>NC_092372.1:206331897-208988147 GCF_030028105.1 Mobula birostris
ACTAGCTTTGTAAAAACAATCCAGATATGTTTTTCATGGCACATGCTTGAATTTAAATCCCCTGACTGCTAATGACTTGGATTGATGCTCCTGAACTCTGCATATCAGTCCAGTAACTTGATCAGAACATTACCATTCCCATGGTCGAATAATGCTTGAAATTGTTTTTAATTGATTCTTGACTTAGTTATAATGCATTCACTTCCTGGCGACTCTTCTATACAGCAGACAGTTTTAAATTATAAACACAAAAGGAAGAAATGGTTGCCTCCAAGTTCAATCAATGTGTGAAAATGGTTTTACATTGATTCATGTAATTGAGCTTTGACCGGCAGCCAATCCGGACATCAGAAGTTTGGAGAAGAGGGGACTTCAATTGGATCCACTGCCCGAGGATAAAAGGCAAGGAGTGGGTTGCGGCAGCGTAACAGGGCTTTGACCAGTGACCAGTCGTCATTTGGGATTGATTAGTAAGAGCAAATTAAAGGTAGGCAGGGGCAAGTGCTGCGGCTGTCGCCTGAGTGGACATAGTCAGAGTGGTGATCTTAAGGCTTTATTTCTTCAAGGCTTCAGCGAAGAGAAAGCAAAGGAAATAATTTCTTTAAACCTTCAGTTTTCAGGAGGTGGACATAATAAACAAGAGCAGCTTCCTTTCTCCCATAGCCCTCAACTTGCTTGGCAATTCAGAAGACGTTTTGTTAGAGTCGATTTGCATTAGATCTGGAATCATGTAACGGCCATGCAGGGTGACATCGAGGGCATTAGTGAACCATATGTTTTTTTTATGGTAATCCAATTGTTTTGTGTTCTTCATCATTTCTAGATTATTTTTACTTTAAGTGGAGTCATAGAGTCCTCGAGTTATACAGTATGAACACATACAGGATGTTAGGGATAAACTTGTCCTGGTGAGGAAGATGAAGAATGGTAGGGTGAAGGAACCATGGGTGACAAGTGAGGTGGAAAATCTAGTCAGGTGGAAGAAGGCAGCATACATGAGGTTTAGGAAGACAGGATCTTAAGAAGGGGCTGAGAAGAGCAAGAAGGGGGCATGAAAAGGCCTTGGCGAGTAGGGTAAAGAAAAACCCCAAGGCATTCTTCAATTATGTGAAGAACAAAATGATGACAGGAGTGAAGGTAGGATCGATTAGAGATAAAGGTGGGAAGATCTGCCTGGAGACTGTGGAGGTCCTCAATGAATACTTCTCTTCGATATTCACCAATGAGAGGGAACTTGATGATGGTGAGGACAATATGAGTGAGGTCGATGTTCTGGAGCATGTTGATATTAAGGGAGAGGAGGTGTTGGAGTTATTAAAATACATTAGGACAGATAAGTCCCTGGGGCCTGACAGAATATTCCCCAGGCTGCTCCACGAGGCGAGGGAAGAGATTGCTGAGCCTCTGGCTAGGATCTTTATGTCCTCATTGTCCACAGGAATGGTACCGGAGGTTTGGAGGGAGGCGAATGTTGTCCCCTTGTTCAAAAAAGGTAGTAGGGATAGTCCAGGTAATTATAGACCAGTGAGCCTTACGTCTATGGTGGGAAAGCTGTTGGAAAAGATTCTTAGAGATAGGATCTATGGGCATTTAGAGAATCATGGTCTGATCAGGGACAGTCTGTGTGGCTTTGTGAAGGACAGATCATGTCTAACAAGTCTGATAGAGTTCTTTGAGGAGGTGACCAGGCATATAGATGAGGGTATGCAGTGGATGTGATCTATATGGATTTTAGTAAGGCATTTAACAAGGTTCCACATGGGAGACTTATTCAGAAAGTCAGAAGGCATGGGATCCAGGGAAGTTTGGCCAAGTGGATTCAGAATTGGCTTGCCTGCAGAAGGCAGAGGGTCATGGTGGAGGGAGTATATTCGGATTGGAGGGTTGTGATTCGTGATGTCCCACAAGGATTGGATCTGGGTCCTCTACTTTTCATGATTTTTATTAACAACCTGGATATGGGGGTAGAAGGGTGGGTTGGCAAGTTTGCAGATGACACAAAGGTTGGTGGTGTTGTAGATAGTGTAGAGGATTCTCGAAGATTGCAGAGAGACATTGATAGGTTGCAGAAGTGGGCTGAGAAGTGGCAGATGGAGTTCAACCCGGAGAAGTGTGAGGTGGTACACTTTGGAAGGACAAACTCCAAGGCAGAGTACAAAGTAAATGGCAGGATACTTGGTACTGTGGAGGAGCAGAGGAATCTTGGGGTACATGTCCACAGATCCCTGAAAGTTACCTCACAGGTAGATAAGGTAGTTAAGAAAGCTTATGGGGTTTTAGCTTTCATAAATCGAGGGATAGAGTTTGAGAGTTGCAAGGTAATGATGCAGCTCTATAAAACTCTGGTTAGGCCACACTTGTCCAGTTTTCCAACAATCTTTTCCAACATTTTTTTCCACTACAGACGTAAGGCTCACTGGTCTATAATTACCCAGACTATCCCTACTACCTTGTTTGAACAAGGGGACAACATTCACCTCCCACCAGTCCTCCGGTACCATTCCTGTAGACAACGAGGACATAAAGATCCTAGCCAGAGTACTGTGTCCAGTTCTGGTCACCTCACTATAGGAAGGATGTGGAAGCATTGGAAAGAGTACAGAGAAGATTTACCAGGATGCTGCCTGGTTTAGAGAGTATGGATTATGATCAGAGATTAAGGGAGCTAGGGCTTTACTCTTTGGAGAGAAGGAGGATGAGAGGAGACATGATAGAGGTATACAAGATATTAAGAAGAATAGATAAAGTGGATAGCCAGCGCCTCTTCCCCAGGGCACCACTGCTCAATACAAGAGGACATGGCTTTAAGGTAAGGGGTGGGAAGTTCAAGGGGGATATTAGAGGAAGGCTTTTTACTCAGAGAGTGGTTGGTGCGTGGAGCACACTGCCTGATTCAGTGGTGGGGGCAGATACGCTAGTGAAATTTAAGAGACTACTAGACAGGTATATGGAGGAATTTAAGGTGGGGGGTTGTATGGAAGGCAGGGTTTAAGGGTTGGCACAACAATGTGGGCCGAAGGGCCTGTATTGTGCTGTACTATTCTGTTCTATGTTCTATAGCCATCGGACCAACTCATCCATGCCAACCAAAATGCTATCCATACTAGTCCCATTTGCCCACATTTGGCCCATGCCCCTCTGAACCTTTCTTATCCATGTCCAAGTGTTTTTTAAATGTTGTTAATGTTTCTCCCTCTATGATTTCTTATGGCAGATCATTCTATTCATGCACCACGCTCTGTGTGAAGAAGTGATCCCTCAGGTAGTTTCCCTTTAAATCTTTTTTTCTCACATTAAGTCTATGGCTTTTAGTTTTAGCATCCCTTTTCTTGGGGAAAAAAGCAGGGTGATTCACGCCATCTATGACCCTCATAGTTTTTATACACCTCTCTGAGGTCACCCCCCAATGTTCCCTCTAATTTGAAATGACCAGTGTGTGCAAAAATCTTGTGCTCTGCAATTTCTTGCCCAGTGACAACAACATGTGTGCACTGAATAACTTCTTCAATAAAAGCAGTATAAATAGGCCAGTTCTAAAATCTGCAGACAAGTCGTCGCGAACTCCACGTTGTCAACACTGCCTTCATCAGAAGCTGGAAAAGGAAGTGCGATTGTGAAATATACTTAATGTCAACGAGGTAGAGGGAGACAACCTTTTGTGTGCTGTTTAAATTCCTTTGTGCACTAATAGCAAAAAATGTGTGCACACACACACCTTAGAGGGAACATTGGTCATCCCTAAGTCTTCTATGCTCCAAGGAATGAAGTTACAGTCTGCTCACCCTCTCCCTATAGCTCAGCCCTTGAGTCTTGGCAACATTCTTGTAAATCTTCTTTGTACTCTTTCCAGCTTAATGATGTCATTCCTATAACAGTGTTACCAAAACTGTACACACTATACTCCAGGTGCAGCCTCATCAATGTCGTATACAACTGCAACATAACGTCCAGAATATTAGCTGAAATTTACAGCTGCCATGCTGTGATTTGTACTCAGACCTCTAGTCTACTATAGTTCTGGCGAAGGGTCTCGGACCTGAAAAGTTAGCTGTGTTTCTTTTTCCACAGATGTTGTCAGAACTGCTTTGTGGAGCTAAAGAAACAAGTTGCTGGAGGAACTGAGCAGATCAGGCAACATCTGTGGAGTGGTAGGTGCTTTGCATCAAAACCCAGCATTCCAGACCTCAGCATTGGCAGTTGCTAGAATATTCTATTTTTATTGCTTTGGATTATAAATCCAGTCTTTGATGTTCCTAGTTCAGTAACAGAACCATTGCACCTCAGGTTTTCCCCGTTAAAATGGAACTTTAACCTTTTTCTGCAGTGTTTATTCTCTGAGATCTTACCCTGAACCCACAGAAAACTTCGCAATACGCTGCTTAGTCATTCAGTTAAAGATTATAATCAGCCCCTCTAAATTTACATTTCTACAGAACTTGAACTATCATGACTCAATTGCAGCTTAAGCTGCATAACAGTAATCTCAAAATCAGAAATTGAACAAAGACTACCAGCCCTAGATGGAGCTGAAAGTTTTGTCATACATATCTCACCTCATAGTTCGTAGCTTCCAAGTCCAACTGGAAGGCAATCATCCTCATGGTTAGCTGAATGGATACTATTGACCTTTTTTCTGTCTCCAATATTTTTAAGAAATAATAAACAAAATTGTTAAAAGACTAGGAAAACATAGATTTTTTTTGCTGCCTTGTGCTTTATAGCTTTCTCAACAGCATAAGACATAGGAGCAGAATTCGGCCATTTGGTCCATCATGTCTGCTCTGCCATTCAGTCATTGCTGATCCTTTTTCCCTTTCCTCAACCCGATTCTCCAGCCTTCTCCCCTTAGCCTTTGATGCCATGTCCAATCAAGAACCTATCAATTTCTGCCTTAAATACACCCAGTGACCTGGCCTGCACAGCTGTCTGTGGTAATAAATTCCACAAATTTACCACCCTCTGGCTGAAGAAATTTCTCTGAATCTCTGTTTTAAATGGATGCCCCTCTATCCTGAGGCTGTGTCGGCTTGTCCTAGACTCCCCTACCATGGGAAACATCCTTTCCACATCTGCTCTGTCTAGGCCTTTCAATATTCGAAAGGTTTCAATAAGATACCCCCTCATCCTTCTGAATTCCAGCGAGTACAGACCCAGAGATATCAAATGTTCCTCGCACAATAACCCTTTCATTCCCGGACTCATCCTTGTGAATCACCTCTGGACCTTCTCTTAGATGAGGAGCCCAAAACTGTTCACAATACTCAAGGTGAGGCCTCACCAGTGTCTTATAAATCCTCAGCATCACATCGCTGATTTTGTAATCAAGGCCTCTTGAAATGAATGCTAACATTGCATTTGCCTTCCTCACCACTGACTTTACATGCAAGTTAACCTTTAGGGTGTTCTGCACAAGGACTCTCAAGTCCCTTTGCATCTCAGACTTCTGGATTCTCCCCCCGTTTAGAAAATAGTCTGCACATTTACTTCTACTACCAAGGTGCAAGACTGTGCATTTTCCAACATTGTATTTCATTCGCTACTTTCTTGCCATTCTCCTAATCTGCGTAAGTCCTTCTGCAGTCTACCTGTTTCCTCAACACTACCTGCTCCCCCACCAGTCGAACAATTCATGTAGGCACCAGGGCAACAACGGAGCCTTGGTAATGCCAAATTTAGGGGCATGCGTGTGGTACTTTACTGTAACACAAGCCCATTCTATTTGATAATTGGCACTGTAAAATAATTAAAGTGCTTTTATCATTAAAACGTGAAAATAAAGTGGTGAGGTCTCTGAAAACATTTTTAAATGCAGCATTATTGAAATACAATGAATCTCTTTATGAATGTCTCCATGTGACCATACACACCAACTGTTTCATATAAACCAGTTAAAAACCAACAATGTAAACATTCAACACACATCAAAGTTGCTGGTGAACGCAGCAGGCCAGGCAGCATCTGTAGGAAGAGGTGCAGTCGACGTTTCAGGCCGAGACCCTTCGTCAGGACTAACTCCAGCAACTTTGATGTGTGTTGCTTGAATTTCCAGCATCTGCAGAATTCCTGTTGAATGTAAACATTCAAAGCTTTCTTGTTTAGTGCATGTGTGCAATGTCAGAACTGTCACTGCTGTCCTTCTTCAAGATATTTTATTGCCACATTGTTACTTTCAGCAAAATTGAATAAAAACAGATATTAGCATGACTTCATTACTAATATTTCCTCGGCATGTGACATTCAAATGCTATTTTTAAAGGCTGTTCCACTTAAAAATATACCAAATACAGTGAATTTCAGTTAGTTGAGCCATCGGTTAATCGGGCAGCCACTTATTTGGACCAATTCACAAAGAACAAAAACTAGTTGAGAAAATAGTTGGGGTCCGCTTTGTTTATTTAAGACTTTGTGTTAATTAGGATAGGAGGCTGCTTCCAAACAGTTTCCAAATAGTGTCAGAAACATGCTTGTTGTGTGGCCATTAGACACTACACCATGCTTTGAGCGAAAGTTTTTAATTTGTGTCAGTTGCATATGTTTGTGTCTAAAATGCAGTGGTTTTTATCACTGATAGGTGGCAAGTAATAAGCAGATAAGCAGTAGGACAACTATTTTGCTCACTGCGGTTTCAAGCAATAAAGGTTGGAGATGCCAGAAAAGGCTGTGAGTAAAAATGAAATGATTTTACTACTTCAACAAGTTAGGAACTACAAAGAATTTGAAGGTATCAGCAATCGTCTTGAATGTTACAATGGAAATGAATTTTTTGAGGGTGCAATCATTAAAAGCATTGTTAGAAGGCAGTCCATTGTCTGCACTGATTTACAGTCAATTAAAATAATATGGCAGAGTACACTGGATTAATTCCTCTGTCAAAAGCTATTTGGAACAATAGTAGCTTTGGTAGCATTCTAGCTTGTTTGGTATTTCATTTAAATACATAACTTGATACTCAGTTAAACGGTAGTTTGCCATTTGTATACCTTTTTAGCTATCTCCATGAAACTTCAGCTAATTGGGGCAGCTGCTTAATAAGGTCAAAATATACTGGTCCCAATGTGACCCAATTAACCAGAATCCACTGTACAGAATTTTTTCGGTAGATTCTAGTACTTAAGACATGCCCAATTCTATTATAATCTACTGTATATTAGAATATACTCAATTACTGAAGAAGTGACATACACTCAGTGGCCACTTTATTAGGTATGTGAGTGGAACCAATTGTGGTCTTCTGCTGCTATAGCCCATCCACTTCAAGGTATAATGTGTTGTGCATTCAGAGATGCTCTTCTGTACATATCATTATCGTAAAGTATGATTACTTGAAGTAGTGTTTCATTCCGATCAGCTTGAACTAGTCTGGCCATTCTGCTCTGAACTCTCTCATGAACAAGGCATTTTTGCCCTCAGAATTTCTGTTCACTGCATGTTTTTTGTTTCTCACACCACTCCCTATAAACTCTAGAGACTTCTGTGCATGAAAAATCTCAGGAGATCAGTAGTTTCTGATACACTCAAACCACATATCTGGCATCAGCAGTCACTTATGACTAGGTGGCTAAGCACTGCTAAAGTTTGCTGATGATACCCCCGTCATAGGCCAAATCATAGGTGGTGATTATCAGCATATAGGAGGGTGATTGAAAATCTTGCTGAGTGGTGCCATAACAACAACCTTTCATTCAATGTTAACAAGACCAAGCAGCAGTTAATTGACATCTAGAGAAGGAAACCAGATATCCATGAGCCAGTCCTCATCAGAGGATCAGAGGTGGAGGGGGCAGGCAACTTTAAATTTCTCTTTATTATTATTTCAGAGGACCTGTCCTGGGCCCAGCATGCAATTGCAATTATGAAGAAAGAGTAGCAGTGTCTCTTCTTCCTGAGAAGTTTATGAAGTTTCGGCATCTAAAACTTTGACAAACTTCTACAGATGTGTAGTTGAGAGTGTATTGACTGGACTGGCTGCATCACAACCTGGTATAGAAACACCAATACCCTTGAATGGGAAATCCTACAAAAAGTAGTGGATGTGGCCTAGTCCATCAGAGTAAAGCCTGTCCAACCAGTGGGCACATCTACATGAAACACTGTTGCCAGAAAGCATCATCAGGGACCCCCACCACCCTGATGCACTTTTCTTGCCGAAAGAAGGTACAGGAGCCTTGGAACTCATACCACCAGGTTCAAGGACAATTATTACCACTCAATCATCTGGTTCTTCAGCCAAAGGAACTTCACATGCCCCATTATTGAAATGTTCCCATGATTTATGGACTCCCTTTCAAGGGCTCTTTATCTCATGTATTCAATATTTATTGCTTATTTATTTATTACTATTACTTATTTTTGTATTTGCACAGTTTGTTGTATTCTGAACACCCAAGTTGGTGTAGTCTTTCATTGATTCTGTTATGGCTATTATTCTATTATAGATTTATTGAGTATGCCCACAAGAAAATGAATCTCAGAGTTGCATGTGGTGACCTATGT
The DNA here is from genome assembly GCF_030028105.1 of Mobula birostris. Classification (NCBI taxonomy): domain Eukaryota; kingdom Metazoa; phylum Chordata; class Chondrichthyes; order Myliobatiformes; family Myliobatidae; genus Mobula; species Mobula birostris. Next base: position 206,340,391 of record NC_092372.1, read on the forward strand.
GTACTTTGATAATAATTTTACTTTTTGAACCCAATAGGCAAAGTCACTTAGACCACATCTCTTCCTCATGCCTGCATGCTTTCATGCATTGAGCTGCCGCCATGTGATTAGCTAATTAGATATTTGCATTAACGCATAAGTGTACATGTGTACCTAATAATGTGGCTACGAAATGTAGTTATAAAACTTGTTGCATTCTTCACTGCAGAGCCTTCAACAAAATTTGAAGACAGAGTGGTGTTATAGTTTGACGAAGAAGCTGCCAGTCTGATCTTAAGCACATTACTAGGGAACTAATCCATGCTCAGTATTACTGATTATTAAATAAGATAAATTTTCCTTTACCCTAAGGTAGCTTGAATTCATACATCATCTGCATCAGTGATACATAAAACAGAAAGCCATACTGAAATAGTTATTGAATTTTTGTAGAAGACACTGACTAGGAGAATATAAACCAGTATAATGCCTTGTCAGATTTGGGAGGATATATTTGGTTGTTTTTGATTGTTTTCCCTGTAGAATCAATGTCCTCTTTCTGTCCTTTTTTGAACTAGTTTTTGATGCATTCAGTACTTGACCTTTGTACAGCACAGAAATAGCCCCTATGGTCCAAAGTGTCCATGCTTATCTTTTTGTCTGTCTGCACTAATCCTGTTTTTCTACAATAGGGTTGATTTCTTAAACTAGGCAACGCTTATGTACCTAAATGCATTTCTGCAAACTTCCTTTGTTGATAATATTATCAAGTAAAATTGTTAATTAGGGAATGATATGCACTACAAAGCCCCAACAATAAAGTGCATGTACACTAAGCTGAAATTCAGCAAATGAGTGCTCTTAGAGACACAAGAAACTGAAGATGTTGGAATACGGAGCAAAAACAAACTAATAACTACTGGAGTAATGCAGCGCATCAATTAGCACAATGATAAAATCTACTGGCATTCAAGGAGCAAATACTGTTTGATAACAGCATGTTCTCCGGGGTTTCTCCTGTTTTTACCACATATGTACAAGCCCACTGTGGCTTGTTGGTTATTGTATTTCACTGTTACAAATGTCATTCCCACAAGAGTTACCTTTTCTCCAGTGTAAGTTCTTAGATGGATATCTGTAGGTTTCAATTCAGTATCTTTGAAATGCCATTCAAACTTATTTTGTGGAATGACTGAAACACCGGAGCCAGTGTCTAATTTCATTTTAATTAATTTGCTGTTCACTTCTGGTGTAAGCCATGTTGTTTGGCTCTTGCTAATTTTCATATTGTAAAGCTCAATGCTGCTCAGTCCTGTGATACTCTCATCATGATCAGATTTTTCATCAAAAACATGCACATCAGTCTTTTTGAAACTGCAATTTGGCTTTTTTATCTTTGTCTCTTTCCCTGTGCAGTCCCTTATTTTTGACTGCCTGACATGCTCTTTGCATGTGTCCTACTTTGTTGCATTTTCTGCAAATTTTGCCCTTAAATCTATATTGGTCTGGTGTATGTGAGCACCTACCACAACGGCAACACAGTTTATTTGGCCAGGCATGTTTCTGTTTAGACGTTACAATTTTGTTCATGCTCACTTTCATTCCTGTCTGCAATTCAATTATGTCTCTATCTGCTTTTTCCATTAATACAGCTATTTCACTTGCTATTTTAAATATAAGTAATGCTTTAGTTAGGAGCTGTTTTTGAATGCTTTCTTGTAAGATTCTACAAGCTAAGTGATCTCACAGTACATCATTAAACTCATTATCAAACTGACAATGCTCAGACTATCTCTTCATTTCAACCACTTGCACTGAAATGGACTCCTTTTTGATTCCGATTATGAAACTTAAAGAGTTTGGCAATCAACAATGTTTGGTTCTAAATGCTCCTGCAATACTTTCATGATATCAGCAAAGCTTATTTCACCTGGTTTGTTTGGAGCAGTTAAACTTCAATGCAAACTATATGCCTTTAAATCCAATGCACTCAGCAAAATTGGTACTTGTTTCTCATTGCCTGTACCATTTGCTTTAAAATACTGCTCAATTAGTTCAGTATACATGAGACAATTATCCATTGAGCAATCAAACACTCCTGTCTTTCTAATGTACCCACATCTCTAAGTTTATGATTACTAACACCCAGTACTCACTGTTTATTGTCCATTTTAAGACTATAAAATCTTAAGATGTAGGAACAGAATTAGATCATTTGGCCAATCGAGTCTTCTCCACCATTTCATTGTGGCTAATCCAATTTAGTTCTCCGTCCCAGTCTCCTGCCTTCTCCCCGTATCCCTTCATGCCTTGACCAATCAGGAAATTATTAACTTCCACCTTAAATATATGCACGGACTTGGCTTCCACTGCCGTCTGTGGCAAAGCATTCCACAGAATTACTACTCACTGGCTAAAATAATTCCTTCTTACCTCTGTTCTAAAGGGTCACCCCTCAATTTTGAGGCTGTGCCCTCTAGTTCTAGATACCCCCACCATAGGAAACATCCTCTCCACATCCACCCTTTTAAAATCCACTAGGTTTCAATGAGATCCCCTCACATTCTTCTAAATTCCAGTGAGTACAGGCCCAAAGTCACCAAACGGTCCTCATATGTTAACCCCTTCATTCCTGGAATCATCCTCATGAACCTTCAGACCTTTCAGTTTCCCAAGAACCATCTTTCTATTTATGGTAACTTCATACACTTTATGACCCCTGGAACATCTGCCATACTGCTGGTGTCTTGAACATTGAACACTGATGCAAAATGCTTATTTAGTTCATTGTCCCCCATTACTACCTTTCCAGCATCATTTTCCAGTGGTCTGATATCCACTCTCGCCTCTTTTGCACTTTATGTATCTGAAGAAACTTTTAGTATCCTTTTTAATATTGTTGGCTAGCTTATTCCATCTTCACCTTCTTAATGACTTTTAAGTTGCTTTCTGTTGGTTTTTTAAAAGCATCCCAATCCTCTAACTTCCCACCGTTTTTTGCTCTATCATGTGCCCTCCCTTTGGCTTTTATGTTGGCTTTAACTTCTCCTGTTAGCCACTGTTGTGTTGCCTTTCCTTTAGAGTACTTCTTCCTCTTTTGGGATGTATATATCCTGTGCCTTCCGATTTGCTTCCAAAAATTCCAGTCATTGCTGCTCTGCCGTCATCCCTGCCAGTGTTCTTTTCCAATCAGTTCTGGCAAACACCTCTCTCATGTATCTGTAGTTCCCTTTACTCCACTGTAATGCTGTTACATCTGACTTTAGATTCTCCTCCTCAGATATTCGGTTGAATTTGATCATATTATGATTACTTTCCCCTAAGGGTTATTTTACCTTAAGTTCTCTCATCAATTCTGGTTCATTGCGCAACACCCACTCCAGAATAGTTGATCCTCTGGTGGGCTCAACCACAAACTCCTCTAAAAAGCCAACTCGTAGGCACTCTAGAAATTCCCCCTCCTGGAATCCAGCACCAACCTGATTTTCCCAATCTACCTGCATATTAAAGTCCCCTATACAGGTTTTCCCCACTATCTGAACGTAGAGTGTTCCTATGAAACCGTTCGTAAGCTGAAATGGCATAAAACGAGGAAGCAATTACCATTAATTTATATGGGAAAATTTATTGAGCATTCCCAGACCCTAAAAATAACCTACCAAATCAGACCAAATAACACTAACATATAGTAAAAGCAGAAATTATATGATAAATACATCCGTTAGTCTTGTGAGACCGTGGATCTGCGCCTGAAAAGTCTTCACTCTCTGGGGCGCAGGCCTGGGCAAGGTTGTATGGAAGACCAGCAGTTGCCCATGCTGCAAGTCTCCCCTCTCCACGACACCAATGTTGTCCAAAGGAAGGGCATTAGGACCCATACAGCTTGACACCAGTGTCGTTGCAGAGTAATGTGTGATTAAGTGCCTTGCTCAAGGATACAACACGTTCCCTCGGCTGGAGCTCGAACTCATGACCTTCAGGTCGCTAGTCCAATGCCTTAACCACTTGGCCATGTGCACACACATGAATACACAGCCTACATAAAGTAGAAATAATGTATGTAAGTGTAGTTTCACTTAACAGAATCGGGAAGTTTGAGCCAAAATTAATTTGTCTTAAAAAAACGGCACTTACACTCATGTGCACGTCACGCATGCATGCGTACACGCACTCGCACGTCACGCCTGCACACACACCTGCCCGCGCAAGGCTTCATGTTCATGGTAGTCTTTCTCAGGGTAAATACAAATTCAAAGCGAGCGTCTTTTTTCGTAAAAGTGAAAATCCTCTTTCAGTTAACAAAAACAGGTGCTAATGTAGGTCTTTCGTAAAAGCGAAATGTCATAAAGAGAATGTTCGGAAAGCAGGGGACACCTGTATCTATTGTAACATTTCTCTTTTAGCATGCATTTTCTATCATTTTCTGCCTTTTTTTTTAACTCAACTGACTTTCTCCCCTTGTGAAGAAAAAAAAGTTTTGTTCTGCTTTATTTTTACTCGCATATATCTTGCTGTGTTTTTTTTAAGTCTAGCATCTTACTACGTTTCACAGGTGGTTGCCTCAAGTTTGTTTAAAATATACTTCGTCATCACTATTATGTTTTGTAAAACCAGAGTGTAAAAACTAATTGAAAGGAAAACAAGAGAGGCACGAATGTGAGTTTAACTTCATTTTTAATTTAATCCTGGTGTGCATGGTAGCATGATGAAGTATGCCATTTACGTACATTTACACTACATTATATAAAAAATAAAGAATGTATGATCAAGCAATATATTTACAATATTACTCAAATATTGCTGAAATATTAAAAACACAGCAAGATTGTACACCTTCACTGCCCCCACCACCTTATTCTGGTTTCATGCTTTCCAGTAGTGATGAAGGATCTCGGCCTACAATGTCAACTGTTTATTCCTCTTCATAAATGCTACCTGATCTGCTGTGTTTCTCAGGCGTTTTATATGTACTGTTTCAGATATCCAGCATCTGTAGAATCTCTTATGTTTATCAAGCTTTGATTTATTTTTTCACAGTTCTTTGCTAATTCTGGATTTCCTCTGCACTGCATACTGATTGGTAACTTTTGTTTTATTTAGAGATACAGTACAGTAACAGGTCCTTCCGGCCCAACAAATCTGCACTACCTAATCACAGCCATGTGACCATTTAACCTACTAACCTGTACGTCTTTGGAATGTGGGAGGAGACCGGAGTACACGGTGGAAGCCCATACGTCATGGAGAGAATGTAGGGAGAGTGAACAACAATCTGTATTGCTGGTGATTTTAGCAGGACTTACTCATCAGGTGTTTCACACTGCCACACACCTGGCAACTCTGGACATGGCCCTGAGCCATGCAAAGCACTTAATAAATATGTTTCTGTTACTACAGTCAGTGGTCTGTGGTTTCTCAGCCCCAGCTGAATCAAAATAGTCCCAGCTGTGGTACAAAATGCAGGTTGTTTTTCTTCAAAACACTTTTTTGGACCATTGCTTACTCCCCCTCTAAAACAAAAGCTCTGAGTGTGTTAGAGAATTTAGCTCCATGATTTAATCATCCAAAATAATTATGAACAAAGAGCCCTGCAAAACTAATTTCAGAACTAAATAATGATATAATAATAACAGAAAGAGAAGGGGTTTATAAATATATAACGGGTTCAAAAATATGTCTACAAAACAGTTACCATAATTCCACAAATTTACATAGTTAAATTTCAAAGTTCAAAGTAAATTTATTGTCAAAGTGTGTGTGTGTGTGTGTGTGTGTGTGTGTGTGTATAAGTATCACTTTAATCTAACCTGTAATTTATTTTCTTGCAAACATCCACAACAGAACAAAGAAATACAACAGAATCAATGAAAAACTACACACAAAGATACAAAATCATTGTGCAAAAGAAGACAAACTACAAATATACAAAAAATGAGAGATAGAGATGAAGATGTTAAAGATGAGGATAAGATCTGAATTTGGGAAAAAGTGTAAAATGGGGGAAAGGCCAATTGAAACAATATTAAGCAGGAGCTGGAGAGTGTAGCTTGGGAGCAATTGTTGTTGGGTAAGTCTACATCTGACACATGGGAGCTGGTAGAAGGCCAGATGGTCAGAATTCAGGACCAACAAGTTCCTGTGAGGAAGAAAGCCAAGGATGGCCAGGTCTGGTAACCTTGAATGACAAAAGGTGTTGCAAATTTAGTCAAAAAGAAAAAAGGAAACATATAATGTTTCAGAAGCTGAAATCAGACAGGGCATTTGTGAAATATAAAAGAAACAGGAGAGAACTTAAACAGAGAACCAGGGGATCTAAAAAGGGCCAAGAGATGTCCTTGATCAGAAGGACTAAAGAACATTGAATTAGCATTTATGCATACATTTAAAACAAAAGGGTAATTAGGGATAGGACATCTCCAGGACAAAGGAGGAATTTTCACCTGGAGCCAGGTGAAAAGGGTGAGGTACTAAACCAGTATTTTGTATCGATATTCACCAAGGAGACGGACATGGAGGATAGTGAGATATGGGTAAGCAAATGTTAAATTAGCCCCATGGTCAGCACAGACATTTTGTTCCTGTGCTGTACTGTTCTATGTTCTTTGTAGAAGGCATACTGGTGACTGGTGACCAACCAGTGTGTACTTTATATTTTATAAATTATAAGCCATTAATTTAAAGAATGATGCTGTCGTTCTGCAAAGTAGAATGGAAGTTGTGAACATCTCCAGTAAACTTGACATCCACATGTGCAGATAGTTGCAAATGCTTGAAGACAGGAAGCTCTGGTGCATTCACAAGGTAGATATCATATTGAGAAAGGTGACTACCCTGCAGTGTAGTATTCTGCAAGCAGAGAACGTATGGTTGAATGCCAGGAGGACTAGGCGACCCTCTAGAACAGAGGTAAGGAGGAATTCTTTTAGCCAGAGAGTAGTAAATCTGTGGAACGCTCTGCCACAGACAGCAGTGGAGGCCAAAGTGAAAGGTGGAAGTTGATCATAAGAACATCAGAAATAGGAGCAGGAGTAGGCCATCTGGCCTTTCAAGTCTGCTCCACTGTTCAATAAGATCATGGCTAATCTGACCATTGGCTCACCTCCACCTACCTGCCTTTTCCCCAAAATCCTTAATTACCCCACTATGCAAAGCTCTATCCAACCTTGTCATAAATATATTTACTAAGGTAGCCTCCACTGCTTCATTGGGCAGAGAATTCCACAGATTCACCACTGTTTGGGAAAAGCAGATCCACCTCATCTCCATCCTAAAACTACTCCCCCAAACCTTAAGGCTATGCTCCCTAGTTCTAGTCTCACCTACCAGTGGAAACAACTTTCCTACCTCTATCTTATCTATCCCTTTCATAATTTCATATGTTTCTATAAGATTTCCTCTTATTCTTCTTAATTCCAGTGAGTACAGTCCCAGACAACTCAATCTCTCCTCATAGCCTAACTTCTTCATCTCTGGAATCAACCTGGTGAACATCCTCTGCATCAACTCCAAAGCCAGTATATCCTTCCTCAAATAAGGAGACCAGAACTACATGCAGTACTCCTGATATGGCCACAGCAGTACCCTATGCAGTTACAGCATAGCCTCCCTTCTCTGAAATTCAACCCCTCTAGCAATGAAGGCCAACATTCCATTTGCCTTCTCGATAGCCTGCTGCACCTGCAAACCAACCTTCCGCGATTCATACACAAGCACTCCCAAGTCCCTCTGCACAGTAGCACAGTAGCAGAAACAGAGAGTCTGCAGAGAGACTTGGATAGATTGGAAGAATGGGCAAAGAAGTGGCAAATGAAATACAATGTTGGAAAGTGTATGGTTATGCACTTTGGCAGAAGAAATAAACGAGCGGACTATTATTTAAATGGGGAGAGAATTCAAAGTTCTGAGATGCAATGGGACTTGGGAGTCCTCGTGCAGGATACCCTTAAGGTTAACCTCCAGGTTGAGTTGGTGGTGAAGAAGGCGAATGCAATGTTGGCATTCATTTCTACAGGAATAGAGTATAGGAGCAGGGATGTGATGTTGAGGCTCTATAAGGCACTGGTGAGACCTCACTTGGAGTACTGTGGGCAGTTTTGGTCTCCTTATTTAAGAAAGGATGTGCTGACTTTGGAAAGGGTTCAAAGAAGATTCACTAGAATGATTCCGGGAATGAAAGGGTTAACATATGAACAACATTTGTCCGCTCTTGGACTGTATTCGTTGGAGTTTAGAAGAATGAAGGGAGACCTCATAGAAACATTTCGAATGTTGAAAGGCATGGACAGAGTGGATGTGGCAAAGTTGTTTCCCATGATGGGGGAGTCTAGTACAAGAGGGCATGACTTAAGTATTGAGGGCGCCCATTCAGAACAGAAATGCGAAGAAATTTTTTTAGCCAGAGGGTAGTGAATCTGTGGAATTTGTTGCCACGGACGGCAGTGGAGGCCAAGTCATTGGGTGTATTTAAGGCAGAGATTGATAGGTATCTGAGTAGCCATGGCACCAAAGGTCATGGTGAGAAGGCAGGAGAGTGGGACTAAATGGGAGAATGGATCAGCTCATGGTAAAATGGTGGAGCAGACTCGATGGGCCAAATGGCTGACTTCTGCTCCTTTGTCTTATGTCTTATGTTGCAATCTTTTACCATCTAAATAATAATCTGATCTTCCATTTTTCTTTCCAAAGTGGATGACTTCACATTTACCAACATTGTACTCCATCTGCCAGGCCCTTGCCCATACAATTAACCTATCTATATCTCTCTGCAGACTCTCCACATCCTCTGTACAATTTGCTTTTCCACTCAGTTTAGTGTCATCCACAAACTTAGATGCACTACACTCGGTCCCCTCTTCCAGATTGTTAACGTATATCGTGAACAGTTGCGGGCCCAGCACCAACCCCTGAGGCACACTGCTCACCACTGATTGCCAACCAGAGTAACATCCACGTATCCCAACTCTCTGCTTTCTATAAGTTAACCAATCCTCTATCCATGCTAATACATCACCTCCAACTCCATGGATCCTTATCTTATGGATAAGTCTGCGATGTGGAATCTTATCAAATGCCTTCTGGAAATCCAAGTAAGTAACATCCACCTGTTCCCCTCTATCCACTACACTTGTTATATCCTCAAAGAACTCCAATAAGTTTATCAAACAGGACCTGCCTTTGCTGAATCCATGCTGTGTCTGCCTGATGGATCCATTTCTTTCCAGACACCTCGCTTTTTCTCCATTAATGACAGCTTCAAGCATTTTCCCAACTACAGATGTTAAACTAACTGGCCTATGGTTACCTCCCTTTTGTCTACATCCTTTTTTGAAAAGTTATGTGACATTTGTCTTCTTCTAATCCACCGGGACCCACCCAAAGTCCAGAGAATTTTGGTAAATTATCACCAAAGCCTCAACGATAATCTCTGCCATTTCTTTCTGTCCTGTGGGATGCATTCCATCAGGACTAGAGGACTTGTCTATCTTTACAATCGATTCCTGATTGGTCGGGGCATCAAAGGATATAGTGAGAAGTTCAGTTGTATTGAGGTTGAGTGGGATCCGAGATCAGCCATGATAGAATGGCAGGGAAGACTCGATGGGCTGAATGGCCTAATTCTGCTCCTCTACCATATGGTCTTATGGTAGTGTAGGAGTTCCAGAGCCACAAGTCTGACACCACATGCGGCCACGCTGCATAGGAAGGCAAGAAGAAGAGTGAGAAAGCAATGGTCAGAAAGAATTCAATAAATAGGAGGATGTAGAGGCATTTCTGTGTCAAAAGGCATGGCTCCTGATTATGTTACCTTCTTAGTGTTGGTGTCATGGATGCAACTGAATGGCTGCAGGGTTTCATTAAAGGAGACAGCAAGAAACCAGAATGTGCCATTCAAATCAGTACCAAAAGCCTTGGCACAACAAAACGATAAGGTCCTGCAAGCAGATTTTAGGAAGCTAGGAAGGAAAGTAAAAACCTCAGGATTGTAGAAGTAATAAAAGATGAGGATTGATAAATGATAATGGCTTAGCAGATCATGATGTACTAGTAGAATCAGTTTGAGTGGAGCTACGAAATAGTAAAGGGCAGAAAACATTGGTGGGAGCTAGAAAATGGTTGTAGTAATATTGAGCAGGACATAATTCGGGAAATTAGAATGCATATAACACGGAAATGAAGAGGCATTTTAATCTACATATACACTGGAAAACTGAAATTAGCAGTGATAAAGTGGAGCATTAATGAATGGAATATATAGGTTGTAGCTTTTAATATGCTGAAGGAACTTCTTGGGAAAAGGCTGTTCTAAATATAGCTTTATGCAATGAAAATAGATTGATTATTTTTGTAAAGGATCCTTCAGCATAATAAGATGGAACTTTACATTGAATTTGAAAGTGAAGATTTTAACCTGAAACTAGGGCAAAATCTAAATTATGAATATATTTAGGGCAAGCTAATAGTGACTAATGTTTGTCATGAAATGGATAACATACGGTATTGAGGAATTACAGTATATAAGAGTTGAAAAATGATATATTCCTTGAGAGCAGTGGGTTCTCGATCTTTTTCTGCTTGTGACCCACTTATGACTTTCATTTACCTTTGTGGCTCTCGTCCTCCAGGGTCTCTGTTGGTTGCTAAAGTATTTTTTGGTCAACTGTACTAATTATTCTAATATACAGTCAATATTTATGTTTTAACAGGTTATAGGTATTACTATATGTTAAGTATAGTGTTACAGGTGTTCATGAAAAATAAAACTATTTCAAAACTCTGAATAAGATACTTTATTTTTAATATATATAATATTCTTCCAACCAGCAATGAAAGAGTGCTTTAATATTGTTACTTTGGTATTTAGTGAGATTGTTGCAACTGATGCAAGCTAGCGAGTTTTTGAACACTTTGTTGCAACTTGGTTAAAGATCAAAGAGCACCTCTTTTCACAATATCAAGACGGTTAAGAACTTTTGATAGCAGGTGAAGAGCTTGTCTAAAACCACATTCAATGAGGTAAGAGGTGGGGAATCCAACGAAAAACAACTTTACTTTCTCCCAGAGCTGTGGAAACTTATCTTGAATATTACTAGTTATCCAGAAATTTTGCTTGCTGCATTTGAAATTTGCTTGAGCTGTTGTATCACTCTGCAGCCCAATAAGACATTCTGGCAATGTGGTGTCAACATCATTCACATTCACCCCAAATGCATCCACACCCTATTTGGAATATGCTGAATTATAAGTATAATCTCACATGATAATAGTATATGAATGTAAAAATAAATCTAGCTTTTTAGGCAGTTTTTTAAAAATTTAGGCAAATCTATTTTTGAAAAATGGTATAATACACTGTATGCAAATTTTATGTGGCAATGAAGTGTGTGTATTCACCAAGAAAAGTGAATCCTTTGAAAATATGATTAGTATCAGGGATTTAATGGGAGGTAGATAGTGATGCAGTGATAGACTTTACACATTCCTTCCTCTCTGCAGTTTAGCTGTTTCTGGAAGATGACCTCATTGCAGTAACTGCAGCCTTCATGTCGTATTTTATAAGCTATATAACACGCGCAGGTCAGTGGAAGCAAATAGAACCAGAATCCAGCTGCAGACTCGCTGATTGGCCTTGCTGCGGACAGCCCCACTAATTTGCAATTTGTGATTCGGGGGTGGCTGTGGAGTGGGACTCAGTGGGTCGCACTGTGGGTGTGAACGCTGATTTGTGTGTGGTAAAGTAGTAGCTGAGATAATAATTGACCCCCTCCTGACACACACACACACACAGTGGTTTTGCCACCTCATTTGCACCATCTAGCATATTTTCCCATTCACCATCCCATTTAAATTACATAAAATCATTTCTATTCATATACATGTATTTGAATACAATATTTCATTAAAACAGTAAACTTATCATGGCCCATTCAGAAACTGCTGTGGGCCCCAGTTTCTTGCATTTTTACCTGCGGCCCCTATGCAATCTGACATGGTCCCCTGTGGGCCATATGGCCCATGTTGAGAATCACTGCTTTAGAACACAAAAATTGGGCCATTCATGGTTGACAAGAACAAATTAAAGATAATATTATGCCAATAGAAAAGATTGCAAAGTTTCTGGAAGCAGCAGTAGACCTGAGGACTGGGAACGTTCTGGAGCTCAGCAGAGAAAAATCACTAAAGTGATGAAAGGACTGTTGAGAATGATAACTAACTGCCAAGAAACATTGAAGTGTAAACTCAGGATATGTAAAAAGAAAAAGGCCCTTGAGGACAACTGATCAAAATGGGAGAATTTATAATAAGAAAGTAATAGAAATTAAACAGACTACTTATGTTAATATTCACAGTAGATGACACAGAAAATCTGCCAGATGTGCTAGGAAACCAAGGAACTGAAGCAAATTAGTACTAGAGGAAAAAAATGTACTAGATAAGTTGTATGACTGTAACTGAATAAATACCCAAGGACCGAATGATTTACATGAAAGAGGTTTGAAAGAGAAAAATACCATAAACAAATGCATTCATTTGCATTGGAAGACAGCTCATCACCACCTTGTCAAGAGCAACTAGGGATGGGCAATAAATGCTGGTTTAGCTGGCGACGTCCACATCCTGTAAATGAATAAATAAAAGATCTTTCTAAATTTTGTAGATTCTAGAATAGTTTTTGTAAATTGGAGAGTAGCAAGTGTGACCTAACTATTTAAGAAAAGGTGAGAGAAAACAAAAAAAAACGTTGACCTTGTTAGCTTAACAACAGTAATAGGAAAATACTCGAATCTACATGCGCTGATTTAAGATTCGAAATTCAAGATTCAAGACTCAGTATTGTTCAATGTCATTTCCAGTACACAAGTTTAAAAGAGAACAAAGTAATTTTTACTCCGAATCAGATGCAGCAAATAAAAACACAGGAAGATAAAGACACAATAATAAAAAAACACATTAGATATAAATATAAGCAAGCATAGATGTAAGATAGCTCATATGTCTTGATTGTATAATTGCCCATAAAATGACGGGGTACGGGAGTATCTGCACATAAGGTGATTCTGACATGAAATGATAAAGTAGTGGTGATGGGGGTAGGGGTGTTGGTTAGTGGGTGCAGGTGTTGAGGAGCCTTACAGTTTGGGGAATATTTTTACATAGAACATAGAACAGTACCACACAGGAACAGGCCATCTGGCCCAAAATGTTGTGCCAAACCAGTTAAAGAGCAAATCAAAAATACCCAAGCACTAATCCCTCCTACCTACAGAATGTCCATATTCCTCCATCTTCCTTACATCCATGTGCCTATCCAAACGTCTCTTAAAAGCCTCTAATATATTTGCCTCTACCACCATACCAGTCACAGAATCCAGGCATCCACCACTCTCTGAGTGAAAAACTTACCTCTCATATCCCTCTTGAACCTACCCCCTCTCACCTTCAATGCATGCCTTCTGGTGTTAGACGTTTTCACCCTGAGAAACAGATACTCTTTGCCTACTCTATCTATGCCTCTCATAATCTATAAACCTCCATTGGATCTCTCCTCAGTGTTTGCCATTCCAGAGAAAACAACCCAAGTTTATCCAGCCTCTCATGATAGCACATGCCCTCTAAACCAAACAGCATCCTGGTAAACCTCTTATGCACTCTCTGGTGGCCCTGTCATGGGTGCTTTTTAGCCTTCTCCTTGATGGGAGTGGGACAAACCGCCAATGAGCAGGGTGGGTGGGTGGGTGGGATTCTTTATGATATTGCTGGTTTTTTTCTGGCATCTTTCTATGTGTTATGTCCTTGATGGCGGGTAGGCTGCTGCCAGAAATGTATTGGGCAGTTTTGACTACCTGTTGTAAACCATTCCTGTCTGCTGCAGTGTAGTTTATTAGGTGCACCTATACCCCAGCTCGTTGATGCAAATATCTGATCAGCCAATCATGTGTCAGCAACTGAATACATAAAATCATGAAGAGGTTTAGTTGTTGTTCAGACCAATCATCAAATGGTGAAGAAATGTGATCAAAGTTGACTTTGACCGTGGAATGAATGTTGGTGCCAGACAGGGTTGTTAGAGTATCTCAGAAACTGCTGATCTCCTGGGATTTTCACACACAACAATCTCCAGTTTATAGAAAATGGTGCGAAAACAAAAAAAAACATCCAGTGAGTGGCAGTTCTGTGGGTGAAAAATGCCTTTCTAATGAAAGAAATCAGAAGTGAATGGCCAAATTGGTTCAAGCTGACAGGAAAGTGACAGCAACTCAAATAACCACACGTTTCAACAGCAGTGTGTAGAAAAGCATCTCTGAACTGTGAAGTGGATGGGCTACAGCAACAGAAGAGCATGAACATTTACTCAGTGTCCACTTTATTAGGTACAGGAGGTACAAACTAAAGTGGCCACTGAGTGTATATTAAAGGATGTTGTGATACACCACCATGAAAATTATTGAGCAGAGTCAGCATGAATTTATGAGGTGGAAGTTATGTTTGAGTAACCTATTGGAGTTCTTTGAGAATGTGACAAGTGAAATAGATAAAGGGAAGCCAAATGATGCTGTATAATTAGATTTCCAGAAAGCTTTTGATGAAGTTACATTAAGTTACAGCACATGAAATTAAAAGCAATCTTCTAGCCCAGAGCGAGAACTGGTTAACAGATAGAAAGAAAAGAGTGGAAGTAAATTGTTTTTTGCCAGGGTGGCTAGATATGATTAATGGGGTTTCACAGGTATTGTTGATTAAGTTCAGGTATGGATAGACAGGGGCTTATTAGGGAGAGTCAACATGGCTTTGTGCGTGGTAGGTCATGTTTGACCAATCTGTTGGAGTTTTTCGAGGAGGTTACCAGGAAAGTGGATGAAGGGAAGGCAGTGGATATTGTCTACATGGACTTCAGTAAGGCCTTTGACAAGGTCCCGCATGGGAGGTTAGTTAGGAAAATTCAGTCGCTAGGTATACATGGAGAGGTGGTAAATTGGATTAGACATTGGCTCAATGGAAGAAGCCAGAGAGTGGTGGTAGAGAATTGCTTCTCTGAGTGGAGGCCTGTGACTAGTGGTGTGCCACAGGGATCAGTGCTGGGTCCATTGTTATTTGTCATCTATATCAATGATCTGGATGATAATGTGGTAAATTGGATCAGCAAGTTTGCTGATGATACAAAGATTGGAGGTGTAGTAGACAGTGAGGAAGGTTTTCAGAGCCTGCAGAGGGACTTGGACCAGCTGGGAAAATGGGCAGGAAAATGGCAGATGGAGTTTAATACTGACAAGTGTGAGGTATTGCACATTGGAAGGACAAACCAACGTAGAACATACAGGGTTAATGGTAAGGCACTGAAGAGTGCAGTGGAACAGAGGGATCTGGGAATACAGATACAAAATTCCCTAAAAGTGGCGTCACAGGTAGATAGGGTCATAAAGAGAGCTTTTGGTACATTGGCCTTTATTAATCAAAGTATTGAGTATAAGAGCTGGAATGTTATGATGAGGTTGTATAAGGCATTGGTGAGGCCGAATCTGGAGTATTGTGTTCAGTTTTGGTCACCAAATTACAGGAAGGATATAAATAAGGTTGAAAGAGTGCAGAGAAGGTTTACAAGGATGTTGCCGGGACTTGAGAAACTCAGTTACAGAGAAAGGTTGAATAGGTTAGGACTTTATTCCCTGGAGCGTAGAAGAATGAGGGGAGATTTGATAGAGGTATATAAAATCATGATGGGTATAGATAGAGTGAATGCAAGCAGGCTTTTTCCACTGAGGCAAGGGGAGGAAAAAACCAGAGGACATGGGTTAAGGGTGAGGGGGAATAAGTTTAAAGGGAACATTAGGTGGGGCTTCTTCACACAGAGAGTGGCGGGAGTATGGAATGAGCTGCCAGTCGAGGTGGTAAATGCGGGTTCTTTTTTAACATTTAAGAATAAGCTGGACAGATACATGGATGGGAGGTGTATGGAGGGATATGGTCCATGTGCAGGTCAGTGGGACTAGGCAGAAAATGGTTCGGCACAGCCAAGAAAGGCCAAAAGGCCTGTTTCTGTGCTGTAGTTTCTATGGTTCTATGGTTCTATATCATCACTTTGAGCTTCGCTACCATATATCACAAGTTTATTTATGACTTAAAAGTAGATGAGTTTGTGAATAGGGAAGAGGATACAAAGAGCTTTCACAGAGATATGGAAAAGCTAAACCTGTTGTTGTGAACAAGGCACACAGTCCTTTGATATCTCCACCATTATCTTCCAGCCTCTTTTGTTACCTCCATCCCTCCTTTCCCTGCCTGACTCCGTCCATCCAAAAATCCCTTCTTACCTGGTTCACTCGCTCCTTCCCCTCATCTTATATTGGCTGTACCCTTTTACAATCTCAATCCCAAAGCAATGTCTCAACCAAAGCATTAACTATCCACCTTTGCTACCTGACCTGTTGAGTTCCTCCTACATCTTGATTTTTGCACATAGGATATAATGTTGAATATGAGGCCATCCAGACCAGCACACAAAACAGAAAAGCAGAGAATTTTTTAATATCGAACTTGGAACTGTTCATTTTCAAAAGGTTTAAGTGAACTAGAGCACAACCCACTGAAAGCTAATAAGTTTTTTATCTGCAGCAGGTAACTAGAAAGGAATGTGGTATATTGGCTCATATTACAAGAGAATTTCAATATATGATGTCTTACTATAGTTATATAATAGGACTGTGGTGCGATTCCTGGATTGTATGGTTTCATGTTTTCAGAATCAGAATCAGGTTTATTATCACTGGCATGTTTCTTGAAATTTGTTAACTTAGCAGCAACATCTCAATGCAATGCATAATATAGAAAAAAAATCAATTATGTAAATCAATCGAAGTCGATGTTGAATTTATTGTCATACATACAAATGCATGTGTGTGCAGAAGCAAAGAAAAACATTAAATTATGTGCAATTTTTACAAGGAAGAACATAATTATAAAAAAATCCATCAAGTTCATTTTCATGCAAGTGGCCAAAGTAGTCATAATATTTCTAAACTGTAATAGTGTGTTGTTGGGAGGCTCAAGAATCAAAGGGAAGTAGCAGTTTTGATCCTGGGGATATGGGACGTAAGCCTTCTGTACCTCCTGCCATGGAGCTGTGCAATGATGGCATGGCCCTGATGATGTGGATCTTCGATGGCTGATGTTGCCTTCTTGATACAGCGGCCCCTGTAGATGCTACTGGTAGTGCGGAGGGATGTACCCATGATATATTGGGCAGAGTCCCTTAATCTTTGCCATTTCTTACGTTCCTGCACATTCAGTTTTCTGCAGCCGACCAGTCAGGAACCTTTCAACAGTATATCTGTAGGTGATTGTTAAGAGTGTTCGGTGACAAGAGGAACCTCCTTAATCTCCAAAGAAAGGAGAGTCCCTGGCATACTTTACTTATGATTGCATCTGTGTGCTGGGCCCAGGACAGGTCTTCCGATAAGTTAGTTAACTAGCTAGAAAAGGACACACTTGGAGTGCAACAACAGGTCACCAGACCGGTCCCAGCAATGGTAGAATTGTCCTGTGAGGAGATGTTGGGTAGACTTGCCCAATATTCTACAGAGGCTTAGAGAATGTGGGGAGATGTCGTTGGAATTTAAGCAATTCCTAGAGGGAATAACAAGGTGAATGTAGGCAAAATGTACGTGTATTTATTGGTTTATTTAGAGATATAACATGGTAACAGGTTCTCATGGCCCATTGAACCAACACCGCTCACTCACGTCATATTCATGTGACTAATTAGTGATCCACTGACATCAGTGGTGGGAAAGATGCTGGAGTCAATTATGAAAGATGAAATTACAACACATTTGTATTGCAGTAACAGGATAGGTCCAAGTCAGCATCGATTTACGAAGGGGAAATCGTGCTTGACTAATCTTCTGGAATTTTTTGAGGATGTAACTATGAAAATGGACAAGGGAGAGCCAGTGGATATAGTGTACCTGGACTTTCAGAAAGCCTTTGATAAAGTCCCACATAGGAGATTAGTGGGCAAAATTAGGGCACATGGTATTGGGGGCAGAGTACTGACATGGATTGAAAATTGGCTGGCTGACAGGAAACAAAGAGTAGCGATTAACGGGTTCCTTTCGGAATGGCAGGCGGTGACCAGTGGGGTACCGCAGGGTTCAGTGCTGGGACCGCAGCTGTTTACAATATACATTAATGATTTAGATGAAAGGATTAAAAGTAACATTAGCAAATTTGCAAATGACACAAAGCTGGGTGGCAGTGTGAAACGTGAGGAGGATGTTATGAGAAGGCAGGGTGACTTGGACAGGCTGGGTGAGTGGGCAGATGCATGGCAGATGCAGTTTAATGTGGATAAATGTGAGGTTATCCAATTTGGTGGTAAGAACAGGAAGGCAGATTATTATCTAAATGGAGTCAAGTTAGGAAAAGGGGAAGTACAACGAGATCTAGGTGTTCTTGTACATCAGTCACTGAAAGCAAGCATGCAGGTACAGCAGGTAGTGAAGAAAGCTAATGGCATGCTGGCCTTCATAACAAGGGGAATTGAGTATAGGAACAAAGAGGTCCTTCTGCAGCTGTACAGGGCCCTGGTGAGACCATACCTGGAGTATTGTGTGCGGTTTTGGTCTCCAAATTTGAGGAAGGACATTCTTGCAGGAGTGCAGCGTAGGTTCACAAGGTTAATTTCTGGGATGGTGGGACTGTCATATGTTGAAAGATTGGAGCGACTGGGCTTGTATACACTGGAATTTAGAAGGATGAGAAGGGATCTGATTGAAACATATAAGATTATTAAGGGATTGGACATGCTGCAGGCAGGAAGCATGTTCCCACTGATGGGTGAGTCCAGAACCAGAGGCCACAGTTTAAGAATAAGGGGTAGGTCATTTAGAACGGAGTTGAGGAAAAACTTTTTCACCCAGAGAGTGGTGGATATGTGGAATGCTCTGCCCCAGAAGGTAGTGGAGGCCAAGTCTCTGGATGCTTTCAAGAAAGAGATGGATAGAGCTCTCAAAGATAGTGGAATCAAAGGTTATGGGGATAAGGCAGGAATTGGATACTGATTGTGGATGATCAGCCATGATCACAGTGAATGGCGGTGCAGGCTCGAAGGGCCGAATGGCCTACTCCTGCACCTATTGTCTATTGTCTAATTAACGTACTAACCTGCATGAGGACACTGGAGCATCAGGGAAAACCCATGCAGTCAAGGGAAGAATGTACCGACTCCTTTCAGACAGTTGCAGATTGAACCTGGATCGCTGGCGCTGCAATAGTGTGACACTAACCACTATGCTACTGTGCCGCCTGTGTTTCTCCTGAATGAAGAGTCTAAGGCTGATGGTCACGATGTCAACATAAGGGACAACGACATCGAAAGGAAAAGACGAGATCTTTTCTTCACCAGATTGATGGTGAATTTTTGTAACCCTTTATGCACATCAGCTGTGAAGGCTCAGTTACTGAGTTCAATCAGAGATCAAGGCATCCAGGGTCACCCCACTCAAAGCCATGGTCCCTACATAAGAAAATAGGAGCATGAGAAGGAACAGGCCGTCTGGCCTCTCATGCCTGATGTTGGCTGATCTTCTATCCGTCTACACTATCTTCATTTTCCTCATTTCCCCTAATATCCAGAACTGCATCTCAATTTTCCTGGAGTTCGATTCTGCAGACTTCACTGGCAAGCTTGAGCTTTCCACTAAAAAAATTGGACTTCCTAATACAATAAAATTACAATCTAAGTAAATATTTTTCTAATCATGATTTTTTAACATTAATTATACCCTCTCTAAAATAGGGACTTATCAGTAGTTTAGGAGTTTTGGATTGATATTATGACTACCCAAATCAATTAATTAAATAAGCTGGGAAAGTCTTTTTCAGTTTTTCCTCTATATTTATTTATCATGAATTTCAATGTACTGCTGCCTTAAAGTTAACAAATTTCACGACATATGCCAGTGATATTAAACCTGATTTTGATTCTGAAAGGCAGGAATCTAGATTTGACGGCTCCTGGATAGTTGCTTAAACAGACACAAGCTGTGCAGGACTGGCAACTTGGCATACCAGGAGATAGGAGGGTAAAGGGGTGGGGCTTGGATTGAAAAAAGGAAGTGGTGTTGCGGTATTCATCAAAGAGTCCATTACTGCAGTAGGTAGGGAGGATATACTAAAATGTTCTTCAAATGAAGCAATAGGGTGGAGCTCAGAAACAAGCACTTTGTTGGGAGTGTATTACAGGCCTTCAGACCGTCAGTGATAGAGAAGCAAATATGTAGGCAAGTCACAGTGAAGTTGCAAAATAGAAAGTGATTTCAATGTCCCCAGTATTAACCAGTGTGAATGACTTAGGGAGTGGAATTTTTAAACTGCATCTAAGAGAGCATTTTAAGCCAATACAGAGATACTTCTACCAGATAAAGGAAGTGGTTTTGTAGTATTCATCAAAGAGTCCATTTCTTAATAAGGAGGGAGGATATCCCTTATAAATGATAATACTGAATTTAATCTTTAGGAATATAGCCAGGCAATTGGAGAGATTGACATAGGGAGCATTTAAGAGGTATTGACTATACTGCAGTAAGTTTTAAAATTATTATTGAGAAGGACTAAGAGAGACCAAAAATTGGAGCAGCATACAAATTGCTGGAGGAACACAGCAGGTCAAGCACCCTCTATGGAGAGAAATGGACAGATGATGGTTCGAGATCTTCATCTGGAAAGAAAGAGGAGAGATAACCAGCATACAGAGATGGAGGGAAGAGTAGGAACAAGAGGGTTGACTTAAAATATCAACTGACCATTTCCCTCCATAGCTGGTGCCTGACTTGCTGAGATCCTTCAGCATGTGTTGCTTCAGATTACAGCACCTGCTATCTCTAGCTCAAAAGTTACCCTGATATGGGGAAAAGCTGATTCCAATAAGTTATGACTGTCTGGACACAGGACACATTTTAGAAGATAAATCTCCTAGAGATTGTAGCAACCATTTCAAAATGAAATAATGAGAACAAGGGCCAATACTTTCCTGTAATTGTGAAAGGCAAGGCCCGTGAGGCCAAGGAACCCCAAATGTCAATGAATATTGTCAGCTGGATAAAGAAAATACTAGTTTATGGGAGCTCTGGAGAACTGAAAATAGGAGAGGCTTTACAGAAGTTTAGGAAGGCAAGGAGATGGTAAAAATTGTAGGACCAGCTGAATTAAGGAGAATCCCGAGGCACTTTATGTTCATTAATGGCAAGGGGGTAACCAGGGAAAGGGAAAGACCATTAGAGATCAAAGAAAGAATGTGTGCCTGGAATTCATAGTGTTACGTACCCCGTAACTGGGCTGCCAAACCAGCAGAAATGGATCACTCAGTTGGAGTCTGGATTACTAGAACTAAGAAAGTTTTATTAAAGAAACAAGCAACACAGTAATCGAAAGGATAATAAATGCAACAGTTCAGCAATGATAAACACACATGTGCACAGAATTAAGATAACAGCATCAATCAAGCTCTATCGTTGTCTAAGGGTAAATGACCAATTTCAAAGTGACACAAAGTTCAGTCCAATTTAGTTCAGTTCGCAGTAATCGTTGCCATGGTGATGGACAACGTGGGGGGAGGGAGAGAGAGAACGAGAACGACTGATCATTCAGAACGGCTTCCGCTCACAGACCGGCGATATTGCTCACAAGCAGCTTTCGGGCGGGTCCTTTGTGATGTCACCTGAGGTCACCGACTGTGACCCCTCCTCCAGATGCGGTCGATCCTCTGCAGTAAACCCAGCATCGAAGCGAGGATGGACACACACCGGGTTCCCGCTGATCGTACTTTTCCACCCTGTGCGTTTAAGGCTGATCCCCCGATCAGCCGTCCAAGAGCTTCCCACCGACTTGTGAGAGGCGCACCGCTTCCAGGGTCCCGTTACCTCGGGTGTCGTGTGTGTGTGCTGCCTTAGCGAACCTGTCCCTTTTTATCCCCCTGCTGGGGTATCGCTTGTCCATCACTTCAAACAGTTCAGGGTTCAAAGGGGGAGCCACTCTAGACAGCTCTCTCTCCCGTCCCTTCATTACACATCTCCAGATGCTGCTTCATTGTTCCTTATCTCTCCCTCCCCTGAGGACAGGTGGCAGACCAACTGCTGATGCCACTGGTGCTAGCCCAGGCCAGCAAACATCTTAATTTATGTGTATTCTCGTCACAATAGTCATAGTCATACTTTATTGATCCCAGGGGGAAATTGGTTTTCATTACAGTTGCACCATAAATAACAAATAGTCATAGAACCATAAATAGTTAAACAGTAATATGTAAATTATGCCAGTAAATTATGAAGTAAGTCCAGGACCAGCCTATCGGCACAGAGTGTCTGACCCTCCAAGGGAGGAGTTGTAAAGTTTGATGGCCACAGGCAGGAATGACATCCTATGACACTCTGTGCTGCATCTTGGAGGAATGAGTCTCTGGCTGAATGTACTCCTGTGCCCACCCATACATTATGTAGTGGATGGGAGACATTGACCAAGATGGCATGCAACTTAGACAGCATCCTCTTTTCAGACACCACTGTCAGAGAGTCCAGTTCCATCCTCACAACATCACTGGCCTTACGAATGAGTTTGTTGATTCTGTTGGTGTCTGCTACCCTCAGCCTGCTGCCCCAGCACACGACGGCAAACATGATAGCACTGGCCACCACAGACTCATAGAACATCCTCAGCATCATCCAGCAGATGTTAAAGGACCTCAGTCTCCTCAGGAAATAGAGACGGCTCTGACCCTTCTTGTAGACAGCCTCAGTGTTCTTTGACCAGTCCAGTTTATTATCAATTCGTATCCCCAGGTATTTGTAATCCTCCACCATGTCCACACTGACCCCCTGGATGGAGGATGCAGGTGAGGTTTACAATGAACTCTTGTCTGTAGAAGGGAAAGAGAAGGACATTGTAGATGGAGAATTCTGAGAGGGGAATGGAGCAATTATAAGACAAATGGCTGTGGAAAGGAATTGGTTTAGAGGTGAATTAAAAGGGATTAGAGAGCAGCACGGTATCGCAGTGGTTAGCATGTGTTACAGTGCAGGCAACCCTGGTTCAATTCCCAATGCTGCCTGTAAGAAGTTTGTACGTTCTCCCCATGGTTGCATAGTTTTCCTCCAGGTGTTCTGGTTTCTTCCCATCGTGCAAAGATGTACTGTTTGGTAGGTTAATTGGTTATGGTAAATTGTCCCGTGATTAGGTTAGGATTAAATTAGTGGATTGCTGGGAGGCGCAGCTCGAAGAGCCTACTTCATGCTATATCTCAATAAAAAAAAGTTAAAAAATGGAAAATCATCAGCGTTTGATGAGATGTGCCCCAGGCTGTGAAAGGCAGGTGGTCCAATAGATCTATAAATCTTTTTTTCTGGCTACAGGTTGGATGCCATTTTAATGTCGGGCAGCACGTGTAGTTTCTAAATTGGTGGAGGATATTTACAGGACGGTGAATCTGACGTGAGTGGTATTTAATGATTTATTGGGGAGGGGTGTTAAGGCTCCTGTTTGTTGAGCCTCTGCTCACTGACTCCGTCTTCCCCGTGACGTCACGCAGCGAGCCTCCGCGGGACGACGGCGTGACTGCGGCAGGTTTCGGGCGGCGTTGACGGTGTGATGTCATGGCGTCAGACGTAGGTGCGTGGGGAGGGCGGGAGCGCGTCGATAGGTGGGGAGCGAGGCGGTCGCAACCGCAGTGAGCGGTGATCGGGGGCGGCGCTGTTGCCGAGAGGGAGGGAGGGAGCGGGATTGGTGACAGGAACGCCAGAGAGGCTCAGCAATCGGCGGGAGTGTGGCAGCGGCTTTATAAACACGGAGGGAGGCTGACAACGGCTCCAAATTTAACTAGGAAAGAGTAGGCCGGGATGAGCGAGCGGACTGGCGTTGGAGCGGCGGCTGGGGAGATGTATGGGCGACGGAAGAGCAGTGTGGCCGAGGAGCTGCCGCCGCCGATGATCAGCGTGGACGTGGCCAGCATCCTTGTGCAGTTTGCCAAGACTTTTGTGATTATCTTCCCGGTTTACGTGCTGGGCTACCTGGGGCTGAGCTTCAGCTGGGTCCTGATCGGGCTGGTCGTCTTCTTCTGGTGGCGGAGGAACCGTGGCAAGAAGCGCTCCCGCCTGTACAGGGCGCTGGCATTCCTGGAACATGAAGAGAAGCCCTTCAAGAGTGCTATCTCCAGCTCCGACCTGCCGGCGTGGGTGCGTATGGCCGCATCCCTGTACCTTCTCCCTCTGCCTCCTGTTGCCCTTTCCCTCTATCCCTCTACATCTGTTACGACAGAACCCACCAATATACACTCTGCACTTGGAAATATACTAGAGCCTTTATTTGTGCGGTAGAGTTTAAAAATCAGGTTTTCCATCTGGTATCTTTAGTGTTGCCCGAAGTGTTTTCCTTTTGTTTTGCAGCTGGGTGATTTCTGTTAAGTTAGCTTGGACCTCAACGAAGGCAAGAATAGAGGCTACTTCTCGCACGCTGGTATAGGGCAGTCGTTGAGTGAAATCTATTCTTTTAAATTGTAAACAAATGGGACCATCTCGGCACACTGCTGTGTCAAAGTGTAGATGATTTGTAATTTGTAACGTATTGCACTCAATACTTAGGTATTTAGTAAACGAATATCTAAGCACCTTAGTAAACGAATATCTAAGCACCCTTGAGTTTGACCGTCTGAAATTGTAGTAGTGGTTTTGACAGTTCATTGACATAACGCATTCAGTGCTAGAAAATGTTCATGCACCAGGCTCACATTAATATCATGGTGACTGAGTGTAACCTTAAAAAACTTTCCCCTCCCTTTGTCCTTACACTCAATCCCATGGTAAACATATCTAAAGTTCGATTTTTGTTATTTTTTACACGTTAATAGCTTCCAAGTTGTTGGACTGATTTATTTTAATAGGCTGGGATGTTGCCTTATGTACCTGACATTTGTGTAGAAATATTCATAGAAGATATAATGGGGTGAAATTGGACTGGTGATGTTTACTTGACTGCAAATGTAATGCAGAGTATATTTTCTATTTTGTTTATTTCACACACCCTGGCACTGGTAGCAGTATCAAATGCCAATACACCGTCTTTTGATTAATGGACATGTGAACGAAGTTTAATCAAATAGGACTATGTGCGATATGTGGTGTACATTCACGTATGAGCTAAGAAAAGTAATATTTTAGGCTTGAGAAATCTTTTCTTCAAGATTCATTCAAATGTAATGAATCTATAACTTTGTAGAGACATAAGAGTGCAAAAGCTAGGTAAATGGCTAGTTAGACCTTGGCTTGAGTATTGTGCATGATGCTGTTCAGTATCTTTTGAATACAATGTCTGTCAGGATGCATATTCAGACCAGCAGGACACTAGACCTCAGTTACAAACAAAAACTTGGATTGTTTTCGCTGGGTCAGAGAAAATGATCTGAGAGAACATGGCATCGTAGTGTTTTAGCACAACAGCTGGGGGCATTCTGGAGTTCAGTGTTCAATTCCAGTGCTGTCTGTATGGGATTCCTATATGTCCTCCCTGTGGAATGCCTGGGTTTTCCCCAGGTGCTCAGGTGTCCTCTCTCAGTCCATATTCTTCCCTGGTAGGTTAATCCATCATTGAAAATTGTCCCATGATTAGATTAGGGTTAATCGGGTTTGTGGGATTTGCTGGGGCAGCATGGCTGGAAGGGCCAATAGGGCCTACTCTGCGCTGTATAGTTAAATAAATTAAATAAAAATCAAGGGAGGTTTGCCAAAGGATCTAATCCAGCGGAAAAGAACCAATAATCAATATTTAGCAGAAGAGTTGATAAAACAACGGACATAGATTTAATATAATTGTCCAACGAATCAGAGGAGGATAAGGGTTTTTTATCTTACACAATGTCATTATCTGAGATGTACTGCCTGATGAGAGGCAGATATATAGCAGCATCTATCATGAGTGTTGAGTTTTAAAGGCTATAGGAAAGAGGCAAAAATGCAGAATAAGTTCAATGACACCTTTTAGAGAACTGGTGAGGGAACAGTAGTCCAGAAGGTTGCATGTTGTATTGCTTGTTGATTTCAAAAACAGGTGTAGAGTGTTATTGCATTTTATACTTAAAATTGACTCAGAAATTGGAATATGGTGTTTTGTAGTTGGAGTGAAGACCTTGCACTTTATATTTATGTAACTATCTAACTTTCCTTTTGAGTTACTTTATACTTCAGGCATTTCACTTTTATGCTGGCTGATGGTGATACTGTGCACATAGGCTTTTGCTATGTTCTTTTGACTTCATCGTGGATCTTAAATGCAAAAATTATTTTTGCATCTGTCTCTTAACCAGTGGATTCCAGTTAATTGGGACACATTGAATGTAGTACATTCTGGCCCGATTAAGCAGCTGTCCCAATTAACTAAAATTTCATGGAAGTAATAAAACAAAGGTATAAAAATACAAACTACCATCTAACTGAGTAACAAATTATATATTTAAATGAAGTGTGGAACAAATTAGAACACTACCAATGCTACTACAGTACTGTAAAACTGTGTAGTAGTTCCTAATCGTTATCAATGGAGGAGTTCATCCAGTGTACGCTGCCATGTTCTTTTGATTGACTGTAAACGAACAAAATCAGTGCAGATATGGGCTGTGTTCATACAATGCTTTTGACGATTGCATCCTCCAAATCTTCATTTCCATTGTAACATTCAAGACAATTAGCAATACCTTAATTCTTTGTAGTTCCTTACTTGTTGAAGTAGTGAAGTGATTTAATTTTCACTCCCGGCCCTTTTCTGACATCTACAAGCTTGAGTGCTTGAAACCGCAGTCAGCAAACCATTTCTGAATTGTTTTAATGCTTATTTCTCGCCAACTATCATTGACAAAAATTACTGCGTTTTGAACACAAACACAAGAAAGTAAATCTATTTAAAAGCTGTTTGCTCTAAGCACAGTGTAGTGTCTAACGGCCACAGAAGTATGTGTGACTGATGCTGGTTAGAAACCATTCGGCAGCAGTCTCCTGCCCAAATTAAGTGGCATAGTTTTCCAAATAAACTAAGGGAATCCCAGCAATTTTCTTGAATTGTTTTTGTTCTGTAACAGTTGTCTCAAATTAAAGACTGCCCTGATTAACTGATGGCTCAATTTGAACTTTTTTTTACTGTGTTCATGGCCTGTTCTTCATCAAGTTATGGTATTGCTTGCACTGTTGTGACTATATGTTATAATTATGTGGTTTTTGTCAGTTTTTCAGTCTTGGTCTGTCCTGTGTTTCTGTGATATCACACCAGAGGAATATTGTATCATTTCTTAATGCATGCATTACTAAATGCCAGTAAAAGAGGACTGCGTGTCCTCATAATCTAATCTTTTCTAATTATTTTTCTACTTGGTTCAGGAGCAGTTTAAATAATTTTCTTTGAAATCCATTGAAAACAAGTGTTCCCTTTGAACTTCTGTTAACATGGAGGTTTGCTGCTTTCTATATTTAATTTTAAATGTTGGTACTCTCAGTGTAGTAAAACTTAATAATCCAGCATCCTATTGTTTAGAAATCATCTGGTTCACCTCACTAGTTGGGAGTTCGGGTTGCAGGTTGTGTGTTACAGGTAGAATCTGGGTTGGAGCCTGTAATGTCTGGGGCGAGGAATGTGGATGAGTTTGTGACCGGAGCAGGGGTCTGTGTTGTTGCTATATTTCCCATTCCCTTTAAACTCATGGGGTAAACTGGAAATTTTATTTAACTTCTGTGTAATACATGAAATACAGTAAAATGTGCTAGTCAGTGGATTGAATGATCGAAGCAGGTACATTAACAACATTTAAAAAGCACTTAGCTACTTAACTAGTAAATACTCTAAACTTTCGAGTGAGATGAGCCAAACGCACTTAATTAGGATTATTATAGATGACAATTTTGCGGACATGTACCATTTGGGCCGAAGGGCTTATTATGTGCTGTATTACTCTCTGACTCTAATATTGTAAAATTTTTTAAAATTCGCTTGCTTTGAGGTTATACAGCAAAGTAGTACAATAAATTTTCTAGTGAACTTGTTAAGTTTCAGGGGAGTGCAGAAAACAAAACTAGAGTGTGGACAACAGGGTCCCAGTGAGCCAGAAAAAAACTATTTCTGAACATTTATAGGTAGTAGCTTTTTCAAATCATAAGAGCTGTACAGCAAAGAAACTAAGTCCATGTTGACTTTTGCGTAGCTCTTTTCAGTAATCCCATTATTTTTCCCAGATTCCTATCAACTCCCTTCAGATTCTGTCACTCACCTGTGCATTGGGAGCAATTTATAGTGGCAAGTTAATCTTCCAGTCTATGTGTTTTTGGGAGACGTCAGCAAACTGGAGCAACCAGGGAAGGTCACATGCAAAACTTGTAAACTCCTATAGACAACCCAAGTTTTGGATTATGCATGTCTTACTGGAGTGTTTAGGTAGCAGCTCTGCTAGATGTGCCATTGATTGCCACCCTGGATTTTTGAATAAATATTTTTGGATGTAAGCAGACCTAAAAAGACTTGCACAGTACTCCAGAATACTGGATTTACTCTACCAAATTTATTAAAATTTCAAAGGTGCTGGATTATTGAGAGTTTTACTGTACTTTGAATAGAAGCATAACTACGAAAATAAGTAAGATGAAATTATATACAGGCATCACTGAGTTTTGGGGTGGGGGTTGGTGTGTGGTGAGTGAGGTGTTTCTAGAAAATAGGATGTATTGTATTATTGTGATTTATTTAACCCCCCCCCCCCCCCGCCCCAGTAATGTGAAACTACATTAATTACATGTGCATCAAGTAACACAAGTTAGGGGAAAATTGTGTTGGTTTATTTTCTTGTTACACAAGTTCAGTGAAATCAAGTTTTATTTCTTTAATCTCAATTTTTGGTTAGTGATTTGTGAATTCTATAAGGGTGAGTTTTCTTAAATGAATGGTGGTAATGCCGGGCTCACCTATACTATTTGGAGTTATCACCTGGATTTTGTAATATTTTGTGATCTTTTATTGCTATTAACTTTGAGCACAAATATTTACGTTAATTTTTCCTCTGTGCCTTAATACTGATGGACACCAGATGACTAAAGAATGTTACATTAACTTTGCCGGCATTGTTTAGAGTTGTTCATCAGATTATTAGCAATTACAATCTCAATCTTTGCCTGTTGTGATTAATTGGTATACAAGTTTGTTTTGACCTAGTGAGTGTGTGTTATTTGTGTAAGATTCCCATATAATGCTAGTAATGTACTAATTTTGTGATTGGGAATGAAATAATGCAAAAGGGAAACAGCCTACATTTGTGTAACTTAGAAGTTACAAGTTGTGCAGCACAACATGAAGGAGATTTCTCACAATTTCTCCTTTGGCTCCTTCTATCTTCAAACCAAAAATGTAGCCACGGGCACAAGCATGGATCTTGGGTAGCCTTTTCGTCGGCTACGTAGTTCCAAAGCTACACAGATTTTGCTCCCCAACTCTTCCTACGCTACATCGACGACTGCATTGGTGTTGCATCCTGCACCCACGCTGAGCTAGTCAATTTCATCAACTTTACCTCCAACTTCCACCCTGCCCTCTTATTTACCTGGTCTACTTCTGACACCTTTCTCCCCTTTCTCCGTCTCTCTCCATTTCTGGTGCCAGTCTATCTATTGATCTCTTTTATAAACCCACTGACTAGTACAGCTATCTTTATTATATCTCTTCCTACCCTGTCATTTGTAAAAATACTGTTCCCTTTTCTCATTTCCTCCATCTCTGCCACATCTGTTCTCAGGATGAGGCTTTTCGTTCCAGAATAACTGAGGTGTTCTCCAGCTTCAAAGAAAGGGGCTTCTGTTCCTCCAACATCAATGGTGCCCTCACCTGCATCCCTTCCATTTCGTGCATGTTTGTGCTCACCCCATCCTCCTGCCATCCAACCAGGGATAGGGTTCCTCTTTTCCTCGCCTACCACCCTACCAGCCTCTCCATCCAGCACATAATTCTCCATAACTTCTGCCATCTCCAACAGAATCTGACCACCAAGCACATCTTTCCCTCTTTCCCCACCCCCCCACCCCACACACACTTTACACTTTCTGGAGGGATCTAGAACTCTCTTGTCCACTCACCCCTCCCTGCTGATCTCCCTCCTGGCAGCTATCATTGCAAGTGTAACAAGTGCTACACTTGTCTGTATGCCTCCTCCCTCACTAGCATTCAGGCACCCAAACAGTCCTTCCAGGTGAGGCAACACTTCACCTGTGAGTCTCTTGGGGTCTTCTACTGTATCTGGTACTCCAGGTGTGGCCTCCTGTATATTTGTGAGACCCGACGTAGGATGGGAGACTGCTTCGCTGAGCATCTTCGCTCTATCTGAGTAGCCTCCAACCTGATGATGGCATTACCATCAATTTCTTGAACGTCTGGTAATTGCCCCCCCCGCCCACCGTTTCCCATTCTTGTTTCCCTCTCACACCTTCTTTTCTTACTTACCCATCACATCCCTCTGATGCTCTTTCCCCTTCCCTTTCTTCCACAGTCTTCTGTCCTCTCCTATCAGGTTCCCTGTCCTCCAGCCCTTTATCTTTTTCACCAATCAACTTCCCAGCTTTGCACTTCACCCCTCCCCTTCTCCCGGTTTCATCCATCACCTACCTCCTTATACTTGCTTCTCTCCCTCCACTTTCTTATTTTGACTTCTCTTTCTTTCCAGTCCTGATGAAGGGTCTCAGCTGAAAAGTCAGCTACTTATTCCCATTCATAGAGGCTATTCTGTCTGACCTATTGGGCTCCTCTAGTACATTGTGTGTATTGGAGGAGATTTGGGGTTGTAATTTGGTAAAATGTAGATTTAGATTGTGCTGCTTTAATCAATGGATTATGAAAAGAGGTGCAATCACTCTGTGACTGAAATACGCATCTGTTTCAATACTCAAATAGAAATTGTGATGGAAGGTTACCAAATGAGTTGTTAACTCTTTACAGATGCTGCTTGACCTGTTGAGTATTCTAAATATTCGGTTTTCATTTAGCACTATTTAGCTCTTTCACATCTGACCTACTTTCCATAAACTTGAAAATGATTGCTATTATTCTCTCAAACTAAATCCTGTTAATTCATTACCAGTGTTCTGGCTGGCATGGCTTTTTGGCTTGGCACAGATTCAAGTAAAAAAGATGTACATCTTTGTTCCAATGTTTATTCATGGTGCCTCTTCTCTTGCTTTCTATCCCACTACTACAAAACTATCGAACCTTTGACCTATTGCACATCCTTGATTTTAATTTCTTTGTCTGGGCTTCCAGTGGGCTTGTGGACAACAGACCTCTGACTTTCCCAGTGGACTTCAGACTTTAGGCCTAAAGCTTCAGTCATTGGGCTTTGACTTACAGACTTGTGATTGACCTTTGGTCTTGACAGCAGGACTATCCAATGGCTGGACCTCAAACTCAAGGCCACAAACTCCAGACTTGCTGAGTTGTATACCTAAGGTGTCACTGGCTCTTGTGCCCTCTGCTTGCATGTCCCTCCAATCCTGGGACCCACTGACCTACAGGAACTCGCTGACACAGTGGATCACCAGCCATTGTCCTGGCTAGTCCACGTCCACAGCACTTGTTAGCCCAATTACATGGATGTCCTTCATCCCATGGCCTTCAAATGTGGATCCAAGGTGCAGACTCTGAATATTCTTCATCACCTGTCCATGTTGCTGGCCTTTGAGCATGGAGTAGAGGCTTAGACTCTGGCCTGACCTCCAATCCACCCCCCCCCCCACACACACCCCTGTTCCTAAACTCTAACCTGACCCCTACCTTCTTTCTATCTCCAAAATCATCCCTGCAAACTTTAAAAAAAACAACTACTAAATCTGAGCCACTGTATCTTGACACCATCTTGACAGGAAGATGGTGTTGAGTTGCACCATCTTGACATGAGAACTCGTGTTCTGATTTTATTTTTTTATTTTCATTTGCACAGTTTGTCTTTTGCACATTGGTTGTTTGTCACTCTGTCTATGTATAGTTTTTTAAAATAAAATACTATTGTATTTCTTTTCTCTTGTAAATGCCTGCAAGAAAATGAATCTCAAGGTAGTAACGTGTAATTTTGATAATAACTTTACTCTGAACTATTGAACTTTGAACAGTTTGTCTTTTCACCAACTTTCATTACTTGATCCATGGTTGGGTGACAAGGCTTTGTGTTATGGAAAATCGCAGTAAGGAAAGTTTTCTCTGAATGAAACTACCCCTCCCCACAATGCAGGTGTTGCCAATATAGATAACAATGAACAAAATGACTGCTACTTAAGGCACTATTCTTGGAATTTCTGTAATGTTATGTTTGAGAAATTATAAGTAATTAATGTCATGCTTGTTGAATATGCCTTTGTAGAATGAAGACTTGATGAATGGAGAAAGTTGTAGAAATATTAGGCATGATATATTTTACTGCCTATTGACCAGAGTATTATCTCTTCACTGATTATAGCTTTGTTTTTGAATTTCATTAAGTTGTAAAGCACAGTTTTCATTCACTTGCAGTTTTTCTCACAGAAAGGAATCGTATCAATTATGTTTCTTGCACTATGCATGGTTGAGATTTCCAGTAAGTAATCACAAAGTGCACTTTGGAATAGGTCATTGAGATCCAATTAGACTGGAAACAAAAGTCTGTTTTGGATTGTATCACTGTGTTTTATGTTCCTGGTGATCTAGCTAGTACTTGTGTTAATTAAGTTGTACTCCAAGATCCTGTATAAATTTTCAAAACAGATTGAATTATCTTCCAAAGCGTTGTCATTTTCTCCATCACTTACAGTTATTTAAGAATTAAAAGATTTGTGTTCCGGTCATTTAAACAATTGTGAAATTCTACATACCAGCAATATTAAAAAGCAGCCATCAACTCTTGCAAGAGTTATCAGATTTTATAAAATTATTTCATAAGATATGAATGTGGCTAGCAAGGTGTAGTTGCCCCTGGCATGTGATTTGAGAGTCTACCTCCTTGATGATATGGAGTCCATATGGGCCAGGGTAAGAAAACATGGCAAATTTATTTCACTGAAGGATATTAGTGAAGGATTTTTGAGAGTCATGGACATGATTACTTATGATTTTTTTTAACTGCCATGGTTATGCATTTATGTGGAATCAAGATTAAGGGTTTTTAGATGTTAGGTCAATAATAAAATTATCTAGCTATTGTACCTCAAACTACTACATCAAACTGTGTGCCCTGTCTTTGTTTCTTAGAATGAAGTCTAGGACATGATGCCAACTTCACAAAAGATTTGGCAAAAAAGGAAAATAAGCAAAAGGTTTCTGACAGATTTCTTTTCCTTAGCGATCCTCATCAATAAATTAAAAGTAAACTGTTTAATTAGCCTGAAATCTTGGTATTTTAGTTTAGAAGACGAAGTGGGAGAGAAGAGAAAAAAGTCAAATTTTATATCTGAGAAAAAGGGAACCCAAATATTTCTACTAGTGGCTAAATTGAAATTCACTGCATTCTTTGAAGGTTTTTGTCTTCCACTAAAGAACAGAAACAATTGTAACCAGATGTTTCTTTGAAGGCAGGAACAATGTGGCAGAATTCTGAATATGTTTAAGTGAAACTAATTAATATTTAAAACTTGATTTATTATATGGTGTGTAAAGATGGGGGCTCCCCCCATTTTAAGTGAATTTTGCAGGAGTACCATTGAGAGTGTCATGACAAGCTGCGTCTCCTCTGGTATGGGAGCAGCCGAGGCATCAGGCCGCAAGTTCCTACAAGGGACTGTGAGAATGGCTTTGAGGATCATAGGAGTCTCCCTACCATCCATGGGGGACATTTATCAGGAGTGCTGCATTCGCAGGGCCCTTATTATTATCAAAGATACCACCCATCCATCCAGCATCCTCTTTGGCTCTCTACCATCGGGCATATAAAAACAAGAACAGTCAAAATAGGAAGCAGTTTCTTCCCTCAGCCCATTAGGCTTCTGTGAACTCCCTGCCGCATCACATTTGAAGTGTCACCAGTTAATCTGTTCTGTACCTTACAATATTTAATTAATGCAGTTTACTTGTGTGTAATTCATTTGTAGATTTTATCCTTACTTTCCTAAGTTATTGTGTGTCATATGTGTGTTATGTGTAGTACATAATGTTTTACATCCTGGTTTGGTGAAACATCGTCCTGGTTGACGGTATACATGTATATAGTTAAATGACAATCAACTTGACCCACGTCTTATGGTCTTATCGAGAAGGCAGGTGCATGGGGTTGGGTGGGGTCTGGGATCAACCATTTGATGGAATGGCAGAGCAGACTCGATGGGCTGAATGGCCTAGTTCTGCACCTATGTCTTGTGGTCTTATGGACTTGACTTTTACACTGCTTCATAACTTTCCACTTCAAATATCGATTATTGGTTTGATAAAGTTTGTTATTTGTTTGTCAATTATTTGGGTATTTTTAGTTGTTGCATTAAATTAGTCAGTTCTTCAGGCTGAGCACCATTGTTTTCTTTCTTTGCAATATTTATGTACATACAGGAAGATCTACAGCTGGTAAAGTTTAACCTGTTAGAAATAGCCATTTCTTTTTGTTAGACAGAACAAAGGAAAACAATAAACAAATTTTAATGGAGCTGTTTTTAGCGAGACTACAGGAAATGAGTCGGTGGTTTGAGTTCTTGAGTGTTTGTGGTAGCTGGATGAGTTGAGAAGTATCTTAAATGTCTATGGAATCTTTGGACTTTAGCTACAAATCTACGCCTTGGTAAACTTTTTTGCAGTGATAGGTTAGTAAAGGGATTAAGCCCTTTACAAGTAACTTTCAGAGAAGCCGCGTGGGAGGAGAGAAAACTTTCAGAGAAGCCGCGTGGGAGGAGAGAAAACTTCTAGAAATGAAGTGGAAGCAGATTGATAATAACTTTCCAAAGGGAATTGAATAACCAATACAAGCTATATGGCAGTATGTCCAAGTCCGTTTAAGAGGCAGATAGTTATACACTGGTCAATATATAGACATCTGGTACTTGATCTATACTCGGAGTACTCTCATTCTGTTTGTATTAAAATTGCTGCCACATGATTTTGAGCATTTACAGATACACCAAGAGTTTTTTTATGGGAAATTTGGAGATTGGCAAAAACTCTTTGATAATGCTTTGGAACTAAACATTTTGCTTCTACAATAAAGCTCTTACTCTAGCAGGGATCGCATATCTTTGACTTTGATACTTCCACAGGAAAAAGAACTCTTGTGGAATTAACTAAGGCTGCCCAGTGTGATACAATCTACAAAACATTTTAAAGCATTTTGTGGAACAGCATGTGAAAGAAGATTACCAAAGAAGATTACTAAAACAGTTTTATGGCAGTTAGCTGTGTGACAATTTTAGTTTAAAAGTACAAAGAAAATTTATTACCAAAGTACATATATGTCCCCATATACAACTCTGAGATTTATTTTCTTGCAGGCATACTCAATAGATCCATAATGGAATAATCAAAATAGTATCAATGAAAGAACTGCACCAACGGGGCATTCAACCAATGTGCAAAATACAACAAACTGCAAACATAAAAAAGAAATAATAATAATAAATAAGCAATAAAATTGAGAGCATGACATGAGTTCTTGAAAGTGAGTCCATAGTTTGTGGGAACATTTTAGTTATGGGGCAAGTGAAGTTTCTATACCAGTCCATGATGCAACCAGTTAATATACTGATAACTGCACATCTATCGAAGTTTGTCAAAGTTTTAGATGCCATGCCTTGCTTTCTTTGTAATTGCACTTCCATCTCCACCTCTGATTCCCCCAATGAGGACTGGCTTGTGGGCCTCTGGTTTCTTCCTCTTGAAGTCAATAATCAGCTCCTTGTTCTTGCTGATGTTGAGTCAGAGGTGATTGTTGTGGCACCACTCAGCCAGATTCTCAGTCTTCAAAGATGCTGATTCGTCACCACCTTTCGTTCGACCAATGACAGTGGTGTCCCCGGCAAACTTAAATATTGCATTGGAGCTGTGCTTAGCCACACAGTCATATGTATACAGTGAATAGAACAGTAGCCTAAGCACTCAGCCTTGTGGTGCACCTATGCTGATGGAGATTGTGGAGGAGATGCTTTTGCAATCCAAACCTACACCAATCCAAATTCTTCACCTGCAAGTGAAGAAATTGAGGATCCAGTTGCACAAGGAGGTATTCAGGCCAAGGTCTTGAAACTTGTTGATTAGTTTTGAGGGGGTGGTAATATTGAATGCCAAGCTGTCGTCAATAAGGAGCATGTTGATGAATGCATCTTTGTTGTTCAGATATTTCAGGGTTGAGTGAAGAGTCAATGAGATGGTATCTCCTGTGGACCTGTTGCTCTGATAGTCAAATTGAAGCAGATCCAAGTCGCGTCTCAGGCAGGAGTTGACATGTTTCAAACGAACCTCTCAGAACACTTCATTGCTGTGGATGTAAGTGCTGCTGAGTGATGGTCATTGAGACAGATTACCATGTTCTTCTTTGGCACTGCTATAATTGAAGCCTGCTTGCAGTAGGTGGATATCTCAGAGTGGTGAAGCGAGAGGTTAAAGATCTCTGAACACTCCAGCCAGTTGATCAGCACAACTCTTTAGTACTCGGCCAAGTACCCCATCTGGGCTGGATGCTTTCTGTGAGTTCACCCTCCTAAAGGATGCTTGCACATCGGCCTCATACTGGAATCACAGGATCATCAGGGGCTGAAGGAGTTTGTGATGGTTCCTCCACGTTTTGATGACCAAAGCAAGCATAGAAGACATTGAACTCAATCTGGAAGCAAAGCCCTGTTGTTGCCTATGTCGCTTTATTTTACCTTATAAGAAGTGATAGCCCTGCCACAACTGTCAAGCATCCTCCATTGATTCAAGTTTAGTTTGGAATTGCTACTTTGCCAGTGAGATGGCTCTCCAGAGATTGTACCTAGATCTCTTGTAACTTTCTTGGTTGCCAGACTTTAATACTTCTGATCTGACTCTCAACAGATTGTGGATCTCATGGTTTGTCCAAGGCTTCTGGTTGGGGAGGACTGAATGATTTTGTGCAGACATACTTGGCTACAACTGTTTTTTATAAAGTCTG
The DNA here is from genome assembly GCF_030028105.1 of Mobula birostris. NCBI lineage: Eukaryota > Metazoa > Chordata > Chondrichthyes > Myliobatiformes > Myliobatidae > Mobula > Mobula birostris. The sequence continues at coordinate 206,377,493 of NC_092372.1, forward strand.
TGACAATGATACTGTTTTAATTCAGATCTACAGATGAGTCCTTGAAAATGGTCCAGTCCTCCGACTCAAAGCAATCCCTTAGCTCATCCTCTGTCACCCGTGACCACCACTTTGTTGTCCTAATCTGTCTATTATTCAGTTAATTAATCTGTTAAATTAGACAACCTCTTCTCCTCTATTCTCACCCTGAATACCGGTGTGCCTCAAGGCTGTGTGCTGAGCCCTCTTCTGTACTCCCTTTTCACCTATGACTGCGTACCTGTACATGGTTCAAACTCCATAAACAAGTTCGCAGAGGACACCATGGTGGTTGGCCTGATCAGAGGGGATGACGAGACGGCCTACAGGGACACGTGGTGTGCCGATAACAACCTGGCCCTTAACACCCAGAAGACCAAGGAGATTATTGTGGACTTCAGGCATGCTAGGAGCCACACTCATGTCCCCATCTACATCAACAGAGCTTTAGTGGAGCGTGTATCAAGCTTCAAATTCCTTGGTGTCCACATTTCTGAGGATCTCACCTGGTCCCTGAACTCCTCCATCCTGATCAAAAAGGTGCAACAGCGCCTTTATTTCCTGTGGAGCATCAAGAAAGCTCACATCTGTCCCAGGATACTGTCAGACTTTTACCGCTGTACCAGTGAGAGCATACTCACCAACTGCATCTCAGTGCGGTATGGCAATTGTCCCGTATCAGATCGCAAAGCACTCCTGCGGGTATTGAAAACTGCTCAGTGGATTATCAGTACCCAATTGCCCACCATTGAGAACAGCTACTATAAACACTGCCTGGACAGGGCGAAAAGCATTATCAAGGATGCATCTCACCCTAACCATGGACTTTTTACTCTCCTCCCATCCGGTAGGCGCTACAGGAGCCTCTGCTCCCGCACCAGCAGGCTCAGGAAGAGCTTCTTCCCTGAGGCTGTGACCCTGCTGAACCTCACATCACAGCGCTAAGCAGTATTGCACCCATATTGGACTGTCTCAGTACTTTTATATTTGTATGCTGTAACACTCTTTTTGCAGTTATTTTGTAAGTAATACTATTCTTTTGCACTTCTGGTCAGATGCTAGTTGCATTTCCTTGGCTTTGTATCTGTACTCGGCACAATGACAATGAAGTTGAATCTAACCTAATTGCTCTAGATGGTAATTAATAATTATGCACAGTACTGATTTCAAGAATGCTTTAATTTTAAATTTTGCATATGCTTTTCTTTTTATTATGAGACTAATTGAAACAGTAACAGATCTGAAACTAACTAGACTTTTAATCATATTTCTTGTACTTGGTCTTGTACTCCACAGAGGATATCATGACATTCACTTTTTGGAGCGGATTCCTTTTACATGCTGCACAGTAAAACAGCCAATAATAACACAACAGAGTCTCCAGAGACCACTCACTGATAGACCAAAGGAGGATTTTGCATTTCCCAAATCAGCCATTTAAGTCAGTTTTAATTTAGTTTTGAGATGTGGGTTCAGATTTATCAGCTTTAAGTTGGTGAGCCACTTCATTGAACCGTTATAGTCCTTCTGATGACGGTACTGTCACACAGTTGTTGGGTCAGTGTGTCAATCAGTGTCAGTCAGATAAGCAAAATAGACCTTCAGTTACTACTAAATTATTGTTTTTCATCTGGCTCATGCTGGGTTAAGGACCTCTGGATTCTTCCTGTGGAGGTTCCCCACAAGCAAAAAGTTCAAAGTAAATATTATCGAAGTATGTATATGTCTCCATGTAATAAATCAAACATTATACTTTTCAATAATTTCAAGCAGTGAAGAATGAGCCACTGACAAGATGGCGCTAGTGGCCAACAGCAAAATCCTAGAGACAGCTCACAAGACTACCGGATGCTCTTCTTCTGAACTGTGAACGATTGTAGCTTATAATTTCCTTTTTATGGCTGTATTTTTGAACTGACTAAATGATCTAGAGCATCTGCAATCTCCTGGGGGTCTTGGTGTCGATAAGAGTGGAGAGTGCAGCGACCAGTACTTAATGATGGAACATAAAACTGTGGTCATTTCGATTACCAAATAAAGTGCCATGCAAGATTAAAATTGCCGAGGACGAGAGCGGAAAATGAACAGCCGCCTATGTGCTTTAATACAGGTCTCTTCTCGCCGCTGCCATCAGGCAGAAGGTACAGGGGTCTTGGGTCCCATGGCACTGGGTTTGGGAGCAGCTGCTGCCCTGCAACCATTGGGCTACTGGTGGGGCTTCTCTCACCTGTGGACTCACTTTTGGTGGCTCTGCAGTTCATGTTCCTTGAGTTTTTGTTTATTCTTTTATTATTTGTGCGAGTTACTTAAGGTGCTTCAGCGCTGAGCTGACTCTGTGCCTGTAGACTAATTTTCAGGGTCTCGGCCTGAAACGTCGACTGTACCCCTTCCTAGAGATGCTGCCTGGCCTGCTGCGTTCACCAGTAACTTTGATGTGTGTTACTGTTAAATGTTTTTTATTGTTTGCACAATTTGTTCTTTCTTCACACATTGGGAGTTTGATCTTGTGTGGGTTTTCCTTTAAACAGGTTCTATTATGTTTCTTTGTGGCTGCCTGCAAAAAGACGAAATCTCAAGGTTGTATACTGTAAACATTGATAGTAAATGTACTTTGGACTTTGTTTCCAACCCATTTTCTCTGCTCAGCAACTATTTGTAGTGGATGCAATTTGCAAGAGAATTAATTATAATTTAGTAGGAAAGGGATTATATAATTTCTTAGAAGATAAAATAAACCTGTATAGATTATTTTCAGAGAGGGATTTCACTTTCTTTTGATCTGTGAAGCTGGATTAGAGAGAATTTATTGCAGCTGTCTACAGGATCTGAACAGTGCACTGTTCAGCAGGTTTATTTTAGACACTGGTTCTGTGTGCTCATTAAAATAGAGGTTTTTTAAATTTTACAGACATTGTCAAAAGTATTTGTTTGGTCCATGGACAAACTGATGCACACCAGAGTAACTACTCATGGTGCCAAAACTTCTAATCTTCTCTGGTGAAGTAAAACTTTCAGGAGATCATAACAAAATAATTAAATCTGCATTTAGGGTTATTAAGACATCTAAACGTGTTTATATTCCTCAATCAGCTTGTGCAGTTGATGTAAACTGCATTGAAATAAGCCCTTGCATTTGTGCTGACTGTGCAGTGTTTCAGAGTCATGCAGAGTAATTATACATTTCTTTTAGTTTATTTGGTTATTAAATGCAGTGGTTTGCATTGATGGTGTTAGAAAGGTAATGGAGAAGGGTATGGCATGAACACCAGCTCTTGGAATTGTTTCCCGTGCTTTATGGGGTTCTTTGAAGTTTCTGATTATGAGAAATCAGACAGTCCCTATTCAGTTTCTGTCTTGTAAATTCTAATTAATAGCACTTCTTTTCATTAGGAAATGGCATATTTCAAAGTCGACCAATTGAATAACTGAATGCAAAATGACTCTTGTTTTTTTTTGTTTCCTTTGGTAATGACCATTTAGAAATGGAATCTCTGTATACTGGTTTGTTGTTCCACTTGATTGTATGTAATTTTGGTATGTAATTTGAATGCTATTAGTATAAAGTATCAAGCATGTGCACTGGAAATGTACATGAATCATTATTACATTCTGTGCTCAGATATATGTGTTAACCAACCACTAGCCATGGAAACACTTGTAAAAAAAAATGCTGGATGAGTAGGAGGGAGCAATAAGTGATTTCTTTGTGCTTCTATTACTATTTATTTATTTACTTACTTACTTACTTACTTTTTGTTTTTTTCCCTCTTCCCCTCATTAAGTGCCTGCGCTCAAGCCAATGGCAGTTTTAAACTACTGAGCCCCTCTCACATTGATTTGAAAGAAACAATGTTGGAACTGCAGGAAGAAGACTGTAATTGCTGGAAATTGGAAGTGAAAGAGAATGCTAGGAATACCCAGCAGGCAAGGCATCAACTGTGGAGAGAGTTAATAATACAAATTGATAACTTCATATCACATCTTGCCAGTTCTGATACAATCCAGTGAGGCTGGTTTACTGAATTAAGTGGATTCCAGTTAGTTGGAACCAGTGCATTTTGGCCCAATTAAGTGGCTGCCACAATTAGCAGAAGTTTTATGGAAATAGTTTAAAAATATATCCTCAGATCCTTTATCTCTCTATTGTAAAAAAAAGCCATTATGCATTTCAACATGGAGTACTGTGTGCATTTTAGACCACCACATTAAAGCAAGTCTGTGAAGGCTTTGGCGAGGATGCAAAACAGGTTCTCTTGGATATTGCTTGGCTAAGAGCAAGGGTTCCCAACCTGGGGTCCACAGACCCCTTTGTTAATGGTAAGGCATGGTTGGGAACCTCTAGCTTCATTAGTATTGGCTGTAAGAAGAGGTAGGATAAACTTGGTTTGTTTTCTTTGGAGTATTAGAGACTGAAGTGTAACCAGTAGAAATAGATAGAAAATACATGAGGCAAAGATGCGTAGATATTCCAATACGCAGAGTGGAAATATCAAATAATAATGAGCATGGATTTAAGGTGTGTGGTAGAAAATACAAAGGAGATTTGTGAGGCAGTGTTTTTTTCAGACATAATGCTTGGAATGTACTACCTGGGGAGGTGGTGGAAGTGGATTTAATAGTAATGTTTAAGAGGCATGTAGACAGATGCATGAACAGACAGGAGTGGAGGGATATAGACTGTGAAAGCAGTTTGGATTAGTTTAAATTGATTTCATGGTTGGCAAAGGTATTGTGTTGAACAATCTGTTCTTGTACCATGCTATTCAATGTATCACTTTTATACTTGCCAATGTCTCCAGCATTTGTGATGAATGAATGGTTAAGTTTTCCACATTATATTCTTTATGATTTTTTTTAAAGAAAACTTGCATCTTATAATGCCTTTCTCAACTTTAGTATCCTAAGGCAAATAATGACACTTAAATTGTTGGGAAGTGTGAGGCTTCATTCCTCAAAACTTTTTCACTGGTAAATTGATGATGGTATTTGTGCTGCTTCCCACACTCAAACAAAAGCCTCAAAATGTCATTACTTTTTGTACCAGTTTCCGCTCTTCCCATTGTGATACCGCTGAAATTTTATTTTGGGGATCTTCACAGGTGCTAAATCCCTTCCCCAACTAGCTGGTTTTCTTTCTTTTACTATTCTGCTACAGGTTTGTCAACCTGAAATGCTTAGTCTGCCTTTTTCCACGGATTCTGCCCACCCTGCTGAGTGTTTCCATTGTTATTTGTTCTTATGTCAGATCAAACAACATTCTGCCTGCAGATACCTGCAATAATCAAGTATCCATTGTTCAGAAATCCTGATGGTCCAGCTTCTTGCTTGCTTATTTGTCAGGGGACCAGTGAATGAGTGAATTGTGCAGTCTGGGTTGGGTGATTCAGATTGGGGCCTGGAACACTGAAGGTCAGGATTGTGGGTATATTTGCAGCAGGAACTGGGGTTGTGAGTGTTTGTATATTTTCAGCTCTTTAATTCACTAAGTTCACTAGCAAATTTATTATACTACTGTAAACATCTTTAGAAAGGAGACATACCTTTTGGTATTAATAGATTTTCTAGATATTATTCCTGGTTTAACACCAACGATGCCCACTGATACCAGATTATCAGGTTTCTTGTTCTGATCAGAGAATGGAAGGCTGTGTGGAAGTAGCACAGAAGAGCTCTTGAGGCCTCAGGCAAAGCAGCCATGGTGATACTGAATGATGGGCAGGCTTGACGAGCTAGGTGACTTTCTCCTACTCTTATTTTCTTGTGTTCTGCAAGCATTGTGATAGAGATGAAAGTTCTCAGTTTGTAATCTCCTAAAGTCAGGCATTAAAACTCTATTCTTAAATTCAAATGCAATAACAAATTATTAGCTTTCTGCATCAAAATTTAACATCACTTTATAAGGACTTCAAGATGGCTGAACTTGAACCAATTGTACATCTTGGTGCCAGTTGGAGTGTCCATAGCTCAATGTTTACATCCCAATATTTTAATCTTCAATTTCTTTTGAGAGGAGAGACAAGGAAAACCCTGTGTTTCATTTAATTTATCATATCTTTCCTCTGTGGTTATGCTTATTCTTTTCATATTACATTTAAGAAATGGAATTGTATAATTTCTAATGGCTTCATGCATGAGGAAATTGTATCAATTGTTCTGTAGTCATACTGTATGCTCAAAAAAATAACAGTTGCAAAGCAATAATTGCTGATGGGCAAAATTACATAGATTTTGTTTTTCAGTTTAGAGGTGGTTTTGGAAAAATTGCTTGAACAAAAATATTTTTTGTTAGAAATCTCAACAATACAAACTTGACTTACTCTTTCTATGTGCGAGTGAAAATGTAAAAAAATCCTGTGCAGATATTGGAAACTGAAAACAGAAACAGAAAATGTTGTGAATACTCATCTGGTCAGGTCACATCTACAGGGTCAACATCTAAGCAGAGCTGGAGGAGACAGAAGCAGTTTGTAAAGCTACTGAGAAAATGGGGAAGGAGGATGTCCCTAATAGGGTAAAGCTGGGATGAGTGTGGGGGTAAGCTGTATACATGGGTATCTTGCCGAAGATTCAGTGGGAGCAGTTGTAGGTTTGGGGTGCTTGACAAAAGAACATTGGAGTTGCAGAGCACCGAGCAGGATGAGCCCAACAGGTCTGGCCAGTTCTGGCTTCTGCTCTGAGAGGGGGAAAATGCTGAGCTAATATTACAGAGGGATGACTGATACAGATTGAGCAATCAAGTTGCCTGAAGTTATAGAACTCAACATTGAGACCAGAAGGCAGCAGTATGTCCGGACATAAAAGAAGGTGCTGTTCTTTCAGTTTTCATTGGGCCTCAGGGTTGTGTGTTCTAGGTGGTCACTCAGTCTGTATTTAGTTTCTCCCATACAGAGGAGACCATATTGTGGATACAGAATGCAGTATAGAAGGCCAAAAACAATATAAGTGAATCGTTACTCTAGCTGGAAAGATTGTTTGGATCCCTACATGATCGGAAGTGAAGAGATGAAAGCACAAGTTCAGTATTGCATGTGGTTGCTAGAGAGAGTGCCATAAGAAGGGAGTGGTTGGTGGGAATGGATGAATAGACCAGGAACTCAAAGGGGATGGTCCCTGTGAAATCTTGAACATGGAAGGGGAGGACCAAGAGAACTTTATCCGTGTTCTAGCTTGGAAGAGTGGGGGCCATAGTAAATGGGATATGGTCAAGAGATTTGTTAACAATGATAGAAACATTGAAAACCTACAGCACAATACAGGCCCTTCGGCCCACAAAGTTGTGCCGAACATGCCTTAGAGATTACTAGGCTTACCTGCAGCTCTCTATTTTTCTAAGCTCCATATACCTATCCAAAAGTCTCTTAAAAGACCCTACAGTATCCGCCTCCACCACCGATGCCGGCAGCCCATTCCACGCACTCCCCACTCTCTGAGTAAAAAAACTTACCCCTGACATCTCTTCTGTATCTACTCCCCAGCACCTTAAACCTGTGTCCTCTTGTGGCAACCATTTCAGCCCTGGGAAATAGCCTCTGACTATCCGCACGATCAATGCCTCTCATCATCTTCTATACCTCTATCTGGTCACCGTTGCTCCAAGGAGAAAAGGCCGAGTTAACTCAATCTATTCTCAAAAGGCATACTCCCCAATCCAGGCAATTCTTAGTACTTACTGTCTCAAATTCTTTAAAGATTTTGAACACTTCTTTAAAATTACTCTTTGAAGAGCAAGTCTCTGTAACAGCTGTACCTCGTCCCTGGTAGCATCCTAGTAAATGTTCCCTCCAAGGATTTGGTGTCTTAACTAAAATGCATTGCTCAGAATAGACAGGACTTCTGTGGGAATATTTTGTGACATTATTAATTAGGATTAATTCAAGTTTTAAAAACATTTTTTTGAAGTAGTTTGAAAAAGATTCAGTAAGAGGCCCTGATCAAGATCGATCAAATTTAAAATTTTATAGTGAGGTAAATTTTGTAATCACCAGAGATCCAGTGAAAATTTTGAAATATTGTCTTGTTAACATCTTCACTTTCATCCATCTGGATTTAGCTATAGTATAGAAATAGAACATGAAACATAGAACATCATAGAACAGAAACAGGCTCTGCATGACTGCATCAACCATGATGCCAATCTGGACTAGTGCTGTTGCTTGCAGAAGATCCATATCTCTCTATCCTCAGCCTGTTCATATTTGTGTTAAATGTCTCTTAATCTTTGCTGTTGTATATGCTTCTGCTGCAGCCCCACCCCCAGCAGCATGTTCCAGTCACATACCACACCCTGTGTAACAAAAAAACTTGCATTGTAATGTTCTTTAACTTTTTCCCTCGCACCATAATTCTAAGACTTGTATTTGATATTACCACCCTGGGAAAATAAAAGATCCTGGCAATCTACTTTATCTGTGCCTCATAGTTTTATGAACTTCTATAAGGTTGGTCCTCAAAGTTCAAAGTAAATTTATTATCAAAATCCATACATGTCATCATATACTACCCTGAGATTAATATTTTTGCAGGCCTTCACAGTAAATACAAATTAAATGTAATAGAATCAATGAAAAGCCTCTGAACCTCTTTTCCAGGGAAAACAATCCAAGCTTGTCCCTACTCTTAAACACTTCAGTTCAGGCAATGTTCTGTTGAACCTCCTTTGCAACTTCCCGTAAGCCTCCACATCCTGTATTGTGGTAATCAGAACTGCACACTATATTCCAAATGTGGCTTAATAAAGGTTTTATACACTGCAGCATCTGACCAATAGCAGAATTTTTTTAATTCTCAGCTTAGAAGAGCAACTGTTATTTCACAATCTGAACCAAGGCTCTAACTTTTTAATTACTGTTGTTAGTTTTGGACGTTAGCATAACCTGTTATGCAATTGATTCTTTTTGAACAGAATTATAAAGTGTATAAATCATTTCCTTGCATTCATATTTATTCATATTTATGCTATGTTTATAAATCTGATTGTAGTAGAGTCTTTTTTACAACTAGAAATTTGATAAAGTGAAGTTCCATAAAACATTATGTATCTTGGCTGTGCCAAGCAATGGACGCCTTCCCTTAGTGTAGTCAGTAAGATTAAAGCACAAGATACCTAAATTGTGCTTAGAAAGATCCTGCAAATACTAATGAGATAATGATCCATTAATGTGTTTAAGGATGTCAGGTGAAAAATCATTACCATAAATTGATATGAAAGAACTTTGGGAAGTTCTAAGTCCTTGAAAAGTATGATAAATTAAAATTTATTTTTGCTATCTTGTGCACCAACTCAGTATTATTTTTCGTGGAATGAGTAGAAGTTAATTTTTTCCACTTAAGTAGACATTAAGTAGAAGTTCCGGCTTAATTTTTTTCATTTACAGTCATTGGGAAGTTGTTGGAATCGATTGTTAGGGATGAAATTGGCCAAACCCAGCATAGTTTCCTGAAAGGAAAATCCTGCCTGACTAACCTACTGCAATTTTTTGAGGACATTACAAGCAGGGTAGACAAAGGGATTGCAGTAGATGTGTTCTTGGATTTTCAGACAAGGCCTAGCAAGATAAAAGCCCATGGAATTACAAGAAGCTACAAGCTTGAGTGGAGCATTGGCTGATCGGCAGAAAACAGAGAGTGGGAATAAAGGGATCCTATTCTGGCTGGCTGCTGGTTACCAGTGGAGTTCCACAGGGGTCGGTGTTGGGACCGCTGCTTTTTACGCTGTATGTCAATGATTTGGACTATGGGATTAATGGATTTGTGGTTAAATTTGCCGATGATACAAAGATGCGGAGGAATGGGTAGTGTTGAGGAAACAGAGTCTGCAGAGAGATTTAGATAGTTTAAGGGAATGGGCAAAAGAGTGGCAAATGAAATACAACGTTGGAAAGGTGTATGGTCATGCACTTGGGTGGAAGAAATAAACGGGCAGACTATTATTTAGAGGGGGAGAAACTTCAAAATGCAGAGATGCAAAGGGACTTGGGAGTCCTTGTGCAGGATACCCTGAAGGTTAACCTCCAGGTGGAGTCGGTGGTGAAGAAGGCGAATGCAATGTTGGCAATAATTTCTAGAGGTATGGAATATAAGAGCAGGGATTGGATGTTGAGGCTCTATAAGGTACTTGTGAGACCACACTTGGAGTATTGTGTGCAGTTTTGGGCTCCTTATTTTAGAAAAGATATACTGACATTGGAGAGGGTTTAGAGAAGATTCACGAGAATGATATCAGGAATGGAAGGGTTACTGTATGAGGAATGTCTGACAGGTCTTGGGCTATATTCCCTGAAGTTCAGGAAAATGAAGGGGCATCGTTCTGGATGTTAAAAGGCCTGTACAGATTAGATATGGCAAGGTTATTTCCTATGATAGGGGATTCTAGGATAAGAGGGCACAAATTCAGGATTGAAGGATGTCCATTTAGAACAGAGATGTGAAGAAATTACTTTAGTCAGAGTGTGGTAAATCTGTGGAATTTGTTGCCACAAGTGGCTGTGGAAGCTGTGGGTGTATTTAAGGCAGAAATGGATAGGTTCTTGATTAGCCAGGGCATCAAAGGGGATGGGGAGAAGGCAAGGGAATGGGGATGACTGGAAGAATTGGATCAGCCCATGATTGAATGGTGGAGCAGACTCGATGGGCCAAATGGCCTACTTCTCCTATCTCTTATGGTCTTAAAATTGGTGCCGACACATCACGCAGATACTGGACTGCCTTCATACAATGCTATCGATGATTGTATCCTGCAAATCTTTGTTTTCATTGTAACACTCAAGATGATTGTCAATACCTTTAAATTCTTTGTAGTTCCAACTTTAAGTAATGAAATTGTTTCACTTTTACTCCACGCTGTTTCTGGCATCTCCAAACCTGAATGCTAGAAATTCCAATGAGCAAAACAGTTATGAATTGTCTTGCTGCTTATTACTCGCCAACTATCAGAGACAAAAATCACTGCTTTTTGAACAAAAAGGCACACAGCTGACGCTATTTAAAAATTATTCACTCCAAACACAGTTAGTATTTATTAGCTGTGCAACTGACGCTAGTTTAGCAGCAGTCTGCTGCCCCGATTAAGCAGTGTATTGTCTCAAATCAACGAAGAGAATCCCGGCAACACACACAAAATGCTGGAGGAACTCAGCAGGCCAAGCAACATGTATGGAAAAGAGTACAGTCAATATTTGTTGCTGAAACCCTTCAGCAGGGTATGCTCATTTCAGCCTTGAGAAAACTCGATTGCTGAGCCTCTGCTGCCTTCTTCATGAGCTGCAAAGATTGGCTACACTTTGGGTTCACTTCATCTCTACCGTAAATGGCTGACTCTGTTTGATTTTCAAGTAGTAACTGATAGATTTTGTGTCACATTGTTATTTTTTTGAACTGGCCCAGCATGCATTCACTGAATCTCATTACCCTTGAGAAGAAAGTGCATCACTGCTTTGAACTGCATTCTTTATGTTGAAGGGTTAGTTGCTGGGTATCAGGTTCCAAGCATAAAACTGACTGACCATGAAGGAACAGCTTAGGGATGGTGTATGGTTTGGTGTGAAGCCTGCAAGTACCTTTGGAGTTCATCCATGGACGTGATGGAGCTTGTAAGTTTAGGAACTTAGCGTGTAGTTTCTGTGTATTTTGTAGATGCCTCACATTGTAATCAGTGCTCCTTTGTTGGAGGCACTAAATATTTATGTTGGTGAAAGCAGTGTTGCTCGAGTAGGCTGATTTATCCTGGACGATGTTTGCCTTCTCGAGTGTTGTTAGATCTGTACTTGTACATGCCAGAGGAAAATGTTCTATCACTCTCCATGCATGTGCCTGATACACTTTGACGTAGTTCTGACTGCAGGAGGTGAGAATCTCATTTTTGGATACTCAGCCACTGACTTGCACATGTTACCACAGTACTAATGTATTTGGTCCAGTTGAGTTTCCACTGGTGATGACTCCTAAAATATTGGTGATGGATGGTGATAGTAATGGAATATTGATGATGGATGGTGATAGTAATGATATTGACTATCAAGTGTCAGTGGTTACACATTCTACCACCGAATATTTCATTACCTGCTATTTGTGGCACAAATGTTACTTGCTTCACTTGCTAAAGAGTAGGATGTTGCTGTTACCCAGACCCATGTGGTTTCCTGTACTGGCACCAGCTCATGCCACTTTTATTCTGGAGTCTATCACGGCACACTTATTTATTGTATTGCGTGTTACTTAAGCAGTGATTCAGAAAAGATTTAGATTTGACAGGAAGTATCTGTTTTTTGTGGTTTCTGATGCCAGGAGGCTTTAATGTTGTATTTATAATTCAGTTAGTGACTGTTAAACTTATCCATTGGACATATCAGTAAATTGCATTATATCATGTAACAAAATAGTGTTTTGCTATGTCATTGTTAATTATGTGTGAGGCTGTACTGCCTTTATGATGTGCATTTGCAATATTGGGGCACAAATCCCTTTTATTTGAAGATTGCATGTACTTGAGTGAAGTCCCCAGAGTTTGTACTTGTGGAGTTCAGAAAGGAAGTCCAAGAAAGAGAGTCCGTCCTCAGACACGAAGCTGCAGTCTCAGTTCTGCACAGAGCCAAGTAAACGTTGTGGAGCAGCCGGCTAAACTTGCCTTTCAGTCATGACACACTGACCTTTTCAATCTGTCCCAGCACTTAAATTGTCGTTGAAACATCGGGTTCTGTCACTTTGATATGTTCTGGGGCTTGGACCCGATTGCCTTGCTTTGGCCTGTACCCAAGCTTTCTAATTTGGCCTGGTGCTTAAATCGATCGAACCTCTGGTCTTTCATCGCTCTCGGCAACGGGTCCGCTGCCTCGCTATGTCTCCGCTCGCCATGCCTCAGTTCTGCGGCATCAAATTGCCTCCACATCCAAAGGAAGGTTACAGGCTATGTTTGTGGTGATCATTTACATGAAAAAGTGTTATTAATGAAGTATTTAGTTGCTTCCCTTGTTTTGTTTGCTGAGCTTCACCAGTGCCATTTACACCAGAAGATAGATGTAGTTGTTTGTGCGAGCAACTGCTTAGAAATAACAAAATGTTTTATTGTCACCTAGAAAGGGAATGGTTTGGGTCATTTTCTCTGGAGCGTTGGAGGCTGGGGTGTGGGTGGGGAGTGGGGTGCAGGTTATCTCATAGAAGTTTATAAAGTTGAGAGGCATAGTTAGGGTAGATGGTCCAATATACTTTTTACAGGGTAGAAATGTCAAGTACTAGAGGAACTGCATTTAAGGAGGGAGGGAAATAGACTAAAGGAGATGTCTAGGCAAGTGTTGTTACACAGAGTGCTAGGTGCCTGGAACAGGCTGCCAGATGTATTGGTGGAAACAGATACAATAATGACGTTTAAAAGGTGAGTAGACAGACACCTGAATGTGATATGGATCATGTACAGGCTTAAGAAAATTAGTTTAATTCAACATCAAATTCAGCACAGATATCATGGAACACTGGCTCTTTTCCTTGGCTGTACTGTTCCATATTGCTTGTTTTAAAAATGTTGACCAAAAAACTGGGAGAATGCCATTAATACAAAGGATAGTCTCTCACTAGCATGAGAGGGATTTCATCAGTGCTTTCATGATATGTATATGATCCATATTTACTATATTTTTGCATTTTCTCAAAATCAGTACTTAATATTTACATATTAAGAGAATTAAAGGTTATGGGATTAGTACAGGAAACTGGCAGTGAGCTAAGAGAAGTAATTATTTTTTATGGCTGAACAGGTGTAAGAGGATGAATGACATACACTTCTTGTTTCATGCATTCTATTTATCAAAAATAAATCCAGATGATCAGAAAGCACTGACTTTGTCATAGAGAAGTACAGCACATAAACAGGCACTTAGGCTCATCTAGTCCATGCTGAAAATATTTAATTTGCTTAGTCACATTGACCTACACCGAGACCATAGCCCTTCATAGCCCAACTATCCATGTACCTATCTACACTTATCTTAAATGTTGAAATCAAGCTTGCATAGACTACTTGTGCAGGTGGTTCATTCCACACTCTCACAACTCTCCGAGTGAAGAAGTTTCCTTAAACTCTTCACCTTTCACTCTTTAACACATGACATCTGGTTGTAGTCCCACCCAACCTCAGTGGAAAAAATAACCTGCTTGCATTTACCCTGTCTATACCCCTTCATAATTTTGTATACCTCTATAAAATCTCCCCTCAATCTTCTGTGTTCTTTAAAAAGATATATAGTTCTAATCTATTCAGTCTTTCCTAATAACTTAGGTCCTCCAGATGCAGCAACATCCTTTTAAATTTTCTCTGTGCTCTTTCAATCTTGTTTACATCTTTCCTGTAGGTACGTGACCAAACTGCACACAATAATCCAGATCCAGGCCCCACCAACGTCTTGTATGACTTCAATATAACATCCCATCTTCTGTACTCAATGCATCGATTTATGAAGGCCAATGTGCCAATAGCATTCTTTATGACCCTAATTACCTGCGACGCCACTTTCAATGAATTGCGTACCTGCATTCCCAGATCACTTTGTTCTACCACACTCCTCAGTGCCCTACTGTTCACTGTGTAAGAGTTACATTGGATAGTCCTACCGAAGTGCAAAACCTCACACTTTTCTGCATTAAGTTCCATTCGTCATTTTTCAGCCCATTTTTGCAGCTGATGTAGATCCCTCTGCAAGCCATGACAGCCTTCCTCACTGTTCACTGCACCCCAAGTCTTGGTTTCGTCTGCAAATTTGCTGATCCAGTTAACCACGTTATCATCTAGATCTTTGATATAGAATATCAATTGATATTGATGTTATCTCACATATTATAATTTTCTTGAACACTCTATTAATTTCTCTTGTCCATAATTATGTTTCCAGTAATTTCTGTATAATTGAGAAGACCGTGCTCCCAAGATAAATTGAGTTGTTTTCATCAGCAATGTAATGTCATGGTCTAAAATTATAACTACAAACAATTTAACAAGTAATTATGTTTTGCTCTCCCACTTTTTTTTTGCAAGAAACAATTCAAACAGCATTTCGATATAACATGTATTGCTAAGCAGCTAGTATGAAACCAAATAATTTGCAGAACCCATTCAGTTTGGATTGGTAAAAACATGACCACTACAATCTCTTACTGCACAGGTGCACCATAAGTCTGTGTACTTAGCCCCCTGCTCTACTCACTTCATACGTATGACTGTGAGGCTAAGCACACCCCCAATGTCATATTTAAGATTGCTGACTGCACCACTGCCGTTAGCTGAATCAAAGATGGTGGGACAAATTAGCATATAGGAGGAGATTGAACAACAGCAACAACCTCTCACTCAATGTCAGCAAGAACAAGGAACTGATTATTAACTTCAGGAGGAGGAAACTGAAAGTCCATGAGCCAGACCTAATTGAAGGGTCAGAGGTAGAAAAGGTTATCATTTCAGAGGATCTGTCCTGGGCATGGAAGTGCAATTACAAAGAAATCACAGCATTTAGAAGTTTGCAAAGATTTGGCTTGTCATCTAAAATTTTGACAAACTTCTATAGGTGTGTGGTGGAGAGTATATTGACTGGTGCATCATGGCCTGTTATGGAAAAATCAATCCCCTTGAATGGAAAATCCTACCAAAAGTAGTGGATATGGCCCAGTCTATCAAATGTGAACCCTGCCCACCATTAAACACATTTACACAGAGCGCTATCACTGGAAAGCAACTGAGATCATCTAGGACCCTCACCACCCAGGCCATGCTTGCTTCTTGTGGCTGCTATCAGGCAGAAGGTACAGGAGCCTCAGGAGTCGCACCACCAGGTTCAGGAGCATTTAATACTCCTTAACCATCACACTCTTGAACCAGAGGGAATAACTTCACTCAGCTTCACTTGCTGCAACACTGAACTGTTCCCAAAACCTATGGACTCCCATTCAAGGACTCTTCATGTTCTCAATATTTATTGCTTGTTCATTAATTATTATGATTATTATTTTTCTTTTGTATTTGCACAGTTATCTTTTGCACATTGGTTGTCTGTCTTGTTAGATGAGGCCTTTAATTCTATTGTGTTTCTTGGATTTACTGTGTATGCCCACAAGAAAATGAATCTCAGAATTGTATGTGGTGACATATATGTACTTTTATAATAAATTGACTTTGAATTTTGAAATGTCATACTGTGATTTAGTCATTTATTAAGCAGATTTTGTTTTCTGCAGTCAGCTCTTCCTCCTGAATTGCAATCAACAAATATGCTAGGGTCTTATTTCTGGGCTCCATGTGGCTCCTGTAAGTTGCACACTCCAAAATTTTGCTTCCTGCTTAATTGAATGTAGACTGAAGCTATTTTAGTTGTTTGATGCAACTGAATTATATTGAATCTTTTTTATAGGGATTCACTTCTTTATTTCCCTCTATGAAAGTTCCTAAGTGGCTTTTATGATGGATTTCAAAATTCACAGGGCTGCTGGCGATGCTGTGGAGGGGAGGCATGTTGTAAGGCTGTGAATTATTTTTAAGTTTTGCAAAAATAGTCTTTAATCAATATCCTTCCCATGTTGGGATGACCACACCATTTTGTACCGCATGAACTGAGAAAATGTAAATATGATCTAAATACTTTGCATATCGTTAACACATTTCAGTGTTGGTTCTTGTCACTTATAATGTTCATGAAGCTCTAAACCAGTATCCCATAATTTTATTTGAGCCATGTCTATGAATTTGATTCTCTTGAGTCTGTCTATGGAAGATTACTTCATTAGGAGTCATAAGATGTTGCAGCTGACCTGTTTTTGTTTCCTTTTATGCTTTCGCTAGCACATTTATCTTGTGAGTCATGCTTTGGCCCCCCCCATTTTTTTTTTTGTTTAAACTGCTGCAGTTTCTTTTTATAATAATTTGTGGGCTCAATAGGAAGCCACTTTCTGGGTTGACTTGTGATTTACCCCAATATACCTCTTAATAGATGTAGAAGCCATTCTGGGGATCTCCAAGTGCTTGCTTTCCTATGACTGTTGTGAATGTATGAAAAAGTTCGCTAATATTTGAGTGGAACTTGTGGCATTTTCAGTTTCATTGAGTACAGTAACTTGATAGAGATTTTTCTATCCTTTGTGTATGTCTGAAGCATTTGTATTGATAGGTGGCTTCATAATGGAACCTGTTTAACATCTAATACTCAATGCTTTCTGTTTTGTCCACTCATCTAGCTTTAACAAGATTTCATCAAAACAGTGATTTATGGTATTTCCTGTAACCTTATCAGTTAATGTTCCTTCTTATCTGCATGGCATTGACAATTTGAACGTCTGGGGAATAATGACTCCAAAGCTATTACGTCATGACAGCTAAACATGGGCCATTTTAGTACCAGACAAATATAATATAGCAATGAGAGTGGCAATTTATTTCAAATTCAAGTTTATCATCATAGGCATCCCAGGTTAAAAATGCCATGAAAATTAGCTTTTTGCAGCAGTAGCATAGTAGATTACAAACAAGTTAAAGTATAACAAAAGTAGTTATAAGTTAACATATAGTATAAAGCAACATACACAAACGCTGGAGGAACTCAGCAGGACAGGTTACATCATTGGAAAGAATAAACAGTCAATATTTCGGCCTGAAATCTTGACTCTTTATTCTTTTCCATTGGTGCTGCTTGATCTGCTGGGTCTGTCCAGCGTTTTGTGTGTTACTTTGGATTTCCAGCATCTGCAGACTTGCTCATACTTGTGAACATAAAGTATAACTTGTAACTGTAGCAATCTTATAGATGGAATTGGAGCAGAACCTGACCACACAGTCATGAGTGTACAGGGAGTAGTGTAGGGGGCTGAGGATGTAACATTGTGGAACACCAGTATTCAGAATAATCATGGAGAAGGTGTTCCTACCTGTCCTTGCTGATTGCAGTCTGTTGGTCAGGAAGTCAAACATCCTTTTGTAGAGGGAGGTGTTGATTCCCAGGTCTTCAGTTTGGTGATGAGTTTTCTTCAAATAATAACATTGAAGGCAGAACTGTAGTCAATAAGCAATAGTTTGATGTTAGTGTTTTTACTATCTAAATGCTCCAAGAATGAGTGTAAGGCCAGGGAGATGACGTTCACCATACACCTGTTTTGGCAGTAAGCAAATTGCAGTGGGTGGAGCTTGTCTGGAAGATGTGTGCCATGACTACCCACATCAAGCACTTCATGGTAGTAGATGTCAAAGCCACTGAGCAGTAGTCACTCAGGCATGTTACCTTGATTTCTTGGGTATGTTATGTTTATGTCAACATCAGTGTTGTTGAAATTGAGAGGGTTGAAAGCTTCAAATTCCTAGGTGTGAGCATCACGAATAGCCTGTCGGAGTACAATCATGTTGATGCCACAGCCAAGAAAGCTCACAAACACCTCTGCGTCCTCAGGAGGCTAAAGGAATTTGACATGTCTTCGTTGACCCTTACCAATTTTTATCAAAGCACCATAAAAGGCATTCTCTGTAGTTGCATCTGCGCTGCACGTGACCGTAAAAAAAAAACTGCAGAGTTGTGGATACAGCTTAGCACATTATGGAAACCAGCCATCCCCTCCATGGGCTCTGTCTACATTTCTTGTTGCTTCAGTAAAGCAGCCACTATAATGAAAGACCCCACCCATCCTGGACATTCTCTCTTCTCCTCTCTCCAATGGGCAGAAGATACAAAAACCTGAAAGTACGTAGCTCCAGGCACAAAGACAACTTCTGTCTCACTGTTATCAGACTCTTGAGCGGGCCTCTTGTATGATGAGATGAACTCTTGTCCTCAGTCTGGTTTGTTATGATCTAGCGCTTCATCGTTTACCTGCTGTGCACTTTCTGGTAGCTTTTACACTTTATTATACGTTGTTATTGTTTTATTTTGTCCTACCTTGGTACAGTAATGATTTAATCTGTATGAGCAGTGTACAAGGCAAGTTTTTCACCTTACCTGCGTAGATGTGACAATAATAAACCAATACCAAAATTGCCCTGATAAGCATCTAAGGATTAATTTGAGACTATAGTAAGAAAGATACAAGTACAGTTTGCTTAATTAGATTCAATAATGCAAATTGACAGAAAAATTAACATTTTAAGGATGGTTGTTTCATAGTTCCAAATCTTACTGAGTTCCATTCCTACTGAGCATCCTAAATTTTCAGCATAAATTGACATTATCTGAGTTAAATTTAATAGAATTATAGAACACTACAGCACAGAAGCAGACTCTTTGGCCCATCTAGTCCATGCTGAACTATTTGTATCCAGACCATAGCTCCCCATACCCATTCTATCCATATCCCTATGCAAATGTCTCTCAAGTGTTGAAATGAAACCAGCAACCACCACTTTTGCTGGCAGCTCATTCCACACCTTCTCTGTGAGGATGTTCTCCCTCGTGCTCCCCTTGAATATTTCACCTTTCATCCCTATCCCATGACCTCTAGTTTTAGTTTTACCAAACCTCATTGGAAAAAGTCTGTTTATATTTACCCTGTCTATACCCTAGTAATTTTGTATACCACTATCAAATCTCTACTCATTTTCCTGTGCTTTAGGGAATAAAATGCTAACCTATTCAACCTTGCCTTGTAACGTAGGTCCCCAAATACTAGGAACATCCTTGTAAACTTTCTCTGCACTCTTTTAATCTTGTTGATATCTTTCCTCTAGGTAGGTGACTAGTACTGGACACAATATTTCAAATTAGGCCTCAGCGACGTCTTCTACAACTTCGGCAGAACGTCCCAACTCCTGTTCTCAATACTTTGATTTATGAAGACGGAAGTGCCAAAAGCTCTCTTTACAACCGTATCTCTTGACGTCACTTTCAAGGAATTATGGATCAGTATTCCCAGATCCCTCTGTTCTACTGTACTCAGTACTCTACGGCCCACCATTTATGAAAAGACCTAGCCTGGATTGTCCTCCCAAGGTGCAAGGTTTCAAGTATTTTCTCAAAATAGAATTATTATGCCATAAATTCAAATTTTGAATTCATTAAAGATACACCATGGTGACTTGTCATTAATCTGAGCCATTAACTGCTGTGTATTTCTAGTGTCTGTAGTTCCTTTTTTGCCTTTTTCATTTCTGTTTTCATGAATAGTGTTTTTGCTATTTTTGGAATTATGTAGTTCAAACAATTTCATACAAAATGAGTAGTTTAAAACTATTTCTGCTGATTTGGGAGTCTGGGACTTTGAGATTACAGTCCAAAACTTGAATTCTGATATGAAATTTGGAATAATCTCCTCAAACAATGTGTTCCAAACTGAACATTCACTCTTGCAAGTAGAATTTGATGATTGGCCAAATTGTTGATTTTTGAATTATGATGTGGGCTATATTTATCTAGATACATTAGAAGATGTGTGGAAAAGATTTGGTGTTACAACCTGAGTATCAGAGCAAGCTGGGGAGGGGATGATAGTACAGTAGAACAGAGGGATCTGGGAATACTGATCCATCATTTCTTAAAAGTGGCGTCAAGAGATACGATTGTAAAGAGAGCTTTTGGCACTTTCGTCTTTGTAGATCAAAGTATTGAGAACAGGAGTTGGGATGTTCGGCCGAAGTTGCAGAAGTCTTTGCTGAGGCCCAATTTGGAATATTGTGTCCAGTACTCGTCACCTACCCAGAGGAAAGATATTTATACTTGACAAGAGAGTACATGCCTAAATAAAATGCCCTAAGTAGATTACATGTAGATTTATCTTTAAAAAGGTCTGTCAAATTTTCAATTTAACCCTGATTGTGTTACTTCAAAATTTTGACAGAATTTAGCACAGTAGTGTGGTAGTTAGTGTAACGCTATATTACAGCACCAGCAATCTGTGTTAAATTCCACTTCTGTATGTAACAAGTTTGTACATTCTCCTTGTGACCGCATGGGTTCTGGTTTCCTCCAGCATTCCAATGACGTATGGATTAGTAGATTAATTGTTTATGGGTATAATTTAGCAGCATTGGTTATTGGGCTGGAAGGGCCTGTTAACGTGCAGTATCTCTTTTTTAAAAAAAAAATTGAAGTGTATTAAAACCATAAGACTCAGGAGCAGAATTAGGTCATTTGGCCCTCAAGTCTGTTCTACCATTCAGTCATGGCTGATCCTTCTCCCCCCCCCCCACCCCCCTCAGCTCCACTCTCTGGCCTTCTCCCCATTTGATGCCACAGCCCATCAAGAACCTATCAATCTCTGCCTTAAATACGCTCAATAATCCGGCCTCCACAGCTGCCTGTGGTAACAAATTCCACAAATTCACCCACCCTCTGGCTAAAGAAATTTCTCCACATCTGTTTTGAATGGCTGTGCCCTCTTGTCCTAGACTCCCCCACCATGGGAAACATCCCTTCTACATCTTCTGTGTCTAGGCCTTTCAATATTCAAAAGGTCTCATTGAGGTCTCCCACTTATCCTTCTAAATTCCAACAAATACAGGTCCAAAGCCATCAAATATTCCTCGTATAATAATCCTTTAATTCCTGGAATCATCCTCGTGAACCTCCTCTGAACCCTCTCCAAGGCCAGCACATCTTTTCTTAGATGAAGAGCCCAAAATTGTTCACAATACTCAAAGTGGGGTCTCACCAGTGCCTTATAAAGCCCCAGCGACACACCCCTGATCTTGTATTCCAGTTGTCCTGAAATCCATGCAAAAGTTGCATTAGCCTTCCTCACCACTGACTCAACCTGCATGTTAACCTTTAGGGTGTTCTGCACAAAGACTCCCAAGTCCCTTTGCATCTCAGATTTTTGGATTTTCTTCCCATTTAGAAAGTAGTCTGCACATTTATTTCTTCTAACAAAGTGCATGATCGTGCATTTTCCAACATTGTATTTCATTTGCCACTTTCTAGCCCATTCTCCTCATCTGTCTTAAGTCCTGCAGCCTTCCTGTTTCCTCAAAACCACCTGCTCCTCCACCAGTCTTCATATTATCTGCAAACTTGGCAAAAAAAAATCTATTCCATCATCTAAATCATTGACATACAGCATAAAAAGAATTGGCCCCTGCGGAACACCACTAGTCACTGGCAGCCCATCAGACAAAGATCCTTTTGTTCCCACACACTGCCTCCTACCAATCAGCTAATGCTCTGATCATGCCAGTAACTTTCCTGTAATAGCATAGGCTCTTAACTTGATAAGCAGCCTCATGTGCAGCACCTTGTCAAAAGCCTTCTGAAAGACCAAATATACAACATCCACTGCATCTCCTTTATCCATCCTACATGTAATCTCCTCAAAAGAACTCCAGCAGGTTTGTCAGGCAAGATCTTCGCTTAAGGAGACCATGCTGAGTTTGTCCTATGTTGTCCTGTGTCACCGAGTACTCCATAACCTCATCCTTATCAATTGACTCCAATATCTTCCCGACCACTGAGGTCAGGCTAACTGATTTATAATTTCCTTTCTGCTGTCTCCCTTCTTTCTTAAAGTGTGGAGTGATATTTGCAATTTTCCAGTCCTCTGGAACTATGCTAGAGTCCATTGATTTTTGAAGGATCGTTTCTAATGCCTCCCCATTCTCTACCGTTACCTCTTTCATAACCCTAGGGTGCAGTTCGTCTGGTCTGGGTGACTTGTGCATCTTTAAGTCTTTTAGCTTTTTGAGTACCTTCTAATAGTAACTGCACTCACTTCTCTTCCCTCACACCCTTCAATATCTGGCACACTGTTAGTGTCTTCCTCAGTGAAGACTGATGCAAAATAGTCTCATTTGCTGTCCCCTTGTCCCCCATTATTATTTTTCTGGTCTCATTTTCTCCTGGTCCTATATCCACGTTCATCTCTCTTTTATTTTTTATATGCTTGAGAAAGCTTTTTCTATCCACTATGATATTGTTTGCTATCTTGCTTTCATATTTCATCTTTTCCCTCCTAATGATTCTTCTAGTTGCTTTCTGTAGATTTTTAAAATCTTCCCAATCCTCTTACCTTCTGGCTAATTTTTGCTTTGTTGTATGCCCTCTTGATTGTTTTTACATTAGCTGTCAGCCACAATTGTACTATTTTGTCATTTGAGTATTTCTTTGTTTTTGGAATACATCCCTCCTGCACCTTCCTTATTTTGCTCAGAAACTCAAGCCATTTCTGCTCTGCTGTCATTCCTGCCAGCATCTCCTTCCAATTTACTTTGGCCAACTCCTCTCTCATACCACTGTAAATTCCTTTACTCCACTGAAATACTGCGGCATTAGACTTTATTTTCTCCCTATCAAATTTCAAGTTGGGGTTTTCAATATCTGGTTAAGAATTCAAGAGTTGTTTCAGCAGCTTGCCACTCTTAACAGATTGTAATCCTTTTTCCTACTAATCCAAGCTGATACTCAGGGTAGTTTTATACCTATAATTTCTATTAATTTAGCAAGTTTGCACCAAGTATTCCTTGTTAGCAACCAAAAGGCATTGGCAAATACTTGAAATGGAAAAATAATTGTAGTGTGCAGAAAAATTGGATTGCTCTTTGAATTACCTTCTTGACAAATTAATCAATGTATAATTATGCCTATAGCTTATAGTACTTCTGTGCATTGTAATAACTACCTATCCCATAATTATTTCAAGATTAATTTATTATCAAAGAATATATATATATATATATATATAATACAGCCTTGAGATTTGCTTGCTCGCAGGTAACCACAATGCAAGAAACCCGAAAGAACCCATTAAAGAAAATAAATAGCAATACTCGATGCGCAAGAGAAAGAGGAAAAAAATCATGCAATTAATTCAAGCAAGTAACAGCGTTCCAAACCAAAATTGAGTCTTCAGATCAGCCCAGGGTAGGCCCAAAGCCTCATTTATCAGTTCATCATATTAGCAGGCATGGAGCACAGCAATTGGGGCAGTATTCATAGCCTCAGTGCAATAGAGGTGACCATCACTGAGAACGAGTGAAATCTGCTGTCACCTCCAATCCCAACACTCTTTCTTTTTAGTCTATCTGGGTTGGCATTTAAATTGACCCAGCAACTGAACAGTGAAAGGCTTCAGTGCCCTGGAGAGAGGAGTGAACATCATGGAGAGCAGGTGAAATTGGCTCTCGCTTCTGATCTGGGCTGGCATTTAAATTGTCTAAGCAGCATATCAGACCTCACAATAGGACCCAGGCACCGCTGCTGTGAAAGGCTTTGGGCTTAGACCATGCCGCACAGCGACTCGGTCCGGGCTTAAATTTTGCCACCCAGCCCAAAGCCACTTTCAAGTTTTTCACATCAGCTCGGCACTCAGAGCAATCCTTGCACCCGGGCTGGTTGAGCGAGAATTGGAACTCCAGCTGCAACTGTTCTGTAACACACCATCTTGACTCCACCCCCAAACTCGTCTCACCGTTGTTTGCAGTGATAATTTAACACAAATTTCCTCAGAAAAGATATTTTTGGTGATGTTTCATGTCAGATTTACTAGCTTTCTTTGACTACCAGAAGCTGTTGCACACGATTGGTAGTGCCATCTTAACCGGAAGCTGGAAGTGATTATTTCTTAGCCTTTGTCTTGAAAGGGTGGATAGTGGTAGGAACAAACATACTGTATCACTGTTGTAGGAACATATTTTGCAGGTACTGCAGGTTAATGCCTCTTTCAGAAGATAAATATTACAAATGTACAAAGTAACTATCAGTTTTTAACCATTGCATTCCTCATCAAACCAATGCATTTCTTCCTATTCTTCCTATTAGTTGCATTATTTCTTCCTATTAGTTGTATTGGTGTCGTCAGTCTGAATTGGTGCAGAGGAAATGTAGCCACTTCTGTTGGCAACATAAATTTGAGGAAGAATTATAGGAAGATTTTATTGCTGTAAAGTAGCTTTGACATTTCCTAAATGGATTATGGTGAATTGATTAAATTTGTTGGTTTGCTTTCAGTTACAGGTATCCCTCCCACTTTATGAAAGTTTGCTTTAAGCCACTTCGCTTTTACGGAAGACCTACATAGAAACATAGAAAATAGGTGCAGGAGTAGGCCATTTGGACCTTCGAGCCTGCATCGCCATTCAGTATGATCATGGCTGATCATCCAACTCAGAACCCTGTACCAGCCTTCCCCCCATACCCCCTGATCCCTTAAGCCACAAGGGCCATATCTAACTCCCTCTTAAATATAGCCAATGAACTGGCCTCAACTGTTTCCTGTGGCAGAGAATTCCACAGATTCCCCACTCTCTGTGTGAGGAAGTTTTTCTTAATCTCGGTCCTAAAAGGCTTCCCCTTTATCCTCAAACTGTGACCCCTTGTTCTGGACTTCCCCAATGTCGGGAACAATCTTCCTGCATCTAGCCTGTCCAATCCCTTTAGGATCTTATATGTTTCAATAAGACCCCCCCTCAATCTTCTAAATTTCAACGATTATAAGCCTAGTAGTTGTTTTCACTAGTACCTGTTTTCGCTAACCGAAAGAAATCTGAAGAGGATTTCCGCTTTTACGAAAAAAGGCGAAAAGTGAAAATAGTGTTCAGCGTTTGTTTTGCAGTGAGCTGATATAGAGGCAGCGCACACCCCGAGCAGCGAGAGTGGCAAAAAGCAAAAATAGCATTCAGTGTTTGCTTTGCAGCAAGCCGTTATAGAGGCAGCGTGCACCCCAAGCAGTGAGAGTGGTGCTGCCAAGCTCCTTCCCTGGGAACTACACTCAGCAGCTCAGCATCAAGCCGCCATAGCTTTGAACTGCGTGAGATTTTTGCTACGATTGACAGTGCTGCAATGATTTGCAGAGAAGTATGACTTTAATTCTGAAAGGGTTAGGGCAGGTTTACAGGACTGTATGATAGAAAAATACGTGAACCTTCCAGTGTGCTCGCTGTCTTCCCGATTCTGGTAAGTGAAACTACACTGTACATACATTATTTCTACTTTATATAGGCTGTGTAATTATCATACCAATCCTGCTTTTACTATATGTTAGTGTTATTTTAGGTTTTATGTGTTATTTGGTAATATTTGGTAGGTTATTTTTCGGGTCTGGGAACGCCCCAAAATTTTTCCCATATAAATTAATGGTAATTGCTTCTTCGTTTTACGCCATTTCAGCGTACAAAAGGTTTCATAAGAACACTGTACTTTCGGATAGCAGGGGAAACCTGTAGTATGTTGGTGATGTGGGGTAAGTTCATGAAAGAACTTTGCCAGCTAGATGTTGTTGCTGATAGCGATTAATAACTAAATGCGTCAGAAGAAAGCTTCTTGGGCTTGCATTTATCCACACAATAGATGTCTGAGCAATGTAAGCAGCATCAGGTGTTAAGAATTTTTGGATTGTTGAACTTTGACGTCTATTCTGCTTGAAAACAAAACATTCAGAAGCTGTTTTATGATGAGAAAAGTCTCAGAATGGCTCAGTTGCTTTATAATGAGAAGTTCTCAGACTTTAATTAAGACTCACTTAGCAGATGACCAGACTTGGACTGAATGAGAATATACCAAGGCCATAGTGTTTCATTTGCTGAAATGTCTGGAATGTAGTTTCTTGCTTGTGGAAAGATTAAACACAACACTGCTCCAGTTCCCAGTATATACCACACTTAAACTTGTGTCATCGTGAAATTAATACAGAAGCGACATTCGAAGGCTATCCAGCTCCTGTTGCTGAGGGAAGATGTGATTTGTGAGCATACTTGTCTTTTTAAAAAATGAGGTTTACCCGAGATGGCTCCCAGTATGTGGAACCTTGCCAATACACTACACATTGCTGTACAATTTATGGATAAAGAAAATAGTTGGTGTGGGGGACTGAAAACATTGTTATTGCTTGCAATTGCAGGTAATTAGCAAGTTCGTTAAGATGCACTTGGATTTAAAAGCCCTTTTGGCATGTGTAATTGTGTTGCTGGACAGCAAACAATTTACATTAAAATGCAGGCTTTCTGAGATCTGACTTTGATTGCTTTTGGGAACATGATAAACAGCTGAGGCTTGGCTGAATTCCCTTCTCTGAAGCATTTTAACTCCAAATTTGGGCAATTGTTACAATCCCAATACTGTGGAGTCAAAGGAGTGCTTCGTGATATTGCCAAAAGACAGTTACAAAAAGATAAAATGTTTGTGCATATTAATAGTGTTTTCAGTATGTGAATGCAAGGTTGGGGACTGCACTACCTATTTAGGGAAGGAGAAATTTTCCATGTTCTGTACTTTGACTAATAGTGTGTCACTATTGCAGAAAAATGTTAACACTTCCTCAAAGACCTCAGCCCCTTCCCCCACTTTGCCCTTTAGGTATGTTAAATCTCAAGATGCATGGGCACATGATTGTGTTGCTATTGGAAAGAGCTAGCTTTGTAAAATAAATATGATGGTAATGTCAATTTTGCTCACAGACCTGATTAATGTGAAAATAAAAGTAGTTGTTTTATTGAAATGAGCATATTTTAGTTGGTGTGGCAGTGCCCTAATAACCCTGAACCTAGAATGTGAAAATCACCAGGGATTTATACTCAAACAGGAATTCTGCAGATGCTGGAAATTCAAGCAACACACATAAAAGTTGCTGGTGAACGCAGCAGGCCAGGCAGCATCTCTAGGAAGAGGTGCAGTCGACGTTTCAGGCCGAGACCCTTCGTCAGGACTAACTGAAGGAAAAGTAAGGAATTTGAAAGTTGGAGGGGGAGATCCAAAATGATAGGAGAAGACAGGAGGGGGAGGGATGGGGCCAAGAGCTGGACAGGTGATAGGCAAAAGGGATACGAGAGGATCATGGGACAGGAGGTCCGGGAAGAAAGACAAGGTGGGGGGGACCCAGAGGATGGGCAAGGGGTATATTCAGAGGGACAGAGGGAGAAAAAGGAGAGTGAGAGAAAGAATGTGTGTATAAAAATAAGTAACAGATGGGGTACGAGGGGGAGGTGGGTCATTAGCAGAAGTTAGAGAAGTCGATGTTCATGCCATCAGGTTGGAGGCTACCCTGAGGGAATATAAGGTGTTGTTCCTCCAACTTGAGTGTGGCTTCATCTTTACAGTAGAGGAGGCCGTGGATAGACATGTCAGAATGGGAATGGGATGTGGAATTAAAATGTGTGACCACTGGGAGATCCTGCTTTCTCTGGCGGACAGAGCGTAGATGTTCAGCAAAGCGGTCTCCCAGTCTGCGTCGGGTCTCGCCAATATATAAAAGGCCACATCGGGAGCACCGGATGCAGTATAAGCACACCTAGCACATCTTTTCCTCCCCCCCCCCCCCCCCGCATTCTGCAGGGATCGCTCCCTACGCAACTCCCTTATCCATTTGTCCCCCCCCCATCCCTCCCCACTGATCTCCCTCCTGGCACTTATCCGTGTAAGTGGAACAAGTGCTACACATGCCCTTACACTTCCTCCCTTACCACCATTCAGGAACCCAAACAGTCCTTCCAGGTGAGGCAACACTTCACCTGTGAGTCGGCTGGGGTGATATACTGAGTCCGGTGCTCCCGATGTGGCCTTTTATATATTGGCGAGACCCAACGCAGACTGGGAGACCGCTTTGCTGAACATCTACGCTCTGTCCGCCAGAGAAAGCAGGATCTCCCAGTGGCCACACATTTTAATTCCACATCCCATTCCCATTCTGACATGTCTATCCACGGCCTCCTCTACTGTAAAGATGAAGCCACACTCAGGTTGGAGGAACAACACCTTATATTCCGCCTGGGTAGCCTCCAACCTGATGGCATGAACATCGACTTCTCTAACTTCCGCTAATGCCCCACCTCCCCCTCGTACCCCATCTGTTACTTATTTTTATACACACATTCTTTCTCTCACTCTCCTTTTTCTCCCTCTGTCTCTCTGAATATACCCCTTGCCAATCCTCTGGGTCCCCCTCCCCCCCTGTCTTTCTTCCCGGACCTCCTGTCCCATGATCCTCTCATATCCCTTTTGCCTATCACCTGTCCAGCTCTTGGCTCCATCCCTCCCCCTCCTGTCTTCTCCTATCATTTTGGATCTCCCCCTCCCCCTCCAACTTTCAAATCCCTTACTCACTCTTCCTTCAGTTAGTCCTGACGAAGGATCTCGGCCTGAAACGTCGACTGCACCTCTTCCTAGAGATGCTGCCTGGCCTGCTGCGTTCACCAGGAACTTTTATGTGTGTTGCAGGGATTTATACTTGCGGTTTCCAGGGTTGAAGTTGCACTGAACCATTGGGTGAATACCCCTGTACATAAATTAATTTGGTTTAGCAATGACCCACGGTGAAGTAGTAAGGGAGGTTGCTGTTGGGAAGTATTGTGATAGTTTATTGGGATCATCATTTAAGTTAAGTATGAAGGATAAGTAAACGATTGTCAGTATCTGTTATGTCTTGTAACTCCAAAACCTAAAACTAATTGGGGGTAAAATAAACAGGAGAGCCAGGGTTAACAGATGTTCATTTAGAGAGATGTGCACTTATGATATTGTGGCGTAATGATGTATGCCGTTCACATACTTCTACATATAATGCGTAATGAACCCAAGTACCTCGAAACCTTGTCCTTAATAATAGACTCCAAAACTTTCTCAACCACTGTGGTTAGGCTAACTGGCCTATAATTTCCTTTCTTTTGTCTTCCTCCCTTTTTAAAGAGAGGAGTGACATTTTCAATCTGCTAGTCCTCTGGGACCATACCAGAATCAGGTGATTCTTGAAAGAACATGACCAACGCATCCATTATCTCTTCAACAACCCCTCTCGGGACTCTGGGATGTAGTCCATCTGGCCCAGGTGATCTGTCCACCTTAAGACCTTTGAGTTTGCCTAGCAATTTTTCCTTTGTAATAGCAATGGCACGCATTCCTGCTCCCTGACACTCATGGAGCTCTGGCACACTGCAGATGTCTCCACAATGAAGACAGATGCAAAGTACCCATTAAGTTCATCTGCCATTTCTTTGTCCGCCATTACTACCTCACCAACATAATTTTCCAGTGGTCCAATATCACCTCTCACCTCCCTCTTACTCTTTATGTAACTGAAAAATGACATCCTGCTTTATATTATTGCCTATTCTGCCCTCATATTTCATCTTTTCCCTTCAAATAGCTTTTCTAGTTGCCTTTTGTTGGATTTTTAAAGCTACCACTCACTTTTGGTACCTTATCTGCCCTTCCCTTGGCTTTTATGCAGTCTTTAACTTCCTTTGTCAGCTACGGTAGCTGACCCCTGCCATTTGAGAACTTCTTCCTCTGTGGGATATATCTATCCTGTGCCTTGTGAACTATTCCCAGAAATGTCACCATCTCTGCTCTGCCATCTTGCCCACCAGTATCCTTCTCCAATCCACCTGGACAAGCTCCTTTCTCATGCCTCTGTAATTTCCTTTGTTCCATTGTGATACTGACACATGTGACTTATGTTTCTTTCTCTCAAATTGCAGTATGAATTCAATCATATTGTGATCACTGCCTCCGAAGGATTCCTTTGTTAAGCACCCTAATACCCAATGTAAGATGGCCTTTCCCCGAGAAGGCTCAAGCACAAGCTGCTCTAAAAAGCCACTTCGTAGGCATTCAATAAATTCCCTTTCTTGCGATCTGACACCAAACTGATTTTCCCAATCCCCTTGCATATTAAAGTTCCCCATGACAATTATGCCATTACCCTTATTACTTGCCTTTTCCAGCTCCCTTTACAATCTGAACCCAACACCTTGGCTACTATTTGGAGGCCGATATATGACTCCCACAATGCTTTTTCTACCCTTGCAATTTCTTAACTCCACCTACAAAGGTTAACATTCTCTGACCTTATGTCACCTCTTTCTAAAGTTGTAATTCCATCTCTTACCAACAGAGCCACACGGCTGCCTGTGCCTTCCTGCCCTTCCATTTGATACAAAGTATATCCTTTGATGTTAAGCTGCCAACTGTGGCCTCCTTTCAGCTACAACTCTGAGATGCCCACAGTGTCATACCTACTAATCTCTAATTGTGCCATGAGTTCGAACCGATACCATTTCTTGTCAATCTTGCTGTTAAAGCGTTGAGCAAGATTGAAATCAATGAGTATGAGAGCAGAAGGCAAGCGGGTGTTCAGTGCTGTCTCCCTGTGTTTGACAGGTCTCCCTCTCCCATTTGCTCTCTGTTGCCGGATGAAGGTGCCAGCGTCTTGGATCTTGGGCAAGGGGTGATCAATGAAGCTTGTGGATTGGACTCTTTTTTTTAAAGAATCTCTGGAGTTCATGACATGTGTTTCTCATTTCTGGATTTTTTTTAAAATTGCTTTTTTAAAAATTTTGATCAGAGCAGAATGACGTTGTGGCCTGCAGTCAATGAACAACACAGAGCTAAATGGAACTGAACAGAGCTAAACTGTACATTCCTAGACTCTTTCAAGGACTGTGCGGTTTGGTATTTAGTATTCATTTTTTTTTCCTCGTTTGTGTGGTCTGTTTTTTTTTTAAGAACATAAAAACATAAGAAATAGGAGCAGGAGTAGGCCATCCAGCCCATCAAGCCTGCCCTGTCATTCAATAGGATCATGGCTAATCTGTCCATAAACTCAGCTCCATCTACCTGCCTATTCCCCCCAACCCTTAATTCCCCTACTATGTAAAAATCTATCTAACTGTTTCTTAAATATACTTAGTAAAGAAGCCTCAACTACTTCCCTGGGCAGAGAATTCCACAGGTTCACCACTCCCTGGGGGAAAAACAGTCTCTCCTCATCTCCATCCTAAATCTTCTCCCCTGAATCTTGAGGCAATGTCCCCAAGTCCTACTCTCACCTACCAATGGAAACAACTTTCCTACTTCTATCTTATCTATCTCTTTCAAAATTTTGTATGTTTGTATATGATCCCCTCTCATTCTTCTGGATCCCCTCTCATTCTATTTTAGCTTCAGTCCGTAGGACTTGTTTCCAAAATGCATTAGGCTTGTTTAGATGTTCCTTTGAACCTTTTGAATAGAACTTTTTGGCTGCAATGAGCAAAGGTATGTTTGGAGAAAAAAGGGTGCAGAATTTTATGAAAAGAACCCCTCTCCAGCTGTTAAGCATGGGGTGGATCAATCATGCTTTGGGCTTGTGTTGCAGTCAGTGGCACGGGGACCATTTACTGGTAGAGGGAAGAATGAATTCAATTAAATACCGGCAAATTCTGAAAGCAACCATCATACCATCTGTAAAAAAGCCGAAGATGAAAAGAGGATGGCTTCTACAACAGGATAATGATCCTAAACACACCTCAAAATCCACAATGGACTACCTCAAGAGGCGCAAGCTGAAGGTTTTGCCATTGCCCTCACAGTCCCCTGACCTAAACACCATCGAAAATCTGTGGATAGACCTCAAAAGAGCAGTGCATGCAAGACAGCCCAAGAATCTCACAGAACTAGAAGCTTTTTGCAAGGAAGAATGGGCAAAAATTCCCCAAACAAGAATTGAAAGACTCTTAGCTGGCTACAGAAAGCGTTTACAAGCTGTGATACTTGCCAAAGGGGGTGTTATTAAGTACTGACCATGCAGGGTGCCCAAACTTCTGCTTCGGGCCCTTTTTTTGTTATTTTGAAACTGTAAAAGATGGAAATAAAAAAGTAATCTTGCTTAAAATATTAAAGAAATGTGTCATCTTTAACTTTATGCCTTTTGGAAATCAGTTCATCTTTTACTCACTGAGCTATTCACAGTAACAGAAATTTTGACCGGGGTGCCCAAACTTTTGCATGCTACTGTGATCTGAGACAGTGTGGGGTCTTTTCTGGCTTCCTCTTGGATCATCTGAGCTCTAATAGGGAGACTTTCAATTTTCATTAAGGAGAATTCATCAAGAGGAGTGTCCTCTTTTGTAAATTTTTCAGATATTTATTTACCCAAAGGAAAGCAGGAGCTGGCCATCAACATTTCCATAATTAGTTGTCCACTTGAATTCTCTCTTCTAATTCTCTTCTGCAAGATACAGAGCCCATCTCTGCATTCGTGCTGCTGCTGTTGGTGAACACCCTTCTGTGGATTGATAATGGTCATTGGTGGCTGATGATCGATAACGAGGGTTAACTCTCTCCTATACAATACTGGTTGAATGTTTTGCATCCTAAACCACACTCAAGCCCTCTGTCAACCTGTGCGTAATTTTTCTCTGCAGTGGTAAGGGGAAGTCATGGAAAGGCTATGGGACGTTCACTTCCATCATTCATAACATGTGACACGACTGTACTTGTACCATAAGGCAAGCCATCACAGGCAAGCTTCACTGGATGCTGTGAATCAGAATGTGTGAGTACTGTGTCTGATGTCACCAGAAGTTCCTTTGTCTTTTGGAAAGCCACCTCACACTGCATTGTCCATTGCCATTTCTTCCTGATCTGCAGTAATGAGTTCAAAGAGTGGAGCACAGTCTCATCACACTTGTGAAAACATGTGCATCAGTGATATAACCGCAGTAAGTGATCTTTGGTTTCAAGAATTCACACTTGCTCTATGATGCTCTGAGCCCATAATCTAATCTCCTAATCGTTTTAATATTGTCTTGAGACTTTGGAGATGTTCCTTGTCATCCTCACCGATACGTCTGAGAGATGACTTTCTAGAACAGCTTGTTGTTGAGCCCACTAGGGGATCAGCTGTGCTGGATTGGGTGTTGTGCAATGATCCGGAGGTGATAAGAGAGTTTAAGATTAAGAGATCCTTGGGGGAACAGTGATCCCAATATAATTGAGTTCACATTGAAATATCAGAGGGAAAAGAAATAAAATCCAATGTGTCGGTATTTCAGTGGCATGAAATTACAATGGCATGAGAGGGGAACTGGCTGTAGTTGACTGAAAAGGGAGATTTGCAGGAAGGACAGCAGAGCAGCACTGGCTGAAGTTTCTGTGAAAAATTACAGAAGTACAAGACAGATATATTCCAAATAAGAAGAAATTTTCAAAGGGAAGAAGGAGGCTACCATGGCTGACAACTGAAGTTGGAGCCAAAGTAAAAGCAAAAGAGAGGGCATACAAGGAAGCCAGAGCCAGTGGGAAGATAGAGGATTGGGAAGCTTTTAGAAGCTTGCAAAAGGAAATTAAGAAGGTCATTAGGAAGGAAAAGATGAATTATGAAAGGAAGTTGGTGACTAATATCAAAGAAGATACTAAAAGCTTTTTTAAGTATATAAAGGATAAAAGAGTCGAGGGTAGTTATAGAACCAATACAAAATGATGCTGGAGATATTGTAATGAGAGAGCAGAGATGGCCGAGGAACTGAATGCATATTTTGCATCAGTCTTCACAGTGGAAGATGTCTGCAGTATACTGGACATTAAAGAGTGTCAGGGAAGTGAAGTCTATGCAGTGAAAATTATGACTGAGAAGGTGCTCAGGATGGTAGGGTCTGGCACTCAACTGATTCCATTCACTGAATAGAAATAAGGTAGAAAAACCCCACTGCGTTTCAAAGTAAATTGTATTTGTACTTCTGCATGATTGAA
This sequence comes from Mobula birostris, assembly GCF_030028105.1. Classification (NCBI taxonomy): domain Eukaryota; kingdom Metazoa; phylum Chordata; class Chondrichthyes; order Myliobatiformes; family Myliobatidae; genus Mobula; species Mobula birostris. The sequence goes on from NC_092372.1 coordinate 206,411,884, forward strand.
TAATCAATGAGACAGATATATTCCAAGTGAGAAGAAATTTTCCAATGGAAGAGGGACCCTACTGTGGCTGACAAGTGAAGTCAGAGCCAAAGTAAAAACAAAAGAGAAGGCATACAAGGAAGCCAAAGCTAGTGGGAAGATAGAGGATTGGGAAGCTTGTAAAAGGAAACTAAGAAGGTTATTAGGAAGGAAAAGATGAAAGAAAGCGGGTGACTAATATCAGAGAAGATACTAAAAGCATTTTTTTTGTATATAAAGGGTAAAAGAGAGTTGAGGGTAGATATAGAACCAATAGAAAATGACGTCAGAGATATTGTAATGAGAGACTCAGAGATGGCAGAGGAACTGAATGCATATTTTGCATCAGTCTTCACAGTGGAAGAGATCTGCAGTATATCGGACGTTCAAGAATGTCAGAGAAGTGAAGTATGTGCAGTGAAATTTATGACTGAGAAGGTGCTCGGGAAGCTTAATGGTCTGAGGGTGGATAAATCTCCTGGACCTGATGGAATGCACCCTCAGGTTCTGAAGGAAGTAGCTGGAGAGATTGAGGAGGCATTAACGATGATCTTCCAAGGATCGATAGATTCTGGCATTGTACCGGATGACTGGAAAATTGCAAATGTTACTCTGCTATTTAAGAAGAGGTGGGAGGCAGCAGAAAGGAAACTATAGACCTGTTAGCTTGACATCAGTGGTTGGGAATTGTTGGAATTGATTGTTAGGGATGAGATTATGGAGTACCTGGACTCACAAGACAAGATAGGCCAAAGCCAGCATGGTATCTTGAAAGGAAAATCCTGCCTGACAAACCTACTGCAGTTCTTTGAGGAAATTACAAGTAGGGTAGACAAAGGAGATGCAGTAGATGTGATGTACCTGGATTTTCAGAAGGCCTTTGACAAGGTTCTGCAAATGAGGCTACTTAGCAAGATAGGAGCCCATGGAATTACAGGGAAGTTACTAGCATGGGTGAAGCATTGGCTGGTCGGCGGAAAACAGAGACTGGGAATAAAGGGATCCTATTCTGGCTGGCTGCCGGTTACCAGTGGAGTTCCACAGGGTTGATGTTGGGACTGCTGCTTTTTATGATGTATGTTAATGATTTGGATTATGGGATTAATGGATTTGTGGCTAAATTTGCTGATGATACAAAGCTAGGTGGAGGAGTGGGTAGTGTTGAGAAAACAGAGAGCCTGCAGAGAGATTTGGATAGTGTAGGGGAATGGGCCAAGAATTGGCAAATGAAATACAATGTTGGCAAGTTTATGGTCATGCACTTTGGTGCAAAAAATAAATGGGCAGACTATTATTTAGATTGGGAGAGAATTCAAAATGCAGAGATGCAAAGGGAGTCCCTGTGCAAGTTAACCTCCAGGTTAAGTCGGTTGTGAATAAAGCAAATGCAATGTTGGCATTAATTTCTAGAGGTATATAATATAAGAGCAGGGATGTGATGTTGAGGCTCTATAAGGCACTCGTGAGACCTCACTTAGAGTATTGTGTGCAGTTTTGGGCTCCTTATTTTAGAAAGGATATACTGACATTGGAGAGGGTTCAGAGAAGATTCACAAGAATGGTTCCAGGAATGAAAGGGTTACCATATGAGGAACGTCTGGCAGCTCTTGGGCTGTATTCCTTGGAGTTCAAGAGAATGAGGGGGGATCTTATAGAAACATTCCAAATGTGAAAAGGCCTGAACAGATTAGATATGGCAGAGTTATTTCCCATGGTAGGGGATTTTAGGACAAGAGGGCACGACTTCAGGATTGAAGGACGTCCATTTAGAACTGAAATGTGGAGAAATTACTTTAGTCAGAGTATGGTAAATCTGTGGAATTTGTTGCCATGAGCGGCTGTGGAGGCCAAGTCAGTGGATGTATTTAAGGCAGAGATAGATAGGCACTGTGAGGGTCATGTTTTTTGACTTCTCCAGTGCATTCAACACCATCTGCCCTGCTCTGCTGGGGGAGAAGCTGACAGCGATGCAGGTGGATGATTTCCTGGTGTCATGGATTCTTGATTACCTGACTGGCAGACCACAGTACGTGTGCTTGCAACACTGTGTCTGACAGAGTGATCAGCAGCACTGGGGCTCCACAGTGGACTGTCTTATCTCCCTTTCTCTTCACCATTTACACCTCGGACTTCAACTACTGCACAGAGTCTTGTCACCTTCAGAAGTTTTCTGATGACTCTGCCATAGTTGGATGCATCAGCAAGGGAGATGAGGCTGAGTACAGGACTACGGTAGGAAACTTTGCCACATGGTGTGAGCAGAATTATCTGCAGTTTAATGTGAAAAAGACTAAGGAGCTGGTGGTAGACCTGAGGAGAGCTAAGGTACCGGTGACCCCTGTTTCCATCAAGGGGGTGAGTGTGGACATGGTGGAGGATTACAAATACCTGAGGATTCGAATTGACAATAAACTGGACTGGTCAAAGAACACTGAGGCTGTCTACAAGAAGGGTCAGAGCCATCTCTATTTCCTGAGGAGGCCGAGGTCCTTTAACATCTGTCGGACGATGCTGAGGATGTTCTATGAGTCTCTGGTGGCCAGTGCAATCATGCCTGCTGTTGTGTGCTGGGGCAGCAGGCTGAGGGTAGCAGACACCAACAGAATCAACAAACTTATTCGTAAGGCCAGTGATGTTGTGGAGATGGAACTAGATTCTCTGACGGTGGTGTCTGAAAAGAGGATGCTGTCCAGATTGCATGCCATCTTGGACAATGTCTCCCATCCACTTCATAATGTACTGGTTGGGCACAGGAGTACATTCAGCCAGAGCCTCATTCCACCGAGATGCAGCACAGAGCATCATAGGAAGTCATTCCTGCCTGTGGCCATCAAACTTTACAACTCCTCACTTGGAGGGTCAGACACCCTGAGCCAATAAGCTGGTCCTGGACTTATTTCCTGGCATAATTTACATATTACTATTTAATTATTTATGGTGCAACTGTAACAAAAACTAATTTCCCCTGGGATCAGTAAAGTATAACTATGACTATGTCTTGATTCGCCAGGGCATCAGAGTATGGGGAAAAAGGCAGGGGAGTGGGGATGACTGGAAGAATTAGATCAGCCCATGATTGAATGGTGGAGCAGACTAGATGGGCTGAATGGCCTACTTCTCCTTTATCTTATAGTCTTATGGGTCATCCAGGTAACACTGAATTCCTGGGTAGCCTTGTAATACCTGGTCCGTAGCTTTCTGCCAGAGTGCAGGTACAGATGTTACTCCAACAGTAAGCTTATTACAGTGTTAAAGTCTTTTGTGAGTATTTATGTTGAGAAACACTCTGGACTCTTCTTCCATCTCATCTGTAGGTAGGTTTCAGTTAAGCCCACTTTGCTGGTGTTTTGCTCCAGAAAGGTTTGCAAGAATATCCCCTATATAGGACAGAGGGTATTAAGCTACTTTCAGTACTGGGTTAATGGTGACCTTAAAATCAGACAGATTCTGACATTCTTCTTGGCTCCTGGAACCATTGCCCAAGGGCTCCATTCAACTTTGGAAAGAATTCCTTCAGCCTTCATGTGATCTAGCTCACCGGCTACTTTATCACGCATGGTATAAGGAACTGGATGGACTTTATAAAACTTGGGTGTGGCATTTTGCTTTAACACCTTTTTAGCCTTGATATGTTTGTGTTTTCCAGTGCTACCCTTGAACACTGCTGTGGCATTATCCAGTACCTTTCTTCATTCGCTTTCAGTTGACTGTTTTAGGGGATGTGGCACACAAATGGTGGATGGATCGCCAATGAAGTTGTAGTTGTCTTAGCCATTCAGGACCCCACAATTCTGGTCGTCCTGTTTTTACCAGAGACAAACCCAGTGTGGCTTGTTAGTTGATGTATTTCACTGTTATGAATGACATTCCCACAGGAGTTACCTTTTCTCCAGTATAAATTCTTAGTTAGATATCTGCAGGCTTCAGACTAGTATCCTTGAAACGCCTTTCAAACTCATTTTGTGGAATGACTGAAACAGCTGAGCCAGTGTCCAATTCCATTTTAATTAATTTGCTGTTCTCTTCTATTGTAAACTATATTGCTTGTCTCCTGTTCGTGTTCACACTGTAAATCTCCTGTTTGTTATGCTGCATTTGTATAATATGTTGGTCACACTTGGAGTATTGCATACGCCAAGTGCATTTGTATAATATGTTGGTCACCCTGTTATAGGACAGACATTGTCAAGCTGGAGAAGGTACAAAGGCATGCTGCCTGGTCTAAAGGGCCCAAGTTATGTAAAAAGGCTGACCATGCTGGATCTTTATTCCCTGGAGAACAGGAGAACGAGGGGTGACCTCATAAAATCATGAGGGGTTTGGATAAGGTGGACAGTCATAATCTTTTTCCCAGGGTTTCAGATTGCAAAGCTAGAGGGCAGAGAATTAGGATTAAAAGGGAGAGGTTAAAAAGAGACCCGAGAGGTAAATTTCTACAGTGAGTACGTGGAATGAGCTGACAGAGGAAGTAGTTGAAGCATGAACATTTCCACATTTGAGACATTTGGATAGGTACATGGATAGGAGGGGCTTAGAAAGTTTGTTGGCCAAACATAGGCAACTGGGAATAGCAGAGAGGGTGCTGTGGTGAGCATGGATCAGTTGGGTTGAAAACCCATTTATCTATATTACTCCATGACTCTGACCAAATGCAACTCAGGGTTGCTGTCTGTGGACTTGTTCCAGGTTCTTAGATATTCATTCAACTACACTGAAGGAAGTGAGCATTTAAGGATGCAAGCCAGCTTGCTTGATTCCTGGTCCTCCCTCTCCACAGTACTGCCCCATTTTGTTAAATGATACTCTTTGTTCAATTTGCAAAAAATAGCTTGTCATTTTGGGTTTTGGTGTTAAACTAAATGGCAAAGGTGCATTGGGTTTGCAAAGGTGCATTGGTAGACCTGTGGGCCAGACCTTGGCTTTTTTACTTTGCAAACAAAAGCTTCAGAATCAGTTTGTGAAATAGAACTCTTACTCATTGAGAAAAGATATGTGAATGAGAAAGCTCATAAGGATATTTAGTTGATTTACAGATTATCGCTGTTTCGATTATTGTTCGAAATCAGTCTTCATACAAATATGGTTTTATAAAATTTAAGCACGAAATTTAAGCTCAGATATGTAAGCTTATTGTACGATTATTCAAATGTCTCAAATCTTGTTTGGTCATACAGCTGTGAATGATCTTGGGATGCTTGACAATTGGAGTAGCCGTTAAGAATTTTTGTCCCTTCCTGTGATCTGGTTTTGAGGTAGCATTTGAATATTTTTTCAGGATGGAGGAGTTCAGAGAGAGTAGTCTGTTCTCTCCTTTTAACCTCACTTTAGCAGATCTGTAATTTTTCCACTAAATTATGAAGTATTAACTTAAAAAGCCTGGATAGTGGACATGGAAAGGATGTTTTAATACTGGGAACATCTAGGATCAGAGAGCACAGCATCAGAATAAAAGAACATCTCTTTAGTACAGAAGTGAGGAGGAATTTCTTTAATCAGAGCGTGGTGAATCTGGAGAATCTGGAATTTATTGCCCTAGACAGCTGTGGAGGCAAAGTCATTGGGTATATTTAAATTAGGGGTTGGTAGGTTCTTGATTAGTAAGGGTTTCAAAGGTTACAGAGAGAAAGCAGAAGAATGGGGTTGAGAGGGAAAATAAATGAGCCCTGATGGAATGGCAGATTTAATGGGCCAAATGGCCTAATTCTGCTCTTATGGCTTATGTAGAATGGACCAATAAGGACTATTGGATCTGATTTATTTTGATTTTGAAGTTTATGATAAAGTTCCACAATAATTTGCAAGTTAAAGTAGCATTGGATTGAGGTTAATATTACTGACAAGGACTAAGCATTGGATTAGAGAGCAGTTGTGGGCAGTCAACACTTGCGATCTTTCTGTTTCAATATAACTGTTTCATGTAATCTGACCATCTCGATTAAGGTGGATGGTCCAAGTTGCCACTTGAAGATTGCATTGTTTATTTTGCAGAGCCAGTAGCTGGGTTTCAATTTTTGTTCAGGGAGCTGTTAGTTGTTGATTGACTGCTCAATTGTGTTAGTAGATCAGAATTTGCAGTTTTAAAGTTCAACTAATGCTTGGCAAATATCTTCCAGTGTTGTATGGAGTTGTAATTGATATCCTAACTGCTGCATCTCCAGTTTGTTGCCTAGTATATTTTCAGATATGTTTTCATTATTTTAATCCTTTAACATGCAAATAAAAATCATTATTAGCATTGAGGAAGTTTCCAGATAAAATTATGTAGTTGACTTTATCAGTGGCCAAATAGAAGTTAATAGAATATACAGCAGTAGAGTATGGGAACAGGTCCTTTGGCTCACATGCTGATCATGATGCCACTCTAATTCCATCTGCCTGCATTGGGGCTGTATCCAGCCCTAATCCCCCACCCCACCCCCCTTACCATTCTCAATCTGTGCACATATTTGTGTTAAATGTTATTGTATATTTATTAAAAAAAAATTGCCTTGAATTTCTCCTTTAAACATTCCTCTGCTCACATTAAGCCATGTCTTATAGAATTTGACATTTCCATCCTGGGGATGGAGGGTGAACGGTAGAATCTGGAAATCTCTGGCTATTTGTCCTATCTATCATAGTTTATATGCTTTATCAGGTTGAGCTCAGTCTCTGATGCACCCCTAGAAATAATGCTAGTTTGTTCAATCTCTCCTTGTGGCCCATACTCTCCATTGCCAGTCATCTTCTGCAACTTCTGAAGTCTCAACATCCTTCCTGTAGTGTGACATGAACTGTATGTAGTACTCCAAATGTGGCATAACTAAAGTTTTATACAACTGCAACATGACATATAATAGAACTACTGAAGTTAACAAATAATGAAAACATTACACTTATGGGGAAAAACAGTTTATGAAATGATTTCTATGAGTAAAATGAAATTTCTAGGCACTGCAAGTTAGCTACAAAATCATTAGTTTTCACGACAGGAAAGCACATTTACAACTTGTCTGTGCTTTACAACCTACTATTAATTGCAACACTTTAAGATGAGCACAGATCTGTATGAGTGCAGTATACTCTTGACAACTTTTTTAATCTCTAATGCTAATTTAACTATTTATACTCTTATCCCTCGCCTCATAGCTGACCTTGAATTCTCCAGTGAAAATGGATCAATGCAGTTCCCTGGCTGAGTATTCAGGCAGTTTGCTAGATTTATACTAGTTCAACTCAAAGATGAATGTTAGTGACCTAGTTTGAATTGCTCAGAAATTTAGAGTTCCTTTTGTATTCACTCTTTGAAAGGAATTATTTGGCTGTTGCTTTCCACTCTTTCCCTTGTGATGTTAGTGCTCACGCAATGGCATTTCGGGATGTTAACCCAGCAGTGAACATGTCCAGCAGCAGGTTTTGTTTGATTTGGAGAGAAAATTATGGATGATTGTGCTGTTTATCTTCCCTTAATAGTAAGATGGGGGTAGAACAAATTTCAAAGTTGGCTGTGAATTACTGCAGTGCTTATAATGGATCAGTCACAGTGCAGTGCAGTATGCTGGATGTGGAGAAGTTTTTTAAAAATTCATTCTTGGGAAGCTGAAATTTTGTTACCCAAATTTAAATGATGGGGATGCACTGGCTTAAATTGCTGCAATCCTTTTTGGTAAAGGTGGCTGAGTGGAGATGCGTCTCTACCAAAGGAGATGTAAGGTGCTCCTCCTCTCTGCTAGCCCAGAGATCACCCTTGCGCAAAGTGTAGCACCTGCTTCGCCCCCGATCAGGGTTATGTGAAGCCATGGGAGCAGATGGTGGATGGTCGTATTAGCAGCTGGTGCATATCACAAGTCCTGGTTATGCGACCACTGACGGTAGACAGAGAATCTCTGAAGAATATTGACAATGACTGGAGTTACTGTCTTGTATAGACACTGCCCAGGAGAAGGTGATAGTAAACAACTTCTGTAGAAAACTTGCCAAGAACAATCGTGGTCATTGACCAGGATCACCTACGTCATGTGACATGGCATGAACTCAGATTAAAGCAAAAATTGTTGGAAATGCGCAGGACATTTCCAGGGGTTTGTTTTTATTTTTGCAATTATAGTTTCTGCTCTTTCTGTAAATTATTATGAACTAGGAGTTGCCAGGTGTCGGTGAGAACTTGACATTTTTTTCAAGGAAGCTTTGGAAACCTCATTATTTTCTGTCCTTGTGATCATCTGCCATGACTGAGCTCAGCACAACTTCTGTTTGAATCTGGTGTTGAGTCTGCCAATGATGTGGCCTCCCCATCACAGCCACAGAGTGCAATCAGAGGGTCAGTACTGGGGATGTTGGTCTGGGAGTGGATGCTGCTGCAGGTTGCCTTATTCCGTCTGTAGATTTAGAGGTGGTATGTCTCCAAATGCGTTTCATTGCAGGTTGTGTGCAGCCTATGCCTCAGTATGGAGAATGATGGGCCTTTACAATTAAATAAATTGAACAGAATTCTTTTCTCATATGAACAAATGCTGTGCTGGCATACTGGAGGTGATAAATTTTGTTTAGAGGTGGCCCTTGAGAAGTAGAAGGTCTACATATTCCTGGGCCTTCTAATTGTGAGAGTGTGTTTTCATGCAGTGTTCCAAATTATCCTAAGTGAGTCAGTCTATGGACCCACCTTGTGCCAAGATGAGGCCACCCTCAGGTGGAGGAGCAACACCATACCCTCCAACTTGATGGTATGAATATTGATATCGATTTCTCCTTCTGGTGTACAAAACCCTTTTTTTTCTCTCCCCCACCCCCATTTCCCACTCTGACTTTTTACTTCTCACCTGCCTGTTACTCCTCCCTGGTTCCCTTTTTCCTATTGTCTACTCTCCTCTCCTATCAGATTCTTTCTTGTCTAGCCCATGACCTTTCTCACCCTCTTGGCTTCACCTATCACCTTCCAGGTAGCCTCTTTCTCCTTCCCCCCACACCATTTTAATTTGGGCATTTCCCCCCTTCCCTCTCTCTCCTGACGAGGGGTCTTTGTGCAAAACGTTGACTGTTTACTCCTTTCCATAGATGCTGCCTGACCTGCTGAGTTCCTCCAGCATTTTGTGTGTGTTGCTTTCGATCTTCACATCTGTAGACTTTCTCATGTTTGTAATGTTCACTGAAGTTACATACTAAATTTAGACTACTCTACTTTCCAACTGCTAATGCCACCCTATTAGCTGTGCTTGAGAGTAATAGTAAGTTTGTCGATCTGGATGCTGCTGATTTATGTGCCAGCCTTCTCCTCTTGTTTCTGCCTGTGCCTCCAGATGAAGACCTACAATAACGACTGTCTTATTATGTTCAAAATTGTCAGCAATTTGATTAACTTGAGGTAAGGTTACATAAGAGTAAAATTATTGGACTACCAATCTGAGTTCTGTTTGGTTTACAGATAAAAAGGTGACATGGCAGCATAATGGTTAGCAAACAGTGCAGGTGACCTGGGTTTAGTTCTGCCCTGTCTGTAAGGAGTTTGTATGTGCTCCCCCTGACCATGAGGATTTCCTCTAGGTGCTCCAGGTTTGTATGTTTATTGGTCATATGGGTGTACATATAGGTGTAACTGGGTGGTGTTGCCATGTGGGGCTGAAGGACCTCTGAACAATAAATAAATAAACAAACAAACAAATAAATAAATAAAATTAGTTCAAATCCCATTGTAGAATCATATAGCACAGAAACTGGCCCTTTATCCCAACTTCTCCCTGTGCACCAATTTGTCTACTTGAGCTAGTCTTGTGCTTCCCTGCATTTGGTCCATACCTTCTAAACCTTTCTTATCCACAGACCTGTGTAAGTGTATTTTAAACTTTGTAATTTTACCTGCCTCTACCATTTCCTCTAACAACTTGTTCCATATACTTACCACCCTCAGATCCCATTTAAATCTTTCACCTTTCATCTTAAGCTCATGCTCTCTCACTTTTAGAGTACCCTGGGAAGAAGACTGGGACCATTCATCTTATCTTGCCCTTCAGGATTTTATAACCTCTGTAATGTCACTCTATGCCCCAGGGGAAATGTCCCAACTTATCCAATCTCTCCTTATAACTCAAGCTCTCCTGTCCCAGCAACACCTTTGTGAATCTTTTCTGCGCCCTTTCCAGCTTAATAACATCCTTCTTATACCCAGATGTCTGGAATTGCATTCAGTATTTCATATAGTCTCATGAATGTTTAGTATAGCTGTATATGGGGTTGTGGAATTAAGTTCGAATAGTTTAACAAATCTGGAACTCTTTTTTTTTTGAAAGGACTGTCACAGTCACAAAACTCCTAGAATGTCACAATAACCCAATTTGGTTTTGTCCTTCAGGGAAGGAGATCTGTTATCATTATCCAGTCTGGACAGTGGATAACCCCTGACCTAGCAATATGGTTGATTCTTACCTGCCTCCTCAGTTAAAGAGGTATTAGGGATGGGCAATAAATGTATTTATTATTAGCAACATGTGTAATCTATGAAAGAATAAAAAAAATACTGGCTTTTTGTACAGACTTCCCTCATTCTAGGTCACCACATTGTATTTGGTTCCCTAAAGACTTAGTGTTTGCTGCGGCTCTAGTTGCTAGCTTATTGTTCGAGCGTTTAGTTTGTGTTTGGATAAAGATTATTATAATTTTCTGGTGTCCTGCTGTGGTTTTTCAAGTTTTTAATATTTCTTTCCTCCACCCTTCAACCACTACCACTTTGAACTGAACAAACAATTCAAAGAATTTAATAATCATTTATTTTATGTATATAACTCCCTAATATTCAAAAATTTTACTGAATACTGGCCAAATTATTTTGTCTTTGCATGTCATTGTTATTGTGTGCATTCCTGCTGTTTTGTTTGTTGGTCTGCTGTTATTATAGAATTTCTCCTTTATCGTGTTTAATCTTCTAGCTCTTGCATAAACTGTTTAGTTAACTTTCCGTGCAAATCTGCTGCTGTGTTGTAGTCTTAAAGTTGAACTTCAGATTTTCCAATGCTTGTAAAAGAAAATTCAAGGATGACTAATTCAGCAGAGTATACAAATTATGAAATGTGCATTGTAATGAAATGATTATTGTTCAGATGTTGCTGGTTGCCATGACTGTATTCTGTGTCTTTTTTATTGTAAATGTGTTGTTCTAGTCCAGGCATCACATGCATCTGCTTATCTTGCAGTGTAACATTCAGAATGTTCTGTTGTTTTTGATGCCAATTAGGAAACTCAGCTGTACCTCCCATGTTTATTAGACTGAAAGATTTTTAACGAGTTATGCTCTGTATGGTATCTTAATCAACGCACACAAAATGCTGGAGGAACTCAGCAAGTCAAGTAGCATCTGTGGAGGGGAATAAGCAGTTGAGCACCTTTGCTCTGCCACAAAAGATAAGATTTCTCAGTCCATTTCAATTGGACTTCCTGTTCCCATTCCAACATGTCGGTCTATGGCCTCCTTTGCTGAAATGAAGAGGCCATTCACAGCAACAATACTTCATATTCTATATGCGTAGCCTCTAACCTGATGGCATGAACATCCATTTCTCTAGCTTCCGATCGTTTCTTCCCCTCCTCTGCCTTCTTGTTCTTTCTGTTCCCCATTCTGGTTTCTTTTCATCCCTTCTCTTTTCCTCACTTGCCCAACAACTCCCTCTGGTGCTCCTCTTCATAGTTCATTGCCCTTTCCTATCAGATTTCTTCTTTTTTAGCCCTTAACGTCTTTCACCTATTATTTTCCAGCTTCTTACGTAATCCCACTCGCCCACCCATGCATCTTCTCCCTCAGCTGGTTTCATTTGTCACCTGCCAGCTTGTACACCTTCCCCTCCCACTACCTTATTGTAGCATCTTCCCTCTTCCTTTCCAGTCCTGATGAAGGGTCTTAGCCCAAAATGTTGTTTGTTTATTCTGCTCCATAGGTGATGCCTGATCTGTTGATTTCCTCCGTCACTTTGTGTGTGTTGCTCAAGATTTCTAGCAGCTGCAGAATCTTTTGATTGTAGTGTCTTTGTCATTTATTTGCTTACTTTCTGCTTTTTTTCCCTAATAATCACATATCACTTCAAAAATATTGTTTTTGTTTTGGAGTGATGTTCCATGTCTTAATGCCCTGTATAGAAATATTTTTCTTAACCAGCCCTGATTTCAAAATATGACCCCTAGTTTCGATTCACCCAGCAAAAAATAAAGTCTTTATATTTGCAACCTAATGAATTTGATGATCATAAATTTCTCTATCAAATCACTATCTTACTTTTGTGGAAATTCACATAAGTTTATGTACCCTCTTTGTATAATTTAAGCTTGTAAATTTAAGTAATTTTGTATATTTAAGGTTCTGTGCTTAGAATACGTTGTCTCCTTTCCAACAAAAAAAGTACCTTGTAACATGGGCGGCAGTCCAAAGGAGATTCACTAGGTTAATTTCTGGGCAGTTAGGGTCATCCTATCAATAGAGGCTTGTCAGTTTGGGTCTGTATTCCTTGGAGATTAGAAGAATGAGGAGCACCTTGTTCAAACAAGTAAGATCCTGTTCAGTGACAGGGTTGAGATATGTCTCTACTAAGGGAGATGTAAGGTGCTCCTTCCCTCTGCTAGCCGGCAGGGCACCCTTGGACAAGGTGCAGCACCTGCTTAGCCTCCTGATCAGTCATATGAAGCCAGGGGAACAGGTAGAGGATGGTCGTATGGGCAGCTGGTGCATATCAGAAGTCTTGGTTATGCGACCACTAATGCCAGGCAAACAACCTCTGCAGAGTGTTGATAATAGCTGGGGTCACCTGTCCGTAAAGACACTGCCCAGAAGAAGGCAATGGCAAACCACTTCTGTAGAAAAAATTGCCAAGAACAATCATGATCATGGAAAGACTTATGATCACCCACGTCATACAATATGTCACATAATGAACGAACGAAGATCTTAAGGAGGTTCATTGAGGTAAATGTTGTAGTACTTTCATGCATGAGGGACTGTCAGTCTGGGATGTCCTCACAAAGAGAGGCTGGTCATTCAAACCTGAGGGGTATAGAGATTTCTGGAAGGTAATGAATCACTGGAATTCTTTGCCTGTGAGGATGATGATAGCCAAATCATTAGATGAATTCATGGTGGAGCTAGATGAATATTTGAAAGATCTATGAAATGATGATTATGAGGAAATGGCACAGAAGAAGAGTTGAGGCCAGCCAAGATCCTGTTAAACAGTGGAGCAGGTTTTAGAGGTGCTCCTATTTTTCTTGTGTTTATTTTCTTACACTGTTTTCTAAAGTCTTGCCATTTAGGTAAAATATTGCCGGGTCTTGAGAGGTGACCTGATGGAGGTATATAAGATGATGAGAGGCATTGATTGTGTGGATAATCAGAGGCTTTTTCCCCAGGGCTGAAATGGCTAACATGAGAGAGCACAGTTTTAAGGTGCTTGGAAGTAGGTACAGAGGAGATGTCAGGGGTAAGTTTTTTATGCAGAGAGTGGTGAGTGCGTGGAATGGGCTGCTGGTGACGGTGGTGGAGGCAAATACAATAGGGTCTTTTAGGAGACGCCTGGATAGGTACATGGAGCTTAGAAAAAGGGAGGGCTCTGGGTAACCTTGGGTAATTTCTAATGTAAGTACATGTTCAGCACAGCTTTGTGGGCCGAAGGGCCTGTATTGTGCTGTAGGCTTTCTATGTTCTACGTTTCTATGTCTTTTGTGAATCCAAAGAAGGTGATCAAATATTTCTCCACCTTGAATGTAGTTTTATGTTAATTTTGTCTACTTATTTAATCTGTCTGCATTGATTTGTTAGTAACATTGTGAATTGTTTACGGTTTGAGATAAATTAGTGTCATCTGATTCATTCTGGCTGGGTATGAGGAAATAGCCTACACGAACAGATTTTCAGTTGTTAATTTAAGAAGCTGCTGCAAACTATATTCTTTTGATTCAAACTTTTGCTTGGATCTTCAAAGTTGACGCACATAGATGCCACCATGAAGAAGACATGCCAGTGGCTTTCCATCATTAGGAGTTTGAGGAGATTTGGTACATCAGCAAAGATTCTTGCAGAGTTCGAAAGATACACTGTGGTGATCACTCTGACTAGTTGCGTCACAGCCTGATATAGAGCTCCAATACACAGAATTGCAAGAAGCTCCTGAGGATTATAGACTCAGTCAGCTGCACCACAGACATAACCCTCCCTGCCATTGAGGACATCTTCAAGAAACCTCCATCACTGAGGAACCTCACCATGCAGGACATGCTGTTTAGAATGAAGGAAATGTTGTCCTTTTTCAAAGAAAGGGGCTTCTTTTCCTCCACCATCAATGCTGCCCTCAACTGCATCTCTTCCATTTCTGCTTTTACCCATCCTCTGCCACCCTACCAAGGATAGGGTTCCTCTTGTACTCATCTACCACCCCACCAGCCTCTGCATCTATAACATAATTCTCTGAAACTTCCACCACCTCCAATGGGATCCCACCAGCAAGCACATCTTTCCCTCCCCTCCCCCCCCACTTTCTGCTTTCCACAGGGATTGCTCCCTACATGACTTCCTTCTCCATCCATCCATCCATCCATCCATCCCTCCTGGCACATCCTTGCAAGCAGAACAAGTGCTACACCTTCCCCTACACCTCCACCCTCACTACCATCCAGGGCCCTAAACAGTACTTCCAGATGAGGCGACACTTCACTTGTGAGTCTATTGGCGTCATTTTCTGTGTTCGGTGCATCCGATGTGGCCACCTGTACATCAGTGAGACCCGACGTAGACTGGGAAATCACTTCACCAAGCATCTATGCTCTGTCCGCCAGAACAAGCGGGATCTCCCAGTGGCCACCCATTTTAATTCCACTTCCCATTCCCATTCTGCTATGTCCATCCATGGCCTCCTCCAATGTTGTGATGAGGCCACACTTAGGTTGGTGGAAAAACACCTTGTATTCTGTCTGGGTATCTTCCAACCTGATGGCATGAACATCGATTTCTCAAACCTATGGTAATGTCCCCCAAACCCTCCCATCTTCTCCATTTCCCATCCCCTTTTCCCCCTCTCACCTCATCTCACCAGTCAACCTCCCAGATCTTTACTTCATCGCTCCCTCTCCAGCCTTCACCTATCACCTGGTGGTTCTCTCTCCTCTTCCCCCCACCCTTTAAATCTACTCCTCAGCTTTTTTTTCCTACAGTCCTCCTGAAGAGTTTCAGCCTGAAACGTCAACTGTGCTTTTTTCCATAGATGCTGCATGGCCTACTGAGTTCCTCCAGTATTTTGTGTTTGTTACTCAGATTTCCAGCATCTGCAGACTTTCTCTTGTTTGGGACATGCTGTCTTCTCATTACTACCATCAGAAAGGGAGTGTGGGAGCCTGAAGGTTTGGGAACAGTTTCTTCGCCCCTGCTGTCTAAACAGTCCATGAAGCCATGGATGCTACCTTGTTATTCCTCCATTATACTCTTTTTTTCAAAAAAATCTATAGTAGTTTCTTGTCTTGCACTGTACTGCTACTGCAAAACAACAAATTTCATGACATACAGTATGTTAGTGATAATAAATCTGATTCTACGAAAAGAAATTTATCAATTTTTCTATTCTGCCTAGTTTTAACCTTCCACCCACAGCACTGAGATTGATTTCAAGTTTCTGAAATGCTGATTAATTAATGATAAACTGTGAATGCTGCTCTTCTCAGCAATGCTGACAAGGATTTCAAAAAGCAGCAACTTAATTCATATACTTAATTCTAACCTCAATGTACAAAGACTTAAACAAAGTCACCATACAATTAGATTCTTTGGGCAGATTTTGTAGAATAGTTCCATGTGAAATTATGAATTTTGTTAAAATTTATTATTTAGAGATGCAGCATGGTAACTGGCTCAAGTTACACTGCTCAATTACACCCACATTTGTATATTTTGGATTATTTTAAGCAGCTTAGTATTCCACAATTGCTTAATTTCTTTCTGCCCGATACTTTATATTGTCAACAGATGATTCAGGTTATCACAGTCTCCTATTACATGAGTGTTGAGGTAGTTTTCTGTTCAGTGGGGGTGCTGGATATGGAGTCATGTTGTGCAGATGAAGTGCAGATTTTTAAAGAAAAGCTGAAAAAATAGTTAATGATTGTTATTGTGTAGTTACCGTATAAAGAGCTGAGGACAAATACTGAATTGCATTTAGCAAAGTAAAGTGGCTGTTTCCTGATAATCCTGTCATGCTCATGAAAATCCCAGAGGGGTGTAATAATGTTCAGATAACTATATATGGATATTTGCAATTGATGTACAACTCTTCAGGATCTTTGCTGTCCTCCAGTTCTGGCTTCTGGCCCAATTCATATTTTCATTGCTTAGTTACTGTGACCTCAGCTGTCTAGCTTTAAGCTCTGAAATTCTCTCCAAAGTCTCTGCTTTCTTCCTTTGAAAATATTAAAAGCAGATACTTTTAACAGGCTTTTAGTCATTTAATATCTCATTTTGTGCCTCACAGCCAAAATCTGTTGAATTGCTGTGGGCTATATCAGAATATTTGAGGAGATTTGGTATGTCACCTAAAACACTCAAATTTCCACAGACGTACTGTGGAGAGCATTCTGACTGGCTGCATCACCATCTCGAATGGGGCTGGCTTCTACTGCCCAGAATTGAAGTAAGCTGCAGAGAGTTGTAAAGTTAGTTGGTTCCATTATGGGCACCAGCCTCCTTAATATCCAAGTCACCTTCAAGGAGCAGTGCCTCAGAAGGGTGGCATCCATCATTAAGGACCAACATTACCCAGGATATACCCTCTTTTCATTGTTACCATCAAAAAGGAGGTACAAAAGCCTGAAGGCACACATTTAACAATTCAGGAGCATCATCTTCCCCTCTGGATGGATGCAAACAAAGTTTTCACTGTATCTTTGTATATAGAACATAGTACAGTACAACATAGAAAAGGCCCATGATGTTGTGCAGATCTATGCAAGCCTACTATCAGTCTAATCCTTCCCTCTTACATTGTCCTCCATTTTCTTTCATCCCTATGCCTGTTTAAGACTTTCTCAAATGTCCCTAATGTATCTGTTTCTACTACCACCCCGGCACCATGTTCCTTACACCCACCGTTCACTGTGTGTATATAAAAAAAAACAACAACATACCTCTGACATTCTGCCTACATTTTCCTCCTCTCACCTTAAAATTATGCACTCTTGTATTAGCCATTTTCAAAATGGGACATTGAACCCACGAACGCTACCTCACTACTTTATTATTTCTGTTTTTGCACTACTTATTTAATTTGACTACTTAATATACTGTGATTCTCATTTTCTTCCCCCTATATTTATCATGTATTGCTACCTCAAAGTTGACAAATTTCTCGACATATGCTGCTGATATTAAACCTGATTTTGATGTAAGTGCAGAAAGTTCAATATGCAGATTTTTTTGTTGTTGATTTCTGACTAGAGGGTGATTGAGCCACGATTTGAAATGGCATTCACTAATGTACTGCAGTAACTTTATCACCCCAGTAATTTGGAAGCTCAGTCAACAGTGATACAATAGTGCAGTGTGGAAGAGATGTTGTACTTTCAAGGTGTGTCTTTTTTTGTTTAATGATAAACCAAACTTTCCTTGGGTGCACACTTAAAAAAAACCCAATGATGTGATTTCAAATAAAACAGAGATGTTCCCCTTACTGTCTTGGCAATGAAAGGCATTTTGATTATCATCTACTTAGTGAAAATTACAGGAATACAAAGTAATTGCACTTGAAAATAAGATAATATGTAAGAAATTCGGGTCATCAGTTATGTAATTGCAATTGAATTCGTACAGAAAAGATTTGAGAATGCTATCAGAACTGGATTATATTAGCAATGAATGAGCCAGGTTTGCTTTCTTTGGAATAGAAAAGGCTAAGGAGAAATTGAACTGAGTTGTATAAAATTGAAGGATCTGAATAGCTGCTATTCCCATGACTATGGAGTTAAAAACCAAGGGCAAGGGCTTGGTTGAAGGATTAGAAGGAAGATGAGGAAACAGTTTTTGCTTTGAAGGTCAGTTAGAGCTCACATTCCCAGCCAGGGAGCTGTTGGAAGTACAAACCTGTGGCATATTTTAAAATGTGGCACACAGTCTGGAAAAAGGAAACTGAGAAGAGGCAAATTCATGAATAAAATAGTGTATGTACTGTGTATATCAGAGTATTGCAATTTGGTTTAATCAATTATTTAAGTGTACAACTAAGTGGTATTTGCGATATTTGTTTCCTGGATATAATCTGTTTCACTGTGCATTATGGAAACTAGTGATAGAGTGCTTTCATTGGCATGTCAGCCCAGAATAAAATGCTACAGATTTACTTTGTTCGGATGAACGGATCAATGCAAAGATGAGAAAATCTGCAGATGCTGGAAAACCAAGCAACACACAGAAAATGCTAGAGGAACTCAGCAGGCCAGTCAGCATCTCTAGAAAAGATTATAGTTGATATTTTGGACCAAAACCCTTCATCAGGACTGGGAAAAAAGAGGAGAAGTTACGAGGGGTGATTGATAAGTTCGTGACCTAAGGTAGAAGGAGTCAATTTTAGAAACCTAGCATATTTATTTTTTAACATAGTCCCCTCCTACATTTACACACTTAGTCCAGCGGTCGTGGAGCATACGGATCCCTTCTTTATAGAAGTCGGAGTCTTGGACCTCCAGAAAGTGGTCCACAGCAGGGGTGATTGATAAGTTTGTGGCCTAAGGTAGAAGGAAATGAGTTATTAACTTCAAACTTTCTGCATAATCACTCAGAGTTGAACTGCATGTGCATGTAAAGAGAGCTGTATAACTCATCTCCTTCTACCTTAGGCCACAAACTTACCAATCACCCCTGCTGTGGACCACTTTCTAGAGGTCCCAAGATGCCGACTTCTACAAAGAAGGGATCCGTATGCTCCACGACCGCTGGACTAAGTGTGTAAATGTGGGAGGGGACTATGCTGAAAAATAAATGTGCTAGGTTTTCTAGAATTGATTCCTTCTACCTTAGGCCATGAACTTATCTATCACCCCTCGTAGATCAAGAAGGTGGGGGAAGGGGAGGAAGAAGTGATAGTGAAAATGGGAGAAGGGGAGGGGTGAAGTGAAGAGCTGGGAAGCTCTGGAAAGAGATAAAGGGCTGGAGAAGGGGAAATCTGATAGAGGGTAGAAGATCATGGAAGGAGGAGAAAGGGGAGGAGCACCAAGTACCAAAGTGAGATGATGGGCAGGTAAGGAGATGAGGTGAGAGAGGGATATGGGAATGATGAAGTGGATGGTGGGCAGTTACTGGAAGTTCGAGAAGTCGATGTTCATGCCTTCAGGTTGCAGACACCCAGATGGAATATAAGGTGTTGCTCCTGCAACCTGAGTGTGGCTTCACCGCGGCAGTAGTCAAGGCTATGGACTGACATGTCGGAATGAGAACGGGAGGTAGAATTGAAATGGGTGGCCACCCAGAGATCCCACTTTTTCTGACGAACGGAATGTAGGTGCTCAGTGAAGTTGTCTCCCAATCTACGTTGGGTCTCACCGATATACAGGAGGCCACATCGGGAGCACCGGATACAGTAGATGACCCAGACAAACTCACAGGTGAAATGTCGCCTCACCTGGAATGACTGTTTGAGGGAGGAAGTTTAACAGCAGGCATAGAATTTGTTCTGTTTGCAAGTATATGTACCAGGAGGGAGAACAGTGGAGAGGGACGAATGGATGAGGGAGTCGCCTAGGTAGCGATCCCTGCAGAAAGTGCTGAGTGGTAAGTTTGTATGCTTCATCAGGCACTCTTTCAGGCTGCACATCTGTAGTATTTTACTCTGTCAGACTATCTTTTAAACTATTTGAACTATTACAAATTTAAAATGAAGCAAAAAAAATTCTGATTTGACTATATGCATTTGAGATTGTTTGGCACAGCTGTTACGTTTATTTTCTTGATGCTAAAAAATTCTAATCCTTTGATCCAGTACTTAAATTTGTTGCAGATTATTTTAATATAAATTGAGAATAAGATGCAAGCAATAGAAATCGTATAGACGTGGCATGTAGCTAAATTTGCAAACTACCTTCTGGCTGTTGATTTCATTTTTTTCATGACATCTGTGCACTACTGGCAAGGTTAGCATTTATTTTCAAAATCCTAATTCTATTTGGTGGCTGACTTTAACTGCAGTAATTTTTATTATACAAGAGTTTCCACAATGTAAAATAAGCATTACTAGAATTTTCCACGCAGTGTGTTTAAAGAAACAGTTAGGTTGGTATTTAGCCTGTAAGGGAACATGAATGGATAGTATTCCCATAGACCTGTTGTGTATTTACTTTTTCAGTAATATTTGAGGAATATTGAAAATATGTTGATTAATCTTTGTTTAAATAATTAATTATGGATTATATATAAAAGTATGTAAATGGCATACATCACCGTGCACCATGTCATATGCTTAAAGCAAAAATGAAACTAAGATGTTACTCCAGGCTCCGTTTTCTTATTTCGATTAGTTTTACTTTTTTGAAATTACAAAATATAACACTGTCAACAAGGAAGTTTTAAATGAACCCAAGATGACTACCTATCTGTTGAAATGCATTCCAGTTTAACAAAAAGTTAAGTGAGAAATGGTTGAGTTAAAAAGTAGCACAGTACAGGTCAATCTTCACTAATCCGGCACCATTGGGACCTGAGGAGTGCTGGATTAGTGAAAATGCCGAATTACAGAAGGATCACATTAAGCATAATCAGTGCTGGATTATCGAAGGAACTGGATTACATACAGGTAGTCGGGTTAGTGAAGGTTGACCAACTTTTTTCTTTCTTCACAAGGAGAGAAAGTAGTTTGTGTTTTTTTTTAAAAATGGCAGAAAACATACAAATTTATGGGTTCATAAATGATGAGTACTGGCTGATAATCATAATAAAAAAGCAGAAGTGGCTAGCTACATCAGAAAGATTGACAAGTTCAGTTGCAATGAATAAAACCCAATTTCATGAGAAATTAGCAAATTCAGAGAAACTCTCAGGAATCTAGAAGAAAAAGGTAGGCAAGAAAAAGAAAGATAAGATGAAGAGAAAGAGAGAAAGAATATATACAAGACCATGATGGGGATTGCGAGAGAACCAAGGATAAGGAAAGGGAGCGTGACTGAGAAAAGGATAGAGAGCAGGATAAAGAGAGAAGCAAGGATGGAAGTAGATCCAGAGAGAAAAACCTAGAAAAAGGAAGAAAGATGGCCAGAGCTATCAGAACCACTTCCTGCAGTCCCAGAGGCTACTCCTACAACCACATGGTGGATGCCTCAGAACCTAAGATTGTTTCACAGCCACATCTTACCTGCCAAGCGGAGTAATCCCCCTTGTCAGGAAAGGCATTATAAGACCCTAAGACATGGGAGCAGAACTAGGTTATCTGGCTTATCGAGTCTGTTCCACCATTTCATCATGGCTGATGCATTTTTCCTCTCAGCCCCCATCTCCTGTCTTTTCCCTGTATCCTTTAATACCCTGACCAATCAAGAATCTATCAATGTCTGCCTTAAATAAACATACAGACTTAGATTCACCACTCTCAGGCTTAAGAAATACCTCATCTCTATTCAAAAAGGACGCCCCTCTATTCTGAAGCTGTGTCCTCTGGTCTTAGACTCTTCCACCATAGAAAACATCGTCTCCACACCTACTCTATCGAACCTTTCACCATTCAATAGGCGTTAGAGAGGTCACCCCTCATTAGTCTGAATTCCAGTGAATACAGGTCCAGATCCATCAAGCACTCTTCATATGACAAGCTGTTTATACCTGGAATTATTTTTGTGAACGTCCTTTGAACCCTCTCCAGTTTCAGCACATACTTTTATACGATAAGAGGCCCAAACGTGCTCACAATATTCCAAGTGAGGTTTCACTACGTCTTTATAAAGTCTCGACATTACATCCTTGCTTTTATATTCTAGTTCTCTTGAAATGAATGCTAACAACACATTTGCTTTCCTTTCCATAGAATCAACCTACAAATTAAACCTTAAGGAATCCTGCTCAAGCATTCAGAAGTCACTTTGTGCCCCAGTTTTTGTATTTTCTCTTCATTTAGAAAAAAGTCAACCCTTTTATTTCTTCTACCAAAGTGCATGACCATACTCTTCCCAACACTATATTCCATCTGCCACTTCTTTGTCCATTCTTCCACTCTGTTTGAAGTCCTTCTGTAACCTCTCCTACTTCCTCAAAGCTACCTGCTCCTCCACTCATCTTCGTATCATCTGCAACTTTGCAACAAAGCCATCAGTTTCCCCATCCAAATCATTAACTTGTAATGTAAAAAGAATCTGTCCCAACACCAGCTGCTGTGGAACACTACTTGTCACTGGTACCCAACCAGAAAAGGCCTTCTTTATTTCAACTCTTTGCCTCCATGCTAGAGTCTTGTCTGTAATACCATGGGCTCGTTGCTTATAAGGCAGCCTCAATTGTGCCATTTTGTCAAAGACCTTCTGAAAATCCAAATTCTCTTTTGTGTATCCTACTTGTTATTTCTTCAAATAATTCTCTTGTGGAAACTATGCTGACTGCCTGTTTTGTCATGTGCCTCCAAGAACCCCAAAACCCATCCATAGCAATTGACTCCAAAATCTTCCCAACCGCTGAGATCAGACTAAGAGGCCTGTGATGTCCTTTCTTCTGCCTCTATCCCTTCTTGAAGAGTGGAGTGACATTTACAATTTTTCAATCTTCTATAACCATACCAAAGTCTAGCGGTTCTTGAAAGTTCATTACTAATGCTTCCGCAATCTCATCAGCCACCTCTTTCAGAACTCTGGGATGTACT
The DNA here is from genome assembly GCF_030028105.1 of Mobula birostris. NCBI lineage: Eukaryota > Metazoa > Chordata > Chondrichthyes > Myliobatiformes > Myliobatidae > Mobula > Mobula birostris. The sequence goes on from NC_092372.1 coordinate 206,434,716, forward strand.
CCATCTGGTCCAGGTGACATCTACCTTCAGACCTTTCAGTTTCCTAAGAACCTTCTCTGTAGTAATGGTAACTTCACACACTTCATGACCCCTTACACCTTGAACTTCCACCATACTGCTAGTGTCTTCCACATTGTTGACTGATGCAAAACACTTATTCTGTTCATCCGCCATTTCCTTGCCCCCTATTCCTACCTCTCCAGCATTGTTTTCCAGTGGTCTAATATCAACTTGCGCCTCTCTTTTACACTTTATGTATCTGAAGAAGTTTTTGGTTTCCTCGTTAATACTATTGGCTAACTTGCTTTTGTATTCCATCTTTACCTTAATGACTTTTTTTAATCGCCTTTTGTTGGTATTTCAAAGCTTCCCTAACTTCTAACTTCCCACTAATTTTTGCTCTTATTATTAGCCCTCGCTTTGGCTTTAACTTTTCTTGTCAACCATGGTTGTGTCATCTTGCCTTTAGAAATCTTTTTCTTCCTCTTTGGGAGGTTTATATCCTGTGCCTTCTGAATTGTTCCCAGAAATCCCAGTCATTGCTGCTCTGCTATCATCCCTGCCGGTGTTCTTTTCCAATCAATTCTGCCAACTCCTCTCTCGTTGCCTCTGTAATTCCCTTTACTCCACTGTAATACTGATACATCTGACTTTAGCTGCTGCTTTTCAAATTTCAGGGTGAATTCTATCACGTTATGATCACTTCCCCCGAAGGGTTCTCTTATCTTCAGGTCTATAATCTATTCTGGTTCATTGCACAATACCCAATCCCGAATAGTTGATCCCCTAGTGGGCTCAACCACACTCTGCTCTAATCCCACAAGTGTAAGAAAGCCTCCACAGTGATTAAATCTTTAGGTCTGAATGGGACAATTTAAAATTTACTATGCTGTGAATGTCTGTGTAGTAGCTGTATCATATAGTATATTGTGTGTATATATGTTATATATGTTTAGATTTCCAAGGATGTTGCCTGGATTGGGGAGAATAGGTTGAGTGAACTGCGCCTTTTCTCCTTGGAGTGGTGGAGGATGAGAGGTGACCTGATAGAGGTGGATAAGATGATGAGAGGCATTGATTGTGTGGATAGTCAGAGGCTTTTGCCCAGGGCTGAAATGGTTAACATGAGAGGGCACAGTTTTAAGGTGCTCAGAAGTAGGTACAGAGGAGATGTCAGGGGTTAGTTTTTTTACGCCAGAGAGTGGTGAGTGCGTGGAATGGGCTGCCGCTGACGGTGGTGGAGGTGGATACGATAGGGTCTTTTAAGAGTCTGCTGGATAGGTACATGGAGCTTAGAAAAATAAAGGGCTAGTGGTAACCCTCGGCAACTTCGAAAGTAAGTACCTGTTCGGCACGGCATTGTGGGCTGAAGGGCCTGTGTAGTACTGTAGGTTTTCTGTGTATCTGTGCTTTTCTATGTTGAAATGCTGTCTATATTGAGTTGTAGTTTATAGCAAAGAAGGGATGAGTTATGTATTTAATATTTCAGTAATATTATAAATATGTTGATTAAGCTTTAAGTAATTCATTACAGATTATTTCTAAAAGTACTTACATAAATGTCATATGTCATCATGTAACCACGTCATATTCGTGCTTGTCACTTAAAGTAAAAATTCAACGAAGGTGTCATACCTGCTCTATGTTTTTATTTCGAAGAGGGAAAAGGCTCTTCATGTCATTGTCTTTGCCGATCATGGTGCCAGTCTAAATTAATAACATCAGCTTGTATATGATTGTATTTCTCTATTCCTGTCTGTTTGTGTACCTATCTAAATGTCTCTTGAACATTGTTATCACTTCTCCTTTTACAACCTCTCTTGGCAGCACCTTCCAGATACCTACCACTCTGTTTTAAAACAAAGGCCCATAAGTCTCCTTTGGAGTCTCCCGCTCAGCCTTATAGCTATCCCTCTAGTATTTGACATTTCCACTTGAGGGGTTGGTGGTGAGGATGGAATCAAAACTATTGTATATAATTAGTCAGTTTACCCCTCAGACGTTATAGAGAAAATTATTTTACTTTGTCTAACCTCTTGTAAATAATACACTCCAACCCAGGTGACATTCTGGGAAATCTCATGTGCACTACCTTCAAAGTTTCCATATCCTTATCCTGACCAGAACTGCACACAGTACTTCAACTATGGCCCAACTGAAGTTTTATATAGCTGTAACATGACTGATGAACTTTTACTCAATGCCCTGGCTCGTGAAGGCAGTCATGCCATTAACACATTCTTTACCACAGTATCCACTGGGTTGGACACTTTCAGGGAACTATGGAGCTATGGGCCAAGATGGCTCTGTACTTAAATGCTCATAAGGGTTCTGCCATTTATTGAATACTTTGATCTTGCTTTTGACCTTCCAGAATTCAATCCTTCACAATTGTCCAGATGATAGTGTCCAGATGAGCCTTTTCTGCACCCAAACTTCCAACTTAACTATATCCTAATGTATCCTTTGACTATCTTCTGTAGTTTCCATAACACCAGTTTTCATGTCTGAGTGACAGGTGATAGATTTGAGAGGTCTGCTGTAAAAACATTGGTTAGCTTCTATTGTGTATTTAAAAGATGCCAAACCGCAGTCACTGGGCATTACTTCTGGAAAGAGCGTACATATAGCCCATTGGATAAGATACTGGCTGCTCTCTTCTGTAGGATGCTGTTTCTTATTGACAATCCTTAATGTGAAAGACGTGGATTTAGACATATATGGCCTGTATCTTGCAGATATGGCTTGGGAAGTCAGGAAGTGAATTCCAGTGTTTGACTGATCTTTGTAGCCACAGCAGTTGTAAATGGTTAATCTAGTTAAATTGCTGATGAAAGGTGATCTCTGAGACACTGATACAAGAATATTTGGTAACAGTGATGTTGATTACCTAACAATTGCAACTAGCTTGCTTGGTGTTAGTTTATGAAGTTAGGAATATCAATGAAAAATTTGCATTTGATTAACACTGCTTCACTTTCATTGTAGTCAGAATCAGGTTTATTATCACCAGCATTTGTCGTGAAATTTGTTAATTTAGCAGCAGCAGCAGCAGTTCAATGCAATACATGATATAGAAGAGAAATAAATAATGTCACGTATATTGGATAGATTTAAAATTGTGCAAAAAACAGAAATAACATATATTTTAAAAAAGATGAGGTAGTGTTCAAGGGTTCAATGTCCATTTAGGAATTGGATGGCAGAGGGGAAGAAGCTGTTCCTGAATCGCTGAATGTGTGCCTTCAGGCATCTGTACCTCCTACCTGATGGTAACAGTGAGAAAAGGGCATGCCCTGGGTGCTGGAGGTCCTTAAAAATGGAAGCTGCCTTTCTGAGACACCACTCCTTGAAGATGTCCTGGGTACTTTGTAGGCTAGTACCCAAGATGGAGCTGACTAAATTTACAACTCTCTGTAGCTTCTTTCGGTCCTATGCAGTAGCCCCCTCCCCCCACCCCCCATACAAGACAGTGATGCAGCCTGTCAGAATGCTCTTCATGGTCCATCTTTTGAAGTTTTTGAGTGTATTTGTTGACACATGAAATCTCTTTAAACTCCTAATGAAGTATAGTCGCTGTCTTGCCTTCTTTATAACTGCATCGATATGTTGAGACCAGGTTTGGGCTTCAGAGATCTTGGCACCCAGGAACTTGAAACTACTCACTGTCTCCACTTCTGATCCCTCTATGAGGATTGTTGTGTGCTTCTTCGTCTTACCCTTCCTGAAGTCCACAATCAGCTCTTTTGTCTCACTGACATTGAGTGCCAGGTTGTTGCTGCGATACCACTCAACTAGTTGGCATATCTCACTCCTGTAGCCCTCTTGTCACCACCTGAGATTCTACCAACAATGGTTATGTCATCAGCAAATTTATAGATGGTATTTGAGCTATGCCTAGCCACACAGTTATGGGTATATAGAAAGTAGAGCAGTGAGCTAAGCACACACCCCTGAGGTGCGCCAGTGTCGATCGTCAGCAAGGAGGAGATGTTATCACCAATCCGCACAGATTGTGGTCTTTGGTTTAGGAAGTCGAGGATCCAATTGCAGAAGGAGGTACAGAGGCCCAGGTTCTGTAACTTCTCTATCAGGATTGTGGGAATAATGGTAGTAAATACTGAACTATAGTCGATGAAAAGCACCCTGACGTAGGTGTTTGTGTTGTCCAGGTGGTCTAAAGCCGTGTGAAAAGCCATTGAGATTGCATCTGCCATTGACCTATTGTGGCGATAAGCAAATTGCAATGGGTCCACGTCCTTACTGAGGCAGGAGTTCAGTCTAGTCATGACCAACCTCTCAAAGCATTTCATCACTGTAGATGTAGCATATAATGAATAGTTATGCTAGTTTCATTATGATACCAGATTTGGTCACTTGCTGTCATGATATCTAGGGTATTTGCTGTCGCCTGTCTTCTGGAATTGTTGCTTTGCCTATGTTTGGAACAAAGAGGCAGTATGTTCTGGAGATAAACAGCCAAGCTGGAACCTAAACTGAGTACCGGTGAGCATATCAGTGGCTTCTGAGTACTGCTTGGTTCAACCTTCCATTACTTTATTTCTTATTGAGCGAAGTTTGTAGGAATGGTAATTGATCAGTTTGGATTTGTTCTATTCTATGTGAATGTAGAACCTGCATAGTTTTCTAGGTTATTGGACAGATATCAGTGTCATAAGTGCCTCTTGTTTTAGAAAGGATATACTGACATTGGAGAGGGTTCAGAGAAGATTCACGAGAATGATCCCAGGAATGAAAGGGTTACCATATGAGGAACGTCTGGCAGTTCTTGGGCTGTATTCCCTGGAATTCAGGAGAATGAAGGGAGAGCTCATAGAAACATTCAAAATGTTAAGAGGCCTGAACAGATTAGACATGGCAAAGTTATTTCCCATGGTAGGGGATTCTAGGACAAGAGGGCACGACTTCAGGATTGAAGGACGTCCTTTTAGAACTGAGATGCGGAAAAATTACTTTAGTCAGACGGTGGTAAATCTGTGGAATTTGTTGCCACGAGTGGCTGTGGAGGCCAAATCATTGGGTGTATTTGAGGCAGAGATAGATAAGTTCTTGATTAGCCAGGGCTTCAAAGGGTATGGGGTGAAAACAGGGGAATGGGGATGACTGGAAGAATTGGATCAGCCCATGATTGAATGGTGGAGCAGACTCAAAGGGCCGAATGGCCTACTGCTGCTATATCTTTTGGTCTTATGGTCTAATGGGATAGCTTAACAGCTGTGTTTATAGGCAGAGTTATATTTTCTCTTCTTTCTTTCCCCTGCTATTTTTACTTTTGCAGAATAACTGTCCTTCCCTGCCGCCTCTCCATATGTTCTCTATGCGTGTACTTTTTAAAATGGAAGGAGCTGAATATCTGTTCTTAAAGACAAAGCTGAAGTACACAGCATGTTAAGGCCAAAATGCACAGCAAGTTAAGATATATCAACAGAGAAGTTGATCAATGATTCAAAGGATCTTGTATCAGAAATGGAAAATGTTACAAAAACTAAGTTTCTTAACTTTGGCAGGGAGAACTGGTGTGAACGGAAAGAATCAGAGGAGAAAGGTGTATAATTAGGTTGGAAGATGTCGATAATGACATCAGACAAAATGATGCAATGAGACAAGTGAAGAGTGGAAAGATGGATCTTGAAGAGTTGTAATGAGACAACAACATGCCAATGTGATTTTTGAACACAGCACTGTTGGTCACACCATCTTTCTTTCTCTTCCTCAGGTATCCTCATACTTTGTCCTTATTTCTCAGCCTTAATTTGATCTGTTTAATGCTAAGTCATTTTAATGATGTGTTATGCTGTTGCCAGGTTTTCTTTTATGCTGTGGCGCCAAGGTGAAGTATGTTTACAAAGATGTTTGTGTTCAGTACTCAGTTTTTTTAAAGCCCTAGCACCTGAGAATCCCAGAACTGTTGTTTAATGATGAACCATCACTGATGCAAGTTGATTTATTGTTTACATTTATAAAATTTAATTCTCCTTATGTGATGACATGATGGAAATTATGTCAAAGCCTTGGTTTGTATTTTTGTTTTTTTATGCCCATTTGCTTAATAATTCAACAAATTTGTTCTACTGCTAATTGGCCCTATTGTAAACATACTCCCTCCTGGATGACAGAGTTCCAAGTTTCTCATGTAACTGATCACCTCCATTGTGTGATGTTGCCTCATCAGATATGCCTGCCCCCAATTTGTTTGATTTCTAACTTTGATATGCTATATGCCAAATCATCACACACAAATTTTATTTATCTTCAAGATTCATGCCTTCATATTGAAGAAGTGATCATGGAAGGTAGCAAGTTCAGGGAAGAGAATAGTGGTTAAAAATATTGAGATGAGATGAACAAAGAGGTTTGCTGGTCTTGAAGTTCATAAAGATACATAAATCCCTGGCACCTGACCAAGTGTATCCTAGGACATTGTGGGAAGTAAGGGAAGAAATTGATGGGGTGGCAAAGACTTGTATTTTCGTTAGCCATGGCGAGATACTGGAAGACTGGAGGCTAGTTAATGTTGTACCGATATTTCAGGAGGGCTGTAAAAGCAAGTTAGGGAACTACAGGCTGGTGGACTGAATGGGAGTGGTAGGAAAGTTACTAGGGAGATTCTGAAAGACAACATCTCTTCGCATTTTGGAAGGCAAGGAGTGGTTGGGGACAGTGAGCATGTGTGGGAAATCATGCCTCATAAATTTGATAAGGTTGTTTGAAGTGGTAAGCAAGAGATTTGATGAGGTTAAACAGAGTGTTGTCTTCCACATAGACTGAGTGAAACCAGCAAAGCTAACAGTAAGTCCTGCATGGTAGGCAGGTCCAGAAGGTGAAATCATATGGGATCCAGGGCAAGCTAACCAATTGGAAACGACACTGGCATGGTAGGAATTAGTGGGTGGTAGTGGAGGTTTGTTTTCCAGTTGGAGACCTATGACCAGTGGTCCATGGCAGTGATCAGTGTCGGGTCCGCTTTTGTTTGTCAAATTACAATTTGGATAAGAATATGGATGGCATTGTCTGTAAGTTTGTGGGTGATACCAAAATTTGTGGTACAGTGGATAGTGAAGAATTTGTCAAACATTGCAACGCAATTTAGATGAGCCAAGGGCATGGGCAATGGAATAGCAAATGGAATCAATTTTCGACAAGCTCAAAGTGATGCATTTTTTGGGAATAAATCAGGACAAAATATAACCAGGGCTTAAGATGTTGCAGAACAGAGAAATCGAGGAGTGCAAGTACTTTGAAAGTGGGGGCACTTTTAAACAGAGGTGAATAAGCTGTATGGTATTCTTGCCTTCATTGGTCAGGGCAAGAAACAGGCCAAACAAAATGCTGGGAGACTGCACCATACTATAGCAAGTATGTGATTATGTTGGAGAAGTAGTAGAAAAGATTGATAAGGATGCTGGGACTGGATGGCTTGTGTTTATCATGAGGGACTAGATAGACTGGGGCTGATTCTCCTGGAAAATAGGAGACTGAAGGGTGACCTTTATAGAGGTATATAAAATTACAAGGAGCATAGCTAAGATGTATGATCATAATCTTGTTCTCTGAGCAGGGGAGTCTAAAACCAGTGAGCACAGGTTTAAGATGAGAGGAGAAAGATTTAAAGGAGACCTGAAAGGCAATTATTCCTCAGTGTGTTTATATATAGAATGAATGACCAATGGAAGTGACAGAGATGGGTACATTCGTTCAATTTAAAAATGTTTGAGCAGGTACATGGATAAGTAAGTTAACATGAGTATGGACAAATGGAAGCTAAAGTAGGTAACTTGCATGGATGAGTTGGACTGTGCGGTGTGACTCTAGGAACGAAAATGTGACTTCAGAAAGAGGAAATTATACAAACAGAGATAAACAAACATTTGCAGTGCATTAAAACAGAGATGGGGGTGTGGGTGGGTCAAGAAAAAGAGGGAGGAAATTATTATAGAAAACAAACTATACAAGAGTTTGTAAACCACGCTCAAAAATTTCTATCCAGCTATGATAAGACTATTGAATGGATGTCTAATATGATAAGATGGACTCTTGACTTTGTGTTATGATCTGAGTGAGTGGTTGGAACAGGGTCATTGATAATATTTAAGAAGTGTCTAGATGGATACTTGAATCACTTGGGGATACAGGACTATGCTGGATGATGGGATGAATATGAAGGGTGATTATTGGTATGGATGATTTGCTCACGTCTATGCAGTAATACACAGCTCGAATCACATCATCAAGTTCGCCGATGACGTGACCGTGGTGGATCTCAACAGCAAGAACGACGAGTCAGCATACAGAGAGGAGGTGCAGTGGCTAACAGACTGGTGCAGGGCCAACAACCTGTCTCTGAATGTGAACAAAACAAAAGAGATGGTTGTTGACTTCAGGAGAGCACGGAGCGACCACTCTCCGCTGAACATTGACGGCTCCTCCGTTGAGATCGTTAAGAGCACCAAATTTCTTTGTGTTCACCTGGCGGAGAATCTCACCTGGTTCCTCAACACTAGCTCCATAGCCAAGAAGGCCAGCAGCGTCTCTACTTTCTGCGAGGGCTGAGAAAAGTCCATCTCCCAGCCCCCATCCTCACCATATTCTACAGAGGTTGTATTGAGAGCATCCTGAGCAGCTGCATCACTGCCTGGTTCAGGAATTGCACCGTCTTGGATCGCAAGACCCTGCAGCGGATAGTGAGGTCAGCTGAGAAGATCATCGGGGTCTCTCTTCCCGCAATTACAGACATTTACGCCACACGCTGCACCCGCAAAGCTAACAGTATTGTGAAGGATCCCACGCACCCCTCATACAAACTCTTCTCCCTCCTGCCATCTGGCAAAAGGTACTGAAGCATTCGGGCTCTCACGACCAGACTGTGCAACAGTTTCTTCCCCCAAGCCATCAGACTCCTCAATACTCAGAATCTAGACTGACATCTACATCATTTATTATTATATTGTAATTTGTCCTCTACTGTGCCTATTGTCTTGTTTATTAATTATTGTACTGCCCTGCACTGTTTTCTGCACTTTATGTAGTCTTGTGCAGGTCTGTAGTCTAGTGCAGTTTGTGTGTTGTTTTGCGTAGAGTAGTGTAGCCTTGTGCTGTCTCACATAGTCTAGTGTAGTTTTGTGTTGTTTCATGTAGCACCATGGAGGAACATTGTTTCGTTTTTACTGTGTACTGTACCAGCAGCTTATGGTCGAAATGACAATAAACTTGACTTGAAAATGGCCTATTTCCATGATATACAATTCATTGATGCTGTGGCAGGACAGGAAGAGTTAAAACATCTTCTACTCTTCACAACCTTCATATTATTTATTTCATTATTGTTGGAGGAAGTGTCATATACCATTAGATGTACTTATTGATTGTTAGTTGAAATCCATAGCAGAGTGGCTTTTCATTGATTTTGGGCAGGAAAAGGAAATCCATTCAACAGATCTTTGAAGCTGAGGTTTTGAGTTTTTAGTTTTGTCCCTCAGATGCAGTTTAGCGAATATAATTTTTGTTGATTTGTTTAATTGCTCATCCTGACATTTCTCATTAGACAGAGTGGTCAGAGGTTGGTGTTGGAATGGGTGCATAAAAGATTTATACAGATGTTCCTGGGCAGGATGGCTTGAATTATAGGGAGAGTCTGGTTAATAATAATAATAACAATAGTTTTATTGAGCACTTTTCTTACTGATAATGGAGTTCAAAGTACTATACAATGGGATACAAGTACAAACATGGACATAAAATTAAAGATAAAAATAAACATTAAAATAAAAGATAAAGAGATGCTAGTTAAAAGCAACATTAAATAAATATGTTTTGAGCTGGTGTTTAAAAGTTCAACTGGGTCTGCATCCCTTTATAGTTTTATGTATTAAATTCCGCAGTTAAGGAGCATAGTTCAAAAAAGCTGACTTGCCAATTATCTTTTAAGGGAGATTGTTTAAATTTAAGAGGCTGGCGGAAGAAAACCAGTGAGCTTGAGCAAGATTATAAAATGAAAACGATCCTTTGATGTTCTCCAGTTCCAGGCTATTCAGAGCTTTAAAATCAGTTCTAAAAGATACAGGAAGCCCATGCAGAGTAGCTAAGATGGGAGTCGTATGTTCCCTTAAACTGGTTTTAGTTAAAAGTCTAGCAATGGCATTCTAAATGAGTTGAAGTAGGCTGAGACTTCTTTCCTTGGAGTGAGTGTCACAGCCTGAAAGGTGACCACATAAAGTATATAAAATCATGAGGGGCAGACGTGAGATGAATTGTCGGCCTTTTTTCCCCAGAGTAGGGGAGTCTAGAACTAAGGGACGTAGATTTCAGTTAAGAGGATACATTTTAAAAGGGACCAGAGGAGAAGTATTTTCACACAAACGGTGGTGAGTATGTGGGAAAAGCTGACAGGATATTACAATATTGAAAAGACTTTTGGATGGTTACATGGAAAAGATAGAGTGATGGAGGCCAAATGTAAGCAAGTGGAACTGGATGGATAGATATCTTGATTTGCATGGGCCGGTTTGGTTGAGAAGTCTGTTTCCCTGATGCTCGACTTGTTTCTATAATGCTCTCTGCCTTTGAATGTTGCAATCCTTTTCTTCACTGAGGACACTGTTTCTCTCAGCAATCTGTTATCAGCCCTCAATTTAACTTGTTGAAAGAAAAAAGGATTTGAGTTGAATGGTGTAGAAATACTCATTAATTGGGTATTCTATGAAATACCCTTCCACAAAAAGATTCACTCAATAGTATCGCTCATTTGCATTCAGTAAGTATGTCAAAATCACACTCCGGGGACCAGAGCGCAAAAATTTAGGTCAGTTTATAAATGGAAGACATGTAAGACAATGGAAGTGGGATTTTGTTGAGTGAGGTATTAATGTTGCTGCCTCTCTGCTCTGATGACCACAAAAGATACCATGACAATATTTTGAGTACGAGTCGATTTATTATGATATTCTGCACAGTAGGTATCTCTCAGTCAACACTTCTTCAACAGATAATTGGGTTATTTCAGTACAGAAGTTTGTGGGAGCTTGCTTTGCACATACTGTTTCTTTTTTACAACATTGACTTCAAAACTTTATATCAGGATCTGCAAAAAGTGAGAATTCCCTGCAATATTCAAAGGTAGCAGGGAAATGCAAGCCTTCATTTAAACATTTTACCATGTTGAGTTTAATAAAAAAAAATTAATGGACTTCAAATAGTTCATGGCTCGATGGAATAAGAAACGAGCAAGTGAAGTTTAATACAGAAGTGTAATGAATGAGGAATGCCACACCAGTAAAAGGAGCACAGTTCTAAAGGTGTGCAGAAACAGAGATCTGATTTGCTCGAACACAAGTTGTTCTATATTGCAGGTCAGGTTAAAATTGCATATAAAAATATTCAGGTTTGAGCTTCCTAAATAGAGGCAAGCAAGGAAGTTACGACTTTTGAGAGAATGTGCAGGAAGGATTTACTAGAATGGGGGACAGAGGACTTGTTTTACATGGAAAGGCTGGAGAAACTTGGATACTCTATATATATATATATATATATATATATATATATATATATATTAAAGAAGGTTTAATGGATGTGATGAAGGTGTACAAAGTAATGAGCAATCTGGACAGTAGCTACAAAGAAACATCCTTTAGAAGAATTGAGAAGTAGATAACAAGATGATTGACAAAAGAAGAAAGGAGATGTGGTGAAAAGGTGTTTTTACACGGCAAAGGGGCATCATCTAAAATGCATTGCTTGTTAAGAGGATGTAGATTTAACTGTAACTTTAAAAGGAAAAGCAGATCAATACTTGAAAAAATAGTTGCAAAAGAAATTAAGATAGTTTACTATTATGAAAAGTTAGGAGATTGCTCCTATAAATGGCCTGAATGAATTTCAGAGGCAGATGCCCTTTGCTGACACTACTGGACATGATTTGATCTTAATTCAGTAAATTCTTAAAAATAGTTGGGAGACGAAGGGGAGATGATCTTTGTTGCACACAGTCAACAAGCAAGTTCTGTAGATTTGCAATTTGCTGCATAATTTATTTTTTTATTTCCCTGAGCTAGTTGGCTAATTTTTTCATACTAATAACTATGTAAATAATAAACGCTCTGCCTGCCAGAGAAAGACTGCTTTGCTGAACATCTATGCTCTGTCCGCCAGAGAAAGCAGGATCTCCCAGTGGCCACTCATTTTAATTCCATATCCCATTCCCATTCTGACACGTCTGTCCATGGCCTCCTCTACTGTAAAGATGAAGCCACACTCAGGTTGGAGGAACAACACCTTATATTCCGTCAGGGTAGCCTCCAACCTGATGGCATGAACATCGACTTCTCTAACTTCTGCTAATGCCCCACCTCCCCCTCGTGCCCCATCTGTTACTTATTTTTATACACACATTCTTTCTCTCACTCTCCTTTTTCTCCCTCTGTCCCTCTGAATATACCCCTTGCCCATCCTCTGGGTCCCCCCCCCCATCTTTCTCCCCGGACCTCCTGTCCCATGATCCTCTCGTATCCCTTTTGCCTATCACCTGTCCAGCTCTTGGCTCCATCCCTCCCCCTCCTGTCTTCTCCTATCATTTTGGATCTCCCTCTCCCCCTCCAACTTTCAAATCCCTTACTCACTCTTTCTTCAGTTAGTCCTGACGAAGGGTCTCGGTCTGAAACGTCGACTGTACCTCTTCCTAGAGATGCTGCCTGGCCTGCTGCGTTCACCAGCAACTTTTATGTGTGTTGCTTGAATTTCCAGCATCTGCAGAATTCCTGTTGTTTGTTGTTAATAGATGTGCCACAAGGTTTGCAATTAAATTAATTGGAATATGCCCATCTGGAGCACTGCATTCAATGGTTAGTTGTAATTTCATTGTTTTGTGTGTGAATTTTGACCTAATTTACTTGTTTGTGTACACATGTACAAAAATAGATAAATCTTGACTAAGTATTATAAGAACAAACCATTTCTTTAGCATGACAAGATTGAGCTAGCTTTATTGGAATTGACCATTTTTACTCCCATAACAGTGACCTGACTCTACCTCTGTCTCAACTCACCTGCAACTGAAGCCCTCATTTCATCTCATTGTTACCTCCATATTTGACAGATCTAGCACACTTCTGTGTAGTTTCTCTCATTCTATCCTCTATAAATTTGAGATCTCTTCACTCTCCATTTCATAACTTGCAGTTAGTTCCATTTATTTGTTCTTTCCAAGCATTGCTTTCTGCATTGGTGCCAAGCTATTCAATGGCTTGTTTCATCCTTGTACCCCAATCCTTCTATGGTCTTGTCTTCCCAAAACTGTTCAATCCCCTTAAGCCTTTACTTCTTGATCATTATTTACTATCCTCCAATTCTCACTGAATTTAATAATTTGTCCATTGATGACTGTATTTTCAGCTGTATTTTAGCTCTGGAATTCCTTCAGTGAAGCTCTTTGCCTCTCTTTCCTCCTTCCAAATATTTATTTAAACCTATTTTTTTAGTCAAGCTTAAGGAGAGATATAGGGCGGATAATGACATGTGGCACAGTGACAAAAATTATTGGCTGTTTGCCCTTTGGAGCATCATGGAATATTTTGCTATGAAAATTAATGTTTGCTCTGCAGTGTTTCACTGTTTTCAGGAGCAATGTGATGAGAGGCATTAAATGTTTCTAAGATTGCTCTTTTTCTGTTACTCTAGAGTATGGGACATAAGCAATAATTGAATTTGTATTGCATTAACTTCAAACTATGGACTGTGCTTTGTTCAAGAGATGATCGGGATCGGTGGTTGAGGAGTTTGGGTGGGGGTGGAGATGTGCAGAGTGTCAGTAAGTGCTGTTCTAATTTTTGGAGTGATGCAAAATGATTGGAAAAGAAGATATTGCTAAGACTGAAAATTTCTGATTATGAGGAAAAATTGGATTGGTTTGTGTTTTCTTCAGATAAAGGTAGCTGGGAGAGGGTGGGGTTTAACTGATTTACATTCAGATTCCACTTTATTAGGTTCACCTGTACACTAGCTAGTTAGTGCAAATATCTAATCAGCTAATCATGTGGCAGCAACTCAATGCATAAAAGCGTATATACATGGTCAAAAGGTTCAGTTGTTGTTCAGACCAAACATCAAAGTGGGGAAGAAACATGACCTAAGGACTTGCACCAGACAGGGTGGTTTGAATATCTCAGAAACTGCTGCTCTGCTGTGATTTCTGATGCACAGCAGTCTAGAGTTTACAGAGAATGATGAGAAAAACAAAGAACGTCCAATGAGTTCTGTGGGTGAAAATACCTTGTTAATGTGAGAGGTCAGAGGAGAATGGCCAGGGTGGTTCAAGCTGACAGGAAGGCGACAGTAACTCAAATAACCAACAGTAGTGTGCAGAAGAGCATCTCTGAACACACCACGTGTCGAACCTTGAAGTGGATAGGCTACAGCAGCATAAGACCACGAACTTGCACTCAGTGGCCCCCTCATTAGGTTCAGGAGCTCTTAATAAAGTGGGCACTGTGTGTGTAAAGTGTGATGGCCCCAGATAAAGTAAAATGGGAAGATCCTGCCTTCTTTAGCAGATTTCAAAAAGAATGGCATGAATATGCATCAATTGTTAAAATGAAAAGAGGGTAAATGAAGGTAAGTTCATCACTTGCATTATGTTAGGGTTTTTTGTCAGGAGGAGTGAGTAGACACCATTCATGGTTTTTTTTTAAAAAGTGCTTGGATGTGGAATTGAAGAACTGTAATCTACAGGGCTATCAGCTAGTGGTACAATGGAGAATTTAAGCTGGATTGTTATTAGCCAGCATCAACAGAATGGATGATAATCCCCTTCTATTTTGGTAACTTCCTATGATTCAAAATGTTCAATTTTCTCTTCATTCAGTGTAAAGTGCTTTTTGTAGCACTAACATAATCAACCAAGCTCTTACTACTTGCTTCATCCAAGCATAACTTGAGTTTTTCAGCAATGAACCTATTGCTGAAGGTAATGTCAGACAGTTCTGCTTGTTCCAGTCACATTTTCAGCTGGTATGTTGGGTATTTGGGTTAATTGAATATTTTAAATTTAGAATGACAGTCAGCCCTCCGTATCTGCGGGGGATTGGTTCCGGGACCCCCGCGGATACCAAAATTCGCGGATGCTGAAGTCCCTTCTATAAAAGCCTAAGAGAGCTTGTGTTACAAAAAATGAAAATAGCGTTCAGCATTTGTTTTGCAGCGAGCCATTATAGAGGCAACGCGCACCCTGAGCAGCAAGAGTGCTTTATCTCGATTTATTTTGTGCATCCGTTAGCAAGATGTGCCCTAAGGTAGCTGAAAAGCCTAAGAGAGCTCGTAAGGGTGTAACACTTAGCGTAAAACTGGATGTAATTATGCATTTCGATCACGGTGAACGCAATAAAGACATTGTGCGTGCGTTGAACTTGCCTGCGTCCACCATTCGTACTATTGTATTTACACACAGACAGAAGGAATCTTGAAAGCCGCCGATGTTACTATTGGTTCTGCTAGTAGCATATCATTCCTGCTTTTACTATATGTTAGTGTTATTTTAGGTTTTATGTGTAATTTGGTATGATTTGGTAGGTTATTTTTTGGGTCTGGGAACGCTCAAAATTTTTTCCCATATAAATTAATGGTAATTGCTTCTTCGCAACCAAACGAGACACGAGGTGAACAATGCTGAAACAATGAGTGCTGGAGAGAGAACTTATGGGTTTTCCCAATCTGCGGATGCGGAACCCGCAGATACGGAGGGCCGACTGTATGTACCAAAGAATGGCTCTGTTCACAAAAGGTAAAATGTCAAATATTAAATAGATATTTTTAATATTGATGAAAATTTTTGATAAAGCAGGGAGGTGCATTGTAGTGAATTATAGGCACACTGGTACAGGTGCACATTCCTTTATCGGAAATTCTGAAGTCCAAAAAGCTCCGAAAACCGAAGTTTTTTTGCCAATAGCTGACGTCACTCAGGTGTAATGTGGCAGCACTAGCAGAAGCTGCCAGACGTCAGTTGTGGCTCAGCGCTCGTACTGGTTACACATGCATTTGCTGTGTTCACTGTTGACTTTGTGTTTAATTTCACTGTGAAAATGTCAAAAAGACCTGCAGATTCCCCTATGGGTAACAATGAGAAAAAGAGAGGAAGCATCTATCATTATCAGTAATGCAGAAAGTGGAGTTACTGCAGAAGCTTTATCATGGTGTGTCTGTGTGGCGTCACACTGAAGAAAATACTGTCGGAACTACCTCTGTATATGATTTAAATAAGCAGATAGACAAGTTACTGAAGTTTTCTAGTGACAGTGACATTCTACATTTATTCCACTTAGTCATTTACCATGTGTTTGATTCGGTTCAATTGAAGCTGTATATTTTTATGTTTTATTGAAAGTTTTTGTTGGAAATAATTTTTCTTGTCATTATTCCCTGAACAATACTGTATAACAATTAATTACATAGCATTTACATTGTATTAGGTATTATAAGTAATCTGGAGATGATTTAAAGTATACAGGAGGATGTGCGTAGGTTTAGTACGCCACTGGGTCCTAAAGTCCACCACAATGAGACGGGTTAAATAAAGGACTTGAGCATACATGTTTTTTGTTATGGGGGGGGGGGGGGTCTGAAATCCAGAAAATTCTGAATTCCGTTAAGGGATTGTGGACCTGTACTTTGCTTCGTGTTTAGTGTCAGTGTTTATTTCTAGGAATGTGACCATGAATGGAATCAATGCCAAAAGGGTTAATATAACATTTTATAGTGAGATACAAGACCATAAGATAAAAGGGGCAGAACTAGGCCATTTGGCCCATCAAGTCTGCTCTGCCATTTCATCATGGCTAATCCAATTTTCCTCTCAGCCCCAGTCTCCTGCCTTCTCCCCATATCCCTTGGTCCTGACGAAGAGTCTCGGCCCGAAACGTCGACTGTACCTCTTCCTAGAGATGCTGTCAGGCCTGCTGTGTTCACCAGCAACTTCGATGTGTGTTGCTCCCCATATCCCTTCATGCCTTGACCAATGAAGAACCTATCAACCTCTGTCTTAAATATACATAAAAGACTTGGCTTCCACAGCTGTCTGTGGCAAAGAATTCCACAGATTCACCACTGTCTTATTGTGTTTTTGACAGTGCTGTTGGGCTGTTGCTGAGGACTGACAGTGCTTGCTGTATGAGCTTTGAGCTCCTGTTGGCTCTTTTCTCACCATCTAAGCATATTAAAGTATGGGGACTAGGCAAGTGAGTGGAAGCTTACCTGTATGTGTTCAGGACTAAGCATAGAATGAATCAGTACTCTGTTAAGGTGGTGTTATGTGAAGTAGCAATGTATCATATTTAGTAACATTGTTTATTTTTCTTACCATTCTGCTGCCATGTAGGACTCATCAAATACTTTGTCAACATTCATGCAGATTATATCAATAGTGCAAGCCACATTTACCTATATTATCTTGTTGAATACCGTGTCTTTAAGCATAGTCTGTTGCTTTCTATATATTTGTGTGTGCTTTTGTAAATTTTGGAAAGTTTTGGAAAGCATTGTCATGGGGTGGGTTGATCTCTCAAACAACATAAAAATTTCACAAATGATTGGAAACATTCACTTTTCACAGCGAGCAGGCACTCTCAACATGTAAACAATATGTTGTCTTGCAAATACAGTGGCATGCGAAAATTGGACACCTCTGGTCAAAATTTCTGTTACTGTGAATAGCTCAGTGAGTAAAAGATGGACCTGATTTCCAAAAGGCATAAAGTTAAAGATGACACATTTCTTTAACATTTTAAGCAAGATTACTTTTTTATTTCCATCTTTTACAGTTTCAAAATAACAAAAGAGGAAAAGGGCCTGAAGCAAAAGTTTGGGCACCCTGCATGGTCAGTACTTAGTAACACCCCCTTTGGCAAGTATCACAGTTCGTAAATGCTTTCTGTAGCCAGCTAAGAGTCTTTCAATTCTTGTTTGGGGAATTTTCGCCCATTCTTCCTTGCAAAGGCCTTCTAGTTCTGTGAGATTCTTGGGCTGTCTTGCATGCACTGCTCTTGTGAGGTCTATCCACAGATTTTCGATGTTGTTTAGGTCGGGAACTGTGAAGGCCATGGCAAAACCTTCAGCTTGCGCCTCTTGAGGTAGTCCATTGTGGATTTTGAGGTGTGTTTAGGATCAGTATCCTGTTGTAGAAGCCATCCTCTTTTCATCTTTGGCTTTTTTTACAGGCGGTGTGTTATTTGCTTCCAGAATTTGCTGGTATTTAATTGAATTCATTCTTCCCTCTACCAGTGAAATGTTCACCGTGCCACTGGCTGCAACACAAGCCCAAAGCATGATCGATCCACTCCCGTGCTTAACAGTTGTAGAGGTGTTCTTTTCATGAAATTCTGCACCTTTTTTCCTCTAAACATACCTTTGCTCATTGCAGCCAAAAAATTCTATTTTAACTTCATCAATCCATAGGACTTGTTTCCAAAATGCATCAGGCTTGTTTCGATGTGCCTTTGCAAACTTCTGACGCTGAATTTTGTGTTGAGTACGGGAAAGGTTTTCTTCTGACTCTTCCATGAAGGTCATATTTGTGCAGGTGTTGCTGCACAGTAGAACAGTGCACCACCACTCCCGAGTCTTTTAAATCTTCCTGAAGGTCTTGTGCAGTCAAACGGGGATTTTGATGTGCCTTTCTAGCAATCCTACGAGCAGTTCTCTCAGGAAGTTCTTG
Source organism: Mobula birostris (assembly GCF_030028105.1). Taxonomy (NCBI): domain Eukaryota; kingdom Metazoa; phylum Chordata; class Chondrichthyes; order Myliobatiformes; family Myliobatidae; genus Mobula; species Mobula birostris. The sequence continues at coordinate 206,453,431 of NC_092372.1, forward strand.
GTCTTCCAGACCTCAACTTGACCTTCACTGTTCGGTGGAGGGAGGAAGAGATAGCAGCATGCCATGCGCGCACAGCTGTCCATTGAAATGATATTGTATCCGTTAAATAGGGGCCGTGGACAATTCTGATTTGATGGAGACAGACGTGAAAGCACAGAGGAACATCTGGAGTAATTTCTGAAACGCCAGTTCGCTGCCTCTGTTACTGGGCGATTGAGAATCTTCCGGAGGGAAGGCCTCAAAATCCCCGGCTTTGCCTGCTGCTGGCGACCGAGACTGAGGTCGAATCGTTCGGATAGAGATGGTGCTCGGTACTGTGTGTTGGAGGGCTGATCGGAGGCTCTAAGTTTTCGGACGACTCAGAGTCAGACTGTGGTCAGGCATGGCAGGGAGAGTTTTCCTCCCGTCTGCGTGAGATGTGGGGCATTCAAGAGACTTTGAACTTTTTTACTGTGCCATGGCCTGTTCTTCATCAAGTTATGGTATTGTTGCACTGTTGTAACTATATGTAATAATTATGTGGTTTTGTTAGTTTTTTCAGTCTTTGTCTGTCCAGTGTTTTGTGATATCACACCGGAGGAATATTGTATTATTTCTTAATGCATGCATTACTAAATGACAATAAAAGAGGACTCTGTGTCCTCATAATCTAATCTAATCTAACTGCCATTTCTTAATTACGTTATGAACTGAGGAAATGGCTACCTGAAAATGCTTTGCTATCTTCTTATAGCCTTCTGCTTTGTGGGCATCATTTATTTTAATTTTCAGAGTGCTAGGCAGCTGTTTAGAGGAGCCTATGGCTGCTGATTGTTGGGACAAGGTTTGAGGAGTCAGGGTATTGATAAAGCTTTGAAATTTGCATCACCTGGCCTTTCCTAACGATGATTGTGAACAAGCCATAGCCCTAACAAGCTAATTAAGGTCTGAGACCTTGGTAAAAGTTATCTGAGAGCTCAGCTCTCTTAGGGTGCCCAAACTTTTTCATGGTTCTCCTTTCCTTTTTTCATTCTAAAATTATACAAAGCAAAAATAATACACTAATCTTGTTTAAAATGTTTAGAAGAATGTTTCATCTTTAACTTGATGACTTTTGGAGATCAGTTTATCTTCTACTCACTTAACTATTCACAGTAACAGAAATTTTGACCAGGAGTGCCCAAACTTTTGCATGCCCCTGTAAATTTTGCCTCTGAGACACTGAAAATGGATATCCAATGCATTTTGGAGCCATTACACTATTCCGACAATTAACTTGACCTTTCATTAAAAATTCCACGTTGACAAACCTGACTCTTGATAAGTAATTTTTTTTAAACAAAACAATTTGTTGTATTTACTGCTAATATTGGCCTGAATTGCCTGTCATGAAAGGGAAGCTGTATTTGCCCTTTTTTTTTTAAAACTGTCGTAACGTGTATAAAGACTGTCATGTACCATGCTCAAAGCCAGGGAGAATTGTGTGAGTCACTTAAGAAAAATGCAGATGCTGTACATCTAAAATAAATAACCAGAAAATGCTAGAGACACTCAACAAATCAGACCACATCAGTGAGAAAAGAAATTGAGGTAAAGTTTCAAGTCAAAGACCCTTCATCTGAACTAGGAAGGAGACAAAAGAAGAATGGAACTTACTAATTTTTGTGTTTGAGCTTTTGTCTTAATAAATGTCTTTACCCCATTCTTCGGCCACTCATTATTCTGCACAATTATTCTTTTCGATTACATACTGTACTTTATTGTACCTATATAAATCAGGAAATAGCTGTTGCAATTTCTTTCTAAATATTTTCCAACCCACAATCCCTTCTCGCTCTTTATGTTTGTGTTTTGGAAAACCTTCCCCTCCCCGAATTTCTGAGACTGCTCAATTGTATCATCCCATATTGGAGTTTAATCTGTAGTCAAAGGAGTGTCTGCCTGTGTCTTTATAATGAATTCTCCATTATCGTCTGTCATGTATATGATATCATGGACTTGACCACAGCAGAATTCCATAGAGGAGTTTCTTTCTCTTGCAAATGTTCAAGGTTGAAAACTAATATGGGAGGTAATGCTCACAGGAAACTTATGCACCACTAGTGTTGTTTAATAATAGCCACCTATTCATACTTTGCCTGAAACATTCTGCTGTCTCTAATTCACTTCAATGTGGTATTAGTGGCCACTCAAGTTCCATGCTTGATCATTTGAGCTCCCACAGCTGATGGCACATTTAACCCATGTGATTTCCTGCATATGTGTCCTGCAGTCTTCATTCAAGTCAGATGTGCATTGTTAAGTTGGTCAATTTGGAGCTAAAATTGTGCCACATATGAACATTTCTTTCTCTTCTCTTTATGCAGTATCATCCCTGTCTCTTTAATGTTGTTCCTGATAGTTTTTTTCCTGATTTTGTTTTTATAACCATTTTAAACTAATGTTTAATCTCCTGTCATTTTCAGGTTCACTTCCCAGATGTGGAGAGGGTGGAATGGTTAAACAAGGTAGGATAATTTTGTTTGAATTATTGGGAAAGTAAAATCTATAAATGAAGATTAATAAATTAGAAGGAGAATTTAATAGTGCATGAATTTCTGCACCGATTCTTCAGATCACTTGTATCCCCATTCATATGAAAGCCACCAGTAGTTAAAATGACTCATAAGCACATTGTTGGGTTGTTCATTAAGGCGGTTAGCCTTTCTGGTGTGGAATGGGTAACATGGTAGCAAAGTGTTAGTAGCTCTTGGTTTTGATAGTGAGCTCAATCAAGTGTAAAGCTTCATTGCAGATTGTAATATGTCAAAGAAATGTGTGTTAGTAGTAAAATGTCCATATTTGTTGTGTTTTCAATATTTTGTTTGCACAGATAAGAACATAAGAAATAGGTGTAGTCATCTGTCTTGTCAACCCTACTCTGTCATTCAATCAGATTAGCTCCACATACCTTCCTTCCCCCTCCCCCACCCATGACCCTTAATTCCCTTGCTATGCAAAAATCTCTAACTGCATCTTAAATATATTTCATTAGATAGCCTCTACTGCTTCTCTGGGCAGAGAATTCACAGATTCACAACTCTCATGGGGGGGGGGAGCGGTGGCAGCGGCAGGGAGAAGCAGTTTCTGTTCATCTCCATCCTAAGTCTATTCCTCTGAATCTTGAGACTGTGACCTCTAGTTTTAGTCTCTCTTTCCAGTGGAACAACTTTCCTGCCTCTATCTTACCTATCCCTTTCATAATTTTATGTTATTGATGACTAGCTTATTAAACAGATATTCCATTCAACACCATAAGTGCTTCCTCCATGTCTACTAGCATAATATTACGTACTTTACTCTTGGTTGTTTAATTGCATTTATGGAAGCAATAGTTGAAGTAACAATAGTTCAACGATAAACTCATGGTGTTTTCCAAAATGTTGTTTTCCTTTCTCAAAAAAAGAACACACAATAACTTGTGTAGATGTTGTTTGGGGTCTGCTGAATTTGGATAGATCTATTTCAGATTAATTGATTGGAATAAGTCTAGGTAGAAATAGCAACCAGATGTGGAAAGAATTATTTGTGACCTTTTTTCCTGATCCTTCAATGCTTGTTTTTTAATATTCCCCTCTGTAGCTTTAGCACAGAAATGTGCCCTTTGACCCACCACGTTCATGTCCATTAATTAGACTAATACCATGTGCCTGCATTAGGTTTATATCGTTCTATGCCTTGCCTATTCAAGGGCCTATCCAAATGTTGTTTGAGTGTAGTGATTGTATTTGACTATCACTTCCTCTGGCAGTGAGTTCTGGATATCAACCACTCTGAGTAAAAGAAAAATAAAACCTGTTGCTCTGTTCTCCTTTAAAATTCCTCCCTATCTCCTTAAACTCTATGTTCTTATTTTTGATACTCCAGAATATTCTGGATATATACTTTCATATACAGTATGCCTTCTAAAGCTTAAAGTCTCTCTTGGGTTCCTTTGCTCCAGGGAAAATGAATCGAGCCTATCCAATCTGTCCTTACAGTCTTTTAATCTTGGTGAATCTCTCTGTATTCTTTCAAGTACAACCACATCTTTCCCACAGTTTTGCATTCAGAATACAGGCTACCCATGGATTACAAATGCCCAACCAGTGGATAACCCTACATAGAACAAGGTCCCAAAACATAATTAAGTTCAGAAGTCTGCAAATGGCAGAACTAATTTCCTCTCTTGTGCTCTCATACCCATTTCTAGTAATTGTACTTTCATATAAGTCTGATGTGCTGCAGAGGCATGGTTGTCACATCAAATGACTTCTCTGTATTTTATAACTTATCAATAAAATCAATTTATATCTGTTGTATATGTCATATCCTTATTTGACTTAATAAAACACACATCCTCACACTTTTCAGAAGTAAATCCCACCTTCTAGTGCACCACCCAACTTCCCATCCAATCTCTATCCTGCTCCAGCCTTGGACAATCTTCCTGGTTATCCTATAACAGCAACAACTTTTATCGGCTAAGAGCTGATTTTCAACTACAAGAGGAAGAAGATGGAGGTTCATGAACCATTCCTTGGCATTATCATATCAGAGGACTTGTCCTGGGACCAGCATGTAAGTGCCATCACGAAGAAGGCACAACAGCAGCTCTACTTCCTTAAAAGTTCACGTAGATTTTGGGGACATGCCAAATCTTCGTCAAATTTTATGGATGCATTGTTGAGTATATCCGAATAGGTTGCAAAACAACCTGGACCACCAATGTCCAGGAACGGAAAACTCTACAGAGTATGGTGGATACAGCCTAGTCCATCCCAGGCAAGGCCCTCCCAACCATTGAATGCATTGACATCGAATGCTGCCACAAGAAAGCAGCATTGATCATCAGTGAACCTTGCCATCCAACTCATGCCCTCTTCTTGCTTCCACCATCAGACAGAAGGTACATAACCTTAGAATCTACACCACCTGGTTCAGGAACTAGTTATTACCCTGCAACCATCAGGCTCCTGAACAGGCGTGGAGAACCTCATACTCTATTCTGAACTGATTCTACGACTTACAGATTCACTTTCAAGGACTCTTTATACACCTTATGCTTTCAGTATTATTTTTATTTGCACAGTTTGCCTTTTGCACATTGGCTGTTGTCAGTCTGTCTGTTTATGTATTGCTTTTATCCTATAAATGCTAGTAAGAAATTGAATCTCAAGGCAGTATATTCTAACATGTCGTACTTTGGTAATAAATTTACTTTCAACTTTGTACTTTTATGTTGTCCACAAACATACTTGTGGTAAATCTGTTGCAATAGTTTTTGGAAACGAAACCAATAACGGAAACCTTTTAAAGAAAATCCAGAATAAATATTGTGAATTATTCAGTAGTGTGAAGCAGAGAACTTACTGGAGTTAATTAATTTAATAGAATCCTGATGCAGATTATCAACTCAAAACTGTGATAATTCCTTTCCTCCCACAAATGCTGCTCAGCCTGCTAAGTTCTTCCAGCTAATGGTTTGTTGGTAGGAATTTTTTAGTGTTCATTTAAATATTATTAAAGTCAAAATAATTTATCTCAAGGTAACACAAAGGTGTATATGTCACCTTGTGCTACCTTGAGATTCATTTTCTTGGAGGCATTATCAGGGACATAAAGAAATACATAAAATTTATGGGGGGAAAAAAACTTTACATTAATAAAGACTGACAAACAACTAATGTGCAAAGGAAGACAAATTCTGAAGCAGCATTGTGTATATTTTTATTCTGCTGTAGCCACTGCTGTGTGCTTTCTTTTTAAAATTCAGTGAAGATTGAATGGTACCTCTAGCTTAAGAGTTCATAAATTTAAAAAAAAAAGTAGAAAAGTATTGAGGGTGTCTACTGATCACTGTCCTTGAGGTCAGTTGTAAATGTTCTTGCTTGGAAGGTAGATGAAGATCAATTGGCAGGATTGAAATTGTGTGCCCAAACTTGCTGCCAGGCTCAAAAAAGTAGAATGCTGGATGGGATGAGGGATTTCAAAAACTTGATGTTCCTGGTCACTTTTACTTGTATCTTTCTGCTTCTGAAGGTGCTTCCTGCTTGCTTTTGAATAAAGTTATTAATTCCATGCAGTAAATAATACCGAATTATTAACTTGCCTAACAATGTTAAAAGGCAACTGTAACAAGCATAGCTAACTTCTGAAATATACATGAGTATGCCGAAGGTCTAGTGAGTTGTGCTGAGTTGTTGCAGACATGCACATTCCTTTAACGTTGACTTCAATATAACATGAATAATCAATACCTTTCTGTTTTAAAGCATTTCAGGAAGCTGCTTTAAAAGAGACTGAGATGACTTTCTGTCACCTGAGGGGATGGGGATCTGAATCTGCTGCCTGGAAGCATGGTGGAGGTTTAATTAGAACATGGGTCACTATTTGAAGAGCTATAACTTGAGGCTTGCACCTAAAGCTGGGAAATTAAATTAACCAAAAACTATGATTTTGATGAGTAGTAGATCAAGCTCTAAGAGCCCACGAGCTACTCCTGGTCTGAGTTCATATTTTTTCAATATCTGAGAAGCTGGCACAGAGCTGCAGCAAGTGATGATGCTGTATCATCGCTGCATTGTCCCAGGATTGATTCCACCCCCTTGTGCTGTTTGTGTCGATTAGAACCTTTCCTTTATGAATATTTGGGTTTCCTCTGTGTCTTTCAGTTTCTTCTGTGATCCCAAGCATGTTCTGATACGTAGTTTGGTTGTCTACTACAAATTATTCCTATTGGCAGAAGAATTTGGGAATTGATGGGAGACAATAGATTACAGGAATATAGTGGAATAGGCTGGTTTTGAAAGCTGTTATAGACTGTATTACCTAAGTGGATCCTCCTGGTGATGCTGCCACATTCTTGAACCCTTAATCTACCTCTTCCATTATTGTCACTTCTAACATCTCTTTTTTTTTTTTTGCACCATCTCAGTTTGCACAATATACTTATTGTCGAGTGTACTGTTTACTCTGTGAGCTTCATGTGAACAAGGAATTTCATTGCACCATGGTGTATATGACGGTAAACCAATATGAATCTGAAATATGACTAAAATGAGAACTATTTTGAGAGTGGTGAAGAGGTAAAGGATCTGATGCATTTACATTAGTTGGTGGAACCAATAGTTTTCACTTGCTCTTAAGGTTTGTAATTCCACAAAATGCTGTATGAAATATCCTTTTTGTGCTCAAACTAGTTTTAAAAATATTTTGTTTTATTTCCTTCAGACAGTGAAACATCTATGGCCATACATCAGTCAGTTTGTGGAGAAATTGTTTAAAGAAACAATTGAACCAGCTGTGAGGGGAGCAAACAGCCATCTCAGTACGTTTACCTTCACAAAGATTGATATGGGAAGCAAGGTGAGAAACAACCGCGCCTCAGATCTAGATCTTCACATGAGAAAGCAAAAAAATCGTTGCTGTTACAAATAAATTGAGTGACTAAGTAGGAAACACTGTAAATCTTGAATATTTTGTGCTTTCCAGAAACTTTTCCTCTTAAGTCCATTGCTGCTTTTGAATAAATAATGAATTTTATCCATCTGAGGTCCCCAATATCAGCTTGTCTTTAGCTAATTTGATCTCACCCCTTGCAACGTAAAACACAGCTATGGCAGATGCTGTAGGCTCTGATATTTTTCCAGTTATAACGCTCAAGTTATGTGCTCCAGAGAGCTAGCCAGTATATTCGTTGAACCGTAACTCTGGCATCTATTGAATAAACAAAACTCCCCAGAAATATCCTGTCCACCAAGAGGAATGTTCCATTTCTGGCTATTCACTAGTGTTTGAATCTTCCTGATGTGTCTGATTTTTGGCTTGTGCCTTGTTGTTTATATCTGTGTTTCTTGTAATTGTGATTTTAGCTACCTGTTCTGGTTTGTATAGCACTTTGGTCAACATGGGTTGTTTTTAAATGTGCTTTATAAATAAATTTGACTTGACTATTATCGCCAGATCAGTCCATTGTCAATCATTAGCAATGTGATGGAAGGTATTATCAACACTGCTGTCTAGCTGAAGTTGTTGACCATTAATTTGCTTTCAGTTTTGTTTCCATTCAACCCCTGACATCATTGCAGTCTTACATGGAGTATGGATGGAGGGCTGAGTTCCAGAAGCAAGGGCGAAGTATTGACATAAAGGCAACGTTTAACAGTGTCTGGCATCAAGAGTGCTAATAAACTGTACAGCTCTATGACTTGAAATTGTCTAGAGCAGGGGTTCCTAACCTTTTTTTATACCATGCATCCCTATCATTCACCGAGGAGTCTGTAGATCCCAGGTTGGGAGCCCCTGGTCTGGAGGAAGATTCATCCATTTAGCAGTCAGGGCATTGAGTGTAAAAGTTAGGCTGCTATGTTGCGATTCAACAAGGCGATACCTAATTTGAATAATCGTATCCAGTTTTGGGTCTCCCTGTTCATCATTAAACTGGAAAGAGTGGAGAGGTGATTGAAAGTCATGCTGCCAGAACTCGAGGGCCTGAGGTATAGGGAAAGGTTGGGCAGGCGAAGACCTTTATTCCTTGGAACATAGGGGATTGAGTAGTGTTCTTTTATAGATGTGTATAACACTGTGAGTGGTATTGATGGGATAAATGCACATTGTGTTTTTCCCAGGGAAGAGGAAATGAAAGCTAGTGGGCATAGGTTTAATGTGAGAGGTGAAAGATTTAAAAGGGATATGAAGGGGAACTTCTTCAGGCAGGACATGATGCATATAATGAATAAACTGCTGTTGTTGAGTCAGATACAGTAATAACATTTAAAAAAACATTTGGCTAAGTACATAAGGGGTTAGAGCGGTATTTACCAAATACAGGTAAATGGGACTGGCTTGGTGGACACCTTAGCCAGCATGGATGAGTTGGACTGAAGGGCCTGTTTCCATGCTGTATTACTCCGGCTCTATAAAGAGAGATGGTTCTGTGTTGATTGGTGATTTTATCTCCATAAAATTGGGATTGGGCATACTTAGCTCTCTGGATAATGAAGTAATTCATGCATGCGTACAGTAAGACCTGAATAATATTTGGTTTTAGGCTGGTGAATGGCAATTAGAATTTGTGTTACAGGAGCTATTTCCCATGACTTTCATCTGAATCGCTGTTGCTCTGTTCATCCTCCATCAGCTTTGCTATTGACTAGAATATTTGGTTCAGCCACATGCAGAATTTCTTGTGTTTATGATCAGTCACTTCAGTGTTGTGTCTGTAGAGCAGATAAGCTCAGTTCACATCATGCTTTAATGTTGAAATGTAATGCTGTTCCTTACTAGCTGCTGAGTCAAAGTCTGCTCAAAATGTCATCCAAATCTTTATTGCTTCCCATGGCTGCAGTGACAGACCAGCATAATTTCAGTTACTTTATTCTATCTATCACCACCACTGACTACTTTTCAACCCCATTTTATTGTGCATTCATATGAAGGGATAGAAAAAAATGTCTTGAAGTCATTTGGAATTGTATCTTCATTTCTGTCATCTTGTCCTGTATTCACTTTGTACTTAGGTGTTGATTTGCTAAAGCACCGGTTTATGCTTTAAGCCTTTGTAAAACCATGAACTCTCCCACCCTGGTTATTACTTCTGGTTCAGTATTCTGTTTGCCTTTCAAATTCACAGGGATGCTGCTGTCAATTTGCTTAGTGCAAAACTCAAACTGTTTGAACAAAACTTAATTTTCCTACCCAGTGGTGTCAAACTTCATTTTCCTATCCAACACCAACAGTGATAAATCCAGCAGTACAATCTTTTTCTCTTTACTACCTTGCCTCAAACCCCTCTTTCTAGCAAATCCTCTACCCTTGTCTGTACCTCAAAACAGAATTTTTAAAATTAAATTGTACATCACGCTGTCCTGCGTTCTTGTGTCATTTAAGCTAAGCCTTCCTTGGGCTGCATTTGGTCTGCATTCTACTTTATCACTTGCTTTTCCTGTTGTTCCATTTTAACTCTTGCTCTATTAGCACTATTCCGGACTCTTGGCCTGCCAATAATGATCAGAAGAAACGTCCTTTCCCACCCATGTACTGTTTTCCTATACTGTGTCGTAGATGTCCATTCTGAAGGAGAGTTTGTTTTTAGTTCCCTGATATGTACTTTTATGAAGTTTTTTTATCATCAGATGCTGGGAAAGGTTTTCCACTCACTTAATTGCTATCTCTTTATTCTTCTCCTTTCAGCCTCTGCGAATTGATGGGATTAAGGCGTACATAGAAAATGTGGACAATAGACAAGTTATATTAGACCTTCAAATCAGGTAATTTACATACACTTTTAGGTTGGGTGTACATGAAGAGTATTTTTGATTGTGAAATCAGGAGAAGAAAAGAGAAAGTATCGATTTGGATTATCTTGGGGTTCGCTTTCATGTGTAGTAATTATTTTAAGGCTGTTAGCTTGCAATTATTTTCATTATTTCTTGAAGGTACTTTGACCTTGTTTCACTTATGCTGGAGTTCATTTGGCACCATTCAAGTGGCCGTCCTCCAAGTCAAGAAATCTCTGCTGGCTAGTTGATCAAATGAGCATTATGATTAACGTTACAGATTGCTGAAGAGTATACTGATGTTGAAAATCCATGTTATTTTGCCTTGCACAACTAAAAGTACTTGTTACTAATTGCAAAATCTCCATAATTGACCTGGCTGAAATTAGCTAGCTGCATGGACTAAGGGTTCAAAATCAGACCACCGTGAACAGGCTAAAGCTACACACTTAATAAACTTGCTAACGTATTGAGTGAAACCTCTTCATACTAGTACAGCTAACTTTATGGCATCTTCCCCAATTCATTAACATTGTTTAACATCTGTGCTGTTGAAAGCAAGAGAAGTTTCTGTAAAATTCTGGTGTTCACAATAGTGTCATGAGGCAGATAAAGAGAAAGATCCTACCAAACCAGGTTATCGATGTTCTCTGTTTAATCTGTATTAGTCCATTGCCTCTGTCAACCAGTCTCAGCTATAGTTTTGATAGTTGGTCTGCTGTTCCCACTTGTGAATTCTGTATTGCTGTTGTCCAGGCTTACAAAGTTACTACTATTAGTGTAATGTGTCAGAATTCTACATAGTCTAATGAGTATAATTTCAGCATAATTGCTTCCAGACATGTCACTTTCTTTATTTCAATCTGTTCTGTTGAATGTAGGCACTCTAATATTCCCAAATATGTAACTTAAAGTTGCATGAAGATGAGGAGTTGGACAATCAAAGTCAGGACTGCATAAAAAGAGCCGCCCTTTAATCAGGGCGGCAATGAAGATTTTAAAGAGGGTTTTGCAGCAGTTTACATAAGAACATAAGAAGTAGGAGCAGGAGTAGGCCATCAGGCCCATCGAACCTGCCCGGCCATTCAATAAGATCATGGCAGATCTGTCCGTAAACTCAGCTCCATCTACCTGCCTTTTCCCCTTAATCCTTAATTCCCTTACTATGTAAAAACCTATCCAACTGTTTCTTAAATATATCTAGTGAGGAAGCCTCAACTGCTTCCCTGGGCAGAGAATTCCACAGATTCACCTCTCTCTGGGGAAAATAGTTTCTCCTCACCTCCATCCTAAATCTTCTCCCCTGAATCTTGAGGCAATGTCCCCTAGTTCTAGTCTTACCTACCAATGGAAACAACTTTCCTACTTCTATCTTATCTATCCCTTTCAAAGTTTTGTATGTTTCTATAAGATCCCCCCTCATTCTTCTGAACCCCAGAGAGTACAGTCCCAGACAACTCAATCCCTCCTCAGAGGTTAACCCCTTCATCCCTGGAATCGACCTAGTGAACCTCCTCTGCACTGTCTCCAAAGCCAGTATATCCTTCCTCAAGTATGGAGACCAGAACTGCACACAGTACTCCAGGTGCGGCCTCACCAGTACCCTGTATAGTTGCAGCATGACCTCCCTGCTCTTGAATTCAATCCCTTTCCGTTTGCCTCCTTAATAATTCATGCACAAGCACTCCCAAGTCCCTCTGCACAATAGCATGCTGCAATCTTTCACCATTCGCTATTTCTTCCTTAATGACAGCTTCAAGCATTTTCCCGACTACAGATGGTAAGCTAACTGGCCTATAGTTGCCCGTCTTTTACCTACATCCTTTTTTAAAAAGTGGTGTGACATTTGCTGTCTTCCAATCCGCCAGGACCTGCCCAGAGTCTAGAGAGTTTTGATAAATGATTACCAATGCGACTACTATAACCTCCGCCAATTCCTTCAGCACCCTGGGATGCATCCCATCAGGACCAAGAGACTTATCTACTTTCCGGCCCTCTAGTTTGCTCATCACTATTTCTTTAGTGACAGTGATTTTCTCAAGGTCGTCACCTCCCATTTCATCCATAACATCCTTCTTTGGCATATTAGACGTGCCCTCCACCTTGAAGACCGACACAAAATAGTCGTTCAATGCCTCAGCCATTTTCTTTTCACCCAAATTCCCCTTCTCGTCTTCCAAGGGACCTGTGTTGACTTTAGCCACCCTCTTCCGCTTTATATATTTATAAAAACTTTTGCTATCTGTTTTAATATTTTGTGCTAATTTACTTTCATGCTCTATCTTCCCTTTCCTTATTTCTTGTTTAGTTGTTCTCTGTTGCTTTTTAAAGTTTTCCCAATCCTCCAGTTTCCCACTACTATTTGTGACTTTGTACACAAGCTTTTAATTTGATACTATCTTTTAATTCCTTAGTTATCCAAGGCTGACTCTCCCCACACTTACGGTCCTTACTTTTGACTGGAATATACTTTTGTTGAGCACTCTTGAGTTTCTCTGCGTTGAGCGACCGATCAGCAAGAGAGATTCACTAGAAAGGTGGAATGCAAGTGATGTAGGTGCAACTGGAGCAGCCATTTTTCTGAATGTGCCAATCTTTAGAGTGGCTTTGGCTCATCAGACAGGCGAGATCAGGCTTGGGTGAGGTAATGCATCTTGTAAGTTACTCTTTTTCTCTGTTCTTATGATAATTCCTCATCTGTTAGGGCATAGCAGTTGAGAGAGAATGGCTCCAGGGGCAGTGTTTTGTGCTGGTGTGGGATGTGAAAGTCTCGGAGACCTCCAGTCTCTCAGATAAACACCAGGTGCACTGAGTAGCTCCTGAGAGAACTGTTTTCGGAACTGGAGCTGCAGCTCGATGACCTTCGACTCATACAGGAGAATGAGGAGTTGATAGACAGGAGCTACAGGGAGGTAGTCACCCCTAGATTGGAGAAACTGGGTGGCTGTCAGGAGAAGGAGGGGAAATGCACAGCCAGTGCAGAGTACATCTGTGGCTGTTCCCCTCAATAATAATTATTGAACAACTTTAGATACTATTGAGGGGGTGAACAGGCAATTTGTAGTAAAGAGAGGCTGATAATGGGGCAAAATTGCAGTCAACAAGATGAGTTACAACGTAAAAGGTAGACAAAAAGGCTGAATACAGGACTGAAGATGTTATATTTGAATGCGCACACTGTACGGAATAAGGGAGATGAACCTGTAGCACAGTTACAGATTGGCATGTATGATATTGTAGGCATTACTGAACCATAGCTGAAAGAAGATTATAGGTGGGAACTTAATGTCCAAGGATACACTTTATGTCAACTGGCTGGAAGGCAGAGGGGGTGTTGTTGCTTTGTTGGTTAAAAAATGAAATTCAATCATTAAAAAGAGGTGAGATAGGGTTGGAAGGTGTTGAATCATTGTGGATAGTGCTAAGGAACTGCAAGGGCAAAAAGACCCTGATGGGAGTTGTATACAGACTCCCAAACAGTAGTAAGGATGTGACCTACAAATTACAACTGGAGGTAGAAAATGCATGCTAAAAGGGTGATGTTGCAATAGTCATGGGAGACTTCAACATGCAGGTAGCTTGGGAAAATCAGGTTGGTGCTGGATTCTAAGAGGAGGAATTTCTAGAGAACCTATGAGATGGATTTTTAGAGCAACTCCTGGTTGAGTCTACTAAGGGATCAGCTATTCTGGATTGGGTGTTATGCAATGAAGCGGAATTGATTAGAGAGCTTAAGGTAAATGAATCCTAAGGGGAAAGTGATCATAACATGGTCAAATATATCCTGAAATATAAGGAGAAGGTAAAGTCAGATTTTTCAGTACAGTATTACAGCAGAGTAAAGCAATTAACAGAGGCATGAGAGAAGAATTAGCCAGAATTGACTGGAAAAGAAAATTTGATTGGAGAAAAAATACAAAACTCTTGAGGTGCAAAGGGACTTCGGAGTTTGTTTTCAGGATTCCCTAAAAGTTGACGTAATTTGCAGGTCGAGTCTGTGGCGACGATGGCAAATGAAATATTAGCATTCATTTCAAGAGGACTAGAACATAAAAGCAAGGATGTGACATTGAGACTTTATAAAGCACTGGTGAGGCTTCACTTGGAGTATTGTGAGTGGTTTTGGGCCCCTTATCTTGGAAAGGATGTGCTGAAACTGGAGAGGGTTCAAAGGAGGTTCATGAAAATGATTCCAAGATTGAATGGCTTGTCATATGAAGAGTGTTTGATGCCTCTGGGCTTGTATTCACTAGAGTTCAGAAGAATGAGGGGTGCCTTAATTGAAACCTATCAAATGGTGAAAAGGCCTTGATAGACTGGATGTGGAGAGGATGCTTTCTATGGTGGGAGCATCTAAGACCAGAGGATACAATCGAGGGACATCCTTTTAGAACAGAGATGACGGGGAATTTCTTTAGCCAGAGAGTGGTGAATCTGGAATTCTTTGCAATAGGCAGCTGTGGAGGCCAAGTCTGTCTGTCTGTCTGTCTGTCTGTCTGTCTATCTATCTATCTTTTTTTTTAAGGCAGAGGTTGATAGATTCTTGATTGATCAGGGTATGAAGGGATATGGGGAGAGAAGACAGGAGACTGGGGCTGAGAGGAAAATTGGATCAGCCATGAGTGACGGAGGAGACTCGATGGGCCAAATGGCCTAATTCTGCTCCTATATTTTATGATCTCATGATAATGTTCTAGCTAAGGAAAAGAAGTTAATGTGGGACGTGGCTTTTAGAGATGGATAATACTCAGTAAAACTTCCAGGAGCTAATAATGACCATAGGCTGCATTACCTAGTATCCTTGCTACCTATTGTATGCAATGAATTATGCCTTCCGTATGAATTTTGTTATTTTCTTGCTGAACATTAACCACAAAACTACTTCCACCATGCAATTTAGTCATTTATTCCAGAAGTCACTCTTCCTGAAATGCAACAGCTTTTGACATTTGACCCAGTTTAGATTTGCATAATTGTTGTGCAACTCCATTAGTTTTTCCTAATTTTGTTTATTTGAATTCATACATCCTGTTCAAATTCTTTAACTATCATAAATACTTTAGTCAGTTATCTTAAAGTATATTTTCAACGTTAAGAATAAATTCACGATTGCAATAAATAAATTTTAAACTCTGTATCATGACGTTTTCATTCGAACTTCTGGAGTCATGCTCTTGCATTATAAGAAGGTCACAGACAGAAAATGTTGCTGAAGTTGGACATGATTCATTTATTTCCTGAAATAATGATGTGAGGTTCCAGTTAATTTCCTCTGAAGTATTACCAAACATGATATCAATCTGATGCATTGTTTCTTTCTCCACAGATGCTGCCTAATCTATGGTTTGTTTCTGATTTGTTCTCCTTTTATTTCAGATTCCAACATCCTAAGTATTATATGTAAAAGCAGAAAATGCTGAAAATACATGATGGGTCAGGCTGTACTGACAAATAAAGAAGTTTCAGATGGGTAGCCCCTTTTGCCAGACTTGTATTGTTTAATTCACAGTATCTTAGATTTGTTCCAGTTAAATATTTTTTGTTTCAGCATTAATCTTTAGCAATATTACTGTTTGCAATTAAATGATACGGTACCATTATTTGCAAATTCCTGATCAGTATTCCACTTGATTTGGAAAAAAAATCATGCTCCTTGTGCTTTAAATTGAATTGAATTTACTTTATTACTTGCATCCTTCATTACATGAGGAGTAAAAATCTTTACATTAAGTCTCTGTCTAAATGTGCAATGTGCAATTTATTGATTTGAAAGCATGTTGAACTAAAGTCATTTTGATATAGATTTATTTGTGCATCGGTGGACATTTCGATTTTGAAATCCATGAGTTGTGCAGATATTATGCTTTAAAAGCTATTTAGATTTTAGGGAAATGTCAGTGAAGTCAAATGGTATGAACTGTCCACAATTGTCATATGGCCAAATCACTTGTTCAGATTTTGTTGCATTATAATACTGTAGCTTCTAGTTTTTAAAAATTAGCTGCAGCATCAATATGTTTTGTTCTGCTACCAAAACTGGATTTTAATGTTAATTTCAATCCTGGCAGTGCGGGATTATGTGCTTTAACTTTACTGATTGCATTATTTCCTCATTCAGTAAATTTTAAGAGATTGTCAAGTCTGCAAAACAGTAACTGCAGATCTTTTTATTTATAGAGTTTTACTCAAAACAAGGTAATAAATCAAGGCGTATATATCATTTAATTGTATAAATGAATTAAACTTTTAAATGCATTTTCCTCCAGTGATGCTGGTTACACCTTTCAGAGCCATCAAAGTATCTGAGAAGCTTTAAGAAGTCAGTGGTTTTGACTGTTTTGTTCTACAGTTCTGAACGTAGATGTCTGGATGCCATGCACTTATTCAGCTGTCATCACTTGTAACTTGGTTGCTCAGCTACATTGTCTAGTGTTCCTCTACTGCCATGTTATTGATGTTGTGCCATTTCCACCAAGACACTATCTAAACTGGATGGCTGTGAATCAGACTAGTAGGTTGACTTTTGAAGAACCTAATAATTTTTTTTTCTAGTAGAATGAAATAAACATGGGTTTGTCTTGTTTATTTCTTTAACATAAATTTTACAATTTTTATTGCATTTTCCCCCGAGTACTGGTAAGGAAGGTATTTTCTCCACAGAGGGTGGAAGGGTAATTCACAAGTGAGCGAGTCTTCAGATACTTTTTGGAAACAAATTGGAATATGAGGCTGGTTGATGTTGGGAAATGGCATACTAGTGCAGCGTAAAACACTTTGAGATGGAGGTTAGAGTGGAACTTTTACTCCAATGCAGAGTGTTGGCTCAAAATGTCATCTGTCATTTTGCTTTCTGAGATGCTGCCTGACCTGCTGAGTTCTTTCTGCATTTTGTCTTCTGCCTTAGATCCCAGCAACTGTAACCTCTTGCATCTTGTTTATCTCGAACCTATGGTACTATGATATAAAAATACTATGCACATTTGCCTCCCCATACCATTCATAAAATACTCAAGAACTGTATGAAAAGTAGTGGTCACACCTGAATTTAAAAAAATCAATCTAAAAATAAAGTTAAAATTGATATTTTTGTAAGGTTCTCATTCTCTGGGACCTATAAGTGACTTAAAATATGATGCATGTGCATAGCTGAATTAAAAATTAAGGGAAAGTTGGTGGGTTTGTTCACACCTATGGATAGAGAACATTTTTGCAGAACTCTGAAATCTGTACTTTTCTCACTGAGAATCATCTTTATCTTTTGTTCCTAGAGCAGGGCATTGCTGCTGTGGTTGAAGTGCCTGCAGTACTGCGTATTTGCCTTACCTTTCTGAACTTTTTAGTAGACTTTCAGAATGGTTTTCTTTTGCATTGTTTGTTTTGTAATTTTATGACTTTGTACTGTACTTCTGCCACAAACAAATTTCATGCCATATAAGACGATGATAATAAGCCTTATTTTGATCAGTGATTTTACAGAAAGTACCTTTTGGCATGTTGCCTATACACTGTATTTTCTTTATTTTCTCAGCTATGTTGGAAACTGTGATATAGACATTGAGATCAAAAGATACTTTTGCAGAGCTGGTGTAAAAGGCATCCAGGTGGGTGACTGATTTGCTATGATTCTTTAAATTATTTTGGGAGTTTGAAGTATGAATATTTGGATTTTTTTGTGAGATATGATTAATTGATTTGGGCAGATTTTATGCACATATGAAACAGGAATTAACCTTCATGCAGCAAATTTCAATATTTTGAAATTTTGTATGAGGATTACAGTCATTTTGTTCTGAGAGATGTGGTAATGGTACAGGGTCACAGTGAAATTAATCATGATTTATAGGGGGAATGGCCTTTTCATCCATATTCTTCTGTTAAATTACTGAGTATTATTTCTGTTGCATCAGAAAATATTACCCATGGTACTTGGAATTGCATATTGCTTAGAATTGTGAAATGAGGCAAAATGTTGCGTGTTTCGGATTAAGTTTTCTACTTTTTTTTTCTAATTTTTTTTCTAAATATTTTTGTTCTATCGTTTGTGAAGTCTTCCTTATTAATGTGTTTTAATGCTTTGTTCCCTCAATGTTTTGCTGTGTGTAATGTTTTTAAACACATGAATGTCTACTTGGGTTGAATCTCCTGTAAAATGTCATCTTCCATGCCCAAATATTAAATATTAAGTGAGGCAGCATTTAGTACATATTTGGCATTATAACCTGGTGACTTCAATAAATATCTCAAAAAATAATGAAAATTCTCGATACCTCTGGTGTGTGATGAGTGCAATTTAAGTCTTAACTAATTTGTGAAAATCAACTGTCTTTTCTGAAATACGATCTTATTAATATACTTGCAGATGAACGGCACACTTAGAGTAATTCTGGAGCCCCTTATCGGTGACATGCCATTGGTTGGGGCGCTAACACTCTTCTTTCTCCGCAGACCTGTGAGTATAGCTATCAACTCCTTGAACTAAGTTTGTAGTTGACTTGATATTTAAAAATGAAAGTACCTCTATCGGTGTTAGCCGCTGTCCATTGCATATTCTCATATTTGCACAACAGCATGGTGTCTAAGTAATGTAAGTAACTTTTACAAGTTCTTGACTTTGCGTGGTTATGCCTGAAGTAGTAATGATTTCCAATAGTTAGACCACAATTGGACACAAATGTAAGATTATAAAGATAGAATTAAAAGTGTCTTTACACACAGGTTGTTAAAATTTGTAATTCTGCATTGCAAGGATTTATTGAAGTTGTTCTTAAAATCTTTCAGTTGAAACTGGGCAGTGTTATTTGATGGGGGGGGATAGAAAGTTAAGTGTGTCAGAGAGAACAAAGTAAGTTCAATGTCTTGAGCAGAGAAATGGTTCCGGTGAATGGTCATAGTCTTTTTCTCCCCCAGGGTAGGTGTATGTGAAACTAGAGGGCACAGGTTTAAAGTGAGACAAAAGAAATTTAAAGGGGACTTGACAAAAATCTTTTTCACACAGAAGGTGGTGGTAGGTGGAACAAGAGGAAGTGATATAGTTGGGTACAGTTACAACATTTAAAGACACTTTCTTTGCTAAACACTGCCAAATAGGAACAGCTGTTATCGACAACGGTGTGCATATGCAAGTTTGGCTGTGATTCTAAATCAGTGGCTTAGGTGTAATTCCTTCTGTCTCCTTGCTATTAATGTTGTCCAGTGTTATAAGTGTATACATGTCAAAGTCCTTACTAGAAATGATTTCCTAAACTGTTTAAGTAATCTCTCGAAATGTATGGCAATTCTAAATTTAGGCACTTTGTCCATATTTAGCCTTGAGTACAGTACAGTACATTCAAAGCATGTGGCACATTAATTGTGAAACTGAGGAGTCAAATAATTGAGTAATTTTTTGTTTGATATATTCAGTGGGTATACAGCTGAAATGGTGCAGAAAATTGAAGACTTTGATCCATTTTAACATAAAAGGAAAGACATAAATACAAATAGATTACAATGTGGGTGTGGGTATTTTAGCCCAGACTTTCACGTTAATATTACACTTCATTTGTTTTTTGTTGTCATTTAGTCACACTTAAATAAATAGTGAATTATAATGACAGGTAGGGAAATATGAGAGGCATTTGGGCATAATAAATCCCACAAATAATTTTAAGGTGAATATTTTGGTTAGATGCTTCAGAGAGTAATATTGACTAGATCTTCAGGAAAACAGTCTCCTCCTTCATAGCCTTTTGGATTTCAGCAGAATAGATGTGATCATTTGCCTAAAGTTGTAAGCCCAAAACCTTATAATGCAGAGATGAGTGTATAGAAAATGGACTGAGCTATCATTTAGTAATACCAACAGCAGTTAAAGGTTTATGCAATCTGTAGCAATTCCTTTAATTCCACTTTGTTTTCAAAATATGATATAATCTGCATTTAGTTTAATAGTATACACCAATGGATTAATATTTTGGATCTTATTTTCCTGCCAGTAAAATTTAAAACAAAGAATCTTGCACTTGGAAGCAAGACAGTGAATTGTGAAAAGATTTAGTTACTGTAGTGGAAAACTAAGTGAGCAAATGACAAGCCTTTCAACTAGAGTCAGTAAAGATACAACTATTAGAAGGAAACTGGGGCATCTAAAATTAGATCTCTCTGGATGCCAAAAGAACTAGAGGTCATAACAGAAAGAAAGCACAGTAAGTTGACTATGAACATCAGGTGCAGAATACAGTGGGAATCCATGTTTTACCATTGTTGTGGTAAAAGTTCATCAATTTGAAATAGTTTATTGGAAGCTTCTCCATTTGCTGAGATTTCCTCATTTAGTCTCTTTATTTAAGATTTTCAGCATCTGCAGTATTTTGCTATTGCTTTTGTTTTTGTCAATACAGAAAACATAGAGGAAGTTGTAATAGGGAAAACAGAGGGATTGAGGAACAAAGTTGTAAATCAAAAGACAAAACTTTTATAAGCATAAAAAGCAAAATATTAGTTAAAGCAGTGGTGGATTTAGAGGAACAAAAATTGTGATTGAACCACAGAATAAGTACTTTTCATCCGAGTGTACAGAAGATAATATTAATGAAACAGTAAAGGAAGAGCAAAAGAGATACAGGGTAAACATAGATGTAAAGGAGTGGTGGAGAAGCTGTTAACAATTTATAAATCTTTATTTGCCACATGTACATCAAAACACAGTAAAGTGCATTGTTTGTATCAAACCAAATCAGCGAGGATTGTGCAAGTGTTGCAGTATTTCCGGTGCCAACGTTGCATGCCTGAGACTCACTAACCATAACCCGACATACTTGGAATGTGGTAGGAAACCATAGCACCTGAAAGGAAACTCATGCAGTCATAGGGAGAATGTACAAACACCTTGGATTCAACAGCAGGAATCAAACCGTTCAGGCAATCAGCAGTTCAGGCAACTTTTCTGGTTAGAAAAGTAAATTCAGTTAGCCTTTCATCAAAGGTCTGAAATAATGCCTTAAAGCTAGCTATGTTTTCTATCTGCAGATGTTGTATTGAGCTTTCTTAGGATATTGTGTTTTTATTTGAAATTTCACTCAAATGCAGCATTTAACTTTTTAAATTATATACCCGACCTAAAGTAATTTCACCATTCTAATGATGTTGAGTAGGGGAAATATATTTCAAGAATGTCAATATGAAATTTATCCATTGAGCCATGATTTGTTATCTAGCCCCTGATTATTTAATCATGGTTACCATAGTATAATTTAGCAGAGCTGCTATTGATGATTCCAGATGGCTAAACCTGCTAACAACATGCTCAATTGGTACATTATTCGAGATGGGAAAATGACAGATCACTGTCAAGGGGAAAGTAACTTATTTCAAGGCTACAGAGTACCTCATACATTTTGACTACAAAGTTTGCATGCACATTATTATTATTATTAGAAATACTGAATATTTTATTTCTCTTGAAAAAAAATAATTACATGGAGCTTGTTGAATTATGATTTTGATTTTTTTTATTGTTGGCTATACCAGCCATTTGGGGATGCCTTCATTTATGATGATACTTGCTCTGAAGGAGTAATGGTACAGGTACAGAACCAGGATTAATATTCTGTCTGAGGAGAAAAAAAAGATAGTAAAAATAGGTTTTTAGTACTTCGCTTTCTATATTATGTTCTTGGCCCAGTTTTGAATTGTCTTCTGACTTTCCTGAGATCAATGAAGCCTATTCACTTCATTGTTGCTCATGCATTTAGAATTATTTTAAAGCTTCCACCTCTGTTTCTTTAATTGTGTTAGAATGCACTGAATATCCTGGTATCATGAGTTTGTATATCTTTTCAAATGGAGCAAAAAACTATTCTGTCAACTCGATTCTCCAGAAATTTTTATCATTCCTTTTATTTCTGTGTAAAAATAATTACATGTGATTCTATACTTCATTACACCTAACATGAAAATAGTCCCAAATTCCCTTAACGTACTTGCTTGATTGCCTTGGTTCTTGTGCTCTCATGAGGTATGTTCAGCAATTATCAAAGTCTTTCCATTTGCTGATTCATGCTTTAGATATCTTAAGAACTTTAGCCTGTTCATCTCTGATTTCAGCGCAGTACCCAAAAGGTCATATTTTGCACAAAAGCTGGGACACTAACCTCTGCTTTCGTGCTTCAGGAAGCCTGAGTACTGAAAGTATGACCAAACTTTATAGATGAGGCTAACTAAAATCAAACTCAAGGCTGTCTGATGTGTAGTACTATATTTAGTTTCGTACACAACATGGAGTCAACACCTTCAGGAAAGAAAAAAAAGGGAAGAAAGAAAATATATTTGTAGAGATTTCAGGTCACTCTGTGATTACTGTGTCAGGGGAGCCAAATCACAGTCATGTCATTGGCTTATCCTGTAGCTGTGCTGTGCCTGACTTCCAGTACCAGCCCTTAATTGCGAAACATTTTTTTGTGCTAACAGGTTTTACAATTACCTCAGTGTGTAATTGATTAGCCAGAATATTCTGCTTTATTTCAAGCCCAGTCATTTTTCTTAAAACTCATTAGCTGGTAATCATAAACATGAGTATTATGCATCTACTTCAGTTATGAGCTTGCCCTTGAAATCAAATCGGCAGACTTCTGAGAGAATTACACCCCTACCCAGAATTCTGTGATGTGATGAAAATAAATAAAAATGAGGTTATTTACAAAATAATGGGCAAATTGTGGGCTACGAATTAATTGCTAGTGTAACACCAATACTTTTGTGTCAGGTAAATATTTGAGGAATGATTTTATTATTAAGAGCTCAGGCAATGAATAATGCATGATCTTTGAATGGGAGCACCATCAAACTTAATTTTCTGAGGGCAAAATGTGAGTGCTGTTACCAAAAGTTTTTAAATCAAGTGAAATTTATTTTGGTATGTTATAAGTTGTATGTTAAATTATTAGGCAGTTCTTGGGGGATCAATCTGAATTTCAGTCTAGTACTCTGAATTTTGAAATGCCTGAAGAAAGCTAATGGGAGTACCGACTGTCATAGGTGGTGCAAAAAAGGGTGGGTGGTATTTTGGGAAATGGTATGCTGTATTCGTATGTAGTGTTTGTGCGCTTCTGTCATAGAAACTGAGCATTTAGTCATTTCTGTAATGCTCTTTCTCCTCTTAGAGCAGTTGCAGAGATTTCCAAACATGGCATGGATGTGGAATTATTTCAGGAAATCTGAGAATCTTCTAAAGATTAGCTTTATTTGTCAGATGCCCATTGAAGCATACAGTGAAATGTATTACAAACAAGAGAAAATCTGCAGATGCTGGAAATCTAAGCAACACACATGAAATGCTGGAGGAACTTAGCAGTCCAGGCAGCATCTATGGAAAAATGTGCATTCGACGATTTGGGATGAGCATTTTGTGTGTATTGAAGTGAAATATTATTTGCATCATGGCCAACAAAGTTGGAGGATGTGCTGGTGGCAGCCTGCGAGTGTCATCATGCTTCTGGTACCAACATAGCATGCTCACAACTTACTAACCCTTACTAAGCCGTACATCTTTGAAATGTGGAAGAAAACTGGAGCTTCTGAAAGAAACCGGCATAGTCATGGAGAGAACGTACAAACTCTTTATAGGCAGCAGTGGGAATTGAACCCCGACCTTTCGATGGTTGGCCCTGTAAAGTGTTATGCTAATTGCTACTCTATTATGTTGCACCCCTCCCCCCCCCCCCCCCCCCCCCCCGAGGTGTATTGTCCGTTATCCTAGAAATTGTAAGTGACAATGGAGCTTGGAAGAGCATGCTTGTTTTTGGGAACTTGGCGCCAGGCACATAGACTATATGTGACCTGAATTAGAACTAGTTGAGTATTGCAGTGGTAACCCCCTTTAAGAAAGGGAAAGCATTAGATTGGGATATTGTTGAGAGGTCTCTCCACTGACAATCAGAAGGATCCTCCTCATCATTCCAAAGTTGTATGTGGTTTCGTGAAGTGCAAAGGACAGGATCTTTATCACATAACAGATCAAAAAAAAATCATAGATATCAATGTCAACATAATACATGTCCTTTTTCAATTTCATGTAAGCCTTTGCCTCAAACCAGAGGGAATGTGGGAATCTTTCAGCTGATTTGGTTGATCTCAAGGTATTAGTCAATCTCTACTGTATGGTGATGCACAAGTTGCAATCCCAAAAAACAGGTCTATCACAAACCTAATCCCTGTACAGACTAGAAATAACCAAGGTTAGACCTTTGCACCAGATCACTTCTCAATCTGCTGTGCTTCAGTGCTGTATTTCACTGTGTATGCTCTATTGGGGTGGAGTTAATTCATAGGTCAAATGGAAAACTGTTCAATCTTTGCATCTCTACTTTGTAACGAAAATCGCTCAAACCTCATTTGTCAATTTACAGTACACTGGAAAACAATGGTGAGGGATGTCCATTGTGATGATTATAGGTGAGAGCAGGCAAATATACTGTGTAGTTATAATCAAATCCCCCCCCCACCCCCATTCTTGGCCTCTCAAGCTCACAATGTGTCATCTGTTTCCCAAATATTGGGAGAAAGAGCACAGGTGATGCAACAACTCAACAATTATCAAAATATACAGGGTTTGTCATTGTTCTAGAACAAAGAAAAAATAACCTACTAGAAGAACTTGGATTTTGCTCCAGCTTCCAACGTAGAATAAGGAGTACTGAACAGTACAGGCCCTTCAGCCCATGATGTTGTGCCAACTCTGTAACCTACTCTAAAATCATTCTAACCCTTTCCTCTCACAGAACCCTCCACTTTTCTATATGTGTTAACATCTGCAGTGTCTTGTGCTTCTCTGCTTGTCCTGCCTTTGTACAGTTTCAGCCATAATTCGCTGTGAGTGATGTTGCTGCTGGTTTTTCACCATTGTCCATCTGATTTTTCTGCTGATCACTTAAATCTGTACTCCTTGCCCTTCAGCCATTGTTAATGGTTTTTGTATTTTATTACTTGGCCAATGACTCAGTCATTTTCTGATGATGCCTTATTTAATGAATATAAATTCCAAATCTAGGATGGAATTTCAATTCAGTATTGTTGATTGAGCCTCTGGATTACCATTCTGGTAATTTAAATGATTTTAAACACTTCCTACCAGAGAGTCCTAGAACTGTACAACATAGAAACATGCCCTTCATGGCCTGACCAAAGCCTATCTATACTAATTCCACTTCCCTGCACTAATTCCAAATCACTCTGTGCCTTGCTCATTCAAATATCTGTGTAGATGTTTCTTAAGTAATGTTACTGCTCTTGCCTTCACCGCCACTTCTGTTCTAACCTTCTGGACCAGTCTACCATCTGGGATTCTGTTAAAGGCCATGTGAAAACAATTATACCTGCTGTTGCCATGAAAATCAAATTGCGAGACATGATTTATTGTGCACAAAGCCATAAAGGCTATTCCAAATTAGTTCTTGCCTTTCCAAATGCAAGTAAATATCTGTCAGAATCTTTTCCAATAACTTGCCCTCTAGTCTAGTTTCCTGGTTTATCCCTGACACACTTCTTAACTAAATGCGCAACATTAGCCATCCTCCAGCCTTCTGGTGTCTGGTCTTTGGCAAATGACAATAAAAAAAAAGTTCAAAGTAAAATTTATTATTAGAGTACAAACATGTCCCCACATGCAACCCTGAGATTCTTCTTCTGCAGACATACTTAGCAAATCTATAAAACAGTAACTATAAACAGGATCCTTAAGCTATAAACGTCAGGAACTGTAAACACCTTTGATACGGTCCGCAACAGTGGTGTCATGAGCAAACTTGTATATGGTGTTGGAGCTGTATTTAGCCACACAGTCATAGGTATAAACAGAGTAGAGCAAGGAGCTAAGTACACATCCCTGTGGCGCTCCTGTGCTGATGGACATTGTGGAGGGATGTTTTTGCCAATCTGAGCTGACTGGGGTCTACAAGTGAGGAAATCCAGGACCCAACTGCACGAGGCCGTATTGAGGCCCAGTTCTTGGAGTTTACTAATCCCTTTCCATCTTGGTAACTCTTTCTTCTTTCTCTTCCACTGGGCAGAAGGTATTTAAGCAGGCTCAAAGAAAGTTTCTAACCAGCTGTGATAAGACTCTTAAAAGGATTTATTATTATACCCAAAAAAATGAACTCTTAATCTCTCAACATAGCTTGCACAGTCCCTTTGTCTACCTGCAGTGCTTCTCTGTAACTGTAACATTGTTCTGCATTCTGTTATTGCTTTTTCTCTCTTGTACTACTTGTCTGCTTATGGATAGAATGAACTGTCTGGATGGCATGCCAACGAAAACTTTTCCCTATATCTTAGTACGTGTGACAATAATAAGCCAATTACCAGTATCACTGTTCTCTCCCCTGAACTCCAAGATAAATACAGCGGAAAGTATTCATTTAAGACTTCGCCCATTTACTCTGGCTGCACACATAGGTTACCAGACTGACCCCAAGTGAATGTATTCTCTCGCCAGCTAACCTTTTACCCTTAGTATATCTCAGTTTAGCTGAACCTTTTCCAAGTGCAAGAAGACTTGATTCTGATGTTTATTAATATAATTGTAATCCTTAATTTCCAAAATAGTCCATAAAAACTTTCTTCCTTCCCTTTCCAAACCTTTTTTTTTGTGTTATCCCTATACAAAGCACTCTGACTGGGACCAGTGAGTGCTTTGCTTTAGTAAACTTTATAGGTTATGTAATTTTCTAACTTAAAACAAGACTAGTATTCTATATGCCTTGCTCTGTTAACTGTCCTACCAACAAATATTCGTATCTCATGTCCCCCATTTGTATAATTTAGGGTCTTTTTTCTCATTATTCTTCCTCTTTTTTTTTTTGCATCAGTTTTGGATGTCAAATTTCAGCTGATTTTATTATTCTGTGTGTTTCTTCATATAGCCTACTGTTGTCTTTCATAGTGATTACTTCAAATGTTTGTGCTTTCTGCAAAATTTGAAGATGTGACCTGTATCTCCAGGTTCTTTGAGACATACCAAAAACTGGAGTGGATTGAGTAGCTAACAGCACTTCACTGTATGCCTCCCTCCAGGCTGAAAAACAACTAAATGTGTTAATTCTGTTTCTTGACCAACCTTGCATCTGTGCTGCAACTGAACCTTTTATCCCTTGGGCTTTACAAAGACTAAAGCACTTGTGCTTTCCTCATCCTCCCTTTCTGTTATCTCATCAACAAACTGTCATTACATCAGTGCTGGTTCTTTGTATTGTTTTTTGTTCTTGGCTGTTTGTTTTAAAATCATAAGAACTAGCTTACTTTTCTTGCCAAGTTCATCTTTCTGTCCATTTTTGAACAAATTTGGAATATTTTACTCAAGCCCCTTCACAGATTGTGGCAAGCAGCTCTGCAGTTTGTTCTTATTTCTTTTGGCAAACTGTGATGTATCTCATCTGGTTCTGGTGATCTCTCTCCTTTACTAGTACCATAGATCTTGTTACTGCTTCCTTTTTGGGTCAATCTGATGTATCAGTTTCTTGTCTACCACTATTTTCAAAACTGGTAAATATTGATGCAAAGTACTCATTGCAAGTCAAGCCTTCTGTTTCCATATTGACCCTTAATTGCCCTCCTGGTTCATTGGCAGGCCTTTTTACTTCTAAATGCTCAAGGAAAAGGTATGGATTGCCTTTAATCCTAGCCTCCAATCTATTATTTTCTTGCTGCTGTGGTTCACTATTCATGTCACCTTATACTTCTCGTTTTCTATTTTGTTATTAAGTTGACTCCTCTCATCAAATTTTTTTCACTGGTGGATTGTCCTTAGAGTATCTAAATAAATTTCAGTATCCTGATGCATACATTGAGTCATTTGGGGAACTGGCATAACACTCCTGTATTAATTATTAATATATTTACTTTGCCTGGGGTATGACTTACCAGGGCATTTTCATAATAAATGTCTCACAATACTCTAGAAAGAATATTAGTTTCTATAAATGGATTTGTGTAAAATGTGAATCCATCATTTCCATTAAAAAGCATAATGATACTTAATCATGCAGTTTCATGTTGCTGTTCCAGGATCTTGGAGCTGCCTGATGGCAGAGTGCCACAGGTGCTGCAAAGAGAAATTTTGAATGCTGACTCACACAAATGGAGAGAGAATACTTTACATTTGTCAATGCTGTACTGCTGGCATTTAAGCTGGGCTTTTTTTGTCAGTTAATTGGGTGTCCTGCTAAGCAGCTTAACAGGAGTCTTTGTGAATCTAAAATATCTAGCTGAAAGGTTTGCAGAACTGAGAAGTTGAAGGTCATTGCCATAGGCATGCATTCAGTCCATATAAATGCCATGAAAAGTAGCTTTTTGCAGCAGCAGTGCAAAACCTTGTTGATATTTTCAATGGTGGCTGAGAAGTGTTTGACCTTGGAGTGCTGGTAGAGGAGAATTTTTTACCTAGGTGACTCAAAGGTTTTAAGCTGAAGGATGTCAGTCAAGAAATTTCAGTTTTCAAATCTATTATTAAACTACATTCCTTTTTCTCTACTGTATAATAGAACAGTTCTTAGGGCTTTATACTTAAAAACCTTAAAATATTTTATGTTGAGGCTTATCAGCAGTCTATTTTAGAATGATTTCAGCAGAGTTGTGATCAGGTTTTAGAAATTAACCAGGAAATCAGTTTCTCAATAATCTTAAAGTTGTAAATAATGCATGCAAAGTATTTGATAAATAATCTACCAATGGACATCATAAGTTCAAGCCATCTAGAAGATAATAGAATGAAGATAACTGTTACTTCATAATATGTAGAATAGGAAATGGATGATGTAACTTGGCAGTAAGGATAGAAGTAATTTGGGAAAGCAGTTAGCTAGTACCTGTATCTTGAAACAGAACATGTCAGTTTACGTTTCAAGTGTGGTTTCAAACCAGAACACTGCTCTAACGTTGATCAGTATAGTTATCCAATACTTTGAACAGTTAACTACTTGAGCTGAGTGCTTTTAGCATTATTTGATTTTGTTGCAAAATCCAGCAGCTAGGTTCTTTTGTTTAATGAATTAGAATGAATGAAGTATGATGTTCAATGTTCAGGTATATCAGCCGTTATAAAATACTCATTGGCTAATTGTGGTTTATGTCATCAGAATGATTATGTACTATTGTAAATACCAGATGAATATTTTCCTCTGTACCCTTTACATGTAATTATTTATTGGAGTTAATCTCTGTTATAAGGGTAAAGCATCTCAATTTCAGAACACAAAACTAGATCAAGGCTAAGAAAGCATAAGCAAAGCTTTTATTTGTGGTTTATTTCCCTTGAGATAAAGCCCCAGTTGGATATTGTGGAATTTGGCAAAGACAGCAGCACAGGATACTATTTGACCTTCCTCTCTTTCCAATAAAAAGGCTGTCTGGAACTGATTCATACAGTAGGAATCCTTCACAGTATGTTGTTTAATATTGCCATATAAGATTATAATGAAGTTATCGGCAGTTGCAGGCGGAATAAGTTCAAGCTGCATTATGTGGCAAATCTTGATCTATATTTGTTTGAGAATACCTTAAATGGGGATAATTAAGGTTCCCAAACTCCATTTGAAGCCATGTTATATGGAGTTATAATGAAACAGCAAAAACCTCACAATCTGCACCACGAGCAAGTTTACCCAACTGTAATGTCAACAATGACCACACAACCATCTGAGAGCGAATGATCTTGCACATAAATTGCGTGTGAATGGTTACATTCATGATACCAGAGCCAATAAATGAGTTACATATCTGAATTTATTTCCTAGCCTTTGGGAAGGAGCTGTATTCTACATTTCCCACAAAGTTCGGAAGTTAATGTCTGCTGTAATCCCGCTTACTATATTTAACCTAAAGGTGTATGGAGATTACTAAAATCAATGCAACTGACATCATGTTGCTTTAAGACTCCAAGCAAGTAACAAAATGTGTGAGAAATTAAACTCCGTTGAGCAGTGGTAAATGGTTTATTATTGTCATATGTAGCAAGGTACAGTGGAAAAATTCCTCTTCTATGTACCATTTATACAGATCAACTCATTACAATTGTGCTTTAATCTGGTCATAGAGTCAGAGAATAATGTGGCATGGAAACTGATGCTTCATCCCAGCTGGTCTATACCAATCACACCGTCCTTTCCATAGTCCCAATTACAATTCAGTTCAATTTAATTCAAGTTTAATTGTTATTTAACCATATATGAATACTCATGAATCCAGCCAAACGAAACATTGTCGCTACGGGGTCAAGGTGCAAAGACACATTACCAATAGTCACACAGAGTAAGCACACACAAGATCACAGTCACGTAATAGGAGTCTTGAAGCCCACTTCCCCCACCCCCTGCGCCGGTGCAGCTTGTTGCATGCAAGTCAATAAACCCATATACAATATCAGTAAAAACACAACGATGCAGAATATGTGTGTATATATGGTGCACACACCCAGCCCACGGACTGGCCCCTGATGCTTGCCAGGCAAATCCGTGGCTTTGAGGCCCACTCCCCACATATGCAAGCCCTTGTAGAATATTAGTAAAAACACAACCAGACAAATAAATATGTACATAGTCCAGACCCCTTAGTCTATTTTAAATCTTCAGTCACAACTGTGCTACGCCGGCCCTCTCCTCCAGCGGCTGAAATGCAAGCGGCCCTGCAGCTTGAGTCCTGAATCCATTGAATGCCTCTTAAAAAAAATCTGCAGTCATCTACAACAACAGAACTTGGCTTCTGCCAAGTGAAACATTGGGAAGGCAGATCCGACTCCATCTGGGCACAGTGTCACACCACTCTCGGTGAAGCGCAACGACTTTGACCCCTCACTCTGGGTTGCTGCAAACAGGCAACACCATGGCTTCACACCTAGCTCTCGCTGCGACTGATGGCTAGGGCTCCTACATTGCGGCGTACCTGATTAACAATGTCCAAAGTGGTCTTGCAATCCCCTGAAAAGCAACCATGACAGCTACTCACCATCTGACTGTAAGCCTCCATTGACCCAGGCAGCAGCATATTGCGCAGCACTTTCACTATCTCTGCCAGTGAGCAACTCGCTGATGGTGTAGACATGCAGTCCTTTGAGTTCTTAAGGTACAGCAGGATCTTGGAATCATTAGGTGTATATGTAAGTAGAACGGTAGCATCTTTTGTTGACCCCATAGAAGCCACTGCAACCAGTCGTGCCATCATCTTGCCGAATGTGTACCTGTGTTTGGCCCATAATCCTCCGACGCCTTCCCCTCTGTACCTATCAAAATGGCTGGCATCAACCTGGCTAAAGTCCCCTTCAAATCAACTTCAGCAGCTCTTCTGTGTCATGCTTCTATAATTCCCTTTACTCCAATGTACTACAGACACATCCGACTTTAGCTTCTCCCAAATTGTAAGGTGAGCTCTATCATATTATGATCACTGCTTCCTAGGCGTTCCTTTACCTTGAGCTCCCTAATCAAATCTGTTCGTTTCATAACTCCCAATCCAGAATTGCCTTTTTCTTAGTGGGCTCAATCACAAGCTGCTTTAAAAAGCTAACTCGTCGACATTCTACAGATTAACTGTCTTGCAATCCAGCACCAACCTGATTTTCCCAATCTACCTGCATATTGAAATCCCCCGTGGCTATTGTAATATTGCTCTTTTCACGTCTTTTCTATCTCGCATGGTATTTTATATCCCAAATCTTGGCTGCTAGTCAGAGTTCTGCATATAACTTCCATCAGGTTCTTTTTCCCCTTGCAGTTTCTTAACTCTGTCCACAAGGATTCTCCATCTTCTCTGCACTATATAAACCTCTTTCTAAGGATCTTACTTCATTTTTTACAAGCAGAGCCAACGTACCTCCTCTGTTTATATGCTTGTCCTTTTGATATAATGTGTATCCTTGGATGTTAAACTCCCATCTATGATCTTCTTTCAGTCACGACTCTGATGACCACAACACTATACAGTACCTACCAATCTCTAACAGTGCTGCAAGATCATTTACTTTATTCTATGTACTGTGTGCATTCAAATATAACACCTTCACTCCTGTTTCCATCACTCTTTTTGATTTTGCCCCCATTATACTTCAACTCATCCTAGTGATTCCAACTTTACCCTATCGCCTACCTGACCTTCATCACAGTCGCACTACGCATTGCATCTGCTTAACTACATGCCAACTGCTCCATCCTCAACTCTATCATTCCGGTTCCTATCCCTCTGCCCATAATCCAGAAATCTGAAACCCTGCCCCCTGCACCAATGCTTCAGCCATGCATTCATCCGCCAAATAATCCTATTTTACCCTCACTGACATGTGGAACAGGCAGGAATCCAGAGAGGTTCTGCTTTTCAGCTTTCTAACTCTCCATATTTTTTCTTCAGCACCTCATCCTTTCTGTTACCTGTGCTGTTGGTACCAATATGTACAAAAACCAAGCAGGGCTCGTTGAGCTTTGTCTGCGGAGCAAAAGATTGCTTGGGTTATTAGTAACATAGCAAGAGCCAATAAAAAGAAGCAAGTTATAGGCGGAGTGGCAATTGTCTGGGAGGACTAGGGTTAGAGTGGGAGGCTTTGGTTCAATAGGCTTCAGCAAAGACAGGTTGAAGCTTTAAGTTTCTACTAAGTTTTATTTCTCTTTGTCCATTATTAAATATCTCGTGCATTGTGACTGGATCCGGTGTTAGAGGTATATTCTTCGTGTGCGGTGTGAGAACTCTGGGAGATCTCCAGTCTCTCTGATAACAACTGCAAGAAGTGCGTCAAGCTGCAGCTCCTTAGAGATTGTGTTAAGGCTGTTCATCCTCCCTCTTTAGAATGCCCAAGACTCCATCCAAGACATCCCTGACTGTGGCACAGTTGGAGGCAACATCTCATCTGCTTGTCTTTTACACGTCCACAGAACCTCCTAGGTCCCTCTGTTCTACAATGTTAGTCATTGACCTGCCATTCACTGTTTAGTTCCTGTCCTATTTGAATGTTCAAACTGCATCACCTCACACTTATCTAAGGTGAAATCTATTTGCCATTCCTGAGCCTTATCTCTCCAAGTGATCAAGATCTCTTTCTAATTCACAGCAGCCTGCTTTACTATAAATGAGTTGCCCTAATTTAGCATGAT
The DNA here is from genome assembly GCF_030028105.1 of Mobula birostris. NCBI lineage: Eukaryota > Metazoa > Chordata > Chondrichthyes > Myliobatiformes > Myliobatidae > Mobula > Mobula birostris. The sequence continues at coordinate 206,486,810 of NC_092372.1, forward strand.
CAGCAAACTTGTTACTCGTACCATGCATATTTGCATTCAAATTATTTGCATAATAATGAATAATAGAGGTCCCAGCATTCACCCCTGAGGCATCCCACTAGCCACAGTTAGAGCGTAAACAACAGGAATTCTGCAGATGCTGGAAATTCAAGCAACACACATAAAAGTTGCTGGTGAATGCGACAGTAGTTCCTCTACTGTAAAGATGAAGCCACACTCAGGTTGGAGGAACAACACCTTATATTCCATCTGGGTAGCCTCCAACCTGATGGCATGAACATCGACTTCTCTAACTTCCGCTAATGCCCCACCTCCCCCTCGTGCCCCATCTGTTACTTATTTTTATGAACACATTCTTTCTCTCACTCTCCTTTTTCTCCCTCTGTCCCTCTGAATATACCCCTTGCCCATCCTCTGGGTCCCCCCCTCCCCACCTCCTTGTCTTTCTTCCTGGACCTCCTGTCCCATGATCCTCTCGTATCCCCTTTTGCCTATCACCTGTCCAGCTCTTGGCTCTATCCCTCCCCCTCCTGTCTTCTCCTATCATTTTGGATCTCCCCCTCCCCCTCCAACTTTCAAATCCCTTACTCACTCTTCCTTCAGTTAGTCCTGATGAAGGGTCTCGGCCTGAAACGTCGACTGCACCTCTTCCTAGAGATGCTGCCTGGCCTGCTGCGTTCACCAGCAACTTTTATGTGTGTAGCCACAGTTAGAGAATCAACCTTCAGCCATCATCCTCTACTTCCAATTATTGCTCCAATTCTGTATCCCTGTACCTAATCTTCCAGATCAACCTGCAAAGTGAGAACCTGCTAGAAGCCTCACCGAAGTTCAAGTAAACCATATCCACTGACATACCTTCATCTTAGTTAACTCTGCAAAAAAAAACTTTTTTTGATCAATGGCTAACGACAAAGCAAATATCTCTATAAGGGCCTCCCCAGTTTCTTCCTTGGCCGCTCATAAGGGGATGCACTTGGTCAGGTCCTGGGCATTTGCCCATCTTAATGTGCCTCAAAGCAGAATTGCCCCTTTCTTTGCAATGTGTATATATTCCAAGACCTCACTACTTATTATCCTAATTTCTTTGCCATTCATGATGTTCTCCTTAGTAAATAGCGAGGGGAAATAGATGTTTAAAAATTTTAGCCATCTGCTGCAGCTGCACACAAAGGGTATCTTTAAGATGGCCTAATCTCTCCCTAGTCACCCTTTTACTGCTAATATATTTGAAGAACCCCCTGGGACTATTTTATCACCCTGCCTGCGCATAAACTTGTTATCTTTGTTGAGGGATTCATTTGTACACAGCTGCATAAAAGCAATGTATGCTTTCTCTTTCCTTATCAGAGCCTCTATCTCTTGTCAGCTGGAGTTCCTTGAACTTGGTATGCCCACCCTTCAGCCTAACAGGGACATGCTGCCCCTGGGCTTATAATATGACTCTTTTAAAAGCCTGCCGCTTGCTAGCTGTTCCTTTGCCTTTAAGTGGTCACCCAGTCAACTCTAGCTAACCTGTGGACCTGTTTTATCTTTTTCCGTAACTATTTAAAAACTAATAGAATGTGACCACTGGACCCAAAGTGCTCCCCAACTGCCACTTTGGTTGCTAGACCTACTTTGTTCCTCAAGAAGGTTCAATATTGCGCCTTCCCATGTAGGTTCCTCAATACCTTGAGTAAGAAAAGTGTCTTCAACACACTACACAAGTTGCACCTTATCCAGACCCAGAGTAGGTGGCCCACTCAATACTGGGAAAACTGAAATCTGCCATGTGCACCACACTACAACTACCTGCAATTTCTCAACACATCTGCTCCTCAAGTTCCCTGTGACTATTGGGGAAAAAAGACCATAAGATATAGGAGCAGAATTAGGCTATCTGGCCAATCGTGTCTGTTCCGCCATTCAATCATGGCTGATTCTTTTCTCTATCTCCTCCTCAACCTCAGTTCCCAGCCTTCTCCCCGTAACCTTTGATGCCATGTCCAATCAAGAACCTATCAATTGCTACCTTAAATACATCCAACAACCTGGCCTCCACAGCTCCATGTGGCAACAAATTCCATAAATTCACCACCCTCTGGCTATAGAAATTTCTCCACATCTCTGTTTTAAATGGATGCCCCTCTATCCTGAGGCTGTGCCCTCTTGTCCTAGACTCCCCCACCATGGGAAATATCCTTTCCACATCTACTCTATCTAGGCCTTTAAACATTCGAAAGGTTTCAATGAGATCCCCCCTCATCCTTCTGAATTCCAGCGAGTACAGACCCAGAGCCATCAAACGTTCGTCATATGATAACCCTTTCATTCCTGGAATCATCTTTGTGAACCTCCTCTGGACCCTGTCCAATGCCAGCACATCTTTTCTAAGATGAGGGCCCCAAAACTGTTCACAATACTCAAGGTGAGGTCTCACCAGTGCCTTATAAAGCTTCAGCATCTCATCCTTGCTCTTGTATTCTAGACTTCTTGAAATGAATGCTAACATGATATTTGTCTTCCTCATCACCAACTCAACCTGCAAGTTAACCTTTAGGGTGTTCTGCGCAGGAACTCCCAAGTCCCTCTGCATCTCAGATGCCTGGATAGTCTCCCTGTTTAGAAAATAGTCCGGACATTTATTTCTACTACCAAAGTGCATGGCCATGCATTTTCCAAGATTGTATTTCATTTGCCACTTTCCTGCCCATTCTCCTAATCTGTCCAAGTTCTTCTGCATCCTGCCTGTTTCCTCAACACTACCTGCCCCTCCACCAATCTTCATATCATCTGCAAAAGTGACAACAAAGCCACCTATTCCATCATCTAAATCATTTATAGAAGTGGTCCCTACGCCGACTCCTGCGGAACACCACTAGTCACTGGCAGCCAACCAGGAAAGGATCCTTCTATTCCTTCTCGCTGCATCCTACCAATCAGCCAATGCTCTAACCATGTTTGTAACTTTCCTGTAATACCATGGGCTTTTAACTTGGTAAGTAACCTCATGTGTGGCACCTTGTCAAGGCCTTCTGGAAGTTCAAGTATGCAACATCCACTGCATCCCCTTTATCTATCCTACTTGTAATTTCCTCAAAGAATTCCAACAGGTTTGTCAGACAGGATTTTCCTTGAAGGAAACTATGCTGACTTTGTACTACCTTGTCCTGTGTCACCAAGTACTCCATCACCCCATCCTTAACAATTGACTCCAGCACCTCCCCAACCACTGAGGTCAGGCTTACTGGTCTATAATTTCCTTTCTGTTGCCTTGCTTCCTTTCTTAAAGAGTGGAGTAACGTTTGCAATTTTCCAGTCCTCTGGCACTATGCCAGAGTCCAGTGATTTTTAAAAGATCATTTCTAATACCACCACAATCTCTAACGCTACCTCTTTCAGAACCCTAGGATGCAGTTCATTTGGTTCAGGTGACTTATGTATCTTTGGGTCTTTCAGCTTTTTGAGTACCTTCTCTGTTGTAACAATAACTGCACCCACTTCGCTTCCTTCACACACTATAACATCAGGCATATTGCTAGTGTCATCCACAGTGAAGACTGATGCAAAATACTCATTTAGTTCAGCAGCCATCTCCTTGTCCCCCATTATTACTTCTCCTGCCTCTTTTTCTAGTGGTCCTGTATCCACTCTTATTTCTCTTTTATTTTTAGCATACTTGAAAAAACTTTTACTATCCACTTTGCTATTATTTGCTAGCTTGCTTTCATAGTTCATCTTTTCCCTTCTAATGATTTTTTTTTAGTTGCTCCTGTAGGTTTTTAAAAACTTCCTAATCCTCTATCCTCCCACTAATTTTTGCTTTGTTGTATGCCCTTTCTTTTGCTTTTACAATAGCTTTGACTTCCCTTGTCAACCACGGTTGTACTATTTTACCATTTGAGTGTTTCTTCATTTTTGGAACACGTATGTCTTGCACCTTCTTCATTTTTCCCAGAAACGCACACCATTGCTGCTCTGCTGAATCCCTGCCAGCAGCTCCTTCAAATTTACTTTGGCCAACTTCTCACTCATACCACTGTAATTTCCCTTACTCCACTGAAATATTGCTACTTCAGACTTTACTTTCTCCCTATCACATTTTAGACTGAACTCAATCATATTGTAATCACTGGTTCCTAAGGGTTCTTTTACCTTAAGTTCCCTAATCGCCGCTAGTTCATTACATGACATCCAATACAGTATAGCTAATCCCTTAGTAGGCTCAACGACAAATGGCTCTATCTCTTAGGCATTCAACAAACTCACTCTCTTGAGATCCATTACCAACCTGATTTTTCTCAATCGACCTGCATGTTAAAATCTTCCATGACTACCATAACATTGCCCTTTTGACTCGCCTTTTCTATTTCCTGTTGTAACCTGTGGTCCACCTCCTAGCCACTGTTGGAGGCCTGTATATAACTGTCATCAATGTCCTTTTATCCCTGTGGTTTCTCAACCCACAAGGATTCAACATCTTCTGATCCTGTGTCACATCTTTCTACTGATTTGATGCCATTCTTTACCAGTAGAGCCACACTACCCCACTCTGCTGACCTTACTATCCCTCCGAAATAACGTGTAACCTTGGACATTCAGTTCCCCATTACAACCATCCTTCAGCCACGATTCAGTGATGGCCACAACATCATACCTGACAATCTGTACTATTGCAACAAGATCATCCACCTTATTTCTTATACTATGTGCATTTAGATAGAACACCTTGAGTACCATGTTTGCTGTCCTTTCTGACTCTGCATCCCTAATGATTTGATACTCAGCCTGTTGGCTGCAACTAAGTCCCATCACCTGCCTGCACTTCCTGACAACCTGACGGCACGCTATCTTTACTTTTTAACCATCTGTCCTTTCCTGAGTCCCTTCATTCTGGTTCTCACCCCCACTGCTAAGTTAGTTTAAACCCTCCCCAACAGCTCTAACAAACCTGCCTGCGAGAATATTGGTCCCCCTCGGGTTCAGGTGCAACCCGTCACTTTTGAACAGATCATACCTCCCCCAGAAGAGATCCCAATTATCCAAGAACCTGAAGCCCTGTCACCTTCACCAGCTTCTCAGCCCCACATTTATCTGCCAAATAATCCTGTTTCTACCCTCAACTGGTGTGTGGCACAGGCAGCAATCCAGAAATTACTGCCTGGGAGGTCCTGTTTCTCAGCTTTCTACCTAGCTCTCTAAATTCCCTTTTCAGGACCTCATTGCTTTTCCTTCTTATGTCATTGGTACCAATATGTACCAAGACATCTGGCTGCTCCCCCTCCCTTGCCAACATGTTGTGGACGCGATCTGAGACATCCCTGACCCTGGCACCTGGGAGGCAACATACCATCCGGGTGTCCCATTCACGTCCACCAAGACTTCTGTCTGTTCCCCTCACTATCGAGTCCCCTAACACTACTGCTCCCTTCTTCTCTCTTGCCCTTCTGCACCACGGACCCATGCTCAGTGCCTGTAACCCAGTCGCCGTGGTATTCCCCCAGGAGGTCATCCCCCACAAAAGTATCCAAAGCGGTATACTTGTTTTTGAGTGGAATGGCCACAGGGATGTTCTGCTCTTGCTGCTTATTTCCATTTCTCCTGACGGACACCCAGCTACTAGTCTCCTGCAACTTCAGGGTGACTATTTCTGTTGTAACTTTGATCAATTATATCCTCTCTCCTGTACAAGCTGAAGGTCAAAGAAAGAGGGGTGACGTTACTAGGCAGGGAGAATGTCATGACGTTGCTTGGTCAAGACAGACTGGAGAACTGGTCTTGAGGCATTATGGCTTGAATTGAGAAATAAGAAAGGTTTGACCACGTTAATGGGGCTATATTACAGACCACTCAATTCGAGGGATTTAGAGGAACAATTTTGCAGAGCTCGCAGACTGTTGCAAGAAACATAAAGTTGTGATCATAGGTGATTTTAACTTTCCACATCTTGACTTGGGCTCCCAAAGTGTAAAAAGATTAGATGGGACAGAGTTGGTCAAATGTCTTCAGAAAAGTTTCCTCTATCAGTACATAGAAGTCCCAAATAGGGAGAGTGTGTGATACAAGATCTCCTATTAGGGAATGAGACAGAGGAGGTGACAGAAGTTTCTGTAGGGGAACACCGCATCTAGTGATCGCAGTGCCATTACTTTCAAAGTAAATATAGGGAATCTTGGTTTTGAAGAGCTGTTGAGGCCATGGTTAAGAAAAAAAAGGAGATGCATAGCAGGTATAGGCAGGTAGGAACAAACTAGGTGCTTGTGGAGCGTAAGAAATGCAAGAAAACACTTAAGAAATCCAGAGGGCTAAAAGAAAGCATGAGGTTGCCATAGCAGACAAAATGAAGGGATTCTACAGATACTTTAAGAGCAAAAGGATTGCGAGGGACAAAGTTGGTACACTGGAAGATCAGAATGGTAATCCATGTGTGGAGGTAGAAGAGATCGGGGAGATCTCAAATAAATTTTTTGCATCTGTATTTAGTTAGAAGATGGACCCAGAATCTATAGAAGTGAGGCAAAGGGGCATCAACTTCATGAACCCTGTTCAGATTACAAAGGAGGAGGTGTTCGGTGTCCTGAGGCAAATTAGGATGGATAAATCCCCAGGGCCTGGCAAAGTGTTCCTTTGGACCTTGTGGGAGGCAAGTACAGAAATTGCCGGGGCCTTAGCAGAGATATTTAAATCATCCTTAACAACAGGTGAGGTACCAGAGGATTGCAGGATAAAACCAGGAAATTATAGGCCAGTGAGCCTGACATCAGTGGTAAGAAAGTTATTGGAAGGTATTCTGAGGGACCGAATATGTAAGTTTTTGGATAGACATGGACTGATTAAGGATAGTTAGCATCGCTTCATGCCTGGTAATTTTTCGAGGAAGTTATCAGGAAAGTTGATGAAGGCAAGGCAGTAGATGTTGTCTATGTGGACTTTTGCTTAGCAGTTGACAACGTCACACATGCAAGGTTAGTCAGAGAGGTTCAGTCACTTGGCATTCAAGATGAGGTAGTAAATTGAATTAGACATTGGCTTTTTGGGAGAAGCCTGATAGTGGTAGTAGATGGTTGCCTCTCTGATTGGAGGCCTGTTACTACTGGAGAGCTGCAGGGATCGGTGCTGAGTATGTTGTTGTTTGTCATTTATATCAACAATCTGGACATCTATATCAATGATCTGGATGATAATGTAGTTAACTGGATCAGTAAATTTGTAGATGACATCAAGATTTAGGGTGTAGTGGACAGTGAGGAAGGCTATCATGGCTTGCGGAGGGACCAGCTGGAAAAATAGGCTGAAAAATGGCAGAAGAATTTAATGCAGAGAAGTACAAGGTGTTGCACTTCAGTAGGATCAACCAGAGTAGGTCTTACACAGTAAGACAGAGTAGGGCACTGAGGAGTGTGGTAGAACAAATTGGGAATAAAGGTCCATAATTCATTGATGTGCCATCATAGGTAGATAGCATCATAAAGAAAGCTTTTGGCACATTGGCCTTCATAAATCAAAGTATTGAGTACAGGAAATGCAATGTTATGTTGAAGTTATACAAGTCATTAATGAGGCCTTATTTGAAGTTTTGGTCACCTACCTACAGGAAAGTTGTAAATAAAATTGAAAGTAGAGAGAAAATTTACAAGGATGTTGCTGGGTCTGGTGGACCTGAGTAATGAAGAAAGATTGAATAGGTTAGGACTTAATGCCCTGGAATGTAGAAAATTGAGAGGAGTCTTGATGGAGTTATACAAAATTATGAGGGGTATAGACAGGGTAAATGCAAGTGGGCTTTTTTCCGCTGAGTTTAGGTGGGACTGCAACAGAGGTTATGGCTTAAGGGTGAAAGGTGTAAAACTTAAGGGGAACATGAGTGGAAATTTCTTCACTCAGAGGGTCATGAGAGTGTGGAACAAGCTGCCAGCACAAGTGGACCTTGCAAGCTTGATTTCAATGTTTAAGAGAAGTTTGGATAGGTACATGGATGGTAGGGCTTGATCCCAGTGCAGGTCAATTGAAGCAGGCAGTTTAAATGCTTCAGCATGGACTAGATGGGTAGAAGGGCCTGTTTCTGTGCTTGCACTTTTCTGTGACTCTAATTCACTGTCAGGAGAGAGAGAGTGAGAGAGTAGTAGAGTTAATGCAAGAAAAGTAGACCTGAGGTCATAGGCCAGCAATGTTGTACTAGTCTATTCTTGCTTCACTGCAAATCTCAAATAAAATAGAAAATGCTGAAGATAGTCAGAAGGTCAACCAGCATCTGTTTGTCTGGCGTCTGTTCAGGTGAGGCATTAGTTCACATGGACTTGCAGTTTTAATTGAAGTTAGTTTTATTTGGTGGTCCCAGTGTGGTTTTCCCTGCATGCAAGAAACCAAATGCAGACTGGGTGATCATTTTGCAAAACACGTCAGGAATGACCCTGAGTTTCCAATTACCCCTGACTTTATTTCTTAATCTTACTCACTTCCTAATCTTTTTATCTTCATCTGGCCACACTCTTTCCACATGTGATTATTTTACAAAGTACTTGGTGTAGAAACTCAGATTTAGTGCACTGCTTACACAATATGCTTACTTCTGCAGTGTATTACAGTTATGCTCATTTCAGGGTTGAATTGCAGCACACTGGAAATATTTTGGAGCACTGCCAAGCAAATTAGGTACAGTAATGATATTCTGGGGCACACCTGTTTTCCAGCAATCTCTGAAGTTTTTAATAGCTCTGAAGTCGTGCTTTTTGAAAGATAAGTTGGATAAGTTCACCACTTCACTCCCTCCCCCTTTCCTTCCCTCCCGTCTCGTCTAACTAGCTCGTGATTCTTGCCTATCCACTGACCCTCTGATATGATTAAAGATTAACTTGTCACATGCGCATCAAAACATACAGTAAAGTGTGTTGTTTGCATCAATGACGAACACAGTCCAGGGATTGTGCTGGGGACAGCCTGCGAATGTTGCCAAGTTTCCGGCACCAACATAATATTCCCAACCTTTTCCACCAATAGTACTTGTCTCACCTACTATTGGGTGTCTCTTTACTCTGCTATAGCATGAGCCGGACCCACTGCGCGGCATACCTGCTATTTTTCTTTTCACTCTTTGTAATATGCAGCATATGAAAGTACATTCAGTAAGAGGGCCCATAACAAAAAGGTGGCTCCTCAAAGCCGATTGATATACTCCTGGAGGTGCCATGTAATTTCTAGGCTGAAATCTTTGCATAATTTCATTTTCAGTAGCCAATGTCTCGTTGTCAAGAACTTAAATTGCAGCCTGTCTATAGTTGCCTTTACTTTTCAGGGATCAATTTTTTTGCTCGATAAATGTGCAATTCATGCATCAGAGTAACTCATCCTTCAGTGTTTATCAGCATGCATTATGATGATTAAAGCATTTTTGAAAGCAGCCATACCAGTGAACTCAAAATGACATATAGAGAAAAGTCATTTAAATGTTTAATTCATCTTTTGGTGCAAATGATTTTTAAGCAGCTCAAAAAATTTTTAAATTTTCTTTTGTTGAGATGCAGCACAAAATAGGCCCTTCTGGCCTTTGGAGCCTTTCTTAGTTTGTAAATTAAATGTTACTTTATTTCTGAAAATCCTTTCATTTATTTTGAAATAAATACATAAAATACCTTGAATAAAATGGAAAAGAAATGAATTATCTTCTGGTATAAGTTCAAGGCCTACTTTTAATCAATCTTTGCAAGCTGAGCATTTTTTTCAAAGTTGCACACTGAGAATAATTTTTCCTGTTTTTAATTAACAGTTACTTGCCATTAACTGGACAGGACTAACAAATCTTCTGGATGTCCCTGGCTTGAAGTAAGTGCAGAACCCTTTGAGGTATTTCCTCAGGCTTCAACACTGTCTTGTTGGGCCAGCTTATAAATTTAAACCTGACAAGCTCTGAGGTCACTTTATTAGCTGTAATAGTGTTTTACAATTAATCTTGAATTGCATGTAGGAGAAAAAGTACAGAACAGCTGGAGCATTGAAACTTTGAGCACCTTCCAGAGATTTTGGATATTAATAATGGAAATATACTGTATGTCTATATGAGAATAAATCTCTGATGGTACAAAAACAATAAACTGCTACAGGTCAGGCAGCATCTGCGGAGGCAGAGGTCGGCATTTCTTGAAACTTTGTTTCTTTGCAGTGTGCTATCAGTTTAGATTGAAAGGGTAATTAGGCTCTGTGCATATTATCTGTCACATAGAACTCAAGTACAGAATGGACCAGGCCATTTATCTCATCCATGGTGGCGTGTTTGCTCCACAGCACCTTTCTGTCACTCTTCCATTTGTTTTTGTTCTTTCTCCTAAACTTACCTAATTTGCCCTAAGTCATGCCGATGAAGCTTGCCTGAATTCTCATTGACTGCTCGTCTTGAGTTTCTCTGAAATTTTCCTGTGTTACTTAATATTTTCCAATGTTTATGGTGCTTAATTTTGCACCGCTCTGGAGTGAAGACGTCTTTCTACATTATTGGGTGAAAACCCTGGAGCTCACTGCAACTACATGATGAAAGTACCTTCTGTACACAAACAGCAGTGGATTAAAATGGCAGCTCTCCACCACCATTGTATGGGAGACTAGTAATAATCAGTAATAATCTTGTATGTATCACCTATTTCACATATGTAAACTGTAGTATATACATTGCCACACAGGCAGTTCACTAGGCATGCAGGCTGTTGATCCACAGCAATGCCTGAGTGTAGCTATTAATTGCAGTCCATTGCTGTAAGGTCCTCAATACCAAGTGCCTTCCCAAGCAAAAATAACTGTTCAAGAATTCTATATTTTACCTGTTAGCAAGTCACAATGTGAGGTATAATAATTCTGATTAGAGACATAGAACAATGCAACACAGATACTGGCCTTACAGCCTGGTGAATCAATGCTGACCACGATATCCATTCAGCTAATTGCAATTTAGTCAGTTAGTTTGTCATGTGTTTCTGTGATATCATTCTGGAGAAACATTGTATCATTTCTTAATGCATGCATTACTAAATGACAATAAAAGAGGACTGTGTATCCTCGTAATCTAATCTAATTTCCCACGTTTGGCAGAAATCTCCCGTACCTGTCCAAGTACTTCTATCACTTCCCCTGGCAACTCGTTCCATATATCCCCCACCCTCTACATGAAGAAGTTGTCCCTCATCCCTTTTAAATCTTTTCCCTCTCATCCTAAATCTCTGCCCTTAGTTTTGGCCTCCCTTACCCTGGGGAAAAGACTGTTACTTTCCTCCTTCTCCATAAATCTCATAATCTTAAACATTTCTGTGAGGTCACCCCTCATTCTCCTACATTCCAAGGAATAAAGATCTAGCCTGGCCAACTTCCTCCTATAACTTGGACCCTCTAGACCTGGCAACATCCTTTTCTGCATTCTTTCCAGTTCAACCACAATTTTCCTGTAACAGGGTGATCAAAACTGTACACAGTACTCCAAGTGCAGCCTCACTAACTACTTCTACCAACTGCGATTTAGTGTCCCAATGCCTGCATTTGGTACCCTGATTGGAGAAGATCATCATGTTATTAAATGCTTTTGTCACCACTCTGTCAACCTGTAATGCCTCTTACAACAAACTATGCACTTGTACTCCCAAGTCCCTCTGTTACACTACACTCCTTGGTGCCCTACCATTCATAGTATAAGTCCTATGCTGGTTTGTTGTTCCAAGATACATCCTCTCATACTTCCCTGTACTGAAGTCCACTCCTTGCCCCACTTCACAAAATAATTAAGACGCCCATTATAATCCACGATAACCTTCTTCGCTATCAACAACATCTCCTAATTTCATGTCATCTACAGCCTTCTTAGTCATAGTCCTTTGAGGAATTGAATAAGATTAGAATTGTTCATGATATCCATACTAAGAATATTAATTATTACAAGTGTAATGTCTGATTGCCAAGCAGTTGTGTAGTAATTTTGGGGAAGAATGGCAATATTTCTGCATTAAGATGCAAGTTTTGTTAACCTTTTAGTTAGAATTTTCTTGATGTGCTCCCTGCTTGAAGTAATTATTTGGTAACATTGGATTGGAATAAATGCTGTTTTCAATCCAAGACTGTTTTGTTCACTGGTCTGTTTATTACGCATTTGATCAATTTGAAAAATAAATTTCAAAATTAGTTGTAGGTTGTCTAATTAATCACAATGATAATATTGTAGTATGCTAAATATTAAATACTATTAAAGTAATAAAATGGCACGCCTCATGTAGGTTGAGGAAAATTCCTCGATTATCTTTTCTGTCTTTATAACAAGCTAAGTTTCTAAACTCTTAATTTATCCAAAGAATCATATTTTTGACAAAATCCACTACTTTTAATGTACAAATAAAAATAAACATCTTTTCAGAAAACATTAATTTATGAAACACAAAATCATTAAATAGTTCTGTTTAATGTTGGATTTTCTAGTTTACCATAGGAGCATTAAGAGGGTGGAATTTGACCACAAGGAGAGCCTTGGTTGCTTACTTTGTTTCCCTGAATTCAGTTCTATACTGTGGAAGATTTGACTGAAGTTTGTCATTTTTGACATCTTTTCTCTTTTGTATTTTCTGCATGTACTGTCATAATTGTGTCAGATCATTGTTGTAAGCACTTGTCCCCTCTACCTCCACTGTGCACATCAAATGTGATACTGAACAGAATCAATTTTTGACATGTTCCTTAAAGAGTAAATACATGGTTGTATGGAATATCAGAAGCAAACTCAGGAAAAAAAAATCTTTCTTGCACAAAAAGCCTTGTTCAATAGGTGATAGATTATACCAGTATATATTTAGGAAAAAGCTGGGAGGAGACTTGCATGGAAGGTTTTTATGGGTGTGACAGACATGTATGTATGTGTATTTTCTGCATGGGAATTTGCTGTGTGTTTCTGTGATCATATAAACTACACTTCCTTTCACCCATTCCTCCAAATGAAAAAAATTGCACACAGAAGAGATTTAAAATGGAAAAGGATCAGGTTATTCTTGTGTTGAAGCCAAAATGGCTTCAGGTGTTCCAGATGTCCTGCTCATATAGCTTCCTCACTATTAGTAATTCACAAGATACAGGATGCCAGAATATAACCAGTTTTTTCAGTTTGTGCAAAGAGAAAGTGCTTGGGTAAGGAAAATATGCAGCACTTACAGCCACACCCTAAGATCACAACACACGTTCTTTATCACTAATAATGCTACAGTTCTACAAATCTATCAGATATAAATGCACATCCTGCTATTATATCAATGTGTACATGTGACTGCAGTTTTTCTTGTTTCTTTCAAGCCTGTCAATTTAGCTGCATGTGCTTTATGCTTCACGAGGCAAAGTCTCCCACATTCTTTATCAAGGTCTTGATTCTGAACCCTTTGACCAGCCAAGTGCATTCCACCCCCCAGGCCCTAGTTATCTAACCTGCCACGTCCTGATTATTTTGCTTACTGCTGGGACAAATACTGGTGCATTCATCCAGAAGGAAAATTAGCGAGCTGGGTTGATTACGAATTTTTTACGCAATGGGCATTGGAAATCTATAGTGGTTGCTGGGTCAATTTAAATTTCAAGGCTAAGATGAGTAGGTTATTGCTAACTATGGGTATTGTGCAACATGGGTCAAAGTTAGGTTGATCATAAGGAGTTTTCATTAATAAACTGAAAGCAGTTTTATATTGATCCTTCCTCAACTGCTTCTCCTCAACCATAAGGCATTATCGAGAAACTTGCAGCACATATTTTCCTCCATTTTATTTGAACAAATCCAAAGTATGCATCAATCAACAAACTTTTAGCCATATTATGGTGTTAAAGAGGCTAAAGCATTAAGTGGAATTGGAAAAAATAGCACAACTGAGATACTGAACAAAAATATTATCTGCAGGGTTATAACCAAAGTGGATAACTTAACTCAACTTGACTTCCCACAACCTATGGACTCACTTTCAAGGGCTCTTCACCTTCTCAAAATTTATAGCTTATTTGTTTATTTATTATTTATTTTTGTATTTGCAAGTTTATGTCTTTTACATACTGATTGAATGCCGAAGTTGGTGCAGTCTTTCATTGATTCTGTTATGGTTATTATTCTATTCCGGATTTATTGAGTATGCCTGCAAGAAAATACATCTCAGGGTTGTTTTTGGTGACATGCATATACTTTAATAATAAATTTACTTTGAATTTTTTAATAAATGGCTGCTTCAAAACTAGATGTAATCTATGATCCAAATGAACTACTAAACAGTTGAATGATCTGCCTGTGTTTCAATGAAGTCATCAGTAAGAAGTAGTTGTGATGCGGTATCATACAGATATGTAATGCTTGCAAATGTATGCTTAATTCAGTGAAGCTCAAAGAAGAGCATGTATTAATACATGCAGAATACTGCAAAATATATGTAGTACTTCCTAAGGTAATGGTTTTGGCAATGTTAGGGTTACCATATGGTTTCCATTTCAACAGTTACCAGAAAAGTGAAACATAAACACAAGGGAACTGCAAATGCCAAAAATCCAGAGTAACACATGGTGCTGGAGGAGCTCAGCATCTATGGAAATGAATAAATAGTTGACGTTTTGAGCCAAGACCCAGGACCTGAAAAATGAAGCCTGGTTTTGATGCACCCAGTTTTGAAGTAGCCAAAATCCTTCCTAAATTTCTTCTTCTCAACCATAAGGCAGCTAGAACTTTGCAGCACATATTTTCCTCCTTTTTATTTTTCAGTTATATATAATATTTTTTGTTAATCCTTTCAATTGTAGTTTGACAGTTCATCTGCTTCTCAGAGTGCTTATGCTTTGGCTTTCCTTAACGTTGTGTTATGGCTACCAAATTGCCAATGCTATCAACTGCACTGCTACAGTACTGTACACTTGATGGTGATGTATACTTTGAGTGATTGTGAATCAATGTGGAATTATTCCTCAAATATTGACTCAAAAGTCCTTACTCATCCTTGGCTAATTTACCTCGCACAAGCTTTTAACAATAATTTCATTTTCAGAGTAGTTTATTCCCATGAGACAGACTCTGCTGCAAACAGCATTGTCACGCAATGGAAATGATTGGAAATGTTGATTTAGAACTGTGTTCAGCTGTCTCGCTTTTTTAAACAACCTTAACCTTAAAGAACCCACTCAAATAGTTGTAAGTTATTACCACTCTGTGCCTTTATACCTGAAGAAATGGGTGTGGTAGAATAATAATTGACTACTGCCTTCAGTTTTTAAAGTATCTTTCAATAGTTACAGAATCGATAAAATACTCATTCTGGTGAAGAATAGGTTGAGGGAGAAACAGCATATTTAGTCTCTATTGCCCTCTGCTGGACAATCTGTGGAAGGTCTCACTTTACTTCTGGTCTGGTGAAATTAAAACAAAATAGTCTTAGACAAGCCATGACCAACCTATTTCTCTTCTAAGCCCACATATAAAAATGTACTACAGATTGAGAACCCCTTATCCAAAATTCCAAAATCAGAAAACCTCCGAAATCTGTCATATGGCATAAATGGAAAATTCCACAAGGTACTGGGTAGGTTCCCAGGTGATACACAGGTCTCTGTGCACCACAGACAGTTCTGTGAAGTGACCTCACATATGCAATGAACAGAAGTTAATGAAAAATAGAAAAGTGAAAAATAAAGATCTTAGTCGTGTATTGAAAGAGTGGATTCATCAGCACTGGAGTGAACATATGCCACTTAATGGACATGAAACAAGCAAAGATCTATCACGACAAATTGAAAATTGAGGGTAATTGTAATATTCGGCAGGAAGGTTGCAAAACATTAATGCACAGCATTAAATTTTTAAAGATTTGTGGTGATAAAGCGTCTGCTGATCACGAAGCAGCAGAGAAATTAATCCATGAGTTTGCCAAGATCATTGCTGATGAAAATTTAACATGCTGAATCACTACATCAGTACATATATGTGATCAACAAGTGTACAACAAAGACTGCTTACCAGTAGCACACAAATTCAGAGTTGGAAATGACGTCGATCCCAAGCTACATCATTATATATTCCAAAATCTGAAACACTTCCAGCCCCAAGCATTTCAGGTAAGGGGTACTGAACCTGCGGTAGAATGCAGGTAGGATGGCACTGCCTCCAAATCCTTAGGAAATTCATGATATCTGGTTGCAGCCTAAAATATGCTATACAACATCATGGGTTAGTACCAATTAGAGGTCGGAATCTCCCTTGGTAGTTGGCATTTAGTTTAATTTTGTAAAGCACAAAGAACTGAATCTGCACAATAAGCCAAACTATTTTATTCCCAGAATTGCGCACAAATTGCCTACAAAGTTGGGCAACATTGGTGTTGTCACATGTCTTCATTGATTTTACTACATTGATATTCTACAGATATGGGATGTTAGTATTATAAGAAGGAACTTACATTGATGTATCAATCCATTGCTTTTTGAATTTGTTAGCATTGTTCACTTGCCAGGATCTGGAATTAATACTTAACAGCATTTTTTCCATCCCCCTCCCTTAAATGTCTACATTTTTGCTTTTAAAAATAAACATTAAAGATAAATCTTTGGTGTTTTTTGAGGTAGAAAGAATGTGCGTTTTTGGATTGCTCATTTTCAGGATGATTGACCAGATAGGGGTATGTTAATGCTATCTGATTTAAAAACCAACTGAATTAGCTGGGTACTAAACATTTCAATTTATGTTGCATCTTACTGTTAGCTTGTTTTTTTTTTTTGGTAATTAAAGTTCAAAGTAAACTTATTATCGAGGAGTGTACATATCACCATAGATTCATTTTCTTGCAGGCATGCATTCACAGTAGTACAAAAAAAACACAGAATCAATCAATAGAAAGCTAAACGCAAGCACTGGCAAATAACCAATGTGCAAAAGAAGACAGATTATACAAAGGCAAAAAAAAAGGAAATAGTAAGTAAATAATGAGAACATGAGTTGTAGAATCTTTGAAAGTGAGTGGAATCAGTTTGGTGTTGGGGTGAGTGAAGTTATCCACAGTAGTTCAGGAGTGTGATGGTTGAAGGGCAATAACTGTTCCTGAACCCAGTGGTGTGGGACCTAAGGCCCCTGCATCACCTTCCTGATAGCAGCAGCGAGAAGAGAGCACGGCCTGGGTGGTGTGGGTCCTTGATGATGGATGCTGCTTTCTTGTAATAGCACCCCTTTGTAGATGAGCTTGATGGAATTAATGTCCTGTAGCCGTCCTTACAGCAGATTGATTGCAAATATATGAAAGATAGAGGTGTGTTTATATCATTTATTTTGCAGTGGATCAGTCTAACTAAATTGATCAGTATCTCTTCTAGAATGTACATTCTAATTATATGGGCAGAGACCAAGGTTATGTGACGTATAATACCATTTGGCCAGGACAACCAGGTGGAAATTTTTTGGTTCAATTTCCAGGTTGAAAGTGCAAAGGTTAAACAAATAATGAAAGCAAAATGTTGCAAATACTACAAATACAAAATAAAAATAGGAAATGGCACCAGACGAGAGATCAGAGTAAAGCGTTAAGTTGTATCCCTAATGGAGTGTGGATTTCATTTGCACAGATGAAGATTTTTCTTAATGCACATGATAAGTTTGTATTGTCTCCAAGTGGCTTAATCACATTCATGTCTTTTTTTTTTACCCTTAGTGGATTGTCAGATACAATTATCCTTGATATAATTTCCAACTATCTGGTGCTGCCGAATCGTGTCACTGTGCCACTTGTGAGTGAGGTGCAATTGGCTCAGCTGCGGTTTCCTGTGCCAAAAGTAAGTTCTAGTATGCTAACTGCCCAAGTACTGATTTATTTTTTTTTTTGCATTTAGCTTAAATTGAAATATTTAATTGAAATTATACCGGTAACATTTCAGCTTGAGTAGTTGTTTACAAGCAAGCCTGTAGTTGATGAACTTTTAGCAGGGCAATGGGATTATGTGTGTTTCTTTGGCAAAAAAAAATGGCACAGAACTGATAGACCAATAACTTTCCATAGAGAAATATTTACGAAAGCTAATTTTATATGCATAAGGTTATGGGCAGTATTGTGTTGAAGATCACTTGTAGTGACATAAGAGGAACTTATCTCCTGATTTTCTAACAGGAAGCTATAATGGAGCCTTCACAGCATTCATTAAAGGCTCTGGTCATTAAAAGTTCATTAAAAGTTCTGGTCAAGAAAAAGAAGGCATACATCCGGGGTGCCTAGGTGCGACTGGAGTAGCTGCAGTACTGTCAGTGGATACGATTAAATATTTCTGTTTCAGCCTGTTACGGCAAAAAAGCACAACTACTTCCAAGGTCAGTACAGTCAACAAAGATGTCTTAATGCATTTAAACAAACTATCGCTGCTTAAAACCGATGGAAACAACACAGTCTGTGGTCGGAAGGGCCCACGGAGAAAACCTTGGAGAAAGCGTGGATGAAGATCAGGATTACAAGTGTGTTTAAGGAAACTCCCTATACCGACGATCTTGCTGGTGAACATGCAGTCTCTGGTGAATAAAATCGATGATCTCAGAGCCAGGGTGCTGAATCAGAGGGACATTAGGACCGCGTGTGTCCTTTGCTTCACGGAATCCCGGTCAACCCCTTCCGTATCGGATGCAGCGATTCAGATCGATGGGTTTACTCCACACCGTCACAATAGATCTATAGAGTCTCTCAGAAGCAGAGATGGAGGAGTATGCCTCATGATCAACTCTTCTTGGTGCACACATATATCTGTGCTGTCCCAATTCTGCTCACCAGACCTGGAATATCTAGCAGTAAAGTGTCATCCTTTTTACTTACCATGGGAATTCTCTGGGGTCATTCTGGTTGCAGTTTATATTCCACCTCAGGCCAATGTCAAGCAGGCTTTAGGTGATCTGAACAATGGGATCAACATGCACGAAACAACGCCCCCTAATGCCTTCACCATCGTTTTGGGAAATTTAACAAGACCGGTCTGAAAAAATCACTAAGCAATTACCATCAACAGATAGCTTGAAATACCAGAGGAAACAACACACTGGACCATTGTTACACCACCATCGAGAATGCCTACTGTGCTATTTCACGCCCTCACTTCAGGAATTCTGATCACCTGGCTGTACTTCTACTCCCTGAGTATAGGCAGAGACTGAAGACTGCAGCACCAGTAGTGAGGACCAAGAAGGTCTGGACAAGGGAAGCACAGGAGCGCCGACAGGACTGCTTTGAATCTGTGCACTGGACTGTATTCAGGGATTCATCTTTGAACCTGGATGAGTATGCTGCAGTTGTTACCGACTTCATTAAAACCCGTGTGGATGAGTGTGTGCCTACAAAGTCTTGCTGCACGTTCCCAAACCAAAAAGCCTTGGATGAACCAGGAGGTACGTCGTCTACTGAAGGCTAGATCTGTGGCATTCAAGTCTGGCAACCCAGGCCTGTACCAGAAAACCAGGTATGATTTGTGGAGGGCTATTTCAAGGGCAAAGGGACAATGTCGAACGAGGTTGTAGGAGATATCAGATACATGACAA
The DNA here is from genome assembly GCF_030028105.1 of Mobula birostris. Lineage (NCBI taxonomy): Eukaryota > Metazoa > Chordata > Chondrichthyes > Myliobatiformes > Myliobatidae > Mobula > Mobula birostris. Next base: position 206,506,317 of record NC_092372.1, read on the forward strand.
CTCTGGCAGGGACTGCAGGACATTACTTCCTACAAAGCAAAACCCAATAGCATGAATGGCAGCGATGCTTCACTACCAGATGAACTCAATGCCTCCTATCCCTGCTTTGAAAGGGAGAACACAACTACAGCTGTGAAGATCCCTGCTGCACCCGGTGACCCTGTGATCTCCGTCTCAGAGGCCGATGTTAGACTGTCTTTAAAGAGAGTGAACCCTCGCAAGGCAGAAGGTCCAGATGGAGTACCTAGTAAGGCTCTGAAAACCTGCGCCAACCAACTAGCGGGAGTATTCAAGGACATTTTCAGCCTCTCACTGCTATGGGCAGAAGTTCCCACTTGCTTCAAAAAGCCAACAGTTATACCAGTGCCAAAGAAGAATAATGTGGGCTGCCTTAACAACTATCACCCAGTAGCACTCACATCGACAGTAATGAAATGCTTTGAGAGGTTGGTTATGACTAGACTGAACTCCTGCCTCAGCAAGGACCTGGACCCATTGCAATTTGCCTATTGTCACAATAGGTCAATGGCAGATGCAATCTCCGTGGCTCTTCACATGGCTTTAGACCACCTAGACAACGCAAACAACTACATCAAGATGCTGTTCATCGACTTTAACTCAGCATTTAATACCATCATTCCCACAATCTGGATTGAAAAGTTGCAGAACCTGGGCCTCTATACCTCCCTCTGTAATTGGATCCTCGATTTCCTAACCGGAAGACCACAGTCTGTGCGGATTGGTGATAACATCTCCTCTTCACTGACGATCAACACTGGCGCACCTCGGGTGTGTGCTTAGCCCACTGCGCTACTCTCTGTATACACATGACTGTGTGGCTAGGCATAGCTCAAATACCATCTATAAATTTGCTGATGATACAACCATTTTTAGTAGAATCTCAGGTGGAGACGAGAGGGCGTACAGGAGTGAGATATACCAACTAGTGGAATGGTGCTGCAGCAACAACCTGGCATTCGACATCAATAAGATGAAAGAGCTGATTGCGGACTTCAGGAAGGGTAAGACGAAGGAACACATACCAATCCTCATAGAGGGATCAGAGGTGGAGAAAGTGAGCAGTTTCAAGCTCCTGGGTGTCAAGATCTCTAAGCATCTAACCTGGTCCCAACACATTGATGTGGTCAAGGCAAGACAGTGGCTATACTTTATTAGGAATTTGAAGCGATTTGGCGTGTCAACAAATACACTCAAAAACTTCTATAGTTGTACCGTGGAGAGCATTCTGACAGGCTGCAGCACTGTCTGGTATGAAGGGGCTACTGCACAGGACCGAAAGAAGCTGCAGAAGGTTGTAAATCTAGTCAGGTCTATCTTGAGCACCAGTCTACAAAGTGCCCAGGGCATCTTTAGAGAGCAGTGTCTCAGAAAGGCAGCGTCTATTATTAAAGACCTCCGGCACCCAGGGCATGTCCTTTTCTTACCATCAGGTAGGAGATACAGAAGCCTGAAGGCACACACTCAGCGATTTCAGGAACAGCTTCTTCCCCTCTGCCATCCGATTCCTAAATGGACTTTGAAGCTTTGGACACTACCTCACTTTTTCAATATACAGTATTTCTGTTTTTGCACATTTTTAATAATCTATTCAATATACGTAATTGATTTACTTGTTTATTATTATGTTTTATTTTATTTATTATTTTTTTTTCTCTTTCTGTTAGATTATGTATTATTACATTGAACTGCTGCTGCTATGTTAACAAATTTCACGTCACATGCTGGTGATAATAAACTGGATTCTGATTCTGACATTGGGTTTAGGAGGTCGGAGATGAGTGAGTTCCTTGATAACTATAAAAAGTCAAAGAATACTACTAGGAGGGTAATCAGGAAGGCAAAGGGAAAGTACATGATAGATCTGGCAGTAAAGTTAAGTAAAATCCCAAGAGATTCTGTAACCACATTAAGAGTAAAAGGATGGCTAGGGAGAGCATAGGTTCCCTTAGAGATCACAGGGCTGCCTGTAGAAGGTGGGTGAGATTTTTAATGAATATTTCTCCTCTGTTTACTGAGGAGAAAATGATGTTTGCTCAAGTGATGAGGGAAACAAGTGGAGATGTTTTGGAGTACATTCATATTACCATGGAGAAAGTATTTGGATTCTTACAGTACATTAAGGTAGATAAATCCGCAGGGCTTGACTGAGTGCATCCTCAGACATAGTGGGAGGCTAGAGGAGAAATCGTGGAGGTCCTTGCAAAGATATCTGCTTCGTCGTTACTGGTAAAGTTCTTGAAGGTAGTTAATGTTTCATTGTTTAAGAATAGTAGCAAGTAGAAGCCCAGGAACTACAGGTTGGTTAGGCTGACATCATTGGTGGGGAAGTTACTGGTGAGAATTCTGAGGGACAGAATCTACCAGCACTTGGATAGTCGGCATCACGTTTTGGGTGGAAAGGCATGCTTGACAACCTTTTAGAGTGTATTGAAGAGGTAATCTAAAAGATAGGTGAGGGTGCTGGTAGATGAGAGTAGGGTAGTGGATGTTTTCTGTTGAGACTTGCTTTTGCAAGGCCTTCAACAAGGTCCTGCATATTGGACTGGTCTGGAAGGTGAAGTCCCATAGAATCCAGGGAGAGAGCTAGTTAGGTAGGTTAAAATTGGCTTAGAGGTAGGAAGCAGAAGGTGCTGGTTGGAGGTTGTTTCTCACAGTGGATTAGGTGACTAGTGGTGTACCACAGAGGTCAGTGTTGTGACCCTTGTTATTCATTATTTATACAAATTATTTTGATGCAAATGTATAAGGCTTAATCAGTAAGTTTGTGGGTGACACAAAATTAGGAGGTGTTGTTTATAGTGAAGAAGATTATTTTTCGACTACATGGGGATCTTTGTCAGTTAGGGATGTGGGATGATGAGTGGCAAATGGATTTGAATACAGTTAAGTGTAATGCATTTTGGAGAGTCAAACCAGTTTTGGACCTACAGTATACTATGAATGATTGGGCACTAGGGAATGTAATGAAAAAGAAGGACAAGTACAAGTGCATAATTCATTGAAAGCGTTGTCACACAGACGGTGGTGCAAAAGGTGTTTAGCACAGCGGCAAGTCAGGGCCTTGAGTATGGGATTTTGGACAGTATGTTGCAGTTGTATAAGTCTATAGTCAGGCCACATTTTGGGTACTGTGTACAGTTCTGATCCCCTGTTACAAGAAAGATGTGGTTGAACTGAAGAGGGCAAAAAAGATTTACGAGGATGTTGCCAGGATGAGAAGGCCTGGGTTACAGGGAGAAGTTGGCCAGGTTAGGTCTTTATTCCTTGTAGTGTCGGAGACTGGGGTTTATAAAAAGATGGGAGCATACATAAGGTGGATGGGAACGGTCTTCCCCAAGTCAGGGAGTCCAAACCGAGTGGGCATAGATTTCAGGTGAGAGGGGTAACCTTTTCATGCAGAGTGTGGTGGGTATATGGAAGGAGCTGCCAGTGGAAGTCATTGAGACAGGTACAACAGAATCATTGAAGAAGTACTTAGAGGGATAAATGCAGGAAATTTGGGATTAGATTGTGGGCGCCATAGTCATCATAGACTTGTTAGGCTGAAATGACCGTTTATAATTCTAAACTCAATTTTTACATCTCTCTGGTTATACGAGGTGTGATTGATAAGTTCGTGGCCTACGTAGAAGGAGTCAATTTCAGAAAACCTAGCACATTGATTTTTCAATATAGTCCCCTCCTACATTTACACTCTTAGTCCAGCAGTCGTGGAGCATACGGATCTTGGACCTCCAGAAAGTGTCCACAGCAGGGTTGATTGATAAGTTAATGACCTAAGGTAGAAGGAGATGAGTTATACAGCTCTCGTTACATGCACATGCAGTTCAACTCTTTGAGTGATTATGCAGAAAGTTTGAAGTTAATAACTCATCGCCTACCTTAGGCCATGAACTTATCAATCACCCCTCATAGGTATTGGTGAACTATACTACAGCTATCATAAAAGCTTATGTAATGGTTAAAGTATGGAAGCTTGACCAGACATCTCAGCTTGGTCTCTTTTCCCTTCCTAAATGATACTTATGGTTGTTATATTCAGTTTAGATGTTTTACTTTATGACTGATGCTTTTTGAGAACTTCAGTGAAATTACTTACGTAATCAATCCTCATCTAATTCTGCTGATCATGTCAGATGATGGATTTTATTTATTTCCATTTCCGCTTTTCTTTTTCATAGGGGTTTCTAAGAATATACTTCATTGAAGCTCAAGATCTGATATGGAAGGACACGTATCTGAAAGGACTTGCAAAAGGAAAATCTGACCCTTATGGCATTGTTCGTATTGGTAACCAGATGTTCCAAAGCAAAACTATCAAGGAAAATCTAAATCCAAAATGGAATGAGGTTTATGAGGTAGTTATAGTTTGACTATGAATCTGTACTAGTTTTATGTGCAAGTAGGGCAAGTTGTATACTGGCTCCTAAATTCCATGGGCACTTGCCCAGGTCATTCAAAGCTGAGATTATTTTAAGAGGCTATTAGAAGCTGCTTTAAGTTGGAGTATGTTTCAGTTACATTGAACATAGGAAAAGCAACAGTACAGGAACAGACCCTTTGACCCACAATGTTGTGCTGAACCAAATAAATTGGCCAACCAAAGTAATCCCTTATGCCTACATAATATCCATATTCTTCTCTTATTCTCACATTCATGTGTCTATCTAGATGTCTCTTAAAAATCTAATGTTTCTGCCTCTACCATCACCCCAGGCAGCGCATTGCTGGCATCTACCCCTCTCTGAGTGTAAGAAAATGCAATTTGCCCCTTGCATCTTCTTTAAAATTACTCCTTCTCATCTTAAGTGCATAACCTCTAGTTGTTGTTCGTCCTTCAAAGACGTCGATGAGGACCTCAACACCACATGATGGTGTCGAGACTAGCACGTGATTTGGATTTAATTGAGGGAGAGTTGCGCAGCGTCAGCCTCACTCTCTCTTCCCAATTCCCATCTGGATCCAGTGGCAAGACAGAGTCTAGAGGGCTGGAGATGGGACTAGGCGTAGTGGATGACCAGGACGTCTTCTGTGTCTTGTCCTGCTCTATACGTTCCACGACACTTGCAGAGACCGCCTTCTTGACCGTTGGACCTTCCATTGGTCTCGTCTGCTCAATCCGCCGGAGTCTGTCTTCACATGCTGGGATAGACAACTCCCTATCTCACCAAGAGTTTGAGACCCGTCGGCTACCCTCACCTGGTTTAGCCGGCTTGTCGAACCCGTTGCCCGGGGTGTGGCCGCTGTCACATGCAAACAGCTACGGGGAGCCACAGGTGAGAGCTGAGTGCCAGGTGGGGACCAAAGGTGGACTAACCGCCCTGAAAAGGACGCGACATGTTCCCCCACCAGAGGTGCTACCCCTCCCTGACACCCCATACACCCCCTGGATTGGACCTCTGGTATTGGACATTTTGGCTCGGGGTGGGGGGGGGGGGGAAGATACTGTCTACTCTTATCTACGTCTCTCATAATCTCCCCCTCTGTGATCCCAGCTCTTTACTTCACCACTCCCCCGCCTTAGTTTCAGTTATCACCTTGTGTTTCTTCCTCCTCTCCCTTCTAACTCTGACTCCTCATCTTTTTTTCTCCAGTCCTGCTGAAGGGTCTCAGCCTGATAAGTCGACTGTGCTCTGTCCTATAGATGCTGCCTGGCTTGCTGAGTTCCTCCAGCATATTGTGCGTGTTACTCTCATAAGTTTATAATCTCTATCTTATCTCCCCTCGGCCTTTGCTGCTGCAGAGGACACAACCCAAGTTTGTCCAACCTGTCTAACTCACACGGCATCCTGGTAAACCTCATCCACCCTGTCCAACACCTCAACATGCTTCCTATAATAGGGTAACCGGAACTGTATGCAGTGCTCCACATGGCCCTAACTATAGTTTAATAAAACTGCAAGATAATTCCCTGACTTTTGAACTCGTGCTTCAACTGAGTTGAGACCAGCATGTCATATGCCTTCTGAACCACTCACTAATAAAGACAAGCATGCCATATGCCTTCGTATGCCTTCTAGGTACCATACTTTGGTATGTTTTGTGAAAGCAGGTTACTTTTTTAATTGAAATTGACTTGCATATAAAAACACAATAGTTAGTCTTGAAATGCTTTTAATATCTCAAGTTAAAATTTTGAATGATGATATTGGACTGCTATCTAAGTCAACTAATGAAGCTATTATATACTTAGCTTAATTATATAGGAAGTATACATTTTTTAAAAAAATCCTAGTTGAGAGTTTGCTGAATTAATTTCAGTTCATTTCCAATATTTTTAAATTGTATTTTGGTTTAGTTGACCCACATGGTTCAGTAAAACTATTTTTAAAACCAGCCCATCTGCGCATTCCCATTGTTCTGGCAACTTCGGGTTTCTCATAGCAGCTCTGATCAACACAGCAGGTTTTCCTGTTAGATGCTCCAGTGGCTTTTGTTGATAGTTCTGACCATTCCTCTTTAGAACATAGTAAATGTTTCTTCATAGGCACCAATGCAAGACTCAATAAAACAGGTCCTGGATTTTTTTTGCTGGTCTGAAATATTCCAGTTATGTACATGGAGCTACCAGTGTGAATGTTCCTCTTTCAGATACATGGCTCTCCAACCCCAAGTAGAGATGCTGATTTTGATTTCCTGCAAAATTCAGCTCGTATTTTTTTTCAATAATTCAGTCAGTTCTTGGCTTCATCTTTTAACTGTTTTAGTCAGCTGGGTTCTGCTAATTGAAAATTTAATATTTTCGTAATTTATAAGTGTTATAAATAGTATTAATATTTTTCACGGTGAGGGGATCTGTTTTGCTTGGGCAGTACGATCACGTTGAATAGCTTGGACTCATTTGGCAGCTTAAAGCTGAGCTTCCATGAGGGCCTGTGAACCATCAGCAGAAGCAGTAATTTACGCCACCATACCTTGTAACCTCAAAGATCTGGTTTAATGAGATTAGAGCAGTGGACTAAGCATGCATGGCTGAGGTGTTCCTGTGTTGTTTCTCATTGAGAATTATCAGTCCACACTGACTGTGGTCTCACAATAGGAAGTCAGGGATCTAGTTGCAGAAAGAGGTACTGAGGCTCATGTTTTGAAGCTTGGTCACTGGTACTGAGGGAATGGTGGCGTTAAAATACTGAGCTGTAATTGATAAGTAGCAGCCTGACATACAGTATGTTGTACTGTTGTCTAGGTGCTCCAAAGCAGAGTGAAGAGCCAGTGAGAGTGTTCCTGCTGTAGACTTGTTGTGGCAGTAGGTGAATTGCGGCAGGTCAGAGGCAACCTATCAGTCCTCTGTTGATATGTCATCTAATCCCAGGAATTAAGCCTTGTATTTCTGTTTTGAACTGCCTCCAGTGTTACATTATCCTTTCAAGAACTGCAGTGGATCAAGAAGGTAGCTGGTAATCAGCACATCACCACCTTTATCAGTTAGATGATGCAGCATTTGTGCTGCTGCTGTGCATCACCAGCAGTCCCAAGTTGATCCTGACCTATACTGTCAGTGTGGAGTTAGTATGTTCTCCCTGTGACTGTGTGGATCTCCTCCCAGTGTGATGGATTCTTCCAATAACCAAAGATGAGTTGAATGATTAGTTTTCTGTTATAAGTAACATCCAGAGTTGCAGGGGTTAATGGGCATTTGAGATTGGATTTTTTCAGGTTGATTGGCTGAGTAGCCTCCAGTGTCATGACAAAATGAGTTTTAAATCAGTGCATAGATGCTTTATTTAAAAATATCATATGAGGACTATTTTCATTATTTATTCTGTAAAACTGCTACCTAATTTTGTCACATAAAACTTAAGTTTTGTTTAAATATTTTCTGTTCAAAGGCATTGATCTATGAAAATCCTGGCCAATTACTTGAGATTGAACTCTTTGATGAAGACCCAGACAAAGATGATTTCCTTGGCAGGTAAAAAATGAAAATTTTTGTATTATATTGATGATAAACAGCTGAACACATATTAAGAAAAGATAAAATGTTGTACCATTTGTTGCACAAATTGCTGAATTTGTCCTGCTGTTCATAATCTTCTGCTGTCTGCTGTGTTGCATTCTCTGTGGCCTGTTCCCCTTAAACATTTCACCTTTGACTCTCAACCCATATCCTCTAGTTGCAGTCTCACCCAACCTCAATGGAAAAAAACCTGCTTGCTTTTGCCCTATCTATACCTCTCATAATTTTAGATAGATGAATAGATCTCAAAGGAAATTACAGTGTCACAGTAGCATTGCAAGTGCATAAATATAAATATTAGAAGAGAAGTAGAATAATAAAGACAAGTTACCACAAACAGTCTAGCAGGAGGGGCTCATCGGCTATAGATTGACTCATTACAGAGCCTAATGGCCGAGGATAAGCATCTCTATCAAATCTTCCCTCAATTTTCTATGTCCTAGGGAAAAAACTCCTAACCTATTCAACCTTTCCCTATAACTCAAATTCTGGGCCAATGTCCTTGTCAATTTTCTCTTTCAATCTTATTTACATCTTTCTTGCAGGTAGGTGACCAAAACTGCAGAAAATACTCCAAATTAGGCCTCACCAATGTCTTAAATGATTTCAATATATCATCCCAACTCTTGTACTCAGTACATTGATTTATGAAGGCCAATGTGCCAAAAGCTTTCTTTATGAACCGATCTACCTATGACTCCATTTTCAAGGAGTTATAGATCTTTATTCCCAGATCTCTCTGTTCTACCACAGTCCATGGTGCCCTACACTGGTTGGTCCTTACAAAGTGAAACACCTCACACTTGTCTGCATTAAATCCAACTGGTCCATATCCCACTACAGACTTTGATATTCTTCCCCACTCTCCATTACATCCCCTACCGTTGTGTCATCTGCAAATTTGCTGATCCAGTTTACCATATTATCATACAGATCACTGATATAGATGACAAACAACAATGGACCCAGCAGTGACCCCTGCAGCATACCACTAGTTACAGGCCTCCAATCAGAGAGGCAATCATCTAGTACCACTCTCTGGCTTCTTGCAATGTCTAATCTCTCCCAAGTAAATACAGATGCAAAAAATTCATTTAAGATCGCCCCCAACTTTTTTGGCTCTACACATAGATTAACATTCTGATTTTACAGAGGACCAATTTTGACCCTTACTATCCTTTTCCTCAATATATTTGTAGAAGCCCTTAGGATTCTCCTTCATCTTGTTTGCTAGAGCAACCTCATGCCTTCTTTTGGCTCTCCTGATTTTCTTAAGTGTTCTGTTGTATATCTTATATTCGTCAAGTATCTCATTTGTTCATACTTATCTATACCTGCTATGCATCTCATTTATTTTTCTTAACCAGGGCCTCATTATGTCTTGAAAGCCAAGGTTCCTTAACCCTTACAAACTGTTTGGATCAAATTTGACCCATTTTGACATTTGACAGCAGTAAAAACACCCTAAATGCCATTTTTTAAGCCAAATTTTTTTCATTTTTGCGCATTTTGGGTCACTTTAGGAAAATTCATCAAACGTCATCAGCTGTTATCCTTGCCTTTTATTCTGACAGGAACATGCAAATACTACTTAAAATGTCACTTTTGAAGGCCTCCCACTTTCTGGTACCATCAAAACTGGCCTTTCTCCAATTGAGATTCTGAACCGAGGACCAGAGCTACTTTTTTCCATAATTACCTTGAAAGTAATGGTAACATGATCACTAAATGCAAAGTGTTCCCCTACAAACTTCTGTCTCTGTCTCATTCCCTAATAGGAGATCTAGTATCACAATCTCCCTAATTGGAATTTCTATATACTGATTAAGGAAACTTTCTTGAACACATTTTACAAAATCTTTCCCATCCAGCCATTTTACAACATGGGAGTCCCAGTCAATATATGGAAAGTTAAAATCATCTACTATCACAACCTTATGTTTCTTGCAACAATCCACAATTTCTCTACAAATTTGCTTCTGTAAATCCTCTGGACTGCTGGGTGATCTCTAGTATAATCCCATTAACGTGGTCACATCTTTCTTATTCCGAACAAGAGAAAATGTGCAGATGCTGGAAACCCAAGCAACATAAAATACTGAAGATGCAAGCTAGGCAGCATCTATGGAATAGAGTATAGTTGACATTTCGGGCCAAAACCCTTCAGTAGGGCCCTCCAGTCTTTCTCCACAGCCACACCACTATCTGTTCTGGCGCTCTGCTTCCCATCCCCTGGCAACTCTAGTTTAAAGACTACTTCTCCCCCACCAACCCCATGCAGCACGAGCAAACCATCCCTTCAGTACAGTTCCCAAATTTCTTGGAAGAGTCCAATAATCCAAAAATTTGAGGCCCTCCCTCCTGCACCATATCCTTAGCCACATGTTAAACTGACACATGGTATGGGTAGCAAACTCTGGTGGTCCTGTCATTTAACACCTAACTCCCTGAACTCACTTTGCAGGATGTCATGACCCTCCCATGGGTTCAATTTGAGACGTCCCTGACCCTGCACCTGGGAGGCAACATCGTATCCAGGAATCTCATTCTCATCCACGGAACCTCCTTTCTGTTCCCCTAACCAACGAATCCCTTCTCATTACAGCTCACCTCTTCCCTTCCCTTCCGAGCCACAGAGCCGGACTAAATGTCAGAAATCTGATTGCTGTGTCTTTCCTCTGCTAGATCATTCCCACCAACAGTATCCAAAGCAGTATACCGCTTTTTGAATGGAATGGGTGCAGGAGTTCTCTGCACCAGCTGCCTACCCCCTTTCTCCTTCTGACAGTCATCCAGTTACCTGTATCCTGCACCTTGGGTGTAACTACCTCCCTGTATGTCTGTCTATCAATCCCTTACCCTCCCAAATGATCCACAGTTCATCTACTTCCAGCTCCAATTCCTTCACACGGTCTGTTAGAAGCTGCAGCTTGCAGTTGTAGTCACCAGGACGCTGTCTTCCCAAATCCCGTAAGGGGAGCATTCCACTATCCTGCCTGGCACACCCACTGCTCTAAATATATAATAACAAAAAATCTACCTACAGCCTGTGCTCTTCTCGCTAAAGCCTCGAAGAACCAAAGCCTCGATTCTCTACTTCCAAAACTGGCCCACTCACACAGCAAAGCACGCAGAAAGAGCCGACTGCCCCTGCTGAATTCTTTTAAGCTCTCTCTCCTTCTATGCAATCCAATGGCTCCTCAGAAACTGTGGTGTACAAAGTGTGCTGACTGCCCCCAATTGCTTCTTTTAAGCTCTTTCCCTCTGTGCAATCCAGTGGCTCCTCTGAAACTGGCACACCAAACGTGGAATTGGTGGGAGTGCTGTTGGAGATGAGAGTAAACAATTGGCAATGCGAGTGAAGTGTTCCTTTCCACTGCTACGTAGCAAATTGGCATGGAATTTGTAGTGACAGAGAGAAGTGGGAACAGAGGGAAGCAACTGGCTTGATGTGTAACGTTTCAATAAGTTTATTGGTTAAGACAAGTCATCTGGTTAAGACAAGTCATCTGAGGAAAATGTACGCAGTAGATGGGATGAGATGAATAAAAATGCAGGGGTATTTTGATCTGAGAAAACGGCATTGTGGTGCAATAGTTAGTACTGTTTCCTTACAGCATCAGGGACCTGGGTTTGATCCTGATATAGGTGGCAGAGTACATAGAGTTCGAATGTTCTTGCAATAGCATAGATTTTCATTGATGTTGACTGTTTATTCGTTTCCATACTGTAGATGCTGCCTGATCTACTGAATTCCCCTGGCATTTTGTGTGTACTGCTATAGGTTTTCTATTAGATAAAGGAGCAGAATTAGGCTATTTGGCCCATTGAGTCTGCTCCGCCATTTGATCATGACTGATCTATTTCCCTCCTCACTCCATTCTCCTACCTTCTCCCCATAACCTTTCACGCCCTGGATTTTCAGAATCTATCCGACTCTGCTTTAGATACACCCAATGACCTGGCCTTCACAGCCAACGAATTCCACGGATTCGCCATCCTCTGCCAAAAGAAATTCCTCCTCATCTCCATTCTAAAGCAATGTCCCTCCACTCTGAGGCTGTCCCCTTTGGTCCTATCTCCCTCACTATAGGAAACACCTTCTCCACACCTACTCTATCCAGGCCTTCCAACATTCTTTAGGTTTCAATGAGATCCTCCCTCATTTTTCTAGATAAGGGACCAAAAATAGCTCGCATTCTTCCAAGTGAGGCCTCACCAGTGCCTTATGAGGCCCCAGCATTACATCTTTGTGTGTTATATTCCAGTTCTCCTGAATGAAAGTCCTGCGAAGGCTTTCGACCTGAAACGTCACCTCTTTCTAAGGATTTGATTTCATTTTTTTACCAATAAAGCCATGCTACCCCCTCTGCCTACCTGCTTGTCCTTTCGATACAATGTATATCCTTGATGTTAAGCTCCCAAATATAATCTTTCAGCCCCGACTCAGTGATGCCCACATCATACATGCCAATTTCTAACTGTGCTGCAAAATCATCTATCTTATTCCATATACTGTGTGCATTCAAGTATAATATATTCAGCCCTCTATTCATCATCCTTGTTGATTTTGGCCCCGTTACACTGCAATCCATTCCACTGACTGCAATTTTACCCTACCATCTGCCAGTCCTTCCTGACAGTCTTACTGCACACTGTTTCTGCCCAGTCCTCAGCCCCATCACTGAGTTTCCAAACCTCCTTCCAAGTTAGTTGAAACCCTTGCCAACAATTCTAGCAAACCTGCCTGTGAGGATATTAGTCCTCCTCGGGTTCAGGTGTAACCCATCCCCTTTGTACAGGTGATAACTTCCCCAGAAGAGATCCCAATGTCCAGAACTCTGAAACCCTGCTCCCTGTGACCAGTTTCTCAACCATGCTTTCATCTGCCAAATCTTCCTATTCTTATCCTCACTGGCACGTGGCACAGGGAGCAATCGAGAGATTACTACCATGGAGCTCTTGCTTTTCAGCTTTCTGCCTAACTACCTAGCTTTTCATTGCCTGGGCTGCTGAGTTCCTCTCGCATTTTGTGTGTGTTTTTCATTGGCTATTCTGGTTTCCTTTCATATCCCAAAGTTATTTTGATTGATACATAAGCAGCTGTAAACACTAATCGCTGTAGATAAATAACAAAAGATACAGAGTTGATAGGCATGTGTGAGAGAATTAGTTTTATGGATACAGGTTTTGGGGAATTGGATGGATGGGGATTACTCCGTTGCAAGCTATTATAGATCTAAGAAGTAAATAAGATGTAATATAATAGTCTTATTATAGTGGATTAGAAACTATCCTTGACATTGCAATAAGATGAACTATTGACCTCAGAATCTACCTTGTTATGATCTTCTTACAGTTTACCTCACTGCTTTTTCTTCGTAGCTGTTACACTTTATTCTGCATTGTTATTCTTTTACTTTGTTCTAACTCAGTGCACTGTATAATCTGATCTGTATGAACAATATGTAAAATAGGTTTTTCACTGTATCTTGGTACATGTGACAATAATAAACCAATTGCAATTCCAATCTTAGAACCCTTCACATCAATTTACCCTGGTGAAGAGGGTTTAGGAAGGAAATTTCACAAAATGGAGATTAGACTGATGAAAGCACAAACCTGTCCTGATGAGTTGAAAGAAGGGACAAATGCAAAATGATTGTTTGTGGATGAGTGGGTTGGTAATGGGGATCCTAGAATGATATAGTCTTAGTAGAAGATACAGAAATAGGACAGGGTGAGAACAAAATTTGAAGACTTATGTGATGGTGTTTCAGATACCAATGCAAGTCACAGAGCACACTATTCACAACTGAATTCTACCTTCCTAAATGATAAGGAGAACTGATTGCAAAGCAGAATTATTGTGGTTGTGAATAGCTCAAATAACTAAATGCATAGAGCAGAAACTTTTAAGTGCTGGTTTTATAAAATGTGTATCATTTCATTTCAGCCTTATGATTGACCTTGTTGAAGTTCAGAAGGAACAGCTAATTGATCAGGTACAGTTGTGTCACATGTGTTGGCCCTTTTCATTTGGAGTCAAATGGATTATCATTTATTGCTTAAACAAAAAGATTTTAAATAAAATAAGTTGACTAATTCTGAATGGAAAGGAACTTTAGACTGTAGTAACAGGTATTGATTGTGACCCTTGATTCTAATGTTCCTGGTATTTGATCATTTTATCTGTGAACAGTGGTTTGATTTGGATGAGGTGAGCAGAGGGAAACTGCACTTGAAATTGGAGTGGCTATCTCTGCTGTCAGCAGCTGACGTTCTGCCTCAGGTACTTAATGTTTTCTCTATTGCATTCTGCAAAGTAAGTGCTGTTATGTTTCGATCAAGTTTTAGGAGATGGATGTTTAATCTAGACATACTGATAGTTTAATATTGTTTTTCCTCTGAATATGACAAGAGTTAAGCTCAAAGCTAATCGGTTATTAACCAGAAGTATCCCCTTACTAAATCGGACAGAGGACTTGAATAGATCTTTACTGCTTTCACTTTTTCCGACATGCTCACTTTGGTTTGCTTAGTAAATGCTTGGACATGGGTGTTTTTGTTAAAAATAGTCGGAACTATACTTATTTAAATATACACTAACAAATTAAGCACATACTGAATGATTACTTTTATAAAAGCCCTCAAGAGGAAGCAAAGCTGGTTACACCCTACCCCCACCCTTAGCTTGCTATCCAGTTTACTGTTGGGTGCTTCCTCAGGAAATACTCTGCAAATGCTTCAATCATAAATTAACTCTAATCTCGCATCTTCTCTCTTCTACACTTTACCATACTTTTGTGGTTTGAGTTTGAGATTTTTGAACTTCAGGTACAATTACCTGAATAGGATCGTCCTTTAATTTTTTTTCTCCCTGACAGTAATAAAGAAATGTTATGTGCTAGTATATTAGCATCCTACACATCGTATATAGTACAATGCACTGAACAATCTAATTTAATTGTATTACTTCTTATGGGGATTGAGATATCATGCTATGAGAATAATGGTGCAATAAATCTAACAGATGCAAATTTCTATTTATTTTTGCTGTGATCCAGGCAATGGCTAGCACCAAAGCTATCAAAGGAACTGCCAATGATGGGCTTTCCTCTGCCTTACTCATCGTCTATCTCGACTGTGCCAAGAATCTGCCAGTAAGTTGAAATGTATTTTCAATATAGTCATTCTTCAGAATGTTGTTTGTGTGAAGATTTTCTGCTCCATCTAAAAGAGACAAATAAGCCACCTGGTCGTGAGGAACATTTGATAAGCTCTGGGCCTATACCTGCTGGAGTTTAGATGTATGAGTGGGATCTCAACGACACTTATCAAATATTGAAAGGCCTAGATAGAGTGGATGTGGAGAGGATGTTTCCTATAGTGGGTGAGTCTGGGACCAGAGGGAACAGCCTCAGAATAGTGGGACACCCATTTAGAACAGAGGTGAGAAGAAATTTCTTTAGCCAGAGGGCGATGGATCTGTGGAATTAATTGCCACAGCTATGCAGGCCAAATCATTGGGTATATTTAAGGCAGAGATTGATAAGTTCTTGATTAATCAGGGTGTCAAAGGTTACAGGGAGAAGGCACGAAAATGGAGTTGAGAGAGATAGTAAATCAGCCATGATGGAATTGCAGAAAAGCTTCAGTGGGCTGAATGGCCTAATTCTGCTTCTATGTCTTTTGGCCATATTTATTATTGGTATTTTCTGCTTGACATCAGTATGTTCTTTGCTAGTTGAAAGCTGCAAAATATTTTTGTTTGCTGACACTACAAGGACCTTCTTCCCCATTTTGAATCACAGAGTCAAAATCTGCTCTGTCCTCTCCCTGATCCATATTCATTCTATGTTATATCTTGGAACAAATCAAGATTGAACTATTTTTCTGAATGCAGCACTCAAGAATTTTACCTCTAAACTTCAAAAATGTTTTTGTTTTGGACATTATATAAGCATTTCAGTGCTTTTACAGAATTAACTTGGACCTGGAACTACTTCACAAAAGCTTTCCAAACTCTAGAGGTTCTTTGAAGTTTCCATAATAGTTTTTTTGGTTTATTTCAAACTTCTGATGTATCTAATGCTAATGTTGCCTCC
Organism: Mobula birostris; assembly: GCF_030028105.1. Classification (NCBI taxonomy): domain Eukaryota; kingdom Metazoa; phylum Chordata; class Chondrichthyes; order Myliobatiformes; family Myliobatidae; genus Mobula; species Mobula birostris. The sequence continues at coordinate 206,522,403 of NC_092372.1, forward strand.
TATTTGGGGATATCAAATCTATTCTTTTGGTGAGTATTCAAGTATATTACAACAGGTAAAACTATATTTTATGATAGTCTGTAGGATATGGTTGTTTTGAGATAATGGAGTTAATATTAAGGTATTCTTAAACTGATCTTAATTTATTTTTCTTCTATAATTCCTCCTAATTGTAGAAGGTGTAGTCAGGTGTACTTAGGTTGTTGTAATAGTGTCACAGAAATTGAAATCCACCCTTTTTTCAAAACAAATCAGTTTAGCTTTGCAATATATTTCTGGGCAGATTTCATTATTTTGTTGAGATTGCATTTTGGCATAGAATAAAGTTGGTGTTAATGAAAATCCAAATCTTCTATCTTCTGAGCTAGAATGCAACCCAGCATCTTCATCATGACAACTATTGATTGAATGGTGGAGCAGACTCGATGGGCCAGATGTTCCTAATTCTATTCCTATGTCTTATGGTCTTGTGGTCTTGTAGTCTTGTCGGACCTTAATTAGTCAGTAACTGCTCCTGTTATCTGAGATTCCCACTTTCTGCTTATTTCAGATCTGTGCTTTTCAAAGTGATCTTCCTTCACCCTCATTTGCATCTGTAAAGTTGTTTATTTCTCAGCTTTCCTAATGTAATGAAAGCTTGTCTTTCAAAAATGTTAACTTTCCTAATCTCTGCGCTGATTTCCAGAATATTTCTTTTCATCTCTTTAAGATTTCCAAGAATTAGATTTTTATTTAGATTGTCATGCTAAAGCATCGACCATGGTGTAAATGCCAATTTCTATTAGGACTTGCTAATTTTCAGTAAAAATTCCTAGTTCATTTCTCTAGTTGAATAAATGATCTTTCATCTCCCTATCTAATTCATTTTTTTAAAAACCTCTGATCATATACTGGGAGTTGGGTCTTACTGGACCATTGCTAGATTGGTTACTGAGACAGTCTTGGTTGTATGGATGGTTTAACTCTGAGGAGGGGTAGCCTGTTGTAAGCTGTGTTACGTACCCCATAACTGGGTTGCCAAACCAGCAGAAATGGACCACTAGTTGGGGTCTGGTTTAACAGAAACTAATAAAGTTTTATTAAAGAAATAAGTAACACAGTACTCTAATCGTAAGGATATAAATGCAACAGGTTAGCAATGATAAAACACACATGTACACAGAACTAGGGTAATAGGAATCAACCAAGCTCTATCGCAGTCTAGGGGTAAAATGATCAGTCTCAAGTGACGCAGAGTTCAGTTCAGCTTAGTACAGTTCGCATTAATCGCTGTTGTGCCGTTGGAGAGAGAGAGAGAGAATGCAAATTTGATTCAAGCAGACCTTTGATGTTCTTCGCAGTTGGCTTTCGGGCGGACCCTTTTATGTCTTCTGTGGTCACTGACTGTGACCCCTCCGTTCCGGATATGACCGTTCTTCCACGGTGAACCCGGCACCCAGGCAAGGGCGGACACACACACTAGGTTGCCATCGATCGTACCCTTTTCACCCTGTGCATCTATGGTCGGTTCCCGTGAACCAGACCTCCAAACTCCCACCAACTTGTGGGGGTACACCACTCTTCCAGGGTCTCGTTATCTCGTGATCTCGTGGTGTCTTGTGCCTTAGCGAACCTGTTCTTTTTATCCCCCTGCTGGGGTATCACCTGTCCATCAAACTTCAAACAGTTCAGGTTCAAAGCAACTGGTCTGTCAATATTCTGAATTGTGTCTCTTTTCATTATCTCTCTCTCTCCTCTCTCATTAACATTTTGGACGTTTTTCCATTGTCTCCCTTATCTCTCTCTCATTAGCATCAATCTTCTGATAACTTGGTTTTTTGTCACAGCTGTTACATTGACTACTGTAACCACACGATCTCAAAGGCGTCACTACAGAGTGGATGTCTTGTTTGTTGTCAGTTAGGTAATATTACATAGAGGCAAGAGAGACTTCAGTCTTGTATCTCAATATTGGGAATCTTGATGTTTCGAGCAAAGAATACTATGGGAATGAGGAACGGTGCCACAGTAGCCTAGTGGTTAGCACAACGCTATTACAGCTCAGGGTGTTAGGAGATCGAAGTTTAATTCTAGCGCTGTTTATAAGAACGTTCAATGTCTTTTCTGTGAGCTTGTTGATTCCTTGGATCCTCTGGTTTACTCCCATATTCCGAAGATGAAGCGGTTAGTAGATGAATTGGTCATTGTAAATTGTCCTGTGATTAGGCCAGGGTTAAATAGGTGGGTTGCTGGGTGGTACAGCTCACTAGGCCACAAAGGCCTGATCCGCACTGCATCTCTAAATAAATAAACAACTTGTGGATTATTTGTCATTCTTAAAAAATCATCATTAAATTGGAAGACTTAGAATCAGAGTTGCTTCTGAGACTGAACTAACTGTTGACGACAGGATTTTCTGTTGATTTCTATAAGAACTCTTACCCTTATACTTTGTAGAAATAACCAGTTGGTTTTTACATGGAGAACCTCTATGGGTGAAGTTTTTGGATGTGAAATTATTCAGTGTTTCCAAGTTTGAATTATTGAATTTGATGCTGATTTCTACGGTGATTGAGAAACTGCTTCTTTCCTTGTTGCATGCGCACACAGTTTGAGAAATCGTGCACTCTTTAATTATTATTAAAAAGTATTAAATGCATTGGCTACTATTTCTCTCTATCTTAGTTTTCCTCCCAATAAGCCGGCTGTTCCTACATTCCATTCTGCCTTTCCCTGCAGCACGTACCTGTCCAACCCCATCACTCTTTGCTTTCTCTTTCACTTCCATCTTCCTTAAGAATGTCTTCGAAGGAAACTTTGGGTCTGGATACTTGCGAGAGAGGAGAGCAGCAGGACTAGTATTTTGTGAAAATACTTGCTCAATCTTTAGAGACTTTTTTGTGAGTGCTCTATTCTGTTTGCCTTTTTTGTGTGTAGTGCTGCAGTGTGGATTGACACTTAAAGGATTTTTTCAAAATTTTATTGAATTTGCAGAGCATGTTTATTGTTTTGCTGCATGTTCTGACATAGAAAACAGATGTGCAATTCCAAAATCATTGTATTTAAATACAGATGATTATATTATACTTGTTGTTCTAGGAAAACACACAGATGACTTAGCTCAAAATGGGAGGGAAGAAAATCTTAGCATACTTTTGAGAAGAGGTAATTTGTTGCATAAGACATGATTTTATCCTGAAATTTCCTGACTTAAAATATAAACTTAGAAATAGTTTGTGAGTGATGGGGAGAAATATCATCTCAAAATCTTTTCATGCAGATTTTATTCTAGTTATAAGCAGGTTATGCATTTGTTTAGTTCTGAATATTGATTATCTTTGTATTTTTTTAATCCTGCCATTTGCTTACCAAGGGTAATGAATTTTGCTGGGATCTAGTTGCATAGGTCCTACCTAACTGTTTCTGGGGCGAAAGCTAACAGAACTAATACCTATAGATTGACTAAAGGAAAGGTGCCATGTGATGCAGAAGCCAGTCTGGTACTGCTCACAGGGTATGCCCACCCGTGTTCCAGCACATTATTACTAATTACTAAAGAATGAGGAAAGACAACTGGCTTAACATTATTAATAAATTCTCAGCAACCTTCAACTTTGTCCATTGCATTTCCCAATTGCTCCTCAGTTGATCAGGTTGTCACTTTTAAGATTGTGCTTTCTTAAAAGTAAATCCTTCATTACTATTAACCCCACCTTATCCTAACTTTAAATTTGATTTGTTATAAGCTTCACTAATCTGCCAATTGATACAATTAATTTATAACAACTTACTTGTATCTTTTTTTCAGATTTGATCCTCTGAGTCTAAGTTCTTTTGGCCAGACTGTCCAGTTTTAAAACTGTCCTTACTTTTGCACTGGTGAATTTAATAAATATTGATAAACTTATGAATCAAATCAAGGTGAACCAACCATTTTACTCCATCACTTGGCTTAGCAACTGTATTCTTTCATGTCAGTGTTTCTGCTAGAGGTCTTTCAATGCTCAAATTCTTCCCTCTCATTTCAGTTCCAAGATTTCTGTGTGGGATGTTGTGCTCATTCCTCTCTATAACAGAATGCTAATTATGCATTGCATGTGCAACTTGTTAACCCTCTGTTCATTCTTTCCTGGTACAAAGCGAAACCCTTTTGAATTTAACCCTGAACGCATGAAGAAGGCCAATATTTCCAAATCTGTGAAGGTAATCTGATGATCAAAGACCGAAGACCATAGACAGTCATATAACGATGGGAAAAAGTGGCTTGGGTTTACATTAATTGTGATATGAAGAAAATATTATGAGAAGATTACTGTTAAATGTCAGCTGATGGCATAGCATGTAACATAGTTAGCAGTAAATATTTGATCATTTTTAGTGATTAAAGCCTTTGGATCAATTCTATGAAAGCTCATTTGGGCAGAAAATGGCAAATGAAATTTTATCCAGAGAACTTTAAGGTACTGCATTTGGGAAGGTGCAACAACACAGAGGAATGCAGAGCAGGGGAGGAGAATCTAAGTAAATGATAAGGTGCTATATGGTGTGTAGCAACAAAAAGTACTCTGGAAAGTATGGATAGCATTAGAGTTGATCAGACAATTAAAAATATGGATTGGTTTCATTTATTTGGTAAAATTTTAAATATAAGAATAAGAAGATCATGTTAGAACTATGTACAAAAGCTAGACCACAACAAACATTCTGTGTCTAGATCTGGTAGACATTATAGGAAAGAAGTAATTTCAATGGAGAGGCTGCAGAGGAGTTTTCATGGTGTTGCTTGAAATGAAAATTGTAGCTGCCATTGTTTTCATTAGATCAGAGGAGGCTGAACAGAAATCATCAGTTTGCCTTAACCAGGATAGGGAGAGGATCAAATACCAGGGAAGCAGATATAAAAAATTTATACTTAAAATTTATGAACATATTTTTAGGATTAGAAGATTTTAGTTATAGGTATATACCAACCTTTTTTTTTGGAACAGAGAATTAAATTGAATTGACTTTATTACTTACATCCTTCATATACATGAGTAAAAATATTTGTTATGTCTCTGTCTAAATATGCAATTTATAGTAATTTATAATAAATTGTATGTACAACAGGATAGTCAATATAACATAGAAATACAGCTGTGTCAGCATGAGTTAATCAGTCTGATGGCCTGGTGGAAGAAGCTGTCCCGGAGCCTGTTGGTCTTGGCTTTTATGTTGTGGTACGGTTTCCCAGATGGTAGCAGCTGGAATAGTTTGTGGTTGGGGTGACCCGGGTCCCTAATGATCCTTCGGGCCCTTTTAACACACCTGTCATTGTAAATGTCCTGAATCGTGGGAAGTTCACATCTACAGATGGACTGGGCTGTCCGCACCACTCTCTGCAGAGTCCTGCGACTGAGGGAAGTACAGTTTCCATACCAGGCAGTGATGCAGCCAGTCAAGATGCTCTCAATTGTGCCCCTATAGAAAGTTCTTAGGATTTGGGGACTCATACCAAACCTCTTCAACCGTCTGAGGTGAAAGAGGTGCTGTTGTGCTTTTTTCACCACATAGCTAGTATGTACAGACCAGGTGAGATCTTCGGTGATGTTTATGCCAAGGAACTTGAAGCTGTTCACCCTCTCAATCCCAGATCCATTGATGTCAATAGGGGCTAGCCTGTCTCCATTCCTCCTGTAGTCCAGACCAGTTCCTTTGTTTTTGCAACATTGAGGGAGAGGTTGTTTTCTTGACACCACTGTGTCAGGGTAATGACTTCTCTGTAGGCTGCCTCATTATTATTTGAGATTAGGCCGATCAGTGTAGTGTCGTCAGCAAATTTAATTCGCAGGTTGGAGCTGTGAGTGGTGACACAGTCGTGGGTATACAGAGAGTAAAGGAGGGGGATAAGGAAGATTCTAAGGTGTATAAATTTATTTGGGACGCATTTCCTTTTGTTGAGAGGCCAACAAGTTATCAACAATTTATAAATTCTACCTATTTATTAAATAGTAGAACTTATAGGGGGATTTTTTCATCCAGACTATACTAGAGATTTAGAACTCACTGCCCAAAATTGTGCAGAGGAAGATATTCTCTAGTTAAATTTAATAACTGCTTAGGCGTGTACTTGAACTGAAGGGGTAGGGGCCAAGATTAGGCTGTTTAATTTGATCTTGACCAGCACAGCCTTATCAGATAAATGATGATCTCCTGTGTCATAATGTTTTTCTCATCCTAATTAATTAATTGCTCCATTGGGGGGTGGATGGAACTAAATGATGGATGAGTTTGACGTGGACAAATTCGAGGGGAAACTAAGTTGGAAGGAAGTTGCATGGTGATATTAAACCATGCATTTTTTGCTCATTCGCAGGGTTTGAGGGTTTCTCTTGCCATCAGCTGATGTACCAAATTGCCTATTTGTTTACAGTGATTGCTATTCTGCCACACATCTCAGGACCCTTGCACTAGAAATGATGCTATAATTGGACTGTAAATTTAGCTAAATATTTTCATTGGGCACATATTAATGTGACTTTTTGTGGTCTTCGGTTAAACCATTGTTAGTATACTAATTAACTCTGACTAAATTACTGTGCATTATGATTTTTAGGACCGAGGTGGTGGTTATATACTTCTATCTGAATTTTCAAATAAAGTACAATTAAAATTAAATTATAATGTAAAAACTACAAAGAAACCAATTGAGGAAACTCAAACTGTGGAAGTATTTTCCTAGCCTCATGGATTGACTCAAATTACATTTGTAATAACTAACTCCAGCATCTTCTTAATTATCTTGTTGAACTTTCTGGGCTCTTGCAGTTTTAAAATGATTTTTATGTTTATTGATCAAAACATTTTTTTATTTTCATTGAATATGACTAGTTCTAATGTATTTCCCAAATGAAAATAGACTCTCCTTTTATGCCATGTTCATAATTCATTGTATGAATATACGGATGATTGACAAAAACTTATTCAGCCACAATATACAATTGGTCAATTACTTAGTCTCAGTCCGATTTCATAAATTCACCCAGATAAGAAAGTGTCATTGTATATAGTTGTAGTGATTTCAGGAGAATGGAGAAAACTGGCCGGAAAAAAAGGTGGTGGGGATATATAAAATAAGTTAGTAAATATTTCTTTCTTAATTCAGATCCATTACTAATAAAGTTAATGTGTATATTCATTTACCTTGTAAACAAAGAATTCATGATGAATATGTAAATGAAAGCCTGGCATTTTGACTGCCTTTTCCAATGGATGATAATGACATTTGTTTTTGTTAGTAACAAAATGCAGGACTTATTAGAAAGCATAATAAATAAATAATTATCTCAAACTGTACAAGAAAACATTAAATGGTACTTTTGTGAAAATGTTTGACGTTATTTTTGAGTTTATTGCTTTGTTAAGAAAAATGAATCATTTATTTATTACTGGGTTTTTTCCCCCAGCTGGTTATTTTTCTGCCAATTTCTTCTATTCTCCTGAAAATACTGGGCTCACTAGCTAAGTTTGAATATTTGAGTAGATGGTTTGAGCTTGCCATTTTAACATCATTTTGCTAACAAATTGCCATCAGCTTTAAACGAAATCTGTTTTCTATTGAGATTCACCATATGTAACTTTTGATTAACTACAGATTTGATAGCAGATATAATAAATGTAGTCTTGCTCCACTTCTAACTAACAGTTGAAATTTATGAGAACTGAAACTACACCTGTAAGGTAAGTGCCATTTGTCCACATTGCAGATCTGTCACTCAAGTTTAAATTTATTTGCTAACTGATGCCTTTCATTGCAGCAGCAACAGCTGTGTAGAAGAATGAAGGATCCATTCATTTCATCAAGTGGGGTTCCTGAATCAGCCTGCTGCTGTGAGGCCAACTTTCTTTAAAAGGATGGCCACAAATGGCTCTCTTTTTTTTTAAGGAAAGGTTTCAAGCTTGTTCCATAGATGTGGATGTGCCTTTGGGGAGAACTCTTTTCTTTCCCCACTGGATAAAATAAAAGGGAAAAGTATAACATTGGAAATATATTGTTTGCGTAATGGCTTCTTGAATTCTACCCAGTTGCTGCCTGTTATGACCCAAATGGAAGGAGAGGAAATGTCTAACTCACTTTCAGTACTAAACAGAATAACCTGATTGTGTCAACCATAAATAGATTTTTGACATAACTTCTTCATTGACCTCCAGTATTTTTAATTTTCCATCATAGTTTGGGAAGAAAATGAACAGTGAGCCGAACCCATTTGTCCAACTGTCAGTGGGACATAACACATATGAAAGTAAGGTGAGCAGCTATTCTTCTATCGTGAGCCGAACTTTAGTGACTGGGTTTGTATTTAAATTTGTTAGGGATCATGATTTAATCAGTTTTGACCCTCTTCTCTTTGTTTTTCCATTGGCCATCTCCCATTCTACAAACCCCATTTCCAGAAAAGTTGGGATATTTTCCAAAATGCAATGAAAACAAAAATCTGTGATATGTTAATTCACGTGAACCTTTATTTAACTGACAAAAGTACAAAGAAAAGATTTTCAATAGTTTTACTGACCAACTTAATTGTATTTTGTAAACATACACAAATTTAGAATTTGATGGCTGCAACACACTCAACCAAAGTTGGAACAGAGGCATGTTTACCATTGTGTTACATCACCTTTCCTTTTAATAACACTTTTTAATCGTTTTGGAACTGAGGATACTAATTGTAGTAGATTTGCAATTGGAAATTTTGTCCATTCTTGCTTGATATTAGACTTCAGCTGCTCAACAGTCCGTGGTCTCCGTTGTCTGATTCTCCTCTTCATGATGCGCCATACATTTTCAATAGGAGATGGATCTGGTCTGGCAGCAGGCCAGTCAAGCACATGCACTCTGTGACTACAAAGCCACGCTGTTGTAGCCCGTGCTGAATGTGGTCTGGCATTGTCCCGCTGAAATAAGCATGGACATCCCGGGAAGAGACGTCGCCTTGATGGCAGCATATGTCTCTCTAAAATCCTAATATACGCCTCAGAGTCAATGGTACCTTCACGTACATGCAACTCACCCATGCCGTGGGCACTGATGCACCCCCATACCATCACAGATGCTGGCTTTTGCACTTTTCGCTGATAACAATCTGGATGATCGTTTTCATCTTTGGCACGGAGAACTCAACGCCCGTTTTTCCCGAAAACTAGCTGAAATGTGGACTCATCTGACCACAGCACACGGTTCCACAGTCTTTCGGTCCATCTGAGATGAGCTCGGGCCCAGGGAACTCGCCGGCGTTTCTGCATAGAGTTGAGTATGGCTTCCTCCTTGTGTAATACAGTTTCAAGTTGCATTTCTGGATGCAGCGACGGACTGTGTTGAATGACAATGGTTTTCCGAAGTACTCCCGAGCCTAGGTGGCTATAATTGTCACAGTAGCATGACTTTTCTGTGCACTTTTCAATCTTATTTTAACTCTGTCTCAACTTTTGTTCAGTGTGGTGCAGCCATCAAATTCTAAATTTGTGTATAGTTACAAAATACAATTAAGTTGGTCAGTAAAGCTATTGAAAATCTTTTCTTTGTACTTCTGTCAGTTAAATAAAGATTCATGTGAATTAACATATCACAGATTTCTGTTTTTATTGCATTTTGGAAAATATCCCAACTTTTCTGGAAATGGGGTTTGTACATATTCTTACAATACATACACCCTATTACAGCAACAAGTTTCTAACACAACAGAATTCCTGTTATCAACCTGCCAGTTTTCCCTTTGACTTCTATTTCATCTGAAAATACTGGCTTCTGACACACCTTCTGTTGTTTCACATTTTATTGTTCAGTCCTGCCTCAGATATAAACAGCAATGAAATCTTCCTCTCCTTTGTCTCAGATCCTTCAGATCACAATTCCATTATTGCATTTCCCCCACTCAATAGCTTTTGACCTCCCTTGCTTCATTCTGAAGTTACATTACCTCTGGTACATTTCTGTTTAAATCAATGCACATTTTGCCTTGTCATCTTCCTGAGGGTTGTTTTGAGAATTGTTTCTATGGAGGGGAATAAAAAGTTGATGTTTCAGGCCAAGACCCTTCAGGACTGGAATGGAAGGGAGAAGAAAAAGAGCAAAGATTCTGGCTTCTTTCCTTTTCCTTTCCAGTCCTGACAAAGGACCTCAGCCCCAAATGACTGCTCTGCTACTTGACCTGCTGAGTTCCTTCAGCTTGTGTTACTCTGGATTTCCAACATCTGCAGAATCTGTTGTGTTTATGATGGTGGATGGGGCTATTTATGTTCAAGGAAGTAACAAGAAGGATGGGATGTTAAAAGTCTGAGCATCGATGAAGCGAATGTACTGGACAGGGCCAGGAAATTAAACAAGGGGGAGTGTCAGAAGTGATTCGGACAGTGGTCAAACTGCCAAACAACAGCACCTTTTTCCAAGTTTTCCTGACAAGTGTTGGGGCTGATCAATATTAAGCAGCATTCTGCATGTAGAAATTGGGCAGCATACCCGCAGATGATGCCTTACTTGCTGTGTATATCTAGCATATCTGATTTTATTTCTGTCATTCCTGTATTCTTTGTTGCTACATTATTCATCACATGGTCTTGTCTCACTATTTACAGATCCGATATCAGACCACCGAACCTGTCTGGGAGGAAGCATTTACTTTCCGTATTCACAACCCACAAATTGTGGACCTGGACATTGAGGTACTGTGCTTAAGAACAAGTTATTTTTACTATAGAATGTGACCTTTCTTCTTACAATCTGTTTAAGCATAGAGGAAAAGGATTTAAGGTGTGACAGGGGAAGTTTAAAGGATATGTACGTAATAACTTTTTATTACATGGCAAACGGCTGAATGGGGCTGATAGGGGCTGTGGTGGATGAAGATACAATAGTGATATTTAAAAGGCTTTTAGATAAACATGCAAGTATGTGGAGAATGGAGGGATGTGGATCTGTGCAGGCAGAAGAAATTTAGTTTAATTTGACACAAGCAACATGAGCCAAAGGGCCTGTCCCTATGCTGCAGTTCAAATTCAAATTCAAGTTCAAGTTCAAGTTCATTATCATTTGATTGTACATATATACAACCAAACAAAACAATGTTTTCCGGGCTTTGGTGCTCCCACAAAACATATATCACACACAGTGCATAAAACAAAATGTTACCTAAAATAAGTTTGTAAAATATCTGCAGTGCTGTTTGATCATTGGAAAGATGAACAGGACAAAAACTATCACCATTGATTGGAACCTATGAGGCCTGTGAGACTGTGTGCACTGCCATCTTGTGACTGTGAGTACAGTTCTCTGTTCTCTGTTTTGCTCAATGATTTTAAGTCATGCTGTTTTTCTGCTTTGCCCTGTCCAGGTTAAAGATGACCATCACCAGTGCTCACTCGGTTCATTTAATCTGCCTCTGGAGAAGCTGCTGGAAGCTGAAGATCTAACTATGAACCAGCGGTTCCAATTGAACAATTCTGGTCCCAGCAGCACTGTCAAGATGAAGATAGTGCTTCGAGTATGTGTAATCTGTCTCTTTGGCTCATTTAGTAAAAGGCTAAGTTCCATTTTCTGTAGCCAAATATATTCATTCATTTAGAGACTGATTCTTGATGAAATAGAAATTCTCTTGAAGAACAGCAGAATTATTCCAAGTCGAAAAGATACATCAGAATACACTCAGTGGTCAGTTTATTAGGTACACCTGCTGAAGAATCTGGGCCTGAAATGTCGACTGTACTCTTTTCCATAGATGCTGCCTGGCCTGCTGAGTTCTTCCAGCATCTTGTGTGTGTTATTAGGTACATCTGTACACCTGCTTGTTAATGTAAATATGTAATGTGGCAGCAAATCAATGCATAAAAGACATGGGCAAGAGGTTCAGTGGGTGAAAATGCTTTGTTAATGAGAGAGGTCAGTTGAGAATGGCCAGACTGGTTCTAGTTGACAGGAAGGTGGCAAAAACTCAGGTAAGCACATGTTACAACAGTGATGTGTAGAAGAGCACCTCGGGATGCACAACATGTCGTACCCTGAAGTGGATGGGCTAAAGCAGCAGAAGATCACGAACATACACTCAGTGGTCACTTTATTAGGTACAGGAGGTACCGAATAAAGTGACCACTGACGGTAGGCTGCCTGAACAATATACTAAATTTCATTTGATGACACATTTATGGCTACTCTCGTACTCTCTTGACTTGTACTCTTCCCATTGTTTGTACAATTGCACGTACGGGAAATTGCATGGATAGTTGAAATACTCGGAGAAGGAAATCACGGGGGTGAGTACAGATGACAGGGAAAACAATAGTGGTCGAGAATTTACTAGTTAGGGGATCAGGCAGGTGTTTCTGCAGCCTCAGATGTGAATCCATTATGGTATATTATATTGTGTTGGTACCAATGATGTGGATAGAAAGAAGGGTGAGAATTTGGCAGAGTTACAGGCAGAGTTTAAGTGGCAAGGAAAGAAGTTGCAAATCAGGGCCATTTCACAATCAGGTTTATTATCACTAATATATGTCATACAGTGTATTGTTAGTGTGGCAGCAGTACAGTGCAAAACGTAACATTACTATGTTACAATTAAAAAAAAAATAGTGGTAAAGAGGAATAATGAGGTAATGTTCATGGGTCCGTGGACTGTTTTTAAAATCTAATGGTGGAAGGGAAGAAGCTGTCTCTAAAATGCTGAGAGTGCATCTTCTCTCTGATTGTAGTATTGAAAAGCAGGCATTTCCCAGATAGATAATGACAGATACTGTACTCTCAAAGGCACTGCCTTTTGAAGACGGTGAGTACTGAAATAAGATGGAGTGTGGCTGGAGAATTGGTGTAGGATTGAGGCCATAGATTTCAAAGAATTGAGATTGCTTCTGGTGAAGTTAGACCTCCACAAATGAGTTGAGTTGCACCTTAATAGGAATGCAACTCCCATCTTCATGATTGGATTTTCACAGCTAACAAGGGTCATAGTAGTTGGGTGGGAGATAAGCTTGGCTGGGAATAGAAGTTAAGGGCTCAGGTGAAAGGATACTTAGGAAGGGGAAAAGGCATTGATGTAATATTACGATAAACAAAGTGCATCAGGAAGAAGAAACATAAAAGTACATCAGAGAGATGCAAAGATAAAAATAAAGGCTGTCTATCTGAATGCACCAGCTTTCATAATGACATGGATGAGTTGAGAGCACAAATACCGTTAAAAGCTGATTACCTGTAGGAACACTGGCTTCAGGGTGGCTATGGCTCTGAACTTAAAACTTGGAGAGATATGACGTTTAGGAAGGATGAGAAGAAATGAAAAGGAGGAGAGGAATCTTTGTTAGTAGTGTGATGACTCAAGTAGTGAGGAATGATTGTATGTTAAGATCTGGAGTCAGTCTGAAATAGAGTAAGCAGTTGCAGGTGGCAACAAAGTATTCAATATATTAAAGAATATATTCAAAGCCACTCGATGTCTGGATATTATGGAATCACGAGATATTGGGATAATAATGGAAAATGGTGGTGTGTTTTCTGCAGATTGGTATCGGGGGTGGGGGGGGGTGGGTAGAGGGGAGGTAGCCTTATCTATGATACAGCATAGGAATGGGCCCTATAGCACAACTCATCCATGGTGACTGTGCTACCCTCTGAATGCAGCCTCTCCTTGTAAGCCAGGCCCCCAAGTCCAGACAATATGCTGGTAAAGTAGGAATAAATTCTAGTTAAATAATATCTAAGTATTACCTCAATATAAAGCACTGGTGAGGCCTCACTTGGAGTATTGTGAGCAGGTTTGGGTCTGTTATCTTAGAAAGGATGTGCTGAGACTAGAAAAGGTTCAGAAGAGGTTCGCAAAAATGATTCCAGGATTGAATGGCTTATCCATAAGAAGAGCATCTGATGACTCTGGGCCTGTATTCACCAGAATTCAGAAGAATAAGGGGTGACCTCATTGAAACCTATTGCATGATAAAAGGCCTTGATAGCGTGGATGTGGAGAGGGTACTTCCTATGGTGGGAGAGTCTTAAGACCAGAGGACACAACCTCAGAATAGACAGGCATCCTTTTAGATCGGAGATGAGGAGGAATTTTTTAACCAGAATCTGGTGAATCTGTGGAATTTGTTGCCACAGGCAGGCATGGAGGCCAAGTCTTTATGGATGTTTAAGGCAGAAGTTGATAGATTCTTGATTGGTCAGAGCATGAAGAGATACAGGGAGAAAGCAGGAGATTGGGGCTGAGAGGATAATTGGATCAGCCATGATGAAATGGCAGAGCAGACTCACTGGGCCAAATGGCCCAATTCTGCTCCTATATCTTATGGTCTTCCAGTCTTATATCTCTTGTTAACTGTTCCTGAAATCTGCCAGCTTTACCTTGCACCCGAACACGAACTTGCAGGCTCTGAATTCTTGACATCACACTTCTAAAGGCCTACCACTTTGCAGACACTTTTGCATGAAAACAATCTCACCAAATCAACCATTGCAAGATTCCACCTAGTGGTTGAAAAATTTGCTCGGCCCGGTTCAGGACCTTAACTAGTGAGCTGGTCATATCCTTTTTCATAACTATTTTAAAACATTAGACCATAAGGCATAAGGGCATAATTAGGGCATTCAGCCCATCGAGTCTGCTCCACCATTGCATCATGGCGAATCCTGGATCCCACTCAACCCCATACACCGGCCTCTCGCCATTTCCTTTGATGCCCTCACCAATCAGGAAACTATCAAATTCCGCCTTAAATATACCCATGGACATGGCCTCCACTGCAGTCTGTGGCAGTGCATTCCACAGATTCACTGCTCTCTGGCTAAAAAATTCCTCCTTGCCTCTGTTCTAAAAGGTTGCCCCTCAATTTTGAGGCCCCTTGTTCTGGATACCCCCACTGTAAGAAACGTTCTCTCCACATACACCTACATAGTCCTTTCACCATTCAGTAGATTTCAATGAGACTAGACAACGGGGTGACCCGTTAGGGCACTCTTTGAGAGAAGGATAGTGCAGTCTGATGTGAACAGAATGAACATTAAATTTTCCTGAATGCTATTGGTATCGCTTTGCTTTGGAAATTGAAGAAAACCTCAGTTTATTAAAGAAGAATGACGCGTAGCAAGGCAATTATAGCTCCTCTTTGTTTAATGAAAGACACTTTTGATGGCATCATTTCTGCAAACCATACCAGAGTTGACATGCATCCAATGTCACCTCCAACCTTGCTTGGAATTGTTTCTTCATTCCTGAAATACTTCTCTGCAAGTCAAACGTGGTTTTTTCTTGTACAGACCTGGTCGCAAGACTTATGGGCCAAAGAACTAGCCTTCAGCGAATGATGAGTTCATCTACAGCTTTTGGTTTGGGTGATGTGTCCCAGTGCACAACAGGTTAATAAAGATAAGTGGTGTTGGACCTGGTTAATGAAAGGCAAGAGCCAGATCAAAGTGCCAGGGTGAAGTTACACTGAATCTCCTGTCATGAGATCAAGAAACACATGGGATAACTTTCCCACTGCCCACAGAATTGCATCCTAATCCTACCCCTTACACTAAACCTAACCCTAGCCATCACACTCCAAGTAACCCTTGCCTACACAGCCCAACCAACTCTTGCCTACACAACCCTACACCTGGGCACTCATTTTCTACAATACAACATCATCCCCCACAACAAACCTAAGTAATACCCCCATCACTTTAGCATATTCATAACTATAAAATCTTAAAATTTGTGTAAGGAGGAGGAAGCTCCCAATAAAGACAAGTGTTGGACCTGGTTGGCGTGGGCCAGGTCAAAGTGGTAGAGTTGCATTACTCTGAATCTCATGTAGTAAGTTCAAGAAGTACAAGAGGGATAATTTTCCCACTGCCCCCTTAATTTTGCCTACGATTTTTAAAAAAAATACTATGACTCTTGCTAATTTGTGCCCCATTTAGCTTAATTCTCTTGTTATTAGTTGGGGGTACAAATCTCTTTCTGCATTTACATAAAAGTTGCTGGTGAACGCAGCAGGCCAGGCAGCATCTCTAGGAAGAGGTGCAGTCGTTGTTTCAGGCCAAGACCCTTCGTCAGGACTAACTGAAGGAAGAGTGAGTAAGGGATTTGAAAGGTGCTTGAATTTCCAGCATCTGCAGAATTCCTGTTGTCTGCATTTACATGCCATTTTATACAAAAAGTGCTTAATTCGCCACCATATAGCATTTTTAAGCGACACAGATCTGCAGAGTATCTTTGCTGCCTTCTACAAATACCTGGAAATAGAGTCCTGCTATATATTTTGAAAGAAAAGCTCAAGATTAAATAGAGATGATAATTTGACGCACTGTGGAAATTGAATTCAGACCCAAGGTGTAAAAGAATTTTTTGTCAAACTCAACCTTTGAAAAAACAGCATACTATAAAGAAGACACTGGCTTTCCTTTTGCAATCTGTCCAAGGGAGAATTATTGTAGGATAACTGGTCTACATCTCCTTGGGCAGATTCTTATAGGGGAAAACCAGTGTTGAAATAAGTTGGTCATCTTCCTTCAGTATCATCCCTTCAAAGAAACTTTTCTACTTTCCCTTTGCAGTCCAATCATTTCTGAAATGACCCATTCTACCCATGCTCAAAATGTCTAGCGGTTTCTGTTTTATTTCGTAAACAAGTTGAATATCACAGATAATCAATTCAATTTCCTCCTTGCCAGTTGTTAATTTCAGTCCTAAATTCTTCATAGGACTTGCATCTAAATTGTCTGTATATTTCTTGATAAGCTGTGACATAATTCTTACGTTTTGCCATTTTCATAGATACTTGCCATTGAAAAGAAAGACAAAGCTACAGATAATTCCTCAGCTCAATTAAAGAAGCAACCGTCGCAAAGCAAGGATAGCAGGAGGTCGACGCCAAAAATGCAGCCAGTCACCCCCACAGAATCGAACAAACCAGCCCTTTCTGTTCCTGCTACGGCCAGCATCAAAAAAGATGAGAAGATGGACAAGGTGGAGATCAGCAGTACTTCTTCCCAGAGTCCCCAGAGGTCCACGAGTCTTCAACAAACTTCAATTACTCATGTCACCTCTAGTCCAACAAACTCTCCTTCACACCTTGCGGCCAAAGAATCAACCCCAAGTATCGCATCTGACATATCGCTACCCTTTGCTACACAGGAGTTACACCAGAGGCTACGTCAACTGCAGAAGTATAATCCCTACTCACTTTAACATTCAGCGGGGGTTGGGGAAGGTGGAATTGCATAATTCTATCTGGCAAGCTAGCTTTAATGATCAACTCTTTGGGGTTTGTTTGCTACAATATAAATGCCCCTGAAGGAAGGGTGTTTTGGGTTTATGAAACACCATGTATTTCTGTAGGAACAATGAGAGAGTGAAACATTCTAAGTTGCTACAGAAGAACTTACTGAGTTTGGGACCACATAATGATGGTTAAAACCTGGTTAAAATAGTAGCTTTGAAGAATGTATTGGTGCCAGGCTTGGAATGATTAAAATAGAAATAGTGTAAATAGAAATTAGAAAGGCACACAGTCAGAGATTCAGATTTACTTATTGTAATGGTCTAATGAGTGTCCCTGCTTGCGTGAATCTCAGTGTTGTAAGACTCCAAGCCAGAATGAGATGCCAAGGAGTGAAGTTCCTCTACCCAGCATCTTATTAGCAAATGTACAGTCGCTGGAGAACAATATTGAGGACCTAAGGGCAAGATTGCTGTATCAGAGGGAAATGAGGAATTACTCTGTTCTGTGTTTCATGGAGACATGGCACACTCTGAACGCGCTGGATGTGCCAGTAAGAACTGGAGGCTTCTCACTATACAGGGTGGACTGAACTGCTGATTAGGAGAAGGCAAAAGGTGGGGGCGCTTGCTCCCCCAACCTAGAACATCTTAACGATTAAGTGCTGACCATTCTAATACCAAGAGAGTTCTCCTCCATGATCCAGAAACTGCTCACCTTGATGCATTCCAAATCATAGTCAGGGACTTCAGTTAGGATTGTTGGAAGAAATATATAGCCAATTATCCTCATAAAATCTGTAGCACCAGGGGTCCCAACATGCTCGACCACTGCTACACTATAAAAAGGTATGCCTACTGTTTCATGCCAGGACCACATTTCGGGAAATCTGACCTTTTCTACCTGCGTATAGGGAGGGGCCAAAGGTCAAGACTCTAGTAATAAGGATAACAAAGAGGTTGACGCAGGAGGCAGAGGGCCAGATCAGTGGCATTCAGGTATGGTGATCCAGTAAGATGCAAGAGGTCCAGGTACGATGTCCAGAAAGCCATGTTACGTGTGAAGTGGCAAATCTGGACCAAACTTGGATCACTGAAGGATGCTTGACCAGCTGTGAAAGGGCTTGAATGCTATTACCTCTTACAAGGTGAAACCAAGTGATATAGATGACAACAAGGCCTCGCTCCCTGATGAGTTCAATGCTCGCTTTGACTGTCAGAACATGGAGGAACCTTCATGAACTCCCACAACCCCCCAATGATCCTGTGATTTCAGTCTCTGAGGTTGACATGAGAGCATCCTAAAGAGGGTGAATCCATGGAAAGCATCTGGCCTAGATGGGGTACCTAACCGAGAACTAAATACCTCTGCTGATCAACTGGCTAGAGTGTTCACCGATACCATAAACCTCTCATTTTGGCATTGAGGTTTCCAACTGCTTCGAGCAGGCTTCAATTATACTGGTGCCTAAAAAGGATGTGGTGATCTGCCTCAATGACTGTCGTCCAGTAGCATTTACAGCCACTGTGATGAAGTGCTTTGAGAGGTTGGTGATGAAACATATCAACTCTTGTCTGAGAAGCAAATAAAATTCACTCCAATTTGTCAATCGGCACAACAGGACCACAGGAGATGCCAGTTCATTGGTTCTTCACTCAACTCTGGAACATCTGTACAGCAAAGATGCATACATCAGGATGCTCTTTATCGACTACAATTTGGCATTCAATAACATTGTCCTCTCAGGACTAATCAATAAGCTTCAAAATCTTGGCCTCAATTCCACCTTGTGCAATTTGGATCCTCAATTTTCTCACTTGCAGGCACCAGACAATTTGGATTCGCATCAACATCTCCTCCACAATCTCTTATCAGTATAGTTTCACCGCAAGCCCATGTGCTTAGCCCCTGCTCTACTCACTTTATGCTGTACTTATGAATGTGAGGCTAAGCACAGTTCTAATCTAATATTTAAGTTTGCTGATGACACCACTTCGTAGACAGGATCAAAGGTAGTGATGAATCCGCATATTGGAGGGAGATTGTAAACCTGTCTGAGTGGTGCCACAACAACAACAACCTCTCACTCAACATCAGCAAGACCAACGAGTTGATATTGACTTCAGAAAGAGGAATCCAGAGGTCCATATGCCAACCCTGGTCAGGGGATCAGAGATGGAGAGGGTCAGCAACTTTAAATTCCTCAGTGTTACCATTTCTGAAGATCTGTCCTGGGCCCAGCACATACGTGGCTCAAATTCCTTAGAAATTTGCAAAGATTCGGCATGATATCTAAAACTTAAGACAAACTTTTAGATATGTGGTGGAGAGTATATTGACTGGTTGCATCGTGGCCTGGTATGGAAACACCAATACGCTCAAGTGGAAAATCCTTCAAAAAGTAGTGGATACAGTCCAGCTGGTAGTATTTGAAGAAGTGATGAGTGTCTGAGAAATTAGGCAAAGCAGAATTCACTCTGCTCTGTGTATGATCCATCCTACATCCTAGCTAACAGAGTCGATACCTAATGTACAGAGATATGAATTTATGAACAAGGTGCAGGAGTAGGCCTCTCAGCTCTTCCAGCCTGCTCTACTATTTAATGAATTCCTATCTGATCTGTTTATAACTTTAACTCCACATTCTGCCTGTTAAAGGTAGCCTTTCACCCTCTTACTTATTAACTACCTCTGTCTTAAAAATATTCAATGATTTAGTTTCCAGTGCACTTTGGGGAAGCTTCCAAAGTCTCAATGATTTGATCCCTATATCTGGATTCTCCCTCAGAAGGAACATCCTTCCACACCTATCCTGTCAAGATCCTTAAGAATATTATGTTTTTCTTTCAAACCACTTGTGTTTGACTGCATTGATATTCTTGCTAAGTAAATGTTAATGCTGTCTAATGTTATAGAACCTGGTACTCTGATCTTCTGCTTTATATATGAGTTTTAACTCATGTTTTGTTTAATCATGTTGTGTTTAATCAGAATTCATTTTTCAAGTGAATATTTGTGCTGCTTTTGTGTTGTAGTGGAACAACTCTTGGCCAGTCACCACTGGGTCAGATTCAACTGACACTTCGGCACAGTTCTCAAAGAAACAAGCTGATTGTGGTTGTGCATGCTTGCCGGTAGGTAACAGGGTGTGCTAGTGATGTGCACACATTATCTATATGTGGGGTTTGTAAAGTAAACGCTTTGAAAATTTGGAATTTAGTGTGTGTGTGATCCACTCACTTAAGAATTAACTTTTTTTAAACAGATTCCTGTTGAATGTCTAGCTGATAAAAATCAAGAGCAACTGTCTATGTCAGGGTCCTGATATCTATATCTGAGGAAGGGAGTTCATATGCAGCTTATCTCTAACTTGGATGAAAAGAGATAAACTGAAAATGGACTGCAAGAAGTATTTCAGTATATCTGAAATCTTCACTATAAATTTCCCTTACATTGCACTCACAATAGATGTCATTTGAGAAGGTTAGAGATTAAATTGATTTGTGTCTTAACACCGTATTGAGGAGAGGTTGCTACGGGTTCCACGAGGGATTGCAATTTAAAAAAAATCATTGCACAATGCTAACCAGTGGTGGGCAGTGACCAAGCAGCCCCATTAGCAATCTTGTTCATGGCCGCTCAGTCCAGTATGGCAGTGTGCAGTAGGACTGTGTTTATTTGCTTGAGTCCATTCTCAGTTTTTGACGTGAGATAAGGGAGGACAGAGGGCTGATAATTGATGAGCACTGTATTGCATAGAGGAGAGTATCATAGGCTGATAATTGGTGAGCGCTATATCGCACGGAGGGGAGGATGGTAGGCTGATATGTGAGCGCTGTATTGCACAGAGGGGAGGCCAGTAGGCTGATAATTGGTGAGTGCTGTATTGCATGGAGGGGAGAACGGTAGGCTGATGAGGGCTGTGAAGTCTGTTTTCCAGGATTGAATGGACTCTCCCAACTTAGGCTGTGACGTCAGCCTCTCCTTCCCAAATTACCTCCAAACTTTCCCTTGCGTGCCACCAACTGACTTATGGGAGTGAAGAAAATTGGAGGGAAATTTTCATTCTAGGGAAGGAATTTTTTAATGCTGTGACTCAGCTGCTGGTCTGCTGCTTTGCTGTTGTTGTAAACGTTGCAAAAGATGGATTGTGTAGGTTAGTGTGAATTGTATTGTCAAGTTTTCATATCTTTTGCAGTTTTCTCACTTATTTATTATGCCATTCTTATTATGCAACAATGGACACATAAAAAGTCCATCTTTACAATGAAAACTGCTTATCAATGGACTGATGATCCAAGTTATCCTATAACATTGTGCCTAGTCTGTGGCAAACAACTTACAAATACAGCAACAGCTCCAGCAAAATTGCTTTGACTACAAATCACAGCCATGTGAAGGTGCTGATTATTTGAAATAGCTATTGAAATCTCAAAACATTAAAACTTTTGTTAATAAAGTCACAGTAAAAGGGTTCAGGAAGCAAGTTATTTAGTAGCAGAAGTTATTAACTAGAAAAGGAAAAGTCACACAGTTGGTTAGAACCTAATGATGCCAGCATGTAAAATTATAGTGGGTAAAATGCTGGACATGATGCAGTATGAGAAATTGTAAAGGTTTCGCTCTTAAACAGTACAATAAGTTGACGTGTTGATAACATGTCTCATGATGCTGAAGAAGTTTTGTGTGATAAACTGAAAAACAACGGCTTCTTTATCCCAGTTGATGAGTCAACAGGTTTCACCAATAAATGCCATGTTGTAGCATTTGTAAGATTTGTAAATGATGGTGAAATACAAGGAAAACTTTTTTCTGTTGCAAAGAGTTTCCCAAGACAAGCGAAGGCCACAATATATTTAATGTTTTGTCTTCGTATCTGGAAACAAAAGGTCTATCTTGGAGGAACTGTGTTGGCATCTGTACTGATAGCCATCAATGGTTGGCTCTGTAAGAAGTTTTGTTTCTCTTGTAAAATAAAATTCGGACCTTGTCACAACACACTGCTTTAACATTGTCAATAAATTTTCACGTTGTAAATAGCATTAATTAAAATCAATTTACAAACTTTATTTAAATTAAATCTACTGAGCATACCTTTGGAAAAATTAAATCCCATTTTTGGCTTAAGTCAGTTATTTAACAAAAATTTATTATGTCTGTCTTTTGAGTTTTTAAAATTTATGAAAGAGAAAGAAGGGAATTAATTTCAAGAAGGGTAAACTAAGCTTACTACCCATTTTTTTCAAGAAAGGTTGGCTAAAATTTTATTCTCTACTCAAAGGCGCATTATTTTTGGTTTATTATATCTACAATGTACTATGAGCTGTAGATATAATAATTTTTACACAAGGGTTCGCTGAGACCTAAAAATTATTTCAAGGGTTCCTCCAGGGCAAAAAGGTTGAGAAAGGCTGGTCTATGCAGTGAACTTGAAAAAAATAAATCTGGAACCAGAAACTAAAAACCATAATATTGGTTGACATAACATAAAAGAACCAACTTAACTAAGTGTTAAGTTTGATTAATTTAGGGCAAAGGTGTAATCTGTTGTTGCATCATTTCTGTAGTGTTAAATATAAAGAAACTGATTTAATTATTGTCTGATTAAGTTATGACCTGTTTTTCACCCGCAGTAACTTAATAGCATTTTCTGAAGATGGCTCAGATCCATATGTTCGATTATATTTGCTGCCTGACAAAAGAAGATCAGGAAGGAGAAAAACATCTGTGGTGAAACGGCAGTTAAATCCAGTCTACGATGAAACGTAGGTGGAATATCCTTTTTCATTTCGAAATATTCCAGCATTAGGCCACTGCTGTGTTGCCTGGGGATTGGTAGGCGAAGACTCAATACTGGAAATATAATTTAGATGCAATAGTACAAAAATTGCAGTACTTGTAAAAGGAAAAAAATAAGCATACCACTGTTATAACATTACTATTTTCCACAGAAAAGTCTTTGTGGTTTAAATTGTGTATATTCTTTCTACTCCGTGATCAAACTGACATGGACTGAATCCCACTAATTGATGATGCAGGTTTCAAGCTCATGCTGCGCTGAGTTAGCTGGTCTTTGTTTACCAGAGCAGGGAAAAGAAAAGAAAGAGTTAGCCAATTTTCCTGGTAGCTTTTGTACTTATACTGAAATCCGGATGATAGAATTAACCCCTGTTATGTTTACACATGAAGGCAATAAAAGTTAGAGACTGTTTGGCCCTGGGGGGAAAAGGAAAGAGTCTGGAGTTAACTCTTCTTTCTCAACTCACACAGTTATTCCACCCATTCTCATGTAGTACTCAGGTAGGCTTTTCGACATGGGAAAAAGAGAGAGCTGTTTATTCTACTGTCAGGTTTCAACTCAGTGCAGTGAAGCAAGTGAGATCACTGTTGACCCATTGACCAAATTTCAACATAGTATAGTATACGTTACTGCAAAATACTTTGTTCAGAATTTCACTCGTTACTTAAGCTATGTCTCTCTAACAGGATAGAATCTATATTAATGCAGTTATTGAGTTAGATAGTTATATGGGGAAAGTTAATCCCAGGAATGCCCTGTGAAGCCTGGTTACATAGAAACATAGAAAATAGGTGCAGGAATAGGCCATTCGGCCCTTCGAGCCTGCATCGCCATTCAGTACAATCATGGCTGATCATCCAACTCAGAACCCTGTACCTGCCTTCTCTCCGTACCCCCTGATCCCTTTAGCCACAAGGGCCATATCTAACTCCCTCTTAAGTATCGCCAGTGAACTGGCCTCAACTGTTTCCTGTGGTAGAGAATTCCACAGTTTCACCACTCTCTGTGTGAAGAAGTTTTTCCTAATCTCGGTCCTAAGAGGCTTCCCCTTTATCCTCAAACTGTGACCCCTCATTCTGGACTTCCCCAACATTGGGAACAATCTTCCTGCATCTAGCCTGTCCAATCCCTTTAGGATTTTATATGTTCCAATCAGATCCCCCCCTCAATCTTCTAAATTCCAATGAGTATAGGCCTAGTTGATCCAGTCTTTCATCATATGAAAGTCCTGCCATCCCAGGAATCAATCTGGTGAACCTTCTTTGTACTCCCTCTATGGCAAGAATGTCTTTCCTCAGATTAGGGGACCAAAACTGCACACAATACTCCAGGTGTGGTCTCACCAAGGCCTTGTACAACTGCAGTAGTACCTCCCTGCTCCTGTACTCGAATCCTCTTGCTATGAATGCCAGCATACCATTCGCCTTTTTCACCGCCTGCTGTACCTGCATGCCCACTTTCAATGACTGGTGTATAATGACACCCAGGTCTCGTTGCACCTCCCCTTTTCCTAATCGGCCACCATTCAGATAATAATCTGTTTTCCTGTTTTTGCCACCAAAGTGGATAACTTCACATTTATCCACATTAAATTGCATCTGCCATGAATTTACCCACTCACCTAACCTATCCAAGTCACCCTGCATCCTCTTAGCATCCTCCTCACAGCTAACACTGCCACCCAGCTTCGTGTCATCCGCAAACTTGGAGATGCTGCATTTAATTCCCTCATCCAAGTCATTAATATATATTGTAAACAACTGGGGTCCCAGCACTGAGCCTTGCGGTACCCCACTAGTCACCGCCTGTCATTCTGAAAAGGTCCCGTTTATTCCCACTTTTTGCTTCCTGTCTGCCAACCAGTTCTCTATCCACATCAATACCATACCCCCAATACCGTGTGCTTTAAGTTTGCACACCAATCTCCTGTGTGGGACCCTGTCAAGAGCCTTTTGAAAAACCAAATATACCACATCCACTGGTTCTCCCCTATCCACTCTACTAGTTACATCCTCAAAAAATTCTATGAGATTCGTCAGACATGATTTTCCTTTCACAAATCCATGCTGACTTTGTCCGATGATTTCACTGCTTTCCAAATGTGCTGTTATCACATCTTTGATAACTGACTCTCCCCACCACCAATGTTAGGCTAACCGGTCTATAATTCCCTGTTTTCTCTCTCCCTCCTTTTTTAAAAAGTGGGGTTACATTAGCCACCCTCCAATCCTCAGGAACTAGTCCAGAATCTAAAGAGTTTTGAAAAATTATCACTAATACATCCACTATTTCTTGGGCTACTTCCTTAAGCACTCTGGAATGCAGACCATCTGGCCCTGGGGATTTATCTGCCTTTAATCCCTTCAATGTGGAGTGTTTTTTGTGAATAAAACAATTTTTAAAAATATTTTTAATTTCTTTCTTTGACAGATTCGAGTTCATTGTCTCACAAGCAGAGGTACAGAAAAGGACTCTGGATGTAGCTGTAAAGAATAGTGGTGGCTTTTTATCAAGGGACAAAGGATTGCTGGGAAAGGCAAGTTTCACTGGCTCATTTCAAATCCAGAATTTTACACTCACAGAATAATTTATCTGACATTCATAGTTTAATCAAAATTTACACTTATAAGCTCCTTTAATATCGTGAAACTTCCAGAAATTCTTTGCACATGAGCATTATCAAAAGTTTGTCACTGAATCACTGAACTATTAAGGTATATATAACTAAAGGCCTTGTCCAAATCAGAGAAAATTTACAACACAGGATATTTGGCCTGATTTCTCCAACTTCCAATAATGTTCCCCCTCCCCCTCCCTCTAATTAAGTTCCCCACTCTGGCCATTTAGCTCTTTTACTCACCTGCCCCTGGTATCCCCCTCCTTCCCTTTCTCCCGTGGTCCACTCTTATCTCCTGTCAGACTTCTGCTTCTCTAGCCCTTTACATTTTCCTTCTGTCACTTCCCAGCTTCTTACTTTTTACTCCCTTCCCTATCCACCTGACTTCAAAAGTCTCCTTCTAGCTTTACTCCTTTCCCTTCCCCACCTTCTTACCTGTCTTCTTCCCCCTTCCTTTCCACTCCTAATGAAGGTTCTTGACCCGAAACATCAGCTTACCACCCCCCCCCCCTTAAATAATTATACAATATTTGTAGTTTTCTAATATTCCTGGGGCTAGGGAGGATTGAAAAATGATGGTCATTTTCACAGCAATTTTCTCCCTTGCTGCTTTCAACTGACTGGTTTGTATTGTGCCCAGGTGTGTGAAGTAGGAACTTCACTCCACCTAAGTGATCTTTTTGCCTCTCCTATATTTATCCTTCTAATTTAAAACATTTTTGGATTTTATTTGATTTTACTTCGAGTACTCTTCCATATTTTTGGTTGTGTATGTCTGCCACAGGCTTCCCTTTTCAGTCCTGTCTTATCCTCTGAATGGGTTATCCATGGGGCTTTAGATTTGACAATCCTATCCATTCTCTGTGGGATTATAATTAACTTGAACTTGGGGCAGAGGTGGGGATGGTGTTAAGAACAAGGATGAGAATTTTAATTTGTGGTTTTAATAATTAGTGAACCTGTATATCATTGGTTGAAGGACAGGATTTGGTGTAATTCAGGGGTCCCCAACCTTTTTTACACTACGGACCAGTTTAATATTGACAATATTCTTGCGGACCGGCTGACCCAGTTGGTGGGGGGGGGTGCGTGGGGTAGGGTTGCCAACGGACAAGAGTAGCAGTGAAATACGTTGTGTTTACCCCGAGAAAGACTACCATGACCATGAAGCCTTGCATGGGCACCTGTGTGCGCATACGTGTATATGGTGATTTTTTTTCTACAAATCGTTTTTGGCGATTCTGTTTGGGGGCGGGGTGGGTGGTGTTAATCACGACTGGAATATAGGTGATAAGTGGCTAATACACTCAATTTTGTTTCTAAAAGGGTTTCTCTAATGAATTTAATATTAAACACACAGCACATATTTTCCTTGCATGAATATAGTGATAAGTCAATTATCAGGGAGGACAGGGGAGCTTGAAGTAAGTGTTGAATGAACTTCCAGTAGAAGTGATAGAGGCAGGTTCGATATTATCATTTAAAGAAAAATTGGATAGGTATATGGACAGGAAAAGAATGGAGGGTTATGGGCTGAGTGTCGATGGGAGAGTAGCGTTCGGCATGGACTAGAAGGGCCAAGATCGCCTGTTTCCATGCTGTAATTGTTATATGGTTATATAAGTCACTTATAAGTCAATAGCATCATCACATTTTAAGTAACGTTTGGATATTAAACACACAGCACCTGTTTTCCCTGTATGAACATATAAAATCATTGCAACACACTAATATCGCTGAATAAGTGGGAGCCCTCGGCTTGTTTCCCTGCAACAAGATGGTCCTATCAAGGGGTGATGGGAGACAGCGATACTCGAAGGGGTTCCTTATGTCCAGTCCATTCTGCAATTTAGTAGTTTAGTTTTCGTTGCATTCATCGCAGAGCTATGTTGGAAATGGAAGCAATGTTTCAGTGCTTCCATGGATATCTCAGGATATTTAGCCTTGACCTTGATCCAGAATGCCGGCAGAGATGTTATGTCAAACATACTTTTCAGCCCGCCGTCATTTGCAAGCTCGGGGAGTTGATCTCCTTCCCGTGCTGAGATGGATGGCGCGTGGGTAATGACCGTGCGTGCGTTCAAGCTCAGCAGTGGATGTGACAAGGAATGAGGAAAGGTGCAGCTGACTCGTATCGCCAAATCATATCGTTTCCTCGCGGCCCAGTAGCACATACTTTGCGGCCCAGTGGTTGGGGACCGCTGGTGTAATACACTGAAGGGTATGCAAAGAAAATTAACCAGGGATAGAGTTTTACCTATTATGAGAGAATGGATGTTTTCCTTGGCGTGAAGAAGACTGGGGCGCAGTGGTGGGTTGTGATAGAGGTATACAAAATCATGATAGAGTAGATAGTAATAAACTTAACTCCACAGCAGAGATGGCCAAAATTAAACTAAAACAATTAGAGGAAATTTGAGCAACATATTAATCTCAAAGATGTTTGGAATGAACTTACTACGATGAGACTGTATCATGATATGCCAACAGGCCTGATTTTGTACTGCATTGTTCTACTGTAGAAAACTGTAGGTAGATCTATGTCAAACATGGCATCAAATTTGTCGTGTTCTGGTTCGGTCTTAGACTGGTAACAAGGAGTAGGCCTGTGGTGAGGAGAACAGACAGGGAACCTGACTACCAAATGCAAACAGGCTTTTGATGTTTTCAGGAATGTGGCATTAATCTTTTAGTCATCTTCTTGTGTCTACCCACCAAAATTATTAATCTTTCTATTGGCAGGCATTTTGCCATGGGTGATACTCCATCAATTTTGCAATCTGATGGGATGTATTTTCTTGGTGCTTTGGACTTGTACCTTTTGGGGTATTCAAATTGTGCTGATTATGTATGCAAGAATGCCATGACTAGCAATAGAGTTAAAAGGTAGGATTCCTGAATTAGAGGTGCAGCCTGACAGAAATAAGGCAAGCAAAAGAAAATAAGTTTTTTTTTAAAATTATCTCAGTGAACCTTGCCTAAGAAATTAAATAAAAATTGCATCATGTTTCGTAATAGCAAATTTTAATCATTTCAAAAAGCAATCCAGATAAGTTCTGAAAGGAGATGAGTTGTGGCAAGATGGTCATCAGTAAATCTAAAGGAGAATTGGAAAGAAGTATTTTGACCTGGAGAGTGGTATAATGTGAAGCTTACTGCAACAAGGAGTAATTAAACCAATGTCATAGATGCCCTTCCAGGAGAAGATAAGTACATGAAAGAGAAAAGAACTGTCTCTGTCAATATGAACAAATGAAGAGAAGGGTTAAAGATGGTGATGAGGGAAGCAAACAATCAACTATAGACTCATACAGCAAGCCGTACAGTCCAACTTGCCTGTGCCCACATTTGGCTCATCGTTCCTCTAAATCGTGTACCTGTCTAAATCACCAAGGGTCTATTCCAGGGGTCCCCAACCTTTTTCACACTGCGGACCGGTTTCATATTGACAATATTCTTGCGGACCGGCCGACCGGGCCGGGGGGGAGGGGGGTGGTGGTAGGGTTGCCAACGGACAAGAGTAGCAGTCAAATACACTGAGTTTACCTCGAGAAAGACTACAATGGCCATGAAGCCTTGTGCGGGTACCAGTGCGCATGTGTGATTTGGCATGCGTGTACGATTTTTTTCTACTAATCACGACAGAAATATCGGTGATAAGTGGCTAACACACTCAATTTCCTTTCTAAAAGGGTTTATCTAACGAATTTAATATTAAACACACAGCGCATATTTTCCTCGCATGAATATAGTGATAAGTCAATTATCAGGGGAGCTTGAAGTAAATGTTGAACGAACTTCCAGTAGAAGTGGTAGAGGCAGGTTCGATATTATCATTCAAAGAAAAATTGGATAGGTATATGGACAGGAAAGAAATGGAGGGTTATGGGCTGAGTGCAGGTCGGTGGGACTAGGTGAGAGTAGCGTTGGGCACGGACTAGAAGGGGAGAGATTGCCTGTTTCCATGCTGTAATTGTTATATGGTTATATAAGTCAATAGCATCATAATATTTTAAGTAACGTTTGGATATTAAACACGCAGCACGTTTTTCCAGTGTGAACATACAAAATCATTGCAACACACCAATATCGCTGAATCAGTGGGAGCACTGGGCTTGTTTTCCTGCAGCAACACGGTCCTATGGAAGGGTGATGGGAGACAGCGATAGTCGAACGGGGTTCCTTATGTCCAGTCTGTTCCGCAGTTTAGTTTTCGTTGCATTCATTGCAGAGATATGTTGGAAATGTAGCAACGTTTTCAGTGCTTTCATGGCTATCTCAGGATTTTTAGCCTTGACTTTGATCCAGAATGCCGGCAGAGATGTTATGTAAAATATACTTCCCAGCCCGCCGTCATTTGCAAGTTTGAGGAGTTGATCTCCTTCCCGCGCTGACATGGATGATGCGTGGGTCATGACCTCGCGTGCGTAATGGCTCAATAGTGGGCGTGACAGGGAATGAGGGAAGGTGCAGCTGACTCATATCGCCAAATCATATAGCTTCCTCGCGGCCCGGTGGCTGGGGACCGCTGGTCTATTCTCTTGCTACATTAGTAACTTTTAATGCATATTATTTGGTTTGTCTTCATCCTCTTTAACCATTACTTGTAAATGAAAAGAAAAATACTCAAATTTACAGCAGATCAATCTGCATTTGTACAAATAAAATACAACAGGTTAGATCTCTATTATTAAGATGCTTTATGACCCTCTATTATTCTTTCACTATAGCTCTTAATAGAAATGACTGAGGAAGTGACAAAAGGCTCCACACAGTGGTAAGTACCAAGTACCAGAAAAATGAACAGTTTCAATAGGAATACACCATAACTGCAGCTGATGTGGTCGATTTTTGAATATCTCATCCCAAGGCACATCACAGTGTTGTAGAAAAATATGAGAGCTGCAAATTAGGAATACCAGACCCTGAGTATCAAGGAGTTGTAGTCATGGGCACAAAGATTTGCACAAGATGCAGGAGACAAAGGAGCTGAGGGTTTGAGAATGCATGTTGTTACGTGGTTTTGGGAAAGGGCAGGGAAGATGAAAGGTGGTGTGAAAAGATTTTAATACTTGGACATCAATTTCAAAATAAACAGTGCAAATAAAAAGGTTTATGGACCATTCAGAAGAGATGACGAAGATTTAGGTGTGGGAAGTACTGTGGGCTGTATACTGCTGTAGGTCAAGTCCAAGGTGGAATAGTATAAGAACTCAGTAACAGAGTTTTTGCTACATTCTGCTCAGTGATCATAAAATGTAGCAACATAAAGCTTAGATAAAGAAAAGACTTTGGTAGATCTGTCTATAGGCAATGAATTACTGCACCTTATCTGTGTTGGTAGTAGAAGGGTAGGTTTAAAGTTCCCTTGCAAGTCATTTGTGGCTTGTTTGAAAGCCATAATCTTGTGAACACTATGGAGGTCCACTGAAGTTGATCTGATCAGCCTTAGTGAGTTCAGTTCAAGTTCACAACCTCACATCAGCAAACCAAACAAAGATTCAAAATGTCCCAAGTATTACTACATGATGACATGAATAAAATATCCTATCCCTTTTGGTTCAGAAGGTGATTGTGAATGTTCATCTTGGGCCAGTTTCCTTTTTATATTTCATAGTGCAAGTGATCAAATCTTCAACTGTCTTCCAGGTATGACCTAACAGAGGATGGGACAAGGCACCAGCCCCAGAACTAGAGGAAGTACTAACCCAGTATCAATATCATTGGTCTCCAAGGCTTTCAGCTGTTTAAGAAAATTATTCTGGGAGCACCAGCATCACATCTAAAGCTTTGCACACGTGCCAATGAATGCACCACAGATTTTTCAGAAAATGTCATCTTCCCCACATATATTTACTGAGTTTTGCACTGCTTGTTGCTTTTTAAAAACACTTACTTTTATTAGTTAAGATTTTTAATTTTTTTAAATTAAAACAATTATTGATAGTACAGTGAATAACCTGTGGTGTACATGCTGACTGTCCCCTTTGTCAAAAAAATCTTTCCTGTACAAGACTGTAAAATACTGCAAGGTAGAATGTTGATCCAGAATTACATCAGCCTTATTTCCTGTAGGTTTGCAATGTATAATGTGTAAATACAGCAAATATGATTTATGTATTGAGTATGCAAAGTCAGATGTTTGTGAAGGTTATGGAAAGAAGGATATTACATTTATTAAAGTGGCAGGCATGCCTCACTGAGCAATTGCCTTGTGCTCTTTCTGGTAGCTCTGTAGTATATAGTTCTACATTCAAGTGTGTTCTGTGAAATGAAATATATAGGGCTTACTGACTTGTCAGGTCTAACACATTACACAGTGCACTTTGCAGTGAGAAAGGAATACAAGCCATGGAGCAGGAAACCGAAACTTTTCAGTTGGCACTCTTCAGAAATCACTGCAGGGATTCAAAACCAACTATTTATTTTAGTTTCGACATTCTACTGTAGAGCTGTGAGCACTAATTAATGAAGACGTCAGTTACGGGTAGGTGTAGGTGACTTGAGCCTCAAGCCTTCTCTGATAATTCATTACATGATGATAGTTGATCCAATTGTTATTTCAGCTCTGCACTCCCATCTAATGCTGGAGACCTTTTACCCCCTCTTGCTTATCAAAAACCTATCTACCTCTGCCTTAAAACTATTCAAAGTCTCACTTTCCACTGCCCCTTTAGGAAGAGAGTTCCAGAGAATCTCAATCCTCCAGAGAAAACATTTTGCCTTGCCTAAGTTAAGTGGGTGACCCATTATTCTTAAACTGTGACCACTAATTCTAAATTCTCCTACAAGAGAATTTGTCCTCTCCACATCCACCCTGTTAAAACACTTTGGGCTACTGCCATTAAATTGCCTCTCACTATTAAACACAGTTGTATACAAGCCTGGTATGTACTCAACATGACCCATCCATTCCAGTTACTACTCTACTGCACCTACCATGAACTGTTTTCAATGTATTTACATCCTTCCTTAAATATGGTGACTAGTGCTGTGCAAGGTGTTGTAGCTGTGGCCCTTTTTAACTGAATCATAACCATTGCACTTTTATATTCAATCCTTGCATGAAATGCTAACCTTCTTTTAGATTTCTCAATTACATGCCCGATGTTCACATTACCCTTTTGCAGATCATGCACAGAACACCCAGATCCCACTGCATCTCAAAGTTCTGTAATCTCTCATCTTTTAGGTAATATGCATTTTTATTCTAACTGCCAAAATTAACAATTTCACATTATACTCCATTTGCCCACTTATGTAACATACCTATACATTTCCTTTTCGTCTCCTATGCCCTGGAAGTTCTTTACTCAGACATTATCCCTCAAACCCTGGAGTTATAATTATGCTCTTCCCATAAACTTTCACCATGCACTGACTGGATACTGTTTCCAGATTGTTCTTTGTTGGGGATGTGTTGATTGTGTCCTCAGTTTCCTTTCTTTTTAGGCATGAATGAAGTCAGAATCCATTTTTATAGTAAATCAGAAGAAATATTCAGACACAGTACTTATGTACCATTATGGCACTGGAATCCCTTACTACAGGTATTGTGTATGGGTGCATATGTGCATATTAAATGTCTTTGAGATGTTGCTATTCTTTTAAATTCAGAAAGGCAGGTTTTATTAGATAAGAATGGAAACTTTTAGAAATACTCTGTCACGTAGTATCTTTGGAAAGAGAAACCAACTTAATGTTTCAGGTTAATGATCTTCATCAGAGCAACTGTGCATGAAGGTTTCATTCAGCTCCAATAATACAGATGGCGGGATATAATGTTCACAACTCCATTATTCAGTGGCTTATTGCCGTTTGATTTTCAGTAATAAACCCTGTCTAATTTTTGTTCTTAAGAGTATTATGGATTTGAGCTTTACAAATAAGATATTGAGATACTATTGTCACATACAAAGCCCCCAAAACTCTAAATTTTGGTTTTCCTTAAGCAGAACTATAATCTTGTGTTTATTAATATTACTTACTGTTGTCCTGTTTATTTTAAATAATCATGGAGCTGAGTATATTCTCCACTTGATTCTATGTTGGTTGAAATAAATTGTTCAAGCCAAACATAGCAAAGCTCAATAGGAATTGTAACACAGGAGCTGCAGAATATTATGAAACTTGAATCTAAAATCAAATACTCTGTATCAATAAAATATACAGTAGGCAAATTATAAAAACTGTTAATCATTTGCATTTTAAAATATGTAATTATTATCTTTTTGCAGCTTGAAGCAATACTTATTTCTGAATAGATAAAAAGCTTTTTCCCTTTTTATGATAACTGACTTCAGTTTATTAATTTAAATTTATTTAATTGATTTTAAAATATTGCAAAGAATGACTGAATTTGTACAGTAGTTTGTGATGCCAACATAATGGTTGTATTTTGTCATTTCTAAAGAGAGCTGATTTGCTGACATTCGTATATTAGCATTTCAATTTGATGTCCATCTTGCCTTGATTCTTCCTTTCAAAACGTCTATTCAGAAATAAACTCCACAAACTAAACTCCAAACAAATTAGAATCTATAGCTGCAGTTATCCTTACTTAAGTGGTTGTACCATTTGTTGCACAATGCGATTTCTCTCTTGCAATTTCCCTGAGACGTGTACTCTGTAACTTTTGTACCGAACATTGTTCAGAGAATACTACAGCTGAGTCAGCCACGTTTCTTTGTTCAAGTTACCATTGTCTGCTCCATGCAGGTATTACTGTGCCTTACATATTGATGTATAAAAATATTATGGACACTGATTTGATCCTGAGGATGGTCATACTTGGTAGATTGTTTTTGTTTTTAAGCTGTTGTATTTATGACTTTTTTTGCTGAACTGTTACTGTTATAGAATAAAGTATCTTCTCTTTTGGTTAAAAGAATTAAAATGCATTCAGAGGAATCATCACACAGTTCCCTAATGACAAATGCAGTTTTTTTCCTCTATCTACTGTATTTGCATAGCCTGTAACAATTATTTATTGGATTGACAAATTAAAGGCTGTTAGTTTGCCCTGTGAGGACTTCTTGGCACAAAGAGGATCTGTCACCAGTGCAAAGTATTTCTCCATCTAAAATAGAAAAATGTTAGCCTGGGGCATGCAATGGAATTATTTGTGATATCTGTGCACTGGCTTGCTTGAGAATATGTATTGTTCTGTGAAAATGCTTTGCATTGCTAATGGGGGAAAAATTAAGAGCATCAACAGAAAGGTATTGACACTAAGGGAGAAATAAAGCCAAAGTCTATCATTGTATCATTGTTTGGGAAATTTTTAAGTTTTTAGCCCAAATATTTTTGCACTTTTTGTTCAACATATTACAGTATGCAGTGCTTCATATCATGTCTTCTATATCAATTGTATCAACAGGCGGCCATGTACAATCAATAAAAGATTAAGAAGATAGATAAACTTGCTTATTTATTCTCATATGAAATATTTATTGAATGAGCATTTATAAGTTATCAATAATTGACTTTATTTAAAATCTAGCACTTAAGTGTAATACAATCAGCAGCTATTTTGTGTATACAAAATCTAGCAAACAATTGTGAAGTAAAAGACACGAGTTCCATACACTAAAGAGGTTTGTTAATGTGTTTCCAATATTCTGGAACTGGCAGATTGGATGAGATGAAATCCTGAGGCAATGGAACACTATAATGCTATACGGAACTGTGACTGGTCCATCAGTGTATTGGCAGATCCCATTGTAATAAACAATGACCATATCTACAGCAAATGTTGCCTGCTCAAGAAACATCTGATGAGCTGGAGACAAAGCTCCAAACTCTGTGTACAACAGGGAGGGGTGGAATTGCCTGGACATTATAGTCCAGGAGAGAGTCATGTCTATTTGCTAGATTGGTGAATGTTCGAGGACGGAGTGGTATGACTGCAAAAGAGATGGGAAGAGGGGTCCAAATTGAGCTTCGACCTTACCATTGGCCAACAGGTAGGAGTTCTTGCTCCCTGTGGGTGTTCAAGGGTGAGGACAGCACAGAGGAACTGGATGCCATTCAAAAGGGGGGGATATAAGGGAGAAATTAGATTTTTGTTTTTGAAGGGGAAACTTGTGTAATATCAAAACCATGATCCCAAGATTGAAAGGCTTGACATTTGAGTGTTTAAAGTATCTAGGATTGTACATGATGGAGTTCAGAAGAATGGGTGGGGGGGAAGGTGTCATTGAACTTACCTGCTGAAAAGCCTGGATAGAGTGGGCATGAAGAGGATGTTTCTATTAATAGGAGAGCATAGGATCTAAGGACATAGCCTCAGAATAAGGTTCCCCCTTTAAAACTGAAACAATGAAGAATTTCTTCGGTGGGGGGGGTAAAATTGGAATTTGTTGCCACAGAAGGCTGTGGAAACCAGGTTATTGGGTGTACTTGAGGTATCAGTTCTTCATTGGTAAGGTGTTTAAGGGTTACTAGGAGAAGGCTGAAACAAAAAAATGAAATCAACTGTGATTGAATGGCAAAGCAGACTCAATGGTCTGACGGCCTATACTGCTTCTGTATCTTAGGGTCTTAAAACAAACAGTAGACCTACATGACCATCAAATAATTGACATCTCAATGTGAAAGGTATATTTATTGTTCATGAAATCTGTTAAGGTATTCTGGATATGCTTGCGAGCTATCTAGAAACACAACAAACACTATTTTCCTTACGACAATTAACATGCATTTTTAACTATTAAATATATTGACGGCATCTAAAATTTTTTCTTTTACTCATGTCATTCATTAACTCAAGCAATAAACCTGCCTGATTCCATACTCACCAATTTATGTATGACAGATGCAGCCATCCTTGCTAGATTTGGTTGATGCACTGCCATAAGTTCCAATGTTCACACAAAGGATAGGAACATCCTTGTGTGCCATTAACATTGAGTTGAAGGGTACATAAGTCACCCGGACCAGATGAAATGTACCCTAGGGTTCTGAAAGAGGTAGCAGTAGAGATTGTGGAGGCATCAGCAATGATCTTTCAAAGATCATTGGACTCTGGCATGGTGCCAGAGGACTGGAGAATTGCAAATGTCACTCCACTCTTTAAGAAAGGAGGAAGGCAGGAGAAAGGAAATTATAGACCAGTTAGCCTGACCTCAGTGGTTGGGAAGATGTTGGAGTCAACTGTTAAGCATAAGGTTATGGAGTACTTGGTAAGATAGGACAAAGTCAGCATGGTTTCCTTCAGGGAAAATCTTGCCTGATGAACCTGTTGGAATTCTTTGAGGAGATTACAAGTAGAATAGATAAAGGGGATTCAGTGTCACATGACAAGCAACAATGAATATATCAATTGAGTCAGGTTTTATAAAAACAAACAAACATTTATTAAACTCTGCTCAACAATAGCAAAAAATATTCAAACAACTAATTTAACCGGAAGTTAACCAATATACGGCAACTCTGGAACAGTTCTTAAAATTGTAAATGCGAAAACAGTTCTTAAAGTGGTAGATTTGAACACAGTTCTTAGAATGGTAAATTCAGAAGTCCAAGAGATTTATACAGTCAATTAGGAGAGACTTTACTGAAATAAAGGAATTCTCGAAGGCGTGACATTACTGCTGATCCCAGCCCAAACCTGCCTTGTCCGCAGGATTCACAACGACAGAAATAAAACGGTTTAAAGAAACAAACCTTTTCCTCTGGAGAATAGACACGGCACAATCCTTCCTGCTTTAGCAAAGGATATCTCAGGTGCAGGTCACTATTTCTTGAACGAAGATTCAATAAACGTCAATCCTCGCCAATACCGCCGAATGACATCAGCTTTACTCAACTCTGCAAATTCCTGTACTTTGGTAAGGTCTTCACTCTCCAATACTACTTACAGTAGAAAGTAGAACGCCACTTTAAAACAAAACTGCGTCATAAGACAAATACACAGCATAACAGAGTATCTGATGAATTAAATAACGAACTAAACTTAAAACTAACTGTGTCACCCCAGGGGTCTCCCTTTTATACCCATGGTGAACATGTCATCACATGACCTCACACTGGTGGGAAAATTACATCACCCCACCATTACATGACCATTACCTCATGCTCATAAGATACTCAATTACATCATGGTCATAAGACAGTCACAAGATATCCATGAGGTATGAAACAACGCTGTATAATTGGAGTTTCAGAAGGCCTTTGACAAGGTGTCACACATGAGGCTGCTTACCAAGTTAAGAGCACATGGTGTTACAGGAAAGTTACTGGCATGGTTAGAGCATTGGCTGATTGGTAGGATACAGCGTGTTGTAATAAACGTATCCTTTTCTGGTGGGCTACCAGTGACTAGTGGAGTTTTGCAGGGGTTGGTTGTTGGTACTGCTTCTTTTTATGCTGTAAATCAATGATTTAGATGATGGAATAGATGGCTTTGTTGCCAAGTTTGCAGGTGATACGAAGATTGGTGGAGGGGCAGGTGGTGTTGAGGAAACAGGTAGGTTTCAGAAGGACTTGGACAGATTAGGAGAATGGGCAAGAGAGTTGCAAATGAAATACAATGTTGGAAAATGCATGGGTCATGCACTTTAGGAGTAGAAATCAATGTGCAAACTATTTTCTAAACGGGGAGAAAATTGAAAAATCTGAGATGCAAAGGGACTTAGGAGGCCTTGTGATGAACACCTTAAAGGTTAACTTGCAGGTAGAGTTGGTGCTGAGGAAGGCAAATGCAATGTTAGCATTCATTTTGTTTAGAATACGACAGCAGGGATGTAATGCTGAGCCTTTACAAGGCACTGTTGAAGCTTCAATTTGAGTATTGTGAACAGTTCTGGGCTCCTCATCTAAGATGTGCTGGCATTGGAGAGGGTTCAGAGGAGGTTCACAAGGATGATTCTGGGAATGAAAGGGTTATCATACGAGGAACGTTTGGTAGCTCTGGGTCTGTATTCACCGGAATTTAGAAGGATGGGGAGAGATCTCACTGAAAGCTTTTGAATGTTGAAAGTACTAGACAGAGTAGAAGTGGAAAGGATGTATTCCATGGTGAGAGAGTCTAGGTCAAGAGGGCACAGCCTCAGAATAGAGAGATCCATTTAAAACAGGTGTGGAGAAATCTGTTTAGCCAGAGGGTGGTGAATTTGTGGAATTTGTTACCACAGGCAGCTGTGGAGGCCAGGTCATTGGGTGTATTTAAGGCAGAGATTGATAGGCTCTTGATCAGACACGACATCAGAGGTTACAGGGAGAAGGCTGGGGAGTGGGGCTGAGGATCAGCCATGATTGAATGGCGGGCAGACTCGATGGGCCATATGGCCTAATTCTACTCCTGTGTCTTATGGAATGAAATGAACTCAAGAGTAGATCTGGTAGCTTAGAAGTAGGCTTCTGTGAAGCACCACAGACTAACAACAGCAAAAAATGTACACCATTATAATCTGTCGTTCATTGCTACACATATCTTTCAGTGTACCAACGATATCATCCAGGGGATCAGTGCTGGTTCAATAAGTTCAGAAGTATACACAGAACTGCAGCAAACACTTAAGATTGAGGTGTCAACACGGAGAAACTAAAACACAAGACTAATCAGTACATAATAGATAGTCAAGTAAGCTCACTACCAAATAAAGCTCTGCAGTCCTACCATGTCTCAAATTTAATCTGATATCTATAAAGAAGGCTTCAAGTTATGGTATAGCCCACCCCACCCCAAGGGTGGAACAGTGGTGAAATGTTTAGACCATTGCCTCACAATGCTAGTGACCTGGGATCCTGACCTCCAGTGCTTTTTGCGAGTTGTGACCATATGAGCCATGTGACAATCTGGGTGTCCTGGTTTCCTCCCACATCACAAAGTTTGGTAGATTAATTTTTGCCCCATACAAAATGCCCTCAATCTATCAGTGAATTGTAGAATTGGATGAAATTGAGAATGTTGGGAGAAAAAAATGATTTTAATGTAGGATTAGTGCATAAGTGGTTGATGATCAGCATAGACTTAGTGTGTGAAAGGACCTGTTACTGTACTGTATCCTCTGGCTCCATCAATGCTAAACCCAAGCTGAAGCATTCACAGCCAAATTCAGCAAAAAGTGTCTTTGTCCTGAGAGAAACAGCATTGTAGAAACTAGTCTTCAGCTAATATGATGCACTCTTATATCAAGATACAACAATGGATACACTAAAGGTAAGGGGAGCTGTGCTGAAGGCCTCAGATCCTGTTCATAAAAAGCATTACCATCTGATATGAGTAACTAGCATTCGATAAGCCTTACCTCAATTGACAGCAGAGTGATGTCCTCAACAGTTCTTTCGAATAGTACTTATGCACTAATAGTTGTTCACGGATGCCCTGTTCCCATTTCACTGGCGTTGACTGGCCTCAGACCTCATCACCAGACTGCTGAGATAGCAGAATATAATAGCAGGAGTTGGTCATTCAGTTCTTTGCTCAATAAATTATTACTTACCTTTTACTTCAGAAGTAATTTGACTTACCCAATATTACTCAATTCCCATAACATCTAAAAATCTGTCAATTTCCTGAATATACTCAGATGAACCTCCAATGTCCCCAGTGGGGAATTCCAAAGATTCACTGCCTTTTGAGTGAAGAAATTTCTCCTTATTCTAACCTGAGACTGTGGCCCTTGATTCTAGACATTTTCAAAACTTTATACTTGTGACTAAGAAGACCTCTAAACACAAGAGTATAGACCACATGGTAAAGCAGGCTTTTGGCACTCTGGGCTTCATCAGTTAGAGAATTGAGCATACAATCTGCAATGTTATGTTTCAGTTGTACAATATGTGGGTGAGGCCATAGTTTTAAATATTGTGTTCAGTTTTAGTCACCCTGCTATAGCTATAGAAAAAATCCCAAGCTTCTTGACATGAAAAGCACAAAGGAGATTAACAAGGTTGTTGCTGTGATTCAAAGGACTGAGATATGGAGAGAGGCTGAGCAAGGTGGGAATTTATGCAATGGAACGGAGGAGAATAACCAATGACATTGCAGAGGTGTGCAAAATTATGAGGATGATCATCAGTTTTTCCCCTCCCAGAATTGGGAAATCAACAACTACAGGAAATAAGTTTAGAGTGAGAAGGAAGAGATTTATCTATGGAAGCCTAAGGGGTAACTTATTCATTCAGTGGGCAGTTCATTTATGTAATAAACTGCTAGAGGAAGTGATTGAGGCAGGTACATTAACAACATTTAAACCATGAACTTGGATAGATATACAGATAGGAAAGGTTTAGAGGGATAAGGACCAAACATGGGGAAATGGGACTAGTTTGGATGGAAATCTTGATCAGGATGGACCAGTTGGGTTGAAGAACCTGTTTTTGTGCTGTATAAATCTATGGTTCTTACGAGAAGCAAGGGATATTTTGATGCAGATTATGGTTTTGCTGTCTGAGTGGTACAAATTCGTTAATTACACATGATATCTGGAGGAGATATAAATAAAAGTTGAATAGAGAGAGAAAAAGCTGAAACCATGAAATACAGAACATAGCAGTTGCCAGAAATCCAGAAGAAAATAGAATGCTTAAAATAACCCAGCAGTTCAGGCAACATTTGTGGAAAGAAAAGTACTAAGTTAATATTACAGGTGTCATCAGAAACAGCTGGTTTAGATACACATTTCTGAATTCAACATTGTTCTTGAGAAATGTAATTAGATTAGATTAGATTAGATTATGAGGACATGCAGTCCTCTTTTATTGTCATTTAGTAATGCATGCATTAAGAAATGATACAATGTTTCTCCAGAATGATATCACAGAAACACAAGACAAACTGACTGAAAAACTGAGAAAAACCACATAATTATAACATATAGTTACAACAGTGCAAAGCAATACCGTAATTTCATGAAGAACAGACCATGGGCACGGTAAAAAAAAAGTCTCAAAGTCTCTCGAAAGTCCCATCATCTCACGCAGAGAGTAGAAGGAAGAAAAAAAACTCTTCCTGTCATGAGCGCCGCAAACTTGCCGATGCAGCATCCTGGAAGCACCCGACCACAGCCGACTCTTGAGTCCGTCCGAAAACTTCGAGCCTCTGACCAGCCCTCCGACACCGAGCACCGAGCACCATCTCTGCTGAGTGCTTCGACCCCGGCCCCGGCAACAGGCAATAGGCAAAGCTGAAGATTTGGGGCCTTCCCTCTGGAGATTCTCAATCGCACAGTAGCAGCAGCAGCGTAGCGGGCATTTCAGAAGTTTCTCTAGGTGTTCCTCTGTGCTTCTCACGTCCGTCTCCGTCAAATCAGGATTGTTCACGGCCCCTAGTTAACACATATGATATCATTTCAGAGCGGCCGCGTGCGCTACATCGCACCGCCATCTTCTCCTCCCCTCCTTAATAAGCTTATTACAAAGATGTTCCTCAAGCCTACAAATGGCTTCATTACAAGTGTACGAGGCCAATGAGAGAGTAGAGTGGAAATTGCACAAATGTCAAAGTGAAAAAAAATTACTGCATGGAGTTGAAACTTACTGATGAAGAAGGTTTCTGATCACTTTCAGAATTTGACTGTGCAATCACCAAGAATTGACTAGTTTGTCCATCAGTGCTATGCTTTTGCAGGAGAGACTTTATTGCTAAAACTATAAGAAAATAATTCTATACAGCACTAATCAATATCTAGCAAAGATATAAATGAAAATCAATAACCTTTTGCAGAAGTGACTCTGAATCATACAAGCTTAGAAACTAGCACTGCACGTGGATCATTGTTTTGTTATGGATGGGCTGCAATGTTTCCAGATCATGTGCACACCAACCCACCTCACTACACCTTGTATGGGCTGTCTTGCGTACAAAAGACCAGGAACAAATTTGGCGTTCTACAAGGAATGCAAAAATTTCTTTAGGCAGCACATATTTTTACCCGATGCAGAAGAATTTCTGACTCCTCCAAATTGACAATAATTTCTCAACCATTCATTCATATGTTCTTGTTAGTAAACCTTGGCTTGTCTGCAGCACTCTGTTGCTTAGCAACACCTCCTGTCCTAAAGAAACCCAAGTCTACGTGGGTCGCAATTTCCTCTGATTAGTATTTCAAACATAATAGAAATCAAATGAAAAGTATTATTTCATTTTAAAACATTAATGGTATTTCAGCTCTCAGCTTAATTTTACAATCTTTATTATGGAAACAGAAAATTAAATGTAGGAGTAGACCATTAAACCTTTTGAACCTGCATTCAATATGATTACAGCCAATTTTCTGTTTCAATAATATATTCCTAATCTCTCATCATACCTCTTGATAGCTTTTAATATCTAATATCTGGCTCCTTCTAAAATATAATCAGTTAATTCACTTCCACAGCTTTCTGTGGCAGTGTATTCCACAGATTCACCACATTTGAGTGAAAAGGTTTTCTTCACTTCATTCCTATATGTCTTACCTCCACATATCCTGAGGGGATGTCCTCTCATCCTAGACACCATTCTAGCCAGGGATCCCCATATCCTGATGCTGTGACCTCATCCTAGACACCATTCTAGCTGGGCGGGATGCGGGGGCGGTTGATATGCTACCTGCTTCCACCTCGTTAGAATTATGCACATTTCAGTCAGATCATCTTGCACTCTTATAAATTCTAGCTGACACAATACCTCATGATGTACCAGAAATCAATCTGGTGAAAATTTGTTGCACACTCTCACACTCTCTATTGCAAGGACAGGGACGAAAACTCCACACAATACTCTAGATGTGGTGTTAAAAATACCCTG
This sequence comes from Mobula birostris, assembly GCF_030028105.1. NCBI lineage: Eukaryota > Metazoa > Chordata > Chondrichthyes > Myliobatiformes > Myliobatidae > Mobula > Mobula birostris. The sequence continues at coordinate 206,565,762 of NC_092372.1, forward strand.
CTTAGTTGTAGTAAGGCATCCTTCTTCCTGTACTTGTAAAGGCTATTTGTTATGTATGCACAGAGCAAGAACAATAACTGAATAATATGCTTAAACATGTTTACTGAGTCATGTTAGCAACGGTACAGAGCGGGAGCTACAAACCAAGCCCGCTGAGATGAAAAAATGTGCACTCGAAAGCCCATGCAAAAAGAGAAAGCCCTCTGCACATAGGAAGCTCAATCAATTCACTGCGCTATCAAACGGCCACATGTGCAACTATCACATTCTCGTAATTGATTTGTACAGTACAAAGGATAACCTTCCAGTTGCCTATTTAACTGCTTGCTTTACCAACACCTTTGCTTTCAATGATGGTGTGCAAAGGCATACAAAAGTCCTTTTGAAAACATATCAACACTTTCCAATCCAGCACCATTAAAATTATATTCCATCTTTCTTTTTGATTAACCTTCCAAATTGGACCAAGTTTGCATTCATCCTCACTTTATATCATAATGTGTTCTGTAAAATTATGTTTATTACTTCCTGCTCTGTAGTTTTGAATATTCTTCAATGTGATTGGTTCCTCAATCAGTTTGCCATTGCTGAAAATCAGAATACCATCAAGCAACACTGGTAAATAGGATATACATGACAAAGGGAGTTGTCTTCATCTCTGAAATGGCTGATACAGATGAGTTAATATTAGATTATAACTGTTAATATGACTAGGCAATATGGGATTCTGAGAATAATGGGCTCGTGAGTGGCCTTGTCTCTGGTTTATCTTGCTAATTGTCTTAAATCAATTAATGACTCTCTTCTTTTCCCTCTCCCACACTTAGGCAAGAACATAAGAAACAGGAGCAGCAGTAGGCCATCTAGCCCACTGAGCAATGCTTCATCATTCAATAAGATCATGGCTCATCAGAGGGTTCCCAGTTCCCTCAAAGTTAATCCTGTTTTAATACTGGATAAAAATGAAGGTTTTTTTGTTTAATTCTGTTTTTATCTAATTTTCCCATACAAGTTCCATTGTACAAATTCCTCCTAAATTTTCTATTTGATGTTTATAATTATGGTCAAAGCTTAGATTTATCAGTCTTAAGCAATAAATCCAAAATAAAATCGAAGCCCAGCATTGAAAATCATAATCGTTGTTGATCCATCTCAATCACACAAAATTTAATTGAGTTTTAAGCATATTTTATAGACAACTACCAGTCACCTTCTCTAATCCAAATACACCTATGACTGCATGGCCAGATTCTCTACTAGTTGATACCACTATAGTTGGCCAAATCTCAAAGAACAATGAGTTGGAAGGAGCTAGTTAGCTTAGCGATATGGTGTCATCACAACCTTTCCCTTAATATTAACAAAACAAAATAGTTACATAGGACATAGAATAGTACAGCACATTACAGGCCCTTCGGCCCACAATGTTGTGCCAACCCTCAAACCCTGCCTCCCATATAACCCACCACCTTAAATTTCTTCATATACCTGTCTAGTAGTCTCTTAAACTTCACTAGTGTATCTGCCTCCACCACTAACTCAGGCAGTGCATTCCATGCACCAACCACTCTCTGAGTAAAAAACCTTCCTCTAATATCCCCCTTGAACTTCCCACCCCTTACCTTAAAGCCATGTATTGAGCAGTGGTGCCCTGGGGAAGAGGCGCTGGCTATCCACTCTATCTATTCCTCTTAATATCTTGTACAGCTCTATCATGTCTCCTCTCAACCTCCTTCTTTCCAAAGAGTAAACCCCTAGCTCCCTTAATCTCTGATCATAATGCATACTTTCTAAACCAGGCAGCATCCTGGTAAATCTCCTCTGTACCCTTTCCAGTGCTTCTACATCCTTCCTATAGTGAGATGACCAGTATTGGATGCAGTACTCCAAGAGTGGCCTAACCGGAGTTTTTTAGAGCTGCATCATTACATCGCGACTCTTAAACTCTATCCCTCAAATTATGAAAGCTAACACCCCATAAGCTTTCTTAACTACCCTATCTACCTGTGAGGCAACTTTCAGGGATCTGTGGACATGTACCTCCCAGATCCCTCTGCTCCTCCACACTACCAAGTATCCTGCCATTTACTTTGTACTCTGCCTTGGAGTTTGTCCTTCCAAAGTGTACCACCTCACACTGCTCCGGGTTGAACTCCATCTGCCACTTCTCAGCCCACTTCTGCATCCTACCAATGTCTCTCTGCAATCTTCAACAATCCTCTACACTATCTACAACACCACCAACCTTTGTGTCATCTGCAAACTTACCAACCCACCCTTCTACCCCCATATCCAGGTCGTTAATAGAAATCACAAAAAGTAGAGGTCCCAGAACAGATCCTTGTGGGACACCACTGGTCACAACCTTCCAGTCTGTATGTACTCGCTCCATCATGACCCTCTGTCTTCTGCAAGGCAAACCAATTCTGAATCCACCTGGCCAAACTTCCCTGGATCCCATGCCTTCTGACTTTCTGAATAAGCCTACCGTGTGGAACCTTGTCAAATGCCTTACTAGAATCCATGTAGATCACATCCACTGCACTACCCTCATCTATATGCCTGGCCACCTCCTAAAAGAACTCTATCAGGCTTGTTAGACACGATTTGCCCTTCACAAAGCCATGCTGACTGTTCCTGATCAGACCATGATTCTCTAAATGCCCATAGATCCTACCTCTAAGAATCTTTTCCAACAGCTTTCCCACCACAGACGTAAGGCTCACTGTAAGGCTCAAAGTAATTACCCAGACTATCCCTACTACCTTTTTTGAACAAGGAGACAACATTCGCCTCCCTCCAATCCTCCAGTACCATTTCCGTGGACAACGCGGACATAAAGATCCTAGCCAGAGGCTCAGCAATCTCTTCCCTCGCCTCGTAGAGCAGCCTGGGGAATATTCCGTCAGGCCCCGGGGACTGATCTATCCTAATGTATTTTAATAACTCCAACACCATCTCTCCCTTAATATCAACATGCTCCAGAACATCGACCTCACTCATATTGTCCTCACCATTATCAAGTTCCCTCTCATTGGTGAATACCGAAGAGAAGTATTCATTGCGGACCTCGCTCACTTCCACAGCCTCCAGGCACATCTTCCTACCTTTATCTCTAATCGGCCCTACCTTCACTCCTGTCATCCTTTTGTTCTTCACATAATTGAAGAATGCCTTGGGGTTTTCCTTTACCCTATTCACCAAGGCCTTCTCAGTAGTTAGTCATTGACGTCAGGAAGGGGTATAGTGCCCATGCTCCAGTCGACATCAGCACTGTTGAGGTTGAGAGGGTTGAGAGCTTCAAGTTCCTAGGAATGAACATCACCTATCCTGACCTGGAATTGATGGCTTTGTGGCAAAGTTTACAGATGATATGAAGATAGTTGGAGGGGTAGGTAGTGTTGAAGAAGCAATGCAATTGCAGCAAGACTTAGACAAATTGGAAGAATGGGCAAAAAAAAGTTAGGTGGCATACAGTGTTGGGAAATGTATGATAATGCATTTTGGTAAAAGGAACAAGAGTGCGGACTATTATCTAAATGGGGAGAAGGTATAAAAATCAGAGGTGCAGAGGGATTTAGGAGTACAGATGCAAGACACTCAGAAGGTTAATTTACTGGTTGTTCTGTGGTAAAGCAGACAAATGCAATGTTGGCATTTAATTCAAGGGGAATAGAATGTAAAAGCAAGGACATAATGGAGGCTTTATAAGACACTAGTCAGGCTGCACTTGGAGTATTGTCAACAGTTTTGGGCCCCATATCTCAGAAAGAATGTGTTGTCATTAGAGAGTCCAGAGGAGATTCATGAGGATGATTCTGGGAATGAAGAAGTTAACATATGAGGAGCGTTTGACAGATTTGTGCCTGTAATCACTGGAATTTAGAAAAATGTGGGCAGTGGTGGTGGTGGGGGGTGGGGGGAGGGTCTCATTGAATCCTACCAAATGTTGAAAGGACTTGAGAAGGTGGATGTGGAGAGGATGTTTCCTATGGTGGGAGTATCCAGAACTAGAGGGCACAGCCTTAAAATTGAGGAACAACCTTATAGAACAGAGGTAAGGAGGATTTTTTTTTTAGCCAGAGAGTAGTTAATCTGTGGAATGCTGTGCCACAGACTATGGTGAAGCCCAAGTCCATGGGTATATTTAGACTGGAAGTTTCCTGATTAGCTTGGGCATCAAAGGATATGGCAAGAAGGCAGGTGTATGGGGTTGAGTGGGATCCAGGATCAGCCATGATGGAATGGCAGAGCACACTCAATGGGCTGAATGGCCTAATTCTGCTCCTGTCTTATGGTCTTACGGACATTGATGTAATCGTCAAGAAAGCTCATTGATGCCTCTACTTCCTCAGGAGCTAAAGAAATTTGGCATTATCCCATCAACCTTTACCAATTTTTGTCGCTGCACCAGAGAATGCAACCTATCTGGATGCGTAACAGCTTGGTTTGGCAACTTCTCTGCACAGGACTGCAAGTAACTGCAGAGAGTTGAGGACACAACTCAGCATATCACAGAAAACAGCCACCCTTCCATGGACTCTGCCTCACAGCCACCCTTCCATGGACTCTGCCTCACTGCCAGCAGCAAGCATAATCAACCCACCTACCTCAGACATTCTCTGTTCTCCCTCTCTCATCAGGAAGGAGATACAAAAGGCAGAAAACACATACCACCAGGCTCAAGGACAACCTCTATCCTGTTGTTATCAGACTCTTGAATAGACCTCTTGTACGATAAGATGGACTCTTGAGCTCACAATCTACCTCATGATCTTGCTCTTTATTGTTTACCAGCACTGCATTTTCTCTGTAGCTGTTACTCTTTATTCTACATTCTGTTATTTTTTTTATCTTGTTCTACCTGTAGCCCCCTGGTAAGCCTCAAGCGCGCTCGGCTTGCTTTCGTCTAGGGGGAGCAGCCTTCAGCCCCGCCAAACTGGATAATCAAGTTTGTGTGGATGCTGTGTGATGTACCCCACCCCGCCAAGTAACAGACAATACACCATATGCGATTAAATGATTACACTTTATAGATCTTACTGAAACTATGTAATTAATAGAGATAAAATATAAAAGGAAAAGTAAAAGGCGCCAAACTTATCAAAGTTCAACCACTTCATGCACAACAGTTGGAGATCAATTAGCGGAGTCTTCTTTCCACCATTCGATCCCTTCCGATCTCCTTGACCCGCCATCTGGGACCAACCATGGTGGTCGACCAGACGCTCCACACAAGTCTGTCTTCGTCTCCTCTCCTCGCCGAAGACCCTGGGCTTCGGACTCCCGCTCGGGGTCCGTTCCATCAGCCGGCTTACAGCATCACGTCTCCTCTCTCTGTCCCCATCGCGCCTTCTGCCCCAAAGCCCACAAAAACAATAGCTTACAGACACACAAGAAAGAATAACATTTATCCCAATAGGTTAGCAAATGAATACAATTCTCTTATCAGTAATTATAACCCAAACAAGCTGCAAGAGAGAAGCACTTTCTCAGCAGTTAACATAAAAGAAGAAATCTCTGACGTACCTGAATGCACCTGATCTGTATGAACAGTATGCAAGACAAGCTTTTTACTGTATCTTGGTACATGAGACGATAGTAAACCAAAACAATAACGACTGACGAATCCCATTTGCTTTTAGGATATATTGGTTACTGGTGTGATGGTGGTGAACAAAGGTCATAAGAGCAAAAGCTTGGGAAGAAATAGGCAGGGAAACAAAAGATGTTTGAAATTACCTGAAAAAAATTTGTTTAGAAGTACTTAAATATAAAACCGAATCAGCTTACAATTGTTGGCTGGAAATCGATTCAGCTTCTGCAAAGTTTTATTTAGATAATTGGAGGTATCTGATTTTAGCAAAACACCAATAAAAACAGAAAAACCAAGTATCAAACTGAAAATTCAAGCCTGGTGGTGTACTGACATATTGACATTTTAGGAGTAGGTTGCCATTACTGAAAGGACATAATCTGCCCTGATGCAAAGTTTCCACTCGAAACTTCAACAATTTCTTTACTCCCATAGATCTGCTAAGTTCCTCCAGCAGACTGGTTGTTGCTCGGATTCCAGCACCTGCATTCTCGTGTCTCTCTTCATAAATCGTCTCTGCAGCTACCACAGCAATGTTTCTGTTTTCTCCAGCCCTTTCCACCCATCACCTCCCAGCTTCTTACTACATCCCCCTCCGCCAGCAAGCTGGTTTCATCTATCACCTTCCGGCTTGTACTCCTTCCCCTCCCCCACTTTCTTATTCCTGCATCTTTCCCCTTCCTTTCCAGTCCTGATGAACGATCTTGACCTGAAATGCCGACTGTTTATTCATTTCCATAGATGCTGCTTGACCTGCTGAGTTCCTCCCACATTTTGTGTGTATGTGTTGCCCTGTACTTTCTCAGCACCTTTTAGGTAGTACAAAAGACAATGGGAAATGCTACAGAATTCTATTCCTTGCTTAACCTAATAGCCTGGAAGTATCCCAGGTTGTGATGAAGGCAAGGGAGGAGATTCTGATGGCTCTGACATAAAGTTTCAAATCTTTTCCAGCTGCATGCTGAACATCAGAAGTACTTGCAGGGAGACTGCAAAAGTTTATACAGGAGGTCAAATGGGAGAATGGTAAAGGGATGGGTATCTGGTGACAGAATAAGAGGAACCAGGAGCAGGTCATACTCCCCCTCTGCGGTGCTCCACCATACAAATGGATAATGGTTGATTTCATCTTGGCTTCAATCCCATGTTCCCACCTGTTCTCTATAACTCTTAACTTCCCCAGACCTAGGGAGTAGATCTAGCAGACTATGCAGAAAAGGGCTCCACTTTTTCTGAGTTTATTGAAAATGGTAATTAATGAGGAACTGGCCTTATCATGATAATAAAACAACCACCTGCGAGCATACAGACTACTTGCCTTTTAAAACAAAGTGAGTAAATTTCAGACTTTGTTTTACTTCTATCTGACTGAAATAAGAGTTCAAGTTCCCTCTCCATGTCTGTACTTAATCATACATGGACTAAATTTTGATTACAGTATACATAAGAAACTAAAAGCAAAAATCAGTGTGAACCTTTACAGTAAACCATTCCAATAAAACACAAAACAACTACAAAGAACAATATCTTATCTTCTGACTATAGATGTTAATGTTCTCAGAACTCAAAATGGAATTCAACACGTTCAGATAACTGACCAATCTGGTTTGTATCATAACTGGCTATTTTGATGAAAGCTAACATTAACTCCGTTTTTCTCTCTCCATGGATACAGCCCGACTTACTTTTTCATTTCAAATTTAGAGCAACTTCCCATTCTCATTCACCTCTTTCCATTTACAATTCCTCCAGACTGAACAGCTACAATATTACAAGCCTTCATCTCACCAGGATCCTCCATGTTTACCATAATTTAATCTTCTTTTAACTCCAAAAGGGTGGTGGATATACTAACAAGCTGCCATACTTAAAGTGGAGGCTGATGGGGGGAAAAGGCAGAAGAATGGGGTTGAGAGGGATATTAAATCAGCCATGATGGAATGGCCTAATGCTGCTCCTCTATCTTATGGTTATACAGGTGGGTATAATTACAATGTTTAAACAACATCTTGGCCTATGCTTAGAAATGATTTAGAGGAATATGGGCCAAATTCAGTTAAATGGGACTAGATACACATATTGCTTGGCACAGAGGGTTGGGCCGAAACTGTTTAGTTCTATTATTCCAGCCTATTATAGACACTGAAGACATCAGCAAGACTGCAGATACTGGAATTTGGACAAAAGACAATCTGCTGGAGGAACTCAGTGAGCAAGTAGCATCGGTGGAGGCAAAGGGATGGTGGCCTCTTTTGGGATTGAAAGTATAAGGGAAATGTACGGTTATTGTCATTTTCTGGGTTCTTTCCAACCCTTCCTCTTCTTCACAACTTAGCATAGCTTTGCCCTTTTCCCTTGGACACTGTTCACATTAAAGTTTTGTGAACTATCGACCCGCTTCAGTGTCACTCACTCCGCACTTGGGGGTGGGGGCAAGGGAAAATAAAACAGTAAATGCTAGGCCAAACAGGGCTGTTAACTAAATCTCCCAGATGGGAAACGAAGCCTACACTGACAAGTATGGAGTTAAATACTATCACGATTAAATAATTAGCTGACACGTGCAAATTCACAAGCACAATTGCCGTATCTACTGTGCTGCCAAATCCGTGGTTGTGACACAACTCTCCCCACCTTTGAGATATTTTCCAGAGGCAGTGTCTTAAAAAGGCGGCATCCATCACTAAAGGCCCTTGCCATCCGGGACATGCCCTCTTCTCATTAACAGCATTGGGAAGGGGGTACTTGAGACTCAAGGCCCAGACTTGATTCAGATACAGTTTCAGATATGATTCAGATACAGTTTCTTCCCACTCACCATCAAATTTCTGAACAATCTTGAACACTAGATGTATTTTGTGACTTATAGTCATTTTATGTCCTTGCACTGTACTGCTGCCTCAAAATAACAAATTTCATGTTATTTGAGATAATGATAATAAACCTGATTCTGATAATGAGTGACAAGCAACTACCAAAGCACCAGGCTCTGTAATTCCTCCCTTAGACCCCTGCAGGTCCTCCTTAAAATGTACATTTTTGCTCTGCTATATTGTTCTCATATGTAGGTGATGATGGAGCATCTTGACATATAAAGACTACCAAGCAGGTGCTACATGTGAGTAAATTCTGCAGAATTTGTCGGTATATCCACACTTCAAGATATGCAACCAGTTCCTTAAGGTTGTTATAGTTGGAGGTGGTAATGGGGACAAGCTCCCACGACCTATTTATGCTCCCAATGGCTTGCACCTCAACTCCTGGCTTTCACACAGCTATTAAACCAAGCGGAACCATTTCCACTTACATGAGAAAGGGAAAAGGCGGGTTACTGGTGCCTTAAAACCAGTTGCTTCGGGCAGATGGGGCTCGTCAGCTGTGGTTGGCAGCTCTTCTCGAGGAAGGAAAACTCTGATCTCAAATCTGGAGCCAGAGTCCCTACATTGAGTTCAATGATGACTGGCAACTCGTGTGACACTGGTGGTACCAAACTGCACTGGTCTCTGCTGTTACTTTGGGTTCATCAGATGCAGTGGTGGTGGGGGGGGAATCTTGCTACATGGGTAACAGCTTACTCTCCATATAATACTGCCCAGGCTTCAGTATCTAGACAGCTAGGACACAATACCCATGATCAACTTTGACCGACGGAGGCCTCACACTCAGAAGGTATGCAACCAACGAAGCAGCCTACCGGATACACACATAAAACACTGGTGGAACTATGCAGGTCAGGCAGAATCTAAGGAGAGAAATAAATGGTCGGTAACTGCGTTTTACAGTACCATTGAGTGTCCTGACAAGTTGCATCTCCATCTGGTATGGGAGTAGTCAGGCATCAGACCTGAAGTCCCTACAAAGGACTGAGAGGATCATAGGAGTCTCCCTACTATCCATTGGGGGCATTTATCAGGAGCGCTGCATACGCAGGGTCCTTAGTATGATCGAGGATCCCACCCATCCATCTTGTATCTTCTTTGACTTTCTACCATCAGACAAGAGACTATGATGCGTGAAAACAAGAGGGGTCAGGACGAGAAACCAGTTTCTTCCCCCAGGCCACTAGGCTTCTGAACTCTCGGCCGCATCGTTTTTGAAATGGAACTGTTTAATCTCTTCCGTACCTTACAATATTTAACATTAATGCACTCTAGTTTGCTATTTATGTGTGATTCAGCTGCAGATTTTATCCTTACCTTCATAAGTTAGCGTGTGTTATGTGCTTTACACCCTGGTTCGAAGAAACGTTTGTCTCGTTTCTATTTATATACGTTATATACATGTATGTAGCTAAATGACAATAAATTTGACTCAACACACTCACAAATGATGGAGGAACTCTGTGGAGCATCTATGGAAAGGAAAAAAAATGCTCAACATTTCGAGCTGAGACCCTTCATCAGAAATGTTAAGTAAGTCAGAAGCCCAAGGGACAATTAGATCCTGCCTCAGTTAAGCCGAGGAAAGAAAGATTTTTTGGAAGATGTAATTCATCAGAAACGTTAAGGAAGTTTTCTCAGGGGACAATCAGACCCTGCCTCAGTTAAGTCGAGGAAAGAAAGATTTTTTGGCAGATGTAATTGCCGGAGTCGCCAACAGGCGTCCGTTGGAAGCGGAAACGCCTCGTCGCCAAGAACGCGCCAGGTTTGAACCCGCGCCTGCGCACTCGGCCTGGCCGGGAAAAGGGCGCGCGGGTTGGGTGGCGGCTGGGGAAGGTTGTTGGTGACAAAAGGTGGCTGGGCTTTGCCGTGTCTTCATCACCAGGTAGGAGAACGAGAGAGGTTGGGATTTGTCTCGCTTGCGTTGTGCCAAGGAAAGTTTGGAGGTCGGTTCTACCCCTATACCACCTCCCGAGCTGTCGGAGAGCAGAGGGGATCTGCAAACTACCAGCAGCTCAGCTACAGCTGCTGCTAATGTGTCATTGTCTACAGCCTGTTTAGTTATAAATTTCGCGGACTGTGTCAGTGTGTAGACTTATGTGGGCAGCTTCCTTGCTATCTGGTCAATACTCGTGCCATCTGTATTAAAGAATGTGTATAGAAACGTGCCAGCCAGTTTGTGTGCAGCAAACCCCATCAGTAGTTAAGTGACGGTAACCAAAGCTGTTTCATTGATGCCAACTGAGAGATAAATATTGGCCTGGGTATTACATATGGATGCTCTGAAATCAAAGTGTAAAGCCATGTAGAATCTTATCTGCAGTGAAGTTTTGAGTGCCACTCTGATCATTTCATTAGTTCCTAACATAGTGTACAACAGAATTGGAAATTTATCCTTGAGGGTATTTGGGTAACTGTAAAACTGTACGGTTGCTTGATGTGACAAACGGATTTGAACAGGTATAGAATTGAGAGTAATGTAGCACTTGTTGTATTGTGAGTATATTTGATGGTGGAGTGTTGGAGGGGACTGGATCTATGATACATAATTTAGATTCACAGAATAATACAGCACAATTTGCTACATGTTGTCAGCTACAAAAATATCCATTTGTCCCTACTCCCTCCTGTTAGCAAACTTAATCTTTTAATGTTACTTCCTACATCATCTTTTTATTTACTGCAATATTTTTGGTACAGTACTGTATCAAATGCCTTCTGAAAATCTTGTTATGGTACATCCGCTGGATCTTCATTATCCACAGCATATGTTACTTCTTCAAAGAACTCCAATAGAGTTGCTAAACTTGATTTCTTAGTTATAAAATCCTGTTTACCATGGATTTTTCGAAGTGCCCCTGCAATAACCTTTCTTGCAAAAAGATTTAGATGTTCTTCCAGTGCTAACTGGTTGGTACTTTCCTGTTAGCTGATATCTTTCTTTTCTGAAGAAATATTCACCCTGTTTTATACTTTATACTTTATTGTTGCCAAACAATTGATACTAGAACGTACAATCATCACAGCGATATTTGATTCTGCACTTCCCGCTCCCTGGATTACAAATATTAAATATTAAAAATATTTTTAAAATAGTAAAAATTAGTAAATATTAAAAAATTAAATTATAAATAGAAAATAGAAAAATGGAAAGTAAGGTAGTACAAAAAAACTGAGAGGCAGGTCCGGATATTTGGAGGGTACAACCCAGAATCAGGTCAGGATCCGTTCAGCAGTTTTATCACAATTGGAAAGAAGCTGTTCCCAAATCTGCCCGTACAAATCTTCAAGCTCCTGAACCTTCTCCCAGAGGGAGAACGCTATGTTTAGTAACACACATCAAAGTTGCTGGTGAACGCAGCAGGCCAGGCAGCATCTCTAGGAAGAGGTGCAGTCGACGTTTCAGGCCGAGACCCTTCGTCAGGACTAACTGAAGAGATGCTGCCTGGCCTGCTGCGTTCACCAGCAACTTTGATGTGTGTTGCTTGAATTTCCAGCATCTGCAGAATTCCTGTTGTTTACGCTATGTTTAGTGTAGTTTTGGAATTCATTTCCCAATGGAAGGCTAGGGAAGCTCAGTTTCTGAGTATTCAGGCTCCAAGTGCATTCATTTGGCTCTAATGGAGCATGAAACAGTACAACACAGGAACAGGCCCTTTGACAAACTAATTAAACAAGTAACTAAATGTTTAACTAAACTAGTCCCTTCTGCCTACACAGGTCCATACACCTCCATTCTCTGAATATTCATGTATATATCAAACAATCTCTTAAATACTACTTTGTATTTGCCTCCACTTACCACCTCTGGCAATGCATTCCGGGCACCCACCACTGTTTCCTCACACATCTACTTCCAACCTCCTGCGACTTGAAATGTATGCTGTCTAATATTAGACATTTCAACCTTGGGATAAACATACTATCTGTCTATTCTACTTGTTTCTCTCATAATCTTCTAATTTTCTATTTGTTCTCTTCTCAGCCTCTGCCACTGAAAACAACTCAAGTGTGTCCAGTCTATCCTTATAGCATATGCTCTCTAGTCCAGGCAGCATCCTAATAAACCTCTTCTACGTGCTCTCCATAGGCTCCACATTGTTCTTATAATGAGGTGACCAGAACTGAATGCAATACTCCACATGTGGCCTAACCAAAGTTTTATAAAGCTAAAACATAATTTCTTGATTCTTCAACTCATTGCCTTGACTATAAAGGCAAGCTGTCTTTGCCACCCTATCAACTTGTATTGCAACCTTCAGGGTATGGACCCTGAAATCCCTCTGGCCATCAACACTGCTAAAGGTCCTGCCATTGCCTGTGTACTGTCCTTTTGCATTTGATCTTCCAAAGTGTGACCAATTACACTTTGAATAAACTCCACCTGTCATTTCTCTGCCCATATCTGCAAGTGATCTATATCCTACCATATCCTTTAGCAATCTTCTTCACAATCCATAATGCCACCAATCTTTGTAGACCTGAGGGACTGCAGATGCTGGAATCTAGGGCAACAAATAACTATTGGAAGAATTTAGCAAGCTGAGCAGCATTTGTTTATCTTTGTATCATGAGTAGACTACATCATTCACGTGCCCAACACCAAACTTCCCACTGTTCTGAGCTCCATCAAGTTACCAGGTGGACAGAGGAAATATAGCTTTCGACAAAAGATATTACAACTAACTAATGGAATCCCTGACCCATGTCTCTTCAAAATGGAGAAGGGTTGTTTAGGATGATATGAATCTTAAGCCTATTCATCAGGAGCATCTTAAAGCTTTGTGTGAATCAATTATAGCTGAGTGTGTGTATCATCTCCCAAACTACTCATCAAGATTCTCTGAAATTCTGAGTCCCTTGGTAACCTCATCAGTCACATTGCAAATTGTTGAATTTCAGTGAAAGGAAGTCCCTGAACCCAAGTTGTTTGTTGATTGAGCTTTATGTATGTTACATACAGTAGCTGGGAAATATTTTGCTGGTGACTGGACCTATAATTGGTTCAATAGTATTTATAGGGTTTAAGAGTTATGGTCACAGTAACACTTAATGCCGCAACCGGTTCTGATGTCAGAGGATTTAAATGTCCACATTCAAGAATGCTTCAGCGATAGTACTGTTTGTTGTGCTGAATAAATCCCAGCTGCCAGAACAGCAGGAGGTGAATGAACAAACAGGAGTGATAAATGTAGATGACATCCTCACCAATGCACGTATCACTCCATTCTTACAGTCACGTGACAGTGACTCTAATAATGACAACTGCACAAAACCTTCCCTCCAGGAAGTGTGAGATATTGCCATCACACTGGCACAAATCACATATCTAACACTCAGCTAGATATCTGGGAGATACTATTGGCTATCAGCAGCTACTGAATTGTCTTCTACCACAATCATCAACCTGGAATGTAAACAAAATAAGTAAGCATTTGACAGATGGAATATTTAGAAAGGGAAACAGATAAAAGCTTTGTTTCCAGTAGATGCTTACCATTTCCTTAAGGACAGTTAATAATAGGCTGTTTTCTCATGTCTTCCCAGTGCTGCTATCATGAATAACGAAGTTATGATTACTGTCTGTATTGTGTTTGATCTATTGAATAGAGCTATAGAATTGTATATGGAAATAAGCCCTTCAATCTAACTGTTCTGTACTGACCAAGATGCTCCTTTCAAGCTCACTCCATTTGCCAATGTTTGGCCCACAAATTTCTAAACCTTTCCTGTCCATACACCTCTCCAACTGTCTTCTAAAAGTTGTACCTGCCTTAGTCACTTCCTCTGACAGCTTGGTCCACATAGATACCACTTTTGGGTAAACAAAAAAAAAAAAAAAAATGCCTCAATTTCCTACCAAATCCTTCCCCTTTTACCTTAAACCGAAACTGTTTGGTTCTTGAATCTCCAACCTTGGGGAAAATTCTGTGAGTATTCACTCTGTCGGAGTCCCTCACATCCTGGCAACATCCTTGCAAGTCTTTTCTGTGTTCTTTCCATTTTAATAACATATCTTCTATGGCAGGGTGACCAAAACCGATCACAGTACTTCCAAGAGTAGCTTCATCAATATCTTGGATAATGGTACCATTGCCTCCCGACTTCTATTATCAATACCTGATCTATGAAAGCCAGCATGCCAAAAGTCTACCACCCCTTCAACTTGTAAGTGCACTTTTAGTGAATCATGTACTTGTGCTCCAAGATTCCTCTGTTCTCCAACACTCCCCAGTGCCCTGCCATGCATTGTAAAAGTCCTTTCTGGATTTGACTTTCTGAAATGCAACACATCGTATTTATTTGAAGTAAACTCCATTTACTATTCCTTTGTTCATTTACTCAGCTGATCAAGATCTGCCTGTAATTTTTGATAACCCCCTTAATTGTCCACTATATCATGTGTTTTAGTGTCATCTGCAAACTTACTAACCGTGACAAACAGTTGATATCAATGACAAACAAGAGTGGGCCCTACACAGAGCATGGAAACACACCACTAGTCATGAGTCTCCCATCTGAGAAACAACCTTCCACCATCTCTCTGCTTTTTATCATTAAGCCAATTGTGTATCCAGTCAGTCAGCTCTGCCTGGATGTTTTTGTTGTGATTGTAAAACCCTGTTGGACATTCGGAATGTAGAATACTGCAAGTCCGATTCAGTGTTGAGACCAGTGGTGGGGGAGCTATGTGACCTTAGTTATGGCACAGACCAGGCCTTCATTCATGCCTCAGGATCACCTTTTATGGCCGCTGAGGAAGGAGATGCCAAAGCTAACTGTGTTGCTGGATTCTGCACTGGGCTGGTGTTGCTATCTAGTGTTCACTGTTTGGGAGACAAGCTGGATTGCAATCTTCTGCGGCTGCACTGGGCTTGTTCTGCAAAAACATGGCTCTTGGACAACACCCATGCACCGCCAATCAACAAGCCATGATCCTCAGGGACTTGTGCTATATTATTATTTTTTAAAATCTCTTTTTTGTAACTCTGTTTTTCTGCTATCATAATTATATGTGTTACACGTGCTGTGCGTGACTGTTGGTTCTGTGCTTAGCATTGTGGCCCCAGAGGAACGCTGTTTTGTTTAGCTGTGTATGGTTGAATGACAATTAAACTTGAACTTGATTCCATGTACTATAACCAACACTCCATGGATTCATTGCAAGGAAGAGTTGTGGGATCAAAATTGACCAGTGGAACCCAAATGCCATTGAAATGATGAAGTGGTGCATGCAGAATGGTATAAGGCCAAGTCAGGTTTCATTGCCCAATTATACCATCATCAATAATTGCACAATCAGCCCATCTCAAGGAGTTAGCATTCCTGTGTGGAGGTAACACCTAAATTTTCCTTGTTGCCATAATTTGGATTCAAGAAATGAATATGTTGAAACATTTTGTGTAGTGTTGACATGGCTAAAGTCATTCTGTTTACCACTTGTAGTGGTAATTGTATCCCCTTGCGTTTCTGTTGCTTTATCAAGTGGGACACAACCTTAGTGCTGCATTTAAATTCAATTAAACGACCTGTCTTACAACTATTGATGTGAAACCAAGTTGCCCTGTTTGATATTTTTTCTTAGTGACTAATCAATCTTAAATTACTTATTAAGTATCATAATACACATATTTAATTTTTTTTCAGAATCTGTTTTGTTTGATGCGGAGAAGTGGGCATCATGTCCAAGCGTGAATCCTTCTTGCGATCCGTGTGCACAGCTTCTGTGAAGGAATTCCTGAATTTTATTGTGCTCCACGTAAGGATGCTCTTGTGCAGTTAATCTAGCTTTGTAATGGTGGTCCTTTGTGCACATTCAGTGGTTCAATTCAATATCAAATGTATGCAATATACAACCTGAAATCCTAACTTCGCAAACATCCACGAAACAGGAAAAAAGTATTACTTTGCCACTTCCTAGAGGGATTTATCACTGCATTGCTCTGCATTGTTCTAAAGTACAACAATGTCTGCCTTCTTGCAGAGTTCAACAGCTTTCTGCTTTGCCATAGAAGTTTGCTTTTTATTTGAAAATTTTAAATTAACAGTATCACCAAAGAAAACCCAGAGCAATACAGTTTATACCAAGTTCTCTTTTCTAACCATCCTCTATTTACCATGTATTGCATTATTGTTGATTTTGTGACTATCCATTTTAATTATCTAGCACACTTGATGGAATTTAGAAATAAAATTTAATAAGACTGAAAAAGGTTCTGGAGAGACCTTTCAGTCAAACCCGCTGTGTTTGACTGAAAGAGAAATCCAGTGAATTCTGATTAATTTGGCCATTGGTTAATCGGGGCAATTTAGTTGGGGCAGGGTACTGTTGCCGAACAGTTTCTAACTAGTATCAGTCGAGTGCACTTATATGTTCATTAGACACAACACCGTGCTTGGAGCAGTTTTTAAGTAGCATCAGTTGTGTGTTCTTGTGTTCAAAAAGCAGTTACTTTCGTCACTGATAGTTGGCGAGAAATAAGCAGTAAGGCAATTCAGAACTGTTTTGCTCACTGCGGTTTCAAGCATTCAGGTTTGGAAATGCCAGAAGCATTTGGGAGTGAAAATGAAACAATTTCAGCACTTCAAGTTGGAAACTACAAAGAATTTGAAGGTGTTGACGATCATCTTGAATGTTACAATGAAAATTAAAATTCGGAAGATGCATCGTCCAAAGCATTGTATGAAGGCAGTCCATTTATCTACACTAGGTGTCTGTGCTGATTTTGTTCATTTACAGTCAATCAAAAGAACACAATAGTGTACACTGGATGAATTCCTCCATCAATAACTATAAGGAATTAATCCACAGTTTTATAGTAAACACAAAAGATTCTGCTGATGCTGGAAGTCCAGAGCAACACACAAAGTGCTGGAGAAACTCAGCACGTCAGGCAGCATCTATGGAAATGAATGTATAGTCAACGTTTCGGGTTGAGATCCTTCTTCAGGACAGGGAAGGAAGGGGGAAGATGCCAGAATAAAAAGATGGGAGGAGGGGAAGGGGGATTAGCTAGAAGGTGATAGTTGAAGCCAGGTTGGGTGGGAAAGGTAAAAGACTGGAGAAGAAGAAATCTGAAAGGAGAGGAGAGTGGATCATGGGAAAAAGGGAAGAAGGAGAGGCATCAGTAGCAGGTGAGGAGAAGAGGTAAGGGGCAAGAGTGCAGAATAGAAGAGGAGGGAAGGATGAGGGAAACAAAAGAAATATTTTTTAGTACTGTAGTAGTACTGGTAGTGGTCTAATTTGTTCTGTATTTCATTTAAATCAGTAATTTGTTACCAGTTAAATGATAGTTTGTCTTATATATACCTTTTTAACTAATTTCCATGAAACTTCAGCTAATTGGGACAACTGCTTAATTAGGCCAAATACTGGATGATGCTCTCCATGGCACATCTGTAGAAGTTTTTGTGTTTTAGGTGACAAACCAAATCTCCTCAAACGGCTAATGAAATATAACTGCTGTCTTGACTTCTTTATAGCTGCATCAATATGTTGCGATCAGGTTAAGTCCTCAGAGATATTAACAGCCAGGAACCTGAAATTGCTTATTCTCTACACTTCTGATCCCTGTGCGAGGACTGGTTTGTGTGCCCTCATCTTACCCTTCTTGAAGTCCACAATCAGCTCTCTGGTCTTACTGATGATGAGAGCAAGGTTGTTGCTACAACACCACTCAGCTAGCAGGTATATCTCGCTCCTGTGTGCCTTTTCGTCAGCATCTGAGATTCTGCCTACAATGATTGTATCATCAGTAAACTTATAGATAGCATTTGAGCTATGCCTAGCCACACAATCATGGGTGTAGAGAGAGTACAGCAGTGGGCTAAGCTTTTTGATCAAAACTGTAGGGATGATTATGTTAAACACTGAGCTATCATCAATAAACCGTATCCTGATACAGGATTTGTATTGTCCAGGTGATCCAAGGCTGCATGGAGAGCCATTGAGATTGCGTCTGCCGTAGAACTATTGTGGTGATAGGCAATTTGCAGTGAGTCCAGGTCCTTACTAAGACAGGAGTTGATTCTAACCATGACCAACCTCTCAACCTCTCAAAGCAATTCATCACCGGAGGTGTAAGTGCTACTGGAGCAGCTCACACTGCTCTTCTTGGGCACTGGTATAATTGTCGCCCTTTTGAAGCAACGGGGAACTTCTAACAGTAGCAATGAAAGATTAAAAATGTCCTTGAATACCCCCATCTGTTCATTGGCGTAAGTTTTCAAAGTCTTACTCCTTCGGAGCCTGCCACCTTGTGAGGGTTCACCCTCCTGAAAGAGAGCCTGACACTGGCCTCCGAGACAGAGATCAAAGGGTCACTGGATGCTGCAGGGATCCTTGTGGTTGTTGTATTATTCTCCCTTTCAAAGCAAACATAAAAGCTGTTGAGCTCATTTGATAGTGAAGCATCACTGCCATTCATGATGTTGGGTTGTGCTTTGTAGGAAAATATGAAATTTATGAAACTTGTATGATAATTTTTCTTGTATACTTAAGGTTAAGTCAAGAATTCTCTTGCATCAATATGACTTAAAAATGAAACGTATCTGAATCCTCACCTGTAACAGTACACTTTTCCCTGCTTAATAATATCCAGTGCTCTTTTGGAAGTTATCATTAAATCTGCATCAGTCTCTCTTTCAGACAATGCATTTCCAACTTTCATCTTAACTCATCATATATATTTCTTTCTTGTATTTTTTTGTCTTGTTCTAAGACATAACTTTGTTTTAAGAATTCGGTTCCCTCAGCTATTTGCAAGCTGGAGACAGTTCACAGAGCTCTGAAATTGATCTTGGCTTTAAATGTGTAACAGAAGACCGGAGAAATCTATTGAATGTAGTGGTTAGTAAATCTTGAAAATTGATTGGAATTAAACTGTGGGAATAGAACAAAAGATATCAGATTCAAAAGCAAATTCACAATTGGTGTCATAAATTTATCCATATGGTGAGGCAATCACATAGAATGGACATGTGGATAGAAAATTGGAAGCAAAACCCAGATATAATATTGATCTTAAATGTTAAGGCCAATTAAGATATGTGGGTTTACATTCAAAAATGCAAGAGATTCATTAATGCTGCAAATCCAGAACAACACGCACACACAAAATGCTGAGGGATCTCAGTAGGTCAGGCGGCATCTATGGTCAACTGTTTATTTCCTTCTATAGATGCTGCCTGGTCTGCTGTGATCCCTCAGTATTGTGTGTGTGTTGTTGCATTGCCATTAAGTTAATAGGAATGGAAAATTTTATTTGTATTTGATTCAAAGACTGGCAGATATTGATTAAGCTCTTATATATATTCACATGATTCACCCTCTTATTTGGAGAGTCTGAGATTTGGTTGGGTATGGGAGGTTGTATTACAGTATTCACAGTGTTGTTATGCACACCTGCTGTCTGCTCCTACTTATAGTGTCTTTAGGGAGATTAAGATAATTCTGGTTAATCACATGAAGTTGTAAGTTCATGATTTTGATTTTGAAGCAGAAAATGTTGCAAAAACTCAGCAGGTAACATTTGTGGAAAGAAATATTTAACACTTTTCAAAACGGAGAAAGTAAGTTTGTAAACATACTGTAGCAAAGAAGATGGAGGTCACAATGGACAGAACACGGAATGCTTTTAATTTATTTATTTGGAAAATTGGGAATCTTTTGGGAAAATGTTCAAAGTAAATTTATTATCAAAGTGCACATTTGTCACCATATACAACAGTGAGAATCATTTTCTTGTGAGTATTCACAGCAAGTACAAAAAACAGAATAGAATCAATGAAAGACTGCACACAGGAGGACAGATAAACTATCAATGTGGGAAAGACAACAAATCAACTACAAAAAGAAGAAAAAATAAATGTGTATTTAATATTTAAGTAGTATTTAAGTAATATTGTAAATATATTGTTTGATTAAGCATTCTCATTTATTTAAATAATTCATTACAGATTACACCGGACAACAAATTTTTTCAAAAGTGTTACGACCTCAGGAATTTTTTTGGTTATGATAGACCGCTTGAAGCTGAACACAAATATAATTTCAGACTATTAGTATCACGTAGAAATTTGGGGAAACAGGAAATTAACTTTATTGAATCATGGCTTGGCTTCGCGAACAAAGATTTAGGAAGGGGGCTGCCCACGTCTGCTGCAGGCTTGCTGGTGGCTGACGAGGCCAATATGGGACAGGCAGGTCTGACCACAGCAGCTGCAGGGGAAATTTTGTGCTGCTGTGTCACTGTTCTTCCTCATTCTCCTTTTGACCTCAATGCCAGCCCTGCGTGAGTTCTCGAAGAAGAAGACAGACTGGTGAATGGTGTGTCGCCAAGCCTCGTAATCGGAGGCTAGGTTAGACCACTGGCGGTGGGATTTGACAAGCAACAAGGGATTTCTTCAGAGAGCCCTTGTACCTCTTCTTTGGTGCCCCTCTGTCACGGTGGCCAGTGGAAAGTTCGCCATGCAGCACAATCTTGGGCAGGCGATGATCTTCCATCCAATTAAAATGTGTTTAATTACATAACCGTGCTGATGCTTTGCAATAGTTTGACTAAGCTAAAATGGTTTGTTGATGATTTTCATTTGTACTCAGTGTCTGAGGCTTCTTGCTTAAGTGTCCAACAATAATCAGCCAGCATTGATGGATTCCAGTTGCCCTGATACCATTTCTCCATGACCGCAATGTCTTGATGAAACCTTTCACCGTGCTCATCACTGACAGCATCAAGATTTCCAGGGAAGAAGTCTTAAATGGGAATGCCGAAAATGAATCTTTAGTGACATGTTGCACTTCCTGAAGCGTGTTGTCAACTAGCTGCATGTAGTTTGGTGCTCTGTAGTTGCCAATAACACTGGACAACAAAGATTTTGCTTCCTGAATACCTTTAGGTGTATCTTATGAATTTTGGGCTACTGATCATGAAAATCTCCTTGAAATTTCCCTATCACGCACCATTTTTTTCATAAACTTATGTTTACTATTTCAATTCATAATTCAAGTCAATTAAAATATTGCCTACAATGTATGCTGGAAAGTTTCCTGTCTTTTCCAGACATGCTTGGGCATGCTTAGGCGGTGCGGCTGCTGCATGGCAGGACAGGTTTTAGTAATAATTATTGGGTTCAGGACTGTAAGGATGGAATTTGCTATCACCAGGCACAATAATTTCTATGAAGGTTTTGATATTTGAGACAGATGCTTCCCAGAGAAACTGATGCCAAGATTAAGGAAAGCATTTTGTTGGTCCACAACTCAAACCGGTCATCAATGACAGGCAATTTGAAGAATTTCTAGTGGGACCGGAGAAAATCACATGGAAGGCATTCAAGGAAGTTGTTGAAATTTTTCTCTGCATCTACAGAGCGTCAAACTACATGCAGCTGGTTGAAAGCATGCTTCAAGCATATAAAACCATGAAATGCAACGTGTCACTAAAGATTCATTTTCTGCATTCCCATTTAGACTTCTTCCCTGCAAATCTTGGTGCTGTTAGTGACGAGCATGGTGAAAAGTCTCACCAGGACATTGTGGTCATGGAGAAAAGATACCAGGGCAACTGGAATCCATCAATGCTGGCGAATTATTGTTGGACACTTAAGCGAGAAGCCTCAGACACGGAGTACAAATGAAAATCATGAACAAAATATTTTTAACTTAGTTGAACTATTGCAAAGCATCAGCACCATTATGCAATTAAACACATTATATTCAATTTAATTTGTTGTTTCTCCAATTTCCTATGTGATACAAGTAGTCTGAAATTATATTTGTGTTCATCTTCAAGCAGTCTATCATAAACAAAAAAAATTCTGAGGAAGAAACACTTCTGAAAAAAATTTGTTGCCCAATGTAACTTTTTCAACAACATCCTTGAATGTCTTCCATGCGATTTTCTCTGGTCCCACTAGAAGTTCTTCACAATTGCTTGACTTTGATGACCTGTTTGATTTGTGGACCACCAAAAATGCCTTCCATAATCTTGGCATCAGTACTTCTGGGAAACATCTGTCTCAAATATCGAAATCTTTCACCAGCCTTGTTAATTACATTAATAAAATTTTTCATAAGCCCCAGTTTTATATGAAGAGGAGGCAAAAATATCTTTAATGGGTCTACAAGTGGTTCATGTGCCACACTTTTCTGCCCTGGAATTAACTGCTTATGGGGTGACCAATCCTTTGTAATGTATTGAGATTCTTTAGCATGGTTGCCCCATTCGCAAATGAAACAACAGTACTTGGTGTATCCAAGCTGCATTCCTGGTTGCAGCCTTTCTAAAACCTGTCCTACCATGCACCATTTGCCCTGCCTAAGCCTGCCCAGGCATGCCTGGACAAGATAGAAAACTTTTCAGCTTACATCGTGGGCAACATTTTAATTGACTTGAATTATGAATTGAAATAACAAATATAGGCAATTTTAAAAAAAATTGTGTGTGATAAGGAAATTTCATGGTGATTTTCATGATTTGCAGCCCAAAATCCATAAGATACACCGGAAAGTACTCAGGAAGCAAAATCTTTGTTGTCCGGTGTTATATGCAAAAATAAGTGAATTGCATATGTCAATGTGCTACCACATGGTATGTGCACACCTTGCTTGAAGTAAAAGATGAAATTGGACTCGTATCTTGGGCTCTTGTTGTCCTTTCAATTAATTTACTGTTTTGAAGTTACAAAACAATAATAATAAATAAATAAGCAATAAATATCAATTCAATTAATTTCAGGCAAACTAACTTTACTCATATTGTGTTTCCTGGGACATGGTGAAAAGTTTCCATCAGTTTAAGGTGATTGACTAACCCAAGACAAAAGTATGATAGATTTGATTTCAATTTTATTTTTTTCTTCCTTTAGAAAAATAATTCGGATCCATTTGACCTGAATGAGTTGCTGCAGGAGTTCCCACGGAAGCAAAAAGAACTGTTGTGGAAGCAACTGAAGACTCTGTTGACTGATGTTCTGTTAGCCAATCCTGTGGAGAACTGGCAGAAGTTTGATGAAGACAGTGATGATGAAATGGAAGTGGAGGGTGCCCTAGATTTGGTGAGGAGATATGGCAATGTACATTTTGCATCTTAGCTAAAGTTAGTTATGTATTTATTCAGGCCTCCACCAACTCAGTATAGATTCTTTTCTAGTGATTATAGGTATTGTTTTTGGTTGATTTTAAATGTTCCTGTGACTTCACAGGAGGTGATGATTCCCCTAGAGAGTCTACCCAGATTTTCTCACCATCTCACAACCTTATTACTAAAATTACATTCACCACAAGGAATACTGCAGATGGACATTATGCAATGCTAACGTACTGCTTCATTTAAATTTCTAAACTTCATTGCTTCACTGGAGCACGTCTGTTTCGTGATATCAATGACTAATTGTACTTGAGATAAAAAAAAGTGTTTCTTTTCATTAATTTTTTCCAAGAATGTAAAAGGTTGATACATTTTAAGGGATTTAAATGTTAATGAAATTTAATTACTTGTTTTTTAGAAGTTTACAATAAAACTTCCTTTGTTTTTGTTCTTC
Organism: Mobula birostris; assembly: GCF_030028105.1. Lineage (NCBI taxonomy): Eukaryota > Metazoa > Chordata > Chondrichthyes > Myliobatiformes > Myliobatidae > Mobula > Mobula birostris. The sequence goes on from NC_092372.1 coordinate 206,589,780, forward strand.
AGAAGGAAGCTCTGTCTGTGATTAGTGGTATAACTGAAGTGGTTGCTGCCTCCATAAATGTTATTGATGAGAATGTTGTTTACATTGATCTGCTGGAAATTGCCATTATTCTGAATGGTAGGCATTTTTCAGTACTCTTTCAGCTTTGAAATCTAATTTTTTTAATAGCTTGGATTTCTGTCATGTCTTCAATGAAGTTAAAACTTAATGATGGTTATAGACATAAGTAGAATTTAAATATCTTTGAAAGAACTATCTTTGGTGTTATCTAAGATGCCATATTTAATATGCTCATGTGATGAGTGCTAGTAATCCTAGAAGATATTCACATGGATTCCAGATTGACTAACCTGGTGCTTGACAAGGTTCCCCACGAGAGACTCATCCAGAAAGCCATTAGGCATGGGATCAGGAAAATTGGCTTAAAGGAAGAAAGCAGAGAGTAGTAGTGGAAGGAAAGTATTCTACCTGGAGGTCGGTGACTAGTGGAGTGCCGCAAGGATCTGTCCTGGGACCTCTGCTCTTTGTGATTCTTATAAATGTCCTGGATGAAGAGGCGGAAGGATGGGTGAGTAAGTTTGCAGATGACACGAAGATTGGAGGAGTTGTGGATAGAGCTGTAGGTTGTCAAAGGTTACAAGAGGATATAGACAGGATGCAGAGTTGGGCAGAAAAGTGGCAGTTGGAGTTCAATCCAAGTAAGTGAGAGGTGATGCATTTTGGAAGGACAAACCAGGATGCTGGTCGGCTACTTAAGAATGTGGATGAACAGAGGGACCTTGGGGTTCAAATCCATACATCCCTCAAGGTCGCTGCACAGATTGATAGGATATTTAAGAAGGCCTATGGGATGCTAGGCTTCATTAATAGGGGGTTTGAGTTCAAGAGTAGAGAGGTCATGTTGCGACTCTACAAATCTCTGGTGAGACCATACTTAGAGTATTGTGTTCAGTTCTGGTCACCTCATTATAGGAAGGATGTGGAAGCTATGGAGAGGGTGCAGAGGAGATTTATCAGGATGTTGCCTTATTCAGAAAGTCAGAAGGCATGGGATCCAGGGAAGTTTGGCCAGGTGAATTCAGAATTGGCTTGCCTGCGGAAGGCAGGAGGTCGTGGTGGAGGGAGTACATTCAGATTGGAGATTGTGACTAGTGGTGTCCCACAAGGATCTGTTCTGGGACCTTTACTTTTCGTGATTTTTATTAACGACCTGGATGTGGGGGTAGAAGGGTGGGTTAGCAAGTTTTCAGATGACACAAAGGTTGGTGGTGTTGTAGATAGTGTAGAGGATTGTCGGAAGATTGCAGAGAGACATTGATAGGATGCAGAAGTGGGCTGAGAAGTGGCAGATGGAGTTCAACCCGGAGAAGTGTGAGGTGGTACGCTTTGGAAGGACAAACTCCAAGGCAGAGTACAAAGTAAATGGCAGAATACTTGGTAGTGTGGAGGAGCAGAGGGATCTGGCAGGTACATGTCCACAGATCCCTGAAAGTTGCCTCACAGGTAGATAGGGTAGTTAAGAAGGCTTATGGGGTGTTAGCTTTCATAAGTCGAGGGATAGAGTTTAAAAGTCGTGATGTAATGATGCAGCTCTATAAAACTCTGGTTAGGCCACACTTGGAGTACTGTGTCCAGTTCTGGTCGCCTCACTATAGGAAGGATGTGGAAACATTGGATAGGGTGCAGCGGAGATTCACCAGGATGCTGCCTGGTTTAGAGAGTATGGATTATGATCAGAGATTAAGGGAGCTAGGGCTTTACTCTTTGGAGAGAAGGAGGATGAGAGGAGACATGATAGAGGTGTACAAGATAATAAGAAGAATAGATAGAGTGGATAGCCAGCACCTCTTCCCCAGGGCACCACTGCTCAATTCAAGAGGACATGGCTTTAAGGTAAGGGGTGGGAAGTTCAAGGGGGTTATTAGAGGAAGGTTTTTTACTCAGAGAGTGGTTGGTGCGTGGAATGCACTGCCTGAGTCAGTGGTGGAGGCAGATACACTCGTGAAGTTTAAGAGACTACTAGACAGGTATATGGAGGAATTTAAAGTGGGGGGTTATATGGGAGACAGGGTTTGAGGGTCGGCACAACATCGTGGGCTGAAGGGCCTGTAATGTGCTGTACTGTTCTATGTTCTATTGGAAAACAAGTCTTATGCGGCAAGGTTAGAGCTGGGAATTTTCTCTTTGGAGCGTAGAAGGATGAGAGGGGACTTGATAGAGGTCTACAAGATTATGAGAGGCATAGATAGGGTAGATAGCCAGTACCTGTTTCCCAGGGCACGAATAGCCAACACCAGAGTACAAAGTTAAGGGAGGGAAGTTTAGGGGAGACATCAGGGGTAAGTTTTTTACACAGAGGGTTGTGGGTGCCTGGAATGACTTGCCAGGGATGGTGGTGGAGGCTGAAACATTAGGGGTATTTAAGAACCTCTTGGACAGGCACATGGATGAAGGAAAAATTAGAGGGTTACGGAGAAGTGTGGGTTTAGTACGTTTTTTTAAAGGAATATATTGGTTGGCACAACATCGAGGGCCAAAGGGCCTGTACTATGCTGTAGTATTCTAGTGTCTAGCGTCTAGAAATCAACCTACTGGTTTGGTTAGCATACTGCCATGGCTCGTCAGGTGTCACCCTTCTGAGATATTTGCTTTGTTCCATTCAAGCCTTCCTCATCCTCTCTTCAAATGTTACCAACATATTCCCAATAATGATGAAAGCTGCATAATAATTATTTACTTTTTCCACTGATGCCGCATAATTTGCTGAATGTTTCAATATTTTCTGTTTATTTTACAGGTTTTTAGCTCCTGCATTTAAAAAATTTTTACTTCCCTTGAAATTTGGAATTATTTTAGGTTTTGATATCACCGAGGTTTTTTGAGATGAATAGAATGTAAAATAGTACAGTACATGACAGGCCTTCTGGTCCATGATGTTAAGCTGCTGACACTTAATCTTATCCGCACATGATCTATATTCTTTCTCTACATATTCACGTGCCTATCTAAGAGCATCTCAAATGCCTCTATTGTATTTGCCTCCCACCACCACACCAGGCAGTGCATTTTAGGCACTCAACACTGTAAATAAAAATCTACCTTAAAGGTATACCCTCTAGTATTAGATATTTCAACATGGGGGACGGAATAAAGAACCTCTGTCTGTCTTTGCCTTTCATAATTTAATAAAGTTTGTTCTTCCTTAAATAATTTGATTTAGTTTATTTAGATAGGATACTAAGACCAAGGATATGAATATTAAACAAAGTATAGTTTAAAAAGCAATAAGTATAGGTATAAAATGTAGCATACAGTCAGCAGGTTAGGCAACTGTGAATTAGACCTGGTATCAGAAGTCAGTGACCCTTTATTAACTACAAGAAAAACTCGTTTATCTGGGAGATTAATTTTTCTTCATCCATGGATGATGCATGGCCTGCTGAGTGTGTACAGCATTTTCTGTTCTTCCGGATTTCTCACATCTACAGGTTTTTGCTTTCAATTAGTGCACGTTAGATGTTTGCAGTTCTTTTTCACAGACTATTAAATCCAGTCTCATCATGCAAGCCCACAAATGGTGTAGTGGCTAACAATAGTCATTTTCTGTGCTGCACAACTCTGATTAACTCTTTAGGAACCTTTCTAATGCTTAAATACTTGTAGTACTTGCCTTTTGGGTGTCAGGATTTTTCATTTATGCTTTATAGAGAGCTTGCATGACTGATGCTGAGGGAAATTATATGACTAAAGAAAATTGTTTTTATTACAGCTAATGATGGAACAGTTTTGAATATGAATGGTCATTTACTTTTTTTTTTGATTTCTCATATGTTATAACCATAATTATTTCTAAGCTTGGCTTAATCCTAAACCAGGCATTCAGCGTGATATTTTGTTCTTTTAATTCCTAACTTTGGTTAAAAATGAACTTGTAGGTTGCGCATGAAAATGTCAACTAACTGAAATTCTGATATGATGCTGTAGGTGAATGCTACAGTAATATTTGACCCATGTGAATGGACTCATTTCTTTGTCTTGGAAAAGTAGACATTTATGCATTATGCTGGAGTACATCAAATTACTGCAGTCTAAGTATGTTATTTATTGTGCAACATTCTTTAATGTAGGGTCATTAATAAAATGTAGACAAGTTGTGGGAGAAAATGTCATGTTGTGTGTATGTTTCACCTCATTATGTGAAACCAGTTTATTCCCTCAATCTTTAAGAGAATTTACTCACTGCTGGTTTTTGCAATATCTTTTTATCGATGTGCCATTGTTTCATTTTCTTGTTTTTTTGTGGAAGTTTATGCAAATTCAGATAATATTACACAGGGTTGGATTCCATAGATTTTTAGATCACTGTTGGCAGATTAGAGACTTTTAAGAAAATCTTAGATAGGCACATGAGTGATAGAAAAATGGAGGGCTCTGTGGGAGAGATGGGTTAGATTGATCGTAGAGTAGGTTAAAAGGTTGCACAATATTGTGGGCTGAAGGGTTTGTATGGTGCTGTACTGTTCTATGTTTAATGTTCCATAACTGCTAGCTATCTTCAGTAAGCTGTTGATAGCAATGCATCTGATCTCCAGCTTCACTGATAAATTAGTAGTGGTTATACAATGTAACAACCTGAAGAAGCAGGTACACTCCATATCTTAAACACAAGAAAGTCTGCAGATGCTAGAAATCCAAAGCAACACACTCAATGCTCGAGGAACTTAGCAGATCAGGCAGCATCTATAGAAATGAATAAACAGTTGATATTTTGGGCCAAGGCTCTTCTTCAGGACTGAAATGGAAGTGGGAAGGAGGCTAGCTACAAGGTGATAGGTGAAGCCAAGTGGTGGGAAAGGTAAAGGGCTGTAGAGGAAGGAATTTGATAGGGGAGGAGAGTGGACTGCAGGAGAAAGGGAAGGAGGGGGAGAGCCAGGGAAGTCATGGGCACGTGAGAAGAGGTAAAAGGCCTGAGTGGGAAATAAGAGGAAAGGTGAAGGGGGAAAAAATTACTATAAGGAGAATTTGATAGTCATGCCGTCAAGTTGGAGGCTACCCAGACGAATATAAGGTGTTGCTCCTCCATCCTAAGGGTGGCCTCATTTTGGCACAAGAGGAGGGCCTGGTCTGACATTTCAGAATGGGAATCGAAATTAAAATGTTTGGCCATCAATGCTTTTGGTGGATGGAGGAGAGGTGCATGACAAAGGGTCTCATCGTAGAGAAGGTCACATCAGGAGCACGGGACACAATGGACGATCTCAGCAGATTTGCAGGTGAAGTGTTGCGTCACCTGGAAAGGCTGTTTGGGGCCCTGAATGGAGGTGAGGGAAGAAGTGAATGGACATGTATAGCACTGAGGCCTCTTGCAGGGATGAGTGCTGGGATGGAGATTGGTGGGGAGGGACGTATGGACAAGGGAATCGCTGAGGGAGTGATCCCCGCGGAAAGCAGATATTTAGTGGTATGATCCCTTTGGAAATGGCAGAAGTTGTGGAGGATGATGTGTTGGATGCAGAGGCTCATGGGACGAGGAACTCTTATCACTGTCAATGCGGCAGGAAGATAGGGTGAGCACGGATGTTCGGGAAATAGAGGAGATGTAGATGAGGGCAACATCAGAGGTGGAGAAAAGGAAACCACTGTACTCCGAAGAAGGAAGACATCTCTGATATCTGGAAAGGAAGGCTTTATCCTGGGAACAGGTGAGGTAGAGGCGAAGGAACTGAGAAAATGGAATAGCAGTTTTACAGGAGACAGGATAGGAAGTGGTATAGTCAAGGTAACTGTGGGAATTGGTAGGTTTGTAAAAGATGTTGGATGACAGTTTGTCTCCAGAGATGGAGGCAGAGAGATCGAGAAAACAGAGGGAGGTGTCAGCAATGGACGAAGTGAATTTAACAGCAGGGTGGAAGTTAGAGGCAAAGTTGATAAAGTTGATGAATTCAGCATGAGTGCATGACTCATGCTATATCTGGTCTCTTAACTTTACCTCCGACATGTCTGTCATATTTAGCATTAATCTATATACTACTAAAACTCTCATGCTCTGCTTGTGCCCTCCAGTTAGCGCAAACGATGCATTATAGCGGCACTATTTTTGGCTAACTCAACTTAAAATGCGCTAACTTACAGAATGCAGGCAAAGTTCAGGGGTTATATATTTGTATAAAATTGCTCACTCGCTAAAATCAACAGCTGTGCTTTCACTCGAGAGCTGATGTCAGCCATGATGGAAACTGTGACGTGACACCACAACGCATGCGCACGGCCAGCCTCAGAAGCGACCCACGATGCTCACAGCAGCGACACCAACCGTAGCAAAAGGGCAGGGCAGTTCTATTTCGAGTGGTAACATTCTGCTAATCACCATCAGCATGTGCAGGATTGGGACAGATCAAACTGAGACCCATCAATAAGAGATAATTAAATCTTATTGTAGTGACATACTTCAAGACACCCAAACCCTTTGTTGCAGTCAAAGGACAGCAGTGACTATATCACGTCCATTTAGGAGAGCGCCAACCACATCATCAAGAATAATCAGCATCCTGGAGGCTTTGGTGTTACTGCTTCGTACCTTCTATCCAGCATTAGGGTTAAAAAAAAAAGATATGGTCTGCCTAATTATGCCACGTGGAAAGAGAAGGGGGACATTATGGTCAAGAGATGACGCCAAACGTTGTCGGGAAGTGGCAAGGAGAGGGAGAGAACAAGAATCGGATGAGACCAGGGCCGCACGACTCCAGGATCAAAGAGTCAGGACAAAAAGGATGAGAGAAGAAGAGACAGAGGAGGAGAGGCATGCACGACTCCAAAATGACAACAACTGGCATAGAAGGAGGAGAGACAAAGGATCTGGGAAATGCACATCTCCAGGATCAGAGACAAGCAACAAACAGCAGAAGAGATAGGGGATGAAAGGGCTGCATGTCTCCAGAATGACAAAACAGGCACAGGTGGAGGAGAGAGGAAGAGACAAAGGAGCTGAGAAATGCACATCTCCAAGATCAGAGACAAAGAATAAACAGCAGAAGTGATGAAGAGACAGCGAATGAAAGGACTGCACATCTCCAGAATGACGACGAGAGGCACAAGAGTGGTAGATCAACCAGAAATGATGCCATCAAAAGTGTCCTTTGTTAAACGAGGAGGAGTTATTTTGCCTTGCTACATGTCTTTCTTCTTTAATAAACTGAGGTTTTCTTCTTCAATTTCCAAAGCAAAGCGATACCAATAGCATTCAGGAAAACAATGTTTATTCTGGTCACATCAGACTGCACTACCCTTCTCTCAAAGGGTGCCCCAACAGGTCACCCCGTTGCCTAGTGTTCTTTAAAAATAAGTGAAGCTGTGTTTATAAATTTTTCAAAATTGACATTTATTAACATTAACAGTTATTACTATTAGATATAATATGATGTAAAGGTTTTCAAATTTATTCTAATTTTTGCTTAGGTGTATTTGCACTGTTTCTAAATAATTATTGGATCATTTACTAGCGAGTGGGGTAAAGCCTACTGAACACACAAGCTGCAGCATCATTGCCTCTGATATTGAAAACCATGGGAAACATGGGTTGGGTTTAACATAATGTTGCCTATTATCTATTTGCGGAAGGCCAGTGTTGAATTAACTGAGGTAAATTTTAAAGTATGTAATCATTTGATACTAAATTGGATATACAACCTGCTGCAAATTCACATACAGAAATTGTTAAAAGATTGTATCCCTTTACAACAATTTCTATTTAATTTCCAGTTGTCTTTGGCATTCTTGGGTCTTATGTGGGGAAAAAATACTTAGCCATTTCCAGTTCATGCCTCATTATGGTTAGTACAGTTATACACATGATCTGCTCAGAAAAACATGAGCTATGAGACTAGATCACTTGTACACCACCCACAAAATACATCCCACTTCTCTGTTATCCCTTCACATCACAAAATGCCAGTTTTACTCAGCCAGTCATTGTCTGATGACGAAATCCTAATAACTAATTGCAGTGATCGAGAGGACAGTATTTCTCCATGTTCAGGTTTTGATTCCTGAACTCCTTGAAGGAATTGCTTGATGATTGGATCAAAACATAGAAAACCTACAGCACAATACAGGCCCTTTGGCCCACAAAGGTGCGCTGAACATGTCCCTACCTTAGAAATTACTAGGCTTACCCATAGCCCTCTATTTTTCTAAGCTCCAGGTACCTATCCAAAAGTCTCTTAAATTCCCCTATTGTATCCATATGTCTCTCTACTTCTCTGACATCAATATCTGTAGTAAATCTTTACCATCCACCACTCTCAAAAGGAAAGCTGCATTCCAAGTAGCTGTCAGTTTATTTGAAGTCTTAAGTTTCTTTGTTTCTTTGTGGTAGTGATCTAACCTCCATCTGTGTCCATGAGACTTGTTTCCCACAGTTCTATTCAAACTTTCCAATTAATAGAAAAGACTTCACCTAAAACTAGGACTGGCAGCCTATGACATCAGAGCTATATGCCACCCAACCCAGCCCTTGCTGTAACTAATAAGCGGGTTAGAATCATAGAAAAATACAACACAACCCAACAACAAGCCCTTCAACTCATTGAGTCTGTGCAGACCATCAACTGTCCATTTATATGGATTTTGCATTAATCACCTTTCTTTACTTTCATAATTTTGAATTTTAGTCATCTCCCAAATCCTGTGGCCTCCCTCATGGATTTTATTCTTTTTAGAGATGGGCATGTTTACTTGAACTTGGGAAGTTCCCGCTTAAAGCTGATGCAGTGCAGTATGATGACTATTGATTGTAAACAAGGAGGAAATGTATCTAGCTTCCTGACCTGGGACGCTTAGAAATGTTTGCCTTCCTATGAGTTGGGGGTGAACAATTTATTAAAAAATTTGTAGATGTATCTTTTGATTGTGTACTTAATGTTTTAGGAGGCCCCTACGTCGGTCGAGGTTGACCATGGATGTTGTGTGCTAGCAGTCTATATGATAAGCCAGTCAGTACCCAAGTCAGGGCAGTAGGATATGGAGAGCAAGCTGTTGTCCATGCAGCAGGCTTCCCCTCTCCACACAGCAGATGAACCTGAAAGAATGACAGAGACCATAGCAGTTTGGCACCAGTGGTGCAGAAGTTGCCAGTCAGCAATGTATGACTGTCTTAGGGACTCCAACGCTGGATTTTTTCTCTGAGTTTACTCCCGAAGCCTTCACCATGAGTAGCTATCGCTGAAAGGCAGCAGAGGTTTGAGATCAGAGCTTTCCTTCTAGATGTGCTGCAAACCAAGGCTGACAAGCCTCATTTGCCTGAAGCGATTGTTTTTCAGGTTCCAGTAACCCACCTTTGCTTGTTCTCCTGTCAGTGGAAACTGTTCCTGCGGTCTTAAAAGCTAAGTGATGCGTGAAGGCCAGGAGCTGGACTTGGTTGTCAGAGGCTATTTGAGGTGCATGCCATTGGGAGCATGTGCTAGGTAGAGAGAGATTATTCCCACTATCACACCCCAGCTATAACAACCTTAAGGAAAGAACATAGACATTGAAAAAAAATACTTGAGTAATAGATAAAAATAAAATAACTGATGTTGAAAAGTAGCATTTTTCAAGAGAAAACAGTTAATGCTTCAGATTGATGTCCTTTCATCAGCTCTGATGACAAAATGTTCTTTTTTCTCTTGCAGCACATGCTGCTGGATGTCTTAAGTATTCCCCGTATTTTCTGTTGTATGGGGAATGTTGAAGTCATTGGCAAGGTGGAAAGTAGCTCTGGGGATGTGTGAAATGTATCAGTGAGGAGACAGTGATAAAGCAGCAAAAACCTTAAATATTACTGGTTATTTACGATTAAAATAAAGCATGATTCCCATTAGTATTTCTTAGGAATGAGTTGGAGGTTATGGGCCATTAATTTAGAAGATAATCACAACCTTGTTGAAAGGAGTTAAATCATTAAGATGACTTACTGTATATTTGATTGAATTGTACAAGAATGCCTCCTGTTTTTGCATTTACCTGACCTAAAGCAACCTTGTTTTGTGTATTGTCATCTCCTGTTCCAGTGTGTTCATTTTCATTTGTAATGTGAGTCCTTTGTTTTTACTGTTCCTGTGGCCATAATGACCATAGGCTAGTTGATCCTTAAGCACTTGTAGCATTTTGTATTTCCATCAGAGTTATCAGAGTCTGTTTTGGTCTTTTGAGTCTATGATGGCTCGAACAGCTTTTCAGATCCCCACTACTTTCTCTTTTAAGCTGTTCTCACATCAACTTCCCTAATGCTCTACCATTTGCCTGCACACTGGACAATTTAGTGGCAGTTAGCCCACTAACCTGTACATCTTCAGCATGTGGGAGGAAACGAGAGCATCCATGCATTCAAGGAATACCAACAAACTCCACATAGGATTGAACCTGTTGTGTTGGAGCTGTGAGGCAGAAGCTCTACTAGCTGAGCAGATGTGCAGCCATAATCTTGCCTGTGGATATATAAGGACTTTATATGATTTGACTAAGAAAATTTAGCCCTGTGAATAAATATCAATTTTATTTAAAATTCTATATTTGTGATAGAATATTAAAGAATCAGAATCGGGTTTATTATCACCGGCATGTGTCATGAAATTTGTTAACTTAGCAGCAGCAGTTCAATGCAAGACATAAAATAAAAGAGAAAAATAATAATAATAAATAAGTAAATTAATTACAGTAAACGTATATTGAATAGATCAAAGATCGTGCAAACAACAGAAATAATATATATTAAAAAAGTGAGGTAGTGTTTAAGGGTTCAGTGTCCATTTAGGAATTGGATGGCAGAGGGAAAGATGAGAGATAATAGTTCCAAGTTATTATTTGTATCTTTTCAATATTTTGAAAGGGTGGCAAAAACCAATAAATCTGCAGTAGATATAAAATCTTTTGATAGCAGTTTAATTTTATTCTTTTTAGGCATTATGCCAGTATTGCCTACACACCAAGGAGTGTTGAAAATTACAATCCAACGTTTGTTTGAGGCTTGGTGGGAGAAAGGATTGGAAGGGAAAGAAGAACTGGGGAAAACAGTCTTCATTATGTTGTTGGAGAAAAGCTTAATGGCAAAATTCTCGGTATGTTAATATTTATTGTTCTGAACATGAATTTTGCTGAATATTAATGTATTTCTTCCACTGTTATCAGATAGTTCTCATGAGAAAGAAAAGAGAAGTCATTACATGGCTCTCTATCTCTCTTGCTGTGATTATGTTTCTTCTTTCTCTGTTTGGTTCCTACAGATTGTCCTCTGTGCTTGAAGTTTATCTTATTCTTTCAAGCTATTTCTTTTTCTTAACTGACTTTTCATTATCCCCAAAATGTCTTTCTTCATACAAGAGCTGTACTTATTTTCTCACATATTTCTGTTCTATTCTTTGGTGTTGGACTCTTTGCCCTTAACCTTTAGATTGTAAGAGCTTAAGACATAGGAGTAGATTTAGGCCATTTGGCCCAGCAAGTCTGTTGCACCATTCCATCACTGATGATTTATTATCCCTTTCAACCCCATTCTTTTGCATTCTCCCTGTAACTTTTGACACCCTTACTCATCAAGAACCTATCAATATTTGCTTTAAAAATAACTAATGACTGGCCTCCACAACTGTCTGTGTCAATGAATTTCACTGTTTCACTACCCTCCTGCTAAAGGAAATCCTCCTCATCTCTGTTCTAAAGGGATGTCCTTGTATTCTGAGGTTGTGTTTTCTGATCCAAGACTCCCCGACTGCAGGAATTCTTGATATTACCATAATTTCATTTCCTTCATTTTATTGGTGAACAAATGCCGTGACTCATAAAATGTAAAGTTTCTGAGCCCCTGCTTTGATATGCCAAAACTTTCAGTGTATTCCCTTTGTTCATTACATAAAACATTACTTAAATTTTCTCATTATTTTTTGTGGTTCTTAGATGTCAGTACAGCAATTAAATGTTGCTTTCTCTTCCACTTCGTCATGCACAGAATGCCGATATAGTTCGACTCTGGCAGTTCCATCAAGCTTTGGAAAGTTTTGAGTTTAATTCAGAGGCCAGTAATGAAGTGAAGGATGCTCTACTTCAGTGCTTCATGAGTATTGCCCACATAAAAAAAGAAGAGGTAAGTAAAGGGATAATATTGCATGATTTTATGCTGTTTCAAGCCATAAAGCACTGTCTGGCTATATTTCCAATTAATAAATTCCATTCTGTTCATTATACAGTAAGTCATTAAATTTTATTTATTTCTATAACAGTAGAATGTGTGTCACGCTAGGATTCATCAATAGTTGTCTGACTGATGGCTGATTGTTACAGCAGATTCTTGAAAATGGTTGTTTAGTTTTAGGTTGTCCATGACTACTGTTCCATGAACACTATGTACTGCAATATGTGTTCGGACATGAAGACTTAGAATATGAAGGATTAACTCATTTCAGGATCAGAATCCTCTTCACACAGTATATCAGAATTAGGTTTATTATCACTAACATTTGTTTTGTGGCAGCAGTGCAGTGCAATATGTAATTACTCTAAGTTACAATAATGAAATATAATAGTGCAAAAGAGGAGTAGCAAGGCAGTATTCATGAGTTCATGGAACATTCAGAAATTTCATGGCAGAGAGAAAGAAACAGTTCCTATAATGTTGAGTATAGTTCTTCCAGGTGCCAGGGTACGAGATGTCTTGGATCGGGTCCAGAATATTCTGAAGGGAGAGGGCGAGCAGCCAGTTGTCTTGGTACATGTTGGTACCAATGACATAGATAGGAGAAGGGAGGAGGTCCTGAAGAGAGATTTCCGGGAGTTAGGAAGGAAGCTGAGAAGCAGGACCTCCAGGGTAGTAATCTCGGGATTGCTACCTGTGCCACGTGCTAGCGAGGGCAAGAATAGTAGGATCAGGCAGATGAATGCGTGACTGAGAGACTGGTGCAGGGGGCAGGGCTTCAGATTCTTGGATCATTGGGATCTCTTCTGGGGGAAGTATGACCTGTTCAAAAAGGACGGGTTACACCTGAACCCGAAGGGAACCAATATCTTGGCGGGAAGGTTTAATAGAGCTGTTAGGGAGGGTTTAAGCTAATTTGGCAGGGGGATGGGAACCGGAATGATAGAGTGGAGGAAGGGGAAAACAGAAATAAATCTAAGATAGTGAGCAGTGAAGATGTCAGGAAAGACAGGCAGGTGATGGGGCAAATTTGAAGCCATTGGGATGAGTTGCAGTGCAATAAAGTTGTAGTGCAATCAAAGCAAAAAGTACCAAATACTGGTCTTAAGGTGTTATACTTAAGTGCACGCAGCATAAGGAATAAGGTGGATGATCTTGTCGTACAGCTACAGATTGGCAAGTATGATATTGTGGCCATCACTGAGATGTGGCTAAATGATGCATGTCTCTGGGAGCTGAATGTCCAAGGATATACGGTGTATCGGAAGGATAGGCAGGTAGGCAGAGTGGGTGGTGTGGCTTTATTGGTAAGAAATGATATCACATCATTAGAAAGAGGTGACATAGGATCAGAAGGTGCAGAATCTTTATGGGTTGTGCTAAGAAATCGCAGGGGTAAAAGGACCCTGATGGCAGTTATATACAGGCCTCCAAACAGCTGCTGTGATGTGGACTACAAATTACAACAGGAAATAGAAAAGGCTTGTCAGAAGGGTAGTGTTATGAAAATTGTGGGGGATTTTAACATGTGAGTGGATTGGGAAAATCAGGTCGGCACTGGATCTCAAGGGAGAGAATTTGTAGAATGTCTGCAAGATGGCTTTTTAGAACAGCTTGTGGTTGAGCCCACTAGGGGATTGGTTGTACTGGATTGGGTATTGTGTAATGAACTGGAGGTGATTAGAGAGATTAAGGTGAAGGAACCCTTAGGAGGCAGTGATCATAACATGATTGAGTTCACTGTGAAATCTGAAAAAGAGAAGCTGAAATCTGATGTGTTGGTATTTCAGTGGAGTAAAGGAAATTACAGTGGCATGAGAGAGGAACTGGCCAAAGTTGACTGGAAAGGGACACTAGTGGGAAGGCTGGCAGAGCAGCAGTGGCTGGAGTTTATGCGAGAAGTGAGGAAGGTGCAAGACAGATATATTCCAAAAAAGAAGAAATTTTCAAATGGAAAAAGGATGTAACCGTGGCTGACAAGAGAAGTCAAAGTTAAAGCAAAGGAGAGGGCATACAAAGGAAGCAAAAATTAGTCGGAAGACAGAGGATTGGGAAGTTTTTAAAAGCTTACAAATGGAAACTAAGAAGGTCATTAAGAGGGAAAAGATGAACTATGAAAGAAAGCTAGCAAATAATATCAAAAGAGGATACTAAAAGCTTTTTCAAGTATATAAAGAGTAAAAGACAGGTGAGAGTAGATATCGGACCGATAGAAAATAGTGCTGGAGAAATTGTAATGGGAGATAAGGAGATGGCAGAGGAACTGAATGAGTATTTTGCATCAGCCTTCACTGAGGAAGATATCAGCAGTATACCAGACACTCAAGGGTGGTAGGGAAGAGAAGTGTGCGCAGTCACAATTACGACAGAGAAAGTACTCAGGAAACTGAATAGTCTAAAGGTAGATAAATCTCCCGGACCAGATGGAATGTACCCTCGTGTTCTGAAGGAAGTAGCTGTGGAGATTGCAGAGGCGTTAGCAATGATCTTTCAAAAGTCGATAGATTCTGGCATGGTTCTGAAGGAGTGGAAGATTGCAAATATCACTCCGCTATTTAAGAAGGGGGCAAGGAAGCAAAAGGGAAATTATAGACCTGTTAGCTTGACATCGGTGGTTGGGAAGTTGTTGGAGTCGATTGTCAAGGGTGAGGTTACAGAGTACCTGGAGGCATATGACAAGATAGGCAGAACTCAGCATGGTTTCCTTAAAGGAAAATCCTGCCTGACAAACCTATTATAATTTTTGAGAAAATTACCAGTAGGCTAGACAAGGGAGATGCAGTGGATGTTGTATATTTGGATTTTCGGAAGGCCTTCGACAAGGTGTCACACATGAGGCTGCTTTACAAGATAAGAGCCCATGGAATTACGGGAAAGTTACATACCTGGATAGGGTGTTGGCTGATTGGCAGGAAACAGAGAGTGGGAATAAAGGGATCCCATTCTGTTTGGCTGCCAGTTAGCAGTGGTGTTCCACAGGGGTCCATGTTGGGGCCGCTTCTTTTTACGTTGTACATCAACGATTTGGATTATGGAATAGATGGCTTTGAGGCTAAGTTTGCTGATGATACAAAGATAGGTGGAGGGGCTGGTAGTGCTGAGGAAACAGAGAGTCTGCAGAGAGACTTGGATAGATTGGAAGAATGGGCAAAGAAGTGGCAAATGAAATACAATGTTGGAAAGTGTATGGATATGCACTTTGGCAGAAGAAATAAATGGGCAGACTATTATTTAAATGGGGAGAGAATTCAAAGTTCTGAGATGCAATGGGACTTGGGAGTCCTTGTGCAGGATACCCTTAAGGTTAACCTCCAGGTTGAGTCGGTCGGGTGAAGAAGGCGAATGCAATGTTGGCATTCATTTCTAGAGGAATAGAGTATCGGAGCAGGGATGTGATGTTGAGGCTGTATAAGGCGCTGGTGAGACCTCACTTGGAGTACTGTGTGCAGTTTTGGTCTACTTATTTAAGAAAGGATGTGCTGACGTTGGAGAGGGTACAGAGAAGATTCACTAGAATGATTCCAAGAATGAGACGGTTAACATAAGAGGAACGTTTGTCCGCTCTTGGACTGTATTCCTTGGAGTTTAGAAGAATGAGGGGGGACCTCATAGAAACATTTCGAATGTTGAAAGGCATGGACAGAGTGGATGTGGCAAAGTTGTTTCCCATGATGGGGGAGTCTAGTACGAGAGAGCATGACTTAAGGATTGAAGGGCGCCCATACAGAACAGAGATGCAAAGGAATTTTTTTAGCCAGAGGATGGTGAATCTATGGAATTTGTTGCCACGGGCAGCAGTGGAGGCCAAGTCACTGGGTGTATTTAAGGCAGAGATTGATAGGTATCTGAGTAGCCAGGGCATCAAAAGTTATGGTGAGAAGTCGGGGGAGTGGGACTAAATGGGAGAATGGATCAGTTCATGATAAGGTGGTGGAGCAGACTCGATGGGCGGAATGGCCGACTTCTGCTTCTTTGTCTTATGGTCTTATGGCTCCTGTACCTCTTTCCTGATGGTCGTAATGAGAGGAGAGCATGTTCCCGGTGGTAAGGATGCTGAATCATAATGCCACATTGCTGCCTCCATTTATTTATGATTTAAGAAATGGGAATGACATTGAAGTAAAATGAACAGAGCTTTAAATGTATATCTTTTTGTACAGAATTCAATGTTTTGATTTTGAAATTACACTCAAATTTAACATCAATATGGAGCATGGAGGCTTTAATCATACATTTAAACTTCTCTTTCTTCTTAGGGAAGGCGTTTCCTAAGCTTTTTGTTCAGCTGGGATGTGGAATTCATCAAAATGATCCATGGGACCATTAGGAACCAGTTAACTTTCCTTCCTAAGTATGTACATATATTCAGGAAATAGCATGCTAGTGAATTGATTGATTTATTCAGTAATTTATATTAAGAGAACTTTGAGAAATTCAAGTCATAAAATTTTTCATTATGTTAGGAGTTTCTTTGTGTTATCTGAGTACCATTTTTTTTCCTTTGTAAATTTAGCAACGGTGATCACATCTGCATTTTAGGAAAGTAGGCATTTGAGGCTATGGCCCTTCATCAGGACTGGAAAGGAAGTGCCCTTCCCCTTTTCTTTCCAGTTCTGATGATGGGTCTTGGCTCAAATTGCCAACTGTTTATTCCTTTCCGTAGATGCTGCCTCACCTGAGTTCCTCCAACATTTCATCTTTTCAGACTACTCATCTTCCCACCGTCTCTTGCAAAAATGCCATCCCCTTCTTACAATTCCTCCGTCTCTGCTGCATCTGCTCTCAGGATGAGGCTTTTCATTCCAGGACGAAGGAGATGTCTTCCTTTTTTAAAGATAGAGGCTTCCCTTCCTCCACCATCAACTCTGCTCTCAAATGCATCTCTCCCCTTTCACGCACACCTGCTCTCACCCCATCCTCCCACCACCCCACTAGGGATAGGGTTCCCCTTGTCCTCACTTACCACCGCACCAGCCTCTGGGGCCAACATATAATCCTCTGTCACTTCTGCCACCTCCAACGGGATCACACCACCAAGCACATCTTTCCTTCCCCCCCCCCCCACTTCTGCTTTCCGCAGGGTTTGCTCCCTACATGACTCCCTTGTCCATTCGTCCCCCCCATCCCTTCCCACCGATCTCCCTCCCGGCACTTAATCCTTGTAAGCGGAATAAGTGCTACACCTGCCCTTACACTTCCTCCCTCACCACCATTCAGGGCCCCAGACAGTTCTTCCAGGTGAGGGGACACTTCATCTGTGAGTCGACTGTTATGATATACTGTGTCCGGTCCTCCTGGTGCAGCCTTCTATATATTGGTGAGACCCAACGCAGACTGGGAGACAGTTTCGCTGAACACCTATGCTCTGTCCGCCAGAGAAAGCAGGATCTCCCAGTGGCCACACATTTTAATTCCATGTCCCATTCCCATTCTGATATGTCTATCCACGGCCTCCTCTACTGTAAAGATGAAGCCACACTCAGATTGGAGGAACAACACCTTATATTCCGTCTGGGTAGCCTCCAACCTGATGGCATGAACATTGATTTCTCTAACTTCCGTTAATGCCCCTCCTCCCCTTCTTACCCCATCCCTTATTTATTTATTATTCCCCCCCCCCCTTTTTTTCTCTCACTTTTTTTCTCACTGTCCATCTCCTTACCTGCTCTTCATCTTCCTCTGGTGCTCTCCTCCCCCTTTCTTTCTCCCCAGGCCTCCCGTCCCATGATCCTCTCCCTTCTCCAGCCTTGTATCCCTTTTGCACATCAACTTTCCAGCTCTTAGCTTCATCCCTTCTGTTGTCTTCTCCTATCATTTTGGATCTCCCCATCCCCCTCCCACTTTCAAATCTCTTACTATCTCTTCTTTCAGTTTGTCCTGATGAAGGGTCTCGGCCCGAAACGTCGACTGTACTTCTTCCTATAGATGCTGCCTGGCCTGCTGAGTTCCACCAGCATTTTGTGTGTGTTGCTTGAATTTCAGCATCTGCAGATTTCCTCGTGTTTGCGTTCCTCCAACATTTTATGTGTGTTACTCTGGATTTCTAGTATCTGCAGAATCTCTTGTGTTTGCATTTTAGGAAAGAGCTTGCTAATGTAGTAGAAAGATACTCCAGCCATTAGCATTTGCCTTTTCATAACTGTTACTGAACTTTAATTATATTGGAGAAAACTGTTGTAGCCCCATTACCGGGCTCGTATGCAAACTTGGCTCCCTAGCCGGCTCTGCTAACAGCCTTGTGACTCAGCAGTGAGAAGGCCACCTTTCATAAACAAAAGTCTAGGGTCAGTATGACCAAACAGGAACGCTGTGATGTTCCAATTCAAGAAACCTCAATTTGAGTAAATGCTGTGCAAAAACTGCCCGTACACAATTGTCAGTTGGCAAGAAATAACAGATCGCACACCACATAAAATCATAAAGAATATATATTTTTTATGGAATACCCTAGTTTCCTTGTCTGCATAAGTCTAGGGAAGTCGACCTCTGGCCCTGGCAAACTTGTGAGATTGAGGTGCGATCCCACCCAAACCCCTTGTTTGTGTGGATGCAGTATAATTTGCTACCCTGTTACAAATTAGTGCCACGAAATGCATACGATTAAGAGATTTAGCTTTATAATTCTTAATTTGACGAAAGGACTAATAAAGAAAAGAACAAAAAATGAAAAGGGCCCATTTTAACAAAACGGTATACTGTGCACAAGTTGGAGCTCACAGCTCCCCCAAGTCACCGACTCTCAATCGAACTTGTCCTGGGCTTCGTCGAATCACGGCCTCACTCCAGGTCGACTCTTACGACCTCTTCTCTCCAGCGTCTTCCCTCTTCATCTCCTCTCGAGCAAAAAGGCCCGAGCCCAACCTTAGTGTCCCTCACCAGAGAAACCTTCCCTTAAATTTGACCATCCTATTTGGATGGTGCATATTTCTCCTCATCTCTTGTCTTCAACAATAACCCAAACATAAGCTGAAAGCAGACCAAGCTGAAAACAAGCAGCTCTCATAGAACTGCCAAGTGAAATATATACAGCATAACAGTAAAAATATGAACCAGGGTATTACAATTAATTTCAGCTTTCTCACACAGTTATTAAGAGAAAGAAAAGAAAAATAAAAGGGCCTATTACAGTTAAACCAGTTTAAATGTGCATATGGTGTTGGAGCTTATATTTTCCAAAAGCTGAGTATGACAGTTAGTCAAGGCATTGAGTTCTCATCACCAATCACTGGTAGAGCTTCCCATCTTGGACTCCTTCGTCTCGTGAAGCACTCCTTGCAATCGTGTCTTCCCATCGGATTGAATCCTACAGTCATCATTTCCAATCTTCTCTTTTCTGCATTTCCCACCAAAAAGATCATGAACCTTACTGGTGTCCATCTCAAATCTGTCTCCGCCCAGCTCTCGCCGGAACCTTCTCCCAATTCCACCATCCTGACTAGATGACACAACATTCCAAAATTGAATATCATAGCCCCTTATCTTTAGCTGAAGCCAAAACATTCTACCAGCAGGGCACACTGCTGTTACAGAAAGCTAGTTAATGACATACTCCACAGCATTAGCAGTAAAAATCTTAACCAGGGCGTTACATTCTCCCCCTCCCCCGCACCACCAAAAATTGTCATGTCCTCATGAGTTTGAAGCTTATCAAACTATTATTAATAACACAGTATTCAAATGAATTGTGTGATTTCAGGACCCCTGACCCATTTGTAAATGGCAGTAACGTATCTCACTATGGGGATAGATGCAACACTGTTTCACTGATGCATCATATCTGGGCAGTTTCCTGACTATTCGTGACCTTTTTATCTCATCTTCAGCATCTTCGCATCAGGCAGTCCTTGTGACCTTTCCTGTCTATTTGTGGATGCCTCCCCTCTGTCCATTACTTGTGTCTTTTGGCAATTCAGGTCCCCCTGCTACCCGACTGAGCTCAACTTCATCCCCAATTACGTCGGAGCCCAGCTTCCCTTCACTGTCTAGCATCGCGTCTTCCTGTTCACTGCTAGTCCTCCCTGCTACATCTGAGTCAGGGTTGGGAGATTCAGGAGTCTCTTCATCAATTCTTGAGGAGTTTGCATAAGGTAATGTATATCACACCCCCATTTCCTCATCCTCTGAGTCTGTACAGCATTCAGTGGTTGGGTCCTTTTCAGGTATTTCCACTGACTGCACAGGAGGAGAACAGAATGGCAGAGGTCTCCTACTAGGTGTAGGTTCCGTGTCAGGCTCTGGGTCAACACACACCTCCTGCCCTTGGGGTAAAAGGTGATTCCAATGGAGAATTTTGATAGAGCCATTCTCATCTTCACCCGTAAAACTGGCACATTTGGCATCTTGTTCTTCACTACATAAGGCATAGACCCCCAACGGTCAACCAACTTGTGCTTCCCTGGTAGCCCCAGGTTTTTTATTAAAACTCTTCGGGCATCAGTTGAGAGAATCTAATCTTTTGATCATATTTCCTCGTGTTTCCTTGATTTTGCTTGGTGGTAGAAACCGCAGCTAGCTCATAAGCCTTTTGCAGTTGTTTCCTCATGTCAGACACAGAACTGAGATATGTCTTCTGTGGCAGTACCTTCATCACCAGCTCCAAAACAGTCTACAGACAATCTCGCTTCGCGCCCAAATATCAAATAGTATGTTGACCATCTGGTAGCTTCCTTCTGTGTAAAGTTGTAGCAGTGAACCAAATAGTCATAGTCATACTTTATTAATCCCGGGGGAAACTGGTTTTCGTTACAGTTGCTCCATAAATAATAAATAGTAATAGAACCATAATATAGTTAAATAGTAATCAGTAAATTATGAAATAAGTCCAGGACCAGCCTATTGGTTCAGGATGTCTGACCCTCCAAGGGAGGAGTTGTAAAATTTGATGGCCACAGGCAGGAATGACTTCCTATGACGCTCAGTGCTGCATCTCAGTGGAAAGAGTCTCTGGCTGAATGTACTCCTGTGCCCAACCAGTACATTATGTAGTGGATGGGAGGCATTGACCAAGATGGCATGCAACTTAGACAGCATCCTCTTTTCAGACACCACCGTGAGAGAGTCCAGTTCCATCCCCACAACATCAAATAGTCAATATGCTGACTCAGTTTGTTCTTTTGGCTGATATCCAGGTTTCCAAGGACGTCTGAGGGTGATGGGGCGTGGTCGTCGAGTTTTCGACTCTATAAGTAGCTCAGTAATTTATGTATGAACCGACTCTCAAAATCCCTTCCCTGGACACTGTGTATTCTTCTTGGGAGACCATAATGATCAAAATATCTATCCCATAATACTTTGGTAACTGGGGATGCCATCTGATTCTCTGTGGGAAAGACTTGAGCATATATGGTATAGTGATCAGTGATGACCAAGACATTCGCAGCAATGCTGGAATCAGGCTCTATGGACAGGAAATCCATACACACTAAACCAAGTAGCCTCGAGCTCTGTAAGTGAGATAATGGAGCAACTCTTGTAGGCAGCGCCTTCCTCCGAGTACATCAGGTGCATGACTTATTGTACTCTTCAACTTCAGGCTTCATTTGGGGCCAATAGAACTGATCTTGACCAATCCATAGGTCTTGTCAAATCCCAAATGACCCGAATCATCATGAAGTAACTTCAACACAATCCTCCGATGCTTCTCAGGCAAAACTAACTGGGAACGAGGAGGCATGACCCTGTATAGAACTTGGTTTCTGAACTGCAGTTTGTCACATTCTTTCATCAGTAAGGGTATAGCAGGGTATTTTGTCTTTTCAACTTAGGCCATATCCCTTTTTGCAACAAATGACCAAATGGCACCTATACAAGGATCATCTCACTGGGCTGCTGCCAACTCTGCAGGATTTGAGGCAGGCAACTGCTTCGTATCCAGTGCAGTCAAGTTGCAATAAGCTTGTGGCATGGCACGATCAGAAGCTCCCAAGTGATCCGCAGCTCTATCATGCCATAGCCTTGCCTCTGATTTTCCCACTGTAGAACCTTCTTCCAGCTGACATCAGGACTGGGAAAATAGATAAGAAGTTAGAGCTAGAAAGGGAGGGGGAAGGGAGGAAGAAGTACAAGGTGGTTGGTGATAGGTGAAACCAGGAAGCTGATAAGTGGAAGAGATAAATGACTGGAGGAGGTGGATTCTGATAGGAGAGGATAGAAAACCATGGAAGAAAGGGAAGGGAGAGGAGCATCAGAGGGAGATGATGGGCAGGTAAGGATATGAGATGAGAGAGGAATACAGGAATGAGAATGGCGTGGGGGAGGGCAATTCCTGGAAGTTCAAGAAGTCGATGTTTTTTGATCATTACTGAATGTTTCTCTGGTCTTCCCGCTCCTTCTCCTTTCCTTAACTATGATACACCTTTACCTGCCCCCTTCCTACTCTCAGTCGACAGTAGAGAACCATATCACAATCAAGGCCATCATCACTTGTATCTCATGAAATTTGTTTTCTTTTTGCAGTAGCAAATCAGTGCAATACATAAAATTACTATAGTACTGTGCAAACGTGTTGGGCACCCTAGCTATATACATATATCTGCCTAAGACTTTTTCACAGTACTATGTTTACAACATTGTTCATGTTGTCATGTATATCTTGAAATAGCTAAGCTTCTGATTTCATTTTTCCCTCAAGGTCCATAATGCCTTTTGTAGCTGAAGTATACTTTAGAGCTTGGAGGAAGGCATCTGGATTGTTCCTAGAGGTTAGTGTTAATGATTAGAAGATACCACTCTCTTGTTAATCCTCGTATGTTTTTCAATTGCAATGTGAGTTTTGCCTGGAGATGAAGCAAGCCCTCTGTTTTATAAATTGAGAGATGGGGCTAAAATAGATACTTTTTCAAGAGTCAGGTGTAGTCCCTTGAAAGTTTATGGGGATTATTCTCCTCTTGGAATCATTTAGAAAAGAAAATGTACAAATTACCTCAATCAACTAGACAAAATAAACTCAAAATAATGGTACCTTGTGAATCAGTGTACTGTATATGCTGGTCTTTCCTTCCTTTCCATCTGCAATAGGTTCTTCTAATTGAACGGATCAAAACGTTTATGTGATCCCTTTGCATTTTTATGTACTGCTTGCATCATATTGCTAATCAGGAAAAAAGTGGAAAGTACAACAAAAGAGAATAGGTTTAGATCAGCCGATTTGCTTTTAAAGATTAAAATCATGATTGTAAATAGGGAAATTGAGTTATCTTGTATTTGACTGACTCGTAGAATGAGTTGAAAATGTTGAATACTTATTTGTTCCTATGTTTCCTATTGTTACTAAAGATTACAGTTCATTTTTCATACTCTTGTTTTATGAAATTAATCATTGGCTGCTACATGGTCACTGATTATTTGAATTATTGTTTTATTTTGTAAAGTTGATAGAAAAAGACAGTCAGAAACCACAAGGGAAATTGGTCTGTAAATTTAAAAGATTTGGCCCAATGAATCAAAATGGAATGACAACAGAATTTAATAGAGTGAGGTTGGGAATGTGGAACTTCAGCATGTTGACAAACTGTTATTAAAATTTTTTAAAAATGCTGGAATTATTCTGTAGGTTAAGAAGTAGATTAACTCTTTTCTCTCCATTCTTGCTGGAAAACAAATCTCCTCCTAAGTCTCAGTACTCTTGCAGACTGTGCCAGGTTTTCTTCCAGGATTTCTCTGTATTTTGCTGCATTCATTTTACCCTGTACCTTCACAAGCCTTCTAGGGCCTGCTGCAGTGAAACATCCCCAGAGTAAGATGCAGCCACCACCATGCTTCATGGTAGGTATGGTGTGTTTTTGATGATGTGTAGTGTTTGGCTTACGCCAAACATAGTGTTTAGTCTGATGGCCAAAAAACTCAATTTTGGTTTCATCAGACCATAGAACCTTCTTCCAGCTGACTTCAGAATCTCCCACATGCCTTCTGGCGAACTCTAGCTGAGATTTCACATGAGTTTTTTGTTCAACAGTGGCTTTCTCTTTGCCACTCTCCCATAAAGCTGCGACTGATGAAGCACCTGGGCAGCAGTTATATGCACGGTCTCTCCCATCTCAGCCACTGAAGCTTGTAAGTCCTTCATAGTTGTCATAGGGGTCTTGGCTTCCCTCACTAGTCCCCTTCTTGCACTGTCACTCAGTTTTTGAGGATGGCCTGCTGTAGGCAGATTTACATCTGTGTCATATTCTTTCCATTTCTTTGATTGACTTAACTGTACTTAAAGGGATATTCAGCGAATTGGGAATTTTCTTGTATCCATCTCCTGGCTTGTGCTTTTCAATAACCTTTCTGTGTAGTTGCTTGGAGCATTCTTTTCTCTTCATGGTGTAGTTTTTGCCAGGATACTGACTCACCATCAGTTGGACCTTCCAGATGCGGGTGTATTTTTACTAAATTCAATTGAAACACCTTGACTGCACGCAGGTCTGAAAAAACAAATCTCCATTTAATTATGTGACTTATAAAACCAATTGGCTGCACCAGTGATGATTTGGTCTGTCATTTTAAAGGGGGTGGGGTGAATACTTATGCAGTCAATTACTTTGTGTTTTATATTTGTGATTAGTTTAGATCACTTTGTAGAAATCTGTTTTTGCTTTGACACGAGTATTTTCCTGTTGATCATTGATTAAATCACTGTTAATAAATGTTGTAAGACAATAAAACATGAAAACTTTGGGGCACTGTAAAAGGGACATGTTAGTATATTAAATACCTCTAGCACATTTTCTCCTCTTTCAGACTATTGAAAACTGCTGTATCCAGGATTTTATGCATCACGGAGTTCATCTTCCTCGGAATTCTCCAGTTCATTCTAAAGTGCGAGAGGTGTGTTCAATTTTAAACCATTTCATTTAATATAAGGTTGCACAGTTGGTCCTTTGTAACTGAGCAATTATTAATATATCCAATTACTGTGAAAAAAGTGATTTATTTTGTCTTCCCCTTCAATGTTTTTTTCCTTTAAAAAATATCCAGTTCTGAAGCCTTAATTTTCTAACAAAAACACATACCTATCAGATTGAGACCTGTTTATATTTTTACACAATCTCTTTTTAATATGATTTTATTTCTCATGTTGGTAGATAACAATGTATAAAATAAGGTTCAAAAGGAAATGTATTTGGAAAAAAGCCTGCATTACGTTAATAGTTTGGACATTATGGTGTAGATGTTTCTTCTTTGAATTTTGTACATAATCAAAATCAGATTTATTATCACTGACATATGTTGTGAAATTTGTTGTTTTGCAGCAACAGTACTGTGTAATGCATAATAATATACCGTAAATAGTAATAAGAAATATATAAAAAAATTAGTTCAAAAAGAGAAAAGAAAAAGTCATAAATCTTGCAGTTTTTCATTGTTTTGGATATATGGAATTGTTTAAATATAGTGTGAAGTTGTCCTTTTGGGAGAGTGATTACATGATTTTTTTAAAGAGATTCCTAAGTCTTTAGTACTTTCTTCCTTAGTCGACAGTGGAAGCAAGGTCCTTGAGTATCAGAATGGCCAAAATTTATAGGTATTGATAAACAAGGAAGTGAAACATTGGCTAGGGTGGACCGGAATAAGGATGATCAGATCTGCAAAAATCTTATTAAATAGCAGAGCAGGCTTGAGGGACCAAGCAGCATATTCCTGCCTCTAGATCATTTTTATGTTGTTCTGCTTTAATGCGTGTTTCCAGAATGTGAATTAGGTATAAAGCAATTGATGAATTGGGAGATGCTATTTGTATTTTGCAGGCTGAATCAGTTATAATGTGATTTTGATCATGAACTAAAAAAATACAGTTAACTTGGGAATTGACAGGCAGAAAACGTGCTGTCTTGAGGTAAAACAATCTGGGGGTGTATGGGGGAGCATTATTTATATATAACTTCCCATACCATTGTTTTAAGAGCATAAGCTGGTGGTTTCGCTTTGGGAGACCTTTTTAAATTGACAAGTAATTGCTTTAATTGATTCTTGTGCAAGGATTCTTTATTAAGCAATGTAACATACATTAGTATTTTAACTTGCAATGAAATAAACTTATCACTATTAAAAGCTTTATTTCTGAAAATCCTGCAGGAAAATAACTTCATTAGTAAGAGTGTGAAACCGCCTACACCCAACCATCTTTTTCCCTGTAGACACACCTGTGTTTATACTAGAATGTCCTTTAATATGAGGCTGGAAAGACTGGGTACAGGCCAAGTCGAGGTTGTGAAGCCCAGGCCTGAGAGCATTTCAAGGAAGCAGGGCCCAGGTCCAAGAGTGAGGAACGGGCCAAGGTGTGGTTAATTTAAGTGCTGGGTCAGATTGAAAAGGTCAGGGTGTCTGGGCTGGAGGCAAGGGATGAGCCGGTGTTCATCTCGCTGCTCGGCAAGGTTTATTCGTCTCTGCTGAACCGAGGCTGTGGCCTGTAACTAATGGGCTCTTGGATCAGCTGCGACTGGTTTCATGGCGATGACCTCACATTTGTGAACTTCAGTTCTGAATGTCATTTACCTACTTCTTATTGTTTGTACAAATTGTGTTTTTTTTCCACGTTGGGTATTTAATGGTCTTTTTTAATGAATTCTTTGTTTTGTATCTGCCTGTAAGGAGACAAATCTCGAGGTTGTATATAGTACAGATACTTTGATAGTAAATGTACTTTGAACATTGAGGTTTCTTAAGAATACAACATTTGCCTTATAGAAGAACTACCTTTATAAGGTGTCTTTATTACAAAGCTAAAGGCCTTGCTTGTGATATATGGTCTTGAAGGTAATTCAAATAGAAAATTTCCTTTAATTTAAAAGAGGGGTTGGGTTGTGTACGCAGAATTTTGGAAGCTAGGAATGTGCTTAAAAAGGAGGACCTCAAAGGTATAAACCTAGATTACCAATACCGTATGCTATGAAATAAGCAGGTGAATGTGTGGCAGGAGAAATGATGAAGGAGTAAGAACTTTGGATTCCTTAGGAAGTGGGGCCATTTCTGTAAGAGGTGGGATCTCAGTGGAAATAAGACCAATAACTTCATGGGTTGGGGTTTTAAGCCAGCTTGGCAGAGGGATGAAACCCAAGGAAAGAACCAAATGGAAGAAAAGCTAAGCTTGAAATAGAAGATGGGGTTTCAAGTGAAAGGATGTTTAGGAAGAGAAAAATGAAAGGAGTAAGCAAAATTGCAGAGTAACAATAACCAAAGTACATCAGCGAGAAGAAGCATAAGAGGGCACCAAAAAACAGAGTAAAGCAAAATGCTAAGATAAAATAAAAACTAGAGACTCATTTTCTGAATGCATAAAACATTCATAATGATGCATAAAATAAACTGCTAGAAAAACTCAGCAGGTCAAACAGCATCTATGGACACAAAGGGATACATCAAGATTGAGTATACAGTAGATATAGAAGGAAGATGTCTAGTGTATTAAAGAGAGGATAAAATGTACTGGTTGGTGATGAGTAGAAACACTTAAGGCAGGGATAAGGTAAACCAGATGGAGATGTGAGGGGGTTGTGGGGAAGGTGGGTTCAGTATAGCTAGGATAGGAAAGATGAACCAAAGAAGAAACCCAGCTAGATGGTTATGTGGTTGATTTCTTTTCATGATTTCCTCCATTCATTGTGTCCCCATTCATAACAAGGTACCTTCATAATAACGTAAACACGAGGAATTCTGCAGATGCTGGAAATTCAAGCAACACACATCAAAGTTGCTGGTGAACGCAGCAGGCCAGGCAGCATCTCTAGGAAGAGGTACAGTCGACATTTCGGGCCGAGACCCTTCGTTCTGACGAAGGGTCTCGGCCCGAAACATCGACTATACCTCTTCCTAGAGATGCTGCCTGGCCTGCTGCGTTCACCAGCAACTTTGATGTGTGTTACCTTCATAATAAGGTAATTTGACTATCTTTTATGATATGTGGGTGTGAGTTGGTCAAGGATGGGAATTGAATATGCAGGGATTTTTGACATTTCAAAAAGAAAACAAGATTGGAGAGGGAAGTGGGGTAATTTTGTTAAAGGATGAGTTCAATGCAACGTTGAGGAAAAATTTGGCTTGGTAGCTCTGCTTGAGTAGAGATAAGAAATAATAATAAATCACTGATGGGACAAGCTGTACTGTAGAAGACTATAAATGAAGAAATAATGGGGCATGGCAAAGTTCAATAAGGCATTTTAGTCTATGAAAATAGATTAAAGGGCAAGATTTGTTGCTAGTGGCATATGAGAATGTTTTGTAAATTTAAGTAAAGGTATATTTTAATAAGAACGAATGGCTGTATGGCAGTATGAACCTTGCATGGCTAACTGAAGTCAAATTGAAAGAAAAGACAGACAATGTTGCGAAGATTAGTGTTAGGCCAGAGAACAGGGACATCTTTAGAAATCAACAACAGTCCCTATAAATATAAAGGGAGAAGATAAATAATGAGAGTAAACTGGAAAAATACAAAACAGGAAGGTTTCCATAGGTGTAATAAAAGTAAACATTAATGTCTTGGAGAATGAATCTGGGGAATTAAGTGGTCAATAGAGAATTGTTAGAAATTCAAAATAATTATCTTGAATTAGTTTTTTTGGTAGAAGATGTTTCACCTTGCAAACTTCCTTTTCCCAAAGCTCCATTCTGAAAACCACTATAGAGCTAATATAACCAAAATTTCACACCATCTTACAAGTTTCTTCCCACAGGGAGTTAAAATCTAATCACTTATTCTAGATACCTTCCCACCCCTGCCCCACCCACCATCCCTCCATTACCTCGGTCACTGCAATGCACTGTGATTACTTTAAACAACTTTAAAAAATGCATTCACATGCATTGTAAATACATGTAAGTGTTTATGCATATTTTATTTCATATCTGTACTTTAACCCCTTTTATTTTAATATAATTTGTTAATCTTTAGAATCGTTGAATATTGATTTTTGTTGCAGGTCACACCACCACATCATTGCAAATTCCTAATACATGTAAGTGTATAAAGTGAGCAAAGTTGATCCTTGATCCTTAAATAAAATCCCAATAATAAGAAATAATCATGGACCACTGAGGGGGAGGAACTTTAGAGAGCCTCTAGGACTAGAAATAAAATACTAGGCAAACTAATAGGGTGAAAAGCTGGCTTGTATCATGGTCCTCCTGGCCTGTATTACAGGATTTTAAAGGAATTGGCTATAAAGATGGTGTGTACAGTATATGTTGGTTAAAATTTACTGAATTTCCTAGATTCTCAGCACTTTCTAGAGGATTGCAAATCTAATTATTTAAATAAGCAAATTGTGTAAATAGATTAAAAGTATAAAATGTATTACAAAAGTATCCATGGGTTCTTTTGCAGAAGGATTGGCGTATAGGCTGAAAATAATTAAGAGATTAGTGCTGAAGGGTCTCGGCCCAAAACGTTGATGGTATTCTTTCCATAGATGCTGCCTGGCCTGCTGAATTCTTCCACCATCAGCATCTGCAGATTTTCTCTTGGAAGAGATTAACGAAGTGTCTTTATTGCAGGGGAGTTGGAGAATAAAGAGGATCAATTTTATTTGCCGTATACACTCACATGTATTGGTAATTTGCTGTAGTGTGTTGGTCAGAGTGTGGCATGCAACAAAAGCAACAACATTCAACAATTACAAAGAATACAGAATTATATAGAATGTAAAGTTAGAGGTCAAAGAATGGATATGGAAAAATGTGCATAAACACAAATACCAGCATGTATTATATTGACAATGTAAACAGCATCATAATAAGTGGTTAAAATGTTTACAGTGCAGTGAGGGGAGGGGGAGGATATAAATAGAGGTGGAGGGAGCTAACTAGAATGTTTGATCAAATTCACTGCCTTGGGGAAGAAACTTTTAAAATGATGTGAAGTTTTTGTTTTACTAATCTTATAGCGTTTTCTAGAAAGGAGCTTTTGGAAAAGACAGTTTTCAGGGAAAGGAGTATCTGCAATTATTTGATGCAACCTAGCACTACATTAGTGAAATTGTGCCCAGAATACTGTTTGTACCTTCAGTCTCCATATCTTTAAAAAAAAATATGCCTGCATTGACAGCGTAGAGGTGGTTCATTAGGTTGATTCCTAGATGAAGCGGTTCAAGTAAGAAGCAAGGTTGAGCAGAATGGGCCTATATTCAGCTTAAAAGAATGATATATAATCATAAAACTATGGGAATGACAGGATGGATGGCTGAGAAAATGAACTGAGGGACATAATACGAAATAATGAATCAGTTGCTTAAGCAGATGAGGTAATATTTCTTTGCTCAAAGAGTGCTGACTCCTTGGAGTTCATTCCCTAGAGGACTGTGGAGGTGGAGTTATTGAATATGTTCATGACAGAGACTTGCACTCAAAGGCCTATGTGGAGTGAGTGGGAAAATGATATTTACACTAAGCTTGGATCAGCCATGATTTTATAGAATGACAGAGCAGGCTTGAGGGATGAATTAATCTACTCCTCTTTTGAATTTTAACATGACTTTTAAGAGGAAGCGTTTTTACTGTGTTTTGTCATAAAATCCTTGTGGTATATTTTTTCAGATTGTGATTTTTATGTTATCTGTTAACTGCAGATACTTGATTTGGATTTTGGACTATCAAGTGAATACTGCAGAATGCTATGCCTGAATTATTAAACTTAAGCCTGCCATTCTCAGCTTCTTATTAAAGGAGGTGGACTCTTGGTTCTTGAAGCTGACAGCTGTACAGAATTTGCCTTTGTTGAGAGAATTGCAGGAATAAAGCTTAAATGGTAACAGTTGCTAACGTGTGAATTTTTTTGCAGTTGCTGAGCTATTTTCATCAGCAAAAACTACGCCAGGGAGTTGATGAAATGCTGCATCGCCTGTACCAGCCTATTCTGTGGCGGGGGCTTAAGGTACTATTTTGATTTTTGTTAAAGTAATTGTGACTTTATCTGTCTACATCTTTTAAAATTTGGAGATACAACACGGAACAGGCTCTTCCGGCCGAATGACCTGCGCCGCCCGGAGACCCACCTATTTAACACTAGTTTAATTATAGGATAGGCGATTAACAATGACCAATTAACCTGCCAACTGGTATGTCTTTGCACTGTGGGAGGAAACCAGAGCACCCGGAAGAATGCCAGGCACTCACAGGAAGGACATACAAACTTCTTTCAGAGGATGTTGGAATTGAACTCCGAATTCTGACACCACAAACTGTAATAGTGTCACGTTAACCACTGTGCTAGCGTGGCTGTCTTAATGTTTAACAAATACGTCTGAAGTAACCATTTTAGCAAATATGAGCCACTTTGAATACTTTCATGAGGTAATGCGAAGTGGTTTAAAGGACCAGGGCCAATAGAATCTATTAACCAAGTTATTCATTGTAATAATATTAAATCCAAATTTAAACACCCTACACAGTGAGTTTCTTCCATGGCTGGATTAGGAAAGTTTTGTATATACAATAATTTCTTCAATTATTCTATGTTTAAAGCCACCTGTTAAATGGAGCTGATATCACAACTGCTACTTGATAATAATTAGCCAGTAATACATACAGTAGTAGAATTAGGCCATTCGACCCATCAAGATTGTTCTGCCATTCCATCATTGCAGATTCATTATCCCTCTCAATTCCATTTTCCTGCTTTCTGCCTGTAACCTTTGACTGCTTGACTAATACGCAACCCATCAACCTCTGCTTTAAATATCCTCAATGACTTGGCTTCCACAGCCACCTGTGGCAATAAATTCCACAGATTCATACAATGCACATAAAATGCTGGAGGAACTCAGCAGGCTAGGCAGCATCTATGGAAAAGAGTACAGTCCATGTTCCAGTCCAGAACCCTTTGGCAGGACTGGTGGGGGTGGGGGAAGCTGAGGAGTAGATTTAAAAGGTGGGGGGAGGGGGAGAGGGAAACACAAGGTGATAGGTGAAACCTGAAGGGGGAGGGATGAAGTAAAGAGCTGGGAAGTTGATTAGTGAAAGAGACAGAAGACCAAGGGAGAAAGAAGTGGGGGAGAAGCACGAGAAGGAGACGAGGGTCGGGCAAGAAGGTAAGGTGAAAGAGGGAAAAGCGGATGGGAAATGGTGAGGGGGGGAGGTGGGGGGCATTATCAGAAGTTGGAGAAATTAATGTTCATTCCATCAGGCTGGAGGCTACCCAAACGGAATACAAGGTCTTGTTCCTCCAACCTAAGTGTCGTCTCATCACGACAGTGGAGGAGGCCATGGATGGACATAGCAGAATGGGAATGGGAAGTGGAATTAAAATGGGTGGCCACTGGGAGATCCCGCTTTTTCTAGCGGATGGAGCATTGGTGCTCGGCAAAGCGGTCTCCCAATCTACGTCAGGTCTTACCGATTATACGTGTATCTCCACCTATCTTTGTATAGTCCACAAACTTGGCTGCAAAGCCATCAATTCCGTCATCCAGATCATTAACATATAATGTTAAAAAAGAAGCAGTCCACAGATTCACCACTTTTTTTGACCAAAGAAATTCCTCTTCATCTGTGTTCTAAATGAACGCCTCTCTATTCTCATGCAGTGTCCTCAGGTCCTAGACTCCCCTACTTTAGAAACATCCTCTCCGCATCCACTCTTAACTTGACCTTTCAATATTTGATAGGTATTATTTAGATGTCCCCCTTCCCATTCTGCTAAACACCAGCGAATACAGTCCCAGAGCCATCAAACACCCCTCATATTAACCCTTTCATTCCAGGATTTATTATCGTGAACTTCTTCAGGACCCTCTCCAATGCCAGCACATCTTTCCTTAGATAAGGGACACTAAACTGGTCACAATGTTCCAAGTGCACTCTAACCGATGCCTCTTTAAGCCTCACTATGACATCCTTGTCCTTACATTCTAGTCCTTGCAAAATGAATGCTAACATTACATTTGACTTCCTTACCACTGATTCAACCTGCAAGATAACCTTTAGGGAATCCTACATGAGGACTCCCAAGTCCCTTTGCACCTCTGATTTTTGAATTTTCTCCACTTAGAACGTAGTCTACACCCTTATCCCTCTTAGCTAAGTGCATGACCATCCACTTCGCTATATTGTCTGCCATATCTTTGCCGATTCTCCTAATCTGTCTCAGTCCTTCTGCAGACTTTCTACTTCCTCAGCACTACCTGTGTCTCCACCTATCTTCGTATCCACAAACCTGGCCACAAAGCCCTCAATTCCATCATCCAAGTCATTAACATATAATGTTAAAAAAAGAAGCGGTCCCAACACTGGCCACTGCAGAACACCACTAGAGGCCAACAGCCAACCAAAAAATGTTCCCTTTATTCCCACTCTTTGCCTACTGCCAATCAACCAATCTTCTGTCTGTGCTAATATCTTTCCTGTAACACCATGGGTTCTAATTTTGTTAATTTTGGAAACTATGTTGACTTTGCCCTGTTTTATCACATTCTTCCAAGTACCCTGAAACTTCATCCTTAATAATGAACCTTAACAACTACCAATCACTGAAGTCAAGTTAGCTGGCCAATAATTTACTTTTTTTTTTTTTTACACCCCTCCCTCCCTTCTTAAAGAGTGGAGTGACCTTTGCAATTTTCCAGTCCTCCGGAATTATTCCAGAATCTAGTGATTCTTGAAAGATCTTTACTAATGCCTCCACATTCTCCTTAGCTACCTCTTTCGGAACACTGGGGTATTGTCCATCTGGTCGAGGCGATTTGACTACCTTCAGACCTTTTAGTTTCCCGTGCACCTTCTCCTTAGTAATAACAACTATTCTCACTTCTGCCTCCTGACAATCTTGAATTTCTGGTATACTGCTATTGTCTTCCACAGTGAAGACTCATGCAAAATACTTACGTTTGTCTACCATTTTTTTGTTTCAGACTGCTGCCTCTCTAGTGTCATTTTCCAACAGTCTGATATACACTACCTTTTGCACTACCTTACTTTCCATTTTTCTATTTTCTATTTATGATTTATAATTTAATTTTTTAATATTTACTATGGATTTGTAATCCAGGGAGCGGGAAGCGCAGAATCAAATATCGCTGTGATGATTGTACGTTCTAGTATCAATTGTTTGGCGACAATAAAGTATATACTCTCGCCTCCCTTTTACTCTTTATATATCTGAAAACCTTTTGGTGTCCTCTTTTATTTAATTGGCCAGCTTTTCTTCATATTTGATCTTTTTTATCCTTATGTTCTATTTTTAAATTTGCCTAATCCTATGATTTATTTTTTGCTATATTATATGCTTTCTCTTATGCTGTCTTTGACTTTCCTTGTCAGCCATGGTGGCCTTTAATATACTACTTCGTCTTTGCGATATGCCTTCCTGCACCTTGCAAATTAGCCCTAGAATATTCATCCATTGATGTTCTGCCGTCATCCCTGCTAGTGTCCCTTTCCAATCAACTTTGGCCATTCCCTCTCTCATGTCTCTGTAATTCCCGTTATTCCACTATAGTACTGCTGCATCTAACTTTATTTTCTTGCTATCAAACTGCAGGGTGAATTCTATCATATTATGATCACTACCTTCTAAGGGTTCTTTTATCCTATGCTCCTTAATCAAATCTGGTTCATTACACAGCACCCATTCTAGGATTGCTGATTCCCTAGTGGGTTCAACCACAATCTGCTCTAGAAAGCCATCTTGTAGGCATTCTACGAATTCTCTCTTGGGATCCACCACCAAACTGATTTCCCCAATCAACCTGCATATTGAGATCCCCCATGACTATCGTAACATTCCCCTTTTTAACATGCCTTTTCTATCTCCTGGTGTAATTTGTATCCCACATCCTAGCTGCTGTTCAGAGGTCTGTACATAACTCCTATCAGGGTCTTTATTTTTAACTCTTCAGATCCTATGATGCCTCTTTCTAAGGATTTGATTTCATTTTTTACCAACAAAGCCACCCTACCCTCCTCTGCTTACCTTCCTGTCCTTTCAGTACAATGTGTGTCCTTGGATGTTTAGCTCCCAACAGTAATCTTCTTTCAGCCATAACTCAGTGATGCCCACAACCTGCCAATCTCTAACTACACTACAAGATCATTTACCTTATTCTGAATGCTGTGGGCATTCATATATAACATCTTCAGCCCTGTATCACCTTTGACAATTTTGCCCCCATGTTACCCTTCAATTCGTCTCACTAGCTATAATTTTGCTCTACCATCTGCCTGTCCTCCCTCACATTCTTGGTACAAACTGCATCTACTTGTATACATACCAACTACCCCATCCTCAGCCCTGTTACTCTGGTTCCCATCCCCTTAACAAGTTTTCTTTAGTCTTCCAGTGTAAGCACTGGTGTCTTATACCTTGGGTTTGAACAAAATGGATAATAAATAAAATCCTCTTTCTACATCTGGAGCATTTGTGTCTGATGTTCCTTCTCTACCACATTTTAAGAACTTCGATCTGAATACTGTATCCTCCAGAGCTGTCTGGGATAGTGCAAAACCTGACTGGCTAGTTTGGTGTAAGGGTACCTATGTCAAGCCAGAATCATGGTTTAGGAGTAGCATACTCATTGATGTGGGCTGTAATCACTGTGCTGAAGAATCCTTGTGTACTATGGTCTTAGCATGTTCTTGATCCTCCAACACCATCCACTGTGGTCATCCTCCCCATCATCTTTAGGTCGTGGGTTTTCTGTTGGACCTCAGTTGCCCGTATAGGTATTTCTTTTCACTTGAGGGTAGTGGTTTCAATGAATGTCTTTTATTTGTGGCTAGTCATTTACATGAAATGAGTCCTAATTTTTTTTCATGGGGATGCCAAACCCAAGTGGATCAAGACCATCGCTGAAAAGTCTGATAATTTTGATTTCCCTTATTAGGACTCTGCAGAGCCTTGTGTAAGTCGTGGAAGATGCACACTTTTGTACAAACCGCATATAAGACCATAAGATATAGGAGCAGAATTAGGTCATTCAGCACATCGAATCTGCTTCACCATTCCATCATGGCTAATCCCAGATCCCACTCAACCCCATATACTTGCCTTCTCGCCATATCCTTTGATGCCCTGACCGATCAGGATACGATCAACCTCTGCCTTAAATATACCCACAGACTTAGCCTCCACCTCACTCTGTGGCAGAGCATTCCACAGATTGACTTCTCACAGGCTAAAAAAAATTCTCCTTACCACTGTTCTAAAGGCTTGCCCCCCCAACTTTGAGGCTGTGCCCTCTAGTTCAAGGTACCCTCAACATAGGAAACATTCTGTCAACATCCACCCTGTCTAATCCTTTCAACATTGGGTGGGTTTCAATGAGATTCTCCCCCCTCCCCCCTCGCTCTTCCCCCCACATTCTTCTAAATTCCAATGATTACAGGCACGACGACTCCTAAGTCTCTTTGCTCCTCTGATATTTGAACATTCTCCCCATTTAGATAATAGTCTGCACCATTGTTCCTTTTACCACAATGCATTATCATACATTTCTCAGCTGTGTAATCCATCTGCCACTTTTTTGCCCATTCCCATTCTTCCAATTTGTCCAAGTCCTGCTGGAATTGCATTGCTTCCTCAGCGCTACCTTCCCCTCCACCTATCTTTGTATCATCCCCAAACTTTGCCACAAAGCTATCAATTCCATTACCTAAATCATTGACAAAGAATGTGAAAAGCAGCGGTCACAATACTGACCCCCTGAAGAACACCACTAGTCACTGGCAGCCAACCAGAAAAGGTCCCTTTTGTTCCATAAGATATAGGAGCAGAATTAGGCCATCTGGTCTATTGAGTCTGTTCCGCCATTCAATCATGGCAGATCCTTTTATTTTAATCACCTCCTCAACCCCAATTCCCAGCCTTCTCCCCATAATCTTTGAATGCCATGTCCAATCAAGAACCTATCAATCTCTGCCTTAAATACACCCAGCAACCTGGTCTCCACAGCTGCATGTGTCAACAAATTCCACAAATTCACCACCTTTTGACTAAAGAAATTTCTCCACATCTGTTTTAAAAGGGCGCCCCATTATCCTGAGGCTGTGCCCTCTTGTCCTGGACTCTCCCACCATGGGAAACATCCTTTCCAAATCTACTCTGTCTAGGCCTTTCAACCTTTGAAAGATTTCACTGAGATCCCCCCTCATCCTTCTGAATTCCAGCGAATACAAACCCAGAGTGGTCAAACTTCCCTCATATGATAACCCTTTCATTCCTGGAATCATCTTTGTGAACCCCCTCTGGACCCTGTCCAATGCCAGCATATCTTTTCTAAGATTAGGGGCCCCAAACTGTTCAAAATACTCAAAGTGAGGCCTCACCAGTGCCTTATAAAGCCTCAGCATCACATACTTGCTCTTGTATTCTAGACTTCTTGAAATGATTGCAACCATGGCATTTGCCTTCCTCACCACCGACTCAACCTGCACATTAGCCTTCAGGATGTTCTGTACAAGGACTCCCAAGTCCCTCTGCATCTCAGATTCCTGGATTTTCTCCCTGTTTAGAAAATAGTCCACACATTTATTTCTACTACCAAAGTACGTGACCATGCATTTTTTTAACATTATATTTCATTTGCCACTTTCTTGCCCACTCTCCTAATCTGTCTAAGTCCTTCTGCATCTTACCTGTTTTCTCAACCCTACCTTGCCTTCCCCCCCCCACCAATCTTCGTGTCATCTGCAAACTTGGCATTTGCAGCTTCTTGCTTGTCAGTCATTCCTCTATCCATGCCAGTATCTTTCCTGTAATGCCATAGGATTTTATCTTATTAAGCAGCCTCACGTGTGGTACTTTATCAAGCACCTTCTGAAAATCCAAGTAAATGACATCCACTGCCTCTTCTTTGTCCACCCTGCTTATTACTTTCTCACAGGTTTGTCATGCAAGATTTCCCTTTACAGAAACCATGCTGACTTTGACTTATTTTATCATTAGTCTTCAAGTACCTTGGAACTTCAGCCTTAATAATAGATTAGAGGGGGACTTCCGGTCAAGATGGCGTTGGTTTAGTCGCTCAAAGCTGTCGCTCCATTTCATTTCTTATCTCTGCATTTCTTTCCTTTTTTTCCTCCTGATTGTAAAATTTTTTAATTCTCCCTCCCTCCTGCCTGCGAATACGCCTGTCTTACTATGGCTGCAAAGGTCACCAAATTGGGGAAAAAAGAAGTTTCTGCTGCTGGTTCCTCTGCCGAAATTGTTTCCCTTTTGGAACAGCACTGACATGATATAATATCTGAATTTAAGTCTTTCAGTTCGTTGAAGTCAAAATTGGATCAAATTAATTCCAAAATGGAGGCTCATGCGGGAAGTCTTTCTCATCTTGAGTCCGCTATTGATGATTTAGAACGTTGCTTTCACAATTTGGAAACCGTTTGCTCCAGCTTGAGTGATCATAACAGCAAGTTAATATCCAAAGTTACTGACCTGGAAGGTCGGAGCAGACGTCAAAAACTACAAATCCTCGGCTTGCCAGAGGCTATCGAACGTGGATCTCCTGTTGAATTTTTTTCTACTTTACTTTGTGAAAGTTTTGGGAACGATATACTTCCAACTCCACCTGAGTTAGACAGAGCTCACCGTACCTCTGTGCCTAAGCCAGAGTCGGGCCATAGCTCACGTCCAGTAATTCTGTGTTTTCATCGCTATAATGTGAAAGACCTTTTGATTATGGAAGCACGTCGGAGGGGAAAGTTGGTATACAAGGGTCAGCCTATTCGTATTGTTGAGGACTATGCTCTGCGTGCTGAGTACAAAGGAGTTATGAAAGAGTTTTACAATCGTGGATTCAGGCCCTCTCTGTGTTTTTCCTACTTGTCTCCGAATAACTCTCATTACTGGAGACAAAAAGTGGTTTAACTCGGTTACAGAAGCTCAGAAATTTATCGAAAGTCTCCCTGTCACTTTGATTTCCTCAGATTTGGACTGATAATTTAAAATGGTGGATAAGTGCTTTTTTTTTTCTTCCTGTTTTTTTCCTGATCTATCTTTCTCAAGTCAGTGAATTTTTTTTCATAGTTACTGGTTAAAGTTTGTTTACGCGTTTTTTAGTTCATATCTTTTCTTTTGGATTATTATTTAGAGTTAAGCTTAATTCATTTTGGGGGAATTGTTTTTTTTCTTTATGTATAATTTTAATTCATAGTGCGCAAGTTTTCCGGTTTTTGGATTGTTAACAAAATGGAGCTTATGATGTTGTTAAGAAACTGGAAGCTGGATTTTGGAGTTTTTTTTCTGAAGAGCTTGCTGCTGATTTTTGGTAGCTTTCTTGTTGTGGAATTTGACGGGGGGCAGGGATCTCTAAGGCCAATAGCATTTATAGAACCTTTAGTTATTCTTTGTTATTCAGGACGTATTTTTGTCCTGGTTCTCTTGTTTTATACCTTTGCCCCAGAACTGTTGTCTGAATGCTTGATTTTGCTTATGCCTACTACCCTCTTATGTTTTTTTAAATGACAATGGTTAGTCCGTTGAATTTTATGAGCTGGAATGTTAAGGGATTGAACCATCCTGTTAAAAGAAGGAAGGTGTTTTTACATCTTAAGCAGCTTAATAGTGCAATTGCTTTTTTGCAAGAAACACACATTCATAGTTCTGATAATTCATGGTTCTGATAATTCTCGTTTCATGTCAAGGTGGGTGGGGCAGCACTTCCATTCTATTTTTCCGACTAAAGCCAGGGGATCTCAATCCAAATGTTCCCTTTGAGTTTCATAACAAAGTATCTGGTACAAATGGTCGTTTTATTATTGTCCCTGGGAAATTGTTTAATACTATGGTAGTCTTGGCTAATCTGTATGCTCCCAATTCGGATGATGTGGAGTTTTTTTAATCATGTTTTCTCTTTATTGCCTGACTTGAGTTTATATTCTCCTATATTGGGCAGTGATTTTAACTGTTGGTTAGATCCAGTTTTGGATCGACCGTCTTCTGTTCCTAGACTACCAATTAAATCTACTTTATCAATTCAGTCTTTCCTTTCTAATTATGGTATCTCTGATGTATGGTGTTCTTACCATCCAAGTGAGAGATTATTCCTTTTTTTCACATATCCATCATACTTTTACTAGAATTGGTTATTTTTTAATCGATAACCTCTGATTCCTTCTGTTCGCTCTTGTGATTATCAGAGTATATTGATTTCAGATCATCCCGCAGTTACCCTCTCTATAATTCTTCCAGGTTTCCCCCATATGAATAAGCATTGGCGTTTTAATCTGACCCTGTTGTCGGATAATGATTTTGTAAAAATTATGAAGGACCAGATAACTTTTTTTTTTAATACTAACATGTCATCTGAAATCTCAACTCAGGTTGTCTGGGATGCCATGAAAGCATATCTGAGGGGTCAAATAATTTCATATACTGCGAATTTGAAAAGAAAGACTTACACAGAGCGAGTAGATTTGGTTAGTCAAATTAAAGCAACAGACCCAGAGCAATATACCCAGACCAAAAATCTGGAACTGTACAAGAAGTGAGTGGAACTTCAAACTAAGTTTGACCTTATTTCCACTTACCCAATTGAGCGCCAACTTCTCAAAAGTAAGAGCCAGTTTTATATTCATTGTGATAAATCTGGTAAACTTTTAGTCACCCAACTAAGACGCTCTAAAGCTAAACAACAAATTACAAGAATTTGAATGGGAAATAGGAACATTCTGAAATCAATGATACATTTAAGAATTATTATTCTCGACTCTATACCTCTGAATGTTTAAATGATAGCACTTCTGTCGAGCATTTCTTAAATAGTTTAGATATTCCTTTGCTTTCTCTTGATCTCAAAGTAAAACTTAATGAGCCATTTTCACTAGAGGAAATACCCTTAGCCATTTCTGCACTGCAGTCTGGTAAATCTCTTGGACCTGATGAGTTCTCTGCAGAATTTTATAAATCATTTTCCTCATTGCTCTTGCCTCAATTGATCTTAGTTTTATCTGATTTGTTTAAACATGATAAATTACCAGCATCATTTAATGAGGCAAGCATCATTCTTTTAGCAAAAAAAAGGTAAAGACCCAACAGAGTGTTCTTCGTATAGGACGATTTCTTTGTCAAATGTTGATGTTAAAATTTTGGCTAAAGTTTTGGCTCCTAGATTGGAGAACATTGTACCCTCAATTATCTCTGAAGATCAAACTGGTTTTATTAAAAACCACCTCCTTTTTTTTAATATACAGCGTCTACTTAATATCTTATATTCACCTTCAACTGGGACTCCTGAATGTGTCATCTCTCTTGACGCGGAGAAAGTGTTTGATCGTGTGGAGTGGAACTATCTTTTTGTGGTTTTAGAAAAATTTGATTTTGGGCAAAATTTTATTACATGGATTAAATTGCTATATTCATGCCTCATTGCTTCTGTTTTGACCAACTCTCAACAATCCCAACCATTCAACCTTAAACGTGGCACCCGGCAAGGGTGCCCTTTAGGTCCCTTACTTTTTGATCTGGCCATAGAGCCATTGGTGATTGCATTTCGTAGCTGTGCTGAATTGACGGGGATTTGGAGGGGGCGGGGTGTTGAGCATAAAGTTTCTCTTTATGCTGATGATCTTTTACTTTTTATATCAAATCCGACTACCTCCTTACCCCCAATATTTTCACTTCTTAGTAAATTTAGCCAGCTTTCCAGATACAAACTTAATTTACATAAGGGCAAACTTTTCCCAATTAACAGAGAAACACAAATATTAGAATTTCATAATCTCCCTTTTAAAGTAGTAAGTAATCAATTTACTTACCTCGGTATTACAGTAAAAGGAACTTTAAGCGTCTTTTCCGAGAAAATGTCATTAATCTTTTAAGTCATACAAAACAGAGTTTGGCACAGTGGTCACCCCTGTCCATGTCTCTGGTAGGTCGAATTAATGTTGTTAAAATGTATATCCTTCCTAAATTTTTATACTTATTTCAATCTTTACCAATCTTTATTTCTAAAGCTTTCTTTTGATTCATTAGATTCTATTATTTCATCCTATCTATGAAAGGGCAAACGTTCCAGACTTAATAAAGTTCACCTTCAAAAACCTAAAAGGGAAGGTGGCATGGCCTTGCCTAACTTTCGCTTATATTACTGGGCAGCCAATATGCGTTCTCTTACTTTTTGGTCTTTCCTTTACAATCAGTCTGACATGGGTGGCAATGGAATTGAACTCTAATAAGGATCTCTCAATTTCTGCACTTCTTGGATCTGCACTTCCTTGTCATTTGCCTAAACTAATTGTTAATCCTCTCATTAGACATACTCTGAGAATATGGGCTCAGTTCAGAAAATATAATGGTCTTCACGGTTTCTCTCTTTCTACTCCTATTTTACATAACCATCTTTTCCGACCTTCTGTGCAAGAGTTAACATTTCATGTCTGGTACAGAAAGGGCATTAAGCGCTTTGAAGATCTTTTCATAGACAATCGTTTTGCAACTTTTGA
The DNA here is from genome assembly GCF_030028105.1 of Mobula birostris. Taxonomy (NCBI): domain Eukaryota; kingdom Metazoa; phylum Chordata; class Chondrichthyes; order Myliobatiformes; family Myliobatidae; genus Mobula; species Mobula birostris. The sequence continues at coordinate 206,632,294 of NC_092372.1, forward strand.
ACAACTGTCTGCAAAGTTTTACCTACCTAATGCTCATTTTTTTAAAGATATCTTCAAATTAGACATTTTATTAAGCCTTTAATACCGAACTTCCCTGAGATGCCCGAAAAAAAACGTTGTGGACTTCTTTCTTTGTACAAATCCATTGGGTAAAGATTTAATATCCACTATTCGTGTTAAGTTAGCGACCTTGAGGCATGTCCCCTTTGATAAAATTAGAACTGCCTGGGAGCATGATTTAAATATTTCTCTATCCGACGAGGTTTGGGATTCAATTCTTAAGTCAGTTAACTCAACCTCTTTATGTGCTGGCCACTGTCTTGCAGTTCAAGGTTGTACATAGGGCTCATATGTCTAAAACTAAATTATCGCGGTTCTATCCTGATATTAGTCCCTTTTGTGACAAGTGTAAAGGAGGCGAGGCTTCTCTTATCCACATGTATTGGGCTTGTCCTAATTTGGAGAAATTTTTAGAGAGAAGTCTTTTTAACTTTATCCCATATTCTTAATTGCCACTTAAAACATAACGCTTTGATTGCGCTTTTTGGCACCTTGGGTAAAATTGACATGCATTTGAGTCCGACTAAACGTCGAACATTATCTTTTGCCTTTCTTTTGGCTAGACGTTTAGTTCTTCTTAGGTAGAGAGATGTTGCCCCACCCACTCATGCTCAATGGCTTAAAGACATTATGTCCTGCTTACACCTTGAAAAGATTCATTATTCACTTCTTAATTCAGACATAAAGTTCCATAAGGTGTGGGGACCTTTTCTTGAGTATTTTCATAGTTCCTCTTTAGATTAAAAGTTTTTCCTCCTTTTTTTTGTATTTTATTCCTTAACTTTAAGCTTTTTTTTCCGGTGAAGTTTTATGGTTTTTATTCATGTGAAATATATTACAGTTTAGGTAGTAGGCAATATACTTGTTTATATATTTACAGCTCTGTGGTGACAAAAGCTCTGTTTAACTTTTCTTTACATCAAAATGGTTGGTTTGGAGTTGCATATTGGAAGGGTAGGGAGGATACTAGCTTTATATGATTTTATTTTGGGTGCTTTTTCTTTACTGTTATGAATTGTATATTAGACATGTTTGTTTTGCACTGTATAAATCTCTTTTTCGATGGTGGGTTTTTTTCCTGTTATATTGTAGAAACTCATTAAAAATTAATTAAAAAAATACACTAGAACACTTTCTCAACCACTGAGGTTAGGCTAACTAGCCTACAATTTCCTTTCTTTTGCTTTCCTCTCTTAAAGAGTGGAGTAACATTTGCAATCTTGCAGTCCTTTGGGACCATGGCAGAATCAAGTGATTATTGAAAGATCATGACCAATGCATCTTTTATCTCTTCAGCAACCTCAATCAGGACTCTTTGATGCAGTCCATCTTGTCCAGGTTTGAGTTTGGCCAGCACTTTTTCCATTGTAATATCAACGACACTCACTCCTGCTCCCTGACACTCACGGACCTCTGGCACATTGCTAGTGTCTTCCTGCTAGTGTCTTCCACAGTGAAGACTGATGCAAATAACCATTAAGTTCAACTGCCTTTTCTTTGTCCCCCATTACTCCCTCACCAACATCAATTTCCAGTGGTCCAATATCAACTCTCACCTCCCTTTTACCCTTTTTTACAACTGAAAAAAGACTTTTGGTATCCTGCTTTATATTATTGGCTAGTCTGCCCTCATATTTCATCTTTTCCCTTCTTACAGCTTCCTTTTGTTGGATTTTAAAAGCTTCCCAATCATCCAACTTCCCATGCACTTTTGCTGCCTTGTATGTCCTTTCCTTGGTTTTTATGAAGTCTTCACCTTCCTTTGTCAGCCACGGTTGCCTAGCCCTGCCATTTGAGAACTTCTTCCTCTGTGGGACACGTCCATCCTGTGTCTTGTGAACTATTCCCAGAAACTTCAGCCATCTCTGCTCTGCCATCATCCCTGGCGGTATCCTCCTCCAATCCACCTGGGCAAGCTCCTGTCTTATGCCTCTGTAATTCCCTTTATTCCATTACGATACTGATACATGTGATTTATGCTTCTCCTCTCAACTTGCAGCATGAATTCAATCATATTATGATCACTGCCTTATTAGGATCCCTTTACATTAAGCTCTCTAATAAGATCTGCCCAACACCCAATCTAAGATAACCTTTCCTCGAGTAGGCTCAAGCACAAGCTGCTCTAAAAAGCAATCTTGTAGGCATTCAACAAATTCCCTCTCTTGCGATCAGACACCAACCTGATTTTCCCAATTCCCTTGCGTATTGAAGTCCCCCATTATAATTGTGCCATTACCCTTATTACATGCCTTTTCCAGTGCTCTTTACAATCTCAACCACACATCTTGCTACTATTTGGAGGCCTATATATGATTCCCATTATGGTTTTTTTTACCCTTGCAATTTCTTCACTCCACCCACAAAGATTCAACATTCTCTGACCCTGTGTCACCTCCTCCTAGAGATATAATTCCATCTCTTACCAACAGAGCCACACCACCGCCTATGCCTTCCTTCCTGTCCTTTTGATCTGTCTGTCCTGTCAACCACTTCATGTCCCATTGAGGTCCTGTATTGACCTCACCAGCCATCTTAGAGTGTACAAAGTTGGAAAAGAAGCAGGTAATCTTTTATCCTAGTCGGCATTAGAAGATATAACATAGTATCCATGTAGACAGAAAATGGGATATAATAAATGGTTTGTATTTCCAAGAGAATGATCATGTTTAATTAGCTTAGTTCTTTGTAGTACTATTTCTAATGAGAAGAAATGGGTAGTGCAGTTTATGCAAGGTGCAAAGACCTGTGATATTCTGCCACATAGATGATATGCGACAGAAATTCTGGGTATGAGATTTTATAAGCCATGCATCAGAATGGATTAAAAGATGCCTATCCAACAAAAAGGAAAATATCTCATTGCTGTCCAAGTGCTTCACCAGTAATGAGCCATAATGAGACAATCGTTGTTTACTACATAGACAAATGAGTATGTCTTGGTATTTGGAGTTATGGTTTCAATCTGTTTTTGGTACCAAATTGGTTGGAATGACAGCTCAGAATGGGGGAGTGTTTGGAATAATATGAAGGACATTGAGTACTCTTATAAGAAACATGCAGAAGCCCCTCATGGTTATAAGGAAGGGAGAATCAAAGATGTAAGCCAATAAATAATCTTGAAATCATGTTGTTAAAGTTGACATTAGGTATAAATAGAAAGCATATATGGGAAGCTAGGTTGTTTTGGTCATAAGTGGCAGCAGGTTATGTGTATTCTTTGGATACAGGAAGTAGCCTGTTATGTCATTATCATTTCACTGAGAGTGAGTTTTCATTCATCGTGGCTTGGAATTATTTGGTTGTAACTAACTGCATGCAGATTTCATAATTTGCAGAGTCTGATTCATCTACAGTATTTTCTGTAATTGTTTTACATAAGTTAACATTTCTTTGTTTCAAAGGCCAGAAATTCTGAAGTTCGAGCAAACGCTGCAATTCTCTTTGTTGAAGCATTTCCAATCCGAGACCCCGCACTAACCAATGAAGATGTAGATGTTTCAATCCAAAAGCAATTTGAGGAAATTTTTGTAAGTATACTTAATGATTTTAATCCAGATAAATCAATGTACACAATGTTGGACTGTGGAGCACCTTTAGTAACAATCAAATGGAAACAGCTGTAACTTTTCCCTGTCAATTATTCCTGCTGTTATCTGTTTCCTTGGCAGTTCCAAAAATTGCTTTGTATGGTGAAATAGAAGCATAGGACTGGAGTGATTCGGTGATGAGGGAGGATGATTCTTTTTATGTTATATTTTAATGATTTAGATGATGGATTTGATGGTTTAGTTGCGAAGTTTTCAGATGATATGAAGGTAGGTAGAGGGGCAGGTAGATTTGAAGAAGCAGAGAAGCTACAAAAGGACTTAAATCAGATTAGGGGGATGAGCAAAGAAGAGGCAGATGGAATATAGTGTCGGCAAGTATACAGTCATGCACTTTGGTAGAAGAAATAAAAGGGTAGACTATTTTATAAAAGGAGAAAAAATTCAAAAAACTGAGATGCAAAGGGACTTGGGAGTGCTTATGCAGTTTTCCCTAAAGATTAATTTGCAGGTCGAGTCTGTGGTGAGGAAGGCAATTGCGATGTCAGCATTCATTTCAAGAGGACGAGAATATAGAAGCAATGATGTAATGTTGAGACTTTATAAAACACTGGTGAGGCCTCATTTGCAGTATTATGAGCAGTTTTGGGCCCCTTAGAAAGGACGTGCTGAAACTGGAAAGGGTTCAAAGGAGTTTCATGAAAATGATTCCAAGTTTGAGTAGCTTGTTATATGAAGAGCATTTGATGGCTGTGGGCCTGTATGCTTTAGAATTCAGAAGAATGAGGGATGACCTGATTGAAACCTATTGAATGGTGAAAGGCCTTGTTAGAGTGGATATGGAGAGGATGATTCCTATGGTGGGAGAGTCTAAGACCAGAGGACACAGCCTCAGAATAGAGGAGTATCCTTTTACAACAGAGATGAGGAGGAATTTCTTCAGCCAGAGAGTGGTGAATCTGGAATTCTTTGCCACAGGCAGCTGTGGAGGCAGAGGTTGATAGATTCTTGATTGGTCAGGGCATGAAGGGATTCAAGGAAAGTCAAGAAACTGGGGCTGAGAGGAAAAGTGGATCTGCCATGATGAAATGGCAGTGCAGATTCAATGAGCCAAATGGCCTGATTCTGCTTCTATATCTTGTGGTCTTATAGAAACTTAGAAAACATACAGCACAATACATGCCCTTTGGCCCACAAAGCTGTGCCGAACATGTCCCTACCTTAGAACTACCTCGGCCTTGAACCATAGCCCCCTGTTTTTCTAAGCTCCATATACCCATCCAGGAGTCTCTTAAAAGACCCTATCGTTTCTGCCGGCGCCGGCAGCCCATTCCACACATTCACCACTCTCTGTGTAAAAAAAACTTACCCCTGACATCTCTGTACCTACTTCCAAGCACCTTAAAACTATGCCCTCTTGTGCTAGCCATTTCAGCCCTGGGGAAGAGCCTCTGACTATCCACATGATCAATGCCTCTCATTATCTTGTACACCTCTATCAAGTCACCTCTCATCCTCCGTCGCTCCAAGGAGAAAAGGCCGACTTCACTCAACCTATTCTCATAAGGCATGCTCCCCAAACCAGGCAACATCCTTGTAAATCTCCTCTGCACCCTTTCTATGGTTTCCACGTCCTTCCTATAGTGAGGCGACCAGAATTGAGCACAGTACTCCAAGTGGGGTCTGACCAGGGCCCTATATAGTTGCAACATTACCTCTCGGCTCTTAAACTCAATCCCATGATTGATGAAGGCCAATGCACCGTATGCCTTCTTAACCACCGACTGAACCTGCATAACAGCTTTGAGTGTCCTATGGACTCAGACCGCAAGATCCCTCTGATCCTCCACAATGCCAAGGGTCTTACCATTAATGCTATATTCTGCTATCATATTTGGCCTACCAAAATGAATCACCTCACACCTATCTGGGTTGAATTCCATCTGCCACTTCTCAGCCCAGTTTTGCACCCTATCAATGTCCCATTATAACCTCTGACAGCCTTCCACACTATCCACAACACCCTCAACCTTTGTGTCATCGACAAATTTACTAACCAATCCCTCCACTTTCTCATCCAGGTCATTTATAAAAATCACAAAGAGTAGGGATACCAGAACAGATCTCTGAGGCACACCACTGGTCACCGACCTCCATGCAGAGTATAACCCGTCTACAACCATTCTTCACCTTCTGTGAGCAAGCCAATTCTGGATCCACAAAGCAATGTCCCCTTGGATCCCTTACTTGACCTCCTTGCTTTCTCAATAAGCCTTGCATGGGGTACTTTATCAAATGCCTTTCTGAAATCCATATACACTATACCTCCTGCTCTTCCTTCATCAATGTGTTCAGTCACATCCTCAAATAGACCTTATGGCCTATCTGAAACTTCAAACTGAAGACCATGTACACCACCAAAAGAATGATTAATTATGTTCAAAGCATTTTTAATATGTTCTTTTTAAAAGTACATAGATGACCTTTTGCTGAAAGACTATATTTAATGTGCTAAATATATTGAAGTTTATTGTCATGGGCATACACACCCAGGCTATAAATGCTATAAAAATAGCCTTTGCAGCAGTACATTACAAATGTGACAAAGATAAACTAACAAAGTTAAATTAACATAAATCATACATAACTTTCACAATATGATCAAAAATAAACATAATGCCATTATGCAAGTTCAGGGAAATTAGAGTCTGAGGTAATATTTGTGTTTTTCAGGTCACTTCAAGACCTAATATCAGTAGAGAAAATGTTGTTGCTGAACTTTGAGGTGTGGGTCGACAGGCTCCTGTATCTCCTGCCTGGTGGCAACAGCATGAGGAGGGCATGACCTTGATCATGGGGTCTTTAATGATGGATGGGTTTTCCTGGAATCTCTCCTCTTGTAGATGTCCTCGATGGTGGGAACAGCTGAAGCCTTAATGGAAATGGCTGTCCACCACTCTGTAGCCTATTGCATTCCTGTCCATTGGAGTTTCCATACCAATCCATGATGCAGCCAGTCAGAATGTTTTCCAATTTACATCTATACAAGTTTGTCAGTGTCTTCAATCGAATGCCAAATCTCCTTGAACTTCGAAGAAAGTGAAAATGTTGGTGTGCCTCCTGTATATTTGCTTCTATGTTCAGTGCAAGGTTATTGTTACGACACCAATCTCCACCCAACCTACCTCACTTCTGTATCCTTCGCAGTGGCCATCTGTGATTTTGCCAACTGCATTTTGAGGATGATGCTGAACCTACGCATAGCTTTACAATTGTAGGTATATAGAGAGAGTTTAGAGCACGATCTAGCACAGATCCTGAGATGTGCCTGTTTTGATGATCAGTAAGAAGGAGATGATTCTTGAAGGATCAAAATATATATTAACGTGATTATATTGTTGTTGTAGAATCTTTTAGAGGATCCTCAACCCCTCGTTCGGTCCACGGGTGTTCTTGGTGTTTGCAGAATTGCTGCAAAATACTGGGAGATGATACCTCCTTCCATCCTCACTGACCTCCTAACAAAAGTGCTCTGTGACCTTTCGGCTGATACCAGCTCTGCTGATGTCCGTTGTTCTGTTTTTAAGGTAAGGAGGTATTTTTGTCTCAAGTTCAACTTTAATTGGCATTCAGCTATACGTAAGTACCCATGACTACAGCTAAAGAAAATGTGTTACTCTGGGGCCAAGGTGCAAAACACATGCACAGCACAAGGCACATATAGCACATATAAGACAGCAGTAAAATACACCATACAGGAAAAAAAAAAGTAGTCTAAGACCTTCAGTCCATGAATGTTGCAACAATCTGTAGTCAAACAAGATATCGCTTGTGTTCTGCCAAGTGAACACCCAGGGCATCCCTGACTCCAGCGCCGCCCCCTCTGGATGGCTGCTAACAGGCAACACTGTGGCCCAAGGCCTTGTCTTCACTATGACTGAGGTTGCACAGCTCCCCTGCCATCTGCACAGCACAAGGCACACACTGCACATACAAGATAACAGTAAAACTCGTTACACAGAAAAGAACATAGTCCAAGTCCCTGAGTCCATGAACAAATGCTGCAGCAGTCTGCAGTTGAACACAGCACAGCTTGTCCTCCTTGTTTACTTTGCTTGAATTCCCATCTTTAAAGTAGAACATTCACTTTGGGATTGGTGTCATCACCTTTTGTCAGTTGTATTTTTACCATCCTTGGGATGGACTATAATTTTCAGGAATATGATTTGTACACTGGCAAGCTAGTTTCCTCTTGATAATGCAAGAGGACTAAGTTCTGTTTCATTTATTTCCCTATCCCCTTTTGCCTAAATTTCTGCATAATTCAATATTTCGACTCAGTTCACAAACAACCATTTAGGTTACATGAGCAATTAAGGAAGCTTCAGGACAGCACATTTATAAGAACATTCAACATAGCGTTTTTATAAATTCATGATGTTTCAGTCTATAGTGTATTTTTATTAAGTATTTCTTCACTTGATATTTTAGACATTCTTAAGGGACAAGGAGTGGTAAATCCAGATGTTTCTCATCTCTGATGGGAAAACAAAATATAATGGAAATACTCCATGGTTCATGTTGTTCTTTTCCAAGCCTTGTGAAGCATCGGGTGTCAACCTTGCCGTTTCTTTAGCATTTTGATCTGTTTTTTATGAGTCCGAGTTGTTAGCTCAGTGCTCAACTAGAACACATGGAAAGTGTGCAAAGGAGCAGGCAGGATTTAAACCTGGATCACAAGCCTCAAAGTCCGATGAAGATGCCAATACACCACCAGCTTACTAATGGTTCATGTGAATCAACAGTAAAATTTTTAGGTCGTTGGCTGCTGGATTGTTTCAAACTTACAGAAGGGCATTGATCTGAAATGTCAATTTAGTTTCTTCTGTGCTGCGGAACCTGAAAACTTAACAGCATTTTATTTAAGACTTGCATCATATGCAGTTTTTGTTTTGCTTTTTGTTTGCTTTTAAATCCCTGTTGGGGTTAGAAAGGAATAATATGCTACGACATCCTGTTCTGCAGTGTTTACCAATTACTTTGGACAACAGAATGAGCCATCCTTTGTTGGAGCAGGTTCTTCCTGGACTGAGAAATAGTCTCCATGATACCTCAGAAAAAGTACGAGTGGCTTTTGTTGATATGCTCCTTAAAGTTAAAGCTGTCAGAGCTGCAAAGGTAACATTCTGATTTTGTTCATTTTAATACTAAAACTACAACACAATTGCATTCATTTATGATAATCGAAGTGTTAAATAATACAACAACTTCAGCAATAAATCCAAGTCGATTAATGTTCTATTCTTGCCAACATGTTGGAAACCACAAATGTAGAATTTAATATAATAGAGGCACTAACTCCAATTTAATTTAAATTGATATTTGTGCGGTTAGAACAGGGATGGAAATTATTTAGTTAAGTGTAAGTAGATGCTATAAAGTATACGCCAAGCCAGTAGTGTTATCAGTAGAAAATCAAGTTGCTCTCAGACAATGTTAATTTTGGAATATGGAAGTTTTCTTAAGAACTGATCAATAAAAAAAAATGGAGCGTATAGTCCCTCAGATTATGATGCAGTTTTTGAGGCACTGGAAGCCAAATCAATATATGGTTGTAGGTTTAAGATAAGGTTGGAATTTAAAGGTGGAGTAAATTTTCATGCAGTAGTTGATATCTGACTGAGCTGCTAGAGGAGATGGTGGAGGCAGGAGTAGTAACAACATATCAACGGCATCCTGGCAGGTACTTAAATGAGCAAGGTGTAGGTGGAGATGGAATTAATGTGGATATGGGATTAGTATCCTGAAGAACCTAAAGATAGGCCTTGGCCTGAAACATCGACAGTTTACTCTTGTCCCATAGATGCTGCCTGATCTGCTGAGTTCCTCCAGCATTTTGTGTGTGTTGCATTGGATTTCCAACATCTTGTGTTTACAAATACTATTGTGCCTGCTTGAGGTGGCGAAGACAGCTAGAGGGTGGTGAAAGCTGGAGCAGCATACTAAATTTGGATGATTATATATGATCCTGTTGAATAGTGAATAGGTTTGAGTAGCCTATTCTTACTCTTGTTTTGAAGTAGATTTGCTATTTAATGTAGAAATTTTAACCATTTTCTCCATGGATCTTGACTGAGGAATATATTTCCACTGGGTCACTGGAAACTTGTTCTACAGGAAAAACATTCTGTTCAACTTTTTTACAAGTCTATCGAATGCTTTGCAAGAGCAGATTCAGTTTAACAGAAATCTTTGAAAGCTAAATTGTCTATTGTATTTTCAGGTTTTACTTTCTCACAATCAAGTAGAGCTTTGGAAATGTCTGAGTGCTAGATAGAATCAGATTTATTATTACTGATGTATAACGTGAAATTTGTTTTGTGGCAGCAGTACAGTGCAAGACATGAAAGTCACAAAAATAAATAGTGCAAAAGAAAAAAATAGTGAGGTGGTGTTCATAGACCATTCAGAAATCTGATGTCAGAGGGAAAGAAGTTCTAAAAATGTTGCATTTGGGTCTTAAGTATCCTTTACTTCCTCCCTGATGGTAGTAATGAGAAGAGGGCATGTCTTGGATAATGAGAGTTCTTAATTATGGATTTTGCTGTCTTAAGTCTCTATATTTTGAAGATGGGGATGTTTGTGCCCTTGATGTAGCTAGCTGAGTCTACAGTCCTCTTCAGATGCTGTGCATTTGAGCAGGCATGTAAATTAGAGAACATTCCAACCAGTAATGCCACTGGTTGGAATGTTCTCTAATTTACATGCCTGCTGATTTGCTGGAGTCTTTGGTGGACATACCAAATCTTTTTAAAAATCCTAATGAAGTATAGCCACTGGCATGCCTTCTTCATGATTGCATCAATGTGTTGGACCCAGGATAGATCCTCTGAGATGTTGATGCCTAGAAACTTGAAGCAGCTTGCCCTTTCTACTGATGACCCCTCAATGATGACTGGTGTGTGTTTTCTCAACTTTCCTTTCCAAAAATCTGCAAAAAGTTCTTTGGTCTTGCTGACCCTGAGTGCAAGATTGTTGCAAAACCACTCAACTAGCCAATCTATCTTATTCCTCTACACCTCCTCGTAGCCAAATAATAGAAAATTTTAACACAAGTCATACAAGAGGGAGGAAATTTGGTGCTTTGTTATGAGTATATTTCCATTTGACTTGCATTAATGAAATTATTTGTGTTTTTCTTTTTAAATGAAGTTTTGGAAAATATGCCCAATGGAACATCTTTTGGCCCGATTGGAGCTTGATTCTCGACCAGTGGCAAGGCGTATTGTTAATCTTTTATTTAATTCCTTTTTTCCTGTGAATCAACCCGATGAAATATGGTGTGAACGATGTGTTACCCTGCTGCAAATGAATCCTATGGCAGCAAGGAAGTTTTATCAATATGCACATGAACACACTGCACCTACAAACATTGGTAAGACACTTTATCAATCGCTAAAAATCAAATTATTTTGGGTGGCTGGTAGGAGGATTAGGGGAAGTTGATGGGCACATGAGAGAAAATGGCTTATAAATGGGGAAACAGAAGAGGTGGTACATGCTTGATAGACTGCTGGCCTTCCATGTAGTGGAAAAATATAAAAAAGAAAACACATTTCTGTAATACTTTTCAGAATCGTGCAATTCTTGAATATACTTTTCTGTCAGTTATGTACTTTTGCACAACTGCCGCTGAAACACTCATCCGTGCTTTTTTTTTAGCCTTTGGACTTGACTGTTCTAAGTTTTCCTGAACAGTCTTTCACCGAGTTCTTTCAAAACTGTACATCCCAATTTGCATGTACCCATTCACCCATCTGATTCATGCTTGTTGCTCTAAAGTAGTCGCCTTTTTCCTCATTTTTAAAATCCTTATGTTTGTTTTCAAGTAACTCCATAGTACTTCCCTATCCCAATAACTTCTATCAGGCTAGCACCTCTCAGATCAATCCTGCATTTTCGTGTGTCACAATTTTCTTCGCTATCTTTTGCAGCTTTCATTTCAGAAGCTAAGCCTTCAGCTCCAGGATTCCATCTCAAATGTCTCCACCACTTGACTGCGTTCTCTTCTTCAACAATTAATATCTTCCTCTAGTTTAACATTTTGGCTATCTGTCCTTTCCCCTTAAGAGATTTGGTATTAAATTTAGTTTAATATTTCAGTGAAACATTCGGGATGCTTTATTCCTTTAAAGAAGCCTTGTAAATGTTAGTTAATGAAGAATATTTATTCAATCTATGTAATGAGAGTAATGTAAACCAATAGATCAAATTGGTTTACATTACACGAGGCATGACTGAACAGGTGTGTGGACATCAGCAAGTTAGACTGGTGAGAAGAATGTAAAAGGAGAGCATTTTTTTCTTCAGCGCTTTGATCGAGGCACATCTGCCCAGGGGCATGGATGTCAGCATGTTAGACTGGCAGGAAGAATTTAAAAAGAAGACAGCTTTATAGAGCAGGTGTCAGACTAGGAAGGCTTTGGCTCAACGGGGCTTCAATAAGTTTCTTGTGAAGAATAAGAATAGGAAATATGTCTGTGAGGCCGGTGATCTGTACTGGGTGTTGGATGTGGAATATCCGGGAGACTCCCAGACAGCCACATCTGCACCAGGTGTGTCGAGCTGCAGGTCCTTAGGGATCAGGTTAGGGAACTGAAGATGCAGTTGGATGACCTTCATCTGGTCAGGGAAAGTGAGGAGGTGCTAGATAGGAGCTATAGGCAAGTAGTCACACTGGGGCCTCAGGAGACAGATAAGTGGGTAACAGTCAGGAAAGGGAAGGGCAAGAGTCAGATACCAGAGAGTACCCCTGTGGCTGTCCCCTTTAACAATAAGTACTCCTGTTTGAGTACCGTTGGGGGGCGGGGGGAAGGTGGTGACCTACCTTGGGGAAACAGCAGTGGCTGTGTCTCTGGCACAGAGTCTGGCCCTGTGGTTCAGAAGTATAGGGAAAGGAAGAGGATGGCAACAGTGATAGGGGACTTTATAGTTAGGGGGTCAGACAGGCGATTCTGTGGAGACAGGAAAGAAACACTGGTAGTTTGCGTTCCAGGTGTGAGGGTCCGGGATGTTTCTGATTGTGTCCACATATCTTGAAGTGGGAAGGTGAGCAGCCAGAGGTCGTGGTACATATTGGTACCAACAACATGGGTAGGAAAAGGGAGGATGTCCTGAAAACAGATTACGGGGAGTTAGGAAAGAAGCTGAGAAGCAGGACAACAAGGGTAGTATTCTCAGAATACTGCTTGTGCCATGCAACGATGAGTATAGGAATAAAGTTAAGTGGAGGATAAATGTGTGATGGAGAGATTGGAGCGGGGGGCAGGGATTCAGATTTCTGGACCATTGGGACCTCTTTTGGGGCAGGTATGACCTGTACAATAAGGATAGGTTGCACTTGAATCTGAGGGGGGCAATATCCTGGAGGGAGGCTTGCTAAGGCTATTGGGGAGAGTTTAAACTAGAATTGCTGGGGGTTGGGAACTGAACTGAAGAGACAGGAAGGGGCAGTTGGCTCACAAATAGAGAAAGCTTGTAGGCAGTGTGAGAGGGAGAATAAGCAGTTGATAGAAAAGGAATGCCAAATACTGATGGTTTGAGATGTGTCTGTTTTAATGCAAGGAGTACCATGAACAAAGTAGATGAGCTTAGAGCGTGGATCAGTACTTGGAGCTATGATATGGCCATTACAGAGACTTGGATGGCTCAGGGGCAGGAATGGCTGCTTAGAGTGCCAAGTTTTAGGACGTTTCAGAAAGGACAGGGTGGGGGGGCAAAAGAGGTGGGTGTGTGGCACTTGCTGATTAGAGATAGTATCACGGCTGCAGAAAAGGAGGAAGTCATAGAGGGATTGTCTACTGAGTCTCTGTGGCTGGAAATTCGAAACAGGAAGGGGTCAATAACTCTACTAGGAGTTTTTTATAGACCACCCATTAGTAACAGGGACATTGAGTAGCAGATAGGGAGACAGATTCTGGAACACTGCAATAATAACAAGGTTGTTGTGATGGGAGATTTTAATTTCCCCAATATTGATTGGCATCTCTCTAGAGCAAGGGGTTTAGATGGGGTGGAGTTTGTTAGGTGTGTCCAGGAAGGTTTCCTGACACAATATGTAGATAAGCCTGCAAGAAGAGAGGCTGTACTTGAGCTGGTATTGGGAAATGAACCTGTTCAGTGTCAGTTCTCTCAGTGGGAGAGCATTTTGGAGATAAGATCACAATTCTCTCTCCTTTACCAGAGCATTGGAGAGGGATAGGAACAGACAAGTTAGGAAAATGTTTAATTGAAGTAAGGGGAAATATGAAACTACCAGGCAGCAACTTGGAAGCATAAATTGGGAGCAGATGTTCTCAGGGAAATGTACGGTAGAAATGTGGCAAATGTTCAAGGGATATTTGCGTAGTGTTCTGCATAGGTACGTTCCAGTGAGACAGGAAAACGATGGTAGGGTACATGAACCATGGTGTACAAAGTCTGTTGAAAATCTAGTCAAGAAGAAAAGAAAAGCTTACGAAAGCTTCAAGAAACTAGGTAATGATAGAGGTCTAGAAGATTATAAGGCTAGCAGGAAGGAGCTTAATGAAATTAGGAGAGACAGAAGGGTCCATGAGAAGGCCTTTGCGAGCAGGATTAAGGAAAACCCCTAGGCATTCTACAAGTGTGTGAAAAGCAAGGGGATAAGACGTGGGAGAATAAGACCAGTCAAGTGTGACAGTGGAAAAGTGTGTATGGAACTGGAGGAAGTAGCAGAGGTACTTAGTGAATACTGAAGCAAAGTATTCATTACAGAAAAGGACCTTGGCGATGACTGTAGGGATGACTTACAGTGGACTGAAAAGCTTAAGCATATAGACATTAAGAAGGAGGATGTGCTGGAGGTTTTTTAAAGCATCAAGTCGGATAAATGACCAGGACCAGACGAGATATACCCCAGGCTACTGTGGGGAGCAAGGGAGGAGATTGCTGATCTTCTGGCAACGATCTTTGCATCATCAATGGGGACGGGAGAGGTTCCAGAGGATTGGAGGGTTGCAGATGTTATTCCCTTATTTAAGAAAGGGAGTAGAGATGGCCTAGGAAGTTATAGACCAGTGAGTCTTACTTCAGTAGTTGGTAAGTTGTTGGAGAAGATCCTGAGAGGCAGGATTTTTGAACATTTGGAGAGGCGTAATATGATTAGGAATAGTCAGCATGGATTTGTCAAAGGCAGGTCGTGCCTTACGAGCCTGATTGAATTTTTTGAGGATGTGGCTAAACACATTGATGGTAGAGCAGTAGATATAGTGTATATGGATTTCAGCAAGGCATTTGACAAGGTACCCCATGCAAGGCTTCTTGAGAAAGCAAGGAGGCATGGGATCCAAGGGGACATTGCTTTGTGGGTCCAGAATTGGCATGCCCACAGAAGGCAAAGAGTGGTTGTAGACAGGTCATATTCTGCATGGAGGTCAGTGACCAGTGGTGTGCCTCAGACCTGGATGAAGAAGTGGAGGGAGGTGTTCTTAAACTTGCTGGTGACACAAAGGTTGGAGGTGTTGTGGATAGTATGGAGGGCTGTCAGAGGTTACAGCGGGACATCGATAGGAAAAACCGGGCTGAGAAGTGGCAGATGGAGTTCAACCCAGATAAGTATGAGGTGGTTCATCTTGGTAGGTCAAATATGATCGCAAGATATAGTATTAATGGTAAGACTCTTGGCAGTGTGGTGGATCAGAGGGATCTTGGGGTCCGAGTCCATAGGACACTCAAAGCAGCTGCACAAGTTGACAGTGTCGTTAAGAAGACGAATGGTGTATTGGCCCTCATCAACTGTGGGATTGAGTTCAAGTGCTGGGAGGTAATATTACAGCTATATAGGACCCTGGTCAGACGTCACTGTGTTCATTTCTGGTCACCTCACTATAGGAAGGATGTGGAAACTAGGAAGGGTGCAGAGGAGACTTACAAGGATGTTCCCTGGATTGGGGAGCATGCCTTACGAGAATCAGTTGAGTGAACTTGCCCTTTTCTCCTTGGAGTGATGGAGGATGAGAGGTGACCTGATAGAGGTGTTTCAGATGATGAGAGGCATTGATCGCATGGATAGTGAGAGGCTTTTTCCCGGGGCTGAAATGGCTAACACAAGAGGGCACAGTTTTAAGTTGCCTGGAAGCGGGTACAGAGGAGATGTCAGGGTTAAGTTTTTTACGCAGAGAGTGGTGAGTGCATGGAATGGGCTGCCGGCGATGGTGGTGGAGGCAGATACAATACGGTCTTTTAAGAGACTTTTGGATGGGTACATGGAACTTAGAAAAATAGAGGGCTATGGGTAATTTCTAAAGTAAGTTCATGTTCGGCACAGCATTGTGGCCGAAGGGCCTGTATTGTGCTGTAGGTTTTCTGTGTTTCAAATGTTCGTACCTGATGGTTAAGGATGGTTATTGGCTAGAACAAAGGGACGAAAGCTCCTGGCCTGTTTGAAGTCGTGTCACAGAAACTGTTATGTTCACCTGAGGACAGTTGGAAGTTTGGTATCTTATCTCCAGTATACTGAAATGTCAAACTAGATTATTTGACTGTGAATAAATATGATAAGAAGCTGTTTATGTATTTTACTCTATTATAAAATATTTACCTAACAATATATCTTCATGAAGGCTACAAGTTTTTTTCATAAATTTTGAGATTAAAATGTGATATGGGGAATAATATTTATTCACAAGAAATGGGTGTTCTGCAGAAATTTTCAGTGCTTGACAGTGAATGCTGCCTCATCACTGTATTTTTCTTTTTAACAGCCAAGTTGATGCTGGTGATTCGCCGATGTTTGAATGCCTGTATTCAGAGGGCAGCCCATAATGAAAGTGATATTGATGATGACGAACATCAGAAGGAAAATATCAGTGTAAGTGCACTGTATACTTCCTTCAACAAATATTCGAGCTTGTTTTATATGAAGGTGAATTATTTTCATTTGTGCTTTTATATTGCCTGGTGAAATTAAAGTAGGATGGGTAAGTAGAAAAGAGAAATCACAAAAGTGTTCCCCAGTAATGCCAGACCTTTGGGAAAGGTAAAAGGTCATTGTACAGCGGCATCATGTGTAGATAGGGTCATAACGAGAGCATTTAGCACATTGACTTTTGTAAATCAAAGTACTGAGTACGAGATGTAATATTGAATTTATATAAGACATTGGTGAGGCCCAAGTTGGAGTATTGTGTGCATTTCTGGTCACCTATGTAGAGGAAAGTTACCAATAAGACGGAACGAGTGCAGAGAAAATTTACAAGGATATTGCTGGGACTTGAGGTCCTGAGTTATAGGGCAAGGTTGAACAGGTTAGGACTTAATTTCCTGGAGTGTTGGAGAATCCGGGAAGATTTGCTAAAATTATGAGGGATATCAATACTGTGAGATAAATGCACACAGGCTTTTCCAGTGCAGTTGGCTGAGACTGGAACTCATATGGGATAAGGGTGAAAGATGAAATGTTTAGGGGAACTTCTTCTTTTAAAGGGTGATGAGAGTGTGCAAAGAGCTGCCAGGGAACGTGGTGGATGTGGGTTCTATTTCGGCATTTAAGAGAAATTTGACACGTACAAAGATGGAAGGGGTATTGACAACTATGATCTGGGTGCAGGTCGATGAGACTAGGTAGAATAATAATTTGGCATGGACTAAATGGGCTGAAGAGAGTACTTCTGTGCTGTAGTGCTGTATGACTATTCTGCTCCTAGCTTGAGAACTTGTGATTTTCAGCAGAAAGCTTCAAGATAGAAACAGTAATCACACATAGGTTCAGTGACTGGATATTAACAAATGACTGCTTTGAATCAGTTAAAATAAATATTTTTTTGCATTTGTGTTAATGAATGAAAAAGCGTGGATCTGTACTGTTAAGTTTATACTTTTATCATATTTTAAAATTACTTGTGACCAATAATCACACCATTTACTGACTGAGAATCAATACAATGTTTGAGATGCATGCTGTTTAACTGCATTGTCTCTGTCGCTAACCCTGGTGAGGGTGCTGTTCTTCTACTTAGATCTTTGACTAAACCCTTAGACTTTTTCCTTGTTCATCTGATTAAACCCTATTCAAACAGTACTGCTATCTCTGTTTTAGCATTTAAAATATTACACTGGAGATGCCTCATAATTGTTGTACCGTACTAAAGGGCATAAAAATTTTAAATCACCATGATTAAATAGTAGCTTTTTCCCCTAACGATCCTGCCTCTGAATAAGCATATTTATCAGAGTTTGAGTTTGGTGTTTAACATTGAAATCTAAATTAAACATAGTATGTACTTCAATGTCAGCTGAAAAGAAATGGTGTTACCTTTAATATATGTGTGATATTTGAACAACTTATACTTCTATTGGAGATCTGTAGACATGAGCAACAGTGCATTGCTATTGTCACTTTTTTTCAATCGAACCGTCATAGCCATTCTTCTAGCATTTCAAATATTTTAGTTTGCCTTTTCTTAGGTTTTGGAGCTCAATCTGTTTTTTTTTGTTTTGGAAAGTAGATTTGATGCCGGGATATGGAAGAAATTTGAAGGGGGAAAGAGTTGAAAAGAGAAACTTAAATGCTTTTAACTGAAAAGTTGAAAACCAATGATCTTTTCCAACAGGTGCTGGATAGTGTGCTGTCAGTGAATGATGGTGCCACAATGGCTAGCTTACTGGAAATTATTGTTATTTTATGGAAGAGCATCCAAAAGGCACTGAATGAAAATGAAGAAGCTAAAAACTACACAGTTGCAAAGTTTGCAACTGTGCTGCCTGAATATTTTAAAAATTTAACGGTAAAATGTCTTCTTGTTAATTGTTAGCCATATTTCAAATGAACTGAAAATAGTTATGTTTTGGTTTTGTTTACTAGTATTGCTTTATTATTACATGTACCGAGATATAGTGAAACGTTTTTCTTGCATATTGTTCATACAGATCAAATCATTGCATAGTGCATCGGGGTAGAACAAGGTAAAAACAATAATAATGCAGAATAAAGTGTAAGATCTACAGTGCAGATAAACAATAAAGTGCCAGATCTTAACAAGGCAGATTGTGAGGTCAAGTGTCTATTATATTTTACTAGAAAACCATTGCAGCAGAGTAGAAGCTGTCCTTGAGCCTGATGGTATATGTTCTCTGGTTTTTGTATCTTCTGCTCGATGGGTGAGAGGAAAAGAGAGAATGGCCTGTGTGGGTGAAGTCATTGATTACTGAGACAGTGAGAATTATTGACAGAGTCCTTAGAGAAGAACCTGGTTTCTATGTTGTGCTGAACTGTCCATTAAAGCAATTAATGCTGTTTCATATGATCACATAGAACATTATAGCACAAATCGCTTTGGCTGATCTTTTAGCCTACTCTTAAGATCAATCTAACTCTTCCCTTCCACATAGCCGTCCATTTTTTATACACATCACATGCAATGCAGTTGCCATACCGAGCCATTATGCGTCTGGATTGGATGTCTTCTATGGTATATCAATAAGAGTTGGTAAGGGTCAAAATGGACACATTTCTTTAGCTTCCTGAGGAAGTAGAGGCATTGGTGAGCTTTCTTGGCCATTACATCAATGTGTTTGGACCAGGACAGGCTATCGCTGATGTTCATTCTTAAGAAGTTGAAGCTCTCACACTTTGGGAAGTGGGGTACTGCACATGCTCCCTTCTATATCAGCAGTGCTGAGATTGAGAACCCTCTCCATGTCAGCACTGTTAATATCGAGGGGAGCATGTGCAGCACCCCACTTCCTGAACTTGATGAACAACTCCTTTGACATTGAGAAGATTGTTGCAATGACACCATGTCACTAAACTCTCTATCAGATAATTTGTGTGTTTGGGCAAGGTGTAAAATGTCTGTACTCGTATTTTGTGTTCAGACCAAATTGTTTGCATTTTTACAGGATGACCGTTGTACTGTCCCCTTAATAATTCTGGCTTCATTCATGCCTGCAACAGCAGTTCTCACCTTCAGGTACAGTGGCTTCAAAATTCTTTCCTCATTTTGAGAAAATCAGAATAGATGGGTGACATCAACTGAGCATGTTGGCTGTAAGCTGAGAGCAGTCAATCAGGAAGAAGAGTCAAGCAAAGATGCTTTCATAACTTGTTATGCAGATATATAATATAAATACAGATGATCTGGATGAAAATTCAAAGTACACAGTCTGCACAATAAAATAATTGTGTTTTAATAAAATTTTATTACTTTATCCTACATAGCAGGCTTTCTAGACCACAATGTTTTGTATAAAATTAACTCATTGCATCATTGACCAGGAAATTGCATGCTGTTTCAAAATTAAATTTTTAAAAAATGCTGTAAAGCTTAAAATATTGAAAGTTTTGGAAGCAAATGGAATTAAGTTTATGTATTGCTCTTTAAACTTTAAGTGATTTTTTTCTATCCATATTAGCGATAGACATAAATTGATTGATCTTTTTTTGCACTTGCCAGAGAACATCACTTTGTAATGTTAATTTTAATTGTTTTAAGTAGCTGAACATATTTTCAGCCATTTTTAGGTATTTATTATTAACTACTCTGTTTAAGTATTTGATACATTAAAGCAGGGGGTTCCTAACCTGGGGTCCACGCACCCACTGTTTAATGGTGTCCATGGCATGAAAAAATTGGTGACTGTTGCGTTAAAAGTACTCAAAAAGATGAATAGGAAAGCATTTCCTTTGAGGAGCAAGAATAAGGGGATATTATCTAACAACAAAAACATGGATATTTAGGAAGGAAGTTGTGGAAATTATTTTCTCCCCCCAGGGAGGTTTGAAGAAATAGGCATTTTCTCTCCTAAAATGATAAGAATTGTGGGCCAGTTGGAGGTTTTAAGGTTAAGCGTATGTGTTAGATAAGTACTGTATATCACAGGACATTAAAGATATGGAAAATTTGAATTTGGATGCAACTCAGCTATGATTGAATTGAATAGCAGACCAGTTTTGGTTTGAATGGTCCACTTTTATTTCTTATTCTTTATTTGTCTAACAATTATTTAATTCAGTCAATCATGGTTCTTTGGATAACAAATGTAAAGACATTTTAAATTTAGGAATTGAGTACCTTTTATTTCACTCAGTAAATGTTGACATTGCTTGCAAAGCCCATGTTTAATGTTTATCTCTAATCGTTGTTGATGGTGGTAAAGCACCTTTATGAGTTGGTGCAATACTTGTGCTGATAGTACTCTCACAATACTCATGTAAGGAATTTTGGCGTTTTGATCAAGACTGTTTCCAAGTCAGCTTAGTGTGTGACTGGTCAGGAACACTTAGAAGATAGCATTTCTTGGAATGTTGCTAGTACTTTGCTAGTCTTCATTGATAGAGTTATTAGATGTATGTATGTATGGGATCATCTACATATGTGTTCGCTTGTGTGCAAATTTTTTCTGAAAGAAACATGTTATGGTAGATATTAGTCTCTTTGTTTATTGGTAGTGAGTGATTAAACTACTGAATTAGCAAATTGTTCTCATTGTGGCAAATAAAGGCAACTAATTTGTTCTCTCAATTTGTAGATAACAACCAGGAAGATGTCAAATTGATGTACAAAAATTCATTTTCATGATTTTGATTATTTGGACCCTGTTAATCATCTCTTTCAGTTGTGGTGTACTCTCAAAGTTAAGAAATTTGGATAAAGACGCTGATGAGAATAAGTATTCTTCATTGCTAGACTGCCTATGTCAGTGGGGAAAAGTCGGACATGTGGTTGACCTGATTACTGATTGGCTGACAGAGGGGCTTCCTCAAAAGGTCAGATAATTGTTTAAAAATTTTAAGTGTTTCGTATGCTTCATATACCAGAAGAATTTTTATCACCAATTTTTCTTATAAAGGGATAATAATGGAATGAAAATTGTAGTCTTGTGCTCTAGGTTTGATTTAATTAGATCTTTAGAAGAACAATGGAAAATGTAGAGTATTTCTGAGAGATTCAGAATACAGGTGTCCCCCGCTTTACGAAAGTTCGCTTTACGCCACTTTGCTTTTACGAAAGACCTACATTTGTACCTGTTTTTGCTAACCAAAAGAAATCCGAAGAGGATTTTCGCTTTTACGGTAAAAGGTGCCTGCTTTAAACTTGTGTTTACCCTGAGAAAGACTACCATGACCATGAAGCCTTGCGCGGGCAGGTGTGTGCGCATGCGTGTGCGTGCCAATTTTTGGTATGATTTGGTAAGTTATTTTTTGGGTCTGGGAACACTGAAAAATTTTTCCCATATAAGCTAATGGTAATTGCTTCTTTGCTTTACTCCATTTCGGCTTACGAAAGGTTTCATAGGAGCGCAGTACTTTCGGATAGCGGGGGAAACCTGTACTGCAGATAAAAGAGAATACAGGTTTCCCCCGCTATCGGAGGGTAGAGCATTCCTATGAAACGGTTCATAAGCTGGAAAGTCGTAAAGTGAATAAACAATTACCATTTATTAATATGGGGAAAACTTTTGAGCGTTCCCAGACCCAAAAAGTAACCTACAAAATCGTGCCAAATAACACATAAAACCTAAAATAACAGTGACATATAGTAAAAGCAGGAATGATATGATAAATACACAGCCTATATAAAGTAGAAATACTTTTCTGCAAATTGCAGCACTGTCTAGCGCAGCAAAAATCTCACGGCAGCACTCTCGGTGGAAGCGCTCTGGGCAGAAACACTCTCTCTAGTAACCTTTAAGCTATGAAGCTGCCAAATCATACCAAATAACACATAAAAATACACAGCCTATATAAAGTAGAAATAATGTATGCACAGTGTAGTTTCACTTACCGGAATTGGGAAGACACAGTTTCCTCCAAACGCCATTTCTCATCGAGACTGTTAGCCTATCAAGACCATCTCCAATGTTGGCGATTGCCAATTTTATATTGTATTCTTTCCAGATCTCTCTCAAAAACGCTTCCGAGTTGCCCTCTCTGTCAATGGTACTTACAATAAAACGCATCACATTTTGTGTATAGTAAGCCTTAATTGTGGCTATTAGGCCTTGGTCGCACGGCTGCAGCAACAATGTCGTATTCAGCGGTAAGAACGCAACACGAATGTTACTGCCATACTCGGTAATGCCAGGTGGATGAGCAGCACAATTATCCACAATCACAGGACACCTATTATCGAGGTTATTTTCTCTACAGTATTTTTCAACAAAAGGACTAACGTATCCACTCGTACTCAGAAGAAAGCACTTGGGTATTCCAAGCACTTGGAACAGAACACAACGGGAAGTGTTTTCTTATCAATGCCTTTAAGTGCCCTGGGATTTTCTGAATGGTACACTAGTAGAGGCTTAAGGACAGCATCACCTGTGGCGCTTTTCTTCTATCGAAATAAATGTCTTGCTTGGCAATTTTTTCCAATAAATTGCAGTTGCGTCACAGTTAAACACTTGCTTATATGAATAACCATCTTCTGTAATTATTTTCTTCAGTTCTGCTGGGAACTTTTCGGCAGCTTGAGTATCAGCCGAAGCACTCTCTCCGGTAAACGTTAAACTATGAAGCTGCCCTCGCCTCAGAAACCGATCAAACCACCCATGACTACTTTTAAATTCCACTTTTGCAACACTTTCATCACCATCGTCCAGTGCTTTCTGTTTCAGCTTATTAAAAAGACTGACTGATTTCTCCTTAAGTATAAGAAAACTTAAAGGAACACCACGCTTTGTACACCCATCAATCCACTCAAGCAACAGACTTTCCATTTTATCCATTATTGGATGCCGACTAAGAGAGACCACTTTGCTACGAGCAGAACCAACAGTAACATTGGCAGCTTCGAAAATTCTTTCTCTCTGCGTATAAATAGTGCGAATGGTGGACTCAGACAAGTTCAACGCGTAGACAATGTCCTTACTAAGTTCACCACGATCGAAATGCTTAATTATGTCTAGCTTTACGCTAAGTGTAACACCCTTGCGAGCTCTCTTAGGCTTTTCCGATACTTTAGAACTCAGCTTGCTAACGGATGCACAAAATAAATCAAGGTAAAGCATGTGTTTAAGTAATGGTGGCTGGAATGCAGTTCCAGGGGGGCAGCTTGGCTGTTTGGGCGTGCGCTGCCTTTTTTCGTAACAGTGAAAACACCTTCTGTTAGCGAAAACAGGTAACTAATGTAGGTCTTTTGTAACAGCGAGGTATCGTAAAGCGAACGTTTAGAAAACGGGGGCCAACTGTATATAAATACCTAAATGTGAAGACAATCTTGACAAACAAGATTTCTAGTTTCCAATAACATTGAACTTCTAGTGTTAGTCTACCACGTGTTTTGGAGTTGACTATTTGGCGTTAAAATGTTTATGTATAGCCTCCCTTTGACCCTCTTGATCAGTTGTTTCCTGGTATAATTTAAATTCTACTGAAGTATATAACAAAAATTGAACTTGTTTTAGAGTCATACCCTAATGAGTTGAGAGGTTTCTGTTGCTCCACACTGGTATAAAAAGAGTTGGGCACTCATTTGTTATTTTTATCCCATTGCCCTTCCTTCCTCATTGGTTACACTTCACATTTTAACCTGGAGACTGATATTCCAAAGAATGAAAACTATTTAAAATTGGTAGTTAGTAGGAACTTTTAAATTGACCTTTCTACTGACTGGTGCCACAAGAATATATTTTTCTTTAGTGATAGGGAAGTAATAGTAATTAGTGATATAAATAATTATGATTGTTTAATTTTTAGGAAACGTTAAGTGAGTTTCAGGAACTTGGCAATGTGCAAGAGTTATAAAATTGTGGTTGTCTTTGACTTGTCAAATCATTGTTAGAAAGTGACAAAAGTATATCTTGATTTATCTTCCAGAACAAGAAGATCCAACCACGTAAAGTTCGAATCCAAGAAATGGTACAACCCAAACTGGAGTTGGCAATAAAATTTTTAGAATATATACTGACTAATATAATGAGTCGAGAATGCTTGTTGGATTTGCCACAAAGAAAACTGACACAGCTTCTGAAGGCCTTGGCAGCTATGAAGGTAATTTAAAGAAAGGTTGAGTACTAATTCTTGGCATGCAATGTTTGAACGCTGCAGCAACAATAATTATTTTATCTTGTCATAGAAATTATTGTGCACTTGACTTCCCATAGCATGACACAGGTGAAATCAGACAAAAATGGAAAGTTAGCAGAAAGGGTAATTGGGTGGAGAAGGCTGTATGAGCAGAGGAGAGAGGACATGATGGAATTTATTTATGAGAATACATTTCTACCCTGAGAAAAAGACTCTATCTACCCTAAGAATAACTTTCATGATTTTATAAACTTTTCTCAGATTTCCACTTGGCCATCAGCACTTTTGAGAAAATAGCCCAAGTCTCTTTATAGCTGATAATCCCCTAATCCAGGCAACATCTAGTTAAACATCTTCTGTAATTTTTCCAAAGCCAGAGCATCCTTCCTGTAATGAAGGAATGCAAATTGCACACAATACTCCAAGTGTGGCCAAACCAAAGTTTCATATAGCTACAGCAAGACTTGGAATTAGAATTGGAATTGGTTCATTATTGTCACATTTACCGAGATGCAATGGAAAATTTGTCTTGGGTACTGTTCATACAGATCAAATCATTTATACAATGCATTGAAGAAGAACAAGTTAAAACATTATTAGGATAAAATGCAACAGCTACAGAAAAGGTGCAGTGCAGGTAAATAATAAGGTGAAAGATCATTAATACATAGATTGTGAGATCGAGTACTAGAGAACCACTCAACAGGTCTTAAACAGCTGAGAAGAAGCTATCCGGGACCCTGGTGTTACGTGCTTTCAGGTTTTTGTATCTTCTACCCTTGGAAGAGGAGATAAGAGGGCACGTCTGGGATGGGTGAGGTCTTGGATTATGCTGGCTGCTTTTCTGAGGCAGTTATCGATTTTGTCTGGTTTCCTTATTCTGAAACTCAATACCCTGAGCAATAAATGCAAGCATACTATATGCCTTCTTTCCCACCCTATCTACTTGCTTGGCCTCTTTCATGATCTATGAACTCAGATCCTAAGACCAGTCTATATATCAATGCTTTTAAAGGTCCTGCCATTAACTGTATGTATTTTCCTTGCATTTGACCTTGCAAGATGCAACACCTCACATTTGCTCAGATTAAACTCCTATCTCCCATTTCTCTGCCCATATCTGCCATATCCTTTGATAGCCCTCCACCAGTTCACAACTCCACCATTGTTTTTTGTTGTCAGCAAACTTACTACCCATCTACATTTTCTTCCAAATAATTTATAGAGGCTCCAGCGCTGCTCTCTGTGGAACACCATTGGTCATAGACATTGCCTAAAAAAACCTTGCTATGGGCAAGCGAATCTTGAATCTAAGCCATTATCACTGTGGATCCCTAGCATCTTAATCATGTGGATTTGCCTATCATGAGGACCTTGTCAAATGCCTTATTTAAAGCCCATGTAGAGAATATCCATTCATCATACCTAGTCACCTCTTCAAAAAATACTCAATTGTGTTTATAAGATGTGGAGGCTGTAAATAGAGAGGGAAATGCACAATTATAGTCACTGAAGATGCTATTGTGACTTTAATTAAAATATATCTGGACATTTGTAGCTGGAGTCCTTGCTATATACTTCCCTCCATACCAGAGCAAAATGGATTTTCAAGTTTTTTTTACTGTTAATGCTGTTTATAGACACTGATCTGAGGTAAAGTAGCATTTTCTGACAATCCAATTTGTTTCCCAGAGGTGAAGTAGAGTCAGAAGCAGATTTATTGTCACTGACATAAGATGTAAAATTTATTTTGTGGCAGCAGCACAGTGAGAAAATATAAAAATCTATATCATAACAAATAAATAGTGCAAGAAAAAAGAATAACAATTTAGTGTTTATGGGCTAATCAGAAACCTGATTGCAGAGGGAAAGAAGCTGTTCCTAACTTGTTAACTGGGTTTTCATAACGTTAATTTCCATTTATTATTGAAATCTATTAGTGGCAGTTATTAAGTTGCTTAATTGTTGGTATAATCCTTGAGTTAACTTGTTTTCTAGGAACTCCTGGTTTCCTTTCTGAGTACATCAGAAATGATGCTTCATGATATAAATTTGGATACAGCGCTCAAGGCTTTTAGTTTACATTGTCGATTAACTATCCATTTACATAACAAGGTAAGTGACGTGTATTAATGAAAATTGATTTAGAAGTAAGTTTCTTTTACTAAATCCTGAAGCAAATTTTCCCCTTGAAGATATTCTGAATGTGGTTTCAGCAGTAGGTAATGCAGTCTTAATATAATTTAGTGGGATAACATATCAGTTTCCAGGTGAAATGCTTGAAATATGTTCTAGAAGCTGAAAATACCAGTATTTAATCAGATTTTTGCAAGCATCATCATATGACTCAAACTCTTCAGCTTTTATTTTATTGGTTGCAATGCAGAAGTGTATATTAAAACAGAACAATACAGTGCATATCATTTGGGGGTTAAGCAGCAGGGATGAAGTGGAATTAAAATATGGAAGATAATTTAGCATTTTATTCTAGGTTCAACAAAAATTCAATTAACAATAAAGGCCAGGGAATATCATTCAGAAAAATCGGATAGGATGGATAATCTGTAAAATGCTTATTGTAAAAGCACAGCATTATAAATGATTTTGAACCTACTGTGTGATACCAGTATTTCTGGTGTCCAAGGCCACGCATTTCCTTTTTTGATTGGCAGACATATTTTGCTTTACGCTATTTAGTCTTGATTGTTGCAAACCCAGGCACTACATTTCATTTCTTTATCAAGTAAAATTTCATGACCAAAAAAACTGCAAAAATCTCAGCAGATGAAGCAACATCTGTGAAAAAAGAAAGAAAACTTTCAAACTGAAGACCTTTAATGAGATCTGAAAAAGGGAAAAAGCCAGTTAATTTTGATTGAGCAGGATATGGGGAGGACAATGGGTGAACAAAGGGAACATCCGTCAGAGGGTGAAACACTGCCGATATTAAATGGGTATTTAAGATCCTTTGGTACTACCAACTGCAAACTTTATGTAAATAGCAAGGTTCCAACTAATGTTAGGCTACTTGTGTTGATCAGTGCCATGGATAATTTGTTGTTATTTATTACAGTAAGTCTCTGTCCCACAGAAGATTTATGATATTCTTTCTCCGCTCTAATTCTGTTCTTCAGTCTTAGGAATCAAGTTTAATATCACCGTCATATGTTGTGAAATTTGCAGTACGTTACAAGGCATAATAATAAATACTGTGAATTGCAGTAATAAAGTTAAAATAAATAAGTAGTGCAAAAAAAAGCAGTGAGTTAGTGTTCATGGGTTCAAAGTCCATTCAGAAATCTGATGGCAAAGGGAAAGAAGCTGCTTCTGAATCATTGAGTGTGTGCCGTCAGGCTCCTGTACCTCCTCCCTGATGGTAGCAATTGGAAGAGGGCATATCCTCGGCGATGGGGGGTCCTTAATGATGGATGCTGCCTTTTTGAGGCACCGCTTCTTTGAAGATGTCCTGGATGCTGGGGAGACTAGCACCCATGATGGAGCTGACCGAGTTCACAACACTCTGCAGCTTATTTTGATCCTGCACTGTGACCCCCTCCCCCTTATGTTAGAATGCTATCCACAGTACATCTGTAGACATTTGTGAGTGTCTTTGGTGACATAACAAATCTCCTCAAGCTCCTAATGAAATAGAGCCATTGTCCTGCCTCCTTTATAACTGCATCAATACGTTGGGCCCAGGATAGGTCCTCAGAGATGTTATTGAATTAGTTGCCAAAGGTCCTTTATTTAATTCTTCAAATTATATGGAATTTGTTAAGGACAAGTACTTTCTTATAAATAGAAGGAATTCTGCAGATGCTGGAAATCCAAAATTACACACACAAAGTAATGGAATGCATTCTGCCTGACCTGCTGAGTTCCCCCCACATTTTGTGTGTACTCTAATACACTCCAAGTTTATCGGGTTCATAGTTAACAGAAACCAAATCATAATGAGCGAGATCACTCTGTTAACTATCTCATGGATTTGATAGCAAATTGTCAACTCTCTCTAGCCTAAGTGCCAGCCTGTTTCTGTGCATCTGACCTCGACTATCACTGGACTCAGCTATGAGTATAAGGCTGGTTTCACTGCATTGAAGGGGCAAATTTACTTCACAACTGGCCCCATAGGTCCATGTTACCCTAGGTGATGCTTCTGGTGCGGTCTCATTCATTTGAATAGAGTTACCAGTAGCAGTCCAGGAGATACATGGCTGGTCTGTTGTCTTTAAGTAAATCAATGTTAACATGATTTCTTCTTGAGTATCGTTAAAAAATATTTCCATTGTTTTGAAATGGTGGAAAGGTTCTTCTTCCAGCTAGAGTTGTCATGAGGATTTTTGTACATCGTTGCAGCTGAGTCTGGTTGCTGGCTTGAAATCTTATTATAATTTGTGCCAATGCAATAGCAAAAGTTAAGTGTGTGACCACAATAAGGATAGCAAGAGATGGATATTGATGGTGATTAGGGTGAAATAACAAATTTGAGGCATTAGCCGGGTTGAATAGGATACGGTCCATAATTTTGAATAGTAGAACAAATAAAGTACATATCAAAATGTTGACCTGATTGCCCAATGTAAATGGGAATGTTATAGCTATAGTGCATTGTATTCTTTAACAGGCAATTGAGGTTTTTTAATGGTAATGCAATTTTATCCACAGTTAAAATCGTGTGCTTGTGAAATTTATATCCATTTGTTTTTTCAATATCTTAGAGGTTGTGAATTTTAAGTTAAAAGAATTATAGTTTTCAAAAGTTGTTTAGTTGTATATTTGTATTTTAACAGTATTTTAAAATGTTAACTTCTGTTGCAGATCTTTTTAGCTCTAGACCTCACTTGTTTTCTAATTATTATTTCCAGATCTCTGCAGAAGATAGAAATTATCTTTTGATTCTTGAAGATAATGCAAGCTGGATTGATGAGAAAGTATTGCAGTTCATGCATATTCCAGGAAAGGAGATGGAGGTGTCAGAGCACCAAAGTCAGGTTGCAAAACAAGTGGTTGATGTAAGTTTGCCATTGTGAATTAGCAGAAATTAGTTTTATTTATTTTACATTGATTTCAATCTGGTATAATGCTGAAGGGTAGGTCAGATACACAGATGCTGATATTCAGTGCATCTAGCTGATGTTTCTCAACTGAATTGCCAGTTAGCTGTCAATGTGAATCCATTATTTTCAATTCTCCTGATCAGTGAATGCTGTGCATCAAAGTTGATGTGTATCTCAGAAATTATTAATCAATAAGTTAAAGATTTGGTCATTTATGTTTAAGATATGAAGACTCATTACAACAAAAAAGTTTATCACTGGTTTTTTCCCTTGGGCATTATAATCTATAAACTCCATAGATTTTTAAAATAAGATTTTAAGCTAAAGCCTCCACCACTCTTCCAAGCTGATGTCAAAGAGTCAACGTACAAAATAGACTTCTGGAAGTTAATAAGAGATGCCCAGGATGTCACTTGAGGAATTGAAAGGTGACTTAATTGAATATAGTGTCCTGAGGTACTTAGACCAGATGGATAGGCATAGAATCTTCCTTCTTGTAGGTGACTATGAGCTGAAATCACTGTTCAAAATTTAAATGCAGAGCTGTCCATTTATGGGATCATAAGACATCAGAGGAGAATTTGGCCCATCAAGTCTTCTCTGCCATTCAATCATGGCTGATCCTTTTTTCTCCCTCCTCAGCCCCACTCCCCGACCTTCTCCCCGTAACCTTTGATGCCATGTCGAATCAAGACCTATCAAGCTCTGTTTTAAATACACCCAATGACCTGGCCTCCGCAGATGCCTGTGGTAACAAATTCCGCATATTTTCCACCCTTTGGCTAAAGAGGTGTCTCCACATCTCTGTTTTAAATGGATGCCTTTCTATCCTGAGGCTGTGCCCTCTTGTCCTAGATTTTCCCCACCATGGGAAACTTCCTTTCCACATCTACTCTGTCTAAGCCTTTCAATATTCAAAAGGTTTCAATGAGATCTCCCCGCCCCTGCATCCTTCTAAATTCCAGCGAGTACAGATCCAGAGCCACCAAATGTTCCTCGTATGATAACCCTTTAATTCTTGGAATCATCTTTGTGAACCTCCTCTGACCCCTCTCCAATGCCAGCACATCCTTTCTTTGATGAGGAGCCCAAAACTGTTCACAATACTCAAGGTGAGGCCTCACCAGTGCCTTATAAAGCTTCAGCATCACATCCCTGCTCTTGTATTCTAGACCTTTTGAAATGAATGCTAATTGCATTTGCCTTCCTCACCACTGACTTTATGTCAGAGATGAGACTTTTTTTTCTTTAAGGGTTGTGTGTCATTGAATTCTGTTCCTCAACATAGATGAATTTTGTACATTCTTAATGTAGAGTTAGATTTCTGAAAAACAGGGTAAAAGGTTACTGGGTATAGGTTGGAATGTAACATTGATTCTGTAGTCAAGACTATTGAATATGATATTAGGTTTGAGGGGTTGTCCCCTTCTGCTAATTTGTATGTTCTTATTTGGATTGTTGGATGTGGTAATACTGTAGGCACACTCTTTGCCTCAGGCAGGGGGAAGGAGGCAGGATTGGTGGAAGACAGACTAGCATCTAGGAGATGAGGGTGAATGAAGCTACAGCAGAAGGATAACAAAAGGCAGTGAGGTGATGCTGAGGACATGTGGACATTCATAGGGCAATAAATCACTAGAGGGAATTGTAGGGAGAATTATTTTTCTCTTTCAGTTTTCTCTAAGGTCAGAATTATTTTAGTTTCCCATGTATATTAATTGTTGAACCTCAACTCCGTAAGTATTCTTTATCCATTATGAAGACGTAACTTATTAGTAGCCCCAGATATGCTTTGAATTCTTTTACTTTACAGTCTTGTTTAAATCATAGTCTATGGGTGATTTTCATTCCTAGTTTTCTCTTTTTTAAAAAAAACATTTTTATGATAAATAATTTAAATAATGCTGGCAAATACATATATCTAAAGATGAAAGTTCCTTTTTATTTCTTTCCTGATATTTGCAAATTGAATAGAATTGTAGGAATACCAATCATATTTTTCCTTTATTTAGATGTACCTCTCGGTCTGCAAGGATATTGTTATGGTGGGTGCCTCTGATAGGAAATTCCAGGCTCAGTTGCTGGGATTTGCTGTTGCTGTGATGAACACAGGTAATATGTTTATAACTCCTTTCTTTGTTTCTTTATCACTTCCAGTTCATGTGTCACAGTTTGATCATTCTCATAATAAGGGTAATGTCTGGACTGTTGAGCACCTAGAGATGCTCTGAGGTAATTATCAATAATAAGAATATACATCAGTAACAAGGAAGGGAGCAGTCATCTTTGCTCTTTATATTCCTATTGCAATCTGACCATTCCCTGAGTTCTTCTCCCAAAATCAATTACGTAATCTAGGAGAATCAAAGAAGAATTTTCAATAAACCAATGAGTAATTTAAGTAGCAAGAAGTTCTAGAATAACAGAAATTGCAACAAGCATGAATATTAGAAGCATATAGGACTCCACAAAGGATTAGCAACAAATCAATAAAGAAAGCCATCTCTGAAAATCGGCTAAAGGATGGCTGTACTTGGGAGCTGAATGTCCAGGTATATACGGTGTATTGTTATGCTTATTAATTTTGAAACTTAATAAAAAGATTGAAAAAGAAAGAAAGGTGGTGTGGCACTGTGTATAAGAATATTAAATTATTAGAAAGAGATGACATAGGATTGGACGGTGTAGAGTCTCTATGGGTTGAGTTAAGAAATGACAAGGGTAAAAGGACCCTTAGGGCAGTTGTATACAGGCCTCCAACCAGCAGCTGGGATGTGGATTTCAAATTACAGAAGGAGATAGAAAAGGCGTGTCAGAAAGGCAATACCATGATAATCGTTGGAGGTTTTAACATGAAAGTGGATTGGGAAAACCAGGTCAGTACTGGACCTCGAGAGAGAATTTGTAGGATGTCTAAGGGATGGATTTTTAGAACAGCTTATTGTTGAACCCACTAGGGGATCCGCTGTGCTGGATTGGAGGTTCTGCAATGATCCGGAGGTGATAAGAGAGCTTAAGATTTAAGGAACTCTTAGGCAACAGTGATCACAATATGACTGAGTTCACATTGAAATCTGAGAGGGAAAAAATACCATCCAATGTGTCGGTATTTCAATGGAATAAAGGAAATTACAGTGACATGAGAGGGCAACTGACTGAAGTTGGCTGGATAGGGACATTTGCAGGAAGGACAGCAGAGCAGCAATGGCTGGAATTCTTGTGAAAAATGAGGGAAGTGCAAGACAGATATATTCCAAATAAGAAGAAATTTTCAAAGGGAAGAAGGACACTACCATGGCTAACAAGTGAAGTCAGAGCCAAAGTAAAAGCAATAGAGAGGGCATACAAGGAAGCCAGAGCTAGTGGGAAGATAGAGGATTGGGAAGCTTTAAAAAACTTACAGAAGGAAACTAAGAAGATCATTAGGAAGGAAAAGATGAATTATGAAAGGAAGCTGGTGACTAATATCAAAGAAGACACTAAAAATGTCTTTTAAGTATATAAAGGGTAAAACAGAGTCGAGGGTATATATTGGACGAATAGAAAATGATGCTGGAGATATTGTAATGAGAGATGCAGAGATGGCAAAGGCACTGAATGTGTATTTTGCATCAGTCTTCACAATGGAAGCCGTCTGCAGTGTAACGGACATTCAAGAGTGTCGGGGAAGTGAAGCTTGCAGTGAAAATTACAACTGAGAAGCTGCCCAGGAAACTTAATGGTCTGAGGGTGGATAAATCTCCTGGACCTGATGGAATGCACCCTCAGGTTCTGAAGATTGCGGAGACATTAACGATGATCTTTCAAGAATCGACAGATTCTGGCATTGTACCGGATGACTGTAAAATTGCAAATGTTACTCCGCTATTTAAGAAGGGTGGGAGGCAGCAGAAAGGAAACTATAGACCTGTTAGCTTGACATCAGTGGTTGGGAAGTTGTTGGAATCGATTGTTAGGGATGAGATTACGGAGTACCGGGAGGCACGTGACAAGATAGGCCAAAGCCAGCATGGTTTTCCGAAAGGAAAATCCTGCCTGACAAACCTACTGCAATTCTTTGAGGAAATTACAAGCAGGGTAGACAAAGGAGATGCAGTAAAAATGGTGTACTTGGATTTTCAGAAGGCCTTTGACAAGGTGCCGCACATGAGGCTGCTTAGCAAGATAAGAGCCCATGGAATTACAGGGAAGTTACTAGCATGGGTGGAGCATTGGTTGGTCAGCAGAAAACAGTGGGAATAAAGGGATCCTATTCTGGCTGGCTGCCGGTTACCAGTGGAGTTCCACAGGGGTCGGTGTTGGGACTGCTGCTTCTTACAATGTGTGTCAATGATTTGGACTACGGTATTAATGGATTTGTGGCTAAATTTGCTGATGCTACAAAGATAGGTGGAGGAGTGGGTAGTGAGAGACTTGGATAGTTTAGGGGAATGGGCAAAGAAGTGACAAATGAAATACAATGTTAGAAAGTGTATGGTCATGCACTTTGGTGCAAGGAATAAACGGGCAGACTATTATTTAGATGGGGAGAGAATTCAAAATGTAGAAATACAAAGGGACTTGGGAGTCCTTGTGCAAGATACCCTACAGGTTAACCTCCAGGTTGAGTCAGTTGTGAAGAAGGCGAATGCAATGTTGGCATTCATTTCTAGAGGTATAGAATATAAGAGCAGTGGTATGATGTTGAGGCTCTATAAGGCACTTGTGAGACCACACTTGGAGTATTGTGTGCAGTTTTGGGCTCCTTATTTTAGAAAGGATATACTGACATTGGAGAGGGTTCAGACAAGATTCACGAGAATGATTCCAGGAATGAAAGAGTTACCGTATGAGGACCACCTGCCAGCTCTTGGACTGTATTCCCTGGAGTTCAGGAGAATGAGGGGGGATCTCATAGAAGCATTCCAAATGTTAAAAGGCCTGAACAGATTAGATGTGGCAAAGTTATTTCCCATGGTTGGGGAGTCTAGGACAAGGGGGCATGATTTCAGGATTGAAGAACGTCCATTTAGAACAGAGATGTGGAGAAATTACTTTAGTCAGAAGGTGGTAAGTCTGTGGAATTCGTTGCCACGAGTGGCTGTGGAGGCCAAGTCATTTGGTGTATTTCAGGCAGAGATAGATAGGTTCTTGATTAGCCGGGGCATCAAAGAGTATGGGGAGAAGGAAAGGGAGTGGGGATGACTGGAAGAATTAGATCAGCCCATGATTGAATGGCGAAGCAGACTTGATGGGTCGAATGGCCTACTGCTGCTCCTATATCTTATGGTTTTATAAAGGCAAGATGAGAGTAAATTGGCCACAAACATAAAGTACTGTTCGTAATTCTATAGCCATATGAAAAGGAGAGGACTCACAAGGCCAAATGTTCATCATCAACAAGAATTTACAGTGGGAAATTAAACAACTGCTTTGTGTCTCTGAACAGGACTTTAAAAATAATCTGTCAGAAACACCTGAGAATGGCAAGTCCATGAGTGTCAGGTAATGGGATTAAAAAAAAGCAATTGTTTCACATAAAAAAAGTACCCGTGAAGTTGGTAAGTAAAGACCAGTTAGTCCCAAAGACCTGATGATCAAATTCTAGCTCTGAAACAGATGGTTAAGGGGCTAATAAAGGCTACAGTTACCATCTTCCAAAATTCCATAGATTTGAAATTTGTCCTGAGGATTGGAGGTTACAAAAATTGCTGGATAAAACAGATGATGAGAACCAGCTGCTCCTCTTGTTTTCTGCCCAATGAACTCAAATCCCGAGATATTTAAGCAACTAAATTGTGCTGGATTCAGCCTGCCAGCTAGACTCTATCCCTTTTCTCCTTTCCTTCCACATATAGAAAACTGGTATGGATGTGTAGGCCCGTTTGTTCTTGGCCTCCCAATAGACACCAGGCCATTGAGATACAGTGAGAGCTTGCCACTGTCAAAGGCTTTTGAATAGGTTTTAATTGTCTAATAGTTTGACATTTATAAACTATGAAAACAGATCTCAATAACTTTAACATTTTAATGAAAATATATAACAATGCTAAACTAAAAACATAAAAATAAACTGAAGTAGTACAGTTTTCCACTGATTCAGAAACAACACTCAAATGCATGATGTTGCTGTTTGTATGCAACCCTCTGTGATGCACACCTGAGGGGCTGAAAACAAATTGTATCAGATCCTTTCCTTCACCTTGCTGGACTTGGAGTCGTTTGGCAGAAGGTCAGATGGTGCATCATCTAGCCTGTAGTTTATCGTGGACATTTGAAGTTTGGTCAGCATCCAGACTTGCTTTTGAGTCTATTGATATCTGGCAGCTAAGCACAATATGGCCTAATGGTGCCTAAAGGAGAATTTATATATTTATTGACATACACTGTGGATTTGGCCCTTTCAGCCACGCAGCCCAGTAATCCCCCGATTTAATCCTGGCCTAATCAGGGGACAATTTACAATGACCAATTAACCTACATCTTTGAAATATGGGAGAAAACGGAAGCACCGTGTGGTCACGGGGAGAATGTACAAACTCCTTACAGACAGTGATGGGAAATTACTTAGTTTTAAATATCTAAAGTATTTGATTATGTTTAGTTTTAGTGTTTGACCTCTATTATAATATCAACAACATGATTAAAAGAGGAAAAATAGCAATACTTATCACACAGTAAATTACTTCAAAAATTGATTCTTTGAAATTTGAAACTGACTGCTCATTACATTTCATGCAAGTGACTTAGTTTTTATTTGTTTTGTGAATAGCCTTGCGTATGCTTTTGTGTTTCATCATCAATATTAGTTTCTCCAAGTAACCATAATTTGAATTATATTTCCAAATAGCTGTTCTTTCTCAGGATCTTGAATATAAAATGTTTGCTCCTTCCTACCTCTGCTTCATTATTTCAGAAAAAGGAGTCTTCAGTTTGCCATTAGTGATATCCATTCTGAAAGAGATTGCAGTGGACTGCCTGTCTCAGGACATCTGCAACACCAGTGAAAACAGCAAAGAAATACTCAACATTATCCAGAAAGTATTCCATAAAATTTTTGAAAACCTGGCTCGTAGTTCAAAAAAGAACCAGGCAGAAGCTCTGCAGGTATCAATTTATAATGTATTTTATTCTAAGTATTTATTTAGTGACTTAAAACTTAGAAATTGATAATATACTGCAACTATCTGTAAAATTTCAACTTGTTTCTTGGTGTAAGAAGTAAATTTATATTTACAAATTTTGCCATTGTCATTCTTGGCAAAGTAACTATGAAGACAGTAAGGCAATAATAGTCTTGCATTGATGATGCCTTATATGATATCCAACTCAAGATATGCCTAAATACTCAGTAAGAATTAATTGAGTTAAGCTGAAATCTCTTCGAGATAATTGGGTTAATAGAGTTGTTTAGATTGCTCCAATTAATAACTATGAATAGATAAGCTGAGGAAAATTGATAGAAAATGGAGGAAGAGTATATGTATAGTGAGGAGGTGATGATTTTCATTAAAAATCAAAGTTAGCTTCATAAAAATGGAATAAATCATTAGATTTAAATCTGTCTAGACAGTGCCAAAATGAATTGGTGCTATGCAATTGAAAATCTGGTTAAGCCAGGGTAGAGCATTTTTTGTGCACATTTTGGGTTCCTAACTGTGTTTCGGAAAATGTATTGATTGGCAAGAGTTTTTTTTTGCCTTAGCAATACATTTCCAGCACAAATCTCTGAGGGGTAACTTCAACAGAACTGCAGCAGAAAATGTATACATAGTGAAGCCTTCAATGTCTGGAAAATGTCAGTTTTTACTTATAGAATAGACCATTAGACAATGGGACATAGGAGCATAATTAGGCCATTCAGCCCCATTGATTCTGCTCCACCATTCCAAATGGCTGATTTATTATCACATTGAATCCCGTTCACCTGCCTTCCCTCTGTTACCTTTAACACCCTGCTAATCAAGAAGTCAAACTTTTACTAATATTGCTTATTATGTGAAATGCCAAATTATCAAATGCAGCTGAGCTGGATTTGAGAAAAGAAAACAGTCCATGTTAAACTTCAGTAATCACTATTCAAAATTATCAGTTCTTTCTAAGTCATATTACACTTAAAGTTCAATTAATAATAAGTAAATATAAATTTACAAACTTCAGTCATTGCCTTTCTTAGCAAAGTAATAATGAAGACAATAGAGAAGTAATAGTCTTGCACTAATGATGCCTTACATGATGTCCATCTCAAGATATGCCTAAATACTCAATATAATTATATTTTGAACACTGTTTTTGAGTAGCCTAAACGATAAAATGTATATAGAATCCTTGGGGATTATTTGAGGAATGAGACAGTGTCTTACATCTACTAGCTACCATTTAGAAGAGCAACAACATCTGTTGCATAGAACTGCTATCTGCAATTTCCCATTCAAGAATCTCTCAGCTTGGTTTGGAAAAGTGTCATCACAGTCATTCAAAGGTTCATTTTTATATCAGAGAATGTATACAGTATTAAACCTGAAATTCTTACTCTTTACAGACAGCCACAAAAGAAGAAACCCCATAGAAAGTATGATAGAAACATTAAAACCCTGAAGCCCTCCTCCCACTCCCTTTGCACAAGCAGCAGCAGAAACATTGACCCCCCCCCCACCCCCACTTGTGGCAGCAGAGGCATAGACCTCCACAACCCCAACATGGAAGCAACAGCAAAACCCTCCTAAAGAGACTTTGATCCAGAGTCCATAAAAACTACAGTCCATAACCCAGCAATTTGTTATAAGACGTATGAGCAGAATTAGGCCATTTGGTTTATTGAGTCTGCTCCGCCATTTCATCATGGCTAATCCAATTTTCCTCTCAGCCCCAGCCTCATTCTTTCTCCCTGTATCCCTTCATGCCCTGACCAATCAAAAATCTATCAATCTTCACCTTAAATATATGTAAAACTTGGTCTCCGCAGCCACCGGTGGCAGCGAATTCCACAGATTTACCACTTCCTGGGCTAAAGAAATTTCTCCTCCTCTCAGTTCTAAAAGGACACCCCTCTGTTCTAAAGCTGTGTCCTCAGGACCTTGCCCCTCTCACCTTAGGAAACATCCACTCTATCGAGGTCTTTTTAAAATTTGATAGGTTTCAAAGTCACCCCTCAGTCTTCTGAATTATTGAAATGGAAAGATGCCTCTGCTCCCACTTTAATGCAATGGTTCTGTCAGGTGATGTTATGTCTTAGTTTGGAGAAAATCAGAAGTCGAACTTTTGATCCTCGATTTGACTTTGAGAAAAGTTGGGGTTCTTTTGCCCGCTACTATCATTTGATTTGAGTTAATTAAGATGGTTCCCTTCTGACTCTTGTTTAAATGGATTTGAGTTGGCGGATTGATGTTTTTCCTTTATGGAAGCTTGTATGGCGTATAGCTCCGGGATTGTGCTCCCAATGGGTTTTTTTCCCCTTTTATTTTGTTAGTAGGGTTTTTTTGTTTTAGTTAGTAGGGGTTCTTTTTTCCTTCTTTCTTTTTTCCAAAACAAATAGTTTTAACATACAACACACATAAAAGTTGCTGGTGAACGCAGCAGGCCAGGCATTTATTTTTTCTTATTATTATTGATATATTGTTTAGCTTTGTTAATCAGTTATTTGATAATTTAATTTCTCATTGTATATATTGACATGTTGACTTGATTACTTTAATGTATTTTTTTGTTTATCTTCAATAATAATTAATAAAGATTTAAAAATGAAAATGAAGAATTCTTATCTCCACTGGGATGATAGAACTGTTGACACCTTTTTGTTAAAGGTTCTGACATCTATTCAGTTGGCGCTTGGAGAATTCATCAGCACTGTTGAGAACTGGCATGGTGTTCATGAAGCAGTTCATCAAGAGATGTTCTCAACACTTCTGGCTGCAATGCTGGCAGAAACTGTTCATGCTCTAAAAAAGGTGAGCTTAAAGATGGATTTCATTGCTGACATTTCCTTTATCTGATACATCCTTTTGATCATTCAGCCAAATTGTGGCCCATCATGCAATGTTAAATTGTTAAAAAAAATGTTATGTCCTTGGAATATGGTATTAGAAGCTGGTTGATACACTTAGAAAAACTGTTCATTATACTTGAGGCTTCTTGATGGACAACATTATTACTGATTTCTATTTTACCCCCAAGCAACTTAAACTATAATATTGTTTGATAACTGAGAAAGAACTCCAGTGTATGGCACCAGATCAGATGGGTGTTGTGTTTCTCTGCAATCACGATATTTATGATGTGTTGGTTTCTTATTGTGTTGCTTGTAGGAGTTGATATCTTTTGTCTACTTATGTATAAATATATCTGAAAGATAATAGTTTCAATTCAATACAAATTTATCATTTATTTCATTTCTGTGATTTGTTACATAGCCCAACTTGCTGCTATGTAGAACAAGTTATAGAAAGTAATATTCTAAAAGAATTGGGCAGTGTGGTTGAATAGATTGTACTCAATGGACATTCAGAATCTGGCAATGCAAAACTATAGCATCCCACTATGGCAGCATTATAGATAGAAGGAAAACTTCAGCATAGGATTCCAAAAACAACTTCTTAGATTACTTTTCTGATGTACTCTATTTTAGGCACATACTTGAACCAGCTTTCTGCCTTCTATTAAATAGAAAATGTTGTTAACAATTTTCTACAACTCAATGCTCTACAGTCCCTCCTCTTGTTGAACTATCTATATGTTGATTTAAGAAACCCTCCTGGGTACACCTAACAAATTTTGCCCCATCAGAACCTCTTATACTATGTAGTTCCCAATTTATATTTGGGAAGTTGACGTCCTCCATGACATCAACCTTATTGTTTTTGCACCTTTCCTTAATCTACTGGCATGCCTGTTCCTCAATGGCTATTGGGTGTCTGTAGTGCAATCCCATCAGATTGATTGCACCCTTCCTATTTTTGAGTTCTACCCTTATAGACTGTCTGAGTACTATTGTCCCCGGTCAGTAGTGCAACTCTATCCTCTTCCCCCCGCCCTCCCCTCCCACCTTCTATCTGGCTGTCTATCTTTTCTAAAACATTGAGACATTAAGCACTCATTCCTGTTTCTCTCTCAACCAAGTCTCTGTTGTGGCCACAACATCATATTTCCATGTACTAATCCATGCTCTAAGTTCACCCATATTACCCCTAGCATTAAAATGCACACATTTCAAACTATCCATCCCGTGGTATCTATTACTTTACTTTTGCCTGTTTTTGCTGTCTTTGACAGCTACATTCCTCTCCATCCCTCCACTTGCTGACCTGATGCACTGGTTCCCCTCTCTCTGCCAAGCTAGTTTAAACCCTCCCAAGTAGCACTAGCAAACCTGTGAACATGAAGAAAATAGAGGGATATAGGTCATGTGCAGATAAATAGGATTAGTTTTACTTGGCTTTGTTTTGCTAGCATTGACATAGTGGACCAAAGGGCCTGGTCCTGGGTTCTGTGTTTTAAACTTGGATGGATAGGTGCGTGGCAGATGGAACCAAGTTGGAGAGGTTAAAAAGTATCGGTAATGAGGGGGTGGATAGGGTGAACAAAATGATAGAGTCTCTGACTTGCCTCTAGAAATGGGAAAGGAATGTGGGGGGGGGGGGTACCTGAAATTGGAAGATTTCAATATTCATACCATTATTCAAGTTTTTTTTACATTTGCTTACTTTTTTATTAGCTGGAGTGTTGATACAGACAAACCTCTGACTGATGCTTGTTTATAATTTGAATTAGAGAACAGCTCGCAGTGTCTGTGATCCAGGTCCCAATATCTGTATTGCTTCATTCATTCCATTTCATTTCATTTCCTTTCTCAGCAGGAGACATTCCTGTGTTAGATAGGTCTGTAACTCTGCCAGCAGGATGGGAGTATTGTAATGAATGACAACTGCTCAAGGACATTGGTCTTCAAGAAAATTAATTATAACAAATATCTGTGTATAAACCCAAGTTACGACTTTTTCAAGGTTACTCATATTTTTCTTTACGTAAATTAGTAACACTACCTTAATGCCGTACCTTAATGCTAGGAAAAACATTTCACCTATTGTAACCTGTTTAAAAATATGATGTTATAATTGCAGGAAAGTGCTCATCAATTACTTTGAGTGGTATTACCTAGATTTTATTGTATTAAGTAAATGGAACAATGAATTACTCTGAGTCAACAGACCTCTTGGCCCTTTTTGATTGTTACCATTTTATAAGAATATATTCCTAATTCCCATCATAAACAAAAATGTTGTGCACCTGGCTGTCCTTTATTTAGGGAGCAGTTGTAGAGTCACTAGCAGAAAAAGAATGAGGACCTGCATAAAACTGGACAAGAAGCTAGACATCCTCAATCTTGAGGGATTACTGAAGAAGGATTCCTGAATTTATGCTGGTTTACAAAGCAGGGAGAACCTTTTGTAGTTATCACAAACTTGCCTTCTTTATGAAGGTGGCCACAATTACAGCTTCTCTGACGTATCTGGAACAATATCCTCTTCCCAGATGTAAATAATGAGCTTGCGTATTTGCCAATGAAATTTTCACCTCTGATTTCAGCGGTAATACAATCTTCCCCTGAGGTCTTGTTAATTTTCTTTTAGTTAGGATGTGTTCTTTTTGATGACTTGTCAATCGAGTGGTGTTAAAGTAGGACTGAATGGGATGCTGTAAAATGGAGGCATGGGCACTGGGGGATTGTGTCTCAGTGAGGAGGTCTTCCTTCCTGCAAATGCTGACAGTCTCTTCGTCTTTGATAAATTTAGTTATGTTTTTGGATCTCAGTGCGCTGGGGCCTTGGGCCTTTAGGCCATGGGTGACTTTGATAGTGCTGAAGAATCCCTGCTGTTAGTAGCATACTGAGTTTCTTGCACAACTTCTATCCACCATGTGTTCTTTAGTTCATCGGTCTTCTACTGGGCTTCTGCCTTCCGGTGCCTGTGGAGGTATTTGTTTTCTCTTGAAGAATGGTGGAGCTTGAAAATCAAGAACAACTTGCTTCAAATAGTTAATTAGCTCCTTGATCTGGTCATTCTCATTAAACCAACCTTGCTTCATCTTGACAAAGAAGCTAGGAGCCTCTTTGCAGCTATTAATGATGGTAGATTTCAGGTTTTGAGAACCTAGGGCACATGTATCAGGAGTGTACGCATTGGAAGCAATACAAAATACCCAAACGTATGTCCAATCATGCTTCTCAGTTCCATCTGTGGAAGAGTGTGTGGTTTCCGTATTGGCTTCCTAAGTCACATCAGGACCCTTAAAACAAGATTGCAAGCAACTTATTCTCGATATCGAGGGACTACTTAAGAAGTCATTATTTTTATATACAAAAACCAACTACAAGTAACCCCCACATTACTATGTGAGAATTGTATTCCTGGAAAATGTATTCATCGCAATTTCTCATGACATGAAGCTGCACCATATGAACATGCATCAAGAAATGCGAGTTGAAGGAAAATTGATTTTTTTGTTTTATCACAAATTCCTTTTAAACAAATTTTATTCCACAGCTCAGAATGTTGGGTAGTGGCTTATGAATTATCAGAGCAAATTTCAATAACCCAAACATCATAATGCAAGGGCTGCCTGTATAGATTTCCATGTATGAAAAATCCCATATAAGTCTGCAGTTTTGAATAAAGTTTATCTGAACATATATCTTTTATAAAGATCCACTCAGCAATAATATATCTGTATGTTTGTTTATTAAAGTAAGTTGCATTTTTAAACATTGTAGTATGTTGAAAATTCTGCATGAGCTATTCTGTTATGTAATGACCTGTACAAATGGATCAATTTGACTGCTTATTAATAAGTGGGAAACTTGTTATAGCTTTATGTTTTGTAGGCAAGAGTCTTAGATCACAATTGCAAATATTTCCAAGTTAGTTAAAATAAGTTATC
This sequence comes from Mobula birostris, assembly GCF_030028105.1. NCBI lineage: Eukaryota > Metazoa > Chordata > Chondrichthyes > Myliobatiformes > Myliobatidae > Mobula > Mobula birostris. The sequence goes on from NC_092372.1 coordinate 206,675,916, forward strand.
CTGTGTCTGTAGTTATAAAAGCTGCCATAGGCATGGTTACACTTATGAAGTTAGAAAACTTTCTTCTTGCATCTAATTCTTCAACATGTGCTTACAAATTCAGAAATCAGACACAGATGACATCACTCCACCAGAAGCCCCGAGTAATCTGCCAGTACTTACAAGCTACTTGCTGGCAATTGTGCTAAAGTACCCCAGTGTAATGAGGTAAGGGTATACTAACAGATAACTGGTGATTCTGGACCTTTTTTGGCCTCTTGGCAATATTACTGCATTTTTCTTGTTTTTGAAAACTGTTGAATTACACCAGTGGAACAAGAATGCTTCTGTTCTTCTTCACTTGCTCTTGTATATCAAAAGAATGCTATAGCTATGGTGATTTGTAGCTGAACTAGAATATGGCAATGACACAAAAGGGAAATCTGAGCCATCAAATATTAAAGAAAGGCGCATATTTGGGCAGAATGGGTACCAAGGTAATCATACGTTACACACATTCCATAGCTTGACTGCATTTCAGGAAATCTGATCGTCTGGCTGTCCTCCTCCTACTTGCTTACAGGCAGGGACTAGAGAATTAGGTTACAGAGATCAGAACAACAAAGAGGTGGTCGCAGGAGGCAAAGGAGCAGCTTTGGGCCTGCTTCGAGTTGGTGGACTGGGCCATGCTTAAGGACTCATCAGAGGATCTGAACAAATACTCCATGGTTGTTCAGATTTTATAAAGTCAGTTGTGGAGAATTGCAACCCCACAATATCATTCAGTCTTTCTCAACCAAAACCATGAACGAACCAAGAGATCTGCAATCTGCTGAGGGGCAGATCAGTGATATTCAGGAATGGTGACTTAAGTAAAATACAAGAGGTCCATGTATGACCTCCAGAAAGCCACCTTTGAAGTGACAATTCTGGACCAAACAAATCACAGAAGGTTGCTTGACAGCTGTGTAGGGCTTGATTGCTATGACTTCCTGCAAAGTAAAACCAAGTGAAATGTGGCAACAAGGTTTCACTCCAAGATGAGCTCAAGCCTTTTATGCTTGTTTTGACCAACAAAACATGGAGACACCTTTTGAAATACCACAGCCCCGACGACCCTGTGATTTCAGTCTCTGAGGCTGATGTGAGAGCATCCTTCAGGAGGGTGAACCCACGGAAAGCATCTGGCCCAGACTGTATTTCAGATCCAATTTCTACTAATTATGCCACTGGCCTCATGCACTGCTCAATTTGTTACTTGCTGATCAACTGTTAGCAATCCAGATTTTCCCCTAAAATTTATATTTTTACTTCTTCCTCATACATCTAACACAGAGAAAGCTTTGTGCTTCAACATTCAACCATAATGACCATATCATCCAAACACATAGCACAACACGTACCCATGCATTTCCTATTGCAGAGCTACATCATGTGAGCAGAGAGGTAATTGAAGGGAAGAAGGTGCATGTCCTGATATGAATGGGGGGGAGATAGTGCAGCCATTGTTAGTTGGGCATTGGCAAAACTAGCAAGTGGAAGTGTTGAATTCATAGAAAATGACATTGTTGTCATAACTATTATGCCTTTTTACATACCAGCATAGATGCACTATTTGAATTTTCAAGCAGATATTGATGCTAGTGTGGATCTCTTTAATTTCTTTTTCTCCTCCATCCATCACTCCATTGTGGCCATTAAGGTTTGTATCTTTTCTTCCACAATAACTAGAAACTGTAAACTGGTCTGGGAGAAGAGAGACTGCATGCAGTTACGGTAAAACTGCACTTTGATTTATTTTCATCTTGTAGAATAGATCAATGCTTTACACACCTGTCACATCTGGAAGTGAATGGTGGTAGACATCAAACAGCTAATGAAAAGAGGAGGCTTCAAGAACATCCCAATTCTTAATGAAAGCAAGGCCAAACGTGTGTGTAATGAAAGGGCAGAAACATTTGCAAGATCATTTAGCCAGGAGGCTAAGTGGATGAGTTAATTCCAAAGGTGACATGAGATTGACATCACTGCAGCATTTGCCTGAGTGTGGCATCGAGGAGCCCTTTTAAAACCCAAGTAAAAGAGCATCAACAGCAAAGCACTCAATGGCTGGATTTGTACTTTGCAAAAGGAACATGGTTGTGATCATTGGAGGACTCTATACTGGACTCAGCCCCTTTCAGTTGCTTCCTCAATGACCTTCTGTCATCAGGTCAGAAGTGGGAGTATTCACTGTGCATTGTTCAGTGCCATCAGCAGCTCAGCATTGAAGCAATCTGTGCCCGCATTCAGCAGGGCCCAGCCAGCATTCATATTGGGCTGCTAAAAGCCACAGACGTGTCAGACAATGACCTATCTCTAACAAGTCGTTGCCTGGCAGAGTCTGATTACCCACTCTATACATTTAAGAGGATTACTATAGTGAGCCCCCTTCCATCATCAACCTAGGAACCTGAAATCTAATTGGTTCAGCAACATAAATACTTCGCTACAAGACCATATTAAAGGCTCAGTGCTCTGTGGCAATTAACACATTACCTGATTTTTTTTCCTACCCAAATCCTTTCCATCTAATGAAATCTTTTCCTGCCCCCTATCTTATTATAAGTGGATCCTGAGTGAAAGCCCCCCTTCTCTTTCTTGCCCTCTACCCCAGAATTTATCCTCTCACACACATATCATTTTGCTTTTTGACATGAACCTATTCAAAGGGGAAATTTAACCTTCCAGCACTTCTTTGGGCTGCATGAGAAGATAGGATCACCCTATAGAAACCGGTGCACTCACAGAGAGAACATACAGACTCTGCATGGCCAGTACCTGAGGTCAGTATCAAACATGGATCTCTGGAGCTGCAAAGAAGCAACACTAATTATTGTGCCAACATCTCTCAGTCACAAGCCATGAATAAGACGGAATAATACTCAAGCTGCACACCATCTAGGACAAAGCAACCTGCTTGTTTGGTACTCCAGCAAACATTTTTTCTTCCACCAGCAATCACATTGGTAGCAATGTTGTATCATCTGTAATGTGCGCAGCAGTTATCCGCCAGGACTACTGCAACAGCAGCTTCCAAATAATTTCAAGCATTAACAAGGACTAAGAACACGGGAATAACAGCACCTTCATTCTAGGCACATTATTGGCTTGGATATGTATCATTTTTTTTCTTCATCATCGTTGGGTTTAGGTTCTGGACCTCTGTTCAATAACTTTGAGGCTACCTTTACTCAAGCACAAACAGGTTCACTATTATTTTTTTCAAGCAAATTAGAATGAGCAATAAACACTAGATTTCAAAGAGAGATACTAGAAACAAAGATTTATAACTATATGAAATAAAACCGAAGTAGTATTGCAATGTAAACTTAAAACAACATTAAATTAAAGTTCTCCGTTTGTCTTTGAAAATCTAGCTGTATATAAAAATATTAATTTCAATTATTGTTGTACAATGCACTGCTGATTTTAACTGTTTCCATTTTCTGTAGGTCATTTTTAAATGAATTAGCAGAATGCGTCAATTCTGAAGCCATACAAGGAATTGTGGAATTGGTAGCTGCTCTCCATTTCCTCCTTGTACTTAATAAAGGTGAGTTTTAAATACAGTGGCATGCCAAGGTTTGGGCACCCGGGTCAAAATTTATGTTACTATGAATAGTTAAGTGAGTAGAAGATGAACTGATCTCCAAAAGTCATAAAGTTAAAGATGAAACATTCTTTTCAACATTTTAATCAAGATTAGTGTATTATTTTTGTTTTGTACTATTTTAGAGTGGGGAGGGAAAAAAGGAAAGGAGCACCATGCAGAAGTTTGGGCACCCCAAGAGATTTGAGCTCTCAGATAACTTTTACCAAGGTCTCTGACCTTAATTAGCTTGTTAGGGCTATGGATTGTTCACAGTCATCATTAGGAAAGGCCAGGTGATTCAAATTTCAAAGCTTTATAAATACCCTGACTCCTCAAACCTTGTCCCAACAATCAGCAGCTATGGGCTCCTCTAAGCAGCTGCCTTGCACTCTGAAAATTAAAATAAATGATTCCCACAAAGCAGGAGAAGGCTATAAGAAGATAGCAAAGCATTTTCAGGTAGCCATTTCCTCAGTTCGTAATGTAATTAAGAAATGGTAGTTAACAGGAATGGTGGAGGTCAAGTTGAGATCTGGAAGACCAAGATAACTTTCCGAGAGAACTGCTCGTAGGATTGCTACAAAGGCAAATCAACACCCCCATTTGATTGCAAAAGACCTTCAGGAAGATTTAGCAGACTCTGGAGTGGTGGTGCACTGCTCTACTGTGCAATGACACCTGCACAAATATGACCTTCATGGAAGAGTCATCAGAAGAAAACCTTTCCTGCGTCCTCACCACAAAATTCAGCGTCAGAAGTTTGCAAAGGAACATCTAAACAAGCCCGATGCATTTTGGAAACAAGTCCTGTGGTCTGATGAAATTAAAATAGAACTTTTTGGCCACAATGAGCAAAGGTATATTTGGAGAGAAAAAAGGGTGCAGAATTTCATGAAAAGAGCACCTCTCCAACTGTTAAGCATGGGGGTGGATCGATCATGCTTTGGGCTTGTGTTGCAGCCAGTGGCACGAGGAACATTTCACTGGTAGAGGGAAGAATGAATTCAATTAATACCAGCAAATTCTGGAAGCAAATAACACACCGCCTGTAAAAAAGCTGAAGGTGAATAGAGGATGGCTTCTACAACAGGATAATGATCCTAACCACACCTCAAAATCCACAATGGACTACCTCAAGAGGCGCAAGCTGAAGGTTTTGCCATGGCCCTCACAGTCCCCTGACCTAAACATCATCGAAAATCTGTGGATAGACCTCAAAAGAGCAGTGCATGCAAGACGGCCCAAGAATCTCACAGAACTAGAAGCCTTTTGCAAGGAAGAATGGGCGAAAATCCCCCAAACAAGAATTGAAAGACTTTTAGCTGGCTACAGAACGCGTTTACAAGCTGTGATACTTGCCAAAGGGAGTGTTACTAAGTACTGACCGTGCAGGCTGCCCAAACTTTTGCTTTGAGCCCTTTTCCTTTTTTGTTATTTTGAAGCTGTAAAAGATGGAAATAAAAAAGTAATCTTGCTTAAAATATTAAAGAAATGTGTCATCTTTAACTTTATGCCTTTTGGAAATCAGGTCATCTTTTACTCGCTTAGCTATTCACAGTAACAGAAATTTTGACCGGGGTGCCCAAACTTTTGCATGCCACTGTATCATTAAAGATAATATGAGGAAGAATTTGCTAAATCAACAATCAACAATATTATCTGGCTCATTACTTCATTGGATAGAATTATATTTTACAACTGCTCAGTTAACTTTTTCAAATAAAGCCCAAAGATAACAGTCCTCTCTTTTACATCATTGGTATTAGTATTTCTGTTTTTAAAAAGTGGCAGAAGAGATTCCAAAGGATGTATATTGGAGAAGGGGCATTTAGGGTGTCTGTTGAAGACAGGTATCCAACTTTTATAAAAGTAGCCAACTTGCTTGTGTTGTAGATGAAAGTGCATTATTAATTAATTCCTTGGTACAGCGATTATTAGATGTTAAGAAATAATAAGAGTGTCAAATACTAAAAGGTGTTTCATGATGGTGCAGCAGTTAGTGCTGCTGCCTCTCAGATCCAGGAACCCATGTGCTTTCTGTCAAGAATTTCCTCATTTTCTCTGTAACTGTGTTAGTTTCTACTGAATGCTCTAATTTTCTCCCATATCCAAAACATATGCTGGTAGGTCAATTTACTACAGTGATATACTCCTTCGTAAAACTTAATTTCAAATGGATCAAAGTGGACATGACACGTGTGTTAGGAAGAATATTTTGCAAGGGTACAGGAAAATGAGAGGAGGAATAGTGTTAATGATATTGCTCACCTAAGAGCTAACATGGACGCAATGGGCCAAATGACCTCTTTCTATGTTAGTCAGTGGTTTTTATGGACTGTATTAAAGCTTTTGAGAGATCATGGTAGGCTGGCCCAGAGGATTAAGGCACAACCGATCTGAGGCATGTTGAATGTACTTGGTTCACTCATATACCTTTATAATATCTTTATTACTTCAGAGGCAAAGATTAGCTCAAAGAAACATCTTCAAGTGTAATAATTGAAAACATAACCAAATTTAAAGTGTTGTTTTGCACAAACAGCAAAAGTGGACGTAATGATATATTACAATATCTTGGGATTTCATTCTCTAAATTGACCCATTTCTCATTTGGAGGTTTTTGATAATATTTTCTTTAAAGTTCATCTTTATGAAGATGTATATTACTGAACTGATAATATAAAATTAAATTGGAGTGCAAAGTTGTTTCTTTTGGTGCTAAAATTCTATTTAAATGTGTCCAGGTAAAGCACATGTGAAAAGAGCTGCAATCAAAGACACGGCGACAGCAATTCACGGGAAGTTTCAGGCTTATAGTGGAAATGAATCAGGGTTGAATGACTTTGAAAGGTATGTTCAATAAAGTAGAAGTTTCTCTTTTTTTTGTATCAATCTTAGATACCAAATTTCTTACTTTCTTGTAACAAAGAATGCTGTGCAACTCTGAATGTATGGGCTATGATAAAGATATTCTAATCCTCCATCACACAACATAGTCAGTTTATTACAAAACACATTTGGTGCTTCTATCTTTCTGTTCCATCAGCATTACTAATCCAGACCAGTATGCCATCAACTATTAATTAAAATATCTGTAACACTAAGTTTTGATGATAATGTTAAATTAAGTTTCATTGGTGTTTAATTATTTATTAACTTTTTTGTCAAGGCTATATTGAATAAAAATGGCTGAGTAGGTATTCTTTAATTACAGTGCCAAAAAACAGCAAAACTGACATTTTAAGCAACACAATAGATGCTGGTTGAACTTGGCATGTAGCCTAAAAGTTGATCATTTTTCCATAGCAAGTTTAGTTTGATTCTGATGGGAATTTAATACCACATTTTGCTTAACTATTGAGGATAAAAATTAAATTTCTGTTTGGGCTGTTTAACAGAATGAATTTTTTTTAAAAGCTTCTGATTAGTACATATAAGCTACTGTATAGTTTTCCTTGATTGGTACAATATTGCCTCTGATAAATAGGCCCTCTTCAGATTCATTTTCATGAGTAACCTTTACTCAGTTTTTTGCACTTTGCCAAAAAAACGTAAGGTGCATTGAGCGCTGATGTACTTTTATGTAAATTCTTCAACAGAAATGTTCAAGATGGTGCTGTTGTCTCAGTTCATGCATTGTGTCCAAAGCAAAGGCTGACCCTAATTTGGCAGAAATATTTTGCTCCAATATTTATCCTTGGATAGCTGAGTCCATAATATGCTGTATGGTAGGAACTACCAATCTGACATATTCTTAGGGAGTATTACTGCAAATTCCCTGTTGGTATTTGACATTGCAAAATGCATTACCTCACACAGGATTCCATCTGCCATTGGTCTGCCCAACTTTCTAATTGATCTAACTCCTTCAGTATCATTTCATGTCTTCACTATGTATTACATCAGTTTTTGTGTCATCAGCAAACTTATCAGTTCACATACATTCTTGTTCAGGTCATTCATAGATGACAAACAACAATGGTTCCTGGATCAATTGTTTTGGTTACAGATTTCCAGTCAGTAAACCACCCCTCAACCACTACCCTGTGTCTTATATTACCAAGCCAAGTTTGAGTCTAGTTTGGCAACACACCTGAGATCATCTGGCCTAAACGGTTGGTCCGAACTACTGTATAGGACATTGTCAAAAGCCTTGTCTATCACCCCACCTTTATCAGTTTTCTTACTTAACTTTTGCTGCTTTCATTGATTCTCTTCTAGGCATGATATCTGAATGGTCCATGAACATTACTCATTATTCCTTTTTTTTTTGCACTATTCTTTACTTTATAAGGTATAGTAATTTTGATTGTGACAATCTATATCTTTTTTTGCTGTGGAGACCAGGAGAGTGGGATCATCAGTGTTCTGTTTGAATTTGGGTGTTTATTTTACCAAATCATTAAAATCTAATGCATAGTACAAAAAGTAACCAAAAAGAAATAAATGGAATATGAAGTATTTTTTGACAGAGGAGGAGAAGTCATGTGTAAATTATGCAGAATCTTGGTTGAAACCCAGCTGCATTTAATTTTTAACAAATGACAGGAGTGGTTTACAGAATGTAATGTAACTATCCTCCCTTAAATACTGGATACAATCGGGTCAGTGACAGTTCTGAAGATTAATACCTATTATCAAACTAATAAAGGTATTAATTGGGGATAATCAGAGATATGGAACAAAAGTTGGCAAATAGGTGCATAATGTGCTGAGATGGTAAAGCAACCTTGGGATTGAATGACTTGCTCTGTTCTTTCACTTAAAGTCAGAATTGTACAGCACGGAAACAGGCTTTTAGACCACCATATCCATGCCTACCACTCTGTATTAAGTCCATTTACCCACACTTGTCCATTACCTTCAATGCTTTGGTGATTTAAGTGCTAGTCCAGATACTTGTTGTCGGAAGGCCTACATGTCCTACTTGATCTTTGAGCTTTAGCCACTTTTGTGAAAAGGTTCTTCTTCAGATTCCCCTTAGAAATCTTGATCCTTACTCTAAATGAATATCTTCTCAGTTGATGGGGAATGTTCCTACTCAAGTTCCTGAACAAAGGGATCTGAGTCACCAGAGTGAGAATGGTTAATTGAATATTTCCTTTTATTTTAATTGGTCTGGAGTATAAAAGCAATGAATTCTGGGATGTAAAATTAGCAAACTATTAATGTCACTTTACAGTGTGTAGGTAAGAGTCTTAGCAGGATTTTGGGTGTAGTTGGAGACAGTGTAAAAGTGATTCATTAAATTGATTCCTGTAATGAAGAAGGGTTTAGCTGGTTGGCCCTATATTGATTGGTATTTAGGACGATGAGTAGTGGTCTTCCTGAAACATGTAAATTTCTAATGGAGATTGGCAAGGGGGGTAATGAGAGGAGATTTTCCGCTAATTCAGCTTTTTACAACTAGGGAGCATAATTTAAGAGCAATAGGTTGCCCTTTCAGACAGTTTAAGAGGGATTTCATCTCTTGTGTTAGGCATGTGGCCAAGTGGTTAAGGTGTTCGTCTAGTGATTTGAAGGTCACTAGTTTGAGCCTCAGCTGTTGCAGCATGTTTGTGTCCTTGAGCAAGGCACTTAATCACACATTGCTCTAGTCTGTGCGAGGAGTGGTGCCCCACACAGTCTGCCAACCTGCGCCTTGTAAGGCATGAAAATACCCGACGCAGGCCTCTCAAAGGGTTATATATCTTTGGAATTCTCTATCCCAGAAAGTTGCAAAGATGTATAATTGTATACATTCCCCATGGAGATTGACAGATGTTCGAACTACAGACAAGTCAATGGCAGTGTAGGAAAGTGGTGTTAAGACAAAGATTTGATCAGCCATGAATGGAGAGCAAGACTGAGCTGCTGATTTCCCTACTCCTGTTCCTTATGTTTTGGGTGCTGAGATAGAATTTGGGTGGTCTAGATCTTAGGAGCATAGTTTTAGGATAAATGGTCAGCTACTTTGGAAGGAGGTGAAATTTCTCAAATCTTTGAATCTCCCCTCTGAGAGCTGTGGTTACTAAGTCAATTCATTTGTGAATTATGAGAGAATTGAAAGTGAAAGGGATTAGATTAGTGGAGGTAAAACATCAGATTATCCATGATATCAAATGGCAGAGCCAACTCAAGGATCCATTTGCCCAACTTCTAACTCCTTTGTACTTTTCTGTTGTGTTCCTTGAACTAAATTAGATTGGACAATGTTAGTAGCATCTTGCTTATAGTGCTAAATATAATTCAGCTGAAATGCAGTTTTTTTTAAAAGTATGTTGATGGATTTTCCTGTATTGCAGAGCCTTATGCTTGTCTTCAAACAGACATCTGGATGATCTGCTACACCTGTGAAATATTTTAAGTGTAACTTCCCCATCAGCATACCGGAAAATAGATGCACTCAGATGCCAAAACTCTTCGATTTTGTAAGATATTAAATAGCTCTGATGGAATTTGAAATTATATTTCTAATATTAAAAAATCTGTTACTTGTACCAACTAGAATGAATCAAAAATCATGGTCTAAAAGGACATGATACAATGTTTTTCGGAAGAAAAGCTTACTTGCTGAAATGCTGAAAATGAAATTTTTTACTTTAGTTTTGGATTGCATGTGTCCACCAGGAGATGTCACTGAAACATATCTAATATTGTAGTGAGAACCATTATGATTGTATATATCAAAGATGTGTTTAAAAATTTGTTGGCTGATGGTTGTGGTTTGTAAATAAATTGCTCTTTATTTTTATTGGAACTGAATAATACAGAAATAGTAGTGTTCTAAATACTTTTAAAAAAGACACTTCCTTTCAAATAGATGTACATTGTATCTATGTAAGTGTCTAACTCAAGGTTGCTCATTCTAATCTACCACTTACTTTCCCAGCTTCTTTTTCTGTTTCTTGTCTCACAATTTTCCAAACTCCCACTCCTATTTCTTATTTATTTTAGAAGCACAAGTACTGAATATGCAAAGTTTTTCAAAGCGAAGACTAAATGATCTGTAATGTTTTGACTGTTTCTGAGGATTTATCAACCATGTCTCTGATTATTTAAAGCATTGACATTAAAAAAAAATTAAACCTGCTGAACCCTTCAAGTGATTAATTTTAGCTTCTTTGTATTGCTTTATTTTGTGCATCACAGGCACAATGCTTGGGACAGAGTGGACTTGCAGATAGGCACATTGGAGTGTAACTGTGTTAGTAACCACCAAGTTTTGAGAAGGGTGAATTGATAACATTGACTGTTCTGGGAACATAATTAAGTTCTCAAATGCTGAAGCTGCTCATTTTCTTTTATAGGGAGCACACCTTGCTAGATTCAGATTCAGATGTCTTCTTTGTCTATAAGGAATCATGAATGGAATTAATACTGCAGTCATCAGTGAACATCCTCAATTTTAACCTTGTGGGGAAAGAGAAGCACAGTAGCGTGGGGGGGGTGCACAAAATACATTACAGCGCCAGCAATTGGGGTACAATTTCCGTTGCCGTCTCTTCACCATGCAAGTTTCCTCCCACATTTTGAAAAGATGTCTGTGTTAGGCTAGTAAATTCTGGGCAAGCTATGTATGCGCCAGAAGCCTGGTGCCACTTGTGAACTGCCCTCAACATATCCTTGGAAAGTGTTGGTCATTGGCATAAACGATGCATTTCGCTATATGTTTCAATGTATTGATGTACATGTGATAAATAAAGCAAATTTTTATTTTAAGTCATTTATTAAAAAGTTAAGACATCAGAAGTTCTTCACGCCTGTGGTCTTGTTTCAGTCATTTTTTAAGGCTGAGATGATTGACTTCCAACAGCTCTAACCATTTTTCCCTGTGCTTAGTATTCCCCCCAAACAGTGGAAGATCTTCCCCAGTTATCATCAATTTAAATTTTACAAGGGTTTCTTGATACTGCACTTGGTCAAATGCTGCATTGATGTTAAGAACTGTTAATTTCACTCATCTACGTTTGGATCAGCTTGCACTGGAAGAAGGTCAAGATGTCTTGCTCCAATTATATGTGATTCTGGTGAAAATATATTGAACTCAGTGCCCAAGAAAAGATGTACATTTCAATAGAGGAAGTGCAATGATGATTGATGAGACATGACTGGGTTTTTGTCTGAGCCGAGATTAAGTAGTCTGGGCCTGTCCTCCAGAGTTCAGAAGAATGAAAAGTGATCTCATTAAAATGTATAAAATTCTGCATACCAAATGTAGAAGTAAATGAAAGAGAATGATAGATTTTGAAATGTTAAGGGAATGGAGGAATACGGGGGGGAGGGGGTGGTAGTGCAGAAATCCAGAGCTGAGATAATGCATCAGCTGTGATCTTCCTGAACAGCAGGGTCTGTTTCTTATATTCTTATGTTAAATTGGTGATTTGTGCAAAAGGCACCCAGGCCTCTGAGCATAAAGTAACATACATTGTCTTTTAAAAATCTGCTAAAGTGGATGAGTTTTTACCACATTATATTTTATTGGCTATATTCATCCTATTAGCTATATATAACAGTGAAGCCTCCCTCTGTCCTTCCAATCTATATAGCTACTCAGTTTTGCATCGACTGCGAACTTGCAGTTACTACACTTGCTCCCCTTATCCAACTAATTAATGTAGAAGCCTGGCACTAATTTTTAGTAACACCTTTTTAGAACCCCACCCAGAAAATAATAGAGAAAAATGAAGGTATGCTCTAAGCATCTTTGGAAAAGGAAATAAGTATTTATTAGCTTGAAGACTCTTCACGGGGACATACTGTTGCCGGAGTTACCTGGTCTGCTGAATGTTTCTGGAATGTTCTGCTCTAATTTCATGCTTAGGCAGTTTTATGATTTTAATTTACTGGAAAACAAATAAATTTGTTAAGGGAGTCTTTGCAGATAAAAACCGTGCACCCAATGGAGTATTTTTATAATTTCACTGGAGTACAATTCTAGACGTTTGGTCATTTAAATGAGATTCATGACATGAAATTAGAGTGCAATCATTGCAGCTATCATACTTTTTATAATGAAATAAGTCATGTATAATTCAGACTGAAAACAATGGCTTTAAGAGTAGGGAATCACGTCAAACGTAAACTGAAATAGTTTAAAATCACATCAATAGTATTGGGATCAAGTGGAGAGGAACCCAACTCAGCACGGTGCTTCAAATTCCAAATAGGTAAGTATAATTCTCAGAAACCTTTGCTTTGACGGCGTCAATTTGAACAGTTGTGAACAACGGTGTTGCAGCGGATACAATTAATTAACTTCTTCCCTTGGTCACTGGGCAGCAGCACCAGACGACGGCTAATGCCACTGCTGGATAATAGGCTGAGGTAGAGGGTTTTTATCCAGCAGAGGCGATTGGTAGGTGGAAGGGCCTGCGCTCTCATGATTGGCAGCATGCGGGTCCAGTCAGTGCACGGTGATGGACATACAGAGAGTGAATCCTGGCCGAAAACGATGATTGACAAGGGCTGGGGTCGTTCGAATGCGGTGATTGACAGGGAACCGGGACGTCTGAATGCCGTGATTGACGCGGAGGGAGGCTGGTCCATGTGCGGTTACGTAAGGCAGAGGACGGCCCCGGGAGCAATGATTGACAAAAGGAGAGAGGGCGGAGTGAAGCTTGTCGATTTTGAAGCGGCTGATCACTGCGAGTAGCTGGAGAGCGCCGCTTCGCTTCACCCATCACACATCTCCCTTTCATCTCGCCCAGAATGGATTGCTAGTCGAAGTGCAATGGATGAAGAATGATGGAAGTGATCTACTCCATCCTCCTGCTCCTGTTGGCTCTCCAGTCCCGTTTGATCGTGCGAGCGGACAAGAAATTCGGTAAGTTTGTTTTGTAGCTTGTTCTATATTTTTTAAAGGATACCCGCTCTATCAGGTGAAGATCTTGTTCGATGCGGGTGCATCAGGTTGCGCATCCAAATCTCTGACATGCGACAGAAGAACAGGCTGTAAAAAAAAAGAAACCTAGCGTTCATCCTTCCATGAACCTGAGTGAAATTTCCGTAGATAATGGGCTGGGGTTGTCATTTGTGCGTAGTAGACCTGCAGGTGCATCGGATCTGACTTCAGACGGGCGGGAGCCCACGGTTTAGGCTAGTTTAAATAGTACCAGCACTGGTAGCCCACACATCACGTCAGATACTTCGCTATAGATTTTGATAAATGCCTGCTTCTGTTGTCCTGTGCAGGCGGAATTACTTCATTGTGGTTATTGACTGTCCGCTAACCGCCGACCGCCCTCTGGGATCAGTAAGAAGATAAGTGAGAGCAGAAGTAGATTCAGCCCCTCAAGATGCGCGGTCATTGAGTGATATCCTGCTTGATTCCCTAAAGCCATTCCACTTTCCCTCATAATCCACACATCACTTTATCCCCGTAGTTTCCAAGCCATTAGTCTGTATGGATGAAGAGGGCCGAAGATCCTCTGCGCTCTGTACCTTCGCGAGTACATATGCATCAAGAGGGCAAATCTCTTAGTCTGGGGCTTTCCACCCCTAAGCCTCTTTTTTTTTTAGGATTCTCATCTGAATAAACGTCCAAACAGCATTTACATTGGGGTCAAATCTCTCCCCGTGAAAATATTCCCTCTAAACCCAAGAATTGTACAGTTGTTGCATTTCTGTAGTTATGGAAATACAAATTAGGACAGGAGTTCGCTGCTGACAGCTCTGCCATTCTTCCAATCTCCCTCGCAATGACCATTGCGCTTTGTTTATCTAAGGGCATGACACATTCATTGTAACTATAACACCATGTTCTGCCTTCTCTCTGTAACACCTCAGTGTACTTGTGTGTGGAATGATGTGTCTAGATGACATGCAGGCAAAAGCTGTATCTAACCTGGGACTACCTGCCCATTATCTCCTTCCTCACCTGGTTCCACATATTGTCTGCCAGCTTCTGCCTTACCTCTCCCCCTCACCTCTTTATATTGGCTATCTACTCTCTGCACTCTCATCCTTGACATGGAAGAGCTACAATGCCTTTGCCTCCACAGATATTGCCTGAACCACAGAGTTTCTTCAACAGTTTGTTTTTACATACTCATGATTTCAGCAGTCTCTTGTGTATCAATTTGCCTCATATCTGTTTTAAAAGGGTGTCTCATTTTTTAAAGGAATTAAGACTGCACTAAGTATTCCCCTTACCAAAGCTCTATATCATTTAATTGAGATAGTTTGCCATAAAGGCTAATACACACATTGCCCACTTTATTAGAAACATCTGCTCATCAATGCAAATTTCTAATCAGCCAATCATGTGACAGCAACTCAATGCATAAAAGGATGCAGACATGGTCAAGAGGTTCATTTGTTGTTCAGACCAAACATTGGAATGGGGAAGAAGTCTAATCTATGTGACTTTGACCATGGACTGATTATTGGGGACAGACGGGGTGGTTTGAGTATCTCAGAAACTGCTGATCTCCTGCACAACAGTTTGTACAGTATACAGAGAATGGTGCAAAAAAGTTTTTTAAAACTTCCAGTGGGAGGCAGTTCTGTGTGCAAAATTTCCTTGTTAATGAGAAAGATCAAAGGAGAATGGCCAGACTGCTTGAACTTGAAAGTAACTCAAATAACCACTGGTAACAACAGTGATGTGCAGAACAGCATCTCTGAATGCAAAGCAGGTCGAACCTTGAAGTGGATGGGTTATAGCAGCTGAAGACCATGAACATACACTCAAAGGCCGTTATGTACAGGAGGTACCTAATAGAGTGGACACTGAGTGTATGCTTTCTTAATTACTCTACCTACATGCTGATGTTACGTTTTCTATGTACTAGGACACCCAGTCTTTCACCTCTCAATCCATCACTATTCTGCAGCCAATATTTCCAATTAAAGTTGATAACCTTCCCTTACTCCATCTGTCATATTTTTGCACATCCCATTAACACATCTAGTGTCAGGCTTGCAGGATTTGACTTGGTGGGGGAACTTGAGGGAGTACCTGAGGACCCCAGGTACTCACTGACAGTACAAGCAATGAGATACGACATTGTAAAGATCAATGGCACATGAAACGAAGGGGATGTGTGGAGTGCTGATGATATATGATAGCTCCAAGAGGATAGTGAGTGGGAGATGAAGAACAGTGTCATCCACTTTGGTAGAAAAGACAGACCTGCTAATTATTTTTATGGGGTGATGAGTGGATAATATTTTCTGTTTAAAGGGTCCTAGGCATCCTTGTACATAAATCACTGAAAGCCAACATACAGGGGCAGTTAGGTGATTAGAAAGGCAAATAGTATGCTCTTTTAAAAGGATTTGAATACAAGGATGTTTTACTATAATTAAAACAGACCTTGGTAAGCCTGCACCTGATGTATGCACGGTTCAATTATGGGTTAATTTCTTGAGAAATTATGTACTTATTTTGGAGGGAGTGCACCAAAGACTGGTTCCTAGAATGGCCGATCTGTCCAATGAAATGAGACTGAATGGGGTAGTTCTTTATTCTCCAAAGTTTATTAAAATGAGAGTTGACTACATTGAAATATTCAAAATTGTTAAAGGGACTGAGTGGATTGAAGTGAGGATGATGATCTGCCTGGCAGAAGAGTCTGGGACCAAGCAACAGTGTCTCAACACAAGAGGCTGGACATCTAGGACTGAAATGAGAGGATGTTTCCTCACACAGTGTCTGGTGTCTATGGAATTCTCTTCACTAGAAAGCTTTGGAAGCTTGGACCTTGATTGTTATCAGATAGAGATAAGCAAATTTCTGTATTTTTACGCTTTAGTGGATATGGGTGACATGAAACTTTGACAAGCTTCTATAGATAATATTGGAGAGTATCCTAACTGGTTGCATCATAGCCTGGAATGGAAACACCAATGCCCAGGAACAGAAATGTCTCTGAAAATGGTGGATGCAGACAAAGCCTTGAGTACATTTATATGGAGCCCTGCCGCAAGAAAGTAGCATCTATAATCAAGGACTCTGCAACATCCAGGCCATGGTCTCTTCTCACTACGGCCATCAGGCAGGAAGACAGGATCCTTAGGACCCATTTCACCAGGCTTGGGTCCGGTTACCACCCAACAACCATCTGGCTCCTGAACTGGCATGGGTAACTTCACTCACCACAATCCAACCTACAGACTCACTTTCAAGGACTTTTTACAACTCATGTTCTCAGTATTATTTTTTTTCAATTTGCACAATTTCTCTTTGCACATTGGTTGTTTGTCAGTTTGTGTATAGTTTTTCACAAATTCTGTTGTATTTCTTTATTTCCCTGTAAATGCCTGAAAGAAAATGAATCTCAAGGTATTAGATAACATATACTTCTAGGTAATTCGATAATAAATTTGACTTTGAAGGAAAATAGAATATCATCTCTGATCCAGTTGAATGGTGGAGCAATCTTTTCATGTTTTTCAAAGGCTTTTGCACCCTCTTACACTCCAGTCTAGCATTACATCATAAGCCAGATAGGTCATGCACACTGTCACAACATCTATGATTGAACAGAGACTGTACAGAACTGAGGTCTATTCACACTGGTCTTAGCGCCAAACCACAGGTAACAGCTGGCTGAGCTGAATATTGTCTGTCTGTTCACACTCTCTGTTTTTAATCTTTCATTTATTACTCTCAATCCCTTGAGCACTTGCCTTGTGTAATAACATCTTGGATGTTACCTTATGAAATACTTCTTGAAAATCCCATTGCATTACACCTGCTGATTCAGCTTTGAGTACTGCGTTACAACCTCAGCCCTAATAATTAAAGGCATGGTGTAATAATCTGTGCAGGATTATTCTTGCAAGTGTATACATAATTGTAACAAATCGTAGGCGTGAATAGGAGTGTTCAACTTGGGCTCCATTATTTTGTGATCTCCTACACGTTTTAAATTACGCAGCCGTAATGAAAGAACTGAATCGCCGATGAGCTCACCTGGTTCCTCAATATCATCTCCCTGAGCAAGAAGGCACAGCACTGCCTCCACTTCCTGAGGAGGTTGAGGCAAGCAATGCCACCCCCCCCCCCCCACCACCATCATCTTAACCTACTTTTCCAGGAGCACCATCGAGAGGGTCCTGACAGACTGCATCTCCATCTGGTATGGGAGCAGCCGAACATCGGACCGGAAGTCCCTACAAAGGACAGTGAGAGGATCATAGGGGTCTTCCTAGGGACATTTGTCAGGAGTACCATGTACTCAAGGCCCTTCGTATGATCAAGGATCCCACCCATTCATCCAGCATCCTCTTTTGACTTTCTACCATCAGGGCAGGAGGCTGATGCATAAAAACAAGAACAGTCAGGGTGGGAAACAGTTACCTCCCTCAGGCCATTAGGCTTCCGAACTCCATGTTGCATCACAATCAAAGTGTCACCGGTTAATCTTATAAAATTGAATTTATGCACTTTATTTTGTTTATTTATGTGTAATTCATCTGCTGATTTTATCCTTTTACCAAAATTATTGTGTGTCATACGGCTTTATGCCCTGGCCCAGAGAAACATTGTCCTGTTTGACAGTGTACATGTATATAGTTAAATGACAACAAACTTGACTTGAATAAAGTAACATGGGTAAACCCAGATGCTGGAAGTCTTGAGCAACACACAAAATGTTGGAGCAACTCAACAAGTTAGGTGGCGTCTATGGAGGGGAATAAACAGTTGCCGTTTCAGGTACTGATGAAGGATCTCGGCCGGAAACGTCGACTGTTTATTCTGTTCCATTGAAGGTAACATCCATACCTTCTTTCCTGCACTCTGCTAAAATTCCTTGTGTGTCCCAGTCTTTAAGACGTTAGAAATAATACTAATATGATTGCAGCTTGTTCTACTATGAAAGGATTTAGGACGTGTTCAGCTTCACTAACAGTTTGGTACCAGCATACAGATGTGAACGAATATTTATTTGAGGTGCTAATTTACTTCACTGTAATGACTGAAAAAACAACTCTGAACTCCAGTCGAGAGATGGATTTGGCACTGAGAGGTTAGATGGAAAATCTGGCAGACAAGATTAATAACAACTGTTCCTAGGAAGTAATTAAATCACGGTGTTGTAATTAAGAGCTGAAATGAGTGAAAGGTGTTTAGAAAAGACAAATAAACTTTTCACTAGTGAAGATTTATTCAAAAGCAGATTTGGTAGAACAAAAAGCAAACACAAAATTCAGTTCGTAATTTGAGCAACACACACAAAATGTTCGAGGAACTCAGCAGGTCAGGCAGCATCTATGGAGGGAAATGAACGGTCAACTTTTTGGGCCAAGAGCCTTCGTCTGGACTGTAAAGAAAGAAGACAGAAGCCAGAATAAAAAGGGTGGCTGGAAAGTGAGGAGAAGGAGCTGACAGGTGATAAGTGAATCGAGATGAGGAGGAAGAAGGGTATGTGGTTGGGGAGGGGGGAGAGAAATGGGAACGATGTGAGAAGATGATAGGTGGAAGAAGCAAATTTAAAATCTGATTGGAAGAAGACAGTGAATCATGGATTTGTCACTGGAATAAAGGGAAGGAGGTGAGAAACTGCAGGGAGGAATGTATGTCAGCTTCACCTATGTTGAGGTGGCCGCACCTGTTTAGAAACCTATTTGCTGGTGAGGGAGGAGGTGTAGGGGCAGGCAGGTAAAACGTTTAGAGCAGTTTCAGAGATACTGCCTGGGGTGTGCTTGGTTGGGAGGGACAAGCAGACAAGGGAATCTCAGAGAGTTCCATCCCTGCGAAAAGCGGAGAGAGACGACAGGAAGATGTGCCTGGTGGTGGGATCCCATTGGATTTGGCAGAAGTTATGGAGAATGACATGTTGGATGTGGAGGCTCGTTGGGTGGTAGGTAAGGACAAGGGGGAATGTCATTGGAGAACTGAGTGAGGCAGATGTGCAAGGAACATTTCCATTTACTTATAGGTGGGGCTCAAGAATTATTTAAATATTAAAACCAATATCTAAACCCTTATTTTTAGAATCAATGAACTAAACAAAAATTCAGAATTTAGTGGTATGTGACTAATCTCTGTAATTCCCCTTCTGCAGCTGGATAGTTGTTTTCCTCATTGGTTGACCACAATCATTTGTGTTCTGTCCAGCATCGCCGAGGATTGTTAACAGCATCTCCTGAATGACCATCAACACAGGTGCACGTTAAGGCTGCATGCTCTACACTCTATATACTCCTGTCTGTGTGGCTAAGCACAGCTGTAATTCTATGTACCAATTTGCTGATGACACCGCAGTTATCGGACAAGTTACAGGCGGTGATGGGTATTGAATACAGGAGCGAGATTGGAAATCTGGTTGAGCGGTGTCACAACGACAACCTCTCGCTCAACTAAAACTAAAGCGCTGATTGTTGGCTTCAGGAAAGGGCAGGAAGGCGAACATGTGCCAGTCTGCATTGGAGGATCAGCAGTAGAGTGAGCCAGTAGTTTTAAATTCCTGGGCATTAAGATAGCAGCTGATCTGTCCTGGGCCCAGCACATAGATGCAATCGCAAAAAGTGCGGCAGCATCTTTATTTCCTGAGGAGGTTAAGGAGGCTCAGCTTTTCACTGAATAGTTGTAGCAAACTTCTACAGATGTGCTGCAAAAAGTATTCTGAATGACTCATGGTCTGGTACCACAATTCGAATGCACGGGAACTGAATGTGTAAGTCCTGTCTGGTAATCATACATCTTGTAAATGCCACATATTATGTCATGTTTTCTCCTTTATATGTGAATGTCAGAACGTGAAGTTATGTTCTCCACCTTGTAGTATGGTTTCCAAAATAAGCGTTTTCAGTACTGGAGCACTAACAGCATTCAGGTTATTTTTATGTTATTCCATGACAAGCCATTTTATTTCCATGTAGGACACCAGATCTGCAAAGCTGATGCTCTGTTCCATGCTTTGCCAAGCAAAATGGCTACTAGTCAGACTTAGGATAAGATTCAAACAGGGGCAATGAGCTTTCTTGAAAAAGTGCAACACCCGTATTGATTATTGGGAATCTCTGGGCCCTGATTGGAGAAGGACTATTTGGTTGGTATTGAGAACGTTTTGGTTGGTACAAGTACAGAAGCCCTGTATGACTAATGGTAGGAGCACAAAACCTCACAAGTGGCCCATTTTCCTGCCTCACCATGGTTTCCTGTCCCGCCTGCCGTTCCCACATTGGCCTCAACAGTCGTTTTGGAACCCACGAAGCAGGAGTGGGAGCAAATCATTGATGCAAGAGATTGCAGATGCTGGAAGTCTGAAGCAACATAGAAAGTTCCTGGAGGAACTGAGCAGGTCTGGCTGCAAATACTGAGAGAAATGGACAGTTGGCATTTCGGGTTGAGGCCCTTCATCTGGATGGTCAGTGCACCCTCTCAAATAAACAAGGTGAACATCCTGGGCTTTGGGAGTTTATGTAAAGGGTTGCACTGAATCATGGTGCCGCCGATACAATGTTCTCAATGCCAAAGGCTTTGTGGTGAAGGACTGCAATCGAAAGTTCTGCAGCCACTGGGTCCTGTGTAAAAGCCTGCAAATACACAAACGTGTGTCAATGACCATTGTTCAGTAGCACTTAAATCCACAGTGATGAAAAGTTTCGAGAGATTGATGATGAAACATATCAACTCCTGCCTGAGAAGTGATGTGGATCTGCTCCAATCTGCCTACTAGCACAACAGGTCCACAGCAGATACCATTTCATTGTCTCTCCATCCAACGGTGAGACATTCGGACAGCAAGAGATGCCCTTTAATGACAACAGCTCAACATTCAATGCTATCAGCCCTCAAAACTAATTAATAAGCTTCAAGACCTTGGCCTCAATGCCTCCTTGTGCAATTGGATCCTTGATTTCCTCACTTGTAGATCCCAGTCATTTTGAATTGGCAACGATATCTCTTCCACAATCTCCATCAGCACAAGTGCGTCAGAGGACAGTGTGCTTAGCTCCCTGCTCTACTCACTTTACACCTATGACTGTGTGGCTAAGCACAGCTCCAATGTCATATTCAAGTTGGCTGATGACACCACTGTTGTAGGCGGAATCAAAGATGGAGACGAATCAGCATATAGAAGGGAGATTGAAAATCTGGCTGGGTGCTGCCATAACAACCCCCTACTCAGTGCCAGCAAGACCAAGGAGCTGATTAGTGATCGTAGGTCCATGAGCTAGTCCTCACCAGGAGGTCAGAGGTGGAGAGAATCAGCAGCTTTAAATTCCTCAGTGTTATAATTTCGGAGGATCTGTCCTGGGCCCAGCCTGTGGCACATTTATGAAGAAACCACGCCAGCGCCTCTAAGTTTGCAAAGGTTCGGCATGGCATCTGTAACTTTGACAAACGTCTTTAGATGTACAGTGTAGGGTACAATGACTGCCTGTATCACAGCCTGGTATGGAAACACCAAAGCCTTTGAACGGCAAATACTACAAAAAAAAATTAGCGGATATGGTCCAGTCCCTCATGAGTAAAGCCTCCCCCACCATTCAGCATATCTACATGGAGCATTGTTGAGTGACATCAGAGACCCCCACCACCCAGGTCGCGCTTTCTGCTTGCTGCAGGATCCTCAGGACACACATCACTAGGTTCAGGAGCAGTTATTACACCTCAGCTATCAGGCTTTAGAACCAATTTAGAACTCAACTTCACTTGCCCCTTCAGTAAAATGTTCCCACAACTTATGGACTCACTGTTTTCCTTCTTTCTTTCTTTCTATTTATTTATTTATCTATCTATCTCTCTCTCTATCTATCTTTTTTTTCTATTTGCACAGTTTGTCGCTTTTTGCTCTCTTGGGCACAGACTTCCATTGATTCTGTTCTGGTTATTAGATTTTCTGCACCTACCCACAAGAAAACAAATCTCAGAGTTGTATATGCTGATATATATATATTTTGATAATAGATGTACTTTGAACTTTGTTCAAAGAGTGATAGACTGTCAGAGTCTTTTCCACAGGGTAGAAATGTCAAGATACTAGAGGACAGACATTTAAGATGAAAGGAAAAAAGTTTAAAGGAAGACTGTGAGGCTTTTTTTTTGCACAGCAGAGTTATCAGCATCTGGAATGAGCTTCTGGGTGTGGTGGTAAAAACAGGTATGTTTGTGGCGTTTAGATCATCCTGGATAGTGGGAAGTTCGCATCTACAGATGCGCTGGGCCACCCACACCAATCTCTTCAGAGTCCTGCGATTGAGGGAAGTACAGTTCCCAGACCAGGCAGAGATGCAGTCAGTCAGGATGCTCTCAGTTGTGCCCCTGTAGAAGGTTCTTAGGATTTGGGGGCCCATACCAAACTTCTTCAACTGTCTGAGGTGAAAGAGGCGATGTTGTGCTTTTTCATCACACGGGCAGTTTGTACAGACTACATGAGGTCCTCAGTGGTGTGTATGCCGAGGAACTTAAAGCTGTTCACCTTCTCAACCCGACATGTATTGACTTCAGTAAGGTTGATCTTGACTTGCTTCAATGAATATTATGCTGGTGATACTGGAATTGGTAGTTATTGCTTTGTTGGTGCTGATAGTTAGCTTGCTGCCACTTTCATTGGGATCTACGACCTGATGCCTGTTCAGTGGACAGGTCCCAATCGGATTACCCTTGTACTGTATACCATTTTAGGTCTGTATTAGCTAATATGTGTCTTCCTGCTACCTGCTTTGTTGCCACTGGAGACAAATAGGCCCTAAAATAATAAGTTTTGACATTTTTGTGGAGAACTATTACAAGAGGCCTTCATGCCAGGTCTATTTGACTTGCCCAGTACAGAGTTCTGTGGGCGAGCCTTTACTTGGCTGTAGATCTGTGGCTCCATTTAATTGATTTGTGGTTTATCTGTCCCCAGTTGCTGGCCATCTCCACTGGGTTTCCATACTTCTGTGCAACATTGAAGGAGACTACCTTGACCCATCCAATCTGTGCCAACTCGTAGTGCAGTTCCATGCTCTCATTAATTATCCTTGTAGCCTGTTCTCACAAAAGTTTGAATCTGTGGAAGGCCAGAATAAAGAGCCGTGGGTTTTTAACATGGCACCTGTGAGGTCAGGAATCACTCCTTCTTACAAAAGAAGTTGCGATCTGGAGGCCTCCATTCATATTAGTCACATGTTATGTTTTCTGATAATATAGAGAAAGACCATTTAGTCTATTGAGTCCACACTGGCTCTTAAAGCACTCCTTTTAGACAAATTGCCTTATTTGTTACCTTATCAACAATTCTCCTTGCAAGTCCTTCAGCCTCCCTCCGCTAACCCCTTCCCCTGCGCCATTTCACCTCTCACCCATCTACAGCACGGAACCAGGCCCTCAGCCCGTCCAGTTCATGCCAACCTGATAATCTGCCTAGTTCCAACCTGCCTGCAGCTGAACTACAGTCCTCCAAGCTCCCTTTTCAACCACATAACTGTTCAAACTTCTCTTAAGTGTTACAATTAAAATGTGACGTTTCTGCTAGCAACTTTCCACACTCACATCACCCTCTGAGCGAAGATGTTCCTCTTCAGATTCACCTCAAATATTTTACCATTCACCCTAAACCCATGGCTGCTAGTTCTGCTCTCACCTAGCCTGAGGGGAAAAGGCCTACATGTATTCACCCTATTTTTTCCCACTCATAATTTTATATACCCGTGTAAGATCTTCCCTCATTCTCTTATGCTCTAGGGACTAAAATCTTAACCTATTCAACCAGATCCTCAAGCCCTAACAACATCCATGTAAGCTTTCTCTGCATCCTTTCAAGCTTATTGCAGATATCCCACCCTGCAAAAACTCATTTCAGGGGGGTAGCACCATCAATTTGCGGGAGACTCCCGGAACGTCCAGGAGAGGTGGGATGTCTGCAATAGAGTAGCTCCTTAGCAGCTAACCAGCTAGTTTAAATAACGTTAGCTATGCTAATGAACAAATGACACCTGTTAAACTCACCTCAACATGTCTTTTACAGTCTTAACCCACCATGGGTAATAGAAAAGTCACTGTTCCAAACAGTGCAGCGAGCAACACTGTCATTATTTATGACCCCTATTAGGCAGGGTTATACTTTAGGGCAGTCTGGGGTGACGTACGTATTATACTTTCTTTTTTTGGAACACTCTACCATGGTGTGCTCTTGCTCTCTTTCTCTCTCTCTCGCTCTCTCTTTCTCTCATGGTCGCTCTCTCACTCTCTTTCGCGCTCTCTCTCGTCGCTCTCGCGCTTGCTCTCTTGCTCACTCTCTCGCTCTCGCTCTCTCTTGCTTTCTCTCTCTCGCTCTTGCGCTCTGTCGCTCACTCGCTCTCAAAAAAATTGATTTCCGGGATATTGTACATAATTTGCGGGCATCAGGAAGCCACTATTAATATGCGGGAGACTCCCGGAACTTCCGGGAGAGGTGGGATGTCTGTTATTGATACCTTTCCTGTATGTAGGTGATCTGAACTGCACGCTGTACTCTAAAATTGGCCTCCCCAACTTCTTGTACAATCTCAATATAAATTGGAGATTGCTAATAGACTGACCTGACTAAGGCTTCTTTCTTATAGGTAAGAGCTACAGAAACTAAGGCTGCAGATGTTGAATTAAGATCTAGATCAGCTCAAATCTAACAATAGGACTGAAATGCTTTATGTTTTCTATCCTAAAGCAACCATTTTTATTGCATTCACTTTGGTTATATTTTTTGTCCATCGATTTCCTTCTGGAAGTGCCCATCTCTGCGATTGCTGCAATGCTTCTGACTGACATAATGTATGAAACATTTCTTGTTCAACCTTAAGCTTCCTGGGAGTGAATATCTTCAATAATGTGTCCTGATCCAACTATGTAGACACCATAGCCAAGAGGCGGACAAATTTGTCATGTCACCTTTACTGTCTCCAATTTCTATTAATGGGAAGTACAGTATCCTATCTGGATGCAGCAGCTGGTCTACCCATGACTGTAAGAAACTGCAGAGAGTTGTGGACACAGCTCAGCACATCACTGAAAACAGCCTCCCCTCCGTAATCTCTGTCCACCTGCCTTGCTGCCTCTGTAAAGCAGCCTGCATAATCATACCAAGGGGCTGGAGACTACCTAGATGGTATATGAGGTGTTGCTCCTCCAACCTGAGCTTAGCCTCATCATGGCAGTAGAGGAGGCCATGTATGGACATATCTGAATGGGAATGGAAAGTAGAGTTGAAGTGGATGGCTACCGGGAGATCCTGTCTGTTGTGGCGGGCGGAGTGGAGTGGTAGTCTCCAGCCCCTTGGTATGAACATAGAATTCTCCAACTTCCGGTAATTCCCTTCCCCTCCCTTCCTCTATCCCTATTTCGCATCACCTCCCTCATAGTTCCGCCTCCTTCTACTATTGTTCTCCTGCCAATCACCTCCCTGCTTCCCCTCCCCCACCCCTTTGTCATAAAAATTACTGTTTTTTTCAACTACCAGCATTCTTCAAACCCTCCCCAAAGTTCTTCCTTCAGTCCTGACGAAGGGTTTCGGCCCGAAACGTTGACTAATCTTTTCAACTGATGCTGACTGACTTGTTGAGTTCCTCCAGCGCATTGTGAGTGTTCCTTTGACAACAGCATCTGCAGATTATTTTGTATTCCCCAAGAATGTTGACTGTTTGTTCCCGCCCATAGATGGTACCTGACTTGCTGTGTTCCTCCAGCATTCTCTGTGTGTTGCTCAGGATTTCCAGTATCTGTAGCATCTCTTGTGTTTACAGCTTCTATCTTTTGTTTTACAACCATGGAATGATCCCCTTGCATGGTAAAATGGACTCCTAACAATCTTACATGTTATAGCCTGAAGAAGCATCTCGGCCCGAAACATCAATTATGTACTCTTTTCCATAGATCTGCCTGACCTGCTGAGTTCCTCCAGCAGTTTATGTGTCTTGCTTTGGATTTCCAGCAACTGCAGATTTTGTTATAGCTTTGCACCTTGTTGCCTACCGGCACTGCACTTTCTCAGTATCTGTAATATATATTCTGCATTCAGTTACTGTTTTCCTATCTACTATCTCAATGCACTGGTGCAATGAAATGATCTGTATGGATAGCATGCAACACAAAGTTTTTTCATTGTACCTCAGTGCATGTGAAAATAATAAACCAATTTACCGATCTGCATTGTAAATAATCACTTCATAATGTTTGTTGCATAGAAATGAATTTTAATAAATTACAGGTCAACCTAATTCCTGAATCATTTCCATCATATTTTTAGTAACTTTAAGGTTAAATATAATTGAACCTGCCACCCAGTTCTTGTAGTTCAAAAGTCATTTTCACAGTGTCTTGCATTCATGATGACAGAGGCTAACAGTGAGTAATCCGTTTATTGAGTTCATTATGGCTGTTGACAAGAGTAACAGGAATAGTTGGTAGGCTTCCAAGAGCATCTTTCTATCCCATACTTCAATGATTGTTTTCCTTCACAAAGCAGTGATCATTGACTGCTTTGGTGAGTAAGTGGGGGCCTGGGGAAGGGAAGCAGTTTCGGAGAAATTTGTCAGCGAACACTGTATCGACAGTCTCCTCTCCTGTCAGACTCCTTCTTCTTCAGCCCTTTACCTCTTCCACCTATTATCTTCTAGCTTCTTACTTCATCCCCCCCTTCTTTCACCCACCCTCCTCTCCCCTCACCTATCACCTGCCAGCATGTACTCCTTTTCCTATCGCGCCCCCACCCCCTGACTTTTAATTCTGGCTTCTTTTTCAGTTCCAATGAAAGATCTTAGCCCAAGATGTTGACTCTTCATTCCCTCCATAGATGCTGCCTGACCTCCTGCATTTTGTTGGTGTAGCTCTGTATAAAGATTCCTTCCTTTCAGTTGCTATTTTCCACCTCTTCCCAACCTCATTGTTAGTTTGGTTGCAAATGCTTATGACAATATTGAAGCCACATGGCAAAGTATACAGGAGTAGCTCATCAGTCCAGACGTGATGTGATTTGATTATAGTTGCTGCCTTAACGGTTTCTTCTTGGTTATTTTTTTTTTGACTTACTGACAAGGCCAGCATTTATTCCTTTGGATAAGATGGAGGAGAACTGCTGCTGCTGTGCTGCTGCATTGTTTCCGCTGATTGTTGATGGATGCTGTGCTCCAGGATTGAAGAAGAAGGGCCGCGTACTGTACTTTCATGTGAGAATGAAGCGAGACTTGGAGGGGATCCTGCAGATTGCTATATCCCCAAGTTCCTGAAGTCTTTGTTTTATTCATCCAACCTCAAGCATTTTGAGTCTTGCATCATTTGAAACTGTACCAATATCCTCATTTAGAGTTATTCAAAAGTTCAAAGTAAATTTATTATCACAGTACATGTATGTCACCATATACAACCCTGAGATTCATTTTCTTGTAGGCATACTCAATAAATCTGTAATAGAATCAATGAAAGATCGCACCAATTTGTGCGTTCAACCAATGTGCAAAAGACAACCAATGGTGCAAATACAAAAAGAAAGAAATAATAATCATAAATAAATAAGCAATAAATATCGAGAATATGAGATGAAGAGTCCTTGAAAGTGAGTCCATAGATTGTGGAAACATTTCAATGATGGGGCAAGTGAAGCTGAGTGAAATTTTCAGCTTCGGTTCAAAGCCTTATGGTTGAGGGGTAATAGCTATCCCTGAACCTGGTGGTGTGAGTTCTGAGACTCCTGTACCTTCTTCCCAATGGAGGCAGTGAGAAGGGAGCGTGTCCTGGTTGATCATTCTGACCCTATGCTGCTCACCTAGCACCCGCCCACACCAATCTCATTTTATTCTCCCCACATATCTTCCTGGGCGTTAACGTCCCAGAGGTTCTATCCCGAGCCCAACATATTGATTCAATCACAAAGAAGGCACACTAGCAGCTCTATTGAATTTGAAGAAAATCACCAAAGACCCATACAAGTTTCTTGCCTGAGCACTTAGACTAGTTGCATCAATGAGTGCCTCAATGCACAGGATCAAAAGAGCTGTACGGGTTAGTAGACTCAAGAGCTACATCGTGGACTATAGCCTGCAATGACGGACAGTTTCAACAGGCTTTGCCTCAGGCAGCTGGCATCCATCATTAAGGACCTTTACCATCCAGGACTTGCCCTTGTTTCATAACTACAAACAAGTGGGTGGTACAAGGGCTTGAAGACCTCTGTGTTCTAGGATCAGCTTCTTTCTCTTCAGCATCAGATCTCCGAACAATCCACATGCCCTTGAACATTTCCTCTCTTCTACTACTTTTGGTTATTTTTTATTACAACTTCTGGTCATTTTTCATGTCATGCTCTGTATCGCTGTCACAAAACAACAAATTTCACAACATATATTAGCGATAATAAAACTGTTTCTGATTGCATTACCGCTCAACCACACAGTCGGGACAATTTACGTTATCCAATTAACCCAGTAGCCTGCACATATTTGGAGCAACAAACGGTCTGCTGGGTGAGCTCAGCCAGTCGAGGAACATCTGTGGGAGGAAAAGAACTGTCAACGTTTTCGGTCGAAAACCTACATCAGGAGTTGACATTCTGGGGATGTGAGCAGAAACCGAAGTTCCTCAAGGAAACACACAGACATGGAGGAGCTGCAAACTCCACACCGACAGCACCAGAGGTCTGGATTGAACCCAGGCCCATGGCAACGTGAGGCAACAACTTTAGTGTTATCGCCATAGTGACACCTAAAGGCCTGACAACACTTAGAAGGCGCTTGGAATTCTGAAATTCATGTTGGGACGTTCTGAGGTTGTGCAATGCCATCTAAGTGCAGGTTCCAACTTCGTGTTATGATTAGGATTTGATTATCAGCACCATTTATGTTCTATATGTTCTATACTGGACAGGTATATGGAGGAATTTAAGGTGGGGTTTTATATGGGAGGCAGGGTTTAAGGGTCGGCACAACATTGTGGGCCGAAGGGCCCGTAGTGTGCTGTACTGTTCTGTGTTCTATTTCTTCTGACATATAAGTGAATGCTTTGAAATTGATGGAAATCTGATCTTGGTGTATTGAAGCAATGTGTGTAGAGGTTCAGACTGGGGGTGAGCTATTGCTGAAAACCTGACCTGTGATTCTTGATGCACCTGAAGTCACTGACACCCTGCTTTTATTTTGCCTACCTCTCTTTTTTTCCCCTTTGTTCATTCCCTTGAAAGATAATTCTAGTGATATTTTGCGGAACATGATGCCAAATTGTAGTCAGGATATAGAATCTTAAAAAAGTGACAACTATCTCCTTTGATTCATGAAAATCTTGTGTGTGCCATGAGGTAAACTTAGTTCAGTCTGGGAGGGCTGTACCTGTTGAACATAGAAGAGTGCATACAGGCCCTTTGGGCAACAATGTTGTGCTGATCTTTTAACCTACTCTAAAATCTAACCCTTCCCTCTTACATCACCCTTCTCTTTTCTATAATCCATCTATCTAGGAGTTTCTGAAATGCCCCGACTGTATCTTCCTCTACCACCGCCCCTGGCAGGGTGTATCATGCGCCCTTCTTTCCCTTTATAAATGACATCTGAGACTCCCCCCTCCCATACATTCTTCCAGTCTCCTTAAAATAATGACCCCTTGTATGAGACATTTCTGTCCTGGGAAAGAGTCTCCAGCCGCCCACTTTACCAAGGCTTCATTATCTTGTATGCCTCAATCAGGTCAGCCCGTTCTCTCCAAAAGAGCTTGTGGTTTACATTGTTAACTACATAAATGACCCCCATTCTAAATTCATATTTACAGGTTGGTTTAGCAGGAAGACCAAGTATAAATACAGGTGTTGGGAGTTAATGGTGCATATGAGGACCGCTGCTTGCGACGTGGGTTCAGATCCCACACTGAAGCTACGTTTATTACAATCACACAAAAAAGAAACAAGCATAATTTTGGTTTTGATCTGTTCAACTGAGGTTCACAGTTTGTTCATCTGCAGGCATTTTACTGCATGACCCTATTAAGCATGTGTAGAATCTTTGTTTCATGGATAACCTTGACATGCAATGAGTATGGCAGCAATATTTAATGACAAATATACACTTAGCAAGGAATTGAAAACAATAGGAACATCAGGAGCCTACTCTGGCACTGATAGTCTAATTGTGTGTAAAGAGCCACACAGTCAGCTGATAGGTGGTCACTTCAAGGGAACAGGTTTCCTGGTATACCCTCACTGGTTCATGCCATTGTTATATGACATTATTCATAGATATTGATCAATATATTTTGATCTTTAGGCACCAAAATAGAAAGACCAAAATATAATACAAGCGCAAGCAGTTGTGCGACATGATTACATTCATTTGGCAAGATGGTATTTTCCTCCCCAGCATCTTACTTCACCTATCTTCCCACCCACCCCCGCCCAGTTTCATCTATCACCTTCCAGCTTGTATTCCTTCCACTTCTCCACATCTTCTCATTCTGGGTTCTTACCCCTTCCTTTCCAGTGCTGACGAAGAGTCTTCGAAATGTCGACCCTTTATTTCTTTCATTGATGCTGAGTTCCTCCACTATTTTGTGTGTGTTGCTATGATGTTTTCATCATCCTCTTTTCAAACTGCATTAGTCTACTTCAAAGATGAGCATTCATTTATGTATGTGCTTATAAAGAGGCCCCTTAAGGCTGACATAGTAAGGGGAGGTAGTGTGGATTCGCTCCCACACTACCTACTAAATGTTCTCAGTGGCATGCATCTCAAATAACCTCTGAAAACCAAGGCCAGCTCCTGGCCTTCATGTCTGGCTTAACCACTAAGCCCGGTGGCACCATTCATGCTGACAGGAGAAGGAGCAAAGGCGGGTTACTGGTGCCTTACAATCGTCACTTCAGGCAGATGGTGCTTGTCAGCCACAGTTCATCTAGGAGAAGGAAAACTCTGATCTCAAACCTCCGCTGCTCACGGGGAAGGCTTCAGGAGAAAACCCCATTTAAAAAAAAATCTGGAGCTAGAGTCACTAAGGCAGTCTTATGTTGAGTGGCAACTCCTACCATATCACTGGTGCCAGACAGTATCGGTCTTTGCTGCCCTTTTGGACTCATCAGCTGCATGGGGTGGCAGAGCCTGCTGCATGAGCAACAGCTTGCTCTCCATATCCTACCGCCCTGGCTTGCGTGTCACATAGACAGTCAGGACGCGAATGAAGTAAATCCGAACACCCAAGTGCCATGTTTTTTAATGAAAAAATTTTGTTATTCATCTTGGCAATTTTCCCCAAGGTAGTTCTGGAGTTAATTGTAACTGTTTTTCAGAGAGAGAATTATTCTGGTGGACCTCTGATTCAGCATGCTGAGTATTGGTTTCAATATATTCACTGACATCAAGTTCCTATCTGGGGGTGTATATAAACCAATAATATTGATGGAGGTGTGTGCAATAGGGTAGAGGCTTTGTTCTTTTGTTGAAGATGGTACCCTCGAGGGTCCTAGAGCAACAGAGAATATCTGAGAATGGCATTTAGTCTGCAAAGGATAAACAGTTTCTGAGGTGATGGATCATGTCAATGGTTTAGAAACATAAAATCAAGTGCTTTAATGCTCACTGTTGGTGATACTTGGCATTTTTCATTCAGGGCCAAGGGGGAAGAACATGCAGAGAGAAAATGAAACTAAAGCAAAATGAAAACAAGATGTTAAGAAATAGCCAATGTACAATGACTGTCTATATTTACTTTTTTGGATGCTTTTCTTTATTTTCTGTGAAGGTAAGCCTGGGAATACAAGGACATCCCTTTAGAGCAGAGATGAGGAGGAATTTCTTTAAGAGGTGGGTGGTGATCCTGCGGAATTCTTTGCCACACACAGAAGCCAAATCCTTGGGTATATTTAAAGCAAAGGTGTGACAGGTTCTTGGTTGGTAACAGCATGAAAGGTTACAGGGAGAAGGCAGGAGAATGGGGATGGGAGAAATAATAAATCAGCCCTGATGGAATGTTGGAGCAGACTCAATGGACTGAATGGCCCAGTTCTGTTCCTCTGTATGTATCGTGGTCTTGTGCTAGAGGAATCAATTAATGTCAACACAAACTGGATTGCTTAGGTTTCAGACATTGGTCAAAGTTAGATGAACTATTTTGGGAAATGTCACAATTTAACTATATTTCATAAACACAGAGACCTTGCAGAAGCTGGAAATCCAGAGCAACACACACAAATTGCAGGAGGAAGCTCAGCAGATCAGGCAGCATCAATGGACATTTCAGGCTGACACCCTTCATCAGGACTGGAAAGAAAAGGGAAAGAAGCCAATTAGAAGATGAGGGGTGGGGAAAGACTAAAAGCTGGTATGGGATAGGAGAAGCCAGGTAAGGAGGAAGGTTGGTGGGTGAGGGGATGAAGTAAGAAGCTGGGAGGTGATTGCTGGAAAAAATAAAGGGCTGAAGAAGGAGGAATCTGACAGGAGAAGAGAGTGGACCATCAAAGAAAGGAAAGGAGGAGGGGCACGGGAGAGAGGTGATTGGCAGTTCGTGAGAAGGGAATGGGTAAAAGGGGAGCTATAATGGGAAATTGAAAAAGGGAGAAGGGGGAGGGTGGAGAAATTTCTGGAAGTTAGAGAAATTGATGTTATTCTATTTTTCAGTTTAACTATTTATTGTTATTCAATCTATTATTGAAATGGTCTGTTTCCAACTGATAAAATGAGCAAAAAGTGTAGGGGTTGGTCTGACCCCAAGTCCTTTATATGGGAGAGCCAGGAAAGCCAAGAAACTTACCACCTGATCCTAAATGTTCACATTATATTACTAGTGATTGTCTGTAAATGATGGAACTTGTCATGCAACACCACAACAGTTTGATGCAAAATGTAATTGGGTTTACCAAATTGCTATGGGGAAGATACCTAATTCATTGTCCTTTGCTATTTGAGGTTTAGATGACTGCCATTACATGGGAACTCAGGGTAGGGAGATGTCAGCCGTTGGATGGAATAGTTTCATGTTGAACAGATTACTGGAGTTGCAGTCCTGGAGTTAAAAGCTAGCAATGTAGGAGGGTAGTTTTATTTATTCATTAGTTTTCTTTTAATTGTGGTCTTCACTGGCAAGGCCACCAGTTACTCCCTATCCTAAATTGTCCTCAGGAAGGTGGTACAGTCCTTCCGGTGAAGGTTTTGCCACAATGCTTATGGGAAAGGAACCCAGTGGCAGTGAAGAATAGTGGCATATTTCCAAGCCAACTGGTGGGGAACTTGAGGGTGAGTTTTCCTTAGACCCGCTGTTCTTGATGGAAGGTGCCTTTGGTTTGGGAGTTGCAGTTGAGTAACACTGGCCGATTAGCTCCAATACATTTTGTGAACAGTAAGTTTTGTTCATTTGTGATGGAGAGGTGGAATGTTTAGAATGGT
Source organism: Mobula birostris (assembly GCF_030028105.1). Classification (NCBI taxonomy): domain Eukaryota; kingdom Metazoa; phylum Chordata; class Chondrichthyes; order Myliobatiformes; family Myliobatidae; genus Mobula; species Mobula birostris. The sequence continues at coordinate 206,709,775 of NC_092372.1, forward strand.
TGATGAAATATCCATCAAGTGGATTTTTTTTTTTATCATGGATGTTGAAGAGCTGTTTAAGTAACTCAGGCAAATATTCCATCACATTCTTGACTTATATCTTGTAGATGGTGGGAAGTATTTAGGGTGTCAGGAGGTGAGTCACTTGCCCCAAGATAACCCACCTTTGACCAGAATCAGAATCAGGTTTATTATCACCGGCATGTGAGGTGAAATTTGTTAACTTAGCAGCAGCAGTTCAATGCAATACATAATCTAGCAGAGAGAGAAAAAATAATAATGATAAATAAAATAAAACATAATAAATGAACAAGTAAATCAATCAGCTTTAAATGCCACAATATTTATAGGATTGGTCCCGCTAAGTTTTCCATCAGCAGTGACCCTCACGATATTGATGGCTGATGACATGATGGCTAGTTGTTAAAGATGCATGGCTAGTTTCTTGTGTTGGAAGTAGTCATTGCATGACAATTTTGAAGAAGAAATGTTACATACTACTCGTCAGCCCATACCTGAATATTGTATGGACCTCACAGCAGTAGGCTTCATTGCTGAGGAGCTGTGAGTGGAAACAGCAAATGGACAGTTAGAAAGCATCCCCATCCCTGGCCATGTGGGAGAAGAAAACAGCTGGAGGTGGTTGGATGGCACTTGTAGTCATCACCTGGGCCTGGCCTGCTCTACTGCCATGATGAGGAAAAACTCAGGATGGAAGAACATCTCATATTCTGACTGGATAGCCTCCAATATGATAGCATGAACATTGATTTTCCCAACCTGGTAATTTCTCTCACTCTCCCTTCTCTCTTCTAACATTCTGCATTGTGGTTACCCTCTCACCCTTTCTTTTCTCCTCACCTGCTCACCACCTCCCTCTGTTCCCCTCCCCTCCTCCTTTTTCCATGGTCCACCCTCATCTCTTATCTGATTCCTCCTTCTTCATCCCTTTATGTCTTCCACCTATCATCTCCCAGCCTCTTACTTCATTCCACCTCCCCCCTCACCTGGTTTCATCAATCACCTTCTGGCTTGTACTCCTTCCCTTCCCAACCTTCTTATTCTAGTTTCTGCTCCCTTCCTTTCCAATCCTGAGTGTTGGCTTGAAACATTGATTCTTCCATAATTGTTTAACTACTGCTGCAAGTTTCGCTGGCTTGCAATTTCTTAATTATCCTTATTGTCCTCCTGAAGCAATGGAGCACAATTAGCTAATCTCGAGTCCTCTGTGGCTAAGGAGATGCAAATATCTCCTTCAAGGCCCCAGCAATCTCCTCTCTTGCATTTCATAATAACTTGGGACAGATTCCATCAGTCTCTAGGGTCTCATCCACCATAATGTCCTTCAAGATGTCCAGTACTGCCTCCTCCTTGATATCAATACCCCCTGATCTCGCTATCCTCCTCGTCCTTCACTTCAGTGAATATACTCCTTTAGAGCCTTGTTTACTTCCTCATGTTCTGACAATAAATACCTTCCCTTCATCCCTGAGCGGTTCGACCCTCTTGTTTTTAATATGTCTCAAACGTCTTGAGATTCTTTTTAATCCTGTTCACCAAGGACATACCATGGTCCCTGTGAGTCCTACTAATAATTTTTAAATTTTATATATGTGTTTATTAATAAATAAATAAATAACAGAACTATTTGATTTCTCTTCTGCTTCCTTTATATTCCTCAAGGGCCTTGTCCAATTTCGAATTCATAAATCTTTCATTTGCTTCCTTTCACTCTTTGAATTAAATTTACAGCATCAGAATTGTGTTTATTATCACTGGCATATGTCATGATATTTATTGTTTTGTGGCAGCAGCACGGTGCAAGTCATAAAAGTTACTATAATTTGCAATAGAAACTAAATGAATAAATATTGCAAAAGAGAAATAGGGAGGTATTGTTCATGGGTTCATGGATCATTCAGAAATCTGATGGAAGGAACTGTTTCTAAAATGTAGAGCATGGGTCTGTACCTCCTCCCTTAAAGTAGTAATGAGAAGAGACTCTTGGCATGAAGGCATGGTGTGGTGAAGTACCTACGATTTCATGATGTTAAGATAAAAAATTATTCTTTTATGATTGGATTAACCATAATTTGGAGTCAGCCTTCAAAATGCAACTATTCTCTGTACACTGATGACTGAGGTTAGGCATTGATCATGTGGATAGCCAGAGGCTTTTTTTCCCCAGGGCTGAAAGGGCTAACATGAGGGGGCATAGTTTTAAGGTGCTTGGAAATAGGTACAAGGGGGGATGTCAGAGGTGTGGCGGGTGTGTGGAATGCACTGCCAGTGACAGTGCTAGAGACAGATACAATAGGGTTTTTTAAGAGACTCTTAGATAGGTACATGGAGCTGAATGGTACATAGAAAAACAGAGTAGGCAGTTTCCAGAGTAGGTTACATGGTCAGCACAATGTTGTGGGCCAAAGGGCCTGTAATCCTCTGTAGATTTCTATGTTCTGTGTTCTACATAGGTTCCCTTTTATCCCAAAGATCAGCCCCATTCCACTGGAAAGCTTTTGGAGTTAGGGTGTACGTTACGTTCAAGTTCAAGTTTATTGTCATTCAGCCATACACAGTATACAGCTACAGTACTGTGCGTTTACGTGGCCACGTGGCCAACTGGTTGAGGCTAGCGACCTGAAGGTCGTGAGTTCGAGCCCCAGCCGAGGGAATGTGTTGTGTCCTTGAGCAAGGCACTTAATCACACATTGCTCTGCGACGACACTGGTGCCAAGCTGTATGGGTCCTAATGCCCTTCCCTTGGACAACATTGGTGTCATGGAGAGGGGAGACTTGCAGCATGGGCAACTGCTGGTCTTCCATACAACCTTGCCCAGGCCTGCGCCCTGGAGAGTGAAGACTTTCCAGGTGCAGATCCATGGTCTTGCAAGACTAACGGATGCCTTAAATAACTGTGCATTTATATAGCTAGGGTGCCCAAGACTTTTGCGCAGTACTGTATTTTGCAACGTGGAGTAGAGAGAGAGTTTGTAAATTTGGTGGGGGCCAAGGATATTGGGAATGGCAAGGGTCGAGCACCATAGGAGGGGTGTGGAACAGGTGGCAGAGAAGGAGTGCCCAGGGAAGGGGGGTGGCACAGGTGCACCCAGCCCAGAGACACCAGGCAAGCTCATTTGCTTCCAAACAATTAGCTTGTTGATCCTTACAGAATGTCCCTCTGCTGCTCGCCGCTCCCTTCCCCCTTTTCCAACCATGGTTCCCCTCTCCCTGCCCCCTTCCCACTCTCAGTCCACAATAGAGACCCTTACTGGAACGAGGTTTATCATCACTCACATAGGTCATGAGATTTGTTCTCTTTTTGAGGCAGCAGTACAGTGCAATACATAAAATTACTACAACACTGTAGTCTTGGGCACCATAGCTATATATATGTGCGTAAGTCTTTTGTACAGTACTATATATGAAACATCGATCCTGTGGAGCCAAGGTGCAAAATCCAGTAATATAGTCACACACAGCATGTGTAGCTATGATCCAGCTGTGACTGTATGTGCTTATGCATTGCGTTTGACTGTACGTACTGGGTTTTGCACCAAAACGAGAAAGATGGAGACGAGCATTGTGTGATTAGGAAGCCTTGGCTGACCCCTCTCTAACATGAGATTTGGTCTGTTGTGGAGATCACGTCTTGAGTGCCATAACGTAGCAGACATAAGGAAATCAACTTCCCGTTGACATCTAAACTCAAGAATAATACTTCTTGTTGCTTTTGTCTGGCAGAGTCAAAAGCTTTTGTGAGTTCAGGAAAGTTAAATACGTGTCTGTTTGTAGTTGATACATGGTGGCAGTCTGTCTTGGAGCCAAAAAACATGGAAACGGGCTCTTCGGCTCACTAACCCTCAAGCACCCATTTACATGCATCCTGCCCATCGACTCCTCCCAGGTTCTACCATTTTACAGAAGCTTGGTAACCTCCCAGCTTGCCTTTGGGATGTTGGAGGCACTGAAGATCACCTCGAATATGTGGTGGAATCTTCGGGGAGTTGATGGAATGTGGGTGAATGAAATGGGATTAGCGTCGGATTAATATAAAATTAATGTTTAATAACTTTCACGTACTGCCCGAACCCTCAGGTCTGTTTCTGTGCTGTATGACTTACAACTTTAATTCTTCCACTTCCACCCATTAATAGCACAACTCGACGCTCACGTTGCTCTAACTAAATGCTAAGTAAATTAATATTGTTTTTTTGAATCCAAAAAGTATTCAAAAATTGTCAGTAAAACAAGTGTTTAAATGTTTAATTGCAAATTAATAATCCAATTTGTTTTGCCTATGGAAGGTTCTTTAGTTTGGGTTTCACATCTTCATGCTTTGATAAGCTGGTCCACATTGATGCTTCTTAGCTGAGCCATTGTTTTAAATGCTCAACCGTCCTGAAATTATTAATCAACTTCACCCAGACCTTGTCAAGGATCATTATTGTGCACTGGCAGCTGAATTTAATATTCTGCAAGATTTTGAATATTTAAAGTTAAAAGTAAATTTATTATCAAAGTAAATATATGTCGCTATATACAATCCTGAGAGCCATTTGCTTGTGGGCATGCTCAATAAATCCATAATGGGGGCCGTCTGGTGGCGCAATGACATCAGCACCATACTCTGGAGTGGAGGTTCCTGGGTTCAAACCCAGTCGGATCTGCTCCCGAGTACGCTTTCCATCCGTGCCAGCTTGAGTGTTGAGATTGCAACTCGACCTCATAAAAATAAATGGAAAAATACTGTGAAATGTCTGTGTGAGGAGTGGCGCACAACACAGTCTCTCTCTCCCTCGCTCTGCGCCTTGTAAAGGCATGAAAAAGACATTTTCCCGCCGACATCGCACATGCACAGACGCATGCACGCATGGATGCAGACACCAAAAAAAATCCATAATGGAATAATAACCGTAACAGAATCAGTGAAAGACCGCACCAACTTCAGTGTTTAACCAGTGTGCAAATACAAAAAAGAAAGAAGTAATAATAATAATAATGATATTAAATAAACAATGAATATTGAGAACATAAGATGAAGGGTCCTTGAAAGTGAGTCCTTGGATTGTGGGAACAGTTCAATGATTAAGTGAAGCTGAGTGAAGTTATTCCCTTTGGATCAGAGCCTGATGGTTGAGGGGCAATAACTGTTCCTGAACCTGGTGGTGTGAGCCTTGAGGCTCCTGCACTTTCCTCCCGACAGCAGCAGTGAGAAGAGAGCATTGAACAAATAAGTTGTTTATAATTAGTGAATGTGATTAATTAAGATCCAGAGACCAGACTTTAACCAAGGTTTAACATGACTTGCAAAAATTCAGCTGTGGTTGTTCAGTATCCTTCCCCTTTGGGTTGGTAACATTCTCGGTGACCACATTCAAAGTGGTAACTTGCGCAAAGTGACCACAATTCTATCTCCTTTACAATAGCATTGGAGAGTGATAGGAACAGACGAGTTAGGAAAGCGTTTAATTGGAGTAAGGGGAAATATGAAGCTATCAGTCAGGAACTTGGAATCATAAATTCGGAACAGATGTTCTCAGCGAAATGTACGGCAGAAATGTGGCAAATGTTCAGGAGATATATGCATAGGTACATTCCAATGAGACAGGGAAAGGATGGTAGAGTACAGGAACTGTGGTGTACAAAGGCTGTTGAAAATCAGGTCAAGAAGTAAAGAAAAGCTCAAAAAACCAGGTCATGATAGAGATCTAGAAGATTATAAGGCTAGCAGCAAGGATCTTTAGAATGAAATTAGGAGAGCCAGAAGGGGCCATGAGAAGGTCTTGGCAAGCAGGATTAAAGAAAACCCCAAGGCATTCTACAAGTATGTGAAGAGCAAGAGGATAAGACGTGAGAGAATAGGACTAATCAAGTATGACAGTAGAAAAGTGTGTATGCAATTGAAGGAGATAGCTGAGGCACTTAATGAATACTTTGCTTCAGTATTCACTACGGAAAAGGACCTTGGCAATTGTAGGGATGACTTACAGTGGATTGAAAAGCTTGAGAATATAAATATTAAGGAAGAGGATGTGCTGGAGCTTTTGGAAAGCATCAAGTTGGATAAGTCTCTGGGACCGTACGAGATGTATCCCAGGCTACTGTGGGAGGCGAAGGAGGGAAATGCTGAGCCTCTGGCAATGATCTTGCATCATCACTGGGGACAGGAGAGGTTCCAGAGGATTGGAGGGTTGCAGATGCTGTTCCCTTATTCAAGAAAGGGTGTAGAGATAGCCCAGGAAATTATAGACCAATGAGTCTTACTTCAGTGGTTGGTATGTTGATGGAGAAGATGCTGAGAGGCAGGATTTATGAACAACTGGAGAGGCATAATATGATTAGGAATAGTCAGCATGGCTTTGTCAAAGATAGGTCGTGCCTTACGAGCCTGATTGAATTTTTTGAGGATGTGACTAAACACATTGATGAAAGTAGTGCCATAGATGTAGTGTATATGGATTTCAGCAAGGCATTTGATAAGGTACCCCATGCAAGGCTTATTGAGAAAGTAAGGAGGCATGGGATCCAAGGGGACATTGCTTTGTGGATCCAGAGCTGGTTTGCCCACAGAAGGCAAAGAATGGTTGTAGACAGGTCGTATTCTGCATAGAGGTCGGTGACCAGTGGTGTGCCTCAGGGATCTGTTCTGGGACCCCTTCTCTTTGTGATTTTTATAAATGACCTGGATGAGGAAGTGGAGGGATGTGTTAGTCAACTTGTGATGCCACAGAGGTTGGGGGTGTTGTGGATAGTGTGGAGGGCTGTCAGAAGTTATAGCGGGACATCAATTGGATGCAAAACTGGGCTGAGAAGTGGCAGATGGAGTTCAACCCAGATAAGTGTGAGGTGGTTCATTTTGGTAGATCAAATATGATGGCGGAATATAGTATTAATGGTAAGACTCTTGGCAGTGTGAAGGATCGGACGGATCTTGGGGTCCAAGTCCATAGGACACTCGAAGCTGCTGCACAGGTTGACTCTGTTGTTAAGAAGGCATATGGTGTATTGGCCTTCAACCATGGGATTGAGTTTAAGAGCGGAGAGGTAATGTTACAGCTATATAGGACCCTGGTCAGACCCCACTTCGAGTACTGTGCTCAGTTCTGGTCACCTCACTACAGGAAGGATGTGGAAACTATAGAAAGGGTGCAGGGGAGATTTACAAGGGTATTGCCTGGATTGGGGAGCGTGCCTTATGGGATTTGGTTGAGCGAATTTGGCCCTTTCTCCTTGGAGTGACAGAGGATGAGAGGTGACCTGATAGAGGTGTATAAGATGATGAGAGGCATTGATCGTGTGGATAGTCAGAGGCTTTTTCCCAAGGCTGAAATGGCTAACATGAGAGGGCACAGTTTTAAGGTGCTTGGAAGTAGGTACAGAGGAGATGTCAGGGGTGAGCTTTTACGCAGAGAGTGGTGAGTGCGTGGAATGGGCTGCCAGCGACGGTGGTGGAGGCGGATACGATAGGGTCTTTTAAGAGACTCCTGGATATGTACATGGAGCTTAGGAGAAGGCTATGAGTAACCTTAGCTAATTTCTAAATTAGTACATGTTCGGCACAGCATTGTGGGCTGAAGGGCCTGTATTGTGCTGTAGTTTTTTTTTATGTTACTATGAATATTGAAAGGCCTAGATAGAGTGGATGTATGGAGGATGTTTCCTGTAGTGAGGGAGTCTAGAACCAGAGAGCATAGCCTCAGAATAGAGGGACATCCATTTAGAACAGAGATGAGGAGAAACTTCTTTGGCCAGAGAGTGGAATACGTTGATACAGGCAGCTGTGGAGGCCAAGTCATTGAGTATATTTAAAGCAGAGGTTGATAGGTTCTTGATTTGTCAGGGCGTCAAAGGTAACGGGGAGGAGAAGATGGGAGAATGGGGTGAAGGGTGATAAGTCAGCTATGATTGAATGGCAGAGCAGACTTGATGGGCTGAATGGCCTAAATCTGCTCCTATGTCTTATGGTTTTATGGTCTAAGCTGCTTCAAAGTTTATAAAAATAATAACCACACTTTTACATTAACACAGTTCCAGCTGGTTGCAACAATTCGTGATAGAGAACTATGCAGAAGAGTAATTCTTGGCAGTTTCTAGAGTGGGTTACATGGCCAGCACAGCATTGTGGGCTGAAGGGCCTGTAATGTGCTGTAGATTTCTATGATTCTATGATCTTCTTAGTACTCAGAAATCTGAGTCCATGAATATTTTAAAGAATTGAAAATTGTCAAAGATATGGAGGGCTGTGATCTGGGAGGAAAGACGGCTTGGCATGGACTAGAAAAGGGCTGTTTCTGTGCTGTAATAATAATAGTAATTTATTTATAAAGCACTTTTTATACAGATGATGTAGTTCAAAGTGCTTTGCAATGGGATAAAGTGTGAACATGAAAGTAATGGACAAAATGATGTTAGTTAAAAGCAAGCTTAAATAAAAAGGTTTTGAGCTGGCTTTTAAACGTGTCAACTGAGTTTGCATCGCTTTTACTTTGAATTCCACAGTTTCGGAGCATAGTTCAAAAAAGCTGACCTGCTATTGAGGAAGATAGTTTAAATTTAAGAGACTGACAGAAGAACTGAGAGTTCAAGTAGGGTTATAAAATGAAAGCGATTCTGTGATGTACTCCGGTCCCAGACTGTTGAGATCTTTAAAACAAGTAAAGGAACTTTGAATTCAATTCTGGAAGATACAGGAAGCCAATGCAGGGTAGCTAGAACAGGAGTGATATTTTCCCTCATCCTGTTTTTGGTTAAAAGTCTAGCAGCAGTGTTCTGAATGAGCTGACTTTCGTTAAGATTGATTTGGAAGGCCAGTAAAAAGTGCGTTGTGGTAATCCAGTCTATTAAAGGCGTGAATTTTCAGCATCTTTACGTAACAGAAGCGGACGTATCTTTGCAATATTTCTTCAGTTTAGAAATGTTGCTCCGGCCACTTCCTTTATGTGCTGTTTCTGTAGTGCTCTATGACTCTCAATGAAAGACCCATCACACTGGGAAGGGAATTCCATAGCCTCACAATGCTTTTTTTTAATGATGAAAGAAAGCTATTAAGGAGTAGAGGGGTAGCATATACAATTAGTGGCCATTTTATTCGGTAGACCTTTACAATGACTTGTTAATGCAAAAATCTAAGCAGCCAATCATGTGGCAGCTACTTAATGCTGAAAAGCATACAGGCTTGGTCAAGAGGTACAGTTGTTATTCAGACCCAAGATCAGAATGGGGGAAAAATATGATCTAAATAACGCACACAAAAAAAAGAGATTGGCAGTTCTGATGAAGGGTCTCAGCCTGAAACGTCGACTGTTTATTCTTTCCCATAGATGCTGCCTGGCCTGCTGAGTTCCTCCAGCATTTTGTGTGTGTTGCTTGGATTTCCAGCATCTGCAGATTTTCTCTTGTTTAAGAAATGTGAACTAAGTGACATTGACCTTGGAGTGATTGTGATGCCAGAAACTGCTGATCTGCTGCGAACCTCATGTAAAGTATTCTTTAACTTTAACTTTTTACAGAGTATGGTGCAAGAAGACAAAAGCAAAAAAAAAATCCCAGTGAATGGCAGTTCTGTGGCCAAAAATGCCTTGTTAATGAGAGAGATCAGAGGAGAATGCCCAGAGTGGTTCAAGCTGACAGGAACTCAATAGTCATAGTCATACTTTATTGATCCCAGGGGGAAATTGGTTTTCGTTACAGTTGCACCATAAATAATAAATAGTAATAGAACCATAAATAGTTAAATAGTAATATGTAAATTATGCCAGTAAATTATGAAATAAGTCCAGGACCAGCCTATCGGCACGGGGTGTCTCACCCTCCAAGGGAGGAGTTGTAAAGTTTGATGGCCACAGGCAGGAATGACTTCCTATGACACTCTGTGCTGCATCGTGGAGGAATGTGTCTCTGGCTGAATGTACTCCTGTGACCACCCAGTACATTATGTAGTGGATGGGAGACATTGACCAAGATGGCATGCAACTTAGACAGCATCCTCTTTTCAGACACCACAGTGAGAGAGTCCAGTTCCATCCCCACAACATCACTGGCCTTACGAATAAGTTTGTTGATTCTGTTTGTGTCTGCTACCCTCAGCCTGCTGCCCCAGCACACAACAGCAAATGTGATAGCACTGGCCACCACAGATTCATAGAACATCCTCAGCATCGTCTGGCAGATGTTAAAGGACCTCAGTGTCCTCAGGAAATAGAGACGGCTCTGACCCTTCTTGTAGACAGCCTCAGTGTTCTTTGACCAGTCCAGTTTATTGTCAATTCGTATCCCCAGGTATTTGTAATCCTCCACCATGTCCACACTGACCCCCTGGATGGAAACAGGGGTCACCGGTACCTTAGCTCTCCTCAGGTCTACCACCAGCTCCTTAGTCTTTTTCACATTAAGCTGCAGATAATTCTGCTCACACCATGTGACAAAGTTTCCTACAGTAGCCCTGTACTCAACCTCATCTCCCTTGCTGATGCATCCAACTACGGCAGAGTCATCTGAAAACTTCTGAAGATGACAAGACTCTGTGCAGTAGTTGAAGTCTGAGGTGTAAATGGTGAAGAGAAAGGGAGATAAGACAGTCCCCTGTGGAGCCCCAGTGCTGCTGATCACTCTGTCGGACACACAGTGTTGCAAGCACACGTACTGTGGTCTGCCAGTCAGGTAATCAAGAATCCATGATATCAGGAAAGCATCCACCTGCATTGCTGTCAGCTTCTCCCCCAGCAGAGCAGGGCGGATGGTGTTGAACACACTGGAGAAGTCGAAAAACATTACCCTCACAGTGCTCGCTGGCTTGTCCAGGTGGGTGTAGACACGGTTCAGCAGGTAGACAATGGCATCCTCAACTCCTAGTCGGGGCTGGTAGACGAACTGGAGGGGATCTAAGTGTGGCCTGACCATAGGCCGGAGCAGCTCCAGAACAAGTCTCTCCAGAGTCTTCATGATGTGGGAGGTCAATGCCACCGGTCTGTAGTCATTGAGGCCGCTGGGGCGTGGCGACTTCGGCACAGGAACGAGGCAGGATGTCTTCCGCAGTACAGGAACCCTCCGGAGCCTCAGGCTCAGATTGAATACATGGCGAAGTACTCCACATAGCTGAGGGGCACAGGCTTTGAGCACCCTGGTACTGACACCATCCGGTCCTGTAGCCTTGCTTGGGTTGAGACGTTTCAGCTGTCTTCTCACCTGTTCAGCCGTGAAGCCTACCGTGGTGGTTTCGTGTGGGGAAGGGGTATAGTCATGAGAGCAGGGTGGGGGACTGTGAGGAGGGATAGAGGGGGAGAGTGTTGATTGGGGGCCGACAACAGATGGCTCATGTGGGGGATGGGCAGGGGTCACAATGTCAAATCTATTAAAGAACAGGTTAAGTTTGTTGGCCCTATCCACACTGCCCTCAGCTCCTCTGTTGCTAGTTTGCTGGAACCCAGTGATGGTCCTCATCCCCCTCCAGACCTCTCTCATGTTGTTCTGCTGGAGTTTCCACTCAAGGTTCCTCCTGTACCTGTCTTTAGCCTCCCTGATCCTGGCTTTCAGGTCCCTCTGTATTGCCCTCAGCTCCTCCCTATTTCCATTTCTAAACGCCCTCTTTTTAGCGTTCAGGATGTCCTTAATGTCCTTTGTCACCCATGGCTTGTTATTTGAATAACAAAGGACAGTTCTTGTCGGAACATTGCAGTCCACACAGAAGTTGATGTAATCAGTGATGCACTCTGTGAGCCCATCAATATCCTCTCCTTGTGGCTCACAGAGTGCCTGCCAGTCTGTCACCTCAAAACAACCCTGGAGTGCCTCATAAGCCTCCTCCAACCATTTCCTCACTGTCCTCAAGGTTGCAGGTTTACTCTTCACCAGAGGCACGTAGCAGGGTTTTAGATGCACCAGGTTGTGATCTGACCTTCCCAGTGGGGGGAGGAGAGAGGAGCTGTATGCATCCTTAACGTTAGCGTACATCAAATCCAGAGTCCTCTCCCCTCTGGTTGTACAGCTCACGTACTGCGTGAAGTTGGGCAGTGTCCTAACCATGGTAACCTGATTGAAGTCACCCGAGATGGTAATGAGGGCACTCGGGTGCTGGGTTTGTAGTCTGGCTATGACGGTGTAAACAATGTTACACGCCAACGTCAGGTTGGCAGAGGGAGGGATGTACACAACAACCACAATTGCATGCGAGATTTCCCTTGGCAAATAATATGGCCGGAGTCCAACAGCAAAATGTTCAATATCCGGGCTACAGACACGTTCCTTGATCGTAATATGCCCAGGATTGCACCATCTGTTATTTACCATGCATTACAACAGCGGTGTGCTGAAGAACGTCTCTGAATGCAAAACACATTGAACCTTCACGTGGTTGGCCTACAGCAGCAGAAGATCATGAACACACACTCAGTGGCCACTTTATTAAGTGCAGGAGGTACCTCCTAAAATGGCCACCGAGTGTACGTGGAGTTAAGTCACCGATTGGCCATTGATCTCTGAACAACAGGGTAGCCTGCAGTGGCTAAAAGGAACTCCTCCAGTGAGAATGGCCTTGAAGGTTTTCTCCAGAGCTTCTAATGATGCAAAAACATAAGAAATAGGAACAGGTGTAGGCCACTGGGCTCTCAAGCCTGCTCCAGACTTCATTCTTCTTCTATACAAGTTCCTCATAACCCTTGGTTCTCTGATCTTTCCAAAATGTATCTACAAATCTCCTTAAATACTACCATTGATCTAGCCTCCACAGCACTACAGGGCAGAGAATTCCAGAGATTCACTTCCTCTCCGAAATTCCTCAGCTTTGAATGGCCAGCCCCTAATCTTGTATTGATGACCCCTTGTTCAAGGTACACCCACTAGAAGAAACAGCATCCTAGGGGTTCCCAACCTCCTTTATGTCACGGAGCCTTACCATTAACCAAGGGGTTCGTGGACCCTAGCCCACCATGGCTTCTTATGATCTTATATGATTCAGTAAAGTTACCCCCCATTCTTCTGAAAGTTGAAGAATATTGATCTAATTTCTTTAGCTGGCCTTTGATACCAGGAATTAGTTTCTTTGTAGTGTCAGAAGGAACTCCAGGTTGTTCTTACTTTAGCAAGAACATTGGCTTTGAATTAGTTTAGATAATTTGTTGTTGATTGGAGTACTGTGCAGATGCAGCAGGAGCATTCCCACACAGTTCCTGACGAAGGGTCTCGGCCTGAAACGTCGACTGCACCTCTTCCTGCAGATGCTGCTTGGCCTGCTGTGTTCACCAGCAACTTTGATGTGTGTTACTTGAATTTCCAGCATCTGCAGAATTCCTGTTGTTTCCACACAGTTCCAACAAGGTTTTTGATGGGAAACCCAATCTCTATAAAAGAGAGTACCGCCTAGTGGGGCAGTCATTGTCGGAGTAGTCTGAGTCAGAATAGGAAGGCTTTGGCTCAACAGGGCTTCGACGAGAACAAGCGGAGTCTAGGGAAGTTCATTCCTTATTTCTTACTCAACTCTAGAGAGAATGGGGGTATGGCTACAGAGCCGGTGCTCTGTTCTGGGTGTCAGATGTGGGATTTCCAGGGAGACGACCGACCTGCCCGATGGCCACATCTATGCCAGGTGCACCGAAATGCAGCTCCTTAGAGACCATGTTAGGGATCTGGAGCTGCAGCTTGATGACCTTCGGCTTGTTAGGCAAAGTGAGGTGGTGATAGATAGGAGCTACAGGGAGGTAGTCATCCCAAGGCTACAGGAGATAGATAAATGGGTGACTGTCAAGAGAGGGAAGGGGGAACGTCAGATAGTGGAGAGCGCACCTGTGGCCATCCCCCTCAACAATAAGTACTCCATTTTGAGTACTGTTGGGGGGGGCACCTACCTGGGGGAAGCAACAGTGACCGTGCCTCTGGCGCTGAGTCTGGCCCTGTGGCTCAGAAGCAATGGAACTGAACAGGATGGCAACAGTTATCGGGGACTCCATTGAGAGGGGGCAGAGAGATGATTCTGTGGAGGTAAAAAAAGAAACACGGATGGTAGTTTGCCTCCCAGGTGCCAGGGTCCGAGATGCTTCTGGATACATCCACAATATCCTGAAAAGGGAGGGTGAGCAGCCAGAAGTCGTGGCACATAGTGGTACCAATGACATAAGAAGTGAAAGGGAGGAAGTCCTGAAAAAAGAATATAGGGAGTTAGGAAGGAAGCTGAGAAGCAGGACCTCGTGTAGTAATCTCAGTATTGCTGCCTGTGCCATGCAACAGTGAGGATAGGAATAGAATAAGGTGGAGGATAAATGCGTGGCCGGGATTCAGATTTGTGGATAATTGGGACCTCTTCTGGGGCAGGTGGGAACTATACAAAAGGGATGGGTTGCACTTGAATCCAAGAGGGACCAATATTCTTGCGGGCTGGTTTACTGGAGCTGTCAGGAGTGGTTTAAACCAACATGATGGGGGATGGGAACCAGTATGATAGAGCTGAGGATGAGCCAGCAGGTTTACAAATAGATGATGGGTGTAACATGAATGTAAGGAAGAACAAGCCAATCATTGGGTACAAATGCAGAGAGAACAAAGAGTTAAATTATACCACAGAGGCAAAATTTCAAAAGGGGGAAGAATGCAGGACTGAAGGTGCTGTACTTAAATGCGCGTAGCATTCGGAGTAAGGTGGACAAACTCATGGTGCAGTTACAGATTGGTTAGTATGACATTGTGGGCATTGCTGAGTCGTGGCTGAAAGAAAGCCATTGTTCAGAGGTTAATATCAAAGGATATACTTTGTATCAAAAGGACAGGCAGGAAGGCATGGGAGCGTTTGACAGCTTTGGGCCTGTACTCACTGGAATTTAGAAGAATGCGGGAGGAATCTCATTGAAGCCTATCGAATGTTGAAAGGACTAGGTAGGGTGGGTGTGGAGAGGATGTTCTCTATGGTGGGGTTATCTAGAATTAAATGGCACAGTCTCAAAATAGAGGGGCGACCCTTTAGAACAGAGGTAAGGAGGGATTTTTATTAGCCAGAGAGTAGTAAATCTGTGGAATGCTCTGCCACAGACTGCAGTGGAGGCCAAGCCCATGTGCGTATTTAAGGTAGAAATTGATAGTTTCCTGATTGGCTAGGGCATCAAAGGATATGGCGAGAAGGCAGGTGCATGGGGTTGAGTAGGATCCAGGATCAGTCATGATGAAATGGCAGAGCAGACTCGATGGGCTGAGTGGCCTAATTCTGCTCCTATGTCTTGTGGTTTTATATTCATTTCTCAGAGCAATATCGAGAGAGTTTGATCCATCAATCTGCCTTTGATTGAATCCTACTTCCTTGATGAACATAGAGGTTCATTAATGTAATTAAATTAAAAGAACTGTTTAAAATCACAATCCATTTTGACTGAAGCAGAGATAACTAAGTGTGATAATTAGATTTGTGGAAATGGCTTTTTGCCAAATTTTCTCTGTTTGACTTTTGAAGATGTTGAACTCTTGTTTTCAAAGTTGAAAATTATCCCTGTGGCATTTTTCTTCATGCATTAAATCTCAAACATTGTTTGGAAGCAGCCAAAATCCTTTAGTCACAAGATATATCCGAATTAGGTTTATTATCACTGATACATGTTGTGCAATTTGTTAAGTGGCAGTAATACAGTGGAAGACGTAAATTACTGTAAGTTCCAATGGAAAAGTAAGTAAATAAATAAACAGCACGAGAGTGGAATGACAAGGTAGTGTTCATGGGTTCCTGAACTGTTCTGAGATTTGATGGCAGTGTTTCTAAAACATTGAGTGTGGGTCATCAGGTTCCTGTACCTCCTCCCTGATGATAGTAATGAGAAGAGGGCATGTCCTGGCTGGTAACAGTTCTTATTGATGGAAGCCACCTTTTTGAGTCAATGCCTTTTGAAGATGGGACCAGGCCAGAAAATACACAATCATTTGCAACACAAACAGGATTAGTGGGGAGGAAGGAAAGCCCATTACCATTGCTGTCATTCTGATTGCTCCAAGTCACACCTTGTCCAAAGTGATCATCCAGGAGTGGCAGAGATCTGCCCTACTCACACAATATGCTAATTGAACTGTGCAAGTACGGCAGCATCTATGGAAGAGATAAATGGTCAATGTTTCAGGACAAGGCTCTTCATCACGGCTTGGCTCAAAACATCAATAGATAAGTTTCATAACTTACTGAGTTCCTTCAGCATTTCGTGCATGCTGCTGAGGATTTCCAGCATCTGCAGAATCTCTTGTGTTTAGAGTATTCGCCTTTAGAGTGAATCCATGCCCAGAGAGGCAGCTCATTTGCCCACCTGCAGAAGGAAGGTAGCATCTTCAGACTGGTTGTTATCAGGCCATCTACCAGGACTCTGAGCAGCACCTGAACCTTCTGAGTCAGAAAGGTGAAAATCCAGAGGAGATTTACTAGGACGCTGTCTGCACTAGAGGGTACGTCTTATGAAGATACATGGAGTGAGCCAGGGCTTTATTCGTTGAAAGGGAGGAGGAGGGGTGACTTGATAGAGGTTGTACAAGTTGATAGGAGGCTCAGACAGAGTGGATAGCCAGAGACATTTTCCCCGGGATGGACATGACTAATATATGGAGGAATAATTTTGAGGTGATTGGGGGGAAGTATAGGGGAGATGTCAGAAGTAAGTTCTTTACACAGAGAGTGGTGAGTGCATGGAATGTCCCGCCAGGGTTGATGGTAGAGGCGGATACATCAGGGACATTTAAGAGAATGATAGGAAAATGGAGGGCTATATAGGAGGGAAGGTTGGTTTGATCTTAAGGTAGGTTAGAAGGTCGGCACAACCCTGTGGGTTGAAGGGCCTGTTCTGTGCCTTACTCTGTTTTCTAAGTTCTTTACCTAGGTGCCAGCCAACCACTTCACCTTTTGCTGCATATGGCTGAGAGCCCACATTGGTCGGTTGGACCTGACTCCTGTATCACTGATAGGGAACTTCCTTCAAGACTATTGATCTTTATTCCTTCTAAAGTAACCGGGATCTGAGCAATGCAAGTGGGGAGAAAAAACATAGTCAATCCGTGTATTTACAAGCAGTTTTAGTCTGATTTGGTCTGACTTGTGTCCCATCTGTAAATCCTTTGCATCTGGGTCAGTATGAAGATGCCAAATGTGTATGATAGTATGTCAGTTTTAGCCCTGAGCAGTAAATCTTATCTCTCATCACAATAAACAAATTGTCACAGATTCTGTTTTCTTACAGATGTCAGTTCCTGTGATTTTATTGCAGCCTCTGTTGCCTCTACCGATCATCTCCCAGCCTCTGTCACTATTCCGCTTTCCCTTCTCCATCTGCCTATCGCCCCTTCGATCTGGATCGGTCTGTGGCTTGCCATCTCTTGCACCACCCCTTCCCCTCAACTTTTTATATGGATTATCTTCCGTCTACTATCAGTCCAGATAAAGAGTCTCGACCCACAATATCAACAAAGCTGGAAAAAGTTTGTTTATTATCAAATTACGTATATGTCAACGTATTTTATTTCTAGATTCATTTTCTTGCAGAGATTCACAATTGAACAGAGAAAAACAATAGAATCAATTGAAAACTACAACCAATTGCCAAAGACAAATTGTGCAGTAAAAAATATAAAATTATATTGAATACATAATAAATAAATAAGACTGAGAACATGAGTTGTAGAGTTCTTAGGTTGTGGAATCAATTCAGTGTTGATGTGAGTGAAGTTAACAGTCCATTTTCCTCCACAGACGCTGGCTGACTTGCTGAATTCCACTGGCAGTTTGTTTTTGTTCTGGATTCTAGCATCTTTTATGTTGCTGGAATTTTATTTGTAACATTCTCTAAAAAGAACAAAACTGCTTTGTTTCTTGGCGTACAGCTTCATCTTCGGTTAGGAAAATCAATGCAAATGCATATTTGTGAGTTAGTTATTTTTTTATTTTTGTTGATTGGCATAAGGTGTCAATTCTAATTTCAGTCCATATGGATATAATTTTTCTGGAAGTAAACTAATGGAATGCTCTCATTTGTTGGTTGCCTTTGTTAATTAAATATTTATTGGAGGGAATCATTAAATATTTGCTGAGCATTTCGTATGTACACTACACTGAATTTCCTCAATTCAAGTTAAAGGGTGGACTAACAGCGCTCAAAGATTTGATGTGTACTGGCCATTCATTAGGCGTCACAGCAAAACTGGTCTGCCAAAAAGCAAAGAACTGCAGCTACTGTAAAGTTGTTGATCTCAACCTTAAACTTATTAATTAAAACATGTATATAAGATTTGGATGTAGCTGTACAGTACTGTGCAAAAGTCTTAGACACGTATATATAGCTAGGACCTAAGAATTTTGCACAGTACTATACTTGTCAGTGTGGAGCGGAGAGCGAGTTTGTAAATCTGGTGGGAGCAAAAGATGTTGGGAATGGTAAGGGTGGAGCACTGTGGGAGGGGTGTGGGACAGGTCACAGGGAAGGAGTGCCAGGGTGGGGGGAGGTGCAGATACAGACATACCCAGCCCTGAGACACTAGGCAAAGTTATTTGATTCCAAACAATTGGTTTATTTATCATTACAGGATATCTCTCCGGTGCTTCCCAATCCATTTCCTCTCCCTTACCCTCTTCCCAACCACGATTCCCTTCTCCCTCCCACTCTCAATCCACCATAGAGACCCAAATCAGAATAAGGTTTATCATCACTCACATATGTAATAAAATTTGTGTATTTTTGCAGCAACAGTACAGTGCAATACATAAAATTACTACAGTACTTTGCAAAAGTCTTAGGCACCATAGCTACATATACACATACACACAGGAGGGGTGATTGCTAAGTTCGTGGCCTAAGGCAGAAGGAGATGAGTTATACATCTCTCATTACATGCATGTGCAGTTCAACTCTTTGAGTGTTTATGCAGAAAGTTTGAAGTTAATAACTCATCTCCGGTGCAGAATGGATGCATCTGGACCTTGCCTGGGTTGGAGCAGACATGAGGAGAGAGTGGAGAGCCTGGGTCTGTTTACCTTGAGCTGAGGAGGTTAAGAGGAGCCATGATTGAGGCATGTTGAATTAGGAGTATATACAGTGCCTATTAAAAGAATTCATCTCCTCAGAAGATTTCATGCTTTTTTTTTATGACTTTGAATCACAGTGGATTTAATTTGGCTTTTTGCCACTGATCAACAGAAAAATACTCTTTCGTGTTAAAGTGAAAACAGATCTCTTCAGAGCGATCTAAATTAATTACAAATATAAAACACAAAATAATTGATTGCATAAGTATTCAGCCCCTTCAAGTCAGTATTTAGTAGACGCACCTCTGGCAACAATTACAGCTTTGAGTCTGTGTGGATAGGTCTCTATCAGCTTTACACATCTGGACACTACAATTTTTCCTCATTTTTCTTTACAAAACTGCTCAAGCTCTGTCAGATTGCATGGGGATTGTGATTGAACAGCACTTTTCAAGTCAAGCCTCAAATTTTTAATTGGATTGAGGTTTAGACTCTGACTTGACCACTCCAGGACGTTAGCTTTGTTGTTTTTAAGCCATTCCTGGGCTGAGAAGTGGCAGATGGAGTTCAACCCGGAGAAGTGTGAGGTGATACACTTTGGAAGGACAAAGTCCAAGGCAGAGTACAAAGTAAATGGCAGGATACTTGGTAGTGTGGAGAAGCAGAGGGATCTGGGAGTACATGTCCACAGATCTCTGAAAGTTGCCTCACAGGTAGATAGAGTAGCTAAGAAAGCTTATGGGGTGTTAGCTTTCATAAGTCGAGGGATATAGTTTAAGAGTCGCAACGTAATGAGGCAGCTCTATAAAACTCTGGTTAGGCCACACTTGGAGTACTGTGTCCAGTTCTGGTCGCCTCACTATAGGAAGGATGTGGAAGCATTAGAGAGGGTATAGAGGAGATTTACCAGGATGCTGCCTGGTTTAGAGAGTATGGATTATGATCAGACATTAAAGGAGCTAGGGCTTTACTCTTCGAAGAGAAGGAGGATGAGAGGAGACATGATAGAGGCGTACAAGATATTAAGAGGAATAGATAGAGTGGATAGCCAGCGCCTCTTCCCCAGGACACCACTGCTCAATACAAGAGGACGTGCCTTTAAAGTAAGGGGTGGGAAGTTCAAGGGGGATATTAGAGGAAGGTTTTTTACTCAGAGAGTGGTTGGTGCGTGGAATGCACTGCCTGAGTCAGTGGTGGAGGCAGATACACTAGTGAAATTTAAGAGACTACTAGACAGGTATATGGAGGAATTTAAGGTGGGGGGTTATATGGGAGGCAGGGTTTGAGGGTCAGCACAACATTGTGGGTCAAAGGGCCTGTACTGTGCTGTACTGTTCTATGTTCTATCTTTGGTTTCATGTGTGGGGTCATTGTCTTGCTGGAAAATAAATCTGCCAAGTCACAGTTTTTTTGCAGACTACATCAAGTTTTCTTCCAGGATTTCCCTGTATTTTGCTGCATTCATTTTACCCTCTACCTCCACAAGCCTTCCAGAACTTGCTGCAGTGAAGCATCCCCACCGCATGATGCAGCCACCACCGGGTTTCACAGTTGGGATGGTGTGTTTTTGATAATGTGTGGTGTTTGGCATACACCAAACATAGTATTTAGCCTGAGGGCCAAAAAGCTCAATTTTAGTTTCATCAGACCATAGAACCTTCCTCTAGCTGACTTCAGAGTCTCCCACATGCCTTCTGGCAAACTCTAACCAAGATTACAAGTGAGCTTTTTTCAACAGTGGCCTTCTCTTTACCACTCGCCCATAAAGCTGCGACTGGTGAGGCAACTGGGTAACATCCCATCCCATCCCATCTCCACCCCATCTCCATCCCATCCCATCACTGAAGCGTGGAACTTCTCCAGAGTTGTTATAGGTCTCTGAGTGTCTTCCCTCACTGGGCCCCTTCTTGCATGGATTACTTAGTTTTTAAGGACAGCCTGGTCTAGGCAGATTTACGGTTGTGCCATATTCTTTGCATTTCTTAATGATTGACTTAACTGTTCTCCAAGGGATATTCAGTGACTTGGAAATGTTCTTGTATCCATCTCCTGACTTGTGCTTTTCAATAACCTTTCCCTGTAGTTGCTTGGAGTGTTCCTTTGTCTTTGGTGTAGTTTTTGCCAGGATACAGCTGTAGTTTTACTGCCGTCAATTGAAACACCTTGACTGCACACAGGTTATCTCCATTTAACTAATTATATGACTTCTAAAATCAATTGGCTGCACCAGTGATGATTTGGTGAGTATATCAAAGGGGGTGAAAACTTATGCAATCAATTATTTTGTGTTTTATCTTTGTAATTAATTTAGATCACTTTGTGAGGATTTAACACAAATGAGTTTTCTCTGTTGATTAGTGTCAAAAAAAAGCCTAATTAAATCCACTGTGATTCAGTGTTGTAAAACATGAAAAGTTCCAAGGGGAGGGTGAATACTTTTTGTAGGCACTGTATCTGAAATAAGGAGATCAAGACTCTACACTCTTCCATGGTGATCTCACCAACGCCCTGCGTAGTTGTACAAAGATGAGAAAATATGTAATTGCTGGAAATCCAAGCAACACACACAAAATGCTGGAAGAACTTCAGCATCAATGCAAAAGCATAAACAGTAGATGTTTCGGGCTGAGATGCTTCATCAGGAAGGGTTGTGGTTAGATTCCCCTACTTTTATAGTGAATCCCCAATTAAATAAGGGCAAAGGAATTGAGGACTAATGACATGAAAATTCAGGAAAGTGGTATGAGCTCCGAAGAACTTCTCAGTGAGGTTGGGTATTGAGGTGGGAAAAGATTTTAGTCCTAATAAAACCTCCAGCCTATAGTGGAAGCCAGTGACCATTGCATTATATTTCCATGCCGCTACACTGGCAGGAGAAACCATTCAAATGGACGTTTGAATGTAGTAGGTTATATAATGTATATGTGCCAATCTCAGGGGAACCCATTGCTTTTGGTTAAATGGGAGTATTTCAACACATTCAATTTCTCTAAATGCATAGGCTGCATCATCTTTTTATCAACAGTAGGATTTACTACCCTTCAACATACAGATGTTACTGGATCATGAGAGCGATAACCATAAACTTAATGGAAATGCTTAAAGGACAGGACTCCACAAACAAGCTGAGAGCGGAAGGAGAACTTTGAAATACAGTCACCGTTGTGATGTTGGAAACATACAGAGAACTGCACATAGCAAAATCCCACAAATGTAATGTGACAATGACTCAATAATCTGCTCCAGATGTATTGGAAAAGAAATATATACTTGTCAGAATAATGCGAAGTTTACCCAAACACTGTTTTAGCAACTCAAACCAAAATTTGGACTGTGTTATCTCTTGAGAGGAGAGTCTCATCCTTTGGTAGAGACCCCTAACAATAGGAGCTGGAATGAGCATCTCATGGCATGCTTGATTGGATTGACCATTATTGTGCATGAGCCTCTGGAGTGGATTTTGAACTCTCAGCATTCTGGCTCTGAGGCATGGACGCTACTAACTTAGCCGACTTTTGTGTAAAATCATTGGACCTGCACATCTTCCATTGACATGAGAGTGATCCTGGGAATGAAAGGGTTAATGTATGAGGAGCGTTTGATGGCTTTAGGCATGTACTCACTTGAGTTTAGAAAAATGAGAGGGGGTCTCATTGAAACCTATCAAATATTGAAAGGCCTAGATAGAATGGATATTTCCTATAGTGAGAGAGTATAGGACCAGAGGGCACAGCCTTGGGATAGACAGACATCCCTTTCGAAGAGCGATGAGGAAGAATTTCTTTAGCCAGTTGTGGTTCAGAGCAAAATTCAGAATGGGGAAGAAATGTGATCTAAATGATTTTAACCGTGGAATGATTGTTGGTGACAGACAGGGTGGTTTGAGTATCCCAGAAACAGATCTCCCAGGACTTTTATGTAGTGCTTCCTAGAGTTTACAGAGAAAGGTGTAAAATACAAAAAAAAAGCATCCTGTGAGTAAAAATACCTCGTTACTGAGAGAGGTCAGAGGAGAATGGCCAGACTGGTTCAAGCTGACAGAAGGTGACAATAACTCAAACAAAAATGTCTTACAACAGTGGTGTGCAGAAGTACATCTCCGAACACACAACATATCAAACTTCGAAGTGGATGGGCCACAGCAGCAGTAGACCATAAACATACACTCAATGGCCACATTGAGTAGTTAGGAAGTAGTTAGTAAAGTAGAGACTGAATGTATGTCCACCAGGAACAGCAGGAGCAGTGCTGAGTGCTTACTGTTGATCTGTTCACCAATGCCTCTTTAGCTTGTGATTTCCTTTTGTCTACGGAGTCTCTGTGGGTGGAAGTTAGGAACAGGAAGGGGTCAATAACTCTACTGGGTGTTTTTTATAGACCACCCAATAGTAACAGGGACATCGAGGAGCAGATAGGGAGAGATTCTGGACAGGTGTAATAATAACAGGATTGTCATGGTGGGAGATTTTAATTTCCCAAATATAGATTGGCATGTCCCTAGAGCAAGGGGTTTAGATGGGGTGGAGTTTCTTAGGTGTGTTCAGGAAGGTTTCTTGACACAATATGTAGATAAGCCTACAAGAGGAGAGACTGTACTTGATCTGGTATTGGGAAATGAACCTGGTCAGGTGTCAGGTCTCTCAGTGGGAGAGCATTTTGGAGATAATGATCTCAATTCTATCTTCTTTACCATAGCATTGGAGAGGGATAGGAACAGACAAGTTAGGGAAACGTTTAATTGGAGTAGGGGAAATATGAGGCTATCAGGCAGCAACTTGGAAGCATAAATTGGAAACAGATGTTCTCAGGGAAACGTACGGAAGAAATGTGGCAAATGCTCAGGGGATATTTGAGTGGGGTTCTGAGTAGGTACGTTCCAATGAGACATGGAAAGGATGGTAGAGTACAGGAACCGTGATGTACAAGGCTGTTGTAAACCTGGTCAAGAAGAAAAGAAGAGCTAACAAAAGGTTCAAAAAACCAAGTAATGATAGGAATCTAGAGGATTATACGGCTAACAGGAAGAAGCTTAAGAATGAAGTTAGGAGAGCCAGAAGGGGCCATGATAAGGCCTTGGTGGACAGCATTAAGGAAAACCACAAGGCATTCTATAAGTATGTGAAGAGCAAGAGGATAAGACGTGAGGGAATAGAACTAATCAAGTGTGACAATGGAAAAGTGTGTATGGAACCGGAGGAAATAGCAGAGGAACCTAATGAATACTTTGCTTCAGCATTTACTACGGAAAAGGATCTTGGCAATTGTAGTGATGACTTACAGCGGACTGAAAAGCTTGATCATGTAGATATTAAGAAAGAGGATGTGCTGGAGCTTTTGGAAAGCATCAAGTTGGGTAAGTCACAGGGACCGGACAGGATGTACCCAGGCTACTGTGTGAAACGAGGCAGGAGATTACTGAGCCTCTGGCGATGATCTTTGCATCATCAATGAGGATGGGAGAGTTTCCGGAGGATTGGAGGGTTGTGGATGTTGTTCCCTTATTCAAGAAAGGGAGTAGGGATAGCCCAGGAAATTATAGGCCAGTGAGTCTTACTTCAGTAGCTGGTAGGTTGATGGAGAAGATCGTGAGGCAGGATTTATGAACATTTCAAGAGGCATAAAATGATTAAGAATAGTCAGCATGGCTTTGTCAAAGGCACGTCGTGCCTTATGAGCCTGATTGAATTTTTTGAGGCTGTGACGAAACACATTGATGAAGGTAGAGCCGTAGATGTAATGTACAGTCGGCCCTACCTATCCACAGGTTCCACATCCGTGGTTTCAACCAACCGCAGATCGGGATAAAAAAAAAAGGAAGTTCTCTCTCTTTCTTCTTATTCCCTAAACAATACAGTCTAACAACTATTTACATAGCATTTCCATTGAACAGGATTCCCCCGCTGTCCGAAAGTAAAGCGAGGAAGCAATTACCATTAATTTATATGGGAAAAATTTTTGAGCGTTCTCAGACCCATAAAATAACCTACCAAGTCATACCAAATAACATATTAAAACCTAAAATAACACTAACATATAGTAAAAGCAGGATTGGTATGATAAATACACAGCCTATATAAAGTAGAAATAATGTATGTACAGTATAGTTTCACTTACCAGAATCAGGAAGACAGCGTGCACAATGGAAGGTTCACGCATTTTTCTATAATACAATTCTTTGTAAGCACTCAAGCATCCTGCAAACCTGCCCTAAACCTACGTGCCCTTTCAAAATTAAAGTGATATTTTTCTGCAATCATTGCAGCACTGTCAATCGTAGCGAAAATCTCACGCAGTTCAAAGTTATGGCGGTTTGATGCTGAGATGCTGAGTGTTTGTTTTGCTGTTCTGGGACCCCTACTGCTTGTGATTTTTATGAATGACCTGGATGAGGAAGTGGAGGGATGAGTTAGTAAATTTGCTGATGACACAAAGGTTGGGGGTGTTGTGGATAGTGTGGAGGGCTGTCAGAGGTTAGAACGGGACATTTGGGATACAAAACTGGGCTGAGAAGTGGCAGATGGAGTTCAACCCGGATAAGTGTGAGGTGGTTCATACTGGTAGGTCAAATATGATGGCAGAATATGGCATTAATGGTAAGACTCTTGGCAGTGTCGAAGATCAGAGGGATCTTGCAGTCCAAGTACATAGGACACACAAGGCTGCTGCGCAGGTTGACTCTGTGGTTAAGAAACCATATGGTGCATTGGCCTTCATCAATCGTGGGATTGAGTTTAAGAGCTAAGAGGTAATGTTGCAGCTACAGTATGTAGGACCCTGGTCAGACTCCATTTGGAGTACTGTGCTCAATTCTGGTTGTCTCACTACAGGAAGGATGTGGAAACCATAGAAAGGGTGCAGAGGAGATTTACAAGGATGTTACCTGGATTGGGGAGCCTTATGAGAGTGGGTTGAGTGATGGAGGATGAGAGGTGACCTGATAAGATGATGAGAGGCATTGATCATGTGGATAGTCAGAGGCTTTTCCCCAGGGCTGAAATGGCTAGCATGAGTTTTAAGGTGCTTGGAAGTAGGTGTCAGGGGTAAGTTTTTAACGCAGAGAGTGGCGAGTGTGTGGAATGGGCTGCCGGCAGTGGTGGTGGAGGTGGAAACGATAGGGTCTTTTAAGAGACTCCTGGATGGATACATGGAGCTTAGAAAAATAGAGGACTATGGGTAAGCCTAGGTAGTTCTAAGGTACGGACATGCTTGGCACAACTTTGTGGGCCGAAGGGCCTGTATTGTGCTGTAGGTTTTCTATGTTTCTAACACTTCCTGCATCAAAGCATAGTGTACAACATGAATGGTTTATGTCCGCACGTCACTGAGGATACTTGCATTTATTGTTCCACCGTATTTGCCCTGGCAGGCTACGTCAGGATTCGGATGTAATGCTCTGTAAAGTCTTCGAGTCATAGAACACCACAGCACAGAGACTGGCCCTTTGACCCATCTAGTCAGTGCTAATATTATTCTGCCTCGTCTCAGCGATCTGCACCCAGACCGTAGCTCTCCACACCACCCCTTGCCATCCATGTCCCTTTCCGAATTTTTCTTCAATGTTGAAATGAAACCCGCATCCACCACTTCTACAGGCATCTTGTCCCACCCTTTCATCACCCACTGAGTGCAGACATTTCCCTTCATGTCCCCTTTAAACATTTCACCTTTCACCCTTAACCCATGACCTCTAGTTCTAGTCTCACCCAACCTCAGTGGAGAAAGCCTGCTTGCATTTACCCCTCATAAATTGGTAAAGGTATTGTTGAAACACATGGATTTTTACAAGAGTCGGGGGGGCTCAGAGTTAGCCTTATTGACACCAGATTTTTAATTCTCGATTTATTTAATGCTTTGAATTGAAATTACCCAGCTGGCCTGGGATAATTTGAATTTATCTCTGCTGATCAGTGGTGCAGAACTCCAGCTATCAATGCAGCAATTTGACTGCACCTTCTAAAGTTATTTTCTTTCTGTGGTGGTTACTGTAATTTGGAGAAGTGTGGCAAAGTGCACAACTTTGAAGGAGCAGCAGATTACTGACAGCCACTTATGGATTTCAGTGTTGACAGAGTATGTTTATACACCAGATCCTGCTGTAACGTTGGCGAATCTTGGCAGTGTGACCATCATTAAAACTATTGAGCTAGTTGGTGCTAATTTCTAATGGCTGAGCAGAACATTTACATAAATGCTATGATGGTTGGCAGAAATCGAGAGCATTCATGGAAGCTCTTTGAGGACCAGCTTGTGACTCCATAGGTCTCCTTCCTCTGGTGCTGTTTATTTGCCGATGATAGCTGGCTACGTCGTGATGACTGAAGATCTAGAATAAGTAGAGTTCTGTATCAGTGCTGGTGTCATTAACAAAAGAAAAGAAAAAACTGTGCTGAATTTATCGGATGATTTGGATCAAGCTCAAACATCTTTCAGTTTTTAACTTTAGTTCTTCCACTGTGGCTGCACTGTCAGCACAATGCTTTACAGTGCTAGTGATCACCAGTTAGGGTTCAATTCCTGCAAAGAGTTTGCCCGTGAAGAGTTTGCATTCATCCCATGACTGCGTGGGTTTCCACTGGGTGCTGGTTTGCTCCCACGTTCCCAAGAGTTGGTGAATTATGAGCATGTCTGCTGACACTTGCCAGCTGCCCAGCACGAGCCTCAATGGTTTGTTTTCACAGAAAACAATGCATTTCGTTCTATGTTTCAATGTTTCAATGTACAGGTGGCAAATAATGCTGATCTTTATCTTAAACATCTCGCACAATACGTGCTTATTTTTAACAGTGTACATTAAAGAATCCAACAAGAAAGAAGGCCAAACAGTATTCCTTTTTCAGGTATGCACTTGGCCTCAGAAGGAGAAGGGAGTACTGAAGTAGAAAATAATAAGAAAATGCATATAATTCCTTTTGCCCAACTTGGATCTTGGAATGATGTAAGTTGATAAGGTGATTGAGTGTTTTTGCCATTTGGTTAGATTGTGACTGATCCATAATGAATCCACAGGGATGATGCAATGTGCTGTAGCTTGCCCTGCACAGCAGAGACTGGGGATCTCGCCTGCCTCTTGATGTCTGCCAGAACCTGCAAAGCCTCTCCCTACCCCCTCTGTGTTCTGAGGCCGGCGAGTCGCCTCAGCTTTCGGGAGAATGTTAGCTGACCAAGTCTGATGCCACCACTGATCGAGAGCAGGAATCAGGCCTTCCAGTGGGATTGATTCCCTTGAAAGCTGGCCACGTATCCCAGGAGGCTGTCAGTCCCACTCACACTCCCTCCAATCCCTGTATCTTTCACTCTTCCATTGTCTCCTTATTTCCTTGTCACATTCTTCTGCAACTCTATCCCTCTTCCCTTCCCTGTCTCGCCATCTTCAACCTGCCCCTCCTCCTCCTTGCATCTTGCTTTCTTCCTCTGCCTCTCCATCTCCCATCCCTCCATCACTGTTTCACCCTCTCTCTTCCAATGTAGCATGACTCCCCCACTTCTCTAGTGACACCCCATTCTTACCCCTCCCCTCTCCCAATCTTCTTCTCCCCCTTCCCCAGATGTCTGACCCCACAGCAACTTAGTTAGAAGAATCCTCTTATGAAATACTATTCCCATTTGATTGAATTGTTTGTCTAACATAAATCAATGGTGATCTATTTAAGAGACAGTGGAACTTGTTTTTCTTTCTTCACTTTTCAGAATCAGGATCCCACTGGCAAGACCAGCATTCATTGCCCATTTGAACTGTCCTTGAGATGGTGGGGGTGAGATGTCTCCCTGAAATACTATGGTCCACAGTGTTGTCAAAGGAAATGAAATTTTAAATCCAGAGGACCAGAGTTGCATTTCCAAATCAGGGTGTTGTGTAACTTAGAGGGGAACCTGCAGGTGGCAGTATTTCTAGATATCCTGTAGCCTTTGTACTTCATGGCTAGAGGTCACAGCTTTGTAGATGATGTAAAGGTTTTGGAGTTACTTGCGAATCTATAGTTAATTCCAGTAGCTAAAGAACATTTGTTTCTTTATGTCCTCTAAAGCAACTTTTATGTCTGGGTATCCTCCAACATGATGGCATCAACCTTAATTTCTTTAACTTCTGGTAATTTCTCTCCTCCGCTGCCTTCTCTCCTTTCTATTTTCCATTGATACACCATGCAGATATCTGATGATGGAGGAGAAGAAGCTATTCCCAAAATGTTAAGTCTGTGTACTTCTATCCGATGGTTGTGATAAGAGGGCATGTCTCTGCTTTCTCTACTGTCGTTGTTATTTTGTAATGGAAAATATTTGTAATTTTATTTTATAATGGAAAGTAGAAAATATCTGACTACTTATGTATATTCCAAATATCATAATCTAATTAGTTTCATTGGCATCTTCTCTTGTAATAATGGTTTCAGATCCATTTGAGGATATGCAGTCCTCTTAATTTGAAAACTCAGGCATCAGTAAAAGTGACCATGAAATTATCTTTATAAAGTCCTAGCTGGTTCATTGTTGACTGTTAGGAAATGGAACTTGCTCCCCTGACATGGTGTGTCTAATGACAAGAACTCAGCACAAATATTGTGATGAAAGGTCTCTTTTCACAGATGCTGCCTGACCTGCCAAGTGCTTCCAGAATTTTCTGTTCTTATTTCAGATTTGTAGCCACTGCAGTTTTTGATTTTCAAAACGAATGTTGTTGGCTTCAAAGTTTCCTCTGAGACAAGCCCTCCTTTAATTAAACCACTATGGCTGGTTGAAGTTGCAGACCCATTATTGTGACATAGCAAAGATTGTCATTGTCACCATAAGACAAAGGAGCAGAAGTAGGCCATTCGACCCATCGAGTCTGCTGCGCCATTTTATCATGAGCTGATCCATTTTATCCTATTTAGTCCCACTGCCCCGCCTTCTCACCATAACCTTTGATGCCCTGGCTACTCAGATACCTATCAATCTCTGCCTTAAATACACCCAATGACTTGGCCTCCACTGCTGCCCGTGGCAACAAATTCCATAGATTCACCACCCTCTGACTAAAAAAATTTTTTCGCATTTCTGTTCTGAAAGGGCGCCCTTCAATCCTGAAGTCATGCCCTCTCGTACCAGACTCCCCCATCATGGGAAACAACTTTGCCACATCCACTCTGTCCATGCCTTTTAACATTCGAAATGTTTCTATGAGGTCTCCCCTCATTCTTCTAAACTCCAAGGAATACAGTCCAAGAGCGGACAAACGTTCCTCATATGTTAACTCATACGTTCCTCAATGCTCATATTCTGGAAATACCTTTTATAAAAGGACTCTGTCTTAATATGTTGTACAAACCAAAGAGATGCCCTTTCATTCATGGGAATCCTTTAATTCATCGAGGAGGTAACTGAATAAGTGGAGCTCTACTGCTTGATTTAGACAATTTTTGGATCCAGAAGCCCTTTATAAAAGAAATCTTTTAACTGTTTCAAAGCGGACTAATTCATGTGGCTAAAATCCTTGCACATCTGCAATGCAGAGGTTGGTGAAGGGTATCATTCCTTGTCCTTGAAGACATTGAATGCATGGAACAATCTGTCTGGATGGCACTCAGGCCAAACTTCTCACTCCCTCTCGGAACAATAATAAACCGATTACCAGATATTGTGAAAATCGATAATGAATGGCTAACATAGGGGATGAAGATGAAACAGATTTGAGGAGAATGCCATTAATTTCAGTGAATTTCCAGCAGAGAAGTTTTATTTTTCCCCCCACTTGATGAAATCTATCAACCCTACAGGACTGAAGGACAAAACAGAGTAGGACACACAGTGAATTATAGGGCACTGACTGAGGTGTGGGGCAGAAAAGAGGGATCTGGAAATACAGAGCCGAAATTCCTTGAAAGTGGCATCATGGTTTTATAGGGCTATAAAAATAACTTTTGGCACATTGGTCTTCTGAAATCAAAGTATCAAGTACAGAAGTTAGGATATTATGTTGAAGTTGGAGAGGCCTAATTTGAAGTATTGTAGCTCTGGACACTTACTTTCAGGAAAGATGTTAATGTGATATTAATAAGAAGTGGCAGATGGAGTGCATCCCAGATAAGTGTGAAGTGGTTCATTTTGGTAGGTCAAATATGATGGCAGAATATAGTATTAATGGTAAGACTCTTGGCAGTGTGGAGGATCAGAGGGATCTTGGGGTCCGAGTCCATAGGACACTCAAAGCAGCTGCGCCGGTTGACTCTGTGGTTAAGAAGGCATACAGTGCATTGGCCTTCATCAGTCGTGGAACTGAATTTAGGAGCCGAGAGGTAATGTTGCAACTATATAGGACCCTGGTCAGACCACACTTGGAGTACTGTGCTCAGTTCTGATCGCCTCACTACAGGAAGAATGTGGAAGCCATAGAAAGGGTGTAGAGGAGATTCGCAAGGATGTTGCCTGGATTGGGGAGCATGCCTTGTGAGAATAGGTTGAGTGAACTCGGCCTTTTCTCCTTGGAGCGACGGAGGATGAGAGGTGACCTAACAGAGGTGTTTAAGATGATAGGCATCGATCGTGTGGATAGTCAGAGGCTTTTTCCCAGGGTTGAAATGGTTGCCACAAGGGGACACAGGTTTAAGGTACTGGGGAGTAGGTACAGAGGAGATATCAGGGGTAAGGTTTTTACTCAGAGAGTGGTGAGTGCATGGAATGGGCTGCCAGCAACGGTGGTGGAGGCGGATATGATAGGGTCTTTTAAAAGACTTCTGGATAGGTACATGGAGCTTAGTAAAATAGAGGGCTATGGGTAAGCCTAGTAATTTCTAAGGTAGGTAGGGACATGTTCGGCACAACTTTGTGGGCCGAAGGTCCTGTATTGTGCTGTCGGTTTTCTATGTTTCTATGTAAGATTGAAGGAGTACAGAGACAATCAGCAAGGATATTAAAAGGACTTAAGGACGAGTTATACGGAAAGGCTAAAGAGGTTAGGACTTTATTCCCTGAAGCGTAAGAGTATGAGAGGTTTGATAGAGGTGTTCCAAATTATGAGTATAGATAGGGTAAATTCAAGCAGGTTTTTTTTCCACTGAGGTTAGGTGAAACCAGAACTGGAGGTCATAAGTTAAGGGTGAAAGGTGAAATATTTAAGGACAATCTCACTTAGAGGGTGCTGTGTGTGTGAACCAGTCTGCCAACACAATGTGTTGATGTCAATTGAAGGGTCTTTGGCTGTGTTGGTTGCTTAGTCAGGGTAGCAGGAAGTGTAGACAAAGTCAGTGGAGGGAAGGTTGTTTTCAGTGAGACTATGACTGTGTTGGGTGACCTCTGGTAGTTTGTGGGTCAGTTGGAATTTGAGTAGGTTCACTTCAGGCTTCAAGGACATCAGTAACAGCTGTTCCAGTCTCAGGTGCTCATCTGGCATTTTCTTTTAAACTTACAATTACAAAAAGCACCAGTTGTTAAATTTGCTGTGGTAAATTAGTGGGAAATGCAGAGAGGGAGAGAGACAAAGCATTTTGAAGATGCACACTAGAGACACAATTAAAGCTTAATGGGATTTAGGCCGTGAGATAATGAACTATTTAAATGATGGATACTCCATAGGATAATTGGCATCGATCAAGCCTACTTTTATCTCTGCCAGCGACAAAGCTGAACTTAAATATATAGCAACAGTGGCTCTATATTTGGCTCGCAGAGATAGTGGCCACAATGGGGGTAAACGTGATGGTGTGTCACATGGTCATGCATGAAGACAATGTAATTTAAACTGCATTACCATCTTTTGAGTATGACCCTGCAATATTAAACCACGTTATTGAGCTGTAGAGCTGCAGAAGGAATCAGTGGAATTGGAATATATCTGCTGATGTAGCTTTAGGACTAGAACATAACATGACTGCTCTATATGCTACTGATTCTGGGCAAGAGAGCACTGAACCACAGTGACATGTTCCAGGGAGCTTACACAACTTCTAAATATACTTCTGAA
Organism: Mobula birostris; assembly: GCF_030028105.1. NCBI lineage: Eukaryota > Metazoa > Chordata > Chondrichthyes > Myliobatiformes > Myliobatidae > Mobula > Mobula birostris. The sequence continues at coordinate 206,742,672 of NC_092372.1, forward strand.
CTATTTTCACTGCAATCTTAAACCTGTAATTTCCCTTTAAATCATGTACATTTAAATGGTTGTAATGAACTAGTGACTTCATGATCTTCTGAAGGACTCGTCGTACTTCACTCTCAAGCATACATGTATGGTACCTTTAAGCAGATGAAGGTACATTGCCATGGCCGTATGAGAGGGAGGAGGGGAGGACTCCAAGCTAGACTGAAATACAAGGGAATGAAATGTGCTCCACCCAGTATCTCCAGCAAATGTATGATTACTGGAGAACAAGATTGAGGACCTAAGGGCAAGATTTTTGTATTGGGAAATGAAGAATTGCAGTGTTCTGTGTTTCATGGAGGCATGGCTCACTCCGGACATGCTGGCTATGTCAATAAAACCCGAGGTCTTGATATACTGGATGGACTGGACTGCTGATTTGGAGAATGTAAAAGGTGGAAGTCTGTATTTTACGATAAAAGCTTTGTGGTGCTCAGATACAGTTGACCCCTCTTTGTGGCTAGTTGACAAAATATTCAGATAGGTATTTTATTTGGAAATCATTGCATGCTGCACAGATTTTGTATCTTAATTACAGAGGAGACATGAAATTGAACAAGATAATGAACATAGTTATGTTGCTTAGTCATTTTTTCTCCCTCCTGTCTTTGGCATTTACCCACTCTTTGTTTGTGATTTGATTCATTAGGCTAAAACCTCTTTCACAGCCACTGCTAGATGCAAGAAAGGTTCTGCCAATGTCCATCAATTTCACAAAAATTTCATTTTGAAGTGGAAATGTCACCATTTCAGAAGAGCTGCTAACGAGCTTGGATCTTTTTTTTCTTGAACAGCTAATTTGAAGTCACTGTACTGTTTAACTATGACAGTATTTTCATCAGGAAAATCGAAATATTTTCCATACAAGGCACTGACTTGTTCCTTGTCAAAACTGAAGTCACAATCTGCAAGCACAGCAAAACCAAAAGCTACCCATTCTTGTAGCTCATCCTCAGGAAACCTCTCTTGTAAATGAACACAGAGAAGGTTTGTAAAGGTCAGTGAAGAATTTGTATCAACTGTCATGTTTTTGCACTTCTTTGCTATTTCTTCAAACATGTCTTTTTGAATAATCCTGTTGATACTGTCAAGAAATTCAAATGCATAATTTTTGTTTGTCCAGCTGTCCGGGACTTGAATGCACTTTTCTCGTATTTTGGAGCTTTTAGTTTAGCAGTTTCTACTGTTTCATTAAGCTATTCTGCTTTAAATGAACTAGCAGTTCTTTTGTGCTTCCCAAACAAGAGAAAATCTGCAGATGCTGGAAATTCAAGTAACACACACAAAATGCTGGAGCAGCTCAGCAGGCCAGGCAGCATCTAAGGAAGAGAGTACAGTTGACGTTTCAGGTCAAGACCCTTCATCAGGTCTGGAGGAAAAAGATGAGGAGTCAGAGATAGAAGGTGGGAGGAGGGGAGGAAGAAACACAAGGTGATAGGTGAAGCCAGGAGGGGGAAGAGGTGAAGTAAAGAGTTAGGAAGTTGATTTGTGAAAGAGATACAGGCTGGAGAAGGGGGAATCTAATAGGAGAGGACAGAAGGCCATGGAAGAACGATAAAGGGGGAGGACCACCAGAGGGAGGCAATGGGCAGGAAAGGAGAGAAGGTGAGAGAGGGAAATGGGAATGGGGAATAGAGAAGGGGGGGGCATTACTGAAAGTTTGAGAAATTGATGTTCATACCAACAGGTTGGAGGCTACCCAGACAGAATATAAGGGTTGCTCCTCCAACCTCACCATGACAGTGGAGGAGGCCATGGATGGACATGTCAGAATGGGAAGTGGAATTAAGATGCGTGACCACTGGGAAATCCTGCTTTTTCTGGCAGATGGAGCGTAGATGCTCGGCGGAACGGTCTCCCAATCTATGTTGGCTCTCACCAATATACAAAAGGACACACGGGGAGCACTGGATACAGTAGATGATCCCAACAAATGCACAGGTGAAGTGTTGCCTCACCCAGGAGGACCATTTAGGGCCCTGAATGGTAGTGAGGGTGGAGGTGTAGGGGCAAGTGCCAGGAGAGAGATCCGAGGAGAGGGATGTATGGACAAGGGAGAGCAACCCCTGCGGAAAGCAGAAAGTGGGGGCGGTTCCTGAAGTTAGAGTTATCTACTGGATGAGGAGGCTGGTGGGGTAGTAGGCGAGGACAAGGAACGCTGTCCCTGGTGGGGTGGGGGGAGGATGGGGTGAGGGCAGATGTGCATGAAATGGAAGAGATGCGGTTGAAGGCAGCATTGTTGGTGAAGGAAAGGAAGCCCCTTTCTTTGAAGAAGGAGGACATTTCCATGATTTTGGAATGAAAAGCCTCATCCTAAGAGCAGATGCGGCGGAGATGGAGAAATTGAAAGAAGAGGATGGCATTTTTACAAGTAACAGGGTGGGAAGAGGTATAGTCCAAGTAGCTGTGAAAATTAGCGGGTTTGTAATAGGTGTCAAAGGTGGTGATGAATCAGCCGATAGGAGGGAGATTGAAAATCTGTTTGAGTGGTGCCACAACAACAACCTCTCACTCAATGTCGGCAAAACCAAACAGCTAATTATTCTGCTTTTTTAGAAGTTTTTTGTGAAGATTCAGCATGACACCTAAAACTCTGACAAACTTCTATAGATGTGTGGCAAAGAGTATATTAATTGGTTGCATCACGGCCTGGGATGGAAACGGCATTGCTTTTGAATGGAAAATCCTACAAAAAAATAGTGGATATGGATGGCCCAGTCCACCACGGGTAAAGCTTGCTCACCATTGAGCATATCTGTACAGAGCACTGTCACAGAAAAGCAGCATCCATCATCAAGGAGTCCCACCACCCAGATCATGCCCTCTTCTCGCTGCTGCTATGAGGAAGGACGTACAGGAGCCTCAAGACCTGCACTATCAGGTTCAGGAACAGTTATTACCCCTCAACTAGGTTCAGGAGCAGTTATTACCCCTCAACTTGAAACAAATGGTTGAAGGATAATAACTGTTCGTCACTCAATTTCACTCACCCCATCACTGAACTGTTCCCACAACCTTTGGACCCCAGTTCAAGGACTCCTCATCTCATGTTCTTGATATTTATTGCTTATTCGTATATCTATTTATTTGTTTGTTTGTATTTGCACAGTTTGTTGTCTTTTGCACAGCGGTTGTTTGTCCATCCTGTTGGGTACGGTCTTTCATTGATTCTATTCTGTTTCTTTGGTTTAGTGTATTATGCCCGCAAGAGAGAGATTTTCAGGGTTGTATATGGTGACATATACTGTATGTAATTTGATAATAAGTTTGCTTTGAACTTTGATTAAGGATGGTTTTCTGGGCATAAGTTTCTCTCATCTACCTCAGTATTTAATAATGCTTACACCTTCCTGAGTCTTACAGCACACACTTTGGAAATAGAATTTATCAGTTTAGATTAGATTAGATTATGAGGACACTGAGTCCTTGTTTACTGTCATTTAGAAATGCATGCATGCATTAAGAAATGATACAATATTCCTCCAGAGTGATATCACAAAAAAAGGACAAACCAAAGACTAACACTGACAAGACCACATAATTATAACATATAGTTACAGCAGTGCAAAACAATACCATAATTTGATAAAGTGCAGACCATGGGAACGGTTAAAAAAAGTCTCAAAGTTCCGATCAACTCCCTATAGTCCCCGATAGCAGGTGACAGAAGGGAGACACTCTCTCTGCCATAAACCTCCAGGCACCGACAACTATTGATGCATTGGAAGCACCTGACCACAGCCGACACTGAGTCTGTCCGAAAACTTCAAGCCTCCGACCAGCCCTTCGACACCGAGCACCATCTCTGCCGAGCGCTTTGACCCCGTCCTGGCTGCCGAGCAACAAGCAAAGCCGAGGACTCGGGGCCTTCCCTTCCGGAGATTATGGATTACGCAGTAACAGCGGCAGCGAAAAAGGCATTTCAGAAGTTTCTCCAGATATTTCTCCATTCTCTCACATCTGTCTCCATCAAATTAGGATTGTGCAAGGCACCCTACTTGACAGATTACAGATATCATTCACCGGAGTGGTCGCGCAAGCTGTGTCACACCACCATCTTCCCCTCCTTTAAAGCTTACTCCACTTTATTGCATTTCATTATGGACCAGGTAACAGCACGTTGCTTATCTTCTGGCTAAAATAATGCTATTTTGAATTGAAGGCAAACAGTAACACAGCACAGACCCAGGACCTTTGGCCTGACTTGTCCATGCTGACCAAAATGTCCATCTAAGCTAATCCCATTGGCCTGCATTTGGCCAAAATGGAAAGTGTACATTAAGTGTTGTTGTTGTCCCTGTCTGAATTACTTCCTGTGGCAGCTTGTTCATTTAAAGTGCTTCAAAGTAAATTTATTGTCGAAGTACAGATATGTCATCGTATATTGCACTGAGATTCATTTTCTTGTAGGCATTCAGAGTAAATGCAAATAAGCACAATTGAATCAATGAAAAACTGCACACAGTGAAGATGGATCACCAATGTGCAAAAGACAACATAGCGTGCAAATACAAAAAAGAAAAAAAAACAAAATAATAATTGTAAATAAATAGGTAATAAATATTGAGACAGGAATTGTAGAGTCCTTGATAATGAGTCCATAGGTTGTGGAATTAGTTTGGTGCTAGGGTGGGTGAAGTTATCTTCTCTGGTTCAAAAGCCTCATTGTTGAGGGGTATTAGCTGTTCATGAACCTGGTGGTGAGTGACCTGAGACTTCTGTACTTCTTTTCTTATGGCAGCAGTGCAAAGAGACCATGGCCTGGATGGAGGCGTTCTTTGGTGATGGATGCTGCTTTCCTGTGACAGTTCTCTGTGTCGATGTGCTCAATGGTGTGGAGAGCTTTACCACGATGGACTGGGCTGTATCCACTGCTTTTTGTAGGCTTTTCCATTCAAGGGCATTGGTGTTTCCATACTAGGCTGTGATGCAACTGGTCAGTATACGCAGCACCACACACCTATCAAATGGTGCAAGCTGAATCATCTGCAGCTCAACATCAGTAAGAGCAATGAGATGATGATGGGCTGTAGGAAGACCAGGTCTGCACTGCTCCCTGTTACTATTGATGGTGAGGATGTGGATGTGGTGAGGGCCTACAAGTACCTGGTGGTTGACCTGGATGACAGACTTTAGTGGAGCACCAACACAGAGGCTGTGCATAAGAAGGGCCAGAGTCACCTCTACTTCCTGAGGAGACTGAGGTCCTTTGGAGTACGCAGGCCTCTCCTTCACATACTCTACCAGTCTGTTGTCACCAGTACAATCTTCGATGCTGTGGTGTGCTGGGGCAATGGCATCAATGTGAGTGATGTCAACAGGCTCAATAAACTGACTAGAAAGGCTGGCTCTGTTATAGGAATCAAACTGGATGCACTGGAGGCTGTGGCAGAACAAAGGACCCTACAGAAAATTCTGGACAATGTTTCTCACCCTCTGCTTGCCACCTTGGCTGTACAGAGAAGCACTTTTAGTAATAGACTAAGACAACTGCACTGCTCCAAAGAGCGATAAATGAGGTCATTCTTACCCTTGGCCATTAGGCTGTATAATGAGTCAATCTATAGCTGGGGAAGTGATGATCCCTGCCTCCCTCCATTAGTCTGCTTGAGGTAACTTATCTTTTGTTCTTTCGTGCTTCTGATATTTGTATATTTGCATATCTGTGCACTTGTAATGCTATTCTGACACTGTAATTTCCTTTAGGATCAATAAAGTATCAATCTAGCTACAGAACCACTCTCTGCATGACGAAGTTTCCCATCATGTCCCTTATAAATCCTAGTCTTCTCACCTTAAATCTAGGCGCTCTGGTTTTTGATTCCCTTTGCTTGGGGAAAATACTGTGGTAAAAAGTAATCACTCTCTCAACACCCCTCATGATTTTATAATACCTTTATTGATCATCTCTCAGTCTCCTATGTTCCAAGGATTAAATTTCTAGCAGCCTATCTAGCCTTTTCCTATAACACAGATACTCAAAGTGTTTGCCTGTGATTATCAAATCATATTGTTCTGAAGATTTGAAATTGGTTTTAATATTAACAAATGAGCTGAATTCAAGTCAAATTCAGAGTGCAGCCTGTGACCTCAGGCTGACATTGGACAGAGAATGCTGTCAAGAATCTGGAGTAAAATTGAAATTAATGGGAGCTCTGTGGATAAAATGTAACTCGCTGAAATTATACCTTGGAAATCAAACAATTCAGTCCTATTTCAACACTCAGAAATGTCTGACATCAACCTTCAGTTGTTTTGTTAGTCACGTTCTATCTATCATAAGGTCAGTGGAGCAGACTTGCTGGGTCAAATGGCTGAATTCTCCTCCTGTGTTGGTTCCTATGGTTGTCATAGCAAGGGGATAAACACCCACTGCCTATAATGTGCTCCAAATGGCGTGCGACTCACTAACAGCCTCTGACAGCAAGTCAAATTCTTGGCCTTCACGTGTGGCTTAGCTACTAGGCCCAGCAGAACTGTTCCTTCTGACAAGAGAATGGGCAAAGGTGGACCACTGGCACCTCAAAACCAGTTGCTTCTGTCAGGTGGGGCTACAGCATTGGACTAGGAGAAGAAAAACTCTGATTTTAAACCTCCGCTGCCTTACGGCCATGCTCACCTATGGGAAAGGCCTTGGGAGTAAACCCCGAGGAAGAAATCCAGAGCCGGGGTCCCTAAGGCAGTTTGATCTTGTTTACAACTTCATTCTGGCAACCTCTGCGATGACACTGGTGCCAAGCTGTATCACGGCTTGCCCTTCCCTTGGACTACATCAGTGACGTGGAGAGGGGGAGCCTACTGCACGAGCAACAGCCGGTTCTTCAAATCTTCCCGCCCAGGCTTACGCCCCAGAGAGGGACACAGTCCACCAGAGGCGCAAACCCACGATCCCCTGGTATCAACAGCTGCCTGCTACCATGTCTGCTGGTCAGATGATAATTTTACTGCATTGAGTTCAAATGGCAGCTTCTCAGACAGTGAAACTATCTGTAGCCATGTACAGCCCTAGATTGCATTCAGGCTTGGATGGCTGTGACAATACCATTGTACCACACAAGTGCTAGGCACAAGGCTCCACATAACAACTTCACTCTGGTATTCACCAACAGTAAAATCCAATCAACACCAAAAGTAGTGTTGGTAGTCACCATTTTACCATTGATTAAGCACTTAACTGGGCCAGACACATGAAAGTAAAACAGGAGATATTGAAAATACTCATCCAATCTGGCAGCATATGTGAAGAGTGAAAGGGTATTACCTTTCATCAGAATACAAGTATCGTGGCTGCATAATTAAGTCAAAGGTTGGGAATCTTGCCTCAAATACATCACTTCGTTGATTCTAAAACCTGTCCACCAACTATAAGATACAAGTCCGACATGAGATGCAGCATGTTCCAATGTCCTGGATAAATGCAGTTCTAACAACATCTGAGACTTTTGACGTCCAGAGCAAAACAACCAGTTTGATGGTACATCACTCATCACAGTGGAGAGCATTCTGACAGGCTGCATCACTGTCTGGTATGGGGCGGGGGATACTGTACAGGACCGAAAGAAGCTGCAGAGGGTTGTAAATTTAATCAGCTCCATCTTGGGTTCTAGCCAACAAAGTACTCAGGACATTTTCAAGGAGCGGTGTCTCAGAAAGGCAGCGTCCATTATTAAGAACCTCCAGCACCCAGGGCATGCCCTTTTCTCACTGTTACCATCAGGTAGGAGGTACAGAAGCCTGAAGGCACACACTCAGCGATTCAAGAACAGCTTCTTCCCCTCTGCCATCTGCTTCCTAAATGGACATTGAACCCTTGGGCACTAACTCACTTTTTAAGTATATATTATTTCTGTTTTTTACACAAATTTTAATCTTTTCGATATGCGTATACTGTAATTGATTTATTTATTACTATTATTTATTTTGTTTTTTTTCTTCTATATTATGTATTGCATTGAACTGCTGCTAAGTTAACAAATTTCGTCACATGCCGGTGACGATAAACCTGATTCTGATTCTGATTCTGACTATAAATGTTCGCATCTCCAGCAGTGACATACTCACCACTACTCTGTCTGCACTTGCCTCTGCCTTGGGAAATCAGCCAACATAATCAAGGACCTCCCCCACCCATGGACATGGAGAAGATATTTCCAGTTTTGGGAGAGCCTAGTACCAGAAGGCACAGCCTCAGAATGAAGGGAAGTCCCTTTAGAACAGAAATGGGGTGGAATTTCTTCAGGTAAAAAAAGGATCAGCTATGATTGAATGATGGATTAGACTCGATGGGCCAGATGGCCTAATTCTGCTCCTATGTTTGATGGTCTTATAGTAACGGATGGTGAATCTGTGGAATTCATTGCCACAGGTGGCTATGGAGACCAAGACATTGGGTGTATTCTGTTAAGTATCCATCCTGAACACTGGGTCATAGGGCCTCTGCTGGTAGCTCTGGATCAGGACAGTCTTTAATTTCAATTTTTTTTTACCTGGCCATGTAGGTTCTGGCCCAGCCCCTTTCCTTTTTTGGACTTCTTCCAATTAGCTGCTTGTCTCCTCATTTGCACCCATCTGTTTCTAATTTTCACTCATTACCCTGTCCATTTAAACCTGCCTTGACTAGCACTCTCTGCTAGTTTGTCCCAGTTCTGACCTGTGTTGTTCTAGGCTGTTGTTGTGACTTCTGCCAACTGATTTTGCCTGTTCTTGGAGCTGATTTTTGCCTGTGTGCTCTGGATTATCTGCCCTTGCTGGACTGCCTTTCCTGGGTAAGACCTCTGCCTGCCATTTTGAATTTGTGCCTGCCTTCTGCTTTTGAAAGACTGTTGCCTTTGTGCTCCCTAATAAATCCTGGTGAAAAAGTAGTTATCAGTCTGCACTTGAGTCCCTCTGAAACCTGACAGTATTCAAAGCAGAGGTTGATAAGTTCCTGATTAGTAAGAGTGTCAAAGATTACAGAGAGAAAGCAGGAGAATCATAAATCAACCATGATTGAATGGTAAGCCAAACTTGATGGGCTGAATGGCCTAATTCTGCTCACCCTAATCATTCTCTTTCCTCCCTCATTCCATTGGGGAGAAAATACGAAAGCTTGAAAACATACAAGGACAGCTTCTATGCTGCTGTTATTAGGGACTTGAACAGACTTCTTGCATGATAAAGATCTCTCAATCTATCTTGAACCTAATTTATCTACCAGCACTACACCTTCTCTGTACATGTAACACTGTATTGTGCCATTCTGTCATTATTTTTTCACTTTGTAGTACCTCTGTGTATTTGTATTAGGAATAACATAAATAGATGATATGAAATCAAAAGCTTTTCACTGTATCCTGGTGCATGTGACAATAACAAGCCATTTACTGCTTACCAATTAGCAATTACCTGCAAAATGCATCTACCCTAAGTAGTGAAGCATCTATGATAGTATTCTATGATGTGTGGTGGAGAATATATTGACTGCTTGCGTCACAGCCTGGTATGGAAATGCCAGTGCACTTGAACGGACAATCCTACCAACAGTAGTGGATGTGGCCCAGTCTATCATGGGTAAAACTTTCCCCACCACAGAGCACATCTACACGGAGTGTAGTCGCAGGAAAGCAGCATCCATCATCGAGGACCCCCCCCTACCATGTCCTTTTCTCACTGTTGCCATCAGGAAAAAGGTAGAGGAGTCTTAGGACTCATATGACCAGGTTCAGGAACAGTTATTACCCCTCAACAATCAGGTACTTGAACCAATGGGGATAACTTTACTTGCCTCCATCATTGAAATGTTCCCACAACCAATGGACTCGCTTTCAAGGACTCTTCATCTCATGAGCTCAGTATTTATTGCTTATTTATTTATATTATTTTTCCTTTGTATTTATATAGTTTGTTTGCCCATACTATAGGTTGTGATCATTAATTGATTCCATTTTGGTTCTTGGATTTACTGAGTATGCCCAAAAGAAAATGAATCTCAGGGTTGTATATGATGACACATATAGTATGTACTTTGATAATAAGTTTACTTTGAACTTTGAATTCCCTATAGGAGTGAATTCTGTAACCTGGCAGTAGGTAAAGGAGAACATTACCACCACCAGTTGTCCTCCATGTCATGCACTAACATGAAAAGGAAGTAGTTTATCATTACTGTTTCAACCTAATGGTTCACTGGGAATATCTTCACCAGATGCTATCTAGCTTGCTGAATATTTACAATGCTTTCTGATTTGATACAAAAAAAATAATTCAAGGATAATTGGAGGCTCTGATCCAACCAATCTTTCATGAGTAAACAAAACAAACATGGAAGATTATTTATAAACTTCAGGCATTTTCTGTTTTGAAGTGGTGCAGGGCTCTCTTCTTCAACCTGCACCATTATTGAGGTCACACTGGCTGTAATGTGCTCAGTTCTGGTTGTTCTGTTGTAGGAAGGGTATAATTAAGCTGGAAAAGGTGCAGAAAAGATTCAGGAGGTTATTACTGGTACTGGTGGGCTTGTGTTATGAGGCAGGATAGGCTGGGACTTTTTTGCCTGGAATGTAGGGTTCTGAGGGTGACCTTAGGGGTTCTTAAATTCTTGAGTATAGAAGTTTTTTTTTCCCCAGGGTGGCTGAGTCTAGAACTAGAGGTCATAGGTTTAAAGTGAGAGGAAATGATTTAAAGGGGACTTGAAGGGGAATTTGTGAGGGTGGTAGGTATATGGAATTGAGCTGTCAGAGGGCAATGTAGAGATGGGCACAATTACTGTGATTAAAAGACATTTAGACAAGTTAATGGATAGAAAAGTTTTAGTGTGATATGAGCCAAATGTAGTTAACTGGCACTAGCTTAGAGAGACACCTTGGTTGTCATGGAAGAGTAGACTGAAAGTCCTGTTCCTGTACTGTATAATTACGACTTAATAGAGCATAGCTCAAACACAAAGACTCCTTTCTCAAAATTTGATTGATTCCTGCTGTGAAATAATGCATCAGAAATGAATTCTTCAGTACTTTTCTCTTATTATTGAACCTTTAATTGAGTTGTAATTTGTGAACTAGAATACTCATCTTATTGCAGGTGCTGTTCAGTTCAGACAGTTGAACAGTAGTACATGAATGGAAACACGAGAAACTGCAGATGCTAGGATCTACAGCAACACACACAATGCTGGAAGGACTCGGGCAGTCAGTCAGCATCTATGGAGGGAAATGAATGTTTTGGGTTAAGACTCCTGATCTGGCGTCTGCAGGCAGAGAAGTTTGAGTTCAGCTGAAGGGTCTCCACCCCAAAGTATCATCTCCCTCCATCTCTGGACCTGCTGAGTCTCAGCACACTTTGTGTGTTGAATAAGTTTCTGGCATCATTTTAGGGCGCTGTGATCTCCAATGCACAGAGTTGGATTCCAGACCCTGGCACCACTAAATGCATATCTAGCAGCAGGAGATTTCAGTATCTTATTTAATTAATAATAAACTTTATTTCAAAAATAAGGACTTTTTTGATACGTATAAAACGTTTTGAGGATAATTACCAGTCGCAAAATTCTGCCCGAAAACTTCCATTGACTCTTATTCGTCACTGTTACTGCCACCGGATAAAGCCAGTGGGAACACAATTTAATTGGCAGCCACAATATTTTACCAGTAACTACAAGGCTTTCGTTAGTAAAGTTACAACCACAGTGTGAGACTTCTGTGCCAAGTCATGCACACTTAGGGATCAAAATACATTCCCTAGCAGGTTGCTATAGTAATAAAAATATGTAGTACTCTGCATCTGAAATTTGGTTCCATTGAAGTTATTGAATTTTTTGCTTGTCTCTTGATGCTGTCAGCACAATGTTTACAGCATAAACAGAAAAGATTCTGCAGATGCTGGAAATATAGAGCAAAATGCTGGGGGAGCTCAGCAAGTCCAGCAGCATCTATTGGGGGGGGGGGGTATAATCAGTCAACATTTTAGGCCAAGACCCAGCAGGTTGAATTTAACTCTATAGAAAACGCAAGATTCTGGAAATATGCAGCTGAGTAAGCAATGTCTGTTGTGAGAGAAACAGATAATGTTTCGGGTTGATAGCCTTCCATCATAACTGGGAAAATTTGGGAAAGTAAGGCATATCAAAGGTGCTGGTGAATGCAGCAGGCCAGGCAGCATCTCTAGGAAGAGATACAGTTGACATTTAAGACTGAGACCCTTCATTAGGACTAACTGAAGGAAGAGCTAGTAAGAGATTTGAAAGGGGGAGGGGGAGATCCAAAATGATAGGAGAAGACAGGAGGGGGAGGGATAGAACCAAGAGCTGGATAGGTGATTGGCAAAGGGATATGATAGGATCATGGGACAGGAGGCTTGGGGGGGGGAAAATCCAGAGGATGGGCAAGGGGTATAGTCAGAGGGAGAAGAAGGGGGGGGGGAGAGAAAGAATGTGTGTGTATATAAATAAATAACAGATGGGGTACAGGGGGAGGTGGGGCATTAGCAGAAGTTAGAGAAGTCAACGTTCATGCCATCAGGTTGGAGGCTACCCAGATGGAATATAAGGTGTTGTTCCTCCAGCCTGAGTGTGGCTTCATCTTTACAGTAGAGGAGGCCGTGGATAGACATATCAGAATGGGATGTGGAATTAAAATGTGTGGCCACTGGGAGATCCTGCTTTCTCTGGTGGACAGAGTGTAGGTGTTCAGCAAGACGATCTCCCAGTCTGAGTCGGGTCTCACCAATATATAGAAGGCCACAGTGGGAGCACCGGATGCAGTATATCACCTCAGCCTACTCACAGGTGAAGTGTCGCCTCACTTGGAAGGACTGTCTGGGGCCCTGAATGGTGGTAAGGGAGGAAGTGTAAGGGCATGTGTAGCACTTGTTCTGCTTACAAGGATAAGTGCCAGGAGGGAGATCAGTGGGGAGGGATGGGGGGGGGGGGGGGGAATGAATGGACAAGGGAGTCGAGTAGGGAGTGATCCTTGCGGAAAGCGGGGGGAGGGGGAGGGAATGATGTGCTAGTGGTGGGATCCCATTGGAGGTAATGGAGAATAATATGTTGGACCCAGAGGCTGGTGGGGTGGTACATGGAGACCAGGGGAACCCTATTCCTGGTGGGGTGATGGGAGGATAGAGTGAGAGCAGGTGTGTGAAACACATTCTTTCCCTCTCCTTTTTCTCCCTCTGTCCCTCTGACTATACCCCTTGCCCATCCTCTGGGTTTCCCCCCTCCCCCTTTTCCTTCTCCCTGGGTCTCCTGTCCCATGATCCTCTCATATCCCTTTTGCCAATAATCTGTCCAGCTCTTGGCTCTATCCCTCCCCTTCCTGTCTTCTCCTGTCATTTTGGATCTCCCCCTCCCACTTTTGAATCTCTTACTAACTCTTCCTTCAGTTAGTCCTGATGAAGGGTCTCGGCCCGAAACGTTGACTGTACCTCTTAGAGATGCTGCCTGGCCTGCTGCGTTCACCAGCAACTTTGTGTGTTGCTTGAATTTCCAGCATCTGCAGAATTCCTCGTGTTTAAATTTGGGAAAGTAACAATTTTTAGGGAGATGTATGTGTAGTAGGTGGGCAGACAGGACAGAACGATAGGTCTATGATAGAAAGGAGGATGGGTTTGCTTTGGCCTGGGCAGAGCAGATCATGAACACCAAATTAGTTAGTGTTACTGTTTCACCTGGAACACCTGCCTGGGACACTAAAAGTTAATGTGGGAAATACTTAGCAGGCCAAGTAGTGTCTATACAGAGAAGAATAGGTGGGTGGGCTTATATCATAACTAGCTAATTCTGACACAAACAGGAAAGGCTGGATATCTGATATTGTTTAATTCAATATTGACTTGAGGGTTACAATATGCCAAAGGTGTTGTTCTGTAACTTTATATTTGCTTTGATAGGACAGTGCAGGAGGTCAAAGACAGCGTCAAAATGGGAGTGGAATAGAGATGGCTGAAAGATCAGGATCAATTTGTGGATGGAGGAGATGTGCTCTTCAAAGTGGTCACCCAAACTCCTGTAGTGTACCTATTCTGATCCAGTGTTATAAATGTTAACATTGCCTCTGAAATAATGAAATCAATTTATTTCCTGTCTTTCCTGTCCTTCTTACTGTCCTCCTGACTTTATTGATGCTAATATTGTAAATGTTGATGTTTTCCTTTCAAAATGCTCTTTATTTCTCTTGGGTTGAATATTTTGGGTTTAGACAGTCATGTAGACCAGATTTTGCTGAGTCCAGATGAAGTGTCTCGACCCAAAGTGACAACTGGCTCTCCATAGATGCTGCCTGACCTGCTGAGTGCTTCCAGCAGTTTGTTTATTGTTTATGTTGGATTACATATTATTATATGATATTCAGTGGTAAAAGGGCACCATGGAAGTGCAGCAGTTAACTCAACACTTCACAGCGCCAGCAATTTGGGTCTCATTTCCTGCCGCTGTCCGTAAGAAGTTTGTATGTTCTCCCTGTGACCATGTGGGTTTCCTCTGGGTGCTCCAGTTTCCTTCCACTGCCCAAAGACGGGAGGAGAAGATGGCAGCGCGACACAACGCACGCGGCCGTTCCAAATGAATATCGTATGTGTAACTAGGGGAGCCGTGCACAATCCGGATTTAATGGAGGCAGCTGCGAGAGTACGGAGGAACACCCGGAGTAACTTCTGAAATGCTTGCTTCGCTGCCGCTGCTACTGTGCGATCGAGAATCTCTGGAGATGAGGGCCTCAAATCCTCGGCTTTGCCTATGACTTGTTGCCAGGGCCGGGGTTGGAATGTTCGGCAGAGATGGTGCTCGGTGTTGGAGGCTCGGAGTTTTCGGACGGACTCAGAGTCGAACTGTGGTGCTTCTAGGATGCTGCATTGGCAAGTTGGCGGCGCTGGAGGTTCACCGCCTGCGTGAGATGATGGGACTTTCGAGAGACTTTACCGTGCCCATGGTCTGTTCTTATCAAATTATGATATTGCTTTGCACTGTTGTAACTGTTATAATTATGTGGTTTTTGTTAGTTTTTACTCTGTCATGTGTTTTCATGATATCATTCTGGAAAAATGTATCATTTCTTAATGCATGCTTTACTAAATGACAATAAAAAGAGGACTGCGTGTCCTCATAATCTAAAAATTAAAATCTAAAAAGATGTAGAGATTAGGGTGAATAAATTGTGGGCATGCTATATTGGCAGCAGAAGCACATCAGACTGCATTGGTTGTTGATGCAAACGATGTATTTCACTTGATGTTTCAATGTACATGTGACAAATAAAGCTTTTAAAATAACAACAAAAATGCTACTACCTTCTGATGTGAGTAGTCTTTGAAGAGGTTAAGAAGGGGCAATATCCCCACCAGGACAGTCTGTTCTGGCAAGTCCTTGGAATATAAGTGTGCCTGGATGGAGTGCAAACATTATGCACTCTGAAAATCCATTGTCATGTTGGCCGTTTCAACTTAAAATTAATCTTTTGAAGACACCTTTATGCTCTGTTTTTCTTTTCATAGATTCTGCCTGACCAGCAGAGTATCTTCAGCTTTTTCTGTTTTCATTTCAGATTTCCAGCAATTGCTGTTTTATTGATTTTTCTTTGAGTGAGTGTGGCTTTTCACTCTGGCAGTCACAGACAGTTTGAGCTGATGTGAATTGATTATATTTGCTCAGCACAAGAGTTTTGCTTGACCGCAGTTGTGGCCCACACATGACTAGAATGCCAAGATTTTGTCAGTAACCATTTCACTTTAATCCAACTTTCATCCCTATTGCAAACCTACTCTAGTTGCAATCTTTCTCTTAAAAGCCATTAGTAGATGGTGTCTGCATTTAACCTGTCCTTTGAATGCTGTCTCATTCTTTAGTGAAAATCCAAGTAAAGTTATTGTCAAAGTATGTATATGTCACTGTAAACTATATTAAGCTTGAAGGTATTTAGAGGAAAATAAAGAAATACAGTAGAATCTACGAAAAACTATACATAAATAAAGGCTGACAAACAATCGATACGCAAAAGAAGGCAATCATGCATATAATAAAGTAAATCAGAGGTTCAAAGTAAATTTATTACCAAAGTACATATATGTCACCACATACAATGCTGAGATTCATTTTCCTGTGGGCATACTCTAAATCTATAGAATAATAACTATAACAGAATCAGTGAAAGACTGCCAACTTGGGTACTCAACCAGAGTGCAGAATGCAACAAACTGTGCAAATACAAAAAGAAAAATAATAATAAATAAATAAGCAATAAATATTGAGAATGTGACATGAAGAGTCCTTGAAAGTGAGTCTGTTGGTTGTGGGGAAATAGGCCAAGTGCTGTTGAGTGAAGTTACCCCCTTTGGTTCAAGAGCCCAATGGTTGAGGGATAATAACTGTTCCTGAACCTGGTGGTGTGGAACCTAAGGCTCTTGTAACTCTTGTCTCATGGTAACTGAGTCTGCCATATGAAGAACAAAAATTGCCTTTCAATGATAGTGCACAAATAAACTTGAGCTTTTTACATAAGGTGGTTAATTTTTTTATGAATGAAACATCCTGCTTTTTGGGCAGGTTTACTGGAGCTGTTAGGGAGGGTTTAAACTAATTTGGCAGGGGCATGGAATGGAGTCATAGAGCTGGGGTTGGGACAGTTGCTATACAAGTCGATGCAGTGTGTAGTGAGACTGAGGAAGACAGGCAGCTGATAAGGCAAAATTGCAGTCAGTGGGATGAGTTGAAATGTAACATGGGGGAAAAATTGAAAAAGGTGAGGAATATAGAACTTAGAGGTGTTATATTTGAATGCACATAGTATGTAGAATAAGGTAGATGATCTTGTAGCAGGGTTAGAGATTGGCAGGTATGACGTTTTTGGGCATCACTGAGCCTTGGTTGAAAGAAGATCATAGTTGGGAACTTAACATCCAAATATATGCATTGTATTGAAAGGACAGGCAGCTAGGTAGAGGAGAGTAGGGTGACTCTGTTGGTTTTTTTTAAAAAAAAAAAAAAAAAAAAAAAAAAAAAAGAAACCAAATTTTAGAAAGAGGTGACACAGGATTGGAAGATGTAGAATCCTTATGGGTAGAGTTAAGAAACTGCAGAGGGGAAAAGACTCCTATGGGAGTTACATACTGCCTTTGAACAGTAGCCAGGATATAGGCTGCAAATTATAATGGGAGATAGAAAAGGCATGTAAAAAGAGCAATGTTAAAATGGGATTTAAATATGCAGGAGATGGGTGAAAATCAGTTGGTGTTGGATCCTAAGAGCGAGAATTCGTAGGATGCCCATGAGGTAGCATTTTAGAGCCCGTTAGGGGAAAGAATATTCTGAATTGGGTGTTGTGCAATGAACCAGATTTGATTCGGGAGCTTAAGGTACAGAGCCCAGAAGAGAGTGATCATAATATGATAACATTCTCCCTACAATTTGAGGTGGAGAAGCTAAAGTCTGATATATCAGTATTACAGTGATGTAAAGGGAATTACAAAGGCATGAGAGAGAAGTTGGCCAAAGTTGATTGGAAGGGAATACGAGCAGTGAGACTATAAGATGGCAATAGCTGAATTTTCTGGGAGCAATTTGGAAGGTGCAGGATAGAGACGTCCCAAAGATGAAGGAGTATTCTAAAGGATGGATGATGCAACCATGGCTGACAAAAGAAGTCAAAGACAGCTTACAAGGAAAAGAAATATAGCAAAAATTAGTTGGAAGTTAGAGGATTGGGAAGCTTTTAAAAACCAGCAGAAGACAACTAATCTGTTAGGAATTCTTTGAAGAAATAACAGCCAGGATAGATAAAGGAGAGTTAAGTGGATTTTCAGAAGGTCTTTGAGACCACGCATGTGGATACTTAGCTATATAAGACCCCATGGTAGTACAGGATAGATACTAGCATGGATAGAAGATTGGCTGACTGGCAGGAGGCAAAGAACGGGAATAAAGGGGGCCTTTTCTGGTGGCTGCCAGTGATTAGTCATGTACTGTAGGGGTCAGTGTTGGGATTGTTTCTTTTCACATTAATAATTTGGATGATAGAATTGATGGCTTTGTGGCCAAGTTTGTGGATGATATGAAGATGGGTACAGAGGGGCAAGCATTGCTGAGGAAGCAGGGAGTCTGTAGAAGGACTTAGACAGATGGGGAGAATGGGTAAAGAAGAGGAGGATGGAATATAGTGTAGGGAAGTATATGGTCATGCACTTTGGTTGAAGGAGTAAAGGTGTAAACTATTTTCTAAATGGGAAGAAAATTCAGAAATAAGAGGTGCAGAGGGACTTGGGAGTCCTTGTGCAGGATTCCCTAAAGGTTAACTTGCAGGTTGAGCTGGTGGTAAAGGATGGCAAATGCAATGCTTGCATTCATTTCGAGCAGGCTAGGGTATAAGAACAGGGATGTAATGAGTCTTTATAAGGCATTGTTCAGACAGTTTTAGGTCCCTTTTCTGATAAAAGATGTGCTGGCAATGTAGAGATTCCAGAGCAGGTTCGCGAGAATGATTCTGGGATTGAAAGTGTTAACTTATAACGAGCATTTGATGGCCCTGGGTCTGTACTCACTGGAGTTTAGAAACTTATTGAATACGGTAAGGCCTAGATGGAGTGGATGTGGAGAGGATGTTACCTATAGTGGTGAATCTAGGACCAGAGGGCACAGCCTCAGAATAGAGGGATGCCTATTTAGAACAGAGATAAAGAGGAATTTCTTTCGCCAGCGGGTTGTGAGTCCGTGCAATTCATTGCCTGTGGGGGTCAAGTCATTGAGTATATCTGAAGCAGAGTTTGATAAGTTCTTGATTAGTAAGGACATCAGAGGAGGAAGCAGGAGAATGAGGTTGAGAGGGATAATAAATTGTTCTATTTATTATAAATTATTATTAATTACTATGATTAACATTGCACATTTAGATGGAGACGTAACAAAGATTTTTACTCCTCAAGGATGTAAGAAATAAAATCAATTCAATTCAATTTGCCCATGGATACTTACCTTACTTGCCTAAATTAGGCCCATATCCATCCATGCCTTGCCTCTTTACGTGTCTGTCTGAATGTAGTATGGAAGTTGAGCTAAGGTAAAGGTTAAGATAAAGCCCAGCAAGAAAGGTCTTTGAAGATCATAACGTCCCCTTGCACAGTAGGTACTGGATCCGTTTGGCATGCAAAGATGAGAAAAGGATGTAACAGAAGGATTCAAGGAATAAACACCAACTAGGGAACAATTACTAACTTTACCAAGTATCATGAGTTAGCTTGTCATTTCTAGTTATGATAAGGAATTTGAACTTACGCAAAGTTAGTCTATAAATACTAGTCAATTCTGTACAGAATTCGCTCTTCTCTGTTCAAACTTAAGAACAGTGAGGTGACAGAGGCCATGCAGTTCTCCTTGTGCACTAGAAAATAAAGCGTGATTTGAGGAACGATTGTGAGTTTTTAGTCAATAGCGACTGTGTGATTGTATCAGATTTCACTCTTTCTAGCAGTGCAATGCAGGCATCAACTATTCTGTGCACAGAAACTTGGAGGACTTTGGAGACATAGCATTGGTTTACCTTTTGCCTCATTATAATGAGAGGAAAGCACATTGAGCCAAAATGAAATGCAAAGAATCCTTGATTGGACTCCTAATGTAAATGAAAAAATCCTGCAGGCAACAGTAGGCTAATTGTTGGCCCCATTCACAGAATATCCATCAACTTACCACTTAATTAGATTGATTTTTAAAAACATTTTGCTTATTTTATTGAACGATAGACATGATCAAAATCTGAGTTGCGTATTTTTCTTTGAATTAACAGGGCATCTTGCAGCCAAACTTCCACCCACACCTTCCTTTTGTTTTAACAGGGGGGAAAAGTGAAATTTACAAGAAAGCAAAAGCACTGCAGATGCTGGAAATCATGAGTAGGTCAGATAGTGTCTACAGAGAGAGGAGCAGAGCTACCGATTCAGGAGAGGGGCCATTGACCTGAAACATTAACTCCCTGTCTAATCAGAATCTGCCTGACCTGATAAACATCCGAAACACTCAGGGCTTTTCTAAATTAGCAGTAAAAACAGACTTATTTAACCATAACCAGAACTGCTTTCAAGAGAGATGTTCAGTGGTAGACTTGAAAGAGATGAAAGCTGTTATGGCCGTATTTTCATTCATTTTTAATTGCCATTCCCATGTTAAATAATTGATCAGTCAGCAGCACATTCGAAGGAAAATGCAAATGAGACCAGGCAGTCTTTTAATATCAACACACACAAGACACGGGATGAATCCAGTAAGTCAGGCAGCATTTATGGAGGGGAATAACAGTCAATGTTTTAGGCCAAGACTCTTCATCAAGACTGGAGAGGAGGGGGTGCAGAAACCAGAATAAGGTAGGGGAGGTGCACAAACTGATAAGTGATTATGTAAGATTAAGTGGGAGGGAAGGTGGATGGGGAAGGGGTATGAGGTAAGAAGCTGGGAGGAGATAGGTAGAAGAGATAAATGGCTAAAGAAGAAGGAATCTAAGAGTGGACCATGGAAGAAAGGGAAGGAGAAGAGAACTAGAGAGAGGTGCTGAGCAGGTGAGGAGAAGAGAAGGGGTGAGAGGGGATCCAGACTGGGGAACAGAGAAAACATGAAGGAAGGTAGGGGGTGTGAAATTACTGAAAGTTAGTGAAATTAATGTTCATGCTATCAGGTTGGAGGCTACCCAGACAGAAGATGAGGTGTTACTCCTCCAGTCTGAGTTTAGCTTCCTTGTGCCTGAAGTAGAGGCCATGGACTGACAGGTCGGAATGGGAGTGGGAAGTTGTATGGAAATGCATGGCCACTGGGAGATCCTGCCTTTTGTGGTGGACAGAGTGAAGGTGTTCAACAAAACAGTCTGTGTTGGATCACATTGATGTAGAAGAAGCTGCACCGGGAGCACCTGATACAGCAGATGACACTGACAGACTCTCAGGTGAAATACCGCCTCACCTGGAAGGACAGTCTGGGACCCTGAATGGTGTTGAGGGAGGAAGTGTAGGGACAGGTGTAGCACTTGTCATACTTATAAGGATAAATGCCAAGAGTAATATCAGTAAGGAATGATGAGTGGACTGGTGTAGTACTTGTCTCATGTTCACTCTTTTTGTTATATTGAATGACTTAATGAGGAATTTTTCTTTTCCAATTGTGCATGTGGAATTTCTAACAATTCATTGTCAGTCACTATATCCTCTGTCTCTTTGAAGACTTCGGGAAATATAAATGAAGATGAAATGGCACTTCCCCTTAAAACAGATCTTTTTTATCCTTATAATACAATTTCCTTTGAAATAGCAACTGTTAATAATATTATTAATTCAAAACACTAAACTCCAATCTCGTGGCATCCTTAGGACTTTGATAGTGCCAATGAGCAGATTTTTTCAGACTATTAGATTAATACCTGAGCATTCTGCTGGTTTTTATTATTACATGATATGTTGTAAGCAGCATACTATTTTTCCTACTGGACTCATTGAGTTTAAGGGGAGTGTGGAATATACAAACATTCTGGATACCCATATTCCTGACCCCGGGTGTTCTGGATCCTGCACTTGGGTCTGACCACATACCCAGCCTACAGTTCTGACCTTGACTCCAAACAACTGGGGGTCTAGCAGCACATGCACTTTCACCATGGATCCCTGACTAATTAGTGAGCCAAATGCTAATTCATCAGGATCTAGAATATTGTGAGCAATATTAGGCCTCATATCTAAGGAAGGATGTGCCTGCTCTGCAGGGGATCCAGAGAAGTTTAACAAAAATGATCCTAAGAATGAAAGGCTTAATATATGAAGAACGTTTGATGTCTTTAGGTCTGTACTTGAGGGGGTTCAGAAGGATGAGGGGAGATCTTATTGAAACCTACCAGATACTCCAAGTATGGTCTAACCAATGCCTTATAAAGCTTCAACAGTACATCCTTGCTTTTGAATTCTAGTCCTCTCAAAATGAATACTACCATTACATTTGCCTTTGTTACCACTGACTCAACCTGCAAGTTGACCTTTAAGGAATCCTGCACAAGGATTCCCAAGTGTCTTTGTACCTTTGAATTTTGAAATTTTCTCTTCATTTAGAAAATAGTCTCCACCTTTATTCCTTTTACCAAAGTGCATGACCATACACTTTCCAGCACTGTATTCTATCTGCCACTTCTCTGCCCATTCACCTAATAAGTCCTTCTGCAGACACCCAGCTTCGTCAACACTATCTATCCCAACACCAATCTTTGTATCATCCACAAACTTAGCCACAAAGTCAACAATTCCATCATCTGAACCATTGATATATAACATGAAATAAAGTGATCCCAGCACCGACTCCTGTGGAACATCACTAGTCACCAGTGAATTCTATTATATTATGATCTCTGCCTCCTAAAGGTTCCTTTACCTTAAACTCTCTCATCAGAGACAGAAGGGACAGAGGGTCCAGTGAGATGGAGGAACTGAGCGAAATACATGTTAATAGGGAAGTGGTGTTAGGTAAATTGAAGGGATTAAAGGCAGATAAATCCCCAGGGCCAGATGGTCTGCATCCCAGAGTGCTTAAGGAAGTAGCCCAAGAAATAGTGGATGCATTAGTGATAATTTTTCAAAACTTGTTAGATTCTGGACTAGTTCCTGAGGATTGGAGGGTGGCTAATATAACCCCACTTTTTAAAAAAGGAGGGAGAGAGAAACCGGGGAATTATAGACCGGTTAGCCTAATGTCGGTGGTGGGGAAACTGCTGGAGTCAGTTATCAAAGATGTGATAACAGCACATTTGGAAAGCGGTGAAATCATCGGACAAAGTCAGCATGGATTTGTGAAAGGAAAATCACGTCTGACGAATCTCATAGAATTTTTTGAGGATGTAACTAGTAGAGTGGATAGGGGAGAACCAGTGGATGTGGTATATTTGGATTTTCAAAAGGCTTTTGACAAGGTCCCACACAGGAGATTAGTGTGCAAACTTAAAGCACATGGTATTGGGGGTAAGGTATTGATGTGGATAGAGAATTGGTTAGCAGACAGGAAGCAAAGAGTGGGAATAAATGGGACCTTTTCAGAATGGCAGGCAGTGACTAGTGGGGTACCGGAAGGCTCAGTGCTGGGACCCCAGTTGTTTACAATATATATTAATGACTTGGATGAGGGAATTAAATGCAGCATCTCCAAGTTTGTGGATGACACGAAGCTGGGTGGCAGTGTTAGCTGTGAGGAGGATGCTAAGAGGATGCAGGGTGACTTGGATAGGTTGGGTGAATGGGCAAATTCATGGCAGATGCAATTTAATGTGGATAAATGTGAAGTTATCCACTTTGGTGGCAAAAATAGGAAAACAGATTATTATCTGAATGGTGGCCGATTAGGAAAAGGGGAGGTGCAACGAGACCTGGATGTCATTATACACCAGTCATTGAAAGTGGGCATGCAGGTACAGCAGGCGGTGAAAAAGGCGAATGGTATGCTGGCATTCATAGCAAGAGGATTCGAGTACAGGAGCAGGGAGGTACTACTGCAGTTGTACGAGGCCTTGGTGAGACCACACCTGGAGTATCGAGTGCAGTTTTGGTCCCCTAATCTGAGGAAAGACATCCTTGCCATAGAGGGAGTACAAAGAAGGTTCACCAGATTGATTCCTGGGATGGCAGGACTTTCATATGAAGAAAGACTGGATGAACTAGGCTTGTACTCATTGGAATTTAGAAGATTGAGGGGGGATCTGATTGAAACGTATAAAATCCTAAAGGGATTGGACAGGCTAGATGCAGGAAGATTGTTCCCGATGTTGGGGAAGTCCAGAACGAGGGGTCACAGTTTGAGGATAAAGGGGAAGCCTTTTAGGACTGAGATTAGGAAAAACTTCTTCACAGAGAGTGGTGAATCTGTGGAATTCTCTGCCACAGGAAACAGTTGAGGCCGGTTCATTGGCTATATTTAAGAGGGAGTTAGATATGGCCGTTGTGGCTACGGGGATCAGGGGGTATGGAGGGAAGACTGGTGCAGGGTTCTGAGTTGGATGATCAGCCATGATCATAATAAATGGTGGTGCAGGCTCGAAGGGCTGAATGGCCTACTCCTACACCTATTTTCTATGTTTCTATGTTTCAAATCTGGTTCATTACACAACATCCAGTCTAGAATTACTTTTCCACTAGTGGGCTCAACCACAAGCTGCTCTAAAAAGCCATCTTGAAGGCTTTCTACGAATTCCTTCTCTTGGTATCCAGCACCAATCATCTGATTTTCCCAATCCACTTGCATATTAAAATCCCAGATAACTATTGTGGCATTGCTCTTTTTATTTGATTTTTCTATCTCCTTTTGTATTTTGTATCGCACAGCCTGGCTACTGTTTGGAGGCCTGTAAATAACTCCCATCAGGGTCACTTTACCCTTGTAGTTTCTTAATTCTACCCATAAGGATTCTACATCTTCCCTACACTATATTCACCTCTTTCCAAGGATTTGATTTCTTTTTTTTTAACTACAGGTGCTGTGCTCCCTCTGTCTATTGTCCTTTTGATACAATGTGTATGACACGGATGTGTGGTTATGGCCAAGTGACACTGAAGCGGGTGAACAGTTCAATGAATTTTAATAAGAACTGTGCAGAACGAAAGGGGGGGGGAAGAAAAAACACTAGGCCAACAGGGCCTTTAACTAAAACTCTCAAACTGAAAACTGACGCTGACACAGTGGCTGGGAAGTGATAACTTAATACCAAATAAATACTGCTCCTTTACAACGTCAATCTAAATGGTAGTCTTCTTTTCCAGAACCAGGACAAAGGTAGGCATTGATGTCACTGTGCTTTGGTCAAAACTTGACAAGACTGACACGAGAGGAAGGGAGTTAAACAAAACTACAATGAAGCATTAGTTGGCTGCAACCTGCATACTCATGAATGCCATTGTTGACCTCATTCAGCTGCCCACAACAGAGCCTATGGCTGTGACAGGGGCCCTGCCCCCCTCCCTAGGCACAACTCCCAAGGCGCCAGAGACCTGTGGCCACTGGGAGTCCTGGTTCAGGATACCATGGGCTGGAACCCAAGAACATTCCTCAGGGCTATACCCCTCCTAATCCACAAGACACATGTCCTGCACCTGGTGACAGGCACAGGATAGACCAGGGACCCATTAAGCAAGTGGGGTGACTCGAGCAAGGGGGAGAGGAAGTCACCAGCTTGAGCTTGGAAACATGGAACACTGGGTGAATCTTCATCGATGACGCTAGGCGCTATCTGGAGGGGGTTTGGTTGATAGCCTTCTCTACTGTGAGTGGTCCCAATAGCGTGGGGGCCAGTCTGCTGCTCTCAGCTTTCAAAGGAGGATCTCTAGCCATCAGCCATACTTTCTGTCTTGGCTTGAGAGGCCTCTCCTGTTGGCAGACCTGAACGGGTCCATTGTTTGAGTGCGTGGCAGAGAACCCCCGGCCCATTTTGTAGCGTTGGACCAATTGTGCAGCAGCAGGAATTCCTATCTCAGTCTCTTGGTCAGCAAAGGGTGATGGCTGGAATCCCTTTTGGCATCAAAGGGGGACTTGCCAGTGGAGGATGACTGGAGGGTACTCTGGTCTATCTCTGTCCAAAGCAGTTGGGACCTCCAGGTCGTGGAGTTGGAAGAGACAAGGCAGTGCAGGGTTGTCTCCAGCTCCTGATTCTCTCTCAGTCTGGCCATTAGATCGGGCGTGGAACCCCGATGACTGGTTGACTCCCACAAGAGAACAGAAAGCCTTCCAAAACCGGGATGTGAACTGTGTTCCTTAGTCAGACACTACGTCCTGAAAGAGGCCGCACAGCCTGAACACGTGCTGAACCATGAGGGTGGCAGCTTCATGAGTGGATGAGAACTTGGTTGGAGCAATGAAGTGGGCAGCTTTGGAGGACTGGTCCACAACTACCAGAATGGTCGTGCTCCCCATCTGATGGAGGCAGACCAGTGAAATTCACTGAAAGATGAGGCACAGGCTAAAAGGCGTGCACAGACTGGATGTGGAAAGGATGTTTCCATTAGTGGAAGAGTCTAGGATTTGGAGAAACTGCCTCAGAATTATAGGAGCATCTCTTTAAATATGAAATGAAGAGGAACTCCTTCAGATGGGGAGTGCTCAGCGTCCTCTACCAACCTCTCTCTCACAAATGCTGGAGTTGGTGTCTGCGTGCAATGGACTTTCTCTCTCTCTCGCTTGCCGCTCCTGAAGAAAGGTCCCTGCACTCGAAAAATCTCTCTTTGTCGATGCTGCTGGAGGATGGTGCTGGAGCAAAGTTTATTTGACACGGTTTGTGGATTGGACTGTAGTTCACATTGTGATGTATTTTCTGGTTTATTGTGGCTCCTTTTTCTGTGGCTATTTTTGGGCAACCTTGATTTGGGGCAGCCTGCAGGTAATGAACACTGAGCTGAACTAAATTTGGACTTTTTAGGTTTTGTCTTTTATATTCTGTGTTTTCGCGTGTTCTTTTTTGTTGCTGTTTCTGTGATTTGTTTATTGCGCATGGGGGGGGTTGACTTTATTTGTTTCGTGCTTGTCTGTGGGGAGACAAATCTCAGGGTTGTATACTGCATACATACTTTGATAATAATTGTACTTTGAATCCTTTGGTGAAGCTGTGGAATTCATTATCAAAGAAGACTGGCAGCCTAGTCATTTGGTGTATTTATGGGAGAGTTTGATAGATTATTGATTGATAAGGTGCTTAAGAGTTGCAGTGCAAAGCTCAAAATTCAAAGATCAAAATAAATTTTTGATCAAAGTACATACTGTAAATGTCACCATATATAACCCTGAGATTAATTTTTTTTACCAACATGCAGAGTAAATCCAAGAAACGCAATGGAATCAATGAAAGACCGTACCCAACAGGACGGACAAAAGACAACAAACTGTAAATGCAGAAAGAAAAATAAATAAATAAACAAACAAACAATATTGAGAACATGAGATGAAGATTCCACAAATGGGAGTCCATAGGTTGTGAGAAGAGTTCAGTGATGGGGCAAGTGAAGTTGAGTGAAGTTACCCCCTCTGGTTCAAGAGCCTGATGGTTTAGGGTAATAACTACGTTTGTATTTCTAAACCTGGTGGTGTGGGTCCTGTGGCTCCTACACCTTCTTCCTGATGGTAGCAGCAAGACGAGAGCATGGCCTGGATAATGGGAGTGCTTGAGGATGCATGCTGCTTTTCTGTGACAGAGCTCCATATAGATGTGCTGTATCCACTACTTTTTTGTAGGCTTTTCTGTTCAAGGAAATTGGTGTTTCCATACTAGGCCATGATGCGACCAGTCATTTACGTTCCACCATACATCTATAGAAGTTTATCAAAGCCTCAGATGACATGCTGAGTCTTCACAAACTTCTAAAGCAGAGGAGCTGCTGTACTTTCTTTGTAATGGCACTTAAGTGCTGCACCCAGGCCAGATCCTCTGAAATGAGAATACCAAGGAATTTAAAGTTGCTGGCCCACTCCACTTCTGATCTGCCAATGAGAACTAGATCATGGACCTCTGGCTTCGTCCTTCTGAAGTCAATAAATGGCTTCATGGTCTTGAATGAGAAATTGTTGTTGTGACACCACTCAGCCAGGTATTCAATCTCCCTCCTAAATGCTGTTTCATCATCCCCTTTGATTTGGCTAATGACAGTAGTGTCATCAGCAAACTTAAATATGGTACTGGAGCTGTGCTCTGCCTTGCAGTCATAACTATAAAGAAATTAGAACACACAGCCTTATGGTGCACCTGTGCTGATGGAGATTGTGCAGAAGATGTTGTTGCCAATCCAAACTGATTGGGGTCTGAAAGTGAGGAAATTGAGGATTCAGTTGTACAGGGAGGTATTGAGGCCAAGGTCTTGAAGCTTGTTGATTAGTATTGAAGGGATGAAAGAATTGAATGCTGAGCTGTAGTTGTTGTTTATTTAATACTCCAGTAATATTTGGGTAATATTGTTTGATTAAGCATTCTTTGTTGTTTACCTAATTCATTACTGCTTATATGTTACATGAATGGCACATGTTACACCACCATGTAATAAATGTGCACTCATGACTAAAGTAAAAAACGAGAAGAAACACATCTCCCGGTCCCCATGTTTTTCTTTTGATTAGTTTTATGTTTTGGAGTTACAAAACATAACAGTGGCAATGAGGAAGTTCTATTCGAACTCCAGATAACTACCTACCTGCTGAAGCTCAGCGAGACGGTCAAGTTTAAAAAAGACATTTGATTTATTTAAAAAAAAACGCAGCATGTGCTTCTTTGGGAAGGGACAGAGATGGTTGAGTTAAAAAAAAGCAGAAAACAGACAAAATTCATGGGTTCATAAACAGTGAGTATTGGGTGATAATAACCATAAATAATAATAACAAAAAAGCAGAAATGGCTCGCTACATTGGAAAGATACATAGATGCATTTGATTGTATAAAGGATAACTGGATATTGTATGCTGAGTGAATTGGGCAGTATAATAAAGCAAATTGAATAGCCAATGTAAAACAAATCCAAGTTTTGCTGAGTTCATTAGGAAGAAAGTCAAACAGTTTGCTTAGAACTTTGACTGCTCCAACCAGACCAGTCAAAATGAAATTTGCTAATATCATGAAAGTAATATCATGCAGAAACATTTAGAACTGAAACCATTGTTGATTGTAGAATGCTTTAGGTTTCATCAGTGGAATCAAAAAGAAGGGGAGTCAATTTCCGCATACATGGCTGAATTGAAGAAATTGAGCATTGTGAGTTCAGTGATGGGCTTACTGATGCACTGAGAGATCATTTAGTTTGTGGAATCCTACAAAAAAGCATTAAAAACAGCTCCTAATTGAAGCACAACTCAGATTTAAAAGGGCAGTTCAAATTGCTGTATCAATAGAAACAGCGGCCGGAGAGGCAATTTAGTTGCAGTTAGAAATCAAAGTGAGTGTGAACAAAATTGGAACATCTAAACAGAAGCCTGCCTAGCGGAACAAATTGTGTTACTATTATGGCCAGTGCTCGCATACATCAGCCCAATACAGGTTTACATGCAAAACTTGCAGAAAATGCAACAAGGTAGGACACATACAAAGACTATGTCGGGCAGACAAAAGTAAATATACTGCACAGGGAAGAGACAAAAATTAAAAAGTCAAGTTGGAGTTTCAAAAAGAGCACCAATCTGCATGCTGTTGATGAAAAATTATGAGAGTGACAGGATGGAGTAGCCGTGAGATTTACAATGTGAAAAGTAACAAGAGACAAGCAATACGGCCTACCCCAGAACTGAATGGCAGATTAATTAAAATGGAATTGGACATTGGCTTGGCTGTTTTAATCATTCAACAAAATAAGTTTGAATAACATTCCAAAGATACTAAACTGAAGCCTGTAGATATCCAACTGAGAAGTTAGATTATGAAGTCACACAGTCCTCTTTTATTGTCATTTAGTAATGCATGCATTAAGAAATGATACAATATTTCCTCCGGTGTGATATCACAAAACACAGGACAGACCAAGACTAAAAAAAACTGACAAAACCACATAATTATAACATAGTTACAACAGTGCAACAATACCATAACTTAATGAAGAAGTCCATGAGCACAGTAAAGTTCAAAGTCTCTCAAATGTCCCACATCTTACACAGACAGAGAGAAGGAAGAAAAGCTCTCCCTGCCATACCTGACCACGGTGGGACTCTGAGTCATCCGAAAACTTCGAGCTCTGATCAGCTGTCCGACACCGAGTACTGAGTGCCATCACTATTCAAACAATTCGACCTCCTTCTCGGTCGCCAACAGCAGGCAAAGCGGGGGATTTTGAGGCCTACCCTCCAAAAGACTCCCAACCGCGCAATAACGACAGCAGTGAGTGAGCGTTTCAGAAATGTTTCCAGATTTTCCTCTGTGCTTTCACGTCCATCTTCATCAAATCAGAATTTTCCACAGCCCCTATTTAACGGATACGATATCATTTTTCATCAGAGGGCTGGTCACGCATGGCACGCTGCTTCTCTTCTCCTCCCGCCTCCTGGAAAAAAGATAACTCCTGTGGCTATGACATCCATAACGTGAAGCACTACAATCAACATGCCACATTGGGCTTGTATGTGGTAAAACCAGTAGGGCCAGCATTATGCAGCCATGAGTGGCTAAGGCAACTACAATTTGATTGGCATGCCACCATTAGTATGCCACAGCCCTGCAACAGAGTCAATTGAAAGTGCATTAAGAAAGGTACGAGATGGCACCACAGCAGTGTTCAAGGAGGGTATTGAAAAACAGATATATCAAAGGTAAAATAGTGTTAAATGAAAATGACTCACCCAGTTTTTGCAAAGCTCGCCCGATTCCTTATAATGTCCATGACAAAGTAAGCAGTGAACCAGATTTCATGAAGACGGAAGGGCCCCAGTTGCCAAGAAGAAGGGGCTATGGTGATTTTAAGGTTGCCATCAACCCAGTACTGCAAGTAGATCAATACCCTCTGCCCAGGATCAAGGATATCTTTGTAAACTTTCTGGAGGAAAACACTTAAACAAAGTGGACTTTGAGAAAGCCGAGAGCATGACACAACAAGTATGAATTCACCAAGCATCACTTACTGTGGTCACACCATAGACCTGCAAGGATTAGACAAGTGTGTTGAGAAAATTCAAGCAGTACTGGATGCCCCAAGGTCAAACGATATGTCACATTTTTGGTTCTTTTTAGAATTTGTCAACTACTATAGCAGGTTCCTGCTAAACCTGTCTACTGTGCTGTACCCCTTGAACTCAGTACTACAGATTGGGAGGGAATTGGCAATGGACAAAGCAGCGTGAGGTGGCTTTCCAAAAGATAAAGGAAATGGTGGCATCAGACATGCTACTTACACATTATAATTCACATTATCCAGTGAAGTTTGTCTGTGATACCTCACCTTGTGGTATAGGGGCAGTGATGTCACATGTTATGAGTGATGGAAATGTTTGCATCATGTTCTGTTGCCACTGCAGATAAAACATGAGCACAAATTGACAGAAAGCCTTTGAGTCTGGTTTAGTGTGTAAAACCTTTCAACCAGTATTTGTCTGGGAGAGAGTTTACCATCATTACTGATCATCAACCACTAGTGTCCATTTTCAATCCACAGAAGGGTGTTCCACTAACAGCAACTGTGTGAAGCAGAGATGGGCTCTGTTTCTCGGAAGACATATTTGCAAGATTGAATTCAATCATAGAAATGCTTTTTCCTTGAAAAAGGAAATATCTGAAAAATTTACAGATCTGAAAAATCACCTACTGTGATGATAGGCAAATTGGAGCAGATCCAAGTCACTTCCCAGGCAGGAGCTGATATGTTTGAAAGGAGCTGAAAAAAAAAAAATCACCCATGACTTGTTCCACTGAATGCCATGCTGTTGGATTTCTGCAGCATCCTGTCAATACAACTATCAAGGAAGAGGTAAAGGAGCCTGAAGACTCATACTCAACATTTTAGCAACAGCTTCTAATTCTCTGCTGTCAGATTTCTGAACCCACACAAAAAATGCTGGTGAACGCAGCAGGCCAGGCAGCATCTATAGGAAGAGGTACAGTCGACGTTTTGGGCCAAGACCCAGTCCTAATGAAGGGTCTCAGCCCAAAACGCTGACTGTACCTCTTCCTATAGATGCTGCCTGGCCTGCTGCATTCACCAGCATTTTTTGTGTGTTGCTTGAAGTTCCAGCATCTGCAGATTTCCTCGTTTGACATTTCTGAACAGTCCATGAAGCCATGAACACTACCTCACTGTTCCTCTATCTATTACTGTAATTTATAGTAGTTTTTATGTCTTCCACAATATTGCAGCCACATAACAACACATTTCCTGACATATGTCGGTAATAATAATCCTGATTCTGATACTGACAGTTAGCGAAGGGGGTGTGCAGGCTGGTGAGTGAACAGGCCTGGCGAAGGTGGTGCGATGCCATTTTGAAATGTCTGCCCCTGTGGCCTCACCTCACTCTCCTTGCCTTCACCAATGCCAAATGTGATGTATTTCCTTGCTGGGACAACAGTTTTATTGGTTGGAATAGAATGGAGAAGCCAGCCACGCACCGTGAAAGCTGCTCCGGTGCAAGGTCTTGACTTCCCTGGGTGTGAGGAGCAGTGATTCTTGAGTAAAACTCATTAATGAAGGATATAACTGAGCTTGAACAGCCCGAGGAGCACCTGTCCTGTAACTATCCCTCTTTTTATGCCAAGCTTTCTTGCATCAGTTTGCATAACGTCTTGCTTTCCTGGCACAAGTCATTTACTGGTGATATGTAAAGTGTTGGATACTTATTATTGTTTCTCGCTGTTTTTGTCACGCACCTTCTGTTGTATGAAGGAAGATTGCTAGCAGGGTTTAAAGCCATGCTTATGTTTTGCATTTCAATATGGACATTGTATATAGAAAAAGTGCCTGCACAAGCACTTTCTTTGGGCACTCCCGATTTATCTTGGTTTCTTTTGTCTCTTGCTCCCAAATGTGGGGCCTTGAGAGGCTGCATTCATTTCCTCACTGAATTTTGTCCATGTTGGCATCTACTACTGATTTTACTCAGTGGCCCTCTCCACTGGTGTGGTTAAGTGGCACACTGAGTAGAGCCACTGCCTCACAGTGCCGGAGACCTGGGTTCAGTCCTGACCTCTGGTATAGTCTGTGGGGAATTTGAATGTTCTCTCTGTGATAATTTGAATTTCTTTTGGGTTTTCTGGCATCCTCCCACATTCAAAATGTATTCCGGTTAGTCGGACAATTGGCTGCTGTAAATTACTCCTGGTGTGTAGATTCTAGTGCAGGGATTCCCAATGTTTTTATACCATGGAAGTCTTACCATTAACCGAGCAGTCTGTGGACCCCAGGTTGGGAACCCTTGTTTTAGTGGGCATTGATGAAAAGTTGGGAGAATATACTGTAATTAGGATTAATGTTGGATTCATAATGATGCATCCAGGCTTGGTATGGCAACTGTCTTGCCTGTGACCGCAAGAAGTTGCAGAGAGTTGTTGACACAGTTCAGCATAGCATGGAAACTGGCCACCCCTCCATAGACTTTGGTCTACACTTCTTACTGCATTAGTCAAGTAGCCAGCATAATCCAAAACCCCATCCAGACATTCTCTCTTCTCTCCCCTTCTCATTGGGCAGATGGTGCAAAAGCCTGAAAGTATGTACCATTAGGTTCAGGACAGCTTCTATAACACTTTTATAAGACTATTGAGTGATTCCCTAGTACGATAAAGTTGACTCTTGATCTCACAATTTATCTCATTATGATCTTGCACCTTATTGTCTACTTGGACTGAACTTTCTCTGTAACACTTCAGTCTGCACCCTTGTACCACCTCAATGCACTGTTGTAATTAGTTGATATGTATGAACAGTATACAAGACAGATTTTTCACTGTACTTTGCTGCATGTGACAATATTAAACAAATTTACTGATTAGTATCAATGCATGATTGATCAGTTCAGACTTGTTGGGCAGACGGACCTGTCTCTGTGCTGTGTCCCCCTAAGGTTCTATGAATCATAATCTCTGATGGTGCATGCTTGCATTAACATCTCCAAGATGCCCAACTCGTCCACGCTGGCCAAGTTGTCCACCTGTTTGCCTGTGTTTGGCCCCTATCCCTCTAACCCATTCCATCCTGTCTAAATGTCCTTTCAAAGTTGTAATAGTACTTGGCCTCTACATCCTCCTCTGGCAGCTCATTCCATATTCCCACCAAGAATGAAAATTGTTAGCACATCCATCAGCACCAAAGGAATATTAAAATTGTCAAATCCTACAATAACCACAATTACATAATTTTCATAAAATTGTTTTCAATAAGCTTGAGACCTTATTAAAATAGTGTTCTTTTTTTTGTTTGAGCACACGGTGTTCACATATCATTCTAAATTAAGCACCAGAAATCTGGATAGAAAATTTGCTCATCACGTCTGAGTCTCTTCAAAGAAATTCTCTTCAAAGGCAGGCCTATAAAGTGAATTTGGATTCCAGTTTGATGACTGATCCGGTTTATTCCTTCTGACTCCCAGGAGCTTGAAAGGCAGGACATTCAGACTTAATCATAGCTTCTTCCTCACTTGGTATCATCAGACTTCTGAACCAGTCGTCACTTTCACATCTCCTTTTTGAACTCCTATATTGTCACTTTAGTACTGCTTTCTACACTGTTTCAGACTTGCAGAGCAATCTTTGAATCCTTCAGCTGTTTTGAGCTCATCACCATATCTATTGTTGCATTTACTATTCCCATTGCATCCTGGTATATATGACAATAAACGAACCTGAGCCTAAATTGACACACAAAGACACTCGAGGAACTCGGCACTCCAGGTAAAGGGTCTCATTGCGAAATGTCGACTGCCCATTTCTCTACATAGATCCTGCCCGACCTGCTGAATACTTTTGTGTGTTGCTCCAGCTTTCCAGCATCTGCAGTCTCCTGTGTTTCTCTCTCTGAACCTGAATTGAATTTGGTTTTGGTGTTCCAAGATTTTAGCTCCTGAACCACATCCAATACAAATTTTCAGAACTTTTAACAGCAGCCCTTGAGTTCCTCCCTGTTACCATTCTAACAGGCCATCGCTTTGCTTGGATAGTTCACTCTCAATACCCCTTTGACATGATCCTCAGTTAATGCACAGGTTTACATCTGTGGGATTTGCTTCAAGGTTTCGTTATTGCATGGACATCATTTTCCTTTTATCATGATATCGGCAGGTTATATCATTCTGTGATGTCCTGTTTCCCATCCAAACCCCATTAAGAAATCTATCAGTGATGCTTCACCACCTCAAGATGTGGAGTTTGACCTTTTATCTTTAACTACGTTCAAGAAAAATATTTTTCTCAAATATTGCAGTTATGGTGACAAGGCTGCTTTTGATTCATTAACTTTTCTGAATGCCATTGTCACAAACTATTTGAATCAGTTGTTTAATATCACCGGCATGTATCGTGAAATTTGTGAACTAGGTTCCATGGTTGGAAGTATCATTGGATTGGACAATTTATCGAGTGAAGTGCTGCACAATCATGTTTGAACTTTTGGTTAAGTTTAACTGACTGACCTCAGGAAAACCGGAAACTCGGAAAACTAATCTAGAATGATTAAAGATTGATTTCAATGCAAGACAAACTCATCAGTTGAAACTTTCCATGAGTGTTCAGTTAGAAATTTATGTGCTTGTTGGCTGATTGCCTGCTTTATTTCTCCATTGCTATGTGTTAATGATTGCGGAACTACACCTGTAACTGGTGCTAAAATAAGAAGCTGAACAAAACATATCCTCCTCTTTATAGTACCAGAATGACAGTGCTTCAGAAATGGCCTGCTGCCTTTATAAAGTTCAAACTAAAGTTCAAAATGCTGGAGGAATTCAGCAGAACAGGCAGCATCCATGGAAAGTTCAAAGTAAATCACTGATCAAAGTAGATATATTGTATAACTCTACATACTACCCTGAGGTTCATTTTCTTGCAGACATTCACAGCAGAACAAAGAAATACAATAGAATCAATGAAAACCTACACATGAAGACTGACAAGTAACCAAAGTGCAAATGAAGACACTTAGCAAATACATAAAAGCAAATGCTAATAATAATTATATAAATAAGTACAATGCCCTTATAAAGAGCATTGGTACAGGCATGCTTCAAACTGGGTGTGAAATAACATACATACTTTCATTGTTGATAAGCTCTCATCCTGCATTGTTATGACCTCATGAGTTGGAACCTATTTGATCAACTTTGTTGTCAGTAGATGATGGCTCCAGATTGGCCATTTTAACTCAACGTGCTGCTGATTTACTGCTCTCCACCCTACTGTCCAACTTTACTTGGGACCAATTAAGCGGCATCTGAAAATTGCACATCGAAAACAAGTGATGAATTACAAGACCCTTCAAAAAATGGATGTAATATTAATTGATCATATGTATTCCCATTATACAGTAAAACTCCAATAATCTGACACTCTCAGGTGGTGTCAGATGCTTATTTTTCAGACTAATGGGTGTTATTTCTAGTAATACCTCAACATTCTTTTAATGTGCTTGCACAGAACAATTTTTACATTGAACAGAATAAGCTGAACATTGGTCCTGGTGAGGACGGCATAAGAGCTGGATAATCAACTGCAGCAGACTGGCTGAGTATTGGAGATCCAGGCTCCGTGCTGACCTTGGGTGCTGTGTGTGTGGAATTTGCACGTTCTCTCTGTGACAATGTGGGTTTCTACTGGGTGTTCCCATATTCCAAAAACTTCATCAAAACACTCTCACATTCCAGACGAACACCACTTACAATCTCCATTTTGTTTTTTTGTTTGGCGTGTGCCTGCGTGCGTGCGAGTCTGTGCATGTGTGTCTGAGTTTGCGTGCGTCCGTGATGATGTCTTTTTCATGGCTTTTACAAGGTGCGGAGCGAGAGAGAGACTGTGGTGCGCCACTCCTCAGACATTTTCGCAGTATTTTTCCCTTTTTTATTTTACGAGGTCGAGTTGCGATCTTGTGGTAAACCATATATATGTGTTGTAACTGGGTTAACTGTCTGGACATGCCCCTCTGCTGCCTGCCCCTGTGGCTCCTCCCACAGAGTTCTGTATAAAGGTGTTTTGCCTTGCCCCTCCCCCTCAGTCCGGGGGCAGACACTCACCATGGAGGTCGTATTGTACAGTGAATAAAAGCCTTTCAGTATTTTACCAAACCTCAGTCTTTTGGAGTTATT
Organism: Mobula birostris; assembly: GCF_030028105.1. Taxonomy (NCBI): domain Eukaryota; kingdom Metazoa; phylum Chordata; class Chondrichthyes; order Myliobatiformes; family Myliobatidae; genus Mobula; species Mobula birostris. The sequence continues at coordinate 206,779,405 of NC_092372.1, forward strand.
GAAGGTGCTTCAGATCTCGCCACTCAACCCGGCACGGATGGAAAGCGTACTTAGGAGTGGACCTGACTGGGTTCGAACCCGGGAACCTCCGCTCCCGGGTCCAGCACCAATCTTATTGCGCCACCAGCCGGCCCTACAACCTCCATTTTGTATTATAGATTTTAGTATCAACCAAGGAGGAATCAAGTAAAACTTCTGGAAAATTAAACTCTTTTCTACACACATGCGTGTCAGTAGGTTCACTGGTCACTGTCATTTGCACCTAGGGTGTAGGATGATAGGATCTGGGTAGGAGATGAGAGAACATAGTGAGAATGGGAATAATGTAAGATTGATATACATGGGTTATTGGTGACCAGCATTGGCACAGTGGGCTGAATGGTCTTTTTCTGTGCTGACTGTCTCTGTGACTATGATTTCAGAATGGTCAGATTGCAGATTATCAGGGTTTTACTATAAATATTCAGGTGTGTGGGGTGTTCACGGAGGGGAAGTACCTCTGGTGAAGGGGCTTGTGTGTCCATTCTGGGGCAGCTCACTCATATTTGGTCCCCACCAGACACTTGGCTCTCACCATACACTTGGCTCTCACCTGTGGCTCCAAGTAGCTATTTGCATGCGACAATAGCCGCACCCTGGTCTACCACTTTGACAGGTGGGATACACCGGGTGAGGGTAGACATTCGGGATCATAACTTGGTGAGATGGGGACATGTGTGTCCAAGCACGCAAAGTCAATTTTGGCATACTGGAAGGATGAGAGCAGCCGGGAAGGCAATTCTGCAATGTTCCGTGGAGAGTGAAGGGCATGGTCATAGTCATGGTCATCCACTGCATCCAAGGAAGACCCCAGTCTGTTTGTACCACTGGACCCTGACTTGTGAGGTTGAGAGTGTGGAACTGGCCAAGTGCAATGTCTTTTCCACTTTAAGAAAACTCTTGCACACAAGTTTCCTGTCATCAGATATGACGGACAACCACCACCATAAATGTTAATAATCAAAGCAGAACCTCAGTGTCCCTATCCAGTCGCAGAGAAATACTGATGCTTTGGCATCCATTGATCACTTTACAATTCTTCCATAACCCAGACAACTAATGGAACTTTTAAGTGCTGTGAGACCTGCTGCTTCCCTGGAGCATTGAAAGACAATTGTGTACTGTCTTCTGGAGGAAATGCAACATCCACACTGACTTCTGTTGCTCGTGACTACTCTCAGTTGAGAAGGAGTATTTGGTTTGGCGTTTAGAAACTCAAGGCTATGCTTCGAAGTGCAAGGGGGCCCTGCACATGGGACATAGAACAGAGAACAATACAATGCAGTACAGGCCCTTCAGCCCATCATGCTGTGCTGATCTTGTAAATCTACTCTATAATCAGTCTAATCCTTCCTAAACAGCCCATAACCCTCTATTTTTCCTACATCCATGTGTCTACCTAAGAGTGTCCTAAATGTCCCTGTGGCATTAACCTCTACCACAATACTCGGCAGTACACTCCAGGCACTCACTAGTCACTGTACAGAATAAAAACCCAGCTTTGACATCTTTTCTGAACTTTCCTGTACTTGCATTAAACTGATGTCCTCTGGTGCTGGCCATTGCCACCCTGGGAAAACGCACTGGCTATCTTATCCTTTCTATGTCTCTCTTAATCTTATACTGTACATCTCTAAGAAGTAGTCTTCCATCCTGCTTCTCTTCAAAGAGAAATAACCCTAGCTCACTCAATTTTGCCTCATAAGGCATATTCTCGAATCCTAACAATATCCTAGTAAATCTCATTGGACCCATTCTAAAGCTTCTATATCCTTCCAATAATGAGGTGACCAGAACTGAACGTAATACTCCAGGTGTGGTCCAACCAGAGTTTTATAAAGCTGCAACATAGATTCACAGCTCTTACTCATGAAGGCTGACTAATGAAGTCTATCACACCATAGGGCCTCTTAACCACCCTATCAGCTTGCTCAGCAATTTAGAGAGATCTATGAACCCTATAGACCCCAAGATCTCAATTTTCCTCCACACTGTTAGGAATCCTGCCATTAGCCTTGTATTCCACCCTAAGGTTCGATCTTCCAAAGTCCTTCCTCTCACACCACAGAAGGAGCAGGCTACCTCACAAGCTACTCAGACAACTGCCTGATCAACCACTACCTGACCCCTCTGTGGAAAGTCTGTGCTTTCCCCTCTTTTGGCCTCGCCAGCCACCTAAGCAACAATGAAAATGGTGAACCAGTAGCGTAGCGGGTACTGCGATGCTATTACCGGTCCCACAAAAGAGGCAACATGGTAGTGTAGTGGTTAGCACGACACTATTACAGCTCAAGTACTAATGACCTGTGCTAATCATCTAGCTGGAATGGTCACTGATATCTTTAACCTCTCACATCGGCAGTCTGAGATACCCACCCAGTTATACTGGTGCCCAAGGAGAAGGCAGAAACCTGCCTCAATGAATATTGTCCAATAGCACTTATGTAGACAGTGATGAAGTGATTTGAGAGGTTGGTGATGAAACATATCAACTCCTGCCTGAGGAGTGACTTTGATCTGTTCCAATTTGCCTACTGTCACAACAAGTCCACAGCAGATGCCATCTTATCAGCGCTAGGACATCTGAACAGCAAATATGTATACATCAAGATGCTCTTTATTGACACATCTCAGCATTCAGTACTGACATCCCCTCAATAAGCTTCAAGAACTTGGTCTCAATGCCTCCTTGTGTAATTGGATCCTCGATTTCTTCACTTGCAGACCCCAGAAAGTTCGGATTGGCAGCAGCATCTCCTCCACAATCTCCATCAGCACAGGTGCACTACAAGGCTGTGTGCTTAGGCCACTGCTCTACTCAATTTATACTTACGACTGTGAGACTAAGCACAGTTCCAATGCTATATTTAAATTTACTGACAATGCCACTGTCGTTGGCTGAATCAAAGGTGGTGACGAATCTGCATATAGGAGAGAGACTGAAAATCTGGCTGAGTGGTGCCACAACAACCTTTCACTTAATGTTAGCAAGACCAAGGAGATGATTATTGACTTCAGGAGGAGGAAACCAGAGGTCCATGACCCAGATTCATTGGGGGATCAGAAGTGGAGAAGGTCAGCAACTTTAAATTCCTCAGTGTTATCATTTCAGAGGACCTCTCCTTTGAAGTTTGCAAAGATTCAGTGTGCCATCTCAAACTTTGTCAAACTTTTATAGATGTGTGGTGGAGAGTATATTGACTGGTTGCATTATGGCCTGATGTGGAAACACCAATGCCCGACAAAGAGTGGTGGATACTGCCCAATTCATAACATGTATAACCTCCCAACCATTGCGCACTTCTACTCTAAGTGCTGTTGCAGGAAAGTAACAACTATCATCCTGGACCTTCACCATCCAGAACATGCTCTTCTCTCACTGCTGCCATCAGGAAGAAGGTACAGAAGCCTTAGTGACCACACCACCAGGTTTAGGAACAGTTATTACCTCTCAACCATCAGGCTCCTGATCTAGAGGAGATAACTTCATTCAATTTTACTTGTCCCCGTCACTGAACTGTTGCCACGTGCAATAGACTCATTTTCAAGGACCCTTCATCACATGTTCTCAATATTTATTACATATTTATTTATTCATTCATTTATCTATTTATTTAGTCATATATAAATAGTATTTCCACAGTTTGTTGGTTTTTGCACATTAGTTGTTTGTCCGTCCTGTTAGGTGCAGTCTTTTATTGATTCTATTGTGTCCGGATGATTGGTCAAAACAAGCAGACGGCGCTGAACACCTGTTCATTTTCCACTGTCCTCCTCAGTGACGCTTTTATTGGCGTGGGGTAATGGAGCCAAGCACGGGGTCGTCTTCCGCTATCAGGCGTGATGTAGCGTCCACCCCCAGCGATGGGCCCCCCAACCACACCTGCACTCTCGAGAGTAGTTCGCCGAATCCTCCAGGAGATCGCAAAAACATCAGATTGTTTAGTCAGTTCGTAGGTACATCCTTAAAAGGGGGATTACAGGCTGAAGACTGCAGTGATCACAGTTCAGAAGAAGTATATCTAGGAAGGAACTTGGGATGCAAGTCGAAACTCACTAAGTGGGTAGGGTGGTATAGAAGCCATACTGCATGCTTGCTTTTATTGGTTAGGGCACTGAGTATAAAAGCCAGGATGTCATGTTGCATGTGTATAGAACCTCAGTTGAGGTATTGTGTGTAGTTCTTGTTGCCACATTACAGGAAGGATGTGGAGGGTTTTTACCCGAGCTAGAAATGTCCGATACTAGAGGGCATGGCTTTCAGTTGAGTGGTAGGTACCTCGAACAATCTTACAGGCAGATATTATTGTGGCTTTCAAAAGGCTTTTAAAGAAACACATGAAAATGCACGGTTGGAGGGATATGGTAGGGTAGTGTGATCACTTGAGTCAAGTAAGATTTTGGGCCCTTAGGTGGCTGTAGACTGGTGCAGTGTGGGCAAGAGTAAGTGGTAACTGTGGTTAGTAGTTACGCCTTTTGGTTGTTCAGTCTCTCCTCGTGCAGCTGCCACTTGTTCTCTATGGCACAGTGGAGGCCGCTCTCGTGAAGCGCAGCTCCCTCTTGAACAGATTTGCTCCAGGTGCATCTCGTGAGTGCAATGTCTTCCCAGTTTTTAGATGTATAGTTGAATTTCTTCAGGCTGGTTTTGATGTTATCTTTGAAGCGTTACCTTTTCCCACTAAGGGCTCGCTGACCTTCCTTCAACTGGGAGTAAGGGATCTGTTCGTGGAGATGTGAGTTAGGCATGTGAGTGACTCGACCTGTCCATCAGAGTTGCTGTTGTTTTATGCTGGTAGAGATGCCGTTTGTATTAGCTGTTGTCAGTGTGTCTGTCCTTATGATCATGTACAGGTAGAAGAAATTTCTGTTAATTTGGCACTATTTTTCTCATAGATATCCTGGGTCAAAGGTCGTGTTCCTGTGCCCTGTTCTATGTTCTTTGTCCCATTATAGTGGGTGGGATAGAGGACACAGATTCAGTTATGGCATTTAAAACGGAACTGATAAATAGTTGAAAGGAAAGTAATCTATCTCATAAGAATATACACAACGAATCTTCCACAACAAACCCATTCAGTAGCTTCACCTTAGACTCCATGAATTTCTGCTACGTCTCAGATTCTTTTAAGGGTGATTTAATCAGGTGTGTTCCAAAAGTAACATCTTTAATCTCCACCAATTTAGGCAACTCTTCAAAAAATTCATTTTGGCTCGCCAGGCGCGACTTACCCTTTACAAATCCATGCTGGTGCCTAGTCAGCTGAAAAAATTCAGGATGTTCAATCACTCTGTCCTTAGTTAATTTCATAGTGACAGGTGTTAGATTCTTTCCCCAGTTGGCTTGCTTATCAGGATTAGTCATGTTATTTCTTCTGGTAGTACAAGGTCTTTTGCATCAAAATGAACAGATATTTAGATCTTTGGTTTTAGTATTCCATCCAATAGATCTTGTCAAGTTGTGGGCAAACCAAATTTTGGTTGTTGAGGCAATTGCTCGTTAACATTTTGACCATAAGACCAGCAGATATTGGAACAGAATTAGGCCATTCAGCTAATTGAGTCTGATCATGGCTGATCCATTTCCCTCTCAACCCCATTTGGAGACAGAGAGGAGAAGGAGATTTTCAAGGAAGATGTCCAATCAGCAAGGCTTACATGTTCAGATAACATGAACAACCATGTTCTCTTTCTAGTGGTAATGGAAAAAGTTTTTTTTTTAAATTGACTATACAGAGTGTTGCAACTATGAGGAAGAAAGTCTAATTATCAATATAAGATCATCAACACACAATCAAATAGAAAATTCATAAGAAATTTCGCTATGTAGAGAGTGGCAAAAATATGGAGCTTACTACCAGAGGGAATAAAGCCGGGGAAAACAGATGAAAGGCCTTTAATTCTCTCAGCAACTAAAAGAGAATGTTAAAACACAGTAGGCAGATAGTATCAGTGGAGAAAGAAACAGGGTTTATCAGAATCAGAAAACTGAGAAGACAAACAGGGTTAAAGTGGCAGGAAGGGGGGATGTGGTGTCGGTAAGTTATTGTTGAGTGTGTTGGAGAGAGGCAGAGGAGATGTCTGTGATGGGGTATAGACAACTACGTTATAACAGTATTGTTAAAAACTAGGTGTTGGAGACAGAATGAAAGAAACTGAAAACAAAATGGTATAACCACATCCATGGGGGGGAGAGAGACAGATAAAAAAGGGATACCTGAAATTGTTAAGTCCCAATGCCTGTAAAATAACCGGGCACTGCTATTCTTGGAGCTTACATTGTTCATCAGTGAAGCAGAGTAGGTGACCAAACATAAGTGGTCATTATGGTCATCAGATTTCTTCCTTGATAGAAGAGATTCCATTAAAAATATTATCAAAGTCTTTGTAAGGCAAACTCCGGTATAAAGAGTTTTGTGTTTGCTAAATGTATACAAGATCAAATGGAATATTACAGCTTTGAACGGAGCACTATTGTGTGACGTGATCTGCATTATGTTTGGTCCATTTACCACAGTGCAGCCGAGAGCAGGTTCGGTCTTTATTTGCACAAAGATAGCTGACGGCAGAATCAACTGTATTTCATTGACAGAAGATTTCCTCATACCATGCCACAGATTATACAGTGTGTTCACCTGATGGCACAAGCTACGTTGAGTGGGTGGTTGTGCCTGGAGATGTATCTTATCTCTTCATTAAATATGTAACCATGGAATAGGAACTCTTGGTTATTAACAAACATTACTGGAAATTGGTCTGTTGCTATCCTGTAAAGGGGGAAACCACATTAACATTACTGATAAAAAGCTCTGCATCAGGACCCATTTGATTGTCTCATTTCTTATCTCTGGGTTCTTATTAGTTTTTGTTGCCATAACAACCCCAATAGATTTTTTAAATTTTTCCCCATTGAAAACTTGATAGCTGTACTGAGCTTGCAAAGGGTGGCAAGCACTACTAATCACTAAAGTGTGCTACATATTTAAATACAAATTGCTTTCAGTACACACCAGCTTTATGCAAAACAAGCATCAACAGTGAATACCCAGGAGTATCAGATAAGTAGACTGGTTTGCAGAAATGCGTTTTCATATTCCAGCAGGTTTATTTTTCACTTGGATTTTTTTTGGTTTAAGCCCGTACAATCCGATGTCAATGTGCTTAAGGACTCCAGAAAATATTGATGCTATTTCACCTCATTATCCAATTGCACAGATGTATTTATTTGCATTATTTATATTCCACTTATCCATGACGTCAGTTGAACGATAGGCCCTTCTGTGGTCTCTGTTCAATTCTGCAATATCAGGCAAACCTGGCACATCCATTCATTTAAATAGCTATCATATGTATATGAAGCTCCAAAGTGATTTCATTTTAATAGTTTGTTCATATCGCTATATTAAATTAAACACATCTCTATATTGTGTTTAATAATAAGTGCTCAAAAGCAGTTACTTTCCCCAAGCAGTAAGGCTGATGAAACATCCACCCACTAACACACCCACTCTGTGCCCCAGCCACCACCACGTTATCATTTCCTGTCAGAGTCACCTTACGCAGATACTCCTGTACCTAATGTCATTTTATGGACATACGATCAATCAATAAGCGATTTATTGTGTTGTGTATCTGAATGTGTTTCTTTTTGTGCTGCATTAGATCTGGAGTAACAACAATTTCATTCTCTTTTAAATTTTGTGTACTGGTCAACAATCTTGAATCTTGAATCTCATGCTGTTGATTATAACTTTTACATTAAATTATTAAATGTAGACCATTCCCACTACAATTGTCAGAGATTAGATATCTTTGTGTTTAATTGTGTGTGTGTGTGTGTGTGTGTGTGTGTGTGTATATATGTGCACGCGAACCTCTACAAAACACAGGTTTGGCCACAACTGGACTGTTGAGTCCACTCTGGAGCCCCGCACTGGATGTAAATAACTCAGAGAGGTTTACCGAAATGAATCTGGGAATGAGCAAAGATTGACAGAGCTGGGGTTTTCTACTTGGAGCAAAGGAGGATGAAAGGCAACATGGTGGAGGTGTATAAGATAATAAGAGGTATAGATAACGGGACAGCCAACACCACTTGCCAGGGTGACAATAGCCAATGCAAAGGCACATAATTTAAGGTGATTGAAGGAAAGAAAGAAAAGGAGAGATATCAGAGATAGGGTTTTTACACAGCACATGGAACACACCGCCTGGGTTGGTGTTAGAGGCAGGTACGTTGGGGATATTTAAGAGATTCTTAGGCTGATGAATGAAAAAAAATGGAGGGCCATGTGGGAAGGAAGTGCTCGATTGATCTTGGAGTAGATTAAAAGGTCAGCACAGCATTGTGGGCCGCAGGACCTGCGATTGAGTGTATTCTGTGTTCTGTGAGGAAACTTTAGCCATATTGACCACAGGAGAAGCTTTGGTTATTGCCCTGAGGCAGAGAAGGGTACAAGAGGATCTAAAATCTAAGAGATTTCTAAAATCATGGAGGGAATTAATGAATGACTGTTGATGTTCATATAATTATTAGGGGCACTGGTAAGGTGAATGATCACGGTCTTTTTGTCCATGGTCGGAATATCTAAAACTAGAAGGTATATTAAGGTAAAGGTGGGTGGGTGGTGGAAAGATTTAGAGGATAACTGAGGGCCAACTTTTTCACACAGTATGGTGGGTATATGAATGGAGCTGCTGGCAGAAGTGGTGTGGGCAAGTACAGTTATAATGTTTAAAAATCATTTAAACAGATAGAGGGAAGGTTTAGAGCAGGGATTCCTAAGCTAGGGTCCACAGACCCCTCGGTTAATGGTAGGGGTCCATGGCATAAAAAGAAATTGGGAACTTGTGGCTTCAGAGGGATATGGGCCAAACCCAGGCAAATGGGAGTAGATCATGACGGCAGCTTGAACAGCATGGACGAGTTGGGCTGAAGAGCCTGTTCCTGCGACTCTGTGATTCTACGACTTTCCATTGACTCAATAGAAAAGAAAGCTGTTCTAAGGAATTAAGAACTAGGAATATAAAATTCAAGTATTGGAAAATTACCAAAATAAAGTGAGTTTTTAAAAAAATGCAGTGAGTTGTCAGAGGTAGATTCAATTTTAGCTTTCGAAAGGGAACTGTGTGAGACTCTGAACAGAACAGGACTATGGAAAAAGGGCGGGTGAGGGTGGGGTGGTTATATTGTTCTTAGATGGAGCCATTATTCAGTACAAGACCTCCTTACATGCTGTAAGCATTCTGTGGTTCTGTAATGCAGACTCACACACCAATGAGGTGCTGCATTATGAGAGGTGGCATCTTTCTGATGAGAACCATCACAGATGCTTGTTCAAATTGAAATGGCATCAATCAAAGATGCACAAGGTGAGTCTCCTTGTCTGAACTTAACTCTCAACCCAGAGACATCAAATCAAATCACTTCAAGACTTTGCCTTCTTGAACTGAATTTACTTAGTGATTTATCGTTCATTCTTTTTGCTCCAATCTTTATAAATCTCTGTAACTTTTCCAGTGAGATCACATCTTTCCTGTAATAACTATATGTTGTACTTAAGCCTGACTTCCATGTAAGCTCCCTGCTCTTTTATTCTAACTCTTGTCCAATAGAGGCAAGTGCCTTACTGACGTGCACTGCCATCTTTAAGAATCCACGAGCGTACACTAGGCTGAAAAATGGCAGGTAGAATTAGTTCAGTCATGTGAAGTGTTGCACTTTGGGAGGACAAACCAGGGTAAAGGCCAATTTATACTTGTGCGTCAAATGTACGCCGTAGGTATGGCGTAGCCGCGTACCCTGTGCTGTACTCTGCGTCGAACCCTACGCCGTAGCCTAATGCACACCTCTCCCAAAATGTAACTACGTGTCGCGGCGACGCAGACTGAACAACTGTGATTGGTCCACTTCGTAGCATCGCATTTCCTCCTACGCTGCAATAGCTTTCCATTGGGCGACTGAAGGGCAGGGAAGGAACTCTGGCTGCAATGCTTTCCACAAAGCTTTACAGACCTCCGAATATTATGGAGGACCCTGTGCTTGATGCCAGTTTGTAGCTAGCTGCTACAGCCTGTTGACTTCCATCCGAAGCTAAAACTCCAATGGTGATTGCCGGTCTCTGAGTATACTGTGCGTACACCGTTGCAAAATAAATGGTTGGAGATGATGAACCAAATCGTCAAATCTACCTGCCGACATCCGAAAATATTTTAAATGCATTTCCTCGTCCATGTCTCTCAGTGGCCGGACAAGCACAGGAAATTCACCCTCCTTCAGTTTCATTCGCCATTGTTTGAAGTTTGAGTTTCTTCATGTTGAGTTTCAATACAAAGAAACACAACACAGTGGCATAGAAACCCCACCGCCAACTAGCATTTTAGCGGTGAATTGCAGAACGATGCAGACACACCAACGCACAAGTATAAATGCTCACAACGGCGTAGCTCAGAACGGCATAGCCCACTTGCGTAGGCTATGGCGTAAACTAGTACACACAAGTATAAATCAGCCTTAAGTCTTACACAGTGAATGGCAGGGCACTGAGGAGTGTGGTAGAACAAAGGGATCTAGGAATAACGATCCATAATTCCTAGAAAGTGGTGTCACAGGTAGTTAGGGTCATAAAGAGAGCTTTTGGCATATTTGATTATAGAAATCAGAGTATTGAGTACAGGAGCTGAAATGTTATGCTGAAACTATATAATACATTGGTGAGGCCGACTTTGGAGTATTGTGTGCATTTCTGGTCACCTACCTACAGGAAAGATTTAAATAAAATTGAAAGAGTGCAGAGAAAATTTACAACTATGTTGCTGGGACTTATGGACCCGAGTTATAGGGAAAGGTTGAATATTTAGGACTTTATTTACTTAAGCCTAGGAGAATGAGGGAATATTTGATAGAGGTATACAAAATTATGAGGGGTATAGATAGGGTAAATGCAAGCAGGCTGTTTCCACTGAGGTTGGGTGAGACTAGAACTAGAGGTCATAAGTTAAAGGTGAAGTATTTAAGAAAAATTGAGGAGGAACTACTTCACTTGGAGTGTGGAAGGAGCTGCCAGTGGAAGTGGTGAGTGAGGTTTTGATTTGAGAAAGGTTTGGATAATTACATGGATGGGAGGGGTATAAGGAACTATGATCCAGGTGCAGGTCAATCAATCCGCACTGAATAACAGTTGGGATGGACTAGATGGGCCGAAGGACCTGTTTCTGTGCTGTTGTGCTCTGCGACTCTATGACACTCTTAGGTACCTCTTCTTGTAAACTTCTAAGTATTCTCTCATTTATGGAAAAGCTTACCAGGTGAAGATTCATTGACCTGAAAGGCAAGGACAAGAGAGAAGAGACCATGGAGTGCATGTACTGAGAAATCCACTGGGCTGGGAAATCTCAGGGAACATTTCAGAAATGTTGATGATTACGTCAAGCCAACAGAAGGGAAAACATGAGTGGTTTGCAGCTCTGTAGAAATAAATGGGGGAACGCTTTAATGCTGTATTGGCTATATTAGAATCAGAATCAGGTTTAATATCACCCGCATATGTCATAAAATTCATTAACTTTGTGGCAGCAGTACAATGCAATACATGATAATAGCAAAATGAAAAGCGTTTGTGAATTACAGTAATATTTATATATAAATATTACAAATATATTATATAAAAATATATATATATATAAAATCTTTCTGACGGTAGCAATGCGAAGAGGGCATTCCTGGGTGATAGGGGTCCTAATACTGGATGCTGCCTTTTTGAGGCATCACTCCTTGATACTACAATGTTAATTTTTATCAGCATTGGCAGTAAAAAAAAATGGAAGTTTTTAGCTGGAATTAGGCAAGCAGTTTGCCTAGAAACCTCTATGGACCCTTTGCAACAGTGACATAAAAGGCAAATTCATTTACAGTATGATTGTTGCACACGCTTGATTATCATTTCATTTCATGTAATAATGAGTTTTAATACCCTATCATTTTGACACAGTACTCCTGGGCTCTGCCTGTCTGTTGTTATCCTGCAGCAGCTAAGAAGGCTTTTGGAGATGTGACATTTTCAGCACTCTACCAGTTCATCGCCAGGAGGGGCACGTAGAGCTGTCCCACCCTGCGATGATGTGAGTGTTTATTTCCCTTTTCCAAAGAGAAAGAAACTCGAGCCCAGATTCCCAGGTCTTCTTGCTTCTGGCAAGTTGGTTGTGTATTTAAATTTAAAAATGATGAGCAGGTGAATAAGTTGAAGTGAGAACGGAAACACCTGTGGCTGCCACTCTATGCTTCCATCGTCAGAGGGAAGACTATTTTTATATTGACAACAGATTGCTGTTCCTGGAGGTTGAAAGTTCTGTAAAAAATAATTTTCTCCTCTGAAGCTCTAATGTATTTCTCAGTAACTGTTGTTTGTTAAAGCAACAGACACAAAATGCTGGAGGAACTCAGCAGGTCAGATGAAATTTACGGAAATGAAAGTTGATGTTTTGGGCCAAGACCCTTCTTCAGGACTGCCGTTGGCTTACAGCTGGTGATTTGTAATTCTATAAGCCTACTGCTAAGGCTGACCTGCTCCCTTTCTAAGGGTGTGAACTATCCTCTCCAATAATTTTATGAAGCAGAAGATTCTTGTTGCATGCGTGACCAGATCTGGCTATTGAGTAGTTGTGGCACAAGGTGATAGGAAGAGGCTTGCGACTTCAGAAGTATCTTGCCTACGATTTTCTACCCCCTCCCAAAACTTTATTTCCGGAAAATACTAAAAGATCTCAGCAACATACCCACTGCCCCATCCACAGAACATTATAATCCCTTTATTAGCTCTCTTGGAATTTGGGACCTGTTCCCAAAGCAAATTTCACTCTTTCTATCTGAAAACTCCATACCATAATCCCCAGTAGTCAGTCTCTTAAGACTTCGACATGTTAGCAAGTTGCATCAGAATTATTATTGAATATTGGAAGGCCCAGATAGAATGGACATAGAGAGGATGGTTCCTATAGTGGGGAGTACAGGATGAGAGGGCACAGCCTCACAATACAAAGATGACCATGTAGAATAAAGATGAGGAGGAATTTTAGCCAGAGATTGGTGCATCTGTGGAATTCCATTGCTACATTCAGCTGTGGAGGCCAAGTCATTGGGTATATTTAAAGCAGAAGTTGATAGGTTCTTGATTAGTAAGGGCGTCAAAGGTTATGTGGAGAAGGCAGAATAATGGGGTTGAGAAGGAAGATAAATTAGCCAGAGCAGTTTTGGTGGGCTAATTCCTCATGGTCTTGAGGAGTTCAGGATATATTCCCTCACAGTCTGATTTAGGAGCTGTACCTTTGTGCCTCAGCTCCTCTTTGCTAAATACATATCAGTCCATTGTTACTTCTAGTGACCTCTGCTCCAGCCTCACTTTCACTAGCTCTCATTTCTATTCCTAAGTCCCGGTGAGTTTACTTTTGTGCTGATACTTCATGACATGAAGCAGCTGCTCTTATAAATCATCGACTGACTCTGAGGAAACACCACTGGACCTCTACTGGCTTAAACATTTTATCAAATGAATTGCATAAATGACTCTTCCAACAAATACCTGGAGTGTAAGAATTTCTATAACATTTTGCTATATATAGAATCAGAGTCATAGCAATAAATTCAGTAATGATTTACCACATGGCTATGCAATTTGTTTTTCTGTTATTGTAGTATTCAATGCTGAATGTAGTTGAAGAGATGCTGTGACCAATTTAGGTCGTGGTGAGAAGGTGGGACAAAAAGTTATTTTTCTTTCTTGGTGCACAACTACGTCAGTGCTGTCCCAATTCTGCTCACCAGACCTGGAATATCTAGCAGTTAAGTGCCGTCCTTTTTACCCACCATAGGAATTCTCCGGGGTCATTTTGGTAGCAGTATACATTCCACCTCAGGCCAATGTCAAGCAGGCTTCAGATGATCTGAGCAATGGGATCAACAAGCTTGAAACAGCACACCCTAAAGCCTTCACCATCGTTTTGGGAGATTTTAACCAGGAGAGTCTGAAAAAAATCACTAAGCAATTACCATCAACAGATCACTTGCAATACCAGAGGAAACAGCACACTGGACCATTGTTGCACTATCAGCAAGAATGCGTACCGTGCTACTCCACACCCTCACTTCGGGATGTCTGATCACCTGGCTGTACTTCTACTCCCTGAGTATAGGCAAAGACTGAAGACCGCAGCACCAGCAGTGAGGACCAAGAAGGTTTGGACAAGGGAAGCACAGGAGCGCCTACAGGACTGCTTTGAATCAGTGGACTGGACTGTATTCAGGGATTCATCTTTGAACCTGGATGAGTGTGCTGCAGTTGTTACTGACTTCATTAAAACCTGTGTGGTTGAGTGTGTGCCTACAAAGACTTACTGTACATTCCCAAACCAAAAGCCGTGGATGAACCAGGAGGCATATCGTCTCCTGAAGGCTAGATCTGTGGCATTCAAGTCTGGTGACCCAGGCCTGTACCCGAAAACCAGGTATGATTTACGGAGGGCTATTTCGAGGGTGAAGAGACCATTTCGAACGAGGTTGGAGGTGACATCGGATGCACGGCAACTCTGGCAGGATTTGCAAGACATTACTTCCTACAAAGCAAAACCCAATAGCATGAATGGCAGCGATGCTTCACTACCAGATGAACTCAATGCCTTCTATCCCTGCTTTGAAAGGGAGAACACAACTACAGCTGTGAAGATCCCTGCTGCACCTGATGACCCTGTGATCTCTGTCTCAGAGGCCGATGTTAGACTGTCTTTAAAGAGAGTGAACCCAAGCAAGGCGGAGGGTCCAGATGGAGTACCTAGTAAGGCTCTGAAGACCTGCGCCAACCAACTAGCAGGAGTATTCAAGGACATTTTCTGCCTCTCACTGCTACGGGCAGAAGTTCCCACTTGCTTCAAAAAAGCCAACAATTATACCAGTGCCTAAGAAGAATAATGTGAGCTGCCTTAATGACTGTCGCCTGGTAGAAGAGCCGATAAGTAGATGAACAGAACGAAGACCATCATCCTCGACCTCAAGGGATAGCCATGACGACGAGTACTCACATCAACAGTGATGAAATGCTTTGAGAGGTTGGTCATGACTAGACTGAATTCCTGCCTCAGCAAGGACCTGGACCCAATGCAATTTGCCTATTGTCACAATAGATCAATGACAGACGCAATCTCAATGGCCCTCCACACGGCTTTAGACCACCTGAACAACAGAAACACCTATGTCAGGATGCTGTTCATCGACTATAGCTCAGCATTTAATACCATCATTCCCACAATCCTGATTGAGAAGTTGCAGAACTTGGGCCTCTGTACCTCCCTGTGCAGTTGGATCCTCGACTTCCTAACCGGAAGACCACAATCTGTGCAGATAGGTGGTATCATATCCTCTTCACTGACGATCAACACTGACGCACCTCAGGGGTGTGTGCTTAGCCTACTGCTCTACTCTCTATATACATAGAAACATAGAAACATAGAAAATAGGTGCAGGAGTAGGCCATTCGGCCCTTCGAGCCTGCACCACCATTTATTATGATCATGGCTGATCATCCAACTCAGAACCCCGCCCCAGCCTTCCCTCCATACCCCCTGACCCCCGTAGCCACAAGGGCCATATCTAACTCCCTCTTAAATATAGCCAATGAACTGGCCTCAACTGTTTCCTGTGGCAGAGAATTCCACAGATTCACCATTCTCTGTGTGAAGAAGTTTTTCCTAATCTCGGCCCTAAAAGGCTTTCCCTCTATCCTCAAGCTGTGGCCCCTCATTCTGGACTTCCCCAACGTCGGGAACAATCTTCCTGCATCTAGCCTGTCCAATCCCTTTAGGATCTTATACGTTTCAATCAGATCCCCCCTCAATCTTCTAAATTCCAACGAATACACATGACTGTGTGGTGAGGCATAGCTCAAATACCATCTACAAATTTGCTGATGATACAACCATTGTTGGTAGAATCTCAGGTGGTGATGAGAGGGTGTACAGGAGTGAGATATGCCAACTAGTGGAATGGTGCTGCAGCAACAACCTGGCACTCAACATCTGTAAGACGAAAGAGCTGATTGTGGACTTCAGGAAGGGTAAGACGAAGGAACACACACCAATCCTCATAGAGGGATCAGAAGTGGAGAGAGTGAGCCGTTTCAAGTTCCTGGGTGAGGCTCTAACCTGGTCCCAACATAAAGAAGGCAAGACAGTGGCTATACTTTATTACGAGTTTGAAGAGATTTGGCATGTCAACAAATACACTCAAAAACTTCTAAAGTTGTACTGTGGAGAGCAGTCTGACAGGCTGCATCATTGTCTGGTATGGAGGGGCTACTGCACAGGATCGATACAGGCTGCAGAAGGTTGTAAATCTAGTCAGCTCGATCTTGGGTACTAGTCTACAAAGTACCCAGGACATCTTCAGGGAGCAGTATCTCAAAAAGGCAGCATCCAGCACCCAGAGCATGCCTTTTTCTCACTGTTACCATCAGGTAGGAAGTACAAACGCCTAAATGCACACATTCAGCGATTCAGGAACAGCTTCTTCCCCTCTGCCATCCAATTCCTAAATGGACATTAAACCCTTGGACTCTACCTCACTTTTTTTTAACATACAGTATTTCTGATTTTTGCACGTTTTTTAATCTATTCACTGTATGTATATTGTAATTTATTTATTTATTATTATTATTTTATTTGTTTTCTCTTCTATATTATGTATTGCATTGAACTGCTGCTGCTAAGTTAACAAATTTTACGTCACATGCCAGTGATAATAAACCTGATTCTGATTCTGATTCATTTTAGCAAAGGGATTATTGGCAAAATTTCATGCTGTTCCTCCCCATATCACAGAGACTACATTGCGGCCTGACATTGTGTTGTGGTCCGACTCATTGAAGCACATTCTTATGCTTGAGCTTATCGTGCTGCGGGAAGAACACATGGAGGAGGCCTACGAATGGAAAAGAGCCAGGTATGAAGATCTGAAGAACAACTGCTGAAGAAGAGGCTAGAGAGCAAAGTGTTGGCCTGTGGAGGTTGGGTGTTGTGACTTTGCAGGCCAGTCGCTCTGCAAAGTATACACTGCACTTGGAATCACGGGAGAGAGAAGAAGGAGAGCCATTTCTACCAGCATAGATGCAGTAGAGAAAGTGTCAAGATGGCTCTGGATAAAGAGGGCAGATCCATGAGTTGCTACTAGGGCACAGGCCGGGGTCTGATCAACCCCGGCTGGGTCGCCTGGGCAGGGGTGTATGATGTTGAAATACCTGAAATACCTGACGACCCCAAGTAAAATCACTGATGATGTGCCCTAGCTTAGCATCATGCAGATGCTTCTGTAAGAATTTACAAAACGTGGTTTTCAAATGCAAAATAAAATATTTAAAATTAGTTTAAGCTCTTCTTGACATCCTCCTCTCTCTTCATTTTCTTTATCATCCTGAGGTTCCGTCATATGCTGCCGTAGGATGAAGGGATCATTGGCTTTAGTGCCTCGCGTCACACTTAGTGCGGTATGTCCGTGTAGTGATTTGACCTGGCCGCACATTCTGTTCTGCTTCATGTTGGTTCTTATCCTGGCCTCTGCCCATCACGTGCACTCCCCTGAACATCCTTTTGGCATAGTTCATACTAGAAGGTATCACGTTTCCCCTCACTATGAGCTGAACCTTCTGTACTGCTGTAACACCACAAAGGCCAATCTCTGGGGGTAGTCACTCTGCAACGTGGGACAAATCCTGGGTGTGGTTACTTTGTGGTGCGGACTGCACCCCCTGCCCCCATCCCAGGCTGAGTGGACTTACTTTACTGACCAAGCCTTGGGTAGAGTCACGCGGTATTGATGTCTCTATGATATGAGGACCTATCCTGGGCCCAGCATTTTGATGTAGTCACAAAGAAGGCATGACAGTAGCTATATTTTATGAGGAGTTTGAGGAGATTTGGTATGTCATCCAAGAGATTTGCAAATTTCTAGAGATGTACCATGGAGAGCATTCTGAATGGCTACAACACTGTCTGGTATGAGAAGGGGCACTGCCCAGGATCGACATAAGCTGCAGAAAGTTATGAAGCCAGTCAGTACCATCATAGACACTAGACCCCCCAGCATCCAGGACATCTTCAAAAGGCAATTCCTCAAAAAGGCTGCATCCGTCATTAGGGATCCCCATTACCCAGGACATGTCCTCTTCTCATTACTACCATCAGGAAGGAGGTACAGAAGCCTGAAGGCACTCAATCAACAATTCAGAAACAGCTTCTTCCCCTCTGCCATCAGATTTCTGAACCCATGAACTACCTCACTACTTTTTTTTATTTCATCCGGTGTCCTGACTACCCCAGATGTGGCCACTCTTAGATATTTTCCAATCTTTTTAGGAGCCTGTTTATTTTTATCATGTTGACCAATCATTGTATGTTATTGACCAAACCCCAAGTGTAGACACCTTGTGACGTTAAGTAACACATTGTTAAATTGAACAAACAGCATGTGTGGTCACAACTGTGATATTGACTGCCTACCTATGTACTGTTGACTAACTCCTTAATGCGGTCACACTCTCTTAATGTCAGATTGCATCCATGGGTCACGATGATATTGGATGATGGCTAAGGATAAAGAGACTAATTTATGAGTGTGATCTCGCTGTGCTATTGGCCATCCCTACAGTAAGGGTGACTATGATACTGACATACATAAAGTGGGATCACTTTGATCTTGACCATCCTCTGAGAGGGCTCAGTCTGTGTTAGTGACCAGCCATTGAAAGGGATCCTCCCGGGATATGGTCAGGCCACGAGATGGTGTGGGGGGAGGGGTTCTTTCTGTGATACTGACCAACTACATTGTGGGGTCACCCTTTTCATACCAAATCCTGGGTGGAGTCACAACAGAATTGACCAGTGGCTGGATTGTAACATTCTGTGGTACAAGATGGAGGTCTGCTGGCTGGATTTACTCTGTGATGTTGGTCAATTCCCGGTTGGCTAACCCCTGGGTTGGATCATTCTGTGGTAGTGACTGACCCTTGATCATCAGTTCCCCTGGACTTTTTCACTCTGTTGGTTTAATAGGTTGGGTTATGGTGATGATGGAGAACAGAGTACAAAATCCATGGCCTTTTTGCACGGTGACCTTAAACAACTCTCCCTGTTGCACACAATTCAGAATTATTGAAGGGAGCTTGAATGGCAAAGCGCGAGCTGACCAACATGAACATTGACTTCTCTAACTTCCATTAATGACCCACCTCCCCTTCGTACTCCATCCTTTATTTATGTATGAATGTATGTGTGTATTTATTTATTTATTTATTTATTTATTTATTCATTTTTCTCCATTTTTTTCTCTCCCTCTGTCTCTCTCACTATAACTCCTTACCCATCCTCTGGGCTCCCCTCCCCCTTCCTTCCTCCCTAGGCCTCCCGTCCCATGATCCTCTCCCTTCTCCAGCCTCGTATCCCTTTTGCCAATCAACTTTCCAGCTCTTGGCTCCATCCCTCCCCCCTCCTGTCTTCTCCTTTCACTTCAGATCTCCCCCTCCCCCTCCCACTTTCAAATCTCTTCTTTCAATTAGTCCTGACGAAGGGTCTCAGCCCGAAACGTGAACTGTACCTCTTCCTATAGATGCTGCCTGGCCTGCTGCGTTCACTAGCATTTTTGTGTGTAATGTAAAGCTTATGTGTTAACTCTCTCGGCAATTTTTCCTACTCTTCTCACTCATTCATTTCTGAACAAGATGCGTTTGCTCACTTGATAAATGGAAGAACAACGTAGTTGAATTCTTTCTTCAAGACTCTTTGCACTTCAGAGGTAGAGTACTGTGTGAAGTACTTGGTGTTGGAGCCATGCGTCTGTCCTTTATGTGCATCTGTATTCTGTGTTGCGTGTTTATTTAAAGGTTCAGTAGGGTTATAGGCCCTTCTGGCCCAACAACCCCGTGCTGGCCTATTACACCCACGTGACCAATTAGCTGACTCACCTGTACATCTTTGGTATGTGGGAGGATACAGGAACAGAGACATAGGGGAGGGGTAATACAAAAACATCATCCCTCTGTCCCTCCACTGACTCTTCTCCAAAATCTCTATCACTCCTGGAGGCTCCCGTCAATGACATTTGGATTAAACTCCAAGTCTGACCGTGGGGATCAGCGTTCCCTTTGATGACTCCCACCACCCATTCCCGAGCTGGACTGTCCAGTTGTGGGCCAGTGAACATCCAGTATCCATCTTCTCCACATCCATTGCTCCTGCTCCAATTTGTCTGCTGTCTCCTGTCCAGTCCCCACTCTTCATCCCACACCTCAGACCACTATCCCATCTCCAAATCCTGTCTCCTTCCCTTGTCCCCCATCTCTACTCCCTTTTCTCCTCCTCACTCCCCGTTCCCTTCCTGCCACTCTCCCTCCTCTCCCCTTTCCCACTTTCCTCCACTCCAGTCTTTCCTTTCCTGCCCCTCCCTACTCCTCCACTCTTCCCCATCTTCTCCCCACCTTTCAAATCTTCACATGGACAGGACAGATTAGGCACGATGTGGGTGCTGGTAGTGGTGCTGGTTTCTGGTTGATTATCATGTTTATTATGGTAACTAGTCGCATGAGTGGGGGTGTGGCAAAAGCGAAGGGAATAAGTCTCGTATTTGTGTTTTGTTGCAATTTATTGTAGCTGGGGACCGACAGATGTCGTGTCTTTTGCTGATCGTTCAATTATGCTTAGCTTACACTAGGTTATGCTTATGTTTCATCACGATTGTATGTTTGCTAATAAACTCAGACTTTTGGAGCAATAAATACTGGAGTGAAGGAGCATCGTGTAGGGTCGGTAGGGGCAGCGGCATATGTTTTGGGTTTGGTTCGGATGCTACACTTGGTATGACATAAACAAGGTGATAAAGTCTTCGGCAAGTTCAAGTTTTTCAGATTAAGAGAAAGATTGTTTATTAGCATTCTTCAGTACACAATGTAAAGGAGAATAAAAGATTGTTACTTTGTATCCTATGCAACAGAACAAAAGCACAGTAAGTGTTAAGAACACAATAAAACACAATAAAACAAAATAAATATAAATGCCTAAGATTTACTTATATACATAGACTGATTGTGGGTGTGGAGACTGATCCTCCCACACCCACTCTATCCTGGCCTTTCAACATTTGATAGGTTTCAATGAGCTCTCCCTCTCATTCTTCTAAACTCCAGCGAGTTGAGGCCTTGATGTTAGGTTGGCTAACGCCAGATCTAGCCTGAAAAGGTTAAGAAAAGAAAGACTTACATTCATATCTACCCCTTTACAGCCCTTCTAATTCTCCTAGAACACAACTGAGTACTTCTGAATTTTGGTGTCTTTGTAAAGAAGTTCACACTGATATGCAGAATATGTTTTGATTTGTACCATGCCTGAGGTACAGATAAGCAGATTCATTTCAAGTAAAATTACACAGCAAACCACACTACGCTAATGTTTCATGGCAAGCAAGATTATTTTCTGTAATAAAGATAATATGCTGGATATGCTTAGCAAGTTTGGTGAAGCTTTGTGTAAAATAAATTTAACTTTAAGATTCAGGGTGTACACATGACAAATAAACCTGCACCTTGAATTTAAGAAATGAAATGTACTTTCCTCTTTCATCGTCTGTTCTTGTATAAGTACTATTGTGGTTAAATTACTGGATTTCAATCCAGAGGCCAGACTGTTCTCGTAGGACATAAGTGTGCAAACATCTCTATGGTAGCTGGTGTACCTGCATTTGAGTTATTATGCATATATAGATTTAAACCATTCTTCTCTGTATTTGTCACCATGAAATGTTGATACTGTTGAAGATGAGTTTAGGAAGAAACTCAGCTCCCATACTAGGGTGGTAACTGTGTAACTACAGATCCAGGAATGTGTTTGACTCTTAATGAGTGGAGTCACTTCAGGATCATTTAAGGGTGGGTAATAAAAGACTACAATGCCAGCAATGTTCACATCCAGTGAGCAAATACATTCTTAAAAACACAAGAGATACGGAAAGGATCGACTTATATGACAAATAGCCTCCTCTCAGGCTTCCATCTAGGTAGAGGTAATTGATACCTGGACCCTGCTAGAAGCCCAAGAAGAGTTTATTTGAACACAAGAGATTCTTGTTTACCACCTTCCCCCTCACCGGGTTTCCCACCACCTTATTATTTTGGCTTCTTCCCCCTTCTTTCCAGCCCTGATGAAGGGCCTTGGTCTGAAATGTCAACTCATTATTAAAAAGGAATTGGATTAAAACCATTATTAATAATGTGCTTTTTGAAGTAAGTCATGGTAAACTATCACCGCAAACAATGAAGAGGTGAGTGAGGGCAAAGCAAACTCGAGAGATATGCCCTGCTGGTGTGCTGCAAAATTGACGAACTTGGAGTCGGAGCCGCGCTGGTTGAAGTGAACAATCGGAGGGGAGGAGAGTTCCGATGCCCATCCTTCTAAACTGGGTAAGACGCTCCAGACTGATTTGGAGAGATCGAGAACAGTTTCTTCAGCAGTGAAATCCAGGTCCAAAGCGAATTCCTGGGCGGTGTGTTCAAGTCCTGGAGCAATTTACAGCGGCAAAGCCTGAGTCCTAATACGAAGTACAATCCAGTGTTTGGACAATCTAGGTGCCAGTCCATATAGACTGGCAAGGCAGGGTGTTGAGAGTCGGGTGAGGTTGGATTGCGCTGGGCGCCGAGCCGATTCGGAGAGGTTCCTTCGGCGGTGAAATCTAGGCTGGAGCGATTTGCTGGCGGCAGGGCCCAGTCCCAGTGCGAGGTTCGGACAATTTAAATGATGACCCAGACAGTCTGGGGGCTTCACTCTCTGTGATGTTAAGTCTGTGAGACTGCCCCTGGTTGCTGTGCTTCGTGTCTGCTAACTTTGTGGCGATTTGTCCCATTAATATGATGAACTGAACACCGAGGCTTTGGGCCTATTGCAGGCTGTCTGGGGATTTGGATCCGAGGACACAATTTGGTTCAGAATGCTGCTGTTGATGCTCGCTTATATTGTTTGCATGATTTGTTTTGTGTTTTTTCTCTCTTCGTCTGTGGGCACTGGGGGTCAGTCTTATTTCTTTTTAATTGGGATTTTTTGGGTTCCTTGTTTTGTGACTTCCTGTTAAGAAAACAATAGACAATAGGTGCAGGAGTAAGCCATTCGGCCCTTCGAGCCAGCACCGCCATTCACTGTGATCATGTCTGATCATCCACAATCAGTACCCCGTTCCTGCCTTCTCCCCATATCCCTTGACTCCACTATCATTAAGAGCTCTATCTAACTCTTTCTTGAAAGCATCCAGAGAATTGGCCTCCACTGCCTTCTGAGGCAGAGCATTCCACAGATCCACAACTCTCTGGGTGAAAAAGTTTTTCCTCAATTCTGTTCTAAATGGCCTACCCCTTATTCTCAAATTGTGGCCTCTGGTTCTGACTCCCCCAACATCAGGAACATGTTTCCTGCCTCTAGCGTGTCCAATCCCTTAATAATCTTATATATTTCAATCAGATCCCCTCTCATCCTTCTAAATTCCAGTGTATACAATCCCAGTCGCTCCAATCTTTCAACATATGACAGTCCCGCCATCCCAGGAATTAACTTCATGAACCTCCGCTGCACTCTCTCAATAGCAAGAATATCCTTCCTCAAATTTGGAGACCAAAACTGCACACAATACTCCAAGTGGGGTCTCACCAGGGCCTTGTACAACTGCAGAAGGACCTCTTTGCTCCTATACTCAACTCCCCTTGTTATGAAGGCCAACATGCCATTAGCTTTCTTCACTGCCTGCTGTACCTGCATGCTTACTTTCAGTGACTGATGAACAAGGACACCTAGATCTCGTTGTACTTCCCCTTTTCCTAACTTGACACTATTCAAATAGTAGTCTGCCTTCCTGTTCTTGCCACCAAAGTGGATAACCTCACAGTTAACCACATTAAACTGCATCTGCCCACTCACCCAACCTGTCCAAGTCACCCTGCATTCTCATAACATCCTCCTCACATTTCACATTGCCGCCCAGATTTGTGTCATCTAGAAATTTGCTAATGTTACTTTTAATCCCTTCATCTAAACCATTAATGTATATTGTAAATAGCTGCGGTCCCAGCACCGAGCCTTGCGGTACCCAACTAGTTACTGCCTGCCATTCTGAAAGGGACCCATTAATCCCTACTCTTTGTTTCCTATCTGCCAACCAATTTTCCATCCATGTCAGTACCCTACCCCCCAATACCATGTGCTCTAATTTTGCCCACTAATCTCCTTTGTAGTACCTTTCTGAAAGTCCAGGTATACTACATCCACTGGCTCTCCCTTGTCCATTTTCATAGTTACATCCTCAAAAAATTCCAGAAGGTTAGTCAAGCATGATTTCCCCTTCGTAAATCCATGCTGACTCAGACAGCTCCTGTTACTGCTAACCAAATATGCCGCTATTTCATCCTTTATAATTGACTCCAGCATCTTCCCCACTGCTGATGTCAGGCTAACTGGTCTATAATCCCCTGTTTTCTCTCTCCCTCCTTTCTTAAAAAGTGGGATAACATTAGCTATCCTCCAGTCCTCAGGAACTGATCCTGAATCTATAAAACATTGGAAAATAATTACCAATGCGTCCACAATTTCTAGAGCCACCTCCTTAAGTACCCTGGGGTGCAGACCATCAGGCCCTGGGGATTTATAAGCCTTCAGTCCCATCAGTCTATCCAACACCATTTTCTGCCTAATGTGAATCTCCTTCAGTTCCTCTGTTACCTTAGGTCCTCCGGCTACTATTACATCTGAGAGATTGTTTGTGTCTTCCCTAGTGAAGACAGATCCAAAGTACCTGTTCAACTCATCTGCCATTTCCTTGTTCCCCATAATAAATTCACCCCTTTCTGTCTTCAAGGGCCCAACTTTGGTCTTAACTAATTTTTTCCTCTTCACATACCTAAAGAAGCTTTTACTATCCTCCTTTATATTCTTGGCCTGCTTGCCTTCGTATCTCATCTTTTCTCCCCATATTGCCTTTTTAGTCATCCTCTGTTGCTCTTTAAAAGTTTCCCAATCCTCAAGTTTGTATAATTTATACATTCTTTGATAATAAATGTGCTTTGAAACTTTGAATCTTTACTTTTCCACAGATGCTGTCTAACCTGCTGAGTTCCTCCAGTGTTTTGTATTCAGGTTTTATAAAAATCTATTTGACAATTGTATTGACTTCAGAATTGGGTTATGTTACACTGACTTGTTTTTAAAATTTTTTGAATGGTTTCAGTTATGCTATATTTATTTAACCAGTTAGCATTAAAAAGATGTTGAGCTCCTGGTACACAATAGAGACCCATATCAGAACCAGGTTTGTCTACACTCACATATGTCATGAAATTTGTTTTTTTTTAATGCTATGGAACAGTGCAGTACATAAAATTACTACAATGCAGTGCAAAAGTCTCGAGCATCCTAGCTGTGTATATATACTGTATGTGCCTAAGTCTCTTGCACAGTACTGTATATTAGCCAACACTTTACCTTTTATTTATTTAGAGGTACAGCATGGAAATAGCCCTCTGGCCCAACAACCCCTTTTTAACCATAGCCTAATCACAGGACAATTTACAATGACCAATTAACTACTAACCGGTGTGTCTTTGGACTACGGTAGGAAACGGGAGTGCCTGGAAAACACAGATGGAGAGAATGTGTAAACTCCTTGCAGGCATCGTCAGATTTGAACTCGGAACTCCAGAACTCTCCAGGCTCTCTGAGCACCTCTGTCATCCATTTTCCAGCTTGCTAGTCAGGTACCCTGATCACTGCAGAGTGAAATGCCGTGCAGTCCAGCACAGAATATTGAAACTGATGAGGTGTCTGAGTCACCTGTGATTGTAGTCTGGAACAAAATTGAAATTCCACTGTTATATATTTAACACAAGTGAACGGGTATAAATCCTAGTAACACACACAAAATGCTGCAGGAAATCAGCAGGCCAGGCAGTATCCTTGAAAAAGAGTCTAGTCGACCTTTTGGGTTGAGACCCTTCATCAAATGCTGTTTAGCTTTGTGGAACTACCATTTATTGCTGGGAGAGTTTAAACAACAAAATATATTCGAGGCATCAAAAGCTGCTTCTTAAATAGAGCTTGGAAGAAGACGGAAATATTTTGCAGTGTCTAAAATCAAATGTTACCACATTTGGCTTCTGACCAAATGAATCTTTCTGACCTGTCGTTTGTCTTGCATCTCATCACCAATGCCATCTGGCAGTCAAGTGGTGGATATGCTGTCACTTTCTGGTTAAGGGGGATATTCAATTACATCACGCTCTTTGTGCTGCATGTGTTTAATTTTCCAGTGTGACAGTGTGCATTAGTCACTAAAGTTCTGTGTGCTGTGCTCCATTATGTGGTGAAGGAGTGCTCGAGCACTGAAACTGCTCTGCCAAAAATGTTCCAACGGTAAGTGTCTACCAACCCAAGAAATCTTGCAAAAGCATCAACCTGACCAAAACTAGCACAGAACTTAGAGACCTTGCTGCTCTACTTTTACTGATGTCACTGCTTGCAGTACCCAGGAAAGCTGACAGCCGGAGTCAAGGGATATGGGGAGAAGGCAGGAATGGGGTACTGATTGTGGATGATCAGCCATGATCACAGTGAATGGTGGTGCTGGCTCGAAGGGCCGAATGGCCTAGTCCTGCACCTATAGTCTATTGTCTGTTGGCTCGTACTTCCTGTTTTTGCACAGTTTTGATGATTTCCAGCACGTATATGCAAACAAACTGAAAACCATAATGGTCACCTTCCGAATTCTGCATTCACATTTTCCTGTGCATCAAATGTAGACGTTTGTTCGAAGTTCAAAGTAAATTTACTATCTAAGTACATATATGTCACCACATACAACCCTGAGTTTCTCTTTCTTGCGGGCATGTCAGTTAAACCAATAGACATAATAGAGTCAATGGAAGACCACACCCAACAGGGCAGACAGCCAGTGTGTGTAAAAGCCAACAAACTGCAATTGCAAAAAGAAAAAAATAAGTAATTAATCAAAATTGAGAACATAAGATGAAAACTCCTTGAAAGTCAGTCCACAGGTTGTGAGAACAGTTCAGTGATGGGGCCAGTGAAGTTATTGCCATTGGTTCAAGGGTCGGACAGTTGGGGGGTATTAACTGTTCCTGAACCTAGTGGTGTGAGTCCTGAGGCTTCTGTACATTTTCTTGGTGGCAGCAGTGAGAGGAGAGCACGTCCTGGGTGGTGGGGCTCCTTGATGATGGACGCTGCTTCCTGTGACAGCGCTCCATGTAGCAGTGGTCAGTAGTGGGGGGCAGGTTATTTGTGATGGACTGGACAGTTTCCACTACTTTTTGTAGGATTTTCTGTTCAAAGGCATTCTTGTTTCTACACCAGGCGGTGATGCAACCAGTCAACATACTCTCCACCTTTCATCTATAGAGGCTTGTCAAGGTTTTAGATGTCATGCCGAATCTTCGCAAACTCCTACGGATGAAGAGGCATTGCTGAGCTTTCTTATTAATTGTACTTGTGTGCTGGGCCCAGGACAGGTCCTCTGAAATGATAACACCGAGAAATTTAAAACGGCTGACCCTCTCCACCTCTGTTCCCCCGATGAGGCTTGTGAAGTTGAAGAGGGATTTCAGAGTGATAGAGGATTTAATCATCAATTAAATAAGGGGCGTTGGCACGTGGCCAAGTGGTTAAGGCGTCGGTCTAGTGATCTGAAGGTCACTAGTTCGAGCCTCAGCTGAGGCAGCGTGTTGTGTCCTTGAGCAAGGCACTTAACCACACATTGCGCTGAGACGACACCGGTGCCAAGCTGTATCGGCCTTAGTGCGCTTCGGATAACATTGGTGACGTGGAGAGGGGAGACTTGTAGCATGGGCAACTGCCGGTCTTCCATACAACCTTGCCCAGGCCTGTGCCCTGGAAACCTTCCAAGGCGCAAATCCCTAGTCTCATGAGACTAACGGATGCCTAAATAAGGGGTAAAGAGGAGAATATTAACCCTTCATGATAATAGAGCAGTACAGCACAAGAGCAGGCTCTTTGGCCCATGGTGTTGTGCCAAATAACTAAATTATTGCCTTCTGCCTATACAATGACCATATTCCTTGGTTCTCAGAGCCTCTTAAATATCTCTCTCATACTTTCCTCCGCTATAGCATGCATTCAAAGAGCCTAGCACTCTGTGTAAAGCACTTGCTCCCACATCTCCTTTGATTTTACCCTCTCCCACCTTGTAGGCATGCCTTCTATTTTTTTTTAATTTAGAGATACAGTGCGGAACAGGCCCTCCGGCCTAACAGGCCTCACTGCCCAGCAGCCCGCCTATTCAACGCCAGCCTAATCATAGGACAGGTTACAATGACCAATTAACTGACTAACTTGTCTGTCTTTGAACTGTAGCAGGAAACCAGAACACCTGGAGGGAACCGTCAGGTTGATGGGGAGGACAAAGTCCTTCCAGAGGCTGCTGGAATTGAACTGTGATAGCACAACAGTATTCCAGCCCTGAGCTGTATAAGGTTTGTGCCCTTCTAGTGTTAGGCATTTTGATCCTGGGGGGTAAAAATACCAGCTATCCGCTCTATAATCTTGGGTGGTGGTGTGGAGATATGTCTCTATCAAAGGAGGTGGAAGGCACTCCTTCCCTCCCCTATCCTGTAGGTCACCCTTGGGCAAGGTGTAGCACCTGCTTATCCCCCCCCACCCCCTGATTAGGGTCATGTGATGCCATGGGAGCAGGTGGTGAATGGTCATATAAGCAACTGGTGTATATCACAAGTCCTAATTATATGACCACTGACGCCAGGCCAACAATCTCTGAAGAGTATTGATAATGGCTGGGCTCACCTGTATTGTAAAGACACTACCCAGAAGAAGGCAATGGCGAACCACTTCCGTAGAAAAATTTGCCAAGAACAATCATGGTCATGGAAAGACCATAATCACCTTCGTCATACGACACAGCACATAATGAGCAAACGGACAAATCTTTTAAACTTTTATCAGGTCTCCCCTCCATGTCCACCACTGCTGAAAAACCTCTCCTTATAGCACTACCCTCTAATCCAGGCAGCATCCTGGCAGACTCGTTCCGCACCCTCCTACATATCCTCCTACAATGAAGCTAACAGGATTGAACACAATTCTCCAGGGCTTTATAAAGTTGAAACAATAGTCGAAGGGTGGGGAGGCAGCATAAATCATCTCAGTCATAATATCATAGCATCATGCAACATGGATATGTTGCTATATATGTATCCATGTTGGCTATTTAGCCCACAGTGACCCATCTGTATTAATCCCATCTTCCAGAGCTTTGCCCACAACCTTCCATCACCAGGCAATTCAAATACTCATCTAGGGAAGTTTGATGCTATCACCTTTCACCATCTGCTCAAGAAGTGTATTCCAATTCCTCAGTTGAAAATGGATCTCTTCAGCCCCCTTCTGAATCTCTTACCTGAAATCTAGGAGCTTGAAGTATAGTTTTAAAAAACTAACAAGCCAGTGCTGCCCGATTACACCCATGCAACCTTTTAACCTACTAACTTGTGTATCTTTGGAATATGGGAGGAACTGGAACAGTCAGAGGAAATGCACACAGTCACTGGGAGAATGTACAGACAGCAGCGGGAATTGAACCTGAGTTGTTGGCATTATGATAGTGTCATACTAACCGCTACGCTACTGTACCCCCCACCACCACCACCGGTAACAATTTGATGGTTACATCTGAGCTGAAGGCAGAAAATTATAAGCAGCTACTTTACCAGAATTTATAATGAGCTGCAGTTATCTGGATTTGGAACATGTCACAGGGTGCACCTGAGCTACACCGTAGAAACCCGTGAAAGAGTTAGTTCTGCTTCCTGTTCCGATTTCAGTCTACTTAGGAGCAATGCCACGGGCAATCTGCTTATAAATAAATTTAATGAATGCTTTATTAACATTGTGTGCCACAGCAGTATAATAAGTTGGCTGCACATGCCCAGAGGGCATGTATCTAAGGTGAGAGGGGATAGATTCAAAGGAGACGTGCATAGCAATTTTTTTACGCAGAGTAGTGGTTGCCTGGAGTCATCATGGAGACACATAAAATAGGAGCATTCAGGAAGCACATAAATTTGTGGGAAATGGAAGAACATGGACGTTGTGTCGGCAGAACGGATTTGTTCAGTCGGGTATTTGGTTACTAATTTAATTAATTCACCACGACATTGTGGGCCGAAGAGCCTGAAGCTGTACCATGTTCGATGCTCACATTCCTTGAAAATAAAAATTAATGTTGATGGGTGCCATTGTAATACAGCACCTCATACTCATACATATTCTGTTTGAGTGAGGGAGATTTTCACAGTGAACTTGGAAATATCCACCTTACTTTCTGCATGGAATTTCATGCCGAAGGATATTCTAAATGCCAGTTGGATTAACGGTGAATATGCTTTTGGATGCTCTGCTCTTGCTCCTAATACCAACTGCACTGGATTTTAAATTTGTTGCTAAGCCATATATGGATCCTCCCCTCCACACTCCACAGCACCATAGCTCTTAGTATAAGCTTGGCTGTTTCCCACTGGAGCTATCTTTAACAGTGCTTCAGTTCTTGTACCGAATACTTCCATGCTTTACAGCACGTAGAGTTTCTAGACATCTATTTCAGCTGCCTTATGTAAGCCAGTAAGTTACATGGCATCATTGTCATCTAGAGCTTGTATTATTTCATGCTGCAAGTATTAATTAGAGCTCATTTTCCTGCCTGAAGTTGATGGCTGTTACTGATTCCAGCTTGTCTTTCACTGGAAGATGACAAAACCACAGCAGTGAAGACTTTTGCTATTACTTTTTTTTGAAAGAGCGGACATTGTACAAACACTGAACAGTGAAGCTGGAGCAACAGGCAATCTGTTGGAACTCGACAGGTTGAGCAGCATCTGTGGAAGAAAAGGAACTGAAATCAAATTATTAGAAAGAGGTGGCATAGGATCGGGGGGTGTTGAATCGTTGTGGATTGAGCAAAGGAACTGCAAGGGTAAAAAAAAAACTTGATGGGAGTTATATATAGGCCACCAAACAGTAGTAAGGATATTGCCTACGAATTACAATGGGGGATAGAAAATGTATACCAAAAGGGCAATGTTACAATAGTCATGTAGGATTTCAATATGCAGGTAGTTTGGGAAAACCAGGTTGGTGCTGGATCCCAAGAAGGAGAATTTCTAGAATGCCTACAAGATGGCTTTTTAGAGCAGCTTGTGGTTACGCCCACTAGGGGATCTGTTATTCTGTATTGGGTGTTGTGCAATGAACCAGAATTGATTAGAGAGCTTAAGGTAAAGGAATCCTTAGGAAAAAGTGATCATAAAATGATAGAATTCACCCTGCAATTTGAGAAAGAGAAGCTAAAGTCAAAAGTATCAATATTACAGTGGAGTAAAGGGAATTACAGAAGCACGAGAGAGGAACTGACTAAAATTGATTGGAAAAGAACACTGGCAGGGATAATGGCAGAGCAGCAGTGGCTGGAATTTCTGGAAGCAATTTAGAAGGCACAGTACATATACATGCTAAAGAGGAAGAAGTATTCTAAAGGCAAGATGATACTATTGTGGAGGTCAAAAACCAACATAGAAGTCAAGACAAGTCAAAAATCCACTTAAAAGCCAAAGAGAGGGCATATGATAGAGTAAAAATTAGTGGGAAGTCAGAGGATTGGGAAGCTTTTAAAAGCTAACAGAAAGCAACGAACAAAGTTATTAAGAAGGAAAAGATGGAATACAAAAGTAAGCTAGCCAGTAATATTAAAGAGGAAACCAAATGTTTGTTCAGACACATAAAGTGCAAAAGAGAGGCAAGAGTGGATTTCAGACCACTGGGCAATGATGCTGGAGAGGTAGTAATGGGGGACAAAGAAATGGCAGGTAACTAAATAAGTATTTTGCATCAGTCTTCACTGTGGAAGACACTAGTAGTAAGCCAGCGGTTTGAGAGTGTTAGGGGGCGGAAGAGCGGTGGGACCGATTTTTTTACGTTAAATGTCAATGTCTTAGATAATGGAATTTGTAGCTTTGTGGCCAAGTTTGCAGATGATACAAAAATAGGTAGAAGGGCAGGTAGTTTTGAGGAAGTAGAGAGGTTACAGAAGAACCTAGACAGATTCAGATAATGAGCAAAGAAGTGGCAGATAGAATTCAGTATTGGGAATTGTATGGTATGCACTTTGGTAGAAGAAATAAAAGCATAAACTATTTTCTAAATGGAGAGAAAATTCAAAAATCTGAGATGCAAAGGGACTTGAGAGTCCTTGTGCAGGTTTCCCTAAAGGTTAGTTTGCAGGTTCAGTCACTGGTGAGGAAGGCAAATGTGGAGGAGTCAAAAACCAGAGGATACAGCCTCAGAATAGAGGGGCGTCCTTTTAGAAGAGAGGTGAGGAGGAATTTCTTTAGCCAGAGAGTGGTGAATCTGGGGAATTCGTTGCTACAGGTGGCGGTGGAGGCCAAGTCATTGGGTATATTTAAGGCCAGGGTTGATAGATTCTTGATTAGACAGGGCATGAAGGGACATGGAGAGAATGCAGGAGATTGGGGTTGAAAGGGAATATGGATCAACCATGATGAAATGGTGGAGCAGACTTGATGGGCCAAATGGCCTAATTCTGCTCCTGTATCTTATAGGGACTTTCTGAGTCGAAAGCCAGATGCAAGGTACTTTTATAATATAGCAGTTGGCCTATATTCTGTTTGAATGAGAGTGTATAGGAAACTTGGAAACATTCATCTTGCTTACCCCATAGAAGTTTATGCATTAACAGCCAATATATTTATGGGTGCTCTATTCTTGGTCCTAAATTCAGATGTATTGGATGTAGGATTCCAACCCAAATACAGTGATTTCCTCCAGCAGGTTGTTTGTCTCTCCTGATTCCGGCATGTGCTGTAAAACTAGACCCAGCCTTCAGTCTTACCATTGGAAATGTGAGCAAGAATTTTTCTATTGTAGGATTGTATAACGGTCTGAACGATTTATGTACAGGACTGACCCACTGTCATAACCTACAATACCAACCAATGAAGGGGCTGGTGTTAGGTAAGAACTACAAGTACAGAATGTGTTTAACAATAACTTGGGTGTGAGAGCGGTAGGCTTCCCTGTGCCAAGCATATTTCCACGATTTTAACCTCTATACTCACTTCCACGCAACTTCGGATGCTGGAATCTGGAGCAACACAAAAAAGCAATGGAGGAACTCAACAGGTCAGACAACATCTATGGAGGGAATGAACAGTCAACAAGGATGTTGGCAAGACTAGAGCGCCTAAGTTCTAGAGAGAGGTTGTTTGGGTTAGATCTTTTAGTTTTGGAACATAGGAGAATGAGGGGCAACCTTAGCAAGGAGATGGTGGATTGTAACAGCCTTCTCCCCAGGATAGGGGGACCAAAACTAGGGAACGTACTGTACTCAGAGACCTGAGGGGCAACTTATTCATGCAGAGGATGGTGAGTAGATGGAATGAGGTGCCGGAAGGAGTGGTAGGAGCAGGTACAAAAGATTCAAAGTACTTCTCATTATAAGATGATGGAGAGGCATTGATCATGTGGATAGTCAGAGGCTTTTTCCCAGGTCTGAAATGGCTAGCACGAGAGGGCACAGTTTTAAGGTGCTTGGAAGTAGGTACAGAGGAGATATCAGGAGTAAGTTTTTTTATGCAGAGAGTGGTGAGTGCATGGAGTGGGCTGCATGGAAGAGGTGGCTACTCCTGGACAGGTACATGGAGCTCAGAAAAATAGAGGGCTATGGGTAATCCTAGGTAATTTCTCAGGTAAGAACATGTTCAGCACAGCTTTGTGGGCAGAAAGGGCCTGTATTGTGCTGTAGACTTTCTATTTATTATCAAAGTATGTACACAGAATACAACTCTGAGATTCGCCCTCCCACAGGCATCCACAAAACAAAGGAACATCATGCAACCAGTTCAAGAAACATCAACATCCAACATGTGGAAAAAAAAGTACAAGTTGTGCAAACAGCAAAATGCAAGTGAATAACACACAGAATATCAAACAATTGTACGATTTAAGAAACACTTGGATAGGTATATGGAGGGGTGGGGTTTAGAGGGCTAGGGATGGAATGCAGGAAATTGGGAGTAGCTGGGTAGGTGCCATGGTTAGAATGGACTCATTGGAAGGAAAGGCCTATACCCATGCTGTATTGCTCTATGACTCGATTGATTGATTACGATACAGTGCAGAATAGGCCCTTCCAGCACTTCGAAGCATGCTGCCCACCGGCAATCCCCCGATGTAATCTGAGCCTAATCACAGGACAGTTTGTAATGACCAATTAATCTACCAACTGGTAGATCTTTGAAACTGGAGCAACTGGAGGAAATCCATACGGTCACCAAGAGAACGTTGAACACAGGTCGCCTGTAATGTAAAGCGTTTTGCTAACGTGCTATCGTGCTGCCCCTGTTGTAAATAATGTTTAATCTTCATTAACGTTAATATGCCTAATGACACTATGGCGAAGCATCCTGGCAGGGATAAATACCTTAAAGATGTTACTTAAATACAGACTGCTTTTATCTTCTCACCACTGTGGCCCTCTGAAGGTGCTTCACAAAAGCATTAATAAACACTTAGCTCTGAACCACTGAAGAACAGATAAGGAGTTTCATTTGAAGGCGCATCTTGAATTGCAAATGAGAGAGGTGAAGAGATTGAGTGTAGAGTCAAGAATTTGCCAGGTTTAGCAACTACAGATGCATTTACCAATGTCATAGATTCAGATGGCATGGAAATTTCAGTCCACTGAGTCCATGTTAGCCACTGAGCATTCATTTGTCCTAATCCTATTCTGTTTTCCCCATATTCCCATCAACTCTGGCTACACTGCAATCTTTACTGCCACACCTGCCCCACAATCCTATCACTCAACTGCACATTAGGGGCACTTTATATTGGCCAATTAACCTTCCAGCAAGAACATATTTGGGATGTGGGGGAA
This sequence comes from Mobula birostris, assembly GCF_030028105.1. Taxonomy (NCBI): domain Eukaryota; kingdom Metazoa; phylum Chordata; class Chondrichthyes; order Myliobatiformes; family Myliobatidae; genus Mobula; species Mobula birostris. The sequence goes on from NC_092372.1 coordinate 206,814,494, forward strand.
ATGGGAGCATCCATGGGAAACCCATGTAGTCAAACGTTCAAAGGTTCTTTTGTTATCAAAGTATACCAATCTGAAATTCTTCAGTCTCCGGGCAGCCATGAAACCAAGAAAGAAAAGAAAGGCAGCATGATCATCAACCCCGAAATCCCCCCTCCCCAAGCAAAAAAACAAATATGGAACAGGCACATCGACCCCCCAAATCCCTCCTCCCAGCACAAAAGTGGCGAGCAAAAATAGATCAGGCACACCGATCTCCAGATTCCCCTTCCTGCACAGAAAAAACTGAGATCAAGTGAGCAAACACCGAATATAAATTTATAAGACTGAAAAAAAGAGTCTAGAGTCCAAGTCCACATCCAAGGTGCAGAAGAAACCTGGGCAACACTCTCCACGTGCAGAGGCAGGCTCTCCCCTCTCTAGTACAAAGAAACCAATCAAAAGGCAAGTAGCCGGTGCTCACCCTCTGCACGTGCTTCGATGTATCATTCTCCCTCGTTGCTTTAATTGGCAAACAATAGAAGCTTTAATTGGTGAAATGGAACCGAACGTTGACCTGTCCCCTGTCCTGCAGCCTGCCCGCTATGAGGTTTGTGCACGCTGCCTCTGCCTCCTGGATTCCCCTCGGAGACAGCAGTGCACCGGAACACCCAACAGTCTCCAAACTTAAGTACGCTCCTTGATGCTTCAATCGCCCTCGTCGTTTTAATCGGTGAACAATGGATGCTGTAATTGGCAAATTGGGGTCGAATGTTGGCTTGCAGACTTCTTGCCACGAGGTTCACTCACGCTATCTCCTTCCTGGAATCCTCTTGGAGACGGCAAAGTGCTGAAGCACCCTAATGACCACCAAACAGCAAAACACAGGCTCCAGCAAGATGAGACACAAACGTAAAAGACAAAAAAGAAGTGAAAAAGATGGTTTCGTGATCAATCCAGAAGATGTCGACCAAAGGAGCATTGTATGCAGATGCCACCTCGACCGTCACAGGGACAAATTGCAAACTCCACATCATCAGCACCAGAGGTCAGGTTTGAACTTGGCCACTGTGCTTGAGCCACTATGCTGGATACCAGAGTGAGACAAGCACTGACATTTTGGAAGGTTGAAGAAGTGGAGATGGGTATGAAGGTAGAGTGGGAGGTAATGGCATCATAGGTAGAAACAGTTATAAAGAGAGCATTAGGTATATTGGCCTTCATAAATCAGGACACTGAGTTCAGGAGGTGGGATGTTTTGTTGAAGTTGTACAAGATGATGGTGAGATCAAATTTAGATTATTGTCTGCAGTCTGGTCACCTACCTACATGAAAGATATCAATAAACTTGAAAGAGCACAGAGAAAATATACAAGGATGTTTCCCAGACTAGAGACCCTGAGTTATTGGGAAAGGTCGAATAGGTTCGGGCTTTACTCCCTGAAGTGCAGGAGAATGAGGAGAAATGTTCTGGAGGTACGCAATATTTTTGGGATGTAGATAGGGTGAATGCTTGCAGATGCTTTCACATCAGGCTGAGTGAGACTGGAACTAGGGATTATAGGTTTAGGGTGAAAGGAGAAATATTTAAGGGGCAAGTGAGGGGGAACACCTTCTCTCAGAGGGTGGTGAGAGTGTGGAACGAGCTGCCAGTGGAAGTGGTAGATGTTAATTAAATTGTACCATTTTAAAGAGATATTTAGATCAGTACATGGATGAGAGAGGTATGGACGTCTGTGGCCTGGATGCAGGTAGGTGGAGGCTAGGCAGAAGACCAGGTCGGCATGGACTAGATGGACTGAACGGCCTGTTTCTGTGCAGTAGTGTTCTATGACTCTATGACCTGATGTGGGGTTCTGGAAGTATTTGAAAGCAAGATTGAGAATTGTTTATAAATTGAGACACTTGGTGGGGGTTGTCCTGGATAAAACCACCAGTGGCCATGGCAATTGCAACATCACTAGATTATGTTTTGGAATCATTGAGCAAGGCGTGTGGAAATGTTATGGGGAGTAACCTAGTAAACAAAATCACATGCCAATGAATGAATGTTTGTCCTATTTTATATCAATGGAACCAGTAAAAGATGATTTGGTAAAGATGAAGATGACTAGTGGAATTGAAAAATTGTGCGGAGGATTCCCATCTAAATCCGACAGAGTTGGAGAGAGTAATCTATGCCCAGTGTTCTTTGAGCAATATGGTAGGAAAACGAACCGAATGATGCCTTGCTTGAGTAATTTAATTATGCACTAAGCATCTTTATTTATTTGACTTGAATTAAACATTAAACTAGACTCAGTTCCGTACCAAATGTACTCCAGAAGCTTCACGCTGTGCAACAGACTGAAGCTATAAAGGAGTGTGATTTCACAGCCTAATTATGCAGAGTTCACGTGGAAACAGTGATAAAGTTAAGAGCTCCATGCACCAGGCTTTGTACATTTGCTAAACTTAATTCTTTTAAAATGTTACTGGAACATTTATTGCTCTGGCAAATTCTTTGGACTTGTTAATGGGAGAGATATTAACACCAAAACAAAATATTTTTATATTAGAGTCTCCTGTGTCCATGACAACTGCTCACTACGGAGGTTAGAATTATTTTTCACAGAGCAAATGCGCCCTATTCCATGTCTAATAATGTTTCCAGTAATGTCACTTAATCTCTGAACTGATTCCACAACCTATAGACTCAATTTCAAGGACTCTACAACTCATGTTCTCAGTATTATTTAATTACTTAATTATTTGTATTTATTTGCACAGATTGTCTTCTTTTGCACATTGGTTATTTGTCAGTCTGTGTGTGTAGTTTTTCATTGCTTCTGTTGTATTTCTCTCCTTCTGTGAATACCTGCAAGAAAATGAATCTCAAGATAGTATATGGTGACATACAGTATTGGTACTTTCAGAATAAATTTACTTTGAACTTTGAACTTGGTTCCAGTGCAAAAATGTTTCTGGGACAATAGTTTGCATTGAAACTTTTACTGCACCTCACTGGATAGATGGGAAGGCTGCAGCTGATGGACTTCGATTCATCTACTGCCTTGTACTTCTTGATGAGAGATTCTGTGGATTTGGAAGCTGCTGTCAGAGTCGTTGTCATATACTTTGTACATAGTGCACGCTGCAGCCAATATCCACCAGTGCTGTGAATCTACACTTAGGATAGCTAACGGGGTGCCAATAAATTGGGTTGCTTTGTACTGGGTGCTGTTCGGCATCTTGAGAGTAGTTTGAGTTGTATTTGTCCAGACAACTGCAGAGTGTTTGAAGGGGGCATAACAAGCCTCATTTATTGATGTGTGTTTAAAAAAAGAGCACATTAAATCTCAGTTATTGTTCTGTATCTAGACATGAGGTGCAAGTATAATGGATGTATGTGTTTTGGAAGGGTGGCAAAGCAGCAGGGGCATTGACCATCACAGAGCATAGAACAGTAAGGTCATAGGGCATGTCCTTTGGCCCACAATATTATGTCAACCCTTTAACCTACTCTAAAACCAATCTAACATAGCCCTCCATTTTTCTTTCATGCTTGTGCCTCTCCAAGAGGCTCTTAAATGTCCCTAATGTATTTGCCTCTGCCACTAACCCTGGAGGCATGTTCTACACACCTACCACTCTGTGTAAAATACCTACCTCTGCCATCTCCCCAATACTTCCCTACAATCAGCTTAATATTATGCCCTCTCATATTAATCCTGAGGAATATTCCTCAAGAACATAAGACATAGGAACAGAATTAGGTCATTTGGCCCATCACATCTGCTCTGCCATTCAATCATGGCTGATCCTTTCCCCCCTCAGCCCCACTCCCCGTAACCGTTGACGCTGTAGCCAATCAAGAACCTATGAAGCTCTGCCTAAAATACACCCAACAACCTGGCCTCCACACCTGCCTGTGATAACAAATTCCACAAATTCACCACACTCTCACTAAAGAAATTTCTTTACATCTCTGTTTTAAATGGATGCCCCGTTAAGCTGATGTTGTGCCATCTTGTCCTAGGCTCCCCCGTCATGGGAAACATCCTTTCCACATCTACTCTGTCTAGCTTTTCAACATTCGCAAGGTTTCAGTAAGAACCTCCTCATCCTTCTACGTTTGTAAATTCCAGTGAGTACAGACCCTGAGCAATCAAATGATCCTCGTATGATGATCCTTTCGTTCCCAGAATTATCCCTGTGAACCTCCTCTGAACCCTCTCCAATGCCAGCACATCTTTCCTTAGATAAGAAGCCCAGACTGTTCACAATACACAAGATGGAGCCTCACCAGTGCCCTATAAAGCCACAGGATCACAGCCCTGCTCTTGTATTCTAGACCTCTTGAAATGAATGATAACATTACATTTGCCTTCCTCACCGCTGACTCAACCTGCAAGTTAACTTTTAGGGTGTTCCTCACAAGGAATCCCAAATCCCTTTGCATCTCATTAGATTTTCCCTAGTTTAGACAATAGACTACACATTTTTTCTTTTGCCAAGATGCAAGACCATACATTTTCCAACATTGTATTTCATTTGCCACTCTGTATCCCATTCTCCTAATCTGTCTAAGTCCTTCTGCAACCTTCCTGTTTTCTCAACACTGCCTGCCCCTCCACCAATCCTTGTATTATATGCAAAGCCATCTATTCCATCATCTAAATCATTGACATACAGCATAAAAAGAAACGTTCCCAACACCAACTCCTGCAGAACACCACTTGTCACTGGCAGCCAACCAAAAGGGATCCTTTTATTCCCACACATTGTGTGCTACCAATCAGCCAATGCTCTGACCATGCTAGTAACTTTCCTGTAATACCACGGACTCTTAACTTGGTAAGCAGCCTCATGTGTGGCACCTTGACAAAGACCTTCTGAAAGTCCAAATATACAACATCCACTGCATCCCTTTTATCTATCCTACCTGTAATCTCCGCAAAGAATGCCAACAGGTTTGTCAGGCAAGATTTTCTCTGAAGGAAACTATGCGGACTTTGTACTATCTTTTCTTTGTCACCAAGAACTCCATCATTTCATCCTTAACAATTGACTCTAGCACCTTCCCAACCACTGAGGATAGGCTAACTGGTCTATAATTTCCTTTCTGCTGCCTCCCTCCTTTCTTAAAGAGTGGAGTGAGGTTAGCAATTTTCCAGTTCTCTGGAACCATGCCAGGGTCCAGTGATTTTTGAAAGATCATCACCAATGCCCCACAATCTCTAGTGGTAGAGATCCTGAATGGTAAGGTGCTGTTCATCTGATCCAGGTGACTTATGTACCTTTAGGTCTTACAGCTTTTTGAGCATCTTCTCTGTTGTAATAGTAACAGTACATACTTCTCTTTCCTCACACTTTTCAACAACTGGCACACTGCTGGTGTCTTCCACAGTGAAGACTGATGCAAATTATTCATTTGGTTCATCTGCCATCTCCTCGTCCCCCTTTATTTTTTCTCTGACCTCATTTTCTAGTGCTCCTATATCCACTCTCATATACTTGAAAAAGCTTTTTCTATCCACCTTGATATTGTTTGCTAGCTTGCTTTCATATTTCATCTTTTCCTTCCTAATGATTCTTTTAGTTGCTTATTGTAGGGTTTAAAAGCTTCCCAATCCTCTGTCCTCTGGCTAACTTTTGCTTTGTTGTATGCCCTCTCTTTTGCTTTTACATTAGCTTTGACTTCCCTTGTCAGCCATGGTTGTACTATTTTGCCATCTGTGTATTTCTGGATTGCTGCCTGTGCCACGTGCTAGTGAGGGTAGAAACAGGATGATTTGACAGGTAAATGCGTGGCTGACAAGCTGGTGCAGGGGGCAGGGCTTCGGGTTCTTGGATCATTGGGATCTTTTCTGGGGGAGGTATGACGTGTTCAAAAGTGATGGGTTGCACCTGAACCCGAGGGGAACCAATATTCTCATGGGCAGGTTTGTTAGAGCTGTTGGGGTGGGTTTAATCTAACTTGGCAGGGAGGTGTGAACTGGAGTGAAGGGACAAGACGGATGGTAAAAAAAAATAAAGATAGCGTGCAGTCAGGTTGTCAGGAAGAGTAGGGAGGTGATGGAACTTAGTTGCAGCCAACATGTTGAGTATCAAATCATTAGGGATGCAGAATCAGAAAGGGTAGCAAATACATTACTCAAAGTGTTATATCGCAATACATGGAGTACAAGAAATAAGGTGGATGATCTTGTTGCAATATTACAGATTGCCAGGTTTGATGTTGTGGCCATCACTGAATCGTGGCTGAAGGATGTTGTAGTTGGGAGCTGTATGTCCAAAGTTACAATTTATATTGGATGGATAGGAAGGCTGAGGGGTTGGTGTGGCTCTACTGGTAAAGAATGGCATCAAATCAGTAGAAAGATGTGACATAGGATTGGGAGATGATGAATCCTTCTGGGTTGAGTTAAGAAACTGCAAGGGTAAAAGGATGTTGATAGCAGTTATATACAGGCCTCCCAACAGTGGCTGGGAGGTGGCCCACAGGTTACAACAGGAAATAGAAAAGGCGAGTCAAAAGGGCAATGTTATGGTAGTCATGGGAGATTTTAACATGCAGGTCGATTGGGAAAATCAGGTTGATAATGGATCTCAAGAGAGTGAGTTTGTTGAATGCCTAAGAGATAGCTTTTTAGAGCAGTTTGTCATTGAGCCTACTGGATTGGGTGTTATGTAATGAACCAGAGGTGACTAGGGAGCTTAAGGTAAAAGAACACTTAGGAATCAGTGACCACTGTATGATTGCGTTCAACTTGAAATTTGATAGGGAGAAAGTAAAGTCTGATGTAGCAGTATTTCAGTGGAGTAAGGGAAGTTACAGTGGTATGAGAGAGGAGTTGGCCAAGGTAAATTGGAAGGAGCTGCTGGCAGGGTTGTCAGCAGAGCAGCAGTGCCTTGTGATTCTGGGAGAAATGAGGAAGGTGCAGGACAGGTGTATTCCAAAAATGAAGAAATACTCAAATGGTAAAATAGTACAACTGTGGCTGACAAGGGAAGGGCATACAACAAAGCAAAAATTAATGGGAAGATAGAGAATTGCGAAGTTTTTAAAAACCTACAGACAGCAACTAAAAGTCATTAGAAGGGAAAAGATGAAATATGAAAGCAAGCTAGCAAATAATATCAAAGTGGATAGTAAAAGTTTTTTCAAGTATGTTAAAAATAAAAGAGAAATGAGAGTGGATATAGGACCAGTGGAAAATGAGGCAGGGGAAATAATAATGGGGGACAAGGAGATGGCTGATGAACTAAATGAGTATTTTGTGTCAGTCTTCACTGTGGAAGACACTAGCAATGTGCCTGATGTTGTAGTGTGTGAAGGAAGAGAAGTGGGTGCAGTTACTGTTACAAGAAAGTAGGTGCTCAAAAAACCTAAAGGTACATAAGTCATCTGGACAAGAGGAACTGCACCCTAGGGTTCTGAAAGAGGTAGTGTCAGAGATTGTAGTGGCATTAGAAATTGTAGTGACATTAGAAATGAACTTTCAAAAATCATTGGACTCTGGCATGGTGCCAGAGGACTGGAAAATTGCAAACATTACTCCACTCTTTAAGAAAGGAGGAAGGCAGCAGAAAGGAAATTTTAGACCAGTTAGCCTATCCTCAGTGGTTGGGAAGATGTTGGAGTCAATTGTCAAGGATGAGGTGATGGAGTACTTGGTGACACAGGACAAGATAGTACAAAGTCAGCATAGTTTCCTTCAGGAAACTCCTGCCTGACGAACCTGTTGCAATTGTTTGCGGAGATAACAAGTAGGATAGATAAAGGGGATGCAGTGGATGTGGTATATTTGGACCTTCAGAAGGTCTTTGACAAGGTGCCACACATGAGGCTGCTTACCAAGTTAAGAACCCATGGTATTACAGGAAAGTTACTAACGTGGTTAGAGCATTGGCTGATAGGTAGGAGGCAGCGAGTGGGAATAAAAGGGTCCTTTTCTGTTTTGCTGCCAGTGTCTAGTTCCACAGGGGTCAGTGTTGGGACCACTTCTTTTTATACTGTATATAAATGATTTAGATGAAGGAATAGATGGTTTTACTGCCAAGTTTGTGGATGATATGAACATTGCTGGAGGGGCAGGTAGTATTGAGGAATCAGGTAGAATGCAGAAGGATCGGACAGATTAGGAGAGTGGGCAAGAAAGTAGCAAATGAAATACAATGTTGGAAAATGCATGGTCATATACTTTGGTAGTAGAAATAAGTGTGTGGACTGTTTTCTAAACTGAGAGAAAATCCAGGAATCTGAGATGCAGAAGGACTTGGGAGTCCTTGTGCAGAACACCCTGAAGGTTAACTTGCAGGTTGAGTTGGTGGTGAGGAAGGCAAATGCCATGTTAGCATTCATTTCAAGAGGTCTAGAATACAAGAGCAAGGATGTGATGCTGAGGCTTTATAAGGCACTGGTGAGGCATCACCTTGAATATTGTGAACAATTTTGAGTCCCTTATTTTAGAAAAGATGTGCTGGCATTGGAAAGGGTCCAGAGGAGGTTCACAAGGATGGTTCCCAGAATGAAAGGGTTATCATACGAGGAACATTTGATGGCTCTGGATCTGTACTCGCTAGAATTCAGAAGGATGAGGGGGGATCTCTTTGAAACTTTTTGAATATTGAAAGGCCTAGACAGTAGATGTGGAAAGGATGTTTCCCATGGTGGGAGAGTCTAGGACAAGAGGGCACAGCCCCAGGATAGAGGTGTGACCTTTCAAAACAGAGATGCAGAGAAATTTCTTTAGCTAAAGAGTGGAGAATTTGTGGAATTTCTTGCCACATTGAGCTGTGGTGGCCAGGTCATTGGGTGTATTTAAGACAGGGTTCTTGATTGGACATGGCATCAAAGATTACGGGGAGAATGCTGGGAACTTGAGGAGGAGAAAGAAAAAGAACAGCCATGATTGAATGGCAGAGCAGACTCGATGGGCCAGATGGCCTAGTTCTGCTCTTATATCTTATGGTCTTATGCTCTTATTTCTTTGGTTTTGGAATATATCTATCTTCCACCTTCCTCATTTTTCCCAGAAACTCAAGCCATTGCTGTTCTGCTGTCATCCCTTCCAGCAGCTCTTCCCAATTTACTTTGGCCAGCTCCTCCGTCATACATCTGTAATTTCCTTTACTGCTTCCTGAGGGTTCCTTTACCTTAGGCTCCCTAATACCTCCGGTTCATTACATAACACTCAATCCAGTAGAGCTGATCCCCTAGTAGGCTCAATGACAAACTTCTCTAAAAAGCCATCTTGTAGGCATTCAACAAATGCATTCTCTTGAGATCTATTACCAACCTGCTTTTCCCAACCTACCTGCATGTTAAAATCTCCCATGACTATCATAACATTGCCCTTTTAACATGCCTTTTCTATTTACCATTGTAATCTGTAGTCCACATCCCAGCTACTGTTTGGAGGCCTATGTATAATTGCCACCAGGCTCCTTTTACCCTTGCAGTTTCTTAACTCAACCCACAAATGTTCAACGTTTTTGGATCCTATGTCACATCTTTCTAATGATTTGATGCCATTCTTTACCAGTAGAGCCATACCACCCCCTCTGCCTACCTTCCTGTCCCTCCGATACAATGTGTAACCTTGGACATTCAGCTCCCAACTACAACCATCCTTCAGCCATGATTCAGTGATGGCCACAACATCAAACCTGACAATCTGTAAAAGTCCAACAAGATCATCCACCTTATTTCTTGTCCTCCATGTATTGCGATATAACACTTTGAGTACTGTGCAGTATTTGCTATCCTTTTTGAATAAGCATCCCTAAGCACCCTGCTGGCTGCAATTTGTCCTATCATCTGCCTGCCTTTCCTGACAGTCTGACTGCATTCTCTCTTTGCTTTTTTGCCATTCGTTCTATCCTGAGTCCCTTCACTCTATTTCCTATCCTCCTGCCAAATTAGGTTAAACTTTCCCCAGCAGCTCTAATAAGCCTGCCCATGAGAATATTGGTCCCCCTCGAGTTCAGGTGCAACCCATCCATTTTGAACAGGTTATACCTCCCCCCGAAGAGATCCCAGTGATCCAAAAACCTGAAGACCTGCCCCCTGCGCCAGATTCTCAGCCGCGCATTTATCTGCCAAATCATCCGGTTTCTACCCTCACTGGCACAGGGCACGAGTAGCAATTCAGAAATTACTGCCCTGAAGGTCCTGCTTCTCAGCTTCCTGCCTAGCTCTCTAAATTTTCTTTTCAAGACCTCTTTGGTTTTCCTTCCTATGTCATTAGTACCAATATGTACTGAGGCTGCTGGATGCTCTCCCTCCCCCTCCAGAATGCTGTGGACATGATCTGAGAGGTCCCTGACCCTGGCAACTGGAGACAACATACCATCCAGGTGTCCCATTCATGTCCACTGAATCTCCTGTCTGTTCCCCTCACTATCGAGTTCCCTATCAATAGCGCTCCCTTCTTCTCTCTGTTGCACCACAGTCCCATGCTCAGTGCCAGTAGCCCCGTCTCTGTGGCATTCCCCTCAGAGATCATCCCCCACAACAGTGCCCAAAACGGTGTACTTTTTCAGAGGCACGACTACAGGGGTGCTCTGCGCTAACTGCCTATTCACCTTCCCATTCCTTCTCCTGGACAGTCACCCAGCTACACGCATCCTTTAAAAAGGAAGAATGTGCAGGAAAAATTAAAGATGAGGATAAACTTTGGGAATGACATCCAATCCATTATTGATGTAAAGGAGATAGGAATGAGTAGGAACAGTATACCTGTCTTAGCTTTTTCAGTCAGTCTTTCCAACACCCTCTAATAATTATTCTCACCTTTCTCTGGTCTGCAAGAGACACTTTGGAAAAAATGTGATAATATGAGACTTTTATAAACGCAGTCAAATGTCATTTAACAAATTTTCTTGTCTCTGTAGATACCTGCAATTGAGTTTCCCTACAGCTTTAGAATATAACTGCATTTGTAATTGATATACTACTTCTTATCTTACAGGCTGCTTTTTTGAAGCTGATTTGTGCAACACCTATGAGATCTGTGTAAATGGTGAGTAGGTTCAACACCTTTTGAATTTGTTTGCACGTGTGGATGTTAGACTATGCCTGTTAAACTGATGGATTTGGTGAAGAAGAAATAGAAAGGCAGACTACTTCTTAACTGCGTGGGATTGAAAGCTGTTGGTGTTCGGAGGGACCAGAATGTCTTGTTTATTGAATCACTGACAGTCAATGTACAGGAACATTGAGATATGGAGGCAGTGTGTTGGCCTTCATTGAAAGAGGATTTGGGTAAAAATGAAAATGTGTTATGCTTTGTAATTTCAGGACATTGAACTAATTATAAAGAAGACATGGGATTCCGAAGTGTAGGTCTAACTTCGAGTTTTACTTTTAAGCAAGGTGCCACTTATCACATGGTAGCGTGTTAACATATGCAATTCACGTATTTATACAAATAACCCATAATGAATTATTTAAACAAGCAAGAATGCTTAATCAATATATACAAGGTTGCTCAAACATTACTTCGGTATTAAATATACAACACTATGCTATCATCATGTCATAGAGTCAATCAGCCCTTTGGCACATTGTGTCCACACTGACAATAACATGTTTATTTGTACTAATCCCTTTTAACCAGCACTCGGTCTGTAGTCTTCTGTACATTGACAATTCAAGAACTTCTGAAATAATGAGAGTCTCTGCCTCAATCAAGCTCTGAGCTAACATTTCAGATTCTAAATATCCTCTCGCTCAGGGGTTACCAATCATTTTTATGCTGTGGACCAGTACCGTGAAACACGGGGTCCGTGGGCTCCAGATTGGGAACCCCTGCCGTAGGTGAAAACATTTGTCCTTGCATCCCCTCTAAACTTATAACAACGCTCTCAAGTGCAAGTGTAATTGTCATTCAACCATACACATGTACACAGTTAGATGAATAGTGTTCCTCCAGGATCAAGCTGCAAAGCACAGTACACAGAGCACATAGAGTAACGATAACACATACAGTCACAAAAATAATAGCACCATCACAACACTCTGTCTTAATTGATTGCCTTTCCCAGTCTGTAACTATCAATGAACTCCTGACCTTGGATCTAGGAGAGCTCTCAGTTTCTCATAAAATGCTCCCCTCCCCCTGCCTTCTGACTGTGACTACTCCTCTTCCTTTCCGTCCTGATGAAGGGTCTCAGCCCAAAACGTCGACTGTTTACTCTTTTCTATAGATACTGCCTAACCTGCTGAGATCCAACAGCATTTTGTGTGTTTTAATTTGAATTTGTTCACTGACTTGTAAATACAAACATTTTGTGTATTTTTGTGTGAACAAGCCTTTGTAGTTTTGTGATAAAAGAAAAACAAGGAAAGGTGAGCTAATGTGGCCTTGATCAGTGTTGGGCAAATCTTTGAAAAGTCGTAAGCACTGTCCACCTGCTGAATGCCGTTAGACAATGGAGCAATGAGATCACAGATTTGCTCCCTTTTATACCAGCGCAAAGATTAGCTGGATAAAATATGCTTTTATTAAAATACTGCAAATGAAGTTCAAATGTCAAATGAACGGCTAATGTTGTCTTCAGTGTAAGAACGTGCAGCCTGAGCAGACGAGGAGGTGGTTCAAAATAACGGCATGCTGACATTTTCATATTGCAAATTAGGGTTTTACAGTGGATTACAGCATCTCAAATAACTGTTTGACAACTAACAAAAGATATACTGACATTTCATTGATGGCTGTGCCCTTTCAATTTTCACACTTAGAGGACACTTGTTCCGTTATCAGTACTGCAGGCAGATAATGCCACTAGCTCAGTATGATGGATGAGATTCAAACATAATCTCATCTGTTAGACAGGCCATTGAAAATGAAAGGAGGACTAAAAAAATTAGTAAAATTGTTGCCAGCTTCTGAAGTCTTATCAGAATTGTTGGTTACTTCCGCAATTAGGTGAGCTCCTGTGAAACTAATTTCACTTCATGATTCCCACTGTCACTGACTTCCGTCTCTGAGGCCGTCGTGAGACCATCCTTCAGGGGGGCTGAAAGAGGATTCATTCTGAGATTGTGAAAAGTGTCGCATTACACCAGAGTGACAAAATTCCTCTTTGATTTTTCTTTGCCGGCTCTACTTCATTATCAGCTACAAAACATGCAGAGTTTAAAACTGTACCTGTACCCAGCTTATTTATGTTTTGTTGGTCACAGCTGGAGTGGTGATTTGAGCTGAAGTAATCAAGGTTCTGGAATTCAAAGAAATGGTCCAAAACTGTGAGCCTGACAAAAGCTCAGAGAATAAAACAGCAGACTGTCACTTAAAGGCTAATCAATTCTTTTTAAAGGTTACTTTTTAGCATGGATTAAAATAGCAATGAAAGCTGTTTATCACAAAAATGTCAATGCTGTTTTAAATGGGAAAGTGTCAATTTTATCTCTGCAAAAGACAATTGCTGTGATAAATAATCTCATTTCATATTGCATTCACTTGGCGAACCCATAGAGAAACACTGCTGACTGCATAATGCAACACCAGCCCCACTTTACTGAAGGGAGAGCTATTATGTTAAAATTGTGTCATGTATTATGAAAAATTAGTCCCCATGCGATATCTTTCTAGTGTCATCCCTCTTCCTTTTCAGTCCTGATGAAGGGTCTTGGCCCAAAACGCTGACTGTTTATTCATTTCCATAGATGCTGCCTGTTGTGCTGAGTTCCCCCAGCATTTTGTGTGTGTAGCTTTGGATTTCCAGCATTTGCAGACTTTCTCATGTTCTTTGAATGTTATTTTAAGAGAAATGAAATCTTGTTTTGCCTCAATTAAAATAGACAGAATTAGGAGTAAGAGCAAACCATTTGGCACTTTGACTCTGCCTTACCACAGATCTGATTGTAACCTCAATCTTTGCATTCTTACCCTACCCCTTGTTGCTTTTCAGTTTTGCTAATCAAAAACTTATCTACCTTGGCTTTAAAGATTTCAAAGGGTCTGTGTCCACTGCCATTTGAGGAAGAGAGATTGACAGGTTTGTAAATTTGTACCCATAACACCAGTAACCCCACCGAGTCGTTCCACAAGGCAGCACACCAGTGCAAAGTTCAAAGTTTAAAGTAAATTTTATTATCAAAGTACATATATGTTATTATATACCACTCACTCCCATCAGGGAGGAGGCTATGTGGCATTCATGCCAGGACCACCAGACTCAAAAAACAACACCTCCACCTACCAACCCACCCCTCTACACCCCACACAACCACTAATTTATCATTCCTGTTGGAGTCAATTTATGTACAGACACTCATGTGCCTAGTGTTATTTTATGGGCATGTATATAAGCTTTCTTATGTATTTACAATTATTGTGTTCTTTATCTTTTGTGTTTTTTTATTATTGGGTTTTTTAATGCTGCATCACATTCAGAGTAACAATTATTCATTCTGCTTTACACTTGTGTACTGGAAACGACATTAAACAATCTTGAATCTTGAGATTCATGTTCTTGCAGGTATTCACAGTAAACACAAAGAAACACAATAGAATCAATGAAAAACTAGACAAAAACAAAGACAGACAAACAACCAATGTGCAAAAGAAGACAAACGGCAAATAAAAAAATCATAAAATCTTAATCTGATTACATATGCAGGCCACAAACAAGAGGCAAGCGTAATTCACCAAAATCTTGCTTAAAGGTACAAACTCATAAAGGACCCTCAATACAAGCCTAATTCAGTTTTAGAGGCAGAGTCCTCCACACTATATTACGACTGGTCTGCTATTACAGATAGGACAATCCATAATAATCATCTGGATATAATATTACGGGATAAACAAGTAAGAAAACTTAATAGATATAGCCATTCCAAACACATGCAACATACAGAAATCAATAAGTGAAAAACACCAGAAATATGCGGGATTAAAAGAGGAAATTGAAAGACTATGGAACATGAACAGGGTATACATTGTCCCAGTAGTAATATTTACAAGTATCATCCAAAGTCACTACACAATAGCTTTAAACACTTAGGCCTACACAGCAATATTTATGTAAATCTTCAGAAAGTCACAATACTAAGCACTACTAGAATAGTCTGTAAGTTCCTAGCAATTGACAAATGAGTGTGCTTGGTTATACCTGTACCTCAGGTTTTACCAGGTTGAGCTGAGAAAAAGTGAAAATACAATAATAATATGAATAAATACATATATACCTGCATACATAAATAGAAAGTATCCTGACAGATTGCGTTTCAGGCTAGTATGGCGACTGCTTTGCTCTGCTCTGGATTGTCAGAACTGGCAAACAATGGCAAGCACTGTCCATCTTCATATTGCTTCAGGAAGGAAGGGTATCAGCATGAATGCTTGCCACAGTATCCGTTCCCTTTTCTTTTTTCTGCCATTTGGGAAAAGATACATGAGCTTGAGTGTTCACCCTCATTCCCCACCATATTTTGGAACCTTCAAAAACATATCTTGAAAATTGACCAACCCATTGGGCTTCATGGTAAGTGGCGCGCAACTGGAGAAAATTGAATCCAAAGGATGATTATGCAAACTATTATTTCAGTTGTGCTGACCTGAGTTTTGATGAGCCGTTAAAGAACAAAGAGAAACCAGGAATGTGAGTGAAAATAATTGGCACAAATACTGTGTCTGTACATTACAATCACTGTGGTTGTTTATCAACCATGGAAAACATTATGGGAAAGCCTCGAATTAGGGTGTTAATTGCTGCTCTTGGAATTAGAGTAATAAGATCAAACTCCTCTCCTTCTGCTGAATATTCCATGATTTGAACTTGATGCTGCTTCTTCCACAGCCCAGCTCACTTTGGGAAATGAAAGACGTGCAAGATGCAGAGTTTATTAATAGTCAGCAGCAACTGGACTGAGGACCATTAAGTAAATTCTTCAGCCAGTTGGCGGTGTGGTATTATAGTAGTTAGTTCATCTTAGTATTTATTCTTAATTCCCTTTGAGAATGTGTTGTTGTTGAAGATGGAATTCCAGCCTTTAGACCTACTGACAACAACGGAATCGTTGGGAAGAGCTGAAGTCAATATGTAGGTGGTGGTTTTCCCATATGTCTTTAAGACCTCGATCTTAAGGGTGATAGAGATTATGTGAGGTTCTGATGGAGTGGGTGACATGGTAGCATCGTGGCTAGCATAATGATATACAGTGCCAACGATCATGGTTCAATTCCTACTACTGCCCATAAGGAGTTTGTACATTTTCCCTGTGACTGCGTAGGTTTCCTCCAGGTGCTCTGGTTTCCTCCCTCATTCCATAGACGTACAGTTAGGGTTAGTGAGTTGTAAGCATGCCATGTTGACTCCAGAAGTCACTTGCGGGCTGCCCCCAGCAGAATCCTCGCTGACTTGATTTGATGCAAACAATGCATCTCACTATATGTTTCGATGTTCACGTAACAAATAAAGCTAATTATTTTTTTACAAAAACTACATCTAAAAAAAACAGAAAAAGACTTAAGTTAAAAGAAAGAAAGAAAGACTAGCTTTATTTGTCATATACATAGAAAGATAAAGTGAAGTGCATTATTTGCATCAGATCAAATCAGTGAGGATTGTGCTGGGCAGCCCACAATTGTTGTCACACTTCCATTACCAATATAGCATTCCCACAACTCGCTAACCCTAACCATACAATACATCTTTGGAGAGAGATTGAAGGTAGATCAGGTGTGGATCTGAGGTTAATTGGTGAAAGGGTGAGGTGGGGGTAAATGAGGGATGAAAGGTGGGGATGTGAAAGTAGTAGGGTGGAGAGGGATGAAGGTTGGGGAAGTTTGTTGAAGACTGAAGACGAGAGGATAGTGATGAGGTACTTGAGCTAAAGTGAAGAACTGAAGGTAACAGGAGGTAGTTGAGGTGGTGAAGGTGGAAGATGACAGGGAGTCTGTTGCAGGTCGGTGAAATAAAGCTAAGATATATGATCAGGTAGTGAAAGTGAGGAGGCAGACAGTTGGAAGTGAGTGAATGAGAGAGGGTGATATTGGTAGAGGGGAGATGTCAAGTGGTTGGGGCTTGGTGATGGGGTCAAAATAGGGAAACTGGTGAAGGGGCGTATAGGGGGATTAGTGAAAGAGATAAAGTGAGATTGGTGAAGAAGAGCAACACACATCAAAGTTGCTGGTGAGCGCAGCAGGCCAGGCAGCATCTCTAGGAAGAGGTACAGTTGACATTTCAGGCCGAGACGCTTCGTCAGGACTAACTGAAGAAAGAGCTAGTAAGAGATTTGAAAGTGGAAGGGGGAGGGGGAGATCCAAAATGACAGGAGAAGACAGGAGGGGGAGGGATGGAGCCAAGAGCTGGACAGGTGATTGGCAAAAGGGATATAAGAGGATCATGGGACAGGAGGCCCAAGGAGAAGGAAAAGGGGGAGGGGGGGAAAAGCCCAGAGGATGGGCAAGGGGTATATTCAGAGGGACAGAGGGAGAAAAAGGAGAGTGAGAGAAAGAATGTGTGTATATAAATAACAGAAGGGGTGTGAGGGGGAGGTGGGGCATTAGCGGAAGTTAGAGAAGTCAATGTTCATGCTGTCAGGTTGGAGGCTACCCAGACGGAATATAAGGTGTTGTTCTTCCAACCTGAGTGTGGCTTCATCTTTACAGTAGAGGAGGCCGTGGATAAGAAGAGCTGTCAGGGGTTTTGGGCTTGGTGAGCATTTGAATGTGGGGTTGATGAAGCGGTGAAAGTCAAAGTTTTGATGTGGTGATCATGGACGAGATGATGGGGTATTGAGGATAGACACCTGATGAAGGTTAAGGGGATGAAAGTGGGAGGTACAGTGATGGTAAAGTGATGGTAGTGTATCCAATTGGTGAGAGAGAGAATGGAGCTGTTCGCTGGGTGCAGTGGAACTGCAGAGGAGTCTGAGTATTAAGCTACCTCTCATGCATTAGACAGGAAGTTCCAGCGTGGAAGGCAGGATTTAGCATGGCTCAGACTTAGCAGTGAGATTTGTTAATTGGATGTGAGAGATGAGATGTTAAACCAAGGCTTGGTTGGCTCCTTAGGCTAGATGTAAAAGATCAGGGGGATCATGGGGAGTAATATAATTACTGCAGGTGTTGTGACCAATATTTATGCCTTTCATTTTGACTTTTGACTTCGTTTATTGTAATTTTTTTGTTGAGAGCAACAACTGTTCAAAGTTCAAAGTAAATTTATTATCAAGGTGCATATGTCACCACATACAAGCCTGAGATTTGTTTTTTTGTGAGCAATCACTGCACTTTGACAATATGTCAATGGCTGTAAGCCAATGTTCTGAAAAGGATGTGAAGGTTGCTACATAAAGGCAAACCTTATTTTTTCCTACTCTGCTGAGGCAGAAGTAGGAAGACAAGCTCAGAGTCCAAATGTTGTATTACCATTCCATAAACCTATTGCTTTGGGAGTGCTTGCACAGGATTATCTGGAGCTCAGCAATTACAGTAAGATGAATGCCTATACTGAAGTCAAACAGCTCCTTTGCAACAGTAATTTATATTTCTTGTAGCTGACCTTTGGCAGTCACACTAAGCCGCCAAACTTGAGAGTGATTAATTTTGAACCAGGATAGGCTGCTGGAGATAGGAACTGTCAGATTTTCTGAGGGCTAAGCAAGAATTTTTTTGTGAGTTGGAAGTGACTGAAGTAACAGACAATGATCACTTCCAACAAGTATCTAACCATCACCCTTTGACATTCGGTAGCCCACCTCCAAACCCCATCAGCATCCTGAGGATCAGCACTGACCACAGACAAAATGGATTAGCCACAAAAATACCATGGTTACTAAAGAGGACAAGGGCTGGGTGCATCACCATTGTACAGACAGAGAGTCAGCGGACATCAAAAAGCAGATGACTTTGGCTTGGTGTCACCTGTACCCATTATGCATAAAATGACTTGAAAACTGAACGTACCTGGGTGGACTTGGCCTGCTTCACCACTGATTATCAGGTTCGACCCTACTCAGAATTTTAGGGTCCTGTCAGTGCTGGTTGTCCGTCAATGATAGGAAACCTGTGCAAGCGAGTTTATAAAGTTAAAAAGCCATTGCACTGGGGCAGTTCCACTCTCTTGACCTCAGATGCCTGAGTTAGTGGTACGAACAAGCGTCACCAACTGGAGTCTTCCATGGTGGCAGTGGGTAACGTCGATGTCGTCTGTGCCTTGTCATGCCTTTCACTCTCCACAGAGCCTTTCTGGCTGTTGGATCTCACTTTAGATCTCATCTGCCCAGTTTACCAGAGCTGATTTCATATGTCCCTAATTCACCAGGGTATGAGGCTGCTGGCTACCCTCAGCTGGGTTAGCCCCCCCCCCCATTGAAGCGGTGTACCGGGGTGTGGCTGCTGTCACATGCAAACAGCTACTTGGAGCCATAGGTGAGAGCTGAGTATCTGGTGAAGAACAAAGGTGAGTGAGCTGTCCCAGAATGGACATGCCAAGCCCCTTCACCAGAAGTGCTATCCTTCCCAGACACACCATATACCCAACATAGGACTGTACGAAACATGTCCTTCGATCTACAATGTTGTGCCAAACTAGTTAAGCTAATGACACCTAATCCATTCTACCTGCACATGTTCACATCCCTCCATTCTCTGTGTATTCAAGTTTAAGTTCAAGTTTAATTTTCGTTCAACCATACACATGTATACAGCTAAACGAAGCAGCGTTCTTCCAAGGCCAAGGTGCAAAGCACAGTACACACAGTCACACAAAGCACATCCAGTTAGCATGGCTCATACAGTCACAAAATAGTATTTTAGCTCAAGTCCCTAAGTGGCAGGAGCAAACACTGAAATGAGCAAACACCACCCCTGCCCCTTTAATCCTTCCCGCACTCTCGTATCGAAAACAATGGATCCCTGGAATATTGAGCTGCCTGTCCTGCCCCTCCTGCAACTAAGTCTCACGAACAGCTACAATATCATAATTCCATGTGTTGATTCATGCCCTGAGCTCATCGACCTTTCCTACGATACATCTTGCATTGAAATATATGCAGCTCAGCCCATTAGTCCTGAGTGTACTAGGCTCAACCTTTTGATTCCCAATTTAGTCTTTGTAGTTGCATCAATATGTTGGACCCAGGAGAGATATTCAGAGATGTGGACACCCAGGAACTTGAAACTGGCCATTCTGCATTCACCCTCCTACAAGTTAACATTGTCTCCATGGTTCCTGTTGAAGTAATAAAACACTGGGGCAAGCACACCCATCTAAGATACTTCTGTCTTCCACTGGCATATTATTATGTTTGGCATGATGTAAGGTACATGAATTGTAACCCTTGAAATGATTAAAGTCACAGATGGAAACAGGATATTTGGCTTTACTGATCCATGCTGACCAAGATATCCATCAAAGTCAATCCTTTTTGTCCATGTTTGGCCCACAATCATCTAAACATATCCTTCAAAGGAAAAAAGCATTTTTATTTCTGAAAGTGCATGACTTTGAGGGAAGAACAAGGAATCGATTTATGAAAAGCTCCAAAGAGCAATTAAAAGCAATGAAAAATGGTGGCCTTCTTGCTGTAACTTCCTGTGATTCTATTGCATTGCAGCTTGCAGGACCTTGTTGTGTTCAAAACAGCTGCTGTGGCTCCTGTATTACCAAATTAAATGCAAAGTACTTCACTAGCTATAATGCTTTCTGGCACACACAGAGGTCATAAAGAAGCTGTAAAAATGCATATCGTTCATTATTATAATTGGCTTCTGCAAAAGGCAAACAACTGTTGGAGATTTCCCTATATTACTGTTGATCGGATTGATGATAATTACCCAATTATTACAGTTTAAAATTCTTTTACCTTATGCTTCCGAGAGAGTTTTTAAACTTCTTGATGTTTTCAGTTCTGTGGCACCTTTCCATGTGGAGGTTAATCGTTTGTATAGCTTTAACTAGCTCCAGAGTTTGTACCTTTGAGGGGCTGAAAAAGGCAGTCTGATGCATCCGGAGCTTGATCCTTCGAACCTTTAGAACATAGAACACAGAGCACTACAGCACAGTACGGGCCTTTCAGCCCACAATGTTGTGCTGCTCTTTCAACCGACTTAGATCAATCGAATCCTTCTCTCTTACATAACCCTCCAGTTTCCTATCATCCATGTGCTGATCTAAGAGTTGCTTAAATGCCCCCAGTGTATCTGCCTCTACCACCACTCATGGCAGGCTTTCCTTGATTTACCACTCTCTGTGTAAAGATTACCTCTGACATGCCCCCTATACTTTCTTCCAATCACCTGAAAATTATACACCTGGTATTAGCCACTTCCGCCCAGGGAAAATGTCTCTGGCTATCTACTTAAGAAACATAGAAAACCTACAGCACAGTACAGGCCCTTCGGCCCACAAAGTTGTGCCGAACATGTCCCTACCTTAGAAATTACTAGGCTTACCTATAGCTCTCTATTTTTCTAAGCTCCATGTACCTATCCAAAAGTCTCTTAAAAGACCCTATCGTATCCACCTTGACCATTGTTGCCGGCAGCCCATTCCACGCACTCACCACTCTCTGAGTAAAAAAAAACTTACCCCTGACATCTCCTCTGTACCTACTCCCCAGCACTTTAAACTTGTGTCCTCCTGTGGCAACCATTTCAGCCCTGGGAAAAAACCTCCGATTATTCACATGATCAATCACCTTACATACCTCTATCAGGTCTCATTTTGTCCTCCGTCGCTCCAAGGAGAAAAGGCCGGGTTTACTCAACTTATTCTCATAAGGCATGCTCCCCAGTCCAGGCAAATTCCTTGTATATCTCCTCTGCACCCTTTCTATGGCTTCCACATCCTTCCTCTCTGATCTCTGATCCTTTTGCAAGCTTTTCTTCTTGACTAGATTTATTACCGCCTTTGTGCACCACGGTTCTTGTACCCTACCATTACTTCCCTGTCTCATTGGGACGTACCTATGCAGAACTCCACACAAATATTCCCTGAATATTTGCCACATTTCTTCTGTACTTTTCCCTGAGAACATCTGTTTCCAACTTAAACTTCCAATTTCCTGCCTGATAGCCTCGTAATTCCCCTTACTCCAATTAAACGTTTTTCGAACTTGTCTGTTCCTATCTCTCTCCAATGCTATTGTAAAGGAGATAGAATTACGATCACTATCTCCAAAATGCTCTCCCACTGAGAGATCTGACACCTGACCAGGTACATTTCCCAATACCAAATCAAGTACAGTCTCTCCTCTTGTAGGCTTATCTACATATTGTGTCAAGAAACCTTCCTGAACACACCTAACCAACTCCACCCCATCTAACCCCCTTACTATAGGGAGATACTGATCGATATTTGGGAAATTAAAATCTCCCATCACGACAACTATGTTATTATTACACCTTTCCAGGATCTGTTTCCCTATCTGCTCCTCGATGTCCCTGTTACTATTGAGCGGCCTATAAATAACACCCAGTAAAGTTATTGACCCCTTCCTGTTCCTAACCTCCACCCACAGAGATTATGTAGACAATCCCTCCATGGCATGCACCTTTTCTGCAGCCGTGACTCTATCTCTGATCAACAGTGCCACGCCCCCACCTCTTTTGCCTCCCTCCCTGTCCTTTCTGAAACATCCAAAACCCGGCACTTGAAGTAACCATTCCTGTCCCTGAGCCATCCAGGTCTCTGTAATGGCCACCACATCATATCTTCAGGTACTGATCCACGCTCTAAGCTCATCTGCTTTGTTCACAACACTCCTTGCGTTAAAATAGACACATCTCAAACCTTTGGTCTGAGCGTGTCCCTTCTCTATCACCTGCCTATCCTCCCTCTTGCACTGTCTACAAGCTTTCTCTATTTGTGAGCCAACCTCCTCTTCTCCAGTCTCTTCAGTTTGGTTCCCACCCCCCAACAATTCTAGTTTAAACTCTTCCCTGTAGCCTTAGCAAACCTCCTCACTAGGATATTGGTCCCCCTGGGATTCAAGTGCAACCTGTTCTTTTTGTACAGGTCACACCTGCCCCAGAAGAGGTCCCAATGATCCAGAAATCTGAATCCCTGCCTCCTGCCCCAATCCCTCAGCCTTATCCTCCACCTCATTCTATTCCTATTCGCACTGTCATGTGGCACAGGCAGTAGTCCCGAGATTACTACCTTTGCGGTCTTGTTTCTCAACTTCCTTCCTAACTCCCTGTAGTCTTTTTTCAGGATCTCTTCCCTTCTCCTATCTATGTCATTGGTACCAATATGTACTACGGTCTCTGGCTGTTCTTTTATCATCTTGATCTTTTATCGTCTTGTACACCTCTGTTAAGTCACCCCTCATCCTCCTTTGCTCCAAAAGCCCGAGATCACTCAACCTATCCTTAGAAGACATGGCCTCTAATCCAGCTCCTTCCTGTTAAAACCCCTCTTCACCCTCCCTAAAGCCTCCACATCCTTCCTGCAATGAGGTGACTGGAACTGAACACAATATTCTGAATGTGGTCTAACCAGGGTTCTGTAGAGCTGCAATTGCACCTTGCAGCTCTTGAGTTTAATCCCTGAATAATGAAAGTCACACACAACATACGCCGCCTTAACCATCCCATTCTGGTGCACTGTGAAGCCAATACATCATTGCAGCTTCAAATCGGACAAGGAGCCAATGTAAAGTTCATGGGACCAATAGACTTCATATCTCTGGCAAATGAAGAGGATTATCATCCACTTTCCGTGAGCTTTTGGAGCTCTTTTCTAGCTTTTGTTATTGTGCCAATTTTAGCCAGGTTTTATTTTCTCAAAACGCACTAATTAACTGAAAAAACCCTAAATATATTGAATAGTGATTAAAGTGTCTATCATTTAAAAACTTATTTAATTGGTGAAGATGGATTACGATAGCCGACAAAAATTTAAAATAGATTTCTTAATTGATTGGGCAAATCTTAATTAGGATTTTAGGAAAAGGGAAGAGAAGGAAACATATTCCATAAGTCTATAAGACCCTAAGACATAGGAGCAGAATTAGGCCATTCAGCCCATTCAGTCTGCTCTTCCGTTCCGTCATGGCTGATTTATTATCCCTCTCAATCCCATTCTCCTGCCTTCTCCCTGTAACCTTTGACATCTTGACGAATCCAGAAACTATGTACCTCTGCTTTAAATATACCCAATGACTTGGCCTCGACAGCCATCTGTGGCAATGAATTTCACAGATTCACCACCCTCTGACTAAAGAAATTCCTTCTCATTTCTTTTCTAAGTGGACATCCCTCTATTCTAAAGCTGTGCCCTCTTGTCCGAGACTTCCCCACTATAGGAAATATCCCCTCTACATGCATTCCATCTGAGCCTTTCTACATTTGGTAGATTTCAATGAGATTCTCCTCATTCTTCTAAACACCAGTGAGTACAGGCCATGAGCCATCAAAGGCTTCTCATATGTTAACCATTTCATTCCCGGAATCATTCTCTTAAATATCTTCTGGACCCTTTCCAGTGCCAGCACATCTTTTCTTGGATAAGGAGCTCTAATCTGCTGACAATACTCCAAGTGCAATCTGACCAATGCCTTACAAAGCCTCAGTATTACATCCTTACTTTTTTATTCTAATCCTCTCGAAATGAATGCTAACATCGTATTTTTGCCTTCTTTACCACCAACTCAACCTGCAAGTTAACGTTTATCGAATCCTCACAAGTACTCCCAAGTACATTTCACCTGTTTTTTGAATCTTCTCTCTTTTTAGAAAATAGTCTACACCTTTATTTCTTCTACCAAAGTGCATGACCATACACTTCCCTACACTATATTCCATCTGCCACTTATTTACCCATTCTCCCAATCTGTCTAATTCCTTCTGCAGACTCCATACTTCCTCAATGCTCCATGCATCGTCCACAGACTTGGCCACAAAGCCGTCAATTCCGCCATCCAATTTTCCAGTCCTCCAGAACCATTCCAGAATCTAGTGATTTTTTGGAAGATCAGTACTAATTCCTTCACAATATCTTCAGCTACCTCCTTCAGGAACCTGGGGTGTAGTCCACCTGGTTAAGGGTGACTTATCTACCTTCAGATCTTTCAGCTTCACAAAAACCTCTTTAGTAATATTGACTATACACTCAAATTTCTGGCATACTGTTATCATCTTCCACAGTGAAGACTGATGCAAAGTACTTACTAAGTTTGCCCACTATTTCTTTGATCCTGATTACTACCTCTCTAGCGTCATTTTCCAATGGTCTGATATCCACTCTCACCTCTCTTTTACTCTTTATATATCTGAAAAAAAACTTCTGGTATCCTCTTTGATATTATAGGCTAGCTTACCTTCATAGTTCATCTTTTTTTCTCTTCCTGTCTTTTTTAGTTGCCTTCTGTTGGTTTTTAAAACCTTCCCAAGCCTCTACCTTCCCATTATATACCCTCGCTCTTGCTTTTATGCTGTCTTTGACTTCCCTTGTCAGCCATGGTTGTATCATTTTCCCTTTGGAATACTTCATCTTTGAGATGTATCTATCCTGCGCCTTCCATATTGCTCCCAGAAACTCCATCCATTGCTGTTCTGCCATCATTCCTGCTAGTGTTCCCTTCCAATCAACTTTGGCCAGCTTCTCTCTCAAGCCTCTGTAATTCCCTTTACTCCACTGTAATACTGATACATCTGACTTTAGCCTCGCCTCCTGCATGAATTCCTCAGCCAGGCATGCACTCATCTGCCAAATCATCCTATTCTTACCCTCACTGGTATGTGGCACAGACAGTAATCCAGAGATTACTACCCTGGTGGTCCTACTTTTCAGCTTTTTACCTAACTCCCTATATAGTCTCTTCAGGATCTCCTCCCTTTTCCTACCCACGTCATTGGTACCAATATGTATCATGACTTGGCAGCTGCTGACTCGCTTGTTATACCCCCTTTAGAATCCTGTGGACCTGACCTGAGACATCACTGACCCTGATACCCGGGAGGTATCATACCATCCGGGTACCTCTTTTACATCCACAGAACTCTTGCCTGCTCCTCTGTTCATGGAATCCCCATCAGTACTGAGCTCCTCCTCTCCCCGCCTCCCTTCTGAGCCACAGAGCCAGACTCATTTCCAGAGACCCGGTTGCTATTCTATCGGGAACTGGAAATTAAAAAATAGCTTTTTTTAAAACTGCATCTTTAAAAGGTGGGGGGGTGGGGTGGTGGGTTCAGTGGCATAGTTTGTAGAGCCACTGACTCAGAATGCTAGAGACCAAGGTTCAATCCTGCCTTCTGGTGCTGTCTGTGTGGAGTTTGCATGTTCTCCAAAAAACTGCCTGGGCACCTTCTGGGTGCTCCGTTTTCCCCCCATGCCTCAAAGGTGTGTGGGCTGGCAGGTTTATTGGTCCACTATAATATGATCCTAGTGTATGAGTGTTTTGTAGAATCTGGAGAGGTTAGCTGAGAATTTAGGGGGAATTAAAGAAAAGATTAATGTAAGATTAGTGTAAAAGGATGGTTGGTGGTTGACGTTCATTCAGTGGGCTGAAGAGTATTGGTATCAATATTAGTTTTTTGTTGGCACATGTACCGAGATACAGTGAACAGCTTGTCATGATACTGTTCACACGGATCAAATCATTACACAGTGTATTGAGGTAGAATGAAGTTGAACAATAAGAATGCCAAATTAAGTGTAAAAACTACTGAAAAAGTGTGATGCAGATAAAAGATAAAGTGGAAGATTATGATGGGGTAGATCTTGAGATCAAGACTCCATCTAATTGTACAAGATGTCCTTTTAAGAGTCCATTCAACAGTGGGGTAGAAGCTCTCCGTGAGCATGCTGTTAAGCGTTTATAGGCTTTTGTATCGTGTTCTGACACTTCCGGTAACATGGGTGTGCAATCAGATGCATCAGCTTCTACAGGGTCAACCAATGGTGTTATTGTCTTCTTTAAACGTATTTTTTATAATTACAAGACACTGCTGGTCATTAAGAACTTAAAGTACCCCAGGTCTACCCCATCAGCGGGTTGCTCATAGGTAGAGAAATTGAAGGACCTGGACTTGGTGTGAACTATGTTGCTTTTTATCTTATACGGTATGTGTTTTCTGCGCTTTGTGCTGAGTCTGACTGTCGGTACTATGTTTTGTACCTTGGTGCTGGGGTAATGTTGGTTCGTGTGGCTGTATTCATGGGTATTCATGTATAGTTGGGTGACAATTGGTCTTGAAATTGATTTGTGATATATGACTTTAGGGAAATGGCTGCAAACCCACCTCTTTTGGCTACTTTGACACTGGACGAAATTGTAAGGTTTGGCTTGCTTGGACCTGAACACACCATCAATCTGCTGGATGAGAGAAGGAGGATAATGGGCAGAAAGCACCCATCATCAGCATGAAGAAAAATGTCACTGGTAAAACTTGGACGCAGTTGACAAACTCCATTCTGACGGCTCCTTCAGTACTTAAAATAATAAATCTGCAGATGCTGGAAATCTGAAATAAAAATAGAAAATGCTGGAAATACTCAGTAAGTCGGACCACATCTGCGAGAAGAGGAACAGTTTTTGTTAAAGGCTCTCTGAGCTAAACACAGACTTGTTTCTCTTTCCACAGATGTGGCCTGAGCTGTTGAATATTTCCAGCATTTTCTCTTTTTATTGTCCTTTAGTGATTGGTTCCCTCACTAATGAATCTGATACAGAATTGAAGAGAGCTGAACTTTAGGAACAGAATACATTGATCGTATGTTAGAGATATTTAGCAAAAGGATGACTTTCTGCCTGGTTCATTTTGTGCTTGGGAGTGATTGAAGTTAGTGCTTTAGGCAAGGTGTATGTGTGTGACAGATTGCAATGTTCACTTCTTGCTTAAATAGGATTTACAATAACTGGAAGCAGTGATCGGTAGTCTGTTACTGATAGCACATTGCTTGTAAAACTGTCTTCTCTCTTCACTGAATTTATTCATACAGTTACAAGTGCTTACATGAAGCCTTCTCTTTAAAGGACAGGAAGAGGGCTTCAGTCCATTTATTTGCCTTATCTGCACCAGTCATGTTCCTGTACACCTGAAATGGATATAAAACCTTCATTTACCAAGACACGGTCAAATCGAAGTCAATGTAGATCTCTTATGAGAAGGTCACATACACGTTACGTGACTGAATTTTTTGAGGAGGTACAAGGAGGGTTGACAAAGGAAGTGTATTAATGTAGTCTACATGGTTTTCAGCAAGGCTTTTGACAAACTCCTTGAAAGTAAGGCAGATTTTAAAAATGGAACTTTCATGGGATTAAAGTGAGAATGACAAATTAGATCCAAAACTGGCTTGGAGGTAGAAAGCTGAACCCAAAGATTGAGGTTTTTTTTGTAGCCAGGTGGTTATTAGTTGCTCAGAGGGCTCAGTTCTCAGCCTCTTGACTTCCGTGATATGAATGATTCAGACTTACTTGTGGAGGAACTTTAGAAATGTACACAAATTGGACAATTTAAGTTCATTTGTACTAGACAGGATGGATAAAAATGGTGCTGTTTTTATTGGAATGAAAGGGGCTGAGGGATGGTGTAATTGAGGTGTATAACATTATTCCGGGCCTGACAAAATAATTAGAATTGACCTATTTTCTTTAGCAGAAGGAGGACAAGCCAAGGGCATAGATTGTGGTTAAGAGCATATTAAGTGGTCAGAGAATTAAGGAAGAGATGAGACAAGGAACTTCTTATCACAAGGTTGATAGTGGTCTTGCACTTGCTGTTGAGAGACTGGAAAAGGCAGAAACACACACACTTTAAAAAAAACCTTGATTTGTACTTGATTACAGTTATTACCCCTCAACCATCAGCTCTTGAGCCAAAGGGGATAACTTCACTTTCCTGCACCCTACGGACTCACTTTCAAGGATTCTTCATCTCATGTGCTTATTTATTTATTTATTTATATTATTTATTTATTTTTGTATTTGCATAGTTTGTTGTCTTTTATACATTGGTTGAACGCCAAAGTTGGTGCAATCTTTCATCGACTGTATTATTGTTATTATTCTATTTTGTATTTATTGAGTATACCTGCAGGAAAATGAATCCCACAGTTGTATATGGTGACATATGTATACTTTGATGCAAATTTACTTTGATCTTTTTTCAGTAACATCTTCTGGTAAGTTGTCGGTGTGTTCGAATGCAGCAGCCTCTTGGGGGCCAACTAAAGGTGGACTTTTCTTTTTAAGATGTGTTGTTCATGATCATAGGACTATACTGAACTGTACTCCAAGAATAATGGGTATTGCAAGTCTACTGCGTCAGTGATCTGGTCGTTGTTCGGAACTGCTGGCCGGGGTGTCGAAGGAGCTGGTGGACGAGTCGGAGAAGGAGAAACCAGTGTTGGGCTGGGTGAAGGAGAAGCCAGCGCTCAGACTGGAGAAGGAGAAGCTGGCGGACGAATGGAAGGAGAAGCCGGCATTCGGCCAGGGGAGGTGAAGCAGGTCACAGAAGGAGAAACTGGCACTCTGCTGGGAGAAGGTGAAACCGGTGGACAAGTCGGAGAAGGTGAACCCAGTGGACAGGTCAGAGGAGAAGCTGGCACTCTGCTGGGAGAAGGTAAAACTGGTGGACAGGTTGGAGAAGGAGAGGCTGGTGGACGGGCTGGAGAAGGTTTGGAGGAGCTGGCTTGGGTGCAGACCGTGCTGCTGCCTGCTTCTCGAAGACATCAGAGTTGGTGCACAAAAGCACCATGTAGTGTAACCGTGAGTGACTGTCTTGGACTTTTCACTTGTGATCACAAGACTCTGTCGGACGTTGATAATGTGAGATGCCGCAGGCCTTTTTCCCTTGTTTGATGGTGAGACAGGCAACAAGGGATACTGTCTCATTCGACTGTATCCTCGCGTAACGCCCTGGGAAAGGTTTCACTGCTAATGTAATGGCTGTTTTATAGCAGCAGTGTTTGGGTTATGACTAGAGATAACAGAGGCTTTGGAATGTTCAGCTGTCCAATGGAGGGAGTGTTTTTTTCTTCTTGTGTGTCTGAGAGCGAGTTGTTCGCGGTCTTTTGTTCAGTGGAAGATGAAGAGAGAAGATGCCAGAACGGAGAGGTCGTAGATTGCAGGACAGAGTGGACTTGGAGTGGGGCCAAGAGTTGATGCCGCTTGGAGGAAACCGATGGAGAAGGAACGGACGGGAAAACCGTGAGCTCCAATGTGCACATTAGACTGGTTCATTAAAATGGGACCCTTTTCTTTTTGTTTTCTTTACTAACCCTATAGTCAAATTAAGAATTATAAAGCTCAATTGTTTAATTGCATATGGTGTACTGTCTGATAATTCGTGGTACTGATTTGTAACAGGGTAACACATCAAGCAGCATGCACACAAATGAGAATTCACAAGTTTGGCGGGGCCAGAAACCGTCTTCCCCTAGACCAACACCGCCAGCCGAACCTGAGGGTTACACACGTATGTTCTGATTGATAATTAAACTTGATTTGATTTGAATGTTGAATTTTGAACTTGTTGAACTGTGTATGACCTGCAGGGGTGTAGTGGAACGCTGGAAGTTAATCTCGGACTGAGTACCTTTTCCTTCTTTGAGCAGGTCATGATGGTATCCAAGTGGTATCCTTTTCGATCATAACTGTTCCATGATCCTGAGGATGTTGGAGGACATTGGAGACCTCTAATGGCTTTAGGGTTATGTTGTACTCAGTGCTGAGATTGAAGCCATTTAGACAGAGCGTGTACCAGTACAAACAATCGTAGGTATTCTATCAGCTGTAATCAAGTTTGTTGATAAGACTGGAGCCAGGAGGGATGGGGCACATTTCTGAAGCAGTTTTTCCACTTGTCCACCATAACTTAATGGACACATTGGAAATGAATGCTTTCACACATATTCAATGATGTTGCAATAAACGGTTGGAGAATTCTGCATCTCCACAGGAACTACCGGATAGGGTTGTTAAAAGGGCACAGGGCATGCTTGCCATCATTGGTTGGGGCAATGCCAAAGTGTTTGATGGCTCTGGGCCTGAATTCACTGGAATTCAGAAGAATGAGGGGTGACCTCATTGAAACCTATTGAATGGTGAAAGGCCTTGATAGAGTGGATGTGGAGAGGATGTTGCCTGTGGTGGGAAAGTCTCAGACCAGGGGACACGGGCCCAGAATAGAGGGCTGTCCTTTTAGAATGGAGATGAGGAGGAATTTCTTTAGCCAGAGGGTGGTGAATCTGTGGAATTCTTTACCACAGGCAGCTGTGGAAGCCAAGTCTTTAAGGAAGAGGTTGATAGATTCTAGATTGGTCAGGGTATGAAGGGATAGGAGGAGAAGGCAGGAGATTGGGGCTGTGAGGAAAATTGTATCAGCAATGATGAAATGGTGGCGCAAACTTGATGGGCAAACTGACCTAATTCTGCTATTAGGTCTTGTGGTCTTATTGTTGGAAAGTACATTGTGAGCAGTTCCTGTTTTGGACTGTTCTGTGTGCTGTGTAGATGTAGTTTGTTCATTTTCAGTGCTGAGGAAGCCCACATGAGAGATTGAGTTTGCATTGCAATGCATCGAGCCTCTCAGAAAAGGCACCAATGTCTTGGCCAAAATTGAACTATAACCAGCATTATTAAAGTAGGTTGTCTGGTCAGTAATGGGAGCTCGCGCGGTGGAAATGGGCTACCATATTTCCCACACTACAAAGCATCTGTGCTTCTTGAAGTAACCCTTTGGCTGTAAAGTACATGTTAAGGATCCGGCCTGAACACTGGGTCGAAGGGCCTCTGCTGGTAGCTCTGGATCACGACAGTCTTTAATTTCTGTTTTCTTTCACCTGGCCATGTGGGTTCTGGCCCAGCCCCTTTCCTTTTTGGACTTGCTCCAATTACCTGCTTGTCTCCTCATTTGCACCCATCTGTTTCTAATTTTCACTCATTACCCTGTCCATTTAAACCCTGCCTTGACTAGCATTCTCTGCTAGTTTGTCCCAGTTCTGACCTGTGTTGGTCTAGCCTGTCATTGTGACTTCTGCCAACCGATTTTGCCTGATTCTGTATTTTGGATTTTGCCTGTTCTTGGACCTGATTTTTGCCTGTGTGCTCTGGATTGTCTGCCCTCACCTGACTGCCTTTCCTGGGTAAGACCTCTGCCTGCCATTTCAGATTCGTGCCTGCCTTCTGTTTTTGAAGGACTGTTGCCTTTGTGCTCCCTAATAAATCCTGGTGAAAAAGTATTCATTGCTCTGCACTTGAGTCCCGCCAGAACCCGACAGTACGTTGGAATGGTCTGAGCCTGTGAGAAGAGCTACTGTATATAAATACAAGTATTTTTCTCTTCCTTTTCCAAATAAAACAAGTAGAGCACCTTTGCTCTGGTTGTTTGTGGATTTCTTTTTTCATTTACTTCATTGCTCTAGGTCATTGAAATAGACCAAGGATTTATACAGTACAAACATACACCTTATTTTCAGAGTCCAATAAAACTGGAAAGAATACTTATCAGGAGAATTGAGTATGGTGCACTAAGCACAATCTGTTCTCATGCTCAGGATAGAAATCAATTGATTTTTAGATGTTCAGGGAATCAAGCAATAAGTGATGAGTGCAAGAAAGCACACTGAGGTAAAAGCCTTAATCTCATTGAATGGCAGAGCAGGCATGAGGGCCGTGTGCTTCCTTTTCCTCTGTTCTTATCTGGCGCCTAACTCCAGGGAAATATCCTCAGCTGTGTTTATTTTGGTTCTTTTGGCTCCAAAATGCAGCCGCCGCTGCACTTGAACTTGAGCCACTTGTTGGTTTCCTCAGAAACGGTTGTCAGGCTAGTTTCTACGGCCAACTTGCACAAGCTGAGTAGTTTCTGGGCATGTCGCATTGACGTCATAACTCAAGTTCTCGACACTTTCACCCATGAAAACATACTTTATCTTGTCGTCTTGTAATTTAGATACTCCTGTCAGGTCTTTAGCTTATGATGCTCTAGGGATTTTTTACATGAAGTGATGGTTGTATTGTTGGATCAGACTGTTTAATTCTTAGATTAGATGGTTTAATTGATATTTTCCTTGCGGTTTAACAATTAATTATTTGTATTTTATATACTTTCTACAAGTAACTGCCTGGTGAAAGTAGGTCAATGCAAATTCAATGTGTTTCCCTAGAGATATGATTCAGGAAGCTTCTCTCGGTACTGCATTTTTGGAACAAGTGCTTTCTCAGTGGTTGATTCTATAAATTTGAATGCAATTTTCTTTATCAATGGTTATTAAAGAGCTGCACCACAATGCAGTCCCATTTTAGGTTCTTAATCTTAATATCTAAGTCTCTTTGTCTTTAAGTCTTCTGCAACTAGTTTCTACTCCTGTTTCCTTTGTTCTATCAACACTTAATAAATGACCGTGAAGCAACAAGTTTTATACCTCTTTCCTGACTTCTGGGGGAAAAAAACCTTTGATTAAAGCATCAGAACCCAACAGTCATTATCATCGTCATGATGTGCCGTGTCAGTATGACGTGGGCGATCATGGTCTATTGACCATGATTGTTCTTGCCAAATTTTTCTACAGAAGTAGCTTGTCATTGCCTTCTTCTCAGCAGTATCTTTGCAAGACTGGTAACCCCAGCCATTATCAATGCTCTTCAGAGATTGTCTGCCTGGTGTCAGTGGTCACATAGCCAGGACTAGTGATATGTACCAGTGGCTCATACGATCATCCGGCACCTGCTTCCATGGCTTCATGTGTCCCTGATCCCGGGGGGCAGGGGTGAGTGGGTGCTTAGCGGGTGCTAAGCAGGGGCTACACCTTGCCCAAGGGTGGACTGTAGGCTCGTGGAGGGAAAGGGTGCCTTACACCTCCATTGGTAGAGATGGGTTTCCATCCCACCACACATAATCCAACAGTATCTATTCATATTTAAATGTTAATTGTGTTTTAGGTGCTTAAGTGTTGAAGTTTGATGCTCCAGAAGGTCTCAATGGTCCAGCAATTTTATACCTTTACATATACTCCAGCCAAGAGATAGAATTGTCAGGTTTAGAACTCCAAGCTCATGGCTCACTGGATGAGAATCTTTTTTAAATCTGCCTTTATTCTACATCTGAATTTCCATCTGGTTTGGGAGCTCGAGGTTTTAAAGTTACATCCTGCATATTTAACACCATTCATGTGAAGAAAGGAATTGTTGATGTGGTTTCTACATTTCCTTGGTTTGAACCAGAATGCCATATCCTACGTTTTCTGTAGTTTATTGCAGGGGTCCCCAACCTTTTTCGCGCTGTGGACCGGTTTAATATTGACAATATTCTTGCAGACCGGCTGACCCGGGGGGGGGGGGGGGGGCGGGGCGGGGTAGGGTTGCCAACGGACAAGAGTAGCAGTCAAAAAATACATTGTTTACCCTGAGAAAGACTACAATGACCATGAAACCTTGCGCGGGCACCAGTGCGCATGCGTGACCTAAGCATGCACGTACCTGCCGATATTATTCTCTGCAAATCGTTTTTGGCGATTCTGTTCGGGGTGGGGTGTTAATCATGACCGGAATATTGGTAATAAGGGGCTAATACACTAAATTTCGTTTCTAAAAGGGTTTATCTAATGAGTTTAATATTAAACACACGGCGCATATTTTCCTCGCATGGATATAGTGATAAGTCAATCATCAGGGGAGGACGGGGAGCTTGAAGTAAGTGTTGAACGAACTTCCAGTAGAATTGGTAGAGGCAGGTTCAATATTATTTAAAGAAAAATTGGATAGGTATATGGACAGGAAAGGAATGGATGGTTATGGGCTGAGTGCAGGTCGGTGGGACTAGGTGAGAGTAGCGTTCGGCACGGACTAGAAGGGTCGAGATCGCTTATTTCTGTGCTGTAATTGTTATATGGTTATATAAGTCACTTATCAGTCAATAGCATCATAACATTTTAAGTAATGTTTGGATATTAAACACACAGCACATATTTTTCCCGTATGAACATATAAAATCATTGCAACACACCAATATCGCTGAATCAGTGGGAGCCCTGGGCTTATTTTCCCGCAACAAGACGGTCTTATCGAGGGGTGATGGGAGACAGCGATACTCAAAGGGGGTTCCTTATGTCCAGTCCATTCTGCAATTTAGTTTTTGTTGCATTCATTGCAGAGATATGTTGGAAATGGAAGCAATGTTTTCAGTGCTTTCATGGCTATCTCAGGATATTTAGCCTTGACTTTGATCCAGAATGCCGGCAGAGATGTTATGTCAAACATACTTTTCAGCCCGTGCTGTTAATGACCTCGCGTGTGTTCCAGCTCAACAGTGGGCGTAACAGGGAATGAGGAAAGGTGCAGCTGACTCATAATCGCCAAATCATATCGTTTCCTCGCGGACCGGTAGCAAATGCTCTGCGGTCCGGTACTGGTCCGTGGCCCGGTGGTTGGGGACCACTGGTTTATTGTGCTGTTTCATTTACGTGCGTTACCTCAACAGTGTTCCCTTATCCAAGATGCAGAATGCAAGTTTCTTTAGTCTTTACTTATAACTCTACCTCTGACACTACAACTTTCTATCATATCTTTGTATTCCAGTGAGGAAGGTCAGCTGGCCCATCAAATCTGTCCTAGTGGAACAATCCCATTATCTCATTGTAGCTTTGCATCTTATTATCAACCTGCACTGCACTTTCTCTGTTACCGTAACACTTCATTTTGCATTCTGTTATGATTTTCCTTTCTGTTATCTCAATGAACAGTTGCAGTGAAATATCTGTATGAATGGCATGCAAATTGTCTCTGTACTTCAGAGCATGTGACCATAATAAACCAAATTACCATCACAACCAAGAGAAAATCGGCAGATGCTGTAAATCCGGAGCAACACACACAAAATGCAGGAAGAACTCAGCAGGCCAGGCAGCATCTATGGAAAGGAGTACAGTCGATGTTTTGGACCAGTCCTGATGAAGGGTCTTGGCCTGAAATGTCAACTGTACTCTTTTCCATAGATGCTGCCTGGTCTGCTGAGTTCTTCCAGCATTTTGTGTGTGCTACCAATTTACCATTCCCTCTTTGTTTGGACTGGTGCCTACTTAAATTGTTTTTTCTTGTACTTGGATGATTAAGTTTGACACAGCATTCAAAATACATCCAAACAGAACGTTGTGCATTCTATGTTTCGCATGCCCCTCATGGTTCAGCGGCTGCACTCTTAATTCTGAGTCAAAATACATCATTGTGGAGCTTTAAAAGGTTTGAAAAATAGAGAGACCTAGAAGAACAGGAAAAGAATTGCCTAAAAGTGGTGAAGCGGGTAGAGAAAATTGTGAAAAAGCTACCCTCATCAGTCAGGGCACAGAATACTGTACTTTATTGGTGCAAAACAGCACTACTTGTCTTCCAGTTATTGGTTAGATTCTATTAAGCTGGAAAGAGTGCCTTCACAAGGATGGTACCATGACTGGAGGGTTTGAGTTACAAGCTGGGAATGCAGACATCCCACCCTGCAAAAACTCATGTCAGGGAGGTAGCACCCCCGCCCCCTGCAACCCCATATCTCCCCCCCCCCCCCCACGGTCGATCTCCAAGGATGTATGTAATACTTGGTTTACAGATTAGACAAAAATCACTAAACAAAGTTGGGTATATGCAGAAAATGTGACATTAAAATATGTACTTATGTTATATTATCATGTTTATTCTATTACAACTTTAAGCAAGTCTACAGGGAGTTTGGCCTCATCAAGTAGGGCATCAATAGGGTAGCTCCTTAGCAGCCAGCCAGCTAGTTTAAATAATGTTAGCTACGCTAATGAACGAATGACACCTGTTAAACTCACCTCAACATTTCTTTTACATTTTAACCCATCATGGGCAATAGAAAAGTCACTGTTGCAAACAGTGCAGCGAGCAACACTGTCATCATTTTTGAGGTCGACTGTAAAGCCCGCCCACAGAGAAAACTGACAGGTCTACTTAGCAGGGGTCCGCAATCGTTTTTGCACCGCAGACCGGTTTAACATTGACAATATTCTTGCGGACTGGCCGACCGGGGGCGGGGGTGTTAATCACAACCAGAATATAGGTGATAAGTCAATTGCATCATAACATTTTAAGTAATGTTTGGATATTAAACACACAGCGCATATTTTCCTCGTATGAACATATAAAATCATTACAACACACCAA
Source organism: Mobula birostris (assembly GCF_030028105.1). NCBI lineage: Eukaryota > Metazoa > Chordata > Chondrichthyes > Myliobatiformes > Myliobatidae > Mobula > Mobula birostris. Next base: position 206,851,533 of record NC_092372.1, read on the forward strand.
TATTGCCGAATCAGTGGGACCCTGGGCTTGTTTTCCTGCAACAAGACGGTCCTATCGAGGGGTGATGGGAGACAGCGATACTCGAAGGGGGTTCCTTATGTCCAGTCTATTCCGCAATTTAGTTTTCGTTGCATTTGTTGCAGAAAACTCTGCTTCACAGAGATATGCTGGAAATGGAAGCAACGTTTTCAGTGTTTCCGTGGCTATCTCAGGATATTCAGCTTTGTCTTTGATCCAGAATGCCGGCAGAGATGTTATGTCAAACATACTTTTCAGCCCACCGTCACTTGCAAGCTTGGAGTTGATCTTTTTCCCATGCTGACATGGATGATTCACCGGGAACATTCACAAATGGGTCACAGACCCACTCCTTTGCACGTCTTGGGTCACTGATGACCTCGCGTGCGTTAAAATTCAACGGTGCGTGACAGGGAATGAGGAAAGGTGCATCTGACTTGTATCGTTTCATATCGCCAAATCATATTGTTACCTCGCGGCCCGGTGGTTGGGGCCCACTCTTAGCAGGAAGAGAGACCAATCAGGATGCTCGCTCGCCCTCTCCCGTTCAAAAAAAATTTATTTCTGGGACATAGTATGTAATTTCTGGGTGTCAGGGAGCCACTATCAATATGGGGGAGATTCCCGGAACTTCCAGGAGAGGTGGGATGTCTGGGAATGGATAGGCTGGGAGTTTTTGGAGTGTAGTATTCTGAGAAGTGACCTTATAGAGGTATATAAAAGAATGTACATAAGCTGGATGTCAGAGTTTTTTCCCCACAGTACAGGAATCTAAAACTAGAGAATGTTGCTTTAAGGTGGGAGGGGAAAGATTTCAATGGGATCTGAGGGGATACTTTTTCATACAGAAGGTGGTGAGTATACGGAGCAAGCTGTGAGAGGAAGTTATAGATACAAATACATTTACAATAATAAAAAGTATGTGGACAGGTTCATAGATAGAAAAGACCTAGATGGGTATGGGCCAAGCACTGTTTTGGAGAGACGTCTTGGCTAGTACGGACTGGTTGGGCTGAAGGGGCTGATTTCATGCTGTATAACTCAGACTCTTATCCAAGTGAATTCCACTGGAGGTACTGTTTCTGATGAGATATTTAACTGAAGCCTCTTCACAGACATAAAACGACACTTTTAAAAGGTGAGCAAAGAAGTCCAATGCTTTGCTAAGTTTTATTCCCCCAGCAAACATTATTAAAATAGGTTATCTCATCATTACCTCAATACTTTTTGTGAAGTGCTAAATGCACTGATTGACTGCCTTCCTTATGTTTCAACAGTATTTGCACTTCAAGGAATAGTAAATTGGTTCCACAGTGCTTTGGAATGTCTAATGGTTGCAAAAGGTTGCACTTAGGTTATAGTCATAGATAAATGTGCTTTTCTTTAAAAGAATGGAATTCACTCAGTTGCTATTCAGTTTAAATTATCACTGGTTAAAATTGCAAGTTGCTTATCAAAGTAACTATCATTTACAAGACACTTGCCTTTATAGATTGTGGTTGCCATGACATTGGTTCTTTCACTCAATGAAAGCTCTCTCCTGTACAGAGCCTTTCTGTTTGGGTGGTGTATGTTGGTGTGTATTCATTCAGTACATCTCAGTTTAGTTATTCTCCCTGTGCACTTGGGTTCTTGTAATCTTCCTGGTCTTATTTCTTTTTGCAATAATCGGGCTTTCTCTAGTCTGATTTTTTTTTTAAAAAAATGTTTTTGCATTTGCTTATGCAGCAGTTAGGTTTTAAATTCTACAAGAAACTTCCAAGTTTGCCATTGTATATTAGTATTCAGCAGTTGAGTGCCAATGTTTTAACAAAAATCTAGTCCCTTCATAATGCTAGCTTTTTAAATCCAGATTAATTTAATTAAATTTTGCAGCTGCAGCAATGGGATTCTGACTCCAGTTTCCAGGTCAGTCATGGAGACACACCGCTTGGAGACAGGCATCTTTGCCAGACGAATCCAAGCCAACTATGAGGCATTCGTTTACACTAATCCCATTTCATTCTCCCTACATTCCCATTGACCCCCCTCAAACATACACATTCAGTGGCTATTTAACTGACCACCCTGCAGGGCACCCCCCTGCCCCCAGAGGAAACCCATACAGTCACAAAGAGAACATGCAAACTCCACATAGACAGTGCGGTTAGCATAATCACCTTACAGTGCCAGTGATCACCTGTAAGGAGCTTGTCCATTATCCCCTTGATGACATGGGTTTCCCTTGGGTGCTCTGGCTTGCTCTTGCTTTCCGAAGGTGCACGCTTAGGGTTAGCAGATTGTGGATGTGCTGTGTTAGTGTCAGAAGCATGGTGAAGCCTCCAGTACAATCCTTAGACTTTGTTGGCCATTGATACAAGACAATGCATTTGGCAGTATGTTTTGACGTTTTGATGGACATATGACAATGAAAGCTAAGCCGTTCTCAGAGGTCAGGATTGAATGCAGAACAGTAAGGCTGCGAGGCACCAGTATTATGAGCTGCCCTGAATCATCCAGACCACCAGATTTAAATCACATTTCCTTCATCCCCTAAAGTGATCTAATCTCGACTGTTAATATGCGCTCAGTGCGCACTTTGTACAGGTCTGCACAACTGCTCATTAATATAAATATCTAATCAGCCAATCATGTGGCAGCAACTCAATGCAAAAAAATGCATGCAGGCATGGTTCAGATCAGAATGGGGATGAAATGTGATCTAAGTGACTTTGACTGAGGAATTATTGTGGGTGCCAGACGGGGTGTTTTGAATATCTCAGAAACTGCCGATCTCCTGGGATCTTCACGCACAGCAGTCTCTAGAATTTACAGATAATGGTATGAAAAGAAACCTTTTAGTGACTGGCAGTTCTGTGGGTGAAAATGTCTTTTTAATGAGAGAGATCAGAGGAGATTGGCCAGACTCATTCAAGCTGACAGGAAGGCAACAGTAACTCAAATAATGACTTGTTACAACAGTGGTATGCAGAAGAGCATCTCTGAATAAACAACATGTTAAATCAAATCAAGTTTAGTTATCATTCAAACCAGACATAGATACAGTGTTCCTCTGGGACCAAGGTGCAAAGCATTCTAAGTAGCAAGCAAATATTCAAAAATAGCAAGTAACATAATTCAAAATAGCAAGCAAAGAAGAATATTCACTCAAAGAAAATCCTATAGATCCAGGGCCCAAGACCCTCAGCAACAATGTCCAGCAATCGATGGTACAGCCTCCTGACGGCATACAGACACACACAATCCAGCTTGTTATTTCCACCACTCGAACACGGAGGGTAGCACCGACAGGAGAGGCCAGGCCCCAGCCAAGCTCGGATACCGGATGCTGGAAAAGCTTCCACAACTCTCACCTGGTCTGCAGCTGCAGGCAAGCAAGAGGCTTCAGGCCTATTTTTCACGACTACCAGGGCTACACAGCTCCAATGTCGTCTGCCCCTCCACCAGACAAGGGTAGCAGGCCTGCCGCAACTTACATTATCACTGTCCAACAGAGTCTTGCGGTTGCAAGTGAAATGTCCGAGACGATCTCCCACGGTTATACTACACTAACTTCGATGTTTCTGAGTAGCGGGCATCAACGTCGTCTGCAGTCAGGTCAGCTCCTCTGAACCCAAACCGGCTCCTCCAACACACCGCTGGGCTCCTCTGATATTCCAACCGGCTCCTCCGTCTGCTTTCCTGATATCCTGACCGGTTCCTTCTCCTATATCCTGGTCTCGGTTGGTCCCTTCAATACCTCAGCTGGCTCGCTCTCCAACATCCCGGCCAGAGGGTGTGGTCTAACATGAAGGGATGCCCATTTTCATCGTAGTCATCGCCAAGATAACAGGACCTTTGCCCCAACTCATCCATACTGACCAAGATGCCCAGCTGAGCTGGTCCCATTTTCCCACATTTGACCGATATTCCTCTACAGCCTTCCTATTCCATGTATCTGACCAAAAGTCTTTTAGTTGTTGTTATTGTACATTTCTCAACCACTTTCCCCTGCAGCTTGTTCCAGCTACCCATTAACCCCATGTGAAAAGTTACCTCTGAGTTTCTATTTAATAGCTTCCATTAAATGTCTCCCCTATCAGCAAATAGCGATGCCTTCTCTTCCTGAGTGCATTCTGGTTAAGGTCAGAAGGAGTCTCACGATTTGCCGCTCATGATTTTTATTTATTTATTTAGAAATACAGCACAGAACAGGGTCCTCTGGCTCAGCAACCCACCTATGTAACCTTAGCCTTCTCACAGGACAATTTACAATGACCAGTTAGCCTACTAACTGGCACATCATTGGACTGAGTGCGGAAACCAAAGTACCCAGAGTGCCAGACCTCTTACAGACGATGCCGGAATTTAACTCTGAACTCGATGCCCTGAGCTGTAATAGCGTCGTGCTAACCACTCTGCTACCGTGGTCCCCACCCTCCATTAGGGCTGAGCTTATAGACTTCTATAAGATCACCCCTCTCGCCTGCCCAATCTCTCCCTGTTGCCCAGTTTCTTGAGTCCTGGCAGCATCATCGTAAGGCTGAGATGAGGAAGATCTTTTTTTCTTTCAGAGAGCTGTAAGCTTTTGATGAGATAGATTTGAAATCAGGGGATCAAAGGTTATACGGATGGGTAGGAAAGTGGACAAGAACTGTTGGATCAACCATGTTCCTTTTGAATGGAGGAACAGTCTCAAGGAGCTGAATGGCCTTTTTGTATTCTTACCTATTATGGTCCTGTAGCCTTGCAGGCATGTTCTACATTGGCTTGTCCTGGCTCCATTGACTAATTCTGGTTATTGCAGCATCCATTCACTCTCCCTTAGCTCTGGATGTTGCTTCTTTTGAGTGGGGCCAGAACACTGCATTTACTGTGTTACACAGTAGTGACTGTGAGGACTTGCAACACATCAATGCTGAACCATAGAAACAATATGGTATTGGTACAGGCCTTTCATCCTGACCAGTCCATGCTGACCACAGTGCCACTCATCTGGTCCCAAATTCCTGCATTCTGCCCTTATGCCTCTAAGTCCCACACCTTCACATACCTATCTGACTGCTCCTTAAATGATGGAGTTGTACTTGCCCTAACCACTTCACTCCATATATTCACCAACTTCTGTGTGGAAAAAGTTGTCCCCCAGGTCTCTTCTAAATTTTTCACCCTAAACCTACTAGTTTGGACTCTACTACCCTGGGGAAAAGACTGTTACCATCCACAGTATCTTTGCCTCTCATAATTTTAAACATTTCTATAGGGTTTCCCCTCATTTTCCTACTTTCTAAGGAATAAAGATTAAGCCTGGCTAGCCTCGTCATAATAATTCAAGCCTTCTTGTCTAGGCAATGTACTCATAAATCTTTTCTGCACTCTTTCCAATTTAACCTACAATCCAAATTGCAATGCAGGGTCATGCAAGGATATCTAACGAGGAGGCTTTTTTAAATATCTTGCTCTGTGACTTTCGCAAGATAAACCACAATACTGTTGCAAATCCAAAAAAAACTCAATTTCTAAGCCAAGATACTTTTATAGAGTTTCGGGACTGGATTTGGAGTTACAAAACCTTCTTCATTGCAAGAACCTCTTTAATCCAGTGCCTGAAGATCAGCTGGTCAATTGGCTCATACGCATCACAGCAGCAGAAGGGCTACAGTGATGCTACCGATAGTGGTGAGAGACTGACTCCAATTTCATTCAGGTTCTAATTACCAATGATGTACGATTAAAATTGATCTAAGGTCACCCATATAAGATACAATTGGTTTAAAGTTGTGAATGTTATTTTAGAAATTGCTGTTTCTTTAAAAATATGATTTGATATTATGATTCAGCACTTTGTTGTTTCTTTCTCTCTTGCCAAATTTCCTTCTGTCATCTTTCCGTTAAATCACAGGAGATAGAAATGAAGTGGTAACTTGCATAAATACTTATCATCAAGCAGTCTCAAAGGGTATAACTCATAAATTACTGTTAAAAAGAGAGAAAAGAAATATTTTGCGTGAAAACACAAGAGAGTCTGCAGATGTTGGAAGTCTTTAGCAACACACAGACAAAATCAGGCAGCATCTGTGGAGGGAATAAACAGTCAGAGTTTCAGCTGAGACCCTTCATCTGCACAGGTAAGAGAGGCACCTTCAAGTTTCAAAGTACATTTGTTATAAAAATACGTACACCGTATACAACCCTGAGGTTCGTCCTCCCGCAGGCAGTCATGAAACAGAGAAACACCATGGAACCCATTCAAAGAAAACATCAAACACCCAACATGGAAAAAAAAACAAATCAAGCAAACAGCAAAAAGCGAGCAAATAACTCCCAGAATATTAAGCATCAAACTGCAGAGCTACCGAGGCAATTCAGTTTAATGTTGTCTCAATGACTGCAAGCCACAGCCACAGAGACAGTTCTGTACTGAATTGCCTTGATCAAATCGCACAAATAGCAATAAAAGATGGAAGCACATGAGCCAGACGAGTCCTCCAAAAATATTTCCACAGTCACGAAGCGCTGAGGACATAAAACAATGAACCACAGAATCCCTCGAAAAAGAGTCCCACAGCCATGAGTCACGATCAAATCTACCCGTGTGGGATCAAGACTCCTGCGCCTTCCTCTGGCAGCAGAGTGAGGGAGACCACTCAAATGTAGGCAGGTGGTGTTGAACACACAATCGCCTTCCACGCTCGTCCTTGTTGATTTCAGTCTTGCTTGGCGCTTATTCGGCGAGGAGCCAACCATGGGTTCACTTTCGGCCATTAGGAAATGATGGGTGCACACGCTACTCTCAACCTCGCCAAATCCCCCAGAAGGTAGCAAAAGCACCAGGTTGCTCAGTTGGCCCAAAAAATCATCAACAAAATGGAAATTACAAGCTGCAGTCAATCACAGTTCAGGAGAAGAAGCATATCTAAAAGAAGAAGAAGTAGTTTTGTGAGCTAAACCTTGAAGTTGAGCTTTTAACCCATTACACCAGTGGTTTACCATGAGGTTGCTTTGCATCCCAAGCTTACTGAGCATGAGATGAAGAAGGTTTGCTTGTGAGGCAAAGGGAAATCCAAATGCGTGTGAGGCACCCATCAATCCATCGGCACAACACTTTGCAAGTAGCTCTATGTGTCAGAGTGGTCCTGCTGTCTCACGGCCGTATCAGCCCAGTGATGTACTGGTTGGTAGGTTAATTGGCCACTGTAAGTTGTCCTGTGATTGGGCTAGGATTACATTGGGGGCAGGCCTGGCTGGGTGATACAGCTCAAAGGGCCAAAGGGCCTATTCCACGCTGTGTCTCAATAAATAAATAAAACAATCTTTTTGCACTACTTACTAAATTTTAATATATATTTCTTATTCTAATTTATGGTATATTTTATATATTGTGTTGTTCAGTTGCCACAAAACCACAGATTTCTCAACGTGTCTCAGTGACAATAAATCTGATTCTGATTCAGTGGTGGCTGGCCTTGATAACCCAGCAAGCAGGGGAGAAAAAAAAACACCGGCCAGTCATCTTTCAAGGAGAGGAAACCCTGAGGGTTTTGGGAGGCCAGGACCAACAGGAGCACACCTGTAGGCTGCTGTTTGCAAAACCTGAGAGCTGGGAAGGACTGAAATCGGTTGGATAGGAAAAGCCCTTGGACTGAAGCAGCATTGAGTAAATGCAGTGGTGAAAAGATGCTTACTGACTGTCCACTGACATGGCCCAGTTTCACTGTGTGGGGAGGAAGACTGTGTCACCAGCCATGGCTGTGCACACTGAGTCAGCCTTATAATAACTAGGACTAAATTTAGAAAATAGCAGGCAGACACATGGACCAAGGGATAGCCACAGTATGCAAAGCTATGACAAGGTGAACAAACACAGAAGGAATATGAGGGTATTCATAAAAAGGGTGGCAGGGTTGGTTGATATGTCTTTACCAAAGGAGGCGCAGGGCAATTCTTCCCTCCGATCGCCTGTAAGTCACCTTTGTGCAGGGTGTAGCACCTGCTCAGGGTCATGGGAGGCCATGGCAGCAGGTGGTGACAAGTCCTGGTTATGTGCCCACTGACCCTTGGCAGCCAAACTTTGGAGAGTATTGATAATGGCTGGAGACACCTGTCTTGTGAAGACACTGCCTAGAAGAAAGCAATGGCAAGCCACTTCTGTGGAATAATTTGCCAAGAACAATTCATAGATAGATGGAAAGACCATAATCACCCATGTCATGTGACACGACACATTGCGATTCATAAAAGGAAAAATGTGACTATGCGATACATACATAGGAGGGCTGTCAGGTTAAGGCTGCTGTTCCTATTCCTCTCAATAGCTAAGCAGGCCATTTGGCCCATTGAATCTACATCTCTTCTCAGAACTACCCCATCAAACCCATACACCCCCACACAGTTTACCTACAGCCTTCTCATGGCTGCTTCCCTATCTGTTTCTAGTTCTGTCTGCAACTTACCTCTTTGTGAATGGCTCCTATTATCATCTCCTTTACTTATTAGAGCCCAGTACTGATGTCATAGGGTTCATGACTGAATGGGAATTGAACACTCTCTAGCATATCTTTGGAACATGGGGGGGGGGAAATGCAGATCACTTGGGGGAAATCCTTGAGGTCATTGAGAGAATATGTAAACTCCATACAGTGGGCACCAGAGATCAGAATCGAACCTGGGTCACTGGGATTGTAGAGCAGCAGTACTGACTTGATGTGCTACTGCACTGCCCTAAGGTCAGGTAGGGTTTTTGACCTGAGGACTTGAGGTCTTGAGGTACAGTACTGTGTAAATGCCTTAGGCACCTACAGTATGGGGTGGGGGGGAGAGAGAGAGAGGACGGGGAGGAGAGAGAGAGGGGAGGAAAGAGGAAGGAGATAGGGGGAGGAGAGAAAGAGGGGAAAGAGGAAGGAGATAGAGGAGAGAGAGAGAGAGAACTAAGACGTCTGCACAGCACTGTATTTGTCAATATGAAGCAGACAGTGAGTTTGTAAACCTGGAGCGAAGGATGTTGGGAATGGTGCGCCGTGGAACAGGTGGCAGAGAAGGATTTCCGGGGCAGGGGATGGCACAGGTGCCATCACACCAGGCCCTGCGACACCAGGCAAGGTCATTTGATTACAAGCAATTGGCTTGTTGATCTTTACAGAGTGTCTCTCTGGTGCTTCCCGCTCCCTTCCCCCTCTTCTGATCATGGTTCCCCTCTCCCTGCCCCCTTCCCACTCTCAGTCCACAATAGAGACCCTTACTGGAATCAGGTTTATCGTCACTCACATCTGTCATGAAATTTGTTTTCTCTTCGCTGCAGCAGTACAGAGCAATACATAAAATTGCTACAGTACTGTGCGAAAATCTCAGACGCACACACACACACATATACAGAGAGAGAGAGAGAGAGAGAGATGGGGGAGAGAGAGATATTGTCTAAGACTTTTACACAGTACTGTACACTGTATGGGGAGAGATTGGATAGGCGGGGCTTATTTTAACTGGAGGATGAAGGATAATATAGCCATATAAGAATCAAAGGTAGGCTAGATAGAATCTTTTTTCTGTGGTAGAGGTATCAAAATCAAGGGGGCGTTGGTTTGAGGTTAAGCAGAAAGTTATAGTATTTGAACAGAGAGTGGTTGATATCTGGAACTTGGTACCATAGGAGGTAGTGGAGCCAAATACTATCACCAAATATAGCCAAATATTAAAAGATATTTAGTCAGGCACTTAAATAAGGACTCAGACTTAATATATGCAAATGAGATTAGCATAAATCAGCATAAAGCTCAGCATGGATGTGATGGGCCAAAAGGCTAATTTCTGTTCTGCATCATTCTGTAACACCCAAAGTTGTTCTGTGTAGAAAACTTAAAAATTGTAAACTGATGTCTTTTCTCCCCCTCTGGGTGCTCGGTAGCCTTCAGGTTCAATCCAGACATCGAAATCCGCAGCAGGGAGCTGTCTCGGGCTGGAAGCCAGCATGCCTTCTGCATGCCATCTCCAGCTTAGCAGCGTGCCCAGTTTAAGGTTTACATTGCCATCCAAGCTCGTCTCTGCTGGTGCTCTGCCACCTTTTGGTTCCCTGCAGGTGCTTCCTGACCTCCTGCAGCCAGAGGCAAGCCTCGCCTGAGAGAACACTAATTTAAATTCTAAAGAGTGAATGTCTTGGCTTCACTTGAGAGAGAATTGGATGCAGTGACAGGGAATTGTGGGGTGTTCAGCCAAAGGACTGAAATGGTCTTCCTCGTCACCTCCACCATCAGCTTTCTGAACGGTCAATGAACGCATTTGTTCTCATTTTGCACTTCTTTTAATTTTTTATATATATTTCTTACTGCAATTTATAGTATATTTTATAACTTGCATTGTACTGCTGCCACAACACAATGAGTTTCATGACATATGTCAGAGATAATAAACCTGATTCTGGTTTGAATTTTGGTATAGTTTCACAACTGTTCAAATTAGCTTTCCTGTCATTCAATGTCACAGAGTTGTACAGCATGGAACCAGGCTTATCCATGCCATCCTTGCCAATGTGTTGTCATCCAAAAGCAGGGTCATTATAGATTTTAAAGTTTAGTTTTATTTGTCACATGTACATCGAAACAGTGGGCACGTAGCCAAGTGGTTAAGGCATTGGACTAGCGACCTGAAGGTCGTGAGTTCAAGCCCCAGCCGAGGGAACATGTGTTGTGTCCTTGAGCAAGGCAATTAATCACACAGTGCTCTGCGACGACACTGGTGCCAAGCTGTATGGGTCCTAATGCCCTTCCCTCGGACAACATTGGTGTTGTGGAGAGGGGAGACTTGCAGCATGGGCAACTGCTGGTCTCCCATACAACCTTGCCCAGGCCTGCGCCCTGGAGAGTGAAGACTTTCCAGGCGCAGATCCATGGTCTCGCAAGACTAACGGATGCATCGAAACAAACAGTAAAATGTGTTGCTTGCACCAACAATCAACATTCTCTGAGGATGTACTGGGGGCAGCCCACAAATGTTGCCATGCTACCAGCACCTATATAGCATGCCCACAACTTAGTAACCTTTATGAAGCCATATGTGTTTGGAATGTGGGAGGAAACCAGAGCACCCAGTGGAAACCCACTTGGTCACAGGGAGAATGTACAAATTCCTTACAGACAGTGGTGGAGAATTGAATACCTTCCGCTGGTGCTATAAAGTGTTGTGATAACCGCCATTGTACCATGCTGACTGCATTTTAACCTCTACCCCAGTAATACTTTCCCTCCTGTAGACAGAATAGAGTCAGGAATAGGTAGTAGGTTAAGAAAGCAGGACTGGGTTACGTGGCTGACACTCACAAAACGCTGGAGGAACTCAGCAGGGCAGGCAGCATCTGTGGAGGGAAATGAACAGTCCTGATGTCTTGGGCTGAGGGAAAGATAGGAGGCAGGAGACGGAACAACAAGGCGGGGGGAGGGGAGGAATACCAGTGCGCGGCAGTCGCATAGCGGTTATCGCGGTGCTGTCTCTGCTCGGGCCTTTGGAGTTCGGTGTTCAATCCTGGTGCAATCTGGAAGGAGTCTATACATCTTTTCCGGTTTCTTCCCACAGTTCACAGATGTACCAGGTGGGTTAATTAGTTATTGTAACTTGTCCCGTGATTAGGTTCGTGTTAAGATCAGGGTTGTTAGGGATGCCGGGGCAGCAAGGCTCGAAGGGCCAGAAAGTCCTACTCCGCACTCTATCGCTAAGTAAAATAAAACTGGTAGGTGACTGGTGAAACCAGGTGAGAGTGATGGACTATATAACTGACATTCCCATCTCTTATAATTTTAGATGGCAGAAATTGGGCAATAGCTGCTGCAAAGGATAGATGGGGAGCCTGTTTAATGTGTCATGGTGCAGCTGGTGATATCCCTAATTTTGGAGCAATCGTCGGATGAGCTGGTGCTGTGGTGGGGGGTTCTCTGGCAGACTGTCCCAAGGGAGAAGTTGTGGGACCCCATGGGAAGGAACTCAAATGGGACAGAGATCCACACCCTTTAAAGAAACTCTCACGAACAGCCCTGGCCCTGAGCTGTAGTCAAACCAAGGCTGCTCACTTATGTTCTGAGTCAGCCTCTCTTGTCACTGTACCTGGGGCCATTACCAAGGGCTCCTGCCAGTGTCTCGCAAGAAGTTGCAATGTGCGGAAGCTGAGGTTACGATTCATTTTCAAGGTCCTGTTGCTGAGATCAGTCGGGGCTCCATGTCGCTAGTTTTATTCTTTGGCTGATCTGGATCTCCCCTACCCTTTCTTATTACTGGGACCAAGTTCATTATTCAGCCATCGTTCTGTGGTTATTATGAATGAGCGGAAATGAATATCATTGAAGAAGAAAGTTGCTCGAATGTTAAGCCTTGCAGTCATTTAAGAACAACTTATTTATGCCGCTGGTGTTTAGGTCAGCTATGAAGGTCCTCCATCTCTGGTGGTGTTCAAGGCTTCCTTCAACATGTCAGTAGACTCCTCTTGGTTTTCACTGCTGTCCGTCAAGTATTCCCAGGTGGAGTCCCAGGAATACCATCACACTCAGAAGTAGGATTCTTCATTTCTGTTTCCATAACCATTTTGTTTGACCAGTCAAGGTTGTTAGCCCTGAGTTGGATCCCCAAACCTGGAGGACTGGTAGGTCACTCTTGTACTGTCCTCTACCCCCTTTGACCTGTTTGGTATGGCCCTACCTAGAGCCAAAGCATAAAGCCCTGACTCCAGCCAACGTAGATCTCCGGGTCTTGAGGCATGCAGGCCTCCAAACTCACGACAAGGTAGTGGTCCTCTTGGAGGATGTAAGAATGAGAAGAGGGAAAATCACTTTGAATTGTGAGGCTTTGAAGGTCTTTTCCTCAAAGGGCATTAGGAAGTCTTTGTATTTATGTTAGAAAGAGGCAGAGTGATTCTTGAGAAGGAAGTGGGAAATACATTACCAAGGATAGGCAGGAATGTCGATTTGAGTTCACAGTCTGTTTAGCTATGATCTTACTGAGTTGCAGAGCAGACTCGACTGGCGGACTGGCTCAAGTGAGTTAGGGACTGCAAGGTTTGAAATAGTTGCTCTGTAGATAGGATATATCCACTGCTCTCTAATTGCTCCTGTTATTCTTGTTTACATCCCAGGCTACATTTCTCTTCTGACTTCCCTTGGCACAAGGTGATTAGATAAAGAAAAACTTCTGTGTGAAAAAGCGAGCGCATGCTGTCACTCACAGATTTAAAACTGCAGTTGGGTTCTGCTTCATAATTGACTCTTGGGGAAGGAGCGAACCTTAGTCTGTCTAAGCACATTAATTACTCGTCTGTGGGAAGCGGGACTAGGAAAAGGCACAGCATGCCTCTAGCAGGATTGCCAGTCATCCGGAGGCAATTACTTTCTTAATTCAATCGTACTGGTATAATTCTAAGGAAATTACCACAACAACGTTATAAATCACAAAGATGCAATCAGCCATCCACCCCATCTTCCTTGATTTTAATTATTGCGTTGATTGCCTGAGGAAGATCAATAAGTAGCAGATAGTGGGAGTGTTTATGAAGCACAACTAAGCACTGGGTATTATTAGAAAAAAAACCTTCATCTGGAGCTTAAATGTCAGCTGCTTGCCGCTCGAGTTTACATCCCATTCTTAGAAATTACCTTGAGGGTTTCAGTGAGGAGCAAACTCAACCAATGTAAGAATGTAAGAAATTGGAAATAGGAGCAGGAGTAGGCCATCTGGCCCATCGAGCCTGCTCCGCCATTCAATAAGATCATGGTAATCTGGCCATGGACTTATCTCCACCTATTGTGGGGTAATTTATGGTTGACTGCCAGGAATTGAATGAACATGGAACATAGAACAGTACAGCTCACGAACAGGCCCTTCAGCCTACAATTTTGTGCTGAACCAGCTAAAAAGTAAATCAAAAACTAATTCCTCCTACCTACGCAATATCATATCCTTCCATCTTCTTCATTCCTCCTATTTTTAACATCTCTTAAAAGCCTCTAATGTATTTGCTTCGACTACCATACCAGGCAGCGCATTCCAGACATCCACCACTCTGAGTAAAACACTTACTTCTCACATCCCCTTTGAACCTACTCCCTTTTTCCTTCAATGCATGCCCTCTGGTAAAATAACCATATAACAATTACAGCACAGAAACAGGCCATCTTGGCTCTTCTAGTCCGTGCCGAACTCTTACTCTCATCTAGTCCCACTGACCTGGACTCAGCCCATAACCCTCCATTCCTTTCCTTTCCATATATCTATCCAGTTTAACTTTAAACAACAACATCAAACCTGCCTCAACCACTTCTGCTGGAAGCTCGTTCCACACAGATACTACTCTCCGAGTAAAGAAGTTCCCCCTCATGTTACCCCTCAACTTTTGCCCTTTAACTCTCGACTCATGTCCTTTTGTTTGAATCTCCCCCACTCTCAGTGGAAAAAGCCTATCCACGTCAACTCTATCTATCCCTCTCATAATCTTAAATACCTCTATCAAGTCCCCCCTCAACCTTCTACGTTCCAAAGAATAAAGACCCAAATTGTTCAACCTTTCTCTGTAACTTAGTTGATGAAAGCCAGGTAACATTCTAGTAAACCTTCCCTGTACTCTCTCTATTTTGTTGACATCTTTTGTATAATTTGGTGACCAAAACTGTACACAATAATATATTTCTATCTAAGAAAAAAGATACTCCCTGTCTATTCTAACTGTGTCTCTCATAATCTTATCTTATAAACCTCTATCAGATTTCTCCTCAGCCTCCGCCTCTCCAGAGAAAACAACCCAAGTTTCTCCAGCACATGCCCTCTAAATCAGGCAGCATCCTGGTAAACCTCTTCTGGACCCTCTCCAAAGCCTCAACATCCTTCCTATAATGGGGCAACCAGCGATGTGGCCTAACCAAGGTCTTATAAAGTTACAATGTAACCTCTTGACTTTTGAACTCAATGCCTTGATCAATAATTCCATGAGTATTCTTAGCCACCTTATCAACCTGTGTAGCAGCCTTCATGGAGCTATGAACTTGGATCCCAAGATCTCTCTGCTCTGCAACACTGTTAAGGGTCATGGCCTTAAAGTATGAAAGTAAGGATGAAATCTACAGATGAATCACACATAATAACAAATTAAAATGCATTAATATTAAATATTAAATATTGCATATTAAATATTAATATTAAATAATTGTAAGGTACGGGACAGATTAACCAGTGACACTTTGAATACGATGCGGCCAGGAGTTCAGAAGCCTAATGGCCTGGGAGAATAAACTGTTTCTCATCCTGACTGTTCTTGTTTTCATGCCTCGTAGTCTCCTGCCTGATGGTAGAAATTCAAAGAAGGTGCTGGACGGATGGGTGGGATCCTTAATAATACTAAGGACCGTGTATATGCAATACTCCTGATAATTGTCCCCGGTGGATAGTAGGGACACTCCTCTGAGCCTCTCAGTCCTTATAGGGACCTCAGGTCCAATCCTCGACTGCTCCCAAAGCAGATGGAGATGCAGCTTGTCAGGATGCTGTCAGTGGTAGGAGCCTCGCTTGCCTCAATCTTCTTAGGAAGTGGAGGTGCTGCTGTGCCTTCTTATTGAGGGAGGTGATACTGAGGGATCAGGTGAGCTCATCCATGATGTGAGCTCCCAGGAACTTGGTGTATTTAACTCTCTATGGAGGAGCCATGTATTCACAGAGAAGGATGGTTTGTCTGCACCTTCCTGAAGTCCACAATGATTTCCTTGGTTTTCTCCACATTCAGGCTCACACCAATCCACCAGCTGCTCCCCTTCCTCTCTAAACTTCATCTTGTCATCGTCATTGATGCGGCTGTTGTGTCGTCCGCAAACTCATTGACATGGTTTGAGCCGGATCCTGCGACACAGTCATGCAACAGCAGTGTGAACAGCCGTGGGCTGAGCACAGAGCCACGGGGAGTGCCAGTGCTCAGCGTAATGGGACGAGAGATGTTGCTGCCCATATGGACTGACTGTGGCATTACTGTTTAGAAGTCCGGTATGAAATTGCAGAGGGAAGTGTTGAGACCCCGAGAGGACAGTCTCCCCATCAGTTTCAGGGGTATGATGGTGTTGAACACTGAACTGAAACCTATAAGCAGCAGTCTGGCATATGTGACTCCATTTTCCAGATGGGACAGGACAGAGTGGAGGGCAGAGGTTATTGCAGCGTTGGTGGATCAATTTAAGTGACAAGTAAACTGGAATGGACCCAGTGTAGCTGGGAGAAAGGCCTTAATGTGCTCTATGACCAGCCGCTGAAAAAATTTCATAATGGTTGATGTTAATGCCACTGGATGATAGTCATTTAGGCATATTACTGTCGCCTACTTTGGCACTGGAATGATGGTTACCACCTTGAAAACTGAAGGGACAATGGATTGCTCCTGGGCTGCACAATCTTTCAGAACCCAACCTGGTATATTACCCACTGCTTTGCACGGGTTGACTCTG
Organism: Mobula birostris; assembly: GCF_030028105.1. Taxonomy (NCBI): domain Eukaryota; kingdom Metazoa; phylum Chordata; class Chondrichthyes; order Myliobatiformes; family Myliobatidae; genus Mobula; species Mobula birostris. The sequence continues at coordinate 206,867,981 of NC_092372.1, forward strand.
ACCAGGGTCTTCCTCACCTCAACTCAGCCAGATGCCATGTTTGCTCCACTGGGGAGAGGGGTGCCTTCCTCGCCAGTACTTCATTCTGTGCAGCAAACTGAGTGTAGAAGACATTCAGCCTCTCAGAGAGTGAAGCATCCTGATCACTGACGTGTAGGGTAGACGTAATCTGTAACCCTCTGGATTCCCTGTCACTTGCGCCCCGTGTCTCAGGTACTGCAGAAGTGACTGTAAATTCGCTGACAGTGCTCCCATTTCACCTTCCGGATGGAGTGGGAAAGCACAGTTCTTGCTTCCCTGTGAGCTGTTGCATCTCCCGATCTAAAGGCAGCATCACAATCCCTCAGCTTGGCATAGACCTCTGCAGTAAGCCATGGCTTCTGATTTTCCCTCACGAGTGTGTTTTGTGTTGGTAACATCAAATATTGGTTCAACATTAGCCTGTGCCTAGAGAGAACACGAAGATATGGTCAAGGTCTCAGCAATCTTGTCTCTTGCCTCCTTCAATAACCTGGGGTAAATCGCATCTGGCCCTGGGGACTTATCCATCTTAGTACTCATTAGGAGGCCCAGCAATTCTTCCTCCTTGACGTCTAAATGCTCTAATGTATTTATATACTCAGCATTGACCTCTTAGTCTTCCATATCCTATTCCTTGTTAAGTACTGAAGCAGAGTTAAGTACCTCACTCACATTCTCCCAAACAAAGCAAATGTTCCCCACTTTACCTTTGAGTGGGCTCACCCTCTCCCTAGTTACCCTCTTGCTCTGGATGTATGTATAGAATGCCTTGAGATTCACTTTAATCCTACTTGCAAAGGACTTTTCATGGACACCCTGCCCCCACCCCTGTCTTTCCTAATTCCCTTCTTTAGTTCTTTCTGGCTTCTTTATAATTCTCATGTGCTTTGTTAGATCCTAACTTCCGAAGTTTTAGATACTTTTCCTTCGTCTTCTTGACTAAATTCATCACCTCTCTGAACATCCAAGGTTCTCTTATCTTTCCATGCCTATCCTTCCTTTTGACAGGAACCAATGATCCAAACTAATAAAGCTGGAGGAACTCAGCAGGTGAGCCAGCACCTGTAGAAGGAACGGATAGATGACGATTTGATGATCCCCTCCAAAGGTGCTCAGCATTTTGTATGTTGCTCTAGATTCCAGCATCTGCAGTCTCTATACTGCTAGGTAAGACCATAAGACATAGGAGCAGAATTAGGCCATCTGGCCCATCGAGTCTGCTCCTCCATACAATCATGGCTGATCCTTTTTTTTTCTAACTCCACCTCGACCCCAGTTCCCGGCCTTCTCCCCGTAACCTTTGATGCCATGTCCAATCAAGAACCTATCAATCTCTGCCTTAAATATACTCAATGACCTGGCCTCCACGGCTGCATGTGGCAACAAAAGCCACAAATTCACCAGCCTTTGGCTAAAGAAATTTCTCCGCATCTCTGTTTTGAAAGGGTGCCCCTCTATCCTGAGGCTGTGTCCTCTTGTCCTAGAATCTCCCACCATGGGAAACATCCTTTCCACATCTACTCTGTCTAGGCCTTTCAACATTCGAAAGGCTTCAATGAGATCCCCCTTTGTCCTTCCGAATTCCAGTGAGTACAAATCCGGAGCCATCAAACATTCCTTGTATGATAACCCTTTCATTCCTGGAATCATCTTTGTGAACCTCCTCTGGACCCTCTCCACAAGGCCCACATCATATTGATAAATGTTTTCATGGTATTTTTCAGAGGAGAGCAGAGGAATCCTCCTGTCTTCGCCAATATGTTCTCATTCTATTAAGGGTTAAGAGGCATTTGGCCTACTGAGTCAGTGATGCCTCTCAGGGCAATTCCCAGTCTCATTGCCCCACTTACTTCCCAGTGACTTGTCACTCGCACATCAACTAAAGGGCAGCACGTTGGCACAGTTCCAGTGACTCAGACTTAGTCCTGACCTCCAGTGCTGCCTGTGTGGAGTCTTCACGTTCTCCCTGTGACCCTTTGAGTTTGCTCCAGATGCTCCAGTTTAAATGTCTTGGGCCAAAACATTTCCTTTCCCTCCTTAGCTGCCTGCAGCTCGTTGCTTCTGCAGAATATCTGAGGACCTAAATGGCTATGTTAGAAAAAAAGTCTATTTCTTTGCTTTCCCATCTAGAAGTTATAATATTATTGTAATTTGCAGCATCTGAATCCCACTGATACCAAATTGAATAGGACTCAGTTCCTAAAGGAACTGCAATATCCTGACTTTCTTCTTCTTCTTGGGCCATTAGCTCTGACTGACCTTGTATCTCCAACGTCCAAAGTCGATCATATGGTTGGAGTTCAACATTGCTGTAATCCATTTTATCGACTGTACGGGGGATTGGTTTCTATAGCTTCATAAGGGTCCTATTGCCCAGTCTTATCTGTTTCCACCTCTCACAGTGGTTGGACTTTGAAAGGCAATGCCCTGATCTGCGTTCCCTTTTTTTCTTTAACCACTTTGCACTCTACTGCAGCTAAATGTTGATTATTAAATCACTTCACTTCCAAAGTACTCTCCCTAAGAAGGAAGCGAATTAATTGACTGTAAGTAAAGCGAAGGCATTTTAGAGAATTTTACTGTGAATAAGAGTATCAGCAGAAGCATATTGTGTGATCGTTTTCCATGCTGCTGGGTAATGGGTAATTGCTAGTTACTGCAGGTTTATTTGAATAGCTTTATGCTTTTCTTTTATATTTGAGTTTGCTTTGAAATACATTTAGCCAGAAGCTTTCTGTATCTGAAATATGTCTGCTCATTTGCGTCTTAATTAGCTAGACTAGATTTTCAAATTGTTAGGGTGTCGTTATTACAGCGCCAGTTACCTGGTTGGTTGGCTAATTGGTCATTGTAAATTGTCCTGTGATTAAGTGAGCAATTAAATTGGAGGGTTGCTAGGCAACGTGGCTCGAAGGGCTGGAAGGACCTATTCCGCCCTGAATCTCAGACAGCAAAAATAAAGTTACCAAACAATATGGCTCGCACATTATAGCTGACTGCATGTGGTTAGACACTTGAAACTGGAGATGTTGGCTCGGGAGAGTATTAATCATGCCAACAGGTTTGGAGGGATTTGTGAAGACAGTACGAGGAGCACCCCTCCTCCCTTAAGGTGTTGGTTGTAAGCAGTCCATGTTTCAGAAATATATATGAGAACTGGGGCCACATGAATATTGTCACAGACAGTGCATATTGAAGGATGATGTGCCTGGATTGGAGAGCATGCATTTTGTGAATCAGTTGAGTGAACTTGGCCTTTCCTCCTTGGAGCGATGGAGGATGAGAGATGACCTGATAGAGGTGTATAAGCTGATGAGAGGCATTGATTGTGTGGATAGACAGAGGCTTTTTCCCAGGGCTGAAATGGCTAGCACAGGGGGGCATGGTTTTAAGGTGCTTGGAAGCAGGTACGGGGGGATGTCAGAGGTAGACTTTTCACACAGAGCGTGGTGGGTACGTGGAATGCACTGCCTGCGAAGGAGGTAGAGGCGGATACAATAGGGTCTTTTAAGAGACCCTTAGGTAGATACATGGAGCTTAGAAAAATAGAGAGCTATGTGGTAGGGAAATTCCAGGCAGTTTCTAGAGCAGGTTACATGGTTGGCACAATATTATGGGCTGAAGGGCCTGTAATGTGCTTTAGATTTCTATGTCCTATGTTTTATGATTTGTACAGTGATGTGTTTTGGGTATCACAATGGATTAATCAGATAAGGTGAGTACTCTCTTGAGTTTAGATGACTGGGAAGTGATCTGATTAAAATATGTAGCGTTTTAGGAAGGCTTCACGGTTGATCTGCCTTTGGCTGGGGTGTTTAGAACCCGGGTCAGCCATTCAGGGTGGTGGCTGAGAAGAAATCCTTTTACCATGAGAGTGGTGAATCTTTACTTGAGAGGGGCCACAAGGCTCTGTAGCTCTGTATATTTAAGACAGAAATCAATAAATATTTAGATATTAATAGTATCAAGGGATATCAGGCTAGCTCAGGAAAATGGCATTATCTCCTGGCAGGACAGGTGCTAGTGAGTAGGTGTCTACACTTGTTTTGATTTCTGATATTCATATCTTGTAGTGTACCTACATTTTTTTCCTTAGATAGATAGGCTGAATGAAGTTGGTGCTTGATAAAGGCTCGGGTGGTGCTTTGAAGGTGATGGTGAATTTTCTTGTTGATGACTGAGCAGTGAGAGGTGGCTCCAGAGATGGGGGAGGTAGTTTCCTCACCTGGTTCAGACTAGCACGGTGGTCAGCCCTTGATTGTCCTCTGAAATGGCTGTCCAAACTATTGAGCCCAGGCATTATGCAAGACAAGTTTCTCATTGTATCTCAGGACATGTGACAATAACAAACCGATTTATCAATAAATGTTTTCAATAAACGTGGTGCATGAAGAAACATCTTCCCCTACGACACTCAATGGCTCACAAACTTCTTCTTTCTCTCTGTTATATGATTTCTGAATAGTCTATGAACTCATAACATTATTCCTTTAATTTATTTAATAAATTATAGACCAGTGAGTCCTACTTCGGTGGTTGGTAAGTTGATGGAGAAGATCCTGAGAGGCAGGATTTATGAACATTTGGAGAGGCATAATATGATTAGGAATAGTCAGCATGGCTTTGTCAAAGGGCAGGTCATGCCTTACGAGCCTGATTGAATTTTTTGAGGATGTGACTAAACACATTGATGAAGGTAGAGCAGTAGATGTAGTGTATGTGGACTTCAGCAAGGCATTTGACAAGGTACCCTATGCAAGGCTTATTGAGAAAGTAGGGAGGCATGGGATTCAAGGGGACATTGCTTTGTGGATCCAGAACTGGCTTGCACACAGAAGGCAAAGAGTGGTTGTAGATGGGTCATATTCTGCACGGTCACCAGTGGAGTGCCTCAGGGATCTGTTCTGGGACCCCTACTCTTCGTGATTTTTATAAATGACCTGGATGAGGAAGTGGAGGGATGGGTTAGTAAATTTGCTGATGACACAAAGGTTAGAGGTGTTGTGGATAGTGTAGAGGGCTGTCAGAGATTACAACGAGACATTGATAGGATGCAAAACTGGGCTGAGAAGTGGCAGATGGAGTTCAACCCAGATCAGTGTGAGTTGGTTCATTTTGGTAGATCAAATATGATGGCAGAATATAGTTTAATTGTAAGACTCTTGGCAGTGTGGAGGATCGGAGGGATCTTGGGATCCAAGTCCATTGGACACTCAAAGCAGCTGCGCAGGTTGACTCTGTGGTTAAGAAGGCATACGGTGCATTGGCCTTTATCAGTCGTGGGATTGAGTTTAAGAGCCGGGAGGTAATGTTGCAGCTATATCAGACCCCGGTCAGACCCCACTTGGAGTACTGTGCTCAATGCTGGTCGCCTCACTATAGGAAGGATGTGGAAACCATAGAAAGGGTGCAGAGGAGATTTACAAGGATGTTGCCTGGATTAGGGAGCATGCCTTTTGAGAATAGATTCAGTGAATTCGGCCTTGGAGCAACGGATGAGAGGTGACATGATAGATGTCTATAAGATGATGAGAGACATTGATCATGTGGATAGTCAGAGGCTTTTTCCCAGGGCTGAGATGGCTAGCACGAGAGGGCATAGTTTTAAGGTGCTTGGAAGTAGGTACAGAGGAGATGTCAAGGGTAAGTTTTTTACGCAGAGAGTGGTGAATGTGTGGAATGGGCTGCTGGCGACGGTGGTGGAGGCGAAAACGATAGGGTCTTTTAAGAGACTCCTGGACAGGTGATGTACATGGAGCTGAAAAAAATAGAGGGCTATGGGTAACCCTAGGTAATTTCTAAGGTAAGGACATGTTTGGCATGGCTTTGTGGGCCGAGGGGCCTGTATTATGCTGTAGGTTTTCTATGCTTCTAAATATTTATTTACTTGTATTTGTAATTTTTAGTAATTGTATGCCTTTGCACTGTACTGCTACTGCAAAACAAATTTCATGTCATGTAAGAAACGAGTGAGTGAGGGCCTCTGTCAGTCAGAGTTGGCCATGGGTATTGTGTCCTAACTGTCTAGATATGCAAACCTGGGCAGTACAATATGGAGAGCAAGCTGTTACCCATGTAGCAAGCTCCCCCTCTCCACACATCTGATGAACCCAGAGGAACAGCAGAGATCTACACAGTTCGGTTCCAGCAGAGTCACAGGAGTTGTCAGTCAGCTTTGAACTCAATGTAGGACTGTCTTAGGGACTCCAGCTCCAGATTTTTTCCCTCGGGATTTACTCTTGAAGCCTTCCCATGAGATGGTATAGGCACAAGGCAGTGGAGGTTTGAGATCAGAGTTTTCCTTCTTTCAGATGAGTTGCCAACTAAAGCTGACAAGCCCCATATGCCCGAAGCGACTGGTTTTAAATCTCCAGTAGCTCACCTGTGCCCTTTCTCCTGTCAGTAGCAACAGTTCCACCAGTCTTAATAGCTAAGCCACACATGAAAGCCAGGAGCTCGACTTGGTTGTCAGAAGCTATTTGAGTTGCACACCAATGGGAACATAATAGTTAATGAGAGCTTGTCTCCATTACCATCCCCAGCTTTAACAACCTCAAGGAACAGTGATAATAAACCTGGTTCTGATTTTGATTCTAAACAAAGCTTTAATTTCAGATTCTCATCAATCTAGTCAACTTTTGTTACCTTTTTAGTTTTCATTTTTATTGAGATACAGCACAGAAGACACCCTTCCAAGCCTTCAATTGAGATACAGCAACTGTTCAAGCCCAGCAACCCCTGATTTAGCCCTAACCTAATCATGGGACAATTTACAATGACCAATTAACCTACCAACTGAATCTCCTTGGAATGTGGGAGGAAGCTCATGAGGTCACGGGGAGAACGTACAAACTCCTTACAGGCAGTGACAGGAATCGTCCACTGAAAACAAGTACTACCTTTGCCTAGGATAAATTGTTAAACTGCAGCAAAAATACGGCATATATTACCTTATGAAGCCTTTGAGTTTCAATAAAGCCCATTGTCAAGCCAGTGAGTTACATTTGTGTGATGTTACTGATCAGCGTTGAAGGCATGTTGGAACTAATACATGGGAAAACTAATCTTTGCCTCCAGGTTATATTTTTTAATATCAATAGCTAACTAGTTTCTCATTCTGCAAGTAATTCAAATCCACATTTGGTCCAATACATTGATATTACCTTCTCTGAAAATACAAGGAAATATGAAATCTTAAAAGCCAAGGACAAGTAAAGACTCTCTCTCTGGTACTCTCGAGCAGCTGAATTTGAATGCCCCCTGGTTTGTTCATTCTATAAACATTCCAGTGATCTTTTCCAGATATTTAACACATGTTGAATGCAAGAAATGTTTTTTACTGACATAATTTTTAACTTAATATACTCTGGTTTGACTTTATGCCTACTTCATTTGTTAAAGTACCTTCAGAAGCCTTCAGGAGGTACAGAAGCCTGAAGGCGCACACTCAGTGATTCAGGAACAGTTTCTTTCCCTCTGCCATCTGATTTCTGAATGGACATTGAACCCATGAATACTACCTCACTACTTTTTAATTTCTCTTTTTGCACTACTTATTGGATGTAACTATTTGATAAACATATACGAATGTTTGTATATACTTACGGTAATTCAGTTTTTTTCTAAATTATCATGTATTGCATTGTACTGCTGCCACAAAATTAACTAATTTCACGACATGCCAGTGATATTAAACCTGATTCTGATTCATATAATATTTTGTGATTTTCTCTTTCTTTTTGAGTCCGCACTGCTCAGTACTTTCTGCTAATTCATTCACTTTCTACTCAGGATAACATTTGATGATAAGATATATATCACATCTACTTGGGCAAATATTGTGAATCATTAAGTAGCAGAGCTAATAAGTCTCAATAAATGTTCAATAATTGCTTGGCACAGGAGAACTTCTTGAGTCCAGCCTACAGCTATGTGGTGATTGATGGAATGAATTTGATATGGAATGATTTGGCATCAGACTCGGCCAAAACATTGTGGGAATGAGCTCATGGCTCAGGATATGGTGTAACTGCGAACTCCAAACATGGATTAAAAGCTTATGTTTGAAGGAGGGAATGATGAAGAGGTACTTTATTTAATGACTTCACACAGATGTTAATGAAAAAAAAATTGCTTGCTAATTACCGTTCAGAAAAAGAATTGTAGATAATGTCAGTGTTATTAGATTAAACAGAGAGAATTTGATTATTGGTGATATCTCAAATACAAGAGGACATGCATCTACAGAGAGTGGGGGAAGTTTAAAGAAGATATGCAAGGCAAGTTTTTTTTCTGCAGAACTAGTAGATGCCTGGAATGGGCTGCTGGGGGCTGTGATGGAAAAAGATACAGAAAATGGTGGTATATAGATTGTGTTCAGGCAGGAGAGACTTAGTTTAATAACATCATGATTGGAGGAGGCAATGTTAGTCAAAGGGTCTGAGCCTGTGCTGCATCCTTTGGTCCATTTCATGTTAAAGGTGTTGGTGAACGGTTTTATTGAGATACAGTGCTGCTTAATCCTAGCCTAATCATGGGACAATTTGCAATGAACAATTAACCTGCCAACTGGTAGTCTTTGGGCTGTGGGAGGAAGCCCACGTAGTTGTGGGGAGAATGTACAAACACCTTACAGCAGCGGTGGGAATTGAACCCTGGTCACCTGTACTGTAAAGCGTTGTGCTGACCACTACACTACTGTGCTGCCCCACTGTAGCGCTTCTGGTAATGGTACTTCTGTGGTGCTGTTAAGAATGGAGTTCCAGGAGTTAGACACAGCAACAACAAATAGTTGGCAATATAATTTGGTATTGATTTTGGATTGTTATTGCCACCGATACCAAGATACAGTGAAAAGCTTGTCTTGTACGCTGTTTATACAGATCATACCATTACACAGTGTATTGAGCTGGGATCAGGTAAAACATTAAGAATTCAGATTGAAGTGTAAAAGCCACTGAAAATGCGCAATGCAAGTAAGCAATAATGTACAAGATTCGTACAAGAGATCCATTCAAGAGTTTGATAACAATGGGATAGAAGTTGTCCTTGAGCATGCTGATCCATGCTTTCAGACAGTTTTATCTTCTGCCCAATGGGAGAGGGGAAAAGAAAAAATTCAGGGTGGGTCCCGTCTGATTATAGTAGCTGCTTTACTGTGGCAGCGATAAATATTGACAGGGTCCACAGAGGAAAAGCTGGTTTCTCTGATGTGCTGAGCTGTGTCCACAATTCTTTAATTTGTGTACAAAGTTTCTTTAAGTTGTGTACAAAGCAGTTGCCATACCAAACTGTTATGCGTTCAGACATAATGCTTTCTATGGTGTATTGATAAAAATTGGTGAGAGTCAATGGGGATGTGCTGAATTTATTTATCTATCTGTGGAAGTAGAGGCATTGGCGAGCTTTCTTTGGCCATAACATCCATGTGGTTGGATCAGGACCTAGATGTTCACACCTAGGACCTAGGAGCTCTCAACGTCAACACCGTTGATGTAGACAGGAGTGTATGCACGGCTCCTGTTTCTGAAATCAATGTCCAAATATTTTGTTTTGTTGCCATGTCATATTTCTGAATCATGCTGAAGTAGTTATAAAGAAGGCAAGACAGCGGCTATACTTCATTAGGAGTTTGAAGAGATTCAGTACGTCAACAAATACACTCAAAAACTTCCATAGATGTACCGTGGAGAGCATTCTGACAGGCTGCATCACTGATGGTATGGAGGGGCTACTGCACAGGACCGAAAGAAGCTGCAGAAGGTTGTAAATCTAGTCAGCTCTATCTTGGGCACGAGCCTACAAAGTGCCCAGGGCATCTTCAGGGAGCAGTGTCTCAGAAAGGCAGCGTCCATTATTAAGTACCTCCAGCACCCAGGGCATGCCCTTCTCTCACTGCTACAATCAGGTAGGAGGTACAGAAGCCTGAGGGCACACACTCAGCGATTCAGGAACAGCTTCTTCCCCTCTGCCATCCGATTCCTAAATGGACATTGAACCCTTGGACACTACCTCACTTTTTTTAATATACAGTATTTCTGATTTTTGCATGTTTTTAAATCTATTCAATAAATGTAAACTACTATTTATTATTATTATTATCTATTTTATTTTATTTTTCTTCTCTTCTAGATTATATACTGCATTGAACTGCTGCTCCTAAGTTAACAAATTTCACGTCACATGCCAGTGATAATAAACCTGATTCTGATTCTGATTCTGAAGGTGCGACTAGTTGTGTTCCCATCTCCCTAGAGCACTGTGGTCTAAAAAGGTCTTGTTGAAATAGACTCGACAAGTAACTGCAGTGGATGGCACATGCTGTAGCCAGTGTTTGTGCGAAGATCGTAGGGTCAATGACTTCTATAGGGTGGCAACTGAGGTGGCAACTTCACAGACAGCTTTACCGCAGATGGTATTGAGTTTCTTATATGCTGTTCCAGTGGTACCCAAGTAACGAATATTTCATCACACGCTTGACATAAACCTTGCAGATGGTGGAAGAGCCTTGGAGTATCAGGAGGTGAGACACTTGCCACATCCCAGCTGTTCTTATTGCCATCTTGTTTATGTAGTTGGCCCAGCTGATGTCCAGAACAGGGCTGTAATGTCAAGACTTTAGAAGGAACTGGTGAAGTCTCACTTGGAGTATTGTGAGCAGTTTTGGGCCCTTAATTTAAAAAGGATGTGCTGAAACTGAAGAAGGTTCAAAGGAGGTTCACAGAAATGATTCCAGGTTTAAACGGCTTGTCATATGAAGAGCGTTTGATGGCTCTGGGCCTGTACTCACCAGAATTCAAAGGAATGAGGGGTGATCTCATTGAAACCTATCAAATGGTAAAAAGCCTTGACAGAGTGAATGTGGAGAGGATGTTTCCTATGGTGGGAGAGTCTAAGACCAGAGAACACAGCCTCAGAATAGAGAGGCATTTTTTTTTAGAACAGAGATGAGGAATTTCTCTAGCCAGAGCGTGGTGAATCTGTGGAATTCGTTGCCACGGACTGCTGTGGAGGCCAAGTCTGTATGTATATTTAAGGCAGAGGTTGATAGGTTCTTGACTGGTCAGGGCATGAAGGGATACGGGAAGAAGGCAGGAGATTGGGGCCGAGAGGAAAATTAGATTAGCCATGATGAAATGGCGGAGCAGACTCGATGGGCCAAATGGCCTAATTATGCTTCTATAACTTATGGTCTTATGATAACCACTCTCTACTGCCATCCATGTTGATGATGGAAACTCACTGACAAATTAATCATTAAGGACATACATTAAGGATTAAACATTAAGGTTATACCACACCAGCTGTGTGGTGAAAAAGGCACAACAGCGCCTCTTTCATCTTGACAGTTGAGGCAGTTTGGTGTGGGCCTCTAAATCCTAAGAACTTTCTACAGGGACACAATTGAGAGCATCCTGATTGGCTGCATCACTGCCTGGTATGGGAACTGTACTTCCCTCAATCGCAGGACTCTGCAGAGAGTGGTGCGGACAGCCCAGCGCATCTGTAGTTGTGAACTTCCCATGATTCAGGATCCTTACAAAGACAGGTGCGTAAAAAGGGCCTGAGGGATCATTGGGGACCCGAGTCACCCCAATCACAATCTGTTCCAACTGCTCATATCCGGGAAAAGGTACTGCAGCGTAGAAGCCAGGACCAACAGGCTCTGGGACAGCTTCTTCCACCAGGCCATCAGACTGATTAACTCACACTGATTTGAGTCAATTTCCATGTTACATTGACTGTTCTATTTTTTAATAAATTATTATAAATTACTATGATTGTATATTGCACATTCAGATGGAGTCGTAACCTAAAGATTTTATTCCTCATGTATGTGAAGGATGTAAGAAATAAAGTCAATTCAGGTAGACTTTCTCTTGGTTAAGATGGTTGTTAACTGGATATTTTCACCTCCATCCTCCACCACTCCCCCCACCCCAACCCTATAGCTCCATCGATCATTCAGGTATGCCATCCATTGTTTTTACTTGGGTAGTCTTCTGATCCACTAGCCATACATGCTTGAGATGTACCTGCAATGATTTCAATTGTCCTGTGCAAGCCAGCTTTTCTTTCGAATCTCCAGTCTATTCTTCATTGGTACATTTCCTCGGCCTTGCTAATGTCCAATTTTTAGAGCATAGAAATAGGTTTAGGACCTCAGTGCAAGCCTTCAATTTTTATCATGTTTGATCCCAGCATGTTATACCTGTTTTTTTTCCAACAAGTGAATAAATGAATTTTCGACTCCTCTCATTTTTAAATAATTTATTAATATCAGAATAGCCAAATCAGGTGCCTGAATTAAACATTGAGTGGATGGAAATAACTCCCCATACTGAGACGATCATTAAACAACCATCGCTCATTTCAACTTCTGTTAGTAATAACACAGCTGTAGTTTGGAGCCTTGCATTGACCCAAGACAGCTGAACTTTGCTATGTAGTGAACATATATGTGTTTCAGTGGCAGTGCCTGTATCGAAAGTGGAATGATTGACACTCTTACTTCTTGTCATGATCAAGATCACCCAAGGGGTAATTTCATTATTATTATTAAAGGCACAAATATGTATTTTAATGCTTCTTTTTACACTCATTACCCACTTCAATAGGTGCCTCCTGTGCCTACTGAAGTGGCCACTGAGTGTATGCTCGTGGTCTCCTGCTGCTGTAGCCCATCCTCTTCAAGGTTCAATGTGCTGTGTGCTCAGAGCTGTTCTTCTGCATACCACAGTGGTTACATGTGGTTAGGAATTACTGTCTCATCAGTTTGAACAATTCTGGCCACTCTCCTCTGAGCTCTCTCATTCACAAGACATTATTGCCCACCGAACTACCACTCACTGGTTGGTTTTTGTTCATCGCACCGTTCTTTGTAAACTCTAGAGACTGTTCTGTGTGAAAGTCCCAGGAGATCAGCAGTTTCTGAGATACTCATATCATACCTTCTGATGAATAACTCCACGGTCAATGTCACTCAGATCACCTTTCTTCCCCATTCTGATGTTTGATCTGAACAACAACTGAACCTCTTGACCATGCCTGCATACTTTTATGCATTGAGTTCGTGCTGATTAGATATTTGCAGGTGTACAGATGCACCTAATAAAATGGCCACTGTGTGAATTTGCTTATGCTGCCAAAACTACAGACAAAGGACATTAAGCTCATTATAAATGCTGGCTTTTGCATTCAGGTCATTGAGTATAAAAAACTGGAATGTTATTTTGTAGCTGCACAGAACGTTGGTGAGTTCTCATTTGGAATCCTGTGTTCAGTTTTGACCACCCAGCCATAGGAAAGATGTTATTAAGCTGGAAAGAGTGTAGAGAAGTCTTATGAGGATGTTGCTGAGGCTTGAGGAACTGAGTTACGGAGAGAAGTTGAGCAGGTTGGGACTGTATTCATTGGAGCATCTGGGTGATTTTTTTTGAGGTGTATAAAATTATGAGAGGCATTGGTAGTATGAATGCACAAAATCTTTTCTCCAGGTTTAGGGAATCAAGAACTAAAGGGTATAGGTTGAAGATGAGAGAGAAGGGATTTAATAACAATCCAAGGTGGCACTTACTCACCCAGGGGCTGCTCAGTATATGGAATGAGCTGCCAGAAGAAGCAGCTGAGGCAGGTACATTGAAAACATGTAAAAAGATATTTGGACTGGTACTTAGATAGGAAACGGTTCGAGGGATATGGGCCAAACCTGGAAAATGAGATTAGCTTAATGGGGTATCTTGGTTGGGTTGGCATGGACCACTTGGCCGATTTCTTCACTGTATGGCTCTCTTTGACTCTATACAGTGCAGCAATGGGCAGCAAGTTTAGGAGTGATACTATGCCACTGTTTTAACCCTTGTGTGTTATTTTTAACTGTGGGTGTGTGGAATCAGAATCCAGTTTAATAGCACCGGCATATGCTGTGAAATTTTGTCGTCTTTGCGGCAGCAGTACAATGCAATAGATAACGATAGAGGAAAAACTGTGAATTACAGTAAATATATATATATATATATAATAGGTAAATTAAGTAAGTAGTGCGAAAACAGGAATTAAAGAAGTGGTGACGTGATGTTCATGGTTTCAGTGTTTATTCAGAAATCGGATGGCAGGTGGGAAGAAGCTGTTGTGGAATCGTTGAGCGCATACCTTCAGGCTTTTGTACCTCCTTCCTGATGGCACCAATGAGAACAGGGCACGTCTGGGTGATGGCGGGGGGGTCCTTAATCATGGATATCACCTTTTTGAGGCCTCGCTCCCTGAAGATGTCCTGGAGATTAGAGCCCATGATGGAGCTGATTAAGTTTACAACTCTCTGCAGCTTACTCTGATTCTGTGTAGTAGCAACTCCCACCCCTCCTCCCCCTTCCCCCCCCCCCCCATACCAGGCGGTGATGCAGCCAGTTAAAATCCCCTCCACAGTACATCTGGACAAATTTTGATATTGATCACTGTAGATATTGTTGCTAATTGATATATGCAGGAGATGTCAGGAGATTTCCTGTAGTCACAAGCATTGTTGTCGTATGCATTTTAGTTGGTAGCATTTTTGCTCTAGTTATCATATGAAGTGGAATGCTTTCTTGGATACAAGCCCAAAGTTCAAACTACTCATTTGCAAATAGTGTCTTTTGAATGAGACACTAATCTGAGTTGCAAACACAAAATATCTCAACCTCCTCCATTTCCCGCACTTCGACCCTCACCCCATCCTCCCGTCACCACAACAGGGACAGAGTTCCCCTTGTCCTCACCTACCACCCCACCAGCCTCCGGATCCAGCACATTATCCTCCGCAACTTCCGCCACCTTCAACAGGACCCCACCGCTAAGCACGTCTTTCCCTCTTTACCCCTCTCCACTTTCCGCAGGGATTGTTCCCTCCGCGACCCCCTGATCCACACGTCCCTCCTCACGGATCTCCCACCTGGCGCTTATCCCTGTAAGCGTAAGTGCTACACCTGTCCCTACACCTCCTCTCTTGCCACCATTCAGGGCCTCAAACAGTCCTTCCTGGTGAGGCAATACTTCACTTGTGAGTCTGTTGGGGTCATCTATTGCATCTGGTGCTCCTGGTGCAGCCTCCTCTACATCGGTGAGACCCGACGCAGATTGGGGAACCGTTTCGTCGAGCACCTCCACTCCGTCCACCATAACAGACAGGATCTCCCGGTTGCCACCCACTTCAACTCTGCTTCACATTCCCATTCGGATATGTCCATACATGGCCTCCTCTACTGCCGTGATGAGACCAAACTCAGGTTGGAGGAGCAACACCTCATATACTTTCTGGGTAGTCTCCAGGCCCTTGGCATGAACGTTCAATTCTCCAACTTCTGGTAATTCCCTCCCCCTCCCTTCCCTCATCCCAGTTTCACTCTGTCCCCTCCTCCAGCTGCCTATCCCCTCCCTCATGGTTCCGCCTCCTTCTTCTACCCATTGTGCTTTCCCCTATTCCTTCTTCACCTTTCCTGCCTATCACCTCCCTGCTTCCCCTCTCCCACCCCTTTATCTTTCCCCTTACTGGATTTTCACCGGACACCTACCAGCCTTCTCCTTCCCACCCTCCCCCCACCTTCTTTATAGGGTCTCTGCCCCTTCCCTCTTCAGTCCTGACGAAGGCTTTCAGCCCGAAACGTTGACTGTTCGTTTCCATGGATGCTGCCTGACCTGCTGAGTTCCTCCAGCATGTTGTGAGTGTTACTAATCAGAGTTCTTGCCTTCTGAAATAAATCTAGGAGCATGATGCTAGTTTGATAAAGTATAGATGAGATGTCCTGCTGAAGGGTCTCAGCCCGAAACTCTTTTCCATAGATGCTGTCTGGCCTACTGAGTTCCTCCAGCAGTCTGTTGGTGAGAGATCCTTGGTGTCCTGGTCAAAGTTTATCCTTTATTCACATTATATAAACCTCTTGTCACATCATAAAAGCTTTCTGGTTCAGTAATGTCCTTACGAAAGCCTGTTGTTCAGAACAAGTTTGGCCTATGTATGTGACTCCATATCCCACCAACATAGTTGACATAGTTTCCCCCTCATTTCAGGGTAAAATAGAAATAGGCAATAAATGCCAACTTGGCCTATGTGTTCTTCATTCACTGAACCAAGAGAAAAAAATTATGAACTTGGACATATTTATCCCAATGATAGGTGCTTCTAAGGTTAGACTGGTCCTTAGACAATAAGACATAGGAGCAGAATTAGGCCATTCAGTCCATCGAGTCTGCTCTGTCATTCCATCATGGCTAATCCTGGATCCCACTCAGTCCCATACACCTTTCTCCTTGCCATATCCTTTGATGCCCTGACCGATCAGGAAGTTATCAACTTCCGCCTTAAATAGAGCCACAGACTTGGCCTCCACTGCAGTCTGTGGTAGAGCATACCACAGGTTTACTACTCTCTGGGTAAAGAAAATCCTCCTTTCCACTGTTCTAAAAGGTCACCTTTCAAATTTGAGGCTGTACCCTCTAGTTTTGAATACCCCCACCATAGGAAATATCTTCTTTTTATCCATCCTATCTTGTCCTTTCAACATCCAGTAGGTTTCAATGAAACCCACCCCCCACCGTATTCTTCTAAATTCCAATGAGTATGGGCCCAAAGCTGCCAAATACTCCTCATATGTTAACCCCTTCATTCCTGAATCATCCTCATGAACCTCCTCTGGACTCTCTCCAATGATAGCACATCCTTTCTGAGGTTCATTTTGGTAGGTCAAGTACGATGGCAAAATATAGTATTGATGGTAAGACTCTTGGCAGTGTGGAGGATCAGAGGGATCTTGGAGTCCGAGTCCATAGGATACTCAAAGCTGCTGCACAGGTTGACTCTGTGGTGAAGAAGGCATACAGTGCATTGGCCTTCATAGTCATAGTCATACTTTATTGATCCCGGGGGAAATTGGTTTTCGTTACAGTTGCACCATAAATAATAAATAGTAATAAAATCATAAATAGTTAAATAGTAATATGTAAATTATGCCAGTAAATTATGAAATAAGTCCAGAGCCAGCCTATTGGCTCAGGGTGTCTGACCCTTCAGGGGAGGAGTTGTAAAGTTTGATGGCCACAGGCAGGAATGACTTCCTATGACGCTCTGTGTTGCATCTTGGAGGAATGAGTCTCTGGCTGAATGTACTCCTGTGCCCACCCATACATTATGTAGTGGATGGGAGACATTGTCCAAGATGGCATGCAACTTAGACAGCATCCTCTTTTCAGACACCACCGCGAGAGAGTCCAGTTCCATCCCCACAACATCACTGGCCTTACGAATGAGTTTGTTGATTCTGTTGGTGTCTGCTACCCTCAGCCTGCTGCCCCAGCACACAACAGCAAACATAATAGCACTGGCCACCACAGACCCGTAGAACATCCTCAGCATCGTCCGGCAGATCGTCAGGAAATAGAGACCGCTCCGACCCTTCTTGTAGATAGCCTCAGTGTTCTTTGACCAGTCCAGTTTATTGTCAATTCGTATCCCCAGGTATTTGTAATCCTCCACCATGTTGACACTGACCCCCTGGATGGAAACAGGGGTCACCGGTACCTTAGCTCTCCTCATCAGATGTCGGATTGAGATTGGGAGCTGAGAGGTAATGTTGCAGCTATATAGGACCCTGGTCAGACCACACTTGGAGTACTGTGCTCAGTTCTGGTCGCCTCACTACAGGAAGGATGTGGAAACCATAGAAAGGGTGCAGAGGAGATTTACAAGAATGTTGCGTGGATTGGGGAGCATGCCTTATGAGAATAGGTTGAGTGAACTTGGCCTTTTCTCCTTGGAGTGACAGAGGATGAGAGGTGACCTGATAGAGGTGTATAAGATGATGAGAGGAATTGTGTGGATAATCAGAGGTTTTTTTTCCCAGGGCTGAGATGGTTAGCATGAGAGGGCACAGTTTTAAGGTACTTGGAAGTAGGAACAGAGGAGATGTCAGGGGTATGTTTTTTACACAGTGAGTGGTGAGTGTGTGGAATGGGCTGCTGGCGACAGTGGTGGAGGCGGATACGGTAGGGTCTTTTCAGAGACTCCTGCACAGGTACATGGAGCTCAGAAAAATAGAGGGCTATGGGTAACCCTGGGTAATTTCTAAGGTAAGGATATGTTTGGCACAGCTTTGTGGGCAGAAGGGCCTGTATTGTGCTGTAGGTTTTCTATGTTCCTATGTTTCTATATGGGGCCCAAAACAGTTGACAATACTCCATGTGCAGCCTGACTCAAGACTCAGCATTATCTCCTTGCTTTTATAGTTTATTCCCCTTGAAATAAATGCCAAAATTGTATTTGCCTTCTTTACCACAGACTCGGCCTGTAAATTAACCTGGGAGTCTTGCACGAAGACCTCCTAATTCCCTCTGTACCTCTGATGTTTGACTCTTCTCTCTATTTAGAGAATAGTCCACACTATTGTTCCTTTACCAAAATGAATTATCATATGTTTCCTAACACTGTATTCTATCTGCCACTTTTTTGCCCATTTTTCCAATTTATCTAAGTCCTGCTGCAATCATATTGCTTCCTCAGCACTACCTACCCCTCCACCTATCTTTGTATCATCCTGCAGACTTTGCCACAAAGCCATTATCTAAATCATTGATAAACAATTTGAAAAGTAGCGGTCTCAATACTGACCCCTGAGGAACACCACGAGTCACCGGCAGCCAACCAGACAAGGCCCCCTTTATTCCCACTCGCTGCCTCCTGCCTGTCAGCCATTCCTCTATCCATGCCAGTATCTTTCCTGTAACGCCATAGGATTTTATCTTGTTCAGCAGCCTCATGTATGGCGCCTTATCAGACGCCTTCTGAAAGAAGAATCTCTCACATACCTAGGCCAACGTGAAACAATCTCATTTTAGTAGATTGTAAATCATATCGAGGGAGATTGTACACAAAGACCACAAGACCCTACACCATAGGAACAGAGTTAGTCCATTTGGGCCGTCGAATCTGATCTGCCACAGCTGATTTATTATCCCTCTCAAACCTATTCTCTTGCCTTCTGCCCTTAACCTTTAACACCCTTACTAATCAAGGTCCTATCAACATAGGTTGATATGTGCATCAGGGCGCACAGTGTCCTACTGATAAAGCTCCCTTAACAAAAAGCTGAGGTAGTTAATCCTTTCCCAGAGCGAGTTATCATAGATATATGATCTTGAGAAATGGTAATTGCAATACCCTTTAGTCATTTACATGATTAAAAAGCATTGTTTACAATATTCTAAACATTAAACAGGTATTGATTTTGCTGTAATAGATTTAAATATAGCTGTTAATCTTAATGAGCTGTTATTGGTGGTCAAAACACTGGAGAAGCTGATGGTGCATAATTAGTACAGTAACAATGGAGATCTGTGGATGCACAGTTCAATAGGAACAAACAACAGTAGCTCTCCCCGTGTATCATCATTAGTTTTACATAAGTGAGCATTCTGATGCCTGCTAAACTTTGATCCATGTTTGACAGCAGACATGTAATTAATGTAGTGAAGTTCTCAACCATACTTTCTTGTTTCCCCTACATGTCCTCTGCATTTGGCACACGATCCTTTGCAATTTCTGTCAGCTCCAGCAGGATCCGAACACCAGTCGCATCTCCCCCGTCCTTCCCTTTCTGCTTTTAACAGGACTGCCTACCTTGCGATTTCCCTGATCCACTCTTCTCTTCCCACCCACCACTGCCTGCTTCATTAACCCTTCCCATGTTCCTGGAGACATTGCACAGTGATCCAGCCACCTGTTCCCACCATCCAAGGGCCCAGACAATCACTCCAGGATAATTCACTTGCTCTTCTTTCCCTCAAACCTACTGTATTCAGTGTTCACAGTATAGGTCTCCTCTGCAATAGAGAAACCAAACACAGACTAGGTGATTGTCTTGAAGAGCACCGAGATTTAGTCTGCAGGGCTGATCCTGAGGCCCCTGTTGCCTGCCACTTTAAATCTCAGTTCCTTTCTGACCTGACCATCTGCAACCTTCTCTCCTGCCTAACACAAACTAGAAATTTATCATCTTACCTTCTGTGTAGGCACCTTTGGTCCTTCTGCAATAAATATTGATTTCCCCAAATTTAAATATTGATTTCCCCAAATTCAAATAGACAGCATTGTTTCCCGTTGTCATGCGTCCTTTCTCATCCTGTTTGTTTTCATTGCCTTGCTAATAGCCAGCTCTCATACTCCTCATCTCCACTGGTTATACTTAAAGCGGAGGTTAATGGGTTCGTCATCAGCAAGATGTCAAAAGTTTTGTGGAAAACGCAGGAGATTGGGGGTTGAGAGGGATAATAAATCAGCCATGATGGAACAGTGGAGAAGACTCCATGAGACAAATGGCCTAATCCTGCTCCTGTGTCTCATGGTCTTATATCAGAATTGGACTCAGCTTTATTATCACTGTCCTATATGACATGAATGTGCTGTTTTGCAGCAGGTGGACAGTGCAAAGCCATAAAATTATTGTAAATTACTTCATAAATACAAGATGTATAAAGGAATAATGCACAAGTTTTCTCTTTCCATAGACTCTGCTTCATTGGCTAAATTCTTGTTTTTGTTTTGCATTCCATCACCTGCAGTTGTACTTGTTTCCAATAGAAACACTGAAGCTGTTTAGGCAACTGTAATTGTTATCTTTATGATCTGATGTATGAATGACTGTCAGTCAACCTCTATGGCACTAAAAATAATTAAGTATAAAGTTTTTTTCCTTGCAACTTGTTTCAGGATTTCATTCTTCTATCTCAGTAGTTGGTGTTGACGTATCCATATTTATACTGTATCTGTCTGTCCATATCTGTGCATTTATCTTTGATCATTGTCTACTTTGAAGGCAATTAAACCTGACACAAGTCAGTTAATTTTAAAATAAAATTCCTCCTGGCTTGAAAGCTGCTGCTCTGTTTCAGGGAGTTTGATCCAGTAGGCTGCATCGTCAGAAAAATTCTTGAACCAGTCATGCTTCCTAAAGAGAATCATTAAAGAGAAGGGCTTTGTGGAAAATAGGAAGAGTAGCAACTGGGAAAATCCATTGACTTTCCTTGTGTGTTTGGACTTTAACATGGAACATAGATCATATAAGACTACAGCAGAGAAGCAGGTCTTTAAGCCCATATGTCTGAGACAAATTAAGTTAAGCCCTTCCGCCAACACATGATCTCTATTCCCTCCATTCTGTGCTTGTTCATGTTTCTGTATAAATGCCTCCTAGGCATTGATATTGCATTTATTTATTTAGAGATGCAGCACAGTAATGAGCTCTTCAGGCCCAATGACCCCACGCTGCCCATAACACCCATGAGACCAATTAACTTACTAACCAGTACATTGCTGGAATATGGGTGGAAACCAGAGCACCCAGAGGAAACTCACTGCTGTTTGACAGTTCCACCCTGAGAAAAGAAGATCTATGACAATCTACCCTGTTTACTAGGATGCTGCCTGGATAGGAGAGCATGCTTTATGAGGAAAGGTTGAGTGTACTAGGGGTTTTATCTTTGGAACAAAGGAGGATTAGCTGAGGCTTGATGGGTGTGAGAGCCATTGACAGAGTGGAGAGCTAGCTCCTTTCATCAAAGGTGGACGTCACCAACACCAAAAGGCATCAGTTTGTTGTGAGTGGAGGAAGGTTTATGGGAGATGTCAGAGGTAGTTCAGAAAGTAGTAGGTGCCTGTATCATACTGCCCCTGGGTGGTGGTTGAGGCTGATACAATACAGACATGTCAGAGATTTAGAAAGGCACAGGGTTGTAAGAAAAATGAAAGGTTACAGGCTGTGTTGGATAGAAAGTTTTGACTGATGGTGGAGTAGGGTTATATAGGTCAGCACAACGTTATGGGCTGAAGAGTCCGTACTGTGCTGTACCGTTCTACGCTCTGTGCCCTATTCTCTCTCATAATTTTATAAACTTCTATCAGGGGCGCCCTCAACCCCTGATTCAATGATAAATGTGTCCAGTTTGTGAACCTCGCTTTGTAGCCATACTCTCTAACCTAGGCAACATCCTGGTGAACACCTTCTGCAGTTCCTGCCAAGTTTTACATTGCTGTGTTATAATTTCACATGTTTTGTACTCAGTACCCTGACCCAGCTCCTTGGGACTGATCAGTATTTGAAATAGTTCAATTTGGGCTGATGCACGTAGGTTGGAAGCTGAATATTTGGTCAATATTCAAACCCTCCTCAGTCCCTCTACTGGTCCCTATCGCACTGCTCCCCCTCTCCTCTTTATACTGACTCTCTTCCTTCTGTAGTCTTGGTCCTGATGCATAGTATCAATCCACATTGTTGACAATTCCTTTCTTTCCACAGATGCTGCTTGAGATTCTGAGTTCCTCCAGCTGATTGTATGTTGCACTTTAGATTGAGTCACCAGTGGTGTGCCTCAGGGATCTGTTCTGGGACCCTTACTCTTCATGATTTTTATAAACGACCTAGATGAGGAAGTGGAGGGATGGGTTAGTAAATTTGCTGATGACACAAAGGTTGGAGGTGTTGTGGATAGTGTGGAGGGCTGTCAGAGGTTACAGTGGGACATTGATAGGATGCAAAACTGAGCTGAAAAGTGGCAGATGGAGTTCATTCCAGATAAGTGTGAGGTGGTTCATTTTGGTAGGTCAAATATGATGGCAGAATATAGTATTAATGATAGGGCTTTTGGCAGTGTGGAGGATCAGAGGGATCTTGGGGTCTGAGTCCATAGGACGCTCAAGACAGCTACGCAGGTTGACTCTGTGGTTAAGAAGGTGTATGGTGTATTGGTCTTCATCAATCGTGGAATTGAATTTAGGAGCCGAGAGGTAATGTTGCAGCTATATAGGACCCTGGTCAGACCCCACTTGGAGTACTGTGCTCAGTTCTGGTCGCCTCACTACAGGAAGGATGTGGAAGCCATAGAAAGGGTGCAGAGGAGATTTACAAGGATGTTGCCTGGATTGGGGAGCATGCCATATGAGAACAGGTTGAGTGAACTCGGCCTTTTCTCCTTGGAGTGACAGAAGATGGGAGGTGACCTGACAGAGGTTTATAAGATGATGAGAAGCATTGATCTTGTGGATAGTCAGAGGCTTTTTCCCAAGGCTGAAATGGTTGCCACAAGAGGACACAGGTTTAAGGTGCTGGGGAGTAGGTACAGAGGAGATGTCGGGTAAATTTTTTTACTCAGAGAGTGGTGAGTGTGTGGAATGGGCTGCCGGCAACGGTGGTGGAGGCGGATATGATAGGGTCTTTTAAGTGACTTTTGGATAGGTACATGGAGATAGAAAAATAGAGGGCTATGGGTAACCCTAGTAACTTCTAATGTAGGAACATGTTTGGCACCAACTTTGTGGGCCAAAGGGCCTGTATTGTGCTGTAGTTTTTCAATGTTTCTATGTTTCTATGAGGCTTAGTTTGCTGAGTGTGCTTCTTGCTAAAAATCTGCCTCATATTAAAATCTTCTTCTGTAACTTGACATGGGATTGAAATGAATGAAACAGCAGCAATTCACAAGCTTGAGATACTGTGGCATGCATATATAACCATTCCCTCTGATGTTTAATCTTCAGGCTGAAAAGGAACTCTACACCACCTTGTGGTGAACGTGGTTGACAATATCTGCCAGACCAATTGAGATTCAAACTGAAAACAAAAAATGCTGGAAATATTCAGGAGGTCAAACAGCATCTGTTGAAGAAAAGGCAATTAATATCTTGAACACTGTGTATCCAAACTGTGAAAGAGAGTAAATCATAAACTCAAGAGGTTCTGCAGAGCTGGAAATCCAGAGTAACACGTACAAAATGCTGGAGGAACTCAGCAGGTCAGGCAGCAACTATGAAAGTGAATAAACAGCCGATGTTTTGGGCCAAGGCTCTTCATCTGACTGGAAAAGAAGAGGGAAAATGCCAGAATAAGAAGATAGGGGGGTGGGGGTGGGGGGGGGGGGAAGGAAAGAAGTGCAAACTAGAGGTGATAGGTGAAGCCAGGTGGTGAGGGAAGGGGTGAAGTCAGAAGCTGGGAGGTAATAGATGGAAAAGATAAAGGAGTAAAGAAGAATGAATCTGATAGGAGAGAAGAATAGACCATGGGAGAAGTGGAAAGAGGTGGAGCACCAGGAGGAGGTGATAGGCAGGTGAGGAGAAGAGGTAAAAGGCTAGACTGGGGAATTGAAGAGGGAAGAGAGATGGAGAAAAATTAGGCAGTTTTAAGTTGCAGAGATGATGGTGGGAAAATAGATTGGACAAAGAGAAAATATGTGATAGGGTGAGGCCACGGTTACCAAGAGGATAAATTCTACATGCCCTCTGGTATTGTTGAATATTTGGATTAATTGAAAGATTTTTATTTCTTTATTAATTCTTCAGAAATGCAGCATTGTTAACAAGGTTAGCATTTTAGTACTTATTCCTAATTGCCCTTGAGAATGTGGAATTGTTGAGGACAGAGTTCTAGCCTTTAGACCTACTGACAATAACCAAATACTTGGGGTGAGTTGAAAGCAACATGCAGGTAATGGTGTTCCCGTATATCTTTAACACCTTGGTGTTCTGGGTGAAAGAGATTTTGGGAGATTCTGTTGGAGTGGGTGATCTGGTTGCATAGTGACTAGCGAAGATCTGAACAGCACCGGCAGTTATGGTTCAATTCCTGCCACTGGTATTTGTACATTCTCCCTATAACCATATTTTGTTTCCAGGTGCTCTGTTTACTCCCACATTCCAAAGATGTATGCGCTGGTTAGTAAGCTGTGGGAGCGCTAATTGGGCACTTGAAGCATGGCGATACTTCTAGGCTGCCCTAGGACATCCCCAGAGGATATTGGTTGTTAATGCAAATGATGCATTTCACTGTATGTTTTGATGACTGTATGACAAATAAAGCTAATCTTTATCATAATAGTCTTAGTATCAGAATGTAAGAGCATTAGAAATATGCCCAAAATTATGTCAATTACCTCCACAGGCCTATTCTGTCATTCAATAAGATCATAGCACATCCTAAATCTCAGTACCATACTTCTGCCCTATCCCTACATCCCTTGTATCTTCTAATATCCAGAAATCTATCCATCTTTCTTTTGATTGCAGTTGGTGATTGAGCTGATGCAACCTCCTTGGGTAGGGCAGTTCCAAACACTCTGCACCATCTGAGTGAATAAATTTCTCCTCCTTTCTGTTCTGAGCACTTGAACCTTTCTGACGTCTAGTTCTGGACAAATCAGGCAGAAGAAACATTCTTTTTGTGTTCACTCTGTTGATGTCCGTAAGTGTTTTTCTGCCTCAGTTCTCATCCTTGTAAACTTGAGATTATAGACATTTAGCCTAGTTAATTGCTGCTAATAAGGTAGACACTCCATCCTTAGGGACAACAATGGTGAACCCTTGCTACATTCTCTCCACTGTAATTACATCCTCCTTTATGTAAGGCACACAAAAATTGTACACAGTACTCCAGCGTGAGTCTCGCCAAGGCCCTGTATAACTGTTTCTAGACATGCTTAGTGCTGTACTCAAATCCTGTTGCAATAAAGGTGAAGATACTACCTCCTTTCTTCACTGCATGCTGCACCTGCATGTTGGCTTTCAGAGACCTGCGGTCAAGGACACACACGCATACCTCTTTCAGCATCGATCGATCTTTTCCACTGATGCTGCCCGACCTGCTGAGTTCCTCCAGCGTGTTGTGAGTGTTGCTTCTACCACCTATTACCACACAGCAAGGAAGCTTCTCACCGGAGACACTAGGAGTCATTGTAAACATTAGGACACAGGAAACTGGGTGACAATCAGGAAGAGAAAAGGGCTTAAGGAGCCAGTGCAGAGTATCCCTGTGGCTGTTCCCCTCAACCACAGGTATATCACTTTGAATACTGTCCAGGGAGATGACCAGGGAGAGGAAAGTCACAGTTGTTGTCACTCTGGAACTGAGTCTACCTCTGTGAGTCAGAAGAGAAGGGGGGAGAAGAGGCATGCTGTGGTGATAGGGAATAGGTTAGTTAGGGGAACGGACAGGAGGTCTGTGGACAAGAATGAGATTCCCAGATGGTATGTTGCCTCCCAGGTGCCGGGGTCTGGGATATCTCAGACCGAGGCCTCAGCATTCTTAAGTGGGAGGGTGAACAGCCAGAAGTCATGGTCCATGTAGATATCAATGACATGGGTAGGACGAGTGACATGGTTCTGCATAGGGAGTTCAGGGAGTTAGGTGCTAAGTTAAAGGGCAGGACCTCCAGGGTTGTGATCTCAGGACTGCTAACCGCGCAACGTGCTAGTGAGTCCAGAACTAGGAAAATTAAGCCGTTTAATATGTGGCTAAGGAGTTGTAGGAGGGAGGGCATAAGATTTTTGGATCAGTGGGCTCTCTTCCAGGGAAGGTGGGACTGGTGCAGAAGGGACGGTTTACACCTTAACAGGAGGGGGACGAATACCCTAGCAGAAAGGTTTGTTAATGCTCCACTGGGGTTTAAGCTAGAGTTGCAGGGTATGGGAACCAGGGTGCCAGAACAGGTAGTGGAGAGACTGTGCAGGCAGATGTTGGTAAGACCTCAGACAGAGGTAGAAATCAATAGGTTGAGCATGGTGTGACGAGTGTCCTAAGCTGAGTATATTTTAATGCAAGAAGGGTCGTAGAAAAGGTGGATAATAGTGCTGAAGTTGAGGTAGCTGGTTTACAAACAGAGGCAATGTGTAGTGAGGAGAGGCTGTAGATAAGGCAAAATTGCAGTCAACAGGATGAGTTGCAACGTAAAGATGGACAAAATCAAAAAGGGTGAATATAGGACTGAAGGTGATGTATTTGAATGCGCACACTATACGGAATAAGGTAGATGAACTTTCAGCACTGTTACTGATTGACAGTTATGATGTTGTAGGCATCACTGAATCGTGGGTGAAAGAAGGATATCGCTGGGAGCTTAATGTCCAAGGATACACATTGTATCGAAAAGATGGGCAGGCAGGCAGAGGGGGCAGGGTTGCTCTCTTGGTAAAAAATGAAATCCAATCTTTAGAATGAGGTGATATAAGGTCAGAAGGTGTTGAATCATTGTAGATAGAGCTAAGGAGCTGCAAGAGTAAAAAGTCCCTGATAGACATTGTATACAGACCCCCAAAACAGTAGTAAGGATGTGGCCTACAAATTACAATGGGAGATAGAAAATGCATGCCATAAGGGCAATAGTCAAGGGGTACTTCAATATGCAGGTAGATTGGGAAAATCAGGTTGGTGCTGGATTACAGGAGGGGGAATTTCTAGAGTGCCTATGAAATGACTTTTTAGAGCAGCTCGTGGTTGAGCCCACTAGAGGATCAGCTATTCTATGTTGAGTGTTGTGCAATGAACCAGAATTGATTAGAGACCTTAAGAGAACCCTCAGGAAAAAATGATCATAATATGATCGAATTCACCCTGAATTTGAGAAGAAGCTAAAGTAAGATGTATCAGTATTACAGTGGAGTAAAGAGAATTACAGAGGCATGAGAGAGGAGTTGGCCAGAATTGATTGGAAAAGAACACTGGCAGGGATGTCGGCAGAGCAGTAATGGCTGGAGTTTCTGGAAGCAATTTGGAAGGCACAGGATATATACATCCCAAAGAGGAAGAAGTATTCTAAAGGAAAGTTAACACAACCGTGGCTGACAAGAGAAGTCAAAGCCAACACAAAGAACCAAAAAGAGGGCATATAATAGAGCAAAAAATAGTGGAAAGTTAGAGGATTGGGAAGCTTTTAAAAACCAACAGAAGGCAACTAAAAGGTGTATTAAGAAGGTAAAGATGGAGTATGAAAGAGAATACCTAAAGTTTCTTCAGATACATAAAATGTAAAAGAGAGGCAAGAGTAGATATCGGACCGCTGGAAAACGTTGCTGGAGAGGTAGAATGGAGGACAATGAAATGGCAGATGAACTTAATAAGTATTTTGCATTAGTCTTCACTGTGGAAGATACTAGCAGTATAGTGGATGTTCCAGGTGTCAGGGAGCATGGTGTGTGTGAAGTTACCATTACTAGAGAGAAGGTTCTTGGGAAACTGAAAAGTCTGAAGGTAGATAAATCACCTGGACCAGATGGTGTTTGCCCCAGTGCTCTGAAAGAGGTTGCTGAAGAGATCCTGAAGGCATAAGCAATGATCTTTCAAGAATCACTAGATTGTGAAATGGTTCTGGAAGACTGGAAAATTTCAAGAAGGAAGAGTGGCAGTAGAAAAGAAACCATATGCCTGTTAGCCTGACCTCAGTGGTTGGGAAGATGTTGGAGTCATTTTCTAAGGATGAAGTCTCAGGATACTTGGAGGCACATGATAACATAGACTGTAATCAGCATGGTTTCCTCAAGGGAAAATCTTGCTTGGCCAATTTTTTTGAATTCCTTGAAGAAGTAGCAAGCAGGATAGACAAAGGAGTACTGGTTGATGTTGCATGCCTGGATTTTCAGAAGGCGTTTGACAAGATGCCACACATGAGGCTGCTTAACAAGCAACAAGCCCATGGTATCACAGGAAAGAGTCTAGTATGGATAAAACAGTGGCTGGTTGGCAGGAGGAAAAGAGTCAAAATAAAGGGAATCTTTTATGGGTTAGCTGCCAGTGACTAATGGTGTTCCACAGGGGTCTGTGTGGGACTGATCCTTTTTATGTTATATGTCAGTAATTTGGATGATGGAATTTATGGTTTTGTTGCAAAGTTTGCAGATGATACAAAGGTAGAAACCATAGAAACTATAGAAAAACATCAGCACAGAAACAGGCCTTTTGGCCCTTCTTGGCTGTGCCGAACCATTTTCTGCCTGGTCCCACTGACCTGCACACGGACCATATCCCTCCATACACCTCCCATCCATGTATCTGTCCAATTTATTCTTAAATGTTAAAAAAGAACCCGCATTTACCACCCCGTCTGGCAGCTCATTCCATACTCCCACCACTCTCTGTGTGAAGAAGCCCCCCCTAATGTTCCCTTTAAACTTTTCCCCCTCACCCTTAACCCATGTCCTCTGGTTTTTTTCTCCCCTTGCTTCAGTGGAAAAAGCCTGCTTGCATTCACTCTATCTATACCCATCATAATTTTATATACTTCTATCAAATCTCCCCTTATTCTTCTACGCTCCAGGGAACAAAGTCCTAACCTATTCAACCTTTCTCTGTAACTGAGTTTCTCAAGTCCCGGTAACATCCTTGTAAACCTTCTCTGCACTCTTTCAACCTTATTTATATCCTTCCTGTAATTTGGTGACCAAAACTGAACACAATACTCCAGATTTGGCCTCACCAATGCCTTATACAACCTCATCATAACATTCCAGCTCTTATACTCAGTACTTTGATTAATAAAGGCCAATGTACCAAAAGCTCTCTTTACGACCCAATCTACCCGTGATGCCACTTTTAGGGAGTTTTGTATCTGTATTCCCAGATCCCTCTGTTCTACTGCACTCCTCAGTGCCTTACCATTAACCCTGTATGTCCTACCTTGGTTTGTCCTTCCAACGTGCAATACCTCACACTTGTCTGTATTAAACTCCATCTGCCATTTTTCAGCCCATTTTTCCAGCTGGTCCAAGTCCCTCTGCAGGCTCTGAAAACCTTCCTCACTGTCTACTACACCTCCAATCTTTGTATCATCAGCAAATTTGCTGATCCAATTTACCATATTATCATCCAGATCATTGATATAGATGACAAATAACGATGGACCCAGCACTGATCCCTGTGGCACACCATTAGTCACAGGCCTCCACTCGGAGAAGCAATTCTCTACCACCACTCTCTGGCTTCTTCCATCGAGCCAATGTCTAATCCAATTTACCACCTCTCCATGTATACCTAGTGACTGAATTTTCCTAACTAACCTCCCATGCGGGACCTTGTCAAAGGCCTTACTGAAGTCCATGTAGACAATATCCACTGCCTTCCCTTCATCCACTTTCCTGGTAACCTCCTCGAAAAACTCCAGTAGATTGGTCAAACATGACCTACCACGCACAAAGCCATGTTGACTCTCCCTATAAGTCCCTGTCTATCCAAATGCTTGTAGGTTCTGTCTCTTAGTACTCCCTCCGATAACTTACCTACTACCGACGTCAAATTTACCGGCCTATAATTTCCTGGATTACTTTTCGATCCTTTTTTAAACAACGGAACAACGTGAGCCACTCTCCAGTCCTCCGGCACCTCACCTGTAGACAGTGACATTTTAAATATTTCTGCCAACACTAGTCTCCTTCAAGGTCCGAGGGAACACCCTGTCAGGTCCCAGGGATTTATCCACTTTAATTTTCCTCAAGACAGCAAGCACCACCTCCTTTTCAATCTGTACAGTTTCCATGATCTCACTTGGTTCCCTTAATTCCATAGACTTCATGCCAGTTTCCTTAGTAAATATAGACGCAAAAAACCTATTTAAGATCTCCCCCATTTCCATTGGTTCCGCACATAGCCGACCACTCTGATCTTCAAGAGGACCAATTTTATCCCTTACAATCCTTTTGCTCTTAATATACCTGTAAAAGCTCTTTGGATTATCCTTCACTTTGACTGCCAAAGCAACCTCATGTCACATGCCCCATTCACATTTAGCCTACACCTGATTAGGAAGACACATTTCCTTCCTTGAAGGACTTCAATGAGCCAGATAACGCTTCTTATAGCAATCAGTTTACTATTATTGATACTAATGTTTTTATTTAAATTCCAAACTTATTTAGTTAATTGCATTTAAATTCTCCAGCTTTCTTAGTGTGATTAAGACATGTTACTCTGGATCTATTTTTCAGAACTATCTTTACCAGAACATTACTGTATTCCCTTTCATAAAATTCTTAAAGTCGTGCCAACCTATCCATTGATTGTAAACTTCAGGAAGAGAAATTGGGAGAACATTCACCAGTCCTTATCAAGGGATCAGTAAGTGGTGCAAAAGTTGAGCAGCTTTAAGTTCCAAGGTGTTAGCATCTTAGAGGAACTATCCTTTGCCCAATATAAGAACATAAGAGATAGGAGCAGGAGTTGGCCATCTGGCCCGTCGAGCCTGCTCCACCATTCAATAAGATCATGGCTGATCTGGCCATGGACTCATCTCCACCTAGTTGCCTTTTCCCCGTAACCCTTAATTTCCCTACTATGCAAAAATCTATCCAACCTTGTCTTAAATATATTTACTGAGGTAGCCTCCACTCTTTTATTGGGCAGAGAATTCCATAGATTCACGACCATCTGGGAAAAGCAGTTCCTCCTCATCTCCATCCTAAATCTACTCCCCTGAATCCTGAGGCTACCTAGTTGATGTCCCCTAGCTCTAGTCTCAGATAGCAGTGGAAACAACTTTCCTGCCTCTATCTTATCTATCTCTTTCATAATTTTATATGTTTCTATAAGATCTGCTCTCATTCTTCTGAATTCCAGCGAGTACAGTCCCAGGTGACTCAATCTGGCCCTATAGTCCAACCCCCTCCTCTCTGGAATCAACCTGGTGAACCTCCTCTGCACCACCTCCAAAGCCAGTATATCCTTTCTCAAGTAAGGAGACCAGAACTGCATGAAATATTCCAGGTATGGCCTCGCCAGTACCCTGTACAGTTGCAGTATAACCTCCCTGCTCTTAAATTCAATCCCTCCAGCAATGAAGACCAACATTCCATTTACCTTCTTGATAGCCTGCTGTACCTGCAAACCAACCTTTGGGTTTCATGCACAAGCACTCCCAAATCCCTCTGCACAGCAGCATGCTGCAATTTTTTTCCATTTAAATAGTAACCTGTTCTTCCATTTTTCCTGCCAAAGTGGATGACCTTTAATTTACCAACATTGAACTGCGCCTGTCAGACCCTTGCCCACTCACTTAATCTATCTATATTTCTCTGCAGACTCTCCATATCTTCTGCACAATTTACTTTTACAGCCAATTTAGTATCATCAGCAAACTTAGATAAACTACACTCAGTCCCCTCTTCCAGATTGTTAATGTACATCGTGAAGAGTTTGGGCCAGCACCAACCCCTGTGGCACACCGTTCACCACTGATTGCCAACCAGAGTAACACTCATGTATCCCAACTCTCTGCTTTCTATTAGTTAACCGATCCTCTATCCATGTAAACACATCACCCCTAACTCTATGCATCCTCTTCTTATGGATAAGTCCTTTATGCAGCACCTTATCGAATGCCTTTTGGAAATCTAAGTAAATAACATCCACTGCGCTTGTTATATCCTCAAAGTTTGTCAAACAGGACCTGCCTTTGCTGAATCCATGCTGCGTCTGCCTGGTGGGATCCATTTCCTTCCAGATACCTCGCTATTTTTTTTTAATGATAGCTTCAAGCATTTTCCCAACTACTGATATTAAGCTGACTGGCCTATAGTTACCTGGCCTTTTGCCTACATCTTTTTTTGAACAGTGGTGTGACAATTGCCGTCTTCCAATCCGCTGAGATCTGCCCAATGTCCAGAGAATTTTGATAAATTATCACCAAAGCCTCTACTATAATTTCTGCCATTTACTTCAGTACCCTGGGATACATTCCATCAGCACCAGGGGACTTGTCTATCTTCAGGCCCACAAGTTTGCTCAGCACTACCTGTTTTGTGATAGCTATTGTATTGAGGTCCTCGCCTCGCACCGCATCGCATCCATAACATCTCTCTTTGGCATGTCAGACGTGTCCTCCACCATGAAGACCAACACGAAATTCAAAGCCTGTGTCATTTCCTCATTACCCAATATCAATTCCCCCTTCTTGTCGTCCAAGGGACCTGCATTGACTTTAGCCGCCCTTTTCCACTTTATATAATTGTAAAAACTTTTACTGTCTGTTTTTATATTTTATGCTAGTTTGTTTTCATAATCTCTCTTCCTTTTGTTTAATGCTCGCTTTGTGGTTCTTTGTTGCTTTTTAAAGTCTTATCAATCTACCAGTTTCCCAGTTTTCTTGGCGACTGTGTACGCACAAGCTTTTAGGTTAATGCCTTCTTTTATTTCCTTAGTTATCCAAGGCTGGCTCTCCCCACCCTTACTGTCTTTGCCTTTAACTGGAATATACTTTTATTGGGCACCATAAAAAATCTCTTTCAAAGTCTTCCACTGTTCCTCAACCATCCCACCATATAGCCTGTGTTCCCAGTCTACACCAGCCAAATTTTCCCTCATCCCATTGTAGTCACCGTTCTTTAGGCATAATACACTGGTTTTAGATCAAACTATTGCACCTTCCATTTGTATGAGAATCTCACTCATACTATGATTATTCTTTCCAAGAGGATCCCTAACTACAAGATTACTAATTTTACTTGTCTCATTGCAGAGGACCAGATCTAAGATAGCACGTTCCCTTGTAGGTCCAGTAACATGCTGTTCAAGAAAGCCATCACGGATGCATTCTATGAAGCCCTTCTCAAAACTGCCTCAACCAACCTGGTTCACCCAAACTATGTGCAAATTGAAGTCCCCGGTGTAACTTCTGTTCCATTCTTACATGCCTCAGATATTGCATCTGTTTATTGCCTGTGCCACTGTAAAGTTATATTGATAAAAGGCATACCAGCGGCTCTACCTCATTAGGAGTCTGGAGGGATTTGTTATATCAAGAAAGACTCTTGCAAATTTCTACAGATGTATGGTGGAGAGCACTCTTGACCGGTTGCATCACAGCCTGGTGTGGAGGTTGCAATGCACAGGATTGCAAGAGGGGCAGAGGTGGTACCTTGGGAAGGTAACATCCATCATTAAAAGTTCTCGCAATGCAGGACATGCCCTCTTCTCATTACTAGCATGAATATCTACACTCAACAATTCAGAAACAGCTGCTTCCCACTACCATCAGATTTCTGAATGGTCCATAACCCCATAAAGACTGCTTCATCTTTCCCTTTGTGCTGTTTATTTATTTTGCAACTTATGGTCATTTTTTGTTAACAACAAATTTTACATTATATGAAGCAGAGATTATAGGCCTGGTTCTGAGTATGATTCTGACTGCATTCGCCGCACAGGTTACAGTACAAGAATCAGATCAGATGTAGCAAATGCAGGTGAATGGTTGTTTCTCTGCTTCATATCGTGTCTCAGATTCCAGAAGGGATTTGAGGATGGACCATGGGACTTCCACCACCCACATCTCCCGCATATCACCCACCTAAATAAGCGCATAAATTGCAGCAAATAAGGGTGTGACTTTGATTTACAGGTTCACAGATCAAGACATCATGTATCCCTCTTCTAGGTTGGAGAACTTTATCAAATTTTGAGCCAATTCCATCGGTGGAAGAAATGTTATATAACCCAAGTCAGCATTCTCTCTCCTGTATATTTTTCTCCCCTTTTAAAGGAGGATTTGTCTTCAAAGAGCTCAGAGATGTTAGTGGAGCAGCAGCATGACCTCTGGCAGATAGCATCAATTTGAGTCTCCTCGTTACATACCTGAAGGGAATTTTGAGCCAATTAGTTCGCACTCTTCGCAATATTTTTCGAGTTACAGAACATCAGTCACCTCAGGAAATGGTGCTAGACTTGCCCAGGCAGCACTGCAATGTAAGAGTCCTAGTGAAAGTCTTTTATTTAAGAAACTAGAATCTCCAATTGATTTATAGGCTGCATCGGCTTCCTGGTGCATGGAGTCACCGAGAGGTACAGCTAGGAAACAGGCTATTTTGCCCTCTGAGTCTGTATCAAGTACCCATTTTCACACTGATTGTATCCTAAACCATTATATTCTCCCCGTATTCCCATCAAAGCCCCGTCCCAGATTATACTACGCAGATAAAGTGGCCAATTGACCTACCAGCTCTCATGCTTTGCCATATAGGAGGAAACTGGAGAACCTGGAGGAATCCCACTTGGTCACAGGCAGAACATACAAACTCCACACAGACCACAATGGACAAGAGAAAATCTGCAGATACTAGAAATCAAAGTGATACACACAAAATGCCAGAGGAACTCAGCAGGCCAGACAACATTTATGGAAAAGAGTGAACACCCAATGTTTCAGGCCGAGACAGTCCTGATGACTGTTTACTCTTTTCCATAGAAGCTGCTACCTAGCCTGTTGAGTTCCTCCAGTATTTGTGCGGATCACAGTGGATGTCAGCATTGAATTTGAGTGCTTGGAGCCTTGAGGCAGAAACTCTACTATCTACGCCTCCGTTGTCACCTAGTGATGATGTGTGATGAGGTTTTCAAATGCATATTAATAAGATCTTAACCCTGCGAGTGTGACAAGTGCGACACCTGCCCCTACATCTGCTTCCTCACCACCATTCAGGGCCTCAAACAGTCCTTCCAAGTGAGGTGACAATTCATCTGTGAGGCTGTCATGTTCATCTACTGTGTTCAATGCCTTTGGTGTGGCCTCCTCTACATTTGTGGAACCCAATGCAGATTGGGGGGGGCGGGGGGCAGACTGCTTTGACGAGCACCTTCACTCTGCCACCACTAAAGGTGGCTACTCATTTCCATTCAATTTCCCATTCTGATATGTGGTCTCCTCTACTGCCATGATGAGGCCAAACTCAGGTTGGAGGAGCACCATCTCAAATTCTGCCTGGGTAGCCTCCAAGCTGATGACATGAACGTTGATTTCTCAAACTTCTGGTAGTATCTCACCCCTTTCCACCATCTTATTCTGGCTTCTGCCTCCTTCCTTTCCAGTCTTGATGAAGGGTCTCAAAATATCAGCTGTTTATTCCCCTCCATAGATGCTGACCGACTTGCTGAGTCACTCCAGCATTTTGTGTGCAACGCTCAATGTTTCCAGCACCTGCAGAATCTCTTGTGTTTACAAATCAACAAGATTTCTTCCAAAAAAAATTTGATATTTGAAGAATTTGAGATAATCTGATAAACCTAGCATGCTTGGGAGGGGAAGGTAGACTTGGACTTTGAGTTTGGTATTGGTTTATTATAGAACATGGTAAAACAATAACAACGCAGAATAAGGTGTAAAAACTACAGGGAAAGTGCAGTGCAGGTAAGTAATAAATTGAGGTAGATTGTGAGGTCAAGAGTCCATCTTTCTTTTCTTTTCAAATCTTTTTATTATTATTATATTATTCAAAAATAACACGAGTACATCGAAGTAAACAACACTTACAATGTCTCAAGGAAAAAAAACATCATTTTAAGGATTGAAAAATTTCTGGTGATAATGAAAAAAAATCCCTACTAAGCAGAAAAAGTGGGGGAAAAAACCCATTAGTGTGCAGCCCAGAGCCATGCGTCATACAAAAAGCATCTAAAGATAAACATCAGACCACCAGTAAGAAAAAAATATATACCAAAAATTTACGATTAGATCATAGAGGAAATCTATCAATTAACTCAAATGATAATAATGAGCAAATGAACCCCATCTTTTCTCAAAATCAAATAAAGGTTCAAAGGTTCGACTTCTAATTTTCTCCAAACTAAGTCATAGCATCACTTGAGAGAACCATTGTGACAAAGTGGGAGCCGACGTATCCTTCCACTTCAACAAAATGGCCCTGCTAGCTATCAATGTAACAAATGCAATAACATGTCAGTCAGACACAGAGATACCACGGATATTTTGAGGAGTTATTCCAAAGAGCACAGTTAATTTGTTAGGTTGTAAATTAATTTTAAGTGCTTTAGAAATGGTTGAAAAAACTGACTTCCAGAACTGTTTCAATATAGAACAACACCAAAACTTGTGTGTCAATATAGTTGTCTCAGTTTTACATCTATCACAATAACTATCAACATTAGGAAATATTTTAGACAGTCTCTCCTTCGTCGAATAGTAACGATGTACAATTTTAAATTGAATCAGTGAATGACTAGCACAGATTGAAAGAGTCCATCTTATTGTTCAAGAGGTTCATTCAGGAGTCTGATAACAACAGGATGGAAGCTTTGATCCTGGTGATCCGTGCTTTCAGGCTTTTGTATCTTCTGCCTGATAGGAGGTGGCAGAAAAGAGAATGCTCTAGGCGGATGGGTTCTTTGATTATGCTGGTTGCTTTATTAGAGCAATGAGAAATATAGACAGAAGGCAGTGAGAAGTGTGGACAAAGTTTCCAAACTTTGATCAAACACATACACTGTTGCTGACAGATTAGTGCCAACCATGCTGCTTTCTAGCCCTGAAGTCTATGATGCATGCTCACTGCTGTCAACAGGGCACATGAAAGGGGAACTCCCAGTGTTGTTGAAGTAGATTTTGTAATATAATGATGTAACATTGCACCAATGCAGTCAATCTTTGCTTTGTTCCTGACATCATGTCAAGAATGTCCATGCGCCAGGGAGTCCAGGAACAGAGAGGTGGGCAAGACGAATGTGTGGCTGAAGAACTGGTGCAATGGGCAGGGATTCAGGTTCTTGGATCGCCGTGATCTCTCCTGGGCAAGAGGCAGAAGAGGGCCAGGTTGCATTTGAACCGGTGGGGAATGTGCTGTTGTCATCAGGGAGGGTTCAAGCTAGATCAGCAGGGTGTGTAAGTCAAGATAGAGAGAAATCAGTGAGAAGACAGGGGTACAGGCAGCACCCAAAGAGTGTAAGCCTAGTAATCAGGGTGGCCATATTTACAGTAAAAGGTCAGGTAGGACCTTGGTCAGCAGATTGAGAAGATGTCTTTAAGTTGTGTGCCCACTGTCAATCCCAACATCTCTTACCAGACAAGGCAGGGACTTGGGAGCTTTAGGTATGGGAATGCCTGCTTCCATATACACTGCCAGTTACATTAGCCTTGTCTGATAAGAGATAAAGTACTGTTCCTCTGTCTCCTCAAATACCACCCATCCCGCCCACTCCTGCCCAACTAGCAACGCTCAAAGGAAATTCTCAGAGAAGATCAGGATCTTGGTGGGTGCCAGCCTAAATTTGCAGAGTTGTAGTGGGAATGTTGCAGAAGACCTCTTGGCCCCAGTAATTGTACATATGTTAATAATTAAACGTGTGATTTTCTAAGCACAAACGGGAAGGAATGAAAACTGGCAGGTGAGACATCCCTAGCTGTGTTGGAGTGTCAAGTTGCCAAGGAATGATACTCAACCTAGCAGGAAGCAGCAAATAAAATATAATGGACTCAGTCAAGTCTTACATAGGAACCGCTGCCGACCAGAAAATGTTATCCACATAATGAGCTGATGTAATATCTATCACATTCTCTAAAATCACATTGATAGGATGGTGGGTGGATATATTAAAATATTTTCCGTAAGTGCTTTAAAACTGTCAAGAAATATAAAATTTCAGTTCTCTCAGTACTATGTCAGAGCAGAGATGTGGTCGCGTGAAAGCACTGGCTTGATATAGATAAGAAAACAACCTGCTGGAGAAAATCAGCAGTTCAGGCAGCATCTGTTGTGGCAGAAGGACGGTCAATGTTTTAGATCAAGACCCTGAGCTCCTACGATAGTTTATGTTTTGATTCAGATTCCAGCAGCTGCAGTCTCGTGTGCCTGCTTGTTTTAGTAAGCTTCAGAACACTAATCTATGTAATATAGAGAAATAATAGGTATAGGAATAGGCCGTGCTGCCTTCAGAGCTTGCTTTGCCATTCATCAAGATCATGGCTGACCTTTGAGCCCAGCTCCATTTTCCTGAAATATCCCATTTACGAGACCCTGCATCCAAAATGTCCACCATCCCTTTGACTCCACAGATACCTGACCTGCTGAATTCTTCCAGCAGTTTGTTTCTTTTTGCTCCAGATTCCAGCATCTATAGTCTCTCATGTCTTCATTAATGAATCCCTTGCTCCTGTACTCAAATCTTCTTGTTATAAAATCCATCATTCCAACAACTTGCTCTACATGCATATTCGCTTTCAAAGATTCATTCTATGTACGTTCTGAAATCTGTGTTTCAATCTGGAACACAGAATCTAGAATTCTGGACATTCCTGATAAATTTGTAAGTCTTGAGGGTTTCTTGATGCACAGGACAAACTGGACCTCTGATTTAGAGAAGGCAAAATTTGGGGATCAAAGCAACACTCACAACATGCTGGAGGAACTCAGTAGGTCGGGCGGCATCCGTGGAAACGATCAGCCTACGTTTTGGGCTGGAACCCTTCATCAGGACTGAAGAGGGAAGGGGCAGAGGCCCTATAAAGAAGGTGGGGGGAAGGCGGGAAGGAGAAGGCTGGTAGATGCCAGTCGAAAAACCAGTAAGGGGAAAGATAAAGCGTCTGTGTTTCATTATAAGCACTTTGTGTCACTTGGATGCAGCAGTCTTGATGCACTCTCTTGTTCCCCGATCTGAAATGTCTAACGATTAAGTACCCTCCATTCTACTTACAAAGAGAGTTCTCCTCTGTGATCCTCAGTGCAGGCTACATACTGCCAAAGACCAATGTTACTGAGTGCCACCATCAGCAAACAAGGAGCAGCCTACCCTGATATGGCTCAGATCATTGTCCGGGACTTCAATCAGGCTTGTTTGAAGAAATATCTGACCAATTATCATGAATATATAACCTGCAGCACCAGGAGTCCCAACATATTGGGCCACTACTATACTACGATTGGGAATGCCTACTGTTCCATGCCTGGTCTGCGTTTTGGGAAATCTGATTGCTTGGCTGTCCTTCTCCCCCTCCTACCTACATACAGGCAGAGGCAAAAGAACGAGGCTCCAGATGTAAAGACAACAAAGAAGTAGTTGTGGTAGGCACAGGAGCGGCTATGGTATTTCTATCAGTCGGTGGGCTGGGCAATATACAAGGATTCATCAAAGGATCTGGACAAATACACCACTCTTGTCATGGTATTTACAAAAACTGTCATAAATGAGTGTGTCCCCCACAAAATCATTCAAAGTCTTCCCCAACTACAAGTTCTGGATGAGATCCACAATCTGCTCAGTGGCATTCAGTCTGGCGACCAAGCAAATTACTAGAGGTCCAGGTACAATCTCTGGAAAGCCATCTCATGTGCGAAGTGGCAATTCTGGTCCAAGCTAGAATCACTGAAGGATTCTTGACAGCTGTGGCAGGACTTGAATGCTGTCACCTCTTACAAAGTGAAACCAAGCGACAAGGTTTCGCTCTGAGGTTAGCTCAATGTCTTTTATGCGCACTTTGACCATCAAAGCATGGAGGCA
This sequence comes from Mobula birostris, assembly GCF_030028105.1. NCBI lineage: Eukaryota > Metazoa > Chordata > Chondrichthyes > Myliobatiformes > Myliobatidae > Mobula > Mobula birostris. The sequence continues at coordinate 206,908,048 of NC_092372.1, forward strand.
CCTTTCAAACTCCCATAGCCCCTGATGACCCTGTGATTACAGTCTCTGAGGCTCACGTGAAAGCGTCCTTCAGGAACCAGCAGATCCACCCACTTTCTGTGAACCCATGGAAACCATCGGCCCAGACAGGGTACATAGTAAGGACCTGTGCTAATCAACTGGCTGGAGTGTTCACCAATATCTTTAACCTATCTGATTTACTGGGGGATGGAGATCCATTATCCTTACCTGGTCTAGTCTAAATGTGACCCCACTCTCACTAATTTGCCTGAATCTAATTTTTATAATTTAGAAGTAGAGCACCAGGATAATGGTTGCCATTGTAGTCAGCAAATTTGTGATGGTTGGTGAGGGGAGGTGGAATAGGGTACAGGCAGCAGGTGCTAATGCTATTTATTTATTTATGTGTTGGTTTGTTTATAGAACCTGGAGATTGCTGGCTATTATTGTCCATACCTAAATGGCCCTGAAATAAGGAGGAAATTAAGAGTCAACTACATTAGTGGCTCTAGTACCACATATGGGCCAGATTGGGTAAAGACTTCTATAAAGGTCTTTAATGGTCCAATCCAATGCTTTCATCCGTAACATAAATGAAGATAGCTTTTCCTGTTAATTCCAGATTTTTAACGGCATACTTAAATTTAAATTCTTCAGGTGCTATGGTGGGATTTGAACTCATACCAGTCCAACATCCTGGTTATGGAGGGTGAACAGAGGGAATCAGCCAAGACAGCCTGAAAGTGACAGAGGCATAAATTGAGGCCTCAGCTACAAATGGGCTGCGGCGGGCTGACAGAGGAAACAGGATTTCTGAATGATTAAGGAAATGGGGGTTTTCCTTAAGTTGAACAGGAGGTTATATCAGCCAGAGACAGAGGATGGCTTGGGTGTTGGAGGGTTGTGATTATGTCCATAGCAAGGTTCACAGCTTTAATGAGGGGTACAAATGACAGGGTTCAATCTTCAGGACAGTTAGCAAGAGGAAATTGCAAGGGTGGAAGTCCTACTCCTGCTACTTCCCTGTGCATTTGTGTATTCTTGTGACATTGGTACACAACTGTATTTGTAGTTTCATTATTAGACGCAAAGCCATGGCATAGGTTCAAAATTCATGTCAGAGCATAGGAATCTGGGTTCCAGTGCCCTTCAGAATGAATACTCTGCTGTTGGAGTTACCATCTTTCGGTGAGATGTTGACCTCAGCTCTTTTCGTAGACTCAGGTGGATCCATAGGTGCCATTCCTAAGACTAGGAGAATGTCCTGGCCAATGGTTATCCCTCCTCTTCTTCCACATTACCAAGAAGCAGATTACTTGATTAATTTTACATTGTTATCTGAGGGAGTTTACAGAGTGCAGACTGGCTGATGCATTTTGTGCTATGCAACAGTGACTTTGAAAATACTTCATGGATTGTAAATTGTTTTGGAGAATATTCTGTGAATTCATTCTCAGGTTGTGCTGACATTTTGGTAAATTGGTTTATATTGTTGCATGTACCAAGGTACATTGTAAAACTTGTCTTGCATATCACTCATACAGATTAATTGATTACAATGGTGTATAGAGATTCGACAAGGTAAAACAGTAATGGAGTGCAGGATTAAGTGCTACAGCTGCAGAGAGTGCAATGCAGGTAGACATGCTGAATTTCTTTAGCCACCTGAGGAGGTAGAGCTCATTGGTCTGATGATGTCATCTTTAGCTGTGATGTCATCCTAGTTAGACCAGGTTTGGCTGTTTTGATGTCTACTCCTTGGAACCTAAAGCTCTCAACCTTCTTGACCTCAGCACCATTAATGTGAAGAGAATCATTTGCACCATCCTCCTTGAAGTCAATGACCAGCTCTGTTGTTTGTTTGACATTGTGCACTATTGTTGTGACACTATCTCTATCTCTTTCCTATACTCTGACTCATTATTATTTGAGATATAGCCCACTATGATGGTATCACCTGAGCCTTAAGACCTTGCAACCTTGCCCATCCTTAATTGTTCCTCAACTGAGGAGACAGATAAGAAGTAACCACATTGATGGACCACAGTAGGACTACCAGCCAGTGTTCTGAGAGAGGGAACTGAAAAGATCATGGAGGCAATAGTAGTAATCATTCTAGAATCAATAGATTCTGGAATGGTTCCAGAGGACTGGAATATCGTAAACGTGACTTCACTCTTTAAGAAGGGAGAGAGGCAAAAGAGAGGAAATTACTGGCGTCAATGGTTGGCAAGGTGTTAGAGTCCTTAATTAAGGGTAAGGTTTCAGAATACTTGGAAGCACGTGATAACATAGACCAAAGTCAGCATGGTTTTCTTAGCGGGATATCTTGCTTGACAAATCTGTTGGAATTCTTTGAAGAAATATCAGGTAGAATAGACAAGAGAGAGTCAGTGGGGATGTTGCTTACTTGACTTTTCAGAAAGCCTTTGACAAGGTACCGCAAATGAGGTTGCACAACAAGGTAAGAGCCCTTCGTATTATAGGAAAGATACTGGCATGAATGAAAGATTGGCAACTGGAAGAAGGTAAAGAGGGGAATAAAGAAGGCCTTTTCTGGTTGGTAGCTGGTGACTAGTAGTGTTCTGCAGTGGTCAATGTTGGCTCTGCGACTTTTCAGGTTGTATGTTAATTATATAGATGATGGAATTGATGGCTTTGTGTGCAAGTTTGTGGACTATATGAAGATAGGTGCAGGAGCAGGTCGTGTTGAGGAAGCAGGGAGTATACAGTAGGACCTAGAAAGATTGGGAGAATGGGCAAAGAAGTGGCAGATGGAATATAGTGTCAGTAAGTTCATGGTCATGCACTTTGGTAGAAGTAGCAAAAGCATAGACTGGTTTATAAATGGGGGTAAATTCAGAGATTGTAAATGCAAAGGTACTTAGGAATCCTTGTGCAGGATTCCCTCAAGATTAACTTGCAGGTTGAGTTGGTGGTAAGGAAGGGAAATGCAATGTTATCATTCATTTCGAGAGGACAAGAAGATAAAAGCAAGAGTATAAAGCTGATACTCTATAAGGCATCTATCATACCACATTTGAGTATTGTGACAGTTTTGGGCCCCACATATGAGAAAGAATATGTTGGCATTGAAAAGGGTCTAGAGGTGGTTTACGAAAATGATCCCAGGAATGAAGGAGCTAAGATATGAGGAGAAATGGGGTGAGAATTGATATTGGACCACTGGAAAATGATGCTGGTGAGGTAGTATTGGGGGACAGAGAAGTGGCAGATGAATTTATTGGGTATTTTGCATCAGTCTTCACTGTGGAAGACACTAGCAGTGTGCCAGAGGTCCGTGAGTGTCAGGGAGCAGGAGTGAATGCCAATGCTATTACAAAGGAAAAAGTGCTGGGCAAACTCAAACCTGGACCAGATGGACTACATCCCAAAGTCTTGAGAGAGGTTGCTGAAGAGATAACAGATGCTATGGTCTTGGTCTTTCAAGAAACTCTTAATTCTTTCATGGTCCCAGACGACTGGAAGATTGCAACTGTCCACTCTTTAAGAATAGAGAAAGGCAAAAGAAAGAAGATTACAGACCAGTGTAGTCTAACCTCAGTGGTTGGGAAAGTGTTGGAGTCTATTATTAAGGATGAGGTTTTGGGTACTTGGAGAATAATGATAAAATAAGTCAGAGTTTCTGTAAAGGGAAATCATACCTGACAAAACTGTTAGAGGCCTTTGAGGAAGTGACAAGCGGGGTGGACAAAGGAGAGGCAGTGAATGTTATTTACCTGGATTTTCAGAAAATATTTGATAAGGTGGCATACATGAGGCTGCTTAACAAGATAAAATTCTATGGTGTTAGAGGGAAGATAATGACATGGATAGAGGAATGGCTGACAGGCAGGAGACACTGAGTGGGGATAAAGGGGGCCTTCTCTGGTTGGCTGCCAGTGATTAGTGGTATTCCTCAGGAATCAGTATTGGGACTGCTACTTTTCACAATGCTTGACAAAGAGAATGGAACTGATGGCTTTGTGGCAAAGTTTGCAAATGATATGAAGATAGGTAGATAGTACTGAGGAAGCTATGCGTTTGCAGCAGGATTTAGACAAATTGGACGAAAGAGCATAAAAGTGGCAAATGGAGTACAGCGCTGGGAAATGTATGATAATGCATTTTGGTAAAAGGAACAATAGTGTAGACTATTATCTAAATGGGGAGAAGGTTCAAACATCAAAGGTGCAGAGGGCCATAAGAGTCCTCATGCAAGACTCCTAGAGGGCTAATTTACAGGCTGTGTCAGTGGTAAAGAAGGCAAATGCAATGTTGGCATTTATTTCAAGGGGGAATAGAATATAAAAGCAAGGAGATAATGCTGAGCCTTTATAAGACACTAATCAGGCTGCAGTTGGAGAATTGTCAATAGTTTTGGACCCCATATCTCAGAAAGGATGTGTTGTCATTGGAGAGAGTCCAGAGGAGGTTCATGAGGATGGTTCCAGGAATGAAAGGGTTAACATAATTCTGCTCCTGTGTTTTATGGTCTTGTAGTCTTATTTGTTGGCTCTGTGCCAATACTCGCTAGAGTTTAGAAGATTGAGCAGGGATTTCATTGAAACCTACTGAATATTGAAAGGCTTAGAGACAGTGGACTTGGATGAGGAAGTGGAGGGATGGGTTAGTAAATTTGCTGATGACACAAAGGTTGGGGGTGTTTTGGATAGTGTGGAGAGCTGTCAGAGGTTACAGCGGAACATTGATAGGATGCAAAACTGGGCTGAGAAGTGGCAGATGGAGTTCAACCCAGATTAGTGTGAGGTAGTTCATTTTGGTAGGTCAAATATGCTGGCAGAATGTAGTATTAATGGAAAGACTATAGGCAGTATGGAGGATCAGAGGGATCTTGGGGTCCAAGTCCATAGGACACTCAAAGCTGCTATGCAGGTTGACTCTGTGGTTAAGAAGGCATATGGTGCATTGGCCTTCATCAATCGTGGGATTAAGTTTAAGAGCCGAGAGGTAATGTTGCAGCTACATAGGGCCCTAGTCAGACCCCACTTGGAGTACTGTGCTCAGTTCTGGTCGTCTCACTACAGGAAGAATGTGGAAACCATAGAAAGGGTGCAGAGGAGATTTACAAGGATGTTGCCTGGATTGGGGAGCATGCCTTATGAAACCAGGTTGAGTGAACTCGGCCTTTTCTCCTTGGAGCGACGGAGAATGAGAGGTGACCTGATAGTGCTGTATGAGATGATGAGAGGCATTGATCGTGTGGATAGTCAGAGGCTTTTTCCCAGGGCTGAAATGGCTGCCAGAAGAGGACACAGGTTTAAGGTGCTTGGGACTAGGTACAGAAGAGATGTCAGGGGTAAGTTTTTCATGCAGAGAGTGGTGAATGCGTGGAATGGGCTGCCGGCAACGGTGGTGGAGGCGGATACGATAGGGTCTTTCAAGAGGCTTTTGGATAGGTACATGGAGCTTAGAAAAATAGAGGGCTGTGGGTAACCCTAGGTAATTTCTAAGGTAGGGACATGTTCGGCACAACATTGTGGGCCGAAGGGCCTGTATTGTGCTGTAGGCTTTCTATGTTTCTGTGTTTTCTATGTTTCTATGTAAGGACATGTTCGGCACAGCTTTGTGGGCGGAAGGACCTGTATCTTGCTGTAGTTTTTCTATGTTTCTATGTTCCTAATAGTGGGAGAGTCTAAGATGAGCGGGGATTTCACTGAAACCTACTGAGTACTGGAGAGGACATTTCTAATAGTGGTAGAGTCTAGGACCAGAGGGTAGAACCTCATTACGGAAGGACATCCCTTTAGTCAAAGGGTGGGGAGCAGACTTGATGGGCCAAATAGCTTAATTCTAATTGTATGCTTATCAGCTTATGGTCTTAAGTGGTTAAAACAGCAGAGGGGATGCTGGCCTTAAGAAATGCAAAGATCGAGTACAAGAGCAAAGGAGTCATAACAGACATTTACAAACATTGGTTCTGGCCAGAATGGCTTGTTTCTGGACACCAGGGAACCTCAACTGCTCTTAGATAGATCTGGGGTCAGACTCTACAGGTCAGATTGTTTCCTTTCAAGCTGCAACCATTCTGCCATTCAGTGTTTTGTCCAAAATAACTGAAGAATTAATTTTTAAATCATAAATTCAACCTTTATTCATGCACACAAATTTGACATACAATTCTGTATTTATTATTAAACATAAAGTTTACAGAAATCTCCAGGGCAAAAGTTTTTTGGAACATTAAAGTGCACCTGTCATGCGAGCTGAAGGAATGGGAGTGCAAAATTGATGTACAGTAAGACTGTTGTGATTGCAGTGACAGCTTCTCAGACAAACTATCTATTATAAATGTGGACTCCGGGGTGTGAAATTTGTTGACGGCACAGGGAATCAGATGGAATGTAAAACAGCCTATTAATCTACGATCTATCTTGGTACTCAAAATGGATTTGACTCTTGGGTATTCTTATTGGAAAAGCTCTGCATGCAAATGTATAAAACAGGTAAAACGTAAATAGTGGAGTGTAAGTATATCTTAGATTTTTGACATGAGGTTGTAACTGTTAAAAATTTGGTTTGGATAGATACCACCACTTAATGCATAAATCAGCCAAAAGTGGACACACTTCAGTGATATGTCATTAGCTGTTAAAGCGCGTTGAGGCATTCTCAGGCTATGAAAATCTTTCTCTTGCTTTCATACAGAAACCACTGAACACCAACTGCATGCTTTGTCTTGAAAACAATCAAAGCAAGGTGAGCTGCTCCATAATACATGAATAGAGATTGGACTCTCATACCGAACCAGTTTATCAGATTTCCCCTGAGTAAAACACACATATTTTTCTTTCCTATCCAAAGGGATTATCATCGCAGGCAGTGTGTGCACAGCCCCTAGGCTGCCAAAGTTCTGCAGCTCATGCAGATTCATTGGGTCAAAATGGATGCAGGACATATGGCAAAGGAATGCATATTGATTCGGATTTACTGCTGTACTCATATAATGGCTTTCCAGATCAGCATCTTGAAACTTGGACCCAAGTCATGAGGCCACTTCCCACCATTAATTAAATAAATCTGGATTATAAAATCTATTGAAAGTAATAGTGACCATTAAACTAACAGTGTCCCAAAGCCCAGCCTGATTCACTTATGTCCTTTGGGGAAGAACTTCTATCTGGCTGCTTATACCTAAACCCAGAGGCATCAGTGTAAAACCAAGCTGAATTAGATCATTCATCCCATTGACTCTGCTTGATTATCTGACCATTGTAGATGTATTTCTACTTTAAATATACCCAACGACTTGGCCTCCACAACAATCTGAAGCAAAGAATTCCACAGATTCACCACCCACAGGCAAAAGAAAGTCCTCCTTTTCTCTTTTCTAAAGGGACTGCCCTATCTCTTTCGCAACATGCAGATATAACCCCACATCTCTTCAATGGGGTACTTGGAGGGCACATGGTAAGGTTGGCCAAAATCAACATGGTTTCCTTCAAGGGAAATCTTGCCTGACAGATCTGTTGGAATTCTTCAAGGAAATAACAGGCAGGATAAACAAAGGAGAGTCAGTGGATGTTGCTTACTTCAATTTTCATAAGGTCTTTGATGAGGCTGATTAACAAAGTAAGGGCCCATGGTATTACAGGATAGAAAATTGGCTGACTGACAGAAGGTAGAGAGTTGGAATAAAAGGGGCCTACTCTGGCTTGCTGCCAGTGACAAGTGGTGTTCTGTAAAGATCAGAATGGGGACCACTTCTTTTCACGTTTTACGTCAACAATTTGGATGACGGAACTGATGGCTTTGTGGCCAGGTTTGCAGATGCTAAAAAGGTAGGTGAACGGGCAGGGGGTGTTGAGGAAGCAGGAAGTCGGCAGAAGAATTGGAACAGATTGGGATATATGGGCAAAGAAGTAGCAGATGGAATATAGTGTACTGTACAGTTGTGCACATTGATAGAAGAAGTAAAGGTGCAGACTATTTTCTCAGTGGTGAGAAAATTCAAATATCGGAGGTGGAAAGGGACGGGATAAGGTTAACTTGCAGGTTGAGCTGGTGATGAGGAAGGCAAATGCAATGTTAGCATTCATTTTGAGAGGAATAGAATAGAATATCAAATACGTAATTCTCCAGGGAAAATAAGCGTAGGCTATTCTAATCTCTCCCCATCATTAAAGTCCTCTAATCCAATCAACATCCTGGCGAATCTCCTCTGCTCCAGGGTCCAATAATTACTGTGCCTCGTGTTGGAGGAGACATTGGCAGAAGACTAAGGAGATGTCCATCTAATCATACCACATGCTAAGATGGCTGCTGCACACAGATCCTCTTCCTACTGCCATCTTTCTCATTGGCATGATACACAGCAATGTCCTGTCCTAAAGGGTCTCAAAAAAGAGAAAATATTCATGTCATATAGTCATCATCTTCATCATCATCATTATATGCCATGTTGTATGACATAGACGATCATGGTCTCATGACCATAATTGTTCTTGACAAATTTTTCTACAGAAAGCGGTGTGCGATTGCCTTCTTCTGTGCAGGGTTTCCACAGGATAGGTGACCTCAATTATTATCAATACTCTTCAGAGATTGCCTGCCTGGTCAGTGATCACATAACCAAGACTAGTGATATGCACCAGCAGCTCATACGACCATCCACCACCTGCTTCTGTGGCTTCACATGACCCTGGTCGGGGGCTAAGCAGATGCTACACTTTGCCCAAGGGTGACCTGCAGGCTAGTGGAGGGAAGGAGCACCTTAACAACTCCTTTAGTAGAGATATATTTCCACCCCGCAACCCATATTGTCATATAACACAGAAAGAGTCTCTTTGGCAAATCACATCCACATGACCATCCAGTACCCATCTATGTTAAATCTATTAAATCAGAGTCACATCCAGACCATTGGAGTTCATGGTGACAAAGCAAGTCACAGTCTCATCATCAGCTACCAGGATAAAAAAACTCAGCGCACAGTCACACATTTAGACTTGCAGGTCATTATAAAGAAAGCAAAATTTGATTTCATACTTCCGATAGTATCCTTTAAGAGTAATTTCAGTCGGTCAGGAACTTAGGTGAACAGTTTGCTTCCAGAGAAGATCATAAATAGCAGTAAGTGGATTAAAGTGTAGAATCCAAATGAAAACCTATGATGGCTGTGAAAAAAGTACATGATATTTGTGAATTCCTTATCCAAATAAAAATAAAATTAAAAAAAAAGAAAACCTATGATGGCTTCATAAACTGAGAGCACTAGACGACAGCATTTATGGTCCTCAGAAACTGCTGCAATTGAATTACTGGTTCAAATCTACTTAAGCTAACTGCTATCATTCAAAAAGACTGCACACTTTGTTCCAAGAGTTGCTTATCATTACACCACCCTGTCATTTTAGGCCAGTGGTTTTGTGATGCTTTGGGCACTGTTTAAATTGCAGGATGAAATTAAAACATTCAGACTAAGTTGCAGACGAAACAGACAATTTCCAGAACAGTATATTTTTTATTAAAAGCATCAATTTACAAAAGTCATTTGGTATTTTTGTTTTGGCTCATTGTGATTGAGGCTTGATGTAGCAGCATAAGACATAAGAAGCTGCAGTTTGCACAATTATGTTCTTAATTTGCTGCCTTGGGGATAAGTGTGTTTCATGTTTTGTGAAGTTAAGTCTAAAGAGTTTTCTCAAATTATGCAATGGATGCCATGGCCATTTGTTACTTGTCAGAGTCGAGTGGGAGCCAAAATGTCATGGAGCCAAACAGGCCCTTCAGCCCATCATATCAATACCAACCATCAAGTTCCCATTAATACTAATCCTGTTTGCCAGCAACTAGTCTGTCGCCTTCTACTCCCTGATAATTCATTTGCTCCTCTAAGCGTTTCTTAAATGTTGTGAGAGTACCTGCCGCCACCTGCTACTCAGGCAGTGAGTTCCACATTCCCACCACCTCTGTGGTGAGAAAGCTCTTCCTTGAATCCTCTCTAAACCTTTAACCCTTTACCTTAAACCTATGCCCTCTCAATTTTGACAACTGCGCTCTGGGGAAAAGTTTCTTATTATTGGCCTTTCTTACAGTATCTTCCCCATCTTCTTGCGCTCCTTATGTTCTACTCCTGGCAGTCCTGATGATGGGTCTTAGTCCAAAATGTTGACTGGTTATTTTCTTCCATAGGTGCTGCCTGACCTGCTGAGTTTCTCCAGCCATTTGTGTGTATTGCTGTGGATTCCCAGCATCTGCAGATTCTTGTGTTTACTCCTGGTAGTTTGTTAAATTCAGCTTGCTGCAGAGTCTGTGGCTTACTTCACTGTCATACCATAGGGTCATTGAGTCAAAGAGTGACGCAACACAAAAACTTGTTCATGCCGACTAGGATGCCCATCTAAGCATGTCTAATTTGCCTGCATTGGCTCAGTATTCCTGTAAAACTTTTCTATCTTTGTACTTTTCTCAAGTGCCCTTCCATATGTTGTTATTGTACTTTGACTCAACCACTGCCTGGAGCAGCTCATTACATTTATTAACCTCCCTATGCGAGATAAGGTTACCCACTGGGTCACCTTTAAATCTTTCCGATCTCACCTTAAATCTTATGCTCTCCCATTTTTGAATCTCTTCCCTTGGGAAAAAGACAGTGTGCATTCACCCTACCTATGCTCCTGATAATTTTATACGCTTGTACTTCAATACATCATCTTGCAAAGCAGTATAGCATATCAAACTCACACTGAGTTAGCGCTTTCGGTATACAACAGCCCCTGGTGGGGTAGGGGGAGGGTCATGGTGGAAACAGCAGTTCACCTATCAACACTCACAACACGCTGGAGGAACTCAGCAGTTTGGGCAGCATCTGTGGAAACGATCTGTCAACATTTCGGGCCGGAACCCTTCGTCAGGACTCGCCTATCAAAATAAGAGTGATATTGACCTCGCTGCAACTCTCCCTGGCACTGGGTGACATTTGACACATGAAACTTGATTTACAGTATCTTTAATGTCATCGATTGTGACAATTCACACATTTCTAGTGCAATTAATACCTACTGCCCGTTACACCGCTGGTGTTTCGGGCAGCAATGGAAGTCCTCCATCTCTGGTGGTGTTCAGGGCGTCCTGCATCGTGACAGTCGCTCAGTTTTCATTACTGTCAGTCAGGCATGTTCTGGGTGGAGATTCAGGAATACGCTCAGATGTAGAAGGATTCTTCATGGCTGTTTCTGTTACAATTGTTTTTTGACCAGTCAGGGTTGTTAGCCCTGAGCTGAACCCCTGAACCTGGAGGACCGGTGGACCACTCTTAGTCTGGCCTCTACCCTTTGAACTGTTTGGCATGGGTGACCCTACCAGCAGCCAAAGTATAAAGCCCTGACTCCAGCTAACATCTCTCTGGGTAAAATGAGGCATGCAGACTTCCAGACCTTAGGACAAGGTCGTTGTCCTTTGGGAGGAATACAATTAATACTGGAATATAACAGTCAGCTCAGAAGGACCAAGCCAACAAATGCTTTGATCTCAGCTGGAGAGCAGAGCAGAAAGATCCCATGAATTGATGCTGGCTGGAGGTCCCGTGGTTAGAGATATCCAGAATGTAAGGGAGAGAAGAATATGTTTGATCTCAGTTATGGGAGATGAAAAGTGGAAGCTGGATCATTGAACAGAAGGCTCGCAGAAATAAAAAACAGAAAATGCTGGGAATACTCAGTAGGTCAGGCAGCATCTGTGAAGCGAGAAACAGTTAATGTTTCAGATTCAGGTCCCTATATTAGAAGTGTTTACGGAGTCTCTAGTGAGCCATTTGTTTATATGTGAGGTACAGGAGTGGTATTATTACAAATTTAATTCTTGTGACTTGATTCAGGCCCGTGGGGTCAGGGGCTGAGAACATGAGGAAAATAAATTTAATGGACATGTTTAGGAGATCTGGGCCTCAGGTTTGAGGTTGGCTTGCTTCATCCCCCATTCTGTGGTAGCCAACTAGTCCAATGTGAGTTCAGGTGGTTGAAGAACAAAGATGTGGTGATCAAAATTACTGAAGGAATTATGTGGTGGGACAGAGACAAAATAAATTGGGCTAGAGAAGTCAAGGAATGGGAAATGGTAGGGAATGTTGGAATCTTAGGAACCGAGAGGTTGAGCCAAGAGATCCAGAGGGATAGATTGCTCAGTGTTTGACTGAAAATCCCAGTACAAGCTGAACTAAGGCATTGATGGAACCAGAATGCTCTAAATCTCACTGAGGGAGAATGCTGAGGAACCATGATGAGGTAGTGAATAAAGTTTTTGTGAAAATGTGCATTGATAAACAGAACTCTCTTTGCAAAAAGGAGAAACAACAACTCCTCTATTATTAATGCCGAGCACTTCCATTCTTCTTTTTATTCAGACTCTTAAGTTGAAGGATACAATTCATAGCTATGGTCAAGGTATGCACCGTGCACACAGTTCTCTGATGAAGAAACAATTATGTTTGATCTGATCTTCCCCTTTAATGGCACATAATTCTAAGGCAATCTAAAACATTAAAGTAGGAGAACTTGGAGATTCATAAGACATGCAGTTTGTGTGCTTGATACACTAAACTGGGACGCACTTCATGAGAAGCTGGATAAATCAGTGAGAGAAGAGGCTTTGGCAAATGATGCTGGTTGGGCAAGTATATAGTGAGGCCAGTGATGGTTGATATTGAACACAAAACTGGCAAGAACCTGCTAGACAGATGGCTTCAGTCTGTGCTGTAAAATGATAATATATTGCTGTGTATAATGTGTAATGGCTGCTTGGACAGTTTCAGGAACAGTTATTACTGTACCCCTCAACCATCAGGCTCCTGAACCAGTGGGTTTAACTTCACTCAACTTCACTTACCCCAGCACTGAACTGTTCGCACAACCTATGGACTGATTTTTTAAATTATTATTGTTATCTTCTTTTTTCAATCCTTTTGCATTTGCACAGTTTCTGGTCTTTTGCACATTGGTTGTTTGTCCGACCTGTTGGGTTTGGTCTTTCATTGATTCTATTGTGTTTCTTGTACTTACTGTGAATGCTCGCAAGAAAATGAATCTCAGGGTTGTTTATGGTGACATATACTGTATGTACTTTGATGATAAATTTACTTTGAACCTTGAAGTGAAAGAATACAAATTCCTTTCAACAATTTCTTTGCATTGACAGTTTGGTGTCTTGGTCAAGCCACCACCTTGGGCTAAAGGGAACTCTGAAGGGTGGTAACATATATGCAGTTGGATAATAAATTTACTTCGAACTTTATTTGTTGCAAATTTCTGACTGTGGATAAGTAGAAACCAGCTTCAAATGAGCCCCTTTCTATACTCTGGAGTGGAGCTAGAAATGGCTCGAAACTCAATATAAAGCCACCTCCAGTAGATGGAATGCTCACACAAATTCAAATGGATTAAGGAGAACCAGTAAGAGGAAGAACTGCTTAAATACTGCAAAACATGCTCAATAGACATTTTTGATGCATGAAATGTTTACTATTTCAAAACAGGGACATTCATAATTTAAGGAGGCATTGGGGAGATTTGCCTGTTGATAAACATTGGAATCCAGTCTGAATATTTTGCACAAACTGCTGCTTTTTAGGCAGGCAGCAGCTGTGGAAGTAGTTTAGCACTGTGAAATAGATTTGTCCCTGGCAGGCTACCAAGGAAATGAAGGATGCTGAGGGATGTGGAGAGTGGAGGGAAGGAGTGCGAGGGCAGGAAATTGCCAGAAAGGTCAATTAAGGGGGATTGTGGAGGAGTGGGGAAACGGAGGAGGGAAAATCTCCTAAGCAGCCAGATCAAGATGGGATGGAAGCAGCCAGATCAGGCTAGGGGTACAATTCTTTAAATGGTCCAGGGAAAATGACTGACTGCCAGTGGGGCTGGGAAATGAACTGGGGGTTCACGATTGACTACCCAGGGCAAGTGTGCCAAAGAAGGTGTTAGGGACCATGACTGGACCCTGTGTCATAAGTGAAAGACATTTACTCTATCTTACAACACAGAACATTGCAGCACAGTACTGGCCCCTTCAACGCCTGATGTTATGCCAAACTTAAAAACCACTCTAATATCTTGCCTCCTACATAGCCCTTCATTTCTCCACTATCTAAGGGATAGCGCCTAGCTAAGAGTTTCTTAAATGTCCCTGATGTATCTGCCTCTACTACCGTTCCTGGCAGAGCGTTCCACATACCCACCGCTCTCTGTGATTAAAAAAAAAACTTACCTCTGACATTGCCCTCCATACCTTCCTGCAGTTACCTTAAAATTATCACCCTGCATTTGTTCCAGTAAAATTCAAAAAGGATGCACTAAGTGATTTGTTAGAAATAACGTTTTTTTCATGATGTTCAGCATAATGTGCTCCTTGTTGAAGTGTATGTTAATAACACAGGAAGATAATTGTAGTCCTTTGATCCAATATCTGCTGTAAAAGGAATAAAATGCCTAATGTGTGCTGATGATGTTATTTTGCAGATGGGGAATGACACTGGTACTGAAGTAATTCAGACCAATTTTCAGTGAGAGAGGTGCTCAAGTATTACGAAACATACTCTGGTGACATTTAATTATAGCACAAATGAATTTTTTTTAAATCAAGTTTTTAGTCCCCTTTTATTTGTATGGAACATGTTATGACTCACTTCGAAACTTGATAAATGTCTTTTGAAGTGGAGTTACTGTCGCAGTCTTCTCTAAGAATCATCACCTGTTGTGGTGGAGAGGCTTGTGAGCTCCGAAGAGACTTGTGTGCTCCAGAGAGGCCGATAGTGATGCCCACCTGGAACGCAGGTCCTGGTAGGGTTACCCGTGATGGTGAGGTCAAGGGTGAGGCTCCAGGCAAAGAGCAATCCAAACAAGATCTCAGTGGGTGATCTGGCAGAAGATGATGACACATCACAACAGCAGCGAAGGGAGGAAGGCCACAGCAGCGAAGAGTTCAAAGTTGTCTTGCATTTCACGCCACTGGACCCAGACTACGATTTGTCAAGGAGCACCGGGTGGCTGCCTGTGCATCAGCTTCCCCACATCAAACAAAATCAGGCAGAGCCATTCTCCATTATGGGACTAACCCCTCAGGAGAACATCAAGCAATCACCTACTCGCTCGGTGAAGGAGACTTGATGGTTAACGTGCTAAATAAGCTCCGATGAACAGCCAAATGACTTCAATTCACTAACCTGTTCTCATGCTGTTGATCGAGGGATAATTGGTAATTAGTTTATATTGTCACCTGGACTGAGATACAATAAAAAGTTTTTGTTTTTATACCATCCAGATAGATGATTCCATACATTAGTACATTGATGTACAGTAGTACAGAAAGGTAAAACAGGATGCTGAATATAACATTACATTTGCAGAGACAGAATGCTAGTAGGCAGATAAAGTCGAAGAGCCATGATGTGGTAGATTATGAGATCGACACTTCGGCTTTGGTGTACGAGAGATCTGTTCAAGAGTTTGATAACACTGGGATAAAAGCTGTCCTTGAGTCTAGTGCAGTGTGCTCTCTTCCCAACAGGAGGTGGGGTGGGGAGAGGGGTGAAGTGGTGGGAAACAAGAGAATGACTAGGATAGGAAGAAGGCTCCTGGACTATATTCGCTGCTTTCCCATGCACTGTTCCATCTAAGCTGAGCAGGTGCATGGCGACGCAGTAACTGAAATGCTCCCATGCACATAGCCTTCGTTGCCATGCTGCTGGAATTTTCTTTTATATAATATTTTATTGAAGTGCCACGCAGTTTTCAGGCCATGTAAAAATTTCCTGCTCAGGGCAATGGTTGGTCTGTGCAGCTGTGAAAAGAACTAGAGGGAACGTTGTTCCTAAGACAGAGAGAGATGCAAATGAAGCCAATAGAGGGCAGGCTTGTTTGCATGATGGATTGGGTTCTGTTCATAACTCTTAAGTGTTGGGTGGAAAGCTGGGGAAATGGCCCTGCTTTTCTTTGAAAGAGTGTCATGAGATCACTTGAGGGAGTAGGCAGGACCTTGGCCTGATGCCTCAGCTATCTGGAACCTCTAACAGTGCACCATTTCTGGTGCTGAGTCTTGAACTCTCCACTTTCTCTGTCTCTGAGATGCAAGCAATGCCATTGAGCTATGGCTGACACTCAAGAAGCACTGAATCACAAAGGAAATACAGTAAACATATTCACTGCTACAGAATTATTCAGGAGCAGAAGGGAGAACTCTTACTATATGTTGGCACTCATCCTCATCATTAAGATTTTCAAGCCTCTGTGCCAGAGTTAGGCAATACACATCCAGTTGTTTACAGTATAGATTGTACTGTTCTCATTCATTTTTCATTTCTACACATTGGACTTTTCATTTAGTTGCAATTCCCCTTTAGTGCCAAATATCTGCACTGAATACTTAATCAAAATATGTCCATGGTTGAATGATATTTGAACCGTATAGCCTACAGTATAATAAGGATTACATTATGTTTTAGTAACACGTCGTTGAATGTGCTGTTAGGCACATATTGATCTATATTTGTGTGCTGAGTTTGGATTATGCCAGTAAAGAACCATGAAACTTAGCTCCCGTCTCCAGCGTTTTTATTAATGGCATTGTTGTGCAACCAAGCCACATACACAACAAATTGGTGACGAGGATATTGAACCTACATCATATTGGAACGCGGTGTTTTAATTGATAATGACACTCGGAAGAAGAGCGAAAGGAATGAGCCAAGGAGAAGGAGGCAGAGCGAGGCCGAGAGTCTGAAAGGAAGCGGGAGCGCAGCCGGGGTCGGGAACGTCGGGAGACCAAGAGACAGAGTCGGAGCCGCAGCACGTCCAGCCGAGACCACGGCCGGCGCTGACCCCCAGGGGCTGAGGGTCTGCCTGCCCCAGAAGGGAGATAAAAAGGAGCCACACACACATCTAGACGAAGTACGTTCGTGGCGCTAGCAAAAAGGACACGTAAGTCAAAAAAAAAGAAAACAAGGGAAAAATGGGGCTAAATTAACATAACAAAGATGGCGATGATTGGAACCATTACAGCATTTAATAGTGGCATTGAAGACTGGGCAACTTACATTGAAAGGGAAGGAACGTCAACTCAGACCATGAGAGGCCTGCGTCAGGCATTTTCATGCCTTACAAGGCACATATTGGAAGTTTGTGTGGGGCGCCACTCGCACAGACATTTGAGCAATGTGTGATTAAGTGCCTTGCTCAAGGACACAAAAATGGAGTTATATTGTGAGGCTAATGGTGTTAAGGGTGAAAAGAAAGCCAGCACCTTACTCAGTATTATGGGAGCAAAAACACAGAGGCTACTATGGAGCTTGTTAACCCCTGAAAAGCCAGCTGACAAAACGTTCAAGCAAATAGTAGACACTCTCCAACAGCATTTAAACCCCAAACCACTGGTCATTGCTAAAAGATTTAAATTTCACAATCGGAATCAGAGCGAAAATGAAAGCATTTCTGAATATTGTGCTGAATTATGCAAATTATCAGAACACTGTCAATTTGGAGCTGGTCTATCGGACGCATTGAGGGACAGGTTAGTGTGTGGCATGCACTGTGAAACCACACAGAAGGAGCTCCTGTGTGAAAGGGACCTTACATTCGGGAAAGCGCTAAATATTGCAATATCAACGGAAACAGCGGCACAGGGTGCTTCCGAGATACAACAAAAATCTCTGGAATATGCCACAAATAAAATGTCACTGAACAGGAACGAAGGAAAGAAATGTTACCGTTGTGGGAACAGATCACATGACCCGAATGACTGTTGGTTTAAAGACAAAGAATGCAGAAACTGTGGCGAATAGGGCCACATTGGCAGAGTATGCAAAGCTAGTAAACAGCAGAAAAAGGACAAAATACAGAGAAACAAGAAACCCCAGAAAGGAAAATACAACAAGGCACACAAAATGGAAGAAGGCAGTTCTGATGAAAACGACTCTGATGAAAGTGAATTGTCTTGTCGGCAACTTCACAGCTTGAAGTAGAGGAATGATCGAAGAGTAATATGGATCACTCCACAAGTGGCGGATGTGAGACTGAAAATGGAGTTGGACACAGGCTCAGCTTTAACGGTGATCTCTGTACACAATTACAAATGACTGTTTTCGCACGTACCTCTGAAACAAACTAAACTTCTACTAAAGACTTATACAGGACGGAAAGTGCGTCCCAAAGGTAAAATTAAAGTGACAGTGACCTATGGAGACAAAACACAGCAGCTGAACCTCTATGTACTGAAGAATGGAGGACCACAGTTGCTGGGACGTGAATGGCTCAGGAAAATCCAGTTGGATTGGTACATCAACAAGGCACTAGATGTGGCAACAAAGAAGGGCAGCTTGGCGGGGAAGATGTCCACAGCTCTCCTCTCACCCATTGTCGACTATTACAATGACGAGGAACAGCTGGACAGCATCGACAATGAGGACAAACGCAGTACCCATGGCCGCGACTCGGATGAAGTTACAGAGGATGCAAGGGAGACAGATATTGCCAATAAGCAGGATGATGAAGACTACCTGGAAGTAAAAGAGCAGCTGTACCAGGAGAAATTGACATCTTTCAAAAGACAGCTATAGCAGTTACAGGAAGGCACTTTGCAGGAGTATCAGAAAAGGATGAAGAAACTAGATCAACAATACAAGGAAAGAATATGAAATGCAGAACTTTTTCTGCAACTGAAGACAGAACAAGTGGAAAGAAATTATATTAAAGAGAAGAAAGCAGCTGTGAAGGAACTTGAAGATCAGAAGATTGAGTTAAAAGAAAAGAAAAAGATGATTGAGAATGAGAGGCTAACAATGGAACTCACAGGAGATTCTATGGAGGTAAAGCCAGTAATGACTAGGAAACTAAGGAGGGGCCCTAATGACCCTGTTCCAATTACAGACAAAAGACGAAAACCTGCACCTGTGCAGTTAAGTTACTTGTTAACAGATGAGTGGATGATGGAAGATCTGCGAACTCTCAATAAGCTTAAATCTCCGAAAAGACCAGCATCTCCGTTTTCTCCTGAGCATCTTCCCAGCACTCCTGCTGAATCACCAGCACAAAGATATGAAGCACGAATAGAAGGTGGAAAGTTATATTATGATAAGAGATGGTATCATAAAAGTCAGATTATCTATTTGGAATCTAAGGAGAATATTAAGTTTGGCTGTGTAATTAGCTCAGTTGGAACAAATGAGATATGGGTAAGGAAGACAAGTGATAGCACAAAGATGCGTATATATCTAGGACAGCTGCACAGAGGAGTCTTCATTCTATGGAGGCAATCTGCTGCCTAGAACTCTTAGCCAGTTGGAGGCGCAGATCTTCTTAACTCCCTATGCTCAGAGGTCAACTTTTCATGACTTTTATATGGAAATCTGCATTAAAACAAACAAGTTTATTGACAGACATTACCCGCAGAGGCAGAGAAGACCCCCCCCCCAGAGACTGAGTTATAAATAGGTCTTAGATCAAAAGTAAACAAAAGGCTTGTTATAATTTGATATTATTACGTTACTTTGTTATAATTTGAAATTATTAAGTTACTAAGTCAACAAATGGTAGGCGTTTGTATGTTAAGAGTAAACATATTTGTTTAGGATAGTGCCCCAGTAAAAGAAAACAGTTGATACACTATTAAAATAAAAGGGGAGGAGTGTAGCCTACAGTATAATAAAGAACTATTTTATGCTTTAGTAACACGTCATTGAATGCGCTATTAGGCATGTATTGATCTGTACGTATGTGCTGAGTTCAGATTATGCCGGTAAAGAACCATGAAACTTAGCTCCCATCTCCAGCGTTTTTATTAATAGCGTTGTTGTGTAACCAGGCCACATACACAACAGTATTCATACCAATCACCACGTGAGCCTAATTCAAAGGAAAAGGTGATATATTTCTGAGTGTCTTTCTGCAAATGATTTTACGACCTTTTTTAAAAATAGAAACAGTCTGCAACAAAATTCTTCAGAATTGCTCTGCACTATCATGTAGACCAAGACAGCAGCATTCTTGATGTAATTATCAGAACATTTGAAAAGTTTAATAGTGGTTGAACTATTGAACCACACCATTCAGATGTCAAAAGGGCCAACAGTCCTATCAAAGCAACACAAAAACACTGAGTATGGTTGTTGCTAAAAGAAGATATTCTTCAAAAGATCTATGCCTTTTGCACCATTAGTAATGAAGGGCATCCACAAGGGACATCCGATAGGCATTAAAAATGCCACTTCCCTTTCCTTTTACCAGTTCACTAAATATATTTTTGTTCTGCCCCATTTCAGATCAAGCAGTAGCAAACTACCATCTGAAATCTGCACAGTGCTCATTTAATTAGGTATCTCCTGTACTGAATAAAGTGGCCACTGATTGTATGTTCGTAATCTTCTGCTGCTGTAGTTCGTCCGCTTCAAAGTTTGACATATTGTGTGCTCATAGACGTTCTTCTGCACACCGCTATTGTAACATGTGGTTATTTGAGTTACTGTCACCTTCCTGTCAGCTTGAACCAATCTGGCCATTCTCCTCTGACCTCTCTCATTACCAAGTGTTTGTCACCACAGAACTGCCACTCACTGGATTTTGTTTTTGGTTTTTCACCATTCTCTATAAACCCTAGAGACTCTTGTGCGTGAAAATCACAGGAGATCCACAGTTTCTGAGATACTCAAAGCACCTTGTCTGGCACCAACAATTGTTCCATAGTCAAAGTCACTTAGATCACATTTCTTCCCCCATTCTGATGTTTGAACTGAACCTCTTGACCATGTCTGCATATTTTTTAATACATTGAGTTGCTGCCACATGATTGGCTGACTAGATATTTGCATTAACAAGCAGGTGTACAGGTGTGCCCAATAAAGTGGCCACTGAATTATTCACGACCATTGAGTCTAAACCTGGAACTTTCTGTAGATCTGTGGAAGCACCTTCAACAGAAAGGCAGCAGTGATGCAAAAGGTGAGTCACCCCCACCTTCTCAAGGACAGGTAGAGCCACTTTGTAAAACTTGGCTATGCTGCCAAAGCTCAAATTCCTAAAATTCTGTACAACAAATTTCCTTGTCATATATCTCCTTTATCCTTTTACCCATTTGCTCTGGACAGTCTATGTCTAATAATACAGAAGTAAGCCTCTTGCATATGGAGATTAGTCTAACCGTTTCATACTTTTCCATTTTAAACATCACATTAAATTTAATTATATTATGAATGCAATTAAGCAATTGTTCACAGATCATTAAGCTATTAATTAAATTTGCCTTATTGTTCATTGCTAATTATAAAATTGCCTGCCTCCAAGTTGATTCAGGGGCATAAAACTGCAGAAAACAATGCTGAGCAGAATTGAGAAATATCTGACAAATGCATCTGTGAGTTAAATTCTCCTCTAAATTAGCTAGCCTTACACATGCTGATTGTATATTTGTGCATTTTGTCATAACATCTGAAAACTGAAGACCCGTACCCAAATCCTACCATGGAAGTGAATTCTACCCATCTCAACTGTCTGCTATCTCTTCTCATTTTCTTTCTTTCTTTAGGGCGGCCACAGTAGCATCACAGTTACAGCACAAGCCACCCAGCTTCAATTCCTGCTGCTGCCTGTTAGGAGTTTGTACATTCACCCCATGACTGTGTCGGTTTCCTCCAAGTGCTCCGGTTTCCTCCCACATTCTAAAGATGGATTACTAGGTTAATGGTTGTCACAGTGTGACCAGGGTTCATTGGGTTAATGGTTGTCACAGGGTGACACAGGTTCATTGGGTTAATGGTTGTCATAGGGCGACATGGGTGCATTGGGTTAATGGGTGGCACAGGGCGACATGGGTTCATTGGGCCAGAAGGGCCTGTTGCCCTGCTGTATTTCAAAAAAAAGAAATAATTTCATCCTTCATCACAAAGGCAGCTTCTCTCTGCTCCAACATGTTTGCCACATTTCCTTGCAATTTTGTGTATTTTACTCATAGCCCAAGAAGTTGAATCTGTGAGAAGCAAAAAACTGAAATAAAAACAGGAAGCTCTCAGCAGGCCAGGCAACATCTGGGGAATGAGAAAGAGAGTTAATGTCTCACGTCAAAGAGCCTTCCTCTTTAAATGGTGGCTGTGGCTTTAGTTTACTTCTGCACAGAAAAGTAAGGCAAGTCAAGTCTCTCAGCACATCCCACAAGAACCATTTTTTCCCCTCATTACAGGAGTTTAACATGGAAGAAGCAACACAGACAATAGGAACATACAAGATGGGAGCAGAATTAGGCTACTCTGCTCATCGTCTTCTCCACCATCCATCATGGCTGATTTATTTTCCCACTCAAATCCATTCTCCTGCCTTCTCCCTGTAACCTTTGACACCCTTACTAATCAAAAACCTATCAACCTCCATTTTAGAAATACCTAATGTCTTGGCCTCCACGAGCGTCTAAGACAATGATTTCAACAGGTTCACCACCCTCTGGCTAAAGAAATTTCTCCTCATCTATGTTCTCAAGGAATGTCCTTCTATTCTGAGGCTGTGCCCTTGCTCCTATGCTCCCCACAACTACAGGAAACATCCTCTCCATGTCCACTCTATCTAAGCCTTTCAATATCCTTTTGGTTTCAATGACAGCCCTCCTCTTCTAAACTCCAGTGAGTACGGGTCCAGAGCTATCAAACGCTTCTGATACATTAACCTTTCATTCCCGGGATCATTCTTGGAAACCTCTTTTGGACCTTCTTATAACTTACAAACATAAGAAAATAGGAACATAGGTTCAAGCCTACCCTGCTATTCAATGGCTAATCTGCCCCAGACTTTATCTCCTCATCTGTGCCAATTTCCTAAAGCCCTCTA
Organism: Mobula birostris; assembly: GCF_030028105.1. Taxonomy (NCBI): domain Eukaryota; kingdom Metazoa; phylum Chordata; class Chondrichthyes; order Myliobatiformes; family Myliobatidae; genus Mobula; species Mobula birostris. Next base: position 206,930,856 of record NC_092372.1, read on the forward strand.
TTAACTGATCTTTCAAAATGTATCTACTTTTTTAAATACCCTCAAAAGCTAAATTTGGAGTATTGTGTGCAGTTCTAGTCACCTCCCTACAGGAAAGGTATCAATAAGTTTGAAAGAGTGCAGAGAAATTTTACAAGAATGTCATCAGGAGTTGAGGATCTCATTTATAGGGAAAGGTTGAATAGCTTGGGACTTTATTCACTAGAGTATAGGAGAATAAGAGGAAATCTTATAGAGGTATGCAAAATTTATGAGGGGTATAGATGGGGTGAATGCTTTCAGGCTTTTTCCTTTCATGTTGAGTGAGACTAGAACTAGAAGTCATAGGTTAAGGGTAAAAGGTGAAATATTTAAGAGGAATCTGAAGAGAACTTCTCCACTGAGAGGGTGGTGTGAGTATGGAATGAGAGATGTGAGCTCAACTGTACCACTTAAGAGAAGTTTAGATTGATGCATGGATGAGAGAGGTATGGAGGGCTACGGTCCAGGTGCATGTAGATGGGTCTAGGCAGAAAAACAGACTGGCATGGATTAGCTGGGATGAAAGGCCTGTTTTGTGCTGCAGGACTCAATACTCTATAAAGATCTGGCCTCTACGACTTTGAGGATTGAAGAGATTTACTACTGATGGCCATTGCTAACTCTCAGAGCATTTATGTCGGTCCCATTTCCACCCATTTTTTTCCCTGTAACCTGTTCTGCCACACTTGACCATTGACTCCCCTAATGATTCTCTTATGAGCTGCTATGCTACAAATAGCTTACAGTGGATGGATAATACCAGCTAGCATTTGTTTGAGATTGGGAGGAAAGCGGACTAGCTGGAGGAATGAATGTACAAACATCATGCTGGCAGAAGCCAAGTTTGACATTGGCTCTAGGTTGTTGGTTGTACTCATTTGCCACAATTGTTTTAAGAAATTGACTCAAGAGCAGTGACTTTCTCTTCAAGTGTTTTGGCCAATGTTTCCCTCAACTCGCACTCCATGAACAAATTAACTGACCAGAGGCACATGAATTTTTTATTGGAACTGTCAGTGCATATAAATTGAAGTTATAATTCCTACGTTTCATTAATAACTGTGCTTCATAAAATATCATAATTGCTGTAATGGTGTTTGACAGATCTGAAGTTCTCAGTGAATCCGTATAAAGCAAAGAACTGTTTTAAGGACAATTAAAATTTTGGAAAGGATATGCTCATGCCTGTCAATAAGGAAACCGAAAGATCTTTTCTTATCTGGAGGGGGAGAGTACCCAGGAGGAAGTAATCATCATCATTTTGAACCACAGAGAAGTAAATTCCCAGTTTGGGAATGGAAAAGTTTTAAGGAGTAGGAAGAAACCATAAACCGGAATTAGGTTGATTAGTCTGCAAGGTGTAGCTCCAAGTCATACAGTCATGGGAACCATAGCATAAAAGCAGATGAAGATGAGCTCTTCCATCAGAATCCAACTTCAAGTTCAACCAAAGATGTTTCAACCCTTTACCCTCGTGCTTGGATTTAGCACCTAGTGCTGAGCATATTTCACTTGTCATTTGCATTCTTATTAGGAGACTGTTTTGATACTTATTCTTGGGAGACAAAGCTAATTTCAATAACTGTATTTGAGATCCAGAGGCTCCCTTGGTAATCTACAGTATCTACAGTCACATGCACCCTAAAGCAAACAGGTTCATGAGAGTAGCTGTTTCTTTCATTTGTTCTTTTTTTGTGTAAACTAGTTCCAACTCGATAAAGCACATATTGTTTGGTTTGCTGTTCAGAGACCCTGCAAGAGGATTCTGTGCTAATGTTTAATAGATTACTGATCAATACCAATCTGGACAACCCATTTTCCTCAGTAATTACAGCTCATATCTGCTGATTTATAAAGTTTGTTACTTGAGGTTGAAACAAATAACAGTTTCAGTGTTGGGAAAGCTAGTTTTATCAGTCTCCTTATAACTGTTTAAAGCCTGAGTAAGTTTAGTATGGTGTTTTTGTTCAGAATCTGAATAATCAGGTTTAATATCACTGTGTTGTGAACGTTGTGAAATTTTGTTGAATTTTTGGCAGCAGTACAGTTCAGTACATAAAATAACTATACATTTCAAACATATACACAGTAACTATGATAGACATACATAGTGTATGGTGATATCCAAAAAGAAGGAGAATTCTATCTGCAGGCTGAAAATAAATGGGGAAGACATAAAACAAGTACAGAACTTTTGCTACTTAGGAAGCTGGGTGACATCAGATGGCAGGTGCGACATGGACATCAAAAGAAGAATAGGGATGGCAAAAGACACTTTTATGAGAATAAAGAGTATAAACTAGGCATGACAACCCGCCTCAGAGTACTGAAATGTTACGTTTATCCATTTATGTTAAATGGGTCAGAATGTTGGACAATATCTAGTAATATGGGGAAACGAATTGAAGCAGCAGAGATGTGGTTTTTGAGGAGAATGCAAAGAATATCATGGACGAAACAAATACTGTATCTAACGAGGATGTCATGAACAGAGCAAGCACAAAAAGAGAAGTAATGTATGAGATCATGAAAAGGCAACGTAACTTCATTGGACATGTGATTAGGAAAGAGGAGTTAGAATGTACGGTAATTATGGAAAAGATTGAAGGGAAGAAAGCAAGAGGAAGACAAAGACAAATGATGATGGAGACAGCAGCCAGAGAACTAGAAATGAATACCAATGAATTGATCCACTTGACCCGAAACAGGAGTGTGTGGGCCATGGCAGCCAAAGCTCAAACTGGGCATGGCACCTGATGATGATGATGACACAGTGGATTCTGGTTAATTGGGACACATCAAGCCCAGTACATTTTGACCCTATTAAGCAGCTGTCCCAATTAGCCAAAATTTCAAGGAAATAGTTAAAAAGGTATAAAAAAGACAAACTAAGTAACAAGTTATGTACTTAATTAAAAGCAGAACACATTAGAACACTATTAATATTACAACAGTAGTATAAAACTGTGTATAAGTTCCTAATACGTATCAGTGGAGGAATTCATCCACATCATGCTCTTTTGACTGTAACTGAACAAAATCAGTGCAGATACTGAATGCAGATAATGGACTACCTTCATGCAATGCTGTCAACAATTGTATCTTCCAGATGTTCATTTTCATTGTAATATTGAAGATGATTGATGATACTTTAAATTCTTCATTGTTGCAACTTGTTGAAGTAGTGAAAGGATTTCATTTTAATTCCCTGTCATGGTCCGGTCCGTGAAGTCCGCATTCCGGTTCACGATCTGGTCCATTGATCCTTGCTCCTGGTTTTCCTGTCTACCCTGTTTCTGTTCCTGTTGAGCAGTAATTGAGGCAGCTGATTCTCGTTGAGGCTGGCTGCATAAATACCTCCAGAGACCAGGGTGTGGCTGCTGGATTGTTCTTGTCCTTACTCCTTGTATCCCTTCCTCTGCCTTCTGTTTCCTTGCCTGAAGCCTTGCCTTGTCTTGCCGGTAACTCTCGCCTCGCCTGAAGTCCTTGTCTCGCCTTGCATTACCTGAAGCCTTGCCTTGTCTTGCTGGTAACTCTCACCTCGTCTCGCCTGAAGTCTTGTCCTGGAGCCATCCTGTACCTAGCTCCTTTCCTGTCCCTTGCCTCTGCCGGGTAAGTCAGGCCGTCTTGCCGTTACCCTGCGGTGGGTTCTGTCCCTTCCTGTCTCTTGCCTCTGTCAGGTGGAGATCCGCACCCTGCCCAGGAGTACCGCGCCCTGCCCAGGAGGAGCTTCAAGACCCCAAGCCTCTAGCCAAGCCCCGCCTCAAGTCTCTAGCCTCGCCTCGCCTCAAGTCTCCAGCTGAGCCTCGCCCCAAGCCAAGCTTCAAGACCCCAAGCCTCAAGCCTCGCCTCAAGTCTCTAGTCTCAAGTCTCAGGTCTCCAGCCCCGCCTCGAGTCTCTGGTCTCCGGCCTCGCCTCAAGTCTCAAGCCTGAAGACTGCAGCCTCGTCCTGCCTGCCAGCCAAGTCATGTCCTTGCCTAGTTCTGGGGTCCGAGCCAGAGGCAAGACCCAGGTTCTGGGTCTTTGTCCAGTCTCTGGCTCGGAGTCCAAGCCCTGGCTCCTAGCTCTCTTGTCCAGTCCTGTTCCGGATTCCTGGTTTTCGTGTCCATGTCCTAGTCCTGTCCCTAGTACTTCAGTGTCTGTGTCTTGCACTTGGGTCCATTCTCAGCCACCCCCTTATGACATTCCCGACCATTTCTGGCATCTCCAAGCTTGAATGTTTGAAACTGCGGTGAGCAAAACAAATTTTATTGTGTTGCTGCTTATTTCTCATCAGCTATCAATGACAAAAACCACTTGAATCTGTCTATTTTCTCAATTAGTTTTTGTTCTTTGAGAGTTATCCAAAATAAATAGCTGCCCCAATTAACTGTAATCCACTGTATACATGTATATTACTTACATGTGTGTGTATATGTGTGTGTGTGTGTATGTATATATATATATATATATATCTACACACACACACACACACACACACAAACAGGAGTCAACTGTATGGATCAATATCCACATATTATATAGTGCAAAAGAGATTAAAAAAACAGGTAGTGTTCATGGGTGGATTCACTGTCTGTTCAGAAATCTGATGGCAAGGGAGAAGAAGCTATTCCAAAAACATTGAGTGTGTGTCTTCCAGCTCTTGTACCTCCTCCCTGACGGTAGTAATGAGAAGAGGGCATGGCCTAGGTGATGGGGTCCCTAATGATGGATGCCTCCTTTTTGAGGTATCATCTTTATTAATCCTTGCTCCTCATCTGACTTGTTTGTTTGTTGGATTTTTATAGTTTTGCGTGGTTGAATGTACAGTTCATTTGTCCTCCCAGGAGAAAGGAACTTGAAACTTGGATTAGGTCTATCAGCTGATTAGACACAGACGTCCCAACTTGCATTTCCATTTCTTTATCAGCAGGTTGTAGACAACCATGCTTTCATTGCCTGTCTCACGTGGTTCTCTACACTATATTTGACAGCAATCAAAGAACAGTTAAGAGTCATCCACTAATACGGGTCTGGTTCACATAAGGTTGGACAGCTAAGAGTGTCGGACTTTTGTCCTTGCAGGACTTTGGTGAATCAGAGGGTTTTTTTTTAACAACCATCTCGTAGTTGCATGGTCACCATTACTGACATCAGATGTTTATTTCAGATTTCTTTCTTATTTGAATTAAAATGCACCAGCTGCTGGATTATTTTGTTCATCCAGATGAGCTCACGTTGTAATTAAACCACAGACAGTTGAAACCTTAAGGTAGAGTTTTAATGCCCTATGCTTAGAATGTTCGCAGGCTCTTATCCACTGGGACATGTTCAAGCAGGCAAAATTGACTTCATTAGGAGCCATTATCCAGCAATCTAAAGAGACTTGTATCACATCGTTTTGGGCTTGTACTTAGCCTAAGACCATGTTGCAATTTTTTTTCAGATCGACGGCTGCTATCTTAATGTTGCTTAAAGTTTTATATAATGTAACCCAGAGCTATTCTAATTATTACTTGGCTCACGTTCAAAAGTGAGGTGATTCCAGTGCAGCCTTTGCTCTTTCTTTAATTGTCAACTGGGTGATTAGAAAGTAATGTTGGAAAGCAAAGGACAGAAGTAATTCATCTGGATATTTCATGGCAAGAGTTTTTGGAAAGAACAAAATAAGTGTTTCATACATATCGTGTAAAGAATGGTGTTCAGTCCAATATACACCTTAAGCTCTGACAGACAGTGCAATACCTCATGTGGTGTATATTTTACCATGTTTCCCTATGTGGTGGTTGTCCATTGTGTTTGAGGATGACAGGAAGCTTGTGTGGGAGAGTTTTTAAAGTGGAAAGCTGTTGCATTGGGGCAGTTCCACTCTCTCAACATCAGAAGTCCGGGTCCAGTGGTCACAAACTGGGGTCTTCCTTGGTTGCAATGGATGAGCATGGCACCTTCTAGGTCTCATCATGCCCTTTGCTCACCATGGAGCGTGGCAGTACCGCCTTCCCAGCTGTTGGGTCTCACTGTAGGTCTCATCTGCCCTGTCCGCTGGAGCGGACCACATGCTAGGACAGACTTGTCCCTATCTCACCGGGGTATGAGCCTGCTGTTACCCACACCTGGCTTAGTCCGCCTGTCAAAGCAGAGTACTGGAGTGTGGCCGCTGTTGCATGCAAACGGCTACTTGGAGCCACAGGTGAGAGCAGCTCCTTCAACGGTGGTCCCCACTGGACGCTCAGATCTCACCTGTGGCTCCTTACGATGTGGAGGACACCATAAACCCATGGGGTGTACACCGTCTGACAGAACGACTCAGTTCCAATGATTTCTCCTGTTACATATTAAGAGTCAAGGAGTCACAGGCAACATGAAGACGGATTTTCCAGCACAGCTTATCCAAGCGGACCAAGTTGCCTAACTGAGCTGACAACCCACATTCCCATCAGTTCTACTTCCCACATAGTCGAGGGCAACTTACAATGGCCAATTAGCACGTGGGAGGAAACTGGAACTTCTGTGGATATCTGCGCACAGAGGCACTGGGGAAACTACACCATCAGCACAGGAGGTAAGCATTGAACCCCGATAAGGCAGCAGCTCTATCACTTTTCCCATGACGCTGCTGTAGAGAAAGTATTTACACAGATTGGCATAAAAAGCATAAAGATTACTGTTATAGATCCAACCCCCCTCCCCCCCACAAAAGATGCACCACCGATTTTGGTTGGGCTGTGTCAGGAATACTCTGAATACTCTGCAGATCTGGTTACCGCAAGGAGTGTGCTTCTGGAAAGGGCTTCCCAAGGATATTCAAGTTCTCAGTTCAAATTCAAGCCCAAGTTTAATTGTCATTCAACATTACAGCCAGATGAAACAGTGTTCCTCTGGGGCCAAGATGCAAAACACAGTCATACACAGGACACAGCACATATAATTATGATAGCAGAAAAATACTTACAAAAATTTTTTTTTTTTTAAATTAATAATATAACCCAAATCCCTGGATGTCATGGCCAGGGACTGATGGTACATGGATGTTGTCCTGGAGCTATGGTTCTGCAAGATCAGCCCATGGCAGTTCCTTATCCTGCACGGTGCAGCCACACCGAAGGCAATCCGGCTTGTCTCCCACCGAGTGAGCACTGGAGGACAGCACTGACTGGAGGGGGCCAAGCTCCAACCCAGCGGCACACAACCAGTCCCAGCGTCACCTTCCTGGGCTGCCGCAACAGGCACGAGTGAAGGCCTAGTCTGCATCACAACCGAGGCCATGCAGCTCCCCTGCTGTCGGTCTCACCAAGGAACCAGTGAATCGGACTCGCAGTACTCTACATTACCAATGTCCAACAGGGTCTTGCGATCACAACAAAAACATCCTGCACCTTCTCCCTTGGGTGGCTGAAGCAGACATGGTGCGGAACAAGTCCAGCTCCTTCGCTATCCAGCACCCTGCAAGTGGGGTAAACCTGCAGTACCTGGTGTTCTTAACATTGAGCAGAGTCTTGTGACCGTGAAAATTGTATTTATTTAGTGATTCACTATGAAGTTGGCTCTGCCGGCCTTTCAACCTGTGCCAACCCCCCAACAAACCCGATTAACCCTAATCACGGGACAATTTACAACGATCAATTGACCTCCCCGGTACTGTGGGAGGAAAGTGGAGGACCAAGGGAAAACTCATACATTCCATGGAGAGGATGAAGAGACTCTTTACAGAACAGCGCCGGAATTATGCTCCGGATTCTGGAACACTCCGAGCTGCAATAGCATTGCGCTAACTCTACGCTACTGTGGCGCCATGGCAACAAAAGACGTAAAGGATGAACAATCAATAATCCCACCCAACGAGGCTGCTGCATCCAAGCATGCTGCCATCTTACCGGAAACTTAATTGAATTGGAGAACAGGTGTAATCAGGAGGGATTGGGTAAACGAGGTGTGTTTTCCCTGGAGAGAAGGACATGATAAATGTATATACTGTAAGATTATAAGAGCCATAGATATGGTAGATAGAAAGTGTGTTTTCCATGGTAGGGATGCCAGAAACTAAAGGACATAGGACAGAGGGAGGAGGTTTACAGGAGATCTGGGGGGGAAGTTTTCATACAAAGAGTAGTTGGAATCTGTAATGAGTTTCCAGTGAAGATGGTGAATAGCACCAACATTTAAGATTTACCTGGACAGGTACTTGAATGAGCTGGGCATAGAGCAGGGCTTTCTAAACTTTTTTCTGCCATGGACCAATATCGTTAAGGAAGGTGTCTGTGAACCCCAGGCTGGGAATCCCTGCCACAGAGGGATATAGAACTAATGTAGGTAAGTTAGAATCAGAATTGGGTTTAATATCACTGGCATCTGTCATGAAATTTGTTAACTTTGCAGTAGCAATACAATGCAATATATAATAATAGAGGGAGAAAAAACCGTGAATTACGGTAAGTATATATATTAAATAGTAAATTAAATAAGGAGTGCAAAATGAAAAGAAATAAAAAAGTAGTGAGGTAGTGTTCGTGGGTTCAAAGTCCATTCGGAAATTGGATGTGAGAGGGGAAGAAGCTGTTCCTGAATCTCTGAGTGTGTGCCTTCGGGCTTCTGTACCTCCCTCCTGATGGTAGCAATGAGAACAAGGCATGCTCTCGGTGATGGGGTTCCTTAATGATGGATGTTGCCTTTTTGAGGCATCGCTCCTTGAAGATGTCTTGAATACTGTGGAGGCTAGTACCCATGATGGAGATGGCGAATTTTACAACTCTCTGGCAGTTTACTTCAGTCCGGTGGAGTGGCCCTTCCCCCCATACCAGGCAGTGAGATTAGTATAGATGCCTCACCAATGTACTAATCTCAATTACTATGTTAGCGAGACCTATATACTAATTTCACCTGCATTTATTCCATATGCAGTTTGATAAAACTCTGGTCAGGGCACATCTGGAGTATTGCATTCAATTTCACTTGCCTCATTATAGGAAAGGCATGGAGGCTTTGGAGAGGATCCAGAAGAAGTTAATTGGGACACTGCCTGGATTAGAAGGCATACGCTCTAGGAAGAGGTTGGTCAAACTTGGGCTGTTTTCTCTGGGGTGGTGGCAGAGTCTGAGAAGAGACGAGAGGCCTAGATAGAGTAGGCAGCTGTAAAATGTCTGATACTAGAATCTATGTATTTAAGGTGAGGGGAAGTAATTTCAAAGGAGATTTGTGGGGAAGGGTTTTTACAAAGAGTGGTAGGTGGCTGGAATGTGCTGCTAGGGTTGATAGAGGAAGCAAATATGATAGTGGTATTTAAGAGGCTCTTAAAAGTGAATATAGAACAGTATAATGAATTACAGGCCCTTTAGCTCACAGTGTTATGCTGACCTTTTAACTTTCTTCAACCTAACCTTTCCATTTTTCTTTCAATTTAATATTAGACACACAGTGCACATTTTCCTCACATGAATATAGTGTTAAGTCAATTATCAAGGGAGGACAGGGGAGCTTGAATTAAGTGCTGAATGAACTTCCAGTAGAAGTGGCAGAAGCAGTTCAATATTATCATTTAAAAAAAAATTAATAGGCATATGGACAGGAAAGGAATGGAGGGTTGTGGTTTGAGTGCAGGTCGGCAGGACTAGGTGAGAGTAGTATTCGGCGCGGACTAGATGGCCTGTTTCCGTGCGGTAATTGTTATATGGTTACATAAGTCACTTGTAAGTCAATAGCATCGTAACATTTAAAGTAACGTTTGGATATTAAACACACAGCACATATTTTCCCCCGTATGAACATATAAAATCATTGCAACACATCAATATCGCTGAATCAGTGGGAGCCCTGGGCTTGTTTTCCTGTAACAAAATGGTCCCATCGAGGAGTGATGGGAGACAGCGATACTTGAAGGCGGTTCCTTATGTCCAGTCTATTCTGCAGTTTAGTTTTCGTTGCATTCATTGCAGAAAACTCTGCTTCGCAGAAAAATGTTGGAAATGGAAGCAACGTTTTCAATGCTTTCATGGCTATCTCAGGATATTTAGCCTTGACTTTGATCCAAAATGCCGGCAGAGATGTTATGTCAAACACACTTTTCAGCCCACCGTCATTTGCAATCTCGAGGAGTTGATCTTCTTCCCGTGCTGACATAGATGACGTACGGGTAATGACCTCGCGTGCGTTCAAGCTCAACAGTGCGTGACAGGGAATGAGGAAAGGTGCAGCTGACTCATATCGCCAAATCATATCGTTTCCTCACACATGCTTTGTGGCCCGGTACCAGTCCGTGGCCCGCCCGGTGGTTGGGGACCGCTGTTATAGAGTACAACATGAATGTGCAGGAAATGGAGGGTATGGACATTGTGCAGGCAGAAGGAATTAATTGAGGTGGTGCCTAATTAGTAATTTAAACTAGTTTGGCACAACATCATAGGCTGCAAAGTGAATTTCCTCACCATATTGTTCTATATTCTATGTGTAGTAGTAATAATAATTTATTTACAGTATTAAGCACTGTTCATACAAATGACACACATCAAAGTTGCTGGTTTGTAGTTCAAAGTGCTTTACAATGGGATAAAGTACAAACATAAAAATAAAAGACAAAATGATGTTAATTAAAAACAAGGTTTATAAATAGGTTTTCAACTAGTGTTCAAAAGTCTCAACTGGGTCTGTACCCCTTGTAGATTTAGGTTTTGAGTTCCACAGTTTAGGAACATATTTTTTTTAAAAAAAGTGTTTTATGGAGCCGCGAAATAAATGTGCGGAGAATGGAAGTAACGTTAGGTATAATGGTTGCTGGACCAATCGATTTGAAGAGAGAGAGAGCTTCGTGCAGGTCGGGATGAAGAGTTTAATAAAGGAGCGTTTCGTGGGGCTTGGCACATTAGCGACAGACCAGTCAATTCGAAGGGAGAGATAGCTACGCACAGGTCGGGGAGAAGAGCTTTAAAAAGGAGTGTTCCGCAGGGATCGGCACTTTAGCGGCAGATTAATCGATTCGCGATTCATTAGCAGGAGCAAATAAAAGTAAAGCAGGGTCAAAGCAGAGCGTCCATTGTGTGAGTGGACCAGTGAGTGGGAACTTGGGGCTTTGGCGAGGAGGCACAGGTAGGAAGCAGGTAAGGATTTTGTAGTGGTTGAATAAAAAGTCAATAAATTGCAGCTGATTAAATTAAAGAGGATCAGGTGATGTGCTGTGGCTGCATAATGTGGGAGTTGGTGGACCCCATTGTGGTTCCTGGTGACCACATCTGCAGCAAGTGTTGTCTCCTCGAGGAACCCAGTCTCAAAGTGATGACCTGGACTCTGAGCTTCAAACACTGCGGCACATCAGGAAGAGGGAGAGTTACCTGGATTCTCTGTCTCAGGAGGTAGTCACATCCATTAGATTAGCTGCCTCAAGGTCAGTCTGTGGTCTGCGAGAAGGTGTAACTGCGAGTGAGGTGGGTAGTGGGATCCAGGAGACAGAGCTGGAGGAGCCTCAGCCCTTGAGCTTGTCCAACGGGCCTGAGATTCTTGCTTCCTGTGTGGATGAGAGTGGGGGCTGTAGGAAGAATGTGCAACCTAATTACTATCATCGGCATGTGTCATGAAATTCGTTAACATAGCAGCAGTTCAATGAAATACATAATATAGAGGAATCAATAAATACATTACGGTATATGTATATTGAATAAATTAAAAATTGTGCAAAAACAGAAACAATATATATTAAAAAAATTGAGGTAGTGTTCACTGGTTCAATATCCATTTAGGAATCTGATTGCAGAGGGGAAGAATCTGTTCCTGACTCACTGAGTGTGTGCCTGCAGGCTTCTGTACCTCCAACCTGATGGTAACAATGAGAAAAGGGCAAGCTCTGGGTGCCGGGGGTCCTTAATAATGGACGCTGCCTTTCTGAGACACCGCTCCTTGAAGATGTCCTGGGTACTTTGTAGGCTAGTACCCAAGATGGCGCAGATTAAATTTACAACTCCCTGCAGCTTCTTTCGGTCCTGTGCAGTGCCCCATCCCCACACCAGACAATGATGCAGCCTAACAGAATGCTCTCCACGGTACATCTATAGAAGTTTTTGAATGTTTTTGTTGACATACCAAATCTCTTCAAACTCCTAATGAAGTATTCCCGTTGTCCTACCTTCTTTATAGCTGCATCGATATGTAGGGACCAGTTTAGGTCCTCAGAGATCTTAGAACATAAAAGAACCTAAGAAATAGGAGCAGGAGTAGGCCATCCGGCCCATTGAGCCTGCCCCGCCATTCAATAAGATCATGGCTGATCTGTCCGTAAACTCAGCTCCATCTACCTGCCTTTTCCCCCATAATCCTTAATTCCCCTACTATGTAAAAGTCTATCCAACTGTTTCTTAAATATATTTAGTGAAGAAGCCTCAATTGCCTCCCTGAGCAGAGAATTCCATAGATTCACCACTCTCTGGGAAATACAGTTTCTCCTCATCTCCGTCCTAAATCTTTTCCCCTGAATCTTGAGGCAATGTCCCCTAGTTCTAGTCTCACCTACCAATGGAAACAACTTTCCTACTTCTATCTTATCTATCCCTTTCAAAATTTTGTATGTTTCTATACGATCCCCTCTCATTCTTCTGAATTCCAGAGAGTATAGTCCCAGGCGACTCAATCTCTCCTCATAGGTCAACCCCTTCATCTCTGGAATCAACCTGGTGAACCTCTTTTGCACTGCCTCCAAAGTCAGTATATCCTTCCTCAAGTATGGAGACCAGAACTGCATACAGTACTCCAGGTGCGGCCTCACCAGTACCCTGTATAGTTGCAGCATGACCTCCCTGCTCTTGAATTCAATCCTTCTAGCAATGAAGGCCAACATTCTGTTTGCCTTCTTAATAACTTGTTGTACCTGTAAGCCAATTTATTGTGATTCATGCACAAGCACTCCCAAGTCCCTCTGCACAATAGCATGCTGCAATCTGTCACCATTTAAATAATAATCTGCTCTTCTATTATTCCTTCCAAAGTGGATGACCTTGCATTTACCAATGTTGTAATCCATCTGCCAGACCTTGGCCCACTCACTTAACCAATCTAGATTTCTCTGCAAACTCTCCACATCCTCTGTACAATTTGCTTTTCCACTCAGTTTAGTGTCATCAGCAAATTTTGCTATGCTACATTCAGTTCCCTCTTCCAAATCATCAATGTAAATGGTAAACAGCTGTGGGCCCAGCACTGACCCCTGCGGCACTTCACTCACCACTGACTGCCAACCGGAGAAACACCCATTTATACCAACTCTCTGTCTTCTATTGGTTAACCAATCCACTATCCACGCCAATGTACTTCCTCTGACTCCATGCATCCGTATCTTATTTATAAGTCTCTTGTGCGGCACCTTATCGAATGCCTTCTGGAAATCCAAGTATAGGACATCCATCTTGACACCCAGGAACTGGAAACTGCTCACTCTCTCTACTTCTGATCCCTCTGAGGGTTGGTATGTGTTCTTTCGTCTTACCCTTCCTGAAATCCATAATCAGCTCTTTCATCTCACTGACGTTGAGTGCCAGGTTGTTGCTGCGACACCACTCCACTAGATTAGATTAGATTATGAGGACATGCAGTCCTCTTTTATTGTCATTTAGTAATGCATGCATTAAGAAATGATACAAACAGACTATGGGCACGGTAAAAAAAAATCTCAAAGTCTCTTGTAAGTCCCAAACAGATGGTTGAAGGAAGAAAGCTCTCCCTGCCATGAGCTTCCAGCACCGCAAACTTGCCGATGCAGCATCCTGGAAGCACCCGATCGCAGTCCGACGCTGGGTCCGTCCGAAAACTTCGAGCCTCCAACCAGCTCTCTGACACCGAGCACCAAGCACCGTCTCTGCCGAGCGCTTCGACCCTGGCCCTGGCAACCGGCAATAGGGAAAGCCGAGGATTTGGGGCCTTCTCAACCGCACAGTAGCAGCAGCAGCAGCGAAGCAGGCATTTCAGAAGTTTCTCCAGATGTTCTTCCGTGCTTCTCACGGCTGTCTCCATCAAATCAGGATTGTGCACGGCATCCTACTTCACAAATACGATATCCATTCGGAGCTGCCGCGCGCACTGTGTCGCGCCGCCATCTTCTCCTCCCCCTCCCACTAGTTGGTATATCTGGCTCCTGTGCGCCCTCTTGTCTGCATCAATAACCAGAACAGTATGTGCTGGGGTAACACACAAGTGTCGCCAGGCCTCCGGCACAGACATAGCATGCCTAAAACAAATTGGGCTGAATGCCCTTAGCATTGGACTCCTTCACAGTGAGGATTGCTGGCATAATGAACTTGCCCTTATACCTCTTCACAGGACAGCTGAACTTCAGTACAATGTGGATGGATGAGATTTGTTTATTTACTCAACTTAGGTACATATTTAATTATGGTTTTATCCCATTAAAAATGTTTCTGTTTTACATATTTTGTACACTTTTGACATTATGCAATTAGTCCAGACTAGTTGAAGTGTTTTTAAATATCCCGATATCAGAGGCATAGGAAAGCAGTTTAAAAGGCCGCCAGGGTGGTCTTCGGTCGGGCTTCGGAATCGCTGGGCACTCGGCGCAGATGGTGCCATTTCACAGGATATTTGCATCCTCCATACTTCCAGTTCAGTTGACCCCACAGAGAAGGTAAGTTCCAGTTCGGCACAATCTGAGGTATAAATAAGATGTGTAGACACATAAAAATAGAATCAAGTGGATTTAAACAACTTACAAAGAGCCTATAGTGATCACAGCATAGTCAGAGGTCATTCAGCCCTTCAAGTCTCTACTGCAATGTTGTTTAATTTTTGGAATGTGTTATCTTTGTGAATTAGTTCAGCATATCCAGTGAACAGTTGTCTGATCTTATTAGAAAGGGATAGATTTGTGATTTTAATCAAGGGGAAGTTATCTTCTTTGCTCGTTTTATGCTGTATTATCGGGCTTGGCTTTTGTTCTTATAACAGTAGAGAAAAATGTAGATCTACTAAGGGGCTACTTCAATCATCATCTGTGGTTTTGTTTGATGGCTAAAGGACCGATAGAAAATTACAGAAAATGATCCCACAGATCCTGTGTTACCATGGCAACTGGGACCAATTGCTAGTACACAGTACAGTGCTGTAGCTGGTCTCACGTCAGAATTGTTCAGACTTCTCGGGGAAAATGAGGAGTGCTTTCATCTTGGATTTTTCTGTGTAACAAAAATCAGAATCAAACATTACTCCATCTCCCAGAAAGATGCAGGAAACATCTAAAATGGGGTTGTCTCAAAGTGTGAATACTGTACAGGTGCATTGAAACACATTTGTACAGTAGCAGCATCACAGGCATGTTGCATCATATAAGAAGCATTCACAAGAAGAATGTACTGTAAATTAAACATAAATTCTATATGTTTTACAAGACTGAACTCAAAGCAAAAAAAAAGCAAAGTTAATTTTATTACAACTTGATCAAAATGATCATGGTGTTACTAAACTGTAGTGACTAGGGTTGTACTGATATATTCAAGAACCTAATGGTTGAAGGGAAGTACAGTATTGTGCAAAAGTCTTTGGCACGTATATTACGCTAGGGTGTCCTAAGACTTTTGCACTATACTGTAGTAGTTTTATGTATTGCACTGTACTGCTGCCATGAAAAAAAAAACAATTTCATTACATAGGTGAGTGATGATAAACTTGATTCTGACGTGGGTCTCTGTTGTGGACTGAGAGTGGGAAGGGGGCATGGAGAGGGGAATCATAGTTGGAAAAAGGAGAAGGGAGAGGGGACAGAGCAGGAAGCACCAGAGAGACCATTCTGTAATAATCAATACTTTATACTTTATTGTCGACAAACAATTGATACGAGCATACAATCATCACAGCGATAAACCAAATGTTTGGAATCAAATGACCTTGCCTGGTGTCTCATGGCTGAGTGTGTCACACCCGTGTAACCCCTACTCCCCCCCCCCCCCACAAGCCCCTGGCACTCCTTCTCTGCCACCTAACCCCCACTCCTCCCACTGTGCGCCAGCCTCACCATTCCCTACATCTTTTGCTGCCACCACATGTACAAACTCGCTCTCTGCTCCGTGGTGCCAAATACAGTACAATGCAAAAGTCTTAAGTACTCATTATATGTATGTGTAGCTGTTCTTGAACCTGAGATGTGGGACGTCAGGCCTCTCCACTTCCAGCCAGATGGTAGCCGTGAGAAGGTACATTTTAAGATGTCTAGCAGCTCCTCTTCTGTAAAGTGGACTCTCTCAGTGACATCACCATTAACTTTCCAGAGCTCCCTAGCATCCATGTCTTTCTCCATTGAAAGAAGTATATTTACAGAAATACAGAAACATTTGTTCGAAAGCCTCACCTATCCCCAATGTTCCCTCTACATTGTGCACCTGTGTGTGCACACATCTTTTGCTACTAGCGCAAAAAGGTATTTAAACTATACATAAAAGGTTGTCACCCTCCAGCTCAATGACGTGTTAAGTATATTTCACGATCCATGTTTCCTTATCCACAGATGGTCTTGACAACATGGAGTTTGCGATGATTTGTCTGCAGATTTTAGAACTGGCTTCTTTATACAGTTTTTATTGAAGAAATTATTGATTCACTGTGCTGAATAACAAAGAAGCAAAGGGCATTAAGCGCAATAGAACTGCTAGTAAACTTACAGCAGTTTAGCTTATTGATCCAGTAGAAACTGCTACACCGAAAGCTGATGCGGTCAGGAATGTGCAGCTACAAGAAGTATTTATGTACAATAGAGAAACTGATGTTACCTACGTGATTTGTTGTGATGCAAAAGTTGCTGGAGAATTTGCAAGTGGGAAGAAGTGGAGTGATATTTGTAAACTTGACTTTTTAAGCCATCATTTTTCAAACAAATCATGTATGGACGGTGAGCAAAAGCAATGGCAAGAAAATCCTTCATTATCCGCTACAAGCCGGCTACTTATGTTTTGTGAGGGCAGATGAATGAGAGCAAAAACGATCAAACCCAGAGGAGATCAAAGTTCTTATTGACAGTGTTTTGTTAGCTTTTAAAATGAATACCTCTATATATAAAATTCAGTGCGCATATGTTGTCACTGGGCAAAAAATTGCACAGCGTAAGATTTTTGTGCACACTGGTCATTACAAATTCAAGGGAACATTGTTCTTTTCCTGTGTCTCCACACATGGATGATCTTATTGATAGTTAAGGGACCCTGTTCTCTCCTTGGTTGCCATTATCATGCCCATAGAATCTCTTTGGATTCAGCTTGACCTTATCTGCCAAACTACCTCATGTCCCCTTTTTGCCTTGTTGTTTTTCCCCTTAAACAGACTCCTACACTGCCTGTAATCCTGAATAGGTTTACTTGATCCCAGCTCCCTATACCTGACATATACCTCCTATTTCTTAACTAGGACCTCGATATTTCTTGTCACCCAGTATTCCTCACCTTGCCAGCCCTTGCCCTTCATTTTACCATGGACATGTTGGCCTTGAACTCATGCCATTTCACTTTTAATGGCCTCCCCCCCCCCCTCGCCGCACCAGGCATACCTTTACCTGCAAACAGCCTCTCCCAATTAACATTTGAAATTTCTTATCTAATGCCCTCAAAATTGACCTGACCGCAATGTTGGTCTTTAACACGGGGACTCATCTAATCCTTTTCCATAACCATGTTTGTGGAAACGAACAGTTTAAGTTTGACTACCTTTCATTAGAACAATCAAAATGTGAAAAAGAAACATGGCACTCTCTTACATAATAAAATGTAAGGTGGGACCTGTACAAGAGAGACGGGTTACACCTGAACTACAGGGCTAATATCCTTGCAGGGAGGTTTGTTAGTGCTATTGGGGAGGATTTAAACTAGATTTGCAGGGGGATGGGAGCCAGAGTGCCAGAGCAGATAGTGGAGAGGGGGTGAAAATAAATGATGTTAAAAGTTCATGCGAACTCACAAATAGAAGGGTTGTGTGTGGAGGTCATGGAACCTTTACAGATTGAAGTGGAGGAGATACTTGCTATCTTGAGGCAAATCAGAGTAGATAAATCCCCAGGACCTGACAGAGTATTCCCTCGGACCTTGAAGGAGACTAGTGTTGAAATTTCAGGGGCCCTGGCAGATATATTTAAAATGTCGGTATCTACGGGTGAGGTGCCGGAGGATTGGAGGGTAGCTCATGTTGTTCCGTTGTTTAAAAAAGACTCTTAAAAGTAATCTGGGAAATTATAGGCCGATAAGTTTGACATCGGTTGTAGGTAAATTATTGGAAGGAGTACTAAGAGATAGGATCTACAAGTATTTGGATAGACAGGGACTTATTAGGGAGAGTCAACATGGCTTTGTGCGTGGTAGGTCATATTTAACCAATCTATTAGAGTTTTTCAAGGAGGTTACCAGGAAAGTGGATGAAGGGAAGGCAGTGGATGTTGTCTACATGAACTTCAGTAAGGCCTTTGACAAGGTCCTGCATGGGAGGTTAGTTAGGAAAATTCAGTCGCCAGGTATACATGGAGAGGTAGTAAATTGGATTAGACATTGGCTCGATGGAAGAAGCCAGAGAGTGGTGGTAGAGAATTGCTTCTCTGAGTGGAGGCCTGTGACTAGTGGTGTGCCACAGGGATCAGTGCTGGGTCCATTGTTATTTGTCATCTATATCAATGATCTGGATGATAATGTGGTACATTGGATCAGCAAATTTGCTGATGACACAAAGATTGGAGGTGTGGTAGACAGTGAGGAATATTTTCAGAGTCTGCAGAGGGATTTGGCCCAGCTGGAAAAATGGGCTGAAAAATGGCAGATGGAGTTTAATACAGACAAGTGTGAGGTATTGCACTTTGGAAGGACAAACCAAGGTAGAACATACAAGGTAAATGGTAGGGCACTGAGGAGTGCAGTAGAATAGAGGGATCTGGGAATACAGATACAAAATTCCCTGAAAGTGGCATCACAGCTAGATAGGGTCGTAAAGAGAGCTTTTGGTACATTGGCCTTTATTAATCAAAATATTGAGTATAAGAGTTGGAATGTCATGGTGAGGTTGTATAAAGCATTGGTGAGGCTGAATTTGGAGTATTGTGTGTAGTTTTGGTCACCAAATTACAGGAAGGATATTAATAAGGTTGAAGGAGTGCAGAGAAGGTTTACAAGGATGTTGCTGGGACTTGAGAAACTCAGTTACAGAGAAAGGTTGAATAGGTTAGGACTTTATTCCCTGGAGCGTAGAAGAATGAGGGAGATTTGATAGAGGTATATAAAATTATGATGGGTATGGATAGAGTGAATATAAGCAGGCTTTTTCCACTGAGGCTAGGAGGGAAAAAAAAACAGAGGACATGGGTTAAGGGTGAAGGGGGAAAAGATTAAAGGGAACATTAGGGGGGGCTTCTTCACACAGAGTGGTGGGAGTGTGGAATGAGCTGCCAGATGAAGTGGTAAATGTGGGCTCACTTTTAACATTTAAGAAAAACTTGGACAGGTACATGGATGAGAGGTGTATGGAGGGATATGGTCCAGGTGCAGGTCAGTGGGATTAGGCAGAAAAATGGTTCGGCACAGCCAAGAAGGACCAAAAGGCCTGTTTCTGTGCTGTAATGTTCGATGGCTCTAACATTTATTGC
This sequence comes from Mobula birostris, assembly GCF_030028105.1. NCBI lineage: Eukaryota > Metazoa > Chordata > Chondrichthyes > Myliobatiformes > Myliobatidae > Mobula > Mobula birostris. Next base: position 206,950,444 of record NC_092372.1, read on the forward strand.
TAATCAATATACAGTATCTCATTAATAAAATGCTTGTCCAACAGAACATTTCTGACCAGTTATGCCAATTGGATAAGAAAACTTGGCAACTCTGACTGAGTGCTCAGTAGCACTACTACCAATTACTGCTGATAACCTTGATGTCTTGATGAAGGAGCTTGGCCTGGAACTTTATGCACTGGAGAACTGTATAAACAAACCATGCAAACTCTTCCATCCACACATCTAGATGTGGCCCCCATCTATAGTTTTATAAAGCTGCAACATAACTTCCTGACTCTTGAACTAAATTCTACTAAATGCACGCCTTATCAACCATCCTATCAATCATTTTCAGGGAGCTATCTCTTGGACCCTAAGATCCCTGTGTTCACCATTGTTAAGGACCCTGCCACTAACAGGGTACTGTCCTTTTACATTTGACCTCACAAACTGCAACACCTCGCTCTTGGCCGGACTAGGTTCCATCTAACACACATCAAAATTGCTGGTGAACACAGCAGGCCAGGCAGCATCTCTAGGAAGAGGTACAGTCGACGTTTCAGGTCGAGACCCTTCATCAGGACTAACTGAAGGAAGAGTTAGTAAGAGATTTGAGAGGGGGAGGGGGGATCTCCCATCCACTGCTACCAACCTTATAGTTCCCACACCTCGCACTTCCCGTTTCTACTTCCTACCCAAGATCCACAAACCTGCCTGTCCTGGCAGACCTATTGTCTCAGCTTGTTCCTGCCCCACCGAACTCGTTTCTGCATACCTCGACACGGTTTTATCCCTCCTTGTTCAATCCCTTCCTACCTATGTTCATGACACTTCTCACGCTCTTAAACTTTTCGATGATTTTAAGTTCCCTGGCCCCCACTGCTTTATTTTCACCATGGATGTCCAGTCCCTATATACTTCCATCCCCATCAGGAAGGTCTCAAAGCTCTCAGCTTCTTTTTGGATTCCAGACCTAATCAGTTCCCCTCTACCACCACTCTGCTCCGTCCTTACTCTTAATAATTTCTCCTTTGGCTCCTCCCACTTCCTCCAAACTAAAGGTGTAGCTGTGGGCACCCGTATGGGTCCTAGCTATGCCTGCCATTTTGTTGGCTTTGTGGAACAATCTATGTTCCATGCCTATTCTGGTATCTGTCCCCCACTTTTCCTTCGCTACATCGATGACTGCATTGGTGCTGCTTCCTGCACGCATGCTGAGCTCGTTGACTTTATTAACTTTGCCTCCAACTTTCACTCTGCCCTCAAGTTTACCTGGTCCATTTCCAACACCTCCCTCTCCTTTCTAGATCTTTCTGTCTAGTCTCTGGAGACAGCTCATCCACTGATGTCTACTATAAGCCTACTGATTCTCACAGCTATCTGGACTATTCCTCTTCTCACCCTGTCTCTTGCAAAAATGCCATCCCCTTCTCGCAATTCCTCCGTCTCCACCGCATCTGCTCTCAGGATGAGGCTTTTCATTCCAGGACGAGGGAGATGTCTTCCTTTTTTAAAGAAAGGGGCTTCCCTTCCTCCACATTCAACTCTGCTCTCAAACGCATCTCCCCCATTTCACGTACAGCTGCTCTCACTCCATCCTCCCGCTACCCCACTAGGAATAGGGTTCCCCTGGTCCTCACCTACCACCCCACCAGCCTCTGGGTCCAACATATTATTCTCCGTAACTTCTGCCACCTCCAACGGGATCCCACCACTAAGCACATCTTTCCCTTCCCTCCCCCCCGCTTTCCGCAGGGATCACTCCCTACGTGACTCCCTTGTCCATTCGTCCCCCCCATCCCTCCCCACTGATCTCCCTCCTGGCACTTATCCTTGTAAGCGGAACAAGTGCTACACATGCCCTTACACTTCCTCCCTTACCACCATTCAGGGCCCCAGACAGTCCTTCCAGGTGAGGCGACACTTCACCTGTGAGTCGGCTGGGGTGATATACTGCGTATGGTGCTCCCGATGTGGCCTTCTATATATTGGCGAGACCCGACACAGACTGGGAGACCGCTTTGCTGAACACCTACGCTCTGTCCGCCAGAGAAAGCAGGATCTCCCAGTGGCCACACATTTTAATTCCACATCCCATTCCCATTCTGACATGTCTATCCATGGCCTCCTCTACTGTAAAGATGAAGCCACACTCAGGTTGGAGGAACAACACCTTATATTCCGTCTGGGTAGCCTCCAACCTGATGGCATGAACATCGACTTCTCTAACTTCCGCTAATGCCCCACCTCCCCCTCGTACCCCATCTGTTATTTATTTTTATACACACGTTCTTTCTCTCACTCTCCTTTTTCTCCCTCTGGCCCTCTGACTATACCCCTTGCCCATCCTCTGGGTTCCCCCCCCTTTTCTTTCTCCCCGGACCTCCTGTCCCATGATCCTCTCGTATCCCCTTTGCCAATCACCTGTCCAGCTCTTGGCTCTATCCCTCCCCCTCCTGTCTTCTCCTATCGTTTTGGATCTCCCCCTCCCCCTCCAACTTTCAAATCCCTTACTCACTCTTCCTTCAGTTAGTCCTGACGAAGGGTCTCGGCCTGAAACGTCGACTGCACCTCTTCCTACAGATGCTGCCTGGCCTGCTGCGTTCACCAGCAACTTTGATGTGTGTTGCTTGAATTTCCAGCATCTGCAGAATTCCTGTTGTTTAGGTTCCATCTGCCATTTCTCCATCCATGTCTGCAACTGATCTATATTGTGCTGTATCCATAGGCAAGCTTCAATGCTGACCCACAACACCACCAGTCTGTATTATCTATAATTTCTCCTGGACAATGTAATAATAAATCCAAGTGTTCAAGTTCAAAGTACATATATGTCACTATATACAACCCTGAGATTCATTTTCCTGTGGGGCATATTCAATAAATCACAATAATCATAATAGAATCAATAAAAGACCACACCAATAGAGTGGACAACCAGTGTGCAAAAGTCAAAAAAACTGTGCAAATACAAAAATAAAAAAAAATAGAAATCATAAAAATAATAAATAAATAAGCAACAAATGGTGAGCTCATAGATGAAGAGTCCTTGAAATTGAGTCCATAGGTTATGGGAACATTTCAATCATGGGTGAGTGAAGTTGAGTGAAGTTATCCCCTTTGGTTCAAGAGCCTGATGGTTGAGGGGTAATAACTATTCCTGAACCTAGTGGTGTGAGTCCTGAGGCTCCTGTACCTTCTTCCTGATGGCAACAGTGAGAAGAGAGCATGACATGGGGGTCTTTCGATGGATGCTGCTTTCCTGTGACAATACAATTCCCCTCTTTATCTAATTAATACGTATGAGGATTAGAAAAAAACGAAAGGACTAAGGTTATGTAAGCAACACACACAAAATGCTGGAGGAGCTCAGCGGAGCAGGCAGCATCTATGGAAAAGAGTAAACAGTGGACTTTTCGGGATGAGACCCTTCATCATGACCCAGAGGGGTGTATTATGGTAATATTAACACAAAATATTATCAAAAATATTTAGTAATAAAACCTAGTGTTGCCTCACCTGGGAGAGCTTTTTGGGGCCCTGAATGGAGGTGAACGGGCAGGTGTAGCACTTTGACTGCTTGCAGGGTTAAGTGCCAGGAGGCAGATTATTGGAGAGGGACAAAAGGACTAGGGATCATTATCTCCAACCCCAGATTAATCAGCTACTGACTAACTCTGAGATGGCAGTTTACAAAAAGTAATTGAATCTGGTGACATGTGCCACATATAAAATCAGAAAATGCTGGAAACACTCAACAGGTCAGATAGTGTCTGTGGAGTGAGAATCAGAATTAACATTTCAGGTGAGAGACATCTGATGAAGGTTAGCACGACAGTGGCTATATTTCATTAGGAGCTTGAGGAGATTTGATACGTCACCAAAGACACTCACAAATTTCTACACGTGTATGATGGAGACCATTCACACTGGCTGCATCACAGTCTGGTATGGGTGTGGGAGCAGGGCTGGGGTTGCTACTGCACAGGTTCGAAGTAAACTGCAGAGAGTTGTAAACTTAGTCATAGGCACTAGCCTCCATACTATCCGGGACATCTTCAAGGAACAATGCCTCACAAAGGTGACATCCATCATTAATGACCCCCATCACTCAGGACAGGCCCTCTTCTCATCGCTACCATCAGGAAGGAGATACAGAAGCCTGAAGGCACACACTCAATGATTCAGGAACAGTTTCTTTCCCTTTGCCATCCAATTTCTGAATGGACATTGAACCCATGAACACTACCTCGCTACTTTTTTTATTTCTATTTTTGGCACTACTTACTTAATTTAACATATATACTGTATATATACATAATGTAATTCAGTTTTTTCTGTTATTATGTATTGCATTGTACTGCTGCTGCAAAGTTAACAAATTTCACGACATATGCTGGTGATATTGAACCTGATTCTGACATTTTAAATCTGTTTCTCTTTCGACAGCTGCTGCCTAATCTCGAGTGTTTTTAGCATTTTCTGTGTATAAAGATGAGAGATGTTTGTTGTTTATCCTCCAGCATCAGAGGAAGAGCAGTTTAAATGTCATGCCTCAGTGCTGATGTTACATAATGTCCAGTTAATTTTAACTTACTGTTCATTCTTTCTCTTCTTGCTTTCTGTACGAGTTGAAATAGACACCATAAGCATGGTGTCGAACTGAGTTTGCCTCAGTTATTTCTTTCCAACACTTGAACCTTTAAAATGAACTTCCTGATAATATTTAGAATGTGAAGAGGAATTGAACTGGTAATATGATAAACACAAGAGATTGTGTAGCTGCTGGAAATCTTAAGAAGCACAAACAAGGTTCAGAAGGAACTCAGCAGGCCAGCAGCATCTATAGAGGGGAACACACAGTTGATGTTTCGGGCCCAGACCCTTCGTCAGGACTGGGAAGGAAGGGGCCAGAAGCCAGAATAAGAAGGTGTGGAAGTAGAAGGACTACAAACGGGCAGGTGAGGATGAAAGTGGGTGCGTGGGTATGAAGTAAGAGGCAAGAGGGGATAGGTAGAAGTGGTAAAGGTCTGTTCTCTCCCAACAGATTATTTCTTCTTCTTTAGTTCTTTATCTCTTCTACCTATCACCTAGTTTATTATTTCATTCTCCTTAGCCTCCCCACCCACCTGGTTTCACCTATCACCTGTCAGCTTATACTCCTTCCTCTCCTCCACCATCTCGTTCCAGCTTTGGGCTCCTTCCTTACCAGTCCTGACGAAGGGTCCTGGCCCAAAACATTTACAGTTTATCCCCTCCATAGATGCTGTCTGACCTGCTGAGTTCCTCCTGGTAATATGATAAAAATGAATTTGATATTGAAATTAATTAGGAGGAAATCAGGTGAAACAACCTAATCTGAAGCATTAGAACTGTAGACAAAGCCATCTTAGATACAAATGGGTTTAATACATATTTGGTTTCCAAGAGAGGGACTGGATTAAGAATGAAGGGTGAAAGAAGCTTCTTTCAGTTGATTAACTTTGCCATCTAAAAAACCATGTCCTTATGTAGTGGCGTGTGTTGATCCGATAGAAATGACCTGAACATTTTGAGTGTCAAGGAGATGTAGTGGTAAGCGTACAAGCACAACAAAGTAACTTAAGCCAAATTTAGTATCATCAAACAGAAGGCACAAATAAACTACATTAAATGCTACATAGTAAGTTACAAAGATTTCCACAAAGATTTCAAGGCTCATGATTCGTCGTCTCCTCTTGATTGTCGCTGTTGTTGGGGGATCTCCAGATCGTGAAACCACCTGGGGTCCGGGTCCTAGGCACCGATCGCAATTCCTCCAGTCTAGGTGAAGTCCCACGAACTGAGGGAGAGGTGCCTCAGCAAATAAGGGTTAAATCTACAAGCATAACGAGATACACAGGGATAGACAAACATTTTGATCTTTTGTTTTTGTGCCACTAACGCAGCATGATTTCTTTTATTCAAGCAATTCATGAGTTTATCAACAGATGTCCTGTTGGTACTGCTGTCTGAGGCCAGAAAGAATCCAGTTGCTATCAGCAAACATTTAACAGACCTCCACTGTTTAACTTGTACAGGCACCTTCATACTGTGAACTCACAAAGAGTTAAAGTGTCACTTGGAATTGTTCAGACTTTCATCTAATATTTTACAAAATTTAATGCACCACCGCACACCTTATAAATGAGCTATTTGGCTTCCATTAAGGGGAAAAGAATGCATTGGCTTCAGCAACATTTAGGTAAACTTGGGATACTTTGCCAAATAATCAAGTCGAGTACCGCTAATTGATAACTCTTGTTGTGTGTGAACAGTTTGCAACTCACACATTCCCCGAACAAGATTTCAGGACCATAATTACAAATCAACATTAATGAATAAGACAACACTCAGCCTGAAGTGATTGTGTGGGTGTGAAAACTGGCAACAATTTGGGAAATCTTCTTCTGCAGCTTGTCTGATTTTCGGGAGGGAACGTTGGAGGGTGAAAAAAAAACAGAATGCTGGGGGAAATCATCAGGTCAAATAGCAACTGTTGAGGTAATAATTGTATCTTAAAGTTTCAAGCCATGACACTTTATTATTTGTGGACGATACAAAGCTAGGTGGAAAGAACAGGTATTGTTGAGGAAGTAGAAAGTCTGCAGGACTTTGACATATTCGGAGAATGGGTAAAGAAATGGTAGACAGAAATCAGTGTATGGACATGCATTCTGGTAGAAGGAATAAAGATATAGACTGCTTTCTAAACAGGGAGTTAATTCAGTAATCATAGGTGCAAGGGGACTTGGGCAACCTAGTGCAGGATTCCTTGAAGATTAACTTCTAGGTTGAGTCAAAGGGTAAGAAAGGCAATTGCAATGTTGGTATTCATTTCAAGAGGACCGGAATATTTTTTGGAGAACACTCAAAGGGCCAGATCACCTAATTCTGCTCCGATGTCTTATTGTCTTAAAGAGGGATAATAAACCAATCATGATGGAATTGTGGAGCGGACTCAATGGGACAAGAGGTTAAATTCTGCTCCTATGTCTTGTGTCTTCTGATCTCCTAAAAACAAGGATGTAATGCTGAGGCTTTGTAAGATATTTGTCAGACTGCACATGGAGTATTGTGAGTGGTTTTGGGCCCCTTACCTAGGAGAGGATGTGCTAGCATTGGAGAAGGTCCACTGGAAGTTGAGAGTGATCCCGGAAATGAAAGGGTTAAAGTATGAGGAGTATTGGATAATTCTGGGTCTGTACTTGCTGGAGTTTAGAAGAGTGAGGTGGTGTAGTGGACCCAGCCGGCCGGTGGTGTAGTGGCATCACCACTGGACTTTGAGGCGGATGGTCCTGAGTTCGAACCTGGCTGGGTCCCAACCTGAACAGCAGCAGCAGTATCACCTGGGTAATTAATGGTGGTACCTGATGTGGTGGAGACTGTTAGATAGACACACAGAAGTATAGTGAATGGTCAGGTACGGATCTTATATAGACAAAAGAGGTTTAATGTAATTCAACATTGTGTTCAGCACAGGCATCATGCACCAAAGGGTCAGGGGGTGTCCCTGTATTTTATTGTTCTATATTGCAGTACATCGGGAATGAGATGGAGGCTGGAGGATGATAGGAAGAACGTTGGTGTATCTCCTCCCACCGTTCTTACTGTAATGATACATTCCCTTTTTCTCAAGTAATCTGTCTATGCCATCCACATCTGTTCTCAAGATAAGGCTTGCTTTTTAGAGTTTCTGAAATGTCCTCCTCCATCCAGAAATGTGGTTTCCGGTCTGTCAGAGTTGATGGAGACTTCACACATATTTCCCCCCTTTTCCCTTATGACTTCTCTAACCCCCTCTCCCCAGGCAGAACAGCAATATCAACACTCTATCAGTCCCTGCTCCTAACACATCATCCTCTGCCATTCTTTTCTGCTCCATTTCAATCCCACCAGCAGACACATCTTCTCTTCCTTTCTGCTTTCCGCAGGGACCACTATCTTTGGGATTTCCTCATGAACTCATTCACCCATCCCTGTCCACTGGTATTTTCCACGACAAATACCACCCCCCCTCTATCACCATCCAGGGACCTAAATAGCCCTTCCAGATGAGACCAAAGTTCACCAGCACCTCCTCCAACCTGGTCTACTCCACTCAGTGCTCACCTTATGAAACCAAACATTGACTAGGCAACCATCTGCAGAGAATCTACACTCTGTCCACAATGGACGTTTCAGGGTTCCAGTGGCATGTCATTTTCACTTTACTTCCCACTTCAAAACTAATTTGTTTATCCTAAGTCTTCATCATTGCTGTGGAGAGCCCAAACTCAAATTGGAAGAATATCTCATATTCGGCTTGGGCAGTTTACACCCCAATGGTGTGAATATTGCATTTCCAGAGTCAGGTCTGGCATCTCATCCCTGTCATTCCCTTTCCCCACTCACTCACCTGCCACCCAGTTTTCTTTCTGCTTTGTTCTTTCCTCCTGTTTCCCCATACATCTCCCTCCCCTCCCATTCTCCCTGCCCCCCAACCACCCAACCCAACATCTCCCCATCAGGTCCCGTCTGCCCATCACTATTCCCCATCTGATGCCACCTACCATCTACCAGCCTGTGTCCAGCTTCTTGCCCCATTAACCACCCCTCTACCCCTGTATACTGCTATAGGTAATTGTTCCTTTTCCCTCTCAGTCCTGATGCAAGGCCTCAACCTGAAGTGCCAATTTACAGATTTTGGCTCCATGCCGTTTCATCTGTGAAGATTTTCCAGGGTTTTGCTCGTGATTCAGTATCTGTGGTCTCATCCATGGATTTCATAAAATTAACATCACAGCAATGAACAATTATGTTTAATGTGTCTTTATTACCAGTCTTGACCTCCTTGCACCACCTCTCACTCCTCCTCACCTGAACTTCCTGACAAATCCCTCTATACCTTCTTCCCTCATTTCGTTTCCTGTTCAATGTGCTATCCAAACACGTATCACAAGCCCAGTAACACATTGACTACATGTCCTTTCAGCATGAATTTTCTAAGGAGTGAAGGACTTTCATTTTTATGGCACCTATCACAGTCACATCATGTGTCAAGGTACACCACAGTCAATATGGTAATTTTCGGGGTGTAGGTAACAAAAAAACACATAGCTATGTCATCATCCTTTGGAATAACACCATGTGACCTTTAATGTGTACTCAGGGAAAAAAAAATCAGCACTTGGTTCAAAGTCTCATCTGAAATTCAGATTCTTCATTGCACTATCTCTTCAAGTCAATGGAATATGAATGTATATGCTCTGACACAGAGTTAAAGCCCGACACGCACCAGATCACTGCCAAGTTCTCTAGGGTTCTAAGTCTGGGAATTTTATTCATGCATTTTATTAGAGGATGACATTTTATTTTCTTACTTTGAAATCAGATGAAATTCTTGGATAGGTACCAGTATTTTGGTTTTCAGATCTCATCACAGCCTTGGTTCCTCCATGGATCAAAGAGCAGAATTTCAGAGTTGGGGTGTGAGTGACTGCCCTTGACGTTGAGGTAGCATTTTATCTAAATTCAGCTTCAAGATGTCCTGGTAAACCTGAACTCCAAAGCAAAAACATGCCAGAGAATGGAGTTTTACCTCACACAAAAGAAGATTGTTGTGGTGATCAGAGGTCAATCAGCCTAGTTCCAGGACATCACTGCAGGAGGTTAAGGAAGATGAAAAAGCCTGGGCTTTCCCAGATGTCAAAGCTGAGGTCATACCTACTGTCTCAGGCACATCCAAATGATTACAGTGTCCTAAATATTTCCTACATTTTGGTTAATATTTAAATTGTTGCATTGTAGAAAGGGCCAATATATTGCAGAGAGAAGTAATCAGAATCTAGGTGTTGTGGTGTGATGTTGCATTGAACTCAAATCACTGGGATCCAATCCAGACAGTCCCATTATTAACGATAAAATACAATACTGTACTGATCCTCTCACAGTCATAACACTTAACAGCAATCTTTTAAAATATATTCACCATCAGAACTCACTGAAAAGAAACCTCTATGTGTTTTATTCCTAATTACAAGCCAGAATAATTGCGACATAGTTGTAAGCTTTCCTTTCATCTCTTTTCTGAATTCACTGGATATCCTTGTCCCGTCAATTCGGTTCTAAAACAAGAAGCTTCGAGTGGAACTGACTTACCTGCTGCTTGTCCTGTCCACTGAAGCATACAAAATGGAAGCTGGAGTAGGCTATTTGGCCTATTGGCAGAATATAGTATTAATAGTAATACTCTTGGCAGTGTGGAGGATCAGAGGGATCTTGGGGTCCGAGTCCATAGGACACTCAAAGTTGCTATGCAGGTTGACTCTGTGGTTAAGAAAGCATTATGGAGCATTAGCCTTCATCAGTCGTGGGGTTGAGTTTAAGAGCCGAGAGGTAATGTTGCAACTATATAGGACCCTGGCCAGACCCCACTTGGAGTACTGTGCTCAGTCCTGGTCGCCTCACTATAGGAAGGATGTGGAAACCATAGAAAGGGTGCAGAGGAGATTTACAAGGATGTTGCCTGGATTGGGGAGCATGCCTTATGAGAATAGGTTGAGTGAACTCGGCCTTTTTTCCTTGGAGCGACGGAGGATAAGAGGTGATCTGATAGAGGTGTACAAGATAGTGAGAGGCTTTGATCATGTGGATGGTCAGGGGCTTTTTCCCAGGGCTGAAATGGCTAGCACGGGAGGGCATAGTTTTATGGTGCTTGGAAGTAGGTACAGAGGAGATGTCAGGGATAAGTATTTTATACAGAGAGTGGTGAGTGCGTGGAATGGGCTGCTGGCAGTGGTGGTGGAGGAGGAAATGATAGAGTCTTTTAAGAGACTCCTGGATGGATACATGGAGCTTAGAAAAATAGAGGACAATGGGTAAACCAAGGTAGTTCTAAGGTAAGGACATGTTCAGCACAGTTTTGTGGGCCGAAGGGCCAGTATTGTGCTGTAGATTTTCTATGTTTCTTTGAGCCTCTTCTGACACTCAATGCAATCATTGCTCATAGACTGGCTCAGTATCAGATTTCCACTTTCTTCCCATACCCCTTGATAACATTTATGGTCGCAATGTATCCAAATGTGTGGCATCAAAACATTCAGCATTCAAATCAACTTAAATAGAGTCAACATTACATAAATATAAACAGAATTTGTTGGCAGTTCGCTGTAGATAAAGCAAGATCAATAGCAGAATCAGGTTCATTACTACTGTGTGATATGGTGTGAAATTTGTTGTTTTGCAGCAGCATTCAGTGCGTAGACATTAAATTACTGTTCATTACAAAATAATTAGTGTGAAAAAAGGAATAATGACGTAGTGTTTATGGGTTCCGACTGGGACCATTCAGAAATCTGATGGCAGAGAGGAAGAAGCTGTTCTTGAAACATTGAGTCTGGGTCTTCAGACTTTTTTACCTCCTCCCCGATGGTAATAATGAGAAAAGGGAATGACTTGGATGGTGATGGATGCAGCTTTCTTGAGGTGCTACCTCTTGAAGATGTCCTAGATGGTAGATTGGGTTGCGCCCATGATGGGGAAAGCCCCAGCACATCTTCTTTCTCAATGTCTATATGCGCAAGCTCTTCAGTCCACTGTAAGTCATCCTTGCAATTGCCAAGGTCTTTTCCCTGGTGAATACTGAAGCAAAGTATTCATTAAGTACCTCTGCTACCTCCTCCGACTCCATGCATACTTTTCCACTATTGCAACTGATTGGGTCCTATTCTCACAAGGCTGTTCTGCTTACTGTTCATAAACTTGTTGAATGCCTTGGGGTTTTCTTTAATCCTGCTCACCAAGGCCTTCTCATGGCCCCTTCTGGCTCTCCTAATTCCATTTTAAGCTCCTTCCTAGCAACCTTGTAATTTTCTAGTGCTCTACAGTACCCAGTTTCTTGAACCTTTCGTAAGCTTTTCTTTTCTTCTTAACTGGATTTTCTACATACCTTGTACACCATGGTTCTTTAATTCTACCATGCTTTCCATGCCTCAATGATACATACCTATGCAGAACTCCATGCAAATGTTCCCTGAACATATGCCACATTTCTGCCATGCATTTCCCTGAGATCATCTGCTTCCAATTTATGCTTCCAAGTTTCTGCCTAATGGTACCGTATCATATTTCCCCCTACCCCAATTAAATGTTTTCCCAAATTGTCTGCTCCTATCCCTGTCCAATACTTTGGTGAAGGAGATAGAGTTGTGGTCACTACCTCCAAAATGCTCTCCCACCAAGAGATCTGACACCTGACCAGGTTCATTTCCCAATACCAGACCAAATACAGCCTCTCCTCTAGTTGGCTTATCTACATAGTGCGTCAGGAAACCTTCCTGAACACACGTAACAAACTCTACCCCATCTAAACCCCTTGCACTAAGGAGATGCCAAACAATACTAGGAAAGTTAAAATCTCCTATCACAACAACCCTATTATTATTGCACCATTCCAGAATCTGCCTCCCTATCTGCTCCTCGATATCCCTTTTACTATTGGGGGGGGGGTCTATAAAAACACCCAGTAGATTTATTGCCCCTTTTCCTGTTTCATTGCACATCTGTGTAAGTACTCAGTGGCCACTTTGTGAGGTATCTCCTGTACCTAATAAAGTGGCCACTAAGTGTATGTTCATGGTATTTTGCCCATCCACTTCAAGGTTTAATGTGTTGTACATTCTGAGATGCTGTTCTGTACACCACGGTTGTAATATGTGGTTATTCCTTGAACCAGCTTGAACCGGTCCGGCCATTCTTCTTGTATGTTTATCATTACAAAGAAGAGAAAGTCTGCAGATACCGGAAATCCAAGCAACACACACATAATGCTGGAGGAACTCAGCAGGCCAGGCAGCATCTGTGGAACAGAGTAAACAGTCGACATTTTGAGACAAGACCCTTCATCAGGACTCACAGAAATGGTGCTCACTATATGTTTTTTTTGTTTATCGCACCACTCTCTGTAAACTCTAGAGACTATTGTGCTTGAAACTCCCAGGAGATCAGCAGTCTCAGAGGTACTCAAATCACCCCATGTGGCACTAACAATCATTCCACAATCAGAAACCGTTAGGTCACATTTCTTCCCCATTTTGATGTTTGTTCTGAACAACTATTGAACCTCGTGACCACATCTGCTTGCTTTTATGCTTTGAGTTGCTGCCACGTCACTGGCTGATCAGATATTTGCATTAACGAGCAGGTGTACAGGTGTACCTAATAAAGTGGCCACTGAGTGTATACTTGTGTATGTAGTAATAAACTTGAGTTAAACTCAACTTTGAAACACTTATGGGTCTTTATAGTTATCAGACTATTCTACAAATGGTTGTCTTTTACAGTGTTCGGCGGCACTGTGCATTTATATTCCAATCTAAAATATTTCTCCTCTTGCCACATTGATTAAATTAATTTTATTCATGCAGGCAGACTGTGAGCTGCAGTGACATCAATGTTGTAATAAGCCCAGCGAGTCAAGATTATTGCAGTCGCCTTGTGTGGGGAGAGGATAAATAATAAAGTGCAATTTATATTCCACACTTGACCATAGCTGACAGCTCAAGCAGGAACGTTGTGAATATGCTGTAATTAGTTTTGTGACTAGTATATTGATCATCTCCCAGTGCTCCTTTCTGAGTTTTCAATGACTAATTCAAACTAAAATCATTAATGTTAGGTGACAGTGCTTGCTTTCAAGCTTGTATATGCGTGTCACTTTGATACACTTAACCCCTCTCCGTGCATTAAGTTCTGCATCGCTATTTATGGAGATTGAGTTCCTATACGTCAACTTAAACTGAAAGGTCCTTCATTTTGTGTGATGATGAATATGTGACGATGTGTTTTATTCCCCTTTCTTTATGTAGACAATGCTATAAGAGGCATATAGAACTTCAAACAATGACTCGGTAAGCTTCCTGTTGTTTTTTGCAGATGGAATATTTGGGAGGTGTGAGCTGGTCACGGCGATAGACGTATTCAAATACGAAGTTTTGCCAAACGATCTTCAGCGCCTCCGTGATATCCTACAGGAACTGTCCCTTAAAGGTACTCATTAAGTAGGATGTTTGTCTTTTTAAACAGCAGCTTTTAATATGACTCCAGTTATGCGTCACCCTCTGTTGGATTGTTGATATATTTGGCAAAAGTCACATATATCCTAACAAGTCTAATAACTTTTCTAAATCACTTGATTGGTTGTAAAGCACTCTGGAATGGTCTAAGTAGTGTGGAAATTGCAATATAAGTTTAAAATCTTCATTATGTGTTACAGAGAAATGAAATTTGAAACAGTTACAGTATCTGATCAGCATCTATGTGGCTCGTGCATTCATGCTGCTGCACAAAATAATTGACTTAATCATCATTGGATTTAAATACTGCTTGACAGGTGAAAACAAGCTGATTACCAGCTGAGTGAATGACACTTCACTATGTCTGAACAAAGGCTGCTCAGCTGCGGGAACCCACCAATTCCAGGATGAGGCAGGTCAGGCAATCCACGGATGTAAGCAATGAATAGCCAGATTAAAACTAGTCAAAATTAGCAATGGCATTTTAGTAATAAACAGTTTGAGAATTTGAACTCTTGGCTTTCAACTAACTGCCTAGCATGTAGACCATTAATTAAGCCCTATGCAATAACTTCTCTCAAAATCAAGCATGGCTCTCTGTGCTAAGCCCATGAATAAAAATCTGGTGATCACAAACAGTAATGGAAAGGCAGCTAATGACCAGCATCTGGTACAAATTCACTGACTCCACAACCAACATGGACACATTTCCTCTCATCCCCTTTGTAATTGGAAGTTTTTATCCCAAGACTGTTAGTCGCTTCCACCCTGGTTCCTGTAAGAAGACAGTGCCATTTTACATACATCCTTTGGACCACTGAGGCCATCAGCCACCCATTACACTAATCCTAATTTATTCTCCTCACAATCCCATTAATCCATTCTATCCTGTTGATTCTAATGCTTTCCTACAAACCAATCAGTACATGTGCGTTTGGGATATGCGAAGAAACCAGAGAAACCATGGGAAAACTGGCATGGTCACAGGGAGACCATGGACAGCACTGGAGGTCAGGGTTGATCGTGGGTCACTGGGACTGTGAGGCAGTAGATGCGCCGGTGCCACCTCTGTCCCCCTTCCTGTAATATCTCCAGTGCAATTGTTCTGCCAGGGTTGCCTTTTATACCAGTTCTCCTGAGTTATCTTCCTTTTCACTCACGCAAGGATTCTCCTCTATTCTGGAGCTCTCCAACTCTCTTCCCCTATTTCAGTTCACATTCTCCCAGAACTACAATAGTTCCCTTTGTCCTCATCTCCCACCACACCTTGTTTTACTGTTGTCAGTTCTCTATTTCCCCCAGATTGGCCACGTGTTGGCGTGTGGCCGAGTGGTTAGGGCGTCGGTCTAGTGATCTGAAGGTCGCTAGTTCGAGCCTCAGCTGAGGCAGCGTGTTGTGTCCTTGAGCAAGGCTCTTAACCACACGTTGCTCTGCGACGACACTGGTGCCAAGCTGTATCGGCCCTAGTGCCCTTCCCTTGGACAACATCAGTGGTTGGAGAGGGAAGACTTGCAGCATGGGCAACTGCTGGTCTTCCATACATCCTTGCCCAGGCCTGCACCCTGGAAACCTTCCAAGGCGCAAATCCATCATCTCACAAGACTAACGGATGCCTGTATATATCTTTCCCCCAGCTTGTGGAACTTGGCCACATCTGCTTTTAATATTCCTTTGTGAATCCCTGATTCAATAGTTCCATTTAGTGTCAGAGAAATGTATGCAATATACATTGTGGAATTCTTGTTCTTCACAGACATCCACGAAAACAGGAGTGCCCCAAAGAATGAGTGACAGTAAAAGCGTTAGAACCCCAAAGCCCCCCCACTCACCCTCCCATTCACAGACAGCAGCAAAGCAACGACCCTCACCCACTTCCGCAAAGAAGCATCAGCACCCTCCGTCCGCCAAGCAAACAATAGCGAAGCCCCCAAGAAAGACCATCTTCTGCAATACAACAAAAACTAATCGTTCACTCGACAATTTGACACATCACAGGCTCTCTCTCTCTCTCTCTCCCCCCCTAATAAAGGGATAAAGGGAAAAAGAAGTGTCCCCTTTCACAGCAAAGGGTGAGACATAACAAAACAACTTGCTGATTTACGGTGTAAAAAGTCTGTCACACAGCTTTTTTTTCTGAGTTCTCCAACCAGAGAATCGGCAACAAACTCTCATCCACCAATGAAAGAAAGAGAGAGAGAGAGAGCGAGAGTGCGCGATTTACCAAGTACGGAGCCTCCAACAGCCAATCCGCCGTTCCCAATATTCCGTTCTCTCCTGCGACTCTTCATTTGGCGACACTGGCTTAGAATTGGCCCCACCACAGGGCCACGAAACCTCGGAAACCTGAAGGCCTGCTCGCCTTCTAGGCCGCATCCTTCGGATTTTGAAAACTGGCTGGTCATGAGCCCCCGGGAGTGAGTCCCACCAGTGCAAAGAGCCGAAGTTTGAGTGCAACTCCAGATCAGGGTCTTCAACAGAACACCATCCCCCCTGAAAAGGAAAAACAAAGACATCAAAGGTAGAAATTAAGCTGTCCTCATTGGTGAACTCAAAGCTGTCGCTATTGAGCACCATCGTAACTCCGTCTCATCTATGAAAATCCACTGCTTAATCACCCCAATATCCCTTCGCAAAGCACCTTTGTCCCAAAGCACAGGAAGTGCAACAACTGCCCTTTTTCCACCAACTAAGACAGCTTCCAGATGCAGCAAAGCTGGGCTTGCACAACTTTTGAGTGAGTATCAACAGCCTGCTGGAGGAACGCAGTGGGCCAAGCAGCATCTGTGGAGAAAAGGAACTGACAATGTTCTGTCAACATGGCCAGAACATCCAGCGACACTTCCAGGCTGCCCCCGGCACATCCTTAGCATGACAAACACGAGCAAATCTTCAGATGCTGGAAATGCAAAGCAGCACATGCGAAACTCAGCAGGCCAGGCTGTCGACGTTTCTGGCCAAAATGGGACTGAGGGGAAAATAAAGGATCCGCCATGATTCAGTGGCAGAGAAGACTTGATGGGCCAGATGGCCCAATCTGCTCCTATGCCGTATGGTCTAATGGATGAGAGAGAAGCCCGGAACAGTGGCAGCAACGAGGACAGGGACACCAGGTACCTCTGCATGGTGGAAAGTGTGGGGCGTAGAATGTGGCAGGACAAGCAGTCAATTGAATGCGAGTACCTGGGGTCCTCAGTGGGTCCGAATCGAGAAGCTTGAAAATGGATCAGGTGGCACAAGATGGCAGCAAAGACAAGTTTCCAGGAAGGGTACGTGGCTGTGGTAGCAGATCTTTAGCTTGTGTTGCTATTAACACTAAAGACACATTTCACTGTATGATTCGATCTACACATGATGAATAATTGAATCTAAATCTGAATTAATTCTTTAGGTTCAAACTCTGCATCAGGAGGTTTGATACTGCAGATTCCAGCATCTACAGTCTGTTATGTCTCCATTATTTCAAATGATGTATTGATTTCTTGTGTTGTGGTTTCCTTCAAAGACAACGCACATTGTGTGACCACATTGCAGAAGAGATTCGTTCTGTCCTTAGGCTGAGCTTACAGTCACTTTAATTCTCGTTTCCATTCCTTCTCTGACCTTCTTGTCCTTGGCCCCTCTTGCTATCCCAGTGAAATATTTTACCACTTTAAATCTTTGCTCACAGTGGGTCAGGCAGTATCTGCAGTGGGAAGTGGACATTTTGGGTTGAGGCCCTTCATCTGGACTAAAGAATCAGAATCCAGATGAAGACCCAAACATCGACTGCTGGATTCCATGCACAGGTGCTGAGTTATTCCAGCAGTTTGCATCAAGCTCCAGATCTCACCATCAGCCGCCTCTCGTGTCTCCACTTGGAGTCGTCACCACTACTTTCTGACCCCTCGACAATGCATTCTAGGGGTGCCAGGCACTGCAGCCAATCTCATGGGATACACATTTCTCACTTTGAACCTTCATTTCCTCAAGAAGTATTTACAGATACACCATAAAGAAGTGCCCTGTATGGATGCATCACAGCTTGGACTGGCAAATGCTCTGCCCAAGGATCTGGTTTTAATTCCTGCCACTGTCCGTAATAAGTTTGGGGCTTCTCCCTGTGACCGCGTGTTTCCTCTGGGTGCTCTCATTACCTACCACATTCCAAAAGTGTACAGGTTAGTAGGTTAATTGGTCACGAGTGTAATTGGATGGCACAGGCTCGATGGGTCTGGTAAGCCTGTTCTCATACTATATGCCTAAATAAACGGAACAAAATAAGACAGTACAATCCCGTCTATCAAGGAACCATCCTCCCCTTCAATGGCTTCATCTACACTACACTTCAGCCTGCTTTAGACAAACTGACAACAGAATCAAGGACCCTCCGCCCTGGGTCATTCTCCCTTCTGCCTCCTCCCATTTGGCAGAAGATACGAAAGCTTGAGAGCACGTACCACCAGACTCGAGGACAACGTGTATACTAGAGTTTTCAGACTCTTGAGTGAACCCCCCTCACAGGCCAAAGAAGCAGATTTTATCTCCCAACCTACACTGTTTCACTTTACTTGTCTATCTGTGTAACCCTCGGGTTCGGCCGACGGCATTGGTCGAGGGGAAGACAGCCTCCGGCCCCACCAAACTTGTGAAATCTCGTTTGTGTGGACGCTGTGTGATGTGTTACCCTGTTAGAAATCCGTACCACAAAATATCAGACAGTACACCATATACAATTAAACGATTGAGCTTTATCATTCTTAATTTGACTGTAAGGTTAGTCGAGAAAACAAAAGACAAAGGGCCCATTTTAATGAAACAGTCTAATGTGCACGTTGGAGCTCACGGTTTTCCGTCCATTTGTTCCTCATCGATCTCCTCCAAGTTTCGTCGACTCCCGGACCCTCACTTCAAGTCCACTCCGTCCTGCGGTCTACCAACTTTCCACTCGCATCTTCTCTCTTCATTCCTCACTGACAAAAGACTGAGAACATGTCCTCTCAGACATACAACGAAGAAACAGCACTCCCCTCATTGGATGGTGCACATTCCAAAGCCCCCGTTATCTCTAATCATAACCTTAACACTGCTGCTGCAGAGAAACCATTATGTTAGCAGTGAAACGTTTCCCAGGGCGTTACACTCTTCCCCCTACCAAGTTTAGTTATTGCCCTCATGACTTTGAGATAATTTGCCCACAAAATCCAACCCAGGTGTAAAAGGCAGTGACATAGCTCCCCACAACAGTAAGGGCCACACTCTGTTCCCCCAGTGCTACATAGGTCAGCCTGTCCGGTGGTCTCCTAGTTCTCTGAGACCTCTGTTCCCCCTTATCCACCTCTTCATGTTCCAACACTATTGGGGATACTTCTGGTCTCCCTTTTTGACTGCTGACCAAATGGTACTGATACCCAGGTCACCTCGCTGAGCAGCTTCCACTTCCCCAGGACTCAATTCCGGGAACTGGTTTGTCTTCATAGCAGTCAGGGTACAGTAAACTTGTGGAATGCCACCATCAGGAGCTGCCAGTTGATCCACTGCTTGAACCTGCCCTTGCCTTCCGTCCGCCTTCACCGTGATGGCAAACTGGCACATGGCCTTCACCCCCGGGACAGGAACACTTTCCCATTCTTCGTCCCTGACCAGCCCCTCATGCACCCATCGGGACAAAGCATCAGCATCAACGTTCCTGCTTCTCGGCCAGTACTTCAGGCTGAAATCATCGGCAGACAACGCCGCCAACCACCGATGGCCTGTGGTCTCCAGTTTTGCCAAGGTCAGGATATATGTTGGGAGATTATTGTCCATCCTCACCTCAAACTTGGCAGCATAGAAGCAGTCACTCAGGACGGCAGAGCAGCAGTGGCTGGAGTTTATGCAAGAAGTGAGGAAGGTGCAAGACAGATATATTCCAAAAAAGAAAAAATTTTCGAATAGAAAAAAGATGCAACCGTGGCTGACAAGAGAAGTCAAAGCCAAAGTTAAAGCAAAGGAGAGGGCATACAAAGAAGCAAAAAATAGTGGGAAGACAGAGGATTGGGAAGTTTTTAAAAGCTTCTAAAAGGAAATTAAGAAGGTCATTAAGAGGGAAAAGATTAACTAGGAAAGGAAGCTAGCAAATAATATCAAAGAGGATACTAAAAGCTTTTTCAAGTATATAAAGAGTAAAAGACAGGTGATATAGGACCAATAGAAAATGATGCTGGAGAGATTGTAATGGGAGATAAGGAGATAGCGGAGGAACTGAACGAATATTTTGCATTAGTCTTCACTGAGGAAGACATCAGCAGTAAATCGGACACTCAAGGGTGGCAGGGAAGAGAAGTGTGCGCAGTCACAATTACGACAGAGAAAGTACTCCGGAAGCTGAATAGTCTAAGGGTAGATAAATCTCCCGGACCAGATGGAATGCACCCTCGTGCTCCGAAGGAAGTAGCTGTGGAGATTGCGGAGGCATTAGCAATGATCTTTCAAAAGTTGATAGATTCTGGTATGGTTCTGGAGGACTAGAAGATTGTAAATGACACTACACTATTTAAAAAGGGGGTAAGGAAGCAAAAAGGAAATTATAGACCTGTTAGCTTGACATCGGTGGTTGGGAAGTTGTTGGAGTTGATTGTCAAGGATGAGGTTACGGAGTACCTGGAGGCATATGACAAGATAGGCAGAACTCAGCATGGTTTCCTTAAAAGAAAATCCTGCCTGACAAACCTATTACTATTTTTTGAGGAAATTACCAGTAGGCTAGACAAGGGAGATGCAGTGGATGTTGTGTATTTGGATTTTCAGAAGGCCTTTGACAAGGTGCCACACATGAGGCTGCTAAACAAGATAAGAGCCCATGGAATTACAGGAAAGTTACATACGTGGATAGAGCGTTGGCTGATTGGCAGGAAACAGAGATTGGGAATTAAGGTATCCTATTCTGGTTGGCTGCCGGTTACCAGTGGTGTTCCACAGGGGTCCATGTTGGGGCCACCTCTTTTTATGTTGTACATCAACGATTTGGATTATGGAATAGATGGCTTTGTGGCTAAGTTTGCTGATGATACAAAGATATGTGGAGGAGCCGGTGGTGCTGAGGAAACAGAGAGTCTGCAGAAAGACTTGGATAGATTGGAAGAATGGGCAAAGAAGTAGCAAATGAAATACAATGTTGGAAAGTGTATGGTTACGCACTTTGGCAGAAGAAATAAACGGGCGGACTATTATTTAAATGGGGAGAGAATTCAAAGTTTTGAGGTGCAATGGGACTTGGGAGTCCTCATGCAGGATGCCCTTAAGGTTAACCTCCAAGCTGAGTTGGTGGTGAAGAAGGCGAATGCAATGTTGGCATTCATTTCTAGAGGAATAGAGTATAGGAGCAGGGATGTGATGTTGAGGCTCTATAAGGTGCTGGTAAGACCTCACTTGGAGTACTGTGGGCAGTTTTGGTCTCCTTATTTAAGAAAGGATGTGCTGACATTGGAGAGGGTACAGAGAAGATTCACTAGAATGATTCCGGGAATGAGAGGGTTAACATATGAGGAACGTTTGTCCACTCTTGGACAGTATTCCTTGGAGTTTAGAAGAATGAGGGGGGACCTCATAGAAACATTTCGAATGTTGAAAGGCATGGACAGGATGGATGTGGCAAAGTTGTTTCCCATGGTGGGGGAATCTAGTATGAGGGGGCATGATTTAAGGATTGAAGGGCACCCATTCAGAACAGAGTTGCGAAGAAATCTTTTTAGCCAGGGGGTGGTGAATCTATGGAATTTGTTGCCATGGGCGGTAGTGGGGGCCAAGTCATTGGGTGTATTTAAGGCAGAGATTGATAGGTATCTGAGTAGTCAGGGCATTAAAGGTTATGGTGAGAAGGCAGGGGAATGGGACTAAATGGGAGAATGGATCAGCTCATGGTAAAATGGCGGAGCAGACTTGATGGGCCGAATGGCTGACTTCTACTCCTTTGTCTTATGGTCCATTTCAACGCCAGAAACTCGAACTTGTGCGTGGGATAGTTTTTCCTCAGAGGGCGACAGACTCTGGCTGACAAACACAACAGGTCTCAACCTGGTGCCCTGATCCTGATACAGGGCACCCCCTAAGCCCTCTCTGCTGGCATTATTATGCAGTACATAACGGCAAAAGCCAGCACAGGCGCCTGGGTCACCATCTCCTTCAGCGACTGAAGGGGCTCTTCATATTCTGCATTCCAGCTTGGTCCAAGAGGCTCCAAAGGGCTAAGATACTCTTTAGCCCCATCTCCTTTTGTCCTCCTTCCTTTCCTCCCCAAGGGAGGGTAACCACACAGAAGCTAATTCAACAGGTGACTCACTTTTGCATAGCCCTTCACAAACCTCCGATAGTAACCATAAAACCTGTGGAACGAGCGCGAACTGCTGACAGTCTGGGGCCTTGGCCAGGTGCTCACCACCTCTATCTTAGATGGACTCCATTCTGTGAGACTATGTGCCCAACATAGTTAACAGACATCTTGCAGAACTGGCACTTGTCCAGGGAAAGTTTTAACCCTTCAGCTTTCAGGCAGCCCAGCACCTTCAGTAGCCTCACTTCATGTTCTTCCAAAGTGGACCCAAACACTATGAGGTCATCCAGATACACCAATATCTCAAGCCAGTTCATATCCCTCACCATTTTCTCCATGACCCGCTGGAAGGTTACAGGAGCTCCCAATATTTTCTGGGGCATCCCTTTCAACTGGAAGAATCCCAGTAGATATATAAATGCTGTCTTCTCTTTGTTAGTCTCACTCATGGGGACCTGGTAATATCCACTCCTCAAGTCCTGCACAGTGAACCACTTTGCACCACTCAGACAAGCCAGCAGATCTTCAATCCTTGGGACCATATACTGGTCAGGGACAGTACGCCTGCTCAGAGTCCTATAGTCCACACACATTCTTCCTGGCCACTACTATTGGAGACACATAGGGGCTTTGGGACTCAGTGATGATCCCAGCTTCCTTCAACTTACACAAATGCTGTTGCATGTCCTCCACCTCTGCAGGGGTCAGTCGCCGCGACCTCTCTGAACAGGGTATCCTTGGTCACCCAGGTGGTGTGATGAGTACTCTTGGAATGACCCCCATCAAACTCGTCAATGGAAAAGACACCCTCTCGCATCAATATCTTCTCTATGAACTTCCTCTTCCAACCCGTAGGAACTGGGGAGTCCCCGAAGATGAATGACTCAGTGGTCAACTGAGGGTTTGCAGAGGGTTTTTCCTGGCTTGTCTTACCGGGATGCTAGACATTACCGTCACCGGGAACAGATGTGCCAGGGGCATCCTCTGTTTGAAAGTGACCTCCCTCTTCATAATGTTCCTGACGATCACTGCCAACCTGCTCGCATGTACAATCATGGGCTTCTGCAGTTCAGGCCTCACCAGTACCACAGCAGGAAATCCTGACTCCCCCTCATGGTCTTCCAGAGCGTCCGCTAAGAGGGCATCGCCCTCAGGCATTCAGGGAAATTTGGGGGTGTTTGCTGACAATTTTAACAGTACTTAACAGGTGAATTAGCAATTCATCCGATGTACTAATATCTACCCCACTCAACACACACACATTAGTTACCGGTAACCCCGTGGAGGCACACCACCACTCCACCCTGGCAGCATCCATACCAGCACAGACTTAAACACCCAACCCACTGGTTCAATGCTCAGGGCAATCACACAGATTCAACAAAATCATCCCGGACGATCCCCCACAATTGTAACCCTCAGGTTCAGCTGGCGGCGTTGGTCTAGGGGAAGACAGCCTCTGGCCCCGCCAAACTTGTGAAATCTCGTTTGTCTAGGTGCTGCATAATGTGTTGCCCTGTTAGCAATCCGTACCACAAAATATCAGACAGGACACCATATGCAATTAAACGATTGAGCTTTATAATTCTTAATTTGACTATAAAGTTAGTAAAGAAAACAAAAGACAAAGGGCCCATTTTAATGAAAGAGTCTAATGTGCACATTGGAACTCACGGTTTTCTGTCCATTCGTTCCCCATCGATCTCCTCCAAGCTTCGTCGACTCCCAGGCCCTCACTTCAAGTCCACTCTGTCCTGCGGTCTACCAACTCTCTCCACTCGCGTCTTCTCTCTTCATCTCTCGCCGACAAAAGACTGAGAACACGTCCTGTCAGACATACAACGAAGAAACAGTACTCCCCTCATTAGATGGTACACACTCCAAAACACCTGTTATCTCTAATCATAACCCAAACACTGCTGCTGCAGAGAAACCATTACATTAGCAGTGAAACCTTTCCCAGGGCATTACACCTGCAACACGAGACTCTGCATCTTGTCCATTAGACTACCTTAATGTACTTTTGTATGGAATAGACTTTCTGGATAGCACAGAAAGTAAATCTTTTTACTGTATCTCCATACATGTAGCAATAATAAACCAATTCCAATTTGACAGAGGGAAAGTTTGTCTGGATGTTTCCCCTCTGAAGAAATAAATTTGAGGCAAAAGCCAACTATCAAGATGAACTGCATCAAGAATATCTCTGCACAGCACAAATATCATATTGCAAGACAAGAGTCCATGGACATCTTGGTCCTGTGTTGTTTACATCCGGCAAATCTGACAGCACCTCATGTAAGACAGATTGCCCTCTGTAAGATGGCATTTATTTCTCTGGAAGGCAATAAAGAAAAGTTATAAAGGATTTGAGATATACGAGACCTGATAAAGGGTCACAGCCCGAAACATCAACTGTTTACTCTTTTCCATAGATGCCACCTGGCCTGCTGAGCTGTGTGTTTTGCTTGGATTTCCAGCATCTGCAGATTTTCTCGTGTTGTAGATATGGAAAGTTTCTTCCTCCAGACGGTTAATTTGATCAACTATTCTAGTTAGCCCCCAACCCTGCTCCCTCTGATCTATTAACTCAGTCACTGCCTTGCACTGTAAACTCTTTAAACCAAATTACAATACTGTTTACATTGAAAATACATGCTGGTATTTATGAATTTAATAACGATATTAAAAACATTTATAAAGCACTTTTCATACAGACGATGTAGTTTATAGTGACTTACAATGGGATAAAGTGCAAACATGAAAATAAAATAAAAATAAATATGAAAGCAAAAGACTAAGTTGTTAGTTAAAAGCAAGATTAAATATGTAGGTTTTGAGCTGGTGATTAAACGTGTCGACTGAGTCTGTATCCCTTATAGTCTTAAGTATTGAGTTCCACAGTTCCGGAGTGTAGTTCAGAAAAGCTGACCTGCCAATTATCTTTTGAGGATGATTGTTTCAATTTAAGAGACAAACGAAAGAAAACCTGAGCGAGCAAGCAGGGCTATGAAACAAAAACAACCTGTGATGTACTCCAGTCCCGGATCATTAAGAGCTTTAAAAACAAGCAAGAGAACTTTTAGAACAATTCTAAAAGATACAGGAAGCCAATGCAGAGTAGCTAGGACAGGGGTGATATGTTCCCTCATCCCGGTTTTGGTTAAAAGTCTAGCGGCAGCATTCTGAATGAGTTGAAGTTTGTCAATAGGTTGCTTTGGAAGGCCAGTAAAAAAGAGCATTGTAGTAATCTAGTCAATTGCATAATTATTTATTCACAATTTATTTAATATCCATATTTTAAATTCTAAACTTACTTTTATATAATTATTTATTCTTAATAATTGTTGAGTGTTGTTATTTTTTGTTGCATGTCATGCTAACACATCACAGCATATTCCTCATACATACATATAGATACAGTATACAGTATATAGTGAATAAAGTTGATTCTTGAATTCTGGGAACAGCATGAGATATCATCCAGTCAGACCGATGTATTCTAAAAGAGTGAGAGGAAGCCAAAGATAAAGGCAGGTGCCAAACTTTAAATTCACATGAACTGACAATGGTCAGAAGCATCTCTCTGGACAGAAGCCAGTGAGGGGATTAATCAACATCCCAATGCCCATTGCTGTGACTGAATCAACGTTTCAGTGGAGTACAGCCAACATCGTTGGTACAAGCAAGGAGCTCTCTGTTTGTTGGAATTAACAAACTATTCTGAATCAAAAGGGGTCAGAACCTATCTTGAAACCTGTGCTGGAGTTCTGAAAGCAGAAACAGTCAACAGATCACATAGACAGATGGAAGGAGAAGCTATCCTGTAAGTGGAATTTGGATGAGAATCAGAATCAGGTGTATTCATATGTCATGAAATTTGTTGTTTTGTGGCAGCAGTGCATTGCAGGACATAAAAAAAATCAGTTACAAAGGAATAAATGAATATTGCAAAGAAGGAATAGTTCATGGACTGTTCAGAGATCTGATGGTGGAGGGGAAGAAACTGTTCCTAAAGCATTGAGTGTGGGTCTTCAGGCTCTTGTACCTCCTCCCTGATGGCAAGAGTCCTTAGTCATGGATATCACCTTCCTGTGGCACCGTGTTTTCAACATGTCCTCCGTGGAGTCTGGGTTAGTGCCCGTGATGGAGCTGCCTGAGACTACAACCGTCTGCAACCTCTTTTGATCCTGTGCATGGGAGCCCCCATACCAGGTGGTGATGCACCCAGTCTGAATGCTCTGCGTGGTGCATGCAGCGTGCTAGATGTTGCAGGATCTCACTTGGAGATATTCACAGTATTGATTGATTTTCGCCTCTGCTGTTCTGATGGAGGGCCTTCAACCGAAAGCTCTTCCCTCAGACGCAGCGTTTGAGTACTTTCAGCATTTTCTGTCTTTATTTTACTGCGCTCCTGGTGTTGGATCTGAAAAACGGCAACTTCATTGCTATTTAATGCAGCTCTATAAATATGCACTCCTGCATGCAGTAGGATAGAGTAGCCTGATACATGGAGAATGTGAGACGGGAGACCTGCAAAGCATGAGGTCAAATACAATCTACCCCGTGGTGTGACATTTTGTACTTCACACTTTTTTTCTGGCACTGATGTGCTGTTTTCCTGAAATGATCTCACAGTTCTTCATGAAAAATGATAAAAGAGGCGACTCCAAAATTACTGTAGCTTGCCTCATCATTAGGTGAAGATAACAGTTAAGATTGATGGTCATATTGTGGAGACAAACATCTATTTGCTGAGCAATATTTTCAGTGACATCCGATTCTGTACCATGGCAGTGCGTTGCTATGACAATGGCAGTTTGCGTCTATGCAAACATTATTAGTACAGACAGAACTAATGTGCTGAAAAGCAAACAGTGCTCAAATCTGGAGAGGTTCAAAGGATTTATCATCTTTCAAATTTCAGTCACTGCAAATAGAGTATTAGGATAATGCTGTAGATATTAAAAATCAAAAATTGAGAATGAGACCTTTTGGTATTGGGAAGTGGGGTGCAAAATGCACCGTGACACTGTCCTAAATCCTAGCCCCTGCTTTTGAAATGCTCTGGCTGTAAGTAGGATGTTCATTTTTTCCCTTGTTTGAAGAGACCATTCAGATTATTTAGCCCTTGATGCCTCTAAGAACATTCCTATCAGTCCCTTTTCTCCAATAGTAGTGTCGTGGCTCACACAACGCTTCACAGTACAGGTGAACTGGGTCCAATTCTCACCGCTGCCTGCAAGGATCTTGTACGTTCTCCCCCTGACCACGTGTGTTTCCTCCGGGTGCTCCGGTTTCCTCCCACAGTCCAAAGACGTACTGGTTGGTAGGTTAATTGGTCATTGTAAATTGTCTCGTGATTGGGCTAGGATTAAGTCAGGGGATTGCTGGGCAGCGTGGCTTGAAGGGCTGGAGGGGCCTATTTTGCACTGTATCTCAATAAAAATAAATGATAAATAAATTTCCCTATAACCCATTCTCTGTTACGTGACCATCAACTATTCGCAGTTTCTCCATATTCTCTTCAAGCTTCTTGTATCCCTCTCCTAGTGAAAATCCCACTTAATGTTATATTTCAACCAGCAAATTTTAAAATAGGACAGGAGATTCTCATGCAAAGTCTTTGACAAATACTGTATGGTGACTATCTGGGTCCCAAGCACTGATCCCTGCAGTACAATTGTAGTCACCGTTTGCCAATCAGAAATAAGACTGTTATTTATCACACTGTTTGAAACCTATCCCAAATTGGTTTTCAGTCCATGTCAGTATGCTACTCCTGAATTTGTGTGTAACACATTGTTGACCAATCAACAGTTTGGGAGATTTCATCAAAAGCCTTCCGAAGTCCAAATGCATGCATGATCACTGAACTAATTGCTTCAGCGTGGGAAGGCAAAGACCTGCCGATGGATCTTTTCCCACCACTTTCTTTATTGTTTTTCTTCTTTATATTTGCAGTTAGAAATGGTAAGATGACGGCATGTTTATTTTCCTTTGTTAAATGTGTTTTCTATGGTTGCAAGACAGAACTTTGAGTACTGCATGTCTACCCAATCAGTGAGCAGCTTGTTGATCAGAGTGGCTCAATTGGGTATAGGCAGAGCCAGCTGTAGGGTCAGAAGAGCTGGTCAAGGTGTCGGAGGAGCCAGCCTGGGTTCGGAGGAGCTGGCTTGTATGCAGACCGTGTTGCTGCTTGCTTCTCAAAGGCATCGGAGTTGGTGCGCGACGGCGGAGTGCGTTGTAACAGTGGGTGATTGTCTTGGACATTTTTCTTGCAGTCGCAAGACCTTGGTGGACATTGATAATATGAGAGGCCGCAGGCCTGTTTCCCTTGTTTGGTGGTGTGGCAGGTGGTGGGGGACTTGCACAGCCATGGTTGTAGTGAGGACTAGGCCTCAAACTGTGGGCTTGCCTGCTGTTGCAATCCAGGAGAGGAGATGCCGGTTGGGGCCTGGCCTCTCTTGTTGGTGCTGCCCTCCGGTGTTTAATAGTTGGAATGACAGGCTGTACTGCATTTGTATGTTTGACTGCGCACTTCTGGGAACTACAGCAAAAAGTTGCGGATTGTGGGATATGTCACTCAGGGTCTTGAGATACATACGTGTTTTTTTGCATGTCTTTTTTTTTGCTTGGTACACCACTTTGGATAATGTTGGGGGGGGATGAACTAGCACAAGGAGGTCACAGTGGTCAATTCTCTGGTGCTGAGAATGGCTCTGTGGCTCAGTAGTAGAGCTACTAGGACTTGATGTTTCAATCCCTATGGTAAGTTGGCACTCTCGATGTTGGCAGTGGGTTTGGAGTGGTGACAAGGAGGGAGGGTAGGTACGTCATCGGGGTCATCAGGTGGGCACCCTCCTTCTTTGATATTTCGTTGATAAGCCCACAACGTCTCCAGAGGGCTCAATGGTGCTACCTGGCATCCCAGATACACCCCCCCCCCCCTGTTCCATACCCTCCTGCCTTCATCTTGCAGCCCAGTTGTTGCCTTTCCTTTTAATCCAAATCCAATTGCTGCCTTCTTCTGCTGCATTTGACAAGGACTTGATTGCTTGTTGGAGGGAGTGACCGCTCACCCCCATCTTCTTATGGGAAGTGGGGAGAAGAAGTGAACTTTGGTGATGGAGAATTGGTAGTTAGGGGAACAGAAAGGTTCTGTGGACAAGAACGAGATTCCCAGATGGTATGTTGCTCCTGGTGCCAGGGTGCAGGACATCTCAGATCAAGTCCTCAGCATTCATAAATGGGAGGGTGAGGTCCATGTAGGTACCAATGACATGGGTGGGAAGAGTGATGAGGTTCTGCAAGGTGTGTTCAGGAAGTTAGGTGCTAAGTTAAAAGGGCAGGGCCTCCAGGATTGTGATCTCAGGATTGCTACCTGTACTACATGCCAGTGAGGACAGAAATAGGAAGATCACACAGTTTAACACGTGGTTAAAGAGTTGGTGTAGGGGGGACGGCTTCATATTTTTGGATCATTGGGCTCTTTTCCAGAGAAGGTGGGACTTATACAGCAGAGATGGTTTGCACCTGCACTGGATGATGGTTAATATCCTAGCAGGAAGGTTTGCTGGTGCTGCACAGGGGTTTTAAACTAGAGTTGTATGGGGATAGGAACCAAAGTGCCAGAACAGATAGTGGAGAGGTTGTGGAGACAGATGATGTTAAAAACCTCCATCAAAGTCAGGAATCAAAAAGTTGGGCGTGGTACAACTAATGTCCAGATCTGAAAGAAGGCATGAAGTTGCTCTAGCAGACAAGGTGAAGGAGAATCTTAATACCTTCTACAAATATGTTAAGAGCAAAAGGATTGCAAGGGACAAAATTGGTCTTCTGGTAGATCAGATTGGTGATCTGTGCTTAGAACCCGAAGAGATGGAGGAGATCTTAAAATGAATTTTTTACATCTGTATTTACTCGGGAGATGGAAACAGTGTCTATAGAAGTGAGGCAAAGCTGCGGCAAGTTCATGGACCCTGTACAGGAGGAGGAGGTACTTGCAGTCTTGAGATAAATTAAGGTGGATAGATCACCAGGGCCTGACAAAGTGTTCCCTCGGACCCGGTGGGAGGCAAGTGCAGAAATTGCAGGAACCCTAGCAGAGGTACTTAAATCATTCTTAGCAACAGGTGAGGTACTGGAGAATTGGAGCATAGCTAATGTTATTCTGTTGTTTAAGAAAGGCTCTAAAAATAAACCAGGCCAGGGATTTATTTACAGGCCAGTAAAAGTTATAGGCCAGTGAGCCTGATGGGGTCGTGAAGCAAGCTTTTGGCACATTGGCCTTCAAAGATGGGATATTATGTTGAATTTGTTTAAGGCATTGGTGAGGCCTAATTTGGAGTATCGTGTGCAGTTTTGGTCGCCTACCTACAGGAAAGGTGAAAATAAGGTTGAAAGAGCACAGAGAAAATTTAGAAGGATGTTGCTATGACAAAGGACCTGAGTTATAAGGGAAAGTTATGACTTTATTCCTTGGAACATAGAAGATGGAGAGGAGATTTGATAGAGGTAGACAAAACTATGAGGGGTATAGATACAGTAAATGCAGGCAGGCTTTTTCCAAGAAGATTAGGCGAGATCATGGTTTAAGGGTGAAAGGTGAAAAGTTTAAGGGGAATATGAGGGGAAACTTCTTCATTCAGAGGGTTGTGAGAGTGTGGAATGAGCTGCCAGCACATGTGGTGCATGCAAGCTCGATTTCAACATTTAAGAGAAGTTTGGATGGGTACATGGACAGTAGGAGTATGGAGAGCTATGGTCCGCGTGCAGGTTGATGAGGGCAGACAGATTAGAAGTTTAGCGTGGACTAGATGGGCCCAATGGCCCACTTCTGTTGTACTTTTCTTTGATTCTATGACTCCTTTTTATTTTTCTGGCAATTTAAATAGATTTAGGTAATTTTGATAGACCTAGCCAGTGAAAACTGGACAAATGCTGCAGTAATGAAGGCAGCTGCATTTTAGGAACAGTGCCACAAAACGGCAAATTCCATCTCCCTTTACTTTAGTCCCCACTCTTGACTTGCTTGGCAATTCAGAGCCGGAACCTCAATTGGACCAGGCACATAAGAGGCTGTGTAATCTGTGGCAAGACCTTGCCTTTTGACTTTCAAAAGTTTATCTTCAAAGAAAAAAAAATAGGCAAAAGGCAAGTGCGTGAGAGCAAATCACGAACACAAGTGTTTCTGCAGATGCTGGAAATCCAGAGCAACTCACACAAAATGCTGGAGGAAATCAGGAGGTCAGGCAGCATCTATGGAGGGGAATAAGAAGTTGAAGTCTTGGCCCAGACCCTGCATCAGGATGGAAAAGAAGGGGACACAAGCCCAAACAAGAAAGTCAGGGAGGGGTTGGAGTATAAACTGGCAGGGGATACATGAAACCATGTGAGGGGGAAGGTATTGGGTGGGGGAGGAGGGATGAAGTGAGAAGCTGGGAGGTGATAGGTGGAAGGGGTAAAGAGCTGAAGAAGACAGAATCTGATAGGAGAAGACAGTGGACCATGGGAGAAAAGGAAGGAGGCAGGGAACCAGAAGGAGGTGATGAACAGATGTGGAGAAGAGAAAGGGTAAGAGGGAAGCCAGAATAGGGAATGGAAAAAGAGAGACTGGGGAACCTGGGGAGAAATTATTGGAAGTTAGAGAAATCGATTTACATGCCATCAGTTTGGAGGCATGATGGTACATGAGGTGATGCTCCGCCAACTTGAAAGTGGCCTCATCATGAGAATAGAGGAGGCCATCTGGAGGAAAGGTACAGCAATAACTCACTTTTTCTGGATAATCTTTCCAACCTTTGAATTCCAGCACTTAGAATAAGCACATAGGTTCACAGGAGTGGCATCATTTCTAGGTCACATAAAAGCCCAGTTGCTAATCTCTGCTGGTTCCTTTATTGCTGCTGCATTGTAGCCTCCAACTCTTGACTCGACTATACCTTCAGCTCGTGGACTGCAGTGGTTTAAGGAGAAAGCCCACCGTCACTTACCAGAGGCAACCGTGTACAAGAGATAAATGTCTTCCTTGCCAGCTGCTCCCACATCCAGAAAATGAACAGTAACAATGAAAAAAAACATACACTTTGTGATTCAAGTACATTTAGTAATTAAGTCCATAGTAATTAATCCTTTGGAATACAGGTGGTAAACTGTTTCCCAGTATACTGGAAATTGGAACAGTTAATGTGGCCTGATATATCATCCCTGCTGACTGCATGTTGCTATTGTAAGTGGATCAGATTGTAAATAGTCTGTATCTTTGATGGCTTTCATCTGCATTGGAGGCAGCAGAGCTATATGAGAGATTTGTAAACGTGCTTATCAAAGTTTGTTTGAACAGAAGGTCTAATAAGAGAAATTAGAAGGTGTTGATGTCTTTTAGCCTTTGTTTATTTGTGTGTTCCTCATCATGTGTTGGTAAATTTATGAAGAATGTAATTACCTGTCCCATACTCTTGAAATTTAAGTGGAACCACTAATACTACAATGTGATATAACTATAAAGCAAGAAAACTTATCAGCCCTGCGTACTCCTTTAGTCAATGTCAAAGGAAATTTATTATCAAAGTGCCTATATATCACCATGTTCTCCCTTGAGATTAAATTTCTTGCTAGCACTTACAGGAATATAAAGGAATACAATATAATTTATGAAAAACTATAAATGACAAAGTCTGCCAGACAACCAATGTGTAAAAGAATACAAAACGTGCAAATAATAAATAAATAATACTGAGAACATGAGTTGTCGAGTCCTTGAAAGTGAGTCCATAGGTTGTGAATTCAGTTGAGCATTGAGGTGTGTGAAGTTTCCACAATGGTTCAGGAGCCTAATGGTTGACGGGTATTAACTTCGTGAACCTGGTGATGTGAGTCTTAAGGCTCTGTACGTCCTGCCCAATGGTAGTAGCAAGTTGGTCGTAGGATGTAAAGCATCTTGTAGTGCAAGTGTAAAAATATCTACTGCCTTACCATATCATCCAAATGCATGAAACAATGAAGCAATTTGTGTTTGGGACCACTACCTTGCCTGCACCTAAACTGCTTCTATTAAGTCAAGATAGATTAAGTCCGTTGAATGAAAAGAGCTCATTCATTTCAACTGGCCAATGGCAGCATTTTGGATTCACCTAAACCTCCTCCCATGGTGATGGTGGTGGTTGGCCATCATGTCCAACGATGACAGAAGACCTGTGAGGGAAAGTTTCTAAAGAGGGAAAACCATTGCAGTGGGGCGCTCCCACTCTCTGAACTTCAGAAGCGGGGGTTCAGTGGTACAAACAAGCATCACAAACTGGGGTCTGAGAGGACGACCGTGACGTCTTCCGTGCCTTGTCATGCCTTAGTGCGGGCGAATGGTACTCAAGGGCTAGGCGTAGGATTAGTGCAAAATGGGTCCTTGATGATTAGCGTGTACTTAGTGAGCCTAATAATCTATTTTTGGAAGCACAAGAGGTTCTACAGATACTGGAAATTCAGAACAACACACACAAAATGCGAGAGGAACTCAGCAGGTCAGGCGGCATCTATGGAAATAAAATGATTCGATGGTTCAGGGCGAGACCCTTCATCAGGACTGCCTATTTTTATGCTGTGTTTCTTCACGATTCTATGAATATAACTTCCACCCCCTTCCATCCTCCTACTATATTAAGCTTTGTCTTAAATACCATGGTGTTAGTCTCATCCATTTGTTCCACGTTCTGACCACCCTCGGGCTAAAGAAGTTTCTCTTGAATTCCATCTTGGACTCAATAGTAACTTGTGGAGAAGGAATGAAATAGGTTTTGGCTGTGCCTCAATTACAAGCTTTCTAGTCAAAGAAATTACAGTTGATTGGGATTTCGAACAAACAACTCCCACCTAATGCTGAAGAGCATCACATCCTATCCTTAAGTGCACAGTTTTTAAATAGCATCAGTTGCGTGTGTTCCTGTTCACTGATAGTTGGTGAGAAATAAGCAATAAGACAATTCAGAACTGTTTTTGCTCACTGCAGTTTCAAGCATTGAGGCTTGGAGGTACCAAGAATAGCTGGGAGTTAAAATGAAACAATTTCACTACTTCAACAGGTTATGAACTACAAAGAATTTGATGATATTGACAATCATCTTGAATATTACAATGAAAATTAAGATTTGGAGGATACACTCATTAAAAATATTGTGCTTCTGGGGTGCCTAGACGCGACTCGATTATCAGCAGTACTCTCAATGGGTATGATTAAATATTCCTGTTTCAGCCTGATACATCTAAAAAGCACCACTGCTTCCAAGGTCAGTACAGTGAACAAAGATGTCTTAGTGCGTTTAAGCAAACTTTCATTGCTTAAAACTGATGGAAACAACACCAATTGTGGTTGGAAGCACCCACGTCGGATACCACGGAGGAAGGGCGGGTGCAGAGCGTGGTTACAAGTGCATTTAAGGAAATGGGGTTTTAAACTCCCTGTACCAACTATCTTGCTGGCAAATGTGCAATCTCTGGTAAATAATACACACAAAACAGCGCATCCTAACACCTTCACCATTATTTTGGGAGAATTTAACCAGGCCAGTCTGAAAAAAAATCACTAAACAATTCCCATCAACAGATCACTTGCAATACCAGAGGAAACCACACACTGGACCATTGCTACACCACCATCAAGAATGCCCTCACTTTGGGGAGGCTGATCAGCTGGCTGTACTTTTACTCCCTGAGTATAGGCAAAGACTGAAGACCGCAGCACCAGCAGTGAGGACCAAGAAGGTTTGGACAAGGGAAGCACAGGAGCACCTACAGGACTGCTTTGAATCAGTGGACTGGACTGTGTTCAGGGATTCATTTTTGAACCTGGATGAGTATGCTGCAGTTGTTACTGACTTCATTAAAACCTGTGTGGATGAGTGTGTGCCCACAAAGACTTACTGTACATTCCCAAACCAAAAGCCGCGGATGAACCAGGAGGTACATCGTCTACTGAAGGCTAGATCTGTGGCGTTCAAGTCTGGCGACCCAGGACTTTACCAGAAAACCAGGTATGATCTGTGAAGGGCTATTTCAAGGGCAAAGAGTCAATTTCAGACGAGGTTGGAGGTGACAATGGATCACGGCAACTCTGGCAGGGACTGCAAGACATTACCTCCTACAAGGCGAAACCCAATAGCATGAATGGCAGCAATGCTTCACTACTAAATGAACTCAACGCCTTCTATGCCCGCTTTGAAAGGGAGAACACAACTACAGCTGTGAAGATCCCTGCTGCACCTGATGACCCTGTGATCTCCGTCTCAGAGGCTGATGTTAGGCTGTCTTTAAAGAGAGTGAACCCTCGCAAGGTGGAAGGTCCAGATGGAGTACCTGGTAAGGCTCTGAAAACCTATGCCAACCAACTGGCGGGTATTCAAGGGCATTTTCAACCTCTCACTGCTACGGGCGAAAGTTCCCATTTGCTTCAAAAAGGCAACAATTATACTAGTGCCTAAGAAGAATAATTTGAGCTGCCTTAATGACTATCGCCTGGTAACACTCACATCCACAGTGATGAAATGCTTTGAGAGGCTGGTCATGACAAGACCAAGCTCCTGCCTCAGTAAGGACCTGGACCCATTGCAATTTGCCCATCGCTACAATAGGACAATGACAGATGCAATCTCAATGTCTCTCCACACAGCGTTAGACCACTTGGACAAAACAAAAACCTATGTCAGGATGCTGTTCATCGACTATGGACTGGAATCGACTGTGTGCAGAATCAAAAAGGGTAACAAATACAGTACTCAAAGTGTTATATCTCAGTGCATGGAGTATATGAAATAAGGTGGATGATCTTGTTGCACAATTACAGAATGTCAGGTACGATGTTGTGGCCATCACTGAATCGTGGCTGAAGGATGGTTGTAGTTGGGAGCCGAATGTCCAAGACTACACGTTGTGTCGGAGGGATAGGAAGGTAGGCAGAAGGGGTGGTGTGGCTCTACTGATTCAAATCAGTAGAAAGATGTGACGTAGGATCAGAAGGTGTTGAATCCTTGTGGGCTGAGTTCAGAAACTGCAAGGGTAAAAGGACCCTGATGGCAGTTATATACAGGCCTCCCAACAGTAGCTGGGATGTGGACCACAGATTACAACAGGAGATAGAAAAGGCGTGTCAAAAGAACAATGTTATGATAGTCATGGGATATTTCAACATGTAGGTCAATTGGGAAAATAAGGCTGGTAATGGATCTCAAGAGAGTAAGTTTGTTGAATGCCTACAACATGGCTTTTTAGAGCAGTTTGTCATTGAGCCGACTAGGGGATCAGCTATACTGGAGTGGGTGTTATGTAATGAACCGGAAGTGATTAGGGAGCTTAAGGTAAAAGAACCCTTCAGAGGCAGTACCGCAATATGATTGAGTACAACTTGAGATTTGATAGGGAGAAAGTAATATCTGATGTCGCAGTATTTCATTTGATTAAAAGATATTACAGTGGTATGAGAGAGGAGTTGGCCAAAGTAAATTGGAAGGAGATGCTGGCAGGGATGACAGCAGAGCAGCAATAGCATAAGTTTCTGGGAAAAATGAGGATGATGCGGGATAATTGTATTCCAAAAAGAAAGAAATACTCAAATGGCAAAGTAGTACAACCGTATCTGACAAAGGAAGTCAAAGCCAATGTAAAAGCAAAAGAGAGGGCATACAACACAGCAAAAATTAGCGGTAAGATAAAAGATAGGGAAACTTTTGAAAACCTACAGAGAGCAACTAAAAGAATCATTAGGAGGGAAAAGAAATATGAAAGTAAGCTACGAAACAATATCAAAGTGGATAGTATAAATTTTTTTTCAAGTATATTAAAATAAAAGAGAAATGAGAGTGGATATAGGACCGCTAGAATATGAGGCAGGAGAAATAATAACGAGGGACAAGGAGATGGCTGGTGAATGAAATGAGTATTCTGCATCAGTCTTCACTGTGGAAGACACTAGCAGTGTGTCAGATGTTGAAATGTGTGAGGGAAGAGAATGAGTGCAGTTATTATTACAAGGGAGAAAGTGCTCAAAAAGATGAAAGGCGTAAGGGTACTTAAGTCACCTAGACCAGATGAACTGCACCCTAGGGTTCTGAAAGAGGTAGCGGTAGAGATTGTGGAGGCATCATTAATCTTTCAAAAATCATTGGTGCCAGAGGACTGGAAAATTGCAAATGTCACTCCACTCTTTAAGGAAGGAAGAAGGCAGCAAAAAGGAAACTATAGGCCAGTTATTTTGACCTCAGTGATTGGGAAGATGTTGGAGTCAATTATTAAGGATGAGGTTATGAAGTACTTGCTTACACAGGACAAGATAGGACAGCATCAGTATGGTTTTCTTAAGGGAAAATCTTGTCTGACGAACTTGTTGGAATTCTTTGAGGAGATTACAAGTAGGATAGATAAAGGGGATACAGTGAACGTTGTATATTTGGACTTTCAGAAGGCCTTTGACAAGGTGCCACATGTGAGGCTGGTTACCAAGTTAAGAGCTCATGGTATTATAGGAAAGTTACTAACATGGTTAGAGAATTGGTTGATTGGTAGGAGGCAGCAAGAGGGAATAAAAGGATTCTTTTCTGGTTGGCTGCCAGTGACAAGTGGTGTTCTGCAGAGGTCGTTGTTGGGACAGTCTCTTTTTATGCTGTATATAAATGATTTAGATGATGAAATAGATGGTTTTTGTGTCAAGTTTACAGATGATATGAAGATTGGTGGAGGGGCAGGTAGTGCTGAGGAAATAGTTGGGCTGCGGAAGGACTTAGACAGATTAGGAGAATGAGCAAGAAAGTGGAAAATGAAATTCAATGTTGGAAAATGCATGGTAATGCACTTTGGTAGAAATAAATGTGTAGACTGTTTTCTAGGCAGAGAGAAAGTCCAGAAATCTGAGATGCGAAGGGACTTGAGAGTCCTTTTGCAGAACATCCTAAGGATTAACTTGCAGGTTGAGTTGATGGTGAGGAAGGTAAATGCAATATTAGCGTTCATTTCAAGAGGTCTAGAATACAAGAGCAAGGATGTGATGCTGAGGCTTTATAAGGCACTGGTGAGGCCTCACCTTGAGTATTGTGAACAGTTTTGGGCTCCTCATCTAAGAAAAGATGTGCTGGTATTGAAGAAGGTTCAGAGGAGGTTCACAAGGATGATTCCAGGAATGAAAGGGTTATCATACAAGGAACATTTGATAGCTCTGGGTCTGTACTTGCTGGAAATTAGAAGGATGAGGGGGATCTCATTGAAACCTTTCAAATGTTGAAAGGCCTAGACAGAGTAGATGTAGAAAGGATGTTTCACATGGTGGTGGAATCTTGGGCAAGAGGGCACAGCCTCAGAATAGAGGGGCATCCATTTAAAACAGAGATGCAGAGGAATTTCTTTAGCCGGAGGGTGGTAAATTTTTAAAAATTTATTACCACAGGCAGCTGTGGAGGCCAGGTCATTGGGGGTATCTAAGGCACAGCTCGAAAGGTTCTTGATTGGATGTGGCAACAAAGATTACGGGGAGAAGGCCGGGGTTTGTGGCTGAGTAGGGGAACAGAGGATCTGCCATGATTGAATGGTGGAGTAGATTTGATGGGGCAAATGGCCTAATTCTGCTCCTATGTCTTATGGTCCTATGGTATATGGTGACACATACGAGCTTTGATTATAAAGTTGGAGTTTGAACTTTGAACATTGAGATTGTAGAAAAGGAGATATCAATTTATTGAGAATATGGAATCCTGATGGAGCATGACAGATGTTGAGATGATTTTACTCAGGGGAGCCTCAGATGAAATGGCATAATTACTAAGTAAAGGATAGTTATTTAAAATAGAGGTAATCAACATTTCTTTTCCCTGATGTTGGTGAATCTCCGTAATTCATTACCTCAGAGGGTTGTGGAGGGAAGAAGCTAGATCATTGGAGATATTGAGAGAATATGGAGGCAATTTTTAGAAAGACTGAGGAATTGAGAGCTATGTGGAAGTGGTACAGAAGATTAGTTGAGGCCAGCATTGATCAGCCGTGATCTTATTGAACGGCAGGACAGATTTGGGGGGCCTGCTGGCCTGTTCCTAACTTCTTGTTTTTTCTTGTACAGTTTGCAACCTCAGACATCCCACCCTGCAAAAACTCATTTCAGGGAGATAGCACCCCCACCTCCCGCAACCCCATGCTCCCCCGCCCCGCCCCGGTCGACCTCCAAGGGTTCAGTCCGTGTCAATGAATTTGTTAATTTTGCAAGACGTCAGATTCACAAGTGTTTTGTGAGACAGCTGACTTCTGAATTCTGTCTTAATGTGACGCACCATGCTGAATGCCCTTTCTACATCACAATTAGAATTTGGCAGCACCTAAATCAGCTTCATCAACTGGCAGAGCTCTTTGAATCTCAACTGCCCTGTGCTCACAGATTTTACTTTGGACTGGTTCCCCCAGAACTCATCAACTGGCAAACTTTTGTAGTTTGGCACCAGTCCTTCAAGTTTAGTTGAGACATAATCCAGGACTTCCAAGTGGAGTTGTTCTCTTGCATCTGCCTTGATCACATTTGAAAATCTCTCTGCCAAAATCAAAATCTGCTCTGGATTCACCGCATCTTGGCTCTCTGTATTGACCACTGACAGATTTTTCAAGATTTGGTCTCTCATTGGGAACTTCTCCAAGACTTTTTGAAAGCACCTGACATAGAATGCTCTGGCATCTTTGATGAACTGCTTTGTCTTGTAAGGAGGGGATCTCTTGCGCTTCCTCGCTTGGCAACTGCCTCCTTGCCAGGTACCCAGTAAAAAGCTCTTCATCTGGGCAGTGAATTTCAGGGTTGCTCACATCTATCTCCTGAATGTTCTGTTCTCTCAATACCTTTGGCTCAATAAATCTGCTTGCTACGTCATGCAGGAGCTCTTCCACGCTCTGATCCAACTTGAAGAGGATAGGTGCCATGTTTTGAAAAATCAAATTGAATTTGTCAAAGCATTGTGTGACATAATGGAGAAAGCATGTGTATATTTTCATTTGGGGGTCTTTCAGCCTCTTCTGAATATGAGATGACTTCTGATTCTCACTCCTTGACTCAAAATATGAAACAAAGGCTGGCCATTGGTGGAGCGGGTGGTCCAAACCCCTTCCTAAAGGAAACCGGCGTGTAGGACAATGCTTTTGCACTCTCTGCTGGGCAACACTGCAGAACTCTTGAAACTGTTTTAGGTCTTCTCTTCATTTGGAACTTTTCTCAAAGTAGTAGTAGATGTCAACGAGCAGTTCTTCAGGTGACATTGAGAGCTCCTTAGCAGCAGTTTTGGCACAAATGTTGACCAGGTGACTTGGACAGCCAATGCTGTAAATGTTAGGGCCCTGTGCTTTCACTCTTGATAAGGCAGAGTTGTTTTTGCCAATCATCACATTGCAGTTTTCACTGCTAAATCCTACACAATTAGACCATTCAAGGCCTTTGTCATGCATGGATGATGCAATGCAGATGAATATGTTTTCAGTTTTGGCATCATTGCACACTGGCATGTCTACAAATCCAACTGTTACCTTATCCTGTGTTTCGTTATAGTACCTGGCTAAAATGGCACATTCCTTCTCACACATGATATCGTTGCTTTTATCAACCAAAATACTGTATGGCCTTTTTTCTGTCCAGATGAACTTGTACAGATCCTCTGAACATTCAAGTTTCAGTGCCGTGTTCACAATTGCTGCTGTCTTGGTTGATGAGCAGACATAGTTCTTTGCTATTTCTGAATCAGGAAACATTTTCCTGAATAGCTTGCCTGTCTGCTTACTCACCTGGAATGGCGGGTTATGCTCAACGATGAAAGATGTAAAGTACAACTCAGCTCTAGTGACCTTCTCTGTCAGACTTTGGTTTTCTGCTGAAAAGAACTGTGAAATACTTGAGCAGCCTTCCCTGCGATTAGTCTCCCTAATATGTTGTGGTCCCTAAAAGAAATAAAAGCATAAGGTGTATCCTAATTATGTTGTCTTATGTAATACTTCGTTTAGTGATTTTGTCTAATCTGTAAACCAAGTTGGGTATATGCAGAAAATGTGACATTAAAATATGTACTTATATTATCATGGAGTCACTTTTTATTCTATAAGCACGTCTACAGGGAGTTTGGCCTCATCAGGTAGGACATCAATAGAGTAGCTCCTTAGCAGCTAGCCAGCTAGTTTAAATAATGTTAGCTATGCTAATGAATGAATGACACCTGTAAAACTCACCTCAACATGTCTTTTACAGTCCTTTGGGCAATAGAAAAGTCACTATTGCAAACAGTGTAGCGAGCAGCACTGTCATTATTTTTGACCCCTATTAGGCAGGGGTACACTTTAGTGTAGTCTGGGGTGAAGTGTGTTTTATATTTTCTTTTTTTGAAACACTCTGCCATTGTGGTGCAGGACACTAAACTGAACTGATGGAGAGACAGATGTTGACTGTAAAGCCCGCCCACAGAGAAAACTGATAGGTCTACTTAGCACAAAGAGAGACCAATCAGGATGCTCGCTCTCGCTCTTGCTCCCGCTCCCGCTCCCGCTCCCGCTCTTGCTCCCGCTCCCACTCTCGCTCCTGCTCTCGCTCTTCCTCTCAAAAAAAAGCAATTTCTGGGATATTTTGTATATAATTTGCGGGTGTCAGGGAGCTGCAATCAATATGCGGGAGACTTCCAGAACTTCCGGGAGAGGTGGGATGTCTGCAACCTTAGTGGTTCTCAGCAATGTGGACAGAGTGGTTTGTGAAAAGATGCCAAGAATTGTTCCTAAATTTGATGCCCCTAAAAGTTAGTAGTGAATTATATCCAGCTGCAATTTATGCACTGTATCTTATACATGCTATGAGTTTAATGTACAGTACAGATTGATAAAGTGGTACAAGTGGACTGTACACATACATTACAGAGTATTGCAAGGTCATGAAGGACACTGAGCTCTAGCGGTCAAATACATAAATCTTTGAAGGAGCAATGCATGGTTGATAAAGTTGTTGAAAGCTTGCACAAGATACCTAAGTTTATAAACAACCCCACCATTTGCAACATTCTGCCCAACCTTTTGTAAGTGAATTGTTCGAAATGAATTTGAGTATTATATCGAATTCAGGGCAGTGAACAATAGGGAAGATGCCATTTGGCCAATCTGAAAAATTGAATCTTTAAAAAGAATATCACTATTAGCATCAGAATTGTATGTTGATATTGATATATTGCTGCTTGTTACATTGCCCATTGCATTATGTTTTATTTTGACTCATTATTTTTAAAATGTGACTTTTAATGGCTGCTGTTTAAAATGCAGTATCCAAAATCCATAAATTTTGAATTGCTTTATTATTTGAAGTTCTTTATTCTGTGATTAGATTTGGAGATGAAAGGACCTATTAAAGTAACTGTGTCTTTTGACCAAGACAGAACTGTTCACCTTTGTCTTGAGAGTCTGTCTCCATTGGCTGTTGTGAACTAATTTGCAAGATCAGGAACAGGAAGGGAGCCGTTACTCTACTGGGGGTATTCTATAGGCCCCCTGGTAGCAGCAGAGATACAGAGGAGCAGATTGGGAGGCAGATTTTGGAAAGGTGCAAAAATAACAGGGTTGTTATCATGGGTGTCTTTAACTTCCATAATATCGATTGGCATCTGATTAGTTCCAAGGGTTTAGATGGGGCAGAGTTTGTTAAGTGTGTCCAGGACGGATTCCTGTCACAGTATGTGGACAGGCTGACCAGGGGGAATGCCATACTAGATCTAGTACTTGGTAATGAACCGGGTCAGGTCACAGATCTCTCAGTGGGTGAGCATCTGGGGGACAGTGACCACCGCTCCCTGGTCTTTAGCATTATCATGGAAAAGGATAGAATCAGAGAGGACAGGAAAATTTTTAATTGGGGAAGGGCAAATTATGAGGCTATAAGGCTAGAACTTGCGGGTGTGAATTGGGATGATGTTTTTGCAGGGAAATGTACTATGGACATGTGGTCGATGTTTAGAGATCTCTTGCAGGATGTTAGGGATAAATTTGTCCCGGTGAGGAAGATAAAGAATGGTAGGGCAAAGGAAGCATGGGTGACAAGTGAGGTGGAAAATCTAGTCAGGTGGAAGAAGGCAGCATACATGAGGTTTAGGAAGCAAGGATCAGATGGGTCTATTGAGGAATATAGGGAAGCAAGAAAGGAGCTTAAGAAGGGGCTGAGAAGAGTAAGAAGGGGGCATGTGAAGAAAAAAAGGATGACAGGAGTGAAGGTAGGACCGATTAGAGATGAAGGTGGGAAGATGTACCTGGAGGCTGTGGAAGTGAGCGAGGTCCTCAATGAATACTTCTCTTCGGTATTCACCAATGAGAGAGAACTTGATGATGGTGAGGACAATATGAGTGAGGTTGATGTTCTGGAGCATGTTGTTATTAAGGCAGAGGAGGTGTTGGAGTTGTTAAAATACATTAGGATGGATAAGTCCCCGGGGCCTGACAGAATATTCCGCAGGCTGCTCCACGAGGCGAGGGAAGAGATTGCTGAGCCTCTGGCTAGGATCTTTATGTCCTCGTTGTCCACAGCAATGGTACCGGAGGATTGGAAGGAGGCAAATGTTGTCCCCTTGTTCAAAAAAAGTCGTAGGGATAGTCTGGGTAATTATAGACCAGTGAGCCTTACGTCTGTGGTGGGAAAGCTGTTGGAAAAGATTCTTAGAGATAGGATCGCTGGGCATTTAGAGAATCATGGTCTGATCAGGGACAGTCAGCATGACTTTGTGAAGGGCAGATCGTGTCTAATAAGCCTGATAGAGTTCTTTGAGAAGGTGACCAGGCATATAGATGAGGGTAGTGCAGTGGATGTGATCTATATGGATTTTAGTAAGGCATTTGACAAGGTTCCACATGGTAGGCTTATTCAGAAAGTCAGAAGGCATGGGATCCAGGGAAGTTTGGCCAGGTGGATTCAGAATTGGCTTGCCTGCAGAAGGCAGAGGGTGGTGGTGGAGGGAGTACATTCAGATTGGAGGATTGTGACTAGTGGTGTCCCACAAGGATCTGTTCTGGGACCTCTACTTTTCGTGATTTTTATTAACGACCTGGATATGGGGGTAGAAGGGTGG
Source organism: Mobula birostris (assembly GCF_030028105.1). Taxonomy (NCBI): domain Eukaryota; kingdom Metazoa; phylum Chordata; class Chondrichthyes; order Myliobatiformes; family Myliobatidae; genus Mobula; species Mobula birostris. The sequence goes on from NC_092372.1 coordinate 206,994,867, forward strand.
GTTGGCAAGTTTGCAGATGACACAAAGGTTAGTGTTGTTGTAGATAGTGTAGAGGATTGTCAAAGATTGCAGAGGGACATTGATAGGATGCAGAAGTGGCAGATGGAGTTCAACCCGGAGAAGTGTGAGGTGGTACACTTTGGAAGGACAAACTCCAAGGCAGAGTACAAAGTAAATGGCAGGATACTTGGTAGTGTGGAGGAGCAGAGGGATCTCGGGGTACATGTCCACAGATCCCTGAAAGTTGCCTCACAGGTGGATAGGGGAGTTAAGAAAGCTTATGGGGTGTTAGCTTTCATAAGTCGAGGGACAGAGTTTAAGAGTTGCGATGTAATGATGCAGCTCTATAAAACTCTGGTTAGGCCACACTTGGAGTACTGTGTCCAGTTCTGGTCACCTCACTATAGGAAGGATGTGGAAGCATTGGAAAGGGTACAGAGGAGATTTACTAGAATGCTGCCTGGTTTAGAGAGTATGCATTATGATCAGAGATTAAGGGAGCTAGGGCTTTACTCTTTGGAGAGAAGGAGGATGAGAGGAGACATGATAGAGGTGGACAAGATAATAAGAGGAGTAGATAGAGTGGATAGCCAGCGCCTCTTCCCCAGAGCACCACTGCTCAATACAAGAGGACATGGCTTTAAGGTAAGGGGTGGGAAGTTCAAGGGGGATATTAGAGGAAGGTTTTTTACTCAGAGAGTGGTTGGTGCATGGAATGCACTGCCTGAGTCAATGGTGGAGGCAGATACACTAGTGAAGTTTAAGAGACCACTAGACAGGTATATGGAGGAACTTAAATTGGGGGCTTATATGGGAGGCAGGGTTTGAGGGTCGGCACAACATTGTGGGCCAAAGGGCCTGTACTGTGCTGTACTATTCTATGTTCTGTGAAGTAGCCAGGAAGTTCTTCTTTTCCTTTGGTTCAGACTTCCCTCAAGCTGTGAATGTTTAACAATTCTGCCAGTGGCTATGATTGAACTTGTGAGAGCTGGAGTAATCCAGCACAACTTGAGTTATGTGCCCAGTGCAGTCTGCTGATACACAAGGAGGACACGTTTGGTAGGTAGTATGTAATCTTTCACCAGAGTCTCCATTGAAAAGTCACCAATTATAAATTATGATCGACTGCACACTCGCAGATATTGAGGTCCTCAATGTCAGTACTGTGGCATTTTTGAGCAGAAAGGTGCCACAGATACTGTGCTGCCTTTCAGCTGCAATGACTTGAGATTGACCCTGTCTTACAGTGCTTTCTGTGTGGAGTTTGCATTGTCCTTCCTGTGACTGTGTGGGGCTTCCCTGGATGCTTCAGTTTCTTTTCAAAGACATGTTGGTAGCTGTGGTAAACCATATATATATGTTGTAACTGGGTTACCTGTCTGGACACGCCCCTCTGCTGACTGCTCTTGTGGCTCCTCCCACAGACCCCTGAATAAAGGCCATTGTGCCATTGCTCCTCCTCCTCAGTCCAGGGCAGATACTCAGCATGGTGGAGGTCACATTTTACTGCTAATAAAAGCCTTTCAGTATTTACTCTACTTCCAGTCTTTTGGAGTAATTGATAGTGCATCAGTAGCATAATTGGCCACTGTAAATTTTCACCAGCTAGGTGCAGGATGTTAGCATGATGAGGGGAATTTGATTGGCATGCGGGAGAGAATAAGTTACAGAGGAATGCGTTTGATAGGAAAGTCCTGTGGCTGGGGATTGTTGGGCCGAATCGCTCCTATGTCAAGAGACAGCTTGAGGAAGTAGTTCCTTAATGCTTCATTGTTAAGGTGGGCTGTGTCTACATAAACAGTGACTAAACACACACACAATTCTTCAGAACTGTTGCATCTTACATCATTTGAGAATCTCAACGCACTGAAGACAAACCAAAATTTGGGAAGAGCTAAAGTAGTACAAATATTAACAATGAATCAATAGACGGGTAATAATAGACTTGAATTTGTATACAATTAAGACGTAGCTGGAAACCAGGGTGGGGTCTTGTGATATTATGAAACGGTTGGTCAATTACAGTCTGTGACCTGAAGTTGCACAATGAGAGAGATTTTGGCATCTACAGAATTTGGAGGTAAACACTTCTCACAGGAAGTGACAAGTATGTGGAATTCACTACCGTGAAGAATGATTCAGATGAATAGTATGGATACACTTCAAGGGAAAGTTGGGTGATTCTGAAAGGGGAAAGGAATGGAGAAAAACACAGTATTATTAGCATTGTGCTGTTATGGTCACGTTGTAAGATACAGTGAAAAGCTCGTCTTGCACACTGTTCAAATGATAGTACGTTGAGCTAGAATAAGGTAAAATAATAAGAATGCAGTTTAAAGGGGAAAAGCTACAGAGAAAGGGCAATGCATCTAAATCATAAAGTGTAAGATCATAACAAGGTAGATTATGAGGTCAAAAGTCCATCTTATCATACAAGAGTCTGATAACAGTGTCCATCAACCTGCTGGTAGAGCAAAGTCTCAGCATGTAACAGTTGGACCATCTCATCTGGAGATTTTATTTGCATTGACTTGATACTATTAGCATAGATGGGGAGGATGGAAGGTTTTTCTGTTGTGCAGGCCATTTTAAGACCATAAGATATGGGAGCAAAATTAGGCCATTTGGCCCATCGAGTCCGCTCTGCCATTTCATCATGTCTGATGCATTTTTCCTCTCAGCCCCTATCTCCTGCCTTCCCCCCCATATCCCTTCATGCCCTGATCAATCAAGAATCTAACAAACTCTGCCTTAAATATGCATAAAGATTTGGCCTCTGCAGCTGCGTGTGGCAAAGAATTTCACAGATTTACCACTGTCTGATTAAAGAAATTACTCCTCATTTCCGCTCTGAAAGGACATCCCTCTATTCTGAGCCTGTGTCTTAGACTCTCCCAGCATAGGAAACATCCTCTCCACCCATTCGATAGGTTTCAATGAGGTCATCCCTCATTCTTCTGAATTCTAGTGAACACAGGCCAAGAGCCATGAAATCTTCTTCATACGACAAGCCATTCAATCCTGGAATCATTTTCGTGAACCTCCTTTGAACTCGCTGCAGTTCAGTGCATCCTTTGTAAGATGGGGGCCCAAACCTACTCTCAATACTCCAAGTGAGGCCTCACTTGTGTTTTACAAAGTCTCAGAATTACATCCTGCCTTTTATATTCTAGTCCTCTTAAAATGAACGCTATATTGCATTTGCCTTCCTTACCACAGACTCAGCCTACAAACTAAACTTTAGGGAATCCTCAATAAGGACTTCGAAGTCCCTTTGCACCTTAGTCTTTTTGTATTTTATCTCTCACTTCTTCTACCAAAGTGCATGACCATGCACTTTCTGACACTGTATTCCATCTGCCATTTCTTTGCCCATTCTCCTAATCTAAGTCCTCTGCAGCCTCTCGACTTGTTCAAAACTACCTGCCAATCCACCTTTCTTTACATTGTGCAAAACTTGCAGCAAAATCATGAATTCCATCATCCAAATCTTGCTTGTTATTTCTTCAAATAAATCCAACAGGTTTGTCAGGCAAGGTTTTGCCTTGAGGAAACCATTCTGACTATGGCCTATGGCCTATTTTATCATGTGCCTCCAAGTACCCCGAAACCACATCCTTAATAATCAACTCCAACCACTGAAGTCAGTCTAACTGGCCTATAATTTCCTTTCATCTGTCTCTCTCCGTTCTCGAGGAGTTGAGTGACGTTTGCAATATTCGAGTCTCTGGTACCATTCCAACATCTAGTGATTCTTGAAAGATCATTGCTAATGCCTCTACAATCTCCTCAGCCACCTCTTTCAGGATTCCAAGGTGTACACCATCTAGTCCAGGTGATTTATCTACCTTCAGTCCTTTCAGTTTCCCAAGAACCTTCTCCCTAATAATGGTAACGTAACACAGTTCATGAACCCTGACACCTGGAACTTCCACCATATTGCTAGTGTCTTCCATGATGAAGACTGGTGCAAAATACTTATTCAGTTCTTCCACCGTTTCATTGTTCCCCATTACTACCTCTCCAGCGTTGTTTTATAGCAGTCCAAAATCCACTCTTGCCTCTCTTTTACACTTTATGTATCTGAAGAAACTTTTGGTATCCTCTTTAATATTATCGGCTAGCTTACTTTCGCATTCCACCTCCATCTTCTTAATGACTTTTTAGTTGTCTTCTGTTGGTATTTAAAAGCTTCCCAATCCTCGAACTTCCCACTAATCTTTGCTCTATTATACACCCTCTCTTTTATGTTGGCTTTGAATTCTCTTGTTAGCCATTTTTACTCCTTCATCAACATTGTAAATATAGATAATTGTTTTTTGTGTGAAATTAATGCTTCAAGTTAGCTGTCATTCCAGTTTTCCTACATCACAACACTTGAGAAATACTTCATTGGCTGTTGGGATGCCTCTGTGATTTGAAAGATGCTATAAGAATTCAACTACCAGTATCTTTCTTTGGGAAGGATGTGATTAACCTTCAGAGGACGAAGAAAGATTCACAAGACTGTTGCCGGGACTGGAGGACTTCAGTGATTAGTTAGTGAAGATGTGATTAGTTAGGCTGGGATTGTTCTCATTGAAGTGAAGGGGGTGATCTTATCAGGGCATGAATGGGTAGATGGTCACAGATTGTTTCTCAGGACAGGGGAGTTTAAAACTAGAATGTACAGAGTTAAGGTGAGAGGGTGAAGACAAGGAGACTTGAGGATCAGCCTTTTTCACACAGAGGATTGTGGGTATATAGCAGAACCTGCTAAAGGAGGTGGTAGAAGCAGATACAATACCAACACTTAAAAGACATTTGGACAGATACTGCACATGGACAGACTCAAAAGACGCTGGATGAACCTAACCAGTCAAGCAGCATTTGTGGAGGGAAATGGGCAGTGAATATTTCAGGACGAGCTCTTTGTCTAGACTATCCAGACTGTCCAGATAAAGGGTCTCCACCTGAAACATCGACTTGAAATGTTGAGGTCCTCTAGCTCCTTTTTTGTAGCTCCATATTCCAGCGCCTGCAGTCTCCTGGGCACATGGATTGGAACTATTTAGAGGGATACTGGCCAAACACAGGAAACTGGAATGAGTGTAGATAGCTATCTTGGTCAGCATGGAGAAACAACACCCTATATTCCGTCTGGGTTGCCTCCAACCTGATGGCATGAACATTGACTTCTCTAACTTCTGTTAATATCCCACCTTCCCCTCGTACCCTATCCGTTATTTATTTATATACACACATTCTTTCTCTCTCTCTCTCTCTCTCTCTCTCCCCTTTTTCTCCCTCTGCCCCTCTCACTATACCCCTTGCTCATCCTCTGGTTTCCCCCCCTCCCCCTTTTCTTTCTCCCTGGGTCTCCTGTCCCATGATCCTCTCATATCCCTTTTGCCAACCACCTGTCCAGCTCTTGGCCCCATCCCTCCCCCTCCTGTCTTCTATCATTTTGGATCTCCCCCTCCCCCTCCCACTTTCAAATCTCTTACTAGTTCTTCTTTCAGTTAGTCCTGACGAAGGGTCTCAGCCCAAAACATTGTCTGTACCTCTTCCTAGAGATGCTGCCTGGCCTGCTGTGTTCACCAGCAACTTTGATGTGTGTTGCTTGGTCAGCATGGACAAGTTTATGAATCTATAAATCTTTCTCTAATATGTTGATGGCTTTGTGTCAGGAAGTGTGGAGGAAGCTTGACCTAAACCCAGAGAGGCGGAGATGATTTAGCAGTGAGTGATCACGTTCATAATAAACTGCAAAATAACCAGCTGCAAGAGGCCACAAAACAAGAGAGAACAGATACTTAACATGAAGGCTAGGAGCATCTGCTTGAGGCTGGCTGCTTTGATGTGTAAACAAAAGACTGTCGATGAGAGCTGGGTTTAATTCTGCTGCAGGTGATGAGTTGGAATGAGTGGCAGGTGATCCCTGTTAGCTGAGTGGAGATTGGAAGCTGCCTGCCTGTGCAGGCCTGACACTTTGAGGAGATGTTGTCAGAATGAAATATCCATATTGTTTGCATAGGCTTACGCTGGCTGGAACTGATCTTGCTGCCAGGCATGTCAACAAAATACTATGTCTTTTCTTGTCTTCAGTTGAGTTCTTTCTCCATCACCACTTAGCGCAAGTCTTCAAATTTGCTGAATCAATAGCTGTGCACTGCTCTGGTTGAAATTTAGTTGTCTTTTGTCAGTCATATAACCTGAGAGCAAAGACCCCCTGATTATACTTCCAGGCCCATCCGTCTATTAGTCTGTCTTATGATCCAGTAACAAAAAAATGTGGACAACAAATGTGCTCAATCTTTTTTCAACTATCTTCTATTTTCTCTTTTCATTCAGTCCTTCCTGACTGGGGCGGGGGATGAACATTTTTCCACAGTTCCTCCAAGAGTTCCTTTTGAATCAATTGGTACCATGTCCATGGATCTCCATGGCTCAATTATCTTTCATTTTACCTTCCCTCCATGTAGACAATGTGCTGCTCCTTTCTGCTGGCAGAGGCTAAGGACTCCTTCTGAGAGGAGTCAAGGCTTTGGGCTGTGTCCAGCCTTCTGAATTTTCCCATTTTATGTCTTGGGTAAAACCTAGGACCCATTTACTTGCAATGGAATCATTAGGACAGGAAGGGAGGCAAAAGGAGGTCTTATGTTTCTGCTTTATATTACCAGAGGAATTTCCCATTTCCAACAATACCATCTCTTCCACACCCACCCCCAGCCTACTCACCTTAGTCCATCAAGTTGTTCTTTCTCAGATGTGATCTGTTCTTTTTTTGAAAGAACCAGCTGATGGTGTTTCCACTACACCTAGAGGAAATGAATTCCAGATCATTCGAATGACCTACTTCTCCTATACCTTATGATCCTCAAAAGCTGAATCCCTTCATTCCTGTGACCTTTCTAGAGAAAGAGGCATCACAGGTAGATAAGGTTGTAAAGAGAAGCACATTGGCTTTCATAAATCAGGGCATTGATGCTATGTCGAAGTTGTAGAAGACAGTGGGGCCAAACTTAGAGTGTTGTGTGCAGTTCTGGTCACCTACCTACAGGAAGGAGATTTTTTTATAGGCATCCATTAGTCTCGTGAGACCATGGATTTGTGCCTTGGAAGGTTTCCAGGGCGTAGGCTTGGACAAGGTTGTATGGAAGACCGGCAGTTGCCCATGCTACAAGTCTCCCCCCCCCCCCCCCACGCCACTGATGTTCTCCAAGGGAAGGGCATTAGGACCCATACAGCTTGGCACCAGTGTTGTCACAGAGCAATGTGTAGTTAAGTGCCTTGCTCAAGGACACAACACGCTGCCTCAGCCAAGGCTGGAACTAGCAACCTACAGATCACTAGATGGACGCCTTAAGCACTTGGCCATGCGCCAACACAAGGAGATTAATAAACTTGAAAGAATGCTGAGACAATTTATAAAATGCTGGGGGGGCTTGAGGAGCTGAGTTATAGGAAAAAGTTGAATAGGGCTGGATTTTATTCCCTGCCACGCAAGAGAATGCGGGGAGATCTTATAGAGGCATACAAAATTATGAGGGGTACAGATAGCATGAATGCATTCAGGCTTTATCTCCTAAAGTTGAGTGAGATGAGAACAAGAGGTCATAGGTTAAAGGTGAAATATTGAAGGAGAATCTAAAGGGGAACTTCTTCACTCAGAGGGGATGCAAGTGCAGGACTGGCTGCAGAAGAGGTAGATGCAGATCAGTTGTAACATATAAGAGAAGACTTGATATCTACATGGATGAGAGGGGTATGGCAGGCTATGGTTCGGACCTGGGTATATGGGACTAGGTATAAATTCTAGTTGGCATGGACTAGATGGGCTGAAGGGCCTATTTCTGTGCTATAGCACTCTATGGTTAACTGACTGAGAGGCTGGTAATTGGTAATAGCATATTTTACAGCAACTCAGAGATAAGTTGGCATTACACTTTCTACTTTAAAAACATCTTGGAGTCATTACCTCTGCCAACCCAGTAATTGCTTGCTGTGACAGACCAAAATAGGTTGATTGTTTAGGGAGCCTAGTTTTGGGCAGGCAAGCAACATGGCCTGCCCATCTGAGCCAACATTGCAATTAGGGCCTCAAAGCCATGGATGTGGGCGAAGGGGAGGAGATTGGTTTGCTTACCTTGCTAATGGATCAGGAGGATTCTGCAGAGACAGGTGTGGTGTTTTTCTCTCAATGCTTTGTGCCATCTTCTGTTGGTGGTCCTGGTCTCAAAGCACAGAGGAGAGAAGAAAACAGCATATACCAGGACTTTGAGATCAGGATTTTCAAATACCCTTTTAGTAAAGACTGTGCTATCTCCTAGATAGAGTGGACAGCCGACACCTTTATCCCAGGGCTGAAATGGATAATACTAGAGGTCATCATTTTAAAGTGATTGGAAGACGGTGGGGGGATGTCAGAGCTAGGTTTTTTACAGAGAGTGGTGTGTTTGGATTGCATTGCCGGGGATGGTGGTAGAGACAGGTGCACTGGGGACATCAAAACAGCTGTTAGATAAGCACATGAGTGAAGAAAAATGAGTGCTATATGGGAGTGGAGTGTTAGATTGAACTTGGAGTAGGTTCACTACCAAATGACCTGTACTGTGCAGTACTGTTCCATGTTCTATTCACTGTTCCTACATTCTCATTAATAAGTTTCAATCTTAAACAACCTGAACACTTGCTGTCATGTGCCACGTACATTTTTTAACTAAACTTATTTCGTACGTGGGCTTGTGAGACAGAGAGCATTTGTGATCTAATGACGCAGCCCTGAAAAAGGTGAGAGCTTAACAGGCTTCAGGTGTCAGTGAGAGAAAGTTATAGGCGTAACCATTGGCTTTTGGGTCTCATCTCATTTTAAATTATTTTGATGTGTCAAATTTGTACTTGTTCAAGTGGTGAGAAATAAAGTAATTAGAGAGACCTGTACGACCTTGTACATGAGTCACAGCTACTTAAAAGATAGATGTACCAAGCTAATGGTTGACTTTTATTACAAAGGAGTGGACATAAAGAAGTCTCAGTGTTATTATTTAGGGGCCTGGCATATACAGTATTGTGCAAAGGTCTTAGGCTCATATATACCTAAAGCTAGGGTGCCTAAGACTATTGCACTGCACTGCTAAAAAAAAGAAACAAATTTCATGACATATGTGAGTGATGACAAACCTGATTCTGATATGGGTCTCTATTGTGGACTAAGAGTGAGAAGGGGACAAGGAGAGGGGAATCATGGTTGGGAAAAGGGGAAGGAGAGGGGAGGAAGCAAGAAGAAGCATCAGAGATCCTGTCATGATCAATAAACCAATTGTTTGGACACAAACGACCTTGCCGGCTGTCTCAGGACTGGGTGTGTCTGCATCCATGCCATTCCCCCCAGACCTGGCACTCCTTCTCTGTCAGCTGTCCCACAGCCCTCCCACGGCATTCCATCCTTGCCATTCCCAACATCCTTAACCCCTGCCAGATTTACAAGCTCGCTGTCTGCTCCACGTTGACAAATACAAAAGTCTTAGGCACCATAGCTACATTTATTATACTTAAGGGAGAGATACATAAACCAAAAGTAGACCAATAAAGCTTCATTAACCTAGTTCCTCGGAAGAGGGGATGAGCTGAGAGGACCGGATATATTCCATACATTAGAAGGATGGAAGGTTAGCTCATAAAATTGTTAAGTGGTTTAACATCTGAGGCTAAGAGACTGTTTTTCCTGATGAAGGAATCTAGAACTAGGGGGCCTCAGTCTGAAAATCATCTAGGAATGAGGTGGAAAATTTCTCCACTCAAAGGGCCAGACTTCCAATTCCTAGGAGTGAACATCGCCATTAGATGTTCCTGGTCAAGAAGTTTAAGAACAGCTACATCCCTTCAACCATCCTGTCCTTGGACCAAACAACACAACTCTAATCACTAGAGTTTACCAAAACTATGCAACTTTGATCACCTTGCACTAAACATATATTTTTTGTGAATGCAACTTATATGATGCTTTGTGCCTGCGATGCTGCCACAGCTAAGTTTTTCTCAATGTAAAATTCAGTATTTTAGGAACAACTTCTTCCCCTCTACCATCAGATTTCTGAACACTTCATTAACACTTTCTCACTGTTTTTCTTATGCACCATATATTATTTCATTTTATTTACTTATGACTGTGAGGATAAGCACAGCCCCAAAGCCACATTTGAGTTTGTTGACGACACCACTGCAATAGGCCAATTCAAAAGTGGTGGTGAGCCAGCACATAGGAAGAAGATTGAAAATCTGGCTGAGTGGTGTCACAACAACAATGTCAACAAGTCCAAGGAGCTGACCATTAACTTCAGGAGGAGGAAAATGAAGGACTGGAGCAGTCCCCATAGGGCGAATCAGAGGTGGTGAGAGTCAGCAACTATAAATTCCTTGAGGTTATCATTTCAGAGCATTAATAAATTTGTTTATTCTCTTTAGCTCTGTGGCCCTGAGATCAGGATGTCAGAACTTAGGCTGCTGTTGCTGTAAGGCAGCGGTTCTTGCAGCTGCATCACTGCTCCGTCACGTTATCTGCAGTCGTGCAGCTTTTCCCAGTGAGTTGATTGATTAGCCTTTTCAAAAATGACTGTACAGGACCCTGATTATGGGCACCTCAGATGAATAAGCCTCCTGAAGGAAACACGACAGGCCTCAAAATCTGGAGACCTCTTTGGGTTCTTCCAAGGAAACTATTCAAAAAGTTAACATATATCTGTCAAGATCTAGGTGCAGCTTAGATATTTCTAAAGACATTCAATGAAGATGACTGGACCACAATATCGTACTTACTAGACAAGACATAACTAGTTTAACTATTTCCGATGAAGGATCTTGGACCGTATACATATGGCACAGATGCAGCCTGACCTGCTGAATATTTCCAGAACTTCTTTTCTCAGTTTTAGGCTTCCACCATTTAAGATAATTTTATGTCCAGCTCTTGGTTTATAGCCTTGTATTTTTATATTTATTTTATTTAGAGATATAGCATGGTAACAACTATACTTACAATTACAATTACTGCGCCCCCCAGTTACCAGTTACACCCATGTGACCAAGTTACCTGCCATCTGTACGCCTTTGGAATATCAAAGGAAACCAGAGCACCCAGAGGAAATCCACATGGTCACAGGGAGAACTTACAAGCTCCTCCCAGACAACTTTGGAATTAAAACTGGGTCATTGGTACTGTAATACAGTTACGCTAACCACTATGCTACTGTATTGCCTGTTAGTAAGTTATGGAACGTCACCCAAGTATTTAATAAGTCAGTGTTGGTTTCACCCTCCTCCACCCTTTCAGGCAGTGAGTTCCAGATCCCCAGTATGTTCCAAGTGAAAGAGATTTTACTCAACTCCCTTGTAATCATTCACCCACTTCAAATCAGTGGAGAAAAGCCTTGTTGCGTGTTTCTTTTGATTAGGCTGGATAGGCAGAATAGCCCACTTGTGTATCACAATAATTTTACAAGAAACCAGAGGAGACTGGAGCACCCTTTCCTAATGCAACAGTGATTAGATGTGGCAGTATGAGGTAAAATTAGGTCTGTTTAAGTTAGGTGGAACCACAAAAAGGACAGGGAGGATAGCGGGAAAAAAAGGGTAATGAATCTGATCTGTGGAATTCATTGCCACAGGTGGCTGTAGAGGCCCAGTCATTGAATATATCTAAAGTGGAGGTTGATAGGTTCTTGATTAGTTAGGGTGTCAAAGGTTTCAGGGAAAAAGCAGGAGAGTGGGTTTTGAGAGGGATAATAAATCAGCCATGATGGAATGGCAGAGTGGATTTGATGGGCTGAATGGCCTAATTCTGCTCCTATGAATTATGGTCTTATGATCTAAAAAGTCAGAGAAGATTCAGATGGCTGGAAGAGGCTGCAGGATTAGACAGAAAAAAGTTGAATGGACTGAATATTTTCTTCAGGAAGCTGAGACTTCTGAGGTGCCTGTAATCAGGGACCTGCACAGTCATCTTTGAAAAGGCTAATCAAGTCACTGGGAGAAGCAGCCCGACTGCAGATACCATGAGACTGGGCAGGGTGACACAGTGGTGCAGCTGGAGGAACTACTGTCTCACAGTAACAGCAGCCCTGATTCAGTGCTGACTCTGTGCTGTCTGATTAAAAAGTAGTAGTTTTATTGGCCCAGTTCAACATTCAAAGTTCAAATGTAGTATCTGTTAGTGAGTGGTAGAATCTAAAGGAAAACTGATGGGAACATGAGGAAACTAAAATGGGTGAGGATAGGGAGAGTGGTGGGAACAAATAGGAAATCAGCATTGCAGCATCTCAGGGTGGGCATCCTGGTCAGTATGGATGAGTTGGGCTGAAGGGCCTGTTTCTCTGATGTGTTCCTCTACGACACTATAATAGGACTAGTGTAAAATTGATGGGTTGATGTGCTCTTGGTGGTTAAATGGTCTAATTCTGTGCCGTGCTGCTCACCGTGACTCTTGGTGTTTCCGGCCCTTAGATGTTTGGTGCAAAGTTGAACATTGTGGCAGCTTGAAATGTCTGAAAGTCCCATTTCAGAAACAGCCATTCCTGATCAGTTCAGTAGGGCAGCACTAAGGAAGGTTGTAAATGTCTGGCAACTCACCCATGACGTATGCGGTGAACTGTGCCAGACTTCGCTGCTTTACAGCTGGACTCTGAAAACACTTGTCAAGAGATCTTCATGCAAGGCTGCTCTGGGGTGGTGGCATGGGGAGCTGGAATTCAAGCCAGAAAAGGGATGAGAAATAGGCCAAATGAAGGAAAGCAGCTTGCTCTTTTGAAGATACAGATAGTGTAGACTGCCCTGAAGACCTGTGCAGATCTTTGCTGTTGTCAATTTGTGTCAGTGTTGGAGCTTTGCTTAAGTGTTACAACACTGTAATGGGAATAGAGGGATGACCTTACAAAAAAGGATCAAGGTTGACCTTATCCAAGTATGTGAAATCCTGAGGGTGCTTGACAGGGTAAGAATTGGAGCAAGGGACAAGAACACAGTGCGTCAAGCAATGTTTATAGAGAGAAACGAAATATTTGACATTTTCGGGTTGAAAACCTTCTTTTGGACTGAAAGATAAAGGGGCAATAGCCAATGTACAAAAGTGAAGGGAGGGGTGGATCAAGATCTGGCAAGTGATAAGTGAGTCCAAGTGGAAGATAAAGTGCAGCATCAGCTGTAGGACAACATCATCTCCATTCCTCTCTCTCCACAGACCCTGTGGGCTTTTCCAATACTTTCTGTTCTAATTTTGCTTGATCTTGTACATCTGTAATCTAGAAGTATTCAAAAGGAATGTAATGAATAAAACAAATAAATGATTTATATAAATTTCATTGAGTTTCATGGTACTTTTCAATGTGTAAAAGAGATCACAATAAACAAATAACACTTGAATATTTCATTGGGTACACAGTAATTCCATGGATCTATAATCTAAATTTATTTATATTCCAAATATTTCTGATTCTCAAGAATTTGCCTGGAGATACACTCAATGGCGACTTTATTAGGTGCAGGAGTGGAACCATGTGAGATCTGCTGCTACTGCCGCCCATCTACTTCAAGGTTCGATGTTTTGTGCATCCAGAGATGCTCTTCAACACACCACTGTTGTAACACGTGGTTATTTGAGTTACGATCACCTTCCTGTCAGCTTGAATCAATCTGGCCATTCTCCTCTGACTTCTGTCATTAACAAGGCATTTTCACCCACTGAACTGCTACTTGCTGAATGATTTTTCTCTTTTATGCACTATTCCCTGCAAACACTAGCGACTATTATGTATGAAAATCCCAGGAGATCAGCAGTTTTTGAGATACTCAAACCACCCCGTCTCTCACCAACAATCATTGCATGGTCAAAGTCACTTAGATCATATTTCTTACCCATTCTGATGCTCGGTCTGAGAATAACTGAACCTCTTGACCATGTCTGCATGCTTTTATGCATTGAGTTGCAGCCACGTGATTGGCTGATCAGATATTTGCATTAATGAGCAGGTGTATCGGTGAACCTAACAAAATGGCCACTGAGTGTATTTGACTGCGTTTCATAGATTTTTACCAGGGCCTTAGGGTAGAGCAGAATGACTACGAGAAGCTGGAAGTACTCAGCATTTCCAAGGTTTATTTCAAAGTTCCAGCTGTCTTCTGGTTTCAAAGACAGAACAGTTACTCACTCCGCACATTGAGGATTCAGGGCACATGAAATGATTTTACCAAATTCATGGCTTCATTGAAAAAGCCCAAGGTCCCCATTTCAATTACTGTTTCCTATTGTTTCAGCAGCTAGATGTTAGTCTAGCCGCACCCACCATTATAATCCAAGCATTCACAGCTCCGTGGGATAAATGTTATTAAAAATCTGTCCTGGAAGAGCTCACTAAATGTCAGAAATTTCATAATGACCTAGTTCATGATTTGTGAGCTGAATTATCAAATTTTAGTTGATAAGTTTCTCATATATTTGCTCAATAGCCAGTATATTACAGCCCACCTTTATTACTCTCTACAGCTGCCTTTTGCATTATACTAGAAGCTGCAGTCATATAAAGTGGATTTGATAACGTCTGGAATTAAACAGCAATAAAAGCTGTGATCTGTGTTTTCTATGCACAGTTACTTGTTTCTAAGCATCAAAGCAGAGTTTTGTGTCCATGTTGCCATGGTAACATTAAGGAGCAATGTAATTAAAGATTTAATGCTGCATTTCACTTGAAGGAGCTTAGGAATGGTGAGACAAAAATGATCAAGGTCTTTGGTTTCTGCAAGTCTCAAAGCAGCATTAATGGTGTTTTTGACAAATCACAGCAATCAAATAATAGAACTATGTCCTGAAGACAATTTATTCATCCTTTGTCGTAGTTCATTGCAATGTTCCCTCTTTACAAGATATGCCATTGTTGGCTTAGGAGAGAGCCAAACTCTTCCACTCTCCCAGCACGAATGGTTTCTGTTTGTTATACTTTGGTAAGTGTGTCTCTGCAGCACTCCACTGATCTAGGATCCGTTTCCCAAGCTTACCCCATTTCCGCTCTTCTTGTTCACTCCAAAAGTCTCTCTCCACATCCAATCTCACCCAATGCTATTCAACTCCATTTGGTTCACTCACCCAGTATACCTCCTCTGTCCGCACTTCCTACTCACCCCGCAGAGATTTGTAAACTCAGCCAACTCCATCAGGGTCAGGGGCCAACATCAAGAATATGTTCAAATGGCAAAGGCTCAAGAAGACAGCATACACCATTAAAGACCCTCAGCTTTCAAAACATCCCCTCTTCTCTTTGATATCCTCAGGAAGGAGATACAAGAGCCTGAAGATGTGAGCACAGTGAATGATTTATGAGCAACTTCTTCCCCACTACCATCAGATTTCTGAATGGACAATGAACACTACCTTACTTTTTGATTTTTTTTTTGCATTACTTACAGTACTGTGCAAAAGTCTTACAGATAGGATGCTGAAAACTTCTGCACAGTACTGTATATTGATTAAAATCAGAAGGTGGTTGGGATACATAAATAAGAGTACTTAGCTTTGTATTAGATCAGTAGTATTAAGTGTTATTTGGTAACTGCGTAGACATAATATACAGTACTACCTGTGGAAAAAAATCTTAGGCACCTTAACTATATATATGTACCTAAGACTTTTGTACAGTTCTGTATTTATTTTGTTTATATTTCAAATTGTAACTTACAGTATTTTTATGTATTGCACTGTTCTGCTGCCGCAAAACAACAAATTTCGCATGTCAGCGATAATAAATCTAACTCTGACTTCCTGTCACTCTCTGTTGTTCATTCTTCCCTCTCACTCTTCCGGGTATCTTCCCGTTGATTTTCCCAGGTGTGATGTGTTTAATATTTCAGTAATATTTGAGTAATATTGTAAATATATTGTGCGATTAAGCATACTTTGTTGTTTACATAACTCATTAGGGATTTTATGTAAAAGTACGTGAATGGCGTATGTCATTATACCACCGTGTCATATGTGCATGTCTCACTGAAGTAAAAAAGCAATGGACACATTTTCTTGGGCTCCCGTGTTTTTCTTTCAGTTAGTTTTTGGAGTTACAGAGTATAACAGAGGTGATGACTAAGTTTTAATATGAAGCTGAGATGATTACCTCCCTATTGAAACACAGCAAGTTTCTTTTTCTCTGCAAGGGGAGAAACAAATGTTTGAGGTAAACAAAAAAGTGTAGCCCATGTTTTTTTTGCAATGGAAGAAAGGTCGGTCTGCCTGTCTGGGTACCATATCCGATGCGGACTTTGGTGACCATGGTTTTCCATATAGATCTATACTTCGTTTTTTGGATGACTTCCATTTCCTCGATGTGTAGCCACCTGGCTAGGCTTTGATGCACATAAGTCATAGTCATACTTTATTGATCCCGGGAGAAATTGGTTTTCGTTACAGTTGCACCATAAATAATTAAATAGTAATAAAACCATAAATAGTAATATGTAAATGATGCCAGGAAGTAAGTCCAGGACCAGCGTAGTGGCTCATGGTGTCTCACCCTCCAAGGGAGGAGTTGTAAAGTTTGATGGCCACAGGCAGGAATGACTTCCTATGACACTCTATGTTGCATCTCGGTGGAATGAGTCTCTGGCTGGATGTACTCCTGTGCCCACCCAGTACATTATGTAGTGGATGGGAGACATTGAGGGGTCTTCCTCTAGGTTTACTCCCCTCAATCTTTCCAGAAAGTATGAGTTTTTCTAGTTCATCTTTCCACATGATGTGTCCTAGGAATCTGAGTTGTCTCTCTCTTATTGTTGGTATGAGTGATCGAACTGCTTGGGCTCTTCTGAGAACTTCTTCATTTGATGTGTGTGTGGTCCATGATATTTTTAACATTCTCCTGTAGAACCATAATTCAGCTGCTTCTAGTCTCTTTTCCATTGCTGGAGAAATAGTCCAGCGTTGACTTCCATAAGTCAGGATAGAATAAATGTAGCACTGCAGTATTCTGTTTTTAGTGTACGTGCTCATCTTTCTGTCTGTTAATATGCTCTTCATTTTTTGGAAAGCTTCTTTCTCCATTGCTATTCTGTATTTGATATCTGTGTCGCACCTGCCATTACTTATTATTAGGCTGCCAAGATATTTGAATTTGTTGACTTGTTTGATGTTTGTATTTCTGATCTTGATCACACATTGTGGGATGTTTGTCTTCCTAGTGTTGATTGAGAGGCCTCTGCGATTACTTTCTGCTGCCACTATAGTGAGTAGTTCTTGAAGTTTTGTTTCTGAGTCAGCTATTAGTATGATGTCATCAGCATATCTGATGTTATTTATATTATGGCCTCCAATTGTGAATCCTTTGATATCTTTGATATTTCTCAAGACATTTTCACTATACAGGTTGAATAAATCTGGCAAAAAGACACAGCCTTGCCTGACTCTTCTCATGATATTCACATACTCACTCACTTCTATTCTAATGGATGCTGTCTGGTCCCAGTATAAGTTTCTTAAGAAATGTATATCTTTCCCATCTATGTCAAGATTATGACGCATTTCCAGAAGATCTTGCTGCCTGACAGTGTCAAAAGCTTTTGTATAGTCAATGAAACATAGGTAGATGTCTTTTTGCGCTTGGATGGCTCGATCACAGATCATCCGTAGCATGAAAATTGCATTTCTGGTTCCAGTGTTTTCCACAAAAGCCGCATTGTTCTTTACTGATTTCTGGTTTTATACAGTGTCTTGCTCTCATCATGATTACTCTGAGAATAATTTTTGCCACGTGACTCATCAGAGCTTATTGTACGATGCAACTCACATTCTGTTGCTCCCTCTTCCTTTGGAAGTGTGATGAACACTGATTTACTGAAATCATCAGGTATCTCCCCATGATCATTTGCTATTTCTGTTATTTTCTCTATTCCAAAATCTTCTAAGGCCAGTATCATTTCAACAGCGATGTTGTCTGGACCAGTTGCTCTGTTATGTTTTGTTTTATTTTATTTTATTTACGGTTGCTCGAATTTCTAATTTTAGAATGCTAGGTCCTTCAAGATACTTCTTTATGTTTGTTTTTTCTCCTCTTTGGTCTTCAATGAGTTCTTTTATATATTCTGTCCATCTGTTTAGGATTTCCTCTTTGTTAATAATTAAGCTGCTATCTTTTGCCTTAATGCATCCACTTGCTGAGCAAGGTAATTTCCCCGTTAGTTCTTTAATCTTATTGTGCATCAACTTTGTTCCAGGGTTATGGGTTTGTAGCATTTCTATCTCTGAGCATTTCTCATTTAGCCATCTGTCTTTAGCTTCTCTGCATTTTCTTTTTATTGTCTTATCAAGTTGTTTGTATTCTTCACTGTCTCTTAGCTTGATGGTCTGTTTTTGTTGCATCAATTGTATTATCAGTTATCCATTTCTTCTTACTTTTCCATTCTTTTTGTGGGATGGTTTCTTTTGCAGCTACAACCATGGATTCCTTCAGTATGTCCCAGGAAGATTTGCCTCCTTCATCCTGCAGCAATTGAAAATGGTTTTTCACCTTGATTGTGCATTCTGTTTTCAGATGAGGGTTGTTTTGTAGTTGTTAATAATCCAGTGGTTCTGATCTTTTTGGTTTCTTTAATTTCCTCATCTTTATTTTCATTTTGCTAATGACTGGTATGTGATCGCTTCCACAGTCTGCTCCAGGGTAGCTTTTAGATTGAGTTATCGAGTTTTTGAATCTGTTATTGATCGTTATGTAGTCAGTTTGAATTCTGTTGTTCCCATCTGGACTTCTCCATGTCCATTTCCTTCTTGGATGTTGTTTAAACCAAGTGTTTGGTGATTATCTGATTGTTTGTTTTACACCATGATATAAGCTTTTCTCCTCTTTCATTTCTTTCTCCCAATCCCTGGTCTCCAACAATATGGTCTTCTCTTCCCTCACCAACTTTTGTATTGAAATCGCCCATGACTATAATGGCTTCTTGTGATTTGCATTCTCTAGTGCTTTGTCTAGGGAGTGGTAGAAGGCACCAATTTCTTTCTCTGAGCTTGCCATTGGGGGTGCATATACTTGGATGATAGAGATGTTGTTTTGTTGTCTTTTTAGTTTGATTAGCATCATTCTGTCTGAGATATGCCAATGTCCTAGCAGGCTCTTGGACGTTTCTTTGTCTAAGATGATTGCACCACCCTTTTCATGTTTATCTCCACCAGAGTATATCATCCTGTAGTTGTCTGATTGGAATACTCCAATGCCTTTCCATCTTATTTCACTTAGGCCTAGGATGCTGATTTCTAGCCTCTTCATTTCTAATTTTACGTTTTCTAGCTTACCAGCTTGGTGCAGGGTTCGAACATTCCAAGTGGCAATTCGCAGTCTCTTGTTCTTGTAGACAGTAGTGGTATGACGATCTGGGCTTACCTGTCTGTTTACATGATATCCCGTACCGAGCGAGGTGTCCGCACTATTTGGAACTGGGCTGCCATTTACGCTGTTGTCTTTTCTATTTGTGTATGTATTTACCATGGTTGTAGTAGGGATAAAATACAAGAAGTAGCTTCCCCTTGCTTGCTTCCGATGCAGTGTCTTTACGAGACAGGTGACCCTGACCATCGTCCTATTAAAAGGACCTACTGCTCAGCGTCTGAGAAGCAGGAACCATGGATTGTGTTACTCACAACTTGCCTTCTGCTTCATCCATCATCTGCATTCCATGGCTTCACTGTAACCCAAGTACGGAGGCTCACAGGTGCTACACCTTGCCTAAGGGTGACCTAGAGGTAGCTGTGGTTAATGGTAACCTCATTACCCAAAGCAAATGTTCCACAGCTGGATGTAGTTTATCCTCATACCCAGGAGACAGAAGAAAGGTGGTTGAGTTAAAAAAAAAACAGAAATGGATGAAATTCATCGATTCATAAACAATGAGTACTGGGTGATAATAAATATTAAAAAAGCAGGAAATGGATGGATACATTGGAAAGATAGACACATTGGACTGCACAACTGATAACTGGATGGTGTATACTCAACGAATTGAGTAGTATTTTAAAGGAAATGGAATGGTCGATGAGAAATGAGTGTCAGTTTTGCTCAGTACAATTGGTGGCAGAGCATATGGTTTGTTTTGAGGTTT
Organism: Mobula birostris; assembly: GCF_030028105.1. Classification (NCBI taxonomy): domain Eukaryota; kingdom Metazoa; phylum Chordata; class Chondrichthyes; order Myliobatiformes; family Myliobatidae; genus Mobula; species Mobula birostris. The sequence continues at coordinate 207,014,970 of NC_092372.1, forward strand.
GGCTCTAATCAAACCAGCTGAAATGAGCTTTGTCGACATTGTGTAGGTTATGCAGGAACATTTAGAAATAAAACCATTGTTGATTGCAGAATGCTTTAGGTTTCATAACTGGAATCAAAAGGCAAGGGAATTGATTTCATTTCACATGGCTGAATTGAAATTAGTTGATCATTGCCCTTTCAGTGATGGGCTTAATGATGCACTGAGAGATTCTTTGGTTTGTAGAACCTTACAAGAAAACATTTAAAAACAGCTCCTAACTATGAATGGAAACAGCAGCCAGAGACGCAATTGAGTTGCAGTCAGAAATGAAAGTGAGTGTGAACAAAATGGCAGCATCTAGTCTGCAGCCTGCTTGGACAAAAAAATTGTGTTATCGTTATGGCAGGTCCTCACATACAATAGACCAATGCAGGTTCACAGGCAAAATTTGCAGGAAATGCGACAAAGTAGGACACCTACAAATACATGTTGGGCAGACAAAAAAATAAATGGAATGTACAGGGAAGAGAAAAAGATAAAATGTGAAGTTGCAGTTTCAAAAAGATCTCATGGTGTTGATGAAAAATCTGATCATGGTGACAGTGGCACAGGACTGCGTAGCACTGAGAATTACATTGTGAAAATAACCATATAACAATTACAGCACGGAAACAGGCCATCTCGGCCCTTCTAGTCCGTGCCGAACTCCTACTCTCACCTAGTCCCGCTGACCTGCACTCAGCCCATAACCCTCCATTCCTTTCCTGTCCATATACCCATCCAATTTAACTTTAAACAACAACATCAAACCTGCCTCAACCACTTCTGCTGGAAGCTCGTTCCACACAGATACCACACTCTGAGTAAAGAAGTTCCCCCTCATGTTACCCCTAAACTTTTGCCCTTTGACTCTCAACTCATGTCCTCTTGTTTGAATCTCCCCCACTCTCCATGGAAAAAGCCTATTCATGCCAACTCTGTCTATCCCCCCATAACTTTAAATACCTCTATCAAGTCCCCCCTCAACGTTCTACACTCCAAAGAATAAAGACCCAACTTGTTTAACCTTTCTCTGTAACTTAGGAGATGAAACCCAGGTAACATTCTAGTAAATCTTCTCTGTACCCTCTCAATTTTGTTGACATCTTTCCTATAATTTGGTGATCAGAACTATACACAATACTCCAGATTTGGCCTTACCAATGCCTTGTACAATTTCAACATTACATCCCAACTCCTATACTCAATACTCTAATTTATAAAGGCCAGCATACCAAAAGCTTTCTTCACCACCCTATCCCCATGAAATTCCACTTTTAGGGAACTATGCACCATTATTCCTACATTCCTCTGTTCTAATGTATTCTTCAATGCCCTACCACTTACCATGTATGTCCTATTTTGATTAGTCCTATGAAAATGTAGCTCCAAACATTTATCAGCATTAAACTCCATCTGCCATCTTTCAGCCCACTCTTCTAACTGGCCTAAATCTCTCTGCAAGCTTTGAAAACCTACTTCATTATCCACAACTCCACCTATCTTAGTATCATTTGCATACTTACTAATCCAATTTACCACCCCATCATCCAGATCATTAATATATATGACAAACAACATTGAACCCAGTACAGATCCCTGAGGCACACCACTAGTCACCGGCCTCTAATCTGACAAACAGTTATCCACCACTACTCTCTGGCATCTCCCATCCAGCCACTGCTGAATCCATTTTACTACTTCAATATTAATACCTAATGATTGAACCTTCCTAACTAACCTTCCGCATGGAACCTTGTCAAAGGCCTTACTGAAGTCCATATAGACAACATCCACCACTTTACCCTCGTCAACTTTCCTAGTAACCTCTTCAAAAAATTCAATAAGATTTGTCAAAGATGACCTTCCACGCACAAATCCATGTTGACTGTTCTTAATCAGACCCTGTCTATCCAGATAATTATATATACCATCTCTAAGAATACTTTCCATCAATTTACCCACCACTGGCGTCAAACTCACAGGCCGATAATTGCTAGGTTTACTCTTAGAACCCTTTTTAAACAATGGATCAACATGAGCAATACACCAATCCTCCGGCACCATCCCCGTTTCTAATGACGTTTGAAATGTTTCTGTCGGAGCCCCTGCTATTTCCACACTAACTTCCCTCAAGGTCCTAGGGAATGTCCTGTCAGGACCCGGAGACTTATCCACTTTTATATTGCTTAAAAGCGCCAGTACTTCCTCTGCTTTAATCATCATAGTTTCCATAACTACCCTACTTGTTTCCCTTACCTTACACAATTCAATATCCTTCTCCTTAGTGAATACTGAAGAAAAGAAATTGTTCAAAATCTCCCCCATCTCTTTTGGCTCCACACATAGCCGTCCAGTCTGATTCTCTAAGGGACCAATTTTATCCCTCACTATCCTTTTGCTATTAATATAACTGTAGCAACCCTTTGGATTTATTTTTACCTTACTTGCCAAAGCAACCTCATATCTTCCTTTAGCTTTTCTAATTTCTTTCTTAAGATTCTTTTTACATTCTTTATATTCCTCAAGCACCTCATTTACTTCAAGCTGCCTATATTTATTGTAGACCTCTCTCTTTTTCCGAACCAAGTTTCCAATATCTCTTGAAAACCATGGCTCTCTCAAACTTTTAACCTTTCCTTTCAACCTAACAGGAACATGAAGATTCTGTACCCTCAAAATTTCACCTTTAAATGACCTCCATTTCTCTATTACATCCTTCCCATAAAACAATTTGTCCCAATCCACTCCTTCTAAATCCTTTCGCATCTCCTCAAAGTTAGCCTTTCTCCAATCAAAAATCTCAACCCTGGGTCCAGTCCTATCCTTCTCATAATTATATTGAAACTAATGGCATTGTGATCACAAATAGCAAGCTATAAGCAATATGGTTTGCATCAGAAGTGAACAGCAAATTAATTACAATAGAATGTGGGAATGGCAATTGTAACAGTGAAATACAACATCCAACAAGCCACATTGGGTTTGTTCTGTATGTGGTAAAAACAGGAGGGCCAGCATTGTGGGGCTTGATTTGTTGAGACAACTACACCTTGACTGGAGATCCACCCACCATTTGCATGCCACATTCCCTGCAGTAGAGTCACTGAAAACAAATTTTAAAAGGTACTGGATGAAGACTCAGTAGTGTTCAATGATGGCATTGGAAAACTCAAACATATCGAGGTAAAATAGTGTTAAATGAAATTGCCACACCCATGTTTTACAAAGCCCATATGGTTCCTTATACAGTACCACCCATGATAAAGTAGCCAGTGAGATAGGTCACATGGAGGCTGAAGGAATTCTTTCCAGGAATGAGTGGAGCCCTTGGGCAACGCTGGTGGTCCCAGTAGCCAAGAAGAATAGATCTGTCAGTATCTGAGATGATTTTAAGGTCACTATCAACCCAGTATCTCCTTTTTATTATTTAACATTTATTCAGAGGTAATCTTCAGGGTGTTGAACGAAGAAGCTGGTGTCCAAATTGGTGGAGTGACGGCGAACAACTTGAGGTATGCAGATGATTCAGTGTTGTTAGCCGAGACTGAGGATGAGTTACTCAGAATAGCAGATAAGATAAATGCTGAAGGTGAACGATTTGGAATGAAAATAAATGCTGCAAAGACAAAGATGATGGTAGTATCACTGAAGAAAGAAGTCCCCAAAATCAGTATCAAAATTAATGCCGTAGGCATAGAGCAGGTCAAGAAGTTTGTGTACTTGGGACAGATGGTCATAGAGGATGGGAAATGTGATACAGAAATTAGACGGAAGAGTTGAGATTGCAAGATCACCGTTCTGGAGCCTGAGTGATGTGCTGTGTGGCAAGAGGTTGGACTTTGGGCTGCGTTGTAGAATTTGGAAATGCTACGTCTGGAGCAGTCTGTTGTATGGAGTCGAATCGTGGACCTTATGCGAGGAAGCGCAATGACGACTGGAGGCATTTGATTTGTGGTGCTTAAGGAGAATGCAGAAAATTAGATGGGTGATGAAGGTCAGTAATATGGAAGTGTTGAAGAGAGTGAGGAGAGAAAAGGAGTTGCTGAAGAATGTGCAGAAAAGGAAGCTGGAATATGCCGGGCACTTGTTAAGAGGTGGTGGACTGCAGAAATTGTTATTGGAAAGGATGATAGAAGGAAAGAGGGAAAGAGGAAGGCAGCGAACCAAGTGGTATGATAATGTGAGGCAATGGACTGGGTTGAGTTATGCTGAGGCCAGAAAAAGAGCGCAAGATCGAAGAAGATGGAGGTGCATAGCCGCCAACCCCGGTTTCGGGACGGCACCCACTGACTGATCAACCCAGTACTGAAAGTAGATCCATATCTTCTGCCCAGGATAGAGGATATCTTTGCAAACCTTTCTGGAGGGAAACATTTCAGCAAACTGAACCTAGCTGAGGCCTACCTACAGATGGAAATGGAAGAAGAGTACGAAGTATTTCTCACCATAAACACTCACTATAATAGTTTTATTTTTGGAGTAGAATCTGCACCTGCATTTTGGCAGAAAGCTTAGACAAGGCTGCCAGGCACTCTGTGTTACCTGGATGGCAGCATTGTTACCGGTAAGGATGACAAGGAACACCTCTGAAATCTTAAAACAGTGTTAAAAAGATGAGAGGATTATGAGCTGAGAGCATGACATGACAAGTGTGAAGTTCTTAAACCAAGCATCAATTACCATGATCACACCATCAATGCATAAGAATTACTCAAATGTGCTGAGAAAATTAAAGCAGTGGTGTATGCCCGAGACCGAGGGACGTATCATGTGATCCTTTTTAGGATTCGATAATTACTATAACAGGTTTTTGCCAAACCTGGCTACTGCATTCCGCCCTTTGGACTCATTACTACAGATCGGGAAGAAATCACAAAGAATGAAGCAGCGTGAGGCGCTTTCTAAAAGGCAAAGAAAGTGGTGATGTCAGACACTGTGCTCACACATTATGATCCATATTGAACAGTGAAGCATTCCTGTGATGCCTCGCCTCATGGTACAGGTGAAATCATGTCACTTGTTGAGTGAAGGAAGTGAATGCCCCATAGCCTTTGCATCATGTTCTCATACTGCAGCAGAGAAAAATTACGCACAGGTTGCCAGTCCATGAATGTGGTTTTGGGGTGTAAAACATTTCAAGCGCTAATTGTATGGGAGGGAGGTTATCCTCATTACTGATCATCAACCACTAGTGTCCTTTTTCAATCCACTGAAGGTTGTTCCACTAACAGCAGCAGCATGAATGCAGAGATGGGCTGTTTCTTACCAGCGCTTGGATGAACTGGCCTTCTGTGGGGATTGAAAGTTGTTGTACCATCCAAGCTGAGAACTAAGATGTTCGCGGAGATATGTGCTGGTCACGTGGACGTGGTCAAAATGAAAGCGTTTTGTGCGAAGCTTTGTCTGGTGACCAAGGCCAGATCAGCAGATCGAGAGGTTTGCCGTGCACTGTTGGGGAAGGTAACACATCCAGAAGAGAGGTGTTCAGAGCTGTCAGAACGACTTCCTGCGGTCCCAGTGTTAGCTCCTGCAATCACCATGAAGGAGGCCCCAGAACCTGAGATTATTTCGCAGGCCCACATGTCACCTGCCAAGCAGATGGATTGTCAGGAAAAGAGTTAACCCACAAGAATAAGAAATCCTCCACACAATTAAATCTTCAGGTCTGAATCGGACAATTTAAAATTTACTATGCTGTAGATGTCTATATAGTAGTTATTGTCTGTAAGATACGTTGACTCGAGAGCAATGTTACATATTTGAGATGAGACGTATTCTATATTAAGTTGGAGTTTATAGCTAAATAGATGAGTGTTGTGTATTTAATATTTCAGTAATGTTTGTGTAATATTGTAAATACATTGATTTAGCATTCTTTGTTCTTTACATAATTCATTATGGGCTATATGTACATAGTACGTGCATGGCATACAGCACGTCCTTACGCCACCACACCATATATGCAGACATGCTAAAGTAAAAACGTGGTAGATACGTTTTCCCCAGATCCTGTGTCTTTCTTTTGATTAGTTTGTGGAGTTACAAAACATAATTTTTTCCTCTCCCCTGAACCCACCCTGTTTATGGTCCTCTGTACAAAGTTCCCTATTCACTCTCCCCTGCTGCCACTCCCTCTTGTTCATTCAGATCCAGGTTCATTTATTTAGCACATCTACATGGAAGCATACAGTGAAATGAGTCGTTTGCATTAATGTCCAACACAACCCGAGGACATGCTGGGTGGTAGCCCGCAGGTGACAATATAGCATACCCACAATGTTTAGCAGAACAACAGCAACAGCAAAACAAGCCCCTTTGCTCTCTCCCACCTACCCACCCACTCACACAGGCAGATTGACCTCCAGCCTCAGGACCGGACATGCAGACTCACGTAAAATAGGTCCCCAACTTCCCCAAAGGGTTTGCAGACTTCCAGACTGCTTATCGACCTTAGGTTTCCCATCCTCAGTATTAACCCCAGGACTTGCCGATGATGGGACCCTGAAGTCCATGCCCCAACTCCAGTCACAGTCTCCCCTGGTCATTCCCCACTTTTCCTTTCTCCTTCGTTCACTCGCTCTGGTCCTCTCTCTCCCCTCCCCCTCTTGTTCATTCTCCTTTGCATTCCTCAGTAATGACCCTCACCATTCGGGACATGTCCTTGTCGCGTTACCACCATTGGGGAGCAGGTACAGGAGCCCGAAGCCCCACACTCAATGTTTTATGAACGACCACTTCCCCGCTGCCCTTAGAGTTCCAAATGGTCCACGTTGTGATTCATTATTTATTTATTTTATATATTATAGAAAATTTCATATCTTGCACTGTATTGCTGCCACAAAATGACAAATTTCACAACACATGTCATCAATTACAAACCTTGTTCTGATTTACTTTCCCCTTTAGACACTCTGCTGATCCCTCTCTCCTGTGTTCACTCTGCCCTGGTCCCATTTTCCTGAGTTCACTCTCCCCTGCTCCCATTTTCCTGTGTTCACTGTCCCCTGGTCCCATTTTCCTGTGTTCATTCTCCCCTGCTCCCATTTTCCTGTGTTCACTCTCCCCTGGTCTCATTTTCCTGTGTTCATTCTCCCCTGCTCCCATTTTCCTGAGTTCACTCTCCCCTGTGTTCACTCTCCCCTGGTCCCATTTTCCTGAGTTCACTCTCCCCTGGACCCATTTTCTTGTGTTCACTCTCCTCTACTCTCATTTTCCTGTGTTCACTCTCCCCTGCTCCTAGTTTCCTGTGTCCACTCTCCCCTGGTCCCATTTTCCTGAGTTCACTCTCCCCTGGTCCCATTTTCCTGTGTTCACTCTCCCCGGTCCCATTTTCCTGTGTTCACTCTCCCCTGGTCCCATTTTCCTGTGTTCACTCTCCCCGGGTCACATTTTCCTGTGTTCACTCTCCCCTGCTCCCATTTTCCTGTGTTCAGTCTCCCTGGGTCACATTTTCCTGTGTTCACTCTCCCCTGGTCCCATTTTCCTGTGTTCATTCTCCCCTGCTCCCATTTTCCTGAGTTCACTCTCCCCTGTGTTCACTCTCCCCTGGTCCCATTTTCCTGAGTTCACTCTCCCCTGGTCCCATTTTCTTGTGTTCACTCTCCTCTACTCTCATTTTCCTGTGTTCACTCTCCCCTGCTCCTAGTTTCCTGTGTCCACTCTCCCCTGGTCCCATTTTCCTGAGTTCACTCTCCCCTGGTCCCATTTTCCTGTGTTCACTCTCCCCTGGTCCCATTTTCCTGTGTTCACTCTCCCCGGTCCCATTTTCCTGTGTTCACTCTCCCCTGGTCCCATTTTCCTGTGTTCACTCTCCCCGGGTCACATTTTCCTGTGTTCACTCTCCCCTGCTCCCATTTTCCTGTGTTCAGTCTCCCTGGGTCACATTTTCCTGTGTTCACTCTCCCCAGTTCACATTTTCCTGTGTTCACTCTCCCCGGTCCCATTTTCCTGTGTTCATTCTCCCCTGCTCCCATTTTCCTGAGTTCACTCTCCCCTGGTCCCATTTTCTTGTGTTCACTCTCCTCTACTCTCATTTTCCTGTGTTCACTCTCCTCGGGTCACATTTTCCTGTGTTCACTCTCCCCGGTCCCATTTTCCTGTGTTCACTCTCCCCTGGTCACATTTTCCTGTGTTCACTCTCCCCTGGTCCCATTTTCCTGTGTTCACTCTTCCCTGCTCCCATTTTCCTGTGTTCACTCTCCCCTGGTCCCATTTTCCTGTGTTCACTCTCCGCTGCTCCCATTTTCCTGTGTTCACTCTCCCCTGGTCCCATTTTCCTGTGTTCATTCTCCCCTGTGTTCACTCTCCCCGGTCCCATTTTCCTGTGTTCACTCTCCCCTGCTCCCACTTCCTCTTGATCATTCTCCCCGTTTTGCTCTCCCCTGTTTATTCTCTCTCTAGCTTTGCGCCTAATCTTCATGATGCTTTCGTTTTCTTTTGCCTGGTACAGTAACCCAGCCGTGCCTTTGTATTGCAGGTTTGGTGGCAAACTTCTCCATGTCCAATTTTTTCTCTCTTCAGGTTGGGTGAGATTAGAACTAGAGGCCTTGGGTGAAAGGTGAAATGCTTAAGGGGAACACAAGGAGGATGGATCTACTTCATTCAGAGAGTGGTTTGAGTGAGGAACGATCTGTCCTGAAAAGGTGGTAGATGCGGGTTCAACTGTAGCATTTTACAGAAGTTTGTTTGGGTTCATGGATGAGAGAGAAGCTCGGGTGCAAGTAAATGGGACTAGACAGAAAACCAGGCCAGCACAGTCTGGATGGGCCTAATTGTCTGTTTCTGTGCTGTAGTGCTGTATAATACCGCTGGCTTTCTAAATGCTGATCTAAACTGGAAAAGCAGTCCCAATTTATATTCCAGCATCCTTGGAAACAGTATCTGTGACCCAGGCTTAGCTGTAACATGTCAGTGAGTGCTCTGAGCTCACTGTTGGTAACGTGGTGTTCTGCTGCTTTCTGAGGTGTAGCACTTTCCACAATTTTCTCAATTCAACCCTACCAAATGTCACTTTTTTTAATATAGGCTGAGCAAACACAACTTCAAAGTTAATTTTTTTTAAATGCAAGCTGTTCTGTTTCAGCATATTCAAGGTCGCTTTGTGAAAATTTGCTGACGTGTACCTACCGCCATCTAGTGATCTTATAGAGTATAACAGAAGAAGGCAAAACACTGACCAACTAATTATTGCACAGAATAACATATAAACTGTGTCACGGACTCAGACAGCCTCTTCCCCTATTCTTCCAGTCAGCTCCAATATTGCATTATTTCATTCTCCCTCATTGTGCGATGTGGTGTTGTATTTCCAGAGTAACCTGATCGATTTTGAGCCGGCATTGCTGGAACATGGAATCTCCCAAGCTTTCACTACCACCCAACTCCCTTCCCTTCATCAAATAGCCTCACCAACTGGGATGCAGACGAGCCCAGGACTGGAAAGGCACAGTGATGTCTGGCGAAGTGGAATAGGCCAGCAATGACGGTCTTTTAAAGGGATGTTCTATCACTCTCAGCAGGCCTTTTCCAGATATGGAAAAAAAAGACTTCTACAAGGTAGATGCACCATTCACGGCTAACTTAAGAAATTGGGGATGGCATGGAACTGGAAGAAAAGAGGTGTAATGATGCAAAGAGTAGTAGATTGGAATTTTTTTTTAAGATTTAGCAATATTTTAAAGAGGAAGAAACTAGATTATAATACTGAGGAAGAAAATAATTTAAAAGCAGCTAGAGCTTCTGTAGGGAATATAAAAATAAGGTGGTTGAAGCAAAGGTTGGATCCTTAGGGGATAATATTGGGGAATAATTAATGGGCAGTAGTTGTAGATAAGTTTTTAGTTCATTTTAGTGGCAAGAGACACTTAAAAACATTAGAATGGTAACAGATAAACCAATGGATAAAGTGGAGTTGGGGTAGGGAAGAACTTAAACTAATCATCATTACTAGACAAAATGCACCAAGCAAGCTGTGGGAATGACATTTGTAACAGTGAAGTACAACAGCCAACAGGTCAAATTGGGCCTGTATGTGGTAAAAATAAGAGGGCCAGTACTGTAGGGGTTTGAGTGGCTGAGACAACTACAACTTGATTGGAGATCCATCCACCATTTGCATGCCATATCTCCTGCAATAGAGTCAACTCAAAGTTGATTAGTGAAAGAGATACAGGGCTGGAGAAGGGGCAATCTAATAGGAGAGCGCAGAAGGCCGAGGAAGAAAGAAAAAGTGGGGGGAGGAGCACCATGACAGTAGAGGAGGCCGTGGATAGACATTTCAGAACGGGAATGGGAAATGGAAATTAAAATGGGTGGCCAGTGGGAGATCCTGCGTTTTCTGGCGGACGGAGAGTAGGTGCTTGGAGAAATGATCTTCTAATCTACGTCGTGTCTCACCAATATATATAGGAAGCCACGCCGGGAGCACCGAGCACAGTATATGACTTCAATATACTCACAGGTGAAGTGTCACCTCACCTGGAAGGACTGTTTGGGTCCTGAATGGTAGTGAGGGAGGAGGTGTAGGGGCAGGTGTAGCACTTGTTCTGCTTGCAAGGATAAGTACCAGGAGGGAGATCAGTGGGGAAGGACGAATGGATAAGAAAGTTGCGTAGGGAATTGAGAGAAGGCGATGGCATTTTTATAAGTGGGAAGAGGTATAGTCCAGGTAGGTTTGAGAGTTCTTGTGTTCATCATGGACAACCTCCCTCACTACCACTCAGGGCCCCAGACAGTCCTTCCAGATCAGGTGACACTTGACCTGTGAGTCTGTTGAGGTCATATACTGTGTCTGGTGCTCCTGGTGTGGCCTCCTGTATATCGGTGAGACCGGATGTAGAGTGGGAGACTTCTTCACTAAGCACTTGCACTTCACCCGCCAGAAACAGCGGGATCTCCCAGTGGCCACCCATTTTAATTCCACTTCCATTTGCATTCCAATCCATGGTCTCCTCTACTGTCGTGATGAGGCCACACTCAGGCTGGAGGAACAACACATTATATCCATCTGGGTAGCCTCCAACCTGAAGGCATGAATATTAACTTCTCAAATTTCTAGTAATGCCCCCACCCCCTTCACCATTCCCCATCCCCTTTTTCCCTCTCTCACCTTATCACCTTGCCTGCCCATGACCTCCCTCTGGTGAACCTCCCCCCCACCCCACCCCCCGGCTTTTCTTTCTTCCATGGCCTACTGTCCTCTCCTATCAGATTTCCCCTTCTCCAGCCCTGTATCTCTTTCACCTATCAACTTCCCAGCTCTTTACTTCACCCCTCCCCCTGTCCTCGTTTTCCATAGATGCTGCCTGGCCTGCTGAGTTCCTCCAGCATTTCGTGTGTGTTGCTCGGATTCCAGCATCTGTAGCTTTTCTCTTGTTTGTGAAGGGTAAAATGCTGTTGAATGAAAATACCACACTTAAGGTTTCAAGGCCGGCTGGTTCCTTATACCATCCGTGATAAAGCAGCCAGTGAGCTAGATCACATGGAAGGTGAAGGAATTCTTCCCGAGGTTGAGTGGACCCATGGTCCCAGCAGCTAAGATGAATGGATCTGTCAGGCTCTGTGGTGATTTTAAGGTCACCATCAGCCCAATACTGAAATTAGATCAATACCCTCTGGCCCATATGGAGAATAACTTTAACACGAGGAAATCTGCAGATGCTGGAATTTCAAGCAACCCACATAAAAATTGCTGGTGAATGCAGCAGGCCAGGCAGCATCCCTAGGAAGAGGTACAGTCAACGTTTCGGGCCGAGACTCTTTGTCAGGACCTTTGCGAACCTTTCTGGAGGGGAGCACTTCAGCAAACTCGACTTCCTGAGGCCTACCTACAGATGGAGGTGGAAGGCATTTCTCACCATAAGTACTCACAAAGGGCTTTATCGTTATAAAAGGTTTATTTCCTGGAGTAGCATCTGCACTCTGGCAGGAAGCTATGGACAAGGTGCTGCGAGGGTGCCCAGGCACCGAGTGTTACCTGGATGACATCATTGTTGTTGGTAAGGTCGACACGGAACATCTCCAAAATCAAAAGGCAGTGTTAAAAATATTAGAAGATTATGAGTTCAGAGCACGATGCAACAGGTGTGAATTCTTCAAATGGCAATGCGCGCAGAAGAAAAGTGGTCAGAACCACTTCCTGCAGTCTCAAAGTCAGCTCTTGCAGCCACCACGGAGGAGGCCCCAGAAGCTGAGATTGTTTCACAGACACAAGCATCACTTACTGTGGGCACACAACTGATGCACGAGCATCACACCCGTGTGCTGAGAAAATTCAAGTACAGGTGCATGCCCCAAGGTTGAAGGATGGGTCACAGTTGTGGCCCATTTTAGGATTTGTCAATGAATATAACAGGTCCCTGCCAAACTTGGCCACTGTGCTCCACCCCTTGAACTCATTACTGCAGATCGGGAAGAAATGGCAATGGACAAAGCAGTGTGAGGTGGTTTTCCAAAAGACATTGGAAATGGTGAGAGCAGGAATTGTACTCACACATTATGGTCCACATCCTCCAGTGAAGCTTGCCTGTGACACCTCGCCCTTATGATATAGGTGCAGTCATGCACGCCACATGTTTGAGTGATGGGTGTGAACACCCATAGCCCTTGCATGACATTCCCTTACTGCTGCAGAGGAAAAATTATGCACAGGTTGACAGAGAGGCCTTGAGACTGGTGTGGGGTGTAAAATGTTTCAACCAGTACTTGTACAGGGGAGAGTTTACCCTTGTTACTGATCATCAACCACTAGTGAACATTTTTAATCCACGGAAGGGTGTTTACTAACAGCAGCAGCACGAATGCGGAGATGTCCCTTGCTGACACACTGGAGGTGTAAAAGGAGACCAGCTGGCAGAGAGGCAAACAGGGCAGTCATTTTCATCGAGGAGGGGGCCATGCCAGTCATATCAACAAGGCCTAAATCTAATCTGTTGCAAACTGCCAAATCATGGGAGATGAAGGTCTATGTGGGGAGGAAGCTGCAGTTTCTGGAGGTGGTGCCCACAGCACATGGACCGGACATCGTACTGCGGTACGCCAAAGACAAGAGAATCATCCTGGTGGAGCTCACAGTATCACGGGAGGAAGGATGCGAGGAGGCTCACGAGAGGAAGGCCCTGAAGTACCAGTCCTTAGTCCAGGAGAGCAGGGACAAAGGATGGCAGACGTGCTATTCCTCGTGGAGGTCGATTGTAGAGGGTTCCCAGCAAGGTCAGCATGGAGGTTACTGTCTGCACGGGGCCTTGATGAAAAGAGCAAGAACCAAGCGGCTGGCAGGATGGGGGAGGAAGCAGAAAGAACCTCTTGCTGGATATGGAGCAGGCGAGAGGGGTTGAGCTGAAAGTCAGGAACAGATGAGCAGTGACTTGGCCACCACTGCTGACCCACCACTGGGCAGTGTAGCGGTTAAGCGTCGAAACACACTATGAAGTCGGGCAGCTCCTGACAACATCTGCCTCTGGCCAAAGGCTACGGTTACCTCTTCAGGTAACTGAAGAGAGCACCCCAGTGTATGATGCAAGTTACAGTTTATAGCTAAGCAGGGTGGAGTGTTGTGTATTTAATATTTCAGTAATATTTGAGTAATATTGTAAATATATTGCTTGATTAGGCTTTCTTTGTTTAAATATTCACTACAGGTTACTTGTAAAAGTACGTGAATGGTATACGTCATTACATTACCACATTATAAGTGCGTTTCTCAGTAAAATTATAAAAGAAACTAGGACTCACATCCCTGGATCTGTGTAAGTAAGGTTGAAAGAGTGCAGAGAAAGTTTGCAAGGATGTTGCCGGGACTTAAGGACCTGAGTTATAGGGAAAATTTAAATAGATAACCTTATTCCATAAAATATAGAAGGTTGAGAGGAGATTTGATAAAGGTATACAAAATTATGAGAGGTATAGATAGAGCAAATGCAAGCAGATTTTTTTCCCAGCAACACCCACAAAATGCTGGAGGAACTCAGTAGGCCAGGAAGCATCTATGGAGTTGACATTTCAGGCCAAGACCCTTAGTCAGGATTTCCAGCATCTGCAGATTACCTTTTGTTTCAGATTTTTTCCCTTTAAGGTCAGATGAGACTACAACTAGAGCTCATGAGTTAAGGGCGAAAGGTGAAATGTTTAGGAGAACATGAGGGGGAGCTTCTTCTCTCAGAGGACGGTAAGAGTGTGGAAGGAGCTGCCAGTGCGAGTGGTGGATGCAAGATCGATTCCAACATTTACGAGAAGTATGGATGGGGGGGATATGGAGGGCTACGGTCCGGGTGCAGGTCAGTGAGACTTGGTGAATTAATGGTTCGGCACAGACTAGATGGGCCGAAGGTCCTCTTTCTGTGTCGTAGTCCTCGATGACTATGACGCTATGAGATGAGGAGAAATTTCCTGACTCTTCGGATATACCAAGATCAGAGGCATATGGATATGCTGACAGACATTTGGACTAAAAGGTTGGTGAAGCCAAGATTGGATCAACACTGGTCCAACTGGCTGGGGAAGGGGCTGATTGGCCCACTCCTGCTGCTATTATATTCTTACGTTCTCAGGGCAGGTAGAGGCAAAGTAGCAATAGTTCAATCCCACTGTCGAACAATTGGCCTGTGGGTTTAAGGCCAACTAAGTGAACCATGAAAAATGCTGATTTTCTTGTACCTGTTCACATCTGTGGCGAGTGGTTCTTCATGCTACCAAGCATATTTTCTGCTGCTGTGCAATATATAACATCATCACTGGACAGCTAGAAATATAGATCTCTGACCAGTGGGAATATTGGTATTGATGTCGGTTTAATATTGTACCAGTTTTGTCTGCTATCCATGTACAGATCAACTCAAACTATATACATGCTGAGATAGCACTTACAGAGAAACTGCAGGTGGGAAATAAGGCACAAGGGTCTTGATGAGATATTTTCTGAGGTCATGAGTTTATCTTCAATGTACAAGGGTGCTACTGTATTACAGCTGGATAGAGGTTGTCCTTCAGCATGGTGGTATGTGTTTTCATGCATTTGTGTCTTCTGTTCAAAGGAAGGAAGAGAAGAGAAGAAGTCCAGGGTAATCAAGGAGCGTTTGATTATGTTGGTTGCTTTCCTGAGTCAGCAAGAAGTGTAGACAGAGTCTACGGAGAGGAGGCTGGTGTTAGTGCTGGACTGAGCTGTGTCCACAATTCTTTGCAATTTCTTCTGCTCTCAAACAGAGCAGTTGTCAAACCAAGCATCTGAGTGGAATGTCTTCTCTGATGCAATAATAAAAATTGTCAACGGAAAAATGACTGATTTCCTTGGCTTTGCCGAGGATCCCTGGCAATGTGCAGAAGTTTGCAGGGGGTCCCAGGATTATATTCTTCTGAAACATGTTAACAATTGCAGATGGTTCTGTGGGACGTGCACAGATATTTTCGACCATTGTTGTAGTCTGGGTTAATCTTTACCGAGTGTCACTGGGACAGAGTTAATATTTGTAGGAAGTAACTGCTTTGAGTGGGTTAGCGATTTCTTCAGGATGCTTGCTTGGAGTGTGCATTTGCTTACAAGCGTGCCCAGGGAGGATATATTCAATACAATAAAAATAACAATAAAATTTACAATTATAAAATAAGCATTTAGTAGACAAATGGGATTTGACTGTTGCCAGCTGCCTAGTCAGGGATGAGTCTATCCACAAGGGGGCAGTGTGGATTCAGCTGCCATTTCACCTCTGAGTGTTGAAGTTTTCTAGTTTCCCTGCCTGTGGTTAGTTTAGATTAAATTAGATTATGAGGACACGCAGTCCTCTTTTATTGTCATTTAGTAATGCATGCATTAAGAAATGATACAATGTTCCTCAAGAAAGATATCACAGAAATACAAGACAGACCAAGACTAAAAAAACTGACAAAAACCACATAATTATAACATATAGTTACAACAGTGCAAAGCAATACCGTAATCTGATGAAGAACAGGCCATGGGCACGTTAAAAAAATGTCTCAAAGTCTCTCGAAAGTCCCATCATCTCACGCAGACAGCAGAAGGATGGGAAACTCTCTTCCTGCCATGATCTTCCAGCGCTGTAAACTTGCCAATGCAGTGCCCTGGAAGCACAGCTGACTCTTGAGTCTGTCCGAAAACTCCGAGCCTCCAACCAGCCCTCTGACACCGAGCACCGAGCAACATCTCTGCCGAGAGCTTCGACCCCGGCCCTGGCAACAGGCAAAGGCAAAGCCGAAGATTTGGGGCCTACCCCTCCAGAGATTCTGGATCGTACAGTAGCAGCGGCAGCGAAGCGGGCATTTCAGAAGTTTCTCCAGATGTTCCTCTGTGCTTCTCACGTCCATCTCCATCAAATCAGGATTGTGCGCGGTACCTATTTAACAAATATGATATCATTTTGGAGCGGCTGCGCGCACTGCATTGCGCCGCCATCTTCTCCTCCCCCCCTTTAGAGTTCAGGACACCATCAGGTTCGGCACGAGTTTCTAAAACATTAATTTAGAGATACAGCACAGTAACAGGCCCTTCCAGCCCAATGAGGCCACGCTGCCCAATTGCATCCCATGTGACCAATTAACCTACTAACCCGCAAATCTTTGGAACGTGGGAAGGAACTTTGGCATCCAGAGAAAACGCAAGTGGTCAAGGGAAGAACGTACCGATTCCTTACAGATAGTGGCGGGAATCGAACCACCGTTGCTGGCGCTGTAAAGCAACATGCTCACAGCTGCACTACTGTGAATTGGTTCTTCGTTTGCCACCTGCCAAGGAAATGCAAAACCAGCACTTACTTCCGTAATTTCACTCACTGCTGAAATACATAGAACTAAAACTGTACAGCACAGCGACAAGCCCACAGTGTTGCGATGAACTAATTAAACTAGCAATTAATGTCCTTCTAATGAAGTCCCTTATCCCTGCGACAATGTTGTGCTGACCAAGTAACCTACTCTGCCTAGAATTTCCCTACTGCATAGCCCTCTATTTTTCCAAGCTCCATGTACCTATGTAAGACTCAATTCCCACCGCTGCCTGTAAGGCCGTGACCGTGTGGTTTCCTTCCACAGTCTGAAGACATACCATTTGGTAGGTTAATTGATTATTGTAAATTGTCCTTTGATTAATTTAGAGATACAGCACAGATACTGAAAGTTGCCTCACAGGTGGATAGGGTAGTTAAGAAAGCTTATGGGGTGTTAGCTTTCATAAATCGAGGGATAGAGTTTAAAAATCGCGAGGTAATGATGCAACTCTATAAAACTCTGGTTAGGCCACACTTAGAGTACTGTGTCCAGTTCTGGTCGCCTCACTATAGGAAGGATGTGGAAGCATTGGAGAGGATACAGA
Organism: Mobula birostris; assembly: GCF_030028105.1. Classification (NCBI taxonomy): domain Eukaryota; kingdom Metazoa; phylum Chordata; class Chondrichthyes; order Myliobatiformes; family Myliobatidae; genus Mobula; species Mobula birostris. The sequence continues at coordinate 207,032,314 of NC_092372.1, forward strand.
GGAGATTTACCAGGATGCTGCCTGGTTTAGAGAGTGTGCATTATGATCAGAGATTAAGGGAGCTAGGGCTTTACTCTTTGGAGAGAAGGAGGATGAGAGGAGACATGATAGAGGTGTACAAGATAATAAGAGGAATAGATAGAGTGGATAGCCAGGCCTCTTCCCCAGGGCACCACTGCTCAATACAAGAGGACATGGCTTTAAGGTAAAGGGTGGGAAGTTCAAGAGGGATATTAGAGGAAGGTTTTTTACTCAGGGAGTGGTTAGTGCGTGGAATGCACTGCCTGAGTCAGTGGTGGAGGCAGATACACTAGTGAAATTTAAGAGACCAGGGGACAGGTATATGGAAGAATTTAAGGTGGTGGGTTATATGGGAGGCAGGGTTTGAGGGTCGGCACAACATTGTGGGCCAAAGGGCCTGTACTGTGCTGTACTATTCTATGTTCTATGTTCTATTAGGCTGAGGTTAAATTGGGAGTTGCAGGACGGCACAGCTAGAAGGGCCTATTCCACACCGTATCTCAGTAAATAAAATAACACCACATCGTTTTTTTTTCAAACAGTGAATGGGACAGAACATTGGTGCCATAGTTAATATTACTGCCTCACTGTTCCAGCGACGTAGGTTTGATCCTGACCTTCAATGCTGACATGCTTGTATGTTCTTCCTGTTCCTCCTCCCACATGACAAAGCACTGCTGTATGGTAGATTAATTGCCTGTGATTTGCTCCTGGTCAAGGTGTGTACTCAGATGTTCGGGGTGGAGTTGATGGAGAGAGAACAGGTAATTGAAATAAATGGGTGAGGGGTGGAATTGATGCGATTGCTTTGAGAGGTAGAATAGCCTCCTCTGATGTAATTCATTGGAAAGAGAGGGCAATACAGTGACTCAGTTTCCATATTGATCCTGTGTCTTCTCATGTTATTTATATTTCTTACGGAACCCACACATCTACGGAGGGAAATAAGGAGTTGATCTTTCGAACCAAGACCCCTCATCTGGACTGGAAAGGAAGCCAAAATATCCCCTTCTCCTTCCTCTTCTTATTCTGGCTTCTTCCCCCTTCTTTTCTTGTCCTGATGAAGGGGCTCAGCCTGAAACGTCAACTATTTATTCCTCTCCATTGATGTTGCCCAAACTGCTGACTTCCTCCAGCAACTTGTGAGTTTTCCTCTGGATTTCCAATGCTGCAGAATCTCATGTGTCTAATTCTTATATCTCTTTATGACATAGAAAGCATCCATTCGTCCCAGTGAGTTTCGACTGGCAATCACATCAATCCCATTCTCCTCTTTATTCCCGGTATAAGATGACATACAAAATGGCAAAGAGGTATCCAAAACCATCATAATTTCCTGCGCTCATATCTTGAAGGGACTCTGTCAATTTGAGTAATGATCCTTCCTTGCGTGCTGGGCTGCAGTGGCACAGCCAGCAGTGGGAGTATTTCCTATATTTCATTGCCAGTGGTCTTTATCTGAACCCCCATGGCGTCACAGGTCTTTTGTAATCAGTGAATACTTGGAAATTACTTTCTGATCTGGGATTTCTAAAATACAACGCTGGGAGGCAGCGTTGTGTACCACAGATTTTCTTATAATTTAAAACTTTAACCAAATTTGTCTGTGCTTGTTAAGTTGTAAGCCTGAAGAGCGTTTTTGCTTAAAAAAATGAGGGTCTTGACAAGACTTATGAGATTTTAACATGAAAACACAAGGTGCATAGATTGGCCTTGTTTTTGTCGTCAATGGAGATTCAGCTGAGCTCTAAGGTCTCTAGAGTTGGATTCCCTCCTTCAACGTGGCCTGCTGTTGATCCAAAGAGGCGCCTTTGTCCTTTAACAGCGATGGTTTAAACAGGCTGAGCAGCCAATCACACTGAAGAGTTCAGAAAGACCAGAAAATGAAGTTGAATTTTTAACTAATGTTTCAAAATTTTGCAAAAATGCAAATATAGTTGAAGTATACACATAAAACTAAGGTTAGGAGCATGACATAAGACTATAAAAGACAGGAGCAGAATTAGTCTATTCAGCTCATCGATCATTTGATCATGGCTGATTTAATTTCCCTCTCAACCCCATTCTCCTGCCTTCTCCCCATATCCTTTGACACACTTACTAATTAAAGGGTTAACTTATGCTTTAAAAATACCCAATGACTTGGCCTCTACAACTGTCTGTAGCAATGAATTCCACAGATTCACCATCCCCTGGCTAAAGAAATTCCTCCTCTAAGCGGGTAACCTTCTACTCAGAGTCTGGCCCTCTGGTCCGACACTCTCCCACGATTAGAAGCATCCTCTCCACGTCCACTCTATCTACGCCTTTCAATATTTGGTAGGTTTCAAAAAGATCACCCCTTGTTCTTCTAAATTCCAGGGAGTATAGGCCCAGAGCCATCAAACGCTCCTGATATGTTAACCCTTTCATTCCTGGGATCATTCTCGTAAACTTCTTATGGACATTTCATTAGGGTCGCCAACTTTCTCACTGCCAAATAAGGGACAAAAGTAGCAGTCAAATACAGGACACTTGTGTTTACCCCAAGAAAGACTACCCTGACCATGAAGCCCTGTGCGGGCACCTGTGTGCGCGTGCATGACGTGTGCATACGTGACGTGCGCATGCGTGTACGTGCCGATTTTTTTCTACAAATCGGTTTTGGCTTAATCTTCCCGATTCTGATACACTGTACATACATTATTTCTACCTTATATAAGCTGTGTATTTATCATAGCATGCCTGCTTTTACTATATGTTAGTGTTATTTTAGGTTTTATGTGTTATTTGGTATGATTTGGTAGGTTATTTTTTGGGTCTGGGAGCGCTCAAAACTTTTTCCCACATAAATTAATGGTAATTGCTTCTTCGCTTTACGCCATTTTGGCTTATGAACTGTTTCATAGGAACGCTCTACCTTAGCGGGGGAAATACGGGGCAAGGGTGGTCCCCTATGCGACAAGCCAATTTAGCCCAATATATGGGATGTCCCGGCAAATACGGGACATTTAGCAACCCTACATGGCATCCTGTCGGTCCAAAGAGGTCTCTAGTGTCCTGTGACAGGGATAGCTTCTGGCAAGCTGAGCAGCCAAACATATTGAAGAGTTTGGAAAGGCCAGAAAATGAAGTTAAAAATGTAACCAATATTTAAAATTCTGTAAAAACTCAAATATAGTTGAAGTATTCACACTAAGTTAAGGTTTGGAACATAACATAATAAAGTTGTCAAAAATGTACCACAGAAGAATATTTTGTACTTTTAAGATCCATTGAACTTTGAAACTCAGAAATTTAACTCAAACTTTCACAACATATTTTGCTGTGAGACCTACTGATCAGTGCCCAGTAAAAAGTTTTTCCTGATGCACTGATCCTGGAGAGTACAGTGGGAAAGGGCTGCAAATCAGTACAGCATGCTGGAGTCATGGCCAGTTTTCAGGTTAACTCTGTGTGGTTCGGAAGCCGTACAGTGTATGCGCCATGAATGCAGGCAATTTCACTGTTACTGTAAAAAATGGGTTGCCATAATAAATCTGTTGAGAAATACTGGGAAACAAAATGAAAGCTCATCCATCATCTTAATAGATACCCTGACATCTATTCAGCGAAGTATCTGAAAGTCCAGATTTTTATGATCTTTTACTAATAATTCCAAATCAGATCAGAGCCGTCAGAGCCAGGTCAGAGCCGTCTCTATTTCCTGAGGAGACTGAGGTCCTTTAGCATCTGTCGGACGATGCTGAGGATGTTCTACAAGTCTGTGGTGGCTAGTGCTATCATGTTTGCTGTTGTGTGCTGGGGCAGCAGGTTGAGGGTAGCAGACACCAACAGAATCAACAAACTCATTCGTAAGGCCAGTGATGTTGTGGGGATGGAACTGGACTCTGTGACGGTGGTGTCTGAAAAGAGGATGCTGTCCAAGTTGCATGCCATCTTGGACAATGTCTCCCATCCACTACATAATGTACTGGTTGGGCACAGGAGTACATTCAGCCAGAGACTCATTCCACCGAGATGCAGCACAGAGCGTCATAGGAAGTCATTCCTGCCTGTGGCCCTCAAGCTTTACAACTCCTCCCTTGGAGGGTCAGACACCCTGAGCCAATAGGCTGGTCCTGGACTTATTTCCTGGTATAATTTACATATTATTATTTAATTGTTTATGGTTTTATATTGCTATATTTATACTCTATTCTTGGTTGGTGCAACTGTAAGGAAACCCAATTTCCCTCAGGATCAATAAAGTATGACTATAACTATGACTATGAAATATTTGTCACTTTATTTACTTATTGCAATACAACATGGAATAGGCCCTTCTGGATCTTCAAACCGTGTTGCCAGCAACCCCAATTTAACCCTAGCTTAATCACGGGACAATTTACAATGACCATTAACTTACCAATTGGAATGTCCTTAGACTGTGGAAGGAAACTAGAGAACCTGGAGGAAACCCACTTGGTCATGGGGAGAACGTGCAAACTCCTCGTAGACAGTGGCAGGAATTGAACCTAGGTCACTGGTACTGTAAAGCATTGTGCTAACCACTACACTACCATGCCGCCTGGGTAGAGCAGTTCTCTCACACCCCCACTCACCTCCACCCTGAGCCCAATATACAGTACCTATAATAGGTTTTTTTTTTGCCTCACCTCAGCGCCTCGGCGACCACTTTTTCTTCAAGTGGCTGTCTTGGAGGAAAGATACTGCGAGTGGTCCCCCACCTCCTTCTCACCAGCGCAGTTTTTTTTTACGAGGCCGAGTTGCGAGCTTGACACTCAACCGGTGCGGACGGAAAGCGTGCCTGGGAGCGCCCCGATTGGGTTCGAACTCGGGAACCTTCGCTCCAGAGTCCGGTGCTGATGTTGCTGGTATAGAACACATTTAAAAGACATCTGGCCTGGTTGATGGATAGCAAAATTTTAGAGGGAGTTGGGCCACAGGCAGGCAAATAGGATTAGAATAGAAAAAGTGTCTTCTTCGGCCTGTAATGTTGGGCTGAAGGCATGTTTCCATGCTGTGAATCTATAATTCCATAAACTATGAATCTATAAAATCATGACAATCAAGAGCAGAAATAGGGCACATTGCCCTTCAGTGTTGATCTTATTATACAAGATGGTTACGGTGAACCATTGGGTCAAGTCCCCTGATGTTAATAACCAGGTAGCTGCATCCTGCCAGAATCTTGGCCATTGGGGTGAGAATCAGAGTGAACTGATAACCACCAGTGAGTGATGTTTGCCGTCACAGACTGCAACATGCTCAAGGATAGGGAGGGATCTTCCTCACAGTTAGGATAGAATAAGCTATGTGTCAGTTCCTATGATGACACAGGTCTGCCTCAGCAACACCTGACATCCCCCCCCCCCCCCCCCGGTCTGGTAAGCAGATCTCCCCCGTCACACAGTCAATGGGCCCGCTGCTGCTGAACCCAGCTTGTGTCTCGTGTCTCATGTCCATGCCTCCATTCACACCTCATTTTCACACCTCGTGTTCATCCTTCCTCTTCATTGCTGCCACTCGCCTTGTTATGACACTTAACAGTGGTGGCCAAGCCGCCTGCAGAAGTCTTGGTAGGGTAGCTGCTGTGGGCCTTTCGAGGCACAGTGACTAACAGAATTGAAGTTGCTGCCCGAGACCATCTAGAGGGCCTTTGGTTAGCTTAGGTGGCCAAAGACCTTGCCCATGTTCCTGTCCGATGGTCAGATGTTTAAATGTAGTTGAATAGTATTTAAGTAGTTAAATAAACTATATATTGGATAGAATCATAGCTCTACACCAGAGAACAGGCCTTTCGACCCAACTTGTCCATATTGAACAGACTCCCCATATAAACTGTGTTTGGCACATATCCCTTACAGCCTAGGAACAAGATATTCAGCAGATGCTAGAAATCTTTAGCAACACATATAAAATGCTGGAAGAACTCAGCAGATCAGGCAGTTTCTAGGCAGAAAATTAATAGTTGACATTTCAGGCTGATATCTTTCATCAGGACCTAGGTGACAAAGGGTCTCAGGTCAAAACATGGACTGTTTATTCCCTCTATAGATGCTGCCCGACCTACTGAGTTCCTCCAGTGTTTTGTGTGTATTCCTGCAAGCCTGTGTTAATGTTATGCTCAAAATATTTAGTAGGCAGGTACATGGATAGACGAGGCTTAGAGGGACACAGTCAAAATTCTGGTGGATGGCAAGGCAGCATAGTGGTTAGCGCAATCACTTTACAATGTGAGCGATCACCAATTGGAGTTCGATTCTGGCCACTATTTGTAAAGAGAAGGTACTTTCTCCCTGTGGCATGTGGGTTTCCTCCAGGTGCTCTGGTTTCCTCCCACATTCCAAAGAGGTATGGTTAAGGTTAAGGTGTTATGGACATTCTGCGTTAGCGCCAGAAGCGTAGCGACACTTACGGGCTGCCCCCAGCACCACCCTTGGATTTTGTTGGCCGTTGATGCAAAACGACCTATTTCTCTGTATATTTCGATGTTTACGTGGTAAATAAAGCTAATCATTTCATTAAAACTTAAAAAAGCTCAGCCTCTTTTCAGGAACAAACCTAAAATTAGGAGAGTAATGTTTGACGCTGGTAGAAAAGGGGCAGGCTGATTATATTTTCAATTCATTTCTGCTCTTTATTCCTGACAGGTCTAATGTGGCATGATGAAGCTACACAGCAGGTAATTGCTAAAGAACTTTCCAATCTCCACCCGACCCGTCAGCTGCATCCCGAAGCTGGTTCTCCAGATAGCTTGAGGTGAGATTTGAAGTGCTGGATTGCTGTGGTATTGCTGAAAGCCTGTCCGCTGCAGGGCCTCCCATGAGTTCCAAACCAGTTGGTAGTAAATAACTATAACAATCTGAGTGCGGAGTTTCATTTAGACCAGTCAGCACAAGCAGGGACATTTCTGGGAAGGTGCAACCAATTTAGGGGGGGGGGGTGCCATATACACTCATTTATTAGGTTCACCTGCTCATTAATGCAAATATCTAATCAGCCAATCACGTGGCAGCAACTCAGTGCATAAAAGCATGCAGACATGGTCAAGAGGTTCAGTTGTACAGACCAATTGTCAGAATGGGCAAGAAATGCGATCCAAGTGAATGAACAACAATTGTTCATTCCAGTTTGGCAAAAGAATAAATCGGGAAGGTAGTGCGCCCGTGACTGACAAGGGAAATTAGGGATAGTATCAATTCCAAAGAAGAAGCATACAAATTAGCCAGAAAAAGTGGCTCACCTGAGGACTGGGAGAAATTCAAAGTCCAGCAGAGGAGGACAAAGGGCTTAATTAGGAAGGGGAAAAAAGATAATGAGAGAAAACTGGCAGGGAACATAAAAACTGACTGTAAAAGCTTTTATAGATATGTGAAAAGAAAAAGATTGGTTAAGATAAATGTAGGTCCCCTACAGACAGAAACAGGTGAATTGATTATGGGGAACAAGGACATGGCAGACCAATTGAATAACTACTTTGGTTCTGTCTTCACTAAGGAGGACATAAATAATCTTCCGGAAATAGTAGGGGACAGAGGGTCCAGTGTGATGGAGGAACTGAGGGAAATACATGTTAGTAGGGAGGTGGTGTTAGGTAAATTGAAGGGATTAAAGGCAGATAAATCCCCAGGGCCAATATTCTGCACCCCAGAGTACTTAAAGAATTAGCCCAAGAAATAGTGGATGCATTGGTGATAATTTTTCAAAGCTCTTTAGATTCTGGACTAGTTCCTGAGGATTGGAGGGTGGCTAATGTAACCCCACTTTTTAAAAAAGGAGGGAGAGAGAAACCGGGGAATTATAGACCGGTTAGCCTAACGTCGGTGGTGGGGAAAATGCTAGAGTCAGTTATCAAAGATGTGATAACAGCACATTTGGAAAGCGGTGAAATCATCGGACAAAGTCAGCATGGATTTGTGAAAGGAAAATCATGTCTGACGAACCTCATAGAATTTTTTGAGGATGTAACTAGTAGAGTGGACAGGGGAGAACCAGTGGATGTGGTATATTTGGATTTTCAGAAGAGTTTTGACAAGGTCCCACACAGGAGATTAGTGTGCAAACTTAAAGCACACGGTATTGTGGGTAAGGTATTGATGTGGATAGAGAATTGGTTGGCAGACAGGAAGCAAAGAGTGGGAATAAACGGGACCTTTTCAGAATGGCAGGCAGTGACTAGTGGGGTACCGCAAGGCTCAGTGCTGGGACCCCAGTTGTTTACAATATATATTAATGACTTAGATGAGGGAATTAAATGCAGCATCTCCAAGTTTGCGGATGACATGAAGCTGAGCAGCAGTGTTAGCTGTGAGGAGGATGCTAAGAGGAAGCAGGGTGACTTGGATAGGTTAGGTGAGTGGGGAAATTCATGGCAGATGCAATTTAATGTGGATAAATGTGAGGTTATCCACTTTGGTGGCATAAACAGGAAAACAGATTATTATCTGAATGGTGGCCGATTAGGAAAAGGGGAGCTACAATGAGACCTGGGTGTCATTATACACCAGTCATTGAAAGTGGGCATGCAGGTACAGCAGGCGGTGAGAAAGGCAAATGGAATGCTGGCATTCATAGCAAGAGGATTCGAGTACAGGAGCAGGGAGGTACTACTGCAGTTGTACAAGGCCTTGGTGAGACCACACCTGGAGTATTGTGTGCAGTTTTGGCCCCCTAATCTGAGGAAAGACATCCTTGCCATAGAGAGAGTACAAAGAAGGTTCACCAGATTGATTCCTGGGATGGCAGGACTTTCATATGAAGAAAGACTAGATGAACTAGGCTTATACTCGTTGGAATTTAGAAGATTGAGGGGGGATCTTATTGAAACGTATAAAATCCTAAAGGGATTGGACAGGCCAGATGCAGGAAGATTGTTCCCGATGTTGGAGAAGTCCAGAACGAGGGGTCACAGTCTGAGGATAAAGGGGAAGCCTTTTAGGACCGAGATGAGGAAAAACTTCTTCACACGGAGAGTGGTGAATCTGTGGAATTCCCTGCCACAGGAAACAGTTGAGGCCAGTTCATTGGCTATATTTAAGAGGGAGTTAGATATGGCCCTTGTGGCTAAAGGGATCAGGGGGTATGGAGGGAAGGCTGGTACAGGGTTCTGAGTTGGATGATCAGCCATGATCGTACTGAATAGCGGTGCAGGCTCGAAGGGCCGAATGGCCTACTCCTGCACCTATTTTCTATGTTTCTATGTTGAGTGACTTTGACTGTGGAATGATTGTTGTTGCAGATGGACTGGTTTGAGTATCTCAGAAACTGCTGATCTCCTGCGATTTTCACGCACAACGTTCTCTGGAATTTACAGAGGATGGTGCGAGAAACAAAAAAAAATCCAGTGAGTGGCAGTTCTGTGGGGAAAATGCCCTTTTAAAGAGGGAGGTCAGAGAAGAATTGCCAGACTGGTTCAAGCTGACAGGAAGTTGACAGTAACTCAAATAACTATGTGTTGCAACAGGGCTGTGCAGAAGAACATCTGTAAATGCACAACATGTCAAACCTTGAAGTGAGGGGCTGCAGCAGCAGAAGACCATGAACATACTTAAGTGGCCACATTATCAGGTACAGATGTGGGTACCTAATAAAGTGGCCACTGAGTGTAGATATTGATAGAGAAAGAGTTCCAAGAATGAAAGCATATACATTCCTTTGTTAACGCTGAAATTCACCGTGGATATTAATTCTATTCCCTCCCTCATTACTCCTTTCTCGTTGAACCTTCTGCCTACACATTCTGAATATGTTTGATTGCATTCACAGTGCAACTAGCCTGCCTACACTGAACATGAGATAAAATATTTTCCGCAAATCTGTGTAAAGGCAAGTTAAGTTTAAGAAATGTAATCATACTTTTTGGAGGTGGTGATGGATTGAAAAGGTGGGGAACAGATAAAGCATTTTCGGATGTTTTGGGAACAGCTTCTTCTCTTCCGCCATCAGATTTCTGAATGGTGAATGAACTCATGAAGACTATCTCACTATTTTGCACCACTTCCTTATGTGTTTATTAATCTTATTGCAAACTTGTAGTGTCTTTTTTATGTATTGCACAGTACTACTGCCACAAAACAGCAAATTGCACAACACGTCAGTGACAATAAACTCGATTCTGGTTCTGAGATGCAAGAATGATTCGATGATTGTATGGGTTTACAGGTGGCGTTCAAAGAGGTGTCATGTTAAAGAATTGTTGGATAAACTTATGGTGCATGCAGAAATAGAGAAGCATTGAGTTTGGGTAAAGGTCCTTCAGGCTGGAATTAAAACAGAAAATGCTGGAAGTACTGGGCATGTCGGGCAGCGTCTGTGGAGAGAGCAACAGTAGGTGATCGTTCATCAGAATTGGGAATGGAAGTGGGTCATCTACTGTATCTAGTGCTCCCGATGTGGTCTCGTTCATCAATCAGACCCGACGTAGATTGGGCGACCACTTGCCAAGCGACAACGCTGTGTCCGTTAGAGAAAGTGGGGTCTCCCAGTGGCCACCCATTTTAATTCCACTTCCCATTCCCGTTCCAAGATGGCAGTCCATTGCCTCCTCTACTGTTGCAATGAGGCCACACTCAGATTGGAGGAGCAACACCTTATATTCCCTATGGGTAGCCTTCAACCTGATGGCATGAACATTGATTTCTTGAACTTCCGGTAATGCCCCCCACCCCCCACTCCTTCACCATTCCCCATTCCCATTTCTCTCTCTCACTTTATCTCCTTGCCTGCCCATCACCTCCCTCTGGTGCTCCTCCCACAGAGCTATGTCCCACAGAGGAAGAAGTTCTCAAATGGCAGGGGTAGACAACCGTGTCTGACAAAGGAAGTTAAGGACTGCATAAAAGCCAAGGAAAAGGCATATAAGATGGAATTACATCTTTAAAAAGAGGTGATATGGGGTTAAGGAATGTTGAATCTTTGTGGGGGGGAGTTAAAAAATTGCAAGAGTAAAAAAAAACCATAATGGGAATCATATGTAGGCCTCCAAATAGTAACTAAGATGTGGGGCTGAGGTTGCAAAGGGAGCTGGAAAAAGCATGTTATAAGTGTAATGACACAATTGTAATGGGGGACTTCAATATGCAAGGGGATTGAGAAAATCAGGTTGGTGTCAGATTGCAAGAGAGGGAATTTGTTGAATGCCTACAAGATGGCTTTTTAGAGCACAAGTGTGCTTGAGCCTTCTCGGGGAAAACTTATCTTAGATTGGATGTTGTGTAATAATCCAGATCTTATTAAGCAGCATAACATAAAGGAACACTTAGGAGGCAGTGATCATAATATGATTGAATTCATTCTGCAATTTGAGAGAGGGAAGCATAACTAACATGTATCTGAATCACAATGGAATAAAGGGAATTACAGAGGCATGAGAGAGGAGCTTGCCCAGGTGGATTGGAGGAGGATACTGGTGGGGATGACGGCAGAGCAGAGATGGCTGAGGTTTCTGGGAATAGTTCGCAAGGCACAGGATAGATATGTCCCACTGAAGAAGAAGTTCTCAAATGGCAGGGGTAGGCAACCGTGGCTGACAAAGGACTGCATAAAAGCCAAGGAAAGGGCATACAAGGTAGGAAAGATGAGTGGGGTTGGATGATTGGGAAGCTTTTAACATCCAATAAAAGGCAATTAAAAAAGCTATGCGAAGGGAAAAATGAAATTTGAGGGCAGACTAGCCAATAATATAAAGCAGCATACCAATAGTTTTTTCAGTTATATAAAGAGTAAAAGGAAGGTGGGAGTTGATATTGGACCACTGGTAAATGATGCTGGTGAGATAGTAATGGTGGACCAATGGCAGAGGAACTTAATGGGTATTTTGCATCTGTCTTCACTGTGGATGACACTAGCTGTGTGCCAGAGGTCCATAAATGTCAGGGAGCAGAAATGAGTGCCATTGCTATTTCAAAGGAAAAAGTGCTAGGTAAACTCAAAAGTCTTAAGGTGGATACCTGGGCCAAATGGACTACATTCCAGAGTCCTGAGAGAGGCTGCTGAAGACATAACAGATGCATTGGTCATGATCGTTCAAGAATCGCTTGATTCTGGCATGGTCCCAGAGGACTGGAAGATTGTGAATGTCACTCCACTCTTTAAGAAGGGAGGAAGGCAAAGGAAAGGAAATTATAGGCCAGTTAGCCTAACCTCAGTGGTTGGGAAAGTGTTGGAGTCTATTATTAAGGATGAGATTTTGAGGTACTTGGAGATTAATGATAAAATAAATCAAAGTCAGCATGGTTTCTGTAAAGGGAATTCTTGCCTGACAAACCTGTTAGACTTCTTTGAGGAGGTAACAAGCAGGTGGACAAGGGAGAGGCAGTGGATGTCATTTACTTGGATTTTCAGAAGGCGTTTGATAAGGCGCTTCACATGAGGCTGTTTAATAACATAAGATCCTAAGCTGTTACAGGAAAGATACTGGCATGGATAGCGGAATGGCTGACAGGCAGGAGGCTGTGAGTGGGAATAAAAGCAGCCTTTTCTAGTTAGCTGCAGGTGACTAGTGGTATTCCTCAGGAGTCAGTATTGGGACCGCTGCTTTTCACATTTTTGGTAAGTGATTTAGATAATGGAATTGATAGCTTTGTGGCAAAGTTTGCGGATGATACGAAGATAGGTGGAGGGGTAGGTTTTGCTGAGGAAGCAATGTGATTGCAGCAGGACTTAGACAAACTGGAAGAATGGGCAAAAAAAATGGCAGATGGAATACAGTGTTGGAAAATGTACAATAATGCATTTTGATAAAAGGAACAATAATGCGGACCATTATCTAAATGGGGAGAAGGTTCAAACATCAGAGGTGCAGAGGGACTTGGGAGTCAAGACTTCCAGAAGGTTAATTTACAGGTTGAATCTGTGGTAAAGAAGGCATTTCTTTCAAGGGGAATAGAATATAAAAGGTGATATTGAGGCTTTATAAGACACTGGTCAGGCTGCACTTGATGTATCATCAACAGTTTTGGGCCCCATATCTCAGAAAGGATGTGTTGTCATTGGAGAGAGTCCAGAGGAGGTTCACAAGGATGTTCCAGGGAATGAAGGGGTCAACATATGAGGAGCATTTGGCAGCTTTGGGCCTGTACTCACTGGAATTTAGAAGAATTTGGGGTGGGGGGATCTCATTGAGACCTACCGAATGTTGAAAGGACTAGATGGGGTGGATGTGGAGAGAATGTTTCCTATGGTGGGAGTATCCAGGACTAGAGGGCACAGCCTCAAAATTGAGGGGTCACCGTTTGAAACAGAGGTAAGGAGATTTTTTTTTGCCCAGAGAGTAGTAATTTTGTGGGATGCTATGCCACAGACTGCAGTGGAAGCCAAGTCAGTGGGTATATTTAAGGTGGAAGTTGATCGTTTTCTGATCAGTCAGGGCATCAAAGGATGTGGTGAGAAAGCAGGTGTATGGGGTTGAGTGGGATCTGGGATCAGCCATGATGAAATGGCGGAACAGACTCAATGGGCTGAATGGCCTAATTCTGCTCCTATGTCTAATGGTCTTAAGGTTCCCCCTTTATTTTCTTCCATGGCCTTGTGTTCTCTCCTATCAGATTCCCCCTTTTCTAGCATTGTATCTCTTTCACCAATCAACTTCCCAGCTCTTTACTTCAACCCCCCCCACCCCCCCACCACCGGTTTCACCTGTCACCTTGTGTTTTTTCCTCCCCTCCCCCCTCCCCCCACCTTCTAACTCTGACCCTTCCTCTTTTTTTCTCCAGTCCTGATGAAGGGTCTCAGCCCAAAATTCTTTTCCATAGATGCTGTCTGGCCTGCTGAGTTCCTCCAGCATTTTGTGTGTGTTGCTTGGTGTCTTCAATGCTGGATACCATTCTAGTACCCACTGCACAGATAAAGGCACAGAGACTGCAGATGCTGGAATCTGGAGGGTAGAACAAATTGCTGAAGGATCTCAATGGGTCAAGCAGCGTCTGTGGATGCAGAGGGAAAAATAAAGAAGGTTTTTATTGTTGAAAAAATGGGAATGATACTGCAAGGCAGACAGGAATATGTAAACAAGGGGCCTATTTCCATTCTTAAGAACACTAGATCTGTACAAACAATTATTGATAGTTATAGGATTGCACACTCATAGGATGGGCTGGGTAAACTGCAGCACCAAATTTGCAGATGACACCAAGAATGGGGGCGTAACAGGCAGCGAGGAAGTCCATCAAGAGCCTGCAATTGGATTTGGACTATCTGGAAAAAATGGGCTGAAAATGGCAAATGGAATTTAATGCAGATATGTGTGAGCTGTTGTACTTTGAGAGGACCAACCAGGGTAGGTTTTACACAAGGAATGGTTGGGCACTGAAGAGTGCTGTAGAACGGAAGGATTTGGGAACACAGGTCCATAATTCCTTGAAAGTGGCATCACAGGTAGATAGGGTCACAAAGAAAACGTTTGGTCCTTTAACCTTCATAAAGAAAAATATTGAGTACAGGAGTTGGGAAGTTATGTTGAGGTTGCATACAATATATTGTTAGTGAGGCCTAATTTCAAGTGCTGTGTACAGTTCTGGTCACCTACCTACAGGAAAGATAACAATAGGATTGAAAGAGTGCAGAGGAAATTGATAAGGATGTTGCTGGGACTTGAGGACCTGAGTTATAGGGATAGGTTGAATAGGTTAGGATTTTATTTTCTGCACTGTAGGGGAATAAAGGGAAATTTGACAGAGTTATATAAAATTATAAATGGTATAGATAGGGTAAATGGAAGTAGGTTTTATCCCCTGAGGTTGGGTGTAAACAGAACTAGAGGTCATGGGTTAAGGGTAAAAGGTGAAATGTTGAAGGAGAAATGGGGGGAGTTTCTTCACAGAGGGTGGTGAGAGTGTGGGGTGAACTGCCATTTGAAGTGGTGGATATGGGTTCAAATTTAAGAGAAGTTTGGATAGGAGAGGTATGGAGAGCTATGATCCAGGTGCAGGTCAATGGGACTAAGAGCAGTAGTTCAGCAAAAAACTAGATGGGCTGAAGGGCCTGTTTCTGTGCTGTAGTGCTTAATGACTCTAGGTCAAAACATTTCTCCAGTTCAATAAATGTAATTTAGAAATATTCTATAGATTCAAAATGTTTGCAAGTAAAATGCAAACACACTTTAAGATAATAAACTCGAGAGTATTTCAGAGGCACACCACAAAATATTCCTGTTTAGCGATAAGGAGAGTTTGGGCAAACTTGGGTTGTTTCCTCCTGAGTGTCTGTGGCTGATGGGAGACCTGATAGCAGTTGGTAAAATGATCAAAGGCAAAGCCAGGTTGAAAGCTTGGGCTGTTTTCTCAGGGTGGAAATGTCAAATACTACAGGGAATAGGTTTAAGGTGAGAGGGGGTAGGTTTACAGGAGATGTGCATAGCAAGATTGTTATACTGAATAGCAAATGACTGGTATATGGTGCCTGGAGATGTGCTGGAAGCAGATACAATAGAGACATTTAAGGGGCATTTGCAGTTAGTGGATGGGTATAGAGCGGTGTGCAGGCAAATGGGCTTTGTAGGAATTGACATCATTGTCAGCACAGATATTATGGGCTGAAGGGTCTGTCCCTGTTCTGTACTATTCTATATTCCATGTACCTCTGCAGTAATTCCCAATCATTACCTCCACTGTTCCTCAAATAGTTAAATTCTGTACAAAGCTTTGAACAAATTCTGATTTGCGAACAAAAAGCTGTTTGGCATAAACATGAAAGAAATTATACCATTAAATATTGAAGAACAGTTAAGTCCCAAATGGGGAACTTAATCAATCTTGATGTTAAGTTTTTTTTGAAACAAGGAGGGAATATAAACTAGTTCCATTATAATTTCATCCATTCGCATTCACGTTTGACAGATAATCATCAGAAGCCATTTCATCTTTGGTTCTGATTTAAGCATGTCTGCCCCTGTTGAATTCAGCTATGCCATTCTATGTGAGACCTCCTATTTCTTGTCCCTACCTATTTCTTGTCAGCTACTTCTCATTTATCATCTTTCTGAAGGCTGAGACACAAAAGTATTTTTCAGCAATTGCAGTTTCTTTTCTGTTTCCAGGAGTGATGTTTCTTCTTGAGCCAATAAATTTGTTTAAATAATAATTCTAAGCTGTGATTTTCTTTTCCACTGAGAGGTTCAAGAGTATTTGAAACTCAAAGGGCAGTGGAAGCAGGCTTCGAATATTTTTTAACCAGAAATGAAGAGATAGATGATAAAATATTAGAATTATGGTGAACATTTTGGGCCCCTTATCTAAGAAAAGATGTGCTAGTATTGGCAAAGGTCCAGAGGAAGTTCACAAGGATGATCCTGGGAATGAAAGGGTTAACATACGAGGAGCGTTTGATGGCCTTGGACCTGTTGCTCACTGGAGTTTAGAAGGATGAGGGGAAATGTCATTGAAAGCTCTGGGCATTGAAAGGCCTAGATAAAGTGGAGAGGAAGCTTCCTATAGTGGAGAAGCCTACAACCAGAGGGTACTGCCTCAGAGTACAAGAACAACCCTTTAGAACAGAGATGAGGAGAAATTTCTTTAGCCAGGGGGCAGTGAATCTGTGGAAACTTGCCGCAGACTGCTGTGCTGTGGGTATATTTAAAGTGGAGTTTGATAGGTTCTTGATTAGTAAGGGTGTCATAGGTTATGGAGATAAGAGAGGAGAATGGAGTTGAGTGGGAAAATAAATTAGCCATGATGGAATGGGGCAGCATATTCGAAGGAACAATTTGACTAATTCTGCTCCTGTCTCATTTTGGGGAGGGAGGGAAAGCAGCCAGATGTCTTGGTACATATTGGTACCAATGACATAGGAAGGAAAAGCAAAGAGCTCCTAAAAAGAGAATTTAGAGAGCTAGGTAGAAAGCTGAGAAGCAGGACCTCCCAGGCAGTAATTTCCAGATTGCTGCCTGTGCCACACGCCAGTGAGGGTAGAAACAGGATGACTGGGGGGATAAATGCGTGACTGAGAAGCTGGCGCAGGGGGCAGGTCTCCAGGTTCTTGGATTACTAGGGTCTCTGCTGGGGGCGGTATGACCTGTTCAAAAGTGACGGGTTGCACCTGAACCCGAGGGGGACCAATATTCTTGCGGGCAGGTTTGTTAGAGCTGTTGGGGAGGGTTTAAACTAATTTGGCAGGGGGGTGGGAACTGGAGTGAAGGGACTCACAATAGTACGGATGGTAAAAAAAATAAAGATAGCCTGCAGTCAGACTGTCAGGAAGGGCAGGCGGGTGATTGAACTTCGTTGCAGCCAACAGGCTGAGTATCAAAACATTAGGGATGCAGAATCAGAAAGGACAGCAAATACAGTACTCAAGGTGTTGTATCTAAATGCACGTAGTATAAGAAATAAGGTGGATAATCTTGTTGCACTATTACAGAATCGTGGCTGAAGGATGGTTGTAATGAGGAACTAAATGTCTAAAGTTACATGTGTGGGCACGTGGCCAAGTGGTTAAGGCATTGGACTAGCGACCTGAAGGTCGTGACTTCGAGCCCCAGCCGAGGGAACGTGTTGTGTCCTTGAGCAAGGCACTTAATCACACATTGCTCTGCGACAACACTGGTGTCAAGCTGTATGGGTCCTAATGCCCTTCCCTTGGACAACATTGGTGTCGTGGAGTGGGGAGACTTGCAGCATGGGCAACTGCTGGTCTTCCATACAACGTTGCTCAGGCCTGCGCCCTGGAGAATGAAGACTTTCCAGGCGCAGATCCATGGTCTCGCAAGACTAACGGATGCCTTTACTTTACCGTACATGTTATATCGAAGGGATAGGAAGGTAGGCAGAGGGTGTGGCTACTGGTAAAGAATGGCATCAAATCAGTAGAAAGATGTGACATAGGATTGGAAGATGTTGAGTCCTTGTGGGTTGAGTTAAGAAACTGCAAGGGTAAAAGCACCTTGATGGCAGTTAAATACAAGCCTCCCAACAGTGGCTGGGAGGTGGACCACAGGTTACAACAGGAAATAGAAAAAGCAAGTCAAAAGGGCAATGTTATGATAGTCATGGGAGATTTTAACATGCAGGTCGATTGGGAAAATCAGGTTGGTAATGGATCTCAAGAGAGTGAGTTTATTGAATACCTTAGAGATGACTTTTTAGAGCGGTTTGTCGTTGAGCCTACTAGGGAATCAGCTAAACTGGATTGGGTGTTATGTAATGAACCGGAGGCAATTAGGGAGCTTAAGGTAAAAAAACTCCCTTAGGAACCAGTGATCACAATATGATATATAATATGATATGTATATAATCCTAAAGGGATTGGACAGGCTAGATGCAGCAAGATTGTTCCCGATGTTGGGGAAGTCCAGAACGAGGGGTCACAGTTTGAGGATAAAGGGGAAGCCTTTTAGGACCGAGATTAGGAAAAACTTCTTCACACAGAGAGTGGTGAATCTGTGGAATTCTCTGCCACAGGAAACAGTTGAGGCCAGTTCATTGGCTATATTTAAGAGGGAGTTAGATATGGCCCTTGTGGCTAAAGGGATCAGGGGGTATGGAGGGAAGGCTGGTGCAGGGTTCTGAGTTGGATGATCAGCCATGATCATACCGAATGGCGGTGCAGGCTCGAAGGGCCAAATGGCCTACTCCTGCACCTATTTTTTATGTTTCTATGATTGTGTTCAACTTGAAATCTGATAGGGAGAAAGTAAAGTCTGAAGTAGCAGTATTTCAGTGGAGTAAGGGAAATTACAGTGGTATGAGAGAGGAGTTGGCCAAAGTAAATTGGAAGGAGCTGCTGACAGGAATGTCAGCAGAGCAGCAATGGCGTGCGTTTCTGGGAAAAATGAGGAAGGTGCAGGACATACGTGTTCCAAAAATGAAGAAATACTCAAACGGTAAAATAGTACAACCATGGCTGATGAAGGAAGTCAAAACTATTGTTAAAGCAAAAGAAAGGGTACACAACAAAGCAAAAATTAGTTGGAAGATAGAGGATTGGGAAGTTTTTACAAACCTACAGAGAGCAATTAAAATAATCACTAGGAGGGAAAAGGTGAAATATGAAAGCAAGCTAGCAAATAATATCAAAGTGGATAGTAAAAGCTTTTTCAAGTATGTCAAAATAAAAGAGAAATGAGAGTGGATATAGGACCGCCAGAAAATGAGGCAGGAGAAATAATAACGGGGGACAAGGAGATGACTGATGA
Organism: Mobula birostris; assembly: GCF_030028105.1. Lineage (NCBI taxonomy): Eukaryota > Metazoa > Chordata > Chondrichthyes > Myliobatiformes > Myliobatidae > Mobula > Mobula birostris. The sequence goes on from NC_092372.1 coordinate 207,051,446, forward strand.
ACTGAAGGAGCATCTTGCATCAGTCTTCACTGTGGAAGACACTCGCGGTATGTCTGATGTTGCAGTGTGTGGAGGAAGGGAAGTGGGTGCAGTTACTATTACAAGAGAGAAGGTGCTCAAAAAGCTGAAAGGTCTAAAGGTACATATGTCACCCGGACTAGATGAACTGCACCCTAGGGATCTGAAAGAGGTAGCGTTAGAGATTTTGGTGGCATTAGAAATGATCTTCCAAAAATCACTGGACTCTGGCATGGTGCCAGAGGACTGGAAAATTGCAGACATTTCTTCACTCTTTAAGAAAGGAGAAAGGCAGCAGAAAGGAAATTATAGACCAGTTAGCCTGACCTCAGTGGTTGGAAAGATGTTAAGGATGAGGTGATGGAATACTTGGTGACACAGGACAAGATAGTACAAAGTCAGCATGGTTTCTTTCAGGGAAAATCCTGCCTGATGAACCTATTGCAATTCTTTGAGGAGATTACAAGCAGGACAGATAAAGGGGATTCAGTAGATGTTGTGTATTTGGACTTTCAGAAGGCCTTTGTCAAGGTGCCACACATGAGGCTGCTTAAGAGTCCATGGTATTACAGGAAAGTTACTAACATGGTTAGAGCATTGGCTGATTGGTAGGAGGCAGCGAGTGGCAATAAAAGGATCCTTTTCTGGTTGGCTGCCAGTAACTAGTGGAGTTCTGCAGGGGTCGGTGTTGGGACCACTTCTTTTTATGCTGTAAGTAAATGATTTTGATAATGGAATAGATGGCTTTGTTGGCAAGTTTTCAGATGATACAAAGATTGGTGGAGTGGCAGGTAGTGTTAAGGAAACAGGTAGGATGCAGGAGGATTAGACAGATTAGGAGCATGAGCAAGAAAGTGGCAAATAAAATACAATGTTGGAAAATGCATGGTCGTGCACTTTGGTAGTAGAAATAAATGTGCAGACTATTTTCTAAACGGGGAGAAAATCCAGAAATCTGAGATGGAGAGGGACTTGGGAGTTCTTGTGCAGAATGCCCTGTAGGTTAACTTGCTGCTTGAGTCAGTGGTGAGGAAGGCAAATGCCATGTTAGCATTCATTTCAAGAGGTCTAGAATACAAGAGCAAGGAAGTGATGCTGAGGCTTTAGAAGGCACTGGTGAGGCCTCACCTTGAGTATTGTGAACAGTTTGCTGGAATTCCGGAGGATGAGGGGGGATCTCATTGAAATCTTTTGAATGTTGAATGGCGAAGACAGAATAGATGTGGAAAGGATGTTTCCCATGGTGGGGGAGTCTAGGACAAGAGGGCATAGCCTCAGGATAGAGGGGCCCCCTTTCAAAACAGAGCTGCGGAGAAATTTCTTTAGCCAAAGGGTGGTGAATTTGTGGAATTTGTTGCCACAGGCAGCTGTGGAGGCCAGGTAATTGGGTGTATTTAAGGCAGAGGTTGATAGGTTTTTGATTGGACATGGCATCAAAAGTTACGGAGAGAAGACTGGGAACTGGGGTTGAGGAGGAGAAAAAAAGGATTAGCCATGATTGAATGATGGAGCAGACTTGATGGGCCAGATGGCCTAATTCTTCTCCTAAGTCTTATGGTCTTATCCATCTGGTCCTATACTAAGAAAGGGGTGTAAGATTGTTGAGGTAGGTGGTGGGAATACAGAGCTACAGAGCAACCATGATCTTGCTCAGTGGCTGAGAGGCTGTATAGCTCTACTCCAGTTCCTAATCTGCACGTCATGTGACTGAATGTGGTCACTGGCTCGTTCTTCGTTCTTTACAGCCAGTATCAGTCAGTACCCTCAAAAGTGAACTGAAAGAAAATAAATTACAGGACTCTGGGAAAGGGGCGGGGGTGGGGGGGGAGTTCAGATTTTGAATATTAATGCCCTTTGAGTCTGCAGTAATTCAGTTTGCTTAATATCAGAATCAGAATCAGGATTAATATTATTGGGTCACGATGGTGCAGTTGACCGACAGCAAAGTCCTGCAGACAGTTCACAAAACTACTTCTTTTTTGAAAAGTACTTTTACTGCTGTGTGCGATTGGAGCCTGTCGTCTACATTTTGATAATGTGTCTTTGGGCTGACTGAGTGATCTGGTGCTTTTGCTGCATTTGAGGGAATTTGGCGTGGTTGAGAGCGAGAGTGAGAACAGAGTATGTGGCCTCGTGGTGGAGCGTGAATAAACGCTTGCCGATTAAAGCATCAAGCAAGACTGAAATCAACAAGGATGAGAGCAGTGGGCAAGCAGGTGTTCAACGCCACCTGCCTGCGTTTGAGTGGTCTCCTTTCTCTCAGTCACAGTTGTCAGAGGAAGCTGCAGGACTCTTGGGTCTTGGGCAAGGTTTGATCAGCGTGGTTTGTGGATTGGGCTTGGTTTTAGAGAACTCGGCAGTTCACGTTATTTGTGTTTCTGGTTAAAACATTTTTATTGCTATTTTATGCGATTTTGATCAGGGCACTTCGACACGGACTGTCTCTGCAGTGTGCAGTTAATGAACGACACAGCACTAAATTGAACTGAACTTGACCATACTGAACATGCTGAGACTGTCTAATTACGCGATTTGTCCTTTTCCTCGTGCGTTGGGTGTTTGATGTTTTTCTTTGAATGGATTCCATGGTGATTCTTTGTTTCTTGGCCACCGGTAGAAAGAAGACTCTCAGGGTTGTATACTGTATACATACTTTGATAATAAATGTACTTGTTGTTGAGGCCTCCATTGGTCACAGTTGACCGTGGATGCTGTGCCCTAGCTGTCTGGATACGCAAGCTTGGGCAGTACGATATGGAGAGCAAACTGTTGCCCATGCAGCAAGCTCCCCTTTCTACGCATCTGATGGACCCAAAGGAACGGCAGAGACCGATACAGTTTGGTACCAGCAGCGTTGCAAGAGTTGCCAGTCAGCATTGAACTCAATGTAGGGCTGCCTTAGGGATTCTAGCTCCAGATCTTAGAACCATAGAACCATAGAAACTACAGCACAGAAACAGGCCTTTTGGCCCTTCTTGGCTGTGCCGAACCATTTTCTGCCTAGTCCCACTGACCTGCACCCGGACCATATCCCTCCATACACCTCCCATCCATGTATCTGTCCAATTTATTCTTAAATGTTAAAAAAGAACCTGCATTTACCACCTCGTCTGGCAGCTCATTCCATACTCCCACCACTCTCTGTGTGAAGAAGCCCCCCCTAATGTTCCCTTTAAACTTTTCCCCCTCACCCTTAACCCATGTCCTCTGGTTTTTTTCTCCCCTTGCCTCAGTGGAAAAAGCCTGCTTGCATTCACTCTATCTATACCCATCATAATTTTATATACCTCTATCAGATCTCCCCTCATTCTTCTACGCTCCAGGGAATAAAGTCCTAACCTATTCAACCTTTCTCTGTAACTGAGTTTCTCAAGTCCGGCAACATCCTTGTAAACCTTCTCTGCACTCTTTCAACCTTATTTATATCCTTCCTGTAACTTGGTGACCAAAACTGAACACAATACTCCAGATTCGGCCTCACCAATGCCCTATACAACCTCATCATAACATTCCAGCTCTTATACTCAATACTTTGATTAATAAAGGTCAATGTGCCAAAAGCTCTCTTTACGACCCTATCTACCTGTGACGCCACTTTTAGGGAATTTTGTATCTGTATTCCCAGATCCCTCTGTTCTACTGCACTCCTCGGTGCCTTACCATTAACCCTGTATGTTCTACGTTGGTTTGCCCTTCCAATGTGCAATACCTCACACTTGTCAGTATTAAACTCCATCTGCCACTTTTCAGCCCATTTTTCCAGCTGGTCCAAGTCCCTCTGCAGGCTCTGAAAACCTTCCTCACTGTCTACTACACCTCCAATCTTTGTATCATCAGCAAATTTGTTGATCCAACTTACCACATTATCATCCAGATCATTGATATAGATGACAAATAACAATGGACCCAGCACTGATCCCTGTGGCACACCACTAGTCACAGGCCTCCACTCGGAGAAGCAATTCTCTACTACCGCTCTTTGGTTTCTACCATCGAGCCAATGTCTAATCCAATTTACCACCTCTCCATGTATACCGAGCGACTGAATTTTCCTAACTAACCTCCCATGCGGGACCTTGTCAAAGGCCTTACTGAAGTCCATGTAGACAATATCCACTGCCTTCCCTTCATCCACTTTCCCGGTAACCTCGTCGAAAAACACCAATAGATTGGTCAAACATGACCTACCACGCACAAAGCCATGTTGACTCTCCCTAATAAGTCCCTGTCTATCCAAATGCTTGTAGATTCTGTCTCTTAGTACTCCCTCCAATAACTTACCTACTACCGACGTTAAACTTACCGGCCTATAATTTCCCTGGTTACTTTTCGATCCTTTTTTAAACAATGGAGCAACATGAGCCACTCTCCAATCCTCCGGCACTTCACCTGTAGACAGCGACATTTTAAATATTTCTGCCAGGGCCCCTGCAATTTCAACACTAGTCTCCTTCAAGGTCCGAGGGAACACCCTGTCAGGTCCCAGGGATTTATCGACTTTAATTTTCCTCAAGACAGCAAGCACCTCCTCCTTTTCAATCTGTACGGTTTCCATGATCTCACTACTTGTTTCCCTTAACTCCATAGACTTCATGCCAGTTTCCTTAGTAAATACAGACGCAAAAAACCTATTTAAGATCTCCCCCATTTCCTTTGGTTCCACATGTAGCCGACCACTCTGATCTTCAAGAGGACCAATTTTATCCCTTACAATCCTTTTGCTCTTAATATACCTGTAAAAGCTCTTTGGATTATCCTTAACTTTGACTGCCAAGGCAACCTCATGTCTTCTTTTAGCCCTCCTGATTTCTTTCTAAAGTATTTTCTTGCACTTCTTATACTCCTCAAGCACCTTATTTACTCCCTGTTTCCTATACATGTTTCCTATAACTCCCTCTTCTTCTTTATCAGAGTTGCAATATCCCTTGAGAACCAAGGTTCCTTATTCCTATTCACTTTGCCTTTAATGCTGACAGGAACGTACAAACTCTGCACTCTCAAAATTTCTCCTTTGAAGGCTTCCCACCTACCGATCACACCTTTGCCAGAGAACAACCTGTCCCAATCCACGCTTTTTAGATCCTTTCTCATTTCTTCAAATTTGGCCTTCTTCCAGTTCAGAACCTCAACCCTAGGACCAGATCTATACTTGTCCATGATCAAGTGTCCACTTACCCTTGGGTTTTACCCCTGAAGCCTTCCCCATGAGTGTGTTTATCTCCAAGGCAGCAGAGGTTTGAGATCAGTACTAGGAGATATGATGTGGCGGATCAGTACTTGGAGCTATGATGTGGTGGCCATTACAGAGACTTGGATGGCTCAGTGACAGAAATGGTTACTTCAAGTGCCGGGTTTTAGATGTTGCAGAAAGGACAGGGAGGAGGGAGGCAAAAGAGGTGGGGACGTGGCACTGTTGATCAGAGATAGTGTCACGGCTGCAGAAAAGGTGAACGCCATGGAGGGATAGTCTATGGAGTCTCTGTGGGTGGAGGTTAGGAAGGGGGTCAATAACTTTACTAGGTGTTTTTTATAGGCCGCCCAGTAGTAACAGGGATATCGAGGAGCAGATAGAGAAACAGATCCTGGAAAGGTGTAATAATAACAGAGTTGTCATGTGGGAGATTTTAGTTTCCCAAATACCGATTGGCATCTCCCTAGAGCGAGGGGTTTAGATGGGGTGGAGTTTATTAGGTGTGTTCAGGAAGGTTTCTTGACACAATATGTAGATAAGCCTACAAGAGGAGAGGCTGTAGTTGATTTGGTATTGGGAAATGAACCTGGTCAGGTGTCAAATCTCTCAGTGGGAGAGCACTTTGGAGATGGTGATCATAATTCTGTCTCCTTTACAATAGCATTGAAGAGAGATAGGAACAGACAAGTTAGAAAAGCATTTAATTAGAGTAAGGGGAATTATGAGGCTATCAGGTAGGAAATTGGAGGCTTAAATTGGAAACAGATGTTCTTAGGGAAAAGTAGGGAAGAAATGTGGCAAATATGTGCTGTAGCTTTTGGAAAGCATCAAGTTCGATAAGTCGCTGGGACCGAATGAGATGTATCCCAGGCTACTGTGGGAGGCGAGGGAAGAGATTACTGAGCCTCTGGTGATGATCTTTACATCATCAATGGGGACGGGAGAGGTTCCGGAGGATTGGAGGGTTGCGAATGTTGTTCCTCTATTCAAGAAAGGGAGCAGAGATAGCCCAGGAAATTATAGACCAGTGAGTCTTACCTCAGTGGTTGGTAAGTTGATGGAGAAGATCCTGAGAGGCAGGATTTATGAACATTTGGAGAGGTATAATATGACTAGTAGTCAGCATGGCTTTGTCAAGGGCAGGTCGTGCCTTACAAGCCTGATTGAAGTTTTTGAGGATGTGACTAAACACATTGATGAAGGAAGAGCAGTAGATGTAGTGTATATGGATTTCAGTAAGGCATTTGATAAGGTACCCCATACAAGGCTTATTGAGAAAGTAAAGAGGCATGAGATCCAAGGGGGCATTGCTTTGTGGATCCAGAACTGGCTTGCCCACAGAAGGCAAAGAGTGGTTGTAGATGGGTCATATTCTGCATGGAGGTCAGTCACCAGTGGGGTGCCTCAGGGATCTGTTCTTGGACCCTTACTCTTCGTGATTTTTATAAATGACCTGGATGAGGAAGTGGAGGGATGGGTTAGTAAGTTTGCTGATGACACAAAGGTTGGAGGTGCTGTGGATAGTGTGGAGGGCTGTCAGAGGTTACAGCGGAACAGTGATAGGATGCAAAATTGGGCTGAGAAGTGGCAGATGGAGTTCAACCCAGATAAGTGTGAAGTGGTTCATTTTGGTAGGTCAAATATGATGGCAGAATATAGTATTAATGGTAAGACTCTTGGCAGTGTAGAGGATTAGAGGGATCTTGGGGTCCAAGTCCATTGGACACTCAAAGCTGCTGCACAGGTTGACTCTGTGGTTAAGAAGGTGTACGGTGTATTGGCCTTCATCAATCGTGGAATTGAACTTGGGAACCGAGAGGTAATATTGCAGCTATATAGGACCCTGGTCAGACCACACTTGGAGTACTGTGCTCAGTTTTGGTCACCTCACTACAGGAAGGACGTGGAAGGCATAGAAAGGATGCAGAGGAGATTTACAAGGATGTTGCCTGGATTAGGGAGCATGCCTTATGAGAATAGGTTGAGTGAACTCGGCCTTTTCTCCTTGGAGCGACGGAGGATGAGAGGTGACCTGATAGAGGTGTAAGATGATGAGAGGCATTGATCGCGTGGATAGTCAGAGGCTTTTTTCCAGGGCTGAAGTCGTTGCCACAAGAGGACACAGGGTTAAGGTGCTGGGGAGTAGGTACAGAGGAGACCTCAGGGGTAAGTTTTTTACATAGAGATTGGTGAGTGCGCGGAATGGGCTGCCGGCAATGGTGGTCGAGGAGGATACGATAGGGTCTTTTAAGAGACATTTAGATAGATACATGGAGCTTAGTAAAATAGAGGGCTATGGGTAAGCCTAGTAATTGCTTAGGTAGGGACATGTTCGGCACAACTTTGTGGGCCGAAAGGCCTGTATTGTGCTGTAGGTTTTCTATGCTCTGTGTTCGATCAGAGTTTTCCTTCTCCTGCCAACCATGGCTGACGAGCCCCATCTGTCTGAAGTGACTGGTTTTATTGTGCCAGAAACCTGCCTGTGCCCCTTCTCCTGCCAGTAGAAATGGTTCTGCCAGGCTAAGCCATACATAAAGGCCAGGAGCTGGACTTGCTTATCGGAGGTTACTTGAGGTGCACATCATTGGGAGCATTGAATAGGTAGTGAGAGCCTGTCCCCATTACCACCCCTGACTGTAATCACCTTAAGGAATCAAATGTACTTAGAATCTCAGAAATTTGGTGTTTTCTGGTAGCAGTACAAAATACTATAAATTACAATTAGAAATATAAAATACATATAAGAAAAAAATAAATTAAGTAAGTCGTGCAAAAAGAGAGCAAAAAATATTGAGGTTGTGTTCATGGGTTAGTTAATTATCCATTCAGAAATCTGACCGTGGATGAGAAGTAGCTGCTTCTAAAAGCTTGTGAGTGAGTCTTCAGGCTCCTGTATCTCCTCTCTGATGGTTGCAATGCAAAGAGGGCACATCCCGGGTGATGGGGATTCTTAATGATGGATGTCGAATGAATGAATATCTATTTTATGTATCATAATAACAGTTCTACGGTACTGTGCAAAAGTCTTATTCACATACTGTATATACATAAAGCAAGGCTAATAACTTTTGTACAGTACTCTATTTGTCAATGTAGAGTGGAGAGTAAGTTTCTAAACCTGGCAGAACCAGAGTGTTGGGAATGGTGAGGGCAGAATACCGCGGGAGGTGTGTGGGACAGGTGGTAGAGAAGGAATGCCAGGGGCTGGGGGGTGTGGTGCAGGTGTGGACACACCCAGCCCTGAGACACCAGGCAGGTCATTTAATTACAAAGAATTGGTTTATTGATCATTACAGCTTCCCGCTCCATCCCTTCTTCCTTTCCCTTTTCCCAACCATGTTTCCCTTGTCCCTGACCCCTTCCACTCTCAGTCCACATAGAGAACCTTCTCAGAATCAGGTTTATCATCACTTACATATATAACGATTTTTTTGTGGCAGCAATACAGTGCGACACATATAATTGCTATAGTACTGTACAACAGTATTAGGTACTCTAGCTATATATACATGTGTGAGTGTGTGCTTAAGACTCTGTGTGTGTGTGTGTGTGTGTGTGTGTGTGTGTGTGTGTGTGTGTGTGTGTGTTTGTGCGCGCGCACGCGCCCTGAAAAATGTGAGCAAATATTGTCACAATATAATCACAATAATTGTTGAGTGGTTTTCCTTGTCAAGTTATGGGAAAAAATTCATTGTGTGTCCGTAAGGAGACAGACTAAACATTTTAAAACCACAAACACAAGGAAGGCTGGAAATTCAAGCAACGCACACAAAAAATGCTGGTGAATGCAGCAGGCCGGGCAGCATCTACAGGAAGGGATACAGTCGACGTTTCAGACTGAGTCCCTTCGTACCTCTTCCTATAGATGCTGCCTGGCCTGCTGCGTTCACCAGCATTTTTTGTGTGTGTTGTAGACTAAACATTTTGCTACTTTTATATAAGATGATCAAACTTGGTGAAGGTACTGACATGTGGCACTGTACATCTCTTCTGTTGCATCTTCCACCCACCAAGCCCTATTAGCTGACTGTCAAGAGACTAGATGGATGTCTTGATTCTATCTCACCTCAATCCTGCCTCTAGCGAAGACAAGAGCTGCTTGAAACATTAAGAAATAGACACAGTACTAGTCCAAATGGCTCCTTGAGCCTTCTCCCGGCCATTCAATCAAATCTACAATCTCTCACCTTGATTTGTCCAGAAATTATAGTCATACCCTTGTAACTGCACAGAAAGGATCCATTTGGCTTTGTGTTCTATGCTAGTACTCTGCAGAGTCATTGCATCAGCCGCATTCGCTCTCTACCCCTCTCGTCCTGTACCCTTGCTGACACTGAGTTCCAGGTCATTACTGCTGTCAATGAAAATAAAATTTTTCCTCATTTCCTCTCTGCATCCTTTGTCAAAAATTTCAAATCTTGAACCATTCGCAACTGGGAACGGCATCTCACTATCAGCCCCGGCTAAGCCCTGCATGATTGGGTTCAGCTCTGCCAAATCCCTTGACTTTCATAGACACAAGAGATTCTGCAGATATTGGAAATCTTGAACAACACAGACACAATGCTGGAGGAACTCAGCAGATCAGACAGCATCAATGGAACGTCGATCATTTATTTACCGCTGTAGTTGCTGCTTCATCTCTTGAGTTAGATCATAAGACCATAAGATATAGGGGCAGAACTACACCATTTGGCCAATCAACTCTGCTCTGCCATTCCATCATGGCTGATCTATTATCCCTCTCAACCCCATTCTCCTGCCTTTTCCATGTAACCTTTGATGTTGTGACCATTCAAGAATCCATCAACCTCCACTGCAAGTATACCCAATAACTTGGCCATCACAGACGTCTGTGACAATGAATTCCACAGATTCACCACCATCTGGCTAAATAAATTCCTCTTTATCTCTGTTCTAAAGGGATGTCCTTCTATTCTGAGGCTTTGCTCTCTGGCTCTACACTTTCCCACTACTGGAAATATCCTCCCTACCTAGGCCTTTCAAGAGTCAGTAGGCTTCATCCACCATTTTGCGTGTGCTGATCTGAACCTTCATTAGTGCTAGGAGAACAATCCTTGATTCTGAAATCTAATTTTATCACTAAAACCCCTCATTCAATTACTTTCAACAATAATAAACTTGAACTCAAGCTTGAACGTTCAAGTAAAGGCACAGATGGATCAAAACCTGAGAAGCAAGGGGATAGAATATTATCATGGGCCGGTGGGAATGCAGAGTTGAGGTTACAATCAAATCAAAGACTTCTTACCTTAAAGCACTGAGCGCTTCTGGTGAAGGCACACTGCAGTGCCACTGGAAAATGAGTTCCAGGATCTCGTCACAGTGACAACGGAGATCTGGCAAAATATTTCCGAATCAGGATGGAAGCAACTTGGAGTACATTACTACAGTATTCTACAAAAGCATTAGGCACCCTAGCTATATATATAGATATATATATATATATATATATATGTGCCTGAGACGCTTGTATATGCTTCCCTCCATCCACCCTCACCTGCTCCCAATCCTTAACAAACCTATAAGGAGTTTGGAGTGATGCGGCAGTGTTCCCGAATACCTGCTGTCTGCATCCTGCTCCTATATTTGGAAGATCTCACTGCTCCCCGGAGAGGGCAATTCAAGAGACTCAATGCCTTCTCAATTAAGAAGGTTCTTCACATCTCAGTCCTGTACGACTCAGTCCTTTCTTGATAGCAGGACCATTTATTCTACAATCTCCAGCCAGGCTAAACAGCCTTCACCTTTTGAAACCCGATAAGAATTTTACATCTATGTTGTTAATGGGATGTGGAGACGAGCTTGTTATGAGTGTCAAAGAGTCATAAAGAGATATTGGCCCTTCAAGTCACCAAGTCCACACTGACTATTGATCACCCATTTGCATTCATCCTATATTTCTCCTATATTTTTATTCTCCCCATTTTCTGATCAGTATGCTTCTTCGTTTCACTTACACATGTGGGGCATTGGTGGCAGCCATGTGACCTACCTACCTACACACGCATGGGATGTGAGAGGAAACCTGAACACCTGGAGGATATTCATAGAGTCACGGGGGTTAGAGCATAAAGAAACAAGGAAGACTTGATAACATTATATTGGCTGTGCAGAGGATTTCAGAGAACAGCTTTTTACGCAGTTGACATCTGGAACTCTGTCAAAAGAAGTGGTGGAATCAAAGGCAGTCATTATGTTTCAATGACATTTGAACAGGCTTTTGAATAGGTAATGCATAGGATTTTACAGATCTAGGCGTAGCAGAGACTCTGTGGGGCGCGCTGGAATCCATACTGGATTGGAGGCTGACCCTTTGAGTCAGTGCTGCTCCCCAGTATTTGCTTGGTGGAAGAACAAATTACTCCAGGCCAACTTACCATCAATCTACAGTCATGCCACCCGAGGACTCGGGCTATACTACTTTTTCTTCTTTGTAACTGAATGCTTTTTTCTGAAATCATAACCATAGGTGCTATTTGTGGTATGTTCAGTTGGTAATGTGTTTTGCACCTTGGCCATAGAGGAACGCTGTTTCGATTCGCTATGTTCATGTATGGTTGAATGACAATTTAACTTTAACTTTAACTTGAACTTAAACAAATCTGCAACCACCACTTCCGTTGCCAGCTCGTTCCTCATTTGCACCACACCCTGAGTGAAGAAGTTCCCCCTCAGGTTCTTTTTAAATGAGCGATATCTGTTCACTATTCATATGCCACACAGTTTTAGTACTCAATTTTTTTTTATTTTATGAATTCTTGATCTGTATTCTTTGCCAGACATCCCTAATTGCCTCTGTAAATGTGATAGAGAATTGTCTTAGAAACAGCACAACACAGGCCCTTCGGCCTACAAAGCTGTGCCGAACATGCACTTACTTTAGAAATTACCCATAGCCCTCTATTTTCCTAAGCCCCATGTACCTATCAAGAGTCTCTTAAAAGACCCTTATGTCTTCTTGAACTCCCATAGTCCTTCTGGTGAAGCTGCTCCCATTGTACTGTTGGGTAGGGAGTTCCAGGATTTAGACCCAGTGACAATCTAGAATATATTTCTAAGTCAGGACAGTATGTTTCTTGGAGGAGAGTACATAGTTAGTTGTATTGCTCAGTGCTTGCTGCTGTTGTTACTCTTATTGCAGTGGTGGTAGGTTTGGAAGGTGCTCTCTGACTGCACGTGGTACATGGATAGGAGAGGTTTCGAAGGCTATGGGCCAAACATGGGCAGCACTAGCTGTCTGGGAAACACGGCTGATGTGGATGAGTTTGTTGTGAAACGAACAAAGTCACAATAGAAACACTGAAGCTAGTGGATTATAAAAATGTTTTATTCAAGAAAAATGAGCAGCAGGCATCATATTAAGACCCTTTCGGAGGAAGAAGACTGTTCAACCCAATATTACATGGCATTTTGTATGCTAAAAATCCAAGGACAATTCAATAGTTACAATGTATCTACAATGCTTCCCTTAAATTACATATAATTTTCACACCTCCTTCCTCCCACTCACCCTTCAGACACCCAAAATGAATGTTAATCAGCATTGTATGGTTTTCAATTAACTCGTGTCCACAGCTCGAGGAAACTATTGTCCAGGGCTGCAGTTTAAATTTAATCTCCAATCCATGTTCAGTTCTAAAGATTGGTTGCTGAAGTTAATAGTTTGCTATATGTCCTAAATCTAAAATAATGACCTAACAGAGTTAGGCTGAAGGGCATGTTCCTATGCTATATGACTCTATGATTTGAGTGGTAAGAGGCACAAAAATGATGTTGAATGTGGTTAGTGGTTAGAGTCTCTCTTTGGCATTACTTGGCATTTTTGTTGAGCAATGCAGGCATGTATTATGAAGACACAGAAGACTGAAGATGCTGGAATCTGGAGTAAAAAGTTAAACTGCTGCAAGATCCCAGAGGGTCAGGCAGCATCTGTAAAAGCAAAGGCATGGTCGACCTTTCGGACCAAGACCCTACATCTGAAATGTCAACAAAACCCTTTGCCTCCAAGGATGCTACCTGACTTGTTACATACACCTGTTAGGGTGCATTCTTCAGATACCTTATAAGGTAACTGTAGCCTTTAGCCAGGAGCAGATGTCATCAGGTGATTGCCAACCTTCACCGAGTGTTTCAACCCTTAACCATGACACTCTCCAGTTGGTGGGCCGACAGTGGTGGCCAAATCACTGCCCATCTGCTCCTGGCTTCCAGCTTCCCTCCTCTCGCCTACTCCAAATCCAACAACAGGCTCGTTCTGCCTCTTCCCCCATCCTACGAGCTGCTTGTTTTTTCGCTCCTTTCGTCCAGGCCCAGAGCTGACAACAACTGCCATGCTGATTTGGCTGGGAAACCTCTGCAGCCAGTCTCCACAGGGAACAACCATGCATGCCATCCCTTGTCTTTACACTCCTGCACTAAGGGTTGGTACTTCAAGGCCTTTCTTTTGTGGGCCTCTTCCCATCCCTCCTCCCACGGCACAGTCAGCTCAACCAGAATTATTTTCCTGTTTTCAGTTGACCACAGTACAATGTCCGAGCATAGTGCAGCCTCCTTCCCACATTGACCCTCATCTCCCAGGACCTGGCCGTTAGCAACAAATTGGGCTTTGGTTGTTTGGCTATGAAAGGCCTGGCTCCCCCTTTGATGAAGATGACGGCCTTCCTCAAATCTGTGCCAGCCGTCCTCTTCTTGCATCTCTCCTGCTCTAGTGAGTCAGCAAGAGCCAGAAGCACCTTATCATGGCGCCACCTATACCATCCTTGAGTTAGAGCTGTTTTACACCCGGACAGTATATGAGCCAGTGTCCCCTTTTGACCACAGAGCTTACAGTTTGGGTCCTTTCTCATCCCCCATATTGGGCTCTTCCAACATTTTCATTCTGTTGCAGACATCTCCTGGTTTAATTTTTAATGAATTGGAAGTGGAATTGATGATTGTGTCATTGTCAGCAACCTTCTCCATCTCTGGCATTATTTTGGGCATAACATCATTGATGAAGGAACAATTATACAAAATAGAGCTTATTTTAATCACTTGATCTTGTTGATGATTTATTAATAGGTCATATATCTTTTTTGAAGAAACAGGAACAGGATATTCTCCCATAAGGCATAATTGCAAAATTAGACCATTCGGCCTATCGGCTCTGTTCTGCCATTTCATCATTGCTTGATTTGTTGTCCCACTCAACCCTATTCTCCTGCCTTCTCCCTATAATCTTTGATACCCTGACTAATCAAGGACCTATCAACCTCTGCTTTAAAAATACCCAATGGCTTGGCCTCCAGAGCTGCCTGTGATAAAAAAAATTCCACAGATTCATCATCCAGTTGCTGTAGAAATTCCTCCTCATCTCTGTAATAAAGGGCCATCCTTCTGTTCTGTGACTGTGTCTTCTGGTCCTAGATTCCACAACTATAGGAAATGTCCTCTCCACATTTCCTCTGTCTAGGCCTTTCAATACTCAATAGGTTTCCTACTCCTTCTTCTAAATTGCAGCGAGTAAAGGCCCAGAGCCATGAAACACTCCTCATATGTTAACCCTTCCATTTCCAGGATCATTCTCGTGAACCTCCTCTGGACTGTCCAATGCCAGTACATCTTTTCTTAGATAAGAGGCCCAAAAGTACTCACAACACTCCAAGCGTGGTCTGACTAATACCTTATAAAGCCTCAGCATTAGATACTTGATTCTAGTCCTCTTGAAATGAATGCTGATATTGCATTTGCCTTCTTTACTAGCCCTCAAATCTACTTTGGTATTTGGAGCAGAGAATCGCACAACAGATCTGATGAAAATACTCTATATAAGCCCATTTCCACCATTTTTCATTTGATCCCATTGCTCTACTATTCTTCATCCAACAATATCAATAACCTTATCCACCTCCCAAACTGGTAGTTATTATGCATCCTCTAAGGCAAGACTAAAGGATTAAAAAACTCCTTCCTGGTGAATAAAATGCTTTGGAATGAGGCAGTATCAGACCCATGACTCATTATTTGCTAAGTGAGCCGGTCTGTTGTGTTTTACGATATGCCGTGACCTTCTCAGTCAATTAATGCTGAACTGTTGCAACTCATTGCTTGAACGTCACTTGCATTTTAACTCTTGTGACTGCTAATTCTTAATTGTTTAGGGCTACAAAGCAACAGATGGCAAGCGAGGAAAATTATGAAGGGGCAGAAGATGGTGACCTGCAAAGATTCAAGTCCCTACATCAATATCTTCAGTTGCTCAGCGCTTTATCCCAGCCTGATAATCCCATGCCATCTCATAAGACCAGAACTGACAAGGTTAGTATTGATTTTCCTTATTCCATTTTAAAATGGTCAGTAATATATAAATGCCCTTGACAGTTACTTCCACAGAAAACTAAAGCAAGTTACAATATATAGCGGCAATGATTCTTTTTAATGGAAGGAATTGTACACCTTACTGTTGTCTTGGGAAGAGGGCAGAGCATCAGAAAATCAAACTTCAGCAGGTCTGATTACACCTTCAGAGAGAGAAAGAGTTCACATTTCAGGTTGACAAACGTTCCTCTGAGCTGGAAGAAGTCAGAGATGGATCACATTTCCAGAAAGTTCAGTCAGAGAAGGAAACCAGAAGGAATGTTCATAGGACCATAAGACTTCGGAGCAGAATTAGGCCATTCAGTCCATTGAGTCTGCTGCAGCTTTTCATCATGGCTGATTTATTATCCATCCCTAACTCCATTCTCCTGTCTTCTCCCTGTAATCTTTGACACCCTTACTAATCAACCTCTGCTTTAAATATACCCAATGACCTGGCCTCCACAGCCATCCTTGGCAATGAATTCCACGGATTCACTGCCCTCTGGCTAGAGAAATTCCTCTTCATCTCAGTTCTAAAGGCATGACCTTACATTCTGAGGCTGTGCCTGTGGCAGGGCAGACGCCAGCAGAGATTAAAAGACAACATTCGTAACGGTACGAAATGGTACAAAATGGCACACAGATGTTGGCTTTCTGAAATAAAACCAGAGGATGCAGGAAATATTAAACAGGTTGGGCAACAAATAGGTAGAGAGAATGCCCACATTTCAGGCCAAATATCTTTCAACAGATCTGAGAACTTCTATCCTGATGGTGAAACTAGGGAAACAAAAGATGAAAAGATACAAGTGGAAGGGCAGGTGTATAAAATCATGAGGGGCATGGAGAGACTGAATGCACTCAGCCCTTTTCCCAGGATTGGAGAATAGTCATAGTCATACTTTATTGATCCCCGGGGAAATTGGTTTTCATTACAGTTGCACCATAAATAATAAATAGTAATAAAACCATAAATAGTTAAATAGTAATATGTAAATTATGCCAGTAAATTATGAAATAGATCCATGACCAGCCTATTGGCTCAGGGTGTCTGACCCTCCAAGGGAGGAGTTGTAAAGTTTGATGGCCATAGGCAGGAATGACTTCCTATGACGCTCTGTGCTGCATCTTGGAGGAATGAGTCTCTGGCTGAATGTACTCCTGTGCCCACCCAGTACATTATGTAGTGGATAGGAGATGTTGTCCAAGATGGCATGCAACTTAGACAGCATCCTCTTTTCAGACACCACCGTGAGAGAGTCCAGTTCCATCCCCACAACATCACTGGCCTTACGAATGAATTTGTTGATTCTGTTGGTGTCTGCTACCCTCAGCCTGCCGCCCCAGCACACAACAGCAAACATGATAGCACTGGCCACCACAGACTCGTAGAACTAAACGGCACAGGTGTAAAGTGAGAAGGGAAAAATTGAGCAGCAACTTTTTGTACACAAAGAGGAAGTGGTAGAGGCAGGTATAATAACAACTTTTAAGAGATAATTGGACAGGTGCATTACTAGGAAAGATACAGCGGGATATAGAATAATTGCAGACAAATAGGTCTAGCAGAGTTGAGAGTCTTGAATACTACCAGCTCTTATAAATTTAAATCAAGTGACATAGGCAACAGCAGGGCTTCACTTCCAGATGTGCTCAATGCCTTCTGTGACAGTCAAAACATGGAGGAACCATCAGAATCTCCCACATCCCCCAATGATCCTATGATTTCAGTCTTTGAGGCCAACGTGCGAGCAGCCTTCAGGAGGGTGAACACACATTCAGCCCAGATGGGGTACTTGGCCAAGTACTAACAATCTGTGCTGATGAACTGGCTGCAGTGTTCACTGAGAACTTTAACCTATCGCTTCAGCAGTCTGAGGTACCCACCTGCTTCAAGCAGGTTTCACCTATACTGGTGCCCAGGAAGAGCATGGTGACCTACCTCATTCACTATCCCCAGTAACACTTACATCCACAATGATGAAGTGTTTTTAAGAGGCTAGTGATGAAGTATATCAACTCCTGCCTGTGAAGTAACTTGGATCCACCCCAATTTGCCTGTCGGAGCAACAGGTCCACAGCAGATGCCATCTCATTGGCCCTTCACTCAACCCTGGAACATCTGGACAGCAAAGGTGCAAACATCAGGATGTCCTTTATCAGCATTCAATACCATCACCTCCTCAAAACTAACCAATAAGCCCCAAGACCTTGGCCTCAAGACCACTTTGTGCAATTGGATCTTCAATTTCCTCACTTGCAGACCTTAGTCAATTTGGATGGGCAACAACATCTGATTTCCATCAGCACCACAAGTCTGTGTGCTTAGCCCCCTGCTTTACTCGCTTTACGCTTATGAACATGTGGCTAAGCACAGATCGAAAGCCTTATTCAAGTTTGATGATGACACCATTGTCGTAGGCCAGATCAAAGATGGTGATGAATCAGCATATTGGAGGGAGATTGAAAATCTGGCTGAATGGTAACATAACAACAACATCTTACTCAATGTCAGCAAGACCAAGGAGCTGATTATTGAGTTCAGGAAAAGAAAACAAGAGTCCATGTGTTATGGTTATTATTCTACAGATTTATTGAGTGTGCCCAGAAGAAAATGCATCTCAGGGTTGTATATGGTGACATATATGTACTTCGATAATAAACTGACTTTAAACTTTGAAATTTACTTTGAATCTTGATCAGCATGGACCAATTAGACTAAAAGGTCTGTTTTTGTGCTGTCTGTCTCTATGACCAAGTGCTTTATCTTTGTGTTCTTCCTTTCTTCACTTTATTGGAGTGATCTGAATGTAAAATCCTTATGTGTTTTTTTCTGCAACTTTCTCCACTTTGGGTCTGAAGTACATGTGGTAACCCCGCAATCCTGTCTATCTTCAGAAGCAAAATACTGTGAAATTAGAAATCTGAGTTAAAATACAAAGTGTTAGAAATACTCAAGCAAGTTGGACTTTGGAAAAGCATAATTAACATCTTAGATTTATGTCCTTCAGTCAGAAATTATTTGGATGAAAGTTCTCCGACCTGAAACATTTCCCCAGTATTTCTCCATTTTCACAAAGTCACAATCAGAAAAGAAAGAGAAGCTGGAAATTTAAGGCAAAAGTAGAAAATGCTGGAAATAATCAGCAGGTAAAGCAGCATCTGTGTAATGATGAACAGAATCAGACTGGACACCCTAAAGATTTGTGGTCAACAACTTCTCAAAGACAAGGAGGAAATGAGACATTGTGGCCTGTGAACAAGGCAAAACAGACAGAAAGCAATCACACTGGAGATCAGACCAGCCTGAAATGTAGATGCTGTGTCTTTTCCACAGATGCGGCTTGACTTGATGAGCACAGTATATCCAATATTGTCCATTTTTATTATTCTCTGCAGATGCTACCTGACCCACTGAGTGTTTCCAGTATTTTTATATTTACTTACTGTCGTGATCTGTGCTTGTTGAACTTGGAGACCTTGAAAGGTTTCTGGAAGCTTTTGTCTCTCATTTACCTATCTTCCCTTTATCCAAAATTTAAAGGTTTTATGCATTATTTCTACTGAATAGAATTCAAGTCAGAATCAGGTTTAACATCACTGGCATATATCATGAAATTTGTTGTTTTGCTACAGCAGTACATTGCAATACATAAAAAAATCTATAAATTACAATGATATATATATATATATATATATATATAGTGGATTTCAGTCAACTGTCAATTGGGCAGCCACTTATGAACAATCCTTAATCCTTAAACATTCAAGTACCATTCACGAAATATGTGTGTCACCCAGTACTTTTCAGTATTCTTTGTTTCTTTGAGTGACTTTTAATACCATCTCCACAATATTGACCTGAATTGATTGTCTGTTTTCTCCCTTACTGTAAGCATCCTTCATATTTAGAACAATGGTATTATAAAGAGTATAACATATAATCTATTGAAAATAACTCTTAGGAAAGACCCAACCAGCTAAGAAGGCGTCAGACCAAAACGTCAACTGTTCACTCTTTTCAATAGATGCTGCCTGACCTGCTGAGTTCCTTCAGCATTTTGTGTGTGATGTTTTGGATTTCTAGCATCTTCAGAATTTCTCATGTTCAATTGCAATGATTTGAATGCAGGCTAATCCTACAGACAGAAGCAAAGTTGTTGGATAAGTAGAAGCACGGTTAATGTTTCAAGTTTCATGGGAAGTTCGTTAATTTGGAACAATAAGTTTCTCTCACAACAGATACTACTTGATCTTCTGAGTATATCTAGAATTTTCTATTTTTAATACATATTTTCAGTATCTTTGGTTTATTTTTTGCTTTTCAGTAGATGGCTCATTAGTTTGTTGCTCGCGGTTAGTGCAATTCCATTTCCTAAATCGGTGTCGTAGGATGTTTAACTGCTTCACCAGCTTTGCTAGGCATTATACATCTCCTCCAATCATGTTCCTTTGGTATAAAGGTTACCAGAACTCATACTTAGAGCTTCAGACTAATGAGCTGGATACTTGGCTTCAAATCCCATCACTTCAGCTGGAATAATTAATTAATTAATTAAATCTGGAATGGAGTTCTATTTTCAGTTACAATTAAACCACTAATTGTTTCCAAAATTCAACTGGCTTAGTAATGTCCTTCAGGGAAGGGAAACAGGAAACTGTCACCCTTATCCTGTCTGGTCGATTGGTCACTCCAGACTTGTTGGCTTTTTCTGCCAGTCTGCTCAGGGAGTAATCAGGAACGAACAATTGATACACCAAACTTGCCAGCAAGCTCTACTTCTTCTGGAAAAAGTATATTTAAGGGTTCCAATGCACCACCTCTACAAAATAGAATTAGAAGCAGAGTCAGGTTTAATATCACTGGTGAAATTTGTTGTTTTGATGCAGCAGTACAGTGGATTCCAGTCAATTGGACCATCGGTTAACTGTGCAGCCATTTAGTTGGGACAACTCTTAAAGAACAAAAACAAATCGAGAAAACAGCCAGGATTCCCTTTTTTTTATTTTGGACAATACACCACTTAATTGGGACAGAAGACTGTGGCCAAACAGTTTCCAACTACAATCACTCACAAGCATTTGAGTGGCCATTAGACTCTACACTATGCTTAGAGTGAACAGTTTTGAAATAGCATTGGTTGCATGTGTTTGTGTTCAAAAAGCAGTGATTTTTGTCACAGACGGTTGGTGAGAAAATAGCAGTAAGACGATTCAAAACTGTTTTGCTCACTATGGTTTCAAGCATTCAGTCTTGGACACAGCAGAAACGGCCATTAGACATTACAGCGCAAACGGGTTTAAATAGCATCAGTTGCATATGCTTGTGTTATCTTTTCCATTTGAGCGGATGATGTCGATTCAAAAAGCAGTGATTTTTGATCTCTTTATTTTTTATTTTGACTATATGCAGGAAGGCAATGAAGGCAGTCCATTATCTGCAGTAGGCGTCTGCGCTCATTTTATTAATTTACAGTCAATCAAAACAACACGGCAGCAATGAATTCTTCTGTCAATAACTAATACAAAATCCTATAATACTGTAGTATGGGTAGTGTTCTAATTTGTTCTGTATTTAATTTAAATGCATAATTAGTTACTCAGTTAGAAGGTAATTTGCCTTTGTTATGCCTTTTAACTATTTCCATGAAACTTCGGCTAATGGGGACAGCCGCATAATGTACTGGTTCCTATGGGTCCCAATTAACCAGCACATACTTTATATAAAAAAGGCATCTGTTAGTCTTGCGAGACCATGGATCTGCGCCTGGAAAGTCTTCACTCTCCAGGGTGCAGGCCTGGGCAAGGTTGTTTGGAAGACCAGCAGTTGCCCATGCTGCAAGTCTCCCCTCTCCACGACATCAATGTTGTCCAAGTGAAGGGCATTAGGACCCATACAGCTTGGCACCAGTGTCGTCGCAGAGCAATGTGTGATTAAGTGCCTTGCTCAAGGACACAACACGTTCCCTCGGCTGGGGCTCGAACTCACGACCTTCAGGTCGCTAGTCCAATGCCTTAACCACTTGGCCACGTGCCTGCACATATATTTTACATATGTATTCATATAGTGTGGATAGTCAGAGGCGTTTTCCCAGGGCTGAAATGGCTGCCACAAGAGGGCACAGGTTTAAGGTGCTTGGGAGTAGGTACACAGGAGATGTTGGGGTATGTTTTTTACCCAGAGAGTGGTGAGTGCCTGGAATAGGCTGCCAGCAATGGTGGTGGGGGTGGATACGGTAGGGTCTTTTAAGAGACTTTTGGATAGGTACCTGGAGCTTAGAAAAATAGAGGGCTATAGGTAAGCCTAGTAATTTCTAAGGTAGGGACATGTTTGGTACAACCGAAGGGCCTGTATTGTGCTGTAGGTTTTCTATGTTCCTTTATATATAAGCTAAGTAGTGCAAAAGGAGCGCAAAAAAAATTAGGTAGTGTTCATGGGTTGGTGAATTGTCCGTTCAGAGATCTGGTAGCACAGAAATAGATGGAGATCCTGGTGTGGGATTTGAACACACAATCTTTCAGTTGAGTTATTTTATCAAAAGCTTATTCTCAGCATGTTCATTGATGGGTAATATCAACAGACTGTATCACTGGGAATTGTAATTGTTTCCTACTGTATTGTGTTGGTTGGGAATGCTTTGTGTTAGCAGAGAAAATTAAAACTAGAGAGAAGTTTTGCCTAACTGTTTTGATGAATTATAATGGAGATGGTTGCAAAAAAAATCAATCAGAGAAGAGTTAAGTACAAACTAGTGGATTCACCCTCAGTCAGTTTGATTGTCCATCCTTGTGAGACCCGGCTGACTTTTAATAGGAGGGAAATTGTGCAGGTTCCAAGGTGTGTGAATAATCTGTCCCGCTAGATTACTTTACAGGAGGTAAAGTACATTCAACCCCAGAGATCTAACCAGCAAGGAAGAATTGATGCACAAACTTGACAATACAGGTCAAAATGTCAGGAGCCTAAAGGCAAGCACACAAAACTGTGAAGATCACAAGTAGAATTTCAACCTCTACCTACAAAGTGTAGTAATATATTTCCATGGAAACAAGGAGATCTGGGTCCACTGTGCCGTTAATGGAGGACAGGCCATTCATAGACGTATTTTCTTATGACACAAAGGCTGCTTGTATTCATGCCGACATTCTCATCAGTCCAATATTTCCTCTATTGCCCGCCGAGTGATTCTCTCTTACATCTCTCAACTTGCTCTGACTATCCACAGTTGAAAGCCTTCTTCCTGCTCTCGCTCTTCAGTGTCTCATTCTTTCTATTCACATGCCCAAATAGAAGTCCCCCTGACACGCATGCCAATCATTGGGATCATGGCATGCAGTTCCTGTGGGGGAATCTGTTGCAATGGCATTGCAGTTAAGACTGAAAGAAGAATAATCATTAGAACAAACACAGAATGAGCCTGGTTTATACTTTATTTCATTTGCTTTATCTTCAAGGTAAAACTACCAAAGCTCATATGTTTCTGATACTTGGAGACACTGTAGAAAATGCACTTGGAGTATTATCAACAGTTTTGGGCCCTATATCTCAGAAAGGATATGTTGTCATTGGAGAATCCAGAGGAGGTTCACGAGGATGATTCTGGGAATGAAGGGGTTAACATATGATGAGCATTTGTCAGCTTTGGGCCTGTACTCACTGCAATTTAGAAGAATGCGTAGAAATCTCAATGAAACCTACCAAATGTTGAAAGGACTAGAAAAGGTGGATGTGGATAGGATGTTTTCTATGGTGGATGTATCCAGAACTAGAAGGCACAGCCTCAAAATTCAGGGGTGACTTTTTAGAACAGAGGTAAGGAGGAATTTTTTTTTTAGTCAGAGAGTAGTGAGTACGTGGAATGCTCTTCCAAAGACTACGGTGGAGGCCAAGTCCATGGTATGTTTAAGGTGGAAGTTTGTAGTTTTCCGATCAGTCAGGGCATCAAAGGATATGGTGAGAAGGCAGGTGTGTGGGGTTGAGTGGGATCCAGGATCGGCCATGATGGAATGGTGGAGCAGACTCGATGGGCTGAATGGCCTAATTCTGCTCCTATGTCTTATGGCCTTATGGCCTCAGCTTCTGTAACTATTGACTTAAGGCAAGGGTTCCAAACCTTTTTTATTCCAATGACCAATACCATTAAGCAAGGGGTCCGTGGATCCCAGGTTGGGAGCCCCTGGTTTAAGGTAAGCAATAGAAGGTTTAGAGAAGACTTGAAGAATATTGTTCATATATTGGATGTTTGAAATTTGGGATAGCCTTGATGGAAGCAGTGTTCTAGATTTCAGATACCCTCTGCATATCAAAATTTATGAAGTACTAGATGAGCACTTGTGACACCAGAGTAGTGAAGGCCACCGGCCAAATGCTGGAAAATGGGATCACTGCAGAACAGTGCACAGGGGGCAGCTTGAGCACAAAGGGCTGAAGGTCCTGATTCCGTTTTAAATAACTCAGTCAGTAAGGAACATAACATCTTTTTCTCAAAGGCCTTCATCCGTGTTGATAAATATTAGAGCGTCATGGAAAATTACAGCATGGGCCAGCTTGCCTGTGAATGATTAAAATTAAATAATAATGCTCTGTGTTTTATTAACCGAGATTAAGTCAGAGAAAATATGGAGTACGCAATGACCTGAAACCCACCTTGCCTTCTTTTCTGTTTTGTAACAGAGTGAGGACATACAGTCGGACTCCTCTTTAGAAGAGCTCCCGCCTAGAGTCCGAGGGCGAGGACCATCAGACCATTTCCACGCGTCCCTTCATCCGTTCACTGGCAAGAAGCACCAGCAGCTTCGTATCTTCAGCCCATCACAGCAGCAGGAACCCCTTGGGGGTGAGGCCCTCGACAAGGCACAACTGGCCGCTCTGCTGGAGGATTACATGGCACGGAAGCTGGCTGTGAAGTCGGCTGAGAGGGGAAGTCGTTTGTCAGTCAAGAAAGGTGTTCTGGTTCATGAGGCTTTGACTCCCCCGAGGAAGGAACAGGAGGAAGGGCCAAGCAAGGCCAGAAGCAGGCTTGATTGGGAAATGGATGGCCAGCATCTCGGAGTGAAAGAAGAGAAAATGCCATTGAGCCCCAGTAGGATCAGAGGAAAAGACCCATTGAGTCACCTGGACGGTATGAAGTAAATGATTGTATTTAACTTTAGAGATTTGGAATCTATTAAGGATATTTATCATAGAGCCATGGAATATTAAAACACAGGAGCCATTTGTTCCAACAGATGTGTCTCTGACTGAACCATCTGTTTAGTCCCTCTCTCTCTCCTCAGTGTACTTACATTTTATTTTCTTCCTCGCGTGTTTATTCAGTTCTGGTTATGATATTTCACTCTGCCTCTGCCTGACAACATGTTGGCAGGTAAACTGCAAAACAGTGAACCCCTCTAAGGTCTTTTGGAGCCAATCAAAGAGAGAATTAGACCATTCTGTTTGTTGGAGAGTTCTGTTTCCAATGTCAACAATTCAGCTTTGAAGGAAACTTGCATCTGTAAGCAATGTTCCCTCTAATTTTTAGTAGTCAGTGTGCACAAAAATCTTATGTTGTGCAAATTTTTTTCCTGTGACGAAAGTACGTGCGCACTGAATGTACACATGGCACAGTTTATGTAGGTTTACAAAATATTTGACATAAAACTACACAGAATAACAACAAAATAACATACATATTTAAGTCACTAGCAGAAACACTTAGCTAAAAGACTATTTTCAATAAGTATAATTATTAATTACTACATTATTTTAGGTAACTAACCTTTTGTGCGCACATTAATTTCCTTTGTGCGCTAGTTGAAAAACGTGTGTACGCGCGCACACGCACACAGCTTAGAGGGAATTTAGTCTGTAAGGTATTTCATTATGCATTTACTGGGACTCAGTTGTATGATTAGTGCTTTGAGTGATTTCCCAGTGTGGGTTCCTACACACGTGCTCCACATTTAATAAAGCACATTCTTAAAGCATATATTAAAAGCTTGTTTCTATGTCAAAGGGTATGCTCAGTATTTGTTCCTCTTATTTCAATGAGCACACTATGTGTTGTAAGCTAAGGGGCGGGACTTGAGAAATGGGAATTCGAAATGGCCATGAACTAGCACAGACATGATAGGCCAAAGGTCCTCCCTTTGCACCCTAAATTACTGTAGGTTGGCTGATCTATTGTGCTTTATTGTGTATCCTGTAATGCTGATGTTAAGAGACTTGGGTTATTCTTCCACTGAAGTTATTGGTTTATTATTGTCACACGTACTGAGATAAGTGAAAAACTTAGTTTTGCAAGCCATGCATATAGACTATTCCATACATACATTGACCATGTTGATTGCTCAGTAGTATATCTTACTGTACATGCTATTTATTACAAATTGCTATTACTTGCACATTGCACATTCAGACAGAGTTGTAACATAAAGATTGTTCCTCCTCACGTATGTGAAGGATATAAGAAATAACATCAATTCAATACATAACTACATTGAGATAGTACAGGGAAAAGCAACAGCCGGATGCGGAATATAATGTTATGGTTCCCTTTTATTGAGTACGTACAGTGCAGGAAGAAATAAGGTGGAGTCAAGAGTTACTGTTCAACAAATGAGGGGACCATTAATAACAGAAGAATAGAAGCTGTCCTTGAGCCTGGAAGTATATATTATTAACCCTTTGTATCTTCTGCCTGAGAGAAGGGTGGGAGAAGAGAGGAAGTCCGGGGTGGGAAAGGTTTTTGATTACACTAAGTGCTTTTCCAAGGCAGTGAGAAGCGTAGAGGGAGTCCATGGAGGGAAGGCTGGTTTTCATTGTGGGCTAAACTCTGTCCACAACTCTCTGCATGTCTTAAGCAGAACAGTTGTGGACACTGCTCAGTCTATCATGAAACCCAACCTATTTACCACAATCCGGCCATCATGTTTTCCAGTATTGCCTGAGGCACTCTGACCAAATGTGACAATGACCCACTTGTGTTCTTCATTACTAGATCTGTCTTTATTTCCATTCTGTTTCCAAACAGAGAGTTTCATTCAGTCAGTGGTCCAGCAGCTGGGGGCAGAGCACATGGATCTGGACAACATGAATTCCAACCAGCTGGATGCACTGTCCAGTGTCATAGCCGATGCTCTCCAGGTGGTGGACGATGACAGGAACAGCGGAGGGGCCAAAGGCAGCCAAGAAGCCCAGCAGAAGGAAGAAGAGGAAACCTTTAACAGGGATGAAATCATCCAGGGTAGGAAGAACTCACTCTCACATAGCACTATGCTTTACTACTTCGAGGATTTTGCAGTACCAATGGCTATGGATAGTAGGAGGTATGACCTGATCCTAGACAAGTTGGGGGAAACTTCATGAATAGGTTTGGGGCATTTACTCCACAATTAGCAAGCAATGGCTGAACTCCACCTATCTACGCACACCAAAATTCCTCTTTGGGTAATATTTATCAATCTAAATTGTTCGGACATGTTTTGCTAGGCTTTGTTGTGTTTGCCACCAGAAAGACCAAACCCTGATGCTCAACTTCTTGATTTTGATTCCTAAAAGGCTTCTGTGCTATCTAGTCCACATACAATTTATAAGATCATAAGATGAGGCCCTCAAATAGTCAGGGTAGACCATGGATATTGCATCCTAGCTGTCCATGTGATACGCAAGCTGGTATGCAAGCTAGAACAGTATGATATGGAGAGCAAGCTGTGGCCCATTCAGCAGGCTCCCCCTCTCCACGCAGCTGATAAATCCAAAGAAATGACAGAGACTGATACAGTTTGGCACCAGCAGGAGTTGCCAGTCAGCATTGAACTCAACATAGGAGTGCCTTAGGGACTCCAGCTCCGGATTTTTCCTCAGGGTTTACTCCTGAAGCCTTCCCCGTGAGTGGGTATGGCCGCAAGCAGCTGTGGTTTGAGGTCAGAGTTTTCGTTCTCCTAGATGAACTGTCAACCACAGCTGGCCAGCCCCATCTGCCCGAAGCGACTGGTCTTAAGGCACCAGTAACCTGCCTTTGCCCCTTCTCCTGTCAGTAGAAACAGTTCTGCCAAGCTTAGTAGCTAATCCACACATGAAGGCCAGGATCCAGACATGGTTGTCAGGGACTATTTGAGACGCACAATATTGGGAGCATTTAATAGGTGGTGGGAGCTTATCCTCACTTCCTTCCCTGGTGGTGAGAACCTTAAGGAACCAAATCATAAGATATAGGACCAGATTTAGGCTATATGGCTCATTGGGTCAATCACGGCTGACCTTTTTTCAACCTGCCTTCTCCATAACTCTTAACTCCTTTACCAATCCCGAACCTATCAATCTTGGCCTTAAATACACCCAATGACTTGGCCTCCATTGCCCTTAGTATGGTGTATTTAAGGAAGAAATTAGTAGGTTCTCGATTGTTAAATGAATTATGAGAGAACAACATTGAAGAGAAACAACTTTTGATTATATGGTAAAGGGACAATTTAACCATCTAGAAAATAAGAACAATGCCAATGTAATTTAACTGTTGAAGGATTCTGATAAAAATTTATTTCAGATTCAGATTTATTTATCACATACATATCGAAACATACAGTGAAATGTGTCATTTGCATTAACAACCAAATCTATGCTGTGTCAGCCCACAAGTGTTGCCACACATCGTAGCGCCAACACAGCATGCTCACATTGTTCCACAGAACAACACAAATAGCAACAACAACAACAGCAAAACAAGTGCCTTTCCCATCCCACTCAGCCTCCCAGCCATTCACTTGCCACATCCAGGCCAGCCTCCAACCCCAGGACAGGCCACATCCAAGCCTCCAGTCCTTGTGCACAAGTTCTCTGACTAGCAGACATTTGTAAGCTTTGCCTCATAAATTTGTCTCTTTTTTAATACTTCAGCACTATTTGCCACGTTGCCTGTCTTTTGTCATTGGGGAAATTAATAATTAGGACTTCTGAAGGAACTGGAGCTCGATAGTTGTCACTAGTCAATCTGACAGCCGAGTCTCCCTGCCCTTTCTATTGTTGATCATGCATCTGCTCACCTGGTAAAAATGCAGCAAAATTATTTTCTCAATAATGTGAAAGTAAACTGGAAATTTCTTTTAAAAAGTGGAAAAGTTTTTGAATCATTTGAGAATAGCATCTGCTACAGGCAATGATTGCATATGTCTCCAACAGGCCTAGTTAGTTTGCAGCTCATCAGAGGAGGCAGTGCACAGAGACAATCATTCGTTCTGGACTTTGTTGATAGCACTGGTAGCACTCCGTCTGAAAGGTTTGAAGATGGGCTCCAGCAGGCCAGAGAGGCCTAGTCTAGAATACTGAACCAAACAACCGACGTTGAAGATATAACTAACTTGTGAGCAATTGCTAGCAAGAGCATAAAAAATTAGGAGCAGGAATAGGCCACTCAGCCTCTCAAGCCTGCTCTACCATTCAATATTATCATGCCTGCATACATACATGTGTACATACATCTACTGATGCTTCTGGACACATCTTCAGTGATGTTCCTGGAATCTTTGGGTGTTTCGGGTCTTTCAACATCATACAACCTCCTCCAGGTGACTCAACCGGGGCTGATCAGACCCCAGCTTGTGTCCAGATGGCCAGCTACTTATGACTCCATGGCTCCCCTCTTTTGAGCCACAGCCATCTTGAGGCCCTCTCTGCCGCATCGGTGGTACTGCAGATGGCTCTCCTCTTCCTCTCTCCCTCGATGCCCAAATTGCTGAAGACTCTAACCAAGGAACAGGCTGCGAATCCCCTACAACCAACCTCCACTGGGAGACACCTCGCTCTGCATCCAGCCTGCTGGTGGTTGCTGACCAGTCCTGCGTACTTGGAGAGCTTCCTTTCAAAGGCCTCTTCCAAGCTATCTTCCCATGGAACTGTCTAATATATGCTCTCCTCAAGTTCTTCATAACCCTCAAATCCTCATTTTTTAAAATATTTATCTAACTGCACGCTAAATATGTGTGAAAATATGGCATCTACCACCCTCAAGAAGAGAATTCTAGAGACTCACCACCTTGTGAGAGAACCTCAGACATCCCACCCTGCAAAAACTCATTTCAGGGAGGTCTCAACCGGAAGTTTCAACCTCATAGCAGTCCGTGTCAATGAATTTGTTAATTTTGCAAGACATCAGATTCACAAGTAAATATGAGATGACTTCTGATTCTCACTCTTTGACTCAAAATATGAAATAAAGGCTGGCCATTGGTGGAGCAGATGATCCAAACCTTTTCCTAAAGAAAGCCAGCGTGTAGGACAATACTTTTGTACTCTCTGCTGGGCAACATTGCAGAACTCTTGAAACTATTTTAGGTCTTCTCTTCGTTTGGAACTTTTTTCAAAGTAGTAGTATTAGATATGCTAATGAACGACACCTGTTAAACACCTCAGCATGTCTTTTACAGTCATTTAACCCACCATGGGCAATAGAAAAGTCACTGTTGCAAACAGTGCAGCGAGCAACACTGTCATTATTTTTGACCCCTATTAGGCAGGGGTACACCAGTGTAGTCTGGTGTGATGTACGTTTTATATTTTCTTTTGTGGAACACTCTGCCATGGCGCTTCAGGACATTAAACTGAATTGATGGACAATGAAAGAGGGAGAGAGGCCGACTATAAAGCCTGCCCACAGAGAAAACTGATAGGTCTACTTAGCACAAAGAGAGCCCCATCAGGATGCTCTCTCTGTCATTCTCTAGCTACATCTTTCATTCTCATTCTCTCTCTCCCCGCACCCCCCCACCCCACTCGCTCGCTCTCAAAAAAATTGATTTCCAGGATATTGTATGTAATTTGCGGGTGTCAGGGAGCCACTATCAATATGCAGGAGACTCCCAGAACTTCCGGAAGATGTGGGATGTCTGGTACCTTAGCTTCAAATGACTGGCTTTTTAAAAATATAGCTATGTCTCCTTATTAGATTGGAGATGAAGAGGAATTTCTTCAGCCAGAGGGTGAATCTGTGTTGAATTCTTTGCCACAGGCAGCTGTGAAGGCCAAGTCTTCATGTATATTTAAGGCAGAGGTTGATAGATTTTTGATTGGCCAGGGCCATGAAGGGATACGGGGAGAAGGCTGAAGATTGAGGCTGAGAGGAAAATTGGATCAGCCATGATGAAATGGCGGAGCAGACTCGGTGGGCCAAATGGCCTAATTCTTTTCCTATATCTTAAGGTCTTATTCCTGACTCCCCCACTTGTGGAACCATCTCAATATTTATCCTATTATGTCTCCTGAGGATGGTAGCAGACTACAGTTGACAACCGTTGTCTTAAGACAGTCACTGTGAAACAGAAGCAGATTTGGTGATCCTCCATGTTTTTCAGTTAGCTTCAGTTACAATCAAGGTGACCTTTGTACAATGTATCAGTGCAGACAGACTGGTCACTTCTGCAACTTGTATGATGGGTATTAGCAGCCGAAATGATGTGGAATGTTAAATCAAGAGAATATTAATGATACCATTATGAGAGCCCTAGTGTTGAGTGAGAATGTGCACTGAACTGGGACATTGAACTGATGGAGTCGGGCTCTCCCAGGTAAAATAGTGCAGAACAGAATTGAACAGAGTGTTTCATTTCATCCTCATTTTAACAGCAATCATGCTTTTACCAAGTTTTTGGTGCCTGACATAATGCAGCCAGCAGCTGTTTATGAGGACAAACGTGAAAGGCAATGTAATGTGGTGCAGATCTGATTGAGAGAATCCCAAAAGGAAGTGTTAGCTCTGTACCATTGTGCTATAAAACAATAGGAACATTAATGCAGGACTGCTGGCTCATTGAGAATCAGAATCATATCCACAGGCTTCTTCAGTGCAATGTGGGCTGGCAGCCTGAACACTCTGGGCTTCAGGGAATGGACAATCTTTGTAGTTTGTCATTATGCTAATCACAGCTGTCCGGAGCTACTGGTGTTGAGTCTGCAGCTCACTGGCCAAATGTGAGCTTGGAGCTCTAAAATCCAGACCGTGCTCTTTTATTTGGACTTGTTCTGTTTCATTGGAAGCTAGGTCTGTTAGAACGTTGTAGGTATGGAGGCTTGGACTGGGGGGTGGGGGGGGAAATGCTTGCCTTGCTTTAAAGATAAATCCAAAATTAAAACCCTAAGGTTTATGGAAAACATGCAAAGATTAATGAGAACAACTAAATAGATTCTCCAAAAATATCACATCAGTCACATGCAATATATTAGCAGTTTTGTACAAATATAGAATATAGAAAATAGAATAGTACAGCACAGTTCAGGTCCTTCAGCCCACAATGTTGTGCCGACCCTCAAACCCTGCCTCCCGTATAAGCCCCCACCTTAAATTCCTCCATATACCTGTATAGTAGTCTCTTAAATTTCACTAGTGTATCTGCCTCCACCACTGACTCGGGCAGTACATTCTGCACACCAACCACTGAGTTAAAAGCCTTCCTCTAATATTGCCCTTGAACTTCCCACCCCTTACCTTAAAGCCATGTCATCTTGTATTGAGCAGTGGTGCCCTGGGGAAGAGGTGCTAGCTGTCCACTCTATCTTTTCCTCTTAATATCTTGTATACCTCTATCATGCCTCCTCTCATCCTCCTTCTCTCCAAAGAGTAAACCCTAGCTCCCTTAATCTCTGATCATAATGCATACTCTCTAAACCAGGCAGCATCCTGGTAAATCTCCTCTGTACCCTTTCCAATGCTTCCACATCCTTCCTATAGTGAGGCAACCAGAACTGGACACAGTACTCCAAATGGAGTTTGTCCTTCCAAAGTGTACCGCCTCACACTTCTCCGGGTTGAACTCCATCTGCCACTTCTCAGCCTACTTCTGCATCCTATCAATGTCTCTCTGCAATCATCGACAATCCTCTACACTATCCACAACACCACCAACCTTTGTGTCATCTGCAAAGTTGTCAACCCACCCTTCTACCCCCACATCCAGGTCACTAATAAAAATCACGAAAAGTAGAGGTCCCAGAATGAATCCACCTGGCCAAACTTCTCTGGATCCCATGCCTTCTGACTTTCTGAATAAGCCTACCGTGTGGAACCTTGTCAAATGCCTTACTAAAATCCATGTAGATCACATCCACTGCACTACCCTCATCTATATGTTGTTGCACTCTGCTATGCAGCACATTTACCACAATGAAAAAGGGAATCCTGTGTTCATTCATATACCTTTCAGGGTTCTGAAATGGTCCATCAGACAAAAACAAATACTCTCCACTATAAACTACAACCTCAACACAATTTTTTCTACTCAAAGCCTATTTGTTTTGATTCCCTGACGTAAAACAATACAGTACAGCACAGTGCAGGCCCTTCAGCCTACAATCTTGTGCCAAACCTTTAACCAACTGTAAGATCATTGTAACTCTCCCCTCTCACATGAAGCTCCATTTTTCTGTCATCCACGTGCCTATCGAAATGTCTCTGACATATCTGCTTCTGCCACCACCACTGGCATGCACCTACCACTTTCTGTGTAAAATTTAAAAAAAACCTTCCTCTAACATTCCCCTATACAGTCCTCCAAACACTGTAAAGTTACAGCCGCTCATATTAGCTATTTCCGCCCTGGGAATAAGTGTCAGGTTGTCCAGACTTTCAATGCCTCTTACCATCTTCCACATCTCTATCAAATGTCTAATGATCTGATGACTTCTGACTTGAACTAGACTCGAGTAGATCCACAACAGACAATGGATTTGGTATGAAATGTGGGGAATACCAGCACTGTGTTTGGCTTACTACCACATGAGGCTTTGTGCGGTTTATTCAACGGCCTATAGCAGTGGGTGAAAGTTGGAGGGAGTGTGGAGGGTAAAGCACAGAGCCTACAATATTTGAATATCCATTTATCTATTTTTTTTTCTGGTTTACCAATAAAACATTTTAATACGAATGCTATCTTTTATATTTATAGGAAAACAGGCTGATGACATAAATGAAAGGATTTCTATACAGGTTTGTAGAATATTATGTTTTTGAGCAGTGATCTATTTTAGAGAACAGATACATTTTGAAATGTGAGTTGTGAACATTTAAGAGATGCGTTATGTCCCTCCTGATTTGGTTTGCTTCGTGATTTCTAGCCACTTGATCTCATTGCTTAATTGTAAGTTTACAGCTGTTGTTGATTACTGATTATTGCATTGTTAAGCAATTAACTTTTGACAACAGCTGCACATTGCTACAAATTACAATGAAATGTCCAGTGTAAGATTTTTAAAAATAGAAAAAATGCTTAACACTAAATTGCTATTGAACCAAAAACTATTGATAGGGACATGAATGGAAGTTCCAATCTACATTATTTTCTGGAGTAACACACACAAAGTGCTGGAGGAACTCTGCAGGTTCAGGCAGCATCTGTGGAGATGAAAGCCTTCAGGTCTTAGTCCAGAATTGTTCACTTACCTCCATAGATGCTGCCTGATTTGCTAAGTTTCTCCAGCTTTTTGTGTTGCTCCAGATTTCCAGCATGGCTAGTCTCTCTTGTGTCTACATTATTTCCTGTATTTACTTGTTATATCACCCTGAAAGTAAATAGGCTGATTGATTTTGACTGAGACAATGGGATGATAGAAGTCAAAAACAAACTGCAGGAGGAACTCAACAGATCAAACAGAATCTGTAGAGGTAAAGAGATGCAGATTGGTTCCATCTACCCTTCATCTCACCTTAATGATTCCTATTATTAGATCACTTTACTTATCAGATTACGGCATATATACTTTTACTTATCAGATTACCTTGTCTGATTACAGCACAAGTTCATAAGACATAAGAGCAGAATTAGGCCATTCAGCCCATCGAGTCTGCTCCACCATTCCATCATGGCTGATCCCAGATCCCACTCAACCCCAGACACTTGCCTTCTCACATATCCTTTGATGCCGTGACCGATCAGGAAACTATCAACTTCTGCCTTAATTGTACCCATGGACTTGGCCTCCACCTTTGTTCTTCGGCCTTTGTCTCCACTTTCATCCTTTCTTCCCCCCACTTGACTCCATCTGCCTTTCCTCCCATTGCCTTTTTCTTCCTAGTGCCCACCTGCCTCCATCTCCCAACGCTATCTCTACCCCTCTGCACCTGCCCCTCCTTGGTCTACCTATCCCCTAGCAGCCCATCTCAGTCATTCCCCTCTTTAACTAGCATCTTCCCTTTCTACTCTCAGTCCTGAAGCGGGGGTATTGGGGTCAACATCCCTCAAAGTTGCCGCACAAGTTGATAGGGTGCTTAAGGAGGCATATAATGTGTTGGCCTTTATCAGTCAGGGGTTTGAATTCAAACACCACAGGTAACATCGTAGCTTTGTAGAACTCTGGTTAGACCACACTTAGAGGATTGTGTTCAGGTCTGGTCACCTCATTATAGGAAGGCTGTGAAAGTTTTAGAGAGGGTGCAGAGGAGATTTACCAGGATGCTGCCCAGACTAATGAGCATATCTTATGAGAAAAAGCTGAGCAAGCTAGGACTTCTCTCTTTGGAGCAAAGGAGAATGTGAAGTGACTTAACAGAGGTGTTAAAGATGATAAGAGACATAGACAGAGTGCTTTTTTCCTAGAGCAGAAATGGCTAATATAAGAGGGCATATTTTTAAAATGATTGGTGGATGCCAGAGGCAGTTTTTTACACAGAGAGTGGGAAGTGCATGGAGCACACTGCCAGGAATGGTGATAGAGGCAGATATATTAGAGATATCTAAGAGACTCTTAGATAGATGAAAGTCCCTGTAGGACTCTCCATGTAATAATTCACTATTTTACAACATTACCCACACTTTGCAGAGATAAAGAAGTTTTAATTGCCACTTAACAGCTAGATTATTTCACCCTTTCAGTGAAATTTCCTTTCTTCCATCCATTACCCTCTTCCATCGCAATTGTGCTAAAATATGGACAGTTTGTATTGCTAAACAACCCCTGTTTAATTATGAACTGCAGATGTTGGATATGCGAAATAAAACAAAAAGTGCTGGAGGTACTTAGTTACATCACCGAAGAGAGAAAGAGTTCATGTTTCAGGACTCCCATTACCTCTTTTTTTTACAGCTGCATGGACCAACCATTGCTCTGAGCAGGAAATTTTTACACGGCCTGAAAACCGCACAGCACTTTAATAAAATATTATATAAAAGAAAATTCCAGCTGTGCGGCAACAAAGGCTATGTGCACGGGAGTATTTCAGTTACCGTGCGGCCATGCACCTGTGCAGCTTAGAGGGAAGCGTGCCCATTACCCTTACCTCCTATGTAGTGAAATCTATCTCCGTCGTCACTGTGCTTTTAGATGGGAAAAATTTCGAGGGTATAGTCTAAATCCAAGGTCTAGTTAAGATGAACACCTTGGTTGGCATGGACAATATGGGCTGAAAGATTGGCTTCCATGCTTTGTGACTATGACTTAACGACTCACCTTCGACAGCTCCACTGATTCACAACCATTTGGAAAATGTTGTACTTCTTAATTTTGATCATCTGCTCATCCTGAGACCATACTCCCCGGATCTCTCCCCACCATAGAAAGCATCCTTACAATATCTGCCCTGCCAGACTTCCTCTGAATCATACTATATACAATATTCAGCATTATGTTTTGCTATTGAGATTGGTTCACAGTCCAGCATATAGCTGGGTGTGAAGTGGGACCATTTCCTTTTCTGGGATTTGTAGACATGGTTAATATCACCACTTTAAAAAGAAGTGGTAATTACTCTGAGAATGAGAGATCTATCACTACATGGGATTTTTTTTTAACATAGATGCTCCCTTTATTACTGTACTATATCACTATTAAAATGAGACAGAGTACTTTTCTCTTTTAAATAAGCTTTCCATCATGTTAATGAACTGATTAAGGTTTTATAGTGTGGTTTCTAAGTGTTAAGTGAAGTTATTTAGTAACAGTATTTTGCACAGAAATTAGCTTGTTAGACATGCACACAAAGATGTGAATTTCATATTTCGTTACAAATGAGGTGGCGACCATTGGGTTTCAGAGGCCAGGTCTCAGAGAAGTCTCATTATTACCCGTCCCCCACTTATTCCCCACTGCAACCTATTCTCTTTCATATACAGACAGTCTCCGCCCTAATTCTCCTTCCAATATACAAAATACTGGAGGCGCTCAGCATGGAGGGGAATAATAGCCAACAATACTAGAACCGATTTGCATTGACAATTAACTGATCAACAAGGATATCTTCTGGGGAAGAAGGCTGAGCCTTTGCAGTTACAGTGAGAGTGTGCAGACTGGAAAGAATACCAGGGGTGTCGGGATCAAACTAGGTTACAGGAGCACCACTTGCTGTACCCCCATGTCAAACCTTAAATGCAACAATGCTGAAGTGGCACATAATGAATTGAATGTGTTGAGCAGGTGATAACAAAGAGGACGTTTTACTTCCATGTAGCACTTATCATTATAGTTTAATATTAACTAATCCTAATTAATCCTTGTCACAGCGGAAGATTCCCAACACAGAGGAGGTGAGCAGTGAAGAGAAGCAAATTCTTACTGAACTACTGGGTCTTGACCCCCTGTACATCAACCCGCAGGGAAACCAAATCAAAAGGTTTGGCTTCTCATCCAGTGGAACAGTTGGGATGGAAAATGTGAAAAGCAACACTATCGCCAGAGAGGTGTCCAACGTCAGGAAGTCTGAAAGTGGCATCCTTGGCTTAGATGAGTCAGATTTTGCCAGTCAGGAAACTGATGGGAATCCTTTGTATAGAGAAACTCAGAAGAAAAATTCCCAACTTGGAGACTTGAACCTGGATGCAGAATCATCAAAAAATGATCTGTGTGGATATATTGTGACGTCGCAAAAGTAAGTATCTGCACTATCATGTTTTCAACAAAACAGTGAGTTACATTGGCAGTTCTCCTAGACTGGCTTTGCTGTAAACCGATTAGAAATGACCGTCAAGAGAATGTGCTAGAAATACACAGCAGGTCGGGCTACGTCCATGGAGAGCTAACTCGGATAAACATTTCAGGTCCATGCTTTTCATAAGTAGCTGATAATCCCTCTCCCACAATTGGAGTACTCTGCACAATTACAGTCTATAAAGAGGATCGATAGATCTTAGAAGAAGTGTGAAAGGGATTCACAAAAGTGATAACCAGTGGATATAATAATAAGGCAAAGTAAATCATTGTTAATTACTCTGTCCTGAATCTCCGTCTCTGAAGACTAAGTGATAAGTCACACTGGTGATTTGCTAATTTGAGGGACTTCTTTGGATGAAGTGTTTTCTTTATTTGAATCTAGACAACATTTTATAGTACATTTGTATTTAAAGATCTATCTTTTTGCTAGAACAAATAGTTAGTCCCAAATGTCTGCTCTTTCTCAATGGCTTTGCATATCTTTTCTTTTCTTAGAATCATGGAATCATTGAATCATTCGGTCTGATGTCTCCATGTCGTTCAGTGCGCGTCTTTCTCCATTAACTCCATCACCCCATCACCCAGCACCTGGACCATGGCTTTCTATGCCTGAATGTTCATCTGGACACTTTGTAAATGTCTCAGCTTCAACCCATCTCTCAGGCAGTGCATTCCAAGTACTCTTCACTCTGTGGGTGGAA
Source organism: Mobula birostris (assembly GCF_030028105.1). Lineage (NCBI taxonomy): Eukaryota > Metazoa > Chordata > Chondrichthyes > Myliobatiformes > Myliobatidae > Mobula > Mobula birostris. The sequence goes on from NC_092372.1 coordinate 207,089,604, forward strand.
AAGATCTCACTCATACTGTATCTCCTCCAACTCTCTTCTCCCTTACCCTCAACCTCTGTGTTGTAGCTTTATTTACCTCTGATATAAGGAATACAAGGATGTTGCTGGGCCTGGAAGATCTGAGTTATAAGGAAAGATTGAATAAGTTAGGACTGTATTTCTTAGAACATAGAAGATTGATAGGAGATTTGATAGAGGTATACAAAATTATGAGGGTTATAGATAGGGTAAATGCAAGCAAGCTTATTCCATTGAGGTTGGGTGGGACTACAACTAGAGATCATGGATTAAGGGTGAAAGGTGAGATGTTTAAAGGAAACTTCTTCATTCAGAGGGTTGTGAGAGTGTGGAATGAGCTGTCAGCACAAGTGGTCCATGCAAGCTTGATTTCAATTTTTAAGAGAAGGTCGGATAGGTACATGAATAGTAGGGATATGAAGGGCTATAGTCCCCGTGCAGGTTGTTGGGAATAGGCAGTATAAATGGTTTTGGCATGGACTAGATGGGCTGAAGGGCCTGTTTCTGTGCTGTACTTCTCTATGACTATGAATAATTTCCAGCAGTCTACCCAATACCTACCCATCATAATTGTATTTACCTAAATCTTGCTCCGTCTTAACCCCCTCTGCTTCCCGAAACTTGGATAAAAGGGTCAGGTTCTTGGGTCTTCTTGACTGAGTGTGTGGAGGTGAAAAACACTCAACACTAAAAAGGCAAGAAAACGCTTGAAATATTTATTAGGGCATGGAGATGAAGTGTTAATGCTTCAGGTTGATGACCTTGCATCCAAACTTTTCCTCAGTAGAAATAAGCCGACACACTAGTTCCAATTTCACTTCATGACTGACCTGCTCTATCCCAGCAACACCCTGGTGAATCTCCTCTCCAGTGCCATCACATTCTTTCTATAGCATGTTGACTGGAACTGCATACAGATGAAATCTTATTCTCATGCCCCTTCAGAAAATGTTCAGTGCGAAAATGACAGCTGGCGAAGAAGAAATTGTCCATTGTGTTCTACCACCTGCTGCTTCAATAATTTTCAAAGCTTAAAATTAAATTTATTTCTTTGTCTTATCATCCATGCTGGTGAGATGTATGAATAATTGGTCATGAAGATTCATTTTGAGTAAAATCCATCATAACCAAGCTTCTTTAAAATTTCTCCCCACTCTTTTTTACATGAATACTTCCAAAACCATAAAATAACAATATACTTTCACAGGTAGCAAAAATAGCACCGAACAGACATCCACATATATTTGTTGCCACATTATCAGTCAAGATTTGGCATTATGTAGAATATAGTAACAAGCAGAATATACATGTAATGACATTAGCCCAGGGTACTAAAAATGGATCATAGCAATGAGAATTAAGAAACAACATCCTGGGAAAAGAGCTAGACATATACTTGGAGGGATTTATAGAACTTACATTCTGAAGGCATTACTGACCATGGTGGAGTCATTAAATGTGGCAACTAAGAAGAGGCCAGAATTGAGGAATTGGCAACACACAAATACATATCCGAATTATCCCAGCACATTCCAAGGAGGAGTCTAGTCCCATTACAGCTTGGATGAAAGGGTCAGCTACTTTGATCTTCTTGAGATTTGACTGGGGGGGCGGTTGGTGGTGAAGAGACAATCAACATTAAAGTGGTAAGGGAGTGCTAACAATAATTATCAGAGCATGGAGATTAAGTGTTAGTGCTCCAGGCCAATGATCTTTCACCAAACTCTTCTTCATTAAGTTTTACAGTCATACAGCTTGGAATCTGGTCCCTTGGCCCAACTAGTCCATGCCAACCATTAAAGCTAGTCCCACTGCCTGCTATAGACCCATATTCCTCTAAGCCCTTCCTAGCCATGTAACTTTTAAATATTGTAACATATGTACATACCTCAACCACTCCCTCTGAGTGACAGGTTATTCCATCTCTTGACCACTCTCTGGGTGGAATGCTTGCCCCTCAAATTCCTATGAAATATTTCCCCTCTCACCTCTAGTCCTTGATTCCCTAACCCTGGGGAAAAAGACTGCGCACATTCACCCTATGTGTGCCAACCATAATTTTATACGCTTCTTTAAGATCACCTCTCATTCTCCACTGAGAAAGGTCCCAATCTGCTTCAACCTCTCTCCATAACTCAGTCACTCGAGTCCCAACATCCTCGTAAATCTCCTCTGCACTCTCTCCAGCCTAGCAGTATTCCAAATGCAGCCTCCAAGTTTGTGACAAAGAAAGCTGAACCTTTAGCACTGCCTTCATTGATGCTTCCTGACCTGCTTGGTGTTTCCAACATCTTCATTGTTTTGCACTAGGGACTTCTGAAACTTGGTAACATTATATACAGTGAAGGGGAACTGCAGCACAAGACCCATTTGAAACAGCATCATGTTTTGCATTGAAGTCACACAGTCCAAATGTATTATTTTTACAGTTTGCCAATAAAACTGTTTTATACACATAGTGTGGATTGTAAATTGGTTGTATAGACAGTAAGTTGGTTGGTTCACAGGAGCATTCAGTGATTGGCTATTTCAAACTCTAGTGGAATATATTGATGCAACATTTTAAATCATGTGGATCACATGTTCATATCCTGAATCTTACATAAACTTAAATGTTTTTTGCCTCAGTGGGAAATTTGATGCATAAAAATGCTTTTATGATATGAAGTGGAAGATTTCTTTGCACTAATTAGGAAAGAACCTAACATTTCACTCCATTGCAGATCATCTACACTCAACGTTCCTGGAACTCCACGTTACCCAGACCCAGCAAGTGATTTGGAACAGTTAGATGACAAAAATGTCACTCAGAAAACCAACAATCCCTAACAGAATAATTTAACTTTAACAACATCCTAAATAATGCACATCCCATAAAATCTCATTTAATTTGCTCATGATCATTTTTAGTTGACCTAAGGTTCTTGTAAGATGAGCTAAATGGAAAAATTAAACACTTGAATAAGATAGAGCAATATCCTTTATCCAGAGCTTTACTTATGAAATTAATGTTTTAATTGGGCTATTTTCCACACATGAAATTAAAACTTTATGGTAAGTTTAATTATTTTTTGTTTGTTCATGCACAAGGACTGACTACTAATGAATTATGTCTTTTATATCTATTCCATTTGTGGCTAATTGATTTTATGATTGGTGGAGATTTGGGTTATTCATCATGTCTTAAGCAGCACCTGATCCCAATTCCCTTGCCATTAACATTGCAGTTTGTCAAGAATATAATGTGTTGCCGCTTGCATTCTAGAATGGTCAAAGGTGATAGATCATTGGTCTTTGGCTCAACAGTTATGAATGAACTCTTATTATTGATATTGTATTTCCCTCCCCCACTCCTTTCTCCCAACAGCCCCCTGAGTGTAGAGAAAGGGGTCGAATTGATGGAAGGTCTGGCCCACCTCTTGAAGCTGCAGATGAATGTCTTCAGTGATGTGAAGTATGTATAATTTTTTCCTTACATTGTTGAAGAGGGTTTATGTACAAATAATGATGCTTTAGGATGTTGGAAAGATACAAGGTAGATAATGGCAGTAATTAAGATAGTAAATCATCAGTCAACCTGAGAAAATGCTCATTCAATCTGCAAGACTTCTTCCAACCAATGGATTGGAAAACAGGGATATATAATATTTCCTTTTGGTTTCTGTCTTTGCCAATTAGAAATCTGGTTGAGGTTCTTTTGAAATTATTCACAGAGACTGTGTTCGCTTTGTCATGGGCTATCTTGTTTTTTTTTTGTTTAATAATTCTCTGAGAACACGAACTTACTGCCTCATGCACCTTAATCTTCTGCATGTTTCCCAGCTTCTTGGGAACATTAATATTCTCACACCACCTTGCAGTTCATCCCAAAGTGGCATCAATATCCTAACAGACCAAATCCTATCGAATGGTTCATATCTAACTTCACTATATACATTAGGTTTATATAGATCTGTATAGATACCAGTTTTGCTAATGGCTTCCACACATTTAGAAAAATGTACACCTAATCTAACAGGTATCTGACCCAGCAGTAGTCCTGCGGCAGTTGGAATGACATCCGTTTGCTTGCTTCTCTCACAATCTCCCCCGCCTCAACCCACTCCCTGCCTTAATACCATCAGGTTCTACCATCACTTGTTGCCTTCTGTGACTTTCAATGGGAAAGGGAAACAGGTGGTTTTTAAAGCAAGTTGTGCCATTGCTGAATTTTCAAAGTTCTGCTTATCAGTTGTACTTCAGTCAGCTCATTCATAGGTAATCCCAAACTTTGCTTTCTGCATACATCACACTCTTTGTTATGTTTAGATTTCTGCTGAGGTTAAACCAGTCAGCAAAGCATTTCCATTACTGAGTCTCTGCTGGATTAAAATGAAATTTACCTGTTCCACATTCATTGCTTTCAACAGTCAATCTCTCCAAGTTCCTGAACATTGTTACCAGGAACATCACAGAGTTACAACTCCCCTTGTATCACCCTAACACTTCTAATGATTGCACAGTTGTCAGAAAATGTGATTTTGTGAGTGCTTCAGTTTGAAATGTTATTACAGTACAGGTGTTTTTGTATCTTTGTGTGGTAGAACTTCTAAACACACAAATGTTTAAAGGTTTGTTTTTAATGTCAGTGAAAAAGAATAGATCAGATGCATGGAAAAGTAGCTTCTTTAAAACTTTAACTGTAATGCTTTAGTAAATGACCAAAGTCCAGGATGTGGATAAGCACCAGGGTAAAACGATTGAGTGAGATGTGACCTGGTAGCACAGTGGCTAGCACAACTTTTTACAGCTGTAGCTGCAAGATCAGAGTTAATTGCAACAACTGTCTGTAAGGAGTTTGTATATTCTCCCCATGACCATGTATGTGGGTTTCCTCCAGGTGCTCTTTGATTTCCTCCCACATTCCAAAGATGTACGGTTAGGGTTAATGAGTTGTGGGCATGCTGTGTTGTTGCTAGGTGACACTTGTGGGCTGCCCAGCAAAATCCTTGCTGATTGGCTCAAACAGACGATGTGTGTTTTGATGTGGATGTGGCAAATGAAGCTTCTTTAAAATTGTAGTATTCAGTTGTACTGATGTCATCCGCAGGTTGATAGTAATATTGAGGGATGTGTTTTATTTGGATTTAACTATTGATTAGTTATGAGCTGGTTTTAGTGTGTTACAGTGAAAGGTGGATGACATATTGTAACTGGCCTGAAACATTCTTGATTAAATGTTTTGTAAACACCTTTTCTAATCAGTCTCTAGTTATTGGTGCCTGATATAGTCATGGGTACCAAGGAGAATAAGGAATGTTGGTGTGTGGTGTTTAGCAAGATTTCTTTGAATTATTGACAGAACTACAAATTAGCAGAACTAAGTCAGAAGGTTAATTTATCTGTGTGTGGAAGATCTAAATCACTACCGGCTTCTACAGGTTGAATGAGTACTTTGCTTCATTTTTTACTATGGAAGAGGATCTTGGTGATTGTAGAGATGACTTACAGTGGACTGAAATGCTTGAGCATGTAGATATTCAGAAAGGGGATGTGCTGGAGCTTTTGGAAAGCATCAAGTTGGATAAGTCACCAGGACCGGACGAGATGTACCCCAGGCTACTGTGGGAGGCGAGGGAAAAGTTTGCTGAGCCTCTGGCGATAATCTTTGCATCATCAATGGGGACGAGAGAGGTTCTGGAGGATAGGAGGGTTGCGAGTGTTGTTCCATTATTCAAGAAAGGGAGTAGAGATAGCCCAGGAAATTATAGACCAATGAGTCTTACTTCAGTGGTTGGTAAGTTGTTGGAGAAGATCCTAAGAGGCAGGATTTATGAACATTTGGAGAGGAATAATATGATTAGGAATAGGCAGCATTGCTTTGTCAAGGCCAGGTTGTGCCTTACGAGCCTGATCGAACTTTTTTGAGGACGTGACTAAACTCATTGATGAAGGTAATGTAGTGTATATGGATTTCAGCAAGACATTTGACAAGGTACCCCATGCAAGGCTTATTGAAAAAGTAAGGAGGCATGGGATCCAAGGGGACATTGCTTTGTGGATCCACAACTGACTTGCCCACAGAAAGCAAAGAGTGGTTGTAGATGAGTCATATTCTGCATGGAGGTCAGTCACCAGTGGTGTGCCTCGGGGATCTGTTCTGGGACCCCTTCTCTTCGTGATTTTTGTAAATGACCTAGATGAGGCAGTGGAGGGATGAGTTAGTAAATTTGCTGATGGAGGTGTTCTGGATAGTGTGGAGGGCTGTCAGAGGTTACAGTGTTACATAGGATGCAAAACTGCGCTGAGAAGTGGCAGATGGAGTTCAACCCATATAAATGTGAGATGGTTCATTTTGGTAGGTCAAATATGATGACAGATATAGTATTAATGGTAAGACTCTTGGCAGTGTGGAAGATCAGAGGGATCTTGGGGTCCAAGTCCATAAGACACTCAAAGCTGCTGCGCGGGTTGACTCTGTGGTTAAGAAAGCATATGGTGCATTGGCCTTCATCAATCGTGGGATTGAGTTTAGGAGTCGAGAGGTAATATTGCAGCTATATAGGACCCTGCTCAGACCCCACATGGAGTACTGTGCTCAGTTCTGGTCACCTCACTATAGGAAGGATGTGGAAACCATAGAAAGGCTGCAGAGGAGATTTACAGGGATTTTGCCTAGATTAGAGAGCATGCCTTGTGAGAATAGGTTGAGTGAACTTGGCCTTTTTTCCTTGGAGCGATGGAGGATGAGAGGTGACCTGATAGAGGTGCATAAGATGATGAGAGGCATTGATCATGTGGATAGTCAGAGGCTTTTTCCCAGGGCTGAAATGGCTAACACGAGAGGGCACAGTTTTAAGGTGCTTGGAAGTAGGTACAGAGGAGATGTCTGGGGTAAGTTTTTTTACACAGAGTGGTGAGTTCATCGAATGGGCTGCCAGCGACAGTGGTGGAGGCGGATACGATAGGGTCTTTTAAGAGACTCCTGGACAGGTACATGGAGCTCAGAAAAATAGATGGCTATGGGTAACCCTAGGTAATTTCTAAGGTAAGGACATGTTCGACACAGCTTTGTGGGCCGAAGGACCTGTATTGTGCTGTAGGTTTTCTATGTTTTCTATGTTTTCTATGAATTCCATCGCACATCTCTCAACCTGAATGCTTTACAGCAAGTGCCATACTTTTGAGTAATAGTTGCTGTTGTATTGTAGGAAATGTATTTCAGCCTTGGAGTTAGTGAATCAGATTTAATATCACTGGCATATGCCATGAAATTTGTTAAGTTTACAGCAGCAGTACAGTGAAATACATGATAAATAAATAGAGAGAAAAAAACTGAGTATGTATATGTCCATTAAATAGTTCAGTTAAAATAGGTAGTGCAAAATAACAAATAAAAAAAGTAGTGAGGTAATGTTCATGGGTTCAATGTCCATTTAGAAATCAGATGACAGAGGGGAAGAAGCTGTTCCTGAATCACTGAATGTGTGCCTTCAGGCCTCTGTGCCTCCTTCCCGATGGAAGTCCCACAAATAGAAAAAATACAACTGACTGGAGAATCCTTTCTGATAATATTCGTTCAGGAGTAAGTAGTAATTTGATATAGGAAATCATTCCCTTTCTCTACAAATCACTTGCGTTCACCTGAAAGAGCGGGGCAACCCAGATTGAAAGACAGCTCCTTCCTGAGTGTAGTATTTGTTAGATTCTGATGTTTTTGATACAAAGTTCTTTCTGAAGTCAAGAAAGAGGCATAAAACTTGTTGCTTCATGATTGTTTTATGATGCGCTAATACAGCAAAGAGATTGGAAACATGGAAAAGCAGGGGTCTAGCAGGGAAAGGAAAGAAGTAGTAACAGTGGTAGGCCGAAGTGTTAAGCCCTTCTTATACCATAGATAAGAGACGTTCCATTCAAATCTGTAGATAAGAGTTAACCAATCAGATAGCGCCTATTCAAATAACGCAATACCAGAGAAGCTTCCAAAATAATACAAATGAAGTGTAACCACCAGAGGACACACTGAGCAATTGCAAATACATTCTGTGACCACTAGGAAACATACTGAACAGTTACATATATATAGGTAGTTATATTGAAAACAAGCAGGCATAAATTGTTAAACTGTACAGAAACTGACAAATATACTGTCTAATCGAGCATGATAGAGTTACAGTTTGTGGGTTTCTGTAGTGGAGCTTGGACTCACAACATGTGATTTGTTGGCAAACTACACAGACCAAAGGTAATGTTTGGGAAATTAAAGTCAGGTTGGCCTACAATTTTTTCCCCCATATTTCTGACCAGGGCTTTAGCAGCAAAGCAACTTTAGCTCTTCCTCAATGAAAGGATGGCTGGATACACCAAGGCTACTATGGGAAGTGATATGGACTCATCTAAGGAAGAGATTGCTTCACCTTTGGAATGAACGCAGAAGCAGATGGAACACATGCTGCCTGGAAGCCGGTGCCTCGTGGTGTTCCACAGGGATCTATCTGGGTCATTTGCTCTTTGCCATATATATTAGTTAATTTGCAGATGACATGAAGGTTGGAGATATTGAAGATAGTGTAGAAGGTTGCTGTAAGTTACAATGGGATATACTGTAAACAGGATGCTGAACTGGGCAAAGAAGTGGCAGATGGAGTTTAACCTGGAAAAGTGTTAGTTAATACACCTTGGATGATTGAACGTGAAGGTAAAGTACTAGGTTAATGGCAGGATTCATGTGTTTACCTAAAAATCTTAACCTCCACCAGACTGCCTGATTCCACTACTACCCCTGGAAGCCTATTCCAGCACCTACCACTCTTGAGTTATATAAAAAAAAAATTGGCCTCATGTCACCCTTAAACTTCCCCTCTCTAACCTTAAAAGCATCTCTTCTTGATGTTTGACCTGAGGCAAAGATTCTGACCATCTAACTTGTTCTACCTTTCTCATCGTTTTAAAACCTCCATTCTAGGAAGAACAATCTAAATTTGTCTAACTATTCATTATCACTCATACTATCTAATCCAGGCAGTTTCCTGGTGAACCCCTCTGCGCCCTCACCACAGTCTCCGTATCCTTCCCATAATGGGGGTGACCAAAACTGCACACAATACTACCAGTGCGGTCTAAACAAATTTTTATTTAGCCGCTTAACTTACTGACCTGCATGTTCTTGGAAGGAAACAGTGCCTGGGAAGAAAGCCTCACAATTACAAGGAGAGTATACAAACTCTAGGTAGGACCTGAAGTTGGGACTGAACCCAGGTTACTAGCATTATGAAGAGGCAAATTTTACTATGCAACATTAATTTCTCACTAATAACTTGATCTGATTGATAGAGCAGGTTTAGTAAAATTGGGTCTAATTTAAATCCCACTTGGACCACGATTCTATTGGATACCCCCAGACCATGGATCTCACCAACTCCAACCCTGGCTCTGACGCCCCTGGACACTCTGGATTGGTGATACAATTCTAGCCAACCCTGGTTCCAATGCCTCCGAGCAGACCCAGATCCCGGATTCCACTGCTGCCAATGCCAGATGCCTTCAGAAAATGTCTGGCCTCCAGCTCCAGCTCAAGACGACCTCGACTGGCAGCACATCCAGGCTGAGACGTTTCTCACTGCCACTGGGCCTCCAGCCTCCCCTTCCCCTACCACCACTCTCAATCCTGCATTCCACAGGCTCCACAATCATCCTTTGAGTCCTCGGATCCTCCACCTTCCTCCCACCCCACCTTCGCTGAACACCTCAACTCTCCTCTCTCCTATGGCACTACCAGCTCTCTTCCTCCCTCTAATCCCTGCCGTGTCTTCACCATTCCCACCAACCTTCCCCTCTCCGAGGTAGAATGTTCTGTCCTCAGCTAGTGCCTTATATTTGTTCCCCTTTGCCTGCACCTCAGTCAGTTTCGTACCCGTCACTGGTCAAACTGTTCTTCTGTTGTCTCCTCGCTGAGCCCACTTTTTTAGCAAGAATTCCACACCCCCTGCTGATGTCCCCTTCTCCCATTTCCACCCCCCCTCCTCTTCTTGGACACCCTGCTCTGGTTCTCTGCCTGCTCTGGATCATTTCATCTTGAATTGCCAATGGGACGTTAGCTGTCTCGACTTCAGCACTCCTCTCTCCTCCTCGAACTTTAACCCCTCTGAACGCACTGCCCTCCACTCTCTCTGCACCAATCCCAACCTCACCATCAAACCCGCAGACAAAGGTGGTGCTGTTATAGTGTGGCACACTGACCTCCACTTTGCTGAGGCCAGGCGGCACCTTTCAGACACCTCCTCATACCTACTGTTGAAGAAGAACCCCCTCTGGAACTTTAGAAAACTGTCTCCAATGCTATCACTGGCCTTATCAACTCCAGAGAACTCCCATCCACTGTCACAAAACTCATAGTTCCCTTACTCCATACTGCTCGCTTCTACCTCCTACGCAATGTTCACAAACCTGACTCTCTGGGTAGGCCCATTGTCTCTGCCTGCTCCTGCCCCACTGAAGGTGTGTCCTCATACCTCAATTTCATTCCGTACCCCTTGTTTCAATCCCTTACCACCTACGTCTGTGACACTTCTCATGCTGGCGACCTCCGCAGTAACTTTCAATTCCCTGGCCCTGAACCCTCATATTCACTATGGATGTCCGGACCCTATACACTTCTACCTCGCATCAAGAAGGCCTTAAAGCTCTCCATTTCTTTCTCAATAAAAGAACCAACCAGTTCCTGCCCACCTCCACCCTCTTCTGCCTGGCAGATCTGGTCTTCACCCTCAACAATTTTTCACTTGGCTCCTCTCACTTTCTCCAGACTCAAAGAGTAAAGCATGGGTAGCCACATGGGCCCCAGCTTCGTTGGCTATGTAGAATATTCCATGTTCCAAGCCTTCCCTGGTAATGCTCCCAAATGCTCCCTCCACTATATTGAAGAATACATTGGTGCTGCTTCCTGCACCCATGCCGAGCTTGTTATTTCATCAACTTTCCCTCCAATTTCCACCCTGTCGTTAATTTCACTTGGTCCATTTCTGGCACCCCCCCCCCCCTTTCTTGATCTCTCTCTCTCTCCATCTCTGGAGACAAACTGTCGGCCAACATGTTTTATAGACCTACCGATTCTCACCCCGTTTCATGTAAAAATACTATTGCCTTTTCTTGGTTCCTTCGTTTGCACCACATCTGTTCCTAGGATGCGACTTTCCTTTCCAGGATATCAGAGATGTCCTTCTTCAAAGAACAGGGTTTCTCTTCCTCCACCATTGATGCTGTCTGCACCTGCGTCTCCTCCATTTCCTGCATTACCCCATCTTCCCATTGCATTAGCAATGATAGAGTTCCTTTAGTCCTTAACTACCACCCCATGAGACTCCACATCCAGCACATCATATTCCGCAACTTGCACCATCTCCAAACGGATCCTACCACCAAACATATCTTTAATTCCCCCCTGCCTCCTCTATGTTTTCTACAAGGATCGTTGGCTTTGTCACTCCCTTGTTCATTCGTCCCTCTGCACTAATCTCCCTCCAGCACTTAACCTTGCAAGAAGCCAAAGTGCTACTACACCTGCCCATTCACCTCCTCACTCACCTCCTTTCAGGGACCCAAACAGTCCTTCCAGATGAGGCAACATTTCACCTGCGGATATGCTGGAGTGGCCTGTAGGGTCCGGTGCTCCTGATGTGGCCTCCTCTACATTGGTGAGACTCATCGTAAATTCAGGGACCGCCTCATTGAACACCTCCGCTCCATCTGCCAAAAGTGGAACTTCCCAGTGGCCAAACATTTTAATTCTGATTTCCATTCCTGTTCTGACCCAATTGGTCCATGGCCTCCTCTTGTGCCAAGGTGAAGTCACCCTCCAGGGTGGGAGAGTAGCACCTTGTATTCTCTCTGAGTAGCTTGCAATCTAATGGCATGAATAACAATTTCTCCTGCTAAAAAAAGTTCCATCTCCCTCCCCCTCCCCTCTTCTTCTATTTCCCACTCTGGACGCTTGCCTATCACCTCCCCCTGAATCACCCCTCCCTTTCTACTCACCCACTCACCTCTGCTATCATATTCCTTCCTCTGCAGCCCTTTATATTTCCTACCCACCTGGCCTCACCTATCACCTTCTATTATCTTCCTTCCCTTCCTTATTCTGATATATTCCCCCTTTCTATCCAGTCCTGATGAAGGGTCTTGGCCCGAAATGTTGACTATTTATTCATTTCCATAGATACTGTCTGACCTTTTGAGTTCCTCCAGCGTTTTGTGTGTATTGCTTTGCATTTCCAACTTTTGAAAACTTTCTCATGTTTTTAATTTAATTTAGCATAATACTGAACTTGGAAAGGTTCTTCCCAGCATTTTATCTTTGTGATAATGTGTGTGCACTGCCTGAGTGTACATTGATTTAAAACTGAAAAGTGGCATTCAGCAGAATATAAGATAAAAGCCCTTGGAGGCTACTCCAGCATTTATGACTGATCTAATCTTTGGCTTCCACTCTGTTTTCCTGACCGGTCCCCATAAATCTTGTATAAAATTTGAAAATAGCAGTAGTAACTAACTGGTCAGGCAACAGCTGTGGAATGAAATACAGAATTGATGTTATGACTTTTCATTAAAGCTTATAGCCCTTGAATCCCCTATTACACGAAAATCTTTTTCTTAGTCTTGAATACACTTAAAGTCTTAGCATCCACTGCTGCCTGGAACAAAGAATCTCAGACAGTTATCCATCAGAGGGAAGGTATTATTCCTCTTCTCAATCTTAAATGGTTGACCTTTTATTCTGCGACTGCCTCCTACAGTAATAGACTCTCTTACCTGGGGGGAATAGCCTTACATCTTCCTCTTTGATAAGCCCCCTTAGAATCTTAAATAAATCTTTATATAACTGACTCCCTTAGCATGCAAGGCCAAATGAGGTTTAAATAGTTGTTTGAAGAGGCAACTAAAGGGGTTAATGAGAATAGTGAATTTGATCCAACTTCAGGGATTTTAGCAAGGGCTCTTCCCCCAAAGTGTCACATGGCCAGATACTCAAAAAGGTGGAAAGTTCTGTGATCCAAAGGGGAATGATCCAATACTGGCAGGAAGCTAAGATTAATGGAGTTTTCTTTATTGACATTTGGGAAACGGAGGGTTCTATACTTGGACTTCCACTTCGAGTGATGGTTCAGACAGGTGTAGAGGACATGAGGAAGAAGTTTGAATCCTGATAAGTATGAGGTAATGCATTTTGGAACATACAACAAATAGGAGGGTATTGTGTAGTGTGAAGGAACAGAAGGATCTTTGAATGTGTGTCCACAGATCCTTAAAGAAGGGCAGCTCAATGGAGTTAAGAGCCTGTAAGATGATTTCCTTTATTAGCTGAATTATGTAATATGGGAGCGGTGATGGCAGTGTGGAGCTGGATTTCTGAACACTACAGGGGGCAGAGGGGTGACATTATGGGAGTGAGTATGCACACAGAACATTGGTTAGACCACAGCTGGTGCAGCTCTGAACAACCTGTAAAACTGTAATTGCACTGGAGAAGGTGAGCCGAGAATTTGGAAAGATATTGCCAGGACTGGAGAATTCTAGCCATGTGGAAGTACCAGAAGGACTGTTGATGTTTTCTTTGCTATGGGGTCTAAGGAGGGACTTCATAATATAATAAGTTAAAGAAAAAATTGAGGCACCAAAATGGAGGAAATATGACATTTCCCTTGGCAGAGAAGTCAAGAAGCAAGGAGCACAGATTTAAACCAATCAGTAGAATGACAAAAAGGGAGAGGAGAATATTTTCAGTGCAGGGAGTGGTACAGGGCTAGACATTACAGACTGAAAGAGCAGTAGAGGCAGAAACCCTCAAAACATTTAAACAGTACTTGGGTGGGGGGGGCAAAAGATACAAAAGCTTGAACATGTACCACCAGGGTCAAGGTCAGCTTCTTACCTGCTGTTATCTGACTCGTGAATCAACCTCTTGTCCTCTAAAAGTTGAACTCTAGATTCCCCAGTCTACCTTGTCATGGGCCTTGCAGCACATTTCCTCAGTAACACTATATCCTGCATTCGGTTTTCTTTTTCCTACCTCAGCGTATGGTATGATCTGTCTACAGGGCAGACAAACAAAAGCTTTTGACCATATCTCAGTACATGAGACAATAATAAGCCAACTATATCCAGTTCCACTTCCAATATATACTTGCAGAGCAAAGACCTACAGAGAAACTGTCCTGGGATTGTAGGTAGTTTGTTTGTTGACCAGCGTGGCTACAATGAGCTGAATAGTCTCCTTGAGCCTTGTATGTTTTCCTTGAATTCTGTGATTCTACGCAATTCTCCACCATCCATTTCCCAAACATCTGCTGAGGTCAGTAAGACACCATTTAAAGGTAACATGGTGCCAAATGACATTTTGCAGAGACTGAGCAGAGAAATGAACTGAGAAGCTGTGTAGTAAAACTGTCACTGCTAATAGACTTGTCCTAGCAAAGGACACTTAATTAAGTGCATTTCAACCAGAAGGACAAGTCTCTATTGATATTTCCTCCATTACTTCTCCTTGCAGATCAATCATGTGTTGCACAACATTGAGATTTTGCACTTGACCTTTCACTGTAACATGTATGTTGTTCATTTCCAGCAGCAAGGTTTGTTTGATGGGACGTTAAATGGAAACTGACTGATCCAGGTTAAGCCTCATGGACCAGCAGAGGCTCAGTTGCAACCACTTGGCCTCTGAGTCAAAATTCTAAGTCCACGTCCCAGTCCAAAGACGTGATGAAAAACATTCCACTGCAATATGGAGGACATACTGTTTGAGGCACTGTTTAAGATGAGATATAAAATGAAGCTCTGTCTGCCCTCTCAGGAGGACATTTACAATGCCATGGGACTGTTAAACGTTCAAAGTAAACTTATTGTCTAAGTCTATATATGTCGCCATACACAACCCTGAGATTCATTTTTTGCAAGCATACGTAGTGAATCCTAGAAACACAATTGAATTGATGAAAGACTGCACCCAACAGGACAATCAAACAAGCAGTATGCAAAAGACAACAAACTGCACAAATACGAAAGAATGAATAAATAAATAAATAAATAAACAAGCAAGCAAGCAATAAATATTGAGAACATGAGATGAAGAGTCCTTGAAATTGGATCCCTAGGTTGTGGGAGCAGTTCATTGATGGAGCAAGTGAAGTTATCCCCTCTGGTCCAAGAGCCTGTTGTCTGAGGCGTAATAATTGCTCTTGAACCTTGTGGTTGGGTCCTGAGGCTCCTGTAGTTCCTGTTGGCAGCAGCGAGAAGAGAGCATGGTATCCTAATCCTTGGCTTCGTGATTATTTTTCTCATGGAAAAAGAAAATGATTTTTAATGTCACTGCCTGTTTATTGGACTTGCTTCTGTATGGCATTGATCGTCAGGGTTTGTATTTTACAACCGTGACAATGCTTTCAAACGTTCCAGTTAGCCATGAGGTGCTTTAAGGAATCAAGAAATTGCAAAAGGCACCATATAACTATATTTTTATTTAGTATTGCTGTAATCCTTACTTGCTACCCATTGCACCGCTGGGATTTAGGGCAGCGGTGAAGTTCCTCTATCTCCATCTGTCCTCGGCCATCTTCTCTGTGGTGCCCCAGGTGTTGTTCAGGGTCCTCAGCCACAAACATATAGATGGATTCCTCATTGCTGTTTCTCTAACGAATTTTTTGACTAGTCAGGGTTGTTAGCTCTGAACTGAACCCCTGAACCTGGTGGATGGGTGGACCACTCACTCTTAGTCTGGCCTCTACTCTTTGACCTGTTTGGCAGGGGTGACCCTACCAAGAGCCAAAGCACTAGGCCCTGACTCCAGCCAATGCAGCTCTCTGGGTCATTGAGGAACACAAGCCTCCAAACCCTAAGACAAGGGTGTGGTCCGCTTGGAGGATTGCTCGTAAAATTTCAATGTTAATATAATCATCTAGCCGCTAAAATGGTGGCAAGTTAGCTGAAGCAGTTCATACAATAATCTGCTGCCCCGGTTTTGATTCAAAGTCTCGGCAGGATCTGCATCGATTGTTTGATTGCATATTGGCTGTTGTCAGTGTTCGTGTGTAGTTTTTTTCATTTATTCTGTCATATTTCTTTGTTCTACTGTGAATGCCTGCAAGAAAATAAATCTCAGAGTAGTATATGGTGACGTATTTGTACTATGATAATAAATTTACTTTGAACTGTGTACTTGCGGAAACAACTGGCACAAATGCTGCTTGATGTGCTGAGTTCTTCTGCTGGTTTAGTTTCCGCTCCAGGTTCTAGTGTCTGCAGTCTCGTATGTTTCCAAACAACTAGATCAGCATCAAATCTAAAGTTGTTACTTTAGAAATCTGTTGTCTCCTATAAGTGGCTGTCAGCTCTAAGCTGGACTGGCAGCTGAGAACTCAAATGTGCGTCTGAGCAGAATTGAGAGAATTAACAAGGGGCCACAGCGTTGCTAAGAATCAATCAGATTTTTCATCACTGACTTGCATGGTGTGAAATTTGTTGCTCTCTGGCAGCAATACACAGTGATCAGATGGTGGTAGAAACTGTCCTTTGGAAATTGTCTGAGCCACAGAATTATTGCAGTATAGGAGGTGATCATCTGGCCCACTTCAGTTGTTGTTACTTGCAGAATAATCCATCAGTGCCATTCCCAGCTCCAATCCATAGTATGTAAATCGCTTCACATTGGGTACCCCAGAGCTGTGGAGTACAACAATCCCACAACTGTGTGGGACCAATGCCTTATAAAGCCTCAGCATTTCATCCTTGCTCTTGTATTCTTGCCCTCTTGAAATAAATGCAAAAAAAAAGGCACTTGCTGTGGACTGCCAAGTGTCTTTCACCTCTCATTTTTGAATGTTCTCCTCATTTAGAAAATCGCCTAATCCTTTATTCCTTCTATCAAAGTGCATGATCATACATTTCCCTGCACTACATTCCATCTGCCACTTACTTGCCCCTTGCCCTAATCTGTCTAAGTCCTTCTGCTTCCTGAACACTACCTGCCCCTTCACCTATCTTTGTATTGTCTGCAAACTGGGCAACAAAGCCAACAATTACAAAATCCAAGATCATTGACACATCATATGAAAAGAAGAGGTCCCAATATTGACCCCTACAGATCACTACTAGTCACTGGCAGGCAACCGGAAAAGGCCATATTTACTCCCACTCTTTGCTTCCTGCCAGTCAGCCAATCTTCTATCCATGCTAATATCTTTTCTGAACACCATGGACTCCTATCTTATTAAGTAGCCTCATGTGTATCCCCTTGCCAAAGGCCTTCTGAAAATCTATGTAAACAACATCCAACTGACTCTCCTTTGTCTATCTTGCCTGTTATTTCCTCAAAGAATTTGAAAAGATTTGTCAGTATGTAGGTGAGTGGTATCTTAATAGAACATAAAACATAGACCAGCACAGGCCTTTCACCCCATGATGATGTGCTGTCCTTTTATCCAACTCTAAGCTCAATCTAGTTATTCCCTCCCACATAGCCCTCCGTTTTCTTTCATGCATGTGCTCAGCTCAGAATCATTTAAATGCCCCCTCCAATGTAATCTGCCTGTAGCACCATCCCATCCATATCCACCAATCTCTATGTCTAAAACTCCCTATTTTTGTTCTTCAATCACCTCAAAAGTATGTCATCTTGTATTAACCATTGTTGACCTGGGGAAAAGGCACTAGCTGTCCACTCTATCTGTACCTTTTATCATCCTGTACACCTCCATCAGATTGCCTCTTCTCATCCTTCGCTCCTAATAGAAATGCCCAAACTCGCTCAACAGTTCTTCATAAGGCACGTTCTCTAATCCAGGCAGCATCTTGGTAAATCTCCCCTGCACCTAAAGCTTCCACATCTCACATCTTGGGAGAATAAAATAGGGTTTGTGTAAATGGATGTGTGATGGTCAGTGCTGACCCAATTATCTGAAAGACCTGTTTGTGTTACACAATTCTAACCCTTCAATGCCCTTTTCATTTTCCTGGTCAGCCCATCCTTTACATTTTGAGCCTGTAATCCCACCGTCAATGGTTTTAAATCCATTTTGACAGGTTAAATATATTTCCTGTTGCCAATCGGACCTGTGCCTCCTGGTCTGCTGAACAAATGGCACAGTGGCCCCAGGAACAGCCTCCTGGGCTCCCAGCTTCTGGAGTTTTGAATGGAAATAGCAACAACAGCTTGCAATTGAAGTGCAGTAAATGGACTGTATGTAGAAATCCAGCAGTGAAGAGAGGAAGGCAACTGAATAAAGGCCTTGCCTCTCATCAATTCCCTGCTACAGGAGACACGTCCTCTCTTTAGAACTTAATCAGCCTATGTTGTTTGGGCTCTATATAATAATAACCTCGAACCAATACCATTTTGCAATACGTGCGCTTTTTGTATAATTCATGAATTCAAAAGAGGTCCCTAAATAAGCTATTAATTTTTTATTAATAGTTATTAGTTTTTTAATGAATTTGTGGTTTGTTTACCAGAATATTTTTGAGGGAGAACATGTAATAGACACTCACTGTCCACTTTATTAGGTACAACTGCTCGCTAATGCAAATATCTAATCTGTAAATCATGTGACAGCAACTCAATGCCAAAAAAAAAGCATGTTGACTTGTTCAAGGGGTTCAGCCCAAACATCCAAAATGGGGAAGAAATGTGACCTAAGTGACTGACCCTGGTATGATGCCGCCAGATGGGGTGGTTTGAGTACCTTAGAAACTGCTGATTTTCTGGGATTTTTCATGCACAACAGTTGCTAGGGTTTACAATGGGGCAAAAACACAAAACGGCAGCCAGTGAATGTCAGTTCTGTGGGCCAAAATGGCTTCTTAATGAGAGAGGCCAAAGGAGAGCGGACAGACTGGTTCAAGCTAACAGGAAGGTTACAATAATTCAAATGACCACATGTTACAACAGTGGTATGTAGAAAAGCATCTCAAAATGTACAACACGTCGAAACCTGAAGTGGATATGCTACAGCAGCAGAGAGCTTCCACTCCTGTACCTCATAAAGTGGCCACTGAGTGAATCTGCAACAATTGGCCCCTTTCTTTGAAATTGCTTATTGTTAGTTCCAGTAAATGTATTATTGCATGTTTGCTTTTCATTTTTACATTTAACCTGACTTCTGGGAGAACAGCAGCATGAGCTGAATGGCGTCCAATCCGAGTCTTGCCTTATTATTGCCCTTTCACGCCCATCCATACTCGCAGTTACGCTGGCTGTACGTGCCTTTTGGTGTCCTGCGATTCTGTCCGAGCTCCAGACCACGTGGCTGCAGCTGCCAGCCGAGCAGAGCGAAAAGTAGCTAGGCCGTGAGTCTAAATACAAGTCCATCAGCAGAGCAGGGATGTTGTTGTGGAGGTGAGTTTATGGGTGGAAATGTCTAGAAGAGCACAAGTTGGGACTGTCCAGGAGGACATATATAGCACTGCATGTGACTTCCAGCACATTCCTTGTATCTGCACAGAGGCAATGTATATTCCACATAATAATGCTGAACTGCAAAGTGCACCTAGCCAGCAGCTCTGGAGATGGGCTTCCAGCCAATAGCATCATAGAACTGTTCAGAAATGCAGAAGGTTATCAAGCCCCCTCCTCTTGCTCCATCTGCCCATCATCTCCCACCTCACCTAATTCCATCCATCACCTACCAGCCACCATCTCGTCCCTTCCTTTCATCTCCTTTGTTTTGGCTATCTTCACCCTACATTGTCAGCCCTCATGCAGAATCTTGACCTGATTACATTAACCATCCCTTGGCCTCCAGAAATGGAGTGTGATCTGTTAATTTCTTCCAGCAGTTAGTTCTTTTGCTCCTGATTCCAGCATTGGGAATCTTTTGTTTCTAATAAGACTATACGGTTCTTGAGAGTGTTATCTCCGTAACGTTGCCAATACTATCCCTCCTGCTGTTTCTCCACTTTCTCTTTCTACTGTTACTATTTCACTGTCCTTTGGGGCAATGTGCTTATCAGCCTACTCAATAGAGTCACATAATATATTCATAGAACACTAAATAGGCATCTGTTAGTCTTGTGAGACCATGGATTTCTGCCTTGGAGGGTTTCCAAGGCACAGGCCTGGGCAAAGTTGTGTGGAAGACCGGCAGTTGCCCATGCTGCAAGTCTCCCCTCTCCACGCCACCGATGTTGTCCAAGGGAAGGGCAGTAGAGCTGTTACAGCTTGGCACCGGTGTCATCGCAGAGCAATGTGTGATTAAGTGCCTTGCTCAAGGACACAACACGCTGCCTCAGCTGAGGCTCAAACTAGCGACCTTCAGATCACTAGACTGATGGCTTAACCACTTGGCCATGCACCAACACACATAGAACACCTCAGCACTGAAATAGGCCCTTTGGCCCATCTAGTCTGTGTTGAAATATTATTCTGCCTAGTCCCATTGACCTGCATCCAGATTATAGCTTGCCATACACCTCCCATCCATGTACTTATCCAAATTTTTCTTCAACATTGAAATGGAACTCATATCCACCACTTCCATAGGCAGCTCGTTCCACACTCTTAACACCCTCTGAGTGAAGTTCCCCAATATGAAAATTATTTTTGTCTTGCCCTTGCTCCTTTAAGCTTTTACTCAACTCTGTAGTTACCAGTCCTGTAATCCCCGATGATTTGTTTTGTCCCAAACATATCCTGATTTTTGTATACTTAACTCTCTATTATACACTGTTTGCTTGTGTCTTGTTCTTGGTAATTTTTGGCTAGGTTGCATTGGAAACATTTTTTTTCACTAAAGTCAGAAGTTGCTTTGCTTGGGCTCAAGTCCAGGTCTGGAGTGCATGATGCAGGTGGAGGCTTCAGTGCAAAACTGGGGGAGTATTGCATTGTCTGTGATCTCCAGGAAATGTTAAAACTAACTCTGGTACCTAGCATGTGAGCAGTGCAAATTCCCTGGCATATTTTGAGGAACAAGGTACTAGCCAACATGGTCAATTGCACAAAAATAAGATTTGTCGACTATTCATGTCATCCAGTTTGCAGGAATTTGTAGTGTTGCAGATTAATGAACAAGTTTTCCTACAGCATAGTTCAATTCAAATAAATTTATTGACTGTTTATTAAGCCCTTTATAGGAGAAATGTTAACTCATTAGCTGCAGCTAGCCAGCGCACTTGATGTCAGTCTATATTATATTTAATATCCTTTTTCTAATTGCTCTCAAAACCTTTGGTAAGTTACCTTCTTGAAATAATGTAATTACTCTGATGGAACTACCACCGTATAGTGGGGCAGGGAGTTTTAGATTTAGACCAGCAAAGAGGAAGGGGTAGTGATATATTTCTGAGTCAGGTTGGAGTAGAAGGTGGAGGGGAAGCGTGCAGTGGCTGTAGGTGCAGTAAACTATTGTCCATGGGCTTGCTGCTGGTTTGAGATTATGGGTTGGGCAGGTGCAGTCTGGTTTGCCTAGGAGGAGATGTCTGTCAGGAATTCAATCCATCCAGTTTCTTCTTGGTGTAGAAATGTTGACTGTTGGCAGCAATAGAAGGAAGTCAAAGCATATTCCAAGTAGTCATCCCTCAGCAGTAGAGGTGAAATTATAAAAACACAAGGAATAGGAAATTATGTAGCCCTTCAAGCCTGCTCTACTCCTCAGTATATTTGTGACTGATTTAATCTCAGCCTCAGCTCTGTTTTCATGTACCTATTACCAAAGGATCTTCTAAAGACCAAAGTGCAAATATCAAAAGCCACAATGAGCCATTTGGTCACTAGTGGCCATTCATTCACATCATGTCCTTGTCTCTTACCTCAGCATGGCTTTTCTGCACTAACTCCATACCCCATCATTCCTTCAAAGCTCTCTTTTATAACTATGACCTATTAAGTCAAGAAATCCCTCCTCATTTCTATCTTAAGAGGCCAATCATTTCTTCACGAACCATACCTGGTTGTAGATATATTCCAATCCAAGAGAAATATCCTTTCAGCTTTTGTTGTTTTAGGTTCTCTCACAATCTCTTGAATTTTAATATTGAAGTCACATAGCCTAAAAACAGGCCCTTCAGCCCAATTTATTCATGTCAGCCAAGGTGCTCACCTAAACTAATCCCAGTTGCCTACATTTGGCCCTTTCATTTGCTTGCATCTATCCCTTGAAGGATTTCATATCCAAATACCTTTTAAACGAGATCACTTCTGACTTTCTAAACTCCAATGAGAATAAATCCCTTTGACCCATCAATTTTTTTCCTGGTCATTAAGCACTCATTTACACAGATCTCATTTTATTCCCAACTCCCCTGTCAGCTTCCCCCAGATCTTTATCAGTTACCTTCATACTAAGGGGAATTTTCAATTGCCTATTAACCTACCAACCACCTTGATGTGTGAAGAACTGAAGCACCTGGAGGAAATGCATGCAGTCACAGTGTGTGTATAACCTTTGCTTAAGCAATGCAGGATTGAAGTTGATGTGATCTTGGGCCGTTGTCACTGTAAACTAACACAGGGAAACATGTTGGGCCTAATCTTTTGTTGGTGTCCTGTTTCTATTGATCAGTGTTCAGATGTGCAAATTTTGTCATTCACTGTGTAATCGTCAATCTCAAATCCCGCAACTATAAACATTATTGCTTTTCAGTAAATGTGCCTTTCAGCGCCTACCTTTCACTGAAGGAGCCATTGTTCACAGGGATGACCCACACACCACACTCTGTGGCATTGGGCCACTCCATCCCATTTCACTTCCCTTTCCCTAACATAAATTTGCATGTGAATGTGGACCTGTCATGTGTCAGCACATCATTCACTTAGATCTTGTCTGCATCTTAAAAGCCTATTTAAATTGCATCTTTCTCTCAGGAGGATTTTTGAAATGGTTGGGTAATAGATGATTCATGCCCAGCTTATGCTTAGAGTTCTTGCCTGTTCCATTTCTTTGTTGCTATGATCCGGATAGCTATTAGGATATTCACAAGTGCCCTCAACGTGAGGTATCATTTGCATTCTTTAGCCTTTTCAAATTGAAAAAGGCTGATGGGAGTATTAACTGACTTATACTGTGATTTAGCATGTTGAGGTATCTCCATTTGCCTTACAATAGATTCACAGCCTCCTCAGATGTATTCGAGGCATAGATGCCTCATGATCTATATGAAACACCATCTCTCACAAGTTATTACTTTAAAGAATGTTTTTCGTGTATCCCAAATGTATAAACTTATTGCAGGAACGAACTATAGGATGTTATTATAATGGAAGGTTTTCTTTTAACTTGAGCTGAAAGCATTTCCTTCATATTTAATTTGATTCTTATAAGATGTGCGGACAGTGAATTCAGCTGCTACGGTTCATTGCTTAGCTTATCCCAAACAAGTAGGGCATTTGCAGCTAATTGAGTTTTCAGATAGCCAAATATCAGAAGCTCAACTTCACCGTGGGGTTTCTTTAGTAACCATCTATGCAGAATGCAGTGTGAACTGTGGGTGTTGAACTGGTTCCATAGCCTTCGACACACTTCTGTAGTACAATTTATCCTGTTTGCGATATTGGGAAGCATGATAACTTGAGGTGCGCTTTTATGCTAGAATTCTGGAGGGTAGACAAATAGCTCAAACAGCTGGTGTTCATTTGATGTTAATAGTGTCAACCTGGACCAGCATGGGATTGAACACAAGGCACTAGCTGTATTTAATCTCACG
This sequence comes from Mobula birostris, assembly GCF_030028105.1. NCBI lineage: Eukaryota > Metazoa > Chordata > Chondrichthyes > Myliobatiformes > Myliobatidae > Mobula > Mobula birostris. Next base: position 207,113,286 of record NC_092372.1, read on the forward strand.
AATTTGCTAGAGTTTAGCAGCAGGGAGGACCAGCAACTATCTCCCAAAACCCCAATCCCTAACCCCTGTGCTGTTTAAAAAGATAATTCATTGCAGAATACTGCCTTGGACAAAGCTACTGGTGGTGGTGTCCTTGGTGTAGCTTGCATGGTAAGCAAGGAGAAGTGCAGAAGACTCTTCATTTCTGAGCATGTTTGATTGCTTGGAGATGTGGATGGTGTGTATTTAGAGATGACTGAAGAGCTGGTGTTGTAGTATTGGTGGTGTGATAGATGATCACTGACCAGAGCCAGGGGGCATTTTTTTTTTTGCAAAACTCAGCTTTCAATGTACGGTAGCAGATAGCACTTTTAGAGATTATACCTTATACTTTATGCTTTATTGTCACCAAACAATTGATACTAGAACGTACAATCATCACAGCGATATTTGATTCTGCTCTTTCCGCTCCCTAGACTACAAATATTAAAGATTAAAAATAGTAAAACTTAGTAAATATTAAAAATTTAAATTATAAATCATAAATAGAAAATAGAAAAATGGAAACTAAGGTAGTGCAAAATCCAAGAGGCAGGTCCGGATATTTGGAGGGTACGGCCCACATCCGGGTCAGGATCCGTTCAGCAGTCTTATCACAGTTGGAAAGAAGCTGTTCCCAAATCTGGCTGTACGAGTCTTCAAGCTCCTGAGCCTTCTCCCGGAGGGAAGAGGGATGAAAAGTGTGTTGGCTGGATGGGTCGTGTCCTTCATTATCCTGGCAGCACTGCTCCGACAGCGTGCGGTGTATAAAGTGAGTCCACGGACGGAAGATTGGTTTGAGTGATGTGCTGCATCGTGTTCACGATCTTCTGCAGCTTCTTTTGGTCTTGGACAGGATTAACAATTAACGAGTTTTTGAGTAAATTAAACATCCAACCTATATTCGTTGTTCAGCTTCTTGACATAAATGGGAGCCAATCTTTGGTTCTTAATGTAAATGGCAAGCAATAATGACTCTGTTGTTCAAAAGACAGCTTTGGGGACAAACAGCAGAGACTATAGAGCACAGGCTGTTAGCACTTAGCACCTGGACTGATCTCTCAAGAGATGCACTATATGGAGTATGTTAATTGGCTTGCATCAAATGAGGTAATGCAACTTTAGCAAGGAAGTTTGCAGACCAGATTGATACTATCACGTTGCACATCAAATAGCTTGTTTATCAATAGTTGGAAGACATGTGTACTTAGATAGCCAGCAAACACAGCAATAATTGTTTGTATCTGGGAACTCCATTCTCAGAAGTTTTTAGATAATCTTTGTGAAAAGGTATCTGAAAAAAATCACGTATGTGAAGTCAGTGAGTATGGCAAAAATACCAGTATAAATGTAAGAGAGCAGTCAGGCTTGTTCGGAATGGGCAAGGAACATCAAGAAGTAAAATGGGTTGAACTAGAATCCTTTCCATTACTTTTGATTTCTGCATTGGACCATTTGTTCATCCACAACTCTTTAGTATGTCTTTTAGCTTATAGGAATTGTACCTGTGTTTTAGAAATTCTTTGTGTTTTACAAAACATTTATATATCAGAATCTTTTTAAAAATAGAAATCCTGGAGTTTTAAATATGTTTTAAGAACTTTATCTAAATTTCAATATGTATCACTAAGACTAAATGAACTGTGTTTAAGCTGCTTTGTAGGGAGGGAGGCCCACCACTCAAATAGTGGGTATTAGCAGCTAAACCCATTATGGAAGTAAACGTGTCTTTGAAGAGTAACTAGCTACAATATAACCTCCCTTTAGTGACGGCACCCCTAGCTACCTACATCAGATAGGGTTTAAGATCATTGTGTGAGCTTAGGACTTTGCGGTCAGCAAACCCAATACCATGTTATCTATAACAATAAAATACCAGGAATTCTAACAATCAGGAGATCTAGAAGTCTAAACTGTATAAATATGAAATATCTTTGCAGTACATAATAGTCTTCACTCCAAAAATTATGTTCCTTTTACAAATGTATATAATTCTGTTAATTTTCATTTAAAATGCTAAATGGAAATACAATTTGATTCCTTGGCATTATCCGTGGTATAACTGATAAGTGCCCACTTATTTGATGGTCACACTTGATCTTCAATGTCACTATGTAATAATGCACTGGCACTGGTGCCCTTCTCTTTTTAAAGGAAATGTATACTAGATAGATAGATAGATATACTTTATTGATCCCGAGGGAAATTGGGTTTTGTTACAGCCGCACCAACCAAGAATAGAGCATAAATATAGCAATACAAAAACCACAAACAATCAAACAACAATATGCAAACTATGCCAGATGGAAATGTCCAGGCCAGCCTATTGGCTCAGGGTGTCTGACCCTCCACGGGAGGAGCTGCAAGTTCGATGGCCACAGGCAGAAACAACCTCCTGTGATGCCCAGTGTTGTGTCTTGGTGGAATATGGCCGGAGTCCAACAGCAAGAAGTTCAATATCCGGTCTACAAACACGTTCCTCGATCGTAATATGACCAGGATTGCACCATCCGTTGTTAACCAGAACAGCAAGCCCCCAACTCCTTTGCGCTTACCGCTCTCAGTGCACTTCCGGTCAGCCCGAATGGTCTGGAAGCCATCCATGGAAAAGTTTTGGTCGGGTATGTCCTCATGCAGCCCCAGTAAAACACATAACACTGCACTCCCGAAATGTTCTCTGATGCCTGGCTAGCGCCGTCAACTCATCCATTTTATTACCCACCAAACTCCTCTTCTCCATAAGTCTTTGTTGTCTCGACCTGGTCCTCTTTCCTCGCCTTTGTGATCCCCCTCTGCATCCTCTGTGTGTTTTCCTCCAGATTTCAGCAGGGGTGTCCACCGCTCTGCTCACTAAACCAGTCGGCATAAGCGCAATCAGCTGGTCCCTGGAATAAACAATGCGACCATACTGCTGCCCCGCTAATGAGACGTGTTGGAATGTAACTATTTCCAGTGCTAAAATCCCAAATAAAACTCTCTCTACCAGCATGTTAGAGAGGGTGCAGCTTCAACGTGTTACCGTGAAAAAAAAACAACAAATAACGTAAGTTAAAAAAGTAAGAATACTAGTCGGAACGGCTGTAACAGGCTGCATGCACGACCGGCGCACGGGAAGCTGTGGAAAAACGATAGTCTAGGTTAATTCCTGGGATAAGGAGGTTATCCATTCATGAGCAACTGAAATGCAGTGGAGCTAGAAAATAGAATTTTCTCTAATCCTGCTTAAATATAGCCTAAAATGTGATCAGATCTTCACACAAGTCCTAGAACTAGATAAAGAGAACCCAATTAAATAAATAACACTGAAACATTATACTGTACTTGTTCGTTTACTTAATGAGAAAAATTATCCAATGTTACATGTATATGTTGAAAAAAGAATGTGAATCTTTGCTTACAGTAACTGGTGTGACCTCCTGTACAGCAATAACATCAACTAAATGTTTCTGGTAACTATTGATCAGTCCTGCACATTGGCTTGGAGGCATTTTAGGCCATTCCTCCTTACAAAACTGCTTCAACTTTGGGATGTTAGTGGGCTTCCTTGCATGAACTGCTTGCTTCAGGTCCTATCACAATGTTTCTATTGTGATAGAAATATCACAATAGACTAGAAATATCACAATATCACAATAGGACTTTGACTTGGCCATTCCAAAACACAAATTTTCTTCTTTTTAAACTATCCTGTTGTTGATTTACTCTTGTCTTTCAGATCATTGTCTTGCTGCATTATTCAACTTCTTTTAAGCTTCAGCATCTCATTCCACCGAGATGCAACACTGAGCGTCATAGGAAGTCATTCCTGCCTGTGGCCATCAAACTTTACAGCTCCTCCCATGGAGGTTCAGACACCCTGAGCCAATAGGCTGGTCCTGGACTTATTTCCTGGCATAATTTACATATTACTATTTAATTATTTATGGTTTTATTACTATTTAATTATTTATGGTGCAATTGTAACGAAAACCAATTTCCCCCGGGATCAATAAAGTACGACTATGACTATGACTATGTGACTGACTGCTACCCTGACATTCTCCTTTAAAATGTCTTGATACAATTTTGAATTCATTGTTCCCTCAAAGATTATAGGCTGTCCAGGCCCTGAGGCAGCAAGGCAGCTCCAAACCATGATGCTCCTTCCACCATACTTCACAGTTGGAATGAGGTTTTGGTGTTGGTGTGCAATGCCCCTTTTCCTCCAAATATAGCAATGTGCATTTCTAAAGTTCAACTCTTGTCTCACCTGTCCACAGAACATAGTCTCAGAAGTGCTGTGGAACATTCAGGTGGTCTTTGCAAACTTGAGATATGCAGTAATGTATGCAGCAATGTTTTTTTTTGGAGAGCAGTGGTTTCCTCCGTGATGTCTTTCCACGAACACCATTCTGGTTCAGTGTTTATCTTAAAGACATATGAACAGAGACTTTAGCAAGTCCTAGAGACTCCTGCAGCTCTTTTGCTGTTACCCTTGGGTTCTTTTTCACCCCCTTCAGCATTACAGGTTGTGCTCTTGGTGTGATTTTTGCAGGATGCCCACCCCTAGGGAGAGTAGCAATATACTGTGTTTCCTCCATTTGTAGACAATTTCTCTTACTGTGGACTGATGAACATTCAGATCTTTAGAAATGCTTTTGTAGCCTTTTCCAGCTTGATGCATCTCTACAATTCTAAGGTTCTCTGAAAGTTGTTTTGATTGAGGCATGGTGCACATAAAGGGATCTTTCTTGAGAAGAGCAGGCTCTGTCAGTAATCTGACTTTGTGTGTCTTTTTAAAAGGGCAGGACACCTCTATAATCCTCTCCTCCAATCTCATCTCATTGATTCGAGTACCTGACTCCAAATAGCTTTTGTAGAAGGCATTACTCCAGATGTTTGCATACTTTTTCCAACAAATACTTGTAATATTGGAACACTCCTCTCAATAAATAATTGAACAAGTATAATGTTTTTTGTGTTATTTATTTAATTGGGTTCTCCTTATCTAGTTTTAGGACACCTGGAGATTTGATGACATTTTGGGTCATATTTATGCAGAAATAGAGAAAATTCTACAGGGTTCGCAAACTTTCTTGCACAGCTGTAAGAAGGTAGAGGGAGGGAGGGGAAGGAGGACAAGCAAGAAAATGATAGGTAAAGCCAGGTGTGTGGTAAGGGGAGATGAAGTAGGAAGCTGGGAGGAGATAGGTAGATCCTATCTACCTATCAATCTACCTATGAAGTCAGTGCTGTTCATTGACTTCAGTTCAGCATTCAACACAATCATTCCTCAGAAACTGATTGAAAAGCTGAGCCTACTGGGCCTGAACACCTCCCTCTGCAACTGGATCCTAGACTTCCTGACTGGGAGACCTCAGTCAGTCCGGATTGGAAGCAGCATCTTCAACACCATCACACTGAGCACGGGGGCCCCCAGGGCTGTGTGCTCAGTTCACTGCTGTTCACTCTGCTGACCCACGACTGTGCCCCAATACACAGCTCGAACCACATCATCAAGTTCACCAATGACACGACCGTGGTGGGTCTCATCAGCAAGAACGATGAGGCAGCATACAGAGAGGAGGTGCAGCGGCTAACGGACTGGTGCAGAGCCAACAACCTGTCTCTGAATGTGAACAAAACAAAAGAGATGGTTGTTGACTTCAGGAGGACACGGAATGACCACTCTCCGCTGGACATCGATGACTCCTCTGTAGAGATTGTTAGGAACACCAAATTTCTTGGTGTTCACCTGGCGGAGATCCTGACCTGGTCCCTCAACACCAGCTCCATAACAAAGAAAGTCCAGCAGCGTCTCTACTTTCTGGCTGAGAAAAGCCCATCTCCCACCCCCCATCCTCACCACATTCTATAGAGGTTGTATCGAGAGCATTCTGAGCAGCTGCATCACTGCCTGGTTTGGAAATTGCACCGTCTCGGATCGCAAGACCCTGCAGCGGATAGTGAGGTCAGCTGAGAAGATCATCGGGGTCTCTCTTCCTGCCAATTACAGACACTTACACCACACGCTGCATGCGCAAAGCAAACAGCATTATGAAGGACCCCACACACCCCTCATACAAACTCTTCTCCCTCCTGCCATCTGGCAAAAGGTACCGAAGTATTCGGGCTCTCACGACCAGACTATGTAACAGTTTCTTCCCCCAAGCCATCAGACTCCTCAATACCCAGAGCCTGGACTGACACCAACCTACTGCCCTCTACTGTGCATATTGTCTTGTTTATTATTTATTGTAAAGCCTGCACTGCTTTGTGCACTTTGTGCAGTCCTGGGTAGGTCTGAGGTCTAGTGTAGTTTTGTGTTGTTTTACATAGTTCAGTGTAGTTTTTGTATTGTTCATGTAGCACCATGGTCCTGAAAAATGTTGTCTCATTTTTACTGTGTACTGTACCAGCAGTTATGGTCGAAATGACAATAAAAAGTGATTTGACTTGACTTGGAAAGGGCTGGAGATGACAGAATCTGATATGAGAGAAGAGTGGTTCATGGGAGACTGGGAGGGAGAAGGGGCTGATAGGCAGGTGAGGTGAAGAGGTAAGAAGCCGGAGTGGGGAAATGAAGAGGGTGGGGGGGGGTGAAAGTACAGGAATTTGGAGAATTTGATGTTCATAAAATTGGGTTAGAAGCTATCTAGATGGAATATGAGGTGTTGCTCTTCCAATCTGAGAGTGTTCTCATTGTGGCAAAACAGGAGGTCATAGACCAACGTATTAGAACGAGAATGGGGATAGGAATTAAGATGGTTGGCCATCAGGGAATCCCACATTTTGCAGATGGGGTGGAAGTGCTTGACAAGGTGGTCCTCCAATCTATGTAGGGTCTCACCAATGTTGTGAAGACTGCATTGGGAGCACTGAATACAACAGATAACGCCAGCATATTCTCAGGTGAAGTGTTGCCTCACCTGGAAGGATTGTTTGGGGCCCTGAATGGAGATGAGGGAGTAGGTGTGTCTGCAGAATCTCTTGTGTTTATGACTTGCTGCTTCACTGCACCTCTTCCCTCACCTCTCAGCTGATTTGGTGTTTTATCTCAAATGCAAAATTTGCAGATGCTGGAAATCCAAGCAGCGCACATAAAATGCTGGAGGAACTTAGCAGGCCGGGCGGAATCTATGGAAAAGAGTAAACAGTCAACATTTTGGGCATTTTATCTGTTCACTGTAAGAATGGCTGTCCTATAGCTGCCATGTAGATCTTCTTGTCTCCTTGTAATTCAGTAGGCATGCAAGAAGACTAATGTTGTGATGAACTTGGCTCCAGCAACATTGTCAGTGCCACAAGATGTTTTCATGTTTCAATAGGTGTTTTTTATTATTATTACATGCCTTCCTGGGCAACACTTTATTGTTGCTACTTTAGTCTAATCATCTTGTCAATCTTGGGTAAAAATCATGAGTGGCGCTATCCAGTCATTTTGACTCAATTTCACTTAAAATCTATTTCTCTCCAGCTTGTCTTAAACCTAACATTGATGAAATATGGCTGATCCAAGGTTTACCATGCAGTGGTTTGGCATTGATAGATGCTGTATGTGTGCTTTGTGCAGATTTCTACTTGAGCTAATAGCGTTTCTAATATGATTTCAGTACACACATGAACAGTAAACACATTGTTCCAATTGATTGCCAGTTTTCTTAGCCTATCCATGCCCAGTAATGATATTTGTTCTGTCTAATAACCATGGTTATTGTCAATTTAAATTGGCCTTTCAAAACAGTGTATTGTCAATGACATTAATTTTAATGCTTCATCTGTAAATAACTGAATTTCCTACAGTATCACTACCCACGATGGAATAACTCATTGTGTTCTTATTCATTGTTACATTTTGGTTATTTATTTATACTTACTTGAAATTCTGCTGCCTCCTATAAATTTCACAATTAGCAGAATTGGTTAAGGACTAGCTTAATTTGTCACTTGCATTGAAACATACAGTGAAATGCCCCGTTTGCATCAACAACCAACACAGTCTGAGGATGTACTGGGGGCAGCCTGCAAGTTGCCATGATTCTGGCACCATTATAGCATGCCCACAACTTACTACCCCTAACCCATACATCTTATGATTAAAACTCAGTGCTCACTTAGAATCCCAGTCGTAACAAACCACAAACCAAGCCAGAAACCTTGGTGTTGTAATGGACTCTGATTTAAATTTTAACTGCCACATTAAGACAATTACAAAGTTGGCCTATTACCATCTTACCATGACAGTGATGATAAGAATTGGAGGAGATAGCAGTTGAATGCGTGGCTGAGGAGTTGGTGCAGGGGGGCAAGGTTTTAGATTTTTGGATCATTGGGATCTCTTCTGGGGAATGTGGGACCTGTACAGATTGGATGGGTTGCACCTGAACTTGAGAGGGAGCAATATCCTTGCAGGTAGGTTTGCTAGCATGGTTCGGGAGGGTTTAAACTAATTTGCCAGGGGGATGGGACCCAGAGCGATAGAGCAGTGAAAGAAATGCATGGAGTAAATGCATGCATTGAGGAAACAGAAACAGAATAAAAGGTGTAAAGACAGTAAGGTAGAAGGGCTAAAGTGTGTGTACCTCAATGCAAGAAGCATCAGGAACAAAGGTGATGAACTGAGAGCTTGGATACATACATGGAATTATGACATAGTGGCTATTACAGAGACTTGGCTGGCACCAGGGCAGGAATGGATTCTCAATATTCCTGGATTTCAGTTCTTTAAAAGGGATAGAGAGGGGCGAAAAGGGGAGGAGAGGTGGCATTACTGGTCAGGGATACTATTACAGCTACAGAAAGGGTGGGTAATGTAGCAGGATCTTCTTTTGAGTCAGTATGGGTGGAAGTCAGGAACAGGAAGGGAGCAGTTACTCTATTGGGGGTATTCTGTAGGCCCCCTGGTAGCAGCAGAGATACCGAGGAGCAGATTGGGAGGCAGATTTTGGAAAGGTGCAAAAATAACAGGGTTGTTATCATAGGTGACTTTAACTTCCCCAATATTGATTGGCACCTGATTAGTTCCAAGGGTTTAGATGGGGCAGAGTTTGTTAAGTGTGTCCAGGACAGATTCCTGTCACAGTATGTTGACAGGCTGACTAGGGGAATGCCATACTAGATCTAGTATTAGGTAACGAACCGGGTCAGGTCACGGATCTCTCAGTGGGTGAGTATCTGGGGGACAGTGACCACTGCTCTCTGGCCTTTAGCATTATCATGGAAAAGGATAGAATCAAAGAGGTCAGGAAAATTTTTAATTGGGGAAGGGCAAATTATGAGGCTATAAGGCAAGAACTTGCAGGTGTGAATGGGGATGATGTTTTTGCAGGGAAATGTACTATGGAGATGTGGTCGATGTTTAGGCATCTCTTGCAGGATGTTAGGGATGAATTTGTCCTGGTAAGGAAGATAAAGGATGGTAGGGTGAAGGAACCACGGGTGACAAGTGAGGTGGAAAATCTAGTCAGGTGGAAGAAGGCAGCATACATGAGATTTAGGAAGCAAGGATCAGATGGGTCTATTGAGGAATATAGGGAAGCAAGAAAGGAGCTTAAGAAGGGGCTGAGAAGAGTAAGAAGGGGGCATGAGAAGGGCTTGGTGAGTAGGGTAAAGGAAAACCCCAGGGCATTCTTCAATTATGTGAAGAACAAAATGATGACAGGAGTGAAGGTAGGACCGATTAGAGATAAAGGTGGGAAGATGTGCCTGGAGGCTGTGGAAGTGAGTGAGGTCCTCAATGAATGCTTCTCTTCGGTATTCACCAATGAGAGGGAACTTGATGACGGTGAGGACAATATGAGTGAGGTTGATGTTCTGGAGCATGTGGATATTAAGGGAGAGGAAGTGTTGGAGTCGTTAAAATACATTAGGACAGATATGTCCCCGGAGCCTGACGGAATATTCCCCAGGTGGCTCCACGAGGTGAGGGAAGAGATTGCTGAGCCTCTGGCTAGGATCTTTATGTCCTCGTTGTCTATCGGAATGGTACCGGAGGATTAGAGGGAGGTGAGTGTTGTCCCCTTGTTCAAAAAGGTAGTAGGGATAGTCTGGGTAATTATAGACCAGTGAGCCTTATGTCTAGCGGTGGGAAAGCTGTTGGAAAAGATTCTTAGAGATAGGATCTATGGGCATTTAGAGAATCATGGTCTGATCAGGATAGTCAGCATGGCTTTGTGAAGGGCAGATCGTTTCTAACAAGCCTGATAGAGTTCTTTGAGGAGGTGACCAGGCATATAGATGAGGGTAGTGCAGTGGATGTGATCTATATGGATTTTAGTAAGGCATTTGACAAGGTTCCACATGGTAGGTTTATTCAGAAGGTCAGAAGGCATGAGATCCAGGGAAGTTTGGCCAGGTGGATTCAGAATTGGCTTGCCTGCAGAAGGTCATGGTGGAGGGAGTACATTTGGATTGGAGGGTTGTGACTAGTGGTGTCCCACAAGGATCAGTTCTGGGACCTCTACTTTTCATGATTTTTATTAACAACCTGGATGTGGGGGTAGAAGGGTGAGTTGGCAAGTTTGCAGATGACACAAAGGTTGGTGGTGTTGTAGATAGTGTAGAGGATTGTTGAAGATTGCAGAGAGAAATTGATAGGGTGCAGAAGTGGGCTGAGAAGTGGCGGATGGAGTTCAACCTGGAGAAGTGTGAGGTGGTACACTTTGGAAGGACAAACTCCAAGGCAGAGTACAAAGTAAATGGCAGGATACTTGGTAGTGTGGAGGAGCAGAGGGATCTCGGAGTACATGTCCACAGATCCCTGAAAGTTGCCTCACAAGTAGATAGGGTAGTTAAGAAAGCTTATGGGGTGTTAGCTTTCATAAGTCGAGGGATAGAGTTTAAGAGTCACGAAGTAATGATGCAGCTCTATAAAACTCTGGTTAGGCCACACTTGGAGTACTGTGTCCAGTTCTGGTCGTCTCACTATAGGAAGGATGTGGAAGCATTGGAAAAGGTACAGAGGAGATTTACCAAGATGCTGCCTGGTTTAGAGAGTATGCATTATGATCAGAGATTAAGGGAGCTAGGGCTTTACTCTTTGAAGAGAAGGAGGATGAGAGGAGACATGATAGAGGTGTACAAGATAATAAGAGGAATAGATAGAGTGGATAGCCGGCACCTCTTCCCCAGGGCATCACTGCTCAAAACAAGAGGACATGGCTTTAAGGTAAGGGGTGGGAAGTTCAAGGGGGATATTAGAGGAAGGTTTTTTACTCAGAGAGTAGTTGGTGCGTGGAATGAACTGCCTGAGTCAGTGGTGGAGGCAGATACACTAGTGAAATTTAAGAGACTACTATACAGGTATATGGAGGAATTTAAGGTGGGGGGTTATATGGGAGGCAGGGTTTGAGGGTCGGCACAACAATGTGGGCCAAAAGGCCTGTACTGTGTTGTACTATTCTATGTTCTATGTTTAAAATATAGTGAGAATTAAAAGGACTTGTGTCTCAGGAAGACCTAGAAAAACTTGTCCATGCATTTCCTGCTGGAGTCCTCACTAAAACCAAAAAAGTACAACATATCACTCCAGTTCTCCAATCGCTATACTGGCTTCCTGTCCTTCAGAGGATTGACTTTAAAACATTACCACTGGTTTATAAAGCACTGAATGGTCTGGGGCCAAAATAATTCTCTGATCTCTTGCTGTATTATGAACCTTCCCGAGCTTTCTTCTCTTACTGTCCCCAGGGTCAAAACTAAACATGGTGAAGCAGTTTTTCCTTACTATGCTTCACATATCTGGAATAACTGGATAAAGTAGAGCTGGAGAGGATGTTCCCATCAGTAGGAAAGACTCAGATCTGAGGCACAGCCTCAAAATAAAGGAAAATCCGTTTAAAACTGAGATGGAATTTCTTCAGAGGTGGTGAATCTGTGGAGTTTGTTGCCATGATGATTGGAGAGGCTAAGTCATTGGGTGTAATTAAGGCAGAGTTGGACAGGTCCTTGATCTGGAAAGGGATTAAGGGTTACAGGAAAAAAGTGTGAGAATGGGGTTGGAATAATATCAGCCATGATTGAATGATCATGCAGACATAATAGGCTGAATAGCTTTATTTGCCCCTGTGCTTTCTAATCTAACCTGTGCCTGCTTCTCTGTGTTTAATTCCTCTGTCACCAACAGTTTTCCATTGGTTTTGTTTCCTTTATTATCCCAGCACAGGTTTGTGTACCCTGTGAATCATCTGACTTTCTAGATGTCTTCTCTATCTGACTGCAGTCTATTGAAGTCTTGTGGTCATGAACCCACAGTACTCATTCAGTGCTTTGAAGATTTTCTTCAAAATGTCATTTCTGGAGCTAAAACGTGCCCATTGTTGTGAATGTCCTTATCACCAATTGAAATGCACTTGTGGTGATAGTTTAAGTCAATTTAAATCAAAATGGATAAGTGAGTCATGGCTAATTTACACTTGTGCATACTAGCTTACGCCATAGCCTACACAAGTGGGCTACGCTGTTGTGAGCATTTATACTTGTGCGTTGGTGTGTCTGCATCACTCTGCGATTCACCATCAAAATGCTAGTTGGTGGTGGGGTTTCTATGCCACTGTGTTGAGTTTCTTTGTGTTGAAACTCAACACGAAGAAACTCAAACTTCAAACAATGGTGACTGAAACTGAAGGAGGGTGAATTTTCTGTGTTTGTCCGTTCACTGAGAGACCTGGACGAGGAAATGCATTTCAAATATTTTTGCATGTCGGCAGGTAGATTTGACGATTTGGTTCATCGTCTCCAATCATTTATTTTGCATCAGTGTACGCACAGTATAATCAGAGACTGGCAATCACCATTCGAGTTTTAGCTTCAGGTGGAAGTCAACAGGCTGTAGCAGCTACAAACTGGCGTCAAGCACAGGGTCCTCCATAATTTCAGAGGTCTGTAAAGCTTTATGGAAAGCATTGCAGCCAGAGTTCCTTCCCTGCCCTTCAGTCACCCAATGGGAAGCTATTGCAGCATAGGATGAAATGTGATGCTACCAAGCGGACCAATCACAGTTGTTCTGTCTGCGTCGCCGCGATGCGTAATTACATTTTGGGAGAGGTGCGCGTTAGGCTACAGCGTAGGGTTGGCATAGAGTACGGCGTAGGGTACGTGGCTACGCCGTACCTGCGGCGTACATTTGACGCACAAGTATAAATCAGCCTTCAGTGTCAAAGTCCTCTTCCAGGTCTGTAGTCTCAGCACTGTGCGCTAATTACACCTACTCACCTCTGAGCTGGCCCTGTTACTTGCATGCCTGACACTAGATTCCCAAGTCATCCTGTTCAAAACTCTATCACGGTAAAGACTATCCAGGAGATCCCTGGCACTTAACAGCTCAAAGTGGGGGAATATTTGGGATAACATTGAGAGTCTTGAGTCCATGGGTCTGAAGTCCAGTGTCAACCTTGGAAGGAAACTATCTTGTGAATCAGCTCCAGCCCATCTGTGGAAGGTTCTGCATTCCCACTTAGATCCAGACATCATATACCAAAGCTCACCAGATTCCACAGAGTTGGGAGTAGGTGTGAGTTGTCCTCAAACTTGAAGGACTGGTGGTGAACAACAGTCCTGTAGTGATGAAAGGTAACAGTAAACTCCGAGAGACACAGGTATCTTAAATATATGGGTAGCCTTTTTCAACTAATAACATCATTGATAACATCATTGTATCATTTGAATGGGTTTGTTTTAACTATTATTCTCCAGTGGGTAGGAGGAATGCAATCAACCTGTTAGAAGATGAGGAAAGAGCAGAATGGCTTTCAGCAAGAGTCTATATCTTTAGGGGGAGTTTTCCCACTTGCACGTTGGTGAAGATCAGTGTGTTAGTATGTCTGCGAAGGTTCTCAGTCATCCAGGTCATCGTATGTCAAGCAGTAGTAAATCAAGGCAATTGGACTTGCTGTATTGTCTAGAACATGGAATGTCACCCAGTTCAGCTAGGTGGATGACGCCTGGGTCAAGATTAAAATCTATGAGATGCAAGCCTTCACAGACACATCAACTCAATGGATAATAATATCAAATTTATAGGAGAAGACAGAGAGAACAATAGTCTGGCCTTTTTAGACTATGCAGTCCTTATCAAAGAAAATGGACTACAGGAAACCAACCCACACTCATCAGTACCTATGGTTTGACTCTCATCGCCCATTAGTACCTAAGTTGGGGGTTATCAGAACACTACATCACCATGCCGAGATTGTGCCCACCAACATTACAGCTAAAGACAAGGAGCGCAAGTATTGGAGAGAAGCCTTGGAAGCTTGCGGCTGCCCTGATTGGGCCTTCATCAAGACAGCAATAAAAACCAGCAGAGCCATCAGCCTATCAGACAGGGGCAAGGAGCAAAGCAGATGAAAAAGCATAGTCACCCCATACGTAGCTGGAGTTTCAGAGAAACTCTGAAGGATTTTCAACATACTCCAAATTCCTATGTTTTTCAAACCTACAAACACACTCAGACAGAAACTCACCCACCCAAGGAACATAAACAGAACAATATTGTATATGCTATCCAGTGCAATGAGAACTACACAGATCTGTATATCGGTGAGACAACACAATCACTTTACAAATGGATGGCCCAACATAGTAGGACTAATGCCTCAGGTCAAGACCTGGCTGTATATCTACACCCAAAAGACAAGGAACACTCCTTTGGGAAAAGTGGACAGTGAGTGAGTGGGCCAGTGAAGGAGTGGAGCTTTGAGGCTTTGACTCAAGAGGCTTCGACGAGAAGAGGCGGAGGACAAGCTTGCTCGCAGTTAGTCTTTACAATGCCTCCTGAGACGGTGATGTGCCTCTCAAGTGAGATGTAGCCTGTCCCGCAGAGTCACATCTGCCAGAAGTGCATATGGCTGGGCGATCTAGAAGAACGTGTAAGGAATCCGGAGCAGCAGCTGGATGACCTTCGACTCATAAGGGAGAATAAGGCAGTCATAGATGAGAGCTACAGGGAGGTAGTCACACCTACGCTGTCGGAAGCAGGTCGTTGGGTGTCAGTCAGAGGGGGGAAAGCGAAGGTGAGCAGACAGGTAGTGCAGAGCACCCCTGTAGCCATTCCTCTGAATAATAAGTTTACCATCCTGGATACTGTTGGCGGGGACGACCGACCAGGTGTGAGCCACGGTGGCAGGGCCTCTGGCACTGAGTCTGACCCTGTGGTGCAGAAGGGTGGGATGGAGAAGAGGAGAGCTGTCGTTATTGGAGACTCTATAGTCAGGGGAGCAGACAGGAGATTTTGTGCACGTGAGAAGGACACCCGCATGGTTTGTTGCCTCCCGGGTGCCAGGGTCCGGGATGTCCCTGACCCGGTGCACGACATCTTGGTACGAGAGAGAAAGCAACCAGAAGTCGTGATACATGTTGGTACCAACGACATAGGCAGGAAGAGGGATGAGGTCCTGAAGTGTGAGTTTTGGGAACTAGGCAAAAGGCTGAAGAACAGGACCTCAAGGGTGGCGTTCTCAGGATTGCTGCCAGTGCTACGTGACAGTGATGGTAAGAATTGGAGGAGATGGCAGTTGAATGCGTGGCTGAGGAGTTGGTGCAGGGAACAGGGTTTTAGATTTTTGGATCATTGGGATCTCTTCTGGGGAAGGTGGGACCTGTACAGATTGGATGGGTTGCACCTGAACTCGAGGGGGAGCAATATCCTTGCAGGTAGGTTTGCTAGCATGGTCTGGGAGGGTTTAAACTAATTTGCGAGGGGGATGGGACCCAGAGCGATAGAGCAGTGAAAGAAATGCATGGAGTAAAGCCAGATCTGCCGTATAGAGAGGCCTTGAGGAAAGAGAAGCAGAATAAAGAGTGTAAAGGTAGTAGGGTAGAAGGGCTAAAGTGTGTGTACCTCAATGCAAGAAGCATCAGGAACAAAGGTGATGAACTGAGAGCTTGGATACATACATGGAATTATGATGTAGTGGCCATTACAGAGACTTGGCTGGCTCCAGGGCAGGAATGGATTCTCAATATTCCTGGATTTCAGTGCTTTGAAAGGGATAGAGAGGGGCGAAAAGGGGAGGAGGGGTGGCATTACTGGTCAGGGATACTATTACAGCTACAGAAAGGGTTGGTAATGTAGCAGGATCCTCTTTTGAGTCAGTATGGGTGGAAGTCAGGAACAGGAAGGGAGCAATTACTCTATTGGGGTTATTCTATGGGCCCCTGGTAGCAGCAGAGATACCGAGGAGCAGATTGGGAGGCAGATTTTGGAAAGGTGCAAAAATAACAGGGTTGTTATCATAGGTGACTTTAACTTCCCTAATATTGATTGGCACCTGATTAGTTCCAAGGGTTTAGATGGGGCAGAATTTGTTAAGTGTGTCCAGGACGGATTCCTGTCACAGTATGTGGACAGGCCGACCAGGGGAAATGCCATACTAGATCTAGTACTAGATAACGAACCGGGTCAGGTCACAGATCTCTCAGTGGGTGAGCATCTGGGGGACAGTGACCACCGCTCCCTATCCTTTAGCATTATCATGGAAAAGGATAGAATCAGAGAGGTCAGGAAAATTTTTAATTGGGGAAAGGCAAATTATGAGGCTATAAGGCTAGAGCTTGCGGGTGTGAATTGGGATGATGTTTTTGCAGGGAAATGTACCATGGACATGTGGTCAATATTTAGAGATCTCTTGCAGGATGTTAGGGATAAATTTGTCCCGGTGAGGAAGATAAAGAATGATAGGGTGAAGGAAGCATGGGTGACAAGTGAGGTGGAAAATCTAGTCAGGTGGAAGAAGGGAGCATACATGAGGTTTAGGAAGCAAGGATCAGATGGACCTATTGAGGAATATAGGGAAGATGTGTCTGGAGGCTGTGGAAGTGAGTGAAGTCCTCAATGAATACTTCTCTTTGGTATTCACCGATGAGAAGGAACTTGATGATGATGAGACAATATGAGTGAGGTTGATGTTCTGGAGTATGTTGATATTAAGGCAGAGGAGGCATTGTTGTTAAAATACATTAGGACGGATAAGTCCACGAGGCCTGACGGAATGTTCCCTCGGCTGCTCTTCGAGGTGAGGGAAGAGATTGCTGAGCCTCTGGCTAGGATCTTTATGTCCTCGTTGTCCACGGGAATGGTACTAGAGGACTGGAGGGAGGCAAATGTTCTCCCCTTGTTCAAAAAAGGTAGTAGAGATAGTCTGGGTAATTATAGACCAGTAAGCCTTACATCTGTGGTGGGAAAGCTGTTGGAAAAGATTCTTAGAGATGGGATCTATGGGCATTTAGAGAATCATGGTCTGATCAGGGACAGTCAGCATGGCTTTGTGAAGGGCAGATCATGTCTAACAAGCCTGATAGAGTTCTTTGAGGAGGTGACCAGGTATATAGATGAGGGTAGTGCAGTGGATGTGATCTACATGGATTTTAGTAAGGCATTTGACAAGGTTCCACACGGTAGGCTTATTCAGAAAGTCAGAAGGCATGGGATCTAGGGAAGTTTGGCCAGGTGGATTCAGAATTGGCTTGCCTGCAGAAGACAGAGGGTGGTGGTGGAGGGAGTACATTCAGATTGGAGGGTTGTGACTAGTGGTGTCCCACAAGGATCTGTTCTGGGACCTCTTCTTTTCATGATTTTTGGTAACGACCTGGATGTGGGGGTAGAAGGGGTGGGTTGGCAAGTTTGCAGACGACGCAAAAGTTGGTGGTGTTGTAGATAGTGTAAAGGATTGTCGAAGATTGCAGAGAGACATTGATAGGATGCAGAAATGGGCTGAGAAGTGACAGATGGAGTTCAACCCGGAGAAATGTGAGGTGGTACACTTTGGAAAGACAAACTCCAAGGCAGAGTACAAAGTAAATGGCAGGATACTTGGTAGTGTGGAGGAGCAGAGGGATCTCGGGGTACATGTCCACAGATCCCTGAAAGTTGCCTCACAGGTAGATAGGGTAGTTAAGAAAGCTTATGGGGTGTTGGCTTTCATAAGTCGAGGTGTAGCGTATAAGAGTCGCGATGTAATGATGCAGCTCTATAAAACTCTGGTTAGGCCACATTTGGAGTACTGTGTCCAGTTCTGGTCACCTCACTATAGGAAGGATGTGGAAGCATTGGAAAGGGTACAGAGGAGATGTACCAGGATGCTGCCTGGTTTAGAGAGTATGGATTATGATCAGAGATTAAGGGAGCTAGGGCTTTACTCTTCGAAGAGAAGGAGGATGAGAGGAGACATGATAGAGGTGTACAAGATAATAAGAGGAATAGATAGAGTGGATAGCCGGCGCCTCTTCCCCAGGGCACCACTGCTCAATACAAAAGGACATGGCTTTAAGGTAAGTGGTGGGAAGTTCAAGGGGAATATTAGAGGATGGTTTTTTACTCAGAGAGTGGTTGGTGCGTGGAATGCACTGCCTGAGTCAGTGGTGGAGGCAGATACACTAGTGAAGTTTAAGAGACTACTAGACGGGTATATAGAGGAATTTAAAGTGGGGGGGGTTATATGGGAGGCAGGGTTTGAGGGTCGGCACAACATCGTGGGCCGAAGGGCCTGTAATGTGCTGTACTATTCTAGTTCTGTGTCCTATGTTCCTTTGATGACAACAATGTGTACATTTTGGAGAGGAAGGACAGGTGGTTTGAAAAAGTGATTAAAGAAGCCATCTTCGTCAAACTGTAAAACCCATCCCTGAGCAGAGGGGGTGGGTACGACACCACCTATCAGCTACTTACAATGCAGTTCGAACATCTCTACCCCGGTGTCTCCACAATAGTTCACACCTCTGTTCATGTGAAGATAAGACTAATGACCCTCTCATTACCTCTACGACTCTTAACGACCCTCATGTGATTGCTATACCTTTAAACAACTCACAGAGTTTATAAACCAGAAAACTACACACCATGGATTAGAATGGAAGAATCCTCTTGGATGAATGGTGAAATGGTTTCTGGACAACACAGCAAGTCCAGTTGCCTTGATTTACTACTGTTTGATATCAGTGTGCTAGATGAATCTTCTTCATTGTAGGAGAGAAAATGCAAATTTAGCATAGGAATGGAATCACTTTGGTCATGATGCTTGTCAATTCTTACACCTCTGGGACATGTAAAGAATGTTGTGAAATGCAGACTATTGCTGTCTCTGAGAGACTGATGAAAATGCCCACCAGATCAGGCTGTGGCTGTGGAGAGAGAACAAATCAGATTAATATTGCAAATGCATAACCTTGCAGCAGAACTTGTCTATACTGATGGAGTGAAAGTGAGGTACCTCAAACTTTTGCATTCGATGTTGAATCCCAAAGATTGCAATGTGCCCAGATGGAGGACTAGCTGCTGCTCATCAGGCTGACTTTGACTCTCATTGGAACAAAGCAGGAGTCCATGGATAGTAAGGCCAGAAAAATAGACTTCTTTTCCATACCAGAAGCCAGTTAAGACTGAGTGGCCGATTTCATTGACTATAATACAACTATGTAGTTGTAATGGAGTAGTATTGCACAGAAAGTATTGCACACTTCTTCCAGCAGAAGTGGTTGAGGCAGGTTCGATGTTGTCATTTAAAGTTAAATTGGATAGATATATGGACAGGAAAGGAATGGAGGGTTATGGGCTGAGTGCAGGTCGGTGAGACTAGGTGACAGTAAGAGTTTGGCACGGACTAGAAGGGCCAAAATGGCCTGTTTCCATGCTGTAATTGTTATTTGGAAATGGGCCTTTGGTCACCATTTCGATGCCTTGCTTTCTGTCTATCTACACTAAACCCAATTGCTTGCCATTTTAAGTATCTCCTTAAATACTTGTTAGATGTAGTAATTGTATCTGATTCTACCATCCCTTATGGCAACATATTCTAGATATCACGCACCATTTTAAATAAAGTGAACTTGAACTTGCCCTTGTATACTCTTTAAAACATGTAACCTCTCACCTATGACCTTTCCCCTTTCTGACCCTCCTGCTGCTGCATCCTACTTGCCTTGGACATGTAGAGACTGTTGGGGACGGGCAATAAAATCCAGTCCTAGCAGTGACATCCACACGCACTTTGCTTCCTACAGTGCCCTAATCAGATGAATCATCTGCTGAAAAAAATTGCGTCACTTAGCCAGTAACCTTTCAGCAGATCTAGTTAGCATACTAGCTGATTTTTAAATCCTTTTCTTTTGTTCAATGACTCATTAATTGCTAGTCTTGAAATTGCATGCACTCTGTGCAGAATTATTTTTTGCAATTTTACACTCTGCTAAATCAATACAAACTTCAGCTGTTAATTGATTTGTGCTCCCAAAATCAAATTGATTTTTTTTTCTTTTGCGAATTGTTACTGGGCTGATGATGATCAGGTCTAGTTTGAATATTTTGGGGAAGATACAATGCTAATGAAACAGGTGCAGGTGAACAGAAGTCTGACATTGGCAATTCACCAGCAACCAAAGGGAATAATTTGCCAGAGTAAGAAGGAATAACAAGCGTCGAGGATGCAGCAGGTCACTGCAGGGGGGGTTCCGCAGATCTTACAAAGTGGAGGAAATTAATTTTAATGGGTTAGAGCTACATGATTTTGTATTAACTCTATTAAAACCAAAAGGGAATGGAAAGTCGACATTTTGTGACAGCTGATGTTAAACAGAATAATAACTTAAAACTGCATCATCTTCTAATGTGCTCAGTAAACAATTTATTAGGTATGTCCAAGACATTCCAAGGGTAGATAATTCAGTTCTCCCTTGAGATGGTCAAGGATGCTGAGGATGGAGTCTTCTTGGGGCCACCTCCACTCTTTAGCTGTTTAGCTGTCCATAATGATTCATATCGAGTACTGCAGGACTGTAAAGTTTTGCTCTCATCTGTTGGTTGAGGTAAATTTATTTCTAAACGTCTCCTCCTTAAAATTATCCTGCTCATCAGCACATAGACCTGAGCCTGTGTGCACATACCTATATTGTATAACTTTATCTAACTGTATTGACTTTTGCATAATACCTGGTATGCAAATGCCAACATGCTTTTGCTGATTAAAATGAACGTAGTTTTGTTGTAGCAGAAATATAGTTGGGACCACACTCCTGCACTCCTCAATGACCCAGGCTTGCTCCAAAGGCTTGGGAATAATAGCAGAGAGATATGGAGGGCCATGAGTTTACAGATTGTGGGGGGTGGGGCTGGGGGTTCATATTTGCTGCTCCTTATGGTGCACAGCACTTCATGGTTGCCTACTTCTCAGATTTAAAGAGCTTAGCTTTATTTGTCACATTTACATAGAACACAGCACATTACAGGCCCTTTGGCCCACAATGTTGTGCCGACCCTCAATCCCTGCCTCTCATATAACCCCCCACCTCAAATTCCTCCATATACCTGTCTAGTAGTCTCTTAAACTTCACGAGTGTATCTGCCTCCACCACTGACTCAGGCAGTGTATTCCACGCATTAACCACCCACTGAATAAAAAACCTTCCTCTAATATCCCCCTTGAATTTCTCACCCCTTACCTTAAAGCCATGTCCTCTTGTATTGAGCAGTGGTGCCCTGGGGAAGAGGCCTGGCTATCCACTCTATCTATTCCTCTTATTATCTTGTACACCTCTATCATGTCTGCTCTCATCCTCCTCCCCTCCAAAGAGTAAAGCCCTAGCATAGTGAACTGTGGCATTTTTGCGCGAAATCAAATCAGCGAGACATGTTAGACACATCCCACAAGTGTCATCATGCTTCCAACTCCAGCATAGCATGCCCACAACTCATATTCCCCTTGAATGTAGGACAAAACCAGAGCACCTGTAAGAAACCTACATGGTCGCTGGGAATGCATACCAACTCCTTGTATTCTGCGGTCGGAATTGAATCCCGACTTTACAGCTGGCACTGTAGAGTGATTGCACTAAATGCTGCACTATATCGCGCTACCCTAATAGTCTGGCTCAGATTTAAGGTTTTTCAGGTATTTCAAGAACTTAATGGCGATAGGGCTAAAGCTGTTGTTGAACTTCTGTGTTGGTCTTCAGAGTCCTGTAATTAAGAGAGGGATGCTTAAGAAATGAAGGGAGAGGGCCCTCCTGGTCAAGGATGAGAAAGTCGTTGTGAAAGTGAGAAGGTACTGTTAGTCATGATTAGTTCCCACTATAAGTGGTGCATGAAGCCCAGAGATATATCCTTGTAATGTGCAGCTGAGGATGTCCTGAATCTATAGAACATTACGTAAACGAAACCACCTCCACACTGTTATCCCTGCACAAAGCAGGTTCGTGTGCTGATCCTCAATGACTGCACAAGACATTTAAATTTCATTCAAGTGGCCTAAGCCAATGATTATTCATTTTTATTGACTTTAAGCCTTTCACTGAGCGTCTACATTGCTACTGAACTAGATGTCTGAATTTGTGCCAGCTCATTCAGTAGTTAAAGAAGAAAAGTTCATTGCCTTTTCATTATAAGAACTATAACAATATTTTAAAGACAGTTGTTGAATATCAATTCCTACTATTTATCTGTTTACACAAAATTTTAAACAAAATAAATTGGGGACACTTTGAGAAATTATCAAGATATTCTATACCTACCGTACAATATCAGCTTTTCATCCCATGTATTCTCAGTGTTCCCTACTCTCCTGTAAGCAAGCTTATTGAGGGGAATCATTTGGAATTTGCAAGTTGGCATTCACATGCCAAGCTACATGTAAAAGTGGATATATTAAGATAAACATAAGTACTGAGGAAGGGTCACAACTCTTCATTCCTTTTCCGTAGATGCTGCCCGAACAGCAGAGTTCCTCCAGCATTTTGTGTGTGTACGTATATTTAGAAAGCAATACGTGTATGTGCACAGGCTCAGGTACAAGTGCAATATGCTGATTATCAGGATAATTTTAAGAAGCAGGGAGCTGTTTAGAAACAAATGAACCCTTTTGTGAAATCTCTCAAGATTAACTCATTCCCTCAGAGGGGATCATGATTTTTTCATAATGGAAGACATCTGAGAGAATATATTGTTATCACATCATAGCCTTTGGGTTGTTAACAGGAGATGTGGAATATACATTTATCCCCTAGAGATACTTTAATAATACATTTAAGATAAAAACAAAATTAGGTATTTGAAGATGGGTACATTAAAGTGGATCAGTGGGAGCTGCTGTTTTTCAGAGGCATGAATTTGGAAAGGAAAACATATTTGTGAGCATGTTGTTTTTAATTGCCAGAGGATTTTCTCTCTGCCAATCCACCAAATACATTGGAAGGATAGGCAAACCGGCATCATTTTCCCCAGAAAAACACCCTTCAGATCAGGCACCTCCTGGACTACTTTATCTGCACGCCCAGTACCGGATGCCTAAACATGCAGGCTTTGTCCAGCTCTGTCATGGCAAGGGATTATCAGGAGGACGGACAACACGCTTCAAAGATGTTCTTAAAGCTTCCTTGAAAACGTGTAAAAGCAAACCTTCATTCATAGGAATTCCAATCCTGTTGCAAAACAAAATGGTCAAGGAACACTTCTAGGGAGGAAAAAAAACACAAATCATCTTTAAAGTCTGCAATGGGAGTGCATGGAAGGAGTACAGAGCGGTGTGTTGATGATGTGTGACGGAGAGGGGAGAGGGGTGAGGGGAGGATGGTGTGAACCCTGTACATCTGTGCAGTAGCCAGGGGTCAAATGACCTGTATCGGGACTGTAACGTCTGCAAGCACCCACTGTTTCCGTCATCCATCCCTTTCATCCTGGCCGAAGTGGAGAGAGCAGGGTTTGATTCTCCATTAATGAAGGTGGACCACAATAACACCTACATTCAACCTCTGCTTGAAAGGGTGTTTGAAAACAATAGCAGCTGGAAGATTAAATTGTTTTTGTGCTTTCTGAGGAACAATATGCAGGGCTGAAGAGTGGGATTAATAAAACAGCTCTTTCAGACAGCTAGTATAGCGTGATGGGAAGATTGGTGGCCTCCTGTGTGGCTAAATTCTATTCTGTGAAGTCCGGGTCTCTCATCTGAAATAGTGCACTTAAAAAAAACCCTGAGCTATGA
The DNA here is from genome assembly GCF_030028105.1 of Mobula birostris. Lineage (NCBI taxonomy): Eukaryota > Metazoa > Chordata > Chondrichthyes > Myliobatiformes > Myliobatidae > Mobula > Mobula birostris. The sequence continues at coordinate 207,137,246 of NC_092372.1, forward strand.
GTTATTTTTTGTTTTGCATAACATTGTATTGAAACTGTCCACAAGCCATTCATCACCATGGTAACAGTTCAGGATGAAGGTGGTAAACAGGTAGTGGGATAGAAGATTGCTTTACTAGAATCAATAAAAAGGCTTTGAAAGCTCCACAATATATTAAACTCAGTACAAAATCATTGTCCCTTCACACGGTGCCATGGTTTCCAATCATTTGGAGCTCAGACTTCAAAGATACCGAGAATGGCAACTGATTTAATATTTACCAAAGATAATGGATGATTGGCTTGTTTTCCTTCATTGCAAGTTGCACAATTAATAAAAGCACTCCGTGAAGAATCCTTCTGGGGCTGATTTGAATGGGTTGGGGGTGGACATTAAGAAAATGTCCGTCAGAGACTGAACAGTAATCGGGTTTCTCTGACCGTATAACTTGTGGTTATATGAACTTGATGCTCCCCAGTTTAATAAAGTGGATAGTGGGAGTGTCATCCAGTTGCAATGGTGACCTAAGCAGTCAAGCTCCCATAAGCTTGATGCTTTGGAATCCCTGGTCCATTAGAATTCAAAGTAAATTTATTATCAGAGTACATACATGTCACCACATACAACTCTGAGATTCATTGTCTGCGAGTATACTAAGCAAATCTATAGAACGGTAACTATAAACAGGATCTGTAAACAGCAAGAACTGTAAACAAATTGTGCAAACGCAGATAGTAAATACATAGCAATGAATAACGAGCATGAAATAACAAGATAAGAGTCCTTAAATGAGTGTAGTTATTCCCTTTTGTTCAAGAGCCTGATGGCTGAGAAGTAGTAACTGTTCGTGAACCTGGTGGTGTGAGTCCTGAGGCACCTGTACCTTCTGCCTGATGGCAGCAGTGAGAAAAGAACATGCTCTGGGTGGTGAGGATCTTTGACAGACGCTTCCTTTCTATGGCAACGTTTCATGTTGATGTACTCAATCGTTGGGAGGGTTTTACCCATGATTTACTGGGGCTGAATCCACTACCTTTTGAAGGGTTTCTGCTCAAAGGCATTGGTGTTCCCGTACCAGGCAGCAAGGCAGCCAGTCAGTACACTTTCCACCACACATCCATAGATGTTTGCCAAGGTTTGTAATGATATGCTGAATCTCCATAGACTCCTGAGCAAGTAGAGGTGCTGTCATGCTTTCTTTGCAATAATATACATTCAGGACAGGTCCTTTGAGATGGTGGCACCTAGGAATTTAAAATTACTGACTTTCTCCACCTCTGATCCTCCGATGATTACTGGCTCATGAACCTCTGTTTTCCCTCTCCTAAAGTCTACTGTTCCATGGAAAGCAATCCAGGTTTGTTCAACCTCCAAGCACAAACCCTCCAATCCAGGCAGCACTTTGGTAAACCTCTTCTTCACCCTTGCTTCCTTCTATTTAAAAAAAGGAAGAGATTTCCATTTACCCTTTTGAATCCAATTTATTTTCAAAATCAATATTAACAGCAGACTCATTTTGCCAGACTAATTAAGGTATTGCAGCCTTGTCAAATTATCAATTGGAAACAAACCAAAGCATTTTCAAAATTAATTGAGTTACATTTTTTTTTGCTAATGAAGTACGCAGTGGGAAGCACAGACTTTGGGAGAATTAAGTCATAACTGATCCACACCGTAGCCCACCATGCTCTCCTTTCTGACAAACAGAGAGACACCGCACAATATTAAAAGCCATTAATGAGGGTGGAGATTATTGACTGGACAAACTGTTGAAGTTTCTGAATTAATTCCTTTCACAGCCGCTACATTCCTGTAACTCGTCATTGCAGCTTTGTTTTTTTCCCCCCCTTCCCTCTCCCTCTTTTACATTTTCCTCCCGAGGGAAATTCTGGAGCCAAAAACGTTTTACATGTAATGCAGTGAAATTGTTCAATGTAACACCAGGCCAGAACAAATGGCACACTGCTGGGTGACTGCAAATGAGAATTTAGGGCATTGAATTATTTATGACGAGGAATTTATTTACAGGAAAAGGGATTGCATTTGCGAAGCTCCTATTTTAAATAAACTTTGACTGAGTGTCAAAGTTTCAAAGCAAGATTTCAATGATCATGTTGTTCTCATTGCATTCATAAGCGTAACAGCTTTTCCCCTCCAACCAAAATTTATTCTGCATTGTTTCCTCAGGCTGAATGTTGCCTCCTACAACGCGACCATTTCTTTCTATATGGGGTACTGCTGCTGGGTCAGGGCAAGTGTGGGTATTTCCAGAGAGCAGAGGTTTGTGTTTATAGGAAATTACATTTGATCCTCTTTGTCTATCAGAGGGTTTCTGACACATTGGAGTGATTATGTGCCAGCTGCTGTTTTTAGCTGCAGCAAGTCTTGCAATTGGCTCTTGTCCAGCTATGCACATGCATTTATCTGACGCATGGAAGCCTAAGGATTCAGCAGTCCATGTCGCTGAATCATTTCCACTGTGCTATAACAGATGCCTTTGGGCATGGTGTCTGGATTTTTGAATAATCCAGTAATTCATAAGAAAATGTGCCTAGAAATTGGATTGCAGAACAAGTTTTTTTGTGTGGTGCGGCTTCAATGAAGCATCAAATGTAATTGAAAAACATGATCACAAGAGATTGTGCATATGCTGGAAATCCAAAACAACAAACATAAGATATGTCTTGGTCATAATTTATGACTTCTTATGTGAATCTATTTTTGATATCACACACAAAATGCTGGAGGAACTCAGCAGGCCAGGCAGCATCCATGGAAAAGAGTACAGTCGGCTTTTCTGGACGAAACACTTCAGCAGGATTTGGCACGACATGTCGCCTGTGCTTTTCTCCATCGATGCTGCCCAGCATGCTGAGTTCCTCCAGCGTTTTGTGTGTGCTGCTTGGATTTCCAGCATCTGCAGACCTCCTCTTGTTTTCTATTTTTGATATCTTTGTGTTTATGACATCACTGCTTATAAACATAAGAGATTTTGCAGATGCTGGAAATCTTAAGCAATTAAGCAATGCACACAAAATGCTGGATTGGAAGAACTCAGCAGATCATAAAGTATAATATGGAAATGAATAAACAGTTGATGCTTTGGGCCGAGAACATCATTCAGGATATTTTACAGATTTGTTTTGGGTTGTTTCTTGTGTTGAAGCACTTGTGTTTGGACACCGAAGGTGCAGTCACAAGCAGTGTAGTGCTACACCACTCCTGGGGATTCTCGTTTGTTCCATCTGAAAGCTGCACTTTCACCAGTTCAGTGTGACTGATTTCATCAAGGAACCTGACTTGGTGGATACTTAGCCAGTAAGCTGCTCTGAAATTTGGTTCACCAATTGTAAAGGGTCTGTGGGGAAGGTTCTGGGACACTGGGGAGCTGGAAGCTGTGCACACCCTCTCAAACGCTTTGTAGGTGCATTGCTTAAAGAGAAAACATGAGGGATGTTGAATGATTTTAAGAGAAAATGTTATGGCAGATGCAATCTCAATAGCTCTCCACACAGCTTTAGACCACTTGGACAACACAAACATCTATGTCAGGATGCTGTTCATTGACTAGAGCTCAGCATTTAATACCTTCATTTCCACAATCCTGATTGAGAAGTTGCAGAGCCTGGGCCTCTGTACCTCCCTCTGCAATTGGATCCTCAACTTCCCAATCTGAAGACCATAATCTGTGTGGATTGATGATAATATCACCTCCTCGCTGACGATCAGCACTGGCACACCCCAGGGGTGTGCGCTTAACCCACTGCTCTACTCTCTATATACCCATGACTGTGTGGCTAGGTATAGCTCAAATACCATTTATAAATTTGCTGATGATACAACCATTGATGGTAGAATCTCAGGTGGTGACAAGAGGGCATACAGGAGTGAAGTATGCCAACTTGTGGAGTGGTGCCACAGCAACAACCTGGCACTCAAGGTCAGTAAGACGAAAGAGCTGATTGTGGACTTCAGGAAAGGTAAGACGGAGGAACACATACCAATCCTCATAGAGGGATTAGAAGTGGAGAGAGTGAGCAGCTTCAAGTTCTTGCGTGTCAAGGTCTCTGAGGATCTAACCTGGTCCCAACATATCGATTAGTTATAAAGAAGGCAAGAGAGTGGCTATACTTCATTAGGAGTTTGAAGAGATTTGGCATATCAACAAATACACTCAAAAACTTCTATAGTTGAACCGTGGAGAGCATTCTGACAGGATGCATCACTGTCTGGTCTGGAGGGGCTACTGCACAGGACCGAAAGAAGCTGCAGAACGTTGTAAATCTAGTCAACTCCATCTTGGAAACTAGCCTACAAAGTACCCAGGACATCTTTAGGGAGCGGTGTCTCAGAAAGGCAGCGTCCATTATTAAGGACCTCCAGCACCCAGGGCATGCTCTTTTCTCATTGTTACCAGCAGGTAGGAGGTACAGAAGCCTGAAGGCACACACTCAGCGATTCAGGAACAGCTTCTTCCCCTCTGCCATCTGATTCCTAAATGGATGTTGAAGCTTTGGACACTACCTCACTTTTTTAATATACACTATATCTGTTTTTGCACGTTTTTAATCTATTCAATATATGTATATTGTAATTGATTTACTTATGTTTACTTTTTTTTCTTCTGTATTATGTATTGCATTGAACTGCTGCTGCTAAGTTAACAAATTTCACGTCACATGCCGGTGATAATAAACCTGATTCTGATTCTGAATGGATGGTACAGTGATCATAGAGGAAAGACCTGACCCAATTGCATTCACTGTGTGTACAGTGGATTCAGGTTAATTGGGCCATCGGTTAATAGCGCAGCTACTTATTTGGGATAACTCTTGAAGAACAAAATCTAATCAAGAAAATAGCTGGGATTCCCTTCATTTATTTGGGACACTATGCCGCTTAATTGGGATAGGGGATTGTTGTTGAACAGTTTCTAACTAGCATTAACCACATGCACCTGTGGCACTACACCGTACTTGGAGTGAACAGTTTTTGAAAAGCATCGGGGGTGGGTATGTGTGTATATTGGTGTGTGTGTATTGGTGTTCAGAAAACAGTGATTTTTGTCACTGGTAGTTGGCAAAAAATAAGCAGAAAAACAATTTGGAACTGTTTTGCTCAATGTTTCAAGCTTTCAGACTTTGAAGTGCTAGAAACAGCTGGGAGTAAAAATGAAACAATTTCACTAGTTCAGGTTAGGAACTATGAAGAATTTGAAGGTATTGACAATCATCTTGAATGTTTCCTTTGGTCCCCACTGGACACTCAGTTCTCACCTGTGGCTCTAAGTAGCTGCTTGCGTGCGACAGTGGCCACACCCTGGTACCTGGCTTTGACAGGTGGGCTAAACCAGGTGAGGGTGGCTGGTGCATCTCGTATGTCTTAGCATGCAAAGTAAGCTCTGGTGACTGGGCGAGTGAGATCCAACGGTGGTTCTGCAATGCTACTTGGAGAGCGAAGGGCATGGCGAGGCACAGAAGTCGTCCATGGTCATACACTTCAACCAGGCAAGACCACGGTTGTGACATCTACTCGTACCATTGGAACTAGACTTCCGAGATCGAGAGAATGGAAATGATCCAGGCTAAGACTTTTCCGCTTCAAATCTCTCTCACACAGGTTTTCTGTTATCATCAGATATGACAGGCAATCACCAGTATTATTGGTAGTGTCTGAATTTGTTCTTTATTTCATTTAAATACATATATAATTTGTTATTTTTTTCTTTCTAATCAGTTTATTGACCCATGTTGATACCGTTGCCCTAGCGCTCCACTGCATTGAAGGTTGTCTTTTTTATACCTTTTTAACTACTTCCTGTATTCTAATTGGGACAGTTGCTTAATTGGGCCAAGATGTACTGGTTCTGATATGTCCCAGGTAAGATAGGTAGATAGATAGATACTTTATTGATCCCAAAGGAAATTACAGTCTCACTGTAGCATTACAAGTTCACAGATATACAAATATTAGGAGAGAAGAAAGAATGAAAAATAAGTTACCTCAAACAGTCTAACAGGAGGGGATCATCCCTTCCCCATCTATAGGTTGACTCATCATAGAGCCTAATGGTCGAGGGTAAGAATGACCTCATATAGCACTCTTTGAAGCAGAGCAGTTGTCTTAGTCTGTTACTAAAAGTGCTCCTTTTTCAGCCAAGGCGGTACACAGAGGGTGAGAAACATTGTCCAGAATTGCCAGTATTTTCCGTAGGGTCCTTTGTTCTACCACAGCCTCCAGTGTGTCCAGTTTGACTCCTATAACAGAGCCAGCCTTTCTAAGCAGTCTGCTGATCCATGTTGATACCATTGCCCCGGCACACCACTGCACTGAAGATTGTACTGGCCACAACAAACTGGTTGAACATGTGAAGGAGAGGCCTGCATACTCCAAAGGACCTCAGTCTCTTCAGGAAGCAGAGGTGACTCTGACCCTTCTTGTTCACAGCTCCTCACTATATCCATGTCCTCTCAATCAATAGTAACAAGGAGCAGTGCAGGCTTAGTCTTCCTAAAGTCCCTTACAATCTCCTTTGTCTCACTGATGTTAATGAGTCAGCTTGCACCATTTGACAAAATCCTCCCCCAGGGCTCTGTATTCGTCCCCTTTTACACTCCAACTATTGCTGAGTCATCAGAGATTTTCAGCAGATGACATGACTCTGTTGTATTTGAAGTCATAAGTATACAGGGTAAACAGGAAGGGAGCCAATGCAGTCTCCTGAGGCCCCGGTGCTGCTTATAGCCATGTCTGACACACAGCTCTGAAGCTACACAAGCAGTGGTCTGCCAATCAAGTAGTCCATTATCCAGGATACAATGGAAGTGCCAACCTGCACTGAATGGAGCTTTTCTGTCAGCAGTGAGGGCTGTGTGGTACTGAAGGCACTTGATAAATCAAAAAAACATGATCCTCACAGTGCTGCCCTGGTGATCAAATGGGAGTAGGCTCTGTTCAGCAGGTCGATGACGGCATCGTCGACTCCAGTGTGCTGCTGCTCGGCAAACTGCAGGGGATTGAGGGCTGATCTGACCAGGGGTCAGAGGTGAGCCAGGACCGGCATCTCTAGGGTCTTCATGATGTGTGAAGTCTGGAATCCACTGATTCCACTGTATTATGATAAAGTATGTTGGAGGGAAGTAGAACTAACCTGACCATCTTCACAGATGACATGATTTCAAATGATAAAGGTTTCATACACTTCTGATTGAAGTTTGTACTGTACTATAAAATCCACGACCAAAGTAGCAGTTCATCATGGGCTACAGTTTGCATGTGCCCACAGATCTGAGTGAGATAGAACTTCCAGACCTATCTTCAAATTGGGTGGCAAGGTGGAGATGCATTTCTACCAAAGGAGGTGTAAGGTGCTCCATCCCTCTGCTAGCCTGCAGGTCACCCTTGGGAAAAGTGTAGCACCTGCTTAGACCCCCTGATCAGGGTCACGTGAAGCTATGGAAGTAGGGAGTGAAAAGCCATACGAGCAGCTGGTGCTCGTCATAAATCATGATTATGCAGCCACTAGTGTCAGACAGTCACTCTCTAAAGTGTTGAGAATTGTTGGAGTCACCCATCTTGTAAAAATGCTGTCCAGAAGAAGGCAATGGCAAACCACTTTTGCAGAAAAATTTGCCAAGAGCAGTCATGGTCATGGAAAGACCATGATTGCCCATGTCATGTGACATGGCACATAACAAATGAATGTTCTTCAGCATAGAGTCATGGGTTTGGGAAAAGTCTTGATGACTATCTACATGTAACTACAGCTACAGATAGTACACAATGATACATGGCAGTTTCCTGGAGCAGTTAATACCAAAACTGTGTGTTTGGAATCATTCTAGACTGCACCAGATAACAACGAATTTCCTACAATCTAGGATATCAGTGAACCAGTCTGATACTGATGTCATATTAGGAGTTTCATGATCACCAGTACAAATAATGGTTAACCTGAATTTACATTCCTCAGCTGTTTGATTTTTGAACTCTTGATCATTTCTGGAGATCACAGATGATTAGAACAGTGATGGACTACTATATCAGCATTTTTGGTCGATGGTGGTGCCCAATTGATGGGATCACTGTTCCCCACCCTGTAGAACTGGTTTGTAACATGACCAGACAACCTAGTCAAGAAATGTCAGATCTGCAACATCATGAGATCTTTCCCTCAAGCCATAAAAGTCAGAAAAGTACAGCACAAAAACAGGCCCTTCAGCCATGTTTTTTCTTCATTGTCACTGGACTAACAGCCTAATGTGTACGAGTGCTCTTGGTAAGGAACCAGCAAGGAGGGATTTCAGTGCTCTGGAAGTGACCTGTCATACCTTGGGACGATCAGCGATGGATGTTAATGTTGCTCCAGAATGATCACCTTGACAGCGGATAATTTCATAGACAATTGACCAGGCAAATGTTTGAAATTGAGCTGTAGTTTTAAATAGTTGACATTTGATTAAAATGGCAGTAAATTTAAAATACCAATAAATTTACATTGATGTCTTACTCACCAACATTTCCTGCTACAGTTTAACAGGAAAATGTAAAACGAATAAGCATTCATAATTTGACATTAATTGGATGGGCCAATGGCCTGTGTCTGTGTTATAGTATTTTATGACCCCTAGTTCATCTGTTCTTTTCCATCCAATAGCTGGACGTATTTAAGTGTTGTGATTAATGGCTTATTGGTATGGGTGTGAACTGCTGTTGATTTAGTAAAAGTAGAAGGTAACAAATGTTGAATTAGCCCTTGAGTCATATTGGCTCTCATCTGCATGGTAATTGGCAGCAAAATTTGATATCTGGATAATTTTTGAGTTAATGTACCCAGGTCAGCTTTGCATGTTTTGTTAAAAATACTGAAGTAGTTTGAAATAGAAATGAATGTTTTTTTTTAGAGCAGCTTGTGGTTGAGCCCACTAGGGAAAAGGCAATTCTGAATTGGGTGTTGTGTAATGAACCAGATTTGATCAGGGAGTTTAAGGTAAAGGAACCCTCAGGAGACAGTGATCATAATATGACAGAATTCACCCTACAACTTGAGAAGGAGAAGCTAAAGTCAGATGTATCAGTTTAACAGTAAAGGGGACTATAAAAGCATGGGAAAGGAGCTGGCTGAAGATGATTGGATGGTAGAGTAATAATGGCTGGAGTTGCTGGGAGTAATTTGGAAGATGCAGGATCTGTTCATTCAAAAGGAGCAGCAGTATTCCAAATGGAGAATGAGGCAACTGTAGCTGCAAGGGGAAGTCAGACAGCATAAAAGGAAAAGAGAAGGCATACAATAAAAAAAAGTGTGGTTAGAGAATCAGAATCAGGTTTATTATCACCAACATGTGACGTGAAATTTGTTAATTTAACTGACTGATGAAGGCTATTGTGCTAAACGTGTTTTTCACCACCCTGAATACCTGTGATACTACTTCCAATACACTATGCACTTGTACTCCTCAGCCCCTCTTTTTCATTACAGTGTCTCGTGCCTGCCATTCATAATATAAGCCCTACACTGGTTTGACTTTACAAAATGCATCACTCTACACTTGTCTGTATTGAAATCTATTTGCCAGTCCTTGGCCCACTTTCCTAACTGATAAGATCTGCCTGTAATCTTTGAAAAGTTTCTTCACTGTCAACACCTCCTAATTTCCTGTCATCTGCAAATTTACCGATCAAACTCTGTGCTCTTGCATGTAGTTTATATAAATAGCAAATAACCCGGGACTCAACATTGGTCCCTGCTGCACACCACTGGTCACCGGCCTCCATTCCAAAAAACAACTTTCAGTCACCACTCCGTTTCCTTCCTCTAAGCCGATTTTGAATCCACCTAACTCTCTTTGGATAACAAGGAAACAAATCATCCAGTCCAGCCTAATATGTGGGACCGTGTGGAAGCCTTGCTATAGTCCACATTGACAACATCCACTGCCTTATCCTTATTTTGATTATCTCTTCAAATGAGTTCAAACTCTAAAGCATGGATTCCCAACCTTTTTTTTAATGCCATGGACCAATACTATTGAGCAAGGACAGACAAGAGAAAATCTGCAGATGCTGGAAATCCAAGCAACACATGCAAAATGCTGAAGGAACTCAGAGCGCCAGGCACCATCTATGGAGAAGAATACAGTCAACGCTTCGGGCCAAGACCCTTCGGCAGGACTGGAGAGAAAAAGATGAGGAGTTGATTTAAAAGGTGGGGGAGGGGAGAGAGAAACACAAGGTGACGGGTGAAACCTGGAGGAGGAGGGATGAAGTAAAGAGCTGGGAAGTTGATTGGTGAAAGAGATTCAAAGCTGGAGAAGCGGGGGTGGGGTCTGATAGAGGACAGAAGGCCATGGAAGAAAGAAAAGGCAGGAGGAGCAGCAGAGGGAGTTGGTGGGTGGGCAAGGAGATGAGGTGAAAGAGGGAAAAGGGGATGCAGAATGGTGAAGGAGGGGGCATTACCGGAAGTTAGAGAAATCAATGTTCATGCTATCAGGTTGGAGGCTACCCAGACATAATATAAGGTGTTTTTCCTCCAACCTGAGTGTGGCCTCATCACAACAGTAGAGGAGACCATGGATAGACATATCAGAATGAGAATGGGAAGTGGAATTAAAATGGATGGCCACTGGGAAATACTGCTTTTTCTGGCGGATGGAGCATAGGTGCTCGACGAAACGGTCTCCCAATCTACGTCGGGTCTCACTGGTATATAGGAGGCCACACTGGGAGTACCAGACACAGTATATGACCCCAGCAGACTCACAGGTGAAGTGTTGCCTCACATGGATGGACTTCTCAGGGCCCTGGATGATAGAGAGGGAGGTGTAGGGGCAGGTGTAGTATTTGTTCTGCTTGCAAAGATTAATGCCAGGAGGGAGATCAGTAGGGAGGGACGATCTCTGCAGAAAGAAGGGGTGAGAGAAAGTTGTGCTTGGTGGTGGAATCCTGTTGGAGATGGCGGAAGGTGCGGAGAATTATGTGCTGGGCATGGAGGCTGATGCCGTGGTAAGTGAGGACGAGGAATCTTATCCCTGGTTGGATGAAATGAGAGCAGATGTGCGTGAAATAGAAGAGATGCAGTTGAGGGCAGCGTTGATGGTGGAGGAAGAGAAGCCCCTCTTTGAAGAAGGAGGACGTCTCCCTCATTCTGGAATGAAAAGCCTCACCCTGAGAGCAGATGTGGTGGAGATGGAGGAATTGAGAGAAGGGGATGGCATTTTTTCAAGTAACAGTGTGGGAAGAGGTATAGTCCAGGTAGCTGTGAGAGTCTGTGGGTTTATAATAGACATCAGTAGGTAAGCTGTCTCCAGAGAGACAGAGAGATCGAGAAAGGGGAAGGAGGTGTTGGAAAGGGACCAGGTAAAATTGAAGGCAGGATGGAAGTTGAAGGCAAAGTGGATGTAGTCGACGAGTTCCAAATGGGTGCAGGAGGCAGCACCAATGCATTCATTGATGTAGCGTAGGAAGAGTGGGGGACGGCAACCAGTATAGGCTTGGGACATAGACTGTTCCACGTAGCTGACAAAAAGGCGGGCATAGCTGGAATCCATGTGAGTTCCCATGGCTACACCTTTGTTTGAAGGAAGTAGGAGTAGTCAAAGGAGAAATCATTCAGAGTGAGGACAAGTTTCACTAGACAGAGGAGAGTGGTGGTGGAGGAGGGGAACTGGTTGGCTCTGGTGTCCAGAAGAAACTGAGAGCTTTGAGGCCTGGTGGGGATGGAGGTGTATAGGGACTGGACATCCATAGTAAAAATAAGATGATGGGGGCCAGGGAACTTGAAATCATTGAAAAGATCCAGAGCATGGGAAGTGTCACGGATGCAGGTAGGAACTTCTCATCAGCGAAACCATAGTGCTGATTATTGACTACAGGAGAAGGAAACCAGAAATCCATGAGCAAATCCTCATGAGGAGATCAGAGGTGAGGTGGATCAGTAACTTTAATTCATCAGTGTTATCATTTTCAAGGACCTTTCCTGGGTCTAGCATGTAAGCACCCTTACAAAGAAAACATGGCAGTGCCTCTACTTTCTTAGAAGTTTGCATAGATTCAGCATGGCATCTAACGCTTTCACAACATCCATAGGTGCACAGTGGAGAGTATACTGACTGGTATGGAGTATACTGACCTGGTATGGAAACACCAATGCTTTTTAATAGAAAAGCCTACAAAAGATGGTGGATACAGCCCAGTCCATCACAGGAAAAGTCCTCCCCACCACTGAGCACATCTACAAGGAGCACTGCTCCATCCATTATCAAGGACCCCCCCACCATCTTGGCCATTCTCTCTTCTTGCCACTGCCATCAGGAAGGAGGTACAAGAGCCTCAGGTCCCACAACACCAGATTCAGGAACAGTTATTACCCTCAACCATAAGGTTCCTGAACCAGAGGGGATAACTTCACTCACCCCAACACTAAACTATTCCACAACCTATGGACTTACTTTCAAGGACTCTTCATCTCATGTTCTCAGGATTGTTTATACTGATTATTTCATTGTTTTTCTTTTTGTAATTGCACAATTTGTTTTCTTTTGCACGTTGGTTGTTTGTCTGTCTTTGCAGTTTTTCATCGACTCTATTGTGTTTCTTTGTATTTATTGTGAATGTCTGCAAGAAAATGAACCTCAAGGTACTATATGTTGATATGCATGTATTTGATAATAAATTTACTTTGAACTTTGACAAACAAGTTTATTATCACTAAAATATGATGTGAAATTTGTTGTTTGGCGGCAGTACAGCACAAATACATAAAATTGCTACAAATTATAAAATAAACAGGACAAAAAAATAGAATAATGAGGTAGTGTTCACGGATTGTTCAGAAATCTGATGGTGGTGGGGAAGAAGCTGGTCCTGAATTGAGTGTGGGTCCTCGGGCTCTTGTACCTCCTTCCTGACTGTAGTAAAGAGGGTTGTGCCAGACGGTGAGGGTCCTTAATGATGGATTCCACCTTCTTGAGGTATCGTCTCTTGAACGTAACCTTGATGGTGAGGAGGCTTGTGCCCGTGGTGGAACTGGCTGCGTGTACAACCTATTGCCGTTGGTTGCGATTCTGTGCATCGGAGCCTCCATAACACAACACACCATACCGGCTTCTGGTGTCGGCACATGAAAATACCTTGCCATTTTCTTACCACTGGCCTCAACCCTGCATTAATTTCAAGACCGCTATCTGGTCACTATTTTGTTTCTAGAGATAACACCCCCATTCAATCTGTCACAATGCTCGTAACCTCCAATTTGTGATCTAATTCTGGAGATTTTTGTTTTTGCGCCCTCTATAAAACCCTATATCCTTTTGTTAATGTTTTCCTAATGTTATCAGTAACTGGGACTCACAAGACCACAAGACATCAGAGTAGAGTTCGGGCATTCAGTCTGCTCCACCATTCCATCATGCTTGATGTAACTTCTCTCTCAAACCAATTTTCCTGCCTTTTCCCCATAACCTTTGACACACTTACTAATCAAGAACTTATTAACCTCCACTTTAAATATACTCAATGACTTGGCCTTCCAAACTGTCTATGGAAACGAATTCTGCAAATTTATCACCCTCTGGCTAAAGAAATTTCTCCCCACCTCTGTTTCTAAAAGGACATCCTTGTATTCTGAGGCTGTGCCCCCTGATCCTAATCCATCCCACCATTTGACACATCCTGTCAATGTCGACTGCTACATGTGGCACAGATAGCAGAGATGCTACCACACACAGTCAGACATGAGCATGCTCTCTGTGTGGAGTTTGCATGTTCTCCCTGTGCCTGTGTGGATTTCCTCTAGGTTCTTCAGCTTCCTCCACCATCTTCAAGACTTGTGGGTTGGTAGGTTAGCTGATGACTATCAATAGTGTGAATGGTAGAATTGCTGAGAATTTGGGATCAATGTAGATTTAGTGCAAGTGGATGGTTAATGGTAAATGTGGACTCAGTGGGCTGAACAACCGGTTTCTGTGCTGTATATTTTTGACTCTAACCCCTGCTCACTTTTTAAAGTCACTTTGCTCCTCAATCTCACATATTGAAGACTGATTGTTGTTATTTGTCAGTACACAAGTGTAAAGGCGAGCAATATGATTTTACTCCAGATCTGATCCTGGCCTTAAGCACGAGTCTGCCATGTGGTTCATTTACAAAGTCTTTATGAAAATCCAAATATTATAATCAAAGTCAAATTGTAACAAAAGGTTTAGTGTTTTCCCAGCGTATATGACAAAACTATTCTGCCACGCCAGTGGCTTTTGGGACTGCCTAGTAAAGGAAGCCATTGAAATAAAACTAGAGGAAAAGAATTTTAACAAAGACGAAGGTCTCGCTCTAAGTAAGAACTGGAATTTGATTGTAAACAAGGTAGGACAGCGAAAACCTGATTGGATGAGGACTAACCAATCGGGGGGGACAAACGACGGGGGTATAAATACCACCAGACTGGACATGCCCAGGCATCATAACTAACGAAGATGGCAGAGTTTGTCATCAAAATGTTGATTAAAATCGATCACTGTGCACAGATGGAAGCCTGAGAAGAATTTATTCATTATAGAATCAAATTGTATCTCTTATATTTCGCTTTTCTACTCTTTGTGAGGGTAAAGATGATCTTTATTTGTCATGTGTATGATAAAGCATACAGTGAAATGTGACGCTTTGCGTCAACAGCCGAGTCCGAATATGCGCTAGGGGCAGTCCCCAAGTATCGCCAGGCTTCCAGTGCCAACCTAGCATGCCTGCAACCTACTAACTCTAACTCATACATCTTTTGAAATGTGGGAGGAAACCAGAACATGCGGAGGAGACCCACGTGGCCATGAGGAAATGGTACAGACTCCTTACGGACAGCAGCAGGAATCAAACCGCGATCTCACAGCGAGTACTGTAAAGTGTTAGGCTAACTGCTACACCACCATGCTGCCCGTGCTAAGAATCTGTGGTACTGCTGCAAGTAAGTTGTTATTGCACCTGTGTGCACATGCACGTGCTTCTGCATAAGTCAACTCAATTTTGACTTTGATATTAATTTTAAGAATTCTGCATGGTCAGTTAGATATAAAAGGGCAGATCTTCTGAAGTCTTAGCTTCCCACTCCTCCAATGCAATTCCCAGTTCAGTCTCTTGCAGGCAACCCAGTGGCCAACACTCTGGTATGGCCGGCTGCCAAGTGGCCGCTATGTCAGTGCGAGCAGCTGGCGACGCTTACAAGATGGCTTGAACAGCTGCTGAGGCCTTGCCCCAGGCTCAAAAGCCACAATATTGTTGTAACAATTGAATGTTTGTCATGCACATTCAATAACTGTGTGAATCTGTTTAAGAACAAATTAGGAACATTTTAAATGCGACTGTTTTAAACAATTAAGGCATTAAATCAGACCCACTTAAAAAAAACAATGAAAAGCATTAAGCTTATCAAATAAATAATGAACTTAGACTGCCAGCAGCTGAATTTTTCTCTTCCTTATGATTGAGCCTCATGTGCATGCATCAGGTTTAACCCAGTGTAGGCTGTAGCCTATGGACATGTGATCTGTCCCAGGTATCCACAAGACAGTAGTCATTGGTGACAGTGGTTGAAAGAAGGTACTGCTGTTTTGGGCCTACGCCAACACCGGAAACTGGGAGTTCAGCTGGTTCCAGAAAAAGATGATGTCAGGCTGCAAAAAAGCTTCCTTTTGGAATTTGTGCTAATCTTGTTATATTTTTCAATTTCTAAATGCTTTTCTATTAGATAATTGAACCCTTGACAATTAGTCAGACTATTCATGATCCATCAGTCAGGCTGTTCCAGAACAGTTTTACGCTCCCTATCTAAGAAAAGATGTGCTGTCATTGGAGAGGGTGCAGAGGAGGTTCACAAGGATGATTCCAGGAATGTAAAGGTTATCATATGAAGAATGTTTGATGGCTCTGGGCCTGTGCTGTCTGTAATTCAGAAGGATGAAGGGAGATCTCATTGAAACCTTTCGAATGTTGATGTGGAAAGGAAGTTTCCCATGGTGGGGGAGTCTAGGACAAGAGGGCACAGCCTTAGGATAGAGGGGCATCCATTTAAAACAGAGATGTGGAGAAATTTCTTTAGCCAGAGGGTGGTGAATTTGTTACCACAGGCAGCTATAGAGGCCAGGTCATTGTTGTATTTAAGGCAGAAATTGATAGGTTCCTTATTGGCCTTTGCATCAAAGGTTATGGGAGAAGGCTGGAGAGTGGCGCTGAGGAGGGAAAAAAAAGGATCAGCCATGACTGAATGGCGGAGCATACTCGATGGGCCAAATGGCCTAATTCTGCTCCTATTGTCTTATGGTCTTATAAATTATCTCTTTTTTAGTATATAAATACAACAATGTTTGTGTTTTCTCCTCTTCCCTAAAGTTTTTTTCTTCATTACATACAGATCCGATTGATCTGGAGCAGGGATTCTGTCTGCTTGATATTTAGTTAGTTTGTCAGTTGTCATTCATGAAATACTATTAAACACTGGAGATTGTGTAGATGCTGGATATCCAGAGTAACACACAGAAAATGCTGGAGGAACTCAGCAGGTCAAGCAGAATTTATGGAAATGGAAACAATCGATGTTTCGGGTCAAGGCCCTTCATCAGGACTGGGAAGAAGCCAGAATAAGAGCTTGTGGGGGGAGGGGAAGAGGTATAAGTTATAAGCTGATAGGTGAAGGCAAGCAAGTAGGTGAGGGGGAGGATGAAGTAAGAAGTTAGGAGGTGATAGGTGGATAAGCTAAAGGGCTGGAGAAGGTATCTGATGGGAGAGGAGAATGGACCATGGGAGAAAGGAAAGGAAGAGGGTCACCAGAGGAAGGTGATAGGTGAGGAGAAGAGTTGGGGGGGGGGCAAAGTGGAGAATGAAAGAAACTGGAAGGAGGAGGGGAAAATTACCAGAAGTTAGAGAAATTGATGTTCGTATCATTAGGCTGGAGGCTACCCACACGGAATATGAGGTGTTGCTCCTCCAGCCCGAGAGTGGTCTCATCATGGCAGTAGAGGAGGCCATCGACCGCCATGTCAGAATGGGAATTGGAACTAAAGTAGTTCACCACTGGGAAAGCCTGCTATTTGCAGATAGAGAGAAGGTGCTCGAAAAAGTGGTTCCCGAATCACCAATGTAGAAGGTTTCACCATTATAGAGGAGACGGCATTGGGAACACTGAATGCAGTGACAGGGAACAGATTTGCAAGTGAGGTGTTGTCTTTGCTTGGGGCCCTGCATGGAGCTGAGGGAAGAGGTGAAAGGGCAGATGCAGTACTTCTGATTGCAGGGATAAGTGCCAGGAGGGACATTAGTGAAGGGGGGGGGGGGCGAAAGTATACTTTTTATTGTCCTCTAATGTCATGCCCATCATTCTTTAATATCAACGCTTTCACTGTTCCGTCCTTTGACTTGTGTGTATTTGCCAGTGGTCCTGCCCCTCAGCTTATGCATAGCGTAGAAAATGTCCTTATCCCATTCCTGGGTAGTTACATTTTGCATTTTGTCCATTGCTTCCTGATTCCTGTCCTTTTCATCCTCCGATTTGTCTTGCTTCCCTTTTTCATCTGTGTCCTTGATGAATGTCTCTCTTTACTATTATTATTTAGTACAGCATAGAACAGGCCCTTTGGGCCACAATGTTGTGCCGACCCTCAGACCCTGCCTCCCATATAACCCACCACCTTAAATTCCTCCATATACCTGTCTAGTAGTCTCTTAAACTTCACCAGTGTACCTGCCTCCACCACTGACTCAGGCAGTGCATTCCACGCACCAACCACTCTCTGAGTAAAAAACCTTCCTCTAATATCCCCCTTGAACTTCCCACCCCTTACTTTAAAGCCATGTCCTCTTGTATTGAGCAGTGGTGCCCTGGGGAAGAGGCGCTGGCTATCCACTCTATCTATTCCTCTTATTATCTTGTACACCTCTATCATGTCTCCTCTCATCCTCCTTCTCTCCAAAGAGTAAAGCCCTAGCTCCCTTAATCTCTGATCATAATCCATACTCTCTAAACCAGGCAGCATCCTGGTAAATATCCTCTTTACCCTTTCCAATGCTTCCACATCCTGCCTATAGTGAGGCAACCAGAACTGGACACAGTACTCCAAGTGTGGCCTAACCAGAGTTTTATAGAGCTGCATCATTACATCGCGACTCTTAAACTCTATCCCTCGACTTATGAAAGCTAACACCCCATAAGCTTTCTTAACTACCCTATCCACCTGTGAGGCAACTTTCAGGGATCTGTGGACATGTACCCCGAGATCCCTCTGCTCCTCCACACTACCAAGTATCCTGCCATTTACTTTGTACTCTGCCTTGGAGTTTGTCCTTCCAAAGTGTACCACCTCACACTTATCCAGGTTGAACTCCATCTGTCACTTCTCAGCCCACTTCTGCATCCTATCAATGTCTCTCTGCAATCTTTGACAATCCTCCACACTATCTACAACACCACCAACCTTTGTCGTCTGCAAACTTGCCAACCCACCCTTCTACCCCACATCCAGGTCATTAATAAAAATCATGAAAAGTAGAGGTCCCAGAACAGATCCTTGTGGGACACCACTAGTCACAATCCTCCAATCTGAATGTACTCCCTCCACCACCACCCTCTGCCTTCTGCAGGCAAGCCAATTCTGAATCCACCTGGCCAAACTTCCCCGGATCCCACGCCTTCTAACTTTCTGAATAAGCCTACCGTGTGGAACCTTGTCAAATGCCTTACTAAAATCCATATAGATCACATCCACTCCACTACCCTCATCTACGTGCCTGGCCACCTCCTCAAAGAACTCTATCAGGCTTGTTAGATATAATCTGTCCTTCACAAAGCCATGGTGACTGTCCCTGATCAGACCATAATTCTCTTAATGCCCATAGAACCTATCTCTAAGAATCTTTTCCAACAACTTTCCCACCACAGACGTAAGGCTCACTGGTCTATAATTACCCGGACTATTCCTACTACTTTTTTTGAACAGGGGGACAACATTCGCCTCCCTCCAATCCTCCGGTACCATTCCCGTGGACAACGAGGACATAAAGATCCTAGCCAGAGGCTCAGCAATCTCTTCCCTCGCCTCGTGGAACAGCCTGGGGAATATTCCATCAGGCCCCGGGGACTTATCCGTCCTAATGTATTTTAACAACTCCAACACCTTCTCTCCCTTAATATCAACATGCTCCAGAACATCAACCTCACTCATATTGTCCTCACCATCATCAAATTCCCTCTCATTGGTGAATACCGAAGAGAAGTATTCATTGAGGACCTCACTCACTTCCACAGCCTCCAGGCACATCTTCCCACCTTTATCTCTAATCGGTCCTACCTTCACTCCTGTCGTCCTTTTTCTCTTCACATAATTGAAGAATGCCTTGGGGTTTTCCTTTACCCTACTCGCCAAGGCCTTCTCATGCCCCCTTCTTGCTCTTCTCAGCCCTTTCTTAAGCTCCTTTCTTGCTTTCCTATATTCCTCAATAGACCCATCTGATCCTTGCTTCCTAAACCTCATGTATGCTGCCTTCTTCCACCTGACTAGATTTTCCACCTCACTTGTCACCCATGGTTCCTTCACCCTACCATTCTTTATCTTCCTCACCGGGACAAATTTATCCCTAACATCCTGCAAGAGATCTCTAAACATCGACCACATGTCCATAGTACATTTCCCTGCAAAAACATCATCCCACTTCACACCCGCAAGTTCTAGCCTTACAGCCTCATAATTTTCCCTTCCCCAATTAAAAATTTTCCTGTCCTCTCTGATTCTATCCTTTTCCATGATAATGCTAAAGGCCAGGGAGCGGTGGTCACCCTTTAGTTTCAGGGTACTCTTCTCTTCATTCACTGTGTTATCATTTTACTGGGATATCTATCACTTACAGGGTATCTATATCGTAGACTCGATTGAGCACCACTTGTTTCCTATTCCTGCTCTTTTTCTTTATCTTCCTGTTTACCTACACAAGTTCCATTCTATTCAGCATTCACTTAAAATCAGTTTGTTTCTATATTCTGGCAATATCCTTGAGAGGAGGACATGTCTTTCAAGAAGGAAATCCTGGCCTATATGTGCCTCAAACTCGCAGGGAGTTGCCTAGACAGAGTGGCCAAGCAAGGCACTCTGCTTAGGGAAAACTAAGATGTGGTAACATCTGAGATGTTGTCAGATGTGAAAACATCTGACCTTGCTAGTAATCCTCACATTCTGAAATATAAACTAAAAATATTTACTTGGTCCTTTGCTTTATCTTGTTTTTTCTTTCCCCTCAGTGTTTATCTTATGTTGTGATTATTATTGTCCAGATGCTCCTTTACACTTAAAGTTTGGATCTGATCTCATTCATTTCACATTACAAAATGCAGCATTTTTTCCTTACTTGTTTTTTCTTGTATTTCTTCCCTTTCTGCTATAATCTACAAAATTATGCAGTCAAGCCTGTTTTTTTTTGTAAGGCCATGTTTCAATTACTCCTATAGATCCTGGTTCCTCACTGCAGAATGTTCCTGCCTATTTTCTTGGGTGGGGAGTTAAATATCTCTTTCCTGGGCTATCCTCTTTTGTCTTAAACAGTTCATTCAGACTCCACTTTTCAACTCTGTTTGTTCCCTGAATAATAATAACGTCACCTTTGATTTGGTTTGGGTCTGATCTTTCCTCTCATCTCAAGGATGTCTTCAGGCTTTCATCACTTTCACCTGATCCTCCTGTTTAATCTTGAAGCCCTAGCGAGAGCTTTACTCTTGCTGCTAGCTGACTGGCCTCTGTTTGAACTGAAGCCCATCCCTCCAGTACTGTTCCTTTTTATCCCCTTACTGGTGCCAGTGACATTTCCAGTGCTTTACACCTTTGACCTCGTGCAAGCGTAATTAAAAGAGAATTATGACATTTTGGTTTAAAAAATTTTGCTTGTGGAGTTGCATCAGCAGATTACTCTAAAATTGGAACTAAAAAAATTCAGTCAATGGGTCAGTGTCATGTCCCCTGAAAACAATGGCAACAGCAAAAATGCTGCAGCCGGTAAATCAATGCCAATGGTCTTAAGTGCATCAAAGGCAGCCTGACAAATCTCACCCATAGGAACTGTGGAGTCTCCTCTGTGTCCGGCCTGTTCGGAGGACTAGTTTGAGGAGAATAACCAGCAGCTAGAGGTTGCTGGATTAGATTATGAGAACACTCAGTCCTCTTTTATTGTCATTTAGAAATGCATACATGCATTAAGAAATGATACAATGTTTCTCCGGAGTGATATCACAGAAAACAAGACAAACCAAAGTCTAACACTGACAGAACCACATAATTATAACATATGGTTACAGCTGTGCAAAGCAATACCATAATTTGACGAAGAACAAACCATGGGCACAGTAAAAATAGTCTCAAAGTCCCTGAGTTGATCGAGTACCGAGTCCCCGATAGCAGGCGGCAAAAGGGAGAAACTCCCTGCCATAAACCTCCAGGCACCATCAATTTGCCGATGCCTTGGAAGCAGCCGACCACAGCCGACACTGAGTCCATCCGTCCGAAAACTTTGAGCCTCCGACCAGCCACTCCGATACAGCCTCCCGAGCGCCATCCTCTGCCGAGCGTCTTCGACGTTGCCCCGGCCGCTGAAACACGCAAAGCCGAGGATTTCGGGGCCTTCTGCTCCGGAGATTCCCGTTACCACACAGTAGCAGCGGCAGCGAAGCAGGCATTTCAGAAATTTTCCAGATGTTCCTCCGTATTCTCATGTCCGTCTCCATCAAATCAGAATTGTGCACGGTCCCCTACTTGACAGATTACAGATATCATTCACCAGAGAGGCCGCGCGCGCTGCCATCGCGCCACCACCTTCTCCTCCTCCATTAATGGTAGGGATTGGAAATGTCCCTACCATTATTTGAAGGCCAAATTGCAGAAGGACACATGGTGGGTAGAAAGAACACAAGAGTGAAACACAAACAACAAGAATTCTGCAGATGCTGGAAATTCAAGCAACACACATCAAAGTTGCTGCCTGGCCTGCTGCGTTCACCAGCAACTTTGATGTGTGTTACAAGAGTGAAACAACTTGCTGGTAACAATGGCAGGTGTAATTTTCTTTTCATTGTTCTCAGGACTAGCAAGAGATCTGGCATGTTCCCTTCGATCCTCACCTATTTTTATTGGTGCATCACTGACGCATCACAGCTTGGTATGACGACTGCTCTGCCCATGACTGCAAGAAACTGCAGAGAGCTGTGGACACGAACTCTTTTACGGAGGTGGTGAGAAGTGTAGGCAAGGACCCCACTCACCACAGACAGTCTCTCTTCTCTTGACCCACCCACCCCCCTCCCCTGATTGGGCAGAAGGTGCAAAAGCCTGACAATAAGCACCAGCAGGCTTGAAGAAAGCACCTATCCTGCTGTTATCACACTACAACATTTCTCAATAAGACAGACTCTTGACCTCACCATCTACCTCATTATACTATCTGCCTGCATTACATTTTCTCTGTAACGGTACCACTTCAGTCTGCATTTTGTTATTGTTTTCCCTTGTACTACCTTGGTGCACTGTTGTAATGTCCAGTGAGCGGATATGTGATTGAAGTCGGTGCATTCTCCCACCTCAGCATCCTCAACAACTATTGAGGTTCTAATTACTCAGTTGGCTGCATAGTTCTCCTGCTCAAGACCATTCGCTCAAGGCAAGCTGCCCACTCCTAACTTCATGACAGGAGATTACCGGGGAACAGGAGTAGCAATTCAAGAAAGTTTCAAAGGCCTCCTTGGGGGGGGGGGGGGGGAGTGTAACAGCATCGTCAACTCATGGGAATTCCTGTCCTGTGAATGATCAAGATGGAGAAAGGACAACCTGGAAGACACTGGGAATCTTGAGACTCTTATTCTTTTATTTTTATTTCAAGACGCAGGCCCTTTCTGCCCAGGGAGCCTATGCCACCCTGTTACACCATGCAACCAATTAACTTACTGATCCGTATGTCTTTGGAATGTGGGAGGAAACCAGACCAGCTGGAGGAGAACAACTTGGTCATGCAGAGAGTGTGCAATCTTGTTTTGCAGCAGAATTGAACCCGGATTGCTGGCACTGTAAAAGCGTTATGCTAACCGTTGTGCTATCGCGTCACCCTCTCTTCTTTGGAAGCAAGCAAAGAGCAAGTGAAAACTGTGAAAAGAGCCCCTGACTCCTGTCCGACCTGTGGCGGGGCAGGTGGATCCCACATGGGCCTTGTGAATCTCCTCAGAACACTCAGACGTTATCCTTGGCCTTGATGGACTATTGTAACATTTAATGACAGAAGAAGTATGAATTGAGAAATACCTTGCAATTGGAGTTTTGTTATTGTCACATCTACCAAGAAACAGTGCAAAATTTGACTTGCAAACTGTTTATGCAGATCAAATCATTGCACAGTGTCTTGGAGAGTAGGACGATTTTAATAAAAGTAGATATAGAATGGATCTGCAGAGAGCAGCTTGCAATGAGTTGCCACGTTCCAGCACCATCCTGCATCAATCCTCTTTTTTTGTTTTCATATCTGCTCAGTATGGATCAGCAATCTGTTATCTGTGTCTCAGAAATGAAAATGCTATTATGTTTGAAACACAAGCCCAATATTAGTGGAGCAAATATGTTGGCATGTTTTGGAGCTGCACAAAAATGCCCAGCAGTGAAGGGGTGGGGTGGTGTGATTGGGAAGCAATACTGTGGATTAACATTCATTGTGAACGACTGAGCTTTTTCATCAAAACTCTGATTTATTGGCTTTCATTTGATTGATTTACTGAGCATGCAGTCATTGGTACCCTGAGGGCATGTATTTCCTCCAAAATCCAATAGAGGTTTAAACTTTAACATTGCAAAAGTTACCATGGAGTGCTGAGACAAGAAGGCAACGACTATAACTATGCAGGTAAACAAAGGGGTGAAGGAGACCTTTGGCTTGCTATTACGTGTGCACAGGGCAAGAATGACAGAGCAGTAGGATTAAATATTTTTACTAAATCTTGTTAGCCACTGTACATGCTGGGCAACCTACAGTGGGGAAGCTGTGAACTCGGCCCACTGAGACAAAAACATGCTTGCTCGAAAGCCCGTGTGAAAAGCAAGAACCCTCTGCAGGTAGGAGGCCCAATCAATTCAACCCATGATAGATCGGCTGCATGCACACTTGCTACACTCTCGCAATCGATCCGATGCGGTTCACTTGCCTTCATCAGATGGGACACGGAGTATGTGAGTTGGGACATCATATTACAGCTGTGCAAGCTGTTGGTGAGATTACACCTGAGATATTTATTGTATGCATTTCTGGTCACTATACTAGAGGAAGGATGAGATTAAGCTATAGAGGGTACAGAAAAGATTCACATAGACGTTGCCAGGACTGGAAGGCCTGAGTTCCGAGGAACAATCGAATAGACTGTTTACCTTGGAGCAAAGGAGGCTGATGAGTGACTTTAAAGGTCATCAGGGCACAGATAAGATGGATGGTCATGGTCTATTTTCCCAGGGAAGGGGAGACAAAAACTGCAGGGCATGTGTTTAAAGTGAGAGTGGAAAGATTTTGAGGAAGCCTGAGGGATAACTTTTTTCCACACAAAGGGTAGTGGTATAAGGAATGAGCTTTCAAAAGAATGTATAGGGGTGGATACAGTTATGATGTTTAAAAGACATTTGGACCAGTAATGCGTAGGAAGAATTTAGAATGTTATGGGCTAAATGCAGTCATGAAAGCACCATGATCGGATGGATGAGTTGGGCTCGGGGCCCATATCTGTGGGTCTACAGTTTTTTCTTATAGTTGCTAAAGGGCTTCCCTATCACATTAGACTGGCAGTGTCTATGGAAAAAAAGTACAGCTGACGTTTTGGGCCGAGAAACGTCGACTATACTTTTTTCCATAGATGCTGCCCGGCTTGCTGAGTTCCTCCAGCATTTTGTGTGTGTTGCTCGGATTTCCAGCATCTGCAGATATTCTCTTGTTCCCTATCGCATTATAGGCTTCAAGTTTAATTTAAAGATAAAAAACAAATAAATTCCATCCAGAGATTTTCATTTTATTTTGCTTTGACAGAACATAACAAGGCAAACCAAAATGTATTAATTAATTTTACTAATTAATAATGGACTTTGTGTGTGGGATGTGTGAGCAATAATTCAAATGTTATATAATTGAAAAGAAAAGGAAAATTGCATATTGAAAAAATGTGAAGTTGAAATGCTAAAAAGTGAACTTTTTTTTCTATTTATTGATCAGAATGGATGTAATCAGTGAGACCGGTTTATTACTTCTCCCTAATTCTTCAGAGCTAAACAGATTTTTATCATGTTGGAGGGCAAATTTAGAGCCAAAATGTTGTTTGATCCCAAAGTCCCACACGGGCCAGATCAGATAAAGGGCCATAATGAATCAGTGGGGGTTTCATGGTCACCATTAATGATTGCAGTATTTTTTTTAATTGCAGAGTTATTTAATTAGATGAATTTAACATCCCCAGCTGCCATGGTTAAGCATCAGACACTTGGCTCCAGATATTGGTGTGGGCCAACACACAATGTGATGGAAGAACTTAACAGACCATGCAGCATCTGAGGGAGGAAAGAAATTGTCAATGTTTCAATCCAAATCGTCGACAATTTCCTTCCTGCCACCAGTGCTGCATGAGCCCGAGACTCTTCAGCACGTTGTTTGCTGTTCCAGATTCCAGTCATCCCTTGTGTCTCCACTGGTGCGGGGCTCTGGGTGTTAGTTCACTAAATTAGCTGTAATGCTCATATAACCTTGGCGGATCAGTGAGTTAGCACCTGTGAAAGAAAATGAAGAGTTAGCTGTGGGAGTGTAGGAGATGGGAGTGCACCGCTGTGCACGTGGTGCAGTAATAGACGCCGCTCTGAAATGTGGTTTGAGCGTGACTTCCACCCTAGATCTTTCATTACTATTTTCATTTGCTCTGTCCTGCTGCAAGATATAGTAAAAAGGGATTTCAGGTCAAACTGCATTATACAATGGTACTGAACTTCAGGTCATAGAGCTACATTCGCCCACTCAAAGTTTCCACATGCCAGTGAAGCACCATATCACCCTCCTCCAGCAAAACTAACCTGAATGAATGCAAAATAACACTGTTCTCACCAGACTCTGTGTTATTAACATGAAAGGCAGTGTTCACCACAGGGTTTCCACTTAGAGTTTAACCTTGAAGTGATTTAATTTGACCTACCAAAACAAGGCAGTGGGACGTACGTGAAGAGCAGCCGCTTATACAGCCGAGGAGTGAAAGTGATCAGACCACACAACTATAATTCCAGCGTCAGTCATAGTCTGGAGGAAGCTACACCCATCCCAGATGACCGTCCAAAGATCGCACCAGCAGATGGAAGCCTGTGTCACATTTCTGAGACGGGCGCAGCAGCGTTCTGCCATTCATATCCATCACCCAAATTCCCAGCACCTTCGTGGTCAGTGGGATGGACAGACAGACTGGAGAGGGTTAGAGGATGATGGTTGATTGGGGGAAATAACTTCATGGGGGCCAGACTCTGTATGTTGACTCCAGACCCCATGAAGTCGCCTCACGGTTGTACACCACTAGGGCAGAAAATTCACTCAGCCCAGCAACTTCACTGCTCACAAAAAGAGCAATAATGTTGGTATAATGAGTGACCAAACTGCCTGAGGTGAGAAAGTTATCAGGAGAACAACCTCAACCAATTTGCTTTTCACAGATAGGAGTATCTGCTCAGATCAAGGGTATTGATATGGTGAATAGCCAGAATGTCTTCCCCAGGGTAGGGGAGTGCAAATCTAGAGGACATGGGTTTAAAGTAAGAGGGGAATGATTTAAAAGGGATGCAAAGAACAACACCTCATGCAGAAGGTGGTGGGTACATGGAATAAGCTTCCAGAGACTCTTAAAGCAAAGGGGATAACTTCACTGAATTTCACTTCAATAGGTATATTTAATGTCAGGCAATATACATCCTGAAATTCTTTTTCTTTGCAAACATCCACGTAGACAGAGGAGGGAGGGCCCCAAAGAATGAGTGACAGTTAAATGTTAGAACCCCAAAGACCCCCACCCACAACACCCCCTCCCATGCATAAGCAGCAGCAAAGCATTAATAAAGCATCAGCACTCGTTCACCTGGTATTCGACATACCACAGGATCTCTCTCCCTAATAAGGGAAAAAGAGGTGTTCCCCGTTTCACTGCGAGAGGGGAGACATAACAAAATAACTCACTGATTTATGGTGTTAAAAGTCTGTAGTATCGCTTTTCTGAGCTCCCTGTGTCCCTGGGCACACAGCCAACAGCCAGCTCGCTGCTTTTGATCTTCTGTGTATTCCCATGACACATCAGGCGGCAGCATCGGTCTCGAATCAGCCCGTATCCAGAGCCACAGAAATCCAGCACCCTGAAGGTGTATTAGTCATCCAGGCCACATCCTTGGTGTATCAAAAAGCGGCCGGTCACGAGGCCTTGAGAACAGGTCCCATTTCCGCAAAGAACCGAAGTCAGCGTGTAACTCCTGGTCAGGGTCTTCAAAAGGACCTTGAAAGGGGAAAAAAGAGATATCAAAGATGGAAATAGAGCCGTTTCTGAAGATGCAAGCAGGGGAGTCACTGTTAGGCACCATTATCCTCCTAAGCTCTATCCCCACTTGCCCCATTACTGAAATGTCCTCAAAACTTATGGCTCACTTTCAATGACTCTTCATCTCATGTTCTCAATATTTGTTGTTTACTTATTTATTATTATTATTATTATTATTATTTCTTCTTTCTTTTTGTGTTTGCATAGTTGTCTTTTGCACACTGGTTGTACACCCAGTTGGTACGGTCTCTCATTGGATTTATTAGGTATGCCCACAAGAAAATGGATCTCAGGGTTGTACATGGAGACAGATTTGTACTTTGATAGTAAATTTACTTTGAACTTTGAGGAAGTGGTAGAGGCAGAGGAACAACTATGACTTTGCAATCTGGCAAAATAAACAATGTGATTAAAATAATAGGTGACAGTGGGTGGTCCAAACCAGAGTTTTTCCATAAACACACAATTTAATACGATCATAAGACCATTAGACATTGAAGCAGAATTAGGGCATTCAACCCATCGAGTCTGCTTTGCTATTCTATCAAGACTGATTTATTATCCCTCTCAATCCCATTACCCTGCCTTCACCCTGTAACCTTTGACACCCATACTAATTAAGAACCTATCAACCTTTGCTTTAAATTTACCCAATAATTTGAGCACCATAGCCGTCTGTGGCAATGAATTGCACAGATTCCACCACCCTCTAGCTAAAGAAATTCCCTTGTCTCTGTTCTAAAGGGATGGCCTTCTATTCTGAGATTATGCCCTCTGGTCCTAAACACGTTCTACTGGAAACATCTCTTCACATTGCCTCTATCTAGGCCTTTCAATATTTGATAGGTTTTACAATGAGATCCCCCTTCATTCTCCTGAACTCCAGCAAATATAGGCCCAGAGCCATCAAATGCTCCTCATATGTTAACCCTGTCATTCCCAGAGTCATTGTCATGAAGCTCCCTGGACACTCTCCAATACCAGCAATTCTTTTCACAGATGAAGGAGACCAAAACTTCAAATGTGGTCTGACCAGTCCCTTGTGAAATTTCAGCATTATATCCTTGCTTTCATATGCTAGTTCTCTCAATGAATGCTCACATTGCATTTGCCTTCCTCACCACCAACTCAACCTGCAAATTAACCTCTAGAGAATCCTACATGAGAACTTCCAAGTCCCCTTGCACCTCTGATTTCTGAATTTTCTTCCTGTTCAGAAAAAAGGCTATGCCTTTATTCATCCTACCAAAGTGCATGATCACACACTTCTCTACACTATTCCATCTGCCACACTTTTGCCGATTCTCCCCATCTGTCTAAGCCCTCCCCAGTCTCTCTGCTTCCTCAACATTACCTGCCCCTCCAACTGTCTTCATATCTTCTGCAGACTTGGCCACAAAGCCATCCATTCTGTCATCCAGACCATTGGCATGTAAAGTGAAAAGAAGCCTTCCCAACATCGGCCCCTGCAGACCACTACTAGTCACTGGCAGCCAACCAAAGTAGGCCCCTTTTTACCGACTTGTTGCTTCATGCCAGTCAGCCAATCTTCTATCCGTGCTAGTATCTTTCCTGTAATACTATGGGTTGTTATCTCGTTAAGCAGCCTCATGTGTAGCACCTCATCAAACGGCCAACTGAAAATCCAAGTGAACAACATCCACTGACTCTCCTTTGTCTATCCTGCTTGTTATTTCCTCAAAGAATTTCAATAGATTTCTCAGGCAAGGTTTCCCCTTAAGGCAATCATGCAGAGTTTGGCCTATTTTCTCATGTGCCTCCAAATACCCTGAGACCTCATCTTTAATATTCAACTCCAACATCTTATCAACTACTAAGGTCAGACTAATTAGCCTATAATTTTGTTTCTTCTGCCTTTCTCCCTTCTTAAAGAGTAGAATGACATTTGCAATTTTCCAATCATCTGGAACCATTCCAGAATCTAGTGATTCTTGGAAGATCACTATTACTACCTCCACAATCTCTTAGGCTACCTCTTTCAGACCCTGATATTTAGTCCAACAGGTCCAGGTGACTTATCTACCTTAGCACCATTCAGCTTCCCAAACATGTTCTCCATAGTAACAGTGACTGCACTCGCTTCTGCCCACTGACACTCTTAAATTTCTGAGTGACTTCCACAGTGAAGGCTGATGCAAAATACTTAATAAATTCATACACCATTTCTTTCTCTTCCATTATTACCTCTCCAGCATCATTTCCAATCTGTCCGAAACCCACTCTCGCCTCTCTTTTACTCTTTATATATCTGATAAAACCCCTTTTATGTTACTGGCTATTTTACTTTCATATTTTATCCTTTCTCTACTTGTTGCTTTTTAAAATTGCTTTCAATTGCTCTTTAAAGCTTTCTCAATCCTCTCACTTCCCACTATTTTTTGCTACTGTATATTATAAGCCCTCACCTTTATTTTAATGTTGTCTTTAACTTCGCTTCTCAGCCATGGTTGCCTCACCCTGTCTTTAGGATCTATGCTTTCTGAATTGATCCTAGAACCTCTAGCCATTTCTTTTCTGCCATCATCCCTGCTAGTGTCCCCTTCCAATCAACTTTGACCAGCTTCCTTCTCATGCCTCAGTAATTCCCTTTATTCCACAGTAGTAATAATACATCTGGCTTTATCTTCTCCCTCACAAATTACAGGGTGAATTCTATCGTATTATGATCACTGTCTCCTAAGGGTTCCTTTACCTTAAGCTCCCTAATCAAATCTGGTTCATTACACAACACATAATCCAATTTCCTTTTCTCAAGTAAGCGCAACCACAAGCTGCTCTAAAAAGTCATCTCATAAGCATTTTACAAATTCTCTCTCTTTGGGATCCAGCATTAGCCTGATGTTCCCAATCTACCTGTATATTCAAATTGCCCATGACTATTGTTACATTGCCCTTTTTTATGTGCTATTTATATATCCCATTGTAATTTGTAGCCCACATCCTGGCTACTGTTCATACTCCCATCAGGGTATTTTTACCCTTGCAGTTTCTTAACACTACCCACAAGGATTCTACATTTTCTGATCCTATGTTACCTCTTGCTAAGGATTTGATTTCGTTTTTTACCAACAGGACCACCCCACCCCTTCTGCCTATCTGCTTGTCATTTTGAAACAATGTGTATCCATGAATGTTAATCTCCCAATTGTGATCTTCTTTCAGTCACGACTCAGTGGTGCCAATAATGTCATACCTGCCAATTTCTGACGGCAGTACAAGATCATCTGACTTATTTGTCTACTGTGTGCATTCAAATGTAAACCTTTAGTCTTGTATTCATTATCCTTTTCAATTTTGCCACCATGTTACCAGAAGTTAAATTCTGATCCCTGTTTGTCTCTTTATTTGTTCTGAATACTTCCGTAATCTCTCTTGCACTCCCTTTTCCTTTTGCTTCATCCTCACTTTTCCAAATTCTTGAATATTTGAACCTATTTAATTTAAAGACACACTTCAACCCATCTCACTGACTGTAAGTTTGCCCTATCATCCACCTATTCTTCCTCACGGTCTCACTTCATGTTACATCTGCTCGTATATCCTCTCTCCTATCACTCCTGTTCCCATCCCTCAGCCGAATCTTAAATCCTCCTCAACCATTCTAACAAACCTGCCTGCAAGGATATTGGTCCCCCTCGAATTTAGGTGTAAGCTGTCCTTTTGTACAAGTCATGCCTTCCCAGAAAGACATCCCAATTACCCAGAAGTCTGAAACCCTGCCCCCTGCACCAATTTCTCAGCCACACATTTACCTGCCAGGTCATCCTCACTGGCACGTGGCACAGGCAGCGATCCAGAGATGACTACCCTAGAGGTTCTGTTTTTCAGCTTTCTGTCTAACTCTCTATATTCTCCTTATCAGGACCTCATCCCTTTTCCTCCCTATGGTGTTGGTACTAATATGTACCATGACTTCTGGCTGTTCACCCTGCCCCTTTAGAATGCCCTGGATTCCATCCAGGACATCCCTGACCCTGGCACCTGGGAGACAACGTACCGTCTGGGTGTCTCCTTCACATCCACAGAATCTTCTTTCTTCTTCTCTAATGGAATCCCCTATCACTACTGCACTCTACTCCCACCCCTTCCCTTCTGAGCCACAAAGACAGATTCAGTGCCAGAGCCCCGTTTGCTGTAGTTTAACCCTCGGTAGGTCGCACGCATCACCCTGCCCAGGAACAGTAACACATGCCGTTTACTTATTACTGAAGGGAATGGGCACAGGGGTACTCTGAGCTGACAGCCTATTCCCTTTCCCTCTCCTGACCATCACCCAGCTCCTGAAATTTAGAGGTGACTACCTATCACCTCCCCGTTCTCTCATAAGAGCCAAAGGCCATCCAGCTGCAGCCCCCGTTCCCTAAGACAGTTTGTAAGGAGTTGTACCTGTATAAACCTTGTGCTGATGTAGTTATCGCAGATACTGGTGGTATCCTAGAGTTCGTCATCTCACACAAAGAACATATCACTAACCCTGGATCCATTCTCACTGCACTAGCTATGCACTAATAGCCAAAGAAAGAAAGAAACTTACCAGAAACATACCTAGATCCTTCACCTCTTCGTGTCTATGCTATGTGAGCCAAAGGCTGAACACTGACACTGGCCAATCTTCATACTGACCCACTCCCACACTGGCCACTCTGCTTAAGCCTAACTCCTTTTTATTGGCCTTTGTCAAGTGCCCAGTCGATTGTTATGATTGAAACCCGGCGAAAAGAACTAAAAGGCCTCGAACTCTTTTTAAATCTCACGCTGCATCAAACGAACAACTTAAAGAATAAATTGGATGAACTGCAGGTGTAAATTTAATTTATAGGGTCTGACATGGCTGCTATTAGTGAGATACAGCTGCAAGGTAGTCAAACCTGGGAAGTAATTATGTCAGTTTACAAGGTCTGTAGTATTTAAAATTGGAATAGGTCAATATAAGAGAAGATATATCGAAGGGTAAGGAGTCATCTGTAAATTTAGAACTATTGTTGGAGTTTGTATTGTGATGATGGAGTCTTAACCCATCTAGTTCTGTTATCTCTGTCCTGATTGTCCCTAAAAGTTCACATAACAAAAGGGAGCAGTTTACTTTTCTGGTGAACGCAGCAGTCCAGGCAGCATCTCTAGGAAGACGTACAGTCGACGTTTCGGGCCGAGACCCTTTTGAAATTCCAGCATCTGCAGATTTCTTCGTGTTTGCAGGTTTATTTTTTTCGGCAATCATTATATTACATTAGTGCAAGAATCAGACAGATGGGCTGTAAGTCTTTCTACATCCCCAGGTTTAGTTGATCCTACACTGAAAACGATTTCTTGGCTTTGAAGTCCCCTTTAAAAAAAAAGCTTCATTCCTCTTCCTTTCCAATCATGATGAAATATCTCGGCCTGAATGTCAACTGTTTATTCCCTCCATATCTGCTCTTGACCTGCTAAGTTTCTCCAGTTCTTTGTGTGCTGTTGTGGTAAAAGCAGGGTGGATTCAACAGGGAATTTTAACCTTGATACGATTGGAGATAATCAGACTAGGTAAGAAGAAGAAAAGTAGGGCACCATGACTTGAGGTTATTGAACGATGAATGAAAGAAAAGCTGGAACACTTGGGGCAGAGTCTCCAAAGAATTGAACTTGGCTGAGCGGTGAGTAGTATAGGATCTTTGTTTTAGGGAAGGCAGTGGAAACTAAACCTCTTGTGTCTTTGAATGAGCTGGTGGAGTAGGATTGAGATACTGTCTGACCTGCTGAGTTTTTCCTGTATTTTCTGCTTTAATTTAGATTTTGAACTTCTATAGTACTTTTGATTTTCATTCATATTTGTACGTATTCTAGTCGACTGTGTAAACCAGACAGCAGAACAAAAAGCAACGAGGCTTCAGCTTTCCAGATTTATCACACCTTAGCTGTAAATTCCAATTTACAACTGGCCATTACAATCATACTTACTCCTCTCCCACATCCAACAATACCTTGTTACAGGGTTTTCTAGTTGTAAATTCAACACATCTAACTCCTTGATTTGATGGTTTGATTGTCTTCTGTTGTTAATAGTGTCAGTATTGTGTCCTTCAAGAATGAGGACACAGTACCACTGGCTGGAGGCAAAACTGCAGAAAGATAGATCTCAGCTGTAAAGTATGTCTGGACAGTTACTGCCTGGTTAATCTATGTGGGCTGTTACAGGAGAAGATTTGTGACTCTGCACTAGATCTGTGATTTCAGAAAACATCTCCTGTGTTTTCTGAACAGTTCTGGCTGCTTTACACAATTTTTTTCTCTGTGTACTTGAGAGGCTTTTATATTAAGTTTACCACACTCTCAGGACACTATTGTACAAGGATAACGTATCACTATTTAATGGGTAGAGGGGTCATTGGTAAAAATTTGATGCTAGGCTAGATTAGGACGTTGTGGGTTTAAGAGTTTATTGTGGGACGTGATGGATGTGGAGACTTGAAGTGGTTTGGTTAGGGAATCCAGATCTTGGGTTTTGGGCAGCACTGATAGCAACAAGGTGTAGCCATTGCAAAAGATGTTATGAGTACAGCAAACAATAAAACAGCTGCACAAAAAATTTAAAAGGGTCCTGAGGGCAAGATTTTCATACAGAGGGTGATGAGTATATTGAACAAGAGGTGGTAAAGGAAGTTACAATAGGTGAATGGAGACCTGGGGCTTGGATGGTATGGGCTGAACGTAGGAAATTGGGATTACCTGGATGGGCTCCGTGGTCAGCATTCACTGGTTGGGGCAACAGGCCTGTATCCATGCTGTATTGTTCTAGATTGTTCAGAGCTGAGGATGGGAGATCTGTAATCCCCTTACGATCCTTTGAGTTCAAGGAACCCCGATTGAATATCTACATCAACCGTCTCTATTATCCCCAGTTGAATATTGATGGTTTACATTCCCAGTGATCTGTCACTGTGTTATTGCTTTGAGCCAGAACATCTCTGCTTGATCATTTTAACTAAAATAATAGGAAAAGAAAATGTTTAGCCTGAGGAACAAGCTGTCAAACACAATTGAAAATTCAGCTCTAGGGGACCAAACTTAATGCTGGTATGGACTATCTAATCTGGATGCAATGAAGCCTTCCTCCATACCACAATCTTCCCCAATTCCCTCTCTCCCTTTGCCTCAACACCATCATCACTGCAGATACTTATGTTGATAATGGGTGGGGATTTTAACTGTTGTTTAAATCCTATGACTGACAAGAGCTCAAACAATCAGCGACTTCCAAGTCGCTCCGCGTCACTTATTAGCTCCTTTTTGATTGATTTTGGATTGATTGAATTATGGAGGTATCTGCACCCCCCGATAGCAAAGAATGTTCTTTCTTTTCACATGTTTATAAAAAATATTCGAGGATTGATTATATTATAATCGATCCCCGCTTCTTGCCATGTGTTAAAAATTGGGAATATGACGCTATTGCTCTATCTGATCATGCGCCTTTGAGTTTGTCTTTTGAATTTGATGATGTCATTCTTGCCTGTCCACCATGGCACATGTCTCAGACATTATTGCAAAATTCTATCTTTGTCAGTTTCATTGAAACTCAGATAAAATAATTTTTTTCTTTTTAATGATATAGGGGGCACGTCCAAATTAATTACATGGGATACATTTAAAGCATTTTTACATGGTCAGGTCATTCCTTATTCAGCTAAGCTTAAAAAACAGACTAAAGCAGAATTAGATAAGATTTCAAAACAAATTAAAGACTTAGATAATATTTATGCAATTTCCCCTAATATTGATTTATTCAAACAAAGGGTGGAACTTCAATCACAATATAACCTATTATTAACTCATCCCATTGAAGGCTATTTGCTTAAGTTAAAGAGTCAATTTTATATGTTTGGAGATAAAAATAACAAACTGCTCGCATCTCAATTAAAAATGGCTAGAGTCAAAAGCCAAATTTTGATAATTCATAGGAAAGATGGTACTTTGGCTTGGTAATATGAAGAAATTAATAATATTTTTAAAGATTTTTATACTGAACTCTATAACTCTCAATGTCCAGTAGATTCTTCTGAAATGAATGCTTTCTTACAAAAGATTGCTTTTCCTAAAATTTCTGTTGAAGATCAAAAAACGCTTACAACAGGAATTCTGCAGGTGCTGGAAATTCAAGCAACACACATAAAAGTTGCTGGTGAACGCAGCAGGCCAGGCAGCACCTCTAGGAAGAGGTGCAGTCGACGTTTCAGGCCGAGACCCTTCGTCAGGACTAACTGAAGGAAGAGTGAGTAAGGGATTTGAAAGTTGGAGGGGGAGGAGGAGATCCAAAATGATAGGAGAAGACAGAAGGGGGAGGGATGGAGCCAAGAGCTGGACAGGTGATAGGCAAAAGGGATACGAGAGGATCATGGGACAGGAGGTCCGGGAAGAAAGACAAGGGGGGTGGGACCCAGAGGATGGGCAAGGGGTATATTCAGAGGGACAGAGGGAGAAAAAGGAGAGTGAGAGAAAGAATGTGTGTATAAAAATAAGTAACAGATGGGGTACGAGGGGGAGGTGGGGCATTAGTGGAAGTTAGAGAAGTCGATGTTCATGCCATCAGGTTGGAGGCTACCCAGATGGAATATAAGGTGTTCCTCCAACCTGAGTGTGGCTTCATCTTTACAGTAGAGGAGGCCGTGGATAGACATGTCAGAATGGGAATGGGATGTGGAATTAAAATGTGTGGGCACTGGGAGATCCTGCTTTCTCTGGCAGACAGAGCGTAGATGTTCAGCAAAGCGGTCTCCCAGTCTGCGTCGGGTCTCGCCAATAAATAAAAGGCCACATCGGGAGCACCGGACGCAGTATATCACCCCAGCCGACTCACAGGTGAAGTGTTGCCTCACCTGGAAGGACTGTTTGGGGCCCTGAATGATGGTAAGGGAGGAAGTGTAAGGGCATGTGTAGCACTTGTTCCGCTTACAGGGATAAGTGCCAGGAGGGAGATCAGTGGGGAGGGATGGGGGGGACGAATGGACAAGGGAGTTGCGTAGGGAGCGATCCTTTTTCCTTTTTTAAAAAGGATCCTGTCTTCCTTTTTTAAAGAAAGGGGCTTCCCTTCCTCCACTATCAACTCTGCTCTTAAACGCATCTCCCCCATTTCACGTACATCTGCTCTCACTCCATCCTCCCACCACCCCACTAGGAATAGGGTTCCCCTGGTCCTCACTTACCACCCCACCAGTCTCCGGGTCCAACATATTATTCTCCGTAACTTCCGCCACCTCCAATGGGATCCCACCACTAAGCACATCTTTCCCTCCCACCCTCTCTCTGCATGCCGCAGGGATCGCTCCCTACGCAACTCCCTTGTCCATTCGTCCCCCCCATCCCTCCCCACTGATCTCCCTCCTGGCACTTATCCCTGTAAGCTGAACAAGTGCTACACATGCCCTTACACTTCCTCCCTTACCACCATTCAGGGCC
Source organism: Mobula birostris (assembly GCF_030028105.1). Taxonomy (NCBI): domain Eukaryota; kingdom Metazoa; phylum Chordata; class Chondrichthyes; order Myliobatiformes; family Myliobatidae; genus Mobula; species Mobula birostris. Next base: position 207,174,255 of record NC_092372.1, read on the forward strand.
CCAGACAGTCCTTCCAGGTGAGGCAACACTTCACCTGTGAGTCGGCTGGGGTGATATACTGCGTCCGGTGCTCCCGATGTGGCCTTTTATATATTGACGAGACCCGACGCAGACTGGGAGACCGCTTTGCTGAACACCTACGCTCTGTCCGCCAGAGAAAGCAGGATCTCCCAGTGGCCACACATTTTAATTCCACATCCCATTCCCATTCTGACATGTCTATCCACGGCCTCCTCTACTGTAAAGGTGAAGCCACACTCAGGTTGGAGGAACAACACCTTATATTCCGTCTGGGTAGCCTCCAACCTGATGGCATGAACATCGACTTCTCTAACTTTCGCTAGGCCCCACCTCCCCCTCGTACCCCATCTGTTACTTATTTTTATGCACACATTCTTTCTCTCACTCTCCTTTTTCTCCCTCTGTCCCTCTGACTATACCTCTTGCCCATCCTCTGGGTCCCCCCCCCGTCTTTCTTCCCAGACCTCCTGTCCCATGATCCTCTCGTATCCCTTTTGCCTATCACCTGTCCAGCTCTTGGCTCTATCCCTCCCCCTCCTGTCTTCTCCTATCATTTTGGATCTCCCCCTCCCCCTCCAACTTTCAAATCCCTTACTCACTCTTCCTTCAGTTAGTCCTGACGAAGGGTCTCGGCCTGAAACGTCGACTGCACCTCTTCCTAGAGATGCTGCCTGGCCTGCTGCGTTCACCAGCAACTTTTATGTGTGTTGATCAAAAAACACTTGATGCCCAAATTACTGAAGCCGAAATTCATAAAGCTATTTTTTCAATGCAGTCTGGTAAGGCCCCTGGACCTGATGGCTATCCTGTAGAATTTTATTAAAAATATCGAAAATTGCTTTCTTCATATATGTTGGAAATGTTTAAGGATTCTTTTTGTAAGAGGTGATTTACCCTCTACTTTCTATGAGGCTTCTATTTCTTTCATTCTTAAATAGGATAAAGATCCTACTGACTGTGCCTCATATAGACCTATTTCATTATTGAATTTAGATGCTAAGATTCTGTCAAAGATAATGGCCAATCGGAGAATATTCTGGGTAAGATTATTTTTGAAGATCAAACAGGCTTTATAAAGGGTTGTTATTCTTTCTCAAATGTTTGGAAACTATTTAACGTTATATATTCGTCCTCTTTTAAATCTGCACAATGTGTCGTTTCTTTGGATGCTGAAAAAGTGTTCGACTGAGTTGAATGGAAATATTTATTTAATGTTTTGGAGAAATTTGGCTTTGGTGTTAATTTTAATAATTGGATTAGAATGATATACAAAGCTCCTATTGCTACTGTTGTTACTAACAACTGCAGGTCTCCTTTTTTTCAGCTTTCATGGGGGACAAGACAAGGTTGTCCGTTAAGTCCTTTGTTATTTAATCTAATATTAGAACCCCTTGCTATTGCTGTTTGTGAAGCTAAAAATATTCATAGGATTTTTGTAAATGAGACCATTCATAAGATTTCTCTTCACGCTGACGATTTATTGGTTTATATATCTAATCCCGAAGAATCTATTCCTGCCTTGCTAAAATTATTCAATGAATTTGGAGATTTTTCAGGATATAAAATAAAATTTAATAGAAGTGAATTGTTTCCTTTAAATGAATCTGTCTCTATATATGATAATACTCCTTTTAAAGTCATGGATTCTTTAGATATTTAGGTGTTATAATTACTAAAAAATATAAGGATCTTTATAAAGCCAATTTCGTTCCCTTGGTAGACACTATGAAGTATTTATTTAGTAGATGGAGTCCACTTACATTTTCACTTGTCAGTCGTATCCATGTAGTTAAAATGATGATTTTACCAAAATTTTTATATTTGTTTCAGAATATCCCTGGTTTGTTGACTAAGAAGTTTTTTGATTGGATTGATTCTATGGTTTTATCTTTTATTTGGAATAATAATAGACCAAGAATTAGTAAATGTCACTTACAAAAGTTGAAAAAGGATGGAGGTCTTGCTTTGCCTGATTTAAGAATGTATTACTGGGCTGTTAATGTGCGGTACGTGTCCATTTGGTTGTATTGGGTTGATAAGAACGATCGGCCAATTTGGGTAGACCTGGAATTGAAAGCTGTGAAACAGTTTTACTTAACCTCGTTATTGGGAGTTGCTTTACCTATACAATTGGCTAAAGTTGCTAATTTAAACCTATACCCTGTGATTAAGCATTCTTTACAAATTTGGCTCCAGTTCGCAATTTTTTTAATCTTAAAAAATTTAAACTTTGTAGTTTAATTTATTGTAATTACTTTTTTAAGCCTTCTTTGAGTTATCCAATTTTCTTACTTTGGAAAAATAAAGGTATTAACTCTTTTTTGGATTTATTTAAAGAAGATTGATGTCTTTTGAACAATTAGTTGATAAATATTCTCTTTCATACACTTTTTACAATACCTTCAAGTTAGACATTCCTTACAAAAATATTTAAGTAATTTTCCTTATATATTGGAGGCTGACCTGTTAGATATCATTATGAGTATGAACCCTTCGATGAAGGGTTCTATTGGAAGAATTTATAATTTATTACAATGGGATAAGTGTCCTTTATTTAAGACTAAACAAGTTTGGGAAAAGGAACTCAATTTGACTTTTATGACGGAGGATTGGATGCGAATTCTGAAGCTAGTTAACTCTTCGATCTGTGCTAGTCATTCACTGATGCAATTTAAAATTGTACATTGTTACCATCTGATGAAGGAGAGACTGTCTAAAATATTTACTAATGTTGATAGTTATTGTAATAGATGTAAAACTGAGACAGCTTCACTGACACACGTGTTTTGGTCTTGTTCTATACTGGAACAGTCTGGAAGTCAATTTTTTCGACAATTTCTAAAGCACTTAAAATTAATTTACAGCCTAACAAATTAACTGTGCTTTTTGGAATAATTCCTCAAAATATCCGTGGTATCTCTGTGCCTGACCAACATGTTATTGCATTTGTTACATTGATAGCTAGGAGGGCCATTTTGTTGAAGTGGAAGGATACATCAGCTCCCACTTTGTCACAATGGTTCTCTCAAGTGATGCTATGTCTTAGTTTGGAGAAAATTAGAAGTCGAACCTTTGAACCTTTATTTGATTTTGAGAAAAGATGGGGTCCATTTGCTCGTTATTATAATTTGAGTTAATTGATAGATTTTCTCCATGATCTAATTGTAAATTTCTGGTATTTTTTTTCTTGCTGGCGGTTTGATGTTTATCTTTAGAAGCTTTTTTTATGACGCATGGCTCCGGGATTGTACACATAATGGGTCCCCCCCCCCCCCCCCCCCCCCGCGCGCACACACACACACACACACACACACACACACACACACACACACACACACACACACACACACTTTTCTGCTTAGTAGGGTTTTTTATTATCACAAATTTTTCAATCTTTAAAATAATGTTTTTTTTTCCCTTGAGACATTGTAAGTGTTACTTACTTCGATGTACTCGTGTTATTTTTGAATAATAATAATAAAAAGATTTAAAAAGAAAGATACTTAAGTTGACAGATACTTTGTTTCCAAGAAACCAAAGCTTTTTTTTTTACCTTGATCAATATTTATTCCTCAATCTACGTCAACTTTAATAATGAATGTATTGTCATTCCACCGCTGTTTATGGTCACATTTCCTTCGTGGCACCAGTGGGAACTCCTGATAGAAAACAGAACAGCACAACACAGTACAGGCCTTCAGCCCACAATGTTGTGCCTACCTTTTAACCAATCCATAATCAATCTAACTCTCCCCATCTACACAGTCCATAGTCTTCAATTTTCTTTCATCCTTGTGCCTATCGAGGAGCTTCAATAATGTCTCTAATGTATTAGTCTCTACCCCTAAGTAGGGTGTTCCAGAACTTGACGCAGCTTGAATAGATATTCTCGGCCATTTCCACCCTCACTCTATCAATACCTCTTTTCATCTTGTTCACCTCTCTCAAGTTTCTTCTCATCCTCCTCCACGCCAAAGAGAAAAGCCCTAGTTTGCTCAGCCTTTCCTCATATAATGATTTCTGATCGTCAGTTCTTGGATACCTTGAACTTTATGAAAATATAAGTACTTCATTTGTGAACGTAATGAATACAAGTAAAAGCACACGTTAATCTGCATTTCTGGGAGGATTTATAGAATTGTTTTATATTTTGTGCAGTTTCTCTATGTAGATTACAGATTTGTAAATCTGTTGTCTTAATGTTGCAGCAAAAGCAACAATGAACACAATGGTGCATTTGAAGCTCTGAGTTTTTAACCTCTATTTAGATATGTTATCACTAAGTAAATCTACAATACTGGATGGTATTGGTTGCTGTGATCACATAGCGCTATACAGCGTGGAAGCAGGTCCTGCTGCCCACCTCATATGCGCTAGCCAGCCAATTTGTCTTCTTGAGCTAGTCCCATATGTTCGATCCTTATCCCTCTAAACCAGCAGTTCCCAACCGGGAACCCACGAACCCCTCAGTCAATGGTAAGGATTCATGGCATAAAGAACACTGGGAACTCCTGATCTAAACCTTTTTCTATCCATGTATGTGTCTGAACATCTTTTAAACATTGTAATTATACCTACCTCTACCACTTCCTCTGGCGGCTAATTCCATATACAGTACCCAGCCCCCTTTGAGTAGAAGAAGTTGTCCCTCAGATCCTCTTATCCCAACTGTCCAAATCTGGCAGGTATTGGTGAGTGAACATCCCATCTCTTGTTTTTCTTTCCCCACACTTGCCCACAATCTACAGACATAAAAGAAAGACAATTGTAATTTTTTATAACTTCTGATCATCAGTGCTTTTGCTGAACTGCAGTGGCATGTTCTCAAAAGCTCACGCTACACAATCAACTCCATTATTGCACTTCTATAAAATGCCTACTGCTTCCTTACATTCAGCACACTTCGACCCCTCTTACGTTGCAACTGCATACTAGTTGCCTCCCCTAAACCGATTGAATATACTGCATATTGCCATATTCCCATGGCCACAGCAAGAAGCTATTCAGCTCATTAAGTCTCTGCCAGTTCTCCGAGCAATCCCATCAGCCCCATTTCTCTGTAACTTTCCCGCTCGTGTTCTCAGCAACCTCTCTGACTCCCTTCAGCATTGCAACTGCTCAGTTATTTTATCCCCTGCAACATCACTTCTCTGTTGAATTTTGAATTTATCCTCCTGTTGCCTTTGTAAAAATAGGTCATCATGTCACCTGATATATATATATATATACACACTACTAAGTTGACTCCAGGTTAAAAGATCAGCCTTGCTCGCCAGGCACATTTACATGTATTAGGAATTTGCTATGGTGTGTTGAATGCGAGATGCAAAATTTAACAATTTTAAGAATAATGAATTATATGAAATAATGTTAGAAGTATGGTAATAGAATGAATGTGTATAGATATTGTACGTAAATACAAGCATATATTTACAATGTAAACAACACTATAAATTGTGGTTTAAAGAGTTTACAGCGCAGTACAGTGACTGAGGTAATAGATAAGGGAGTGAGGTGGGGGCGGGGGGCTAACTAGAATGGTTGATCAGATTAATTGCCTGGGGGGAGAAATACTTCAGATGGCATGATGCTTTTATTTTAATAGCCCTAGCACTTTCTAGAATGGAGCTTTTGGAAAAGGCAGTTTGCTGGGTGGGTAGCGTCCGTGCAGATTTTTTTCCTACCCGCTTCATTGTGCTGGACACACACAAGTCCTGCAGTGTTAGTCAACTTCAGCCAATTACTTTTTTCTGCCGTCCTGATCATTTGCTGTAGTTTTGTTATATTGTGAGAGAACGCTGCACCAACCCAAACATGATGTGGTTGATATGAGGATGCTCACTATGATGGCAGTGTAGAATGGCACGTATAAGACCATAAGATAAAGGAGCAGAATTAGGCCATTTGGCCCATCGAGTTTACTCCGCCATTTCATTATGGCTGATCCCAATTTTCTTCTCAGCCCCAATCTCCTGCCTTCTCCCCATATCCCTTCATGCCCTGAAATTGAGGAAATGTTAGATGATGTTCCTAGAAATCAGTTGTTGTTGTTGTTGAGTGCTGTCATGACGCCCCTACGGATATTGTCGTTGTCCATGGGGTTTCCGTGGCAAGATATGGAAGCAGATTACCAGGCCTTTTGTCCGCGCAGATGCTGGTTGGGACCTGGCCAGATGTGAACTCAGTACCATCCACCTTGAAGTCCAGTGCTGATAGCACAACACCACTGGCCGGCCCACCCGTGTGTTCCATTAACCTACCAACCAATAATGCTTACTGATAGTAAATCGAGTTAAATTAGATCACTGAGCTAGAATTGTGCAACACAAGAACAGGTGCTTTGGCCCACAATGCCTACGCTGAACACAACACCGAATTAAACTGTCTCTTCTGATTTACATCATCCATCTTCCTCCATTCCCTGCACTTACAGTCACTTCTCACTGTAAATCTGCGTGGAATTGTAGGAGATTTGGAATACTTTGGGCATATGGCCTATACACTTAAGCAAAATGCTTTTTTTTGTAGTGGGGGTCAGAAAAAGGAGTGAATTTAGGATCAATTACTGAGACACTTGCCAAGGTGACATGATGCTGAGCTGTCACCTTCCACTAGGGGGAATGGTTACACTGGAAATATGCGGAAGCTTGGGGGGACAGTGCTGACAAGTCTGTGCACAGATGTGACTGGTGCCTTCGCGTTCTATTAGGAGAGCTCGGTTTAGATGTGACAGGTGACTGGTTTCCATTTCTCAAAACAGAAGAACAACACGGTGAAAAAATATAAGTTGCATTTCATGCAAAAATAGCGTTACCTTGTTTCCTTGTAGCTGGATGCTGCATTGCATAACATCTGCTGTTATAATGGAAGAGTTCTTCTTACATAACGGCCTTTGCGCTCTCACAGTTCTTTACAGCAACGATGTAATTACTGTTCCAGTATAGAAAATAAGTAGAAATTGCAAAATATTCAACTCTATTGCTTTCAGTAAGTTGCCAGATTGGTGACTTGTATTACAGCACTGAAGAGTTTTCTATTTGCACTCCACTGTCCTAGTGCAGCTCTTCCTTAAGGTACACAGTTATTAGTTTCATAGAATCAGAAAGATCTGCAGCACAGTACAGCGCCCCTGCAGCCCACTTCTACCATGATGTCTGTCTACACTAATTCAATGTACCCATATCCCTCTACTCCCTTCCTATTTAACTATTTGTCCAAATGCCTTTGAAGTGCTGTAACAGTATCAGCCTCCACCAGCCCCTCGCGCAAGTTGTCCATATATTCACCGCACCTCTGTAAAGGTAACATTTAACTCTCAGATTGGCTTTCTATTTCTCCCCTCCTCTTAAACCAATGCCCTCTAGTTTTGGATACAATAGGGTCCTTCAGGAGCCTCTTAGATAGGTACATGGAGCTTAGAAAAATACAGGCTATGTGCTGGGGAAGTTCTGGGCAGTCTCTAAAGTAGGTTACATGATCGGTACAACATCATGGACTGAAGGGCCTGTAATGTGCTGTAAATATGATCTAAACTCCCCTGCGCTACCAAAAAGATTTCGATTGTCTACCTTATCTATGATTTTGCAAACCTCTACACACTCCTCTCTCAGTCTCCTACATTTCAGTGAGAATAAATCCAGCCCATCCAATTTGTTGTAGCGTGGTTGAAATCACCGGAGAGACAGAGTCACTGGTAGCTACAAAGCAGCTTCTTTATTCGACACAACAAGGTACAGCAGGCATCATACGGACGGAGACACTTCCTACAGAAAGGTCTGCTAGGTCAATGTGGGCTCGATATTTATATGCTAAACACAAAGGCAATCGCTACTTAGACAATGCTTCCTTTTGAAGCTAGATACAAACATCACACCTTCGGATTTCATCCTTTCCTTCGGACGCCAACATGTCTGGATTGGTATCCACAGCCTTTAGTTCAATCCACAATACATTTATTTGGCATTTCCCGTGCTAACATAGAAGACAATTAATATTTATAATGTATAGATAATACTGTCTTCGAAACTACAACATTAGGTCAAACTACCAGAAGCATCTGGTATTCACACCCTTTTAGGAAGCGCATTGTCAAACAGTTAAAATAGAAGTCTGTTGGCCAAAGTCATTTAAGTGTAAACAAATCATCTACCCAAAAAATTCACTCTAACACAATCTTTCCTTATAACCATTGCCCTCCATTCCAAGCAGTATCATGGTGAATCTATGCCGCATTCTTTCCATTGCTACCACTGAGTCTACATCCAGCTGATCTGTGCAAGATCTAAGAATGTGACCAGGGAGGGATTCCATCTCCTCTGTTTGCAGCGCAATGGACAGAATCGTGCTCTAAGAACAGATTTTACCAACATTTTGTACAAGTGCTTACATGATCCTATCCAGATGCAGAATGTCTTCTCGGTATGTCAGTTGCTCTACTCATGACTATAAGAGTGTTGTGGACACAGGTCAGCACATCATGGAAACCACCTTCCCCTCCATGGATTCGGTCGACATTTTTCCCTGCTGCGGTAAAGCGACCGGCATTTTCAAAAATCCCACCCACCTCCCACCTACACATTCCTCTGCTCCTTCCTCCTCCATTGCGCAGAAGATACAAAAGCCTGAAAGCACCTGTCATCAGGCTCAAGGACAGATTTTATCCTCCTGTTGTAAGATTATCGAAGGGTCTTCTCGTTTGATCGAATGGGCATGTGATCCAAAAACCTAGCTTGTTATGGCTTTGCACCTTATTGTCTGTCTGCACTGCACTTTCTCTGTAACCCTAATGCTTTATTCTGCATTTGATTACTCCCCAGCCCCTCGTATCACATTATTGCACTGAAATCGAATGATCTGTATGGATTGCATGCAAACCAAACTTCTTCACTGTACCTCGCTTGGTATGTGTGACCATAATAGAGCATTTTGCCAACTTACTGACTAAGCAAACCACGACTAATTCATAGACCATTAAGATATTTAATATCCATTCTTGGGATCTGGAAGCTGCCTGTAAGGGCAGCACTCATTGTCCCTAATTTCCATTTTCAAGTTGGTGGTGATCCATCTTCCTGAACTTCTGCGGTCCTTTCAGGAAGGTGTTGCCACAATGCAGTTCCAGGATTCAGCAACGGCAAAGCATTTCTAAGTAAGGATTCTGAGAAACTGCATTGCATTTGTTCACTTTAGCCAAGACGAATCAGTTGGAGTTGGTAATGGCTTGGCAATTTTATGACGTAAATATTACCTGCTGCTTATCAGACCATGAAATTTACACTGAGTGTTGCCACGAGAAAGCTGCATCCATCATCAAGGACCCCCACCATCCTGGCCATGACTTTTTTCCCAACTACCATCGTTGGGCAGGAGCTACAGGAGCCTTAGGTCTCACACTCCCAGTTTCAAGAACAGTTATTACCCTACAGCCATTGGGCTCCTGAGTCAGCGTGGATAACTTACTTCACTTAGATTCCACAAACTACTGACTCACTTTCAAGCACAATATCACTCATATTCTTTCTTTTTTTTATTTGCACAGTTTGTCTTCTTTTGCACTTTGGTTATTTGCCAGTCTTTGTTTATGCATGGTTTTTCATAAATTCTATTGTATTTCTTTATTTTCCTGTAAATGCCTGTAAGAAAATAAATCTTAAGGTAGTATATGGTGATATACATGTTCAAAGTTGGAAGTTCAAAGTAAATTTATTATCAAAGTACATACAGTATATGTCACCATGTGAAAACTTAAGATTTATTTTCTTGTGGGCATTCACAGTAAATACAAGCAACACCATAGAATCAACGAAAGACTACCCCTAACAGGACAGACAAACAATCAGTGTGCAAAAGACAGCAACCTGTGCAAATACAAAAAGAAAAAAATGAACACTAATAATAATAAATAAATAAGCAATAAATGTTGTGAACATCAGATGAAGAGTCATTGAAAGTGAGTCCATAGGTTGTGGGAACAGTTCATTGAAGGGTCGAGTGAAGTAGAGTGATATTATCCCCTCTGGTTCAAGAGCCTGATGGCTGAGGGTTAATAACTGTTCCTGAACCTGGTGGTGTGGGCCCTGAGGCTTCTGTACCTTCTTCCTGATGGCAGCAGTGAGAAGAAAGCATGGCCTGGATGGTTGTGGACCTTGATGATGGGTGCTGCTTTCATGTGACAGTACTCCATGCAGATGTGCTCAGTGATGGGAAGGGCTTTATCAGTGGTGGAATGGGTAGCATCCACTACATTTTATAGGCTTTTCCATTCAAGAACATTGGTGTTTCCATACCAGGCCCTGATGCAACCATTCAAAATACTCTCCACCACACATCTATAGAAGTTTCTCAAAGTTTTCGATGACATGCCAAATCTTCCCAAATTTCTAAGGAAGTAGAGGCTGTACCGTGCTTTCTTTGTAATGGCACCTGTGTGCTGGATCCTGGACAGATCCTCTGAAATGATAACAGTGAGGAATTTAAAGTTGCTGACCCTCTCCACTTCTGATCGCCTGATAAGGACTGGCTCATACACCTCTGGTTTCCTCCTTTTAAAGTCAATAATCAGCTCCTTGGTCTTGCTGACATTGAGTGAGATGTTGTTGTGGCACCACTCAACCAGGTTTTCAAACTCCCTCCCTCATGCTGATTCGTCACCACCTTTGATTTGGCCAATGACAGTGAGTTTAAATATATATTTCTGTAATAAATTTACCTTGACTTTGAATGTTATCTGGATCTTGCACTATACTTGTTCGGTTGAGGTGTTGCAAATGGAATTAAGTACAGTGGATTCCTGTTAATTGGGACACTTCAGGACCAGTACATTTTGGCCCAATTAGCTGAAGTTCAATGAAAATAGTTAAAAGGTATAAAAAAGATAAACTATAACTGAGTAACAATTTATGTATTTAAATGAAATACAGAACAAGTTATAGCTGTGCCAATACCTCTACAGTATTATAAAGCCGTATTAGTTCCGTATTGATGGACGAATTCATCTGCTGTTTTCTTTGAACAAAATTAGTACAGGCACCTAGTGCAGATAATGGACTTACTTCATACCGATTTCTTTAGAAGACTGCATCTTCCAAATATTCATTTTCATTGTAACAGTCAAGATGAATGTCAATACCTTTGTGTTTCCTAACTTGTTGAATTAGTGAAATCATTTCATTTTCACTTCCGGCCATTCCAGAGCTTAATGCTTGAATCCACAGTGAGCAAAACAGTGCTGAATTCAGAATCAGAATCAGGTTTATTATCAGGGGCATGTGTTGCGAAATTTGTTAGCTTGGCAGCAGCGGTTCGATGCAATACATAATATAGAAGGAAAAAAACACAAAATAATAATACATAAATCAATTACAGTATATGTATATTGAATGGATTAAAATCATGCAAAAAGCAAAAACAATATATATTTAAAAAGTGAGGTAGTGTCCAAGGGTTCAATGTCCATTTAGAAATCGGATGGCAGAGGGGAAGAAGCTGTTCCTGAATCGCTGAGTGTGTGTCTTCAGGCTTCTGTACCTCCTACCTGATGGTAACAGTGAGAAAAGGGCATGTGTTGGGTGCTGGAGGTCCTTAATAATGGACACTGCCTTACTGAGACACTGCTCCTTGAAGGTGTCCTGGGTACTTTGTATGCTAGTACTTAAGGTGGAGCCGACTAAATTTACAACCCTCTGCAGCTTCTTTTGGTCCTGTGCAGTAGCTCCCCCATACCAGACAGTGATGCAGAATTGTTTTGCTACTTATTCCTTTCTAGCCATCAGTAACAAAAATCACTGCTTTTTGAACAGAAAAGCACACAACTGATGCTATTTAAGAGCAGTTTACTCTAAACACAGTGTGGTGTTTAACAGCTGCACAAGTGCACGCAACTGACACTAGTTAGAAACTGTTCAGCAGCAGTCTCCTGCTGTAATTAGACAATAGGTGCAGGAGTAGGCCATTTGGCCCTTTGAGCCAGCACCACCATTCACTGTGATAATGGCTGATCATCCACAATCAGTATCCAGTTCCTGCCTTATCCCCATAACCTTTGATTCCGCTATCTTTAAGAGCTCCATCCATCTCTTCCTTGAAAGCATCCAGAGACTTGGCCTCCACAGCCTTCTGGGGCAGAGCATTCCATATACCCACCACTCTCTGGGTGAAAAAGTTTTTCCTCAACTCCGTTCTAAATGGCCTACCCCTAATTCTTAAACGGTGGCCTCTGGTTCTGGACTCACCCATCAGCGGGAATATGCTTCCTGCCTGCAGCGTGTCCAATCCATTAATAAGCTTATATGTTTCAATAAGATCCCCTCTCAGCCTTCTAAATTCCAGAGTATACAAGTCCAGTCGCTCCAATCTTTCGACATATGACAGTCCCGCCATCCTGGGAATTAACCTTGTGAACCTACGCTGCACTCCCTCAATAGCAAGAATGTCCTTCCTCAAATTTGGAGACCAAAACTGCACACAGTACTCCAGGTGTGGTCTCACCAGGGCCCTGTACAGCTGCAGAAGGACCTCTTTGCCCTTATACTCAATTCCCCTTGTTATGAAGGCCAGCATGCCATTAGCTTTCTTCACTGCCTGCTGTACTTGCATGCTTGCTTTCAGTGACTGATGTACAAGGACACCTTGTGGCATCGTGTCCCAAACAACGGAAGGGAATCCCAGCTATTTTCTCAATTTAGTTTTTGTTTTTTAAAAGTTGTCCCAAATAAACAGCACCCCCCCCCCCTCCCCCCCCCGGCAATTAACCGATGGCCCAATTAACTGGAGTCCACTGTATTGTGCAATCATCAGCAAGGCCATAACCAAATACTTCCTTCAAGCATGTTGGCAGTGTTGGTGCTATTCCTTTAATACGGATTCACTTCTACCAGAAGTAAAAATGGAAAATGCCACCAGCACTCAGCAGGTCATCTACAGTTTTCTTTGTTTAAATTGTTGCCAAGTTTCCTTGATGTTGCACAACGATTAAATGTTGCCTTGACGTCAAAGGTAGTCACTCTTAGCTCAATTGCAGGATGTTATGGTGGATTATTGTAATTATAGTGAAGTTCAACAACTCATCACAGTTTTTGTAACAAAAAAGAAAATAAATGAATGGCAGTCGTACTATATGGGAGAAAAGCCTTTTTACATTAAGATTTTGTGCTTATGGCTTGGGTGATAAATTGGATATGAAAAGATATGAAGAGTTAAATGAGTGATCCATTACAAATGGTCCCCTGCTCGCACTGTGCAAGATGACAAATACATTCATGAAGATACATGGAGCACTTGAGGTTTTATCTCATTACAATGATGCAATGCAAATTTAAATTCTTGATGTACATCCCAAGCCTTTAATGCTGCCAAATAGCATAAGAAAAATGTGAATTTTCTGCAAAGGTAGGTTACATAATTGAGAAAATGGTTTCATCAAGGCTTCTCATCATTCCAGCAAATCTCAGGAGCCATTTCAAAGGATATTAATATATCACCTGTTGCCTGCAAAAATAGTTTGCAACTATATCAGGACAAACACCTTCAATACGTGCTACTTAAATTTCCTTGATCATTGTGGTCTGAGCAGTGATACACCCAAGAGGATGAGCTCACACAAAGATAAGCAGCATTATTGATAGTTAAACCTTTTCTTTCAGTAAACCTTGCTGATACTCAGTAAGATTATCAATGTCTGAAGAGAAGTTATGCTCGTTTAATTCAGATTGAGCCCCATTGTTACTTGGAGGCTGCTTATCCTCAGCCTGTTATAATTTTCTAAGAATTTCAACCTTTGTGTTTTTCGCTTGTCTGTCCTTTGTCTATTAGTTGATTGAGACAGTGTCTGTCCCTATATCATTTTTTCTTTGATCCAAATGACAGATGCAAATTTTCACATGACCCTAGGTGATGGAAGGGTTATTCCAACAGCAATGAAGCTTAATAGGAGTTTTAATGGAGGCCCCTAAATTTCTAAGCTTTTCAAAAGACTGACTGAGAAGAAACTGTTTCTACTAAATAACAGGTCAGTATTTATGGGATGCAAATTTGAGATGATTTGCCAAAAAGGCAGGTAAAAAACTAGGAAAATTATATTAATTGGTAAATTGTTGTGATCTGAAATGCTTTGCCCTAAATCCTGCTATAGGCAGATTTTTCAGCAGCAACAAGAAAGGGTAAAGTCTGGCAGAGTGGTAGTGATAGGAAGCTTGATCGGGGGACCGACAGCAGATTCTGTGACCATGAAAGAGAAGCCAAGATGTTGTGCTTGTCCCAGCTGCTAGGGTCCAGGATGTCTCAGAGCGGCTGCAGGAGATTCTCAAGAGGGAGGGTGAACATCCAGAAGTTGTGGTGCACATTGGCACCAATGACATAGATAGGAAGGAGGAGGGGTCCTGCACAGTTAGTATAGGGAGTTAGGGAAAAGCAGGACTTTAAATCAGCAGTAGCAGAACACTGAATTTGCAATGGCCATAGGATTGACTCCAACAGCACAAAACTACTGTGCTGCACCAACAGCTTTTGAGACCGCCTGGTAAAGGAATAAAACTAGAGGAGTAATATTTTAACAAAGATGAAGGTCTCGCTCTAAGTAAGAACTGGAATTTGATTGTAAGTAAGGTGGGGGAACAGAAACCTGATTGAATGAGGACTAACCAATCAGGAGGGACAAACTACAGTGGGGGGGGGGCATAAATAATGCTGGACTAGACATGCCCAAGCATCATCCCTGATGAAGATGGCAGAGTTTGTCATCGAAGCAACTGTTATAATAGATAACTGTACCCGGCTGGAAGCCCAAGAAGAGTTTATTCGACTGTCTCATTACTTTTTCCTTTTTTCTGTCTTTTTGCACTACTTATTTAAAGTTTATTAAATATATATATATATGTATTCAATGTAACTTAGTTTTTATTTTTATGTTTTATGTACTGCCATACAACAATAAATTTCATAGCATATTCCAGTGATATTAAACCTGATTCTGATATCATATTACCTTGGCTTGTTGTGCCTCTGATAGGTTCTTGATTAGTCCTGCTTCAAAGATTATGGGGAGAAAGCAGGAGAATGGGGTTGAGAGGGATAATAAATCAGTCATGATGGAATGGCGAAGCAGCCTGGATGGGTCAGGTGACCTAATTCTGCTTCTATGTCTTATGGTCTTAACTTACTTTAATTTTTTTCATAGAATCATATAACAGAAAAAGGCCATTCATCTCACCGAGTCCTTACCAGTCATTGTACCTACCTATGTTTCTTCCATGTACCCACATTAAGTCTGTGGCCTTCTACGCCTTATGCTTCTCTGGGTGCTTCTCAGATGTTGTGAGATCTACTGCCTCCATATTTCTTCAGGCTCAAAGGATCCTCTGTGTAAGAAAATTCTCCTTCAGGTCCCTTATAAGCCAACTATCTCCCATCTTAAATCTGTTCCCACTTAGACACTCCACCATGGGAAAAAAAAATTCTGTTTCTATCTATCCTACACATCCCCCTTTGTAATTCTGTGTACTTGTATCAGCCATTGCATAGCTTCCTTCACTCCAAGGAGGTTAAACCCAGCCTATCCAAACTGCTCCTATTACTCCAGGTAATGTCATAGTGAATCTCCTCTACATGCTCTCTATCTTTCCTATAGTACAGCAACCAGAACTGCACACAGAACTTAGTATTTAACCAAATCAGTGTTTTTAAAAGTTGCAATGTAACATTCCAGCTTATACTCTTTGTGGCCATTTGATTAGGTATATCCTGTACCTGATTGTATATTTATGGTCCTCTGCTGCAACAGCCCATCCATTTCAAGGCTCGATATGTTGTGTGTTCAGAGATGCTCTTCTGCATGTCATTGGTGTAACAAGTGGTGGTTTGAGTTATTGTTGCCTTCCTGTCAGAATGAATCAGTCTGGCTATTCTCCTCTGACCTCTATCATTAATGAGGTATTTTAACCTACAGAACTGCTCACTATATACATTTTTTGTTTTTCTCTGTAGACTCTATAAACTATTGTGCATGAGAATCCCAGGAGATCAGCAATTTTTGAGATACTCAAAGCACCCCATCTGGCACCAGCAATCATTCCACAGTCCAGGTCACTTAGATCACATTTCTTCCCCATTCTGATGTTTGGTCTGAGCAGCAACTGAACCTCTTGACCATGTCTGCATGCTTTTATACGTTGAGTTGCTGCCACATAATTGGCTGATTAGATATTTGCATTAATAAACAGGTGTACCTAATAAAGTGGCTACTGAGTTTATATTCTATACCATGGCCAATGAAGGGCAGCATCCCATTTGCTTTTTTCACCATGTGGACGTTTACCCATCTGCCTTCATCAACTCTCCAGAGGGCACTATTGTTTAGTTGGTATGTGCCAAATGGATCAGTTTTGGATAACTGGATTGCATTAATTGCTTTATATATGGGCAACGCACACCTGGGATTTTTTTTTCCCATACGGTCTTTTGGATAGATACTGTACTGAGGGATGGCTAGAGGTGTGGCCTGTTGTGGAGCAAACTTGTACCTGGGACGTTGTCAGCATGCACTCGTGGGGTTAATGATTACAGGGAGAAGGCAGGAGAGTGCGGTTAATAAAAATAATCATGACTGAATGGTGGAACAGACTTGATGGGCTGAATGGTCTGACTTTACTCCTTTTATTACATAGTATTATGAATTGGTCTCCATTATTGTTGATGATGGGGATGTCGTTAGAGTCTCCTCCTGGTAACAGTCCAAACTGGTAATCTACATGGAGCTCATGGGCTCACAGCCTGGAGTCAGAGTTGTAGAACACCGAATTCAGGCGGACCATCATTCACTCAATTACAGGGGACTTTCTTTAGCTAGAAGCCGGAACATACTGCCACAGCAGCTGTGGAGGCCAGTTCATTGGGTATATTTAAAGCGGAGGTTGATAGATTCATGATTAGTCTGGGTGTCAAAGGTTACAGTGAGAAGGCAGGAGAATGAGGTTGTGAGGGAAACTAAATTGGCCGTAATGGATTGGTGGAGTAGACTCGATGGGCCGAATGGCCTAGTTCTGCTCCTGTTGTTTGTCTTATGGTACTTACACTAACCCTTCATTAATACTTTTTTAATTCTCTCAAATTCTCATCAACTGACCCCAGATTCTACCACGTACCTGCACACAAGGGCTAAGTGCCCCAGATTCTACCATGTACCTGCACATAAGGGGTAACAGGCATTGGCCAATTAACCTACTAACCCATATGGCTTTGGTTTGAGAGGGGCAAATACAGTGCACCCAGGAAACCCACGCATTCACAGGGAGGACGTGCATGCTCGACGCCGACCGTACCCATGGTCAGGATTGAACACTGGTTGTTGGAGCTGTAAGGCAGCAGCTCTGTGAGCCTGTAACACTGAATGGCCTCTTCCGCTAGCGTAACCACTGTGTGTGTCAGGCACTCCTCATGCCATACTCATTGAAATGACAAAATAATTGTTGTGCCTTCCTCCTCCTTGCATTGTGTTACCGCAGAGCCCTGAGTTGTGGACACAGAGTATATCATAGAAAGCAGCCTCCCCTCTATGGACTCTGTCTGTACTGCTTGCTATACTGCAGTAAGGCATTCGGTATAATCAAAGACCCCAACCTCCCAGGACATTCTCTCTTCTTCCCTCTCTCACCAGATAGAAGATACAAAAGCCTAAAAACACGTACCACCAGGCACAAAGACACCTTCTATCCCACTGTTTTCAGATTCTTGAATGACCTCTTATATGATAAGATAGACTCCTGACCTCACAATCTACCACATTACGATCTTGCATTTTATCATTTACCTTCACTTCATTTTTTGGTAGCTTTGTTATTGTTATTGTTTTACCTTATTCTATTGTGTAATGATTTGATTTGGACACAGCATGCAAGACTAACTTTTCACTGCATTTTGGTACATGTGGCAATAATAAACTGTGGGGAAAAAATAAACCACGTGCCAGCAAAATGTAGTCGGTCACCCATCTGGCGTAATTTACGTATTACTATTTAATCCATCTGGTATAATTTACATATTTAATTATTTATGGTTTTATATTACTATATTTATACTCTATTCTTGGTTGGTGCAACTGTAACGAAACCCAATTTACCTCGGGATCAATAAAGTATATCTATCTATCTATAGTAAATATAAGGCTGCCGATGCTGGGATCTGGAGCAACAGATCCTGGCAATCTGCTGCAGGAACTCAGCAGGTCGAGCAGCATTTGTGAAGGGGGAATCATCTGTGAATGTTTTGGATCAAAATCCCTGTATCAGGGCTGAGATTGGAGGAGAGGAAATAGCCAATGTAAAAAGTGAAATGGCGATGGTGAAGCAGGGGCCAGTTGGTGATTGGTGGACTGAGGAAGGGTGTGAAGGATGATGGGAAGAAGGTACAGGTAGGTGAGGGGGACCGGTGTGGTTCAGAGACAGGCAGACAAAAGAAGGGCAAATGTGGCTAGGTCAGAGGAAAGGATGAAGGTGGAGAAAGGAAGGGTGTTAAAAAGGAACACAATGTCTACAGGAGTAAATGGGAAGTGGGCAAATATGGTGGGTAAATTTTATGGAAAGTAAGGTAGCATAGTGGTTAGCATAACACAATGCCAAGGAAATAGGTTCAATTCTGCCGCTGTTTGTAAGGAGTTTTACGTTCTCCCCGTGACTGCGTGGGTTTCCTCTGGGTGCTCCAGTTTCCTCCCACATCCCATGAGATGTACAGGTTAGTTGCATAGGTGTAACTGGGTGGTGATTCCTCACTAGGCCAGAAGGGTCTGTAACTGTGCTATATATCGAAATAAAATTTAATAAAAACATTGGAGCCTTCTGTGTCCTTGGCTGGACCTACCTGCGGTTTCCCGCATGTGAAGCCTAGTTTTTGTTTGTCTTCGGTCCTCCGTTTACTCTTGTGCAGGGCTAGCAGTTTGTACAGCCCTGTTCTCAGTGCTTAAAGAAATAAATTAGTAACTTGTGGAGCTGTGCCCAGGCTTTGCAGCTGGCTTCTCTGCACCAGTGAACTGCAGGGCTGTTGCAGAAATTTGCAAACACTAACTCCATATATTGGCAGGTGAAATTGGCAGATCTCGATGACTTTAATCAGCCTTTCCTTTTCATTTGTTCTTGGGATCTGAATACCTGAATTTTATTAATTGGACATTCCTTAGTGGCCTGAGGACTTTGGCTACAAATGCTTCCTGGATCTGTCTCAGTGAATGTAAAAAAAAAGCACCACTTTCAAACATCTGCTGCATTGAGTTTAGTAAGTTCCTTTTTTTGAGTTACTAACAAGAGGTCAGTTATGTTTCGCTTGGGTTGTTTTTCATAAGTATTAACAATTTTGTTGAGAATCTAGGCAGCATCAAGCTTGCGGATGATAGCAAAATTGGTGATGTGGTGGACAGTGAAGAAAATAGTCTCAGGTTATAACACGATCTGGATTATCACTGTAGGACCTGAATTTTAGGGAAAGTTAAATGGTTTAGGACTAGGAGCATAGGAAGATTTCATAAAGGTACACAAAATTATGAGGGGTATAGATAGGGTCAATGTAAGCAGGCTTTGTCAACTGAGGTTAGGTGAGACTAGAACTAGAGGTCATGGGTTAAGGGTGAAAGGTGAATTTTTAAGGGACTATGAAGGGGAGCTTTTCACACAGAGGATGATGAGATTGTGGAATGGGCTGCCAGAAGTAGTGGAGGATGTGGGTCCAATTTCAACATTTAAGAGAGGTTTGGATAGCAACATAGATTGGGGGGGGAGCATAGAGGGCTATGGTCCAGGTGCAGGTCGATGGGGCAGAGTAGAGTAATAGTTCAGCACAGACTAGATGGGCCAAAAGGCCTACTTCTGTGCCGTGGCTTTGACTCTGTCTGGGAAGTTGGGCAAAGGGATGGCAGATGTAATATAACTAAGGCAAATGCAAAGTGATGCATTTTGGGAATCTAAACAAAAGAATGACCTGCACAGTAAGTAACAGGGTTCTGGAGGGTGTTGTCGAGCAGAGACCCAGCATAGAAGTGCATACTTTCCTGAAAGTGGTGACACAGGTGGACAAGGTGGCGAGGAGGGCATTTGTCATGTTTGACTTAATTAGATAGAGGGTTAAGTACAAGAGCTTGGACCTCTTGCTACAGTTGTACAATACATTGGTGAGATCACATGTGGAATATTACTTGTAGATCTGACTCCATGCTCTGGGAAAGATGTGATTAAGCTAGAGAGAATGCAGAAAAGGATGTTGCTGGGACTGGAAGTTTTGATTTATGAGGAAAGACTGGATGAACTGGCACTATTTTCTCTGGAGTGAAGGAAGTAAGGCTAATAAAATTGTGATCAGATGAATTGTCACAATATCATGATAAGAGAGTAAGGGAGTTTAAAACTTATAAGACATAGGTTCAAGGTGAGATTTAAAGGAAACATAAGGGTCAAGTTTTTCTATGCAGTACGTATGGGTATATGTATTGAGCTGGTAGAGAGAAGTGGTAGAGATGGATACAATTCTAAAGTTAAAAGGACATTTGAACAGGTTCAAGTATGGGGTTGGTTTAGAGGGATATGGGACAAATGTAGGAAAATGGAACTAACTCAGGAAGACCCCTAGGTCAGCATGGACGAGTTGGGCAGAGCCATCTGCTCCTGTGATGATTTACTCTGACTCCACAATTCTGTAACAAAGCATGCACTCTCTCGCTCCAAGTCAACCATGTCATATGGGACTTCAGGTTACTCTGGATAGGGGCAGTGGGGCTTGTTATGAGGTTTGAAGTCAAAATCAAATTAAAGTTATTATCAAAGTATATATATATCACTATATACTATCTTTAGATTTGTTTTCTTGCAGGCATTCACAATAGGACAAAGAAATAAAATAGAATCAATAGAAAAACAAACAAAAACAAAGACTGATAAGCAACTAATGTGCAAAAGAGGACAAAGTGTGCAAATATAATTGTTTTTAATTTATTCATTTATGGGATGTGGGCATCACCAGCTAAGCCAGCATTTATTGCCCATCACTCGTTGCCCTGGAGAAGGTGGTGATGAGCTGCCTTCTGGAACCGCTACAGTCCCTGAGGTGTAGGTACACCCACAGTGCTGTTAGGGAGGGAATTCCATGATTTTTACCCAGTGACAATGAAGGAACGGCAATATGTTTCCCAAGTCAGGCTGTTCTCGTCCTTCTAGATGGTAGTGGTTGTGGGTCTGGAAGGAGCTGCCTTAGGAACTTTGGTCTGTTGTTGCAGTGCACCTTGTCGATAGTACACCTGCTGCAACTGTTTGTTGATGGTGGAGGGATTGGATGCTTGTGGAAGGGGTACCAATCAAGTTGGCTGCCTTGTTCTGGATGGTGTCAAGCTTCTTGAGTGTTGATGGAGCTGCACTCATCCAGGCGATTGGCGAGTATTCCATTACACTCATGACTTGAGCCTTGTAGTGGGCAGGTAATAATAAATAAGTAAATAATACTGAGACCATGAGTTCGAAGTGACTCACTTGAAAGTGAATCCATAGGTTGTGGATTCAGTCCATTATTGAGGTGAGTGAGGTTATCCATGCTGGTTCAAGAGCCTGATGGTTGAGGGATCCATCAATAGTCAAGAATTCATCAGTTACTCCTAGATATTATGCTTTTATAGAACTGTATTTTTGTAGCTACTTTGATGGCCACAGGAAGTTCCAAACGACCTTACAGTTCAAAAGCTTTTCGCTCTCCTCTGCTGCAGTACAGCAGGAAATGTTAGCAGCTAATTTCTACACAGAATGCCCCCAGAAACGCTAATGTAACCATCTCCTGGTAACATATACATGGCTGAACAAGCTACAATAAAATATTTGCAATTGAAATAATACTAAAATGATAATATGTTACTGTTTCTTCAGAATTAATGCAAGGCTTGGATTTAACATGATCAGCTCTGAGTTGTTTAAAATGGTTATCTCGCTACTTTATAAAATCTATAGAGAAATGAATCTGCCTGTCAAACATGTACGGAATTCACTCTAAAGCCTGTCATCAATTTTAATTATCTTCCAGTATGGTTGGACCAGCTGTGACCTTCCAAGTTGATGTCAATGGTCGAAACCTGTCAACGGCTGATGTAGTGGACATCGCAGGTAGGAATATTGCTTTTAGTCTATGTAAAGAGCCACCCACCCAACCCCATTACCAAGAGTTAAACACACGCAGGTAAATTGACATTTAATGGAATAGACAGTCGAGAGGCTGGTGCCACAGATGGGGAAATTGAAGTGTAGCGTTGCTGAGTCAATTAATACAGCAGTGACTTCATTGTTTGCAGAAGAGATGGATTTGAATTAAGAGAGTAGATGTGGCACAGAATAGTGAAATCTCTGCATGTGTTGTGCTCAGAGCAAAATTAGAAACAGAACTTGAAGATGATTGTAAGCAGACAATAAGGTCATGTAGTTCATCTCTGGTAACTAGATTGCTGATTGTGGTATCTGAATGAGCAACACCTACCTCAAACTGAAATCTGATGATCAGGGAGCAATGCTTTCCTGGAGACAGTCCCTGTGAAGTTGCTGGGAGTGACAAGTTGCCTGGGATGGAGGTGTTGAACTAGCTGTGATTTTATTCATGAATGCTGAACCATAAATATAAAATGTGTGTTGCAAATGGATCCTCTGAAAGTAGGAATAATTTTTCTTTTGTGGTTTATATTGGAGAGCTGTCACGGCTTTGTTGGATGTGGGTTGTCAGCATTGGGAGATCGCAAACATTTTGAAAAATGAAGAAGCAGCAATATTACTGATCCATCTGAACCCATCTGGGGTTAGAGACATTAATGGCTGCTGGGACGTTCTCAGAATCTGGCCAGCGCTTCCTTTTATCATTTCTCATAAAGTCTGTAAGGTCTGGTTGAAAATAAAGTCCATAGCCTTTCCTGTTTCTTGTCTATTGTTGGAGCTAATACAACTTTACTTCTCCTTCCCTAAACTATTCAGTGTCTTACGTCTGTAGAGTTCCATCTTCAATTTTGGCCTTTATTTTCTAATGCTCACACCTGCTTGAAGCTTTTCATCAATTCAAAAAGTAGGTAATCTCAGCTATTTTTCATCGGAATCGGATGTTTTTGAATGATTCAATTATTTTGAAACAGAAATATTGAATTGTAATAGTACAGAAGGAGGCCTATTATCTCATCCAGTCTGTGGCCGCACCCATTCTGTTATCCCTTTCCCTTAGCCCTGCAAGATGACTAACCCTCAATTCCTTCCTGAGATTTGTTTGATTCTACCTTCATCACAGCAGCTTCTGTCCTGGCATTATCACATTATTGAATGTCCCCTAGTGTGATGAGATGGACTCTTGACCTCATAATTTACATTGTTTTGGCCTTATGCCTTTTTGTCCGCACTTCCTTGGTAGCTGCAACTCTTTATTCTGCATTTTCTTATTGCCTCACTTATACTCTGTCAATGCACCAATGTGATTAAATGATATATATGGGCTGAATGCAAAATAAACATTTTCACTGTACCTTGGTATGTGTGGCATTGATAGAGAAATAGTAAATAACCCCAAAGATATTAGTAATAGGCATTGCACCCACTGTGTAGAGAAGGTTTGGTCTCCTGGGTTACAGTATTGCTATCTTTTGTCTAGAATCTTAAATCTGTACCCTGCTTCTCAAAGATCTGTATGAACAGTTTGCAAGGCATGTGTCTTGACACATGCGACAATAATACACTAATTCCAATCCAATTATAAAGAGAAAGCTTTGCTTTCTCACAACATCATTCATGATCTCTTCATCTCTATCAAATTTCCTCTTCATTTTCCATCCTGTAAACAGAAGAACTACAAACCTCCAGCATAACCATTTGCTAGAGTTTTGCTAGTTCACTTAATCTAATACTACATCTTTCTGTTTGTACTCTTTACAATACTCTAGTGACATTGAGAACATGGGAAAACTTGCTTTCTAGCTCATCAACTAAATCATTTGCAAGTCATGTTCAGAGTTGTAGCCCCAATACAGATGCTTACAGGGCAATCATAACCTCATTCCAAAAGTAAAACATGCCAACAAAGGAAGTCTGATATATAAACAGTCAATATGAGAAACACTCAGCAGGTCAGGCAGCATCTGTGGAGAAAGAACCTTTGTCAGTGTCTCAGGCTGTGCTGATCTAAGATTCTGTATTTGTTTCGGTAGTCTTTAGCCATAGGGTGGTGAATTTGTTGCCACAGGTAGCTGTGGAGGCCAGGTCGCTGGGTGTATTTAAGGCAGAGATTGATAGGTTCTTGATTGGGCATGGTATCAAAGGTTACGGGGAGAAGGCTGGGAACTGGGGTTGAGGAGGAGAAGAAAAAAGGATCAGCCATGATTGAATGGCGGAGTAGATGCGATGTGCCACATGGCCTGATTCTGCTCCCATGTCTTATGGTCTTATAGTTTGAGTTGAATCTGCGTTCTCCCCCCCCCCACCCCCCAGACCATTCTGTTTACTTTCTACCTCTTGCTACACAGCCAGTTTCCAAACTAGATCAGTGAATCATCTTTAGCTCTGTAAAGTTCTGCCTTTGTTAACAAGCTTCATTAAAGTATCTTTATCAAACTAAAGTTTGCTCTGTGCACTTCCTTAGTAATTTCCTCAAAAAATGTAACTGTGTTTGTCAGATATCTTCACAAATTCACGCTGCCTTTGTGTGTGACGGAGGATTTTCAAGGTCACTCCATTTGTAATTGTGAGCTGTAGAAAGCTGCCTTCAACAAATGTTAAACTCATTGTACCACCTTCCCTTTCTCAAGAAACTAATCTAAAGGACTGTTTTTCAAATCTCAAGAATTTAAGAAAACCATAGTTCCTCTAAAATCCTAGGATTTAACGTATCACTTCTGAGAATTTACTGCCCTTTGGTTGCAGTATTTTCTTCACTGCGGTTGAGCTATTTAGTTAATTTTAGCAAAATCTGAATTTATATTAGCTTCCTTGAAACAGTTGGTTTCCAAACTTTTCCCTGATATAAAAGTTGGCTGCAAGTAGATGTGTCTGTCATCTTTTCAGTTCCTGTTTGACTTCGTTACATTTTGAGAGTGTCACATTGTTCCTGAACACCATTCTCTTTTTCCTAATATGCACTCTGTGGCCACTTTATTAGGTACACCTGTACATCTGCACATTGATGCAAATATCTAATTAGCCGATCATGTGGCAGCAACTCAAAGCATGTTAGATAAAGGAGGTACTGATAAAGTAGCCAGTGAGTATAAATGTAAGCAATTTTCATGTTGGTTTTTATGCCCATTACTTTCTTTGCAGTCTCCCTTTTTGTAGCACCTACCATCTGCTTAATCATCATGTGCTGCTCTGTGTATCTATGCCAGTTCCTAGGATCTATCTACTGTTTGCTTTTCGTCTGTTTTTTTTCTCTTAGTTTTATGCCGTGCCTTACTTCACCGGTTTCCTTGCTGTTTTCACTTGGCAGGGAGTACATCTGATCATTCTGAGTATAAACTGTTCCTGCATTATATTGTGTCTCCCACTGATCTACTGTGATTTCACCCATTTGCAGATTGGTCTAATTTACTGCAGGGCAGTGTCTGTCTCACCGCACACAGGTGGAGGCTGCCCATGGTAAAATAACAAGTTTTTAATGGTGTCTAGATCTTAGCTCTTTTACACTTCTACCTTTTGAGCAGTTTGCTGAGGTCAATAATTTTATGATTGCTATCAAATGAATATTCAAACACTTTAGGCTTTTAACTAGACTTTTATCTCGAGGCTGATGCAATAGGGGACATTTAAAAGGTGACTGCCCGGTAGCTCAGGCATCCGCCAACATGAGTTGCTTGTCATAGCACGTGACCAGCCTCTCAGACAAACTTGACCCACTGCAGTCTGGCTTCTGCTGAAACTGATCTCTGGGGGACACCATTTCCCTGGCCCACACTCATCTCTGGGGCATAAGAACAGTAAAAACACCTATGTTAAACCATTGTTTATAGCTGACAGCTCTTACTGAGGTACATGGATGTAAGGAAAATGGAAGGTTACAGATTATGTCGGACGGAAGGGTTAGATTAATTGCGGTGGAGGCTTGTATCAGTGGGCACAACATCATGTGCTGAACGGCCTGTACTGTGCAGTACTGTTCTATGTTTCACCAATTATTAAGTCTGATTCTGCCTGCCACCTTGTTCATAGTAGACCAGGTTGCTATGGATACTCTTACTCACTACAACTCTGAACTGATCCCACAACCTAGAAGTACTTGCCTACGTTCAGTGAATCTACAACGCTTGCGTTTACTTCTCATGTTCTCAGCATTATTTATTTTTTGTTTGCACAGTTTGTCTTCTTTTGCATATTGGTTATTTCTCAACTATATGTTGGTAATGTATAATTTTTCATACATTCTGTTGTATTTTTATTTGCCTATAAATGCCTGCAAGAGAATGAATCTCAATGTAGTATATGGTAAAATGTACATACATACTTTGACAATAGGGTTGCTAACTTTCTCACTCTCAAATAAGGGACAATAGTAGCAGTCAAATACGGGACACTTGTGTTTACCCTGAGAAAAACTACCATGACCATGAAGCCTTGCGCGGGCACCTGTGTGCGCATGCGTGAACTGCGCATTATGTGACGTGCGCATGTGCGTACGTGCCGATTTTGTTTCCACAAATCGGTTTCAGCTTAATCTTCCCGACTACATTGTACATACATTATTTCTACTTTATATAGGCTTTGTATTTATCATATTATTCCTGCTTTTACTATATGTTAGTGTTATTTTAGGTTTTGTGTATTATTTGGTATAATTTGGTAGGTTATTTTCTGGGTCTGGGAACGCTTAAAAATTTTTCCCGTATAATTTAATGGTAATTGCTTCTTCGCTTTACGCCATTTCGGCACAAAAGGTTTCATAGGAACGCTGTACCTTAGTGGGGGAAATATGGGACAAGGGCGGTCCCGTATGGGACAAACCAATTTAGCCCAATATACAGGATGTCCCAGCAACCCTATTTGACAATAAATTTGACTTTAACTTTGGAAGACTATCCTGAACAAACTTTCCTATTCCTCGTTTTTATTTATAATATGTTATCTGCTAATCTCTATTATGTCCTCTCTTCATCGAAGCGATTTCATCTTTAATGATTAAGACCACACCCCCTTTCCCATTCAACATCTTTCTTTTATCATGTCATCTTTCTGGTGCATGTTATCTCCAGGTTCATTTAGTTTTTAACATTTGTAAGACCTAAGATATAGGAGCAGAATTAGGCCATTTGGCCCATCAGGTCTGCTCTGCCATTTCATCATGGCTGATCCATTTTTCCTCTCAGCCTCAGTCTCCTGCCTTCTCCCCATATCCCTTCTTGCCCTGACCAAACGAGAATCTATCGAC
The DNA here is from genome assembly GCF_030028105.1 of Mobula birostris. NCBI lineage: Eukaryota > Metazoa > Chordata > Chondrichthyes > Myliobatiformes > Myliobatidae > Mobula > Mobula birostris. The sequence goes on from NC_092372.1 coordinate 207,201,663, forward strand.
CTCTGCTGTAAATATCATAAAGACTTTGCCTGCACAGCAGCCTGTGGCAAAGAATTCCACAGATTCACCACCCTCTAGCTAAAGAAATTCCTCTTCATCTCCATTCTAAAAGGACACCCCTCTTTTCTGAGTTTGGGTCCTCTGGTCTTAGACTCTCCCAGCACTGGAAACATCCTCTCCACAATCACTCTATCAAAGCCTTTCACCATTCAATAAGTTTCAAAGAGGTCATCCCTCATTCTTCTGAGTGCAAGTGAATACAGGTCCAGAGCCATCAAACACTCTTCATATGACAAGCCATTCGATCCTAGAATCATTTTTGTGAACCGCATTAGAAGCCTCTCCAGTTTCAGCACATCCTTTCTAAGATAAGGGGCCCAAACCAGCTCACAATACTCCTAGTGAGGCCTCAGTAGTATTTTATAAAGTTTCAACATTACACCCTTACTTTTTATATTCTAGTCCTCTTGAAATGAATGCTAGTATTGCATTTGCCTTCCTCACCACAGACTCAACCTACAAATTAATCTTTAGAGAATCCTGCACAAGAACTTCCAATTCCCTTTGCATCTCAGTTTTTTGTATTTTCTCTCCATTTAGGAAATGGTCACCCCTTTCATTTCTTCTACCAAAGTGCATGACCATACACTTCCTGACACTGTATTCCATATTCCACTTTTTGCCCATTCTCCTAATCTGACTAAGTACTTCTGTAGCCTCTTTACTTCCTCAAAACTACCTGCTCCACCAGCTATCTTCATATCATCTGCAAACTTTGCCACAAAGCCATTAATTCCATTATTAAAATCATTGACATATAACGTAAAAAGAACCAGTCCCATCACAGACACCTGGGGAATACCACTTGTGATCGGCTGCCGGTAAGAAAAGGCTCCTTTATTCCCACTCTTTGCCTCCTGCCAATCAACCACTGTTTTATCCATGCTCGAATCCTTCCTGTAATACCAGGAACTTGTTAAGCAGCCTCATGTGTGGCATCTTGTCAAAGGCCTTCTGAAAATCCAAATACACAGCATCAACTGATTCTCTTTTGTCTATCCTGCTTGTTATTTCTTCAAAGAATTCCAACAGGTTTGTCGGGCAAGAATTTCCCTTAAGGAAACCATGCTGACTACAACCTATATTATCATATGCCTCCAATTACCCTGAGACCTCATCCTTAATAATTAACTCCGAATCTTCCACTGATGGCAGACTAACTGGCATATAGTTTCCTTTCTTCTGCCTGTCTCCCTTCTTCAAGAATGGAGTGACATTTTCAATTTTCCAGTCTTCCAGAACCATTCCAGAATCTAGTGATTCTTGAAAGATCATTATTGATGCCTCCACAATCTCTTCAGCCTCCTCTTTCAGAACCCTGACGTATACACCATCTGGTCCAGGTGACTCATCTATCTTCAGACCTTTCAGTTTCCCAAGAAACTTCACTCTAGTTATGGTAACTTCACACACTTCATGCTCCCTGACACCTGGAACTTCCACCATACTGCTAGTGTCTTCCACAGTGAAGACTGATTGAAAATACTTGTTCATTTTCTTCTGCTATTTTATTGTCCCCATTTCTACCCCTCCAGTATCATTTTCCAGCAGTCCAATATCCACTCTAGCCTCTCTTTTAAGCTTTATGGATCTGAAGAGACTTATGTTATCTTTTATATTATTGGTGAGCTTACTTTCGTATTCCATCTTTACCTTCTTATTGACCTTTTTAGTTGCCTTCTGTTGGTTTTTTAAAACTTCCCAATCCTCCAATGTTTGCTCTATTCTATGTCCTCTCTTTGGCTTTTGTGTTGGTTTTAACATACCCTGTGAGCCATGGTTCTGTCATCTTTCCTTTAGAATACTTCTTCCTCTTTGGGATGTATATATCCTGTGCCTTCTGGATTGCTTCCAGAAATTCCAGCCACTGCTGCTCTGCTGTCATCCCTGCCAGTGTTCTTTTCCAATGAATTCTGGCCAACTCCATGCTCATCCTCTTTTCCTTTACTCCACTATTATACTGATACATCTGACTTTAGCTTCTCCTTCTCAGATTTCAGGGTGGATTTGAGCATAGTATGGTCACTTTTCCCTTTATTTTTTTTTACCTTAACCTCGCTAATCAATTTTGTTTCATTGCACAACACCCAGTCTAGAATAGCTGATCCTCCCGTGAGCTCAATCATGAGCTGCTCTTAAAAGCCATCTCATAGGCAGTCTATAAATTCCCCCTTCTATAATCCAGCACCAACCTGGTTTCCCCAATCTACCTGCATATTGAAATTCCCCGTGACTACATAACATTGCCCTTTTAGCATGCATTTTCTATCTCCTGTTGTAATTTATAGGTAACACCCTTACTACTGTTTGGGATTTTGTATACAACTTCTATCAGGGTCTTTCTACGCTCCACGTTGACTCAACACCTTCCGACCCTACGTCACCTCTTTCTAATGATCTGATTTCATTTTTTTACCAACTGAGCCACACCACCCCTCTGCCTTCCTGCCTATCCTTTCGACACAATGTGTATCCTTGGACATTAAGCTCCCAGCTACAATCTTTCAGCCATGATTCCGTGATGCCTACAACATCATACCTGCCGATCTGCAGCTGTGCTGCAAATTCATCCACCTTATTCCATACACTGTAGGCATTCAGATACAACACCTTCAGTCCTGTATTCACTCTTTTCAATGTTGTCGCACCATGCTCAACCTTTTGATTCCTAACTTTGAGGTCTTACGAACATCTACCTCCACAACCTTTTGACTAACTGTTCTGTTTCCCAACCCCCGGCGACTCTAGTTTGTACCTCACCATGCAGCATTAACAAACCTTCCTGCTTGGATATTAGTTCCCCTCCAGTTCAGGTGCAAACCATCACTTCTGTACAGGTCCTGCCTTTCCTGGACGAGAGACCAATGATCCAGAAATCTTATGCTCTCCCTCCTACACCAAATCCTTTGCCACGAATTAAACTGAATAATCTTCCTAGTTCTAGCCTCACTAGCATGTGGTACGGGTAGCAGTCCTGAGATCGCAACCCTGGAGGTCCTGCCCTTTAAGTTAGCACCCAACTCCCTGAACTTCCTGTGCAGAACCTCATCACTCATCCTAACCATGTCATTGTTACCTACATGGACCACGACATCTGGTTGTTCACCTTCCCACTTCAGGACTTGATCTGAGATATCCTGGACCCTGGCACCCGGGAGGCAACATACCATCCGGGGATCTCATCGTTGCCCACAGAATCCCCTGTCTGTTCCTCTTTACTTTGACTCCCCTATTACCACAGAGTGCCTCTTCATCCCCTTTCCGTCAGAGTCACAGAGGCAGGCTCAGTGTCAGAGACACCGACCACTGTAACTTTCTCCTGTTCAGTCATGAAGAAAGAGCTACCATGTCAGGTGCACTGCAGGTTGCCTCGGGAAAAACATGCTCCATGTTGAAAAGCATCAAATCTAGAGTATATTCATCATTATTCTCAGTCAGCTTTATACCAAACGAATACTCCTGTCTGCTCACACAGCCTGGGTGTGATGTGCTGATATTCTGGTGTAGATGTTCAACCTTAACCACCCTTTATAGAAACACACTGACAATCATTTCCTTCTGAACTGAAAGTCTATCAGCTGGAGGTACAGGCTTATAGATGATTTGGGGAACCACTCTTGTTTACAGACGGTAAGGAGAGAATCTGTCTATAAATTGAAACTTCATGGTTTTTGCCTCTCTGTGCTCTGGTTAAAATGTTACCTTTGTGTCTGAACAGCTGATAAAGTTGCTGTTAGACTTTGGTAATGTGTCTGTGATGTGACACGTACAGTAGATATTTACTTCCTTGACTGGTACACTCAGATTAGGTAGACCAACAGGAGGCTGCTTCAGCCTTATAAAATTCATCCATTCATTATGTGCTGACTCATATGATGTGGGTGATCAGGGTCCTTCCATGACCATGATTGTTCTTGGCAAATTTTTCTACAGAAGTGGTTTGCCATTGCCTTCTTCTGATCAGTGTCTTTTACAAGACAGCTGACTCCAACCATTATCAATACTCTTCAAAGACTGTTTGCCTGGCATTAGCAGTCTCATAAACAGGACTTGTGATATGCATCAGCTGACCATCCAACACTGGCTGTCATGGCTGCACGCGGCCCTGATCGGAGGCTAAGCAGGTGCTACACCTTACCCAAGGGTGACCTGCCGGCTAGTGGAGGAAATGAGTGCCTTACACTTCCTTTGGTAGAGACATATCTCCACTCTGCCACCCAACCTTTTTAAATATGGATTCAAAATTGTATATCCCTGTTTACTGCCTTTCTTGTGATATTATTGCCTTATACTTTTTCTTGTGAACCAGCTGTCTGGTGATGCTAATTCCTGCATACTGGGTATCTGACGCCCTGTAAACTTTCACATCTAAAAATGTTCTCTTGATGGAGGTGGGGTCCATTGTATCTCCCACCACCTCCAAGTGCAGCTGACAGTGTGAGTTTGTATATTTGTCTTTGGCCCAAATCCAGGTTTAGTTTCCCATGCTTGGGTGTCATGAATGAACAATGTTTTTTGTCCTAGCTCGAGGATGGTGAAACATATTGATTATTCTATAGCAGCAGCTTGTTTCTGCTCCACCACTTCTATGTATTTAAAAAGTTCAGTGCTTCTTTCAACAATGCTCTCCCAACAGTCTGCGATGAATTTATAAGTTTTCCTTGGGACTCCTTTGGGACATAGAAACCAAGTTGTGCACACTAAATTGTATTAAGTTCTTTGCTACAAACAAGTGGATTTTAGGATCAGTGCTCAAAGTTCTTTGGATCTGATACCTACTCTGGATTCACTTTGATCTAATAAATAATAAGGTTATTATTTATTAAATCAATCATTAATAACTAATAAGCTAGGTACATTGGAATTGGGAGGACGCTGAGCTGTACTCCAGCTCAAGCTCTCAACAGTCCATTTAATTCCACGAAATGGCTGCCAGACAATTTGGCCAGAGATCCTGCGGAACAGATTGCTGGCGACCCAGGAGACTGTGGATGCTGGAATCTGGATCAACACACAAAATGCTCCAGCCCTCTGTCACTTCTGCCTACCACCTCCCAGCTTCCAGTGCCTTTCCTACTCTTCCCTCCCCTATCTGATTTTTCCCTGCCTCCCCCATCAATTGATTCAACCTGTCAGCTCTTGCTCCACCCCTTCCCCTCCTTTGTTGAATATACTGGCTATCTTTCCCCTATCTTTCAGGCCAGATGAAGGGTCTTGACCCGAAATATCCATTTTCATCCATGGGTGTGACCTGCCTGACCTGCTGAGTTCCTCCAGTTTGTATATCGCTGGAATTTCTGTCTTGTTTCTTTTCTTTCCCTAATGTCCCTAAATTTCACGTATTTAGGACCATACACTAGGAGCAGGAGTAGGCCACCGGGCTCTCAAGCCTGTTCTGCATTCAAAATGATGATTTCTGAAGATCTATTTCAATACTGTGCAGTCCTAAAGAATCCCACCAGAACTTGACCTTCTGTGGTAGAGAACTCTACAGACTGAAGACATTTCTGAGACATACTCAGGAGCTTGATCCATTACGACAGAGAAGGAGGACGGAAAGTACATCTCAGTGGCAGCTGCTGTATGTATAAAATCTCAATAGAGTAAATGCAGAAAAAACTGAGCATGCAGGAAGAGGGAGTGGGGTCATTACAGAGCCAAACTGCCTGAGGAGGTAGAAGGAGCAGGTACTATCGCAGTATTTAAGACACACCTGAATGAGCAGTTGGATCACCAAGGCACAATAGGCTCCAGACCAAGTGCGAGTGCATGGGGTTAACAGGGATGGTTGGTATTGACATGGTAGGGTGAAGGGCATGCTTCTCCCCTGCATTGCCCTGTGACTCTCTGACGCCATGACGAGAGGTGGAAGGAAGTATAATGCCTGGGTTAGAGAACACATCTTATGAGAAAAGGTTGCATGAGCTAGGTCTTCTCTCTCAGGACTGACAGAGGACCAGAAGTGACTCGATGAAGGTGGATAAGATTGGTCAGCATTTGATAGAATGGACAGCCAGCACCCTATTTCCCAAGGCAGCAATGACCAATACCAGGGGATGTCAGCTTCATGTGAGTGAAGGATAGTTTAGGGGAGATGTTTGAGGTATTTTTTTTACACGAAGAGTGGTGGGTCCGTATAACTCTCTGCTGTGGTTAGTGATAGAGACTGATACAATAGACACATTTAAAAGACTCTTAGAGAGACACATGGATGTAAGAAAACTGGAAGGTATGCAGGAGGGAAGGGTTAGATCAGTGATCCCCAGTGGGCGCAGTTACGTGTCCTAAGGGGGTGTAAGTGGAAATAGAAGTCATCAAGGTGTTCATGGTTATTGAAGAGGGGGGAGCGCAATAAGTGGCACCTGAACTAGAGGCATGAGCCTGATCCAATAGGCATTCCCAGTTTGTGTTAATTTTTTAATTTTAATTTACCCCCGTTAATAATGGATAAATACATGTGGCGCGATCTCTAACTCTGAAGATGGCGAAGCCTTGAATTCTAATCCTGCTGACAGAAACTTCAAAAAGTGTGTCGATACAATGTTGCATACCTGGAGGATGGTTTTATTCCATTCCTGTCAGATCAGTAATGCCCCATGTGTCTTATTTGTAACACTGTACTGTCTAGTGAACTCATGAAACCATCAAGATTGCAGAAACACTTCCATAAAAGACACCCTGAAAAGGCTACTTATGGTATTACTCAGTTCCAGAAGATGAAAGAAGCATTCGAAAAGCATTGCACACTCAAGTCATTTGCCAAGAAAGCTAAAAACGACCTTGATAGTGGTCTCATTGCTTCTTATAACATTTCCAAAATGATAGCGAAGTGTGGAAAATCTCATACAATTGGTAAAAGATTAATAATGCCTGCTTTATCAGGAATGCTCACCACTTTCTCAAAATGGATACCAGTATTTCAAAATCAATTTCTCTGGGTAATAACTCTGTAGCTCATCCTATTGACGAAATGAGTGAAGACATTGAGAATCAACTATGCTCAGAGCTACAAAAAATAGAATTTGGGATACAACTGGATGAATCAACTGTGTGAGGCATTGCTAATGGCATATGTACGGGTGATCAAAAATGGAAAAGTTTATGAAAAGATTCTCTTGTAAAAAGTTACAAATATCAACAGAGAATCTGTCTACAATGAGCTCAAAATTCAAAAAGTATTCTGATTAGCAACATGATTTCTTGTGCAACAGATGGAGCACCATATATGACTGGTCACCATGCTGGTTTAGTGGCATTTTTGAAAAAAGAAATTCCAAATCCATTTGCAATCCATTGTGTAACTCATGGTCAACATCTCATAGCCAAAAACCTCAGCCAGTGACTTTTTTCAAGTATGACTCATGTAATATCTGCTATCAAGAAAATTGAAGCTTGTCCATTAAAAAGCAGAATAATGCACCATTTATGCTAAGATAGCGATGAAGAGTTAGAACACTTGCTTCTTCTGGCTATCAAAAGGCTGCTGCTTAAAATATTTCTTTGATCTTTTTGACACTGGTTGAACTTTTGCTCAAAGTCGATGAGCTTGGGAAACAAGATTGAACTTCTAAGTGGAAATGTGGCATACCTAGCTGATCTGTATGACAAAATGAACACTCTAAATATGAAACTGCAGGGTGAGAATTTCAATTTGATCCGGGCAAAAAGTGTTGAGTCCACTTTTATCAGAAAATTGGAAATATATAAGCAAAACATTGGGAGAAAAATGTTCTCACAGTTTCCCTGCATGGAAAGTATGGCACTCTCTTTCACAGTCGGCAATTTGCAAGAGTACTATTTACACCTGAAGAAGGATTTTCAGAATCGATTCAAGGATTTGAACGATCTGGAAATTCTGGACGGGGTAATTAACCTATTTCTTTGCAAGGTGGAAGAACATGAAGAGGGTTTGCAAGAGGAAATTACTGAAATTCAGAATGATGAAGAAGTGAAAATGCTTTTTAAAAATGCCGGCTTATGTGGGATGTGGCTACACTGTCATACGAATTTTCCTGATCTATGGAGAAGAGCCAAACTGCTCCTCATTGCATTTACATCCTCCTACCTTGCTAAAAACCATCAAGCTCAAGGATCACATTGATATCAAATCTGCTGTACAGTGCACAGGTACTATGTAAGCTAGCTTTAAAGACAAATAAAAAAATTAAAGCAGAATCATTTTTCACATGTTAGCATATGGTAGACATGTTTTTGCACTATGGAGGTGCAGGAAAATATATTGTGCCTAAGAGGGTCATTGGCAAGCATGAAGGTGCTTTGGGGGTGGGGGGGGGATGTTGGGATAAAAAAGGTTGAGAAACACTGGGTCAGATTGATCGTGGAGTAGGTTCAAAGACTGAGACAGTATTGTGGGCCTCAGGGCCCGTACTGTGCAGTAGTGTTCCATATTCCATAGTTTGTGCAAGTCTGCAGGCTTGTGCTGGATATTATTTTCTTTTTTTGCTAGCCTTTCAGGCATGATGGAGACAGAGAGATCCAGAAAGGGATTGAAAGAGTCAGAAGAAGGTGAGGACTGAGTGGAAATTGGCAACAATGTCAATAAAATTTCTGAGTTCTGGAAGTGTGAGGGAAGCAACACCAACATATAATGTACTGGGAAGGAGTGGAAGGAGTTGAAGGAGTTGGCCCAAATAGGACTGAAACAAAAACTACCACAAATTCCACAAAAAGACAGGCATAGCTTTAGCCCAAATGAGTATGCAAAGCTACATGTTCAATCTGGAGAAGATGAGTGTAACTATAGAAACACAGCCAGACCAATTACCACGTTATAGACAGGAACTAGTTGTATCTCTGTTCAAGGAGAATGACAAAGACCTTCAAGATAATTTTGGTGTGGAAGGATATGCACTTCCTTGTTATTAGTGATATCTCTGTATTGTTATCCTTTCTACCATTTCATGCTCCCAGTTTTGGTCCTTCCTTTTTATTCTTTTTCCAGTCTCCCAATTTTTCCATCTTAAAACTTATTTCAGTTCTAAATTTTCTTGGTACTGATGAAAGGCTATTGATTTAAAAGAGTAAACCTGGAGTTTACAAGGTGAATGAAACTGTTGATCTAAAAATCCTTGTGAAATACAAGATGAAACTGAGCACAGGTCATCCTAGACCACAGCCGTGGAGTCCCGCCCAAGAGAAATGATTTGAAGATGATTCATAGGCACTTGCTCTGAGCAACTGCAAATTAACAACAAATTCCATGGGCAAGATCTACTGGATATTGGACGGATAGAGTGGATGTAGTGAGGATGTTTCCATTAGTAGGAGAGACATGGATCTGAGGGAACAGCCTCAGGACGAAGGGACATCCATTTAAAATTGAGATAAGGAGGAATTTCTTCAGGCAGAGGGTGATGAATCTGTGCAATTCTTGGCCACAGAGGATGGTGGAAGCCAAGTCATTGGGTGTATTTAAGGCAGAGATTGGAAAGGAAGTTGAGGATTACTGAGAGAAGGTGGAAGAATGGGGTTGAAAAAAATATCAGCCATGATTGAATGGACAAGCAGACTTGACGGGCTGAATGGCCTAATTTTGGTGTTATATCTTGTATTTCCTATTTTCTCATCTTCACCCTGATCCCATGAACACTATTTTGAATAAAAGCATGCACGTCAATATATTCCATGTGCATAATAAAAGATATACGTGGGATCTCCTGTTCTTGTTTTTTGAAGACTTGGGACGTAGACCTTTGCTCATCCCACTCCCTCAGCTGCATTGCTTGAAAAGAATTTTAAACTAATGTTTACCCTCAGTGGCAACACCAATGTATTTTAATCTGTTGATGGATGATCTTTTGCCGTGGTGCTATTCCCTTTGGTGCTTGGTAATAATTTACTCTTCCAGATTGTATTATCAGGTGGTAAAATCAAGGCAGTCTCAAAGGCACCTATACCTTGACAAATGTCAGACTGGAACTATCTTCCCTTTGTTATACATGCTCTTTTTGCCACAGGGAACACATTTATTGCTTAATGGGAGCAAGAAGGCAGAAAGCTTCTACATTAATATTCCAACGTGACCAACTCTTTTTTTTCCCCTCTCAAATGTAACTCTCTAAATTTTAAATCCACAAAATCCTGAGCCTCTCATCACACATGTAGAGTAGACGTGTGTGTGTGCGTGGTTTGCTAATAATTATTTATTTCAAAATCAGATTTATTATTCACTGGCATTTGTCCTGAAAGTTGTTCACAAAGTGCGGCAAGACATCAGAAATGACTGCCCAGTATAGTGGTCAGTACAGTGGCTGCATAGTGGTTAGTACGATTGCTCGAAACAGCAGTGAGTACCAGTCAGAATTCAATACATGCCACTGCCTAAAAGGAATTTGTGCGTTCTCCCCGTGATCAAGTGGATATCCAACAGGTGCTTCCATTCCTTCCCATATTCTAAAGTCATACTGTTAAGGTTAGGGTTAGTGAGTTGTGGGCATGCTGTGTTGCCGCTGGAAGTACGTGGCAGCCCCCAGCATAATCCTTGCCGATTGGATTTGATGCAAACAACGCATTTCACTGCATGTTTTGATATACATGTGACAAATCAAGCCAATCTTTACAAATAAATAAGTAAATGGCGGAAAAGTAAGGTAGTGCTCATGGCCTGTTTAGAAATCTGATGGTGGGGGGAGGCGAGAAGCTGTCCCTAAAATATTGAATAAGACCATAAGACATAGAAGCAGAATTAGGCCATTCAGCCCATCGAGTCTAGTCCACCATTCCATCATGACTGATCCTGGATCTCACTCAACCCCATACACCTGCCTTCTCACCATTTCCTTTGATGCCCTGACCTGACCAATCAAGAAACTATCAACTTGAGCCTTAAATATACCCACCGCAGTCTGTGACAGAGCATTCCACAGATGTACTGCTCCCTGGCTAAAAAAAAATTCCTCTTTACCTCTGTTCTAAAAGTACGCCCCTCAATTTTGAGGCTGTGCCCTCCAGTTCTCGGTACCCCTACTATAGGAAACATCCTCTCCACATCCACCTTTTCTAATCCTTTCAACATGCAGTAGGTTTCAATGAGATCCCCACGCATTCTTCTAAATTCCAGTGAGTATAGGCCCAAAGCTGCCAAATGCTCCTTATATGTTAACCCCTGCATTCCTGGAATCATCCTTGTGAACCTTCCCTGGACTCTCTCCAATGACAACACATCCCTTCAAAGATATATTTAATGTCAGAGAAACGTATACAATATAATCCCTGAAATTCTTTTTCTTTGCAAACATGCATGAGAACAGAGGAGTGCCTATGTTTTCTGAGATATGGGGTCCAAAACCGTTGACAATATTCCAAGTGCGGCGTGACTAGTGTCTTATAAAAGCTCAGCATTATCTCCTTGCTTTGATATTCTGTTCTCCTTGAAATAAATGCCAACATTGCATTTGCCTTCTTTACCACAAACTCAACCTGTAAATTAACCTTCTGAGAGTCTCACACGAGGACTCCTAAGTCCCTCTGTACCTCTGATGTTTGAACCTTCTCCCCATTTAGATAATAGTCTACACTATTGTTCCTTTTCCCAAAATGCATGATCATACATTTCCCAACACTGTATTCCATCTGCCACTTTTTTGCCCATTCTTCCAATTTGTCTAAGTCCTGCTGCAATCGCATTGCTTCCTCAGCACTACCTACCCCTCCACCTATCTTTGTATCATCTGCAGACTTTGCCATAAAGCCATCAATTCCATTATCCAAATCATCAACGAACGATGTGAATGTGGGTCTTCAGGCTCCTGTATCTTTTCCCTGATGGCACTTAACCTAGCAAACTAATCATGGCAAGGAGAGAGAATGGAAGTCCCGGGTGGGGGTTGCTTCTTTTGCCTTATCCATCCGAGGAGTTTCAGGTAGATTGTCATGCACTGCAGGTAGAGGAGAAAGGAGGTGAAATTGCAGCCTTTCCTCCGTGTATCAGTGAGCTGGAATGCAGCGTCATGCTGAACATCCTTGCCAGAAGGAAGGTGATATCCGATCATTATCTTCCTCCAGCTTCAGCATTCAATTCCCAATTTGTAAAACAGAATAGGCTAAGAGAACAAGAGAGCCGAAACCCACCCCAAGAAAAGATGCAATAATAAAGCATCGATCAGGATTTGTAGAATGCTGTTGTGTGTGTCAAGATAAAATCATTACCGCACAGGCTCTGTGGCTGATGGCTCTTGGCATTATTCAATTGATGGCTTTAGACGATGGTGACTCATTCAGCCAGGTGAAGAAAAAATGCTGCTGGTAACTGAGTGGAGGGTGGACCTGTTAATTGATGGGCATGCTATGCTCATCAAGTTGCCTGGCTGAATGCAGGTTAAACAGCATTCAAGAAGCTTGATAACATACAGGCCATTGCAGCCTGCTTACTGGACTACAAAATGATGTCGGCCAGCATCACTGACAACAGTGCATCCCTTCCTGATGAACGTAACGCATTCTATTCACGTTTTGAACTGAAGGGGATTGGAATGTCAGCACCGACTCCCTCCAGTCACTGCTTCAGATGTAAGATCAGTCTTCCAGAGAGTGAACCCTTGGAAAGCATCTGGCCCAGATGGTGTCCCTGGCCAACATTCTTATATCCTGCACAAGATCAGCTGGGTGGGTGGGGGGAGTAATTGCAGACATTTTTAAACTTGCCCTTGAATTTGAGGTCCTCATCAGCTTTATGAAAACTACTATCTTCCTTGAAACTAAAAAAAAACAAAGTAACAACTGACAAATTTGACCTACTGGAATTAGCCTACAGCAGAAACAGGTTTACAACATGCACCATCTCCCTGGCCCTACATTCACCTATGGAGCATACAGACAGTAAGGACACCGACATGGGACTGTTGTTTATCGACTATAGCTCCACCTTCAATCTTACAATTCCAAGCAAACATATAGGTACATTAAGCAATTAGAAAGTCAATCATCATATTGTTAGAGGATTTTTACAGAAGCTCAGGGATGCCTTGCAACAATTATTGACAAGACAGTGCGGAGAGTTTAAAAAGGAGACCATCCAATACAGCGGACAGCGGAGTGAGTGGCAGCAGAGTGTAGGGCTTTGGCTCAACGGGCTTAGGCGGTAACGGGAAGAGGCAAGAGCGAGGCGCCAACTCTTTTTTTTTCCTCCCCTTGGCGAATCGACCCGGACAGACAGGAACAGCAGGGCTCACACAGCTAACAGTACGAGCTAACGGTTTAAAAAATTTGTGTGTTTGGCGAGGTAAGTGGATGAGTAGACTTATTTTTCCTTGTCTCATTCCTGTAGAATTATGTAGCCTGTCTGCAGGGTTAATGCTTTGTTCAGGGTGTCAGATGTGGGAATCCTGGGAGACCTCCAGCCTCCCTGATGGCCACATCTGCCTCAGGTGCACGAAGATGCAGCTCCTCAGAGAAAGTGTTAGGGATCTGGAGCTGCACCTTGATGACCTACTGCTTATCAGGGAAAGTGAAGAGGTGATAGACAGGAGCTACAAAGAGGTAGTCATCCCCGGGCTACAGAGGTCAGAAAACTGAGTGACTGTCAGGAGAGGGAGGGAAAGTGCCTGGATAGTGGAGAGCACACCTGTGGCTGTCCCCCTCAGCAACAAGTATCTCGTTTCGGATGTTGTTGAGGGGGATGACCTGACAGGGGACGCCCATGGTGACCGGGTCTCTAGCACTGAGCCTGGCGCGGTTGTGCAGGGGGGAAGAGGGGAGAAGAGGAATGCAGTAGTCACAGGGGATTCCATAGTCAGGGGAACGGACAGGAGATTCTGTGAGCCTGATAGAGATACCCGCATGATATGTTGCCTCCCAGGTGCCAGGGTACGGGATGTCTCGGATTGGGTACATAATATTCTGAAGGGAGAGGGCGAGCAGCCAGCTGTCTTGGTACATGTTGGTACCAATGACATAGATAGGAAAAGGGAGGAGGTCCTGATGAGAGATTTCCAGGAGTTAGGAAGGAAGCTGAGAAGCAGGACCTCCAGGGTAGTAATCTCAGGATGGCTACCTGTGCAACGTGCTAGCAAGGGCAAGAATAGTTGGACCAGGCAGATGAATGTGTGGCTGAGAGACTGGTGCAGGGGGCTGGTCTTCAGATTCTGGGATCATTGGGATCTCTTCTGGGGGAAGTATGACCTGTTCAAAAAGGACGGGTTACACCTGAACCCGAAGGGGACCAATATCCTGACGGGAAGGTTTAATAGAGCTGTTCGGGAGGATTTAAACTAATTTGGTAGGGGGATGGGAACCGGAATGATAGAGTGGAGGAGGGCGAAAACAGAAATAAATCTAAGATAGTGAGCAGTAAAGATGTCAGGAGGGACAGGCAAGTGATGGGGCAGATTTGCAGTCATTGGGATGAGTTGCAGTGCAATCAAAGCAAAAAGTACCAAATACTGGACTTAAGGTGTTATACCTGAATGCACGCAGCATAAGGAATAAGGTGGATGGTCTTGTCGTACAGCTACAGATTGGCAGGTATGATATTGTGGCCATCACTGAGATGTGGCTAAAGGATGCATGTCTCTGGGAGCTGAACATCCAAGGATACACGGTGTATCGGAAGGATAGGCAGGTTGGCAGGGGGTGGCGTTGCTTTATTGGTAAGAAATGATATTAAATGATTAGAAGGAGGTGACATAGGATCAGAAGGCGCAGTATCTTTATGGGTTGAGCTAAGAAATCGCAGGGCTAAAAGGACCCTGATGGCAGTTATATACAGGCCTCCTGACAGCTGCAGTGATGTGGACTACAAATTGCAACAGGAAATAGAAAAGGCTTGTCAGAAGGGCAGTGCTATGATAATTGTGGGGGATTTTAACATGCGAATGGATTGGGAAAATCAGGTCGGCACCGAATCTCAAGAGGAGAATTTGTAGAATGTCTGCGAGGTGGCTTTTTAGAACAGCTTGTTGTTGAGCCCACTAGGGGATCGGCTGTACTGGATTGGGTATTGTGTAATGAACCGGAGGTGATTAGAGAGATTGAGGTGAAGGAACCCTTAGGAGACAGTGATCATAACATGATTGAGTTCACTGTGAAATTTAAGAAAGAGAAGCCAAAATCCGTTGTGTCGGTATTTCAGTGGAGTAAAGGAAATTACAGTGGCATGAGAGAGGAACTGGCCAAAGTTGACTGGAAAGGGACACTAGTGGGAAGGCCGGCAGAGCAGCAGTGGCTGGAGTTTATGCGAGAAGTGAGGAAGGTGCAAGACAGATATATTCCAAAAAAGAAGAAATTTTCAAATGGAAAAAGGATGCAACCATGGCTGTCAAGAGAAGTCAAAGCCAAAATTAAAGCAAAGGAGAGGGCATACAAGGAAGCAAAAATTAGTGGGAAGACAGAGGATTGGGAAGTTTTTGAAAGCTTACAAAAGGAAACTAAGAAGGTCATTAAGAGGGAAAAGATGAACTATGAAAGGAAGCTAGCAAATAATATCAAAGAGGATACTAAAAGCTTTTTTAAGTATATGAAGAGTAAAAGACAGGTGAGAGTAGATTATAGGACTGATGGAAAATGATGCTGGAGAAATTGTAAACACGAGGAATTCTGCAGATGCTGGAAATTCAAGCAACACACATAAGGAGATGGCGGAAGAACTGAATGAGTATTTTGCATCAGCCTTCATTGAGGAAGACATCAGCAGTATACCCAACACTCAACGGTGTTCAGGGAAGAGAAGTGTGCACGGTCACAGTTACAACAGAGAAAGTACTCAGGAAGCTGAATAGACTAAGGGTAGATAAATCTTCCAGACCAGATGGAATGCATCCTTGTGTTCTAAAGGAAGTAGCTGTGGAGATTGCAAAGGCATTAGCAATGATCTTTCAAATGTCAATAGATTCTGGCATGGTTTCGGAGGACTGGAAGATTGCAAGTGTCACTCCACTATTTAAGAAGGGGGCAAGGAAGCAAAAAGGAAATTATAGACCTGTTAGCTTGACATCAGTGGTTGGGAAGTTGTTGGAGTCGATTGTCAAGGATGAGGTTACTGAGTACCTGGAGGCATATGACAAGATAGACAGAGCTCAGCATGGTTTCCTTAAAGAAAAATCCTGCCTGACAAACCTATTGCAATTTTTTGAGGAAATTACAAGTAGGCTAGACAAGGGAGATGCAGTGGATGTTGTGTATTTGGATTTTCAGAAGGCCTTTGACAAGGTGCGGCACATGAGGCTGCTTAACAAGATAGGAGCCCATGGAATTACGGGAAAGTTACATACGTGGATAGAGCGTTGGCTGATTGGCAGGAAACAGAGAGTGGGAATAAAGGGATCCTATTCTGGTTGGTTGCTGGTTACCAGTGGTGTTCAACAGGGGTCCGTGTTGGGGCCGCTTCTTTTTACATTCTACATCAATGATTTGGATTATGGAATAGATGGCTTTGTGGCTAAGTTTGCTGATGATACAAAGATAGGTGGAGGAGCCGGTGGTGCTGAGGAAGCAGAGAGTCTGCAGAGAGACTTGGATAGATTGGGAGAATGGGCAAAGAAGTGGCAAATGAAATACAATGTTGGAAAGTGTATGGTTATGCACTTTGGTAGAAGAACTAAATAGGCAGACTATTATTTAAATGGGGAGAGAATTCAAAGTTCTGAGATGCAACGGGACTTGGGAGTCCTCGTGCAGGATACCCTTAAGGTTAACCTCCAAGTTGAGTCGGTGGTGAAGAAGATGAATGCAATGATGGCATTCGTTTCTAGAGGAATAGAGTATCGGAGCAGGGATGTGATGTCGAGGCTGTATAAGGTGCTGGTGAGACCTCACTTGGAGTACTGTGTGCAGTTTTGGGCTCCCTATTTAAGAAAGGATGTGCTGACGTTGGAGAGGGTTCAGAGAAGATTCACTAGAAGGATTCCGGGAATGAGAGGGTTAACATATGAGGAATGTTTGGCCGCTCTTGGACTGTACTCCTTGGAGTTTAGAAGAATGAGTGGGGGCCTCATAGAAACATTTCGAATGTTGAAAGACATGGACAGAGTGGATGTGGCAAAGTTGTTTCCCATGATGGGGGAGTCTAGTACGAGAGGGCATGACTTAAGGATTGAGGGGTGTCCATTCAGAACAGAGATGCGAAGAAATTTTTTTAGCCAGAGGGTGGTGAATCTGTGGAATTTGTTGCCACGGGCAGCAGTGGAGGCCAAGTCATTGGGTGTATTTAAGACAGAGATTGATAGGTATCTGAGTAGCCAGGGTATCAAAGGTTATGGTGAGAAGGTGGGGGAGTGGGACTAAATGGGAGAATGGATCAGCTCATGATAAAATGGAGAAGTAGACTCGATGGGCCGAATGGCCGACTTCTGCTCCTTTGTCTTATGGTCTTATATGGGGCTCCAGAAACACTGAAGAAAGAGTATTGTGTTCTGAAGAAAAGAAATAATATGTACCAAAGCAGATGATGTCACATTTTCCACATTATAATGTGTTATCATGCTCTTGTCCACTCACTCAGCTTACAGTATGTGTATCCCTTGAAGCCTCTTTACATTCTCCTTCCAATATCACCAGCAAATCTAGAAATACAATACTGGGCCCATTCAGACAAATTGTTGCTATAGATTGTGAATAACTGGAGCCCAAGAACCAATCCCTGTGGTACTTCTCTAGTTTTAATCTTTTACCTGGAGGAAGATCTGTTTGGTCAAGCCAGGATTGGTTCTCACCTTTGTATTGAGCTCATTGCTAATTAGTAGCAATCAATAGGAATGACTAGTTTGTCACGTGAGCTGAGATTAAACAGACTAAACCCACACTCTCTTGAACTCAGAAGAATGTAAAATAATTTCAGTGGACTGTACAAAGTACTCTGTGGAATAGGTGCAGAGCTGATGTTTCCTCTGGCTAGATTGCTTAAAACCAGGGGAGAAGAATTAAGGGGTTAACAATTCAGGATAGACAGAGAAATTTGGATATCCACATATTAATGAATCTGCGGAATTTTCTACTCAAGGTGACTGTGAAGTCATGGACAGTGAGTACATTTAAGAAGGAAAATTAATTCTTATGCTTTCCTAGAGCATATTAGGCTATAGACCAAGCGCTGATAAATGAGATTAGTATAGATAACTACCTGGTGATCATCACAGATGATAGGTCAAAGGATCTATCTCTGTGCTCTGCATCTCTGTGTCCCTTTTACAGAGATCAGTTGGGAATAGATAACAAGGCTATCAAGGAAGGTGGGGTCAGTGCAAGATAGTGGTGCAGAGGTAAAATATTGTACGCATCCTCAACATTAATTCTGTTTCTTTTCTGTGTGTATGAGTCAAAAGGCGATCCCTCAAAAAGACAATGTCCATCATTAAGGACCCCAACACCACCCAGGACATCCCCTGTTCTCATTACTACCACCAGAGAGGAGATCCAGGAGCCCAAAGACACACTCAATGTTTCAGGAGCAGCTTCTTCCACTCTGCCATCAGATCTTGGAATGGTCCATGAACACTATCTCATTCTTTTAGTGTCTTTTGCATTACTTACAACACAGAACATAGAACAGGGAAGTGCAGGAACTGGTCCTTCACCCCACAATGTAGTGCCAAACAACTAAATTACTAAACAAGTGACCAGCTAAACTCATCCCTTTTGTCTATACCATGTCCATATCCTTTCATTTTCCTTACATTCATGTGACTATCTAAATGTCCCATGGAAGTCTCTAAAGTATCTACCTCTACCACCTCCCCAAGCTGCACATTCCAGGCACCCCTCACTTTCTGTGTATATAAAAAAACTTGATCCTCGTATCTCCTTCAAAGTTACCTCTCTTACCTTAAGTGCGTGTTTTCTGGTATTAGACATTTCAACCCTGGGAAAAAGAGCCTGCCTGCGCCATCTATGCCTCTCATAATCTTATAAACCCCTATTAGATCTTCCCTCAGCCTCCAATGAGAAAACAACCCAAGTATGTCTCATTATGCCCTCTAATCCAGGCAGCATCCTGGTAAGCACGAACACAACAAAATCTACAGATGATGCTGGAAATCTAAAGCACCACACTCAAGATGCTGGAGGAACTCAGCAGGCCAGGTAGCATCTATGGAAAATAATAAACTTTAATAAAATAAAAATGAACATTTTGGGCAAAGACCCTTCATCAGGACTGGAAAGGAAGGGGAGAAGTCAGAATAAGGTGGTGGGGGGAAGGGATGAAGGATCACTCCTGTCACCTACCACCTTGTACTACTTCATCCCCTCCCCCCACTTTCCTTTTCTGACTTCTTCCCTTCCTTGCCAGTCCTGATGAAGGGTCTCGGCCCGAAACATCGACTGTTTACTCTTTTCCATACAGCCTGCCTGGCCTGCTGATTTCATCCAGCATTTTGTGTGTGCAGCATCTTGTGCTCTCTCCAAAGCCTTCACACCCTTGCTATAATGGGACGACCAGAACTGTACAGAATACTCCAAATGCAGCCTAGTTAAAGTTTTATAGCATACATTTTAAAAATATTTTTGTGACTGATGACCATTTTTATTACACTCTCCTACTGCCATAAAACAACACATTTCATGACATATCAGTAAAAATAAACCTAATTCTAATTCTGATTCTAACTGTCCTCCTTTGCTTTCAATAGCTAACTGTGTCTAAGACTCCTGAAATCTAAGTGCTAAAAACCACCGTATCAAGCTTTGCTTGGAAATGCCTCTGTTGTCTACAACATCCCTTGTCTTGTAAGGTAAAGACAGCAGAAACATGGAAATTCCATCACCTCCAATTTAACTTCCCTTTCTTGGTTGAAAATTCAGGGCTATACAATGTTGTGGGGACACTCTCATTACCTGGACCGTATCTATTGAAGGAAAACGTGTGTCATCACTCCAGCTCAAAGATGAGTGGAAATGATGAAGTAGTTTCAACAGTGAGATGCTAAAATTCCAAGATTTTGGAGAAAAAAATGCCCCGCACTTAATGCCTTAGAAATGGGTCTTAATATTCTACATAAGTAGCATCAGCTGTAGTTTCCTGAGATGTTCTGGTGTTGCACCTGATGTTGTTTCACAATGTGAGTGAATGAACAGAGACATCTTGTAATAATGGTATTACCCTCCAGGAGTAAACTGCTCCTATAATAACCCAGTGCTACTCTTTCATAAAGAACCTTTGGACAAACCCTGGTATATTATTGAAAGGTATTTATTTTTAACTTTTTGACCACATATTCAGTAATTACTGCAGAAAGCACTTAGTCTTTTCGTGGAGGTGAGACTCATGTTTGATGTGATGGAACATTTCACTTTCTGTTTGGATCTGGACATGGATTTAAGATCACTGACAAAAGTTCCAGAAGTAAGATCACATCGTTTTTCTTTATGCAGTGAGTTATTAGGATCAAAAAAAGCTTTGCCTGGAAGATTCAAACACCATTTTCAAATGGAAATTGGATGACAGGGTGAAAACTGCAGTGCTCTAAGGCAAAGATAAGGAAAAGAGATCAAGGGAGCAGATCTCTCTGAGTTCTCGGCGTCTCTGGCACCGAGACTGGACCCTCAGCTCAGAAAGTGAGGACGGAAAAGAGAGAGCAGTAGTGATAGGGGATTCGATAGTTAGGGGGACAGATAAGAGGTTCTGTGGGAGAGATCGAGAATCCCGGATGGCCTGTTGCCTCCCTGGTGCCAGGGTCCGCGATATCTCGGATCGAGTTCTCTGTATTCTCAGGAGAGAGGGTGAGCAGCCAGATGTCGTGGTCCATGTGTGGGTCAATGACATAGATAGGAGTAAGGATGAGGTCCTGAAGAAGGAATATAGGGAGTTAGGAAAGAAGTTAAAAAGCAGGACTGGCTGAAGAGTTGGTGCAGGGGGCAGGGGTTCAGATTTCTGGATCATTGGGATCTCTTCTGGGGAAGGTCTGACCTGTACAGAAAGGACGGGCTGCACCTGAACTGAAAAGGGACCAATATCCTCGCGCAAACACGAGGAAATCTGCAGATGCTGGAAATTCAAGCAACACACATAAAAGATGCTGGTGAACGCAGCAGGCCAGGCAGCATCTATAGGAAGAGGTACAGACGACGTTTCGGGCCGAGACCTGTCCCGATGTGGATGAACAGAGGGACCTTGGGGTTCAAATCCATACATCCCTGAAGGTTACTGCACAGGTTGATAGGATAGTTAAGAAGGCCTATGAGTTGATAGGCTTCATTAATGGGGGATTGAGTTCAAGAGTAGAGAGGTCACGTTGCAACTCTATAAATCTCTGGTGAGACCACACTTAGAGTATTGTGTTCAGTTCTGGTCACCTCTTTATAGGAAGGATGTGGAAGCTATGGAGGGGGTGCAGAGGAGATTTACCAGGATGTTGCCTGGATTGGAAAACAAGTCTATGAGCAAGGTTAGCAGAGCTGGGACTTTTCTCTTTGGAACGTAGAAGGATGAGAGGGGACTTGATAGAGGTCTACAAGATTATGAGAGGCATAGATAGGGTGGATAGCCAGTACCTGTTTCCCAGAGCATGAATAGCAAACACCAGAGAGCATATGTACGAGTGAAGGGAGGGAAGTTTAAGGGAGACATCAGGGGTAAGCTTTTTACACAGAGGGTTGTGGGTGCCTGGAATGACTTACCAGGGATGGTGGTAGAGGCTAAAACATTAGGGGTATTTAAGAGCTTCTTGGACAGGCACATGGATGAAAGAAAAATAGAGGGCTACGGAGTATTGTGGGTTTAGTATGTTTTTTTAAAGGAATATATGGGTCGGCACAACATTGAGGGCCGAAGGGCCTGTACTATGCTGTAGTATTCTAGTGTCTTTCAATGAAGCACCATATGCCATATATGCTGAACGTTCTCATTCTGTGCAGCAAGATATGAATTGCAACCGGCAAAGGCTTACACAGGCATTTATATTTTACTGCTGTTAAAAAGCTACCATAAATGTTATGCACACACAACAATGCCAAAGGTTTTAATTAGGGAGAAAGAGGTTTTATTATGTGGCCCCAGTGATTGCTGAAATGGTGTTGACTTTGCAAAAGTGTTCACTGACTATAACCTGTATTCAGTTGTCACAACCTATATGGACTTTCTGCAATGACGTCAGGTCAGGAAGGTTAATCCTCTCCATCATTGATCTTCCTGACTATGACTTCCCTGACCATCTCTTCCTAACAGAGCATCCTTAGCCCTGGTCATGGAAGAGACTACAATTTTGGCCCATTCCTACACTGAAGATTGTAAGGAGGCTTGATTTGGGTCATGTTGGGATGTTTTCATGAGTGGAAGAGTCACAAGCAAGGGACATGCTTGCAAGAACAGGGACTGTAAAATGGAGGTGTATCGAATTTTCTCTTTCAGAAAGTGGTGAATCTCTGGAAGTCTCAGCTAAAGAGGGTGATGGAGGCAATAGATTTATATAAGCTGGAGATAGGTAACATTTTATAACTTTTTATAAGATTGAAGACCTTACGGTTATGGGGAATTGGTGCAAAGAGACCAGCATAGACCAGCCAGAGATTGATTAAATGATGGGGACGGTTTGAGGGTTTTGGTGACCTACCTCTGCTCCTACTTTTTTGAGTTCTCAAGTACCTCACCAGTGAACAGAGTACTTGTTTCTCCACCTATTTCACCATTACTCCGTATGGTGTTCCAATCTGTACTAGATTCAAAGATTGCCACCCCAGAAATGATATCAATTAGCTTGGAACAGCTTCAGCTTCTGATATTTCAGTCAGTCTTCACAAACGGGCGAGAACTATTGACTGGCTCTTCTACAGCTCTTAAGTATGCAGGCAGCGCTCCCAGGAGAATCAGAATGCTGGTACTGATTTAGTGCAAACCTTCACACATGCCTCTCTTGGAGTCCCCCTCTCACTGCACCCAATCTGTGGCTTCCACTGCTCTTTGACCACATTCTCAACAAGACTTTAACCATGTTCCCACCAAGAATCACCATTACAGTCACATGCCCTACATTGCTCCTTGTCAAACCACCCCAGCCCCTCTCTTCCAATTCCACCTCACTCTCTCCACTCATTCCATGAGGGTCCACCTCTTGGCCTCGGCCTCATGCCTCACTCTCTTCTATCCATTATTCTGGCTATCCTCGCTTTATACTCAGTCTCGATGCAGGATCTCAATCTGAAACATTGGCCATTCCTGCCCCTTCACAGCTGATGCATACCTACTCGGTTTCTCTGGGCAGTTTGTTTTTTCCACTCCAGATTTCAGCATCTGCAATCTTTTGTGCCTCCAATTTCATGAGATTACAATGACAAATTGGAGAAAAATTGATCAGGGACCTGGAATGCAGTAGGCTACCCTATCCCTACCACAGTTTGAAAATCATCTGTACTCCTGGCTGGTCCCATAATCCTTCCTAATTTAGACACAGTGGGCATAATCTCACTTTCCTCGGAATTGGAACCACAATCAGGTTTATTATCACTGAAATACATTTGTTTTGAAATATGTCTCTGTCCCTAGACTCACCATTGGGTAGAGAAGAGCTGTGTACTGAGGTGAACTCAGTGGGCAGATATGCTGTACGTCTGCTCCCTCAACGTGATGCCAGTCACAACCAGTATATCGAGCACCGCCCCCTTCACTTCCATAGAGCTGCTAACCACCACTGAAAACATGAAGACTAGTGGTTTGTTTACCACACTTTGTTTGAATTAATATTAATCCTCCAATTAATTTACATCAGCTAATTGGATCTTTAAGTTGATTTATTCTTTTTTTCATTGTCAAGATTTTTACTGATTTTTTTCATCCGACTGTGAAAGACATTTATAAACAATCAAAAGGCTTGAATGAGCTATCAGGGTGCCGACGGGAACTACCCAAGTCCAGTTGCTGCTCACGGAGTATTGTGCCTTGTGAAAGGACCAGGGCTGAGTATTCTTGATGAAAAGGTTACGGCTTGTGTCGGGGCAGAGCGGAGTGGCATTGCTGATCCAGGGAGCAGGTTATGCTTCCAACGAGCCCCAAGGACAGCAAAAGCCCTGAGACAACGACTGCTGAGAATCAATCCCAGACGAATGTGGCAGGAGAATATGTTTGGCAAGGATTCAACAGGAGAGACAATAGTGTGATGTCAAATCAAGAAGATGCACATAACATGAGAGGTTCATGGAGAGTAGAGGAAACAGAGGTGGAGGTTTACACTAAGGCAGTGACTAGGTTGGAGACTGAACATGACAACACAGCGACACTGCTGGTAGTGCTGCTGCCTTCCAACTCCAGAGACCTGGGTTCAGTCCTGAGCACTGATATTGTTGAGTACCCCGTCGCTAACTCAGTCCAGCCCGGTAGCCAAGATAGCTGCCCATTTCATTTCCACTTCCCATTCTCACACCACCATGGCCTCCTCTACCACCACAATGAGAGCAAACAGAAGTTGGAAGAACAACAGCTCATATTCAATCTTATGGCATGAACATCGATTTCTCTAACTTCTGATAACCATTGTCCTCTGTTTGCCCTCCCTCCTCCCTTTTACTTTCCTCCCCATTCTGGTGGCCCTCAAACACCTTGTCCTTTTCCCCCTGCCAGTCACCACTCTCTGGTTCCCCCCTTCCATCCATTTATTCCAATGCCCACTGTCCTTTCCCATCAGATTCCATCTTCTCCAGCCCTTTACATCTTCCGCCTATCCCCTCCTAGCCCCTTACATCATTCCTCCCTCTCCCACCCTCCTACCTTCCCCACTACCTGCCAGAATGTACTGCTTCCCCTCCCCCCAACCTTCTTATTCTGGCTTCTGCTTTCTTCCTTTCTGGTCCGGATGAAGAGTGCAAGTCCAAAATTTCAACTGATTGTTTCCAATTTCTGTTATATCTGTGGTGTACCTTTCTATGACTCTAAGAATATCAGAGAAGCCATTGATGGTGCATGACCTGCTGAGTTCCTCCGGCATTGTGTGTGTGTATGTGTTATTCAAGGTTTCTGGCATCTGCTGACTGTCTTGTGTCTCTGTGTGGGTTTATGCATTCTTCCTGTGGCTGCTTGGGTTTCCTTGCAGTCCCAAAATTGCCAGTTGGTAGGTGAGTTTACCACTCGTTTCTCCTGATAGAAGTGAGCAGTGGAGCTCAGGTGCAGTTATTGAGAATGGTGGTAGAATAAAATGGGATTGGTGTGTGATTAGTGGAAACTGGTTCCTGATGGTCAGAGCAGACCTGATGGGTGGGTTAAGAGGTATGCTTCCATGCTGTTTGACTCCGTAAGTCTGACAGAAGGTGTGGCTTCCTGGCTACTACGAGGGAGCATGATTTTAAGGTGATTGGATGAAAGCATAGAGGGATGTCAGATAAAAGTTGCTGGTGAACGCAGCAGGCCAGGCTGCATCTCTTCCTAGAGATGCTGCCTGGCCTGCTGCGTTCACCAGCAACTTTTATGTGTGTTGCTTGAATTTCCAGCATCTGCAGAATTCCTGTTGTTTGAGGGATGTCAGAGGTAAGTTTTTTTTTACACAGTGGTGGGTGCATGGAATGAGCTGCCAGGGTTGGTGGTAGAGCCAGATGCAATAAGGACATTTAGGAGACTCTTAGATGGGTACATTGATGAAATTAAAATGGAGAGCTTTGTGAGAGGGATGGGTGAAATTGATCTTAGAGTAGTTTAAAAGGTCAGTACAACATTGTGGTCAGAAGGTCCAGTACTGTGCTCTACTGTTCTATAGTCTATATTCCATAAAGGTATTTTTAAATGACTGAGACACTCTTCTATTCTCAGTTTGTCTGCTGTTGAAGTAGGTTGCCAGCTGGTTACCATGGTAGCCAGCAGTATGGTCAGCAACCCTTTAGTGAATCAGAGTTTAGATTTAAGGGGCGATGCAGTGACCCTGACTCTGAATGCAACATGAGTCAAAGAATCGATCCAACAGTCCCGCAGCTTTGTCCCTGGCCCACACATGGCTTTCATTGCAGGTCCCTGCTGGGAATGTAGGTTCATGGAAATCACTTTTTAAATTCCCAGCAAACAGAGAATGTGGCAGCTTTATGAACAAACAGTAACCTGGGAGGTCACTTATTGAAAGAGTGGGAGGGAATGTGGGCACTTTAAAAATGCTGCAGATTAAACTTCAAATCTGAGAATACATATATTAATTTAACTTTTACACCAAATGTTACCTTTATCTTAACCTTTTCAGATTAACAAGTCTACCTTATGTCTGTATTTTCTGTTCCAATCATCTTCTGACCTCTGAACCCAATATGGTCAAAGACTACCCTTAGAATATAACACCTATAATATTGTCTATGTCATTCCCTTAATATGTTGATGGCATAAGGTTTTCTTCAACTCGCAGTATGAGGAAAATCAAGGGCAAGGCTTGAGTTATTTCCTGTCACAGACCAGCCCAGCATCCTCCCCACTGACATAATTAGCACAACAATTTACAGTGCAGGCGGCCTGGGGTTCAATTCCCACCGCTGCCTGCAAGGAGTTTGTTTGTTCTCTCAGTGACCGCATGGTTTCCTCCAGGTGGCCTGGTTTCCTCCCACAATCCAAAGGCATACTGCAGTGGTCCCCAACCTCTGGGCTGCAGACCGATACATTGCCACAAAGCATACAGGGGTGCAGCGGTGGCTGGAACACACCCAGCACATCTTTAAAAAAAAAGCCGAAATAAGCAAGCTAATTAATTAGGTGCTGCCTGGCGCGTAATTAATTGGCTTGTTTATTTCGGCTTTTTCCTTAAAGATGTGCTGGGTGCATTCTGGCCACCGCTGCACCGCTGCATTCTTCGTGGCAATGTATCAGTCCGTGGCCCGGAGGTTGGGGACCACTGGCATACCGGTTGGTGGGTTAATTGGTCATTATAAATTATCCTGTGATAAAGCTAGGATTAAATCAGGAGAATGCTGAGAGGCATAGTTGGAAGGGCCTATTCTGTGCTGTATCTCAATAAATTATTTTTAAAAAATTGATATTTGCATGAAGCCATTTTATATGCAAACTTTAGTTGATGTTACTTTTAAATCTGAGATTGGTAGCATTTTGTTCATTAGATATACCAAATTCATCATTTTAAGATTGTTCAATCTATCAGTTTTCGCTATGTTGATGGTTTGGGGTACACGTCTTTGATTCTCAAGTCTTATTTCTCACTAAAACGCAGCATGCACGAGTCTCTGTCCATACAGTTAACTGCACAAAAATACTTACAATGCACTTCATTCAGCTTTCCTGACTTAAAAAATTTCACTTGAAGAAGCATTTTCCAGGAATTCATCCATTTTCTAAATTGAGGAATGGGTGGATTAAGAGTCCAGGGCCGGGGTCACAGATCAGCTGCGATCTCATTAAGTTCAAAGGTGTAAGTGCCCCACTGATCTTCTTGTGTCCCAAGGCGGCACTTCCTTTGTGTATCGTCTGCCTTTAATTTTTGTCTCAAATGCATCAGCATCTTAAGGACAGGTTCCAAAGACGTGTTTATTATGTCCTAGTATATAGAAGATCAAAGGCATTTGAGATGATCAAAGGAACCAGTAGTGCAGGTTGCAACTGTATTATTGGGTAGAGGAATATTGAGGTGGTCTGTCCAGGGACAGTCAGCAAGCACTTCACCATCCAAAGTAGTGTGGACATCTGGAGGTCCTTTCACCCAATATTGTGGAGTCAGGGTTTAGGAGGACGTTGTAAAAACTGAGATTAATGAGTTTTTTGTCACACAGTTGTAATAAGAAACTCAAACGTTGAGATAAAAGTTGAAAGTCTAGTTTAATATTTTATACTTTACACTTTATTGTTGCCAAACAATTGATACTAGAGCATACAATCATCATAGCGATATTTGATTCTGTGCTTCCCGCTCCCTGGATTACAAATCGATAGTAAATATTAAAAATTTTAATTATAAATCATAAATAGAAAATAGAAAAATGGAAAGTAAGGTAGTGCAAAAAAAACCGGGATGCAGGTCCGGATATTTGCAGGGTACGGCCCAGATCCGGGTCAGGATCCGTTCAGCAGTCTTATCACAGTTGGAAAGAAGCTATTCCCAAATCGGGCCGTACGAGTCTTCAAGCTCCTGAGCCTTCTCCCGGAGGGAAGGGGGACGAAAAGTGTGTTGGCTGGGTGGGATAAAGTTGGAAGTGCATTACAACTTTTCTTCCCCATTACACAAGTGCATGTATGCACAGGTGTAATGGAAACCTGCTTGCGGCAGCATTGCAGGTACATGACATCAGGTAAGCAGCATGCTTGAGAAAAATACATCAATTATACACTAATTTTACAAGAAAGAATATAATTAATTAGAAGAAAAATAGTCCATTGTAGTGCAAAATGATCAAAGTAGTCATAGTGTCATATGCTAAGGCAGCGATTAGGGTTGTGCAGATTGGTTGAAGCAGCAAATGCTTCAAAGAAGTAGCTGTTCTTGAATACTGCCCATGTGGCACATTAGCTTGGCAGTGAGTGTAACACCACTGCAGTGCCAGCGATCGGGATTCAATTGCCAACACTGTCTGAAAGGAGTTTGTGCATTCTCCCCGTGACCACGTGGGTTTCTTCCATGTGCTCCAGTTTCCTCCCACCTTCCAAAGAAGTGCAGGTTAAGGATAGGAAATTATGGGCAAACTCTGCTGGCACCAGAAGCATGCTAACTCTTGCGGACTGCCCCCAGCACATACTCAGCCTGTGTTGGTCGTTGATGCAAATGACGCATTTCACTGTATGTTCTGATATATGTGTGACAAACGCATCTAATCTTTAATCTTTTAATCTTTACTTGAATGAAGACTGTTGGAGCAAGTTAGGCTGATAATACAGAACATGGCAATCTAACCCTTCCTGTCACAGAGTAATCCTTCATTTACTTTCAGCACCCTACAAGATATTTGATATTTGATTCAAAATAATTGCATTTGAAGTGATGGGGGTTATAGAAATTACAAGCAGGGGAAATGGTGTGCAGATAACCAATGAGAAACTCAGTGATGACGTCTGTAAACAACCACTTGTGAAAAATTATTTGGTAAACCCACACTGAAAGAACGTGAACAGATCAAATCAATCGAGCCTTTTGTTTTGCTCCAAAGCTGTTTCTTTCAGTGTTTGAGGTTTCAAATTTTGGAAATGCAGAAGTGGAACATGTAAAAGGTGTTTACAAATGTAACAATTCACTACAAATTAATTATGTGTAAATATTAAGTTGTTCACTGTGTACACTAATTATTCCCTGATGGATTTGGCTGTGATACTTTTGCCAAGAGCTGTCACTCAGTCTACTGAAGCACTGACCAGTTCTTTAAACGGATTGGGTGGGCCTTAGTCGGTTTTCATCAATGCAAATGATTTCATCCCAGTGTTGTGCTGTGGTTATTCAAATTTATTTGAAAAGAAGCAAGATGATGGATTTTGGAAATTGCGCTCAGTTGACATTTATTGAAGCATCTGCGTTTAGAAGGGGAAATGATATTGCATAAACAACAGTGTCATTTTTCTGCTTTGGGTTATGTTTAAATTATGTTGCTGGTGGCAAAAATCTGGCCACTTCTGTAAAATGGTGGAGTTTGTGTGAAAGTCTGAAAGTCAACACGGTGAACACAGTGTTCCTGTGAAAATGTAATAGAAAACTTAAGGCACAGCACTTAAAATCTGAAAAAACCCAGTGATTTCTGGTGTGCAGGTATGATCTGAGTTCCCTGATTCCTTGCTGATCGCTTCACAACATATGCCACCTCACTCTTAGGCCAAACTAAACTAAATCTATTTCACTGAGTATCATTGACTTCTGTTCAGACACATCATGTCACAAAATTGCCAAATTTCTTCCAGAAAGGCAAGCTAATCTCACCACTCCCATATAAGGTGAGAAGTTAGGCCGGAAGGGTGCCTTTTATTGAAGTGGTTCATGGTCCTATTGTACAACGCAACATGGTGGCCAGAAAGAGAAAAGTGAAGTGACGGAGTCTTTTCCTACAACTTGTCTGAAAAGTCTAGAACACTGTATCTGATTGTACTTTTGCCACTTTTGTTTGTGTCAGCAGGCAAAAATCCTGCCTTGTCATTTAGGAATGCAAATAAGATCAATTTATTTTGGGAAATAACATCATGAGTTATCAAAACTGATTGGATGGGCTGGGTCTGTTTTCACTAGAGCGAAGGACGGCAAATAGCTGCTATGTTTGTTCTTAATAAAGGCAAACTTGGCATGGGCAAAACATTACAACATTTAATTTATAACACTCCAGCTCAACACTGAGCGTGTGCGACCAAGTCATCATTGGAGCTTCCGGTTTCAGGTGAACAGCCTGCTTTGCCCACTGGGAACTGAAGTTCTTTATTATGCACAGGTAATAACACAATACCCTGAGTCTATTTCCCAAGAAACCGATTTCTAAATCTGGACAGTATAGGATTAAGGTGAGAGGATGGAGGTTTAAAGGGATTCTGAAGGGTACATTTTTCACAGAGTCTGTGAAATGAACTGCCAGAGGAGGAGCAGGAATATTATTAAGAAGTATCTAGATGATATGAATGTGCAGGGTATAAATGGATATGGAATTAATGCAGGTATTTGGAATTGGTGCAGATAGGCATGTAGATTGGCATTGATGCAGTGGGCAGAAGTAAATTGTGACAGAACATGCCCCCTCCACCCCAGGAGTCTTTGGATCGTCTGATTCCTGATGTTGGATTTTTGCTCATTGACTATTAGGGATAGGGATTGGTTGCTCTATTATCTTCTCGGCATCCATCACTGGGGGAATTTCAGCTTCTTTGTTTCCAGAAATCTGTTCTGCTGTTCCCAAGCAAGATGATTAAACTATCTCATATATATATAATTTTGTTTTCTTTATGTTGTCCCTCCCTTATCTGTTCCAAAAGCTAAATTCTGTCTCTCTCTTAAATTCGCCATGTTTCCTTACCTGTCATCTTCCCTAGTTCTTTCTGCCTCTTCTTTGCTTGGGTTAGAATTGAGAAATGGGCATGAGTGCCATCATGGTGTCTGATGCCAATATCAATTTACACTTCCAGTTCATCTCAGTTACAAGTGTAGTGCAAACTGAAAAACATCCAGCTGAAGCCATTTGCTGCAAGGTGCACTAATCCTGGCAATTTATGTTGAAGTTTATCTAGTGCAATTATGTATGTCTTTACTTCAGAAAGTACATCAAGCAGTGCATGTTGTGTGTCTCTGTATGTGCGTTTGTGTGTGTGTCTACAACGTAATTTGAACTCATTGAAATTTTGAAAACCTCTCAAGCAAAAGAAGCGCTGTCATTACCATTCACTGTTTTTTTTTGATAACTAGAAAACAAACATTTTAATTGGTGACAGCTGGGTAGAGTCATGTAGCTAAAGACTCAAGGAAGCCCTCACAAAACACTGCATTCATTTTTTTGTCTAAGTCTCTTAGAAGATTGCAAGCCAGTGCCCGTAAACCTCTGATTCTAGTCCGTTCCCTTCCACTCCACTTCGTGTTGGCAAATGCCAAGGATCTGCCAGTAAGTCAGAAAGGAGCACATTCGACAATATCGAGCTTCAGAGGAGCATCTTTAAGCCAAATTGGACACCACATCATTTAAGGGATTTGGTCAATAAACTAGATTTCAAAGGATGTGAAATGGAGAGGCTGATTTCAAGTTAAAGCCAAGATACTTTAATTAGAGCAGCGTAGAGATCTTGGGGTCTGAGGTGCTGGGAAAGGTTATAGACAATATTCAGGGAGTTGTCACCGACTTCCTGTGGAGATGAGTGTGTGCCTTTGAGCACATATCAGACATACGCAAGCCAAAGCTGTGGATGAACCAGGAGAGTTGTAGTCTACTCAAGGCTAGATATTCGGCATTCAATACAGTATACATGCAATCCAGGTATAACCTACGAAAAACTATATTTCAGAGCGAAATGACAATTCCAATTGAAGTTAGAGATGGAATTGGTTGCACGTCAGCTCTGGCAGAGTCTGTAGGCTAATACTTCCTACAAAGCAAAAACTAATATCATGAATCGTTGTGATACTTCATTCTCCTTTTCAAAGTGTGCATAAAAGGCATTGAGCTCAGTTGGGAGTGAATTTGCATCTGTGTGAACCCCTGCAGCATCTAGTGACCCTGTGATATCTATCTCAGAGGCCAACGTCAGAATATCTTTCAAGAGGGTGGGCCCTCACAAGGTTTCAGGCCCTGATGGTTGCATGGTAGGGCCCTGAAAACCTGTGCCAGCCAACTGGTGGGAGTGCTTACGGTCATCTTCAGTCTCTCACTGATACAGTCAAAGGTTCCCACCTGCTTCCAAAGGGCACCACCATCAGTGTCCAAGAAGAGCAGTGTGAGCTGCCTCAGTGACTGTTGCCCAATGGCACTCACATCTACTGCAATGAAATGCGTTGAGAGGTCGATCATGGATCGAATCAGCTCCTGCCTAAGCAAGGACCTGGATGTGCTGCAATTTGCCTGTTGCCACAATAGGTCTACAGTGGATGCAATCTCACTGGCTCTCCACTCGGCATTGGATAACCTGGACAACAGTAACACCTACATCAGGCTGTGGTTTATTGATTACAGCTCAGAGCCAAACACAATCATACCTCCAGTTTTAATCAACAAGCTCCAAAACCTAGGCCCCTGTAACTGGATCTTTGACTGCCTCACCGGGAGACCACAGTCTGTGCGGGTAAGAAATAATATCTCCTCCTTGCTGACAATCAACACTGGCACACCTCAAGGATGTGTGCCTACCCACTGCTCTCCTCTCTCTACACCCCAATGACACAACTATTGTTGGCAGAATTTCAGGTGGTGACAGGGAGCCATACAGGAGCGTGAAAGATCAGCTGGTTGGGTGATGTTGCAACAACAACCTTACACTCAACATCAGTAAGACCAAAGTGATTGTGGACTTCAAGAAGGGGAAGTCAGGGGAACGCACACCAGTCGTCATTGAGGAGTCAGCAGTGGAAAGGGAGAACAAATCCCTAAAGGTCCCTAAAAATCTATCCTGGACCCAACATAACCACACCTTCAGTTTTATATTGATACAATTACAAAGAAGGCACGGCAGTGGCTATATTTCATTAGGAATTTGAAGAGACTTGGGATGTCACTAAAGACACAAGTTTCTATGCATGTACCATGGAGAGCATTCTAACTGGTTGCATCACCATCTGGTATGGAGGGGCTACTGCACAGGATCGGGGAGAAGCTGCAGATCATTGCAAACTCTGCCAGCTCCACCATGGGAACTCGATTACCCAACATTGAGAATACTCTCAAAAGGCAATACCTGAAAACTGTGGCATCCAGCATCCCTCTTCTCATTGCTGCCTTCAGGGAGGAGATAGAGGACCTTGAAAACCCACACTCAGTCTTTCAGGAATGGCTTCTTCGCATCTACTATCAGATTTCGGAATGGGTAATGAACCCTTGAGTACTACCTCATGATTTTTCCTGTCTATTTGCACTACGTATTTAACTTAATTTTTGTGTATATTGTAATTTATAGTTTTTTAAAAATTTATTATGTATTGCAATGTACTGCTGCTGCAAAAACAGCAGATTTCCTGACTTATGCCAGTAATATTAAACCTGATTCTGAGACATCAGGAAGGCTCAGACCATTTAGGTTTTGGAGTTTAGAATGGGAGATTTATAATCAGGTTGTTATCAAGCCTAGAGCCTGTGGCAAGGAATCAGAGCGTTAGAAAAACTGAGGTATAGTTTTAAGGGATGGGAAATGGAAACTTGTCCTGGAAAATGAGGGAATAGCCCATACTGGAAGAAACAAACACCGCATAGTCAATGAAAAGTCAGGGTGGCTCTTTGAAAGGTGAATGCTTTGGAAATCCACTTTATCCCTGGGTACATAGTCCAGTGCTGTCAAACACCAGAACTCTACCCCTGTTGTGCCACATTGCAGGAGCAATTCTGGTGCTGGTAAATCCCATTGTTGCTGTTAAGTAGAGATATCTGCAACTGGCATAACATGTATACCAAATTACAGCTTTCCATCTCTTTTATATCAGTGGTAAAATCTTAAATTGCACTTGCATAAATGTATAACAATGCAATGTCCTTTTCAGATGGATAGAGTTTTGGAATTACCCCCAAATTTGGAATTAACATTGGAAAATATCCTAGAATACCATATCATTCCATACATGGTTGGGACTTCTGAAGAACGGTGATGGAACAGTCAGATCTGGAATTGATTCTGTTGAAGTAATAGAGGGGAACTAAGAAGGAGTTTGTGCTTGAAAGCAGTAAGAAGTAAAATGTAACACCAGTATCAGTAAGATGGAAGCTGATCCTGTATCCTTTTGCCAAGAGTAAATTGCAATAGGAATAGTCTGCAGACCACCAATAGTTTAAGGGAAGTAAAGGTACTGTAATGTATTAGGGAAAATGTTAATGAAAGCCTAATAATAATAATAATGTTCATGGGATCCTACAGTGAGAAGAGGATTCCTCTCCAACAAAATATTGTAAGAGCCAAACAAGTGAAGTGCTGCTGTATTTTGGAATAGGAAAAGAACAAGAATGGAGAACACTGGGGGAACATCTCCACCCACACAGATCTTAATATATTGTGGCGCAAAACAATTGTTAAGGTAGATATCAAGGTTCCAGGAGATACACTGGAGAAAAGTTGCTCTGGAGATAAGACATAGGAACAGATTAGGGCATTCAATCCATCGACTCTGCTTTGCCATTCCATCGCGTCTGATTTATTATCCCTCTCAAACCCTTTTCCCTGCTTTTCTCTGTAACTTTTGATGCCCTGACTAATAAAGAACCTATCAAACTCTGCTTTAAAATATATCCATTAACTTGGTCTTCACAACCATCTATAGCAAAGAATTCCACAGATTCTTTAGCCCTGTGGCTAAAGAAATACTTCCTCACCTATATTCTAAATGGATATTCCTCTGTTCTGAGGCTGTGCCCTCTAGTTCTGGACTCGCCCATTAAAGGAAACATCCTCTCCACGTGCAATCTATCAGGCCTTTCAATATTCAGTAGGTTTCAGTGAGATTACCCCCCACACCCATTCTTTTCCAATGAGTACAAGCGGGGACCACTCAAATGCTCCTCGTACAGTAACCTTTTGATTCCAGGAATCGTTCCTGTGAACCTCCTCTGGATCCTCTCCAAGGCCAGCACATTTTTACTTAGATAAGGGGCCCAATACTGCTCACAATACTCCAAGTCCAGTCTGACCAATGCCCTATGAAGCCTCAGCATTACATGCTTGCTTTTATATTCTAGCCTTCTTAAAATGAATGCTAACATTGCATTTGCCTTCCTCACCACAGACTCAACCTGCACGTTGACTTTTAGGGAATCGTGCACAAAGACTCTCAAGTCCCTTAGCCCTTCTGGTTTAAAATGGCAATGATAAAGCTCAGTGACTGCTTGCTGGTGATAAATAAAACAAAGAAAACAGCTAAGTATTTCATTAATTACACTCCTGCTAAGGAATCACTGTAAACAATAGACTGTAACTTCCCTGTCAGAGATGAACTTTCCAACCGCCTATATGACCTGACATTTTTGCAGTGGGAACTGAAGTCTTGAAGGTGCAGGACAGCTGCGGCTAGATGTGTGCATGCTCAATCAAGGTAACAGGATCCAGGAGGCAATTTAACTTGCCAGAACTGAGGCAAGGTGAGCTGAGAGTGAGGAAAGACCCGAAGCTTGATTGATTTAAGTGCCGAGCTGAATTGGAAAGGTTGGGTGTGGGCTGAAGTGAGGTGGCAGTGCACCTCAGGAGCATATCAAAGTGGCAGGGTCCAGTCCATGAGCAAGGTCTGGATGATTTAAAAGCAGAGCCAGATTGAAAAGGACAGGGTGTCAGAGCCAAAGGCAAGGCATGGGCCATGAGGTTTACTCATCTCTTCACCGATCTGTGGCTGTGGTCTGCAACTGTCACATTAATCAACTTCAGTTCTGTGGTAAACCATACATATATGTTGTAACTGGGTTACCTGTCTGGGCACGCCCCTCTGCTGACTGCCCCTGTGGCTCCTCCTACAGACCCCTGAATAAAGGCGACTGGGCCTTGGCTCCTCCTCTCAGTCCAGGGGCAGACACTCAGCATGCTGGAGGTCACATTTTACTGCAAATAAAAGCCTTTCAGTATTTACTCTATTTCCAGTCTTTTGGAGTTATTGATGGTGCATCAAGTTCCAAATGCTATTTGCTTAGTTCCATTGTTAGCACATTTTTTTCTTTTTTTCTCGGCATGTTGTGCATTTGACGATCTTCTTTTGTTTTAATGGGTTCCATTGGGTTTCTTTGTTTTGTGGCTGCCTGTAAGGAGACGAATCTCAAGGTTGTATAAAATATGCATACTTTGATAACAAATGTACTCTGACTTCAACCTCTGATTTTTAAATTTCTCCCGATTTAGAAAATAATCTAGACCTTATACCAAAATGCATGACCATACACTGCCCTGCACTTCCATCTGCCACTTCTTTCCACATTCTCCCAATCTGCTTAAGTCCTTTTGCAGACTCTTTACTTCTTCAATACTACTTGCCCCTCCACCTATCTGCATATTATCCATGAACCTGACTGAAAGCCATGAATTCCATCATGTAAATAATTGACGTATAACATGAAAAGATCCATTCCCTATACCAACCCCTGTGGAACACCACTATTCACCAGCAGCTAACCAGAAAGGCTCCCTTATTTCGACTCTTTGCCTCCTACCAGTCAGCCAACTTTCTATCTATGCTAGTATTTTTTCTGTAATACCAAGGGCTCTCATCTTCTTAAGCAGCCTCATGTGCTTCACCTTGTCAAAGGCCTTCTGAAAATCCAAAAAACAGCATCTACTGACTCTCCTCTGTGTATGTGTGTGTGTGTCTGTGTGTGTGTGTTGCTTAGATTTCCAGCATCTGCAGATTTTCTCTTGTTTGTTATTTTCTCAAGTTCGTCAGGCAAGATTTCCCCTTAAAGAAGCCATGCAAACTTTGGTCCACTGCTCCCAATACAACCTCCTCTACACTGGTGAGACCCATCATAAATTGGGGGACCACTTTGCCGAGCAACTCTGTGCCATCCACCACAAGCAGGACTTCCCAGTGGCCAGTCATTTTAATTCTGATTCCCATTCCCATTCTGACATGTCGACTCATACCCTCATCTTGTTCCAAACCAAGGGCACCCTCAGGGTGGAGGAGCAACATCTTGTATTCATTTTGGATGCCCTCCAACCTGATGGTATATCGATTTGTTTTTTCTTCCAGTGAACAAAATTTCCCCACCCCATCCTCTATTACTCATTCTGACCTTTTACTTCCCACCTGCCTATTACTTACCCCCTGGGTCCCCTCATCCTTCCCTTTCTCCTATTGCCCACTCTCTCCTCTCATAATAGCTTCTTTCTTCTCCAGCCCCTGACCTTTCCGACCCACCTGGCTTCACCTACCACTTTCCAGCTCACTTCTTTTCCCTCCCCCAAACTTTTAATTCAGGCACAGTTTTGTATTTGTCAACATGGAGCGGAGAGCAAGCTGGCAAGCTGGCAGGGGCAAAGGGTGTTTGGAATGGTGAGTTGGAGTGCCAGGAGATGGGTCTGGGACAGGTGGCAGGGAAGGAGTGCCACAGGCAGGGTGGGTGGCATGGGTGCAGACACACCCAGCCCTGAGGCACCAGGCAAGGTTATTTGATTATAGAGTGTCTCTCTGGTGCTTCCTGCTCCCTCCCCTCTATCTTCCTCCTTCCCCAACCATGCTTTCTTCCTCCCTGACCCCTTCCCAATCTCAGTCCACAGTAGAGACCCATATCACAATCAGGTTTATCATCACTCAAATATGTCATGATCTTTTTTAGATTAGATTAGATTATGAGAACACTCAGTCCTCTTTTATTGTCATTTAGAAATGCATACATGCATTAGGAAATGATACAATGTGTCTCCGGCGTGATATCACAGAAAACAAAACAGACCAAAGACTAACACTGACAAAACCACATAATTATAACATATAGTTACAGCAGTGCAAAGCAATACCATAATTTGATGAAGAACAGTCCATAGGCACAGTAAAAAAGAAGTCTCAAAGTCCCGAGTTGATCGACTCCTGAGTCCCCGATAGCGGCGGCAAAAGGGAGAAACTCCCTGCCGTAAACCTCCAGGCACCGTCAACTTGCCGATACCTTGGAAGCAGCCGACCACAGCCCACCCTGAGTCCATTCGTCCGAAAACTCCAAGCTTCCGAGCAGCCTCTCCGATACAGCCTCCTGAGCACCATCCTCTGCCGAGCGCCTTCGACCTCTCCCCAGCCACTGAAACACGCAA
Source organism: Mobula birostris (assembly GCF_030028105.1). Taxonomy (NCBI): domain Eukaryota; kingdom Metazoa; phylum Chordata; class Chondrichthyes; order Myliobatiformes; family Myliobatidae; genus Mobula; species Mobula birostris. Next base: position 207,239,935 of record NC_092372.1, read on the forward strand.
AGCCGAGGATTTCGAGGCCTTCAGCTCCAGAGATCCCGGTTACGACACAGTAGCAGTGGCAGCAAAGCGGGCATTTCAGAAGTTTTCCAGATGTTCCGCTATGCACTCACGTCTGTCTCCATCAAATCAGGATTGTGCACGGTCCCCTACTTGACAGATAACAGATATTCATCACCGGAGAGGCCACGCGCGCTGTCATCAGCAGTACAGTGCAATATATAAAATCACTACAGTACAGTGCAATTTATAAAATCACTACAGTACTGTGCAAATGTCTTAGGCACCCTAGCTGTATATATGTGTGTAAGGCTTTTGCACAGTATTGTATGTAAGAGACTATAATAAAATTTAACCATGTGGACAGAGGGAATGAATTGGCGAGTGGTTATCCAGCTGGCTGCAGGACAAAAGAAGAAGAGTTGAGATAAGCGATTGATGGTTGCTGGAGTTTCAAAGTGGGGTCTAACAAAGACACCTGTTGTTCACAATTTATCCAACAGCTTCGACTTTGAATTTAAAAAGATAATGTTTGTTTATGGATGCTTACCATTTTGAAGAGTGGGAAGGGGTCACAATAAATTATAAGAAGCCTTTGTAAGCTTGCAGAATTGCCAAATAGATTTCAGTGTATTGTGAATGTTGCATTTTTGTAAGAAAAATAAGAACACATTTTCCAATGATAAGAAACTAAATTGAGTATAAGAGCAAAGTGTTCTGGGATTAGCAATCCACTGACTGGCAAAAGGAAGGGTAATGACACCATGATAAAAGCAAGGCAAGCACCAGCTGAGGTTTATTTCCAGAAGGACAGAGTTGAAAATAAGTTATAGCAAACTTGCACAGGGCTTATACTAACTATCATGCACTGTTCTGAATTATTAAAAGGATACGAAGGCACTGATGAGAATTTACGTACAAAAAAAAATCCAAGGAAGATATAAGAACAGCGAAGATGACAGACTGCATCTCTTTGCTCTTGGAAAGTTAAGACGGATAGTAATCAAACACATACCTTTAAAATGATGAATGATACAGGTAAAGTCATAAAAATGCTTCCACTTGTGGAGAAGAACAAAGCTGGAGTCCATCAACAGAACAGTAAGAAACCGATAGGGAATTAAGAAGAAACCTCTTTATCCCGGAAGGAGTGCTTATATGGTTGAAGTGATTGGTCTATGAACAAAGGGGAATTCAGTATAATGCTGATAAACTTTGCTGAGAAAAGACTGGAGAAGTTATTGTTTAGTTCATTATTTGAAAGGGAACAGAAACAGAGGAAATAATGGTACAAGTAAACCGGTTGGTGGTCCAGTTCAGAAAACAATTTGAAGCCAACAAAATTGTTGTAGGACTGGAATCACATGTATGCTGGTCTGACAAAAGGCAGCAGGAGGATGTTAATGAACCAATGGGTTTTTATGACAATTGCTGTTCTTTGTGGTTGCCATTATTGAGCATAGCTCCTAGATTATTAACACAAAGAGAGCATGCAGATGGCACAACAGTGATTGGCCTAATCACAAACAATAATGAATCTGCATGTAGGGAGGAGGTGCTGAAACTGTTTGACTGGTGCAGCAACTACAGCCACTTAACATCAAGACAAAACAAATGATAATTGACTTCAGGAAGGCAAGAGTTCCCAAAACAGCCTCACTATTCATAAATGGTGATGTGGTGGAAGGGGTCTCCAGTTTCAAGCTTTTAGGGATGGACATCACCAAGGAGCTCTCTTGGTCCATCAACATAACCCCGATAGCAGGAAACGCACAACAGCGACTACACTACCAGAGGTGCTTAAGGAGAGCTAATCTGCCTCAAAAGTTGCTGGCCAACTTTTATCAGCATGCAATAGAGAGCATACTGACATATGGAATGACAGTCTGGTACTCCAGCTGCAGCAAGGCAGATCACAAAGCACTCCAACGGGAGATTAGGACGGCTCAGCACACCACTGAGTCTCAGCTACCGGACCTGTACACACTCTCGATGCCTACAGCGTGCTCATAACATCATTAAAGACCCATCCCATCCCGACACTGTCTGTTCAATCTCCTGCCATCTGGTAGGAGATGCAGAAACATCTTAGCCAAGACAGTAATAATGAAAAACAGCTTCTTCCCGAGGGCTGTTGTGCAGCTGAATACTGCGGCACCCCAGCTTGCCAATGGCAATTGAGTGCTATGGAATTTCAAAGTCACTTGTTGCAGTGAGATGCATTATTTTCAGTCTGTACATTCAAACTGGTAATCTACTGAGTGAACATTTTGTTGTTTCCTTAACGATATCAAGAGCTCTATTGTTATAGAACTCTGCTGAAGCTGACTGAAAGTGATAGAACTGACCCTAAAGGCTTTCTCACTTTATTCAAATTCATTTTAAGTACTTACATTTGCTTAGTCAATATTCACATCTATTAATGGTGCTTCAAAAGAATTGATGATAATTTCACACTGAGCAAATATATAAATAGGAATAGTGAACAAGCCAAATTGATCACAACACTTTATGAGAAAAGAAGTTCATGTGACTAATATTTCCTCATTTTCGCTAAGTAAATAACCTGGATTATTGATCTTAGAAGCTTTATGTCAAGAGATATGTCAGAAAAATAGTTACACTTTTAAAATTATTAGCTTTAACGAATCTGTTCAAATTATGAGTGACAGTGAAATGCTGTATTGCAATCTACAGAGTGGAAGGTCCGAACACTCATTCCTATGATGTCATGAGCCAGGCAAGATTACTTGATGCTACTTTTCACCTTGTGTATAAGATTTTGAGAGGCATTGATCATGTGGATAGCCAGAGGCTTTTTCCCAGGGCTGAGATGGTTAACACGAGGGGGCATAGATTTTAAGGTGCTTGGAAGTAGGTACAGAGGGGATGTCAGGGGTAAGTTTTTCACACAGAGAATGGTGGGTGTGTGAAATGTACTGCCAGCGATGGTGGTGGAGGCAGATACAATACAGTCTTTTAAGAGCCTCTTAGATAGGTACATGGAGCTTAGAAAAATAGAGGGCTATGCAGTGGGGAAATCCTGGGCAGTTTCTAGAGTAGGTTACATGGTTGGTAGAACATTGTGGGCTGAAGGGCTTGTAATGTGCTGTGGATTTCTATGTTCTATATTTGTAATCCATGCTATTTCTCTGACTGTTTTGGGTGCTTATCGGTGCCAGTAATATGCTGAGGGCAAAGGTATATTAGTTTGCAACAGTAATTAGCCTCCCTTCTCAAGCAGCTGGAGAACTCCCTACATAGCAATACTTTTCTTCACTTATTACAAATAGGAGTGTCAAGCCCAATGATTTATTATTTTCCTTCTGTGAATTGTAATATAGGTCCTTTGGAGAACGGTCTTATTGTTTTAATAAAAGCAAGGTGGTGTGTACATAAATCCAAGCATCGGGCTGCAGTGAAAAATGGCCCATTTCAGTAATGGGCATTTAAAAAGTCATTAGTCTGTGTGGCCACAATCCAGATGTTGTATTTCGAATCTCATTTGGTGCCACTTACAAGTTAAGAGCTTTGTTTCGCCATAAATGTAATTTGCCAAGAGTTTATAATGTATTCACACGAAAGGACCAAAACGGCTGACTGCTGCTTGTCTGCTGGCCAGCTGGGCCTCCCTTGGTAGAGCTATGGAGCAGGAAGCAGAGCTGGCGTCAGCACCACTTCACCACTCCATCACTTTACTCCCTTCCCACCATCAGCAGTGTCTCCATGAGGCTCTGCCTCAAGAAGGAACATCCAATATCAACCATCCTCACTTGCTGAGCCATGCCATCTTGGAGATATAAGACCACAAGATATAGGAGAAGAATTAGGCCATTTGGCCCATGGAGTCTGTTCCAGCATTCCATCATGTATTCTCTCTTGTATAATTTTGCGTAATTTATGGCTACTTTTTTTTTGTGAGTGTGATGTATTGAGTGCAATTGCTGAATTTAGAAGAATGAGAGGAGATCTCATTGAAACCTATCGAATATTGAAAGGCCTAGATAGAGTGGATATGAAGAGGACGTTTCCTGTAGTGGGGAGTCTAGGACCAGAGGGCGGAACCGCAGAATACAGGGACATCTCTTTAGACCAGAGATGAGGAGGAATTTCTTTAGCATCTAGAGAATTCATTGCCACAGATGGCTGTGGAGAAGAATTCAGGAGAATGGGGTTGAAAGGGATAATAAATCAGCCATGAAGGATTGGCAGAGCAGATTCAATGGGCCAAGCGGCCTAATTCTGCTCCTTTGTCTTATGCTCTATTGCCTGTGATTCTGCTGCAAGTAGGTTTTACAATACACTTGTACAGATGGCAATAAACTCAAATATGACTTTGAATTGATCATGAGGAGAATCCAGGTATCATGAGTCCTATTGAAGGACAATCAGTATATACTGACGTGCGTCTGTTCCTTCAGAGATAGTAGTATGGTCCGTGTGGACATGGTGGAGGATTTCAAATACCTGGGGATACGAATTGACAATAAACTGGACTGGTCAAAGAACACTGAGGCTGTCTACAGAGGTGGTCAGAGCCATCTCTATTTCCTGAGGAGACTGAGGTCCTTTAACATCTACCAGACGATGCTGAGGATGTTCTACGAGTCCGTGGTGGCCAGTGCTATCACGTTTGCTGTTGTGTGCTGGGGCAGCAGGCTGAGGGCAGCAGACACCAACAGAATCAACAAACTCATTCGTAAGGCCAGTGATGTTGTAGGGATGGAACTGGACTCTCCCACGGTGGTGTCCGAAAAGAGGATGCTGTCTAAGTTGCATGCCATCTTGGTCAATGTCTCCCATCCACTACATAATGTACTGGTTGGGCACAGGAGTACATTCAGCCAGAGACTCATTCCTCCGAGATGCAGCACTGAGCGTCATAGGAAGTCATTCCTGCCTGTGGCCATCAAACTTTACAACTCCTCCCTTGGAGGGTCAGACACCCTGAGCCGATAGGCTGGTCCTGGACTTATTTCATAATTTACTGGCATAATTTACATATTACTATTTAACTATTTATGATTTTATTACTATTTATTATTTATGGTGCAACTGTAACGAAAACCAATTTCCCCCGGGATCAATAAAGTATGACTACTACTACTACTACTACTACTTTTGAAACTACTGTACTTGTTTGGGTCAAGAGGTGGACAGAGAAACAGCCATTGTCTGGGTGAGGTGGATTTTGCCAACACTGATGAGAGGAAAAGGAAAACAGACTAGGATCAGGGAAAGGAAAGAGTCAGAGTTGATGAGTAAGAAGAATTCGGCATTGTTGCTGTGTGAGAGGATGGCCAGAGTTGAGGGAGGATGGGTGGAGAGAAAGAGAAGGAACTGGTGAGAGGGTAAAAAAATCAGAATCTGAATCAGGTTTAATATCACTGGCATGTGTCTTTAAATTTGTGTTTTGCAGCAGCAGTACAGTTCAATACACAAAAAAACCCCCATAAATGATGATAAGAAATACGATAGATTCCGGTTAATTGGGACACATCGGAACCAGTACGTTTTGGCCCAGTTAAGCGGCTTCCCAGCTTTCTGAAGTTTCATGGAAATAGGTAAAAGGGTATTTTTAAAATATGGCTGCATAACTGAGGAGCATTTAAATGAAATACAGAACAAATTCGAACACTACCAGTAGTACTACTGTGCTATAACTCTGTGCAATGGTTACCGACAAAGGAATTTATTGAGTGCACGCTGGCATAGTACTTGATTGGTAAACTATCCTTTCTTAGCCTCTTAAAGCATCGAGGTTTGATGCTTTTCCAATAACCAACAGGTTTTTTTTTATCTGTTCCTGACATATTTGAACAACACACCACAGTTATGCGATCCATTGCTTTCTTTGGACCTGATAGTATTGTGTGCTTGTAGCCAAAAGAACCTTGCGGCATGGCATGATTTAAAAAAAACAGGACTTGTTTTATTGCCATTGTAAGTATCATCTACACAAGGTTTGGAAGCAAGTCGGGGTGTTTTGTAGATTTCCATATTTCTGCACTTAAAGCATTACCTTTCACCGTGTGCTTTCTCCAATTTAATCTGGTGCCCTCATTTCCACCTGTTGCTCTAAAATCTTCATGAGCCAGCTTCTTAACCAACTCCTCTGACTTGTTTTAAACTTCCTGAAGATTTTGCTTCCTGAATACCTTTAGGTGTATCTTATGTATTTTGGGCTACTGATCATGAAAATCACCATGAAATTTCCCTATCACGCACCATTTTTTGAAATCATATTTATTCAGCTCAATTAAAATGTTGCCTACAATGTAAGCTGGAATGTTCCCTATCTGGCTGCCGCATGGCAGGACAGGTTTTAGTAATAATTATTGGGTTCAGGACTGTAAGGATGGAATTTGACACAAAAATTTCTATGAAGGATTTTGATATTTGAGACAGATGCTTCCCAGAATAACTGATGCCAAGATTAAGGAAAGCATTTTTGTTGGTCCACAACTCAAACAGGTCATCAATGACAGGCAATTTGAAGAATTTCTAGTGGGACCGGAGAAAATCACATGGATGGCATTCAAGGAAGTTGTTGAAATTTTTCTCGGCATCTACAGAGCACCAAACTACATGCAGATGGTTGAAAGCATGCTTCAAGCATATAAAACCATGAAATGCAACGTGTCACTAAAGATTCATTTTCTGCATTCCCATTTAGACTTCTTCCCTGCAAATCTTGGTGCTGTTAGTGACGAGCATGGTGAAAGGTTTCACCAGGACATTGTGGTCATGGAGAAAAGATACCAGGGCAACTGGAACCCATCAATGCTGGTGAATTATTGTTGGACACTTAAGCGAGAAGGCTCAGGCACTGAGTACAAATGAAAATCATTAACAAAATATTTTTAACTTAGTTGAACTATTGCAAAGCATCAGCACCATTATGCAATTACACACATTATATTCAATAAAAGTTAATTTGTTGTTTCTCCAAATTCCTACATGTTACAAGTAGTCTGAAATTATATTTGTGTTCATCTTCAAGCAGTCAATCATAAACAAAAAAAAATTCTGAGGAAGCAACACTTTTGAAAAAATTTGTTATCCAGTGACATTGGTCTACTGACACACACACACCTTGTCCAGTTACAATGGAAAACCGTTGACTGAGGGACTCTTCAAGATCTGGATCCTTAACTTTGTGCTTTTGTTTTTGGATGTTCCCTTTTGTCCCTCACGCAATTCCCATTCTTCTCACAATTTATCTTACTGATATATCAGGCTGGTCCTGGACTTACTTCATAATTTACTGGCATAATTTACATATTACTATTTAACTATTTATGGTTCTATTACTAGTTATTATTTATGGAGCAACTGTAATGAAAACCAATTTCCCCCGGGATCAATAAAGTATGACTATTGCAATTGTAGATTTTGGCATTTCAGTTATCTCTGCCAGCTGGTGATGATGAGTGGTGTTAAGCAGATTGCTTTTAATTTGGTAAGGAAGGGTAATATTTTTGGCTAGTGTCAAATCTTCTCATGGAAAGGGTTTCAATTTTTTTAAGTCAAATAAAAAAAAACAATTATCAATAATTATTCGTTTTTGAATTGTCATCTGTTGGCCTAAATGGATAGCATAACAAAAGTACATCAACTGTTCTCTCTACACACAGAGTAGTGTCCAACGGCCATAGACGTTCATGTGACTGACCATCTCCTGACCCAGTAAAGTAGCTTAGTGTCTCAATTAAATGAAGGGAATCCCGGCTATTTTCTCAATTTGTTTTCATTCTTTAAGAGTCGTCCCAAATAGATGGCTGCCCTGGTTAACCTATGGCCTCATTAACTGGAATCCACTATGTATATATATAAAATTTAATTAAATAAAATAGTGAGTAAGTGATCATTATCCTTTCAGAATTCTGAAGTTGGAGGGGTAGAGGATGTGCCTGAAATGTTGAGTGTGTGCCTTCAGGCTCCTGCACCTCCTTCCTGATGGTAGCAATACAAAGAGAGCATGCCCTGGGTGACAGGGGTCCTTAATGATAGATGCCGCCTTTCTGAGGCATTGTCTTTTGAGGATTTCTTCAGTGCTGAGGCCCATGATGGAGCTGGCTGAGCTTGCAGCCTTTTGCAGCAATTTTCCCAATCCTGAGCAGTGACCCCTCTATTCCAGATGGTGATGCAACCAGGTAGAATGCTCCCCGTGGTGCGTCTATAGAAATTGGCTGGAGACTTTGGTGACAGATCAAATCTCCTCAAACTCCTAATGAAAATATAGCCACTGGCATGCCTTCTTTGTAACTGCATCAATATGTTGAGCCCAGGATAGATTCTTAGAGACGTTGACACCCAGGAACTTGAAACTGCTCAGCCTTTCCACTGCTGCCCACAATGAGGGCTGGTGTGTGTTCTGGGGGGTAGAAATATGCTGTGGAATTGGGAAGTGGGGGGAGCAGAGGGACCAAGTGTGAATCCTTCTTAAATGCACTGCATTTTACTTGTTAACAAAGTCACATGATCAGCTGTAAGGCAGACAGTGGTGCCAGTGCGGCATTCATTAAGTAGAGGGTAGAAACACATGACAAACGAAATTAGCTCACATTACTACTTCATTTACATGGTGTGCAAAGCGACAGTGAAAACCCACTCACAGATCTTCTAATTACAAAAAACCTTGGCTGACGGGATGCTCACCAGCTGAGCTGATTAGCATAGATTGTGAATGCTGAAGACTTCGACCTTCACTGTAGTGAACACTTGTCAAAACGCCAGATGTAATTACCTGGTTGTTTAGAGAAAAGGACTGTGATTCATCTTTTTTTTTGGCAGTGTTTTAATTTCTGATCTTAAGCCTTTGCAGTTTTGAGCCACTAGATAGGCCTGGCTCGGATCTGCTCTGCCAAAGATGACCCATGGGGATCATGTCAACATTTCTTGGTCAACATTGAATAGAATCCACAATTTTTCATGTTACTGATCTATCTTTCTGCATAGCAATCTTCATTTGGTTGGAACATAATAAGAATTTAAGGAGGAAGTAGAGGTATTTTTGAAAGTTTGAGTTATTGAGTGTTCAAGGGAGCAGGAACAGAAAAGCTGTGGTAGTCTTACTCATACTTCCTTGTGTTCTTACACACCTATCCTTTAGCTCTTTCTGTGTGCCCTTTCCCTTAAATACCCATCCAATTCAATTTTTTGAAAAGCTCGATTACCACTTTCTACTGTTCTTTCAACCAGTGATTTTTCCAGCTATCAAAATGCACACTTTGAAGGGTTCCGCCCCGAAACGTCGACCGATCTTTCCCACAGATGCTGCTCGACCTGCTGAGTTCCTCCAGCGTGTTGTGAGTGTTGCTTTGACCCCAGCATGTGCAGATTATTTTGTGTGTAGTCAATGTTATCGGTGTTTGTAAATAACATATTCATTCTTTCTTGCTCCCCCCCCCCATGGTGTTTATCCTTTTCCATTTGTTCTCAAGTTTCTGATTATCCTTTGTCATTTATCATTTAATTCTGGTTTATTAATCTTTTGTTTCTTGGGCTTTCATTCTGATATGCATTGCCTTACTGCATTTTCTTCTGCAACAGTCTGCTGACCATTCCCATCCTTGTATCTTTTTGTTATGTTCTGACTTCTAACCACTTCTCATTTTTCTCTCATTCCCCTAGCTGTATGCTGTTGCATATGGAGATGGTCAGGCAACATTCAAGCCTCAAATAGTACCTCAGCTCACTGTTAGTATGAAAGTTCCCAGTAAAGTCATTATCAAAGTACATATATCTCACCATATACTACCCCGAGATTCATTTTCTTACAGGCATTCACAGCAGTACAAGTGAATGCAATAAAATCAATGAAAAATCTACACATGGAGACTGACAAATAACCAATGTGCAAAAGACAAATTGTGCAAATACATAAAAAACATGAACAATAATAATAAATAAATAATGCTGAGAATATGAGTTGTAGTGTCCTTGGAAATGAGTCCATAGGTTGTGTTCAGTGATCAGTTCAGTGTTATTTTCAAGTTGTATCCAGTTTTGTAATAATATCCAACCAAATTTCACTGGTTGAGCCACACTGAAATTATGAATTTCCAGAATCTTGTTTGAGGGAACATAGCTGATTATCTAAGTCCATTCAAAACCACTGACCCTGTATTTCATTACATAGTTTTTTTTTCCCACACACTGAAAGAGGCAGATTAGGTTATCAGTGACATTATAGAGGCATACCACACAGAAATGGGCCCTTTATCCCAAGTTCTCCATGATTAATTAGACTTAACAGTACTAAGAAATATCTTCATTCACTGTGAATGAAGGTTTTATACTGAGTCTATCAACACAGACCATGGCCTTCTTTGCTCCTTACTACATTGCTCTATATGTAGATTGCCCTTTGTCGCTCACTTGTTCTTCAAATGAAAATTTGAACAGTGGATGATACACTATTAACGATAGCCTAGAGGTTTTTTTCTCTTCCCATGTTTCCAAGTGCATATTACAGAAGAGTTTCCGGAGAATGGTAACCCACCCGACTTTCTTTCTCTCTAAGTAACTGTGGCCAGGAACACTGCCTCGTCACCCAATGGAAATTGAACCCGAGACCTTTCCCTGAAGGTCAGCGTGTGGTTTGATTGAAATTTCCAGGATATTAAAGGGGTTCCTGATTGGGGTAAGTGGAGAGAAAACTATCTTCATGGGTTGGAGGAGGCATTGTATACAGATTGGTACAGACCATCCAAGAGAAGGTTTAGGAAACACTTGAGTACATGGCTGATTCTGCCTTAAATGGAAAATTGTAATCTAGATCAGTTGCAGAATTTTAAATGCAAAAGTTTTAATAGATATGGAAATACATCAGACCAGATATTTTTGAAAAGAGCTTACTCCTCTGCATATTTGCCTAATACTTCAGCCTTATTACCCAGTTGTTTTCAACTAATTGTCCCTTTGGGAGATATACAATGTGGATTTTACACTGAGAGACTAGCCATCAGTTACTTCAGCCGCAAGCTCTCCATGATTAACTAGACTTTTGTTATGTTCAACTTTTAATCTGTTGTATTCTAAAATGTACAAGATTTGTAAGGCAATGCCTGGAACCATTACAGAGATACCTGTTTACTACTTTACTCACTGAATCTCTTCAACATTCATTAATGATTGAAAATGACAGGGAGACCCATCAAACCCACTCACACTACGGTGATTGGACCATCTGAACTAAATACTCTTTCCCACCCTCCACGAAAATGGAAAATGTTTTCTCTAAAACCTCTCAGGGAATTGAAAGTGGTTCAGGGGAGCATGGCCTCTAACAGTTACCATTAATTACTTGTTTTTTTATTTGATGTGATCGCTGTCCCAATGAGAGATCAATCCATTGGAAGCATGCAGTCAACATTCACCTTGCAAAAGGTTCTAGAAAAGTCTAGTCCAATCCATTGCCATTCTTAAATAGAGTAGATCCAGATGCATTGATCCTCGGCTATTTATCAGATACAAAACAGATAGTTATTAATGATAAAGACACCTGTGAAGTAAATGATCTGAGTCTGCAAAGGGAGACATTGTGGCACAGCTAGTAGGAGTGCTGCTCAACACACCTGAGACACAGGCTCTATGCTGACCTCTAGTGGCATCTGTGTGGACTTTGCCTGTTCTCCCTGTAACACAGTGGCTGCCTTTGTGACCATGTGGGTTATCTCCTACATCTGTGGGTTGGCAGGTTAGTTGGGCAGTGTAAATTGCCTCTACTGTGTCAATGAGTGATAGAATCTGAGAGGAGGAAGCATGTAGGGAGAATAAAATGTCAAAGTTCAAAGTACACTATTATCAAAGTATGTATGCAGCATACTATCCTGAACTTTGTCTTCCCCACAGGCAGTCACAGAAGAATCATGGAACCAACCCGATCAAAAAAAAATCAAATATCAAACACCCCTTCCCCTCTGCGTGCAAAAAAATCGAGCAAGCAACAAAAAAAGTGAAAACCAGAATATAAAGCACAAAGGGCATATTTCACTACAGTTATGCATTAATATGTAACATATAAATGTATGTATTAATTTGTGTTTAATGTAGGACATAAATGAGCAATAATCATTTACAATGATCCATTCTTGTTTCTTTCCAATAATGGAGATGAGGCTTGTAGGGCACTGCTTTTATAATTTGAGTCATCACCTTTATGTAGGAACTAGTTTCTAGTCTAAAGGAAAATTGGCTAAAATTTGTCCCCAGTAGAGAATCTGAAATGTCAATGGTCAGTGCATAGCATCTACACCTTAAATTTGTTCCATTATATATTGGAAGGAAGGTTACAATAGGAATGCTAACCACACTTTAAAGGTACTAGAGAGCTTCTAGCCATAATACATAATATTCCATTTCAAATTATGTTAATGTAAGCAAAATTTAGCTGATATAAATGTTTAAAATATGAAATATGCTTCATATTGCCAAAGAGGTAATAGATTAAACGGGTTGTTATCTTGCCTCAGTGACTTCATTGTCTGTAAAAATACAGGTAAATTAAATTGCTGAGCTGCAAAGCCAATTTTTGAATTTAGCCTGTATTTTGAGTAGCATCTGGATGGTGGATTGGGAGTCTAAGGGTTTGTTCATGCAGGAAGTGATGGAATGAATATAGACACATGTTTTCGTTTATCAGATGTATGGACGTGAGAACTCCATCTGCATATGAGGCTGTCGTGTTGCATTAGTACCTCAGATTAATAGAAATTTAGCTACAGATGCATGAAAAGACCTTTTCAATTAGAAGTAGAGCTGCCTGCAAAAGAATATGTATCTGTAACAAATAATTATCCTACAATAAATGGATCAGAGAGAAAAGTTCTGATTCATTTTGGATAAAGTTTTGACTTCTAAAATAATTGTTTTAAGGCTCCCATTTGAAATTGGCCTTTTAAGAAAATCATACATGGTTCAACATTTCACCAGTTTTTTGGTTCTGTCTGACAGTCGTATCTCCGTATGCAAATCTGTCTGAGTAGTAATTCATCAGTTCGGTACAAAGCAGAATTTGGTTCAGAAAACTAGAAGATATAACCAGGTGAGCACTGAATTTTCAATTATTTATCTTTGAGAATTCCAACTTCGACCTGATAATGAATTTCAATTAAAAATATTGAAACGTTGGCATTGGGAAGTGAAGTCAAAATGTAGTAACAGTGCACAGTGAACATCCAAAGTGAAGTCAAGTTTCAAGATTGTTTATTGTTATTCTTCAGTTCATAAGTGTAAGCAGTGTGACATGATTGTTACTCCAGATTGAATGCAGAATAAAAAAACAATCAGCGTAATAAACACAATAAAAAACACAGTAAATATAAAAATTAAGATTAGATTATATACATAGACAAGGCTAGGAAGTGAAGATGGCAGGACCATCCAGATATTTATGGCTTTTGTTAGGAGCACAAATAATTCTCTTGTATCATTTAATCACTTTATTTGCTAAGATGATCAAAAAATACACGGAGGATTTGACAGTACCATCCTATCCCATGTCATCACTGATCTGCTTATAATATCAATTGCCTTTGTCCCAAAGGAAGTTACGTACTTCTGAAGGAATGCATCCCTGGAATTCTTTTGCTTCCGTGTGTTCTCCTGGTCCCCCACCACCCTCCCACTGTCCCTGTGAATTTCATCGGGTACCCAGAGTGAGATCCATCATCACACTGCATTGCCTCTTCATACCAAAGGGACTCCAAAGATTTTTGCTGCTGACGAACATAGTGGAGGGAAGGGGGCAGTGTCACGATGTGCGCTGGGGGGGCAATATCGGAACCCAAGTGTAGGGGAAAGACAGATTCTGATGCAGAGATGGCAGCAAGAATTTATTCATAATAACTTCTAAAGAACATCGGAGGCTTGGCCGAGTGACACTGCGAGAAGCAACAATCTCAAAAATCGGACCCTGCGATTAGCGCTGATTGGACATCCACTTAAATAATACCAGTAGCATGGAATCCCCGAGCCTATCAAAATAAACTTAACAAGACAAATATGTTCTAAAAGCCTTGGAATCCCACCCAGGCCCAGAGAGCTCATTACAGGCAGAGATAAATATCTTCGATAGGTTGGTGTCACAGAGAGAATGGTGATAGCTTGCTCATAGCAGCCAATCTATCAGGGTGAGGGTGCAGGTAGAAGGAAAGGACAAAAAGAAAAACTATGTAGGAAAGAAGGTATGGAGAAATGCAAGGATCACCAACGATCCCCACCATCTGGACCAGGCCATCTTCTCACACCTATCATAGGACATTAGATTAGATTAGATTAGGAAGACACGCAGTCCTCTTTTATTGTCATTTAGTAATGCATGCATTAAGAAATGATACAATGTTCCTCCAGAATGATATCACAGAAACACAAGACAAACCAAGACTAAGAAAACTGACAAAAACCACATAATTATAACATATAGTTACAACAGTGCACAGCAGTACCGTAATTTGATAAAGAACAGACCATGGGCACGGTAAAAAAAGTCTCAAAGTCTCTCGAAAGTCCCATCATCTCACGCAGATGGTAGAAGGAAGAGAAACTCTCTCCCTGCCATGAGCTTCCAGCAGTGCAAACTTGCCGATGCAGCACCCTGGAAGCACCCGACCACAGTCCGACTCTTGAGTCCGTCCGAAAACTTCGAGCCTCCGACCAGCCCTCTGACACCGAGCACCATCTCTGCCGAGCGCTTCGACCCCGGCCCCGGCAACAGGCAATAGGCAAAGCCGAGGATTTGGGGCCTTCCCCTCCGGAGATTCTCGATCACACAGTAGCAGCGGCAGCGAAGCGGGCATTTCAGAATGAGGTACAAAAGCCTGAAGGACCACACCAACAGCTTCAAGAACAGATAATTTCCTTCAACTATTCAGTCTTGACCAACCTGCTCAACGCTAATCACTGCTTCAGTATAGCAACACTATGGCCATTTTACATTACTATAGGCTTTGTTTATTTTGTTCTAGTTGTGTTTTATCTTGTATAATTTACGGTTAATTTATGTTTTAGTTGTGAATGTTGTGTCACTAACGCTGTGATACTGTTGCAAGTTTAGTCTCCCATTGCATCTCTGCATTGATGTACTTGTTCGTATGGCAATAAACCCAGCAGTTAAGCAGTAAATGTGGAGAGAGAAAAAATGAGTACAGGTTTAAAACAAGCAGTAAGAGCAAGTCATCTGAAATTGTTGGAGAAAGAACGTAGGACAATGACTGTAAGAACAAGGAAGCTTCTGTGAACATTATGGGGGACTTTACATGGATAAACCTGGAGAAGCTGGGGATGTTTTACTTGGAACTGAGGAGTTCACAAGGAGAGATCTGAGAGATATTAAAAATCATGAAGGATATAGATAAATTAGTTAGAGGGGAACTGTGAAGTAGAGAGAGGAACACCTGAGTAATCACGTTGTCAAGTTCACTGATGACACAACAGTGGTGGGGCTCATCGCCAACAAGGATGAGATGGCCTACAGAGAGGAGGTGGAAGAGCTCGAGGCCTGGTGCCAGGCAAACAACCTCTTCATCAATGTCAGCAAGACAAAGGAGATGGTTATCAACTTAAGGAGAACTCACAGCCCTCTTCACATCGGCACAACGGCAGTAGAAACTGCGAGCGTTTTTTTAACTCCTGGGAGTGCACATCACGCACAACCTCTCGTGGTCCCAGAACACATTCTACACAATCAAGAAAATTCACCAACACCTCTGCTTTTTGTAGAGGCTGAAGAGAACTGGACTGCGCACGTCAATATTTATGTCATTCTACAGACACTTAGTAGAGAGCACCCTAACAACTCCATCACTGCATGGTATGGAAACTACAGTTCGACAGACAGGAAGGCTCTACGATGCATAGTCAAAACTGCCCAGTGCATCATCAGCACAAACCTACCCACCAACAAGGACACCTATACAGAAATGTGCTGGAAGAAGGCCAGTAACATCATGAAGTCCACCTGCTCATGGACTGTTTATCTCACTCCCATCAGGGAGGAGGTTACGTAGCATCCACGCCAGGATCTTCAGACTCAAAAACAGCTACTTTCCACAAGTGGTAAGGCTGGCCAACACCCACTAACCCACCCCTTCCCCCAACCACCACAACTTTATCAGTTCCTGTCAGTCACTTTACGTAGAGACAGCATCAATGTATGGACATACAATCAATCTATGCATGTAAGCTATTTTATTTATTTATATTTATTGTATTTTTTATTATTATTGTGTTTTTGTGTTGCATCGGATCTGGAGTAACAAATATTTCGTTCTCCTTTACATTTTTGCACTGAAAATGACATTAAACAATCTTGAAACTTCTGATGGTCAAACACTAGGAGATGCGGAAAGCAAACTAAAGTTTACCTAAGGAAAGGATAGTTTATACCATAGGACTCCACAACTATTTTTAAAAGATTGCCTGCTGTACTTTCAGGACCTTAAAGATTAGATCTTTTTTAAAGATAAACTTTATTTGCCACTGCACATCAATACAGCAAAATATAGAGTGAAATGTGCCTTCAGCGTCAAAACAACTCTGTGAAGATTGTAAATGCAAGGAAATCTGCAGATGCTGGAAATTCAAGCAACACGCACAAAATGCTGGTGGAACGCAACAGGCCAGGCAGCATCTATAGGAAGAAGTACAGTCGACGTTTTGGGCCAAGACCCTTCGTCAGGACTCAGACTAAGTGAAGATTGGGCTGGGTGTAGCCCACTAGTGACACCATGCTTCCGGTGCCAACTGTTAAAATATATTCTGGATTTAGGGTGTATAGCAAAACATTAACTTCAGCAAATAACTTCAGCCACCAATCTTCAGATCTGAATATGGACTGCAGATTAAATTTAAAATGCAGCTCTGGACAGTGGGATCCTAAGAGCTGTGAACTGTTGTTAATTGAGAAACCAGACGATACTGATTTGACATTCATTTGGATGTCTACAGGGTGGGTGCAAAGGAGGTGTGAAAGTTGTACGTAATTCAAAGGAATATGAAAATGTCATGTAATATTTGGTCAAGCGGACCCCTTCCTTAGAAAGGGTCTCAATATGATACCTGCTGTGACTTATTTTATCGAATGAAGAGACTACTTCATATCTACCAGCTGCGCCTCTCTGGAGACTGTTCACACGACAACACCTACTGTACATAGCATGCCCATAACTTACTGACCTTAATCCTAACCGTGTGTCTTTTTGGAATGTGAGAGGAGGCTGGAGCCCCCAGAGAAAACCCACACGGTCACTGGGAGGACGTACAAATTCCTTACAGATAGCAGCAGGAATTGAACCCCGATCAGTAATCACTGGCACTAACCACCACACTACCATGCCACCCAAGTTGTTAGTACTTGTAATTCACTGCTAGGGGCAGTGGTAGAGGCAGATTCATTTGTACCTCGGTGAGTATCTGAAGACTTGCAGGACTATGGAGAAAGATAAGGTTGTAATTCTAGATGTCTTGCTCTGATGTAGAACTGGTGTAGATTCAATTGGTCAAGTGGCTCCCTCTGTGTTGTAACCATTCTGTAATTCTTCCTACTTTGAAAATTTTTATTGCTAATAAACAGAAATCATCAAATTATAATAGAAAAAAGTATAATTATTTTAAATTAGTGGAACTGTGATTTAACTCCTGTATTAGTCACAGCACAAACGCTGTTATTTAATGAAATGGATTTGTGGCTATTTCTGTAACTCCATGTGCTAGCGCAGTATATACTCGCAATTTGCACACTGTGTTCTTAAAAGGGAATTACACAGTGTTCTTAAAGTCAATGTGGTAACATAACATAGCAACACTTCCAGTGCTTCTATAATTTTCCTGCATGATTGCTTGCAATAGAATCCTACAGATCGCTCTTCAGTCCTGGAGATGCCAGGTCAGTCCTGCACATTCGCAATGTTGAATCTTAACCTTTTTCAACTGCTGTAGATTTCCAATTGTTTTCTCTGCTGATCCCAGTTTTGAAATCTCCCACGCAGTCATTTTGCAGATGAATAATTCTGCTCTATCTCCCTTATCTTTCTGTTCCCTCCACGAGAGGCAGGGCCTGCTCAGGACCACAAGCATTTGCTGGAGGAACTCAGCAGTTCAAGCTGTATCAGTGAGGGTTAGAGGAATTGTCAGTTTCCTTGGGTCAAAAACCCTGCATCTGGATCTAACACTTCGACAATCCCTTTTATCTGACAGATGCTGCTCGGCCTATTGAGTACCGCCTGTAAATTGTAATTGCTCTAGATTCTAGTATCAGCAGTCTCCCGTGTCTTCATTGCTTTACTAAGCCAATTAGTTTTGAATTATGAATTGTTGAACTGTTAGGTGCTGTGTGTTCAACCCAAAATGGTCTCAGCCCAATCTATCCACGGCTTCTTCCTCTCCAGAGATGCTACCTGACCTGGTGAGTTGCTCCAGCATTTTGTGTGTGTCAGTCTGTATTTCCAGCAATTGCAGAATCTCTTCTGTTCCTGGAAAATACAGAAAGCTGAAGGAATTTACTGCAGCAAGCACAATAGCTTAGTGGTTACTTAGTTACTTACCATCATAGCTACTGGGGTATCATCATCATGGCTTGGCTTCCCGAACGAAGATTTAGGAAGGGGGCTGCCCATGTCTGTTGCAGGCTCACTGGTGGCTGACGAGGCCAATACTGGACAGGCAGGTCCAGCCACAGCAGCTAACGTAGGCGTGTTCTTCAGCCTGCGCAGTGGTATTTTAGGTGGAGTGCAGTGTGCGCGGTATTGGCCCCACCTTTTACACCCGCGGTTCATCTGCCATAGCCTAGCAAGCTGGGACAGTGACAGCGAGGTCCTCGGGTTGTAGGAGTTACGTCGGAGTGTCCTTCTCCTCGGTGGATGGCCTGACGAGGCTAACGAGCTCCACCTGCCCGGGTTTGGAGTCAGAGTTGCCCTTCTCTTAGGCTGGCTGCCAACCAAGGCTAACGAGCCCAGCCTACCCATCCAGTTATACCGCCGGACACTCGGTCGCGCCATGACATAGCAAGCTTGGTGGAAACGGGGGGGGGGGGGGAGAAAACGAAGAGAAGGTGTTGCTACGGACACAGTAATGTAGGAGAGGCCATTTGTAGTGGCCTCCTGCCTAGCAGGCCAGACAGTGACCACGCAGCGATCACTACACCAGGAAAGGAGAGGCAGACTATATAAAGGGGCAGACTATTATTTAAATGGGGAAAGAATTCAAATTTCTGAGATATAATGGGACTTGGGAGTCCTCGTACAGGATACCCTTAAAGTTAACCTCCAGGCTGAGTCAGTAGTGAAGAAGGCGAATGCAATGTTGGCATTCATTTCTAGAGGAATAGAGTATAGGAGCAGGGATGTGATGTTGAGGCTCTATAAGGCACTGGTGAGACCTCACTTGGAGTTCTGTGGGCAGTTTTGGTCTCCTTATTTAAGAAAGGATGTGCTGACGTTGGAGAGGGTACAGAGAAGATTCACTAGAATGATTCTGGAAATGAGAGGGTTAACATATGAGGAACGTTTGTCCACTCTTGGACTGTATTCCTTGGAGTTTAGGAGAATGAGGGGAGACCTCATAGAAGCATTTCGAATGTTGAAAGGCATGGACAGAGTGGATGTGGCAAAGTTGTTTCCCATGATGGGGGAGTCTAGTACGAGAGGGCATGACTTAAGGATTGAAGGGCGCCCATTCAGAACAGAAACGCAACGAAATTTTTTTAGTCAGAGGGTGGTGAATCTATGGAATTTGTTGCCACGGGCAGCAGTGGAGGCCAAGTCATTGGGTGTATTTAAGGCAGAGATTGATAGGTATCTGAGTAGCCAGGGCATCTCTGAGAAGGCAGGGTAGTGGGACTAAATGGGAGAATGGATCAGCTCATGATAAAATGGCGGAGCAGACTCGATGGGCCGAATGGCCAACTTCTGCTCCTTTGTCTTATGGTCCAATTGCTTCTTCGCTTTACGCCATTTCGACTTACGAACGGTTTCATAGGAATGCTCTACCTTAGCGGGGAAAATACGGGACAAGGGTGGTCCCGTATGGGACAAACCAATTTAGCCCAATATACGGGATGTCCTGGCAAATACGGGACAGTCGGCAACCCTGGCCAGAGTCCATTGTTCTGGGCCTGTCAAGTTGTCCCTAGGTGTAACCCTTCTTTGAAGAACCTTCGCCTCCCAGGCATGAGGTCTTTGAAGCTTCTGTGGCTGTTTCTGTCTCTGGGTTTTAACAGGATGGAGTTGCTAGCCCCGTGCCCAGTCCTCCTCCTTTTGCAACTGAGCTTAGGACCGTCTATGGCAGAGTTAGCATAGTGGTTAACATAGTCATAGTCATACTTTATTGATCCCAGGGGGAAATTGGTTAAACGTAATGCTATTACTGTGCCAGAGACCTGGTTCAATTCAGCTACTGCCTGTAAGGAGTTTACAGATTTTCCCCAGGTGTGCATGCATTTCCTCCAGGTGTTCCAGTTTCCTCCCACATTCCAAAGTCTTGCATGTTAGTAGGTTAATTAGTCACACGGGTATAATTGGGCAGAGTGGGCTCATTGTCCTGTAAGGGCCTGTTACTGTGCTGTATCTCTAAATAAAAATTTAAAAAAGACCAAAAGACTGTAAAACATAGCAGCAGAATTAGGCCATTTGGCCCATGAAGTCTGCTGTGCCATTCCATCATGGCTGATTTATTATTCCACCAATCCCTTTTCTCCTCCCTTCTCCTTGCAACTTCTGACACCTTGACTAACCAAGAAAACTTATCAACCTCCCCTTTAAAAATATACTCATGACTTTGCCTCCACAGCTGTCTGTGGCAGTGAATTCCACAGATTCATCACCCTCTGTCTAAAGAAATTTCTCCTCACCTGTTTTAAATGATGCCCCTCTATTCTGAGGCTGTGCCCTCCGATCCTAGACTCTTCATTATAGGAAAAGTCCTCTCCACATCCACTCTATATAGGTTTTTCAATCTTCATTTGGGTTAAATGAGACCCCTTGTCCTTTTTCTAAACTCAAGCAAGTACAGTTCCAGAGACATTAAACACTCTTCATACGTTAGCCCTTTCATTCTTGGAATCATTCTCGTAAACCTCCACTGGACCCTCTCCAATGTCAACACGTTTTTCTTAGATAAGGGGCCCAAAACTGCTTACAACCCTCCAAATGCAATCTGTCCAATGCCTTCTTTGTCCATTCTGCAATTTGTCCCAGTCCTTTTGCAGACTCTCTGCTTCCTCTACACTAACTGCCACTCCATCCATCTTTGTATTATTTGCAAACTTGCCCACAAAGCCTTTGATTCCATCATCCATATCATTGACATATAATGATAAAAGAAGCATTCTAATACCAACCCCTGAGTAACCCTACTAGTCACTGGCAGCCAACCAGAAAAGGCCCCCTTTATTCCCACTCTTTGCCTCCTGCCAGTCAGCCAGTCTTCTATCCATGCTTGTACCTCTCCTGTAACATCAGGGGTTCTTATCTTGTTTAGCAATTTCATGTGTGGCACCTTGAAAAAGGCCTTCTGAAAATCCAAGTAAACAACATCTACAGAATCTCCTTTGTCTATCCGGCCTGTTATTTCCTCAAAGAATTCCAACAGAATAGTCAGGCAAGATTTCCCTTGAGGAAACCATAATGACTTTGGCCTATTTTATCATGTGCCTCCAGGTACCCCAAAACCTCATCCTTAATAATCACTGGTCAGGCTAACTGCACTATAGTTTCATTTCCTCTGCCTCCCTTCCTTCTTAAATAGTGGAGTGACATTTGTAATTTTTCAGGCTTCTGGAGCATTCCAGAATCTGGTGATTCTTCAAAGATTACTACTCGTGCCTCCACAACCTCTTCCACTAATCTTTCAGAACACTGGGTTGTAGTGCATGTGGTCTGGGTTGGCTTATCTACCTTCAGCCCTTTCAGCTTCCCAAGCACCTGCTCCTTAGCAATAGCAACTACACTCACTTCTGCCCCCTGAAACGCTTGAATTTCTATCATAATGTTGGTCTCTTCCGCAGTGAAATCTGATGCAGAATATTTATTAAGTTCATCTGCCATTTCTGTCTCCCATTACTGCCTCTCCAGTATCATTTTCCAGTGGTCAGAAAGCCATTCTTACCTCTCTTTTGCTTTTTATATATCTGGAAAAAAGACTTTTAGTGTCATCTTTTATATTATTAGCTAGCTTACCTTCATATTTCAACTTTTCTCTCCTTATAACTTTTTTGGTTGCCTTCTGTTGGTTTTAAAAACTTGTCAATCCTCTAAATTTCCTCTAATTTTTGCTATACTATATGCCCTCTCTTTTCCTTTTTTGACTTCCTTTTTCAGCCACATGTGTCATTCATCCTTTAGAATGCTTCTTAATCTTCAGGATGTATCTATCCTACACCTTCCGAATTGCTCCCAGAACTCCAGCCATTGCTGTTCAACTGTTGTCTCTGTAAATGTCCCCTTCCAATCAACTTTGGCTCGTTCCTCTCTCATGCCTCTGTAATATACTTTACTCCACTATAATACTGATAAATCTGACTTTCGCTTCTCCCTCTCATAACTTCTATCATGTTATCATTACTGCCTCCTAAGGGTTGCTTTACCTTAAGCTCCCTAATCAAATTTGGTTCATTACACGTCACCCAATCCAGAATAGCCTTTTTCCTATTGGGATCAACCACAAGCCGCTCAAGCAAGCCATTTTATAGGCATTCTACAAATTCCCTTTCTTGGGATCCAGCACCAACCTGATTTTCACAGTCTACCTGCATTTTGAAATCCTTCAAGACTATCGTAACATTGATTTTTTAAAATATGTCTTTTCTATCTCCTTTTGTAATTTATTATCCACTTTCTGGCTACTATTTAGAGGCCTGTATATAACTCCTATCTGGGGGGTTTTACTGAGATGCAACACAGAGCATCATAGGAAGTCATTCCTGCCTGTGGCCATCAAACTTTACAACTCTTCCCTTGGAGGGTCAGACACCCTGAGCCAATAGGCTGGTCCTGGACTTATTTCCTGGCATAATTTACATATTACTATTTAACTATTTATGGTTTTATTACTATTTATTATTTATGGTGCAACTGTAATGAAAACCAATTTCCCCTGGGATCAATAAAGTATGACTATGACTATGACTATGACTTTACCCTTGAAGTTTCTTAACTACTCACAAGGCAGCGACTCTATGTCACCTCTTTCTAAGGATTCGATTTCATTCCAATAAGCAGCATCTGTGTAGGCAGTGGAACAGTCAGCCACAGGAATATTGTGGTTCTGTGCTTTGGTAAGTTGTTTTCAACTCTGTTCCAATGGACGACTGTTCCTTTATCTCCATAAATGCTGCTTCTTCAAAAGGTAAAAATGTATTATTCCCTCATAAATCAAATGTTATGTGGAAAGGACATATGTTTAAATTGTGCCTTTCACAACTTCAAAGCAAGCTATGGCTATCAGGGTAATGTTGAAATGCAATCATAATTAGAATGAACTAGAAAGAACCGCAGACAGGGTAAATATAAGCTCCCGACAATTAGAACGGTTTTGGTTGTCAAAGCTGAAATTGTAGAAATTCTGAGATGGAAGTTGCCCGCAAACAGTTGTAATGGAGGGATTGGGAAAGGGGAGAGGATTGAGGAGTGGGGATCAATTTTATTCTTTGGAAATTGATCAGTCGATTGGAATTTCAAAGTAAATTTATTATCAAAGTACGTATATGTCACTGTATACTACCCTGAGATTTATTTCCTTGCAGCCATTCATAGTAGAACAGAGAAATACAACAGAAGCAATGAAAAACTACACGCAAAGACTGACAAGCAATTAATATGCAAAACAAGACAAAATGTGCAAATACAAAAATAATTATTAAATCCGTACATACATGCATACTGAGAACATGAGTTGTAGAGTATTTGAAAGTTAGTCTGCGGGTTGTGGAACTGACATGAGTGAAGTTATCGATGCTGGTTCAGTTGAGGTGTAATAACTGTTCCTGAACCTGGTGATATGGGCCCTAATGTTCCTGTACCTCCTCCCAGATGGCAGCAGTGAGAAGAGAACATGGTTTGGATGGTGGGAGTCCTTGATGATGGAGGCTGCTTAGTGTGCTTGTAGATGTGCTTAATGATGGAGAGGGTTTAATCTGTGATGGACTGAGATGTGTCTACCTCTCTTTGTAGACTTTTCCATTCTGGGGCATTGGTGTTCGTGTAATCAGATGTCTTCGTTTTGATAGCCATTTGATTTTTTAACTAAGTCTACTTGAGGTTCTTGTGAAAGGAATAGCAGAATATTTGATGCAAGATTTGTAATGGATATTTGCTTCCTGGACCAGGGGACCTGCTGTTTTTGCCAAGCATGGCATTCTAAAGACAGCAGTTGCCACTTGTAAAGACCAAACAGTTGTAAGATAGACTTCCAACTAATATTCATTGCTTAGCTTCAGCTGATAAACAGGAGGCAGTCTTCAGTTTTTTTAAAAAAAATGTAAATGGAAAGCAGTCATCAGTTTGAAGTTTAAAATGTATCTTTGCAAACAAGCATTGTCTGTAGAACAGACTGCTGGTTCATAGCATCCTGTCTTATTGCTAAGGAGGTGCAGTATAAGACAATGGGTTATTTAATTTGGCTTGTTTCAAACTAGACAGTGTTGGCTAAGTTGTTTTAATTCAAGGAAGTTTGCAGACCAGATGGATCCTATTAATAACTGACCTATTAATAAGTTGGAATATTTATGTTCTCAGAGAAGTTAGTTTCACAGCATTAACTCTGGATAACCGGGATATGTGTCTACTAGAAACTTGTAGATAATTTGTGTTAAAAGGTACCTGGAAAAAATATCATATGTGTATGAAGTCACTCAGGTGGCAAAGAAACTGTATAAATGTAGGGAATAGTTTAGTCTTTTATACGAATGGAGTAAGGAACATCAAGAAGCATACAAGAAACACAGGGCAAACCAGAGTCCATTTCTCTGCCTTCAATTTCTACGACAGAGGACCGGTTCGTCTGCATTGGTGGTGTATCATTTTAGTTTATAGGAATTGTTAACTGTTTAGGAGATCCTTTGTGTTTTAGAAATGGTTTATAATTTGGAAGTCTTTCATAAGATAGAAATCCTCTGTGAGTTTTAAATGTGTTTTAAGAATGTTGTTTAGATTTGAACATGTTTCAATGAAAATAAATGAACTGTGTTTAAAGGACTTTGTAACTGGAAGTATCTTCCGGTAGGGAGAGGGAACCTATTGCTCAAATAGTGGGTATCGGCAGTTAAACTAGCCATGGAGCATAAACAAGGGAGTGAACTAGTCTTCAAAGATTGGTTAGTTACAGAATAACCTCCCTTCAGTAAGTGTACTTGTGGCTATTTATATCAGATAGGGTTTAAGGTCTTTGCGGTCAGCAATCCCAATATCACAAGCTTTTACTGTGTTGCTTGTAGACTTGGATTAATAGGGGCATTTCCTGGTGAAGGAAGGGGTTAAAAAACTACCTCTAGATTTATTATAATGTGCCTAAAGCTCTCTGTTGGTAATGCAAATTCAAAAAATCAACCGTTATGTTCCTACTTTGGACAATACTAGGTCCATCAGAAACAGGTTTATTATCACTGACATAACAGTACTGTGCAAAAGTCCTAGGCTGGTATACTTAGCAAGGGTGCCTAAGACTTTTGCACTGTACTGTAGTAATTTTATGTATTGCACTGTACTATCACAAAAAAAAACAAATTTCATGACATATGTGAGTGATGATAAACTTACTTCTGATATGGGTCTCTATTGACTGAGACTGGGAAGGGGGCAGGGAGAGGGGAATCATGATTGGGGGAAAAGGGGAAGCGAGCAGGAAGCAGCAGAGAGATATCCTGTAATGATCAATAAGTCAATTGTATAGAATCAATTGTTTGGAAACAAATGGTGTCTCAGGGCTGGGTGTATCAGCAACCTCACCAACCCCCACCCCTGGCATTCCTTCGCTGCCTGCCCCCTGTCCCACACCCTCTGGCCGGTGCTCCACTTTCGCCATTCCCAACATCCTTTGGTCCCACCATATTTACAAACTCGCTTTCCACTTCATGTTGACTAAGACAGTACCTTGCAAAAGTCTTAGGCAACCTAGCTATATATGTGAGTAAAACTCTTGCACAGTGCTGTACGTCATGAAATGTGTTGCTTTATGGCAGCAGTACAGTGTGATACATAAAACAATGCTATAAGTTACAATAAGAAATATAAAAAAGAGAGCAAAATAATGAAATAGAGTTTGTGGATCGTTCAGAAATCTGATGGTGGTGGGGAAGAAGCTGTTCCTAAAATGTTGAGTGTGTGCCATCAGGCTCCTATACCTCCTCCCTGATGGTAGCAATGAGAAGAAGACATGTTCTGGGTGTAACACACCTCAAAGTTGCTGGTGAACGCAGCAGGCCAGGCAGCATCTCTAGGAAGAGGTACAGTGGACGTTTTGGGCCGAGACCCTTCATCAGGACTAACTGAAAGAAGAGCTAGTAAGAGATTTGGAAGTGGGAAGGGGAGGGGGAGATCCAAAATGATAGGAGAAGACAGGAGGGGAAGGGATGGAGCTAAGAGCTGGACAGGTGATAGGCAAAAGGGATATGAGAGGATCATGGGACAGGAGGCCCAGGGAGAAGGAAAAGGCAGGGGGAACCCAGAGGATGGGCAAGGGGTACAGTGAGAGGGACAGAGGGAGAAAAAGAATGTGTGTATATAAATAAATAACAGATGGGGTACGAGGGGGAGGTGAGGCATTAGCAGAAGTTTGAGAAGTCAATGTTCATGCCATCTAACCAGACGGAATATCAGGTGTTGTTCCTCCAACCTGAGTGTGGCTTCATCTTTACAGTAGAGGAGGCCATGGATAGACCAGCAACTTTGAGGGTGTTGCTTGAATTTTTAGCATCTGCAGAATTCCTCGTGTTTATGTTCTGGGTGTGCTCATATGAATGGCAACAAGTGAGTCACATTCCATCAAACTCTTAAGTTTTGCCTCTTCTAGGAAGACTATCCAAATAACTTGCGGTAACATAATTTCTGACATCCTTTCCTATTACCCATTTAAATTTATTTGTATTCTGGTATTCCTTTGAGTGTACAGAATTAACTTTCAGTGCTGTTTACAATTGCATGTACTGACTCTACCTCTCTGTCGAGAGCGCTTCGAATCAGGTCAGCTCGCCATCTGTGGAATATCATTCTGTGGAGCTTACCATTTTTAATAAGTTTAAGTTTTACATTAAGAAGTGTTCTTCAATAGCAACATTTAATTGGATTAATCTTCACTTTAATCCCTTGCGGCTCTGTATTAACTGGGTGCTCAAATTCAATATTTAATTAAATATTCCATTTGTAGATTAACAGAAACCCAAACTATGGTACTGCTTTAGGATTTCTGACCCTTTTGTTTCAAGACTTTACTTGAGATGTTAACTCTTTCTGTTTTACTGCTTCCTCATTTGCATATGGTAATGTACATTTCCCCAATTTGAGCAGAATAGCAGAAATTTGGGTTTTTTTTTTAGGTTTATTTATTGCGATATAGCACAGAATAGGCCCCTCTGGTCCTTTGGGCCACCGTCACCCAGCAACTCCTGATCTAACCCTAGCCTAATCACAGGACAATTTACAATGACCAATGACCCTACCAGCTGGTACTGGACTGTGGAGGGAAACCAGAGCACCTGGAGGAAACCCACAGGTCAGAGGAAGATTATTCAAACTCCTTATAGACTGTGGCGGGAAATGAACCTGGGAAGTTTAGTAATAAGTTCACTTCCCCCTCCTCCGTTCCTATAGAAGCACAAAATTTCAAGTTGAATTAATTTTCTGTTTGGCTTTCTAAATTCTTTATAATATTCCCGTCGAAGAGTACTAAAGGACCAGACTTTATTGTCAAACTAATATGAAGACTAATGAGCTCAATGTTATTCATGGAGTATCAACATCAGGCAAAAGGGAGGAAATGGTTAAATCTATATATGCATACATCATAACCTTTAGATAAGCTGTCCATTTGTCAGTTTTTTAGCCTTAATATCTTTCCCTTAAACTCTCTTTTCAATGGGAACTTGCTAAATTTTCTTATTAAACTCGCTACCAAAATGTCTTTTTTTTTGGCGTGTGCCTGTGTGTGTGCGTCTACGCGTGTGTGCATCCGTAATGATGTCTTTTTCATGGCTTTTACAAGGCGCGGAGAGAGAGAGAGACTGTGTGGCGCGCCACTCCTCACACAGACATTTTCACAGTATTTTACCCTTTTATTTTACGAGGTCGAGTTGCGATCTCGACACTCAACCCGGCACAGATGGAAAGCGTACTCGGGAGCAGACCCGACTGGTTTCGAACCCGGGAACCTCCGCTCCCGGGTCCGGCACCAATGTCATTGCGCCACCAGCCGGCCTAAATTTGTCTTTTTTTCAAGTGTAAGTACCCTTCGAGCGCTGTCATAAATGTTAATGACTGCCAGTCACCCTTTATACCACTAAAAATTAGCTATTATGAGAGAGGAATCTAATTTGAGTGACATCACCATTTTGATATTTTTCATGGAGATCTTAAAAAAATGTCAAATGTTCAGTTTTGTTCTTTTCCTTTTCCATTGTGAGGTAGTTAGTTTAACTAAGCAATACAAACAAAATGCTGGAGGAACTCAGCAGACAAGGCAGCATCTATAGAAAAGAGTACCGTCGACACTGCAGGCCGAGACCCTTCATCCGTACTGGAGAAAAAAAGATGAGGAGTTAGAGTCAGAAGGTAGGGGGATGGGAGGGAGAAACACAAGGTGACAGGAGAAACCTGGAGGGGCAGGGTTGAAGTAAAGAGCTGGGAAGTTGTTTGGTGAAAGAGATGTAGGGCTGGAGAAGGCGGAATCTAATAGGAGAGGACAGAAGGCCATGGGAGAAAGAAAAAGGGGAAGGAGCACCAGAGGGAGGCGATGGGCAGGAAAGGAGATAAGCTGAGAGAGGGAAAAGCGGATAGGGAATAGAGAAAGGGGGCATTACTAAAAGTTCAAGAAATTGGTATTCCTGCCATCAGGTTGGATGCTACCCAGACAGAATATAAGATGTTGCTCCTCTAACCTGAGTGTGACATCATCGTGACAGTAGAGGAGGCCATGGATTGACATATCAGAATGGGAATGGGAAGTGGAATTAAAATGGGTGACCACTGGAAGATCCTGCTTTTTATGGCAGACAGAGCGTAGGTGCTTCGCGTAGTGGTCTCCCAATCTACGATGGGTCTTACCTATATACAGGAGGCCACACCGGGAGCACCGGACACAGTATATGACCCCAACAGACTTACAAGTGAAGTGTTGCCTCACCTTGAAGGACAGTTTGGGGTACCGAATAGTAGAGAGAGAGAGAGAGAGAGAGGAGGTGTAGCACTTGTTCTGCTTACAAGGATAAGTGCCAGGAGAGAGATCAGTAGAGAGGGATGAATGGACCAGAGAGTCGGGTAGGAAGCAATCCCTATGGAATGCATAAAGTTGG
The DNA here is from genome assembly GCF_030028105.1 of Mobula birostris. Classification (NCBI taxonomy): domain Eukaryota; kingdom Metazoa; phylum Chordata; class Chondrichthyes; order Myliobatiformes; family Myliobatidae; genus Mobula; species Mobula birostris. The sequence continues at coordinate 207,269,432 of NC_092372.1, forward strand.
GGGGAGGGAAAGATGTGCTTGGTGGTCGGATCCCATTAGAGATGATGGAAGCTAAGGAGAATTATGTGCTGGATGCGGAGGCTCAAGGTGTGGTAGTTTAGTTTTTTTGTCATATACACCAGGGTGCAATGACATTATTTGTTCACGTGAAGCTCACATGGCAATTGAGATTCAGGTTCAGATCTATTTATCAGATGTACATCAAACCGTACAGTGAAGTGATTGTTTGCATTAACAGCCAACACACACAATGATAATATAACAATGAGCAAATCCATTGATGCAACACACTGTGAAGCCAGACCGGGTGGAAGGAAGTGACGGACTGGGCAGAGTTTTCCATTCTCTGTAGGTCCCATCAGTCCAGTAAAAGCTGAGGTACAACAAGTCAATTTGCTTTCTATAGTGCACTTGTAGAACACTCGTGGGCGTCAAACCTCCTCAGGCACTGAAAATATGTACGTACGCTAATGTGTTTTCTTGATCACGGCAACAGGGTGGGAGAACCACGTGAGGTTGCAGCTGATATGGATGCCGAGCAACTTGAAGCTTTCAACCATCTTGGCAGCTGGTTGTTGGCAACTGGGGACTGTTGGAGCTCATCTTCACCCAGCTCCATTATTGAGGTTTTACTTGGGTCACTCTTACTCTGTAACCTCCCCCTCGACCTTACCAGCATGGATGATCCTACCAGGAGCTCAGCTTCAGATGGCATCCCTCTCGGGATCTCAGGAACTTAAATCTTTCCACCACGACAAGGAGACCATCCTTGGAGAAGTTGATAACAATTAATTGTTCATTGGATATAACATCTACCCCCCCCCCACCATGCTTTAAGTTAGATGCATGCACGCATTAACTATCGGTCAAAATAATTCTGTCAGTACAAATTTACTCTGTCTGGTGGTTTCCTAGCTGATTGTGAACGTTGCAGCTCTCTTTGTGCTGACACTTCACCGTTGATAGTAACAATTTAGCAACATAGAAACATAGAAAACACAATACAGCACAATACAGGTCTTTCATCCCACAAAGCTGTGCCGAACATGTCCTTACCTTAGAAATTACCTAGGGTTACCCATAGCCCTCTACTTTTCTGAGCTCCATGTACCTGTCCAGGAGTCTTTTCAGAAGAAAGGCATCTGTTAGTCTTGCAAGACCATGGATCTGCGCCTGGAAAGTCTTCACTCTCCAGGGCGCAGGCCTGGGCAAGGTTGTATGGAAGACCAGCAGCTGCCCATGCTGCAAGTCTCCCCTCTCCACAACACCAATGTTGTCCAAGGGAAGGGCATTAGGACCGATACAACTTGGCACCAGTGTCGTCGCAGAGCAATGTGTGATTAAGTGCCTTGCTCAAGGTCACAACACATTCTCTCGGCTGGGGCTCGAACTCACAACCTTCAGGTAGCTAGTCCAATGCCTTAACCACTTGGCCACGTGCCCACAGTCTCTTCAGTGAACCCATCGTATCTGCCTCCACCACCATTGCTGGCAGCCCATTCCATGCGCTCACCTCTGCATAAAAAACTTACCCCTGACATCTTAATTTTTTTAAGTTGTCTCCTCCAAATGCTTGCCGATGTCAGGCCAGCAGACACAATATCTGGAAACTTGCTTAATATGAGATATTCCTGTGTGTGTCCATGAAACTTCTCAGGCAAAGTACTCTTCCTTGAGTTTTTTAAAAAAAAGAGGAAGTTTGGATCTGCAAAGGACCAATGCTGGAGGTGGTGGTACACTGCGAGAGAATGGTGTAATCCCTTGTTTCAGGAGCAAGTGGTTTGGTTGTGACTGGTGTATTCAAGCAATGAATCAGTGGTAATTGGTTTATTATAAAACCATAAAACATAGGAGTAGAATTAGGCCATTTGACCCGTCAGATCTGCGCCACCATTTCATCATGGCTGATTTATTATCCCTCTCAACCCCATTGTCCTGCCTGCTCTCCATAACCTTAGACACGCTAACTAATCAAGAACCTATCAAACTCTGCTTTAAATATACCTCTGCAGCCGTCTGTGGCAATGAATTCCACAGATTCACCCAAGCTCTGGCTAGAAGAAAAATCCTCCTCATCTCTGTTCTAAAGGGACATCTGTTCATTCTAAGGCTATGCCCTCTGGTCCTAGGCTGCCCCACTATAGGAAATATCCTCTCCACGCACACTCAATCTAACTCTTCCAATATTCAATGGGTTTCAATGAACTCCCCCCACCCCCATTCTTCTAAACTCCAGCAAGTACAGGCCCAGAGCCATCAGCCATTCCTCGTATGTTAACGTGTCATTATTGGCATGTTTTGTATATTATCCATACAGATCATTCAATAACAAGTACATTGAGATAGTACAAAGGGAATAGTGATAACACAATGTGGAATATGGTGTACGGTTATCATTTTAGTGAAAGCACAGAGCAGATAGAGATCACAAATTAGAAAGTCTGCAGATGCTGGAAATCATCACACAAAGTGCTGGAGGAACTCAGCAGGCCGTGAAGCATCGATGGAAAAAAGCACAGTCGATGCTTCAGGCCGAAACCCTTCTGCAGGACTGGAGAAAAAAAGCTGAGGAGTAGATTTAAAAGGTGGCGGGGTTGGGGGGCAGAGGAGAGAGAAAGACCAGACAATAGGTGAAACTTGGAGGGGGAAGGATGAAGCAAAGAGCTGGGAAGTTGATTGATGAAAGAGATAGAAGGCCTTGGAAGAAAGAAGAAAGGTGGGGGAGGAGCACCAGAGGGAGGTGATGGATAGGCAAGGAGATAATATGAGAGAGGGAGGAAGGGATGGGAAATGGTGAAAGGGGTTTGTGGAGGTATTCATGAGAGAGGGACAATGGGATGGAAAATGGTGAAGGGGGTGTGGTGGTATTCTTGAGAGAAGGACAAGGGGTTGGGAAATGGTAAAGTGGGGAGAGTGTGCTCCTCAGCTTTTTTTTCTCCAGTCCTGCTGAAGGGTTTCAGCCGGAAACATCAACTGTACTTTTTCTCATAGATGCTGCCTGGCCTGCTGAATTCCTCCAGCATTTTGTGAAGGTAGAAATCAGGTGGATTGAGATATCAACAATTCACCTTTATTGTGCAAAAGCTCTGTTCAAAAGCCTTATAACAGCATTATAAGATGTTAGAACATAGAAACATAGAAAACCTAGTGCATAATATAGGCCCTTCAGCCCACAAAACTGTGCCGAACATGTCCTTACCTTAGAAATTACCCATAGCTCTCTATTTTTTGGAGCTCCATGTATCTGTCCAGGAGTCTCTTAACAGACTGTATCATATCCGCCTCCACCACCGTCGCTGGCAACCCATTCCATGCACTCACCACTCTCTGCATAAAAATCTTACCCCGACATCTCCTCTGTACCTTCCAAGCATCTTAAAACTGTGCCCTCTTATGCTAGCCATTTCAGCCCTGGGAAAAAGCCTCTGACTATCCACACGATCAGTGCCTCTCATCATCTTATCAGGTCAGCTCTCATCCTCCGTTGCTCCAAGGAAAAAAGGCTGAGTTCACTCAGCTTGTTCCTGTAAGGCATGCTCCCCAATCCAGGCAACATCCTTGTAAACCTCCTCTCCACCCTTTTTATGTTTTCCACATCCTTCCTGCAGTGTGGCGACCAGAACTGAGCACAGTACTCCAAGTGGGGTCTGACCGGGTTCCTATATAACTGCAACATTACCTCTCGGCTCTAAAATTCAATTCCACGGTTGATGAAGGCCAATACATTGTATGCCTTCTTAACCACAGAGTCAACCTGTGTAGCTGCTTTGAGCGTCCTATGGACTTGGACCCCAAGATCCCTCTGATCCTGCACACTGCCAAGAGTCCCACCATTAATACTATGTTCTGCCATTGTATTTGACCTACCAAAATGAACCACTTCACATTTATCTGGGTTGAACTCCATCTGCCACTTCTCAGCCCAGCTTTGCATCCTATCAATGTCCCGCTGCAACCTCTGACAGTGCTCCACACTATCCACAACACCTCCAACCTTTGTGTCATTAGAACATTTACTAACCCATCCCTCCACTTCTTCATCCAGGTCATTTGTAAAAATCACGAACAGCAGGGGTCCCAGAACAGATCCCTGAGGCACACCACTTGTGACCGCCCTCCATGCAGAATATGACCCATCTACAACCACTCTTTGCCTTCTGTGGGCAAGCCAGTTCTGGACCCACAAAGCAATATCCCCTTGAATCCCATGCCTCCCTACTTTCTCAATAAGCCTTGCATGGGGTAGCTTGTCAAATGCCTTGCTGAAGTCCATAAACAGTACATCCACTGCTCTACCTTCATCAATGTGTTTAATCATATCCTCAAAAAATTCAGTCAGGCTCATAAAGAACGACCTACCCTTGACAAAGCCATGCTGACTATTCCTAATCATATTATGCCTCTCCAAATGTTCAAAAATTCTATCTCTCAGGATCTTCTCCATCAAGTTACCAACCACTGAAGCAAGACTCACTGGTCTATAATTTCCTGGGCTATCTCTACTCCCTTTCTTGAATAAAGGAACAACATCTGCAATTCTCCAATCCTCTGGAAGCTCTCCTGTCCCCATTGATGATTCAAAGAGCATGGCCAGAGGCTCAGCAATCTCGTCCATCGCCTCCCACAGTAGCCTAGGGTACATCTTGTCCGGTCCCAGTGACTTATCCTACTTGATGCTTTCCAAAAGCTCCAGCACATCCTCTTTCTTAATATCTACATGCTCAAGCTTCTCAGTTCACTGTAAGTCATCCCTACAATCGCCAAGATCCTTTTCCGTAGTGAATACTGAAGCAAAGTACTTATTAAGTACCTCTGCTCTCTCCTCCGGTTCCATACACAGTTTTCCATTGTCACACTTGATTGGTCCTATTCTTGCATCTTATCCTCTTGCTCTTCACATACTTGGAGAATGCCTTGGGGTTTTCCTTAATCCTGTCCACCAAGGCCTTCTCATGGCCCCTTCAGGCTCTCCTAATTTCTTTCTTAAGCCCTTTCCTGCTAGCCTTATAATCTTCTAGATCTCTATAATTACCTAGCTTTTTGAACTTTTCGTAAGCTCTTCTTTTCCTCTTGACTATATTTTCAGCCTTTGTACACCATGGTTCCTGTACCCTACCATCCTTTCTCTGTCTCATTGGAACGTACCTATGCAGAACACCACACAAATATCCCCTGAATATTTGCCACATTTCTACCGTGCATTTCCCTGAGAATGTCTGTTCCCAATTTATGCTTCCAAGTTCTTGCCTGATAGCCTCGTATTTCCCCTTACTCCAATTAAGCGCTTTCCTAACTTGTCTGTTCCTTTCCCTCTCCAATGCTATGGTAAAGGAGATAGAATTGTGATCACTATCTCCAAAATGCTCTCCCACTGATAGATTTGACACCTGACCAGGTTCATTTCCCAATACCAGATCAAGTTCAGCCTCTCCTCTTGTAGGCTTATCTATATATTGTGTCAAGAAACCTTCTTGAACACACCTAACAAACTCCACCCCATCTAAACCCCTCACAATAGGGACATGCCAATCAATCTTTGGGAAATTCAAGTCTCCCATCACAACAACCCTGTTATTATTACTCCTTTCCAGAATTTGTCTCCCTATCTGCTCCTCGATGTCCCTGTTACTATTGTGTGGTCTATAAAAAACACTCAGTAGAGTTATTGACCCCTTCCTGTTCCTAACTTTCACCGACAGAGACTCTGTAGACAATCCATCCATGTCTTCCTCCTTTTCTGCAGCTGTGACACTCTCTCTGATCAACAGTGCCATGCCCCCACCTCCTTTGCCTCCCTCCCTGTCCTTTCTGAAACATCTAAAGCCTGGCACTCAAAGTAACTGTTCCTGCCCCTGAGTCATCCAAGTCTCTGTAATGGCCGCAACATCATAGCTCCAGGTACTTATCCACACTCTAAGCTCATCCGCTTTGTTCATAATACTCCTTACATTAAAATAGACACATTTCGGTCTGAGCGCATCCCTTCTCTATCACACGCCTATCCTCCCTCTTGCACTAAGTTTCTCTTATTTGTGAGCCAACCGCCTTTTCCTCAGTCTCTTCAGTTTGGTTCCCACCCCCCAGCAATTCTAGTTTAAACTCTCCCCAATAGCCTTAGCAAACCTCCCCGCTAGGAATTGGTCCCCCTGGGATTCAAGTGCAACCTGTCCTTTTTGTACAGGTCACTCCTGCCCCAAAAGAGGTCCCAATGATCCAGAAATTTGAATCCCTGCCCTCTGCTCCAATCCCTCAGCATGCATTTATCCTCCACCTCACTGTATTCCTACACTCACTGTCACGTGGCATAGGCCGTAATCCCGAGATGACTACCTTTGTGGCCCTGCTTCTCAACTTCCTTCCTAACTCCCTGTAGTGCGCTTTCAATAATCCTCCCTTTTCCTGCCTATGTTGTTGCTACCAATATGTACCACTACCTCTGACAGTAATGAATGTGTTTTCAAGCTTTTGTATTTTCTGCCTGATGGAAGCAGGGAGAAGAGAGAATGTCTGAAGTGAGGGGCATCTTTATGTTGAACACTTTCTTGAGACAGTAGGAAGTGTGGACTGAGTCAGTAGAGGGGAGGCAGGTTTTTGTGATGAACTGCCTTGCGTTAACTTCTGACAGTCTTGGGTAGAGCAGTTGCCACCAGGCTGTGAAGCATGACCCAGTATTGGCGTATCGCAGTAGATTACACCAGCTGGCAGTTCACTCAGCACAGCAATATTCTGACTATAATGTCTACTTTCAGTGTACACAGACATTGTTAACAATAATTTCTAGACTGCAGCCACAACCATCTGTGGCATCTATTGGATTCATCAAAAATTTCCTCCAGGGTCTTGTGGTTTGAAAGTCAATTATTTGTTGAACGAACTTGTTTCATAAAAAATAGTTAAACTCTCTCTTATTGGGACTAACATTTTTTACTGCATTGGAAGGAGACCTTGATGGAAAACCACCTCCTTTCTCCTCTCTCTGTAACAAACTAACGCCAACGATTAAGGGTTATGGGGAAAAGGCAGGTAGGTAGAGATGAGTCCATGGCCAGATCAGCCATGATCTTATTGAATGGCCAAGCGGGCTCGATGGGCCAGATGGCCGACTCCTGCTCCTATTTCTTATGTTCTCATGTTCAAGGCTTTGCTAGACAATAATGAACAGGAACTGTGAACTCAGCAGTAACTGCTTTAATTGTTACTATTCAGCTTTGAATTTCTTTGTCAACTTGACGGGTTTCCCTTCCATCCATCTGAAATATTTATCAGGAACTCTCCCATCCGTCCCTCAATCCCTTTGACATCCTCCCCACCCCCACCATCAGGCAGGAGGTACCATAGCATTAGGCCAAGGACTGTTCGGCAAACAGCTTCTTCCCCCTGGCAGTAAGACTGCGGAACTCCCTGCAGCTACCCAGGTCTCATCACGTAGGAGGCATCAGTTGTACTCTTTGCTTTTTACCTTGTGTTGTAAATGCACATTATTTTGTTAACTTATTTATTGTTACGTTACTTAATGTATTGTGTGTGAGTTATAGGTACTGTATTGTGCATTCTGGTCAGAGGAATGTTGTTTTGTTTGGCCGTACACATGTACAGCATATGGATGAAGGCCAATAAACTTGAGTTTGAACTTCTATGTTGTCTTATGATTCAGCATCTTAAGTGAAGGTCCAAATTCTTTGCTTAAAGCTGGCGATAAATGCCCACAGTACTTGCAGCACAAGTCACATTGGGTCATTTAGATGTATCCAGTACTGCTTTAACCAGGATAGCAAAAACACACTTTTCTCTCCACCTTCCTGAATTTTGCACCCTCTAAATTCCCATGTTCCTGCTCTACCTTTCCAGACGCTAAAAAGTCACCTTAGTAACTTAAAACATCAGGCAGTCCTAGAAGCAAATTCCCTGAACTGAGGCTGTTCCAAGTGGAAGTCTATCGTAGTGGAACAATCCAAAGAAAGCACACATTGCTGTTCTGCTTTGAACCAATCTGCTAAGCATGCCTTAGAGTCCCATATGCCATCAGGTTTCTGAACGGACAATGCACTAACCCATGAACACTACCTCACTATTTTTGCACTACTAATTTAATTTAGTTTTACTTTTACTTATTTACTTATTGATTGAGGTGCAGTGAGGGATAGGCTCTTTGAGCCATGCTGCCCAGCAATCCCCAATGTAATCCCAGTTTAATCGCGGGACAATCTACAGTGACCAATTAGCCTCCCAACTGGTATGTTTGTGGGAGGAAGCCAGAGTATCCGGCGGAAACCCACACGGTTTGGACAGGAAAAATGTACAAACTCCTTACAGGCAGTAGTGGGAATTGAACCCGCGTTGCTGGTACTGGAATGCGTTGTGCTAACGACTATGCTACCATGCCGTCCCAATAATTCTTATTGTAATTTGTAGAATTTTTTATGTATTGACTCTTCAGCCGTCACAAAACAAGACAGCTCACGATATATGTCACTGATATTAAACCTGATTCTGGTTCTAATGTTATGCAGTATAGAAACAGGCCTTTAGCCCATCCCCTTTATGCTTCAGATTGACACGTCAAGAGTTGTTAGAGTTTTTTCCCCCTACTAGCTGAGTGACAGATATCATTTGCTACTCCATTGCCTCCAATGATATTGTCTGTCTCTGCTATACGAACCGTCCAGGCAGAAAGCTGAATCGGATTTCTCTAGTTTCTTCAACTTTCCCCAAACCTTTTATTTCTGACTGAGAAGGTTCAGGTCATGCTTTTAAAAACTTTAAATGCAGCATTGTCCTTTGTGTGAATCCTGTCTTTCATGTCTTGAATGCTGGAGAGTTCAACACGAAACACGTCAAGTTACTTGTCAAGTGCTATCGATGCAGGCAGTTTCTGTCTCGTGATCACCCAATTTCACCTAACGTCTGAAAGTGAATTTTGGCCAACCAAATTAGCTTCTTTCTCAGAGACAATCAGAAGAGACAGCTTTGCTTCTCTTTCACCACTTTTCAATATAACTTCACACGTCCCTTTTTACCTTGACTATTTCCCCAGCAGAGGTATAAAGTAAGTCAATAACTCCTTGAACTTACATGTACTCTTTGGCCATTGGTGCATAACTGATACTAGATACTTTGATCTGGATCGGATTCCTGGATCAAAGCCCGAAGGCTAATCAAAGGTACAGATTGAAGCCCAAAGGCCAATCGGAGGTACAGATTGAAGCCCGAAGTTTGATCAGAAGTTCAGAAGTCGACGCCCAGTTGCTGGAGTCTGAGTCTGCGAGGCTGCGAGGGAGGTTGGGTCCCAGTGTCTGCAAAACCACGAGTCCACTGGAGGCGGAAGAGGCTTGCCCTGGAGTTAGAGGACTGTGTTTGTGAGTGGGTGAAAGGGAAGGAGAAACAGGGCTTGTTAACGCTGGTGTTGCTTTGTTGCATTTTGTGTTCAATTGAACATTGTGGGCTTGCTATGTTGGCGCCGGAAAGCGTGGTGACACTTATGGGCTGAAGTGAACGTATCCTTGGGTGTGTTGAGGGTTAAAGTAAGTGATGCTTTTCACCATATGTTTCAATGTACATGTGATAAATAAATCTGACACTGAATCTGAGATACTGTGTCACGACTGTCAATACTGATTGGCATTATCTTTCCTTCCATATTTATGGACATATGGGAAGGTTGATTTTCCTTTGACCTAGCCTGAAATATCATTAAAAGTCATAAACGTCTTCAGCGAAAACATATATGTTATATGTTACTGTTGTGTTAAATAGATTTTATACTTCATTTGCTCGAGCTTTGGAATTTTGGATGGCATGGTAGGGTAGCAGTTAGCGAAACGCGTTACAGTGGCAGCGATCAGGATTCAATTCCCGTCACGGTCTGTAAGTAGTTTCTATGTTCTTCCCATGACCTTCCTCTCACATTCCAAAGCTGTATGTGTTAGGATTAGTAAGCTGTGGGTATGCTAATGTTGATGTGACTACACTTATGGTTTGTGCCCAGCACTCCCTTGGACTGTGCTGGTTCTTGCCACGAACTACGGTACATGTGACAAATAAAGCTAGTCTTTCTAACTTCGTGTGGGCACGTGGCCAAGTGGTTAAGGCATTGGACTAGCAACCTGAAGGTCGTGAGTTCGAGCCCCAGCCGAGGCAACGTGTTGTGTCATTGAGCAAGGCACTTAATCACACATCGCTCTGCGACGACACTGGTGCCAAGCTGTATGGGTCCTAATGCCGTTCCCTTGGACAATATTGGTATCGTGGAGAGGGGAGACTTGCAGCATGGGCAAATGCTGGTCTTCCATACAACCTTGCCCAGGCCTGCGCCCTGGAGAGTGAAGACTTTCCAGGCGCGGATCCGTGGTCTCGCAAGACTAACGGATGCCTTTATTTCTAACTTCCTGTGAAGTCATATGTGGGAAAGAGTTCCTTTCACCCATCGAGTGTTTCCTGACATTCAAGCAACATCTAATCCTGCACTGAAGCCACTGGATTTTTCCATCTTTCTTGTCAACCTTTTGCTGATCCTATCAATACCACACCCAAGTGACTATTTACAGTGGCCAGTTAATCTGAAAGCCAGCTCATCATTGGAAAGTGGGAAGAAAGCAGAGCAGCCAGGCGAAAGCCCATACCGTCACAGGGAGGATGTGCAAAATGCAATCAGACCCAGGTGGCTGGAGATGTAAGGTGACAGCTTTACTGGCTATGCCACAGTTCAGTCCATGGCCTTGCTTTGTTTATAAGCAAGCTATTGACAAATATCCCTTGACATCACAGTTTTGACAGGCTCATTAGTCTGATATTGTGTGCAGTCACAATGATAACATCTGCCTTTCTGCTTCATAGCCCTAGATTTCAGCTTGTTAGCAGCGAGCTTTCCTTGGGTGATGCCGAAATTCTACCAGCATCTCCACTCAGATTCTGGCCGGCACAGTGGTGCTTCATGTGGAGCTACTCTCTCGCAGCTCTGACAATCTCAGTTCAATCCCGATCCGTGAAACGCTGCATGCTGTGAACTTCGCACTTTCTCCCTGTGAGTATGTTTCCTCTCACATCCTGAAGATGTGGGGATTACTGGGAAAATTGGGCACTCTAATTTACTCCTTGTGAGAAGCTGAATGATAGAATGTAGAGTGAGTTGACCAGAATGTGAAGAGAACAAAATGGGATCATCACTTGGGTGCTTAATGGCTAGCACAGATCTGATGGGCCAAAAGACCCATTTCTTATATAACTCTTTGAAAAACCCCTTTGACTATGTACAGCTAAAATTCAAAGTTCAAAGTAAATTTATTACCAAACTACATACAAGTAAATAAAGGCATCCGTTAGTCTTGCGAGACCACGGATCTGCACCTGGAAAGTCTTCACTCTGCAGGGCGCAGGCCTGGGCAAGGTTGTATGGAAGACCAGCAGTTGCCTATGCTGCAAGTCTCCCCTCTCCAGGACACCAATGTTATCCAAGGGAAGGGCATTAGGACCCATACAGCTTGGCACCAGTGTCGTCGCAGAGCAATGTGTGATTAAGTGCCTTCCTCAAGGACACAACACGTTCCCTCGGCTGGGGCTCGAACTCACGACCTTCAGGTCGCTAGTCCAATGCCTTAACCACTTGGCCACGTGCCCGCTAAGCTACATATATGTCACCATATACAACCCTGAGATTCATTTTCTTGCAGGCATACTCAATAAGTCTATAAGAATAATAACCGTAGCAGAATCAATGAAAGACCACCCAACTAGGGCGTTCAACCAGAGTGCAAAAAGCAACAACCTGTGTAAATACAAAAAGAAGAAGATAATTATAAATAAATAATCAATGAATATTGAGAACATGAGATGAAGAGTCCTTGAAAGTGAGTCCTTGAAAATGATGGGGCAAGTGAGGTTGAGTGAAGCTATCTCTTTTGATTCTGGAGCTGGATCGCTGAGGGGTAATAACTATTCCTGAACCTGGTGATGTGAGTCCTGAGGCTCCTGTACCTTCTTCCTGATGGCAGCAGCGAGGAGAGGGCATGTCCAGGGTGGTGGGGGTCCCTGATGACGGGTGCTGCTTTCCTGCGACAGCGTTCCATGCAGATGTGCTCAATGGTTGGGAGGGCTTTACCCATGACTCTGTAAAATTCTATAATATCTCCTTCAGTCTTTCATTGTCTCCACCGAATCAGTAAAATGGTCTGCGAATATATTTGATCTAAATGCTTGTTAAAGCTGTAGCTTTGAATCATGGGATTGGGGATGTAGTTCAATAATTTTAAACAAATTGTGCTTATGTGCTGCTCGTGTCCAAGTGCTTGTGATGCCGCTGCAACAGGCGTGGGAATTGAACCCAATCACTGATCGCTGGCACTCTAAAGCATCGCTCTAACCCCTACGCTATGGTGCCCCCCTTCCCCACATTCTTTGGCCCCCTGGGGTAAGAGGGCACTGACTTAGTGCGCATGTGCCGGTCGTGCATGCAGCCTGGTACAGCTCTTCCGATCTATTCTTACTTTCTTCTACTTACTTTTTAATTTGCATTATTTTTTGTATTTTTTTTCTCACGGTAACACGTCGAAGCTGCACCCTCTCTAACATGCTGGTAGAGAGAGTTTTATTTGGGTTTTCTTTAGCGCTGAAAATGGTTACATCCCGGCACGTGGGACAGAAGCAAGATCGCATTGTGTATTTCATGGACCAGCAAATTCCAGCCGGCTTAGCGAACAGAGTGGTGGACACCCCTGCTGAAATCCAGAGGAAAACACATGGGGGGGGGATCACAAAGCCGAGGAAAGAGGACCGGGTCGAGACAACAGAGACTTATGGAAAAAAGGAGTTCGGTGGGTAATACCGTTCCAGCTGACTGGAAGTGCACTGACAGCGGTAAGCATAAAGGAGTTGGGTGCTTACTGATCTGGTTAACAACAGATGGTGCAATCCGGGGTATATTACGATCGAGGAACGTGTTTGCAGACTGGATATTGAACTTTTTACTGTTGGACTTCGGCCACATTCCACCATGATACAACACTTGGCGGCACGGGAGGTCGTTCCTGCCTGTGGCCATCGAATGTGCAGCTCCTCCCGTGGAGGGTCAGACACCCTGAGCCAATAGACTGGTCCTGGACTTATTTTCCATCTGGCGTAGTTTGCATTTTGTTGTTTGATTGTTGGTGGTTTTTGTATTACTATATTTATGCTCTATTCTTGGTTGGTGCGGCTGTAACGAAACCAAATTTCCCTCGGGATTAATAAAGTATATCTATCTATCTATCTATCGATATGCTTCCTTATCAATGGCATCTGCATGCTTGGATCAGGACAGTCTTTTCTTCTAGAAACATGAAGCTATCAACCCTCTTGACCTCATCACCATTGATATACTGATGACTGCAAGATAGATAACAGGAATTAGCCACATACTCAAATATTAATCAGGGTGTTTTATGCCCTTTAGGTCTAATTATTCACTGATATTGGTGGCTGGGTTTTTTTTTTCTGTTAATTTCAAAACAATACTGTGTCACTGGTTCTGTCACTTTTCTGCCTGGTTACTGCAGGATTTTTTACCCCCCCTGGAAAATATTACCCTGGTGGAGGTGGAGTCAGCAGTCAGAGATCTGGGTCCTGATTACTGACCTTGTGCTTCCTTCACCTTGAAGTACTGAGGTTAATTTTCACATCAGCAATGTTCCCAGGACCGGCTAACTGATGCGTCTGGGCTGTGTGACTTAGTAATACATAGCATTGACCTTTCGAGCTATCAGAGAGTCCACAGTAAAACACTTCCAAGGGTGGTAGGCAATAGCTGTGCCTGTCAGTGAAATAATGGTCGGAAATCCAGCCATGAACACGTAATTTAAAATTAGGTAGAGGAAGTGCTGGGGACAAGATGAAAGGAAACTCATTCGTGTGGATGAAAATTTTAACAAGGAAGCCTTCACTCTGTAATGAAGAATAAGTTTTTTGTGTAATATGGCACTAGTATACTACCAGTTTCACAATTACAAGATATACGGCAAAAGCAGATCATAGTAAAAACACTCTTGAAAGATTCAGTGTCTTTGAAATGGATTATGTCAGGAACAGATGCTCCACACAGATTTAGCGGCTAATTGAATTGGACTTTATCATTTTGTATGCTTTTTTTTTCTCTGTAGCCTTCCATTACTTCTGTCCTTGGCAGGCAGTTTAGTATTCGTGGTGCAAAGGGGATGCTGGAAATGAAATTGGGAGCCTGCGTTTAGCCTTGCCACAAAATTCAAACCGAGTCATCACTTTACATAAGTATTAAATGTGGGGGGGGGGGGGGCGCAGAATGTTAGAGAGTCATGGAACAGCACCAAAACAGGCCCTTTGGCCCATCTAGACCATGCTGAACTAGTCCTAGTTCCATTGACCTGCACGGGGACTAAAGCCTCCGTACCCCCCCCTTCCGTGTTGCTTGTTTGTTGTTCCTTTTCGCCCCTTGTAGTGCCTCAGGTGCCATTTCCGTAGCGTTTGATTTTTCTTTACGGGGCCGAGTTGCCAGCTCAGTGCTCAACCCTGTACGGATGGAAAGTTCACCTCGAAGTCCGGTGCTAACGCCACTACACCACCAGCCGGTGACTCCCATCCATGTATCTATCCAAATTCCTCTTAGTTATCTTAGTTTATTGTGGCATGCACCAGGCTCCAATGAATTCCTTTGCTAGCATAAAGCTTACAGACTAAACACGGTAACAATAAGTACAAGCATAGGTACGTCATAGTGATGAGAGCAAAACAATGGTGCAAACTGAGATGGTGCAAGAAGAAATGCCAAAGTGACAGTGATACAAGAGGTTGAACTAAGGGTTTGAAAATGTGACAACACCATTGGGAAGTGGATGTAAAATAAATGACTGGTTCACAAGTTTGATAGCGATTGGGAAGAAGCCAGTTCTTAAGTCCAGTCATCTGAGCTCTCATACTCCTGTATCACCTGGAGTATTGTGAGGAGTTTTGGACTCTTTATCTAAGAAAGCATCTGCTGATACTGGAGAGGGTCAAAGGAGGTGACAAAAAATGATTCCGGGATTGAAAGGCTTATCATATGAGGAGGGTTTGTTAGCTCTGGGCCTCTACTTACTGGAAGAAAGAGGGGTGACCTCTTTCAAATGTTGAAAGGCCTGGATAGAGTGAATGTGGAGAGGATGTTTCCTGTGGTGGGATGGGGGTGCGGGGAGTCTAAGACCAGAGGATGCAGACTCAGAAAAGAAGGATGTCATTTTGGAACGGAGATGAGGAGGAATTTCTTTAGTAGAGGGTGGTGAATCTATGGAATTCATTGCCACAGGCGGCTGTGTAGGCCAAGTCATTGGGTATATTTACAGCAGAGGTTGGTAGGTTCTTGATTAGTAAGGGCATGAAGGGATATGGGGAGAGGGCAGGAGATTGGGGCTGAGGGAAAATGAGTCAGCCATGATGAAATGATGGAGCAGATTCAATGGCCTAATTCTGCTGCTATGTCTTATGGTCTTATGCTCTGTCAGAACTCTGCAACAGCACTGTGCCCTAACTCAGCAACCTCTCATTGCTTTGAAAACCCATTGCTTTCTAAGAAGGATGAGAGCAGTAGATACATGGGAACAACACCTTCCTTCCAATTTGCAACTCATCCTGATTTGGAAATATGCCACCCTTCCTTCATTGCCACTGGGTATAATTCCCAGGATCAACCAAGCAACACTCTGGGTGGGCCTTCACACATGGACTGCAATGATTCAGGAAGTTGGCTCACCATTACATTCCCAAGGGCAGTCAGGGGCAGTGATGCTGGAATGAGTGAATAACTGTAGCTAGAGTGATTAAAAAGTTGTTGGGAAGTGTTGTTTTTCTTCTGATACCTTGGTCACCTGTTTCACACTGTAAGAAGGCGAAATGAAAGAAAGCAGAATAAGCTCTTTTACTTTTCATTTGAAAGCTACAAGTGGTGAATGTGAGAATATAATGCTCGTAACTTGCAGCAAATCAGGCAGCATCCTTGGAAAGGGAGAGAGAGTTAATATCACTGGTTAAAGACCCTTTTTTGTTTGGTATTTCCAACAAATACAATTACTTTAAAAAAAACTTTGGAATGCTATTCTTTATAGATGGGTCATATGGAGTGGTGGTGTGGTAAAAACAGGAAACACTAGAAAACCTCTTCTGGTCAGGCAGCAGTGTTGAAAAAGAAATGGTCTGATAGCTTTGATCAGAGCTACCCAGAGAAAACAGGTTAGTTTTCAGTCATGAAACAGATAGGAGAAGGATGGGTAGAACATCAGGAATATCACTGATAGGGTGAGGCCAGTGGAGTTAATGTGGTGAAGCACATTATTGGCTGTCCCTGTGTAAATAGTAGTTTTCATTTTAGTTTGCATTCATAAGTTGGTTTTGTCTGCAAGTCAGAAAATACACAAAAGTCACTCAATGTAGCATCCACCCCTCCAGAGTGATGTAATGAATGGCATCAATATTGGTAATGATTTATTATTGTCACATGTGCCAAGATACAGTGAAACATTTGTAATGCTTACTGTTCATACAGATCAAATCGTTACACGGTGCATTGAACTAGGACAAGGTAAAACAATAACGATGCAGAATAAAGTGTAACGGCTACCAAGAAGTGCAGTAAAGGTAAATAAAGTGCAAGATCCTAACAAGGTAAATTGTGAGGCTAAGTCCACCTTCTCTTACAAGAGGTCCATTGAGTAGTCTATTAACAGTGGGATAGAAACCCTAATGGGAGAAGGGAGAAGAGAGAATGTCTGGGGTGGGGGGGGGGGGGTCTTTGATTTTACTGAACTTTTATCTCTTCTCACCTGCCTAGCACTTTCCTCTGGGTTGTCTCCTCCTTCCCTTTCTCTTCTGGTCCACTCTCCTCTCCTATCAAATTCTTTCTTCTCTTATAAAGTTCTTTTTTCTCCTATCAAATTCATTCTTCTCCAGCCCCTGACCTTTCCCACCCACCTGGCTTCACCTATCACCTTGCAGCTAGCCTCCTTCCCCCTCCCCCACTTTTTTTATTCTGGCGTCTTCCCCCTTCCTTCTCAGTTCAGTCCTGATGAAGAGTCTCGGCCCAAAACATCAACTGTTTACTCGTTTCCATAGATGTTGTCTGGCCTGCTGAGCTCCTCCTGCACTTTGTGTGTGTTGTCTTGGATTTCCAGCATCTTTTAGATTTTAGATTATGAGAACACTCAGTCCTCTTTTATTGTCATTTAGAAATGTATACATGCATTAAGAAATGATACAATGTTTCTCCAGAGTGATATCACAGAAAACAGGAAAAACCAAAGACTAACACTGACAGAACCACATAATTATAACATATAGTTACAGCAGTGCAAAGCAACACCATAATTTGATGAAGAACAAACTATGGGCACGGTAAATAAAGTCTCAGAAGTCCCCGAGTCCCCAATAGCAGGCTGCAAAAGGGAGAAACTCCCTGCCATAAACCTCCAGGCACCGTCAACTTGCCGATGCCTTGGAAGCAGCCGACCCTGAGCCCTGAGTCCATCCGTCCAAAAACTTCGAACTTCCGACCAGCCTCTCCGATACAGCCTCCTGAGTGCCATTCTCTGCCGAGCGCCTTCGACTTCGCCCCGGCCGCTGAAACACGCAAAGCTGAGGATTTCGGGGCCTTCTGCTCCGGAGATTCCGGTTACCACACAGTAGCAGTGGCAGCGAAGCGGGCATTTCAGAAGTTTTCCAGATGTTCCTCCGTACTCTCACGTCCGTCTCCGTCAAATCAGAATTGTGCACGGGTCCCCTACTTGACAGATAACAGATATCATCACCGGAGAGGCCGCGCGTGCTGCCCGCTGTAGACTTTCTTGCATTTGTGATGATGCTGGCTGCTTTACTGAGGCAGTGGGAAATACAGAGAGCGCCCATAGAGGAAATCTGGTGTCTGTGACGTGCTGAGCTGTGTCCACATCTCCCTGCAGTTTCCTGCGGTCACGTGCAGAGCAGTTGCCATATGAACCCATTATGTATCCAGACAGAATGCTTTCTATGATGCATCATTACTAATGGGCAGAGGTCGACGGGGACAGGCCAAGTTTCTTTAGCCTCCTGAGCACATAAAACTGATAAGAAAGAACAATTTCTAAAAGTAGAGAGAGAAAATAGTTTGGAAGAATGAACATATTTATGCTGGAGTTTTGAATTTAATGGAGTTATGGGAGCTCAGTTCTATGTAGAGGTGTCCATCAGCCATGTGCTCATAGCCTCGGTATGGTGTGTACACTTTGTTCTGTGCTCTGTGTTGCAAATAGCAGGGCAGTGAGATGTAGCCTGCAAGTTAGATTGTACTGGCCTGCTGTGCTGGAACATGTACTTGTTGATCTTTATCTACAGAGTGATACGGTGGCCACCTTTATGGTGCTGGCCCAAATTCCATCAAAACTGGGTACGGTAACTAGTGAAGATAACTGTGAAGCAGAGAGAGACACAAATGCTTTCATGGATTCTCGTGTCTCTCAAAAGCAATCTAAGAGCATGCAGTGACTTGCTGTGGCATTAGAGTGACTACCGGCAAACACAATGGCTAATGGGAATATGTAACATGAAGTGCATCACCAAGAATAGTAGATCTTGGCAGAGGCTAACAGTTGATCTGATGGGTGTCAACTCCAGTGGTACAACAGTCCCTCAGTGCCGTACTGCCGTGCCAACCTAGATTACGTGCTCATATCCTGAAATGGGATTAGAACCATCAATATTCTGAAATTGCGGTGGGCATTTTACCAGCTGTGTCAAGATTACGTTTAGCTTGGCTGTGACAGTCCTATTATTTTCTTTTAATTCTGAACTGCAGTGATGTTTAATTTGGCACCATTCCAACTTGGGCTGCGTTCAACTAAAATAGAATTACCCTTTTCTGCCAAAGTTCTTGCTCTCCTTGCTCAGTAGCTGTATTTAAGACAAAAGGTCATTAAGCTGAAACATTAAGTTTGCTTTTCCACCAACGGTGCCTGAGCATTTTCTGCACTTCAATTCAGATTTCCACCCTCTGCAGTATTTTGCTTTGTTGAAGTACTGTTCTTGTTTTGAGTGTCTGCAACCAACAAAATATTTCTTTCCTCCAAATACACTGAAAGATGTGGAAAAAGGGTTATCCTGATGGAATTTTGTTTCCTTTTTTCCAGCATGTGAAGAATACGTTTCATGCAATGCACCTGTTTCTTCATGGGCTTGACATGAAATCCTTTCTTGTTCTTGATTTCTGCATAAACCTTTGGCTTTAGCTTCATGTTCCCAGCACTCCTATAGTCCTGTTGTTCTAAATAATTATACACTTTAGATAAATTGAAATAGGAGTTTTTAACTTCCTTTTGCAAAGAATAAAGCATTGAGGGCAGGCCAGTGTCTCTGGTGCCTTCAGGGCTGACAGCAACATGTGTTCCTACCGTGTCTCACATGAATCTTTCTGTTTGTTCCCCAGGCAACTTACCAGCTGCAGCTGAGAGGATAGACTGTGTAGTCCTCTGCCACTGTTGGTGTGGCAGCAAATTTATATAAGTGGTTGTTTGTGCAGTGCTAGTGCAGATTTTCCAGGCTTTGGATCTGCCAGCAGTAATCCATAACACCTGGTGTTAAATGTTCCCTTATTACTCCAAAGTTATCACTTCCTTTTCCTTTCTGAGTTCACTTCCACTCATTCCTCGCTCAACAGCAAAGTGCCCTGTTTCTACTTCTCAGTCCCTCCTAAAGTCATTGTTGCAAATGGCTGTGGACAGCAAGTCATTGGGTATATTTAAAGAGGAGGTTGATAGGTTTTTGATTAGTTAAAGGCATCAGGTCCTGATGAAGGGACTCAGCCCGAAAGGTCAACAATACTCTTTTCCATAGATGCTGCCTGGCCTGCTGAGTTCCTCCAGCATTCTGTGTGTGTTGCTTGGGTTTCCAGCACCTGCAGATTTTCTCTTGTTTGTGAAGGAAGCAGGCTGTTCAGCTGGGGAGGCCCCGACATCCCAAATCCAATCCAGAGCCAGTCTGTGTAGCTCAACACAACATAGAGTGATGGAGCACTACAGCACTGAAACAGGCTTTCGACCCATCTAGTCCATGCTGGCCAGGTTTTCTGCCAAGTCCCATCTACCTACACTTTACCTCTCTCGTCCATGTACTCTATCCAAACTTCTCTTAAATGTTTAAAATTCAGTCTGTATCTAGCACTTCTGCTGGCAGCTCATTCCACACTCACGCTGCCCTCTGAGTAAAGAAGTTCCACCTCAACTTCCCCTTAAATATTTCACCTTTCACTCTAAACCGATAAATTCTAGTTCTAGTTTGCCCAACCTGGGGGTGGGTGGGGGGTGGGGAGCCTGGATGCATTGATGCTATCTATACCCCACATCAAATCTATCAAATCTGCCCTCATTCTCCTGCGCTCAAGGCAATAAAGCCCAAAACTATTCAATCTTTTCCTGTACCTCAGGTCCTTAAATCCCGGCAGCATCCATGTAAATTTTCTCTGCGCTCTTTCAAGCTTATCAATATTTTTCCTGTAGGTAGGGGACTAGAACTGCAAGCAATACTCTAAATTTGGCCTCACCAATGTCTCAATACAATTTCAATAGAATATCCCATCTTCTGTACATCTTCCCAGTGATGGTAGTATGGATAGGTAGATATCAGCCAGGACACTGAGACAACTTCCTTCCAATGGTGGCATAAATTTTTTTTAATATACCTGAATAGGTAGATTTTCTTTCGGGAATCTTATTCAAAAGATGACACTGTCAACAATTAGAATTCACCTTAAAATCTCTTCAGAATCAGCATCTCCTTAAATGTGGGAGTCAGGTTTGAACCCACGGCCTTCAGGCTCCATGGCATGAGTGACAGAACTGTGATTGAGGGCTGTCTAATAATCTGCATACAAGAGCATTTCATTTAAACATTTCAATAACAACAGATTCTGCAAATGCAGGAAGTTCAGAGTAATACACGGAAAGTGGTGGAAGAACTCAGCCTGTCAGGCAGCATCTATGGAGAGGAATAAACAGCTGATGCTTTGGGTCCTGAAATGTCAACGGTTTATTTCTCTCCATAGATGCTGCCTAACCTGCTGAACTCCTCTAGCATTTTGTGTGTGTTACTAAACATTACTGTTCCTGTGGGAAATCATAAAATTGGTCTTGGCCCTATTTCAAGTGGTCTGTACAAAGCCAATGGGCAGGGATAATGAGCCTGAGTTAGCACTGCAGGCTGAGTGCAAAGAAATACCTCACACATAGTGATCCTCACCAGTTTGCCACCCCGCCCATAATGAATGCTTGCCACTGGCTATTGTCTGCTGTCAAATGGTCACAAGGGGAACTTTGCAAGACCAGGTTCTGGCATATATGGAGATACAAGAGACTGCAGACACTGGAATGTGGAGCAACAAATAATGCAAGGTTCTGTCCTGAACATTGACAATTCTTTACCCAACCCCCCCCCCCCCCCCCCGCAGCAGATGCTGCTCGGCCTACTGCACTCCTGAAGCAGTTTGTTGCTGTGGCATATATGGTTTCACATCTAGTTTAAAGTCATTCTAATGAACTTCTGCTTGGGGTTCAGTGAAACAGATTCAGAGTGGCAAGGGTGTATATTTTCCACCCGATAGCCCCAGCCCTACGGAAATGACTCCCCCAGCAGTTTGAGATTTTAAAAAATGTATGAGGCTTCAAATGATGGAAATCTGACAAGAAATACAAAGCAACTGTCTCAACTTGTGTAAAGAAGAATTTCCAGCAGGAATCCTTCGACATTTACCTAAATGATAAGTCTGCCCATTCCCTTTTCAGATGCTGATAACGTGAGCATGGTTTCTTTCTCTCAGTGCTTTCAGCTTGCATCCACAGTCTGAATCCACACATTACTGGAACTCGCATTCACTGTGTGTCGATATATACCTATGTGAATTTTTTTTATATCTCCGTATGCTTACATTTCATTCTTTTAGCTGAACTCTACACTGTCTTGATTAAGACTTAGAGTTAACGATACAATGCAGAGTGTTATCAAAATGGGTAAACATCTGTGCTCAGAAAGTTTCCTGGTATTATTTAAAGCTGAAAATCCAATTACTAAAGGACAACTACAAATTCTCGAAAATAACAAACAGGTATGAAGAGTACAGCAAGTCTGTTTCCAGTATTTTCTGAATGCAGTGTTATTAACACAGATTAGATTTTTTTTGTGAATACTGAGATGGAGTCCTTTATGTAATGCTGGTAAGGTATACTTAATTAATTGAATAAATTAAATTGGAAATGGGGAAGTGGCTTCCAACAAAATATTTATTCATGGAAAAGAAGTGTGCACATCAGAACCATCTGTTTCATTATGGAACAGTGCGAGTCGGGTTGCAAATGCGTTGTTTTGTTGACGAGAAAGCTGCAATAAGCAATCGGTACTTGTTATTATAATGAATGCAACATAAAACTGGCTATTTACCAGAAGCAAACAGTTCCTGCTATTTATCTGATAGTAATATTCAGGCACTTACAACAAACCGAGAACTTTTACAAAAAAAGAAAAGGGATAACAAATAAAAGTGGGAAGCAAATGATGGGGCAAACAACGCTGAAATATTTTCCTCACTTTTTGTGTGGGTGTATTTCTGATTATGTTATTTTCAAGAAAACAATAGATCGTATGTTCTAATAATTACTCTCATAATCTAGCAAAGTGGGAGAGGAGCATCATCGGCTATTTCCTGACAGCTGCGAGAAGAAAAAGAACAATCTTTTGCAATCATAATATGTGTGGATTGAGAGAATAGCACTTTATGAGTAGAACGCAGGCGTTGGTTTCTGCCTTGCACGAGCTGCAATAGTCATCTTTGGAAAGGCAGGTGGGTGACGGTTGGGGTATCTATGGCACAGTGAAATAATGATTCCATCTAGGTTTATGCAAGAAGCTTGGAGGGAAAGAAACTTTTCCCACCTCAACTTGGATAGATTGTTTTCTGAAAACAATATTCAGATTAATATATTGTCATATACACTCAGTGCCCTCTTTTAACCTAATAAAGTACCTCGTGTATCTAATAAAGTGGCTACTAAGTGAATGTTTGTGGTCTTCTGCTGCTGTAGCCCATCCCCTTTGGCACGTTGTGAATTCAGAGATGCTATTCTGCGCACCACTGTTGTAACACATGGTTATTTGAGTTACTGTCGTCTTCCTGTCAGCTTGAATCAGTCTGGCCATGCTGCTTTGATCCTTCTCATGCAGAAGACATTTTCACCCACAGAACTGCCGCTCACTGGGTCTTTCACACCACTCTGTGTAAACTCTCGAGACCGTTGCACATGAAAACCCCAGCAGGTCAGCAGTTTTTGAGATACCTAAACCACCCCATCTAGTAACAACAATCATTCCATGCTCGAAGTCACTTAGATCACATTTCCTCCCCATTCTGATGCTTGGTTTGAATTACTTCTGAACCTCCTGACCATGTCTGCATGCTTTTATGCATTGAGTTGTTGCCACGTGATTGGATAGATATTAGCTATTTGCATTAATGGACTGGTTTACCTCATAAAGTGGCCACTGAGTGTAGATCAGGGTGCAATAAAATTTCTTGCATGCATGAATTTCTAGAGTAGCATGAAGTTCTCAGAGTAACATAAAGCTCACAGGTATGGACTATGAACACAGAACATAGAACAAGTCCTTCAGCTCACTGGGTCTGTGCTGAGCACAATGCTCTTTTGTCTGTACATGATCCATATTCCTTCTGTTCCCTGTTATATGCATGTATCTGTCTAACAGCCTCCTAAACACCACTATCATATGTTTCCACCACTACCCCAGGCAACCCATTCCAGGCAAGTCCATGTCAAAAAACTTGGTGGCACAGCAGTGTAGCAGTTAGCGCAATCGCTTTATAGCACCAAGGATCAGCGACTGGGGTTTGATTCCTGTCGCTGTCTGTAAAGTGTTTTTACGTTCTCTCTGTAATCGTGTGGGTTTCACCCAGGTGCTCTAGTTTCCTCCCACATTCCAAAAAGGTACAGGTTAGGGTTTGTAAGTTGTAGGCATGCTCTGTTAGTGCCAGAAGCGTGGTGACACTTGTGGGCTTACCCCAGCACAATTGTTGCTGACCAGGTTTTATGCAAATAATGTAATTCACTACGTGTTTCAATCTTTTGATTTACATAGGACAAATAAAACTAATCATCAATCTTTAAAACTTGCCCTTCACAATTCCTTCAAACGTTCCCTCTCTCACCTCAAATACATATCCAACACATAATGACAATCTGTAATCAGGTGATTCTAAAAGGCACTGGCCTGCGCCTTTTGCTCTGTTTTCCTCTCTCCACACAAGTTGCCCGTTCAGTTGGGAGCTTCCAGTGTTATCTGTTTATTGGAGTTTATTTTCATCCAGGTGTGAAGATTAAGTGATGAATCTGCTGATGTTAAAAAGCAATAAAATTGAAAATTCTGAAAATATGACATGAGAGCAAAAAAAAAACCTGGGAATGTTCCACAGGAGAGAAGCAGGGATAATGTTTAATGTTTCTGGTCGAGGGCTCTATATCAGAACTTGAAAAGTAAAAAAAAAGCAAGAATGATTCCTCGAGTTTACATTGAGCTTCCCAATTAAGTGTTTAAGCTTAAGATGCTAAGAGGAAGGATTTCCTTTGGTAGGGAGTTAAAAACTAAGGGAAATCACCTTAAAATAAGAGCTGGCTTTTAGAATTGGGACATTGTCATCTGAAAGGCTGTCCAGACTATCAATAGAACACTTAAAAGTTGAGATTGATTACTGTTGTTAGGAAAGGTTGAGGAAAGTTAGGAAAAACTTCTATAGTTGTACCGTGCAGAGCATTCTGACAGGCTGCATCACTGTCTAGTATGGAGGGGCTACTGCACAGGACCAAAAGAAGCTGCAGAAGGTTGTAAATCTAGTTAACTCCACCTGGGGTACTAGCCTTCAAAGTACCCAGGACATCTTTAGGGAACGGTGTCTCAGAAAGGCAGCTTCCATTATTAAGGGCCTCCAGCACCCAGGTCATGCCCTTTCCTCACTGTTACCATAAGGTAGGAGATACAGAAGCCTGAAGGCACACACTCGGTGATTCAGTAACAGCTTCTTCTCCTCTGCCATCTGATTCCTAAATGGACTTTGAAGCTGTGGACACTACCTCACTTTTTTTTAAATATACAGTATTTCTGTTTTTGCACATTTTTTAATAATCTATTCAATGTATGTAATTTACTTGTTTATTATTATGTTTTATTTTATTTACTTTTTTTTCTCTCTCTGCTAGATTATGTATTGCATTGAACTGCTGCTGCTAAGTTAACAAATTTCATGTCACATGCTAGTGATAATAAACCTGATTCTGATTGTGAGTAGCATGCTCCAAAGATTTGTTTAAAAAATATTTTATTTGTAGTTTATTTACAAGATCTTTTTTGAAAAATGTCTAATAGCTAGCTACATTCCAATGAAGCCAAGAAACCTAGGCACCAGTGACTCTTCAGATGATGGAAATCCACGGCAACACCTCCAGTTTAAGATGGTGCTGGTGAATCACAGTGACGACTTGCTGGCAGCAAACAAAGCTGCTAACTACTTTAGTAACCACATGTTTTCTTGGAAAAAAAACGACAACTTGAAACTTCCCTTTCAGAGCTGAGTTTGAACCACCTGTACAACCTTGCATTTTTGTGGTATGAACTGAAGTCTTGAAGGTGCTGGATGGCTGTGGCATGGTGGATCCAGGCAGAATTGAAGCAGTGGGGCCCGGACCCAAGGGTGCGGAAAGAGCCAATGCTTGGCCTTTACTGGAGCAGACTTGGAGTTGATTTGAATTGATAGTACTGAGGAGAGCTGAGCTGAGCTGAGTTGAGAACCAGGCCCGAACGTGTTTCAAAGCGGCAGGGTCCAGGTCTGAGATCGAGAAACAATGTAAAGTTTGGTTGATTTAAGCACCAGGCCAGAATGAAAAGCTCAGGTTACCAGGGCTGGAGGAAAGGAGTGGGCCAGGATCCAGCTCACTACTCCACAAGGTTTACTCGACTCTGCTCTGAACTGAGTCTGTGGCCTGCAACTAACGGGCTCCTGGTTTGGCTGCAGTGATCACTGGCTTTGTGGCTGTGGACTCACTTTTGTGTACTTCAGATCTGAATGTTATATGCTTATTTTTATTGTTTGCGTGATTTGTCTTTTTTTCTGAGTATTGGGTGTTTGGCAATCTCCTTTTTTAATGGTCTTCTTGGTTTTGGTTTTGTGGCTGCCTGTAAGGAGATGAATCTCAAGGTTGAATATAATATACATACTTTGATAATAAAAGTACCTTGAAATCTGAACTTTGAGCGAGATGTTGGAGGAATTCGGCAGGTCAGGCAGCATCGATGGAGAGGAATAAAAGGTAACATTTTGGGCCAAGGCCATTCATCAGGACTTCATTTAAGAATAAACAAAACTTAAGAATCTTGAAACCATTCACCAAAAGGAATACTATAAGTGCGAAATTCTGCAAGGTTTAGCAAGAGAACATCTGCTCCTGTGTTCAACGTGATCAAAGGCAGAGAAGTGGATGTGTGGCAGTGGCTACACTCTGGAGTCCAAGTATGTGTACTGTTCTGGTCACCACCCCTTGGAGTGGATGCGGTAGACATAGAGAGAGGGCAGAAGAGGTTCGCTAGCATGATACCTGGAATGGAAGGTAGTCGTTGTAAGGAGAAATTGGATTGGTTTGATCTATTCTCAGTGGAACATAGGAAGGTGAGAGGATGAACTTTGAGAGGTTTATAATGATATGAGGAACAAAGACAAAAAGTGGTGGAATCCCATCACGTGAAAAGCCCTCCCCACCATTCAGCACATCTACAAGGAGTACTGCCACAAGAAAGTGACATCCACCATTCATGCCATGCTCTCCTCCTTCCTGCTGCCCTTGGGAAGGAGGTACTGGAGCCTTAAGACCCAAACCCCCCCCCTCCCCAGATTAGGACCAGTTATTACCCTTCAACCATCAGGCTCCTGAAGCAGTGTGGATGATTTCACTCACTTCAACACTGAACTGAACTCATGTTCTTGGGTATTACTCATTTATTTATCTATCTATCTATCTATCTGTTTGTCTGTCTGTTAATTAATTAATTGTCTTTTTTTTGTAACTGCATTTGTTTATCTTCTTTTGCACATTGGTTGTTTCTCAGTCTTCGTGTGTAGCTTTTCATTGATTCTATTGTATTTCTTTGTTCTACTGTGAATGCTTGCAAGAAAGTGAATCTCGGTAGTTTGTGGTGACATATACATACTTCTATGATAAATCTATTTTGAACTTTGAGAATACACTGAGTCTTTCTTTCTCTGAGCAAGGGTGTCTAGAGCTAGAGGTGATAGGTTTGCGAGGGGGAGAATTAGGAGAAATGTGAGGGCAAATTTTTCACATGATGAAGGTGGTGAATATCAGGAATCAGCTACTGGCAGAGTTAGTGGAAACAGAAACTATACAGTATTTAAAAGGCATTTGGACAGGTACTTTGTTACATGGAGGGATAAGTGTGTAAAGCTGTCCAATGGAATTAACATAGATAAGTATCATGGTCAGCAGAGATGAGGTGGGCCAAAAGGACCTGTTTCTAAGCTGTATGTTTCTATAATTCTATCCCTGGACTTTTATCTTATCCAAAGGAGGAAAGAGAAAACGGAGACAGCTAACAAGGAAGCAAGCAAAGCTTGGAGAGCTACGGGGAAGGTAGGTGAGGGGAGTTTCTGATAGGGTAAAACAGGAGTAAACAAGGTGCTCTGGCCAACGGGAGCAGCTGGAAGATGACAACATAGACAAAAGCATGTGGAAGTTGCAAGATGTAGACCTGCAGCAACTACCCAGCAGGTCAGGGAACACATCCTTCACCCGCAGAGAGAGAAGGGAAATAAAAACAAGCTGAGCTAATATTGTTTACTGCTTATCCCCATGGTCACTCTGGTTTTAGCCGATCAGAGGCACTCCCTTCTGCTTCTTCTCTCCAAGCTCAATTTGTCTCCTGTTTACTCCGAATGCAAGGTCCCGACCAGAAGTTGACTCTTGTTTCTGTTCCATACAGACCTGCTAAGTAGTTCCAATATTTTCTCTTTTTGCTCTAGACGTCCAGTGGCTGCAGTTTTAATGATCTTTCAATAACTTCTAAGTGAATTATTTGATACATCTTAGACCAGAGACAAATGGCCTCAGTTGTCATTGACCATGCCCAATTTAAGACAAATAGATCACAAAATAAAATTCTGCAGATGCTGGAAATGTTGGAAGCTCCCAACAAGTTAACTGACAACTGTGGAGGAAGAAAGTTACAGTCTTCACACCGAAGTTTTACAATGCAGTGGCTGCCTACACGATGGACACCTTACTGATAACAGAGGGCAGGTATCAAGGAATCTTGAATAATGAAGGAAAGGACTATGAATCCATCTGTAATGAAGCAAGGTTAAAGACAGGTTTATAATCCAAATGCAAAATATTGCAGGGATCTGAAATAAAAATGCAAAAAACTAGAAATACTGATCAGAATTGGTGGTCGGAGAGGCAATGTTAGGATGAGACATAAGAGATTGTAGATGCAGGAATCCTGAGAACAAGCTGCTGAAGCAACCTGATAGGTCAAGCAGTATGGACGATTGACATTTTTTAGTTCAGGGTCACTGCTATATAGGGTTAAGGGAGAAGGATGGAACAAGAGCTTGCAAGTCATAGGTGAGGAGGGTTGATTGACAGATGGACTCAGTTAGTGGGATGGAAAGACAGTAACAGAGGCTGGGAGGTGATACTTTCATCAGTTTGATTTTCAAAGGAAGAAGATAGAGTGTAACCTTTACTGAGATTCTGTAAGCTGCTGTGTGGAATTGAAAAGTAAGGTTAATCTTGAGATCGACTTTGAGTTCATCAGTACTAGACACATCAGAAAGCATCTGATGTCAAATCTGGGATTATTGCCTTTGCAGAAAGAGTAACTAATAGATTAAGTAGTGGTCAGATCCCTGAGCAGGGCACTACTTAATTGTAGAGATTCAGGGGTGCTGTCCTATGAAGGTGGGAACAACAATGAGACACGTTTTCACTCCTATCTATCCTACATTCTGCAGTAGGTATCTTGTCTCAATGCAGAATTGGATTGATTAACCAAAATCTTGGTTGGAAGATGAACATTGGTTGGGCCACACAATGAGCTCCTCAGACAGTATCAGCAGAGATTTACCTGATTTAAAAATCAGCTTAAGGTCGCTCTGATTGACTTGCTGAGATGAAGCAGGACTTTTTTCTTCCCAGAAGCAATGTAGATCATGGATTATTTATGGAATTAATTATGTAAGATTTTGATTCTATCGCAGTACAGGTTATAGAGACAGGGCTGTAAAATACTGCAGTTTATTTGCTCATAATTAAAGAACTGTTACCGTAATTATTAAAATGTATAATCTAACCAAGAACAAGCAGATGATCCAGTCAGCCAGGCAAGCTGAGTACATAAGAGGCCGGGGAGCCCCAGAGTTTTCCATTGAAGAGGCCAAGAATGGAAAGGAAAGGGGATGAAGCCAGAATACTGCATCTCAATGTTTTTGTCATTAGAAGGAAGAGAGAGAGAGAGGAGCAGCAAAATGATTTATATGATACTACCCAGAGCTGAACCCACCTCATTTGGCCACTTTCCTCTAATCTTGCCCTCATGTACCAACTTTAGAGGGCCTGTTTTGAGAGCTAGAGAGCCTATATTAAGTCGCCTATATTAACTTAGCCCATTACTGAATCAAATATTAATTGACAGAGATTGGATTTGTCAATGAAGATCTGTAGTATGCCATCTGTGTATTAATTTACTATCGTTGATCTTCCAGCTGTACCTTTACAGTGCATTGTCTGTACAACGGTGTAGATAGGATCCCTTTTAAGCTCAATCATTTTTTGTCTGAGTGTATCTGTAGCATCTCTTCCATGCTCCTTAACTGTCTCAGTTAATATAGTGTACCGTCTTTAATGGAATGTGGGTATCACCTCAGCTTGCATCTGTTGGAAACCATCTTTTGAAACCTTTTAACCAAAGATACTGTGAAAATCCTTTCAGTGTGCAAGCCCATTTCCTCAATCAGCAGTTTGAGTTAACAAGGTGTATCAACGAGGGCAGGGTAGTAGATGTGGTTTACATGGACTTTAATAAGACCTTCGACAAGCTCCCACATGAGAGACAGGTTCAAAGGGTTAGGGCTCATGGGATCCAGATCAAGTTGGCAAACTGGATCCAGAATTGGCTTGGCAATTGATGGTATTTGTTTTCTAATACCTTGACAAATGATGTACCATCGGAATTGGTGTGAGGACCAAAGTTCAAAGTACATTTATTATCAAAGTATGTATACCATATACAACCTTGAGATTCATCTTCTTGCAGGCAGCCACTAAAAAAGAAACACAATACAATCCATGAAAAACCCCAGTCAACAAAGACCGCTGAGCATCCTATGTGCAAAAAAAAAGAACAAATCATGAAAGCAATTTTAAAAAAAAACAAAAAATACACAAAACGTTAACTGCAGAGTCCCCGAGAGTGAGTCCACAGCCATGGAGCCAGTTCAGCACCCAGGTGAGTGCAGCTGGTCACAGCTCCTACGTCATTGCACCCGATGGTAGTAGCAAAAAGAGAGGAAGGTAGGTCAGCTGCAGGCAGACAGGATGAGCTTTGCTGGGGAGGGTCCTGGCTCACATGGAGTAGTGAGCTGAACACCAGTTCATCCTCTGTCCTCGGCCTCAGTGCGTTAATCTTTATGATCTGGCTTGGTGCTTAAATCGGATGAACATCAGTTTATTTGCTGCTCTCATGCCTGTGCTCCACTACCTCATTCTAGCCCAAAGCTTCAATCCGGCCTGAAGTCCACTCCAGCAATGGCTGACGTGGCCGTACCTGCGTTCTCCAGATGAATCCTCAGGATACCGTAAAAACGCCAGATGGTACCGATGGTGCAAAAGCACAACTCCCAATGGGAAATTACAGCCTGCAGGTTGCAGTGATCATAACCCAGAAAAGGCCTAGAATAGTTAGTAGTTTAGTTAGCTGTCTGCAAAGCGTCGCCGTATGTCACAGGTGCCATCTTGGGGAGCGTGCCTGCTTTGCTGTTTATAATATACATAAATAATGCAAACGTAGGTGGCATAATCAGTAGGTTCACAGATGATATGCAGATTGGCAGAGTTGTTGATAGTGTGAAAGCCGTTCTCGGGTTGCAGAGTTATGAAATGGTCTGTTCTCCCTGGAGAGAAGGCATTTAAGAGAGGACTTGATTGGGAGGTATAAAACTACGAAAGGTATAGGCAGGGTAGATTACAGGAAGTACTTTCCCATACAAACCTGAGGGACATCTAGAGGAGGCGATGTTTAGTGGGGATGTGAGGAGGATCATCTTCACCCAGACAGTTGTAAAAACCTGGAATACACTTCCTGAGAGAGTAGTTGAAGCTGGATCACTGACAGCTTTTGAAGCATTGAATGAGTACTGGAATTGCCAAGGTAGAGAAAGTAATGGACCAAGTGCGAAGGGGTGGGATTAATTTTGGAAAAGTCCCTATTGGTCAATTGTGCCAAATGGCTTTTTGCATTCTATACAATTCTATGACTATAATATCTCTCCTGTAAGATGATACCTTAAACTCTGTTAATATATGCATCTGGGTAGAAAAACTGCTCAAAGTAAAGTAAGTTTAATAGTTTATAATCCCTTCGGTGCCGTGCTCAATACTTATCTCACAAACAACACCAAAAAGAGATTACCCAATCATTACCCTTCACTATAATGCCAGTACAAATGTCGATGAGGAAGTGAGTCAACAATTTAAAAGTGAGTCACTGTTTGGCCAGCAGCACTTTCTCAGGTAAGCTGCTTTAGATCCAGGCCAGCTGATGGGGTGAAAATATTTGGTTCCAATGACCTAATATGGAATGGCTGCCTCAAGCAATGTTCTGGCTGACACAGCTTTAAACAACCTTTACTTTCAGAACATATAACATAGGAGCTGCTGTCAATTCCAATTACACAGACCAGTGGTGGAAATAATGCTGAGAACTCTAAGCTTGGGGCTGGTGCAATGTTGGAGCAAAATAGACGCAAGATTTGGGGCAGAATAGAGGAAGAATTGGGGGGCAGGATTTAGGCTGAGCATGGTGTCTAAATCTGTAAGGTGTTTTGAGGTGTTTAAGGTATAATAAATAGATACATTGTTTTATTATTAATGCTAACCCACCTTAACTTGACAAAGCAATGCATGACAGTTAGATAGTCAGAGTCTTTCTTCTCGAATGAAAATGTCACATACTAGAGGGTATAGTATAAGGGTGAGAGTGGGGAAGTTTAAAGGAGATTTGTGAAGGAAGTTTTTTTTTTACACAGAGAGTGGTAGATGTCTGGAATCTGCTGCCGGAAGGTTGTAGAAGCAGATACCACTACAGTGCTTAAGAGAACTTAGACACGTGAACGGATCAATTGCAGGTTGATGAGATTAGATAGGTTCATGGTTGGCACAGACATGGTGGGCTGAAGTGCCTGTTCCTATGTTGTATTGTTCTATGTTCAATAATGCCAAGCAATCTCACAGCAGCACACCCAACCACCACACTGCTCGTATCTCCAGTACACGGCAATAAGAAAAATCACCAAGTAAGCGTCAGTGACAAACTTACTTGATTATTTTTTTTCTCTGAAAAGACATTGTTGTGTAAAGGAAGAGCTAAATGGTAAACATGAAATCTGCCCTGCTGACGATCAATCTCAGTGTCTAATGAGATCAGTAATAAGGAGGTAACCCATAACGATATCACATTGTGTAACCTGGCAAAGCATGCAGTGAGAGCAGAGATTCAATCATTTAGATGTCAAAAAACATCATGTCATTGCTGTTAGTATAAAATTGGATCATCGGGGAAATGCATCAGTCACAGACAC
This sequence comes from Mobula birostris, assembly GCF_030028105.1. Classification (NCBI taxonomy): domain Eukaryota; kingdom Metazoa; phylum Chordata; class Chondrichthyes; order Myliobatiformes; family Myliobatidae; genus Mobula; species Mobula birostris. The sequence goes on from NC_092372.1 coordinate 207,302,349, forward strand.
CTGCACATTTCTTAAATGGGTTTCTTTAGCATCTTAGTTAGGAAGTCTTTACAGCTCTGGATTTACAGTGGAATTTTGCTTGGGTTACAAACATAGCCCAGGACATTATTTTAATTCTCATATCTGAATCCTACATTTCTGATTTTCCCAAAATAAGCACATGATCTTCTGCAAACTTGAAGATGAACTGCAGATTTTGGACACATGTCCAACTCAGCTGTTACGTCCCTCAAACGAAGCGAGACAAATGCTGCAAATTGACCTACTGGTCAAGCCAATGAGCCTGGCACTTTAGGTGGCTTCTGGACAATAAGTGCTCACGTTTTTACTGGTGCCATGTTCTAGTGTGTCCTACCATCTCTGATACAGCTGGGTCCATTATTTCATTGTTACTAAAAAACCTACAAACGTAGTATCTATCTTCTTATCGATATTCTATCGACAGCCATCCATCACTATCAAGGATGGTTTCGTACCTGTTGTATAACTAGACCTGCTTGCAAGGCCTTACTAAACTCTAGTATTGTTAATATAAAAGAGACCATCAGCTGAGTACTAGTATAGCCTGATATTTGCGTAGACAGTATATCTTGGTACCTTCAGTCAAGGCTGGGACTGTCACCCAGTGTAACTAGACCAGTGCTATCTATACCATGGCTGAGACTTTCAGGCCAGTTAGCATTACATTATTATATAAGCTGTCCAGGAACAGTTATTAACTTTCTGTAACCAGGCTCAGAATAAGCATAGGAAACTTCACTCACCTCAACACTGGGCTGAACACTGAACGCAATTTATGGAATCACTTTCAAGGACTCTACAACCCGTGTTCTCAGTATTATTTATTTATCTAGCATTTATTTATATATATTTATGTATTAGTTTTTATTTGCACAGATTGTCTTCTTTTGCACATTGGTTGTTTATCTTTGTGTGTAGTTTTTCATTGATTCTATTGTATTTCTTTGTTCTACTATGAATGCCTGCAGAGACTGAATCTCAGGGTAGTATATGGTGACATATACATTGTTTGATAATGCATTTACTTTGAACTTTGATTATATCCTGATATCTGTGTTTGAGCTGGTAGTGTTATCTCATTATCTGCTGTGTAACTGGTTTTGAAATCTTGATTTACGGCAATGTGCGGTATAATTGGAATTGTAATATTGTAACATTTATTTTTGTAACTGATTTTAGGTAGATCTTGAAGGATTTCCACTTAAAATGGATGCAAAAGATGCAATAACATTCAGTTAGTACAGACGAGTCTTCATGTATTGGCTGTATGTTGGGATATTAAGAAATCTGACACTGAAGTTCTTCCAGTTATATGTGCACATGGACACAAATAAATAATCATGAATAATGCAAAAGTATCATGAAGTATATTCCAGCTTCTGTTATTCACCTGGCCTCTGGTTACAATCCAAATCAATATCCCTGCTGTACGATGATGAGTCAGTGCAAAGCACAGGTCTCACAGATTGAAACCACATCAGCCAGACAAACCTCAACAAAGCCTAAAACTCTACCTCTGCCTTACAGGGAATAAGACTGTTACCATTTTAATTATTTACCGAAAGATTCTACCCCACTAAACATGCAAAAATTCGTTCAGTACTCTTCATGTTACTTTCCAATGTTAGGAAAATCTCCTTGAAGTGAAGAAATTTTTGGATGGCGTAACAGAGCAATTTAGATAACTGCTTTACAAAGGTATACAAAATGCTTGATATTTTTAGAGCATAAAATAGGCATATATTTGTTTTTCTCTACTGAGTCCAAAATAACTTTGTGATTCACATGCGATTTGCCTTTTATGACTAACTCATTTTTATCATTAATGAATCTCCTCGGGACGCAGATGATGGTGCAAGTTTGGGCCCCTCATCTAAGAAAAGATGTGCTGGCATTGGAGAGAGTGCAGAGGAGGTTCTTAAGAATAATAAGGCCGTAAGACATAGGAGCAGAATTAGGCCATTCAGCCCATCAAGTCTTTTCCACTATTTCACTGTGGCCGATTTATTTTCTCTCTCAACCTTCTCCCTGCAACCTTTGACACCCTTACCAATCAAGAAGCTATCAACTCTGCTTTAAATATACCCAATGACTTGGCCTCCACAGCCATCTTTGGCAATGAGGCAATGAATTCCACAGATTCACCAACGTCTGGCTGAAGGGAAAAAAATATCTCAGAGTGAAAGGAGGAATGTTTGATGGCTCTGGACCTGTACTCGCTGGAGTTTAGAAGAATGGGGGAAGAATCTCATTGAAACCTAATGGATATTGAAAGGCCTGGCTAAAATGGACATGCAGCAAATATCCCTTACAGTGGGGGAGTTTAGTACCAGAGAGCACAAACTCAGAATGGAAGAACATCCATTTAGAACAGAGATGAGGAATATCTTTAGCCAGAGGGTGGTGAATCTGTGAAATCTATTGTCGCAGACACTGCAGACGTCAAGTCATTGGGTATATTTAAAGTAGAGGATGACAGATTCTTGATTAGTAACCATGTCAAAAGCTATTGGGAGAAGACAGGAGAATGGGGTTGAGAGGGATAATAAATCAGCCATAATGGAATGGCGAAGCAGAATTGATGGGCCAAATGGCTTAATTCTGCTCCTTTGTCTTATAGTCTTATGGTCTTATGATGTTGACACTGTTACATTTAGTTCTTGCCCATTGATTCTCTGACGTGATTGTGGCTTTCTGGAGCACTAAGCCCCAAAAGAACTGTGTAGGCATATTTCTACCAGAGGGAGTAAGGGTGGAGAGATGCTTTACCTGATGATGTTGATGAGTCTCTATAGTCTTTTTTATCCTGGTGCTTGTTCCCAAATTTGCCAGGTTTATCCAAGTCATTTTCACAATCCATCGGCATTGGTTTTGAGTGTAGCCTTTGAGTTTCACTGGCAAATCTGGAAACAAACCAGAATGAGACTCATATTCAGTTTTAGATTCAGATTCATTTACTTATACATGTGGTTTGAAACACGCAGGGAAATGTGTTGATTGTGTTAACTACCAACACAAAAGTGTGTATGGAACCAGAGGAGATAGCAGAGGTACTTACGGAATACTTGGCTTCAGTATTTACTACGGAAAAGGATCTTGGTAATTGTAGGGATGACTTGCAGCGGATTGAAAAGCTTGAGCATGTAGATATTAAGGAAGTGGATGTGCTGGAGCTTTTGGAAAGCATCAAATTAGATAAGTCACCTGGACCGGATGGGATGTACCCCAGGCTACTGTGGGAAGCGAGGGAGGAGATTGCTGAGTCTCTGGCAATGATCTTTGCATAATCAATGAGGATGGGAGAGGTTCCAGAGGATTGGAGAGTTGCGGATGTTCTTCCATTATTCAAGAAAGGGATTAGAGGTAGCACATGAAATTATGGACCAGTGAGTCTTACTTCAGTGGTTGGTAAGTTGACGGAGAAGATCCTGGGAGACAGGATTTATGAACATTTGGAGAAACATAATATGATCAGTAATAGTCAGCATGACTTTGTCAAAGGCAGTTAGTGCCTTATGCGCCTGATTGAATTTTTTGAGGATGTGACTAAACACACTGATGGAGGTACTGCAGTAGATGTAGTGTATATGGATTTCAGCAAGGCATTTGATAAGGTACCTCATGCAAGGCTTATTGAGAAAGTAAGGAGGCATGGGGTCCAAGGAGACATTGCTTTGTGGATCCAGAACTGGCTTGTCACAGAAGGCAAAGAATGGTTGCAGACAGGTTATATTCTGCATGGAGGTCGCTGACAAATGGTGTGCCTCAGGGATCTGTTCTGGGACCCCTACTCTCTGTGATTTTTATAAATGACCTGGATGAGGAAGTGGAGGGATGGGTTAGTAAATTTGCTGATGACACAAAGGTTGGGGGTGTTGTGGATAGTGTGGAGGGCTGTCAGAGGTTACCGCGGGATAGTGATAGGATGCAAAACTAGGCTGAGAAGTGGCGGATAGAGTTCAACCCAGATGAGTGTGAGGTGGTTCATTTCGGTAGGTCAAATATGATGGCAGAATACAGCATTAATGGTAAGACTCTTGGCAGTGCGGAGGATCAGAGGGATCTTGGGATCCAAGTCCATGGGACACTCAAAGCTGCTACACAGATTGACTCTGTGGTTAAGAAGGCATATGGTGCATTGGCCTTCATCAATCGTGGGATTGAGTTTAAGAGCCGAGAGGTAATGTTGCAGCTGTATAGGACCCTGATCAGACCCCACTTGGAGTACTGTGCTCAGTTCTGGTCGTCTCACTACAGGAAGGATGTGGAAACTATAGAAAGGGTGCAGAGGAGATTTACAAAGATGTTGCCTGGATAGGGGAACGTCCCTTATGAGAATAGGTTGAGTGAACTTGGCCTTTCCTCCTTGGAGTGACGGAGGATGAGAGGTGACCTGATAGAGGTGTACAAGATAATGAGAAGCATTGATTGTGTGGGTAGTCAGAGGCTTCTTTCCAGGGCTGAAATGGCTAGCACGAGAGGGCATAGTCTTAAGGTGCTTGGAAGTAGGTACAGAGGAGATGTCAGGGGTAGGTTCTTTTAAGCAAAGAGTTGTGGGAGCATGGAATGGGCTGCCGGCGGCGGTGGTGGAGACGGAAACGATAGGGTCTTAAGAGATTCCCGGATAGGTACATGGAGCTTTGAAAAATAGAGGGCTATGGGTAAGCCTAGGTAGTTCTAAGGTAAGGACATGTTCGGCACAACTTTGTGAGCTGGAGGGCCTGTACTGTGCTGTAGGTTTTCTATGTTTCTACAACCTAAGGATGTGTAGAGTGTAGTCCACAAGCGTTGCCATACACTCTATCACCATCACAGTGTGGCCACCGTGTTTAGCAGAGCAACAAAACACAAGAACAATTGCAAACAAGCCCTTTTCCTCCCTCCCACTCGCACCCACAGCCAGGTCTCCAATGCCAGGAGAGGCCACCCACCCTGGACAAGACTCGCAAACATCTGGTCTCCATTTTCTGGGCATGACAGGGGCTTCGACTGTTGCTATCGACTTCAGGACTCTCTGGCCATGGGAATTTGGGGATGATCAATTGTCCAGAACTTGAAATGAGTTAGATACTCACAAATCTGCATTAAAAACAACAATGAGGGTGGTTTTATAAGCTGGGCATGATTGGCATCTGAATATATAGGGGTACAAATTCATGCAATTTCTGGGAAATTGGGAAAAGATGTTTGTAGTGATATTGATAAAAAGAAGCACAATTTCAATATGACCTGGCTGCAGATATACTGTGTCCTTAGTAGACTAGAGGAGCATAACTGAAGGAATTTGTCGTGATAATTTAATGAGGGATGCATAAATATGAAAAACAATGAAAAGAAATCAATTATTTATGGAGAACTTGACTATCACTTGTCTGGAATACACCGCTAATGCAACAAGTGCAGAATATTGGGAACGTTTTCTCAAACAATGGCCCTAATATGTGTCACAATGACTGTCTGCCTCATGAAACAATAGCTGTGAGAATGGTAGGGATGTTCTGAATTTAAAGGCTTAACATCAGAGACACAGGCTGCCATAAGGGACATCCTTATCTCTAAGGTTACAGCTGGGGTCAGAGAAGAGATGGAGGAGGTCACCATAGGGGCACTGGATTGTAGACATGGAGAGAAATGATCCCAGAGTGGGGGCGGGGGGTGGAGGTGGAATTAGGGCAAATATGATTTGGACAAATTAGCTTTTAAGCAAGACATCAGGAATTGAATGGAAGTGTGGATAAGGATTAGCTGAAACTTCAGATGACAGGGTATTTGGGGGGGAAAGCATACTTAAGATTGTTGGCTGGGAGAGCTAGCTAGATGCATTTGAGGAGGATGCTGAAGGTGGGGGAGTTTACAGAGTCATCGGATCTTGGCGGGGGTTGGGGGTGGGTGCGACGGAGAACTGAGGTGGCCAGGTCAGGATGGGTTGTGCGAGGGGTTGGGAGTGGGTGGTTGAGGTGGCAGGAGTGAAGTAATAATTCATGAGTCATCAGAATTAGGGAAGGGAGGTGCGATGGGTCAGGAGCAGGGCAACTTACCTGGTTGCAGGTGGTGAAGTGAAGACCTTGATGACATGGGGTAGTGATGGTGGGGGGGATTAGAGAGGTTGCTGGGTTTCATGGAGGGCTCCCCTCTTACCTCTGCTCAACTACCTACCACCTCCCTCTGGTGCCTCTCTTCCTTCCCTTTCTCCTATGGTCCAATCTCCTCTCCTGTCAGATTCCTCCTTTTTCAGCCCTTTGCCTTTTGAACTGTCATTTCCCCGCTTCTCACACCATCCCCCCCTCCCCCACCCACCTACCTTCCCCCTCACCGGGCTTCACCTTCCATCTTCCAGCTTGTCCTCTTTCTGTTCTCCCCCGCCCCCCCCCCACCACCACCCTATTCTGGCTTCTTCCCCCTTCCTTTCCAGTTCTGATGAAAGGTCTCGGCCCAAAACATCGACACTCTATTCCTTTCTGTAGATGCTGCCTGAACTGCTGAGTTCCTCCAGCATTTTGTACGTGTTACTGCAGATTATGGGAGCTTTGATTTGGGAGACACAGGGAAGCACTGCTGGCCCACAGACAGTGCTGACGAAAGAAATCCCCTGAAGCCAGGGGTCTGGAAATCCAGTGGAATGGGGGAACGATAAGAACATCACAGTGAAGCAAAGAAAGTAATAAAACTACAAAATGAAGCATAAAAATACAAAAGATATCAAAGCTAACAGCGAAGTGTTTTACAAATATAGAATCATAAACCCATCAAGCCTATTATGTCATTTAATTAGATTGTGGCTGATCTGCACCTCAGTTCTGTGTAACTGTCTTTGATTCATGTCCTTTGATACTTTCAGTGAGCATAAACCTATTAATCTCAGTCTTGAAAATGCTAATTGTGCCAACATCTGTGGGCTTGTGACTGAGAAAGTTGCCGACTTCCAGCGTTTATCCTCTACTTCGCTCTTGAGAATAAACAGTGGAAGACCGCAACACTCGTTCATTCCTGAATAACCCTCGTTCAGGAGTCGAGATCAAAGTACTGTGGATACCCAATGTCCACACTCAGCAGGTCAGCAAGCATCTGGAGAGAGAAAGAAAATTCAGACAACAGATATAAAAGTTGCTGGTGAACGCAGCAGGCCAGGCAGCATCTCTAGGAAGAGGTACAGTCGATATTTCGGGCCGAGACCCTTCGTCAGGACTAACTGAAAGAAGAGCTAGTAAGAGATTTGAAAGTGGGAGAGGGAGGGGGAGATCTGAAATGATAGGAGAAGACAGGAGGAGGAGGGATGGAGCCAAGAGCTGGACGGTTGATTGGCAAAAGGGATATGAGAGGATCATAGGACAGGAGGCCTAGGGAGAAAGAAAAGGGGGAGGGGGAAAAACAGAGGATGGGCAAGGGGTATAGTGAGAGGGACAGAGGGAGAAAAAGAGAGAGAGAAAGAATGTGTGCATATAAATAAATAACGGATGGGGTATGAGGGGGAGGCGGGGCATCTGCGGAAGTTTGAGAAGTCAATGTTCCTGCCATCAGGTTGGAGGCTACTCAGACGGAATATAAGGTGTTGTTCCTCCAACCTGAGCGTGGCTTCATCTTTACAGTAGAAGAGGCCGTGGATAGACATATCAGAAACGTCCCGAAACGTCGACTGTACCTCTTCCTAGAGATGCTGCCTGGCCTGCTGCGTTCACCAGCAACTTTTACATGTGTTGCTTAAATTTCCAGCATCTGCAGATTTACTCATTGTTACTGTTTCAGACAGATAGCCTGAAATGTAAACTCGAGTACTAAGATTTGAATTGAATTGACTTTATTACTTACACCCTTCACATACATGGTACCGTTTCCCAAAGGGTTGCGGCTGCAACAGTTTGTGGTTGGGGTGACTTGGGTCCCCAGTGCTCCTTCAGGCCCTTTTTACACACCTGTCTTTGTAGATGTCCCGAATAGTGGGAACTTCACATCTACAGATGCGCTGGGCTGTCCGCACCACTCTCTGCAGAGTCCTGTGATTGAGGGAGGTATAGTTCCCATACCAGGCAGTGATGCAGCCAGTCAGGGTGCTCTCAATTGTGCCCCTGTAGAAAGTCCTTAGGATTTGGGGACTCATACCAAACTTCTTCGACTGTCTGAGGTGAAAGAGGTGCTGTTGTGCTTTTTTCACCACACGGCCATTGTGTACAGACCACGTGAGATCCTTGGTGATGTGTGTGCCGAGGAACTTAAAGCTGTTCATCCTCTCAACCCCAGATCCATTGATGTCAATAGAGATTAGCCTGTCTCCATTCCTCCTGTTGTCCACAACCAGCTCCTTTGTTTTTGCGACATTGAGGGAGAGGTTGTTTTCTTGACACCACTGTGTCAGGGTGATGACTTCTCTGTAGGCTGCCTCGTTATTATTTGAGATTAGGCCAATCAGTGTAGTACTGTCAGCAACTTTAACTAGCAGATTGGAGCTGTGGGTGGCAACTCAGTCACGGGTATACAGAGAGTAAAGGAGGGAGTTTAGGACACAGTCCTGAGGGGCGCCTGTGTTGAGGGTCAGAGGGGCAGAGGTGAGGGAGCCCACTCTTACCACCTGCCAGCGATCTGACAGGAAGTCCAAGATCCAGCTACACAAGGCAGGGCGAAGGCCGAGGTCTCTGAGCTTCTTGTCGAGCCTGAAAAGAATTATGGTGTTGAATGCTGAACTGTAGTCCAAGAACAGCATTCTCACATAAGCGTCCTTCTTCTCCAGACGGGTAAGGATGGTGTGTAGAGCTGTGTCAATGGGTTGTGTCGGTAGGTGAATTGTAAGGGATCCAGTGTGGGTGACAGCAAGCTGCAGATGTAGTCCTTGACCAGCCTCTCAAAGCACTTGCTTATTATTGAGGTGAGTGCGACAAGACGTCAGTTGCTCAGACATGTTACTTTGGTCTTTTTAGGTACGGGGACAATGGTGGGTGTTTTGAAGCAGGAGGGCACTCTACACTGGGAGAGGGAGAGATTAACAATGTCTGTAAACACACCCACTGGTTGTGCCACACACATCCTGAGTTCCTGCCCCGGATGCCATCCGGTCCCGCGGCCTTGCGACTGTCTACTCGCTGGAAATACCTGCGTACTTAGTAGCCTTCAAACTGAAGGCCTGAACGTCAATTTCTCTAACTTCCATAATTTCTCTGTTCCCCTCCTCTTATCTCTTTTTCCATTCCCATTCTGCCTCTGCTCTTACCCCTTCTCTCCTTCTCACCTGCTTATCACCTCCCCCTGCTGCCCATCCCCCTTCCCTTTCTCCCATGGTTCACACTTCTCTCCAGTCAGACTCCTTCTTCTTCAGCCCTTTACCTTTTCCACTACTCACCTCCCAGCTTCTCACTTCATCCAGCCTCACCCACTCACACACCTTCCCTCTCATCTGGTTTCACTATCGCCTGCTAGTTTACCTTCCTCCACTCCCTCACCCTACCTTCTTATTCTAACATCTCCATTCTTTTCCAGTCCCGATATAGAGTCTTGGACGGAAATCTTGACTGCTCATTCCTCTCCATAGATGCTGCCTGAGCTGTTAACTTCCTCCAGCACTTTGTATGTGTTACTCAGTATTAAGATGTCTGCTTGTTCTTGATTCCACCCCCTGCCTTTAGTTTCTCCATACCTAACTCCTCTTTCATTGCCTAGTTTGATGGGGCTGACCTGGCTTAATTTCGTTCATCCATAAAATCATAGCCAGGTGTTCTTAGACAATGAATTTGATTTTCTTCCATATCAGGAGTAGATAAATCTAGAGGACATAGGTTTAGAATAATGGAGAATAAAGATTCAGAGAATACATGAGAGGGGCAAGCACAAAGTGGTTAAGTCTGGAAAGTACTGCTGGAGACAGTGTTTGAAGCTCAGTCGCTAACAGCATTTAAGTGTCTAGATGAGCACTTGAATTGGTTTAGCACAGAGGGTTATGGACCAAGCACTGAACAATGGGGTTAATACTGAAGGGTGCCCAAACATCAGGTTGGGCAGGATGAGCAATTCTTGTTTCTATGCCGTATGATTCCTTAATTCTGTGATTGGTCTTGATCTGAGCATTCTTTGAAATCATTCATTAACTGGATCTCAGTATCAAGACTGGTAATTCCTTCTTCAGCTTCCTTCTTCTTTACCTCTTCCACCTATCACTTCCCACCTAATCACTCCATCACCCCTCTGCCACACATCTATCTTCCCTCTCACATGGCTTCACCTATCATCTGCCAGCTTGTACTCCTTTCCTTCTCCCTACCTTCTTATTCTGGCTTTTTACCCCTTCCTTTATAGCCTCAGGGTCTCAGTCTGAAACGGCAACCATTTATTCCTCTCCATAGATGCCGTCTGACCTGCTGAGTACCTCCAGCATTTTGTGTGTGTTGCTCTGGAAAAAATACATCCCCTGGGAACTGGGTGGATTGCCAGCTCATTTTGGAGGGTATTTGATGGTCAACCACAAAGGTATTAATGACTTTGTAGGGTCGTAAAATGTTAAGGTTACCTTAACCATGCCTTTTTGACTCCCTGCATGGGAATTCTCTAATGAACATTTTGAGCCAATTTACAAACAAAATGCTGCTGGAACTCAGCAAGTCAGGCAACATCTGTTGAGAGGAATAAACAGTCAATGTTTTGGACCCTGCCCTTCATCAGGACCTGGGGCACCTGCCCCTCCCTCTTCAGTCCTGACGAAGGGTCTCAGCCCGAAACATTGATTGTTCGTTTCCATGGATGCTGCCCGACCCGCTGAGTTCCTCCAGCGTATTGTGCGAGTTGCTGATGAAGTGTCTCACCCCAAAACTAAAACTGTTCATTCTCCTGCAGAGATGCAGCCTGACCTTCTGAGTTCCTTCAGCATTTTGTGTGCATTGCTCGGACTTACAGCATCGGCGGAATATCTTGTGTTTCGAGCCAATTTAATTTCTATTAGAATCTAACAGTTTCATTGTCACCTCTACAATTATGAATCTATAATATCAAGATTATCTTTAACTCAAGTTAAGAATTTCACAATTGGGCTTTGAACTTATATCCTTTGTACAATTAGACCAAATCTCAGAATTGCTAGTCCAGTAATTAGGCTATTGCATAGGTGTACCTTATTCTCTCCAGAATGAGACTTGATATGTCTATCTCAGTAACTGTCTCCTTGCATTTGCTTCACATACCACCATGCTGAAGGACAGTTTTTACCCCACCGTTTTTAAGACTATTGAATGGCACCCCAGTGTGATAAGATGGAATTTTGATCTCACATTTTACCTCATTATGACCTTGCACTTGTTGTCACTCTGCACTGAAGTTCTCTGTAGCTGATGTTTTTTTATTCTGCATTCTGTTATTGTTTAACCATGTACTAGCAATGTTGAACAGTAGGCGAAACAAGCTTTTCTCTGTACCTCAGTAAATGTCACAATATAAACCAGTTCCAGTTCATCTGCTGCTGGAATGCTTGGTCATTTGGAAATGCGCCCCTCACCAGCTCCTACCTTCTCTACCCTCTTCAAAAGACAAATTATCTTCTCCTTTTTCGGAGCCTTCTCTCCCAAAATCTCTTCAGTTGAAAATCCCCATCTTTATGCTTGTATTCAAATTTCCAAAAGCTCAAAGTTCAAAGTAAATTTATTATCTAAGTGCATTAATGTCGCCATATACAACCCTATGATGCATTTTCTTGTGGGTGTACTCGATAAATCCAATAACCATAATATAATCAATGAAAGATTTTTTTTACAGTTTCTGGTTCCACAGTATTCTTTAGTATAGACTGAAACATTGCCTACTGTTCTTAACATTTCAAGTTGTTCCCCAAGAGTGAATCAATTTGTCAAATAAACGTCCATAAGCCGCATTGTTTCAGGCAATTACCAACACCGCATCAATTACAAAGTTTTAACTCATCATTTATTTTTAGCAGCTGGTTTAACACTAAGTTCTGAATCCAGCATTTCCTCACTCTCCTCCCCCTCAACCCCCCGCCCCGCCTACCCATCCCATTCCAAATATCTCTTTCCACTGTTTACTTTTAAGTTGGCATGCATCAGCTTAGGATGTCACTCAATGTCAGTAATGTTGCAAACTAAATGTTGGTTGAATTAAAGGTTGAAAGGGAGCAAGGCAAAAACCTAGGTTCAGAGACCTCATTGTCTGCCATTTTCTATGTGTGGAATACAGAACAGTACAGCAAGGAACAGGCCCATGATGCTGGCAATTTAAGCTGCTTGTTGACCTGCATATGGTCCATACCTCTCAATTCCCTGCCTATTCATGATCTTATCTATATATCTCTAAATGCTCTTGTCATTTATAGTCCTACCACCTCTTCTGACATTATGGTCCAGGGCCTACAACTCTCTGTAAATCTCCTTGAAACTTTCCCCCTCTCACCTTGAATCTATGCCCTCTATTATTTGACATTTCTTGAGAAAAAGACTCTGGCTGTCTATCCTGTCTATGCCTCTTATCATTTTTTATCCTTCGATCAGATCAACCCGTCACTCTGACACTCCAGAGAGTACAATCCCCGTCTGTCCAACCTCACCTTACATTTCGGGTCAAACCTCTGAGTAGCAGCAAAGCTAATCCAAAATCCAAAAATCAAATGGGTCTAGGCAGCATTCTGGTGTACCTTTTCTGTTACCATCTCCAATACCTCCATGTCCTTCCTGTAATGGTGAACCAGAACTGCACACAATACTTCAAGATCTTGAAGCAGGGTGTAGGAGCTATGTATCGGTTCTCTATCTGCATTGTATTGCATGTTGTGCATTTATTATGTCTATGTGGTAAAAAGAAAAGGAAATACGTCACGCATTCCTTCTTATTTCATGGCAGTTTGTAGCTTGGGACTGGCGGAGGTTGTATCTTCAGTGACCACTGAATAATACTTAATTGCATGTTTGCTAATTGCTAATAAACGATTGAATAAAGGACCCTGTCAAGGGTCTCAGCCCGAAATGTCGACTGTACTCTTTTCCATAGATGCTGCCTGGCCTACTGAGTTCCTCCAGCGGTTTGTATGTGTTACTTGAATAAAGAGTTTGACTTTTGGAGCAATCATGTCACACAAGTATAACAGTCCGTATGGTCATAGGCAATTGTTTTGTTTTGATCTTGGATTAGCTTTGCCGCTACTCAGAGGTTTGACCCGAAACGTTGACATTTCCTTTCCTCTCACAGATGCTGCTTGAGCAGCTGAGTTCTTTGAGCAGATCATTTGTTGCTCGAGATTCAAGCATCTGCAGTCTCTTGTGTCCTCATCCTCCAAGTGTGGACTGACCAAAGTTTTTTACAGCAGTATTTTATCCTTTGCATTCTGTGGGTAGTGCTGGACCAGCCATTGGAAAATTTACAACAGTAGGACTCATTTACGTGTTCTGCCGAGAGATGGTTTGGTTCAAAACTACCCATTGCTACTTCTCCTTCCTATACTTGCTTTGCAGGATCTGCTCATTCTTATAGTAGTCACTAACTTCTGTTACAAGACACCAAAAGGCACCATTGTTTTCAGTGGTTGGTTTCACCAGACCGAAGACCTTCGTCTCTGAGGGACACTTGACTGCCCTTCTGTTCAATACTTTCCGGCTTTACTGCAGAGAACAAGATGTAAATTTACACTGAAACTAGCAAGTTTCATTTTAATAAGTTTTCTATTGACACATTCCTTTCTTTTCTGTCAGATACTATCTTGACCACGGTTACTGCTGGCAGAATTAAAGTCCCTAGTTTATAGAATCATGCAGGGCATTCAGACCATTGTGTCTCTACAAATCTTTGAAGGAGCTGTTGGATTAGAAGGTAGAAACATACAGCAAAGGTAATAATAGGCACAAGAGGTTCTGCAGATGCTGGAAATCCAGATTAACAATATGCTGGAGGAACTCAGCAAGTCAGATAGCATTTATGCAGGTGAATAAACAGTCGACATTTCGGGCTGAGACCCTTCATCGGGATGAAGTACAGCACAGAAACAGGTCCTTTGGCCCATGCTGTCTGTGCTGACCATGATGCCAGTCCAAACTAACCCCATCATCTGCACAGGGTGTGAGTGAGGAGGAGTTGGTCACAGTTAACCATGGACATTGCATCTTAACTGTCTAGCCAGGGCAGTACAATATAGAGAGCAAGCTGTTACCATGTAGCAAGCTTCCCCTCTCCATGCACCTGATGAACCCAAAGGAATGGCAGAGACCGATACACTTTGGTACCAGCAGCAGGAGTTGGCAGTCAGCATTGAACTCAATGTAGGACTGCCTTAGGGAGTCTACCTCTGGATTTTTCCCTCGGGGTTTACTCCGAAGCCTTCCCCATGAGTGGCTATAGCCCCAGGGCAGCAAAAGTTTGAGATCAGAGTTTTCCTTCTCCTAGATGAGCTGCCATCTGCCTGAAGCGACTGGTTTTAAGGCATCAGTAACCCGCCTTTGCCCTTTAGTCGGTAGAAACAGTTCCACCAGGCTTAGTAGCTAAGCCTCGTGTGAAGGTCGGGCTGGACTTGGTTGTCAGAGGCAATTCGAGGTGCACATCATTGGGACCATTTAACAGGTAATTGGAGCTTGTCCCCATTACCACTCCTGGCTATAACAACTTTAAGGAACTGGTTGCATTTAGTGTAGTTCCTGTCATTCCGTACCTGTTCATGTGCTTTTATATTCTTAAGCATTTCTAATTAGTTCCCATTCCATTCCCCTATACACACAGACCTTCAAATGCCCTCTTTCCAAGTGTGTGTCTATTTCTCTTTTGAAATTTATCATTCAGTCCGTTTCCATCATGCCTTCCTTATCAGAGAAGATGTCTCTCATCCCTCTTGGACTTCATTGCCAGGGGAAAAAAATGAAAATTTCATAAGGAAATCTAAATGCTCATGTTTTTTTTTTAGAATTGATATTTCTTCGTCTTTTATTTGAGCTCAGCAGGTTGAATGTTTCTCAAGAAGGAATTCAGTTGTGTCTGGAAGAAAAGTGCAGAGTTGCATGGAAAAGGCCGTGTTGGTGTTGCAGAGAGCCATCAGAGAACTGAAGGTCTGAATGCCTTCTCAGTGCTGTTAGCTTTCTCCGATAGATGTCCTGCAAAGGCCACCCCATAAGGCTCTTGGATTTATACATAGACACATGAATATGTAGGAGATAGATCATGTGAGGGCAGAAGGGATTAATCTGGCATCGTGCTTGGTACAGACATTGCAGGCGAAAGGGCCCTGTGCTGAACTGCCCTATGTCCTATGTCCTAATCTGTGCTGGGATTTACCACCTGGGGGTGAGAGGAAGAGCAAACCGTTCTGCCATTTAAGGGGATGTAATTCAGCTCTGTGTTAAACAACAGTGTTCCAAACAGAATACAACAGCATTCTTTATTCATGGCTGGTGTAGCACAGCACACCAAGAGGCAAAGCTCTGTCCTTAAATATGATTAGTTTCACCTTCTTCTCAACTGTTGCAGAAGCAATTAAATTTTTGATATGCAGCACACTGATCTCTCTGTGTCTTAATGCACAGTATGCAGCGTTTACATCACAATGCTTAATTACTAAGCATTGTTTTGCTAGACACTTGGGTAACTGCATCAACTTTCCTCATATTTATTGGCTGAATTTACAACAAATGCTGGAAGTTTCAAAGCCTCTTCCAGCCACTCACCTTATATACAAGCAACTCTTATGAGTTTAAATGAAATGCTCAAAATCAGTGAGCATGCATACCCCAATTATCCCAGTGGCTACATTTTTGTCTTCAATTTTAATCAAATTGAAAATTGTGTGTGTGTGCGCGCGCGCGCATGAGAGAGAGAGACATGTGCAGGTCATTTGTGTGTGTGTGTTCATATATAGGCACTGTATGAAAGTGTTTGTGTCTGCACAGGATTAAAGGAAATCCAAAAGTGTGGAATTTAATCCAGTGAAATGTGAAGTGTTGTACTTTGGGCAATCTAAAACAATGGGACTGTATACTGTTAATAAAGAGCAAGATCCTTAACAGTGCTGATGTGCAGAGGAATCTTGAACTTCAAGCCTATGACTCCCGGAAAATGGCTGCACAGGTTGGTACAATGGTAAAGGAGGTGTATGGCATGCTTCCCTTTCTTAGTCAAGGCACTGAGTTCTAGAGTCGGGAAGTTCTGTTTTGCTGCTTTATAAAACTTTAGTTAATCCACCCTGTGGGACTGCATACAGTTCTGATGGCCCCAGTATAGGAAGGATGTGGAGGCTTGGGAGAGGGTGCAGAGTTGGTTTGCCAGGTTGCTTCCTGGATTAGACTGTCTCTCCTGTAAGGAGAGTTTGGACAAACCTGGGTTGTTTCCTCTGGAATAGCGGAAACTAAGAGGAGATTTGGTGGAGGTGTATAAGAATATGAGCGGCATAGTTAGAGCAGACAGACAGCATCTTTTTCCCAAGGTTGATATGTCGAATACAAGAGGACATGCATCTAATTTGAGGGAGGTTAAATTCAAAAAAATACGTGTGAGTAATTTTTAACTCTAGTGTGCCTGGAAATCATTGTAGAGGCAAATATGATAGAAACATTTAAGGAGTTCTTAGATAGGAACATGATTGCGCAGAGAATGGAGGGATATGGACATTGTGTAGACCAAAGGGATTAGTTTAGCTGGGCGTTTAATTGGTTTGGCACGGCACTGTGGACAAAAGGGCCTGATTCTGTGCTGTTCTAGGCTTTATGTATATTTGGTTCTAAGAACATAGAATAGTACAGCACAGTACAGGCCCTTCAGCCCACAATGTTGTGCTGACCCTCAAACCCTGCCTCCCATATAAGCCCCTTCCTTAAATTCCTTCATATACCTGTCTAGTAGTCTTTTAAACTTCACGAGTGTATCTGCCTCCACCACTGACTCAGGCAGTGCATTCCACGCGCCAACCACTCCCTGAGTAAAAAACCTTCCTCTAATATCCCCCTTGAACTTCCCACCCCTTACCTTAAAGCCATGTCCTCTTGTATTGAGCAGTGGTGCCCTGGGGAAGAGGCGCTTGCTATCTACTCTATCTATTCCTCTTATTATCTTGTACACCTCTATCATGTCTCCTGTCGTCCACCTTCTCTCCAAAGAGTAAAGCCCTAGCTCCCTTAATCTCTGATCGTAATGCATATTTTCTAAACCAGGCAGCATCCTGGTAAATCTCCTTTGTACCCTTTCCAATGCTTCCACATCCTTCCTATAGTGAGGTGACCAGAACTGGACACAGTACTCTAAGTGTGGCCTAACCAGAGTTTTATAGAGCTGCATCATTACATCGCGACTCTTAAACTCTATCCCTCGACTTATGAAAGCTTTCTTAACTACCTTATCCACCTGTGAGGCAAATTTCAGGAATTTGTGGACATGCACCCCGAGAGCCCTCTGCTCCTCCACACTTCCAAGTATCCTGCCATTTACTTTGTACTCTGCCTTGGAGTTTGTCCTTCCAAAGTGTACCACCTCACACTTCTCCGGGTTGAACTCCAGCTGCCACTTCTCAGCCCACTTCTGCGTCCTATCGATGTCCCTCTGCAATCTTTGACAATCCTCTACACTATCTACAACACCACCAACCTTTGTGTCATCTGCAAACTTGCCAACCCGCCCTTCTACCCCCACATCCAGGTCGTTAATAAAAATCACGAAAAGTAGTGGTCCCAGAACAGATCCTGTGGGACACCACTAGTCACAATCCTCCAATCTGATTGTACTCCCTCCACCACCACCCTCTGCCTTCTGCAGGCAAGCCAATTCTGAATCCACCTGGCCAAACTTCCCTGGATCCCATGCCTTCTAACTTTCTGAATAAGCCTACCATGTGGAACCTTGTCAAATGCCTTACTAAAATCCACATAGATCACATCCACTGCACTACCCTCATCTATATGCCTGGTCACCTCCTCAAAGAACTCTATCAGGTTTGTTAGACACGATCGGCTCTTCACAAAGCCATGCTGACTGTCCCTAATCAGACCATGATTCTCTAAATGCCTATAGATCCTATCTCTAAGAATCTTTTCCAACAGCTTTCCCACCACAGACGTAAGGCTCACTGGTCTATAATTACCCGGACTATCCCTACTACCTTTTTTGAACAAGGGGATAACATTCGCCTCCCTCCAATCCTCTGGTACCATTCCCGTGGACAACGAGGACATGAAGATCCTAGCCAGAGGCTCAGCAATCTCTTCTCTCGCTTCCTGGAGCAGCCTGGGGAATATTCCGTCAGGCCCCAGAGACATATCTGTCCTAATGTATTTTAACAACTCCAACACCTCCTCTCCCTTAATATCAACATGCTCCAGAACATCAACCTCACTCATATTGTCCTCACCTTCATTAAGTTCCCTCTCATTGGTGAATACTGAAGAGAAGTATTCATTGAGGACCTCCACAGTCTCCAGGCAGATCTTCCCACCTCTACCTCTAATCGGCCCTACTTTCAATCCTTTCTTTCTTTTCAAATCTTTTTATTATTATTATATTATTCAAAAATAACACGAGTACATCGAAGTAAACAACACTTACAGTGTCTCAAGGAAAATAACCATTATTTTAAGGATTGAAAAATTTTTGGTGGTGATTTAAAAAAAAACCCTACTAAGCAGAAAAAGTGGGAAAAAAACCCCATTAGGTGTACAACCCGGAGGCATGCGTCATACAAAAAGCTTCTAAAGATAAACATCAAACCGCCAGCAAGAAGAAAAAATATACCAAAAATTTACAATTAGATTGTAGAGGAAATCATATCAATTAACTCAAATGATAATAACAAGCAAATGAAACCCACCTTTTCTCAAAATCAAATAAAGGTTCGACTTCTAATTTTCTCCAAACTAAGAGATAGCATCACTTGAGAGAACCATTGTGACAAAGTGGGAGCTGATGTATCCTTCCACTTCAACAAAATGGCCCTCCTAGCTATCAATGTAACAAATGCAATAACATGTGTTATTGTTGCTTCGATAGCTACATTGTAAACTGAGACAGCTATACTGACACATGTTTTGGTCTTGTTCTATACTAGAACAGTTCTGGAAGTCAGTTTTTTTGACAATTTCTAAAGCACTTAAAATTAATTTACAACCTGCCTTCACTCCTGTCATCATTTTGTTCTTCACATAATTGAAGAATGCCTTGGGGTTTTCCTTTACCCTATTCGCCAAGGCCTTCTCATGCCCCCTTCTTGCTCTCCTCAGCCCCTTCTTAAGCTCCTTGCTACCCTGTATTCCTCAATAGACCCATCTGATCCTTGTTTCCTAAACCTCATGTATGCTGCCTTTTTCCACCTGACTAGATTTTCCACCTCACTTGTCACCCATGGTTCCTTCACCCTACCATTCTTTATCTTCCTCACCGGGACAAATTTATCCCTTACATCCCGCAAGAGATCTCTAAACATCGACCACATGTCCATAGTACATTTCCCTGCAAAAACATCATCCCAATTCACACCCGCAAGTTCTGGCCTTATAGCTTCATAATTTGCCTTTCCCTAATTAAAAATTTTCCTGTCCTCTCTGATTCTATCCTTTTCCATGATAATGCTAAAGGCCAGGGAGTGGTGGTCACTGTCCCCCAGATGCTCACCCACTTGGAGAGCTGTGACCTGACCCCATTCATTACCTAGTACTAGATCTAGTATGGCATTCCCCCTGGTCGACCTGTCCACATACTGTGACAGGAATCCGTCCTGGACACACTTAACAAACTCTGCCCCATCTAAACCCTTGGAACTAATCAGGTGCCAATCAATATTAGGGAAGTTAGAGTCACCCATGATAACCACCCTTTTATTTTTGCACCTTTCCAAAATCTGCCTCCCAGTCTGCTCCTCTGTATCTCTGCTGCTACCAGGGGGCCTATAGAATATCCCCAATAGAGTAACTGCTCCCTTCCTGTTCCTGACTTCAACCCATATTGACTCAAAAGAGGATCCTGCTACATTACCCACCCTTTCTGTAGCTGTAATAGTATCCCTGACCAGTAATACCACCCCTCCTCCCCTTTTTCCGCCGTCTCTATCCCTTTTAAAGCACTGAAATCTAGGAATGTTGAGAATCCATTCCTGCCCTGGAGCCAGCCAAGTCTCTGTAATGGCCACTACATCATAATTCCATATATGTATCCAAGCTCTCAGTTCATCACTCTGTAGGCGCATGTCCATGAATGAAATTGTGTACACCTATGACAGTGTTTTGAAGTATGCATTTTTGTCTGTACTGTACGTTCATGTCTTGCCACTGGATCCAGATGGGAATTGGGAAGAGAGAGTGAGGCAGATGCTGTGCAACCCTCCCTCACTTAAATCCAAATCACACGCTAGTCTCAACACCATCATAATGGTGTTGAGGTCCTCATCAACGTCAACGATGGACAAACGTGATGTTCCTGTATGTGTTTACCAGCATTTGTAATTTTCTGTGGGTTGTGTTATGTTTGTGTATGAATGTGTGTGTTGTGTATGTGTCCATGCGATTGTGATGTGGGTACGTGGATTATGTCTGGTGCCTAGAGTATGTGTTTGAATTGTGTGTGAATGTATTTTCAGAATCAGAATCAAATTTATCATCACTGACTTATGTGATATTTAATCAGTTTTGAGGCAGCAATACAGCATAGAAATACTTCTGTGTTCAGTTTAGCTTCCTGTGCTGTAGGAGAAATGTTATTAAAATGGGATGAGTACAGAAAAGATTTACAAAGCTGTTGCCAAGACCTGAGGGACTGAGTTATAGGGAGAGATTCGACAGACTAGGATCTTATTCCTTGGAGACTGAGGTGATCTGATAGGGGTGTATAAAATCATGGGGGCATTGATAGAGTGAATGCACTCACAGTTTGGCAATCAAAAACTAAACGCTGGTTTAAGGCGAGAGGTGAAAGATTAATAGGAAACTGAGGAGCAACATTTTTACACAGAGGCTCAAATCTATGTGGAATGAGCCAGAGGAACTGGTTAAGGCAGGTACAATAACAACTTTTAGAAGATAGTTGGACAGGTACATCACTCAGGAAGGTTTGGAGAGTTATAGACTAACTGTGGGCAAATGGGACTAGTTTATGTGAGAATCTTGATTGCCATGGACCAGTTGGGTCAAAGGGTTTGTTTCCATGTTGTTTGACTCTATGACTAGGTGCTTTATATTCTTATTCAGGTAGAGGCAGGAACAGTAGGAACATTTAAAAGTCAATCGGGCTGATGCCTGGATTGGAAATGATTAGAAAGTTATGAGCCAACTGCTGACAAATGGCAATAGCTAGGATGGAGCAATGTAGTTGTCATGAGTAATGAGGTGGTGTTGTTAGACCATTCAAAAATCTAACAGAAGAGCAAAAAGAGCTGTTTCTGAGTCATTTGTGGATCTTCAAACTCCTGTACCTGCCTCACAGTGGTAATAACTAGAAGGGGGCATGTCCCAGATGGTGAAGATTCTTGGTGTGGATGCTGCCTTTTTGAGGAGGAGATGTTATTACTGATCTGCACTGACCATGGTCTCTTGATAAGGAACTTGAGGATCTGCTTGCAGAGGCCTAGTTTTGAAACACTGTGATCAGTACTGTATGAAGTTAAAAGGTAAGCTGAGATCAATAAACAACAGTCTGATGGATGTCTTATGGTTTCTTGGTGCTCCAATGCAGAGTGGAGAGCCAGTGGGATTGCATCTGCCATAAAACTGTTGTGGCAGTTGGCGATTTGTAGCGGGTCCATTTCCTTGCAGGAGTTACGTCTAACCATAACTAAACTCTCGAGGCACTTCATTACAGTAGTTCCTTTTGATTGCAAGTGTGTGTTTGAGTGCATGCTGCTTGATTGTGTTGATGTGTGTACTTTTATTGGTACATATCTCTAATGACCTTCAAACTCTAGTCTCAGCTGGATTGCCACTTCTGACTGTGAAATTTATAAGTGGATACTAAGGGAAGCATTCCTAAGGGTTTGCTTACATGGCTAGAATGGACTTGTTCAATACTTCTGTGCGACAGAGAACAGGATGTTGGCACTGGAGTCGGTCATTGTCAAAACTAATTTCCATCAACTAGGTGGAATAAAAAAAATAGATGAGCTCCATATCATATTTATTTTTATTTATGTACACATTCCTAGCATGGTTACTTAATGATTTGAGGCCTCATATTTCTTCTGACGCCTCCCAGGAAGAAATTGATGGAGGCTAATTCTATAAGAGCTAAATTCTCTGCCGTTGAGATTAGTTTTCCAGCAGACCTGAGCTGAAGTTACCTTGTTTCAATCTAAGCCAGGATTTATTCTAGTTTCTGTGTCATTTTGTTCTTATCAAGTTATAGCAGCATTTCCAGATTCTTACTAGTGTGTCACAGGACACCGGTTAAAGACGCCTGGAGACAAGCAGGGCCCATCAGTGAAACACTATCTCTCTTCATTATTTTATTAATGATTAAAAAAAGGATACGTTGGAAGCCGTGAAACTACATCATGTTTCAGAAACGATTGGGTACCTTTTGATTGACACCCTGTCACTACATGAAAGATTTATTTACTCCACTCCTGGCGCAATGTGTACCATCTCCAACAACAAACTTTCACACCAATAACCTCTGTCGTAAAGAAGGACAAAAGGGAGGAGATCATGGGAACACCACCACCTCTGGATATAGATGAGCCCTATCCTAATATAGATATATACCATTGTTCCTTCATCATCATAAGATCTAAATTTCTACATTCGTACCATTGAGAACCCTCTGACGGGTTGCATCACATCTTCAAAAGGTGATGCCTGGAGAAGGCCACATCCATCATCTCCAACAAGGTCATCTTCAAAAGGCGATGCCTCAAGAAGGCTGCTTCCATCATTAAGAACTCTCACCACCCAAGACATGCTGTTTTCATGTTTTTACCACCAGGGAGGAGTTACAGGAGCCTGAAGACACACATTCAATGTTTCAGGAGCGGCTTCTTCCCATCTGCTATCAGATTTCTGAATGGTCTATTGATCCATGAACACTACCTCACAAGTTTGCTCTCTTTTGTATTTCTTATTTTAACGTAGTAATTTTATAGTAATGTTTATAATAATTTCTTGTATTGCTGGCACAAAACAACAAATTTCATGATGTGCGTCAGTGAAAATCAACCAGGTTCTGATTCTGAAATCAGAATCAGCTATTGCCACAACAAATCTAAAAGAGACACAATCTCATTAGCTCTTCACTCTGCTGGAAATGTGAAATAACAAAAAAAACAAGTTAGGCAGCATCTGTGGAGAAAAAAGCAGAGTTTTTTTCATATCAATGACATTTCATCAGAATTATGAGAAGTTAGGGATAAGGCAAATCTTATGGTGTAGAAAATATGGGGAAGGATTAGGAGAGAAATAAGTGAGAGATCTGTGAAGAGGTGGGTACTTTACTGCCATTCTGTCACGACCATTTAGAGCAGGAAGTGCTCACCTTTCTGGCTGTGTCCACGCTCCCCAAAATGAATGAACTAAAGATTCCTGTTTTGAATACAATTGCCCAGAATGTCTGCAGCAAAGATAAGTTAGATAATCTCAATCAGGAAATGTTTCTGCTAACGTTTGATAACCATTAAACTTGCTTTAGCAGAAGATTGTTATGAAGCTGGACTTTGTTCCTTTCAGAATTGAGTTCCAGTGGCTAGGTATTACTTGGGAACAGAGTAAACAATGGACCAAACTCAAATTAAATCAAGCTTCAGTAGAAAACCAGAGAGCCCACAGGTTCAGTAGCAAGCAGATTTTCTTGGTAGAGTCCAGAGCATTAAAAACACTTTTGCAAACTTAAATATATTATAGAAATTCTGCGCAGATTTTCCATTTGTTTGTTAAAGATTAAAAGTACGTTTCTTATCAACGTATGTATGCAGTATACATCCCTGAGATTCATCTTCCTGCAGACAGCCACAAAATAAAGGAACACCAAGGAACCGGTTCAAAGAAAACATCAAACACCCAACATGAAAAAAAGAGCAAATTGCGCGTGGCAAAAAACAATTGCAACATCAAACCACAGAGTCCTTGAAACAGTCTCGGAATGTTCAGTTTGGTACAGTTCCATTCAGTCTGGCTGTGTCGTTCGTTGACTGCATGTAGCAGAGCCAGTCCACCCTGATCAAACTTGCACAAAATAGCAATTAAAAAAGGAGTAACCAGAAACTCATACAACAGGAACTACAGAATCCTCTTAAAACAAGTCCAATCCATGAACTGCACCGATCTAACATTGCCCAAGACCCAAGACTCCAGCACCTTCCTCCTGCAGCAGTGAGCAAAGGGAAGAGGAGACCAGTCAAACGCAGGCAGATGGAGCTGAGCACCCGCTTGCCTTTCGCTCTCGTCCTCATTGCATTAATTGGTGAGATTGGCGCGAAATGGAGTCGATCATGGCG
Organism: Mobula birostris; assembly: GCF_030028105.1. Classification (NCBI taxonomy): domain Eukaryota; kingdom Metazoa; phylum Chordata; class Chondrichthyes; order Myliobatiformes; family Myliobatidae; genus Mobula; species Mobula birostris. Next base: position 207,326,719 of record NC_092372.1, read on the forward strand.
CTTGCGCCCCATCTCCAGTCTTCTTGGCCTTCAGATTTCATGCTCTGCTCCAAACCTCACCGAATTCCCTCGGAGACAGCAAAATGCCAGGTCGCTCACGTGGCCCAAAAGCACACCATCAAAGTATAAATCACAGGTTCCAACTGCACACAGCTTAGTAGTCAAATCATATTTGAAAGAGGAAGAACTAGATGAAGTAGTTTCATGAACAGTCTAAAGGATGTGGCCGTTGATTGCGTCGTTCACTGCTGCCATCTTTATTTTACTTACTATGGAGTGCCATGGTCAGCCATGATCTTGTTGAATGGCAGAGCAGTTTTGAAAGGCCAAGTGCTCAACTCCTGCGTCAAATGTATTCATATGTTTGTATGTTCGCATTAAACAAATAAGCCTTTCTAGTTTCTTTGCTTTATCAGTGCAACAACATTCAATGCATCACTGCAACTTCACTGTTCATCATAAGAAATTTAGACATTATCAGCCCTTTGTAGCCTCCTCCTATCACCTCCCAGCTTCCGTCACTATTAGCACTCTGCCTTCTGTCTATCTCTAGCTCAGTCATGCTCCACCCCTTCCTTCCACCTCTTTACGCTGGCCATCTCCCCTCTATCCTTCAATCCAGGTGATGGACCTCGACCCAAAATGTCGACTGTCCATTTCCCTCCACCCACCAGCATCGCATGTGTTTCTCCAGAATCCATCATCTGCCGTCTCCTGTTATTTCAATGTAAGACATCAATGCTAGATAATATTGAGCTCACAAGACATTTTATAGAGAGAAAGAAAATAGATGATCAGCTCATTAACTCCCCGGAGAATCAAGGTTGTCAGATCGCCTCCAATGAAAGAATAACAGAACTTTGAAGTTATTCATCTTTGGCAATAAATGGAGCTTGAGAGGCTTTGTCATCAAAGAAGTTGTTCAGCATATCTGAACAGTCGAAGAGTGGGACTTCAGTCTGCCATTGGATGAAAGGTGCGTCACTCATAGGCCATCAGACAATGATTACTTAACAGTGACGGCACCACTGAAGGTTTTTTCCCAGAGTTTACTGGTGTTTGGAACTTGTGGAGGTTTTCCAGTAGCAGACCCAGTCTCTATACATTCTTTTGTGCTCTGTCTAAGTTGATGATTATTGTTTGGAAGACAACTGTCCAATGTATCAGCAACAAGGAAACTGGCAGACAGGGATCTGATTACCACGACCACCCACTTATTTTGTGAATGAGCTGCAGGTCGAGAGAGAGGGGAGAGGGTGATTGAGGGAGAAAAAGAAAAATGAGGATGAAGATAAAGATGGGCCTTCAACTTTCCCCTCCCCTTGACCTCATTCAGTTCTACTTCCCTCTCCCTCTCTGCTGTCATCCTCCACTCCCAATTCCCATGATCCCATCTTTGACCCCTTCCCCACCCCCCAGTGAAACACTGGATGACCCAGGCCATTACCTTTGGAGCCTGCATTCCATGCCCTTGGCCTAGTGAGGTTACAGGCACTACATACCCCTGAAGAGAGGAACCATCTGCTTCTGCCTGGGCAGAGAGTGGCAGCCAGCATGGACGTGTGCCAGGTTGCACGCAGTTTGGGTGATGCTGGCTATGCTCACACCATTAGAAGCATTGTTGCAAAGACCAGCATTTACTGCTCATTCCTAATTGACCTTGAGAAAGTTTGCAGGAGTTGGGGGTGGGGGGTTGTCAGTGAGCTTTCACCTTGAAATTGAATCATGAGACTCCTGAACTGGGCATGGATAACTTCAATCACCAATACTCTGACCTACATATTGACTTTCAAGGACTCTCTTTACAAGCCATGCTCTAATTTTAATTCTTATTTGCACAGTGTGTCTTTTCCTTTTGCACATTGATTGTCTGTCAGTCTTTGTAATGTATAGGTCTTTTGTAAAATTCTATTGTACTGCATTTCCTTTATCCTGTAAGTGCCTGCAAGAACATGAATCTCAGGGTAGAATACGATAACATTATGATAAATTTACTTTGAACTTTGAATTGCTGCTGTCTTTTTTGTGAAGGTGCTCCCGCAATGCATGATTCTGGAGAGATCCAGGATTTAGACCTAGAGGTAATGAAGGAATGGTGATACACCTCCAGGCTAGGATATGCTGTCATTTTGTGGTGGTAACGTATACCTCCTGTCTTCGTTTTTCTTGGGCATAGAGTTTGTGGGCGTGCAATCCACTATTGGAGTGGTCTTGCAGCACAATTTGACGATAGTATACATGCTGGTGGGGGAGAGAATCAGTGTTTAGGACTGTGGTAGGGTACCAGTCTAACAGGCTTATTTCCCCTAGATTGTGAGAAGAATTGAAGCTGCACTGATCCAGCAGGAGGTGCTCACTTGCACTCCTGACTTGCATGGTAGTGTAGTGGCTAGCACACTTTACGGTACAGGCAACCCGGGTTCAATTCCTGCCACTGCCTGTAAGGAGTTTGAACATTCTCCCGTGACCCATGGGTTTCCTCCGGGTACTGGAAGAGCCTATATGGTGCTGTATCTCAATAAGAATTAGAATAACTAAAAAGATGGTGAGAAGACATTCGATTGTTAGGAGGTGAGTTACTCATCACAGCCATTAGCTGGCCCTGGTAACCACGGTATATTTGCGGCTGATGCAGTGGGCTTTCTGGTCGATAAAGTCCTATAGGATGATGGTGGAGGGGACTGTTGGTGGTGGTGATGCCTTTCAGAGTCAGGGCGAGGTAGTCAGACTCCCTTTTTCTGTCATTGGTGTGGTACTGTGGTAAACCATGTATATAGGTTGTAACTGGGTTACCTGTCTGGACACGCCCCTCTGCCGACTGCTCCTGTGGCTCCTCCCACAGACCCCTGAATAAAGGTGATTGTGTCACTGCTCCTCCCTCAGTCCAGGACAGACGTACAGCATGGACGTGGATCCATTTTACTGTTAATAAAAGCCTTTCAGTATTTACTCTACTTCCAGTGTTTTGGAGTAATTGATAGTGCATCAGGTACAGATATTTCTTGTGCACTTATCAATCCATGACTGAATGTTGCCTTGGTCTTGCAACATGCTGGTGTGGACTGCATCACTTAACTACGGCGTTGCACATGGATTTCAGCACAATGTAACCACCAGCAAACATCCCTGATGGGAGGAGGGTCATTGCTGAAGATGGTCGAGCCCAGGACACTAATCCAAAGTGTGGCTACAAGGAGACGAGGGTTATCCTTCCAGCTATTGCAGTTCACTCAGTACAAAACCACCAGATCACCTGATCATAGGCCGAATGAGAACCATGTAGTCACAGCCCCCTCTTACTGGCACCTCTCCATTCCCCCCCTCCTTCAGTTCTTCTCCGGCTCAAATAGTAATCCGAAACTTACCTCCCACTCGCCCTTCTTGCAACCAGGGAGCAGTTCAATCACAAGCAGGCTGGAGGCAGTCTTGCCCTCAAGCTAGCAAGGTTCCTTTGCTTTTTCTTTTCATGCCCAGTGCACTGTGGCTACGGGTCTCTTTTAGCCTCTAATATTCCTGACGGTAGCAAGTCACGTTCCCCTGCTCCCTTGCGGAGCCACGAGACCTAGTCTCTTTGTGGCAGCTGCCTGCTGCCAGTAAGTTAGGAAGTGCTGCCGTGCTGGTTTCCTACTGCAAAACCAACCATCCCTGGGCTGCACTGCCTGCAGCAGTGTGCAGGGATCTCCGCGTTTACTGAATGTAAAAACAGTCATGAAAGGACATCAAATAGTCATGCCTTTTTGACGTTTTTCTCATTTAAGCTATTTTTCTTTAACTTCTGCCGCTCTCTGTTGAGTTTCGCCTTATCTCAACAGGAACCACTGGAGGAAATTGATTTTTTAAGAGACATGTTCCAAAGTAATATCTATGGGGCTGGTTTACTTATTCACTTGGGGGATGTGACTGTCACTGCTCAGGTCAAAATTTTATGACTATCCTTCATTGGCCTATGAACAGAATGGTTTGCTGGACCAGTGCAGAGAACAGAGTGAGCTGCATTATCATGGATCTGCAGTCACCTATAGGTGAAACCAGACAAGGCAATGCATGACTGAATAGAAATCTGCACTGGCTGTCAGAGAGTCATAAGGTCATACAGCACAAAGGCTAACTTGGCATTTAATATGTTCTTGACTTCCCGCTCTCTGCAGTTCATCACAGCGTCCTCTTCCAGAACTCAAAATCAACACAGCTGTGTAACTGAGAAATAGGCCATTTGGCCCATACTGTTCATGCTAGTCCTTATATTCCCTTCAAACCTCCCCATCCTTTGCCAGCTAGGTTTAACTCAATAATCTGGTGTTCCCTTCTCTGTTCTCTTGTCTATTCTCCCCTTAAATGTGCCCACACTACTAATTTCAACCACTTCCTATGTTAAGTCCCACAGACATTCTTTCTTTAGGTAAAAAAGATTCTTCTGAACTTCCTATTGGATTTCTTGTTGGCTGTCTTACATTGAGGTGCTCCAGTGTTGCTTTTCTCCACAAGTGGACTCACCCCAGCAAAATCTTCATAGATTTGAAGACCTTTATTAAATCTTCCTTTAGTCTTCTTTTCTGAAGATCCCCTTCAAAATTCCCATTGGGGCTGCTTCTATCATGCTTTTAAGCAGTACATTTTGCATCATAGCAACCGGGCGTGTGATTGAGTGGTGGCACAGTAACGTAGCAGTCAGCGTAACATGCCACAAATCGGGATTCAATTACTGCCCCAATCTGTAAGTAGTTTGTAAGTTCTCCCCATGACAGCATAGGTTTCCTCCTGGTGCTCCAGGTTCCCCCCACATTCCAAAATGTACAGGTCGGTTAGTTAATTGGCCACAGAAACTTAATTGGGTGCCTGTTACTATGCTATATCTCCGAATAAGTAAATTGAATTAACAAAAGGACAAAATTCACTATTCCCCAGTGTTCTGGAATTCACCTGTGGCCAGAAAGGATACAAAGAGCTTGGCAAAGACCCCAGTAATCTCTTTCCTGGGTTGCGTTCTTCAGTATGCTGGGATAGATCCCATCTGGCCCTGGTTACTTATCACAATGTTCTCCAAGAGACAGAACACCTTCTCCTCCTTAATTACAATATGCCATAGAATATCAGCATACTTCTTCTTGATTTCTCTGTCATCTGTGTCCTTTTCCATAGTGAATACTGATGCAAAGAACTAATTTAGTACCTCACCCGTTTCCTCTGCCTCCTGTCCTCCTTTGTCCTGAGTGGTCTTACTCTTCCCCTAGCTAACGCCTTGCTCTTAACATAAGTGTAAAATGCCTTGTTGTGCAGATTCATGTGAATCCATCCTTAACTTTCCAGTCGTATCCAAGGTATCATCCGCAAAGGCCTTTCAAAGTTCGAAGTACATTTATTAGCAAAGTATGTATGCAGTATCCAACCCTGAAAGTTGTCTTCCCCGCGGGCAGTCATGAAACAAAGAAGAACCATGGAACCAACCTGTTCAGAGGAAATCATCAAACATCAAACCCTTCCTCCCCCGCCACGTGCAAAACAAATTTGTGAAAACGGCAACAAAAAAAATGAGTAAGAACACAGAATATAAATGGAATATTCGCCACTCACCTGGATGAGTGCAGTTCCATCAACACTCAAGAAGCTTGACACCATCCAGTACAAGGCAGCCACTTGATTGGTACCCCTTCCACAAGCATCCAATCTCTCCACCATCAACAAACAGTTGCAGCAGTGTGTACTATCTACAAGATGCACTGCAACAACACACCAGTGTTCCTAAGGCAGCACCTTCCAGACCCACAACCACAACCACTACCATCTAGAAGGAAGAGAACAGCAGATACCTGGGAACACCACCACTTGGAAACCGCCCCCCCCCCCCCTCCAAGTCACTCACCATCCTGACTTAGAAATATATCACCTTTCCTTCATTGTCGCTGGGTCAAAATCATGGAATTCCCTCCTTAACAGCACTGTGGGTGTACCTACACCTCAGGGACTGTAGCGGTGGAAGCAGGCAGCGCATCGCCACCTTCTCAAGGGCAACAAGGGATGGGCAATAAATGCTGGCTTAGCTGGTGATGCCCACATCCCGTAAGTGAATAAAGGAAATAAATGGATGTAAAACACAAAATCAGGAGGCATATTTCAATTTAGTTTGGTCCCCATATCTAGGGAAAGGTGTGCTGGCATTGGAGAGGGTCCAGAGGAAGTTTTGTAAGATGATCCCAGGAATGAAAGGTTTAACTTATGAGAAAATTAAGGGGGGTGGCAAAGAGATCTCACTAAAATCTACCAAATAACTGGAGCTGCAGCTCGATGACCTTTGGCTCATATGGGAGAATGAGTCAAATTGAGGTGATAGATAGGAGCTACAGGGAGGTAGTCACTCCTAAGTTGTAGAAGCAGGTCCCTGGGTCACTGTCGGGAGAGTGGAAGGGAATAGGCAGTCAGTGCAGAGTACCCCTATTGCAATTCCCTTCAATAATAAGTATACCTCGCTGGATGCTGTCGAAGGTGGACGATGATCTATGAGGGGGAAGCCGAAGTAATCGAGCCTCTGGTACTGTGTCTGGCTCTGTGGCTCAGAAGGGAAGGAGGGAGAAGAGGAGTGTAGTAATGATAGGAGATCCCACAATTAGAGGAGCTGAAAGCAGATTCTGTGGAAGTGAAGGAGACACCCGGATGGTATGTTGTCTCCCAGGTGCCAGGGCCAGGGATGTCTCAGATCGGATCCATGGGATTCTAAAGGGGGAGCGGGGTGAATAGCTAGGAATCGCGGTTCAAATTGGTACCAATGACAAAGGTAGGAAAAGGGAGGAGGTCCCGAAGGGAGAATATAGGGAGTTAGGATGAAAGCTGAAAAGCAAGATATCCAGGGTAGTAATCTCTTGATCGCTGCCTGTACCACATGTTATTGAGGTTAAAGATTGAATAATTTGGTGGATGTATGAGCGGTTGAGGAATTGGTTTAGGGAGCAGGGTTTCGGATTTTTGGACCTTTGGGATCTTGTCTGGGGAAGGTATGACCTGTACAAAAAGGACGGGTTACGCCTGAACCTGAGGGGAACCAATATCCTTGTGGGCAGGTTTTCTAGAACTGTTGGGGAGGGTTTATGCTAACTTGGCAGGGAGTTGGGAACCAGAGTGATAGGCTGAGGATGGGGTAGTTGGTATACATCTAGATGTAGTGTGTAGTGAGACTGTGAGGAAGGACAGGCAGATGATAGGGCAAAATTGCAGTTAATGGGATGAGTTAAAGTGTAACGGGGAAAAAAACTGATGAATACAGGATTGAAGGTGTTATATTTGAATACATGCAGTATACAAAATAAGGTAGATGATCTTGCAGCGCTTTTAGAGATCGGCAGGTATGATGTCGTGGGCATCTCCAAGTCGCGGCTGAAAGAAGATCATAGTTGAGAGCTTAACATATGATAGGGTCTTTTAAGAGACTTTTGGATAGGTACGTGGAGCTTAGAAAAATAGAGGGCTATGGGTAAGCCTAGTAATTTCTAAGGTAGGGACATGTTCGGCACAACTTTGTGGGCCGAAGGGCCTGTATTGTGCTGTAGATTTTCTATGTTTCTATCCAAGGATACACATCGTATCAAAAGGACAGGCAGGTAGGCAAATTGGGTGGGGTGGCTCTAATGGAAAAAAAAATTAAATCAAATCCATAGAAAGAGGTGACATAAGATCAGAAGATGTAGAATCCTTGTGGGTAGAGTTAAGAAACTGCAGGGGTAATAGCACCCTAATAGGAGTTATATACAGGCATCTGAACAGTAGCAAGGATGTGGGCTACAAGTTACAATGGGAGATAGAAAAGACATGTAAAGAGGGCAATATTATGATAATCATGAGGGATTTCAATATGCAGGTAGATAGGTAAAATCAGTTTGGTATTGGGTCCCAAGAGAGGGAATTTGTAGAATGCCTACAAAATGGCATTTGTGAGAAGATTCTTGTTCAGCCCACTAGGAGCATGACAATGACCCAGATTTGAGTGGGAAGCTTGACGTAAAGGAACCCTTAGGAGACAGTGATTATAATATGATAGAATTCACCCTGCAGTTTGAAAAGAAGCTAAAATTGGACGTATCAGTATTACAGTGGAGTAAATGGAATTACGAAGGCACAAGAGAGAAAATGACCAAAATTGATTGGAAGGGGACACTAGCATGGATGACAGCAGAACAGCAATGGCTGGTATTTCTGTGGAAAATTCGGAAGGTACAGGAAAGATACAACATCAGTTCTGTATTCATACACATGCTTCACTTTTTCCCCCATGTTGCACTTCAATTCATTCCGATGACTGCAATTTTGCCCTATTATCTGCCTGCCCTTCCTCATAGTCTCACTATACATCTATTTCTATATCAACTGCTCCATCCTCAGCCCTTCCACTCTTGTTCTCATCCCCCTTTCAAGTTAGTTTAAACCCTCACCAACAGCTCCAAAAAACCTGCCTTTTGAGCATTGCCTTTTGTAGATATCCTTGATGCTGCAGAGGCTAATTCCCATGATGGAGCTGGAGGATGAGTTTGCAACCTTCTGCGGCGTTTGCCAATTCTCTGCAGTGGCTCTTCCATACCAGACGGTGATGCAACCAGTTAGAATGCTGCCCACTTTTCCACCTTTAGAAATTGCGAAAGTTGTTGATCACATACCTAGTCCCCTCAAACTCTTAATGAAATATAATCACTGTCATGCCTTCTTCGTAATTGCACCAGTATGCTTGGCCCGGCATAGATCTTCAGAGATGTTGACACCCAGGAACTTGAAACTGCTCACCCTTTCCTCTGCTAATCCCTCAATAAGGACTGACATGTCCTCCCCTGACTTCTCCTTCCTGAAGTCCACAGTCAGTTTCTTGGTCTTATTGATGTTGAGTGCAAGGTTGTTGTTGCAATACCACTCGATCAGCTGAACTGTCTCACTCCTGTATGCTTACTCGTCGCCATCTGAGATTTATAGATGGTGTTTGGGCTGTCCTTAGCCACATGGTCATAGGTGTAGAGAGGGTAGAGCAGTGGGCTAAGCGCACGTCCATGAGGTGTGCCAGTGTCGATTGTCAGCAAGGAAGAGATGTTATTTCAGATCTGCACTGACTGATCTCCAGATGAGGGGCACTACTGTAATGTAGTGGTTAGCGTGATGCTATTACAGCTTGAGGCGTTCCAGAGTTCAGAGTTCAATTTTGGTGCCAATCTGTACGGAGCCTCTGTAAGCCCTTCCCATGGAATGTGTGGCTTTCCTCTGGGTCCCCCCCCCCCACCAGTTTCCTCCCTCTGTCCACGTATGGGATAGGTTAATTGGTCATTGTGAATTGTCCTGTGATTAAGTTGGGGTTAATCGGAGTTGTGGGGTTGCTGGATTGATGTGGCTCAAAGGTCTGGTAGGGCCTATTCTGCGCTGTATCACTAAACGAGTCAATAACTAAGTCAAAAATCCAATTGCAAAGGGAAATACGAAGGCTCAGGTTTTGGAACTTGTTGATTAATACTGAGGGTTGAACACTGATCTGTAATCAATAAACAGCAGCCTGACATAGGTCCAGGTGATCCGATGCTGAGTGGAGAACCAGTGTGATTGCATCCGATGTTGACTTATTGCAGTGATAGGCAAATCGCAGTGGGTCCAGGTCCTCGCTTAGGTAGCAATTGATTCTAGTCGTGACCAATCTCTCAAAGCACTTCATCACGGTAGATGTGAGTGCCACTTGGCGATCGTCATTAATGCAGCTCACCCTGCTCTTCTTGGGCACTAGTGTGATTGTTGCTGTTGTGAAATTGGTGAGTAGTTCCCACTGCAGTTGGTTGGAAAAAGTTTTCAGTGCACTACCAGGCAAAAATCAATGCCTGACATCTTGCGAGGTTCACTCTTGTGAAAGATGTTTTGACTTCGGACTCCAAGATTGAAATTACAGGGTCAACAGATGCTGCAAAGATTGGCACAGTTGTAGTTTTATTCTCTTTTTCAAAGTGTGCTTAAAAGGCGTTGAACTCATATGGAAATGAAACACTACAGCTATTCATGATGTTAGATTTCACTTTGTAGAAAGTAATAGGCTGCAAACCCTGCCAGAGCTGACGTGCTTCCAATTCCATCTTTAACATTGTTACTGACACTGTTGCTGAAATTTGCTTGCGATAATTTACCATTGATTGCCAGAATGAATGATTTCATGTAAAAGCAAAACGATTTATTACTAAATGAAAGCAGTTTTATTTGTTGTTGAATTTCAGACTGAGAATTTAATTATCTCAAAGACAGAGACTTAGATCACTGATGCAATCTCTGGACCATGCATGTTGAGTTACAGAGAAGTAGGCGCTAACTCCAGGTTGGCATGGCTGAGCCGCAGTGAGAAAGTGCTTTGCTAGAGCTGTTGGTTTTCAGGGATGAGATATAAAATCTAGGTCTCATGTAAACAAAGAATCACTAGTCCTGTTGGACAATACCAGGACAATGACATATTTCATCCTCTTATATATCATAACTATTTTCACTAAGTACTTAGTTGGTAATCATGACTTTTCTAATACCTTTGGCCCCCAGAGTATCTCTGGACAATCCACTGCATAATCTTCATCCTACAGAGTTAGGAGCTCTCCAACCATTTTCCTCACAGTTGAAGGCTACCTGGCATTGGATTCCAGACAGTAATAATGGGTAGAGCACTGAGTGTGCTCTGGCTGAGCTTATATTGTCTTTGTTCCATCTGGGCTGCTTCCAACCTGAGGTAATGAATATAAATTTCTCTAGCTTCTAGTAATTTTTTTCCCATCCCTCCTCCTTTTTTCCATTCCCCATTCTGGTTACCCTCTTGCTCCTCTCCTCACCTGACCAACTCTGGTTCTGTTCCTCCTTCTCTTTCTTTCATGGTTACTGTTCTCTCGTATTAGATTCCTTATTCTTCAGCCCCTTACCTTTCCCATCTACCCCTTCGCAATTTCTTTCTTTATCCTTCCTTCCCCACCCACTCACCTTCGCCCTCACTTGTTCTCGCCTATTGCTTGCCAACTCGTAATCCTTCCCCTCCCCCTACCTCCTTATTTGAGTGGTGCCTCCTTCCTTTCCAGGCCTGATGAAGGGCCTCAGACTTATTGCTTATTTCCCCCTGCAAATGCTGCCTGTCTTGCTGAGTTCCTCCAGCATTTTGTATGTATTGCTCAAGACCTCCATTTCCTGCAGAAACTTTTGCTTTATTTTGGTCCGTGTCCCTTCTTGTCCATATGTCAAACCTTCAAACACTTCTAGCAAGGATTGTGAATAGAATTGGATTTGGTTGAATTGGGTTTAGGAAATGAAACATTGATTGAGCACCCAGCACTAAACTTCACTAATCTTACAAAGAGATTAGGAAGTACAGAGACTATAGAACAGCATCCAGTGTCTGCACTTCCTAGGGTTTCCCATAGTGATACCACTTGGAAGAAACAAGCAAGAGAAGATCAGGCAAGGAAATAAGGTGAGAGAGGGAAAGGGGGATGGGGAATAGTTAAGTGGGGGGCTCTCTTACCTTATCTCCTTACCTGCCCATCACCTCCCTCTGGTGATCCTCCCCCATTTTCTTTTTTCCATGGCCTTTCGTTCTCTTCTATCAGACTCCCCCTTCTCCAGCCCTGTATCTCTTTCAACAATCAACTTCCCAGTTCTTTATTTCATCCCTCCCCCTCCTGGTTTCACCTATCACCTTGTGTTTACTTCATCCCTCCCACTCCTGTTTTCACCTATCACCTTGTGTCCCCCCCCCCCACCCCGCCACCACCCCACCTTTTAAATCTACTCAACCAACACACATAAAAGTTGCTGGTGAACGCAGCAGGCCAGGCAGCATCTGTAGGAAGAGGTGCAGTCGACGTTTCAGGCCGAGACCCTTCGTCAGGACTAACTATTAAATCTACTTTTTATTTCTCCAGTCCTGCCGAAGGGTCTCAGTCCGAAACGTCGATTGTACTTTTTTCCATAGATACTGCCTGACCTGCTGAGTTCCTTCAGCAATTTGTGTGTGTGTGACACCACTTGGCCTCTTTTGGTGTTTTGGGATACATGTCGAAGTGTGCATTATAAATATGCTTTCTTCCTATAGCTGTATAAACTGGTTTAAAATTTCCATTGTTTCTCCTTTTGCAATGTCAGGGTAAACCTGTCTTAGTTTGGTGCTTTTTAGACTTGGAGAATGTTTAAAATCTTTGGTTGTGGATGTCATAAACTGGTATTATTTACAGTGGGGGTATTTTTGCAACCACTGCTCTGTACATTTCCTCTGTAAATGTTCCATTTTGTTAACCACACACACAGAATGCTGGAGGAACTCAGCAGGTCAGGCAACATCTATGAAAGAAAACGAACAGTCATTGTTTTGGGCCAAGGCCCTTCATCACTGAGTCCTGATGAAGGGTCTTAGCCTGAAAGATTGACTGCACATTTCACTCCACAGATGCTGCCTGACCTGCTGATTTTTTCCTGCATTTTGTTGTTCCAGATTTGCATCATTTGCAGTCTCTTTTGTATTTCTGTACCTCTGTTTGTTTAAAGATTAAAGATTAGCTTTATTTGTCACATTTACATTGAAACATACAGTGAAATACGTTGTTTGCATCAAATCAAATCAGCAAGCTTTATGCTGAGCAGCCCACAAGCGTTGCCATACTTCCATCACTAAGATAACATGTCCGTAACTCACTAACCCTAACCAGAGCAGGACTCACAAAGGGTCTCGGCCCGAAACGTCAACTGTTTACTCTTTTCAGTAGATGCTGCCTGGCCTGCTGTGTTCCTCCAGCAGTTTGTGTGTGTTGCTTTAGATTTCTTGCATCTATGGATTTTTTCATGTTTGTGGAACCCTAACATCTTTGAAATGTGGAAGAAACCGGGGCACACAGAGGAAACCCACGTGTTCTTGAAGAAAATGTACAAACTCCTTTTAGACAGCAGTGGGAATCAAACACCAATCTTCAGCTGGCACCTTGCAAAGCATAATAAATAAACAAGTAAATCAATAACAGTGTACGTATATTGAATAGATTTTGAAAAAACGTGCAAAAAACAGAAATACTGTATATTTTTAAAAAGTGAGGTAGTATCCAAGGGTTCAATGTCCATTTAGGAATCAGATGGCAGAAGAAGCTGTTTCTGAATCGCTGAGTGTGTGCCTTCCGGATTCTGTACCTCCTACGTGATGGTAACAGTGAGAAAAAAGCATGCTTGGGTGCTGGAGGTCCTTAATAATGGACGCTGTCTTTCTGAGATACCGTTCCTGAAGATGTCCTAGGTACTTTGACTCAGGAAGTACTCAGGAAGGAGCTGATTAGATTTTCAACCCTCTGCAGCTTCTTTTGGTCCTGTGCAGTAACACCCCCCCCCCCACCCATACCAGACAGGGATGCAGCCTGTCAGAATGCTCTCCATGGTACATCTATAGAAGTTTTCGAGTGTATTTGCTGACATGCCAAATCTCTTCAAACTCCTAATGGAGTATAGCTGCTGTCTTGCCGCCTTTGTAACTACATCAATATGTTGGGACTAGGTTAGATCCTTAGAGGTCTTGACACCCAGGGTGTCCTGACGAAGGGTTCCGGCCCGAAATGTTGAATGATCGTTTCCACGGATGCTGCCCAACCTGCTGAGTTCCTCTAGTGTGTTGTGAGTGTTGCTTTGACACCCAGGAACTTGAAACTGCTCACTCTCTCCACTTCTGATCCCTCTATGAGGAATGGTATGTGTTCCTTCGTCTTACCTTTCCTGAAGTCCACAATCAGCTCTTTCGTCTTACTGACATTGAGTGCCAGGTTGTTGCTGTAGCACCACGCCACTATTTGGCATATCTCACTCCTGTATATCCTCTCCTCATCACCTGAGATTCTACCAACCATGGCTGTATCATCAGCAAATTTATAGATGGTATTTGAGCTATGCCTAGCCACACAGTCATGTGTATACAGAGAGTAGAGCAGTGGGCTAAGCACACACCCCTGAGGTGTGCTAGTGTTGATCATCAACGAGGAGGACATGTTATTACCAATCTGCACAGATTGTGGTCTTCCAGTTAGGAAGTTGAGGATCCAATTGCAGAGGGAGGTACAGAGGCCCAGGTTCTGCAACTTCTCAATCAGGATTGTGGGAATGATGGTATTAAATGCAGAGCTCTCACAGTCCAAAGACGTACTGGTTGGAAGGGTAATTGGTGTTTGTAAATTGTCCCATGATTAGGCTAGGGTTAAATTGGGGTTTGCTTTGTGGCACAGCTCGAAGGGCCAGAAGGGCCTGTTCTGGGCTGTATCTCAGTAAATAAATAACCAGGAGCTCATCACTTTTATTTTATGGGCAGTTTTGTTCTATTTCAGTGGTGGTATTTCTTTCAGAATTTGTTGTGACAATTAGAAAATAAAAGCAAATTTTATTAAACCAGGAGTGTGAGTGAGTACAGGTAGCAGATTATGAAGAAAAGAGCAAGAAACTTCGGGCAGATGAAGGACTAAGTAGGCATCAGGTCCATGTTACTTTGTCAAACTTACACTCTTTCCTCTTTCTTTTCCAACTTTATGTTTGCTTTTCATAAGGCATTCATTAGGCCTTTAAAATAGAGCTATTTTAAAATAGCATTTGAATCCTAAATCTGTGGCTTGCCCTGTGTTTACTTTCAGAATACAGTTCATTCGCCGTCAAGAGATGCAGTATACATTTTCTGAGTGATGTTGAACAGAAAGTACAAATAGCATGTTTATACCTCTCACAATGTAGATCCCAATTCGTTCCTGCAATAATTTAACAACATCTGCTGCTGTTCAGAAGGTTTGCATAACCTCGCCGGTCCCTCTCTGCTTCTTTGTTTTCACTGTTGGTTGCCATGGTTTTAGACAGGAAGAAATGGAGAGGAAGGGTCTGTAGGCCCATCGTCAGGTGCCAAATGTTTGCACAGAAGAGCAGCTTTTATTATTTAAGTGTATTCATAGTTCAGCAAGTCATTCCTCACAGCTTCCATCCACAGGCAAAGAGTAATGGCAATAAATAACGTATCTTTTTTTTTCCCAGGCATAATGAATTATGCACTGGATTCATTTATTTCCCACTTGGGAGAACATCCAACATACTTTGCTTTCAGATTTTTAAAGAGTTTTCTTGTTTCAAAGAAATCAAGAAGCAATGGCAAAATTCTATATATTGACACCTTCAGACATTTGCCTGTAACCATACATCTTGCTGTGCATTGAAATTAGTTATGGGTAGTATAGCAACCGACACTTAAGCAAGAAGAGATTCTCTACATTTAATCAAAGTGCAATCTGTCAGCGTTCTGTTATTTCCTGTATTTTTGAGTGACATTACATTTTATGTGTAATGACAACTAGAACAAATTCCACTAATAAAGTCACCTTGGACTGCTATTGCCTTCTAACCACTGTTTTCTTTATGAATTATTATGAAACCAAAGCAGTATTTCACTCTGAATTCTCTGTAGTAAAAAGCTTTCTAAACTTTTATATTTCATCCCGTTACTCAAGGGAAAATATTTGTACCAGATCTCACACAACAGGCTTGCAATTGTTATTGAGAGTTGGTTAATATTAACCAATATTAATTTGTAAGTTGGCTCAAATGGGTCATGAGATCCTGCATATTAATCAGTTAGTCTATTGCTAGGACTTGTGTGCCTGTGAGAGAAAGTGACCTTCTCTTCAAGGGAGTTTCCTCCTGGCTACCCTGGACATCAGCTCAGGAAATTTACATTTGTTGTTATTGTTCCAATATCTCTTGACTTCTCTCAAACACCAATCCCTCAGAAGTCCAGTCTTCATATGTGAATCTGGACAATGAGTGATGACAGCAACACACACAAAATGCTGGAGGAACTCAGCTGGCCAGGCAGTAACTAAAGAAAAGAGTAAACAGTCGACATTTCAGGACCTAACGAAGGGTCTCAGCCTGAAATGCCGACTGTTTTCTCTTCTCCATAGATGCTGCCTGACCTGCTGAGTTTCTCCAGCATCTTATGTGTGTTGCTTGGATTTTCAGCAATTGCAGATTTTCTCATTTATGAGTGATAACGCACATTTGCACTGATTAAAAGCAGAAGTGTTTGGCATTGAAAGCCTCCTCTATTCATGGCCCCTCCTAAGGATACTGATAAAGGACAGCAAAAGATAAGCAAAATCTATTTACACTTTTTTAAAATCTGAAGTAAAATCTAAAATCAAAAATTAAAAATAAATGTATCATAAAACTCCTTGAAGCTCAAGATATAAATTAATAGGTCCATGTGATTTGAGATTTGGTGTGAATTCTTTGCATTTTTCTGTTCCTGCACTAAATTCCATTAAAAGTCTTGCATTTGGGTGCAAATTAGCATAGTAATTATGAACTACACACCTTAACATGGAGACATGAATGCACACAAGTAAAAATACCAAAGTTGGTGATGGTCATGCTGGAAAACGTAAGTGACTTTGCCCACATTTTCCCTTGAAAATCCCGGCCAGTGTTACTATGTCAAATTTGTTTATCCTTACAAACAATCATTATAGCTTCGTGGAGCCTCAAGAGCCTGCAGATGCTAAAGTCTTGAACAAATAATGAGCTGTCAACATTTTGGATCAAGGTTCTTCATTTGGCCCGAATCCAAAATTTTGACTGTTCACTTCCTTCCATAAATGCTCCCTGACCGATTTGAGTTCCTCCAGCAATATTGTTGTTTTTTGCTCCATTATAGCTCTTGAATTTGGGACCAAAGGTTTTAATCCTACAGATATTAGGATGTTTTGCAGTACACTTTCATTGTTTTAGCAGTGTTAAACGTAAGAAGCAGAAGCGGAAATAGAAAGAGAAGGTAGATTCGTTCATGGCTGATGATATGATAGAAAACTCCTAATATACTTTGGACATTGGGACTAGTTCTAGAGCAACAGGTTGCACTTCAACTGGTGTGAGACTTATGTCATGTGTGTAGAGGGTTTAATATTAGGGTATGGTTACTGATATTAAATAGTTGAAAAGTGAAATAATATATGCAAAGGAGGGGGAGTCTTAAATAGCACTGGAGTAAAAATGCAACACACATAAAAGTTGCTGGTGAACGCAGCAGGCCAGGCAGCATCTCTAGGAAGAGGTGCAGTCGACGTTTCAGGCCGAGACCCTTCGTCAGGACTAACTGAAGGAAGAGTGAGTAAGGGATTTGAAAGTTGGAGGGGGAGGGGGAGATCCAAAATGATAGGAGAAGACAGGAGAGGGAGGGATGGAGCCAAAAGCTGGACAGGTGATAGGCAAAAGGGATACAAGAGGATCATGGGACAGGAGGTCCGGGAAGAAAGACAAGGAGGCGGGGGGGGGGGGACCCAGAGGATGGGCAAGGGGTATATTCAGAGGGACAGAGGGAGAAAAAGGAGAGTGAGAGAAAGAATGTGTGTATAAAAATAAGTAACAGATGGGGTACGAGGGGGAGGTGGGGCATTAGCGGAAGTTAGAGAAGTCGATGTTCATGCCATCAGGTTGAGGGCTACCCAGACGGAATATAAGGTGTTGTTCCTCCAACCTGAGTGTGGCTTCATCTTTACAGTAGAGGAGGCCGTGGATAGACATGTCAGAATGGGAATGGGATGTGGAATTAAAATGTGTGGCCACTGGGAGATCCTGCTTTCTCTGGCAGACAGAGAGTAGATGTTCAGCAAAGCGGTCTCCCAGTCTGCGTCGGGTCTCGCCAATATATAAAAGGCCATATCGGAAGCACCGGACGCAGTATATCACCCCAGCCGACTCACAGGTGAAGTGTTGCCTCACCTGGAAGGACTGTTTGGGGCCCTGAGTGGTGGTAAGGGAGGAAGTGTAAGGGCATGTGTAGCACTTGTTCCGCTTACACGAATAAGTGCCAGGAGGGAGATCAGTGGGGAGGGATGGGGACGAATGGACAAGGGAGTTGCGTAGGGAGCGATCCCTGCGGAATGCAGGGGGGGGAGGGAAAGATGTGCTTAGTGGTGGGATCCCGTTGGAGGTGGCGAAAGTTACGGAGAATAATATGTTGGACCTGGAGGCTGGTGGGGTGGTAGGTGAGGACCAGGGGAACCCTATTCCTAGTGTGGTGGCGGGAGGATGGAGTGAGAGCAGATGTACGTGAAATGGGGGAGGTGCGTTTAAGAGCAGAGTTGATAGTGGAGGAAGGAAGGCCCCTTTCTTTAAAATAGGAAGACATCTCCCTCGTCCTGGAATGAAAAGCCTCATCCTGAGAGTAGATGCGGCGGAGACGGAGGAATTGCGAGAAGGGGATGGCGTTTTTGCAAGAGACAGGGTGAGAAGAGGAATAGTCCAGATAGCTGTGAGAGTCAGTAGGCTTATAGTAGACATCAGTGGATAAGCTGTCTCCAGAGACAGAGACAGAAAGATCTAGAAAGGGGAGGGAGGTGTCGGAAATGGACCAGGTAAACTTGAGGGCAGGGTGAAAGTTGGAGGCAAAGTTAATAAAGTCAACGAGCTCTGCATGCGTGCAGGAAGCAGCGCCAATGCAGTCGTCGATGTAGCGAAGGAAAAGTGGGGGACAGATACCAGAATAGGCACGGAACATAGATTGTTCCACAAAGCCAACAAAAAGGCAGGCATAGCTGGAACCCATACAGGTGCCCATAGCTACACCTTTAGTTTGGAGGAAGTGAGAGGAGCCAAAGGAGAAATTATTAAGAGTTAAGGACTAATTCCGCTAGACGGAGCAGAGTGGTGATAGAGGGGAACTGATTAGGTCTGGAATCCAAAAAGAAGCGTAGAGCTTTGAGACCTTCCTGATGGGGGATGGAAGTATATAGGGACTGGACATCCATGGTGAAAATAAAGCGGTGGGGGCCAGGGAACTTAAAATCATCGAAAAGTTTAAGAGCGTGAGAAGTGTCACGAACATAGGTAGGAAGGGATTGAACAAGGGGGGATAAAACCGTGTAAAAATGATTCTGTTAGCAAATTAAAGGTGATTTCACAGAAGATGTTTGAAAATCTGTGTGTATAAGTGCACAAAATCTGGTGAATCAGGTTGGTGAAGAGGGAATGAGATGTACTTGTGAGAACTGAAAGACAATTAATATTCCTGGATGTAGAGTGTTCTGAGAAGATAGGGAAAGAAATGAAGGGAAGCAGTATTAATACAGACAAAGGAGAATATTGTGACATTAAGGAGAGAGGACATATTACATCACACAGAGAGAGGAAATATTTCAGTGTTGGAGAATAAGAAAAAAATTGTATCATGGTGAAAATATGGCAGTGGAGAGAGAAAAAATATTATAAAGTAAAGAAGAGAGGAAGAAATGATTGTGCTAAATAGAGAGGAAAATAAGCAGTCTAGAGAAAGAGTAAAGTATTACTGGGTTAGGAAAGAGAGGAATATATATATATATATATAACAGTATGCAGAGTGAGGAAGCTTTTACACTACTGAAGATTAGAGAGGATGTTACTGCTGGAGAAAGAAAAACGTAATGATGTTGGTGAGAGGGGAGGATGTTGCAGAGCTGGAGATAGAAAATGATATTACGGTAGGGGAGTGGGAGAAATACAATATAGTGGTGGAGAGGAACAGAGGTTAAATCTGTGGTGAAGAAGGCACAGAATGTGCTGTTGGCATTCATTTCAAGAGAACCAGAATATAAAAGAAAGGATGTAATGTTGAGACTTCATAGAGCACTGGTGAGGCCTCACTTGGAGTATTTTGAGCAGTTTTGGGTCCCTTATCTTAGAGAAGATGTGCTGAAACTGGAGAGGTGTGGTAAACCATGTATATATGTTGTAACTCGGTTACCTGTCTGGACACACCCCTCTGCTTGACTGCCCCTGTGGCTCCTCCCACAGAGTCCTGTATAAAGGTGTTTGCCTTGCCCCTCCCCCTCAGTCCGGGGGCAGACACTCACTGTGGAGGTCGTATTGTACAGCGAATAAAAGCCTTTCAGTATTTTACCAAACCTCAGTCTTTTGGAGTAATTGAAGGTGCTTCAAGAGGGTTCAAAGGAGGTTCATGAAAATGATTCCAGGTTTGAACGCCTCGTCATACGAAGCGCATTTGAAGAACTCTGGGCCTGTATTCACTGGAATTCAGAAGAATGAAGGGTGACTTCATTGAAACCTTTTGAATGGTGAAAGGCCTTGATAGAGTGGATGTGGAGAGGAGTGGATGTGGTGGGAGACTCCAAGACCAGAGGGCACAGCCTCCGAATAGAGTGGCGTCCTTTTAGAACGGAGATTAGGAAGAATTTCTTTAGCTAGAGAGTGGTGAATCTGTGGAATTCTTTGCCAGAGGCAGCTGTGGAGGTCAAGTCTTTATGTATATTTAAGGCAGAGGTTGATAGATTCTTGACTGGTCAGGGCATGAAGGGATATGGGAAGAAAACAAGAAATTGGGGCTGAGAGGAAAAATGGATCGTGATGAAATAGCAGAACCAACTCGATGAGCCAAATGGCCTAATCCTCCTCCTATGTCCTATGGCCTTATGTGTTGGCTACGGGCTAGTTACATTGCCATAAGGGGAAAATCAGAGTCACCATTGCTTAGGGGAGAAAGGAGATAGAGAAGATGATGAAATAGATGAGGGAATTATGTGGCACGTGCTAGGTGAGTAGCTAAAGAGAATCATACCAAAAATAGTCATCTGAAGGAGGAAGTGAAAACAAAAATAAAGGAGAGAGGAGGAAAATAGATTAGTAGATATATAGTAGGCTTGTGAGCACTATATTAGTAGAAATGTTTTCCTCTATGTCAATCATTTCATCAAGTCTTCAAAATTCAAGTCAGGTAATTTTTAAAGTTGATATTTCCATCCATCCATAGTTGTGCACTAATACTTTGGCAGCAGCAGAAGTTACACTGACATGTCCGCATATTCACAATATTCCTTCAACCTTCTTAACTAACGGAGTGACATGCACTATGTTCCATTCTCAAGGAATTATTCCCAAATTAAAAGAACTGTGCAAAATTATGCTTCAAATACCTGCATTGCTCTCATTTTTATTAAAATCTTGAGCATTGTTCTTGGAGATTAGTCCCACATCTGGAACTCTATAGTGTGAACTCTATAGTACTCTATAGGGTAAAGCTCACACTGACGTCAGAATCAGAATCAGGTTTAGTATCACTGGCATGTGTATATAATGAAATGTGTTGTTGTGCAGCAGCAGTGCATTGCAATACATAATAATAAAACTATAAGAAGTATATATAAAAGAAGAAAATTAAATTAAATATGTAGTGAAAACAGTAAGGAAAGAAATATTCAGCTGTGTTCTTGCATTCATTCTCCATTCAGAAACCTGATGGCGGTGGGAAGAAGCTGTTCCTGAAATGTTGAGTGTGTGTCTTCAGGCTCCTGTGCCTCCTACTTGATGGTAGCAATGAGAAGAGGGCATGTTCTGGGTGATGGGGGTGCAAAATGATGGATCTCACCTTTCTGAAGCATTGGCTTTCGAAAGTTACCTCGATCCTGGTGCCCATGATGGAGCTGGCAGAGTTTACAACTTCCTGCAGCTTTTAGCCATTCTGTACAGTGGTCCCTCCACGCCAGGTGACGATGCAACCAATAACCCACAGTATATCTGCAAGTGGCTTTGGTGACATACCAATTCTCCTCAAACTCCTAGTGAAATACAGCCACTGTCATACCTTCTTTGTAATTGCACCAATATGCTGGTCCCAGGATAGATCCTCAGAGATGCTGACACCCAGGGACTTGAAACTGTTCACTCTTCCCATTTCTAATCACTTGATGAGGATTGGCATTTGTTCCCTTGACCTCCCCTTCCTGAAGCCCACAATCAAATCCTTTATGTTGCTGACGTTGGGTGCAAGGTTGTTGCTGTGACACCACTCAACCCGCTAATCTTTCTCGCTCCTTCATGCCTCAAAATCACCATTTGAAATTCTGCCAACAATATTTGCAACGTCGGCAAATTTATAGATGGTGTTTGACTGTGCCTAGCCACACATTTTTGGGTGCAGAGAGAGTAGAGTATTGGCTAAGCTGACATCTTTGAAGTGCACCAGTGTTGATTATCAGTGAGGAGAAAATGTTACTTCCAACCAGCACTGACTGGCGTTCGGATGAGGAAATCAAGGATCAGGATCCATTTGCACAGAGGAAGGTACAGAGTCCCATGATAATGTGTGGACTCAAGAAAAAAATTAGCACCAGTGTGACATTTTGTGTTTTCAGTGGTTGCAATGATAATGGTCTCTCAATGTTTGCCATAGTCCCTCTGGCAGATCAGAGACTTTGCTGAATTTTAGGCCTTCACTAAAGAGGAAAATCTCCAAATCGCACTTTAAGCTTAACTCTTCTGGTCCAAACATAGTGCATCTAAGGGTAGAGCACAGGAACAGCTTGCAATATTGCACCAATGATGACGTTCATCTAAAATAGTTCGATCTACCTGAAAAGGGTCTGTGTGCCAGCATTCTCTACATGTCCATGTCTAAATGCCTCTTAAATATTGCTATTGTATCTTTTACTATCACTACGTTCAGACACCTCCCACTCCGTGTGAATGAAAACTTGCCTAGACATTTCCCTTCTCATCTTTAAAACTATACCCTCTAGTACTTAACACTTCCATCCTGCGAAAGATACTTGAACTACCCTATCAATGTCTCTCATAATGCTATATATTGTTATCAGGTCATCCCTTAGCCTCCTGTGCTCCAGAGAAAGCAACCAAAATTTTTCCAACCTCTCCTTAGAGCTAGTTCTCTCCAATCCAGGCAGCATACTACTAACCTCTTCTGCTCCCTCATCAAAGCATCAGCCGACTCTTTGTAAGCAAAGTTTGTCTGAATATCAAAATCTGTTTCTCAGAAAGGGGTTACTGAAGCAGTAGGAAATCCACAGCCTATGGACTCTCAACATCTCTTGTTCTCAATATGTATAGCTTATTTATTTCCTATTATTATTTTGTTGTTTTTTTTTTCTTTTTGTATTTGTTATGTAGATTGCTTGCTTGACTGTTTTTGTTGTGTGTGGTTTTTTATTGGTTCTATTATGTTTCCTTGTCCTTACTGTGAATGCCTGAAAGAAAATGAATACCTTGATAATAACTTTACTTTAAACTTTGAAATTTGAACTTTTTAAGCAACTCTTAATAATTATTAAATTGTGATGAGTGCAAAACATAATTAAGTGTGTCCTCATTTTTACCAAAAAATGGACTTATTTCTATTTCTTTTTGCCAAGGTTCTTTACTTAACCATTTTTTTCATCATTTTGAATGCAATGATGTCCTTTGTCCAGTGGTCAGTCGCACAGTCCAATAGGCGGAAAACATGACAAAAGGCAGTGAGTGCCTTGATCAGACAGTAAGTTTGTTGTTTTCGACAGGTTTCTGAGAATAGGAATAACCCAAGAAAAACAACTGTGATGCACAAGTGATAGTGTCTGTGCCTGTTCATTTCTGAAGGGCAATGCGATGAAAGGCTGTCATAGCACGGTTCATATTGGTTTGGAACTGTGTTTCAGCGATAATTGTTTCCATTAATTCCTGTTAATACACATCAGACACATTTTCTGCAGGGTACCGATAAGTTTCTGATCTTGCATTTAATTGGAAAAAAAATAGGTATCTCACCTCCCGTGTAGATACCTGGCTCCTTGTATAAATGCCCATCTTCTGACCAGCGGATATTTAGCCCCTTGTATACCTGCCGATCATCAAGCAGCCATCTAGTTCAATCCCATTTTCTGGCACTTTGCCATCATTTGCTCTGCCTTACTCTATCAAATGCTAATCAATTAAATGTTAATTGAAAGTGGCATGGGCATGGTGGATTGAAGTATCTATTTCTGTGCTATATTATTTAATGACCTTTTAAATGTTGAGAGTCCCCACATGCCCCTCAGGCAGTGTGACCCAAATTCAGCTACCCTCTAGGTGAAAAGAAATCTTCCTCAAATCCCTCCTAAACCTTCTTTCTTTTCTTCTTAAACCTAATACCTCTAGGGAAAAGTGTCTACCCTTTCCATGCCTTTCATAAATGTGCATATCTCTATCACGTCCTCCCTCAACCTCCTCAGCTACAAAGAGAAGTAGTAGGGCACTGAATATACTGTGCTTGGGGGACTTCATTGTCTGTCACCAAGAGTAGCCAGGCCCTGAAGGACATTATTCCAGACTCAGGTGGTGAATGAACCAATACAAGCAACAACCCAGCATGACCTTATCTTCATCACTCTACCTTTTTGAAGTTGGGGGGTAACTCTGGTAGAAGTGACTTTTGTGGAGTGACCTGTGTGGAAATAAAGTCCTGCCTTCACACCAAAGTCCCCCTGCAATGTGTTATGTAACACTAATTATGCTGTATGGAATATGTGCATGAGGCACTGAGGACTCTCAGCAGCAGCAGAAATGTTTGTACTCACAATCAGTAAGCTTATGGGCCAGCTTATTTCTCACTCTACCATTGCAAGCCAGGGATCGACCATGAGGAGTGCAGAGGACGTGCTGCCCCCAAGTATCAATCTGTCCATGAGGTAGCAATCTAGTTATCTTGCAATACAGGACTTGGAGAGTAACCTTAGTCTGCATATGATATTGACCGGTTGATAAATTGGATTAGCTGATAAGTGCCTAGGTACATATTCTGGGATGTCTAATAAGGATAGGACATATCCCACGAATAGTGAAACAAAGGGATATTGGTGCGTGTCTAAAAATCCCCAAAGGTCGTTAGGGTGATGCGGAAGTCATACGGAACACAGTGAGAAGGTAGTGGAGGCAGGTATTTTCAAGCAGAACTATAGAATCATGGAATCATGCAACATGGAAACAGGGTCTCTGGTCCAACTGATCTATGCCAACCAAGATTCCCATCTAAGCTAGTCCCATTAGTCTTTCCGAACTGTGTCCTATGGCTGTTGAGGTTAATAATCCCAGTCCCAGAATGTGACTTCAGAATTTCCATAGGGCAGTGTCAAGGTAAAACCATCTTCCATCTATGCCACAGTGGTGAATCGGTTAGCACATCACTTTTCAGTGCCAGCGATCACTGACCAGGGTTCAGCTCCCCCTGCTGTCTTTAAGGAGCTTGTGTTTTCTTCCCTTGACTGCATGGGTTTCCTCCAGGTGCTCCGGTTTCCTCCCACACTCCAACGGTATACAGGTTCGGGATAGTAAGTTGTAGGCATGCTATGTTGGCACTGGAGGCATGGCAACACTTGCTGGACTGCCCAGCACAATCCTCACTGATTTGAGTTGACACTATGATGTATATCAAAAATAAAGCTAATCTCACTCCTTAAAAACCTTTCATCTTCATTTGCCTCATCAATGTCCACCATAAGATCAAGAGTGGGAATGTTCGCTGATGATTGCACTAAGTTTATTTGCATTTGCAGTACTGCAATAACATTCAAGCACAGTTAATGGTGGACGTTCCTTCCACAAAAGTGCCAGAATTGACCATCATAAACAAAGTAGAACCAAACCATTGTCTTCACTGACTCTGCACAATCAACATTCGGGAGGTCACCACTGACCTGAAGCTCAGCTGGTTCAGCCATATCGCACCTTGGCTGGGCATTACATGGTGAGTGGCTTGTCTCCTGATGTTCAAAGCTTTTCCACTATCTGCAAAGCCCAAGTATTGAGTATGGTGGAATACTGTTCATTGGCTTGGGTGAATGCAATTCCAATAGTGCTTAAGAAGCTTCACAACATCTAAGACAAAGCAGGCGAAAGACTGGCACCCCATCCACACCCTTAATCTTCATTTTCTTCTGCCACTAGTTGTGACTGCCATGTGTACCATCTACAAAAATGCAAATTACACTGCCCGGTTACTCTTAACAGCTCCTGAGCCTGCACGTCTACCAATAAAGGAGAAGGCCAGCAGTCACATGGAAATACTAGCATCTGCAGGTTCCCCTACGAGTCAAGCCATTGCTGTAATAACTTTGCCTCATTGTTGTTGTATCTTCCCAGTTCATCTCAGAACACCTTCACCAGGAGGACTACAAGGCTGGAAGAATATAGCTCACTGTTAACTTCCGAAGGGCATTAAGGGAGATTGATGTTAGCCCTCATTATGTGGAAACTTGTCACTACATGTGAATACCTGGCCTCTTATTTGTGAATGACAGTCTTCTTTGTCTGGTTTCAATAGTGTGGATGCAGCCTCTCACATGTGGATATTTGTCCTCTTATTTACAGAGATATGCCCCCTGTGTGTGTATGTGGAGACCTGGTTCCTTGTGTGTAGAGACTTGGTCTAGTGTGTGTGAAACTTTGGTTCCTTGTTTATGGAAACTGACCCTTGCAAATGGATGCCGGATCTCTTGTTGGTGGATATTGACTTCTTGTTGGTGGACGTCTGTCCTCTCATTTATGGAGACCAGGCATCTTGTAGCTGACCCCTGGCTCTAGACTCCTAGTGTTTATTTGTGGTGATTCATCTTTGTGCGTAGATACCTGGCTTCTCATTTGCGGAGGCCTGGCCCCTTGTGTGAATGTCTTGCTCATCACTTTCTTGTAATAATCTTCATTGCATTGTTTGTGTTGGGCACAGTCTATCACTCTGCAACCAGCTGCTGTAGCTGTGTAACCTGCTCTGTAGTTGGTGGTAGGTTCTTTGGTCCTCAGCTTCTCTTTGGCTTCATGCCATGTCCATAGTCATTCTATGGCTGGAAACTCACCACATGGGATTGATCAAACTTCTCCAAAGATGTATCATTAGTACACAGACACCTAGAGGCAAATTTCTCTGATAGAGTGTGTGTGATATGCGGAAGCCAGATATATTTTTATGGCTCACTTTCAACACAATCCAAACGGACTGAGATAAAGCAGGTTGATTATCGGCCTGCCTCTTCCATCGAACAGGCATCAAATGCAGTACAAGACCACGGCTCTCCAGTGAGAAAAGTTGCAGAAGTTCAGTTCAAAGTGAATTTATTAGCAAAGTACATATATGTCACCATATGCAACCCTGATATTTACTTTCTTGTGGGCATACTCAATAAACTCAAAATTGAGTAATAACCATATCAGAATCATTGAAAGGTTATACCAATTTGGGTTTTCAGCCAGTGTGCAAAAATAGTACTTGGATATGGTTTACGATGATTGACCAAAATGGCTCTAGATGGCAATGCTCATCAAATAGCTGGTTACAAATGAAGTTGTTCTAATCAAAGCAAACTCAATTGTAATTATGGAGTCCATAAGACATAGGAGCAGAATTAGGCCATTCAGCCCATCGAGTCTGCTCTGTCATTCCATCATGGCTGATCCCATGCACTACCTTCTTGCCGTGTCCTTTGATGCCCTGACCAAT
Source organism: Mobula birostris (assembly GCF_030028105.1). Lineage (NCBI taxonomy): Eukaryota > Metazoa > Chordata > Chondrichthyes > Myliobatiformes > Myliobatidae > Mobula > Mobula birostris. Next base: position 207,353,978 of record NC_092372.1, read on the forward strand.
GAGGAAACTATCAACTTCTGCTTTAAATATACCCACAGACTTGGCTTCCAACACAGTCTGTGGCAGAGAAATCCACAGATTCACTATTCTCTGGCTAAAAATATTTCTCCTTACCTCTGTTCTAAAAGGTTGCCTCTCAAATTTGAGGCTGTGCCCTCTAGTTCTAGAAATCCCCCATCCCCACCAGGGGAAACATCTTCTCCACATCCGCCTTATCTAGTCCTTTCAACGTTCGGTAGGTTTCAATGAGATCCCCACACATTCTTCAAAATTCCAGTGAGTACAGGCCCAAAACTGCCAAACACTTCTTATATGTTAACCCCTTCATTCCCAGAATTATCCTCGTGAATCTCCTCTGGACTCTCTCCAATGACAACACAATCCCTTTTGAGATATGGGGCCCAAAACTGTTGACAATACTCCAAGTGTGGCCTGACTAGTGTCTTATAAAACCTCAGCATTATCTCCTTGCTTATATATTCTATTCCCTTGAAATAAATGCCAACATTGCATTTGCCTTCTTTACCACAGACTCAACTTGTAAAATGAACCTTCTGGGAGTCTTGCACGAGGAGTCTTAAGTCTCTCTTCACCTCTGATGTTTGAATTTTCTCCCCATTTAAATAATAGTCTGCACTATTGGTCCTTTTACCGAAATGCATGATCATACACTTCCCAGCACTACATTCCATCTGCCGCTTTTTTGGCCATTCTTTTTAAGTCCTGCTGTATTGCTGTCTAAGCATTGCTTCCTCAGCACTACCTACCCCTCCTCCTATCTTCGTATCACCTGCAAACTTTACCGCAAAGCCATCAATTCCACTATCTAAATCGTTGACAAACAATGTGAAAAGTAGTCGTCCCAATACTAACCCCTGAGGAACACCACTAGCCACAGGCAGCCAACCAGAGTCATAGGCATATAGCAGAGAAGCAGGGCCTTCCTCCCACCATCTCCATGCCAACCTCTTATGTATCTATGTTAAGTCAATTTGCCCATATTTAGTCTTTATCCTCTTATACCTTACCTTTTAACGTGTGTATAATTGTCTCTTAAACATATTTTATCCTAATTTTAACCACCACCGCACCTGGCAGTGACTTCCAAACATTAACAACTCTGTGTATATATATAAAAAAAAAATTCCCCTTTAATCTCCAATCTGTCACCTTAAAACTGTCCTCCTGATAGAATATCCTACCCCAGGAAAAAGATTTTGGTTACCTCCCTCACCTGTCCCATCATAATAGAGTCATATTCAGGACAGAGGCAGCTCCTTCAGCCCAATTCATCCGAGGTATCTTGTGCCTGTGTTTGTCCTATATCCCTCTAAACTCCTCCTATCCATGAAGTTGTCCAAATGTTGTTGAAATGTTGTAATCGTACTCACCTTCACTACTTCCTCTGTCTGCTCATTCCATTCATCTACCAGCCTTTCTGTGGGGGAAAAAAACTTGCCTCTCAAATCCCTTTTAAATTTCTCCCCTCTTTCCTTAAACCTGTGCCCTCAAGTTTTAGACTTTCCTACCCTAAGAAGAAGACTGTGAACATTCATCTTATTTATGCCCCTCATGATTTCATATAAACTTCTATAAAGTCACCCCTTAGCCTCCTTTTCTCCAGGAAAACAGTCTCAGCCTATCCAGCCTTCCAGTCCTGACAACATCCTTCTCTGCACCCTCTTTAGCTTAATCCCATCCTTTCTATAGTTTAACAATCACAACTGCAGACAATGTCCTTGGTGTGGTCTCACCAATGTCCTATACAACCATAATATGGCATCCCAACTCTTGTACTCGTTGCCCTGTTTGATGAAGGCAAGTATGCGGTGCATCATCTTCATGACCTTATCAACCTGTGTTGGCACATTCAGAGAAGTATATACTTGTACCCCTAGGTCTCTGTGTTCCACAGCACTATGCCCTGACCATGTTTAACTTCCCAGAGTGCCTTCATTCACATGCCTGTGTTAAATTCCATCTGCCATTCCTTTGCCCATTCACTTGCTGAACGCCAGCTAGGTAACCTCTCAGTCGCCTTTGCTCCAAGGGAAAGAAGCCCAATCTATCCAGTCCCTCTCCATATTAAAAGTCATCCAATCCAGGCACCATCGTGGTGAATCTCCTCTGTACTTTCTCCATAGTATGACAACCACAGTTCTCCAAGCTACCTAACTTGGAATAGCAGCAAAGAATTGACTGGCAAGGTGTTCAGTATTTTAAGACATGAGGGGTAGGTGCAGCAGTCTGCCATATAGCTCCCAGTAGGATGACTGATCAGATATTGGCTTAAACTCCACTTCCTAGTGTGATCTCCATAGCCTTTGATTCCCTCATACTCTAAAAATCATTATAGCTCCAGAATTTCATCAATGACTCAAATAAACAGAAAAAGAGATTGCTACAAGATACAGATTCCTCACAATCACTGCCAGGATTATGTCTATTGATAGTCTCAAAATGGAATTGGTGAAACTTATGCTTGGAAACAAGGTTGGAGATTACAGGAGTAGGCTACATTGGCACTCCATCTAATCATCGAGAACACAATTTTTTGTGAGTGAGGGAAACTGTGAACTTAAGTCTTATTTTATGGCCAGAGTTTGTAAGTTCAGACTGTGCTGTCAATACTTATGGAGTTCCAAATGTTCAGCAGACTTCAAGATTCATCTTTACTAATGATCTCGTAGAGACATTGTTGAACTAAACTTCCATTCAGCAGAGCAGGAGGATCTGAAAGATCCCATGGGATTTTTTGACAAAAGATAGATAAATAATTGCAGTAGAAATTTTGATAACATGAACCTTAAAAGAATTGTGTTTTTACTTGAACCTTATCAATCATTTTCGTGCACTTAATTTGCTCAGCTGAGGATTGTGCCTGCACATTAAAATTCACATTATCTAATTTTGTCTTGTTGACTTGTATAGATAATATGGCAATTTTTCAGTCAAGTATTTATCTATGTTAAAAGCTTTATGAACTTCAGTACAGGTTTAATTAGGTATTTCTGAATGGACTCATTTTTATCATATTTATTTACTTTTTTGGGGGGGTCTGACTTCTGCTCCTGGCCAATTTTCCTTGAGAAAGCCATGGAGACCCACCTTTGGTACTAATGAATTCTCTCTGGTGAAGGTACTCCCACAGATCTTTTTGGATAATCAGTGGACCTCTGCTCAGAGTCTGTAACGAGTAGGAATGCAAGCACATGCTCCATTTGCTTCTTTCATGTCTTCCAGTCAAGGGCTGAGTTATATATGGTTCCTCATGCCCGGTGTGAAGACAAAACTTTTTTTTTTGACCTAACTCAAATAAACGTCATGTGCACTGGAATCATTGAGTCATGCAGTAGACTATGGAAGGATGTCCTTTGGGCCAATTGATCCATGCCAACCAAGATGCCCATCCAAGCTACTCTCATTTGCCCGCATTTGGCAAATACTCTTTTTAACCTTTCCTATCCATGGACCTGTTCAGCTGCCTGACTCAACCACTTCCCCTGGCAACTCATTCCTTTTGTACCACCCTCTGTGTAAAATAAAAATTTCCCCTTACAGCTTAAACCCATGTCCTTGGGGTTTGCCCATTGATCCCTGAAAGTAGCAGCACCTGGATGAGGAAGGTACATGAGTTCCTTGCCTTCGTTGGCCATGGCCAATGTGAAAAAAGAAAAGTCATGTCACAACTTTTTGTAACATTGTACCTGGAGTGCAGTGTGCATTTCTGGTCACCACACCGTAAGAAGGATGTTATTGCATCGTGAGAATGCAGAGGAGGGGAACGTCGACTCAGACCATGAGAGGCCTGCGTCGGGCATTTTCATGCCTTACAAGGCGCAGATTGGAAGTCTGTGTGGGGCGCCACTCCTCGCACAGACTAGAGCAATGTGTGATTAAGTGCCTTGCTCAAGGACAAAAACACGCTGCCACAGCTGAGGCTTGAACTAGCGACCTTGAGGTAACTAGACAAACGCCTTAACCACTTGGCCACGTGCCCAACACGTGAGGATGCAGAGATCCACCTGTATGTTGTTTGAACTAAATGGAAAGATGTATCTGCTGCGTTTGCTTAGATGAAGCAAAGGAGACTGGGGATAAACTGACAGAAGTATATCAAATTATGAGGGGGGATACAAACAGGAGATAGTAACAAAACCTTTTCCACTGTGTGGCTGTCTAGGACAGGGGTGCAAATTGCAAAGAGGATCTGAGAGGAGACTTTTTTTTCACATAGATGCACTTTGGAGAATTCACAGCTTGATGAGGTCTAGAGGCAGATATTATCATGACATTACAAAGCATCTAAGCAAGCACTTGAATCATCAAGGCATAGAAGGCTACTGACTTCATGTGGATAAATGAGATTTGTGTAGACAGGTGTAGAAAGTGGCGTAGATACGGTGGCAGATGAGCCTGTTTCAGTGCTATACCACTCTCTGACTCTGTTAGTGACATTAATTACGGTGTATCTGTTTGTGCACGTACTGTTGTGTATATTTGCACAGGCTGAGGTCCCAAACTAAACTAGACACAACTTTAAAACTTCTTCACATTTCTCGTGTGTCCTTTGGAAACTGATGTGAAGAACCCACAAGGGTACAAACAGCATACATCCCTGGTGATGCTCCCCAATTCTTCCTCTGCTGTACTGATGACCGCATAGGTGCTGCTCTGTGCACTCATGCTGAGCTTGCCAATTTCATCAACTTTACCTCCAACTTTCATCCTGCCCTTAAATTCACTTGGTCTATTTCTGACACCTCCCTCCCTATTCTCGATCTCTCTGTCTCCATCTCTGGAGACAAACTGTCGACTGACATCTTTTATAAACCTACCGATTCCCAGGACTGTCTGTACTATACCTCTTCCCTCCCCATCTCCCATAAAAATGCTATGCCTTTTTCTCAGTTCCTTTGTCTCCACCACACAGGATGAGGCTTTCCTTACCAGGACATCAGAGATGTCTTCCTTCTTCACAGAGTGGGGTTTTCCTTCCTCCACCATTTCTGCTGCCCTCACTTCCATCTCCTCCATTTCCCAGACATCCATGCTCACCCCAGTTTCCTGCCACCTTAACAGTGACAGAATTCCTCTTGTCCTTGCCTACCTCCTCATCACGCTTTGCATCCAGCACATCATCCTCTGCAACTTCTGTCATCTCCAAAGGGATCCTACCACCAAACACACCTTTATCTCCCCCCAACGCTCTGCTTTCTGTAGAGATCATTTCCTCAGTGATCCCCTTGTCCATTCGTCCCTCCCCACTATTCTCCCACCTAACACTTGATTCTGCAAGCAGGCAAAGGGCTACACCTGCCCATTCACCTCCAACCTCATTCAGGGCTCAAATAGTCCTTTCAGATGAGGCAACACTTCACCTGTGAATCTGCTGGGGACATTTATTGTGTCCGGAGCTCCTGATCTGGCCTCCTCTACATTGGTGAGACCAGATGTAAATTGGGGGACTGCTTTGTTGAGCACCTCCATTTCATCTGCCTAAAGTGGAACTTCCCAATGGCCAAGTATTTTAATTCCAATTCCCATTATGATATGTTGGTTCACAGCCTCCTCTTGTGTCATGATAAGGCCATCCAGAGGGTGGAGGAGCAGTATCTTATATTCCGTCAAGGTTGCCTCCAACCTGACGGCATGTACATCAATTTTCCCTTCTGTTAAAAAAAATGGTCCCTCTCCCTCCCCTCTTCTTCAGTTCCCCACTTTGGCTTCATACCTCACCTCACCTGCTTATCACCTCCCCCTGTGGACCTCCTCCTTCCATTTCTCCTATGGTACAGTCTCCTCTCCTCAGTATCAGAATCAGGTTTAATATTATCGGTGTATGTCATGAAATTTGTTTCACGACATATTAGATTCCTTCCTCTCCAGCCCTTTACCTTTCCCACTCTACCTGGCTTCAGCTATCACCTTCCAGCTATCCTCCTTCCCCTCCCCCTACTCTTTATTCTGGCGTCTTCTCCCTTCCTTTCCAGTCCTGAAGAAGAGTCTCTGCCCGAAATGTTCAATTCCGTGGATGCTGCCTGACCTTTGGAGCAGTTTGTGTGTGTTCATTTTTTGGATTACCAACATCTGCAGAATTGCTTGTGTTGTCATACTGCATGTTGCTTCACTCAGAACCCACAAAGGTATATACTCAACAAGATTCAGAACATAGCAATTTTGTGCTAAAATCTTCCTGATTAATCGCTGTTTTTCTCGTGAAAGAAAAAGCTCAAATGGTAGGTTCTCACTATTTATTATTCCTTGCCTGTTGTCCATTGCTTTGTGCCATTCCTTTTTGAAAAGGGGCTTTATAAAATGCCACAGATATCTAAATATGGGTAAAGTTAACACTGGTGACCACCTTCAGCTATTCTCTTTAAAAAGAGCATTAAGCATTCTGCTCGGTTAGTTTGTTTTGCTGTGGGAGACATGAAAGCGCCCTGGGGAGGGCAGGCAAAGTATCATTGCCCTGACGTATAATTAAGTGCAGGTGATATTTGCTTTTTATAGTGCTGCTTTCAGCTGTTTGGGCTGTTTCTTTGATGTGATTCACCTGGTCTGTCCCTTTTCATGTACATCTGATGGCTCTGTAAACTTCAAAGCCCAATTTCACTTGCATAGAATAACGCTTTCCAAAGCAGCCCTTTTCAAGCACAGCCAATCCTACAGCAGCTCCACAAATGTCTCATCTTAAAAAGAACCCTTTTCAGATGCTTCAAAGAACTTTGATTATGTGTGCGTGCACACGCACACACAAACATGCACAAAGTCATCCAGTTACACATAGACACTGCACTCAGAAGCACACAAAGTATTCACACATAGGCATGTTGCACACACACAGGTACTCACAAAGCCATAGTCACAGACATACATCCAGAAGCATGCACAGAGACACACGTGCAGGTACACAAAGAGGCTGCACTCACAAGCACACAAAGTATTCACTCTATTATATCCACACCAGCTGCTTGCATGCAGAGCTACACATGTGCATGTAAACAGGCACTCTTGCACATGCACACTTCTGTGCACTGCTGTATACCATGGCTGCATGTGAGTGTTTGCACACTTGCACCTGTGCAAGTGTGCACATGAATGCATTCATTCACATATATGAGTGCATACGCTTGTGATTAACAAAGGAATGCATCTGCGTGCGTGTGTGCGTGCGCGTGCACACGCGCACACACACACACACACACACACACACACTAGTATAGTGGTTGACGTAACACTTTAGAGCACCAATGATCAGGGTTCAATTCCTGCTACTGCCTGTAACTGGTTCATACATTCTCCCCGTGACTACGTGAGTTTCCTCCCACATTCGAAGGATATATGTGTTAGGGTTACTAAGTTGTGGGCGTGCTATGTTAGCGCCAGAAGCATGGCAACACTTGCAGGCCGAGCCCAGCACATCTTCAGAATGGATTGGTCATTGACAGAAATGATACATTTCACTGTTTTTCGACATTTCGACGTACATTTGACAAATAAAGCTAATCTTAATCTTAATCTTTAAATACTGACATACAACAGAAAATCTGTAGTACGGCCATTCAACACTCTTGTCAGACACGGTATGCAATTTCATGATCGTTGTATTAAACCTGGTGAATATTATCAGCAAATTCACTAATGCAGGTTCACAGTTACATCATCTCTTGAAAACATTCCACTGACAATTTGAAAAAAAATATCCATTGATTGATATGCTTGCAAGACAGCTGTGCAGCCTGTGCTCAGCCTGGCCTCTTAGACTGAAGTGCCTACTGTTTGCAAACTCATTTTCCAGACGTTGCTGACTAGAATATAAACTACAACCTGAAGATGGAGGAAAGGTTCTGATTATTTCTTGTGCTTGGCTGGAATTCAGTGCACCTTTTATTTCCTTTGATGTTGCCAAATCAGTTCTTAGCTTTGCTGTTTTGTTCTACCCCATATTGCGTTTAGAATTGATTCAATAATTGTTTAGACTACATCTTTTTATCTGCAGAAAGAACTGTAGTGCTTTTATATGAGTACAGTGTGCTCGTAAGAGTTTGGCTTATTTTCCCAAACCTAATGACTTATGAATCTTAGTGAAAACCTAGCTCCAGCAACAGATAGAAAATGCTGGAGGAACTCAACAGGTCTGGCAGCATCTGTAGAGAGAAATAAACACTCAATGTCTCAGGCTGAGACTCTTCATCAGGATTAGAAAGGAAGGGGGAGGAAGCCAGAATAAGAAGGTGGAGTGAGGAGAAGAAGTACAGGATAGCAGGTGATAGGTGGAGCCAAGTAAGTGGAAGGTAGATGGGTGCGGGAGGAGAGATGAAGTAAGAAACTGAAAGCTGATAGGTGGAAAAGGCAAAGGGCTGAAGACAAAGGAATCTCATAGGAGAGGAGAGTGGACCATGGGAGAAAGAGAAGGAAGAGGGGCATTAGAGGAAGGTGGCATACAGGCGAGGAAAAGAGAAGGGGTAAGAGGGGAGCCAAAATGGCAAATAAAAAATGAGAGAAGATGAGGCTGGGGGAGAAATTACTGGAAGTTAGAGAAATCAGTGTTCATGCCATCAGTTTAGAGGCTATCCAGATGGAATATGAGGTGTTGCTCCTCCAATCTGAGAGTGGCCTCATCGTAGCAGAAGAGGAAGCCATCAACCAACATGTCATAATGGGAATGGAGACTGGAATTAAAATGGTTGACTACCGGGAAATCCTGCCTGATATGGACAGAGTGAATGTGCTTGTCAAAGCAGTTCCCCTTCTATATCATCTGATGTAGATGAGGCTACACAGGGAATATCATATACAGTAGATGACCCCAGCAGGCATGCAGCTGGAAGGACTGTTTGGGGCCCTGAATGATAGTGAAGGAGGGGTGAATGAGCAGGTGTAGCACACTTGACCACTATTATGCCTTCAACAAGAATGCTTACCATGCTATCCCATGCCCACACTTGGGAAAGTCCAATTTCCTGGCTGTACTTTTACTCTTGGTGTATAAGCAGAGACTAAGGACTGCAGCAGCAGTGGTGAAGACCAATAGGTATGGCCAAGAGCAGAGGAGGAGTGCTTACAGGACTGCTTTGAGTCAGTGGATTGGACGGTATTCAGGGACGCATCTTCAAATCTGAGTGAATACACCACAGTTGCCATCTACTTCATCAAGAACTGTGTGAATGGGTATGTGCCTTCGAGAACATACCAGACATTCAGTACCCAAAAGTTAGAGGTAGAATGACAGGGTTTGCAGGCTATTACTTCCTACAAGGCAAAACACAACATTATGAATAGCTGTGATGCTCCACTCCCATCAGGCTCTTGAACAAAGTGGGATAACTACACTCACTTTCCCATTCATTGAGATGTTCCCATAACCAATAGTCTCACTTTAAGGACTCTCCGTATCTTGTTATCTCATGTCCTTCTTATTTATTACTATTTATATTTGAACTTGCACAGTTTGTTGTGTTCTGCACTATGCTTGATGTTTCATCAATCCTGATATGGTTACTATTCTGTAGATTTGGTGAGTATGCCTGCAGGAAAATGCATCTCAGAGTTATATATGTTGACATATATATTCCTCGATAATAAAATTTTCTTTGAACCCAGATGAGATCAATGCCATTGATGCATGCTTTGAAAGGGAGAATTAAATTACACTTTTGTTGTGGTTTGTTCATTGGTTGTTTGTCCATCCTGTTGGGTGCAGTCTTTCTATCGTGTCCCTTGTATTTACTATGAATGCCCGCATGAAAATCAGTCTCGGTGGTATATGGTGACATATATGTACTTTGATAAATTTCTTTGAACTTTGCTCCAAAAGGACGACAATCATACCAGTGCCCAAGAAGAGCAGGGTGAGCTGCCTCAGTGACTATTGAAGAAGAGAAAATCTGCAGATGCTGGAAATCAAAGTAATATACACTTTATACAAAGTAATATAGGTGGGCACGTGGCCAAGTGGTTAAGGCATTGGACTAGCTACCTGAAGGTCGTGAGTTCGAGCCCCTGCTGAGGGAACGTGTTGTGTCCTTGAGCAAGGCACTTAATCACACATTGCTCTGCGACGACACTGGTGCCAAGCTGTATGGGTCCTAATGCCCTTCCCTTGGTGTCGTGGAGAGGGGAGACTTGCAGCATGGGTAACCACTGATCTTCCATACAACCTTGCCCAGGCCTGCGCCCTGGAGAGTGAAGACTTTCCAGGCGCAGATCCATGGTCTCGCAAGACTAACGGATGCCTTTATTATTATACACAAAATGCAGGAGGAACTCAATATTAGGATGTATGTGACTAGGAGAGGAACTTGCAGGCGATGGTATTTTAATACTTCTGCTATCCTTGTCTTTGTTGGTTCAAAGTTCAAGGTAAATTTATTATTGAAGTGCATATATGTCACCAAATGCTATCCTGAAATTCACTTCCTTGCAGACATTGACAGCAAAACAAAGAAATACTATGGAATCAATGAAAAAGTATCCACAAAGACTAACAATCAATGTGCAAAAGAAGACAACTTGCAGTAATGCTGATAATTATTATTATTATCAAAATATATAATAAAAGACCAACAAATTCATGATGATAAATGTGGAAAATGCCTGGAGAAGCCAGAAGCAATCCAACACTTTCCAGGATCCTGCAGCAGTTTAACTTAATCTGATTAATTACACAGGCACAATCAAACAGCAAACATCATTCACCAAAATCTTGCTTTAAAATACAAACTCATAAAAGACACAATACCTTACTATAAATGCAAGCCTGATCTAGTTTTAGAATCCCACAAATTATATGATGACCAATATATTATTACAGATAACCGCCTAGGTATAATATTACGGGATAAACAAGCAATTACAACGTACTTAATTGACACAGCCATTCCAAGCATACATAATTTACAGAAATCAATAAGGGAAAAACACCATAAATATGCAGAATTAAAAGAGGAAATTGAAAGACTATGGAACATGGACAGGGTATACATTGTCCCAATAGAAATATCTACAACTGGAATCATCCCAAAGTCAGTACACAATAGCATTAAACAATTAAGGCTACATAGCAATATCTATGTAAATCTTCAGAATACCACAATATTAAACACCACTAAAACAGTCTGAAAGTTCCAGGCAATTGAGAAATGAGTGTGCTTGGCTACGCCTGTACTTCAGGTTTTACCAGCTTGAGCTGAGAAAAAATGAATAATAATAATAAATAAGTAAATAAATACATTTATAATGGAAGTGGGAGAGGTGACGTGACAGGAGCTGCTGTCACATTAGCCTGGATAAATAACTGCGGTACATGTTATAAATTATATACACTGCAGCTACTACGTACTGTTAGTTGGGGGGAAAGAACATTTAGAGTGGTGGATGGGTGTAAATCAAGCATATGCTTTATCCTGGATGGTTTTGAGATTTGCTGATCCAGGCAAGTGGATGGAATGCCATCATACTCCTGAGTTATGCCTTATAGATGGTGAAAATGTCCTAGAGGAGAGCCGCTTGCTTCAGGAAATCCAGCCACTGACCCGCTGTTGTAGACAAAGTATTTAACTGGAGACAACACACATCAAAGTTGCTGGTGAACGCAGCAGGCCAGGCAGCATCTCTAGGAAGAGGTACAATCGACGTTTCAGGCCGAGACCCTTCGTCAGGACTAACTGAAGGAAGAGCTAGTAAGAGATTTGAAAGAGGGAGGGGGAGGAGGAGATCCAAAATGATAGGAGAAGACAGGATGGGGAGGGATGGAGCCAAGAGCTGGACAGGTGATTGGCGAAAGAGATATGAGAGGATCATGGGACAGGAGGCCCAGGGAGAAAGAAAAAGGGGAGAGGGGGAAACCCAGAGGATGGGCAAGGGGTATAGTGAGAGGGAAAGAGGAGAGAGAGAGAAAGAATGTGTGTATATAAATAAATAACGGATGGGGTACGAGGGGGCGGTGGGGCATTAGCAGAAGTTTGAGAAGTCAATGTTCCTGCCATCAGGTTGGAGGCTACTCAGACGGAATATAAGGTGTTGTTCCTCCAACCTGAGTGTGGCTTCATCTTTACAGTAGAGGAGGCCATGGATAGACATGTCAGAATGGGAATGGGATGTGGAATTAAAATGTGTGGCCGCTGGGAGATCCTGCTTTCTCTGGCGGACAGAGCGTAGGTGTTCAGCGAAATGATCTCCCAGTCTGCGTCGGGTCTCGCCAATATATAAAAGGCCACATCGGGAGCACCGGACGCAGTATATCACCCCAGCCGACTCACAGGTGAAGTGTCGCCTCACCTGGAAGGACTGTCTGGGGCCCTGAATGGTGGTAAGGGAGGAAGTGTAAGGGCATGTGTAGCACTTGTTCCGCTTACACGGATAAGTGCCAGGAGGGAGGTCAGTGGGGAGGGATGGGGGGGACGAATGGACAAGGGAGTCGCGTAGGGAGCGATCCTTGCGGAAAGCGGGGGGGGGGGGAGGGAAAGATGTGCTTAGTGGTGGGATCCCGTTGGAGGTGGCATTTAACTGGAGAGCTCTGTTGAGTTTCTGGTTAATGGTAGTTAACCTAAAGTCAATGCTGTGGGGCTAAGTTATGGCAATGCCATCGAATGTCTGTGACAGGTGACCAGGCTTCCCTGAGATGCAGCTGATTCCAAATTGCAAGTTTTCATCGCTGTGGCTGGGATACAGTCTGGTCACATCATCTTTGCTGTATCTCGTGCTCTTGGCTATTTTCTGCTATCACATGGAGTGAACCCAATTGGCTGGAGACTGGCCTCTGTCACAGCAAGGATCTCAGGAGAAAGCCGAGACAGATCATGTATTCGGCGCTTTTGATTGAATGTGGTTAGGAATGTTTCAGCCCTGTCAATATTCACCTACTGACCATAAGACATAGGAGCAGAATTAGGCCACTTGGCCCATCAAGCCTGCTCTGCTATTCCATCATGGCTGATTTATTAATCCTCTCAGCCCCATTCTCCTGCCTTCTCCCTGTAAACTTTGATGCCCTTACTAATCAAGAACCTATCAACCTTCATTTTAAATATACCAATGATGTGGCCTCCACAGCCATCCACAGAATCACCACCCTCCGGCTAAAGAAATTTTTCCTCATCTCTGTTCCAAAGGGGCCTCCATGTATTCTGATGCTGTGGCCTCTGGTCCTAGACTTCTCCACTATAGGAAACATCTTCTCCATGTCTACCCTATCTCGGTCTTTCAAAATTCGATAGGTTTCAATGAGAAACCCCATCAACTGGGCATCGTTGGGGAATGGAGAACATCCTGTACCCATTTGCTGCTTAACCATCCACCACCACTGATGATTCAGTTTGGCAGTTTCAGTTTGATCCTTTGGTTATGAGATTACTTGGCTTTCTCTACTGTTGCTCCTCTGCTTACATCATGAGTACCTCTTTAAATCCACCCCCTTCTTTTCCATGACTCCATGTATGAATTTCCTCAACTGACTCTGCTCATTTGGTGAGGATCGCTAAAGACAACCGCTATGATTGTGACCACAGTGCATTTTCTGCCTTCGTTGTCTCTCTGCAGCTTTCAACATAGCCACTCTGTCCTTGTGTTTCTTTGTAGTCAGCTGGGAGGGACTGTCTTTGCTTTTCATATCCCCAGCAATGGCTTTTCTCACCCCTCAACACCATTATCTATGGAATCCTCACGTCCCTGGCCTGCTTTCCACTTTCCTTTCAGCACACTACCCTTATGAAAACACTTCCAACAAAATAATGGCAAGAAAATGAATCTCAGGGTTGCATATGGTGACATATATGTACTTTGATATAAAAATTTACTTTGAACTTTGAACTCTGAAACTGTTTTAAGTCTCACCTTTCACAAGGTTCCAAAGCATTTTGCAGCCCTTGAACTGTAGTCCCTCGAGCAATGGAGGTAACTTTTTTTGAGATGTTAAAAGAATCAAATGATCTAACATTGGTGAAGGAAAGTTGCTTAATGGAAAGATTATCCATGATTTATAAAATAACCTTCTGCTGTTTCTTTATCGTACATCATAGACAGGAAATGCAGTAGCAAATTCGCCCATGCAAAGCTTATGTGAACAGCAAAGTGGTAATATCCAGGCAAACAGTTTTAATAATGATAATTTAAAACTATTGGCCAGGATGCCAGGCATAACTTCCCTCTTTCTTCTTAATCTTCATCTGAGGAGGCACAAGCAGCCTTATTTAACATCATAATCTAACAATGAGGCATTTTTTTCAGTATGACACCCAAACATACAGTACTGAGCAAAAGTCTCAGGCACATACAGTATATATAGCTAGGGTGCCTAAGATTTTTGCGCAGTACTACTGTACTAATTTTATATATTACACTATACAGCTGCCACAAAAAAAACAAATTTCATAACATAGGTGAGTGATGATAAATTTGATTTTGATATGGGTCTCCATTGTGGACTGGGAGTGGGAGGGGGCAGGGGAGAGGGGAAGGGAGAGGGAAGGCAGCGGCAAGCACGAGAGAGACATTCTGTTTGGGATCAAATGGCCTTGCCTGGTGTCTCAGGGCTGCGTGTGCCTGCACCCGCACTAACCCCTGTCCCGGGACTCCTTCTCTGCCACCCGCCCACACCCCTCCCATGGCACTCCACCTCACCATTCCCAACATGTTTTGCTTCCACCTGATTTACAAACTCGCTCTCCACTCCACGTTGACAAGTACAGTGCTGTGCAAAAGTCTTGGGCTTCCTAGCCATATATACGTGCCTAAGATTTTTGCATAGTGCTGTAAGTGTAGTTTTTTTTATATATTGAAGCCCCTGGGATGGGATTTGAACTCATAATCTCCTGATTCACTGGTCTCCCTCTCCTACTCCTCCCTTCCCACTCCATTGCCATTGTAACTATTCAGAGTAAGTCCATGTTAGCCTGGCTGCATATTGCTTCATCGAAATTAGCTTTGACTTGGTGGTAGGGCTGTCACTTTGGGGTAAGTTCGTGGTGGGGTTGTAATGCAAAACTTGAACTGAAATTCAGTGCAGTCCTGAGAGGGCCCCGTGGTATCACTCGTCCAGATTCCACACAGACGGCACCAGAGGTCAGAAGTGAACCTGGGTCACTGCAGCTGTCATCACTCAGGTGAGGTCACAGATTAAGATTAGCTTTATTTGTCACCTCTGCATCGAAACATGCAGTGAAATGCATCGATTGCATGAATGACCAACACAGTCCGTGGATCGTGCTGGCTGCAAGCCTCAAGTGTCCCCATACTTCCGGCACCAAAATTGCATGCTCACAACTTCTAACCCTAATCTGTAGGTGAGGCACCTAGAGAAAACCCACAAGGTCATGGGAGAACATACAAAGCATGCTTTTTTGCTGGTGAGGGGCTTGTCGCTTTGCTGCTGCTTGAGCGTGGGAGGGGAGAGCTTGGGGGGGGGCTTTGGGATGCTAACATTTAACTGTCATTCATTCTTTGGGGCACTCCTCTGTTTGCGAAGAAAATGAATTTCAGGATGTATATTGTATACATTTCTCCTGACATTAAATTAAACGTATTGAACAAACATCTTACAGACAGCGGCAGAAATTGAACCCTAATCGTTGGCACAGTAAAGCATTAGAGTTCTCCTTGGTGTCCTGGTAGAAATTCTGTCCCTTAACCAACATCTAAAACCTGATTACTCAGTCATTAACATGTTGATTTGCCTGGTCTCTTTTTTGTGCAGGTTGTCCGTCATATTTCCTGCATTAAAAAAAAGCAATTACACTTCATCAAGATCTTCAATAGCTGTGAAGCCTTTTGAGACACTCTGAGGTTGCAATAAGCACTCTATAATTGCAAGTCTTTTTTTTAAATATTAGACAGACTAGTCATTGCCTCCATACTTCTGCGATTAAATCTATTCTGCCCTCAAATTGAACTAGACTGCTTATTACATTGGTGCCTGATGTGAATCTCTCCTGGGCTTCTAACCCCATGTTTCATTTCATATTTATAATGACACAGTAGAAGGCCATTCAGTGCATCAGGTCTGTGCTAGCTCTGAAGGAATCAATGCCATATGCTTCCATGTTCTATATTTTCTCACAACATAGAAGGATGCCATTCAGCCCATCAAGCCCATTCCTGGCCACAGAACAATCTTATTTCCCCAATAATTTTCCACATAGCTTATTCTACTCACAATCCCCCCTACCTACTGTTGTACTGGACTGACCGATGCAAAGACAAAAGTACCACAAAAACACTAACACACGTAATTCTTTTTCAAACCTTTATTCTTTACTCATAGCATGCTATGGGGGAAGTTGCAGACTGATCTCCCAAAAGAGCCAGTCCAGACACTGCCCCCGAATTACACAGTTCTCCACAATTTATAACATTGATCAGGTAGCAGGAAATCTTACAATTACGAGTTTAGATAATATTAGAATCATTTCAATCACATGCTAAGATACAATTACGTGTAAAATAATCATTGGTCAGTTAGTTATAATTATTTTAAGCCAAAGCTAGCCCATCAGTTCCTCATTCGGACCCTTCCTCTTTTCTTCAGAACATTCTAGCCCCTACACTATACTTCCCATATTTAGCTATACCTTGAGCTGCTTCTGCCAGGTCAGATAGTTCCTTATTTGAGCCTTTGCCTATCTTTAGAGAACAATGACTAGTACGTCACCGGTTGCTGGGTAAAGCTTCTTTTTGACTGTCCAAAACAGAAGCTAAGGCGCACCCAAGGTGATTGACCATTGTTCTTAGCCTATACCCCTATTTACCTACCCCTTCACCCCATCACCTACCACAGGGGTAGGCAACCAGAACACTCAGAGGTCATATGGAGAATGTGCATACTCAGTGTAGACAATACCAGAAGTCAGGGCGGAAGCACTGAGGCCCCAAATCTATTGATCATTTCAAAGTTCAATGTTCAAAGAAAATTTATTATCAAAGTACATATATATAAACATATACGACCCTGAGGTTTTGTAAGTACAAACAAAACAATAAAAACAAAGTAGTAATAAATAAATAAGCAATAAATATCGACAACATGAGATGAAAAGTCCTTGAAAGTGAGTTCATTGGTTGTGGGAACAGTTCAGTGTTGGGGTGAATGAAGGTGAGTGAAGTTATACCCTCTGGTTCAAGAGCTTGATGGTTGAGGGGTAACAACTGTTCTTGCACTTAGTGATCTTGGTCCCCTTGCTCCAGTACTTCTTTCCTGATGGCCGCAGTGAGAAGATAGCAGGGCCTGGATGATGGGGATCTCTGATGGTGGATGCTGCTTTCTTGCGACAGCATTTCATGTAGATGTGCTCAATGGTGGTTAATTATTGGTCCTCCTTCCCCTTCTCCTTATTTTTTCTGCAACACTGCCTGGAACGTATCTTCTCTCTCACATGTCAAGCAATTCCCCTTTGATTCTCTGTACCACTAACCTACACTACAGGGTAATTTACTGAGGCTGTTAACCTTCCAAGCACATCTTTGATATCCAGGAGGATCCAAATAGATTGAATTAGTTGAGGAACACACAGAAAATTCAGGATGAAGTCAGCACATCAGACAGCCTCTATGGAGGTGAATAAATTGTTGATAGTTTGGGCTGAGACCTTCAGGACTGGAAAGGAATGGGGCAGAAGCCAGAATAAGAAAGTGGGAGGAGGGGAAGGAGTACAAGATAGGTGGGTGGGGTTGGGGAGAATGAGGTAAGAAACTGGGAGGGGATACATGGAAGAGGTAAAAGGCTGAAGAAAAAAGGAATCTTAATAGGGGAGGACAGTAGACCATGGAAGAATAGAAAGGAGGGGGGCAACAAAAGGGTGGTGATGGGCGGGAGAGAGGGTAACTAGAATGAGGAATGGAAAAGAGAGAAGTCGGGAAGGGGGAGAAAATTACCAGAAGGTAGATAAATCAATGTTCATTCGATCGGGCTAGAGGTTGCCCCACGTGGAATATGAGATGTTACTCCTCCAACCTGTGTTTAGCCTCATCATGGCTCTAGAGGAGGTCTTGGACAGACACATCAGAATGGGAATTGGAAGTTTAATCGAAATGGGTAGCCACCGGGAGACCCTGTGGGGGTGCTCGACAAAGGGGTCTTCCAGTCTGCATCGGGCCTCTCCAGTGCAGAGGGAGCACTGCGTATAATAGATGACCCTGACAGACTTAGAAAGACTGTTTGGGGTCCTGAATGGTGGTGAGAGAGGAGTATAGGGGATGATGTAGCACTTGTTATGCTTGCAGGGATAGGTGTCAAGAGGGAGAACTGTGGGGGGGGGGCAAAGTGGACAAGGAAGACGTAGAGTGCAATCTCTACAGATAGTGGTTTTGGGGACAGCAATCATTGTTGCTGCAGCAAAGTGGATCTTTTGATCTTTAACCTCCCCTTTATTAAATAGTGTAATATATTTATAAAACATGGTAGTACCACATATTAAAATTTAGTAGTATTTAAGCAATTTTTTGCATCATGTTCTTGGAACATAGAAACATAAAAAACCTACAGCACAATACAGGCCCTTTGGCCTACAAAGCTGTGCCGAACATGTCCTTAGCTTAGAACTACCTAGGCTTCCCCATAGTCCTTTATTCTTCTAAGCTCCATGTAGCCATCCAGGAGTCTCTTAAAAGACCCTATCGGTTCCGCCTCCACCACCACCGCCAGCAGCCCATTCCACTCACTCACCACTCTCTGCGTAAAAAACTTACCCCTGACATCTCCTCTGTACCTGCTGCTAAGCACCTTAAAACTATGCCCTCTCGTGCTAACCATTTCAGCCCTGGGGAAAAGCCTCTGACTATCCACACGATCAATGCCTCTCATTATTTTGTACACCTCTATCAAGTCACCTCTCATCCTCTGTCGCTCCAAGGAGAAAAGGCTGCATTCACTCAAACGGTTCTCATAAGGCATGCTCCCCAATCCAGGCAACATCCTTGTAAATCTCCTCTGCATCCTTTCTATGGTTTCCACGTCCTTCCTATAGTGAGGCGACCAGAACTGAGCACAGTACTCCAAGTGGGGTCTGACCAGGTTCCTATATAGCTGTAACACTACCTCTTGGCTCCTAAACTCAATCCCACGATTGATGAAGGCCAATGCACCGTATGCTTTCTTAACCACAGAGTCAACCTGCGTAGCAGCTTTGAGTGTGCTATGGACTCGGACCCCAAGATCCCTCTGATCCTCTTGCTCAAAGGTCATTTCAAAGTATACTACACCTCTATGAGCGTACCGGCGAGCCGAGTTCAATTCTTGCCACTTTCTGTAAGGAGTTTATACATTCTCCCCGTGACTGTGTGGGTTTCCTCCAGGTTTCCTTCCACAGTTCAAAGACGTAGCTGTTGGTAGGTTAATTGGTCATTGAAATTTGTCCTGTGATTAGGCTAGGATTAAATTGGAGGATTGTTGATTGGTGCAGCTCGAAGGGCCAGAAGGGCCGATTCAACATTGTATCTCAATAAGTAAACTTGTGAAAAATTGGTTTCTTCCTCTGTGTTAACATTTATATGGTCATTACTTTGGTTATACAAGAAAAGAAAACAGGTTTCAAAATACTTTCCTTTTTTCCTTTCTATCCATGCATTCACCATACATTTCACCGTATGTTTCAATGTACGAGTGATAAATAAATCTGAAGCTGAATCTATTAACCTACTGCAAATGAAACTGTAAATCTTGCTGATAACTGGGTAGCAATCACTTACCGCTCATTAGTAATGTTTGCAATCATATGGATACCTGTACAAGAATTCTTAGGTATTGACAACTGAATAAACCTTCTGGGAGATCTACTTCAACCAATTGCAATTGCAACAAAATAGATTTCATCGTCTTTGATCTTCCCTTCTTTTATTATTTGGACACATTTATAAAATATTGCATTACCATGATTTAAAATTTAGAAATACGTCCTATTTTTCACTTAAAGTAGATTCTTTGATCATAGACAGATTAAATGAATAGAGTGGAAGCTTTCTCTCAGTTGTATGTGCCAGACTTGCAATATAATATTTCCTCAGCTGTGCTGTGCTCAGCATCTGAAAATTGGCTCCATTGCCCCAAGCATTAACAAGCACCTAAATTGCCCTCGTTTGGTATTCAGTAAGACGTGCCAGGCTGAGGGATCAAGAAAGTTCTGAATTTCTGACTTGCACAACTATGTGAAGAGAAAAATACGAGCATACAACCTTCAGTCTCTCTTTCTTTCTCTCTCTTTTCTCCGTCTCTCTCTGTCTCTGTCTGTCTCTCTCTCTCACTCTCTAAGTCAGCCCATACCCCAACTTAGATTGTTTTCTCTGGAACAGAGGGGAGACCTTATAGAAACTTGTAAAATTGTGAGGCATGTCTAAGATAGACAGACAGAATCTTTTTCCCCTCCCCGCAGAGCAGAAATATCAAGTACTAGAGGACATGTATTTAAGGTGAAAGGGGGAAGATCTAAAAGAGATGTGCGAGGCAATTATTTACAGTGGGACTGGTAGGTACCAGGAACAGGCAGGGTAGTGGTGAAGGCAGAAACAAGAGTGGAACTTAGGAGATGGTTAGACAGGTAGATTTGTTTATGAGGCTACCAGATGGATCCCTGCATATACAGGGAATATAAGGATCTGGATCAGATGCAGGCATAAGAAATCTGGTTTTATTCAGCATCATGCTCAGTGCAGCCATCATAGGCAAAAGGGCCTGTGCCTGTGCTGTACTGTTCTATGTTCTATATAATATATTGTAGAGAATATTAATGAAGTATTTGTCAGTTAAGGGCAAATGTCATCAGTCTGTCTGTATGTCGGAGAATGTCACTCCTCTTTCCATTCTTTAAGAATAAACACAAGGAAGTTCAGATGTCAGAGGAGTTCGACGGAATGGAAGGCTGCAAAAAGCCACATTTTCTCTTATTTTGTTCTACTTCAAGAAAAACTTGTTTGAAGCCTTCACATTCTCTTTAGCATCCAATGAAAATTGGAGGAAAGGATGCTGTGGTGTGATGATGTGAAGCAATGATTTCTGTCATACAGCATGGTGGCGTAGTGGTTAGCACAATGCTTTATAGTACAGGTAACTGGGCTCAGTTCCCATTGCTGCTAGTAAGGAGTTTGTACGTTCTCCCTGTGACCACGTGGGTTTCTTCTGGGTGCTCGGGCTTCCTCCCACAGTCCAAAGGCGTACGGTTAATTGGTCATTCTAAATTGTCCCACAATTAAATTAGTATTAAATAAGGATGGCGTGGTTCGGAAGGCCAGAAAGACCTGTTTCACGTTGTGTCCCCTAAATAAATAAATAAATTATATACTAGGCAGGCTGTGCCTCTAGTCCCCAGCCAGAGATCCATGGGGCAGAAAAGGAAATCCTGCTGGCAGTGGTCGGATTGTGCTTCCTGTGTACTGGTTCCACAGTGAAGCCTCTCATTCATACTCTTACATCTGTCAACTTTGTGCCTTCAATTCCCCCGTAAACCATAACAATGAGAGGAGGCCATCCGATTCCTCATATTGCCTATTTTCTATAAACGGGTAAGGAGGATTGTCAACAAGAGCGGCTCAATGAGCCTGTCACCATCTTTCAACTTAATGCATAATCTCTTTCTGGTCTGTTTTTTCCCAGTCAACACTGAATCTTTCCTGCTTTGTGTTTGCAGCGGGGTGAATTACTTCTTGTATTCCAGGGGATTCTGTAGATTCCGTCTCATGTTTAGCTTTCGGATGCGATGGGAATATGCATCCTTTCAGAACAGAATCAGTTGCTGTGGCACTTAACTACCCACCCGGTCCATTCTGCAGGCCGACCGCTGTGCTGGGGGATTGTTCCTTGTGTGAAAAGCACAAAGTCTTGTCCTGCTCGATTGGGATATGGAGCAACAAAGGAGTTCCCAGACTTTTCTTCTGCTGTCGTTCATTTATTGCAGTAGGTGGTGGGGGGGGGGAAGTGTGGTGGTCAGGGGTGGCAGTGGGGGGAGCTATAACCATGAGGGTTGGCCCAATATTGAAGCAGCAGAAGGAGACATAGGTCATGTGATGGGGAGGGGAGGGGGAGCTGGGTCATAGAGGGAGGGGTCAAACAGGGTTCATTTGGTTTCTGTGTTGTTCAGGACTGTCATTCAGCTCTTTTCACTTGGTGTCAGGAGCACTTCAGAAGTAATCATTGCAAAGTGCTTTGGGATATCATGTATTATCCAACTTCCCCACAAACCGTGTCCGAGCAGAACTGAGTTGTTTGCCTGACACACATACTTTTCTTCTGAAGCTGCTCAGTTAGAACCCAGTTTATTAAAGTGATACGAGTGGGTCCTTCACTTGAGATGTCTCTTTCCGCAGACTCCAGGCAGCTCATCAGTGAGGTCTTATTCATATTACTTCAGCTGAGTTTTAAGCACTCTTACCCAAATGCAGCTCCCTTATGAGGCAAAGACTGAGCCTGCATTTATATCACATCTAATCGTGAGCTCCTGCTATCCCAAAGCACTTTGAAATGATTACTTTTGAAGTGCAGTCACTTTTGTGCAGTAGTCAGATTGCTCACACCTTTGTCTTACGGTGAGTAATGACCCTGTTTCGGGAGTCAGGGGCTGAGAGAAGAGGAGCATTGTCTGGGCCATTGAGAGACTGAAATGCTCGGCTCAAACTGTGCCATTTAATCTTGTGTGGCCTCCTGAACAGTTGGATCTGTGTAAGTTTATCCCGTCCAAAACAGCATCGCCTTATCACGGCAGCTCCTCTGAGCACTGTACCACTCTTGGGCTTGGACTCAGAATGTTCTGCCTTAGGCGTGTAGTGTTAAAGCTGAGCCGTGGTAAATTCTCGTTATCATTCCCGTGAGCAGATTTTACTTCTCCTTCACCAGTTCTGCTCCAATCCAACTGGAGCAGGTTTATGAGGAGTGTTTGATATCTCTGGGCCTGTAGTTCAGGAGGATAAGAAGGGATCTAATTAAAACCCATAGGATGTTGAAAGCCTTGGATAGACTGGGCATGGAGAGGATGTTCTCATTAGTAGGAGAGCTGAGGATCCCTTGGAATCCCTTCAAAACTGAGGAATTTCTTCAGACGGGGGCGCGGGGTGATGAAACTGTGGAATCTGCTGCCACAGAGGGCTGTGGAGGACAAGTCACTGGGTTTATTTAAGGCAGAGATTGATAGGTTCTTGATTGATATGGGGGTATTAAGGATTACAAGGAGAAGACATGAAAATGGGATTGAAAAAGTCAAGCAACACGCATCAAAGTTGCTGGTGAACGCAGCAGGGCAGGCAGCATCTCTAGGAAGAGGTACAGTTGACGTTTCGGGCCGAGACCCTTCGTCAGGACTAACTGAAGGAAGAGCTTGTAAGAGATTTGAAAGTGGGAGGGGGAGGGGAATATCCAAAATGATAGGAGAAGACAGGAGGGGGAGGGATGGAGCCAAGAGCTGGACAGGTGATTGGCAAAAGGGATATGAGAGGATCATAGGACAGGAGGCCCAGGGAGAAGGAAAAAGGGGAAGGGGGGGGGAAACCCAGAGGATGGGCAAGGGGTATATTCAGATGGACAGAGGGAGAAAAAGGAGAGAGAGAGAGAAAGAATGTGTGTATATAAATAAATAACGGATGGGGTACGACGGGGAGGTGGGGCATTAGCGGAAGTTAGAGAAGTCAATGTTCATGCCATCAGGTTGGAGGCTACCCAGACGGAATATAAGGTGTCGTTCCTCCACCCTGAGTGTGGCTTCATCTTTACAGTAGAGGAGGCCGTGGATAGACATATCAGAATGGGAATGGGATGTGGAATTAAAATGTGTGGCCACTGGGAGATCCTGCTTTCTCTGGCGGACAGAGTGTAGATGTTCAGCAAAACGATCTCCCAGTCTGCGTCGGGTCTTGCTAATATATGGAAGGAAAAAGTCAGTTGTGATTGAACGGCAGAGCCGCAGACACAATGGTCTAAGTGAACTTTGCCTACTTTTTTCAGATGTAAAAGCAACCAGCCACTGCCTACTCAACTAGAACTGGTCAAGACTCTCTTGACTAAAAGAGCTAGTTCAGGTTTATAAATAGGATTTCGTAGTTTAAATCCCACAAAAAGAACAACATAGAGATAAGCATATGTGCAGCCCACAATTGCACTTAGAAAATTAGGGACTTTTGAACAGAGATGATATTGGTTGGGTCTTGTGGGTCAGGATGTACGTGTTTTGGATGGGCTTGTTAGGATAGATATGTTAGCATATTGGGTGGAGTTTATCTTGCACAGAGCTTGCGGTTACTATAGGTAGGCATGCTGTGAGATGGTTTTGTTGCGGGTGAGATGATTTGTGAATTAGAATGGATGCAGGTATGTGTGGAACCTATTGTGGGCGGAGCTCTTTGTAGGTTGGGATTATGGTGATAGATGAGTTGTGAATGGGCCATGATGTGGGCAGAGCCATTTGTGGTTTGTGATTACTGTGAGTAGTTATACTGCGGTTGGGGCGCTCTGTATAGGGCGGGATAAATATACAGCATATTTTTATAATCACATGTGGTTGCAGACTGAGCTTGTTGTTTGTCATAAGTACAATGTGATGGTAGCCCAGGTCTCAGAAGCATACTGAAGGAAGAGATCACTGCTCTCCTGGGATTATGTGCCAGGCCATCATCTTTTGCCTCTCATATCCTTCTCTTAACTGGATCATCTGGATTTTAAGGCACAAGAAATTTACCAACTCTACTGCTGCATCTATAAAGTCCTCAAATTCACTGGCAGGAAAAGTGTACCAAATCAGTGTCCTTGTGTACTCAACATCCCCAGCACTGAAGCCCAAGTCAAGTTCAGTCAGCTACTTCATTCGCAGACCTTAAAGTGGACTTCCAAAACTATCACTCTCTCATTGGAGGTGATAACCAGAGTGACAGTGATAGAGGCAACTCAGGGATGTACTCAAAGTTTCACAATGGTTCTGAGAACTTTGAGGCCATGCATCAGAATCATGCAGATGGAGTGGGTGCACCACATCACAAATTGGAGGTGGTCAAGTCGCGTACAATTGCAACATTAAAGATGCTTTTGGATAGGTACACAGATGGGAAAGACTTGGAAGGTTATGGGCTGAATGTGGGCCACTGGAACTAACAGAAATGATGCTGTGGTCGGCAAAGACCAGTTGGGCTGAAGGGCCTGTTTCTGTGCTGTATTACTCCATGACTCTGAATATCTCCTAAATGCTGAGGAACTGCCTAAGAAGGAGAGGGTGAATGTGTTATGAATGGGTCTTTCTGTGCATAGAACCGGCTTTGACCTATTGGGAAGAGTTCTGGCACTTTCTGCTTCTGCCCTCTTGGAAGATTTCTCCAAGGCAAATTTCAGGGAATCAAGAGCTCACTATTGATCACAGAGTCCTGGAATTTCCTCTGTTAGTGATTTCAGGACTAGTAGTGAGCTGCAGTTATTCATGGACTGGCTAGGACTCCATCCTTGGGAGTCCAAGTTTTTGAATTCAGAAAATACTATGGAAAATAAGTCCACCCAGCGCTGATATTGTGCAAGACATCTAACTTCCCATGGAGAAATATCTAATGCTGCTGGCAACCCTTCCTTGCCTCATAAATCTACAGCATGCCATAGAAGAGCTGGCAGAATGGAATGTCTCATGGGCGGATGAGTTGGATGCTACATTGTGAGAATGTACAGCTTTAGAAGAGTGACAAGAAACTGGCAAGAAGTAACAATTTTGAAGCAAGGCATCCTTCAGCCTACTCTGTACGTGGAAAGTGTAGCAGATAATTGGGTGCCATTGGAGTGTAGCATTTAGCGTGATACTATTACAGCTCGAGGCATTCTGGAGTTCAGAGTTCAACTCCAGCACTGTTCTGTATGTACTTCGGTTTCCTCCCACAGTCCAAAGACATATTGGCTAGGTTAACTGGCTATTATAAATTGTCCTGTTGTTAGGTTGAGGTTGTGGAATTGCTGGGACTCAAAGGACTGGAAGGGCCTAATCTGCGCTGTATTGCTAAATAAATAAACAAACAAACAAATAAATAATGAAGATGGACTCTTTGCCCTCACGCAATCCAGATCATATATTATCCTGTGCTTGCCAGTCCACATTGATTCCTTACCAATCAATGCCTTGATGATTAATTTCTTCCTCATTTTCTCATCCCTACAAGGCCTTGTGCTGCTGTATCTCTGCAATCTCTCGTGGCTGTACCCAGCACCAAGGTATCTACACCTGTCCGGTTCTGGGATCTTGATCGGTCCTGAGCCTCATCACTCTACCATTACCTTCAGCCGTTGAGGTCCAGAATTCCTTTTCCAAATCATGCTGCCTCACTGACCAGCGTTCCTCCTTCAGTGCACTTCATCTTATGTTTCACTTCTTTGATCATAGTTGCAGTCACATAAATGCCTTTGTAGGAAGCCCATGTCAAATTTGCTTGGTGACTGAACTGAAGTGTCTTGGGAAATTTTTCAACATAAAAGCAGATTGTTTTTGCTATGGTTGCTGTTGACCTCTATGAACTAATACTGTTCGGTGTTACTGTAATGTCTACTAGATTACATGCTACTGGAAAAGATCATTCCTGAGACTTCCTGAATTTGTTGCTAGCTCACATATATTATGGTTTGGTTTGAGAATTTTTCCCAGCTACCTTTCTTCCCTGGATCACGTAGTTATGTTTGAATATGTGACATGTTTGTGTCTCTTGTCCCTGTCAAACTGCTTCAGGAGTCTCTTTGTTATTTATATTGTTGCTTTATTTATTCATGTACTTGAATCAGAACCCTTGCAGTGTCTTCTGCTATTCTGGAACACTGCCTTGAGTTTACTGGAGCCCGTGCCTTGGTCCCGCAGAGGCAATCTCCAAGTATATTGAAGCTGACTGAATCTTGCATTATCAATGCCTGCAGGTAGTCATTGAGAGAATTCCTGAGAGAGGCTCCAACTGAGCCAATATCTCAGGGTTAATGACGCACGTTGACTTACACTAGGGATATGGCAAGGTCCATAGGAACTCCACCTGGTTTCAGCGTTTCTGCTTCATACATACAGTATACATTCATAGAGATTTATAGAATTTTGCAGCACAGAAACTGGCCATTCAACCCAGCTGAGAAGGATGCCTTTCGAAGTTACTCACATTTGCCTCCTTTCAGAGTTTCAGAAATCATTCCTATCCCTGTACCTGTTCAAACATTACTTAACCATGTTAATTATACCTGCCTCTGTCACCTGCTTATTCCATATACCTATCACCCTCTATGTGAAAACCTGCTCCTCAGATCCCCTTTCAATCACTCCCGTCTCCTTGAACCTGTTCCCCCCAGTTGTAGAACTACCTTTCGAAAAAGAATGTGATCACCTTTTCCACCCATGGTCCTTGTGATTTTGTAAGTATCTACATGGTTGCTGTTCAATCTCCTCTTATTTATACCTTTCTCCTTTTCTCCCTTTATATTTCTTTCTCACACATTCACTTTCTACTTTTCACACATTCTCTTTCTCCCTCACATTTGCACCTTTCCTCCCTCATTCATTCATTCACTTGCTCAGTCACTTTCTTTTTCCGTTTCCCTATCCCCCCCCTCTCTCTCCCCCTCTCACTCTCCTTCTCCCTCTGTGTCTGCTTGGCTTGAGTCAGATTTGGCACAGGACGCAGTCGATTTCACCTTCAGGCTTGGCGGATGGATAACAATCTGCTGAGAAAATCAATGGCCCGCAGAAGCTGTTGTGTACCTTCACCATTCATTGAGGTGACAGGAAAGCAGGCTCACTCACAAGTGCCCAGTTGCTGTCTATCTGAATTCCCTCTGACCATTCACACACAGCACAATAAAATTCAATAAAAATAACTTGCTTCTGATTGCCTTGACCCAACTGCTGTCAAAAATGAACCAATGGAAAATTATACTGAATAAATGTTCTGCTTCTTTCTTTCCTGGCAAAATACTTGGGAGTACAATATTCATCGCAAAATGTTGATGCACCTAAATGGAAAGCAATTGGACAATGCTGATTGTTCCCAATAAACAAAGACATTTTCAAATGAAGTTTTTTTTCATTCATCACACTGGCCTCTGTATCTTCTTTGGCTGTTTTGCCCCTCTACACTAATCATGTTTGTTGTATTAAGCTTGCATCTTCTTATGTCTTGCATTCGAGATCTCTTGTGTGAATGTTGTTATTGAGACAAGCTTCCTAGTTCCAGTGCTCGGAACTGTGAACTCTTACTTCAAGATGGTGCACAATGTGGTGATTATGAATTGGCCCTAGTGTTCACTGACTATGGTGAATTGTAAATCATAACGCAACAAGTGGATGTTGTTGATCCCTCTACCTCTTATTCACCAGCTCGTTTTTTTTTAGATTATGAGAACACGCAGTCCTCTTTTATTGTCATTTAGTAATGCATGCATTAAGAAATGATACAATGTTTGTCCAGAATGATATCACAGAAACACAAGACAAACCGATTGAAAAACTGACAAAAACCACATAATTATAACATATAGTTACAACAATGCAAAGCAATACCGTAATTTGATAAAGAACAGACCATGGGCACGGTAAAAAGTCTCAAAGTCTCTCAAAAGTCCCATCATCTCACGCAGATGGTGAACCTCCAGTGCTGCAAACTTGCCGATGCAGCATCCTGGAAGCACCCGACCACAGTCCGACTCCGAGTTTGTCCAAAAACTCCGAGACTCCCACCAGCTCTCCGACACCGAGCACCATCTCTGCCGAGCGCTTCTACCCCGGCCCTGGCAATAGGCAAAGCCGAGGATCTGAGGCCTTCCCCTCCGGAGATTCTCGACCACATAGTAGCAGCGGCAGCGAAGCGGGGATTTCAGAAGTTTCTCCAGATGTTCCTCCGTGCTTCTCATGTCTATCTCCATCAAATCAGGATTGTGCACGGTTCCCTAGTTAACACATACGATATCATTTCGGAACGGCTGCGCGTGCCGCGTCGCCATCTTCTCCTCCCGCCTAATTAAATAACATTTAAATAGTCTTGAAACCATTATGAGCATTAACCAAAAACGTAAATATTTTATTCACTTACAAGCACAATTATCTGATGTAAATTAATTAAAACATCAGTACTAATTAATGTCAGTAAAAGGATACCTTTTTTACTGAACGTTTGGTGGCCCCAATTCAAATGAATGAGAGTGGACTAAGTAGGCCGTCATGACTAGCATCAAGCTACTGTCCGTGGCCAGTTTGTGTGGCTGCTTAGTGCAGGTCATTGCAGAGCTCATTGGCCTCAATGGTGTGAGGTCAGATATGCCCGTAGTCTGACCTTCTGCTCTGCAGCTGACCTGCCAGATTTCTTTGGATTCAATGACTAGCCATGAGAACAATCCAATCCATCAAATGAATCACTTTTAGATGACAGGGTCTGCAGCGTATCATGTTTTCACTTCCCCATTGATAAATCTGTCTTCCTTTTCTCACCCACACAAAATGTTCCTGAGGATCTTCAAGTGCAGTGTGACGTCAGGACACATCTTCAGCATTGTAACAGCAACCAGATTTAATTGGCTACAGACCACATTGGTATGACCCAAGATAGTGATTGATGTAGACATACAAGAAGTAAAAAAAAAAGGAAGATGCTGGAATTACTCAGTTGGCCAGTCAGCATCTGAGAGGAACAAACAGGTCAATGGCAATCCATATTTCTCATGACATACTGTAGAAGGAGGCCTTAAAGTCTGATTTCAGAGCAATGCCATCAATCCCATTTCCCTACACATTCCTGTAATATACACTCAGTGGATAATTTGTTAGATATATCTGTACACCTGCTTGTTAGTGCAAATATTTAACCAGCCAATCATGTGGCAGTAACTCAATGCATAAAAGCATGCTGACATGGTCAAGAGGTTCTGCTGTTGTTCAGAACAAGCATCAGAATGGGGAAGAAATGTGACCTGAGTGACTATGACTGTGGAATGATTGATGGTGCCTGACGGGGTGGTTTGAGTATCTCAGAAACTGCTGATCTCCTGGAATTTTCACACACAACAATCTCTAGAATTTACAGAGAATGGTGTGAAGAAGAAAAAAAATCCGGTGAGTGGCAGTTCTGGGCGTGAAAATATCTTGTTAATGAGAGGGGTCAGAAGAGAATAGCCAGACTGGTTCAAGCTGACAAGAAAGCAACAGTAAGTGGGCTGAGAAGTGGCAGATGGAGTACAACCCGGAGAAGTGTGAGGTGGTACACTTTGGAAGGACAAACTCCAAGGCAGAGTACAAATTAAATGACAGGATACTTGGTAGTGTGGAAGAGCAGAGGGATCTCGGGGTACATGTCCACAGATCCCTGAAAGTTGCCTCACAGGTGGATAGGGTAGTTAAGAAAACATATGGGGTGTTAGCTTTCATAAGTCGAGGGATAGAGTTTAAGAGACGCGACGTAATGATGCAGCTCTATAAAACTCTGGTTAGGCCACAATTGGAGTACTGTGTCCAGTTCTGGTCACCTCACTATAGGAAGGATGTGGAAGCATTGGAAGGGGTACAGAGGAGATTTACCAGGATGCTGCCTGGTTTAGAGAGTATGGATTATGATCAGAGATTAAGGGAGCTAGGGCTTTACTCTTTGGAGAGAAGGAGGATGAGAGGAGACATGATAGAGGTGTACAAGATAATAAGAGGAATAGATAGAGTGGATAGCCAGTGCCTCTTCCCCAGGGTACCACTGCTCAATACAAGAGGACATGGCTTTAAGGTAAGGGGTGGGAAGTTCAAGGAGGATATTAGAGGAAGTTTTTTTACTCAGAGAGTGGTTGGTGCGTGGAATGCACTGCCTGAGTCAGTGGTGGAGGCAGATACACTAGTGAAGTTTAAGGGACTACTAGACAGGTATATGGAGGAATTTAAGGTGGGGGGCTATATGGGAATGCAGGGTTTGAGGGTTGGCACAACATTGTGGGCTGAAGGGCCTGTAATGTGCAGTACTATTCTATGTTCCATGTAACTCAGATAACCACATGTTACAACAGTAGTGTGCAAAAGAGCTTCTCTGAATGCACAACACATCAAACCTTGAAGTGGGCAGGCTACATCAGCAGAAGACCACATCAGGTTGTACTCCATTCCTAATAAAGTGGCCACTGAGTGTAATCACTTTCATATAAACATTTACTTACCCTGATTCTCCAACAATGCACCTTCACTTGGGATAATTTACTGTAACCTACCAAACAGTGTGTCCTCAGAATAAGGTTTGGATATTGGAGTACCCATGGAAAGACACACAGTCACAAGAAGAACATTTAAACTGCGCACAAACTGCACTGTAAGTCAGGATCAAACCCTAGTTGTTGGAACTGTGAGGTGGCAACAATCTCCTGCTGAGCCACTATGTCCTCTATTATCATAAGACCATAAGATATAGGAGCACAATTAGGCCATTTGGCCCTTTGAATCTGCTCCACCATTTCATCATGACTGATCCAATTTTCCTCTCAGCCCCAATCCCCTGCCTTCTCCCTATATCCGTTCATACCCTGACCAATCAGGAATTTATCAACCTTTGCCTTAAATATACATAAATTCTTAGCTTCCATCGCTGCCTGTGGCAAAGAATTCCACAGATTCATCACTCTCTGGCTGAAGAAATTCTTCCTCATCTCCATCCCAAATGACTGCCCCTCTATTCTGAGGTGTGTTCTCTGGTCTAAGACTCTCCCCCAGTAGGGAGCATCCTCTCCACATCCACTTTATCAAGGACTTTCACCATTCGATAGATTTCAATGTGGCCACTCTTCATTCTTCCGAATTCTAGTGAATACAGCCCCTGAGCCATCAGATACTCTTCATAAGACACGCCATTCAATCCTGGGATCATTTTCGTGAATCTCTTTTGTACCCTCTCCAGTTTCCGCACATCCTTTCTGAGATAAGTGGCCCAAACCTGCTCACAACACTGCAAGTGAGGCCTCACCAGTGCTTTGTTTTTAGATTCTGGTTTTCTTAAAATAAATGCTAACATTACATTTGCCTTCCTCACTGCAGACTCAACCTGCAAACTGATCTTCAGGGAATCCTGCACAAGGACTCTCAAGTCCCTTTGCACCTCAGCTTTTTGTATTTTCTCTCCATTTAGAAAATAGACAACCCTTTCATTTCTTCTACCAAAGTGCATGACCATACACTTCCTGACACCGTATTCCATCTGGCATTTCTTTGCCCATTCTTTTAATCTGTCTAAGTCCTTCTGTAGCCTCTCTACTTCCTCAAAACTACTTGCCCCTCTACCTGTCTTTATATCATCTGCAAACTTTGCGACAAAGCCATCAATTCCATCATCCAAACCTTTGGCACATAACGTAAAAAGAACTGGTCCCTACACAGACTCCTGTGGAACACCACTAATCACCGGCAGCCAGTCAGAAAAGGCTCCCTTTGTTCCCATTGTTTGCTTCCTGCCAATCAGCCACTACTTTACCCATGCTAGAATCTTTCCTGTAATGCCATGAGCTCATAGCTTGTTAAGCAGCCTCGTGTGTGGCACTTTATTAAAGGCCTTCTGAAAATCGAAGTACACAACATCAACCGATGCTCCATTGTCTATCCTGATGGAAATATTCATGTTCCTTATATTTATTATATGTCAATGTGAATTCTGACAGTCAGATTTTCTTTTCACTCTTTGTAACATCACTTGATGTCCTCATCATCAGGTTGGGTAGTGAATACTAGAGGTCACACATAGGTTGGAGAAGCTACATCTCATGTTCCATATAGGTATCCTCCAACTTGAAGGCGTTTCTTGAATTTCCAGTAATTCCACCCCCTTCCCTTTTCATACCCCACTCTGGCTCACCTCTTACCTCTTTTTTCCTCACCTGCCCGTCACCTCCCTATGGTGCCACTTTTTCTTCCTGTTCTCCCATGCTCCATTGTCCTCTCTCCTTCTTCAGCCCTTTACCTTTTCCAGTTATCACGTCCCAGCTTCTTACTTCACCTCCTCGTTGCCACACACCTCCCTTCCCCCTCACTTGGTTTCACATTTCACCTCCCAGCTTATGCTCCTTGCTGTCCCCCTACTTTTTTCTTTCTTCCTTCTCAGTCCTGAAGAAGGGGCTCGGCCTGAAATGCTGGGAGTTTCTTCCTCTCCATAGATGCTGCCTGCCTTGCTGAGTTATTCCAGCATTTTATGCATGATGTTCTCACCTTTATTTGGCTGTTGCACAAGATCTCAATTGTGTTCATTGACTCCCCGTTATGTTGGGATCACTTCAGGCTTTGTGTACGAAAATGCCCAGTGATATCTGCAAGTTTGAAGCAAAGTAGAAACTGCTGGAAGCAGCAAGGTCTTTAGGTGCCACCTGTGAAGAGAGGAACAGAGTTAGTATTTCAGATTGATCGTCTTTCATCAGAAGTTATAGAAAACTTGCTGATGACACAAAGGTTGGGGGGGGGGGGCGGGATTGTGTATAGTGTGGTGAGCTGTCAGAGGTTACAGCGGGACATTGATAGGATGCAAAAATGGCCTGAGAAGTGGCAGATGCATTTTGTACCATACACAGACATTGAACTTCTCGACCAACTTATCTAAAAGCATATAATTTTAAGGTTTATTTAAACTTTACTGTGATAATGTGGTCATAAAAATTAATTCAGCTAAATACATGATCAACCAACACAGGCTCTGTGTTTGCTGATAATAATAATCCATACAGAAAAGTGTTTAGATTCAGTTATTGATCTGTGTAGAATGAACCTTTCAGGTAGTCATACAGCAAAGAAACAGGACCCCACTCTAGTTACATTTGGCCAGATCTTTTTAAATCTTTGCTACCGTGTACATGAATAGCATGTCCTCCTTAAATAGCTTATATTATTCTTTCTCCTTTACCACTTCCTTTAAATCACTACCAGTCTAATTATTCCATCTTACTTGGATTGTCCTCTCCAACCGCATGGAATAGTAGCGGTTACAATTACTAAGGAAGATTGAAGTGGGATCACCACCGTTGGCTGTAAGGAGTTTATAGATGCTCCTCATCACCAGTGTGTTTACTCCGGGTGCTCTGGTTTCTTCCCACTTTGCAAAGATGTACTGTTAGAGTTAGTAAGTTGTGGGCATCAGAAACAAGGTGGCACCTGTGGGCTGCCCACAGAACATCCTGACTGCATTGGCTGTTGATGCAAATGACGTATTTCACTATTTTTTGATGTACATACATGTGACAAATAAGGATAAGCTTAATATTTAATCTCTTAAAAGTTGTTACCTGTACTCTACTTGTAGCATTCTAATAAGCATTTTGCAGTTTGCCCAGCGTCCTGGGGGGAGAGTTGCCCCGGGGCTTCTGTCTGATTGCTCCAGTTGCAAATTTCATGCAGACAGTTATCAGCCGCAGATCAGAATCAACAGTGGAACTTCTAAGACTAAACGATTCATTGCAGCTCAAGTTAATATTTCTGCATGAATTTTCTCTGTTAAATTGTTTGTAAAATGAAAATTGAATCAAGCAGTTAACATGGCATTAAGAGTGATATCACGGAATAAATCAAAACCCCTCACTATCAGATAGGGCCTCAGAACAGCTACAGGTTTCTACTCTAAGGCTGGATAAATTGATTAGCCACTCCTTGTTCTGTGAGAATTGTACCTGTGGAGATCTTGATATGTAATTTCCCTGCCCCTTACTGATCAAGCACAAGGAGGACTATGTAGCTCAGTATACCTAGTCCTTGGTAAACACTTTGGTAATGAGATCCAATTCATCAGGTTGCTGATTTGTTTTTGGATGGCCTTCATAAATCGAAATATTGAGTACAGGAGTTGGGACTTTATGTTGAATTTGTATAAGATACTAGTGAGGCATAAAATGGAGAATTGTGTGCAGTTCTGGTCACCTACATGCAGGAAAGATATCAATAAGATCGAAAGAGAAAATTTACCAGGATCTTTCCGGGACTTGAGGACCTGAGTTATAGGGAAAGATTGAAGAGGTTAGGACTTTATTTCGTAGAGCTTAGGAGAATGAAGGGAGATTTGTTAGAGGTATATAAATTTTGAAAGGTATACTGTAGATGGGATAAATACAAGCAAGCTTTTTCCAGTGAGGTTAGGCAAGACTAAAACTAGAAGTCATGGTTTTAGAGTGAAAGGTGATATGTTTAAGGGGAACATGATGGGGATCTTCTTCACTCAAAGGGTGGTGAGTGTGGTAGATGCAGGTCTGTTTTCAATTTAAGAGAAATTTGTATAGGTAAATGGATGGGAGGGGTATGGACGGCTATGGTCTGGGTTCAGGTTGATGGGACTAGGCAGAGTATTTCAGCATAGACTAATTAAGCTGAATGTCTTATGTCTGTGCCGCTGTGCTCTGCCTGGGGTGGTGGTGGAGTCAGATACATTTGGGACTTTTAAGAGACATTTGGATCGGCACATGACTGTGAGAAAATAGATGTATATAGATATTGTGTAGGCAAGAGTTGGCCATCTGATTACTAATTTATTTGATTTGGCACAACATTGTGGGCTGAAGGGACTGTTTCCTGTGCTCTATGTTCTATGTGCTATGACTCTATGACTCTTAAGTGTTTATGTTTTCTCATTCTGTAATTTCAACACCTTTGGTACATGTTCCTCGCCATCGTGGCTGCAAATAATTTGACTTTCCTCATTCTCTTTCGACCGTGCTCGCTGCCTGCAATCGCTGCTCCCTAATGAAAGTAGTCTGTTGATGTCATGGGTGTCACAGTAGCAACAATCCCTTAATCAACTCTGAAAATCAGAGCTGCTTAGCGGACTACTCAGGAATTCCTGACAGGCTCACATTTTTTGTATTCCACTAACTGAAAAGTGTAATATTTCGCAATCTAATTATAAACATGTCATTCAGTGTTTATTTGAATGGGGCAATCACCGGTAGAAGGGTCCTTAACTTGCTCGACAAGGGAGTGAAAGTGATTGTGGGGCAATCTCATCGCTATCAAAGTGCAAGGCAATCCACAGTGCAAAAAGAAATGTAATTCCTAATGGGGAGATTGGGAAATGAATACATTTCAAATGATGCTGCCTGAAAAGAAAATGAAAAGACAATGTGATCAAAACCTTGAGACTCCGAGGGATAATATTCACGTTACCCTTATGTTGCAAAAACTTGATGTTCATAGTCATTAAGGACATAGAAAGAGGACATTCAGCCTGTGCATGTCCTTGTTTTTCCAGAGTTCTGCTGTACACAGCTCTTCAAGAGGAGATTCACCAGGCATTTCAGTTAAGAGGAGACTGGTTAGGCTGGGCAAAACACACAAACTGCTGGAGGTACTCAGCAGGTCAGTTCCTCTTGCATGTTGTATGTGACCTGCTGAGCTCCTCCAGCACCTTGTGTGTTTTGCCTCAGATTTCCAGCATCTGCAGATTTTCGCGCGAGTGAATAGGCTGGGTTTGTTTCACTTGGAGTGGAGAAGACTAAGCAGGGACCTGACAGAGGTATACAGAATCGTGACGAATAAGTTGGGTAGTAGGATCCGTTCCCATGACAGAGGTATCTAAAACTAGATGTAAGGGAACTGATGGGGATATGGGATCTGAGGAAGAGTGCCCTCACTCCCAAGAAAGATTGCAATCTGAAGCACATTGTCTGAGAGGCTGGTGGAAGCAGATAATCCCACACTAAAGAAATGTCAATATGACCACAGGAACTGCCAAAGAATAGAAGGCTAAAGACCAAGAGCTGCTAAGTGGGATTTGTACAGATGAATGTTTGATGGTTGGCATGGCATGGATATGGTGAGCCTGTTGTATGATCCTACATGCTAATCTAAGTACTTAATAATTGAGCTGAGGTTTTCTGCCTCTACTACCTTTACAGGCATTGAATTCCAGATTTTCAACACTCTTGAGTGAAATAATTGTTTACCAACTGAACTCTGCATTTTATACCAATTAACTTAAATCAACATCCATTAACTCCACCTCTGCCCACACAAACACAGAGGTTTTTTTCAGATTATGAGAACACTCAGTCCTTGTTTATTGTCATTTAGAAATGCATGCATGTATTAAGAAATGATACAATGTTCCTCCAGAGTGATATCACAGAAAAACAGGACAAACCAAAGACTAACACTGACAGAACCACATAATTATAACATATAGTTACAGCAGTACAAAGCAATACCATAATTTGATAAAAGACAGACCATGGGCACGGTTAAAAAGTCTCAAAGTCCCGAGTCGATTGACTCCCGCGTCCCCAATAGCAGGCGGCAAAGGGAGAAACTCCCTGCCATAAACCTCCAGGCACCGACAACTGCTGAATCATTGGAAGCACCCGACCACAGCAGACACTGAGTCCGTCCGTCCGAAAACTTCGAGCCTCCGACCAGCCCCTCTGATACAGCCTTCTAAACGCCATCCTCTGCCGAGCACCTTTGACCTCGTCCCGGCCGCCGAAACACGCAAAGCCGAGGATTTGGGGCCTTCTCCTCTGGAGATTCCAGACGACACAGTAACAGCGGCAGAGAAGCGGGCATTTCAGAAGTTTCTCCACATGTTCCTCCGTACTCTTACGTCTGTCTCCATCAAATCAGAATTGTGCACGGTCCACTACTTGACAAATAACAGACATCACCACCGAAGTGGCCACGCACGCTGCGTCGCGCCGCCATCTTCTCCTCCTCCTGTTCACTTCTCTTCTAGGAGAATGATATCCTGTCTGGGCCTCTGAGACAGGACATGCTTTTTAATAAGTCATGCTCCCAGTTTTATCTCTGTTGCATTGAAAACACACCCAACCAAAAGAGTTTACCTGTGAAATATAAAGCAGCAGCCTCATTTAGACACTTCGCCATTATTTCTTCAAAATACTATAGGTCAGTTGCTGCCAAAAGATTTAGTGGCTGTTTGACAATAGCTATCCTTATCTTTACCTACCCTGAAAGTTAAGGAGTTGTGGTCACTGTTCCCTAACTGTTCACCCACTGAAAGGTCTGTCATCTAGCCAGTCTTATTAGCCGGCACCAAGTCCAGTACAGGCCCTCCTCTCTTCGGACCATCCACACTTTGAGTTAAGAAACCTTTCTGGATACACATAACAGATTCTGGCCCATATAAACAACTTCTACGAAGAAGATCCCATTTTATATTAGAAAAGTTGAAATCCCCCATGACATTAACCCTGATATTTTTACACATTTCCTTAATCTGATTACACACTGGTTGCTCAATGTCCATGTGTCTATTAGGGGGTCTGTGGTACAATCCCATCAGTGTGATTGCACCCTTCCTATTCCTGAGTTCTACCCAAGTGGACTCAGTGTCTGACCCCTCCATTATGTTTGCCCTGAGTGCAGCTGCGATATTGTCCCTAGTCAGTAGTGCAACTCCCCACCCCTCTTTTACCTCCTCCTCTATCTTTTCTAAAACTTCAAAAACCTGGTACATTAATCACCCATTCCCGCCCCTTGCTCACCCAATTTTCAGTAACGGCTACCACATCGTAGTTCCATGTACTGATCCATGCTCTAAGTTCATCACCCTTACACATAATACTCGTAGCATTAAAGTATACAGACTTCAAACTATCCAACCCATCATACCTGTTATTTTGATTTTGCATTTCAGTACTTTTTCTGACATCTACCTTATGGTCTGATGCCTCCTTTACTGACCTGGGTCTCTGGTTCCCAGCCCTCCGCAAAACTAGTTTAAACTCACTTAAGCAGCATCAGCCAACCTCCTGGCCAGGATATTGGTTCTCCTCCAGTTCAGTTGCAACCTGTCCCTCTTGTACAGGTCACCCTTCTCCAGAAAAGGATTCAATGATCCAGGAACTTCAAACCGTATCCCCTGCACCATCTCCACAGCCACTTATTCATTGGTGCTATCACCCCATTCCTACCTGCACTAGCCTGTAGCACAGGGAGTAATTCGGAGGTTACAGCCTTAACTGTTCTTCTCTTCAGCCTCTTGCCTAACTCTTTATACTCACTACCTAGGTTCTTTTCCCCTTTTCTGCTCATGTCATTGGTGTCAATATGCACCACAACCTCTGGCTGCTCTCCCTCCCCCTTGAGAATATCCTACAACTGCTTTGGTATATCATGGAACCTAGCCTCAGGAAGCAACACACCATCTTGACGTCTCTTCTACGGCCACAGAATCTCCTTTCTGTCCCCCTAACTATAGAGTCTCCTATCACTACTGCACTGCCTGACTTCACCCTTCCTTGTTGAGCCAAAGAGTCGAACACAGTGCCACCAGCCTGGCTGCTGCTGCCGTGATCTGATGGGTCATCCCCCACAGCAGTACCCAAAGAGGTATACTTATTGCTGATGGGAATGGCCACACGGGAGCCCTGCACTGACTTCTTAATCCCCTTGCCTCTCCTGGTGGTCAGCCATTTGCTGTCTGGGTGTGACCACCTCCTCAAAAGTCTCGTCTGTAATATCTTCAGCCTCCCGAATGATCCTGAATACATCCATCGCCAGCTCCAACTCAGCCCAGTCAGTCCGGCGCTGAAGCTGGGTACATTTCCCGCTGATGTGGTTGTCAGGGAAACCATCGGGTATCTTAAATTCCTATATCTGACAGGAGGAGCATTCCATCATAGAATATTACAGCACACAAACAGGCCTTCTGGCCCTTCCTGGCTGTGCCAAACCATTTCTCTGCCTAGTCCCACTGACCTGCACCTGCACCATATCCTTCCATATACCTCTCATCCATGTTCCTGTCCAAGTTTTTCTTAGATGTTAAAAGTGAGCCCGCATTGACCACTTCATCCGGCAGCTCATTGCACACTCCCACCACTCTCTTTGTGAAGAAGCCCCCCCCAATATTCCTTTTAAACTTTTCCCCTTTCACCCTTATCCCATGTCCTCTGGTTTTTTTCTCCCCTAGCCTCAGTGGAAAAAGCCTGCTTGCATTCACTCTATCTATACCCATCATAATTTTATATACCTCTATCAAATCTCCCCTCATTCTTCTACGCTGCAGGGAATAAAGTCCTAACCTATTCAACCTTTCTCTGTAACACAGTTTCTCAAGTCCCGGCAACATCCTTGTAAACCTTCTCTGCACTCTTTCAACCTTATTAATATCCTTCCTGTAATTTGGTGACCAAAACTGCACACAATTCGGCCTCATCAATGCCTTATACAACCTCACCATAACATTTCAACTGTTATACTCAATACTTTGATTTATAAAGGCTAATGTACCAAAAGCTCTCTTTATGACCCTATCTACCTGTGATGCCACTCTTAGGGAATTTTGTATCTGTATTCCTAGATCCCTCTGTTCTACTGCACTCCTCATTGCCCTACCATTTACCTTGTATGTTCTATCTTTGTTTGTCCTTCCAAAGTGCAATACCTCACTCTTGCCTGTGTTAAACTCCATCTGCCATTTTTCTTTCTTTTTAAATCTTTTTATTGAATAAGTATACAAAAAGGTAAGCCATATAGGCACTAATACACTGTTAGAATATAATAAAATTACAGGAGATATTAATACAGAAAAAAAATGATACAGACAATGTAATTTAAACATAACATACTAAGGTAACATAATAGTATAGTAATTTTTATATATATATCAGTAGAGAAAAAGAAAAAAAAAACCCCAAAAAAACCCACCGTGCAACTAAACTAAAAGCAAAGCAAAGCAATGGGCTAACTTGGAACCAAGTAGAGTTGAAGAACTTAAAATCACGTCCTCAAACCCGACCTCCATTAAAAACAGTAAAAAAAACAAGAAGGGTCATCTGCCATTTTTCAGCCCATTTTTCCAGCTGGTTCAAATCCCTCTGAAAGCTCTACTCTATACTAAAAAAAAGGCTTGCCTCTTCTTAACAGTGCCTTCGCCTGTTCACGCCGAATCCTGTTAAGCCAAAGTCTTCACAGTCTATCACTAGCACACTCTGACAGTGACCGCTCCGCCTATCATCCTTATATTTGCAGCTGAGTTTGGGCTTCTGATGCCAACACTTTCCACACTTGCACAGCCCAAAAACACCGGCCTTGCCCAAACCCTCTCCTTTTATCCTTTCTCCCGACTTCAGTAGGACTCTGACATCAACACTCTCACACGTCATGCCTGAGCCGTTGAGAAAAGACCGGCTTTACCAGAGTCTGCTCTATTTATATTCGCACTTTAAACTTTGATAAGCCTCTGACGCTGACACTTTCTGCACCTGTGCAACACAAGAAGACCAGCCTTGCCCGAATCTTTACCTTTTATCCTCTCTCTCCCAGCTCCTGTCGGGCTCTGACACCAACACTTACACTTCTCCCGCCTGAGCTGGTGGAGAAATAATAATAATAATTAAAAATAAATTTACTCTGAACTTTGAAATAAGCATCTCAAAGAGGTATGCAGGCAGAGGACTGGGTAGTTAATTCTGGAACCAGGAGCTTTGTCAACTGAAGGATCATGGCTATTGATGGAGGAATTAGATTTGAAACTGAGTAAGAAAGGAGACCAAGATTATGTATAGACATGCATCACACCCATCATTATTCAAATAACATCAGGAAACTGTTACAGTTTCAAAAACTCCTCATTTCCCAAGGTAGGAAGAGATCCACCTTGTTATCTTTATAAATGAAAGTTGAAGTGATTTGAAATTCAGGCCTTTGCCTTCCTTCTCCCCAGCTACTGAAACCATTGTGCAGTCTACTGCTTCATTGTCTTTCAGCAAGTGGAGGATACTGCTTCACTGCTGATTTTCATTAAAGTCAAGTCCTTTTGTTTTAATTTGGAAGTCAGTTTTCAGTATGATTCATTCTGGGAAAATATTATCACCTAATAGCCTACCAAAGCCAGAAATCGTCATGGGGGTGGAGGGAGGGGGTTTCTTTTTTCTCTAGTCTGCAGTTTAGTATTACAAGATTTTAAGTCCATTAAGGAATAAAGGCTTCAGGTTGAGAGCTGAAACCCCAGGGAAAAACAGAGAGGTCTGCATCTCTCCTCACTCTGCCAGGAATTCAAAGGCTTAAGTCGAGCACAGAACAGATAAACATTCTAAATTTTCCCAGCAGTACATGCGACCAGTTCTTTGCTGAAGGACTGTAAATGAGGTTGTTCATGGAGCAACTTACAGATAGTTCCCAAGAAGTTGTCTCAAAGTGTAATAGCCTCATTAAACTGCAGGTTTTCTTTGCTCCGTTCTGCGAAAGAGAAGACTTACATTTATACAGCATCTTTTAAAACCTAAATACTGTATGTCACCTGCCACTCTACAGCTAATTGAATAATGATGAAGTATGGTCACTATTGTAATATAGGATTACATTGTACACGCCCTGTGAATTCATATTCAGCTCTAACTCATCTCCAAGTTTGTAGGTGATACCTCTGTCACGGGCCATATCTCTAATGAGTCAATGTACAGGAGTGAGATACAGAGTTAAGTGGCATGGTGTCATCACGACAATCTTTCTCTCAATATCAACATTACAGAAGAGCTGTGTTATATTTTGTAACTTCAAAATATTATACTAATTCAAAGGAAGACATGGGAGTCCAAAATGCAGGTC
This sequence comes from Mobula birostris, assembly GCF_030028105.1. NCBI lineage: Eukaryota > Metazoa > Chordata > Chondrichthyes > Myliobatiformes > Myliobatidae > Mobula > Mobula birostris. Next base: position 207,396,421 of record NC_092372.1, read on the forward strand.
TAACTTCGTGTTTTACATTAAGCAAAGCGCATGTGGTAGTGCGATGAAGTATGAAAATTATTCAAATATTACTGAAATATTAAATATAAAAACTTCTCTCTGCATAACTATAAGCCCCAACTCAATATAGAATGCACCTCAACTATATACACAGCATATGATATAATACAACTACTATACAGACATCCACAGCACAGTAAATTTTAAATTGTCCAACTCAGGCCTAAAGTTTTCATCGGTGTGGAGGATTTCTTACTGTTGTGTGATAATGTCTTCCCTGACAAGGAGGGGTCGCTCTGCTTGTCAGTGAGACTTGTGGCTATGAAACAATCACAAGTTTTGGGCCTCCTCCATGGTGGTTGTAGAAGTTGACTCTTCCACATCTAATGATGTGGATAATTTTATAAACCTCTATCAAATCTCCCCTCATTCTTCTAAGCTCCAGGGAATAAAGTCTTAACTTATTCAACCTTTCTCTGTAACTCAGTTTCTCAAGTCCCGGCAATATCCTTGTAAGCCTTCTCCGCACTCTTTCAACCTTATTAATATCCTTCCTGTAATTTGGTGACCAAAACTGCACACAATACTCCAAATTCGGCCTCACCAATGCCTTATACAACCTCATCATAACATTCCAAGTCTTATACTCAATACTTTGATTTATAAAGGCCAATGTACCAAAAGCTCTCTTTATAACCCTATCTGTGACACCACTTTTAAGGAATTTTGTATCTGTATTCCCAGGTACCTCTGTTCTAGTGCACTCCTCAGTGCCCTACCATTTACCTTGTATGTTCTACCCTGGTTTGTCCTTCCAAAGTGCAATACCTCACACTTGTCCTTCTTTGGTCCAATATACTTTCTAACAAGAGGCACAGAGGATGGCGCTAACACCTGTTTGTCATATGTTGGGAAACTGTTCATGGTGGAGAGCATGGAGACAGTTGTGGTATCATCTACGACCTTTCTTCATTCGCTTCCAGTTGACTTTATTGTAGAGTATGGGGCGTGCCAGTAGTACATGGATCTCCAATCAGGTTGTAGTTGTCTCAGCCAATCATATCCCCACAATGCTGGTCCTCCTGTTTTTACCACATACAAGCTCAATGTGGCTTGTTAGTTATTGTATTTTACTTTTACAGATGTCATTCCAACCGGAATTACCTTTCCTCCAATATAAGTCCTTAGATGGATATCTGCAGGCTTCGGTTCAGTATCCTTGAAATGTTGTTCAAACTCATTTTGTGAAATGACTGAAACAGCCAAACCAATGTCCAATTCCATTTTAATTAATTTGCCGCTTCCACATGATGTAAGTCATATTACTTGTTTATTGTAAGTTTTCACATTGTAAGCCTTAAGGCTGCACAGTCCTGTGTCACTCTTATCATTATCAGATCTTTCATGAACAGCATGCAGATTAATGCGCTTTTTATATTTTCTATGTGCAGTCCATTTATTTTTGTCTGCCTGACATGCTCTTGGTATGTGTCCTACTTTGTTGCATTTTCTGCAGGTTTTGCCTTTAAAACTATATTTCTTTGGTGTATAAGACTATAAGACAATAAGATACAGGAGCTGAATTGGGCCATTTGGCCTTTTGTGTCTGAGCTGCTATCTCATCATGGCTGATCCATTTTTCCTCTCAGCTCCAATCTCTTGCCTTCTCCCCATATCCCTTCATGCAATGAGTAATCAAGAATCTATCGACCTCTGCCTTAAATATGTATAAGCACCTGGCCTCCACAAGTGCCTGTGGCAATGAATTCCACAGATACACCACTCTCTGGCTAAAGAAATTTCTCCTCATCTCTGTTCTAAAAGGATGTCCTCTAGTCTTAGACTCTCCAGCAGAGGAAACATCTGTTCCACATCCACTCTTTCCAGGCTTTTCACCATTCAATAGGTTTCTTTGAGGTCACCCCTCATTCTTCTGAATTCCAATGAATACAGGCCCAGAGCCATCAAATGCTCTTCATATGACAAGCCATTCAATCCTGGAGTAATTTTTGTGAACCTCCTTTGAACCAATTCCAGTGTCAGCACATCCTTTCTAAGATAAAGGGCCCAAAACTGCTCACAATACCCCAAGTGACGCCTCACCAGTACTTTATAAAGCCCAAACATTACATCATTGTTTTTTTATTCTAGTCCCCTTGAAATGAATGCTAACATTGCATTTGCCTTCCTCACCACAGACTCAACCTGCAAATTAACCTTTAGAGAATCCTGCACAAGGACTTCCAAGTCCCTTTGTGCCTCATAGTCTGTCTTTTATTTCTTCTATCAAAGTGCATAACCATACACTTCCAGGCATTGTATTCCATCTGCCACTTCTTTGCCCATTCCCCTAATCTGTCTAAGTCCTTCTGTAGCTTCTCTACTTCCTCAAAACTACCTGCCTCTCCACCTTCGTCCTGACACGTCGACTGCACCTCTTCCTAGAGATGCTGCCTGGCCTGCTGCGTTCACCAGCAACTCTGATGTGTGTTGCTTGACTCTCCACCTATCTTTGTATCATCCACAAACCTTGCAACAAAGCCATCAAGTCCATTATCTACATCATTAACATATAATGTAAAACTAATTGGTCCCAACACAGACCCCTTTGGAACTCCACTAGTCACCAGCCAGCCAACCAGAACAGGCTCCCTTTATTCCATTGTTTGCTTCTTGCCAATCAGCCACTGCTTTATCCATGCTAGTGCCTTTCTTGTAATACCATGGGCTCTTAATTCGTTAAGCAGCCTGATGTGTGGCTCCTTGTCAATGGCCTTCTGAAAATCCAAATACACAACATCAACAGATTCCCTTTTGTCTATTCTGTTTCTTATTTCTTCAAAGAATTCCAACAGATTTATCAGGCAAGATTTTCCCTTGAGGAAACCATGCTGACTATGGATTATTTTATCATGTTCCCATAAGTACCCTGAAACAATAAACTCCAACATCTTTGCAACCACCAGACTAACTGGCTTATAATTTCCTTTCTTCTGCCTCTCTTCTTTCTGGAAGAGTGGAGTGACATTTGCAATTTTCCAATCTTCTGGAACTATTCCAGAACCTAGTGTTTCTTGAAGATCATTACTAATGCCTCCACAATCCCTTTAACCACCCCTTTCAGAACCCTGGGGTGCACACCATCTGGTCCATGTGACTTTATCTACCTTTGGTCCTTTCAGTTTCCCCAAGAACCTTCTCCCTGGTAATGGCAGCTTCATACTCTTCAGACTGCTGACACTTTAGAACTTCCAGCATACTGCTACTGTCTTCCACAGTGAAAACAAATGCACAATACTTATTCAGTTCATCTATCATTTCATTGACACCATTACTACTCCTCCAGCATCATTTTCCAGTGGTCAAATATCCACTCTCGCTTCTCTTTTACACTTTATGTACCTGAAGAAACTTTTGGTGTCCACTTTAATATTATTGGCTAGCTTATTTTAATATTCCAACTTTTCCTTCTTCATGACTTTTTCTCGTTGTCTTCTGTTGGTTTTTGAAAGCTTCCCAATCCTCTAACTTCCCACTAATTTTTGTTCTATTATATGCCTTCTGTTTGGCTTTTATGTTAGCATTGACTTCTCTTGTTAGCCACATTGTGACATCTTCCCTTTAGAATACTTTATCCGCTTTGGGATATACACATCCTGTGCCTTCCGAATTGCTACCAGAAAGTCCAGCTATTGCTGCTCAACTGTCATCCCTGCCAGTGTTCTTTTCCAATCAACTTTGGCCAACTCCTCTCTCATGCCTCTGTAATTCCCCTTACTCCACTATGGTACTGATACATCTGACTTTAGCTTCTCAAATTTCAGTGTGAATTTGACCGAATTATGATCACTTTCCCCTGAGGGTTCTTTTATCTTAAGCTCTCTAATCAATTCCAGTTCATTGCTCAACACTCAGTCCAGAATAACTGATCCCCCAGTGGGCTCAACCAAGAGCTGGTCCTAAACAGCCATCTTGTAGGGATTCTAGAAACTCCCCCTCTTGGAATCCAGCACCTACCTGATTTTCCCAACCTACCAGCATATTGGAATCCCCCAAGACTATTGTGGCATTGCCTTTTTGGCTTGCATTTTCTATCTCCTGTTGTAATTTGTAGACCATATCCTTACTACTGTTTGGGGGGGGTCTGTATACAATACAACTCCCATCAGGGTCTTTTTACCCTTGCTGTTCCTTAGCTCTACACACAGTAATTCAACACCTTCTGACCCTATGTCACCTCTTTCTAATGATTTAATTTTTAAAAACAGAATGATGGCACCCCCTGTGCCTGTCCTCCTGATACAATGTGTATCCTGGGACATTAAGCTCCCAGCTATAGTCTTCTTTCAGCTATGATTCAGTGATGCTTAGAACATCGTACATACCAATCTGTAACAGTGATACAAGTTCATCTAACTTATTCCGCATACTGCCCGCATTCAAATGTTCCCTCACCTTCAGTCCTTTTCAATTTTCAATTTTGTCCACCTTTTGCATTACAACTCATCCTGTTGGCTGCAACTTTGCCCTGTTATCATTCTCACCTTGCTAGGAGTCTTGCTGCTCCTGTTTGTAAACCACCTACCTCATCTCCAGCACTATCAGTCTAGTTCCCGTCCCCCTGCCAAATGAGTTTAACCCCTCTTGCGTAACTCTAGCAAACCTGCCCACAAGGTTATTGGACCCCCTCGAGTTCAGGCAATCCCTCTGTTGATTACGTAACTCTATGTAAGCCCCTGCCACAATGGTAACACAATTTGCGCGGCCAGACATGTTTCTGATCACGCTCATTTTCATTCCTCACTGCAACTCAATTGCATCTTAGTCTGCTTTTTCCATTGAAACAGTAATTTCAACTGGTCTTTTAAATGTAAGTTGTACTTCAGTTAGGAGCCGTGTTTGAATGCTTTATTTTAAGATTCCACAAACTAACTAGACAATCTCATTATGTATCATTAAGCCCATTACCAAACTGACAGTTCTCAGACAATCTCTTCAATTCAGTCACATACGCTGAAATGCACTCCCCTTCTTTATGATTCTACTTATGAAACCTAAAGCATTCTGCAATCAGCAATGGCTTTGGTTCTAAAGGTTCCTGCATTACTTTGACGATATCAGCAAAGCACATTGCTGCCAGTTTGGTAGGAGCAGTTAAACTTTGAAGCAAACTATATGCCTATAAACCCAATGTACTTAGCAACATTGGTACTTGTTTCTCATTGGCTATTTCATTTGCCTCAGAATATTGTTTAAATTAGCTCAGTATACATATTCCAGTTGTCTGTTGTGGAATCAAATGTGTCAATCTTTCGAATGTAGCCAGCCATTTCTGCTTTTTTTAATGAATATTATTTAATGAATATTGTTTATGAACCCCTGAATTCTTCCGTTTTCTAAAAAGCTTGTTAGTGTCTTCTCTTCCAAAGAACATGTGCTGTCCTGCTTTTTTTAATTTACGATCTCTGTACGTGCTGGGCTGCATTTTCTTTAGTTCAAACGTCTCACTGCTCTTCAGCTGGTCGATAGCCATCATGTGTTCACCTTAAAAATACTTCATCACCAATGTTATGCATTGTAACTTCAAAATATTACACTAATTCAAAGGAAGACACGGGAGTCCGAAGTGCAGGTCAAACTTTGAGTTTTACTTTTAAGCGAGGTGCCACTTATCACGTGGTAGCGTGATGATGTATGCAATTCACATATTTGTACATATAACCCTGAATGAATTATTTAAATAAACAAGAATGGTTACTCAAATGATATATTTACAATTTTACTCACATATTACTGAAATATTAAACACACAACAAGCTGGTCATGGACTTCAGGAATGAAGGTGGTGCATATGTTCCTGTTCACATCAATAGTTGAGAGCTTCAGTTTCCTGTGTGTAAACATCACTGATAGCGTATGCTAGTCTAACCAAATTGATGTCATGGCCAAGAAAGCTCACCAGTACCGCTACTTCCTCAGGAGGTTAAAGAAATTTAGCGTGTTCCCATCAATCTGAACCAGTTTTTATCAATGTACACTGAAAGCATTCTGTCTAGATACATAACAAGGCAACTGTTCTGCACTTGACTGCAAGAAACTGCGGAGAGTCACTTGTACAACTCAGTACATCGCAGCAAACAGCCTCTCCTCTGTGGACTTTGTCCATATGACAGCCAGAAGATATAAAAAGCACATAATACCAGTCAAGTACAGTTCCTATCCCACTGTTACCCTACTCTTATACAATAAGATGGCCTCACAATCTATTGTACCTCATTATAATCACCAACATCAATTGAGCTAGTATTCCAGTGAATTTGAAAAATTTTTCGGAGGTGGAGTTGGTAGTATCTTTTCTCCCTTCTGTCCCCATTTGTCTGTGCCTACTGGAGATAATCCAAGTCTCAGGTGCTTAAAAAAAGTAGTGATCACTTCTATCACAACACCCCTAATATAGCTGTTAGGGAGTGTTTAAACTAAGTTGGCAGGGGGAAGGAAACCAGAGTGTTAGGGTCGAGGAAGAGGAAAATAGAAATGTCAAAGTTACTGTGCAGCAAAGATGGCAAGAAGGACAGGCTGGTGAATATACAGGATAATTTACTATGTGATAGAAATATAGCAAAATCGGTAACAGATACTGATCTAAATGTACTGTACTTAAATGCACGCAGCATTAGAAATAAAGCGATGACCTTGTACAGCTACAGGTTAAAAGATATGACATTGTGGCCATCACCGAGTCATGGCTAAATGATGGATGTGATTGGGAGCTGAATATCCCAGGATGCACAGTGTATAGGAAGGATAGGAAGGTAGGTAAAGGGGGTGGCGTGGCCCTGATGGTAGGCAATGATATCAAATCACTAAAAATAAGGGAAATAGGATCAGAAGAGGTAGAATCCTTATGGGTCGAGTTAAGAAATGGCAAGGGTAAAAAGACACTAACAGCAGTTATATACAGGCCTCCAAACAGCAGCCGGGATGTGGACTGCAAGTTACAGCTGGAAATAGAAAAAGCGTGTCAGAAGGAAAATGTCAAGATAATTATGAGGATTTTAATATGAAAGTGGATTGGGAAATTTGGGAAGGTACTGGATCTCAGGAGAGGGAGTTTGTAGAATGCCTACAGGATAGCTTTTTGGAGCAGCTTGTCCATAAGCCCACCAGGGGATCAGCTGTTTTGGACTGGGTGCTGTGTAATGAACCTGAGGCGATTAGGGAGCTGGAGGTAATGGAACCCCTTGGAAGTAGTGATCATAACATGATTGAGTTCGGTTTCAAATTTGAAAAGGAGAAGCTGGTATGAGGTGTATCGATATTTCAGTGGAACAAAGGAAATTACAGTGGTATGAGAGATGAACTGGCCCAAGTGGATTGGAAAAGTAAGCTAGATGGAAGGATGGTAGAGCAGAATTGGATGAAATTCCTACAAGAAATAAGGAAAGTGCAGGAAAAATATGTTCCAAGAAAAAAGAAAATCATGAATGGAAAAATGGCACAAATATGGCTAACGAGAGAGGTTAAGGCAAAAATAAAAGCAAAAGAGATGGCGTACAAGGAAGCAAAAATTAGTGGGAAAACTGAGAACTGGACGACTTTTAAAAACTTACAGAAGGAATCTAAGAAAGTCATTAGGAAAGAAAAGATGAATTATGAAAGGAAGTTGGCAATTAACATAAAAAAGGATACTAAGAGTTTTTTAAAATATATGAAGAGTAAAAGAGTGACGGGGTAGATAAAGGACCGATTGAAAATGTTGCTGGAGAAATTATAATGGGTGACAAAGAGATGACAGAGGAACTAAATGAGTATTTTGCATCAGTCTTCACCTCACTGGGAAGGACTGTTTAGGACCCTGAATAGTAGTGAGGGAGGAAATGTACGCCAGGTGTAGCCTGCAAGGATAAGTGCCTAGGGGGAGATCAGTGGACTGGGATGAATGGACAAATGAGTCACATAGGGAGTGATCCGTGCGGAAAGCAGAAAGTGAGGAGGAGGAAAAGATGTGCTTGATGGTGGGATCCCGTTGGAGATCACCTCCCTCTGGTGCTCCTCTCCTGCTTTCTTTCTTTCATGGCCTTCTGTTCTCTCCTATTGGACTCCTCCTTCACCAGCTCTGTATCTCTTTCACTAATCAACTTCCCTGCTCTTTACTTCATCCCTCCCCCTTCCGGTTTCATCTATCACCTTGTGTTTCTCTCTCCCCTCCCTCACCTTTTAAATCTACTCTTCATCTTTTTCTCCCCAGTCCTGCCGAAGGGTCTTGGCCCAAAATGCTGACTGTACTCTTTTCCATAGATGCTGCCTGGCCTGCTGAGCTTCTTCAGCATTTTGTGTGTGTTACTCAGATTTCCAGCATCTGCAGATTTTTTTCTTGTTTGGAGACAAGATCTTGATTTAATACTTTCTTGAAATAATACATTTGATACTGTGGCACTTCCATGATACTGCACTAATTTACCATCTTGCTAGTTTTCTGTGTTAGTGATGAAGTGGTTTGAAACCACACTTTGTTGATGCCATAGGCTACTTATTAATGATGGACTGTCCATGTCTTTAGACACTGTCAACACATGGCATGACCTGGTTGCATTTTCCATTCATGGGTTTCATAATTTCTGATGTCAGGTGAACATAACAAAACCTGCGGGCTACCTCGCACATCCATATGTGTTTTGGTTGTAAACACAAATGATGCGTTTCACTGTATGTTTTAATGTGCATGTGATAAATTATTATGAATCTGAATCTGAATCCTTGCAGCAAGATGGTGGCAAAGAAAGCACTGCACATGCCTGCCTTCATCAGTCAGTTGTTGAGTATATAAATCAGATAGTCATGTTGACCCTGTCTGAAGTTTTGTGCACAATTCTGTTTGCCACATTACAGGAAGGATATGTAAGCTTTTGAGGTTTGCTAAGATGTTGCCTGGATCAGAGAACATTAGCTATAAGGAGAGGATGAACAAACTTGGATGGTTTTCTTCGGAGCATAAGTGGCTGAGAAGCAAGCAGATAGAAGTCTATAAAGCTATGAGAGGCAGGAATAGAGTCATAGAGAACAACAGCACAGAAAAAGGCCCTTTTTGTTTTTTATTAAGTGCAATCGTGAACAATAGCCAGCTCAGAAATGCTGATCAAGTCAACTAGTTCCCAAAGAGAACTCTGATAGGCCAATCAGATGGTTCACTGCTGCTCAGCGATAGAACACATAAAAAAATCATATGTACAATTAAGAAACATTATCACTTATAATTTTTTCTAAATTTAAACATAATATAGTTTGGGAAAACGGAGGATTGGTCTCCTTCCAGTTCAATAAAGTAGATCTCCTGGCCATTAAAGTAACAAATGCTATCATCCGACAGGCTAAAGAAGACAAAGATCTATGTTCTACCATTGACAATCCAAAAATTGCCGTAATAGGATGGGGTTGTAAATCAAAACACAGAACTGTTGACATAATATCAAAAATATCTTTCCAATGTTTTTCCAAGAGAGGACAGGACCAAAACATATGAGTTAAAGAAGCCACCTAAGAGTGACATCTGTCACAAATAGGGTTTATATGGGAATAAAAACAGGCTAATTTATCTTTAGACATATGGGCTCAGTGCACTACTTTAAATTGTATTAATGTATGTTTAGCACATATAGAGAAAGTACTGACTAATTGAAAAATTTTATCCCATTTCTCTATAAGTAGACAAAGTTGAAGTTCCCTTTCCCATTCATTTTTAATTTTATCAGATATATCTGGCTGTAATTTCATAATTATATCATAGATTAATGCTATTAATCTCTCCTGGAGAGGATTTAGATCTAAAATTTTATCAGTGATATCAGTAGTGATATTAGAAGTGATATTTTTGATCCTTCGGTTAAATTTGAAGAAACTTGGAAACCTTTTATGCAACATTTTCATATGATGTAATTTGACCTTTCCGAATCTTCTTTATTAACTTAAAATATATGAATAGAGGAGCAGAGTTGATGACATTACTGAACATGTTCGATTTAAGATATTGGTCTAGCCCTGTTTTGTTCCGTTTGCTATTTTTGGGTTTAGTATTTAGTTCTTTTTTTTCCCTTTTATTGGCGGGGGGGGGGTTTCTTTGCATTTTTTTTTCTTTTTATTTCTTTTTCTTCTTTATGATTAATTTCATCATGAGTTTGGAAGTTTATTATACCTGTGTTATTTGAAATCATTTTTGTATATTTTTATTAATAATAAGATTATTCCAATCTCTTTGTATCAACATTGTTATTTTGTTTATAATTTTGAAAATTAATAAAAAGATTTAAAAAGAAAGAACGAAACCATTAAAAAATTGTAGAAATACTGGAGTCACGATCATGATGAAGTCTGCTGGAGAGAGACATTTATACACATGCTGTCCTCCATAGGTAGTAGTAGTATCACGGAAGAAAGAAGTCCCCAAAATCGGTATCAAAATTAATGGCATAGGCATAGAGCAAGTCAAGAAGTTTGTGTACCTGGGACAGATGGTCATAGAGGATGGGAAATGTGATACAGAAATTAGACGGAAGAGTTGAGATTGCAAGATCAACGTTCTGGAGCCTGAGTGACGTGTTGTGTGGCAAGAGGTTGGACTTTGGGCTGCGTTGTAGAATTTGGAAATGCTACATCTGGAGCAGTCTGTTGTATGGAGTCGAATCGTGGACCTTATGCAAGGAAGCGCTACGACGACTGGAGGCATTTGAAATGTGGTGCTTAAGGAGAATGCAGAAAATTAGATGGGTGATGAAGGTCAGTAATATGGAAGTGTTGAAGAGAGTGAGGAGAGAAAAGGAGTTGCTGAAGAATGTGCAGAAAAGGAAGCTGGAATATACCAGGCACTTGTTAAGAGCTGGTGGACTGCAGAAATTGTTATTGGAAGGAATGTTAGAAGGAAAGAGGGAAAGAGGAAGGCAGCGAACCACTTGGTACGATAATGTGAGGCAATGGACTGGGTTGAGTTATGCTGAGGCCAGAAAAAGAGCGCAAGATCGATGAAGATGGAGGTGCATAGCCGCCAACCCCGGATTCAGGACGGCACCCACTGACTGACTGACCTCCATAATTCAAAGAGATTGAAGGATAGTGTTGCAGGGTGACGAAATGTGGCAGGAGCACTTGGAACTAAAAACTAATCCTTACCAGGAGAAAACACTGCCTGTTCTTTCCGCACTGTTCTCCAGCAGTTTAAGGCCCTTCAGCCCATTTAGCCCTTGCCAGACTATTATTCTGCCTATGCCCATCAACCTGCACCTGGACCATAGGCTTCCATACCCTCCCATCCATATACTTATCTAAACGTCTCTTAAATGTTGAAATCAAACCTGCATCCACCACTTCTGCTGGCAGCTCATTCCACATTCTCACCACCCTCTGAGTAAAGAAGTTCTCTGTTATATTTCAGCTTTCAACCTTAAAATAACCTCTAGTTGTAGTCTCACCAAACAGCAATGGAAAAGGCTTGCTTGCATTTGCCCTGTCTATACCGCTCATAATTTTGTATACAGTACCTCTGTAAAAATCCCCTTATTCTCTTAAACTCCAGGGAATAAAGTTCCAACCTACTCAAATGTCCCTATATCTCAGGTCTTCATATCCCGGCAACATCCTTGTAAATTTTCTCTGTACTCTTTCAGTAGGGAAGATAGCCAAAGTGTTTTTTTTTCAGGGTGGAGAAGCTAAATACTGGAGGGCATCTTGTGAGAGGAGGAAAGCTTAGGGAAGATTATGTGACTTTTTTTACACAGCTGTTGCCTTCAAGGAGGTTCTACAAGAAGTGGGAGATGCAGATATGGTAGCGATGCTTAGCAGTCATTTAGGCAGACATGTAAACAGACAAGGAATGCAGAGATACAGACCATGTGCAGGCAGATGGGATTAGTTTGGATTGACTTCATAGTTGGCACATCATGGGCTGAAGGGCCTGTTCTTGTGCCATACTGTTCTATGTTCCATGTAGGATAATTGAAGTCTGTCCACATGTATAATCGAATCTGAAGTTAAAGCTTTCAATGACAGTTAGGAATCTGTACAGTCCAACCATGACCATAAATATGGTCAATCCATGTAGCATGCTGATCTCACACCCTCTCAAACCTTTAAGTTCCTTTACAGCCATTTCTCTTTATGTACACCAACTGTCAGCCTTGGCCAGAGTTTAGTATGCTTTGGCCTCTATTCACAATCAACCCAAGTCTACCCTGCTGAGTCAGGATCTGCTTAATGGCTCCACATTGTGAACAGGCATTTCTTACTCTTGCATTGTTTCTCTTAATGATAATGCCATGAGTACAATAGAACTTCAAAATAGCCCTTAAGGTCAATTGAGAGAGCTACTTCAATGTATTTCTCAACGTGGCATCTGAATTGGTCAACCAATATACTGAATCATAAGATTATTGCATAACTGAAGGAGGGTATTAGGCCTATGAAGTTTATACTAGTTCTCAGTGCAATGTTCATTCATCTGACGTTTGGGAGAGCAGTTTTTCATGTAAGACCATAGGTGATGAATGTGTTTGAAGAGTTGAAATATTCAGAATAAAATGATTTCGATAGTCAATAGGATCAATTAAAGGAAGCTGATACTCATGTCATATTTTCCTAGTTTGTTTATAAGTAGAATATAGAGTCATAGAGCACTACAGCATAGAAACAGGCCTTCAGCCCATCTAATCTTTGCCGAGCTGTTGTTCTGTCTAGTCCTATCGAACCCACGCCTAGACATAGCCATTTATATCACTCCCATCCACGTACTTACAGTATCAAAACTTCTCTTAAATGTTGCAGTCGAACCCACGTCTGCCACTTCCACTGGCAGCTCATTCCACACTCACACCACCTCAGGTTCACCTTTCATCTATGACCTCTAGTTATAATAATATAAGAGATGACCAAATTAATGCTAAGCATTTATTTCTTCAATACTGTCTTCTGATTCATTTTCATCCATGCCTTCTCATTGTTAGTCCTTTGTTTCAGGCACCCTTCTGTATTAGCATTGTCATGATGGAAAGTGCAACATAAGTATTCCTGTTAGAATTGATTGCTGCAGAAAATGACAGGTGGGCTGGCAATAAATAAACTGGAAGTCACCTGTCAGCTTTTCAAGTACTAATCAGCATTTGTGGATTACAGTCAGTGAAGCCAGGGATTTTTGCCAAATTCCATTTGATGGGTATACATCAGTGTGTTTGAGCAAAGTCACCAGAGATGAGTCTTGTCAGCTGGCTAGATCTGTTTATTAGTTGAATTATTTAATATTTATAGATACAGTTACTTCACCTGAAGCTTGACTGTGGTGCCTGCCAAGCTTAGACAAGACTATGTCACCCAAATATTTGTTCAGTTTACTCATCTGGGGATTTGCACAGTCAATCAAGCAGCTAATTAAGTTATTTCACTCTATTGTCAGCCATATTCTTATATGGCCTCTTCAGTTCTCCTCCCTGTTATTAAATTCCACCCATGGTACTGAGACTCCAATAAAGCCTTTGGTTAGAGAAGAGGTGAAATTTGCAACTACAAATGGAACATGGTGGCGTCTGCACTCTGCTTCCAAAATTTGTCTCAACTTGGAGATTTTCAGAAGAAGGGGGTGAAGTACAGCCTGTAGCAATGCTGTATGTTTAACACTAGCTTCTGAGGATGAATTTTTGCCCACTATGAAAGCACATCTTTAACATCCCCAATTGCCTTCAATCTTTGGCTGACTTCCTCATCATTATTGTTGATGCTTGTACTCCTTTAGTTGGAAATTTCCTTCAAGTAGTGTGGCTCATGACCCCATGCATTGTAACCATGAACTAGAGCTGAGCAATGGCAGAACTGTCTATTCCCAAAAGCTTGTGCAACATTTTTATTTAATTTCCGACCCAAAAAAAATCATATTCAGCAGGGATGTGCGGTTGTTAGCTTAGCAGTCAGCAAGCATTCTACCTGTGAGCTAGGTATAAGTTGCTTCAGTTTTAAAACACCAGTGTTCACCATGAAAGAATTTGCTTCTTGGAAACCCACTTCTACTTGGAGTAAAAGTGAGTCATCCTCAACCCTGAGGGACTGACGAAGAAGAAGACGAAGAGTCTTGTGATGATGAAAGATAATAATAAACCTTTGGAGACTGGATTACTTCTCTGTCCAGTGACTACAGTCAGATTTCCTCAAACTACTGAAATTATTGGATCATAGGGGTCAATGTAGCCTTGAACATTTGGGCATCGCATTCAATCCTGTCCTGTTCATCGTTCCAAAACCCTTTCACCATGTCATTTAATCGCTCCCGCCTTCCATTGTCACGGGCCTTTTAGCTCTCTCCGGCCCTTTCTTACTCCTCCTCTCAGCATCTAAGAACCAGTGACCTTCCCCCATTTCCGATGAAATGCTATTTCCATCTCTCCCTCTATAGATGCTGCCCATTGACTATCACTGGCATTTTCTATTTTCATTTGAGCACATTCAAGTCGATAGTCAACAGCCACCTCAAACCCAACCACCCAACTCACAACTGTCTCACACACAAAACACTGGAGCAATCAGAGTGAGAATCAGGTTTATTATCACCGGCATGTGACGTGAAATTTGTTAACTTAGCAGCAGCAGTTCAATGCAATACATAATCTAGCAGAGAGAGAAAAAAATAAATTAAATAAAACATAATAAATAAACAAGTAAATTAATTACGTATATTGAAAAAGATTATTAAAAATGTGCAAAAACAGAAATACTGTATATTAAAAAAGTGAGGTAGTGTCCAAAGCTTCGATGTCCATTTAGGAATCGGATGGCAGAGGGGAAGAAGCTGTTCCTGAATCACTGAGTGTGTGCCTTCAGGCTTCTGTATCTCCTACCTTATGGTGACAGTGAGAAAAGGGCATGCCCTGGGTGCCGGAGGTCCTTAGTAATGGGAACTGCCCTTCTGAGTCACCGCTCTCTAAAGATGTCCTGGGTACTTTGTAGGCTAATACCTGAGATGGAACCAACTAAATTTACAACCCTCTGCAGCTTCTTTCGGTCCTGTGCAGTAGCAACCTCCCCCCCCAGATAGTGATGAAGCCTGTCAGAATGCTCTCCACAGTACATCTATAGAAGTTTTTGAGTGTATTTGTTGACATATCAAATCTTTCAAACTCCTAATAAAGTATAGCAGCTGTCTTGCCTTCTTTATAACTGCATTAATATGTTGGGACCAGGTTAGATCCTCAGAGGTCTTGACACCCAGGAACCTGAAGCTGCTCACTCTCTCAATTTCTGATCCCTCTATGAGGATTGGTATGTGTTCCTTCGTCTTACCCTTCCTGAAGTCCACAATCAGCTCTTTCATCTTACTGACGTTGAGTGCCAGGTTGTTGCTGCAGCACCACTCCACTAGTTGGCATATCTCACTCCTGTACTCCCTCTCATCACCACCTGAGATTCTACCAACAATGGTTGTATCATCAGCAAATTTATAGATGGTATTTGAGCTATGCCTAGCCACACAGTCATGTGTATACAGAAAGTAGAGCAGTGGGCTAAGCACACACCCCTGAGGTGCGCCAGTATTGATTGTCAGCGAAGAGGATATGTTATCACCAATCCACACAGACTGTGGTCTTCCGGTTAGGAAGTCGAGGATCCAATTACAGAGGGAGGTACAGAGGCCCAAGTTCTGCAACTTCTCAATCAGGATTGTGGGAATGGTGGTATTAAGTGCTGAGCTATAGTCGATGAACAGCATCCTGACATAGCTGTTTGTGTTGTCTAGGTGGTCTAAAGCCTTGTGGAGAGCCATTGAGATTGCATCTGCCATTGACCTATTGTGACGATAGGCAAATTGCAATGGGTCCGGGTCCTTGCTGAGGCAGGAGTTCAGTCTAGTTATGACCAACCTCTCAAAGTATTTCATCACTGTCGATGTGAGTGCTACTGGGCGATAGTAGTTAAGGCAGCCCACATTATTCTTCTTAGGCACTGGTATAATTGTTACCTTTTTGAAGCTAGTGGCAATATCTATGGAAGTGAATAAACAGTCAATGTTTTGGACTGCTATCCTCCTTCAGGACTGGGAAGGATATGGGAGATACTGGGATAAAAAGCTGGGGGAAGGAGAAGAAGGAATAGCGAGGTGATAGGTGAAGCCAGGTAAAGGGCAGGAGAGGAAAGAATCTGATAGGAGAGGAGAGTGGACCATGGGAGAAAGGGAAGAAGAGGGGAAACAAGGGGGAGGTGGTAGGCAGGTGAGGAGAAGAGGAAAGAGTCTAGAGTAGGGAATAGAAGAAGAGGGAAGAGGAAAGAAAAAAAATTACCAAAAGGTGAAATCAATATTCATGCATCAGATTAGAAGCTACCTAGATGGAATGTGAGGTATTGCCCCTCCACCTGGAGAGTGGCCTCATTGTGGTAAAAGAGGAGGCCGCTGTCTGACATGTTGGATTGCAAATGGGGATATTAATTAAAATGGTTAGCCACTGGGAAATACCACTTTGGGTGGATGGAACAGAGGTGCTCGACAAAGCTGTCCCCAATTCCTGCTGGATCTCACCAAAGTAGAGGAGGCGCACTGGGAGCACTGGAAACGATAGACGGCCCCAACAGTTTTGCAGGTGAAGTGTTCCCTCACCTGGAAAGACTGTTTGGGGCCCTGAATAGAGGTAAGGGAGGAGGTAAATGGGCAGTTGCAGTATTTCTTTCACTTGTAGGTGTATGTGCTAGGAGGGATTAATGGGGTGGGACAGGTGTTCTGTGTGTTTACTATTTCAGTAATATTTATATAATCTTGTATATATATCGTTTGATTAAGCATTCTCATTTATTTAAATAATTCAGTACGGGTTATATGCATAAATACGTGAATTGCCTATGTCATCACCCTACCACATGATACATGTGCACCTCATTTAAAGTAAACACAAAGTTAGACTCACGTTTTGGACTCGTGTCTCCCTTTGAGTTAGTTTACTGTTTTGAAGCTACAAAACATAACAGAATAGACAAGGGAAACATGGAGTTATCCTTGTGGAAAGCAGAGCATGATGGGGAGGGAGGTAAAGATGTGTTTGTTAGTAAGATCCTGATGAACATGATGGATGTTGTCAGAATGATGTGTTGGATGCAGAGACTCATGGGGTAGTAGGTGAGGACAAGTGGAACTTTATCCCTCTTAATGCAGTTGGAGGCTGGGGAGAGCACGGATGTTCGGGAAATGGAGGAGATGCAGGTGAGGGCAACATCAGTGGTGGAGGAAGGGAACCCCCATTCTGTGAAAATGAGGACATAACTGATGTTCTGGAAAGGAAAACCTTTCCCAAGGAACAGACGCGGTGGAGACAAAAGAACTGAGAAGAGGGAATAGCATTTTTAAAGGAGACAGGGTGGGAAGAGATCTGGTCAAGATAGCCTTGAAAATTGATAGGTTTATAAAAGATGTCGATAGACAATTTGTCTGCAGAGATAGACACAGAGAAATCAAGGGCAGGATGGAAGTTGAAGACAAAGTAGATGAAATTGACGAGTTCAGCATGAGCGCATGAAGCAGCAACAACGTAGCGCAGGAACAGTTGGGGAGCTTTACCAGGGAAGGCTTGGAAAATGGACTGCTCTAAGCAGCCAGCGAAAAGACAGTTATAGTTGGGGCCCGTGCGGGTGTTCGTGGCTACCCCTTGGGTTTGGAAAAGGTCGGAGGAGCTAAAGATAAATTATGGAGGGAGAGGATCAGTTCTGTCAAATGGAGGAAGGTGATGGTGGAGGGGGACTGGATGGGTCTTTTGTTGAGAAAAAAGCAGAGAGCTTTAAGGTCTGACATGTATAGAGATTGGACATCGATGGTTAAAATGAGGTGTTCTGAGAAATGGAGGGGGGTGGTGGTGGAGGGGCACTGCTGTAGTCTTTTGTTGAGAAAGCGGTGGAGAGCTTTAAGGCCTTCTTGATGGGCGATAGAGTGTATAGGAACTGGCCCCTACCTGAAGTCAGTTCTGCAGCTAACAAATCTTGATGTGTAATCCTTCCCACTTTCCTGCTGTATCACTATTCTTAAATAGTTTTCCTTTTCAAGTATTTATCTAAATTCCTCTTAGGTGTTGTGAATACCTGAGTTTTGACAACCAGTTGTGCTTAATATACTTCTTACTCTGATCACTCTTTAAAATCAAAAGATACAAGGTTAGGGGTAACACGATGGGGAACTTCTTTACTCAGAGAGTGGTGGCTGTGTGGAATGAGCTTCCAGCAGAAATGGTTGAGGCAGATTCGATGTTGTTGTTTAAAGTTAAATTGGACAGCTATATGGACAGGAAAGGAATGGAGGGTTATGGGCTGAGTGCAGGTCGGTGGGACTAGGTGAGAGTAAGAGTTCGGCATGGACTAGAAGGGCCGAGATGGCCTGTTTCAGTGCTGTAATTGTTATATGGTTATATGGTTATCATTTCCAGGATTATACAACCATTCTTCAGTGATTCTCTCTTTAACCCAAGAAAGTAATTGTAAATTATATGTTATATTAAAACTTGGTTAAGTATTATTTTGGAAAATTAGAACACTTCCATTGGAATGACTTTGAACTTTCCTCCTTTAATAAATATATTGCATGCTTTTAAAACTCCTATTCCATGTGTGGTGGGTGGAGATACATCTCTACCAAAGGAGGGATAAGGTGCTCCTTCTCTCTGCTAGACTGCAGGTCACCCTTGGGCAAGGTATAGCACCTCCTTAGCCTCCTGATCAGGGTCACATGAAGCCGGGGGAGCAGGTGGTGGATGGTTGTATGAACAGCTGGTGCATATCACAAGTCCTGGTTATGCAACCACTGACACCACGGAGACAATCTCTGAAGAGTGTTGTTAATGGTTGGGTCACCCATCTTGTAAAGACACTGCCCAGAAGAAGGCAATGGCAAACCACTTCTGTAGAAAAATTTGCCAAGGACTATCATGGTCATGAAAAGACCATGATCGCCTACATCATAAGACATAGCACATAACGAATGATTGATTCCTTGGACCACTCTAGTAAATACACTCAGTGGGCCTCTTTATTAGAGACAGGAGAGAAACCAGGTGTGGTCTCTTGCTGCTGTACCATTCATTTCAAGGTCCGACATGTTGTTTGTTCAGAGGTGCTCTTCTGCACGTTACGGTTGTAACACATGGTTACTTAAGTTACTGTTGCCTTCCTGTCAGCCATTCTCCTTTGTCCTGTCTCATTAACAAGGTGTTTTTGCCCACAGAACTGCTGTTCACTGGATGTTTCTTGTTTATTGCACCATTTTCTGTAAGCTCCATTTTCTATTGTGCATGAAAACCCCAGGAAATCAGCAATTTCTAAGATACTCAAATCACCCCATCTGGCACCAACAATCCTTCCACAATCAAAGTCATTTACATCGCATTTCTTCCCCATTCTGATGTTTGGTCTGAACAACAACTGAACGAACCTCTTGACCATGTCTGCATGCCTTTATGCATTGAGTTGCTGCCATGTGGTATTTGATTGGATATTTGCTTTAATGAGCAAGTGCACAGGTACACCTAATAAAGTGGCTACTGAGTATAAATGCTGAATGATTTCAATAGAATCCCCATCCAGGTAATACCCCTTGCTTTTCCTTCCAAATTATTTTCACTTGCTTGCCCATCCAACTCCCTTTTTCCACTATGTGAGTTCCAGGCCAGATTGAAAGTCCAACTTATCGCCAGATGCAAAACTAGATGCATGCGCATTTGAAAGAAAAACTTACTTACAGCAGCATCACAGGTACATAGGATTATATAAGCAGAAAACAAATAAAATGTTTTTCAGGGAAGAACACAATCAGAACATAAAAGAACAGAAAATCCATTTTAATTCAGAGTGATCAAAGTAGTCATAATATTGCTGAACTGTAATGCTTAGAGTTTTGCCAGGTGGTTCATGAACTGAATGGTTGAAGGGAAGTAGCTATTCTTGGACCTGGCACTGTGAGACTTCAGGCTTCTGTACCTTCTGTCCAATGGTAGCTGCGAGAAGATGCCTCAATTAGTTTGGTAGATCATATCTATCCTCTGTGTCCCTCTAGATCAGGGATTCCCAACCTTTTTTGTGTCATGGTCCAATACCATTACGCAAGGAATCCATGGACCCCAGGTTGGGAACCTCTACTCTAGATTCTTTTGTCCAGAATTTTTAATTTATCTTCCCCCAATCTTGAACTATCTATCAAAAGTTGATAGCTAATAATCCATTATCCACAAATCAATTTAATATTCCCCTGCAGGTGGGGGGGAAACCTGACAGGAGTTTATAAAATTATGAGAGGCATAGACAGAAATAGCCAGCCAGTGGTGTAGTGGCATCTGCACCGGACTACGAGCTGAATGATCCTGAGTTCAAATCCGGCTGACTCCTTGCACGCTTTCCATCTGTGCTAGGTTGAGCATTGAGTTAGCAACCTGGCCTCATGAAAAACAAACAAATGCTACGGAAATGGCCAAAATGCCATCCGATGTTCCACAAGGCATGAAAAAGGACAGAATAGGCCTAAGAAATAGGTATTCAGTCCTTTTACTGGTATCTTATTTCTAATACAAACTGGGAGGAGAAATTTCAAAAGAGATGTGCAGGGCAGTTGGTTTTTTATCATAGAGACTGGTGGGTGACTAGCATGCACTGCCAGGGTGGTCGTGGAGACAGATGGAATAGAGGGGCTAAAGCATCTCTTAGATACATGAATATTCAGCGTATGGAAGGATATACAGTATGCATAGGCAGAAAGGTTGATATGTCGTTAGCTCAGTTAGTTCAGCACAACATTGTGGAATGGAGGTCTTGTTCTTGTGCTGCACCGTTCTATGTTCTATTAGAGGGGTACAACTTTCCCATTATTTATGTGGTCTAAAGTACTCACCGTTTGATTGCAGAAAGTTTTCTCTTGTCAGGCTATTGAAACTGCAGCTGTGAATTTTCTCCAGTGGTCGTTCCACTTCCTTACATTTTTCTCTGTGCTCAATATATAGTGGCCCTATTATTTATTGGCCAGCAGTGGTTACCATGGGCACGATGGGGCTCTTTAGAGCCAGTTAGAAGTCAGCCACATTGTCAAATGTACTTAGATAGGAGAAATGCAGCATTGCCGAATAATGAATTAGCAGACAAAATGGGAAGCCAACATCTTTATAAAGACTGCTCTCAATACTGTTCAAGCTTCCTACATTCAGATGTTTAAGTGCAAATCCACACTCTTATTTGAACCAATGATCTTGAGATTGCAACTCAAGTAGCATTAGCTGTGCTCTTCCATACCCTTGTGTGTACTTGCATAAATTCAGGCTCGGTTTTGCAGTTAATTCTCTAGTGACTCTTTCACATTTCCATCTCAAATATGTTTGCACATTAAGAGTTATATATATTTGGTGAATTTTCAAACTGAGGGTTTGACTTCTTCTTAGACACTCTGCAAGGATTGAGGATGGCTTGTAATCACTCCCAGACTGTGGATTCCTTGGTGGCTGTTGAGGCCAGAAGAAGACCAACATGCTCTGTCCAGATATTTGTATTCGATGAGTTTCAATGAGATCTCCCCTCAGGTAGAAGAGGGCATTAGGAGGCTACAAAAGGAATATTGAGAGGTTAGTTGAGTGGGAAAAGGTCTGGTAAATGTACTAAAGTGCCAAGTTATTCACTTCGATGGGAAAAGTCAACATGAAACATGTTAATTAAATGGTGAGAGATTACAGAGCCCTGAGACACAGAGGAAACTGGGTGTTCTAGTGCATGACTCACAAAGGCTGGTGTGCAAGCACAAAAAGTAATTAGAAAGTTGGTGGTGTACTCCTGGTCCTAACTCAAACATCTGTATGTTCTCGTTTGGTTCGAGGTCAGTTGATGTGCTCTGAAAGCATTTTAGAATAGGATTTCATTTGTACAGGAAAATGTCAGTGTGTGAGGATTACTGGAGAAAAAGTTCAGAGTTTCATGTGTATAAGTCGTGCATTTTCCCATCACATCCATACTCGAACATAACTGCTTAACTTTTGAAAAAGACTTTGAGTGGAAACACAAGCAAAATGTTGGAAGAACTCAGCAGGTCAGGCAGCATCAATGGAGGGGAATAAACAGGCCGAGACCCGTCATCAGGACTGGAAAAGAAGGGAGAAAAAGCCTTTTTGGGGGGGGGGGGGAAGCCTTTATTCACAGTCTGAAGATAAAGTGCATCCTACCACAAGTTCATTGTCATTCAGAAGAGGAGGAAAAAGTATTATTTTGAAGTTTCTGGTGCTTTTGGAATAATTGACCTCGTAAGTGCTTTCAGAACATATTTAAAAAATTTTCTTACCTCTGTGTAAAGAATGCCATGTCAACTTTGTTGGAAAGGTGACAAACAACGTATCTGTCACACCTTGCCGCTTGAATATTGAAAGGCTTGGATAGAATGGACGTGGAGGAGTCACAGCACAGGACATGCCCTCTTCACATCACCTTCCATTAAGTGCACGCAAACCATTTGCCACACTCCTCTTGGTAGCCACTGATTCTTGTAACACACCTCTGAACAGGAATTCTTAACTAATATCAACCTTACATGAACTTGCAGAAGACATTTGAGATGAGATCCGTCCTTTAAATCAAAGATTTAAAAAAAATACTGCAGATGCTTGTAATCTGAAATAAAAGCAGAAACTGTTGGAAGCTTTGAGTGGAACAGGTAGCATCTGCAGAAAGAGTGAGTTAACAATTTAGGTCAAAGTTCCTTCTACAGAACTAGAGAAGACAAAAAAGTAGTTTAATTTAAATTGCAGGAAAGATGTGGGAAGCATGGACTGGACAAAGGGAATATTGCTGAGAAGGTGAGATTAAGTTTACCATGGGGATAAGCTACAGACGATGTCATTGGGTTGATACAGTGCAACTTCAATCCTTATAGAAATCCCAGCCTCATCACCACAGAGATTTTTTGCTCTATCCATCCTTGTCCCACCCTTCCCACAACTTAAAGCTGATTTGTTTTCTCTCTTTTGTAGGGACTTCAACCTGAAATGTCACCTCTACTCTCTTTCCACAGATGCTGACTGACCTGCTTGTTTCTTCCAGCATTTTCTTTTGTTTTCAACTCCATCTTTTTGGGTTTGCTAACACTAAATCTCACTGCTACTTTTAATGATTTTTACTATCAATTGTCTCGCATCAACTGCTTTGGCTGGAAGGCTGTTTACAGTGATCTGTGGGAGCAATTTAAAGAGTGAGTCTTATGGCAATTAATTTAAAAACCTCCACCATCCATGCTGAGAAAAGCTGCCAGGGAGGCAACTTGCTTCTTTATAAAAGAAGATTTGTCTCATGAAAACAAAATGGCTGAATTGGACGTCGGAGCCGCAGGATTGACCATAGAGTGTCCTACCCTCACAAAGTTCGCATTGCCCCATTCTCTGACTAGTGCCTGTGTATGTCTGGCTAAATGACTTCAGATCATATTGAACGTCTAGGAAATTCATGCAACTAGATTGAAAACTAAAACGTTGAACCACAAGTTAAATTAATGCAAGTGTGAATGAGAAAAGTATCTAATTAAAATAATTTGAAAAATGGTTTTAAAATTGGTCTTGACACCAACATTTACCAAGCTGTCATCAGTTCTACTGCAAGCCACACATTCAGATCAAGCGTTTAGAAACAAGCAGTGTGTTTTCCTTTAAGCTGAGAACTAATATTGACAAGCTGCTAATAGGCATATACACAGGACTGAAAATGCTTACCCTACTTGGCTGATTACCATTGCTCTGCTGTGGAACGGTATATTCTGTGGAACTCCCAGCATGCAGCTTGGTAAAGGGGAAAAAAAAGCCATTAATTTCTCCTTATTGTAATCTAGATCAGAGTTGAGACATACACAGTTCCTTTCAGAGTAGAATAACTGCTATTAGCAGCATTGGCAAGATTATTCCTCTGAAGCTGCATGCTTAATTACATAGAATACTGCATAAATTGTCAAGTGCAAAGAATAATTTTGATAAATTAAAATACTAATTAAATAGGCCTTTGCAGAATTTTGAGAACATTATAGGGTTCAGCTCTTCCAGCTTATTTGCATATCCTTCATCTGGGGAGTTTTATTTTTTTTTAAAAGGCCCTTTTTTTGTTCATGGGCATCATTCATGAAAGATTTGCAGACAATAATTTGGTTGAAGCTCTAGTAACGTGCTGTTTCTACTTACTAGCCTTCATCTCCCCCTATTCCTTGCTTCTCTAATTGTCTTGTTTTGAAAGGACTGTGTGATTAATTAGCAGACCAGGTCTAATATGTATCAGACAATCACCTCCATTTTAATTACATGCAGCAAAATGCATTAAGTTTAGAAACTCTCCGTCTCATTTATGGTGTGTTAGCATAATTCTAGGCATTAAAAGAAGCAATATTTAATTTAAATCTCTCCTGTCCTGAGTGCATATTGGTGTTGCCTATTTTAAAAACACTGGTATGTTCAGAACTTAGTGCGGAGTTGGGTTGTGAAATTTAAAAGGGGAAACTTCTTTAAAATTCTAATACCCTACAGAGGATTGAAACTGCCCTGTTCAATTTGATAGAGGTGTGCAAGACCATGACAGGTTTAGACAGGGTAATTAGAGAGGAGCTGTTTCTAACCAGTGAGTATTTCAATGACCAGACAGGCAGATGTTCAAAGAGAGAAAAAAATAGACAGAGGCATTGTGAGGGTTTTTTCGTATATAGAGCATGGTGAAGACTCGGAACTCACCGCCTGTGAAGGAGGTGGAAACAGAGACACTGGGGTGCTCATAAGAGAACTGGATGGAGATTTTGAGGGAAAACGATTTGCAGAACTACAGGGAAAGAGCAGGGAAATGGGAATGAAGAGAGCTAAAATAGACTCTCCCTGTTGTCTTGGTTTGATATGTTTCTCAAACATTTATGTACTTGTATTAAACATCCTTGCTTTTGTTCAGTCATTAAGTCGAGCCTGACTCTTCGTGGGCTACAGGGTTCTCATGACAAGACATGGAGGGAGATTGCCAGGCCTTTCTTCCGCACGGGTACTGCTGCTGCCCAGTTTGGGACCCGGCTGGGTTTGAACTCAGGACCATCTGCCTTAAAGTCCAGTGCTGATGCCACTACACCACCAGCCAGCCCTAAAGATCCTTACCCAGGACATTAGCAACTGTTACAATGGCATAAGAATTCCGATATCCTACTGTTCTACAGTTTCCATTGATAGATCACACAATAGTTTTGAATGAAGAAGACCCTTTAATCTCCTTTGGTTTTTATCCTTACAGCATATCATTCATTCAGTCTTCATGCGGAGAATTTAACATTGGTCCACTCCATTCATTAATCATTGCGTTCCTCTGCATTTGACGTGGCTTTGTTTCATAAACCTAAAAAGAGTATAGCAGACAAAGAAGAATTCTCACTCCATGTCTCTCCTTCCATTACCTATCAGTATACCCGGCCAGCTGGAGAGCTAACCCCTCAGTGGTGTGAATTGCATTATCACCAGTGACTGTGGGTAAGGTGCTGGTTCAGAGATTAATCTCAACTAGCCATCTATGGACATGAGTTCAAAGCTCATTATGATGGCTGTGTCTACAATTCAAAGTACAAAGTAAATTTTATTGTTAACGTACATATACGTCACCAAATACAAGCTTTAGATTTATTTTCTTGTGGGCATACTCAAAAAAACTATAGAATAATAACCACAACAGAATCTTTCTTTCTTTTTCGATATTTTATTGATATTATATAAATTACATGAATACAAATACAAAATTCATAAGGATACAAGTAAATAATATGAATTACATTACATTTAAATCATAGTAATATGATCACAGTATCCCACATTCCAAATCAATCATGTATCAAAAAAGAATGAATTAAGAAATGAAATAGCATAAAGTAATTGTATGAACATGTGAATTCATTGATTGTGGGAACATTTTAATGATGTTGCAAGTGAACTTGAATGAAGTTATCCCCTATGGTTCACGAGCCTGATGGTTGAGGGGTAATAACTGTGATGGTGTGAGTCCTGAGGCTCCTGAACCTTCTCCCTGATGGCATCAGGATGGTGGGCATATCTGATGAGGGATGCTGCTTTCCTGCAAAAGCGTTTCATATAGATGTATTCGATGGTTGAGAGAGCATTACCCATGACAGACTGGGATTTAGAATTTAGCTAGTCATTAGTAAGATGACCATAATATTGGTAGTTGTCATCATGTGAGCACCATGAGGGTCATGTTTTTTGACTTCTCCAGTGTGTTCAACACCAACTGCCCTGCTCTGCTGGGGGAGAAGCTGACAGCAATACAGGTGGATGCTTCCCTGGTATCATGGATTCTTGATACCTGACTGGCAGACCACAGTACGTGTGCTTGCAACACTGTGTGTCCAGCAGAGTGATCAGCAGCACTGGGGCTCCACAGGGGACTGTCTTGTCTCCCTTTCTCTTCACCATTTACACCTCGGACTTCAACTACTGCACAGAGTCTTGTCATCTTCAGAAGTTTTCTGATGACTCTGCCATACTTGGATGCATCAGCAAGGGAGATGAGGCTGAGTACCGGGCTACGGTAGGAAACTTTGTCACATGGTGTGAGCAGAATTATCTGCAGCTTAATGTGAAAAAGACTAAGGAGCTGGTGGTAGACCTGAGGAGAGCTAAGGTACCGGTGACCCCTGTTTCCATCCAGGGGGCCAGTGTGGACATGGTGGAGGATTACAAATACCTGGGGATACAAATTGACAATAAACTGGACTGATCAAAGAACACTGAGGCTGTCTACAAGAAGGGTCAGAGCCGTCTCTATTTCCTGAGGAGACTGAGGTCCTTTAACATCTGCCAGACGATGCTGAGGATGTTCTATGAGTCTGTGATGGCCAGTGCTATCATGTTTGTTGTTGTGTGCTGGGGCAGCAGGCTGAGGGTAGCAGATACCAACAGAATCAACAAACTCATTCGTAAGGCCAGTGATGTTGTGGGGATGGAACTGGACTCTCTCACTGTGGTGTCTGAAAAGAGGATGCTGTCTAAGTTGCATGCCATCTTGGTCAATGTCTCCCATCCACTATATAATGTACTGGGTGGGCACAGGAGTACATTCAGCCAGAGACTCATTCCACTGAGATGCAGCACAGAGCGTCATAGGAAGTCATTCCTGCCTGTGGCCATCAAACTTTACAACTCCTCCCTTGGAGGGTCAGACACCCTGAGCCAATAGGCTGGTCCTGGATTTATTTCATAATTTACTGGCATAATGTACATATAACTATTTAACTATTTATGGTTCTATTACTATTTATTATTTATGGTGCAACTGTAACAAAAACCAATTTCCCCTGGGATCAATAAAGTATGACTATGACTATGTCTGATGATGACAGGAACCCTGGGCAGGAGAGTTTTAAAGTGGAAAAGCTGTTGCACTGGGGCATTTCCACTCTCTCAATCTCAGAAGTCCAGGTCCAGTGGTGTGAACAAGCGTCACAAACTGGGGTCTTTCTTGGTTACAGTGGATGATCATGATGTCTTCTATGCCTTCTCATGCTCTTTGGTCTCAATGGAGCTTTGCAGTACCATCTTTCTGCCCTTTGAATCTCACTGTAGATCTTATTCGTCCAGTCTGCTGGAGCTGAATTCATGTGTTAGGACAGCCATGTCCCTATCTCACAGGGGTATGAGGCCGGAGGTTGCTTCATCTAGTTTAGCCCACCTGTCAGAGTGGTGTATCAGGGAATGACTGCTGTTGCGTGCAAAGAGCAACTTGGAGCCACTGATGACAGCTGAGTGTCCAATAAGGACCAAAAATGAGTGAGCTGCCCAGGAATGGACACGACAAGCCCCTTCACTCTCGGACACCTCATACACCCCAACCATACCATTACATTACTGGATTGCTCTTAACAAATCTGCAGCCCTTCCTAGCCTGGCCAAAACGTGACTCAAGACCCACGTGTTTGACTGTGAAATGGTGCAGCAAGTCCAACTCACGGCAATTAGAGTTGAGCAATAAGTGAGCAATGCCTAAATCCTAAAAGAAAGAAGTTTGTTCCATTCTGTATCTGGTAGATGAAAAAAAAATGTCAGTGTTCACACCGATAGCAAAGTCATGCAGGTGTGTGGAGACACGAGTCTGCAGATACTGGAATCTGGAACAGCAAATGATTTATGTTTTTATTTATCGAGCTACACCGTGGAATGGGTCCTTCCAGCCCTTTGAGCCGCACCCCTGAGCAACCCCCGGTATAACCTTAACCTAATCGCGGGACAATTTACAATGACCAATTAGCCTAACAATTTTTGAATTGTGGGAGGAAACCGGAGCACCCGGAGGAAACTCATGCGGTCACGGGGAGAACAAACAAATTCCTTTCAGACAGCGGCCGGGTTGCTAGTACTGCACTGTGCTAATCACTACGCCACCATGGCACCCCCATCTGCTGGTGGAACAGGTCAGGCAGCATCTCTGCAGGGAAATGGATAGTCAATGTTTCCAAAGTTCAAAGTATGTGTATGTTACCATGTACTACCTTGTGATTCATTTTCTAGAAAAATAGAAATACGATACAATTTTACAAAAATAACGCACACAAAGACTGACAAATAATCAATGTGCAAAAGAATACAATTTGCAAATGTAAATACAATAATACTGAGAACATGGGTTGTAAAGAATCCTTGTAGGTCAAGTTCCTTTTTGTTGGGCACGTGGCCAAGTGGTTAAGGCGTTCGTCTAGTTATTTCAAGGTCGCTAGTTCAAGCCTCAGCTGTAGTGGCGTGTTTGTGCCCTTGAGCAAGGCACTTAACCACACATTGCTCTAGTCTGTGCGAGGAGTGGCGCCCCACATAGACTTCCAATCTGTGCCTTGTAAGGCATGAAAATGCCCAACACAGACCTCTCATGGTCTGAGTCGACGTTCCCCACCCCCCTTCTCCTGGACAAAAATCAGAGCGCAGAGAGCCAGTATGACAAGGTGAGGAGAAGGGGTGGAACAAGTGCTGGCAGGTGAAAGGCAGATCCAGGTTAGGAGGGGTAGTAGTAGATGAAGGAGGGAACAGTGGACATAGTGGCTGGAAGGTGATAGAGGGGACAAAAAAAGGACTGCAGGTGATGGAATCTGACAGGAGAAGAAAGTACAGCAGAGAACCAAATAAAGGAGGTGTGGTGAAGAGATGGGACCAGTAGAGGGAAGGGAAACAGAAGGATTGTGCAGGTGATGGGCAGACGGATTGGGTGGAAATAGGGAAATAAGCAGTAATGTGGGACTGGGGTGGGCGTAGGAGGAACTGGCTGCTGCTCTGATGTGGGAACTGCTGTCTTTGGACCCCACTGCTAGTTCCAGCAGACTGCTGGATGCAGGCATCCACTGAGAGGCCAGGGCCCAATTCACGAACAAGACCCAGGCTGTACAGGGCCTGCATAAGAGGATGGCTGCACCCCCGGATGGCTTCAGCAGCCAGCAAGTCCCCAGGATCACCAGCTGTCACTGAAATTAAAGATTAAAAACATTCAGGAGGCGTTAAAGAAGAAATAAAAATCCTTAAGATCAGTAACTTAAAAATATGCAAAGTTAAAAGGCATTGCTAATTGAAATAAATTAATTAGTCTCTGAGAACTACTCGTCCACAGTTATTTTTCTCATTGATTAAAAATGAAGTATCTTATTTAGAACAAATATAAAATAGGAGATCACAGGAAGGGGCCCTTCGGCCCACAAAGCCTGTGCTGACAACTTGTGCCAGGCCTAAACTGGCTCAGGTTGTGGGCAGATTTCCAGGCCGAATGTTCCTGTAATGCATCCTTGAGAATCTACCAGTGCAGTGCAGAGCCAAAGTACCCACGGAAGTCTGCAGCTGCTTTCATCTATAAGACATCACCCGAGGAGAGGGCCCAGTCCTGGCATAGGTGCAGATGGAAGATGTGCCCCATTACCTTTTAAAAATAAATAAAAAAGCAGATTCTGGACATCTAAAACAAAAACAGCAGATGCTGGGAGCACTTAGCATGTCCGGCAACGTCAAAGAGAAGATAAACAGGGTTAAAGTTTTAGGGCAAAGACTCTTTGTCAGATCTAACCCCTCTGATAAAGATCTCCAATGTAGGAAGTTAACTCTGTTTCCCTTCCTAATAATACTCCCTGACCTGCTGAATGCTTCTAGCATTTTCTGTTGTCTCATCACTTCTTGCTTCCTTGCTAGCTTGAAGTGGGTTACTGCTGGAGACTCTGAATCAATTGTGGCTTTGACAATGCATATACAGTATTCTTCTTCCATTTTCTCCGTGGTGTCCTTCTCATTGTATCACTTCATTTCATCCACAGACTTCCTCTTCCGCTCCTCCCAAATACTGCCTGCTCAATATCTCTTTTCCCTCATGTACTTCAACTTTCCTCTCAGTGTGCCCATAAAATTCCCGTCTTCTCTCTTGTGAAATATACAAATAGTTGAGGCAAATTGCCTCAGTCTCTGTCTTTGCTCCTTTAAAATAAATTGCCATGATAAAGGTAAACAAAAAGACCTAACTCAGAGCTTTTGCTTTTAGCCGTTACTGACTTTTACTTCAAAACAGCGCGTAATGAATTGATTGTGGGAACAGTACGCAAGACTAGCTTTAGTACATGTTGACAATGTTAAACCAATTCCAATTGATTATACGACTATAATGATGAAAACTTAAAAGTATGTTAATGTACCAGTAGGAACGATATTCTGTGGTTTGAGAAATCTGGGATTTGGCACCACAAACACTCCAGAGGATGTTGGATTATTGTTTTATTGTATTCAACTAAGCTCCAAGCTATACAAAATTATGAGGGGTATAGGTAGGTGCACAGTCTTTTCCTCAGGTCTGGGGAATCAAGAACTACAGGGTCTAGGGTGAGAAGGGATAGACACCATAGGAACGTGAGGGGAACCTATTTCGCCCAGAGGGTGGCCCATATAAGAAGTGAGCTGCTAGAGGAAGTGGTTGAGGCACATATATTAACAACTTTTAAAAGGCACTTAGACAGATTTATGGATAAGAAAGGTATAGAGGGATATTTGCAGGCAAATATGGCTAGCTTAGATGGGAATCTTGGCTGGCACGGACCAGTGTGGTCGAAGTCCCTGTTTCTGTGTTGCATGATTCCGTGACTCTCACATTTACTATTTTACTATTACTATTTACTATTTTATAGTAAATACACAACCTGTTAGTGTATTAGTGGGCCAAAGTTTTGGCTGCTGAAATTCATGTGAGCATAGGGTGTGTTGAGACTTCATTTCTTTGTGTGCTGTTCTCACACTGAATTACACAAAATGAAGTTCAGCCCAACTGATCCCTGCTGCTGTGAATTCTCCTCTTCATCTGTCCGCAGTCAGCTCTGCATTAACCTTCTTTTCCATGCTGCCTCACAATTGTCTAACTTTCCCAACTCAGGCAGGTACATTTCTGCCAGCAAAAAAGCCCTTGCAGGAATCCATCAAGTTTCTATGTGCATGAACTTTGAAAACCAGTGGATTTCCAAAAGCAAGACTTAATAGAATTTCCAAAAGAGAATCACCCGCAGCCCCTTTTCAGGACCCAGGTGTACCAAATCATATCTTGCTCTTAAAAATTAGGCTCAGCACATTGTCTCCTCACTGAAAGTAAGCCCTGTCTGAGGGGCAGGCGGGTTGACATGCCCAAAGACTCTGAGGCTGCTAGCATCTTTCTTGCCAGTGTGTTGCTTCACAGTTTTGGTTTGCAGTTCTCTGCACATTTGGCCCCATTTTAAGCTGTTCCACTTTTGTTTCTTTTCAGTGGCCAACAAAGAAAAACTGGAAAAGAAAACAGGATTGAAAATCTTACAAACAGGCGTGGGTGAGGTAAGCTGCAGTAGCCAGGTATTCTCGTTCTCTACCTGAATTACTACCTATTTATGATACTGTTGGACATCTACAAGAACAAGTTATTTCCTGGTTTTAAATAATGACACAAGAGAATTTGTACATAGATTTCGGGGAAAAAAAATCTGGAAGGAAGCAATTGATCGGTAGATGAGTAGCACCAGACACGTGTTGTTGTTGTATCTCCATATTGCACCTTGCCTATAAATAACGGTGGGATCAACATCTGTGAAGCAGATTGGCCAAGTGTCACTATATTGCAGGTTCAGCGCTAAGGTGAAATTCAATGTATGTGTGATTCATCACCCACTTATATACTCAAGTAATGCTGATGAAGTTTGATTTTACCTTTGCAAACTGGACAGTCCAACCACCAAAATGGCAAACAAAGCTACTGATCAATACAGCACACAAGGAGGTCATTTGTTCAAACTGAATGTCCCACAATTTGCTTTCCATGCCAGCCTCCTCCTGTCCTACCCATCTTCAGAACCAGGTTTATTATCACTGACATATGCTATTTTAAATTAATATATTTATTTATTGACATCCAGCCCTTCTGTCCCTTTAACCTGTGCTATCCAGCAATCCCCCCCCCCCCCCCCGCTGCTGATTTAATCCTAGCCTACAACAACCAATTAACCTACCAACCGCTACATCTTTGGATTCTGGGAGGAAACTGGAGCACCCGGAAGAAACCCACGCGGTAACGGGGAGAACGTACAAACTCCTTACAGGCAGCGGTGGGAATTGAATCTGGGTTGCTGGCACTGTAAAACGTTGTGTTAACAACCTACACTACCACACTACAGCACAGTGCGATACATAAAAATACTATAAATTGCAATCAGAAACAAATATCAAAATTTAACTCAATAAGTAGTGCAAAAAGAGAGCAAAAATAGTGAGGTTGTATTCCCCATTACTTAGTCTGTTGTACAACTTAATTAAATGGGAAACTACTATTATAAACAGAGTTCTCTGGGGCATTCCATCCCCTTTAGCATACAAATATGCAGTAATAGCTACCTGTGAGCCAAAAAGAAAACTAAGCTGATAAACCACAAGTCTAAAAGCCATTCACTTGATTGATAGTAAGTGGTCTTCTTGGTGCTGTTTAATCAACATTGTTAGGTGGACAAATGCAATAATTTTCTTGTATGATTTTAACATAGCCCAGTAGCAGTTATTGATCTGGTGATTGATTGCCCAGCACTAACAGGTTGGGAGTCCTTCTGGGAATCCTCAGATTGCATACGTTGTTGCTGATGCGATGTCCTGGAGATTGTTTTCGGCTATGTATTACATCCCCTTCAAAGTCCGTCATGGGCGTGTCAGTACGCTGAACAAGAGCGTACCAGACCGCGACCCAAACACGGAACAGATGACACAGTGGTGCAGCAAGTAGAGCTACTGCCTCGCACCAGCAGTAATCCAGGTTCAGTCCTGACCTCCGGTGCTGCCCGTGTGGAGTTTGCTCAGTCTCCCCGTGACTGGCTGAGATCCCTCCAGGTGCTCTGCTTTCCTCCCACAACCCAAAGATGTGCATTGGTAAGTTAATTGGCCACTATAAATTGGTGAGTGGAAAGTTATTGGAGAATGTGAGAAAGATAAAATGTGATTAAGGCATGACTGGTGTAAATTCGTGTTCGTTGGTCACAGTAGGCTCAGTGGGTCAGAGGGTCTGTTTCTGTATTGTATGTCTCTCTGAGAACAGAAACATTTCATTTTATTTGGTATTGGTTTATTAGTGTCACAGTAAAAAGATTCTCTTGCATACTGTTTATACAGATCAAATCTTTACATAGTTCATGAGGTAAAAAGAATAAAATAGCAAAATAATTGTAAAAGTTCCTGAAAAGTGCAGTGCAGGTAAGTGATAAAGTGTAAGATTGCAAGGAGGGGAAGTTGTAGATTTGTACAAGAGGTCCATTCAAGATTCTGATAACCGTATGGTTAAAGCTGTCCTTGAGCCTGATGGTACTTGCTTATATCTTCTGCCCCATGGGAGAGGAGAGAAGGGAGAACGTCCAGGGTGGGCGAAGTCTTGGCTTATGCCGGCTGCTATAATGAGGCAGCAAAACATATGAGAAGTATAATCAGAGTCCATTGAATGGAGGCTGTTTCCCGTGATGTGCTGAGCTGTGTCCACGACTCTCTGCAGTTTCTGGCAGTTTAGTCTTGAACCCTGAAACAGCTTTTCATTCTCATTGATTCCACCAATTGTTGGTGCACATAGACATTCTTTATGCAACAGCACTCAGGCAAATGGCCCGATGAGTCACAGAGACTCAGTTGTCACCTTATAAGGTGCACCTGTACACCTGCTTTTTAATACAAATATATAATCAACCTATCATGCGGCAGCAGCTCAGTGCATAAATGCATGCAGATGCGGTCAAGAGATTCAGCTGTTATTCAGACTGAGGAAAAAATGTGATCAAAGTGACTTAGACTGTGGAATGATTGTTGGTGCCAGATGGAGTGGTTTGAGTATCTCAGAAACTGCTGATAGCCTAGGCTTTTCATGCTCAACAGTCTCTAGAATTTATAGAGAGTGGTGCGAAAAGCAAAAAACGTCTGGTGAGCAGCACTGGATGAAAATGTGTTGTTCATGGGAGAGGTCAGTAAGAGTATTTTTTTCCCCCAAGTATGTTAAAAATAAAAGAGAAATGAGAGTCGATATGGCACTGCTAGAAAATGAGGCAGGAGAAATAATAATGGGGGACAAGGAGATGGCTGCTGAATTAAATGAGTATTTTACATCAGTCTTCACTGTGGATGAGACTAGCAGTATGCCTGATGTTGTAGTGTGTGAAGGAAGAGAAGTGGGTGCAGTTACTGTTACAAGAGAGAAGATACTCAAAAAGCTGAAAGACCCAAAGGTACATAAGTCACCCAGACCAGAGGAACTGCGTCATAGGGTTCTGAAAGAGATAGTGTTAGAGATTGTAGTGGCATTAGAAATGATCTTTCAAAAATCATTGGACACTGGTATGGTGCCAGAGGACTGGAAAATTGCAAACGTTACTCCACTCTTTAAGAAAGGAGGAAGGCAGCAGAAAGGAATTATAGACCAGTTAGCCTGACCTCAGCGGTTGGGAAGATGTTGGAGTCAGTTGTTAAGGATGAGGTGATGGAGTGCTTGGCGGCACAGGACAAGATAGTACAAAGTCAGCATGGTTTCCTTCAAGGAAAATCCTGCCTGATGAACCTGTTGGAGTTCTTTGAAGAGATTACAAGTGGGATAGATAAAGGGGATGCAGTGGATGTTGTATATTTGGACTTTCAGAAGGCCTTTGACAAGGTGCCACACATGAGGCTGCTTACCAAGTTAAGAACCCATGATATTGCAGGAAAGTTACTAACATGGTTAGAGCTTGCCTGACTGGAAGGAGGCAGCGAGTCGGAATAAAAGGACCCTTTTCTGGTTGGCTGCCAGTGACTAGTGGTGTTCCACAGCAGTCAGTGTTGGGACCACTTCTTTTTATGCTGTATATAAATGATAGAGATAATGGAATGGATGGCTTTGTTGCCAAATTTGCAAATGATACGAAGATTGGTGGAGGGGCAGGTTGTTACAAGAGCATAGGAAGTGAACTCGAGTGCAGGACACAGGCATGAAGATTGAGTTTGGGTGCTTACATG
Organism: Mobula birostris; assembly: GCF_030028105.1. NCBI lineage: Eukaryota > Metazoa > Chordata > Chondrichthyes > Myliobatiformes > Myliobatidae > Mobula > Mobula birostris. The sequence goes on from NC_092372.1 coordinate 207,431,922, forward strand.
GGCATAAACACCAAACAGCAACAGGAGGAATCTTGACACAGAGCCTTGACTTAGAGCCCTGTCAGAAAACCTTGACGCTGAGTCTCGACTCAGAGAAACTGAGTCTCAAGGGTAAACCTTGAAACAGGAGCTAGACTTAGAACAAATAGTTCTAAGCATTTGGGGAACATAGTTACCTCACAGGAAAAAAGACCAACGAACTGGTGACTAGTGGTTGTGACACCAGGGTTCTTATACTGCAGTTCTTGATGGAGACCAACTGTGCTGTCAAAGCAAATTAGCAGTAAATGGGAAATTAATGATCAGAAACCAGGCATAATCAAAGGAAATTAGGAGCAAGATAGGGGATTAATGATCGGGACCATGCTAGTACCCCCCCCCCCCAATGGGAGCCTCCAGGCGATCCACCAGGCTTGTCCAGATGGTCCTGATGGAAATCACGGATGAGGGAAGGGTCCAAGATGAAGGAGTGGGGAATCCAGGAATGTTCCTCTGGGCCGTATCCTTCCCAATCAACCAGGTTTTGAAGGCTCCTGCCTGGGTGGCACACATCCAGTAATCGCCGGACGGTGTATGCTGGGTGGTCATCAATGATCCGGGCGGGTGGAGGGGGTTCAGCAGGAGGGCACAAAGGGCTGACAGATACCGGTTTCAATTGGGAAACATGGTATGTAGGATGGATGTGCATAGATCTGGGCAGTTTGAGTAGGACCCTGTGGGGTTGATAATACTCTTAATCTCGAATGGTCCCAGGAAGCGAGGGGCGAGTTTCTTGGGCTCGTTCTTGAGGGGGATGTCTTTAGAAGAGAACCAAACCTTCTGCCCAGGCCGATAATCAGGTGCAGGAATCCGATGGCAATCGGCAATTCTCCAGTTGCAGTCGGCTGAGCGGAGCAGGGCCGCGTGTGTTTCTTCCCAGATCTTGTGGCACCAGTGGAGATGTGCCTGAACAGAAGGCACAGCAATATCATCTTCATGTGTGGGAAACAGAGGGGGTTGGTAACAGAGGGAGCTGGTAACAGAGGGAGCATTCAAAGCGAGACATTCTGGTGGCGGTGCTGACCAGGGAGTTGTGGGCGTACTCTACCCAAGCAAGATGGGTGCTCCAGGCAGACGGATTGTTGGCAGTTATGCAGTGCAGTGCTGCTTCCAACTCCTGGTTAGCCCATTCTGTTTGACCGTTTGTCTGTGGATGAAAGCCAGATGACAGACTTGCTGAGGCTCCAAGGGCTTGACAAAAAGTTCGCCACACATGAGAGGCAAATTGGGGACCCCGGTCAGAAATAGTGTCAGTGGGAATCCCGTGAAGGTGGAAGATGTGATGGCCGAGAAGGTCGGCTGTTTCATGAGCTGTAGGGAGTTTGGGAAGGGCTACGAAGTGCACAGCTTTGGAGAAGCGGTCCACCACGGTGAGTACGACAGTGTTCCCATGTGAAGGGGTTGTAGATATTTGTTCTTTACGGTAGTGCTACTTAGGCCTCAGTAGTCAATGCAGGGGCGCAGTGATCCGTTGTCCCTCCCCACAAAGAAGAAACCTGCGCTAATAGGGGAGGATGAGGGTCAGATAATCCCCGCCACGAGAGAATTGTTTAAGTAAGCCTCCATTGCTTCCCTTTCTGGCCAGGACAAGTTATATAGCCGACTGGTAGGTAGAGGAGATCCGGGGAGAAGATCAATAGCACAATCATAAGGGTGGTGTGGAGGCAGGAAAAGAGCCCGTTGTTTGCTGAGCTCCTCTCCCAGATCATAGTATTCTGCAGGAACCTTGGATAAGTCAGGGGTTTCAGTGGCAGACGAGACTGCGGTGATTTTCACAGGGGAAAGGGCCGATTGAAGACAAGTGAATGACAGAATGGGCTCCAGATGGTTATCTTCCCAGTGGATCAATCAAAGTGGGGATTGTGGCGGCTTAACCGGGGTACCCAAGAACGATAGGAGCTTGAGGAGAGGAAATTAAGTTAAATTGTACCTGTTCCCGATGGTTTCCAGAGAGAATAAGAGACGGGTGGTGTGCAGTGAGTGACTCGGGCCCGCAGTCTACTGTCCAGTGCCCGGGCTTCCAGAGGGGTACTCAACGGCTCCTGAGGAATTCCAGCCCGGGAAGCTATGTCTTCATCCAGAATGTTTCCCTCAGCACCAGACTCCACTAGAGCTGATAGAGGCAGGGATTGTTTGTTGTAACATAGTAGCCAGGATCTGGGAATGGAAAGGAATTATTGTCTGGCTCACCAGGGTCCTTCTTTCTACTGGTGAGCCTTCCTTCTTTGGCCGAAGGGGACAGGTAGCACGGAAGTGGCTGGACTGGCTGCAATATAGACACTCACCCGCTCTCAATCTCCAGAGTTGCTCAACGGGAGAGAGGCAGTTCCGTCCCAGCTGCATGAGTTCCTCTCCCAGGGCGGTAGAAATGGCTGGGCTGGGAGCAGGAGAGAGACTTGTTCTTTCAGGAGGCAGAAAGGAGTGCCGTGGAGTGGCCAATGGTGGTGGACGACCAGATCTTTCCCTATGGCGTTCCCGGAGATGATTGTCCAACCTGATGGCTAGGGAGATTAAGGAATCCAGGCTGTTGGTGTCGTCTCTTGCCGCCAGCTCATTTTTCACCCTGTTGCAGAGACCATCCCGAAATACCACTTGGAGTGCCTCGTCATTCCACCGAGTTGGCCGCTAACATCCGGAACTCCACGGATTATTTGGCAATGCTGCATGAGCCCTGATGGAGAAGGAGAAGACGCTTAGCGGCATCTTTACCACGGACGGGGTTGTCAAAATTCTTTCTCATCTCCTGACAAAGGTGGGGAATGAAGAGCAGATATCTGGCTGATTATCCCAAACAGCTGTAGCCCACACTAAGGCACTTCCCCGCAACAACCCCATGATACAAGCTTCCTTAGATTTGTCCGTGGCATACATGGATGACTGCTGACTGAACACCAAGGAGCATTGCAGAAGGAAGGCCTGGCACTTCCCCAAATCCCCAGCATAGGGTCCTGGTTCAGATATATGTGGCTGTCTTGGTGTGGGTGTTGCTGACACGTAGGGGGTTGCCACTACAGCCTGTGAGGACTGGTTTGACAGAGTTCCAGGAGTGGATGGGGTAAGATTAGTGGATACACAGTCCACCTCGTTTCCGATCTTCGTTATGTTAGCAGATAGGGAACAGAGGTTCTCCACGACATCCCTAGATGTTGGTCATGCAGACCCAGTAGGGAGCCCTGGCTGGCGAGGGCTTGTTGCAGGGTCTTCATGTCTGCTGGGTCCATTTTTGTCCGGTTCATCCTGCTACAAAAGCGTAGGAAGCAAACCCAAGTGCGGGACACAGGCACGGAGATTGAGTCTGAATGCTTACACGGGTGTAAGCACCAAACAGCAAACAGGAGGAATCTTGACACAGAGCCTTGACTTAGAGCCCTGACACAAAAGTTTGATGCAGAGTCTTGACTCAGAGAAACTGAGTCTGGTAGGTAAACCTTGAAACAGGAGCTAGACTTAGAACAAACAGTTCTAAGCGGTCAGGGAACCTAGTTATCTCACAGGAAAAAGACCAACAAACTGGCAACTAGGGGTTGTGATGCCGGGGTTCTTATGGAGACCAGGTGTGCTGTCATCAAAGCAAATTAGCAGTAAATGAGAAATTAACGACTAGAAACAAGGCATAATCAAAGGAAATTAGAAACAAGATAGGGGATTAATGATCAGGACTATGACACAGGTAGTGTTGAGGAAACAGGTAGGATGCAGAAGGGCTTATACAGATTAGGAGAATGGGCAAGAAAGTGGCAAATGAAATACAATGTTGGAAAACACATGGTCGTGCACTTTCGTAGTAGAAATAAACATGCAGACTATTTTCTAAACAAGAAGAAAATCCAGGAATCTGAGATGCAGAGGGACTTGGGAGTCCTTGCGCAGAACACCCCGAAAGTTAACTTGCAGGTTGAGTCAGTGGTGAGGAAGGCAAATGCCATGTTGGCATTCATTTCAAGAGGTCTAAAATACAAAAACAAGAATGGATGCTAAGCCTTTATAAGGCACTGGTGAGGCCTCACCTCGAGTATTGTGAACAGTTTTGGGCCCCTCATCTAAGAAAAGATGTGCTGGCATTGGAGAGGGTCCAGAGGAGGTTCACAAGGATGATTCCAGGAATGAAAGGGTTATCATACAAGGAACGTTTGATAGCTCTGGGTCTGTGCTCGCTGGAATTCAGAAGGATGAGGGGGGATCTCATTGAAACCTTTCGAATGTTGAAAGGCCTAGACAGAGTAGGATATTTCTCCTCATGGGAGAGTCTAGGACAAGAAGGTATAGCTTCAGGATCGAAGGGCGCCCTTTCAAAACAGAGATGCGGAGAAATTAGCCAAAGGGTGGTGAATTTGTTGCCACATGCAGCCAGATTGTTGGGTGTATTTAAGGCAGAGATTGATAGGTTCTTGATTGGACATGGCATCAAAGGGTTACGGGATGAAGGCCAGGAACTGGGGTTGAGGAGGAGATGGAAAAAAGGATCAGCCATGATTGAATGGCCGAACAGACTCGATGGGCCAGATGGCCTAATTCTGCTCCTATGTCTTATGGTCTTGTGGTCAGACTGGTTCAAGCTGACAGGAAGCTGATCTTAACTCAAATGATCATGCATTACAACAGTGCTGTGCAGAAGAGCATCTCTGAATGCACAACATATAGAACCTTGAAGTGGATGGGCTACGACAACAGAAGAGAATGAACGTACACTTAGTGGCCATTTTATTGAGTACAGAATATAACTTATAAAGTGGCCACTGAGTCTAGTTCAATAAAAAAAATTAGGAAACACCATTAAATGCTCACCGTGCTTGTGATGCTGACCTCCTATAATTTATTTCTCACTGAACCTGCTAGGGATAAACATAACTTTTTTCTCTAGTCCTGCTGAAGGGTCTCGGCCCTAAGTGTCGACTGTGTTCTTTTCCATAGATGCTGCCTGACCTGCTGAGTTCCTCCAGCATTTTGTGTGTTGCTTGGATTTCCAGCATCTGCAGAGTTTCTCTTGTTTGTTCGATATGTGCCATGTAGTATGATGTAGGCGATCATGGTTTTTCCATGACCACGATTGTTCTTGGTAAAGTTTTCTACAGAAGAGATTTGCCATTGCCTTCTTCTGGGTAGTGTCTTTACAAGAGAGGTGATCCCCAGCCATTATCAAAACTCCTCAGAGATTGTCTGCCTGGCGTCAATGGTCGCATAACCATGACTTGTGGTGTGCAACGGCTGCTCATACGACCATCCACCACCTGTTCCCGTGGCTTCACATTACCTGATTGGGGGGGGGGGGTGCTAAGCAGGTGCTACACCTTGCCCCAAGGGTGACCTGCAGGATAGTGGAGAGAAGGAATGCCCTTCACCTCCTTTGGTAGAGGTGTAGCTCCACCTCATCACCCTACAGATAAACAGCCCAACAATTTAACATTACAATGATACCAGCACTGTAAAGTCAGATACGTTAGGAACTCTTAAGAGACTCTGAGGTAGGCACACAGATAAAAGAAAAATGGAGGGCTCTGTGGCAGGGAAGGGTTAGGTTGATCTTGGTGTCAATCAAAAGGTCGACACAACATCATGGGCTGAAAGGGTTGCACTGTTCCATGTTCTACGTTCAGACAAGGGTTACTTATACCTGAAGCAGGAGAGTAGCTCAGTGAGCAAGCTGGTAATTGAGCCCTTACAGGATGCCAGTAATCAAACTTCGTGTGAAACTACTTGTGCTATGCTCAGGTGGTTTTCATCTTATCCTGCAAGGCCTCAGTAAATTGCTTTTGTTAACTTCTGCCAAGAAATCTATGGCATCTAATGGATCAGGCTGTAAACTTAAAAGTGGTCAATATCAGACAAAGTGCAGTGATTCTTCTAGGGTTCAAGCACATTGACATTGTGCTGAAGTTATGGGTCTAACACTCTTCAAAGCTGCGCAAGTGGGAGGCCAATCCCAACTGTGTGGCTAGAAAATGTAAAAGTGATTAACTAATTGCTAGAATTTAAAAAACTATGAGTAATGGTGGGCCATGAAATCATCTGGGTCACTTAAAAGAAATCTCTTAGCCAGTCTGCCCCATGATGGACTCCAGACTCACACTTGAGTAGTTAACTCTTAACTCCCCTCTGAAATGAATAGAATCAAACCCATCAAATCCTCAATCCTCAACTTGCCTTCCATGCTCACCTGCTGTAATCAATTTCTCACTGGACCTACTGGGGACAGATAGCCTAACAACGTAATGTTACATTGACTTCTAAATAAGTAAAGACTGTTTCCAATAACATTGCATCAACAACAAGGAGCCATGATTTTGTACAAAACTCTATATAAGTGGGTTGGGAGGTGCATGAAAGTTAGTGACTGATGCAGGCATTCTTCTAAAATGACTATTTGAAGCAGGAAAGTTCACAAGATAAGACCATCATGTTATCAGATTCTGAAGCAGAACCCCTGCAATGGTTGATGGCTGATGGCTGTCCCAGCTTGGATGAGGTGAGATTATGTTTCACCCATCGATCACTAAGGCCAAGATAAGGCACCAAGTTAGAACTTCAATCTGCAGTGCTTTCTGTTTGAATGGTTGGATTGCCTTTACTTGAAACAAGATTGTTTGCTTGTTGACTGATGGAGTTGGGATTTCTTCTGCCTAGTGCAAAGGGCAAGATATTAAAAAGCAAGGCATTGTCTGTGAAGCTTTGAAGTCTCTGTTTACTTCAAAATGAGTGGGCTTAAATGAAAGAAATCCCATGGGTAAAAACTGTGGATTTGGTAACAAGTTTTTAAACTTTCAGAGCTTGTCCAAGCCTATTCTATTCATCTCAAATCTAAACGGAGAAATACATTTCATAGTCTGTTCTGCAGAGCAGTTCTTAAATTAAGAAGGTGTGTCCAGAATCTTTTATAACCTTCAATATCAACAACACTTCCTAATTTCATGTAATCTGCAAATTTATTGATCAAGCATTGTGCATTCACATCTAGATCATTCATATAAATAATGGAAAACAAGAATCCCAATATTGACTTTTGTGGTGCATCACTAATCACTGGTTTCCATTCTGAGAAGCAATCTTCAACCAGCACCCTCAGCTTCCTACCTCTGAACCAATTTTTAACCTACCTATGTATCTCTTCCTTCAATTCTGTGGGATGTTACCTTCCAGACCAGTTTACCATATAGCACTTTGTCAAAGGCCATGCTAAAATCCAAATGGACAACGTTCACTGCCTTACCATCATATACCCTTTTGATTATCTCTTCAGAAACCTCTAAAATGTTTGTTAAGCATGCCCTTCCACTCACAAAGCCATGGTGACTGCTCCTATGTAGACTATATCTATCCAAATAGATATATTTGGATATAGTTATATATATATATATATATAGACTATATTTTATATAGTCTGCATTGGATATATTTGGTTCCACACGGTAGGCTTATTCAGAAAGTCAGAAGGCATGGGATCCAGGGAAGTTTGGCCAGGTGGATTCAGAATTGGCTTGCCTGCAGAAGGCAGAGGGTCATGGTGGAGGGAGTACATTCGGATTGGAGGATTGTGACTAGTGGTGTCCCACAAGGATCTGCTCTGGAACCTCTACTTTTTGTGATTTTTATTAACGACCTGGATGTGGGGGTAGAAGGGTGGGTTGGCAAGTTTGCAGATGATGCAAAGGTTGGTGGTGGTGTAGATAGTGTAGAGGATTTTCAAAGGTTGCAAAGAGACGTTGATAGGATGCAGGAGTGGGCTGAGAAGTGGCAGATGGAGTTCAACCCGGAGAAGTGTGAGGTGGTACACTTTGGAAGGACAAACTACAAAGCAGAGTACAAAGTAAATGGCAGTATACTTGGTAGTGTGGAGGAGCAGAGGGATCTGGGCGTACATGTCCACAGATCCCTGAAAGTTGCCTCACAGGTAGATAGGGTAGTTAAGAAAGTTTATGGGGTGTTAGCTTTCATAAGTCGAGGGATAGAGTTTAAGAGACGCGATGTAATGATGCAGCTCTATAAAACTCTGGTTAGGCCACAATTGGAGTACTGTGTCCAGTTCTGGTCACCTCACTATAGGAAGAATGTGGAAGCATTGGAAGGGGTACAGAGGAGATTTACCAGGATGCTGCCTGGTTTAGAGAGTATGCATTATGATCAGAGATTAAGAGAGCTAGGGCTTTACTCTTTGGAGAGAAGGAGGATGAGAGGAGACATAATAGAGGTGTACAAGATATTAAGAGGAATAGATAGAGTGGATAGCCAGCGCCTCTTCCCCAGGGCACCACTGCTCAATACAAGAGGTCATGGCTTTAAGGTAAGGGGTGGGAAGTTCAAGGGGGATATTAAAGGAAGGTTTTTTACTCAGAGAGTGGTTGGTGCATGGAATGCACTGCCTGAGTCAGTGGTGGAGGCAGATATACTTGTGAAGTTTAAGAGACTACTAGACAGGCTACTAGACAGGTATATGGAGGAATTTAAGGTGGGGGTTTATATGGGAGGCAGGGTTTGAGGGTCGGCACAACATTGTCGGCCAAAGGGCCTGTTATGTGCTGTACTACTCTATGTTCTATGTTCAAATGCTGGTACACCCCTTCCCCTGGAATTCCTTCCAGTAACTTCCCTACCACTGATGTCAGGCTGACCAGTTGTAGTTCCCTTGCCGATCTTTGCTACCCTTTTTAAACAATAGAATGACATTAGCCACCTTCCGGAACTTCACCAGTGACTAACAATGAAGAAAACATCTCAGCAAAGGTCTCTACAATTTCTTCTTTGGCCTCCCACAAAATCTGAGTGTGCACTTGGTCAGGACCTGGGGGTTTATCTGCCTTAATGTACTCTAAAGCTTCAATATCTCTTCTCTGGTAATACGAATATTCCCCAAAATATCTCCACTTGTTTCGCTTATCTCTTGAGCAAACCATTATTTTCTCATCAGTAAACACCAAAGAGAAATACTCATTAAAATTCCCTCCCATCTCTTGTTGCCTGCCTGTCTCTAAGGTGAGCTGGCCATCCTTTTACTTTTAATATAGCTGTGGAACAGCTTGGGATTTCCCTTAACTTTGCCTGCCAGTCCGTCTCATACTCTTACTTTGCCCCTTCTGATTTCCCTCTTAAGTGTATTCTTAACCTTTTTGTAGTCATCAAGGAGTTTGCTCAGCACTGACCTCCTAAACCCAAATGTATGCTTCTTGATTCTTGACCAGTCTCGATATCATGGGTACCAAAACATGCCACGTTTATCCTTCACCCTAATTCAACTCTTGTTATCACTCTCTTAAAGCCTCCGACTTGCCATTCATTCCTTTCCCTTCAATCAGGCTCACCTAATCAATCTCTGCTGAATCCTGCCTAATTCCCCCCAATTTCAATAGGTATATTTAATGTCAGAGAAATGTATACAATATACATCCTGAAATTATTTTTCCTCTCAAACATCCACAAAAACAGAGGAGAACCCAAAGAATGAATGACAGTTAATTGTTAGAAACCCAAAGTCCCCCCCCAACTCCCCCCTCCCATGCATAAGCAGCAGAAAGGCAACAACCCCCCTGCCCCCACTAGCAAAAAAGCATTTGCACCCCCTGCTGACCACTCAAGTGCGCAGCAAAGCATCAATAAAGAAACAGACTACCCCAAAGACTACTTGTGAACCCGGTAATTTGACATACTACAGGCTCCCTCCCTAATAAGGGAAAAAGAGGTGTTCCCGTTTCACTACAAGAGGGGAGACATAACAAAAACAACTTTCTGGTTTATGGTGTTAGAAGTCTGTTGTGTCGCTTTTCCGAGATCTGTGCCCAAAGAACTCGAGTCTCTGGGCACACAGTCAGCAGCCAGCTCGCTGCTTTTGATCTTCCGTGTACTCCCACGACACATCAGGCGGCAGTGGCACCAGCCTCGAATCCACCCACCTCCAGAGCCAGGAACGTCCGGCACCCTGAAGGAGTGCTAGTCTTCCAGGCCGCATCCTTGGCATATCAAAAAGCAGCCAGTCGTGAGGCCCTGAGGGCGGGTCCCATTTCTGCAAAGAACCAAAGTCAGCGTGTAACTCCAGGTCACGGTCTACAAAAGAACCCTGAAAAGAGAAAAAGGTATTAAAGGTAGAAATAGAGCTGTTTCTGAAGATGCAAGCGAAGGAGTTGCTGTTAGGTGCCATCATCCTAAACTCCATTCTCCGTAATCAGACTCCAACCTGTGGACCTGTCCTCTCCTTTTGCATTGCTATCTTAAAATTCATGGAATCGTGGTCATTAGAGGCAAAGTGCTCTCTGACTGACACTTCAGTTACTTGCTCCACCTCCCTATTAAAGAAGAGGCCCAATTTTGCCCCATCTCAAGCAGAACCCTTGGTATGTTGACTCAGAAAGATTCCTGGACACTTCACAAGTTCTACACCACCATGCCCTTATCAGTCAAGATTGCTTAATGTCATTTCCTGTACACAAGAATAAAGGAGAATAACAGAATTATTACTCCAGATCTGATGCAGCACAAAAAAAACACAAAAGATAACGAACACATTAACAATTTAAAAAACCCACAATAAACATAAGTACATCAGATAGCTTGGATATGGTGATTGATTGAATGACAATAAAGTGACGCTGGGCTGTACAGAAGGTGACTGACAGGAAAAAATAAAGTAGCGATGGAGTTACTGGTGGAGGTGTTGATCAGACTTACTGGTTGGGGGATGAGAACTGTTTTTGAGTCCGGTGGTCCTTGTGTGGATGTTATGTATCCACACAGAAGATGGCAGCAGTAAAAAAACACGACCAACCTCCAGATGGTTCACAAAACTACCTTCACTTCTGTTATGTCTTCTTTTTCTTTCAAATGTGTTTCTGCTACGGTCGAGGCTCTGGATCTACATTTTGGTGACGTGTTTTCGGGCGGACTGAGCGATCTCGTGCTTTGCTGTCCCTGACAGTGTTCCATGAAGCTCCAAGTGGAGTGTACGGCCTCATGGCCAAGAAGCCTGAAAGAAGGGTGTGAGCCCATAATTGACTCCATTTCTCACAGATCTTGTCGATTAAAGCGCCGAAGAACACTGCAACCACCGAGATGGGTGCAGAAGACTAGCGGGTGTTCAGAGCCAACTACCAGCCTCTCACTTGCTGCTGCCGGACAAAAGTGTCTGCGTGTGACCATCTCAGCTCTATCTCGCTCATTGTTCCCGAAAGAAGGTCCCTGCATTTGAGTGGTCTCTCTCTCTCCCTCAATGACGTTGGAGGATGGGCAAGATTTAATCGATGCAGTTTCTGGATTGGAGTCTGTAGTTCAACTTGTGATATATTTCTGGTTTCTGGGTGCTCCTTTTTTTGTTGCTATTTTGGGCGACTTTGAATCAGGGCAGCCTGCAAATAATGAACATTGAGTTGACCTGAATGTGCCTGGATTCTTCTGATTTTGTGTTTTGAGTTCTGTGTTTTTTGCTCAATTTTTTTGTTGTCGATTTGCACAATTTCTTTTTTTTTTGCACGCAAGCTTTGGGGAGGGGTGATGTTTTACTCTGAATGGGTTCCACGGTTTTCTTTGTTTTGTTGCTATCTATGAGAAAGATGAATACATACTTTGATAATAAATGTAACACCCTGGAAATGGTTTCACTGCTAATGTAATGGTTTTTCTGTAGCGGCAGTGTTTGACTAGAGATAACAGGGGCTTTGGAACGTGCGCTGTCCAGTGAAGGGAGTGTTTTTTCTTGTGTGTCCTCGGTCTTTTGTTCGGTGAGAGATGAACAGGGAAGATGTGAGAAAGGAGAGGTCGTAGACCACAAGACAGAGCGGACTTGGGGTGAGGAGCCAGGAGTCAACAACGCCCAGGGGAAGTCAATGGAGGACTAACGGGCGGGAAACCGTCAGCTCCAATGTACACATTAGACTGTTTCATTCAAATGGGCCCTTTTCTCTTTGTCTTTCTTCACTTAACCCTCTAGTCAAATTAAGAATTATAAAGCTGAATCATTTAATTGCAAATGGTGTACTGTCTGATAATTCGTGGTACTGAGTTGTAACAGGGTAACACATCACACAGCATCCACACAAGCAAGAGGTTTTGAACCTCAGATTTCACTCGTTTGGCAGGACCAGAGACTCTCTTCCCTAGACTAACGCTGCCTACCAAACCGGAGGGTTACATAAATGTACTTTGAATCTTTGAATGTAGCCTCCTCTCTGATGAGAGTGGGACAGACTGTCGTGGGTAGGATGTTGCTGGCACTTTTCCAGCACCTTTCCCTCTCTATATATGTCCTTGATGCTAATGCCGGTGTTGTGTTGGGCAGTGAGGCAGCTTGCTTTGAAGCTCTCCAATCTTCACATTTTCAGTATGACATGAGTATGGATCTCTCTTGAGATCCCTTAGAAAGTAGGGCTGTTGTTGAACTTTCTTGACTGTGTAGGATCTGTTCTGGGGACATGAAAAACTGTGTTTGAAGTGCACTTCCAGGAGTTTAAAACTGTTTGCAGGTTTCACTGTTGTGCCACTGATGTAAATTAGGATGTGAGTGGTGCAACTTCTCCTGAAGCTGATTACTATGTCCTTAGTCTTGTTGGCATTACGGAAGAGGTTAATTGCCTTGTACCAGGCCTCTTATGGGCTGCCCCAGCACACCCTCGGGTGTGTTGTTTGTTAACACAAATGGCTTATTTCACTGTATGTTTTGATCTACATGTGATAAATAATCTTGAATTTTGAACCTTGAAACGTGGTCTCTAACCTCTGCTCTTACATCTTCCCTTATCAAAAAGACAACACCTCCAGCACTGCTTACACCTAACCCTGCTAAGAGTCATTGATTTGAGTTAAGGCTTCAGGTCAATGACTGTTTGACATGTGAGACTGCAGATGCTGGAGTAACTCAGTGGGTCAGGCAGCAATTGTGATGAGAAATGCATGGTTGACATTTTGGGTCAAGATGTTGACTAATCATGCCCTTTCATAGATGTTGCCTGACCTATCAAGTTCCTCCAGCACTTTTGTGTGTTGCAATGATATTTTTTGAATCACTGGAGCTTTGCTATATTAGGCAAATATGGCAGATTGAGTGATTATGGGGAAATGGGAACTCATTAAACTGCAAACAAGTAGAGCATTTTGGAGGCACATTAGCACTTACAAAAACCAAAGCAGTCAGTTCCTCCAGACAGTTAAGGGGTTGATGCATTCTCAGATTATATCCCACTAAATTGCTTCCTCAAATAGCTCTAACTTGTGAACAAAAAATATTCAGTAACAATTTCAAAAAAGAATAGGCACTTTATACTTAATCTCACTGGTTTTATTCATCACGCAAACATGGTTGCAATGCTCTTAATGAGCAATAGTAGATTAGCACTCAGGTTGTCTCTGTAATTACGTAGGGACTTCCCTGGAACAGACCTGTCTTTCTGTTCAGTTACGTATTTAATGCATTTGCTGTGGAAATTACAAGGATATAGCAATTTCTTGTCATTACCCACTGGTAGACCAACAAATCCAGCTTTACTTGTAAAAATATTGGGTGAAGGGATGATATTGGACATGGTGTTATTGCTATCATAATCGACAGCTGTTGCCATTTGTGGAGAGGCTCTGTAAACAACTCTGGGCAAAGTATCAGCAATAGCTTGTCATCAGCTGGGAAATATGGACTTATAGGAGACGTAAGCAACACACACAAAATGCTGGAGGAACTCAGCAGGCCAGGCAGCATCTATGGAAAAGAGTAAACAGTTGATGTTTCAGGTCAAGACCCTTCAGCAGGACCTGTTGCTTGGATTTCCAGCATCAGCTGATTTTTTGTTGTTTGTTATTGGATATGTACTTGGAGAGGAGAAAAAATGACAAAGTATGGAAACAGGACTAACTTTTCCTACAATGCTGGTGCTTGTATAATGGGCCAAATTGTATATGATTCAGTTCCAACTAGTGCTGCTAACACAAGGCTCTAACTATATCCTTCATCCAAAATATGTCTATTACATAAATTATGTCTTATTTTACCTTCAGTGTTGGCGCATGGCCAAGTGGTTAAGGCGTTCGTCTAGTGATTTGAAGGTCGCTAGTTCGAGCCTTGGCTGAGGCAGCGTGTCTGTCCTTGAGCAAGGCACTTAACCACACATTGCTCTGCGATGACACCGGTGCCAAGCTGTATGGGTCCTAATGCCCTTCCTTTGGACAACATCGGTGATGTGGAGAGGGGAGACTTGCAGCATGGGCAACTACTGGTCTTCCATACAACCTTGCCCAGGCCTGCGCCCTGGAAACTTTCCAAGACGCAAATCCATGGTCTCATGAGACTAACAGATGCCTATTTTATCTTCTAGCACCATTTTCCTCCAACTCTCTTTCACACTGCTGTGGTATCAGGATGGCTCACATCAATAGGTGTGGCAGTGTGGTTAAATTATTACCAGCCAGCATTCTGGACCATTGATCCAGAGACAGGAATTTGACTCCCAGCATGGCAGAAAGGGAATTTAAGTTCAAATAATTAAATGAAGAAAGGTCCTAGCCTCAGAAAACAACAACCTTAAAGCTACTGAATTGTTATAAAAGTCCTTGAGAGAAGGAAATCTGCCGCCCTTTCATGTCTTATATGTAATTCCTGATCCCAAACGGAGTTGACTTTAATGTGACTCCTTAGCCAGAGATGATTCAGAATGGATACATCCCATAAAGTAAAAAAACCTCCAAATTCAATGAAAGGTGGAGATTTTTTCCAGCCTTATCTATCTTTCTCTCTCATAATTTCAGAATCTCAGAACAAAGAGCACCTTGCACTTAGACGTACTGATAGATTAATTTTCAAAAAAATAGTGCATTCATCATCGTGCAAGCAGCTGATTTCCAGTGAGCTTTGATCAGCGACCAGTCCGGATATCGGAAGTTTGAGAAGAGGAAATTTCACTCAGGTCCACTACCCAAGTTGAAAAAGAGAACAGTGAGTGGTGGCAGCTTAACAGAGCTTTGACCAGTGACCAACCTGGACATCGGAGGTTTGAAAGTAGGGGGTTTCACAAAGGTCAACTGTCCGAAGAGAAAAAGGGAGCAGAGGTTGTGACAGTATGAATTGAGTTTTGACCAGTTACCAATGCATGTTTGAAATTAATTAGCAAGAGCAAATTGAAGGAAGGAAGGGGTAAGTGTAGCAGCTACCATCGTAGCAGCCATCATCTGAGTGGACAGAGTCAGAATGGTGTTTTTGGTGCTTTAGCTCTTCTAGGCTTCAGTCAGAGAAAACGAAGGAAAGAAAAGATCCAGATTAAGTTTTTTTTCTTCTTCCCTTTTTTATATCTGCTCAGTTAGAACAGTAGAGGTGCCAGGCAGGAGTGTGGAATGAATGCTCCTCTTGTGGGATGAGAGAAGACTAGGAAACCTCCTGTGTCCTTGATGACTACAGCTGTGAGAAGTGCATCCAACTGCAGCTTCTAACAAGGAATTGGAGCTGGAACTAGATGAACACCTGATTATTTGAAAGGCTGAGGCGGTGATAGATAGGACATATAGAAAAGTAGTTACACCCAAGGTGTAGGACACAGGAAATTGTGTGACTGGGTGACAGTCAGGAAGAGGAAAGGGGTTAAGCAGCTCGTGCAGGGTATTCCCTGTGGCCATCCCCCTCAACAACAGGTATATCACTTTGGATACTGTTGGGGGAGGGGGTTGAACTAACAGAGGAAAGTCACAGCGGTCGGGTCTCTGGCTTGAGTCCGGCTCTGTGACTCAGAAGGGAAGGTGGGGGAAAAAGGCATGTTGTGGTGATAAGGAATTCGTTAGTTAGAGCAAAGGGCAGGAGGTTATGTGGGTGAGAATGAGATTCTCAGATGATATGGGAATGGGACACCTTGGATTGAGTCCTCAGCATTCTTAAGTGGGAGGGTGAACAGCCAGAGATCGTAGTCCATGTAGATACCAATGTCATGGGTAGGACGAGTGACAAAGCGAGTTCAGGGAGTTGCGTGCTAAGTTAAAGGACAGGACCTCCAGAGTTGTGATCTCAGGATTGCTACCCATGGCATGTGCTAGTGAGCCAAAACTAGATAGATTATACAGTTTAATACGTGGCTAAGGAGTTGGTGTAAGAGGGAGGGCATAAGATTTTTGGATCGTTGGACTCTCTTCCAGGGAAGGTGGGACCTACTCTGTAGAGACAGTTTGCAGCTGAACAGGAAGGGGACTGATATCTTAGCGGAAAGATTTGTTAATGTTGCATAGTGGGGGAGATTATGGAGGCAGATGTTGGCAAGACCTCAAACAAAGTTAGGAATCAAAAAGCTGAGCATGGTGCGACTAGAGTCCTAAGCTGCATGTATTTCAATACAAGAAGTATCGTAGGAAAGGGGGATGATAGTGTTGAACATGAGAGAGCTGGTTTTCAACAGAGACAATGCGTTGTGAGCAGAGGCTGTAGATAAGGCAAAATTGCAGTCAATAGGATGAGCTGCAATGGACAAAATCGAGAAGGGTGAATACAGGACTGAAGGTGTTATATTTGAATGCCCGCAGTATGTGGAACAAGGTAGACGAACTTGTAAATCTGTTGCAGATTTGGCATGTATGATGTTGTAGGCATCACTGAATCATGGCTGAAAGATAATTATAATTGATAGCTTATTGTCCAAGGATACATATTATATTGAAAGGACAGTCAGGACGGCAGAGGGGCAGCAGTGCTCTGTTGATAAAAAATGAAATCAAATCATTAGGAAGAGGTGACATAGGGCCGGAAAGTGTTGAATCACTGTAGATAGAGCTAAGAATCTGCAAGCGTATACAGACCCTCAAACAGTCGTAAGGATGAGGTCTACAAATTACAACAGGAGATAGAAAATGTATGCCAAAAGGTCAATGTTACAATGGTCATAGGGGATTTCAATATGAAGGTAGATTGGGAAAATCAGGTTAGTGCTGGATTCCCAGGTGCAATTTTTAGAAAGCCTATGAGATGTCTTTTTATGGTAGCTCTTGGTTGAGCCCACTAGGGGGTCAGCTATTTTGAATTGTGTGTTGCACAATGAACCAGAATTGATTAGAGAGTTTAGGGCAAAAGTACCCTGAGGGGGAATGATCATAATATGATCAAATTCACACTGAAATTTGAGAAGCAGAAGCTAAAGTCAGATGTATCAGTATTACAGTGGAGTAAAGGGAATTACAGAGGCATGAGAGAGGAGTTGGGCAGAAATGATTGAAAAAGAACACTGGCAGGGAAGATGGCTGACCAGCAGTGGCTGGAAGTTCTGGAAGCAATTCAGAAGGCACAGGATATGTACATCCCAAAGAGGAAGAAGTATTCTAAAGGAAAGATGACACAACCATGACTAACAAGAGAAATCAAAGCCAACATAAAAGCCAAAGAGAGGGCATATAATGGAGAAAAGATTAGTGAGAAGTTAAAGGATTGGAAAGCTTTTAAAAATCAACAGAAGGCAACTATAAAACTCATTAAGAAGGTAAAGATGGAATATGAAAGTAAACTAGCCAATAATATTAAAGAGAATGCCAATAGTTTCTTCAGATACATAAAGTGTAAAAGAGAGGTGAAAGTGGATATTGGATCACTGGAAAACAATGCTGGAGAGGTGGTAATGGGGGACAAAAAAATGGTGGATGACCTGAATAAGTATCTTGCATCAATTTTCATGGTGGAAGATGCTGGCAGTATGGTGGAAATTCCAGGTGTCTGAGGTCATGAAATGTGTGAAGTTACCATTGCTAGAGCAAAGGTTCTCGGGAAGTGGAAGGGTCTGGAGGTAGATAAGTCACTTGGACAAGATGGTGTACACCCCAGAGTTCTGAAAGAGGTGGCTGAAGAGATTGTGGAAGCATTAGTAATGATCTTTCAAGAATCACTAGATTCTGGAATGGCTCCAGAGGACTGGAAAATTGAAAGTATCACTCCACTCCTGAAAAGGGATAGAGGCAGAAGAAAGGAAGCTATAGGCCAGTTAGTCTGATCTTGGTGGTTGGGAAGATGTTGGAGTCAATTATTAAGGATGAGATCTCAGAGTACTTGGAAGTACATGATAAAATAGGCCATAGTCAGCATAGTTTTCTCAAGGGAAAATCTTGCCTGACAAATCTCCTGTAATTCTTTGAAGAAATAACAAGCAGGATGGACAAAGGAGAAACAGTTGATGTTGTGTACCTGGATTTTCAGAAGGCCTTTGACAAGGTATCACACATGAGGCTGATTAATAAGCTATGAGCCTATTGTATTACAGGAAAGATTCTAACATGGATAAAGCAGTGATTGATTGGCAGGAAACAAAGAGTGGGAATAAAAGGAGCCTTTTTGGGTTGACTACCAGTGACTACGGTTGTTCCATAGGGTCTGTGTTGGGACCGATTCTTTTGTATGTTATATGTCAATGATTTGGATAATGGAATTGATGGCTTTGTTGCAAAATTTGGAAACAATATAAAGATAGGGTGGAGGGACAGGTAGTTTTAAGAAAATAGAAATGCTACATAAGGACTTAGAGAGATTAGGAAAATAGGCAAAGAAATGGCAGATGGAATGCAGTGTCACAAAGTTCATGGTCATGCACTTTGGTAGAAGAAATGAAGGGATTGACTAAATGGAGAGAAAATACAAAAATTTGAGGCGCAAAGGGACTTGGAAGTCCTTGTGCAGGATTCCCTAAAGGATAACTTGCAGGTTGAGTCTGTGGTGAGGAAGGCAAATGTGATGTTAGCATTCATTTCAAGAGGACTAGAATATAAAAGCAAAGATGTAATGTTGAAACTTTATAAAGCATTGGAGAGGCTTCACTTGGAGTGTTGTGAGCAGTTTTGGGTCCCTTATCTTAGAAAGGATGTGCTGAACCTGGGGAGGGTTCAAAGGAGGTTCACGAAAATTACTCCAGAATTGAACACCTTGTCACATAAAGAGCATTTGATGGCTCAGGCCTGCATTCACTAGAATTCAGAAGAATTGAAACCTATTGAATGGTGAAAGGTCTTGATTGAGTGGATGTGGAGAGGATATTTCCTATGGTGGAAGAATCTAAGACCAGGGGACACAGCCTCAGAATAGAGGGTCGTTTATCTGGAATGGAGAAGAGGAGAAATTTCTTTAGCCAGGGTGGTGAATCGGTGGAGTTCTTTGCCATGGGTACCTGTGGAGTCCAAGTCTTTATGTATATTTAAAGCAGAGGCTGATAGTTTCTTGATTGGTCAGGATATGAAGGGATACAGGGAGACAGAAGAAGATTGGTGCTGAGAGGAAAATTGGATCAGCCATGATGAAATGGTGGAGCAGACTCGATGGACCAAGTGACCTAATTCTGCTCCTATATCTTATGGTCTACTGGCCAGATGATGCTGCACTCTTATTTAACCAACTCTCACATAATGTCATATACTACAAAATAGACCCTTTGGCCCATCGTGTTCAGAACAACAATCAAGAATCCACCATTTATGAATTCTTTTTTTATGGTTGTCCTCTCTCACGTTAAGTATTGTTCTTTAAATGATTCAGCTCTTTTTTGCCCCTCTGGCACAATCTGCTTAAGAAAATTATTGTAAGGTAGATGCATGGGATATCTCATGAGCTGATTCTGTAATGTGGTGCTTAGAGCAATAACATCTCTTGAGCTGCTGGTCTGCTTGATTAATATTAATTTGGACTACTCATAAAATGATGGCAGCCAACAGGAGTCTTAGCCTGTGGTCAGAAATGATGTTTTCTTGAGGAGAGATTGGCTTCATTGCGTGCCTCTAAATCATGCTTTCAGAAACTGTGCAGAAAGTGAACTTGGTGCAGGTAAGATTAAGCTTACAGCACATTTCTCGCAAGAGTGAATATTGTACATAAATCGAAGTGGGTTAGAAGGACAAACATTATTAGAATTCATGAAGAAGGTATGCATCAGTGGCGATTTACTGACCATTAATGAACAAAATGCAAAGAGTGAAGATAAACGGATCATTGTCAGATTAACAGGATGTGTACCACAAGGGTTGATGTTTGCCCTATCTAGTCTCATTTTGCTTCAGCCGTTTGGCTGAGGGGACCAAATACAATATTTCCAAGTTTGCTGAGGTGTTACTAAACTAGATAGGATTGTGAGACAATAGACAATAGGTGCAGGAGTAGGCCATTCAGCCCTTCGAGCCAGCACCACCATTCACTGTGATCATGGCTGATCATCCATAATCAGTACCCTTTTCCTGCCTTCTCCCCATATCCCATCACTCTACTATCTTTAAGAGCTCTATCTAACTCTGTTTTGAAAGAATCCAGAGAATTGGCCTCCACTGCCTTCTGAGGCAGAGCATTACACAGAACTACAACCCTCTGTGTGAAAAAGTTTTTCCTCAACTCTGTTCTAAATTGTCCACCCCTTATTCTTA
The DNA here is from genome assembly GCF_030028105.1 of Mobula birostris. Taxonomy (NCBI): domain Eukaryota; kingdom Metazoa; phylum Chordata; class Chondrichthyes; order Myliobatiformes; family Myliobatidae; genus Mobula; species Mobula birostris. The sequence continues at coordinate 207,452,274 of NC_092372.1, forward strand.
AGCTGTGGTCTCTGGTTCTGGACTCCCCCAACATCGGGAACATGTTTCCTGCCTCTAGTGTGTCCAATCCCTTAATAATCTTATATGTTTCAATCAGATCCCCCCTCATCCTTCTCAATTCCAGAGTATACAACCAGTGAGCACTGAGGAGGATCTAAAGAGGCTTCAAGTGGATATGGACAGGCTGACTGAAAGGTTGAGAGCACAGCAGATGAAGTATAATGTGGAAAAATGTGAAGTTAGAGTTGCCACTTTGGCAAATGCGGAATCCGGAGCAAAAATAGAAGAAACTGCTGGAAAATCTCAGTGGGTCAGTCTGCCCCTGTGGAGGGAAATGTACAGTCAATGTTTTGGGTCGAGAATCTTCATCTGGGCTAAAATGATGAGGAGAGATAGCCAGGACAAGGAGGTGAGAAGGAAGTGGGGCAAGAGCTAAATATATTTATACTAAGAACAAGTACACACAGGTAAATTCACACATATCAGTGATGAACTTGTTCAGGATGCTGTCAACGCACATACGTATATACAGTGTCAGCTTTTAATATTACAGATTTCTCAATCCTCTGAAATTTTCCAGTGACCTGCATCTTCCCTACATCTGTCTTGGATTTTAGTGGTATTGAAGGGTAATCATCAACTTGCCTCCTGTTCTACAAGGACCATTCCCTCAGAATTGTCATATAACTTGCATGTCTGATCATCATCAGTTCCACATTGACTGACATTTCATTCCCTTGGACTATTGCTTCCTCAAGTTTGCACTTTGCTAACCCATGTAGTGCTTTCCACCATGACTGAACTGGACAGCTTTCCTATCATCACACTCTCCTCTGCTGCTGACTGACAGTGTTGCTTCTAACCCTCCCGGGGTCTGTCCATTTTAATCTGCACCTTTGTTACTCCGGAATGCTTGCCTCTTCCCGCCGTTCCACTGAGCTGAACCAGAATCAGAACATGTGATTCCGGAGGGAGGAGAGACCCTTCCTTCTCTCTACTCCTCATTATCGTCTAATGTGTGAGGCTCAAGCAACATGCACTTGCCTCAGGTACTTTTATTCACTTTCACAGTCTATTGATTCACCTTCACGAACAATAAAAGCTCATGTTCTCAATATTATTTACTAATTTTTCATAAATTTTGTGGTATTTCTGTATTGTCCTGTAAATGCCTGCAAAAAAACAAATATCAGGAGAGTATATGGTGACATGTGCATACTTTGATAATAAATTTACTTTGAACTTTGAACTTTGATCCATTACTGATTTTCAGATAATCCACATTGATTATGGGCTCCCAGTCCCTCTGGTATCTCAAGAATCTCTCTGAACATTCACAGCACTGACAGATATTGCTCTTGATCAGTGGGACTGGAGGCTTCTTGCATTATTACTCCAAGATCTGCTGCTACATATCGAAATGCTTCACACCACCCTGGCCATTTATCTTAACTGTAGTTTAACTTAATCTACCCCTTTATCTTCATCACTCTGACACTAAGACAACAGAAACGCTGCACAGGAAAGATATCAATAAGATTCAGAGAGTGCAGAGAAAATTTATGAAGGTTTTGCCGGGTCTTGAGAACCTGAGTTACAGAGAAATGCTGAGCAAATTCAGGCTTTATTCCCTGAAGTGTAGGAGAATGAGAGGAGATTTGATAGTATACACAATAATGAGGGGTATAGAGAGGGAAAATACAAACAGGCTTTTTCTACTGAGGTTGAGTGAGACTAGAACTAGAGGCCATGGATTATGGTTGAAAGGTGAAATGTTTAAGGGGAGCATGAGGGGAACAACTTCTTTCAGAGGGTGATGAGGGTTTGAGAGTGTGGAATGAGCTGCCAGTGGAAATTGTGGATGCGGGTTCGATTTAAATATTAAAGAGAAGTTTGAATAAGTACATGCAATGCAACGTTAGCATTCATTTCAAGAGGTCTATAAATAAAAGTGCAGGGATGTGATGCTGAGGTATTATAAGGCATTACAAGGTGAGGCCTCGCCTTGAGTATTGTGAACAGTTTTGGGCTTTTTATCTAAGAAAAGATGTGCTGACATTGAAAACGCAAACAACAGGAATTCTGCAGATGCTGGAAATTCAAGCAACACACATCAAAGTTGCTGGTGAACGCAGCAGGTCAGGATGAAGGGTCTCGGCCTGAAACGTCGACTGTACCTCTTCCTAGAGATGCTGCTTGGCCTGCTGCGTTCACCAGCAACTTTGATGTGTGTTGCTGGAATTGAAGAGGGTTCAAAGTAGGTTCAAAATGATGATCCCAGGAATGAAAGGGTTATCAGACAAGGAACGTTTGATAGCTGTGGATCTGTACTCGCTGGAATTTAGAAGGATGGGGGCGGGGGATCTCTTTGAAACCTTTCGAATGTTGAAAGGCCTAGACAGAGTAGATGTGGAAAGGGTGTTTCCCATGGTGGGGGAGTCTCGAACAAGAGGGCACAGCCTCAGGATAGAGGGGCGTCCATTTAAAACAGATGCAGAGAAATTTCTTTAGGCAGAAGGTGGTGAATTTGGGGAAGTTGTTACCACAGGCAGCTATGGAGGCCAGGTCATTGGGTGTACTTAAGGCAGAGATTGATAGGTTCTTGATTGGCCACGTCATCAAAGATTATGGGGAGAGGACTGGGGTGTGGAGCTGAGGAGGGAAAAAAAAAAGGATCAGCCATGATTGAATGGTGGAGCAGACTCGATGGGCCAAATGGCCTAATTCTGCTCCTATGTCTTATGGTCTATAGTCTACATAGATGGAAGGGGAATGGAGGGTTATGGTCCAGGTACAGGCCAATGGGACTAGGCAAATTATAGTCTGGCATGGACTAGATGGTCCTGTTTCTGTGCTGTGGTGATCTATGACTCTAAGGATATCAATATTGAAGGTCTAAAGGATATTGCAAAGAAAGCTCTCCTCAGACAAAGTCTCATTGACAAACTGGCAACTTCTGAGCAATTGGAGCCTCAGAGGAAGTTCATCATAACACTAGAAACCATAACAGAGGGATCTCGGCATTCTAGTGTATGAATTGCATAAAGCAAGCAGGCATGTGCAACAAGTAGTTAAGAAGGCCCAAATAAAATTTTGACCATCATTACAGGAGGGGTTTGAAGTTTAAATGTGAGAGGTTTAGTTGCAATTGTTACAGTGTATTGGTGAGGCATCACCTTCAATACTACATACTGCTTTGGTCCGCTTACCCAAGAAATAAAGCTATAGTAATGCTGGAGCCAGTACAAAGGAGATTCACTGGACTTATTCCTGGGATATGATGGTTGTCCTACCAAGAGAGTCTAAATAGTTTGGGTTGATATTCCGTGGAGTTTAGAAGAATGAGAAGTGACTTTATTGAAATGGATAAGATCCGAATAGGGTGGATGCCAAAATGCTTTCACTAGCGAAAGAGTCTTGAACAATGAGACATAGCAGCTAGATAAAAGAGGTATGTAGTAAATTCTTCTCACAGAAGATGGTGAATCTCTGGAACTCTCTGCCTTGGTAGATGGTGGAAACTGTTGTGATCATTGTCCTGTTAGTTTCCTCCTGCTTTTGTTTTCAAGTGTCATTACCCAGGGGGAGGTCTGGATATGGAATGAGCTGCAGGGAGAGTAGTTAAGGCAGGCACATTAAGATGTGAAGAGAATCCTGGCTTTTAGATCAGAAAATACCAGGAGTGATTTGATGAGACTGACTAGGAGATCCATGTCTAAATAAATGCAAACAGAGGGAATTCTTGAATTGGAACTTCACCATTCCTGAAGTGTAAAGCTTCATCTCTACAAGACATTGGAAGGCCAAGGTACAACAGGAATCTCCTGAATGAGAGAATAGATTAAGGAGTGAGTACTGGAGATCCAGCAACTTACTGTATCATAAGAACGTGAGAAACATGAGTAGGCCCTTCTGCCCCTCACATTCATTCTGGCATTCAGTGAGATTACAGGTGGCTTTTGAACCACATTCCTACACTAACAGCATCATCCCCAATTCCTATAGTATCAAAAATATAACTCAGAGAACCCTGAAAATTCACTCTCCTGAAAACCCCCTTACCTTGATACTGTGATCCCTGGAGTTTCGTGAAATCAAGTTTGCAGGTTCAGTGAGTGGGAACAGAAGACACTCACTACCAATAAGTAAGTTAATGATTTATTTATAGGACATGACAGACAATATACATTCCATAAACTTGGCAGGACAAAACAGATATTAAACATACACACAGTGGCAAATCCTTATCTACAGTGCATCACACACTCACTGTTTACTATTTCCATGCCACCTTGACCATGGCAACCGGAGAGTGAAGAGAGACCGTAAGGTTACCGTGCACTAGGTTTAAACTCTACCAGCACCATGATGTCATCAGCTAGAGGGACAGGCTTCAATGCTCCTTACATGAGCCAACCCCCTAGCTAGCATGGGGCAGGGGCTTCCGATGAACAGATAGGACTGACACTTAACTGCAATACCTGTCTTGAGTCAGAGTCATGCAACCAAGCACTGTGTCCCCCTCACCACCTCTTCATGATCCCAGCTCTCTGATTCCCAGGCTGAAGCCCCCACCCCCATTACACCCTGTTATTCGAGCCCCCTCTCAATGTTCCTGAAAACCGGCCCCTGACCCTCTGATACCATAGCCTGAAACCATGGCCATCCTCCACCAACAAACCACTTGATTGCCTGAGTGATCAGTCATGGTATTTTACAGAGGTTCCATCTCCACCCCACCACCTCCCTCACCATTTATATTGATGCCTTCAAAATCACCCCCCTCCCCACCACTCCATTAACATTTCTCATTGACATGATCTCAGCCAGGTACTCATTCCCCCTGACACATCCCACCCCGTCCTCTGACTGCTGGAAATGATGGGTAGAATCAAGCCAAAGTGGCTATTTTAGCATTTTATAAGCAACATGTGGTACTGGGCATTGAGAATGGCGTTCACTGGTATAGTGGATAGCATTGAGAATGGGTCGTTCAATGGTATAGTGGATAGCATTGAGAATGGGTCGTTCAGTGGTATAGTGAATAGCACTGAGAATGGGTCGTTCAGTTCTAGTACTAGGTAATGAACCGGGTCAGGTCACAGATCTCTCAGTGGGTGAGCATCTGGGGGACAGTGACCACCGCTCCCTGGCCTTTAACATTATCATGGAAAAGGATAGAATTAGAGAGGACAGGAAAATTTTTAATTGGGGAAGGGCAAATTATGAGGCTATAAGGCTAGAACTTGTGGGTGTGAATTGGGATGATGTTTTTGCAGGGAAATGTACTATGGACATATGGTCAATGTTTAGAGATCAGGAGGTTAGGGATAAATTTGTCCCGGTGAGGAAGATAAAGAATGGTAGGGTGAAGGAACCATGGGTGACAAGTGAGGTGGAAAATCTAGTCAGGTGGAAGAAGGCAGCATACATGAGGTTTGGGAAGCAAGGATCAGATGGGTCTATTGAGGAATATAGGGAAGCAAGAAAGGAGCTTAAGAAGGGGCTGAGAAGAGCAAGAAGGGGCCTTGGTGAGTAGGATGAAGGAAAACTCCAAGGCATTCTTCAATTATGTGAAGAACAAAAGGATGACAGGAGTGAAGGTAGGACCAATTAGAGATAAAGGTGGGAAGATGTGCCTGGAGGCTGTGGAAGTGAGCGAGGTCCTCAATGAATACTTCTCTTCGGTATTCACCAATGAGAGGGAACTTAATGATGGTGAGGACAATATGAGTGAGGTTGATGTTCTGGAGCATGTTGATATTAAGGGAGAGGAGGTGTTGGAGTTGTTAAAATACATTAGGATGGATAAGTCCCCGGGGCCTGATGGAATATTCCCCAGGCTGCTCCACGAGGTGAGGAAAGAGATTGCTGAGCCTCTGGCTAGGATCTTTATATCCTCGTTGTCCACAGGAATGGTACCGGAGGATTGGAGGGAGGTGAATGTTGTCCCCTTGTTCAAAAAAGGTAGTAGGGATAGTTCGGGTAATTATAGACCAGTGAGCCTTATGTCTGTGGTGGGAAAGCTGTTGGAAAAGATTCTTAGAGATATGATCTATGGGCATTTAGAGAATCATGGTCTGATCAGGGACAGTCAGCGTGGCTTTGTGAAGGACAGATCGTGTCTAACGAGCCTGATAGAGTTCTTTGAGGAGGTGACCAGGCATATAGATGAAGGTAGTGCAGTGGATGTGATCTATGTGGATTTTAGTAAGGCATTTGACAAGGTTCCACACGGTAGGCTTATTCAGAAAGTCAGAAGGCATGGGATCCAAAGAAGTTTGGCCAGGTGGATTCAGAATTGGCTTGCCTGCAGAAGGCAGAGGGTGGTGGTGGAGGGAGTACATTCAGATTGGAGGATTGTGACTAGTGGTGTCCCACAAGGATCTGTTCTGGGACCTCTATTTTTCGTGATTTTTATAAACGACCTGGATGTGGGGATAGAAGGGTGGGTTGGCAAGTTTGCAGATGACACAAAGGTTGGTGGTGTTGTAGATAGTGTAGAGGATTGTGGAAGATTGCAGAGAGACATTGATAGGATGCAGAAGTATTAGAAAGTATGCATTATGATCAGAGATTAAGGGAGCTAGGGCTTTACTCTTTCGAGAGAAGGAGGATGAGAGGAGATATGATAGAGGTGTACAAGATATTAAGAGGAATAGATAGAGTGGATAGCTAGTGCCTCTTCCCCAGGGCACCACTGCTCAATACAAGAGGACATGGCTTTAAGGTAAGGGGTGGGAAGTTCAAGGGGGATATTAGAGGAAGGTTTTTTACTCAGAGAGTGGTTGGTACGTGGAATGCACTGCCTGAGTCAGTGGTGGAGGCAGATACACTAGTGAAGTTTAAGAGACTACTAGACAGGTATATGGAGGAATTTAAGGTGGGGGGTTATATGGGAGGCAGGGTTTGAGGGTTGGCACAACATTGTGGGCCGAAGGGCCTGTAATGTGCTGTACTATTCTATGTTCTATGTATCGTGGATAGCATTGAGAATGGGTCGTTCAGTGATACAGTGGAGAGCATTGAGAATGGGTCGTTCAGTAGTATTGTGGTTAGCATTGAGAATGGGTCGTTCAGTGGTATAGTGGATAACATTGAGAATGGGTCGTTAAGTGGTATCATGGATAGCATTGAGAATGGGTCGTTCAGTGGTATCGTGGATAGCATTGAGAATAGGTCTTTCAGTGGTATAGTGGATAGCATTGAGAATGGGTCGATCAGTCGTATCGTGGTTAGTATTGAGAATGGGTCGTGTTGCAGTGTGGATGAAATCGCCGGAGAGACAGAGTCACTGGTAGATACAAAGCAGCTTCTTTATTCGACACAACAAGGTAAAGCAGGCATCATACGGATGGAGACGCTTTCGGTGGAAAGGTCTGCTAGCCCAATGTGGGCTGGATGTTTATATGCTAAACACAAAGGGCAATCGCTACTTACAAAGTTATAAACAATGCATAGACAATGCTTCCTTTTGAAGCTACATACAAAACATCCCACCTTCTGACTTCATCCTTTCCTCCAGATGCCAACACGTCTGGGTTGGTACTCACAGCCTTTAGGAGTGCAAGTCAAATCCACAATACATTTATTTGGTATTTTACGTGCTAACATAGAGGACAATTAATATTTATAAAGTATGGATAAGGCTGTCTTCGAAACTACCTGTAAACTTCACACTTCCATCCGCAGTGTCTGGCTAGTATTCCGATATTCACAGCTTTTAGGAAATGCATTGTTGTGAACTCCATCCACAGTACTTTGTCAAACAGAAGACTGGTGGCCAGAGTCATTTAAGTGTAAATAAATCATCTACCCAAAAGCTCACTCTAACAGTTCGTTCAGTGGTATCGTGGTTCGCATTGAGAATGGGTTGTTCAGTGGTATCGTGGTTCGCATTGAGAATGGGTCGTTCAGTGGTATAGTTGATAATATTGGAAATGAGTCATTCAGTGGTATCGTGGAGAGCATTGAGAATGGGTTCTTCAGTGGTATAGTGGTTAGCATTACTGCCTCACATACATTCCTGACCTCTCGTGCTGTCTGTGTGAAATTTGGAATTGGAATTGAAATTGGTTTATTATTGACATGTGTATCAAGATACAGTGAAAAGCTTGTCTTGCATTCTGATCAGATTATTACACAGTACTTTGAGGTAGAACTAAGTAAATCAATAAAAGAATGCAGAATAAAGTAGAATGCAGGGAAAGTGGAGAGCAGCTGAACAATAAGGTACCAAATCATAACAACATAGATTGTGAGGTCAAGAGTCCAACTTTTTGTACAACAGAACTATTTACTAGTCTTATAACAGCAGGGCAGAAGCTATTCTCAAAACTGGTAGTATGTACTTCCATGCTTTTGTATCTTTTGTCCAATGGTAGAGGGGAGAAGGAAGAAAGTTTAGGGTGGGTGAGGTCTTTGACGCAGCAAGTAGTGTAGATGGAAGCTATAGAGGGGAGTGTGGTTCCTGTGATGTGTTGGACTGTGCCCAGAACAGAATTTCTTGTGGTCTCATGCAGAGCACATGCTATACCAAGCATCCAGATAGAATACTTTTCATTGTATATCAATAAAAAATTGCACATTTTCCTTGTGACCATGTATGCATCCTGAAGATATGTTGGTTGATAATTTAGCTGGCCACTGTAAATTGTCTCTTGTGTGTGGCATGAGTGGATCCTATTGCACTTTGGTGAGCTGAACTAGGGCAGGACTTTCACAGTGAACAGTAGGGCCCTGAGGCAGGTTGTGGAAAAGAGAAGTCATGGGATGCAGGTACATAGTTCCTTGACAGTGGCAGTGCAGGCAGACAGCTTGACGAAGAAGGCATTGGGTATGCTTGCCTTCATAGGTCAGGCTATTGAGTTCATGGGTTGGAGTATCATGTTACAGCTATACAAGATGTTTCTGTATGAGTCTGTTAAAGGTGATTATCAATTAAGGTGTTTGAAACTTAGTATATATTAGGCAATATTCTGTTCCAGATAAAGGAGTCTTTGAGATCTTACCCCTTTTCATAGTCAATTATTTTTTACTCATTACATGACACTTCGTGCAATCATATTTGCAGAACAGAAATGGAAAAGAAATCAGGGGAGCTGACCAAAACCAGTGAAAGGGAGGACTGAGGCAGCAATGTGCTAAAGGTTTGTGGAAAAATCCAGGATGAAGGAAGGAGCAGTCACAGACAGGAACGAGCGCAGGACACACTGTGGGTCAAATTGGGAGAAGTAGTAGAAGATCAGAACCAGGGTAGAAAGAGACTAATGGAATTCTATGGAAATATGTATCATTGTCAGAGGGCATTTCTGTACAGTTGATTATGCACACTGTGACTGACGGATTTCAGAGGGCGTGTTGCTTTTATTCCTATTACTGTTATTACTTATGGTGAAGGTCAAGTTGCTCGTGAATAATTTAAATCAGATTACCAGTTGTTCACCCATGAACCTCACTCCAGTCGGTGGGAAGTGGTAACTGCTTTTGCATGAAACATTGCAATCAGAGTACGGTCTCTTGGGTGGAGGTATCAAGCAGCCAGTTCTGGCTCTCAGCCACATGATGTCATTCAGAAGTTAATTATGGACAGTTTTTTTTCCCCTTTCGGATTTACTACAGGTAGGCCTTTTGACATCTACGTTTTATTCTCACTGCACTCACAAAAAAGTGACGAATGCAGTTTTCTGACCCGTACTGCTTTAATTCCAGCCTTGACAGAGAACAGTTGAAATGCAGTCAAGGCTGGACTGAGTTGATTCATTGTTCCATAATGACTATTTGGCACTTTGTTATCTCAGGGAAAAGGGGACCTCCCAAATGATTCCAGAGATGACCACTCACAAACAAGAGTATGAGTTTGTTTCACACAAATATAGCACATGTCAGCTTTATTAATTTAGTCACAGAATTGTGATGGTATTGGGTTCGCTGACCGCGAAGTTCTAAACTCAGACGAAGACCTTAAGCCCTTTTAGATATAAATAGCCAAGATTACTCTCACTAAAGGGAGGTTGTACTGTTAACTACCCAAACTTCAAAGACTAGCTCACTTCACTGCTACTCTCTACAGCAAATTTAGCTGCCTATACCCACTATTTGAGTGGTGACTCCCCCCCCCCCCACAAAGGAGAAGATACGTACATCCAGTTAACAAAGAAAGTAGTATAAATACAATTCATTTATTTTTGGTGATACATGTTTGAATCTATGCAAAAGTCTTAAAACACATTTAAGAGGATTTTCTATCTTTAAAGCATTTTCAAGTTACAACTATTTCTAAAGCACAAATGATTTCCAAAACACAGGTAAGATTCCTATAAGCTAAAAAGACATACCAACAAAACAGACGGCCCATCACAGAAATCAAAGGTAGAGGAATGGACTCTAGTTCACCCTGTGGTGCTTTCATACTACTTGATGTTCATTAGCCTGTTCCTAATTATCCTGAGCTGCTGTCTTATTCTGGCATTTGGGTGACTTCACACATATACGATATTCTTTCAGGTACCTTTTACCACAAGTGGTCTAAAAGCTTCTTGGACACAGATCCCAGGTACCCACAACAAATACTGTGAAGCTGCCTCCTTGAGTATATAAACTTTCCAATGTATTAATAAATCAGCCATTGATGTGCTAAGTGGCGGTCTCCAAGCTGGTCTGCAAGTTTCCTTGAGCTAAACAACTTGTTTTCTCATTGTTGTCTGTTTGAAAACAAGCCAAATTAAATAACCCATTGTCTTACACTGCACCTTTTGAAGAGCAATAAGCAAACCACACTGACCCAAAATCCTGCTCTCTATAAACGATGCATCTGTTCACAAAGCTACCCTTCCAACTTCAAATTGATTATTGAATACCATTTACATGTAGAACTGAATACTGGCACCCCTTTATCACTAGAAGCTTAACAAAGAATATAGTTGGAAATCTAACTTACAACAATTTGATCATTATAAGTGGCAACAACTTTACAAGTGTGTTTAGAAACCTGAGCTTGGCAAAAAGAAGAGGTTCCTTCACCCAGGGAATAATCATTGCAAATAAAGGCTAAAATAATCACAGTCACAGTAGCTTCAGAATTTCTGCAAGTGTAGGTCTATGTCCTCTAGTATCTGAACTGTAGCTTTCCAGTTTAGACAGCACCTCACAGGAACCAGCCTCCCCTCTATGGACTCTATCTAATTGCCTCAGTAAAGCCGCAAGCATAATTAAAGAACCCCACCTTGCATGGACATTCTTTCTTCTCCCCTCTTCCAACGTGGAAGGTCAAAAAGCCTGAAAGCACATACAGTCAGACTCAAGGACAGTTTCTGTCCTATTATCAGACTCTTAAAGGGACCTCTTGTATGATAAGATGGGCCTTTCACCTCATAATCTACCTTATTATGATGTGGCACTTTATCGAGTTGAACTGAATTTGAATTGAATTGACTTTATTTCTTACATCCTTCACATACATGAGGAGCAAAAATCTTTATGTTACATCTCCATCTTAATGTGCAATGTGCAATCGTAGTAATTTATAATAATTTATAATAAATAGAATAGTCAATGTAATATAGAGTACACTCAAATCAGTGTGAGTTCATCAGTCAGATGGCCTGCTGGAAGAAGCTGTCCCGGAGTCTGTTGGTCCTGGCTTTTATGCTGCGGCACCACTTCCCGGATGGTAGCAGCTGGAATAGATTGTGGTTGGGATGGTTTGGGTCCCCAATGATCCTATAGGCCATTTTTACACACCTGTCCTTGTAAATGTCCTGAATCATGGGAAGATCACAACCACAGATGCGCTGGGCTGTCCGCACCACTCTCTGCAGAAACCTGTGATTAAAGGAGGTACAGTTCCCATACCAGGCAGTGATGCAGCCAGTCAGGATGCTCTCAATTGTGCCCCTGTAGAATGTTCTTAGGATCTGGGGGCCCATACCAAACTTCTTCAACCGTCTGAGGTGAAAGAGGCGTTGTGCCTTTTTCACCACACAGCTAGCGTGTACAGACCACGTGAGGTCCTTGGTGATGTTTATGCCAAGGAACTTGAAGCAGTTTACCCTCTCAACCCCAGATCCATTGATGTCAATAGGGGTTAGCCCATCTCCATTCCTTCTGTAATCCACAACCAGCTCTTTTGTTTTTGTGATATTCAAGATTCAAGATCCAAGGATTCAAAAAACTTTATTGCCGTTCTAACCATACATCAGCTCTGCAGGGCAGAATGAGACAGCGTTTCTCAGGGGCAGTGCAATCATAACATAACAAATGCAACACTAAATAATAATCATAACAATAAATAGTAAACACAGCAGCCACATGTCAGTTAAAATCAAGTTATAATTGTCCAGTGCAAATTAAAAGTGTCCAAAGCAGAGTCAGGTAGAGCAGCTATTTAGCAGTCTGACTGCCTGTGGGAGGAAGCTGTTTAGTAGCCTTGTGGTTTTAGTTTTAATGCTCTTGTAACGTTTGCCTGATGGCAGAAGAACAAACAGTTCATGGAGAGGGTGTGAGGTGTCTTTAATGATGTACCGTGTCTTCTGGAGGCATCGACTCTGAAAGAGATCTTGGACAGAAGGTAGGGAGACCCCAATAACCTTCTCTGCTCCTCTAACCACCCTCTGCAAGGCTTTTTTGTCAACAGCACTGCAGCTGGAGTACCAGGTTGTGATGCAAAAGGTCAGGACACTCTCACCACGCCTCTGTAGAATGTAGTTAAGATGTTAGTGGGGAGTGATGCTTGTTTAAGCTTTCTCAGAAAGTGCAATCTCTGCTGGGCCCGTATTAACAATCCCAGTGGTGTTCCTGGACCAGGTGAGATTGTCCGAGATCTGCAACCCAAGGAACTTGATGTTTTCCACTCTCTCCACTGTGATGCTGTGGGGTGTGTGCTCAGGCTGAGACCCTCTGAAATCGGCGATCATCTCCCTGGTTTTGATGACATTAAGCATCAAGTTGTTATCACTGCACCAGCTCTCTAGGTGTTTGACCTCCTCCCTGTACATAGTTTCATCATTTTTGCTGATGAGCCCCACCACTGTGGTATCATCAGCAAATTTAATGATCAGGTTCTCCTTGAATCTGGCTGCACAGTCATGTGTTAGCAGTGTAAACAGCAATGGGCTAAGCACACAGCCTTGTGGGGATCCAGTGCTCAGTGTGATGGAGTCAGAGATGTTCCTGCCAACACGGACTGACTGTGGTCTCCCTGTCAAGAAATCCAGAATCCAGCGACACATGGTAGTCTTAAGACCAAGCAGCGACAGTTTCTCCACTAGTTTCTGCGGGATGATGGTATTGAACGCTGAACTGAAATCAATGTACAGGATTCTGGCATAAGTGTCTTTGTTGTCCAAGTGAGAGAGAACTGTGTGCAGTGTGGTGGATATTACGTCCTCTGTAGAGCGATTTGGACGATAAGCAAACTGTAGAGGATCCAGCGATGAGGGGAGGCTGGCTGTGATATGAGGCTTGACAAGCCGTTCAAAACACTTGAGGGAGAGGTTGTTTTCTTGACACTACTGTGTCAGAGAGATGATTTCCCTGTAGGCCACCTCGTTATTGTTTGAGATAAGGTAGTATCGGGGCAAACTTAATTAGCAGAGTAGAGTTGTGGGTGGCATAAAGGAGGGGACTCAGTACGCAGCCCTAAGGGGCTCCAGTATCGAGAGTCAGAGGGTTGGAGGTGCACTATACTTTTTCAGTAGCTTTTAAATTTTATTCTGCATTGTTATTGTTCTACAGTATTCTAGTGTGGGCAGGTGACCAAGTGGTTAAGGCATTGGGCTAGTGACCTGAAGGTCGTGAGTTCGAGCCCCAGCCGAGGGAACATGTTGTGTCCTTGAGCAAAGCACTTAATCACACATTGCTCTGCGACGACACTGGTGCCAAGCTGTATGGGTCCTAGTGCCCTTCCCTTGGACAACATTGGTGTTGTGGAGAGGGGAGACTTGCAGCATGGGCAACTGCTGGTCTTCCATACAACCTTGCCCAGGCCTGCGCCCTGGAGAGTGAAGACTTTCTAGGCGCAGATCCATGGTCTCGCAAGACTGACGGATGCCTTAAAACAGTATTCTATCATAATACGATCTGTATAAATGGTATGCAGGACAAACTTTTCATTATATCTTGGTACTGTGACACTAATAAACCAATTTAGCCACGGTCGACTGGTAGTGCTATACCAAAGGCTAAAATAATAGGCTGAAGAAGGATCTCAGCACAAAACGTAGATTGTTACTCTTTTCCATAGATGCTGCCTGACCTGCTGAGTTCCTCCAACATTTTGTGTGTGTTGCTTAAAATGATAACAGTTACCATAACTTCATAATTTCACAAGTACTTCATGTTTATTAGTATCAGAATTATAGCCTTTCACTTTTGACATGGTAAACCTTAATATGACAGTAACTCCATATATATATATATATATATATATAAAGTTGTTTCGTCTTTGTCCTGAAGTTTTGTGTAAAATGCTTCTTATGTGGTACAGAGAGAGTGCCATGCTATCAAAGGAAGCATCTTCAAAATTAGTGATTAAACTGAGTCTTTTGTGGGTTGGCTTTAAAAAAGAAGTATACTCTTTCAAAGAAAAGATTTGGAATTCTCTCAGTGTTTTTCTCGTAACCAGCGTCATTGAACTTGATTATTGGATAATGACGACAGCAATGTTCAAAGGGACTGGAGGCTATGTACCTTACCATATCACAAGAGTGATGATGCTTCAAAAAGTATCTTGTTCTATGGAGACATCTAGTTGTTATGAATGTTTTTTTTTATTTTCTGTGCCTAGATAAATTCAGTGCGGGGCTGCAAATCTTCTGTCTCAGGGTAAATACATCCCTCAATCCAAAATCAAGGATGTCAGTGTACAGCTATCCTTAAGAAATTCCAGTGTACTACTGGAGCCAAGCAGAAACATATGCTAAGAAATTAACTAATGAACGTATTTCCACACACTCACCCGAGAACAGGCCATCGAGGGGTTCAGTGCAATATTTGTTTTGAGTTTTGAATAGGTGACGCTATAAAAAAGATGGAAGGAAAGTTTTGAGGATGCATTATATGTAAATATAGTCTGATGCATTAATATTTATAACATCAAACAGTGGTCGAAGTAGCAGCCCTTGTATTGCTCTGCTGTTTGCGTCCCTCTGAGAAATAACCATTCACTGCTACACTACTCTCAGCTTCTTGTTACATATCCAATTTTCTGTCCAATGCTACTACTACCTCTTTTATTCAATCCTGAAACTCAGATTCAGATTAGTATATTGTCATTTACCCCAGGATGCAACGAAATCCCTTGCTCACAGAGTAAACATGGCCGTAGTAAACACAGCAATGAGTGCAAAACAATAGAATGGGTGCGAAGATTGTAGTGTATTCTGGAGCAATGTTAAAAGAATGGTCTCGGCCTGAAATGTGTATACTTTTCCCTCTCGGTAGATACTGCCTGACCTGCTGAGTTCCTCCTGTGTTTTATGTAAAAAGAAATGCAGAAGATTCAATAACAGAAAAACCAAGAGAGGTAGAATGAAGAATCCGAGATTGTGGCAGCACCACCCAGAAAGGGAGTATGGGTCAGGTGATTGGTCCATAAGTCTGATCGCAAATGAGGTGGAGCTGTTCTTGAGCCTGGCCATCCACGTGTTCAAGCTCCCGTATCTTCTCCCAAAAGGTAGAACAGAGACCCTCGAGGTTGGCAGGCATCCTTGATGATACTATTAGCCTTCCTGAAGCAAAGGGCCATGAAGATGGACTGGTTGGAAGAAAGTGATGAGCCTGTGATGGACTGGGCAGATCCAGAACAGACAGTGACTATACCAGGTTGAGACTGATTTTGAATGGAAGTTTTCTTCATGACCACTTCAAAGCTTAATAGGTCATATTTTTATTTCTTTGCACATTTTTTGATAAATGCCTGCTCAGAAATTGAATAACTTAGCAACTCAAAACGTCATAAGTCATAAATAAGATGTAAAGATAAATTGGAGACTCTGCAAGCTGCATGAAGTCTGCTGTTTCCTTTCCCAATCCTAAGTGCATCAGACGTGCCACACCAGAAGAGTTGACATGGACTGGTTGATAAGGATATGAGCCAGTCACTGTCTGAGGTAGATATCCTGGTCAGTATGGACCAGTTGGGCCAAAGGCTGTGTTTCAGTGCTGTATGACTCTGAATCTACAGCTGCTCCATTGTTATACAAGTGGACCTCTGCTTGGGGCCATTTTAATAATATACAGATGCTATCTTATCATTGAATGCTTCCATTGCAAGGATAGTTCTTTCCCTTGAGCTGATACTTACCTGATACATGAACTAATAAATTTGTAGTTAACATTGTTAACTGCAATTTGTTTTAGCCACAAAGTCATACATCACAGAACTAGGCTCTTCCACCCACTAAGGTTGTGCATTCATTTAGAGTGTATTATCCCTGTGTTTACTCTCCCAAAATTTCAATCACGTTTTATCACTTGCCTACACTCTAGGAGTCAATTTACAGTGGCCAGTTAGCCTGCCAATCTGTACGCCTTTGGGATATGTGGCAAAGCCCAAACACCCGAGCAAAACTCACTTGGTCACAGGAGGAACATGTGAACACTACTCAAGAGTGAACTCTCTGACGCTGTGAGGTAGCAGCTGCGCCAGTGTGCCAATATCATCAAGGCATCGCTAAACAGAGAAGCTATCTGTCCCTGAGCGGAAAGAACAAATTATGCCAGGAACAATCAAAGGATGTGCTGTCACCTCCGTGGAGGATCAGGTCTGTGCTCCTTCCTATATGGAGATCTGATGGAAGGCTAACCTTTGGATGGAGAAAACTTGCATTCAGTCTGCGATTATTATTCGGTAATTATCCACCTTTTAGTACCGGCTAATAAATGAAAATGTTGCCGTCAAATAAATGCAAATATATTCCAGCTATTAAAGTTGGTCTTTTGTACATGTTCGGCTTTAATTTACAAAAGATCTTAAGATTTAGGTTTTAGAGATGGAAAACAATGTTTGAGGTCTTGTTATCACATGAATAAACAGGAAGCTATCATTTCAATATGATAAAAAAATAGGATTATCTGAAGCACTGTCAGTTTGTGTGCAAACATTCTTTTGCCTACATTTTCATAAAATTAGTGGTGAAAAATATTCGGTATCAGTGTGATGAAAGGGAGAAGATCAGCATTCTTGGTAATAAATATTCATATTTGACTGGATCGTCTGCTCTGGAGATGAAATCTAATCAAGGGGCTATTGAAGCGACGGCTTCTTTTTAACCAAGAACATCTCATCTAAATTGGGTTTGATATGGAAATCAGTTTCACTCCAAGTCCTTCAGGCCACAATCATGCTGAGACAACACTAGAGGTGTCCAGCTCATCAGATGTTGCTACCAGCATCTGTGGCCACACTCGACAGAAAAAGCTGCCTAGAAATGCCTTGCCAGCCAATTCTTCCGGTGTTACATTTTCGTGAGTTTGAACGACCCAGGTGAAATCTAACCAGCTGTAAAATTTGCCACCCATTTTCATGCCACAGTAACTGAATAAGTGAAGAAGAAAAATCGACTCCTTTTGTCTAGCGGCGAATAAAAATAAATTGCCTCCAGCATAGCTTCAAACAGTGTGATGCTCACTGTTTAGAAAGGAGATTATAATAGGCTGTCAGCTTTGATATATTTTTGCAATAAATGTTTATCACAGCAAATTTGATACCTCAACAATTTGTGTATAATTTGATAGGTTTACATTATCTTTTAGGATGATTAAATAAATGAAAAATTTGCAAGTTGCTGCAAATTCTGGGTTAAGGTTTCTGAATACTCCTCAGCATTTCTTTGCTATTAGCAAAAAATATGAATAACTGGTTAAGTTAATGTACATGTGACAATAGCTTGAGTTTCTTTCAGAATCAGTATCTGGTTTATTATCTTTGATATATGTCATGAAATTTGTTTTTTTTGTGGCACCATTACAATGCAAAACATAAAATATACTAAAAAAATTGAATAAGAAATAGTGCAAAAAGAGAGGAAAAATAGTGAGGTCATGTTCATGGATTTGTGTGTTTAGTTCCTGTGCCATATGTTTTAAACCAGAAGAGTGGTGAAACTGAAAATAAGTTCATAATGCTCCTCTTGTGATTTGGCATAATGGCAAATCATCACTTTTTTGCATTATACCAGAACAGTCTCATTACGCAAAAGTAAATCCCTAACCACTGTAAGATATACTCTGAGTTTCATTGCGAATTCTCACCATTTGGAATGTAAATTTTCACCCTCAAATTACTTTTTCCCAGTATCTGCAAGGAATACACTGTCTTCTTTTGCTACACTGTCTTCTTAAGCAGTTAGGGTAGTTAAGAGGCTAAAATAAAAACATAGCCATTAAGGCTATCAAGGAAACACGCAGATGAATCATGCCTGATCCTAAATTCCAGGATGTGTTCCTGACAGCTTTTCAGACACCATGTTAATGGGAAATCTATTGATCACAGCCTTAAATATACTGCATTTGGATATTCAGTATATTCTGGGCTGCGATTGATAGGTATCCCACTTTTCTGGGATATAGGAACATTTGCAGCCGTTGATAACATTGCGTGAATCATCCTCTATCCCACCATCCCACCTCCCCTCAGCCACTTTGCCACATCTAATGGTAAACTAAACTGAAATTGAGAGAGCCCCCGTCCCCACCCTGATCACAGTGACTCTCATGCTCTTATAGGGCAAATGTTATGAATTGTTAAGATTGTTTACAAGAAAGATGGACTTCTGTAACATTTATAGAAGGACTCTACATTCGCTCCAGGAGCAGATTTTATATACTTTGCAGAGAAAGTCAGACCAATCATATCAGCAGGGGTGTAGCATCCTTAAAGAAGACACGAGCTGCTTGCCAGAAAATAGAGGTTTTTAAATATTAAGGGTTTCTATAGAACTTTTGAGTTATGTTTAGACTGGCAGTCCAGCACGGTACCTGAGGAGGACAGCACAACCAAAGGTGCTGACTTTTTGGAATGGAGTGTTAAACAGGGGCCACAGCAGTGCTCTTTGAATGACGTAACTGGACTTTTGGAGAAGAATACAAGAATTCTCCTTCCCAGTCGTTCAAGATACCTTCCTAATATTTTCCCATTTATGGAGCCTTGCTGCATACGAAATGACTACTCTGCTTTATCCTCATTACAACAGCACTGAAGCTTTATCTCTCACATCTACTGTACATCAGAACACACAGTAAAATGCATCGTTTTGCATCAAATCAGCAAGGATTGTGCTGGGCAGCCATTGTCACCACGCTCCCTGCTCCAGCATGGCATGCCCACAACTTACAAGCCCTAAAGCAGATGTCTTTGGAACGTGGGAGGAACTTGGAGCACCCAGAGGAAATCCACGTGGTCATGCGGAGAACGTACTGTTCTGACAGTGATCAAAGTCATTTGAGAGACACAAGCTGGTGATATAGGAGTCTTTATTCATCATGACAAGAAGGCATTCTTCTGGAGATACTCTCTCAGTAGAGTCTCCCAAGCTCAAAATACATAACATTTTTATATCCTTAAGATCAATTTATTGAAAGGTCATTCATTACAGTTCCAATAGTTACAATGACATTGTTTACCTCAGTACTTTGGGATTGACAATGCCTCCTTTTGAAGCATTATTATTATTATTTTTCTCCTTCTTCTGTATTATGTATTGCATTGAACTGCTGCTGCTATGTTAACAAATTTCACAACACATGCCAGTGATAATAAACCTGATTCTGATTCTGATTCTGAATTGCGTATCGACAATGGGAGACGCCTCTGAATATTCGAATACTTTGCTGAGACAAACTAATTGCAAACTTCCCTGAACTTACACGATGTTACAATGAGGATATAAGAGGAGATACAGGGAAATAAGTCAGGCAACCGACTGATGGGAATACACAGAAACATTCATTTCAATTATCGAAGAAAGTAGCTTATATCTTGCCACCTTTGCCTCTTACCCTTACAGTGACATGCTAACTCTGAACTCTTACTATCTTGCTTTTAAACACTTTGCTCGGGTAAAGACCAAGCCTATTCACAATATGCAACTTCACTAGGCCTCATATAACTTAAGCAAGATGTTTCTACTTTTAAAAATTACCTGGATGGGCATTTGAAGAGCCATAAACTGTTGAGAGAAGGGAGGGAATTTGAAAAAGAGTTGGAAGGAATGGGGAGATCACGTTACTGGTGTTAAAAAAATCAGCCATTAGTGCTCAGCTTTCTATTTTGATTGCCTGGGCCATATCCAATACTATGCTGGAATCTGCTGTACTGTGCAAAAGTCTTAGGCACATGTATATAGCTAGAGTGCCTAAGAATTTTGCGCAGTATTGTATTTGTCAAAATGCAGCACGTTTGTAAATCTGGCTAGAGTAAAGGATATTGGGAATAGTGAGACTGGAGTGCTGCAGGAGGGGTATGGGACAGTTGGCAGACGAGGAGTGCCGGGGCAGGAGATGGCAAAGGAGCAAACACACCCAGCCGTAGAACAGCAGGCAGGGTCATTTGATTCCAAACATTTGGTTTATTGATCATTACTGAGTGTATTATTGGATGTATTTAAGGCAGAGATAGATAGGTTCTTGATTAGCCAGGGCATCAAAGGGTATGGGGTGAAGGCACGGGAGTAAGGATGACTGGAAGAATTGGATCAGCCCAGATTGAGTGGCAGAGCAGACTTGATAGGCCGAATGGCCTACCTCTGCAGCTATATCTCATGGTCTTATTACAAAATATGTCTCTGGTGCTCCCCACTCCCTCCCCTCTCCCTTCCCCTTTTCCCAATCATGATTCCCCTGTCCCTGCCCCTTTCCAATAGAGACTCATATCAGAATCAGGTTTATCATCTCTCACATATGTCATGAAATTTGTTTTTTTTTGTGTGGCAGCAGTACAGTGCAGTACATAAAATCACTACAGTACTGTGTAAAAGTTTTAGGCACCCTAGCTATATATATATGCCACAGACTTTTGCACAGTACCGTATAATGAAGGATATCATAACAGAGCACTGAGAAAAGATTAAAGGTATTGACCAGAGTCATCTTGGACTTATGAAAGGGAAATCATGTTTTTTTCTAATCAATTGGAGTTCTTTGAAGATATGACTTGTAAAATAAATAAGCGTTACCAGCAGAAGTTGGGTAAACAGATTTTCAATAAGATCCCAACCAGAGGTTCGTCAACAAGGTTAGAGCACATGGAATTGGATGTAATATACTAGCAGGGAAAGCTTAGAGTGAGAATGAATAAGTCTGCCCCAGGTTAGTGGGCTCTGACCATAGCAAGTGACGCTAGGGACCCAGCTATTCACAGTGTACTGTATATCGATAATAAACACAAGAAATTTTGCAGATGCTGGAAATCCAGAGTAACACATACAAAATGCTGGAGGAACTCAGCAGGTCAGACAACATTTATGGAAAGGAATAAACAGTTGATGTTTTGGGTAGACACTCTTCCTGAATTCTGATGAGGGGTTTCAGTCTGAAATGTTGACTGCTTGCTTATTCCTTTCCGTAGTTGCTGTCTGACCTGCTGAGTTCCTCCAGATTTTGTGTGTGTTACTCTGTATATCAATAATTTGGCTGAGGGCAGCAAATGGTATATTAGATAGAACTAGATGGGATTGTGAGTAGTGAGGAGGATAAAAAGAGCCTTCAGAAATTATGGGATGGCTGATTGAGTGGGCAAAAATTTGGCAGATTGAATATAATGTGAAAAAATAGTAATATCCTCTTTGGTTCCCAAACCAGAAAACTAGTTTTTTTTAAATTAATAATGACAGGTAGTCAAAAGGACATGGATGCCCTTGTAAATTAATCATTTAAAGCAAAAGGCAGGTACATCAGACAGGTAGGAGGCAAATATTTGACTTTCGTAATGAGAGGATTTGAGCACAGGGGTAAAGAGAGTTTATGACAGCTCTGTAGGACATTGGTGAAACTGCACCTGGAATATTGAGTCAGAAATGCCATTTAGTTCTGAAATGAAGAAAACAAAATCAGAATTATTTACTTGGAGGGGCTATGGTGGCTCACTCATGCCAATCATTCAAAGCAGAGACCAAGTTGTTTATTGATAAGGGAATTGCAATATATGAGCAGGAAAACAGAGCTATGCTTGAAGATCATCCATGTTCTTGACACATGGTGGAGCAAGCACAAAGGGTTATGTGTCCTGTTCCATTTCTGCTCTTGTAAAATGGCCTCACATAATGACAAAGATTATTTCTGAATTCTGAAGCTTAGCAAAGCAAGGAGACCCAAGAGACTGGAATCTGGAGCAAAGGGCAAACTAGTGGAGATACTCTGTGGTCAAGCAGCATCCGAGGAGGCAAAAGGATGTCTGACCTTTTTGACCGAGACCCTGCATCAGGATAAGTGTACTTGCGAGGTTTGGAAGGCCATGTGTCCACTCCATATGAAGAGCCAGTTGCACCTTTGAGCATTTCAATACTCTGTATGCAGCAGCTGCTGGCAAGCTCCCTGCATGAGCAGCTGGAGATCTTGATGTAATGAGAGTCTTGAGGGTGTTCTCAGGTATCCTTCATTTTCCATTTGGAGCTCAGCACGATAAATATAGAAAATCAAAGATCTGATTTGATTTTGTTCAGAGAATGCAGGATGTTTCTGAAGCCTGATCTGATCACTCCTGTGCAAAATCACTTTGCTTTAAGTGTTCTCTGTTTATGGAGAAGATTGAATTGCCTAATGACTGATTAAATGGGCCGTAGCACAATGGTTTACCAATCGTGTTTCTTCTTATCTCCCGTATATCAAAATTGGAAGGTAAGTATATCAACAGAACACGGGAATTCAGGAAGTGGGAGAAAGGCCATTTGGCCCACAGCACAAGCCTTGCCAGATTCTTCCCCAGCATGACAAAGGGCAGCACAGTAGTGTAGCGGCTAGCACAATGCTTTACAGTGCCAGAACCCTGCCAGGGACAGTCCCAAGACCAGCTGCAAAAGCAAGAGGGTTGGGCATGGGGTTAGCAACCCCATCCCATAAAAACCCAGAGCTACTCAAACACCAGCAGAGGCTCCAGGGGCCTTATGCTTGGGAGAGGAAAGATCTTCTTTTAGAAGGTGTAGAGGATGGGCTACACCTGGGGGGTGGGGGGGCAGCTTGAAGGATTGGCCCAGGACAGAGGCCTCTGGTGAGCTGCTGTCGGCGGCCTATGCCCCAGTAGGGGTGATGGGCTTAATGACTGAATGACATTACAGCACCAGCTGTGGGATCAGAGATCAATTCTTGCCGATGTCTGTCAGGAGTTTGTTCGTTCTCTCTGAATGGGTTTCCTCTGGGTCTCCGGTTTCCACCCAGATTCCAAAGAGCTAAGGTTAGTGAGTTGTGGGCACACTATGTTTGCGCCAGAAGACCGGTGACTCCTCCAGTCTGCCCCCAAGCACAATCCTGTTGGTTGTTGATGCACATGATGCATTTCACTGTACATACGACAAATAAAGATAGTCATTAATGCTTTAACTCTCCATTCCACAAGAATGGCGCAGGGACTTCTCTCTATTTTGCTTTAAGATCGATTTGAAAAGAACATTAAAAAGATCCCATCCATTCTCTTCCATATTTGTGAATCAAAAAAGGAACTGAAGCTACTGGAACTCTAAAATACACAAAAAAAAACCTGCTGGAAATGCTGTCAGTCAGGCAGCACCTGTGGGAAGCGAAATGGTTTCTTGTCCATTTTTAAAATAGTTTTTAAATGCTGTTCATTTGCAATTTCGTTCATTATAATGGAAATGTCTACACCTGAAGAAATGGTGGTTGAACTTAATAAGTACTTTGCGTTGAACTTCACTGTGGAAGACGCTAGCAGCATGCCAGAAATTCGAGAGTGTCAGGGGGCAGAAGTGAGTGCAGTTGTTGTTATTAAAGAGAAGATGTTTAGGAAGCTGAATGGTCTGAAGGTAGATAAGTCACCTGGATCAGATGGACTACACCCCAGGGTTCTGAAAGAGGTAGCTGAAGAGATTGTGCAGGCATTCGTAATGATCTTTTAAGAATCACTAGACTCTAGAATGGATCTAGAGAACTGGAAAATTGCAAATATCACTCCACTCTTTAAGAAGGGTAGAAGGTAGAAGAAAGAAAATTATAGGCCAGGTAGCCTAACTTCAGTGGTTGGAGTCCATTATTAAGGATAAGGTTTTGGGGTACTTATAAGCACAGGATAAAATGACAAAATAGGGCAAAGTTAGCAGGATTTCATTAAGGAGATATCTTGCCTGACAAATCTTTTGGAATTCTTTGAGGAAATAACAGGCAGGGTAGATAAAGAAGGGGCAGTGGATGTTGATTACTTGGAATTTCAGAAGGCCTTTGACAAGGTGCTGCACATGAGACAGCTTAACATGATAAAAGCCTATGGTACTACAGTAAAGATACTAACATGGATAGAATATTGGTTCACTGGCACAAGGCAAAGAGTGGGAATAAAGGGGCTTTTTCTAGTTGACTCTCAGTGACTTTTGATGTTCTACTTCTTTTCCTGTTATATGTCAATGTCTTGGATGACAGATTTGTTGACTTTGCGGCCAGGTTTGTGGACGACACGGAGATAGGTGGAGGGCAGATAGTGTTCAGAAAGCAGGGAGTATGCAGAAGGACTTACACGTACTGGTAGAATGGGTGAAGAAGTGGCAGATGGAATATAGTGCAGGGAAGTGTGTGGTCATGTGTCGACTATTTTCTAAGCGAGGAGAAAATTTAAAAATCAGAGGCACAAAGGGACTTTGTGCAGGATTCCCTAAAGAGTAACTTGCACGTTGAGTTAGTGATGAGGAATGCAAATGAATTGTTAGCATTTATTTCAAGAGGACTCAAATATAAAAGCAAGAATGTAATGCTGAGGCTTTAAAAAGTAATGGTCAGACCACACTTAAGGTATTGTGAGCAGTTTTGTGCCCTTTTCTAAGAAAAGGTATGCTGGCATTGGAAAGGGTCCACAGGAGGTTTATGAGAATGATCTGAGGAATGAAAGAGTTAATATTTAAGGAGCATTTGATGGTTCTGCATCTGTACTCACTGGAGTTCAGGAGAATGAGAGGGGATCTCACTAAAGCCTATCAAATATTGAAAGGCATAGAGAGAGTGGATGTGGAGAGGATGTTTTCTGTAGTGGGAGTCTAGGACCTGAGGGCACAGCCTCAGAATAGAGGGATGTTGGTTTAGAACAGAGATGAGGAGGAATTTCTTAAGCCAGAGGGTAGTGAATATATGGAATTCATTAAAACAGGCGGCTGTGGAGACCAAATCATTGGGTATATTTAAAGCAGAGGTTGATAGCTTCTTGATTAGTAAGAGAATCAAAGATTACGCTAGCAGAATGGGGTTGAGGGGAATAATAAATCAGCTAAGATGGAATGGCGGAGCAGACTTGATGGGCTGAATGGCTTAATTCTGCTCCTGTGTCTTATGCTCTGATCTGTAGGTTTTTGGACTGTGGGAGGAAACCAAAGCACCCAGAGGGACACACATCAAAGTTGCTGGTGAACGCAGCAGGCCAGGCAGCATCTCTAGGAAGAGGTACAGTCGACATTTCGGGCCGAGACCCTTCGTCAGGACTAACTGAAGGAAGAGCTAGTAAGAGATTTGAAAGTGGGAGGGGGAGGGGGAGATCTAAAATGATAGGAGAAGACAGGAGGGGGAGGGATGGAGCCAAGAGCTGGACAGGTGATTGGCAAAAGGGATATGAGAGGATCATAGGACAGGAGGCCCAGGGAGAAGGAAAAAGGGGAAGGGGGGGGAAACCCAGAGGATGGGCAAGGGGTATATTCAGAGGGACAGAGGGAGAAAAAGGAGAGAGAGAGAGAAAGAATGTGTGTATATAAATAAATTAACATTGACTTCCCTAACTTCCGCTAATGCCCCACCTCCCCCTCGTACCCCATCCGTTATTTATTTATATACACACATTCTTTCTTTCATTCCCCCTCCCACTTTCAAATCTCTCACTAGCTCTCCCTTCAGTTAGTCCTGGCGAAGGGTCTCGGCCCGAAACGTCGACTGTACCTCTTCCTAGAGATGCTGCCTGCCCTGCTGCGTTCACCAGCAACTTTGATGTGTGTTGCTTGAATTTCCAGCATCTGCAGAATTCCTCGTGTTTGCACCCAGAGGGAACCCACATGGTCATGGGGAGAATGTACAAATTCCCTACAACCAGTGGCGGGAATTGAGCCCTGATCACTAGCACTGTAAAATGTTGTAATAACTGCTCTGTTGCCATGCCGCCCAGTGCATCCAGAAGCTTGTCCTTACACCACGTTTAACAAGGATGAGAGTAAATCACTTTGGCTCATTGCTATGTAGGAGGCTCCCAACCCCTGATCTGGAACCCTTCCTCACCCATCTTCCTCCCTTCTAAAACTTCATGATAACCCCACCTGAGGCTCCTATTTCCTGCAGCTCCCCAAACCCACGGCCTCTGATCACTGCCTACCCTCTGCTCCCACAGACACCCCTCTCAGAGTGGATGCCTATCATTAAATCAGCTGGAATCTGAATCTCTTCTGATTTTGAAAAGGAATATAAACTGGCATGTTGGAAGGCATTTTACAAGGCTCCAAGGAAAAACATTGGCCAGGGTTGGTTGGGGGTTTGGAATGGAAGGGGTCAAGCTTCTCTACAATAAGCTAGCATGGAATTGCTGGGCCGAATGGCCCCTCCTTTTGTTCCATGATGACTCTCTGCTTTATTTGACTCATGCTCTTCTATTCAATGCAGATGTGAAGATACCTGTGGATTGTCTGTAATTATAGTCGTGTAACATTTTAGTGAATGACGAATTTAAGAGGTAGGAATAATGTCATGCCGAGTACCTCCAGTGCAATCTTTTGGAAGTTGCAGAAATAGTGCCTTTTTATTGCTCGGTGCTTTTATAAGAGCTGACGTATGAGCTACTTTTTTAAATACTTCAAATGGATGCAACTGTCAAGAGTGTAGAGCTGTGATTTATATAAAGGGAGTAATAGATAGCTCGGAATGAGCTATACATTAGGAATTCAAGTGAATCATACATCTTTTGGCTTTCAAGGAACTCAGAGTGCACACCCACATTCTTCCGACTTTGTACTTACATTATATTTATGTGGGATTTTTAAACCCCAATATACATCTGTGGTTGTGAGATTAACCCAATTGAGTCATCACATAATGTAACATGATTACAGAGGAGATGTCTTTGCTTGGGAAGTCATGATGCTACAGTATATAAATCTATGGGAAACAGAGGATAGAAAACGAACTCCTGCACAGGTGGCCTATCTCAAATAGTTAAGACAACAGTGCATACACTCCTCACTTCGTGCAGAATGATAGGAGCGGGCAAAAATAATGCCAGTTCAAACAACTTGAAGCTATTAGGGCCTGAATAATCAGAGCTGCACAGGGTTAGTTGTAAGAGATATACTACATGGAAACAGTGATTTAGCCTGAATTTTCGCATAAGCAAGAGTCTTTGGCAAACTAACCATTAACTGAAGGAAAGCAAATAACACATTTGTTGTCCTCCATTCATGTGGCACTTTACCAGTGGTCGATGAAGATGTCAGGGCCCCAGCAATCTCCTTCCTACCCTTCCATAGCACCTTGAATACATGTCATCTTCAAGCTTCAGGGAATTATCCACCTTTATATCCCCAAGACATCTATTACCTCCTTTTTAATAACTTGTCCCCAAATTGCACCATCCCCTTCCCTAGATTCTCTCTTTCACCTTAGTGGAAACTGATTCAACATATTCATTTATGTCCTCAACTATATCCTCTGATTCCACATATAGATTGTCCCTAATGGGTTGTACATTCTTGACCCTAATATACCTACAAACTGCTTTGAGAGTTTACTTCATCTTGACTGCCAATGTGTGGCGTGTTGGACTAACGATCTAAAGGTCGTGGGTTCGAGCCTCGGCCGAGGCAGCGTGTGTGTCCTTGAGCAAGGCACTTAACCACACAATGCTCCAGTCTACCCAGCTGAGAATGAGTACCAGCAAAATGCTGGGAGTTAACCTCGCGATAGACTGGTGTTCTACCCGTCGCTTCACACCACGGAAACGAGCATAAGCACCGGCCTGATGGGCCACAAGGCTCGTGACAGACTTTAATCTTAGTCTTGACTGCCAATGACGTTTTCATGCTTCCACTTTACCTTTCTTATTTCATTTTTAAGGACCTCCTACAATTTTTGTTGTTAGGCCGCCCCCCCCCCCCTTTTCAATTCTCTGTGCCTGCTAATTCATGATGTCCCTTCATATCCAGGGTTCCTTGGATTTGTTGTCCTTCTACTTCATTCTTACAGGAATGTTTAGGTCCTGAATTTCCATTATTTCACTTTTGGGCTGTGGCTCCCATTTGACAGAAGCAGATTTGCCAGCCTTTGACTATGTCTCCACTTCCTGCTGCCTCAGGAAAATTAGGCACCATCTTCAAAGACCCCTCCCAACCCAACCATTCGCTTTTCTTCTCCGTTCCATCAGACAGAAGAGACACAAAGCTTGACAGCATACAACCAGGCTCAAGGATAGCTTCAATCCTGCTGTTTCAAGACTCTTCAGTGGATCTCCTGACCTGATATCCTAAAGAATGAACTCTTGATCTCTCAGTCTACCTCATCGTGGCCCTTGCACTTTATTCATTTGCCTACACTGTACCTTCTCTGTAGGTGCAGCATTAAATCCTGCATTCTGTTTTTCTTTTTATTACCTCGATGTATTTACGTATGACATCATCTGACTGGAGAACATGGAAATAAAAAGCTCTTTACTGCATCTTGGTATATGTGGCAATAATAAGCCCATACCAATATCTGCTCCCAGTTTACATTTGCAGGTCCCACTTTATCATTATTGAAATAGAAGGGAATTGAGGGCAGGCAAAGAAAGAAGAAAGTAACTGGAACTCTGAGATACAAGTGCTGTAAATCTGAACTGTGAAGAGAAGGCTAGAAGTATTCAGCATTCACGTAGCACCAATGGAGAAAAACCAAAACCAAGTAGATGAAGTCTTACATCAGAATTGACCAGTTCAGATAAAAACAGGAAGGGCTGCTTGAATTCGGTATTGGGATGGCTGCAATGTGACTAATTGGAAGATGAGGTGCTATTCTTCAAACTTGCATTGGGTTTTGTTAAAATGGGAGTCCCATGAGTCAGAGGTCAGAAGGTGAATGGAATGGAGAGTTCAAGAGCCAGGCAACTGGAAACTGAGGGAAATGGAACAGCAGCACTCTGCAAAGTGGTTGCACAATCTGTTTTTGGTTTCTTCAGTGCAGAAGGAGACCACATCATGAGCACCAGGTGTGACACATTAGATTGGAAGAAATGCAGATAGGAAGGCCTGTTTAGATGAATGGTAGGAACTGAAGTCATGTGAAGCAATTTGTTGCATCTCCCAGGATTATATTAGACAGTACTATGAAAATAATAGTGAGTGATAGAGGTGGAAGAGAAAGTCGTGGAATTATGGAGGGAACACTGTTAGAGGAAGCGAGGAGAGGATGTGTGTGATAATAGAATATCATTAAAGGTGGTGAAAGTTTGAAGGATGATTTGTTTACAGTGAAGGCAGGTATAGTGGATGGAGGACAAGGGAAGCCCAGATCTTGTTCTGCCTGGGGAGAGAGAGAATAGGAGCAGAACAGTGGAAAAAAGAGAAGATGCACTACTGCTTAGACATTGTTGGTTGCTGTTGTCTGTTACATTGTCCTGTGTTTTACACTTGACACCAAATTACAATCAATTATGATATGTTTCACAGACTGGCAATAAAGTGATTCTGATTCTGATGTGGCTGAGAGCCCTAGAAGGGAAGCTACAAATAAGGAGAAGGAAAGACATTTCAGAAGTACCACTGTGGAAAATGTTATGGAGTTAGTGGGCTGTGGTTTTACCAAGTTTCAATTCAATTCAATTTAAGTTTAATTGTCATTCAACCATGCATGACTACCCATGAATAAAGCCAAACAAGACAGTGTTACTCTGTGGCCAAGGTGCAAAACACAGTACCAACAATCACACAGCACAAAGTACACATAGCATCTACAAGATAGCAAGCACCTAATAATATCAGTAAGACACAGCCATGCTATATAGTCCAGATTTGAGCCAGGAAAGCCGCAGAAATCTTCGGTTGACCACAAAGGAGCTTGTCTTATGCTGAACAAACACCGGGTAGGACCCACCGTCTACACACGCCACACCACCCCCACCCCCCACCCTGTGGACCGCAACGGCTCCACCGCCTCTCTCCTGGCCATTGTAAGCAGGTGACACCATGTTTCCTCCTGAAACGGAGATAGAGAAGTCAAAAAGGGAACGGGAAGAGGAATATATGAAGCATGGGAAAGTGAATGCAAAGTAGAAATTGAAAGCAAATGTATTTTGATGTCATGGTTATTGAGCAGCTGGTGATATAGTCTGCCAAAGGCAAGGCTGGCACAATGGATTGTGTGCTGAATCTCAACATGTATATTTATCCTTTGGGACAGATGGCTGTCAGGGTATTCTACATTTCCCATCTCCTCACTGTCAGCGTGGAAGTTCTTTACTGGTTCTAATGATTAGGAACAAGCTGCTGGAGACATTTTGTTCTACTGACATTCAAGTTCAACCCTCAATTGTCGTATGCTTTGCAGAAGGAGTGGAGCTGTCTATCGATCCTTCTCTGAGTGTGTAACTGCAGCACAGTTCACTGAATACTGGAGCAACAGACACACAGAAATGCTGGAGGTTCTCAGCAGGTCAGGGAGGCGAACAGCCGACCTTTCGAGCTGAAACCATTCATCAGAACTGGAAAGAAAGAGGTATATTGTGTACTGGAGTTTGATCATGCTGTAGATAATACTTTGGTTCTAGAAGAGGCAGAAAAGGTTTCAAAAGATTGCTGTCATTAGTGTGGAAGACAACCTCGGATTGATGCTTACATTGAAGAAGCAGTTTATACCATGCAACAGTGTTTGCATCCTGTAAGAAAACTAAAAAGATCAACATCTTGGGATAGTGAGACATGGGGTGGGGGGGATCATATCAGTAATGGCATTACCATGTGCCTGTTTCTCGTCCTCTAAGCTGGCAGAGGTCATGGATTTGGTGACTGCAGTATATTTCCTGTACATTACCTAATGTGACGATG
This sequence comes from Mobula birostris, assembly GCF_030028105.1. NCBI lineage: Eukaryota > Metazoa > Chordata > Chondrichthyes > Myliobatiformes > Myliobatidae > Mobula > Mobula birostris. The sequence goes on from NC_092372.1 coordinate 207,483,467, forward strand.
GTGTGTGGATGTTGGGGGGGGGTGGAATGAAAGGTTAGGGTGATGAATGGGGTACAGATCAAATGCATTGATTTATTCTGGAGGGTGTCAATCACTCTTGTAGTTGAAGAATACTCTGTCACCCCCCTGACATGCACATTGGTGAGGGTGGTCAGGAGATAAGTCGCTCACCGCGGGATGCTCATCCTGCCTCTGATCTGTTCTACTCATGTGGATGAACTAATTATAATTAAACTCAATGGAGATTCCCCTCAGCATGTTGATGAGGATGGTCTCAGCAAATGTAATGCAACTGAATGGCAAGGTTAAGTGGTTAGACTCTCTGCTGGAGCAGTGCTCTCAATGAATAGCAATGAGTGCAAGCACAACAAGTTTTCTTTACAGTCATTCCACACGTCAGCACAGATTTGGCTTATTGACCCATTTGCAGTGCCACTAGAAGTTTTAATTAAATTGCCCAATAGCAGCAATAATAGAGACCATTTTGTGAGATTTTTCTTGTTTTGAATTTGAGTTAGCTTATGGGCATGTAATAACAACGTCAATACGTTGGCGGAATGGTGTGGGCCAATGAGTGGATGCAGAAGTAATGGGATTTATTAGAATCAGATCTCTTCCAAAATATGGAACAACTTGAGCTGAAAGATAGTTTTCTCTGTTTATTTTTCACCTCAGTGTATCAAAGGAGTTTTGTGTGGTGACTGTTATCTCAGTACAAAGCAGATTTCAAAATGTGTTTGTATCTCTGCTTCTGCCATCCGAAACTTCTTTCCTGCAATGGTATTCGCCACTGTTTCAGTTTTTGAAGTGACTTGTCCGATGTAACTGTCACACTGTTAGGTGTTATAGAGTCTAGAGTTATACAGAACAGAAATAGTCATTAACATCATCATAATGTGCTGTCTCGTATGACATAGGCAATCATGGTCCCATGGCCATGATTGTCCTTGGCAAAGTTTTCTACAGAAGAGGTTTGCCATTGCCTTCCTCTGGGCAGTGTCTTTACAAGACTGATGACCCCTGCCATTATTAATGCTCTTCAGAAATTGTCTGCTTGGCGTTAGTGTTCGCAAAACCAGGATTTGTGATATGTATCAGCTACTCATACGACTATCCAACATCAGCACCAATAGCTTCACGTGCTGCACCCTGCCCTAGAGTGACCTACAGGCTAGCGGAGGGAAGGAGCGCCTTACACCTCCTTTGGTAGAGACATATCTTTACTCTGACACAGAAATAGGTCCTTTCTAATTGCTCTTTGGTGACCAAGATTCTAAGCCTATCTCTTTTGTCCACATTTTTCCAATACCATCTAAACCTTTCCTACCCTTGTACCTGTTCAAGCATTTTAAAATCTTGTTAATGTACCTTTTTCAACCTCTTTGACTGGCACCTCATTCTATATATTGACCGTCCTCTGGGTAAAAAGGTCAGGTTTATATTAGACTTATCTCTTCTCAACCTTAGCCCTTGTCCTTTAACCCTTCATTCACCAGCTCTGAGATAAAAACTGTACAAATTCGTCCTATCCATGCCCCTTATGATTTTATACACTTTTGCAAAATTACCCCTTATCCTCCTACATTATAATGTAGGAGTCTCAAATGGAGGAACTGAGCAGGTCAGGCAACATCAGTCGAGGGGGACTGAGACCTTTCATCAGTACTGGAAAGGAACGGGCAAAGAGGCCAGAATATGAAGGTGCGGGGAGGAGAAGGAGTGCAAGCTGGCAGGTGATAGGTGAAGCCAGGTGAAGAGGAAGGTGATTGCGTGGTGGAAGGGGCTGAAGTATGAAGCTGGGAGGTGATAGGTAGAAGAGGTAAAGTGCTGAAGAAGAAGGAATTTGATAGGAGAGAACCGTGGACCATGGACACATGGGGGGAGGGAGCAGGGGAACTACAGGGAGATCATTAGAGAGAAAGGATGAGAAAAGAAGTAGGGTGGGGAAAAGAAAAAAGAGAGAACAGGGAGAGGGGTTAAATTACCAGAAGTTGGAGAAATCGATATCCATGCCACCAGGTCGGAGGCTACTCAGACGGAATACAATGAGTTGTTTGTGCAATCTGAATATGGCCTCACCATGGCGGTAGATATGTTCGAATACGAAGTTGAATTGAAATGGGTGGCTACTAGGAAATCTCTCCTTTTGTGGTGAACGACGCAAAGGTACTCGACAAAGTAGTCCCCCTGTCTATGCCAGGTCTCACTCACAAATCTCTTCAACTCATGAACAACTTCATTAATCTTCTCTGCTTATTTTCCAACTTAATAGCCAAACTGAACACACATTTCCAAATGTGGCATCACCAATGTCTTATACAACTAGAACATAACATCCCAAATTCTACACTAACACTCAGACTTCTATAATCAGCATCCTATAGGACTTATACTGTAGATGTTGAAGTAATATAAGACAGGACTAGATTATGTATAATCAGAGCATAATTGTATGTAATGCTTTATTATTGTCACAAATACAGCTTTATCATGGATAGCTCTACCCTTCACATATTAAATTAAGAAAATTAATACAAGAATCTATCTGTTAAAAACCACCCCAGTTTACTCACCATGTACAATCTACATCATCATCTATTTTGCCCAACTTGGTTCATTGAAGCATCAAGAGTTATCATAATTTTGGTCCTCCTCAGTAGCCCTCTCCCAGAGGAACCAAAAAAGTCTTAAGATTAGATCGAGACATTGATGATCTCATAAAACACCAAGTGTTGTCCGGCCACAGGCATTTTTGAAGTCTTGTCACTGTTATACCATAGGGAAATATTGAAGATGATTCCCCACATTAAGGAATCCAACCAGTAAATTTTAAAAAAAATGTATCTATGTGAACCAGGGCGCCAGAGCAGATTATGGAGCGCATGTGAGGAAAGGTATTGTTAAACTACATACAAAGTCAGGAATTTAAAGATTAGGGCATGGTGGGCTAATGTTCTGATTTGTATATATTTCAATGCAAAGATTATTGTAGGAAAGGCAGATGAGCTTAGCGTATGGATCAGCAGTGGAATTAGGACATTCATGAGTCTTCCTTGCAGGAGGGGCAGGACTGGCAGCTCAATATTCCAGGATTCTGTTACTTTAGACGTGATAGAGTGGGAGGTATTTAAGGGGGAGGGATGGCATTACTGGTCAGGGAGAATGTCATGGTAGTACTCAGACAAGACAGACTGGAAAGCTCATCTACTGAGGCTATAAGGATGGAACTGAGGAATGAGAAAAGGACGACCACATTAATGGGATTATACTGTAGAACCCCAGCTGTCCGCAGGATTTAGTGGGACAAGTTTGTGGCGCGATCACAAACTGTTGCAAGAAATATGGTGGTTGGCATCTGTCTGTCTCAAAAGGCAAAGGGTGATGATGATCATTATCACAAGTCTGTGCAGAAGGTATGGAGACATTGAGATGCCCAGTCATCAAGATCCCCCTCTTGGCCTCACCAGTGCAGTCCAAAGGAAAGCTTATGAAGCAATACATATGGCACCTGCTTAGCTGCAGGAGCTGCCAGAAGGATGTTCAATGACATCCAGCCAGTTTAGGGGCTCCACTCCAGATTTGCTTTCTGGATTTACTCCCGTAGCCTTTGTCTCTGCTGAGGCTGCCCACAAGGCAGTGGGGCTATTTACCCATAGCTAAGATCTGGTTCATAAGCACTAGGGCGTGTCCACACACCAGTGGGGCTGCGAGTTACTTATGCAGAGAACCTCCCCAGCCTCCATAGTTCAGCCTGAGTCCAAAGGAGTTCAGTTTCTGAGTGTCGCAAGTGAGGAGGCACTACATGAGGTTGCTGTTGGAGAGGCTATGTACTGGCAGGGAGGGGTGTTTGCTTTCTTGAGACAAATTTGGGTGGATAGCCTACATGGCTTTGTGCATGGTAGGTTATGTTTAACCAAAATTATAGCTTTTTTGAAGAAGTTACCAGGAAAGTTGATTAAAGCAAGACAGTGAATGTTGCCTACATGGACTTTAGCAAGGCCCTTGACAAGATCTTGCATGGGAGGTTGGTCAAGAAGATTCAGTTGCTTGGCATTCAAGATGGGGTAGTAAATTGGATTAGACATTGGCTTTGCGGGAGAAGCCTTAAGGTAGTAGATGGTCGCCTCATTGACTGGAGACGTGTAACAAATGGTGTGCCGCAGGGATCAGAGTTGGGTCCATTGTTGTTTGTCATCCAAGTTAATGATCTGGTTGATAATGTGGTAAATTGGATCAGCAGATTTGCGGGTGATACCAAGATTGGGGGGTGTAGTGGACCGCAAGGAACACTATCAAAGGTTGCATTGGGTCTGGATCAACTGGAAAAAATGGGCTGAAAAATGGCAGATGGAATTTAATGCAGTCAAGTGTGTGATATTGCACTTTGGGAGGAGAAAACATGGTAGAACTTACAAGGAGGCCAGTAGGACACTGAGGAGTGTGGTAGAACAGAGGAGTCTGAGAGTACAGATCTATAATTCTTTCAAAGTGGTACAGTGTCACAGGGTCATAAAGAAACCTTTTAACATATTGAGTACAGGAGTTGGGATGTTATGCTGAAGTTCTAAAAGACATTGGTGAGATCTAATTTAGAGTATTACATGCACCTACTTCCAGGAGAGATGTCAATATGTTTGAAAGAATGCAGAGAAAATTTACAAGGATGTTGCCAGGACTTGAAGATCCGCGTTATAGGGATAGGTTGAATAAGTAAGGGCTTAATTCTCCAGAGTGTAGTAGGTTGAGAGGAGATTTGATAGAGGAATGCAAAATTATGAGGGGTATAGACAGGGCAAATGCAAGCAGGCTTTTTCCACTGAAGTTGGGTGAGACCAGAACTAGAAGTCATGGATTAAACGTGAAAGACAAAATACTTAAGGAGATCATGAGGGGGAGCTTCTTCACTCAGAGGGTGGTGAGACTGTGGAATGAGCTGCCAGCGAAAGTGGTGGACGTGGGTTTGATTTCAACATTGAAGAGAAATTTGGATGGGAGATGTATGGAGCGCTATTGTGGAGTAGGTTGATTAGACTAAGCAGATTAATAGTTAAACCTGGACTAGTTGAACCAAAGGGTCGGTTTCTGTGCTGTTGTGTTCTGTGGTTCTATAATTCTATGTTCTAGTTTATTCCCGCAAATGTGCAGTAACTTATGCCCGTCATCTGCATTCCATGCTAGCCTCTCAGTTGATTGTTGTGAAATTACTTTAGCCAGGATTGCACAGGAAGTAGCAGCTACAGAAATTGACAGGAATTGCTGATATGTTAATCTGATTAAAGAATTTCCCTGCACTGGCATCTGATTGATGGGCTCCAGATGGTGCTCTCAATTCTCAAGGTCCAGAAGAAACCTCTGCGTCCTGAAATGAATCTACTGCCACGCAATCACTTCTTTGTTGCTGAATATACAGCTCCCCAAACAGGTCCTACAGGTCAGAGACTGAAAGGCTTTTACCATATTTTCGGGTCTGGCTTGGACACGAAAGCAAAGAACCATAAAGGTGGCTGGAAGAACAGTTGGACTTTGGTTCAGTGGGACCTATCCTACAGCCCAGGTCTCTGAAGGCAGTCTCCACACAATCCCTTGGCAAAATGCACTTATCCTGGCTGCATCAGATCCTTTGCAGTGGAGGCTTCCTATCAGTAGCCTGTCAGTGAGATGGAACAGAATCCTAGGAGTGATCAGATCTTTTTTACAGAAGTAATTGGTTCACACATGTCCTAAGATACACTGGAAACCTTTCTTCTATATGCCATCCAGACTAATCATTTCCTGAGGAGACTGAGGACTGAGGTCCTTTAACATCTGCCGGACAATGCTAAGGATGTTCTATGAGTCTGTGGTGGCCAGTGCTATCATGTTTGCTGTTGTGTGCTGGGGCAGCAGGCTGAGGGTAGCAGACACCAACAGAATCAACAAACTCATTCGTAAGGCCAGTGATGTTGTGGGGATGGAACTGGACTCTCTGACGATGGTGTCTGAAAAGAGGATGCTGTCTAAGTTGCATGCCATCTTGGTCAATGTCTCCCATCCACTACATAATGTACTGGTTGGGCACAGGAGTACATTCAGCCAGAGACTCATTCCACCGAGATGCAACACAGAGCGTCATAGGAAGTCATTCCTGCCTGTGGCCCTCAAGCTTTACAACTCCTCCCTTGGAGGGTCAGACACCCTGAGCCAATAGGCTGGTCCTGGACTTATTTCCTGGCATAATTTACATATTACCATTTAATTATTTATGGTTTTATTACTATTTAATCATTTATGGTGCAACTGTAACGAAAACCAATTTCCCCCGGGATCAATAAAGTATGACTATGACTATGAACAAAAGAACATCAAGGTAGCACAAAGGGAAAAGAAATAATGGAAACAGGATATAGTGTTACAATTACAGAGAAAGTGCAGTACAGGTTGACAAATAAGGTGCAAGTTCTATAATGAGGAAGACTGAGGGATCAAGAGGTCATGTTTATTGTACATTAGGCCCATTCACTAACCTTATAAGATGAAGCAATTTGGATAGAATTCTTGATAATGGTGTCCACTGCATGTGCTCTGTAAATTGGCTTGTTTCACATTACTTTGGATTCTTTCTTTTTGGGAATTGGGTATGACTGGCCTTGCCAGCGTTCATTGTCCATCTCTAATTGAGTGTTAGAAGATGGTGATGGGCCGCCTTCTTGAATCATTAGGCTTCCATTTTACTCTTGGGGAAGGAGTTCCAGAATTTAGGCCCAGTTTGTGAGGTAGTGCATACCTTCTGCCACTAAACAGAACTTCTGTCTGCCTAGACGCGTGGTCTTGATGTCCTTAATATTGTGCTGAATGCTTCTTCATATTGCATGGTTGTAGGCCTGAGATTCTCAGCAGTTAGTGGGAATGCTGCTCCTCTTTGGGAGCAGTATCCCCACTAACACAGCCTTAAATCTTTCTCTCTATCCACCTGGTAACCTTCTCCCATAACAAAGCTTAGAAAAAGGGTCTCAGCCTGTTTATTCATTTCCATGACCTGCTGAGCTCCTCCAGCATTTAGTGCGTGTTGGTTTGGAATAGATCATCTGTTTTGGTAATCTGATGTGGGTGGGTAAGTGTTACTTTATAACATTGTTGACTATGTTATAAAGTCCCATCCCTTGGCTGATAGTTGAGAGCATACTGAATTTTAATTAACTGAGTTGGATTTGACCTGCTTTCTGTGAATAGGACATTCCTGGGCAATTTTCCATGTTGCTGAGGTAAACGCTAAAGCTGTAACTGTTCTGGAGTAACTTGACCAGAGGTGGAGCTGGTTCTGACGTTCAGCTCTTCTGTACTACACCTGGAATGTTGTCTGCTCCCGTTGCCTTCATCTTATACAGTGGTCTCAGCCATTTGTTGACATTACATGGAATAAGTTGAACTGGTAGAGGTATGTAATGGTGGTGTTTTGAGGAGTAAGTGCAGATGGATAATCCACTTAGGACTTTGAGTAAAAATAGCTGCTTATGCTTCATCTAGTTTTTAAACTAGGCCACACTATCAAATAAAGATGCAGCTGTTCTGGGGATCTCTTCCCATTAGCTGTTTAATTATCCACCACTACTTATGACTAGAGGTTTTAGGACTGCAGAACTTTAGTCTGATTCATTGATTGTCAGATCACTTGGCTCTGTAAATTGCACGGTGTTGGAACTGTTTGGCTTTCTAAGACGTCCTGTGCTACAGCAACACTAAGCTGGCACCTCACTACTTTTAGATATACCTGGTGCAGTTCCAGCATGCTGTGCTCCTCAGTGAATCATGGTTGTTCCCTGTGGCTGAAAGTAATGGTGGAATGAAAGATATCCTCAGCAATAACTTCACATATTATGGGGATTTATATATTTATATTTATATTTCTGCCACTGCTGATGGTCCACAGCCCCTCATGGATACCCAGTTTCACGCTGCCTTCTGAGTTTATCCCAGTTAGTATATTAGTAATGGCGCAGATCACAGTGGAGAGTGACCATGCCATGATGACTGGGCTTTGTCTCTGCAGTGGGGATCTCTTCTACTAGTTAAGAGTAGAAAGACATTAAAACTGGCAACAGCAAAACCCAATCAGAATGTAAAGTGACATTTAGAAACTGATAAATTACACAGAATCAGAATCAGGTTTATTATCACCCCCATGTGACATGAAATTTGTTAACTTAGCAGCAGCAGTTCAATGCAATGCATAATCTAGCAGAGAGAGAGAAAAAAATAATAATAAATAAAATAAAACATAATAATAAACAAGTAAATCAATTACGTATATTGAATAGATTTTTTAAAATGTGCAAAAACAGAAATACTGTATATTAAAAAAAGTGAGTTAGTGTCCAAAGCTTCAACGTCCATTTAGGAATCGGATGGCAGAGGGGAAGAAGCTGTTCCTGAATTGTTGAGTGTGTGCCTTCAGGCTTCTGTACCTCCTACCTGATGGTAACAGTAAGAAAAGGTCATGCCGTGGGTGCTGGAGATCCTTAATAATGGACGTTGCCTTTCTGTGACACTGCTCCCTAAAGATGCCCTGGGTACTTTGTAGGTGAGTGCCCAAGATGAAACTGACTAGATTTACTTTACTTTACTTTATACTTTATTGTCGCCAAACAATTGATACTAGAGCATACAATCATCACAGTGATATTTGACTCTGCGTTTCCTGCTGCCTGGAGTACAAATCGATAGTAAGTATTAGTAGTATCGATAGTAGACTAGATTTACAACCTTCTGCAGCTTCTTTCGGTCCTGTGCAGTAGCCCTTCCATACCAGACAGTGATGCAGCCTGTCAGAATGCTCTCCACGGTACAACTATAGAAGTTTTTGAGTGTATTTGTTGACATGCCAAATCCCTTCAAACTCCTAATGAAGTATAGCCGCTGTCTTGCCTTCTTTATAACTACATCGATATGTTGGGACCAGGTCAGATCCTCAGAGATCTTGACCCCCAGGAACTTGAAGCTGCTCACTCTCTCCACTTCAGATCCCTCTATGAGGATTGATGCGTGTTCCTTCATCTTACCTTTCCTGAAGTCCATAATCAGCTCTTTCATCTTACTGATGTTGACTGCCAGGTTGTTGCTGTGGCACACTTCCACTGGTTGGTGTATCTCACTCCTGTATGCCCTCTCATCACCAACAATGGTTGTATCGTCGGCAAATTTATAGATGGTATTTGAGCTATGCCTAGCCACACTGTCATGTGTATACAGAGAGCAGAGTAGTGGGCTAAGCACACACCCCTGAGGTGCGCCAGTGCTGATCGTCAGCAAGGAGGATTTGTTATCACCAATCCGCACAGATTGTGGTCTTCCGGAAAGGAAGCTGAGGATCCAATTGCAGAGGGAGGTACAGAAGCCCAGGTTAAGTCAGTCGAGTTTATTTTCAAAAACATAAGTATAGTGATTTTCTTGCAGCATCATCACAGACATGTAAGCATAGACGACAAATTGCATTTCAATAAAAATATATAAAACTAACGACAATTCTTTTAAAAAATACATCAAAATGTACATCAATTATAAACAGAAATATAATGTAAAACAGGATGATAAAAGATGTCAGGTAAAAAGAGAAAATACCGGAAGTACTCAACAGGTCAGGTTGTATCTGTGTGAAGAGTTAGGTGAAGAGGAGATAGAAGAAGGTTGTAACATTGAGGAAGGGCGAGGGAGGAAGATCTCACCGATAATGGGAGTGACAATGGAGAAACAAGGTTTTCTGAGTTGGGAGGAGTAGTTAGAGATTGAAAACAAAAGTATATAGATAATGGAACATAGGGGTTCACCATTTCTTCCCCGTACTTCTTTCTACTATCTCTTTGCTACCTTTCATTCTCAGTGCAGGATCTCCAGCTAAAGCGCACACTGTCCACTTCCCACTGCAGGTACTGGCGACCCTGAGTTCCTCCAGCAGTTTGTTTTTACTCCACCTTCCTACTCTACCTGCTTGCAGATGCTACTGATGTTACTTTTTCTTCCTAATTAACTCCATACCTGCCTGTTATTTTTTTCTCTGTATTTCACGGGGAAACCAGGCACCCAGCTCCTTCTGCACCACGGTATTCAGTATCTTTGATTACAGACAAACAGAATTACCTGACCGTCATGTTCTTAGGAACTGGAGAGTGGAAATCCGAATCAGATCAGGCCTGTTGAGCATTTCCTGCATTTTCTCTTTTTGCATGATGTCTTTTATCATCCTGTTTACATTATATTTCTGCTTATAAATGATTTATAGTTTAATTTACAGTTATCATTTTTAAAAGAATGGTAGTTAATATCATTGGCATATGTCCTGAAATTTGTTAACGGTAGCAGTACAATGAAATCCATGATAAGTAAATATTGACAGAAAAACTGAGTTACAGTAAGTATATATATGTCTATCAAATAGTTGTTAAAATAAGTAAAACAGCAATAGAAAGTAGTGAGGTAGTGTTCATGGGTTCAATGTCCATTTAGGAATCGGATGGCAGACTGGAAGAAGCTGTTCCTGAATCGCTGAGTGTGTACTTTCAGGCTTCTGTACCCCACTTCCCGACAGTAGCCATGAGAAGAGGGCATGTCCTGGGTGGCAGGGATCCTTAATGATGGACGAGGATGAGCTGAAGTTAATGATGCATTCGAGGGAAGTTTGGATAAACACTTGAGTGGGGTAGAAATAGAAAGGTGTGTTGCTTCGCTGGAAGAATAATCAGTTGGGAAGATTTGTGTGTGGTGTGTAAATGCCTGCACATCAGCTTGATTTCCTGCCTTTGTGCTGCAGGACAATGGATCTCCAGTCCAATCTAGTAGTTAAACATACAAAGTAAGTGACTCTTAAATAAGGATTTTTAAACATTAGTGAATCCTGTAAATAAATATAACAAGTACCTTAGTTTTAGAATCTTATATGGGAATTATTTAAAATAAAATTTAAAAATGCACTAAAGCACATTGGTGTCTCTAATCTAAATATGTCTGGTGTGTGAATATTGCTCAATTCCAATGAACTCAGATTTATTATTGTTGTTTCTTTATTCTTTCACCTTTTTGTATTTTCACAGTTTGTTGGTGATTTTTTACACATTGATTGTTGTCTGCCCTGTTAGATATTCATTGATACTATTGTGTTTCTTGTATTTACAGTGATTTTCTGCAAGGAAATGAATCTCAGGGTTGATTATGGGGATATTTATTTATTTTGATAATAAATTTAGTTTGATCTTTGAACTGGACTATCTCTATGTTGATAGCTGTTGGCAAAATTACAGCCAGCCATTTCTCACTAGCTCTAACTAGCTCTGGACTGAATATTAGACTGGGGGCACCAGAGATAGCTTTAGCATGCTTCTTTGAAAATGTGCTCTTGCATCCATTGCAGAGGTCAGACTGAGCCCTAAGTTAACACTGCAGCTAAGGGACAACAACTCTGACTGTGCTCTGAAGGCACTTCGTCAAGCACCTTCAATCGGTCCGCCGAAAAATGTGGGATTTCCTGGTGGTCACCCATTTCAATTCTACTTCCCATTCCCATTCTGACATAGGCATAGGGGAAGGGAGAGGGAGGGAATTTTCCCCTCTCCCTATGTCACTCTGCCCCCTCCCCCAGCTGCCTACCACCTCCCTCTTGGTTCCGCCTCCTTCTACTACCCATTGTGTTTTCCCCTATTCTTTCTTCACCTTTCCTGCCTATCCCCTCCCTGCCTCCCTTCTCCCACCCCTTTATCTTTCCCCTTTCTGGTTTTTCACCTGGCACCTACCAGCCTTCTCCTTGTCACCCTCCCCCCCACCTTCTTTATAGGGCCTCTGCCCCTTCCCTCTACAGTCCTGACGAAGGGTTCCAGCCTGAAACGTCGACCGATCTTTTCCACAGATGCTGCCCGACCTGCTGAGTTCCTCCAGTGTGTTGTGAGTGTTGCATTCTATTTGGGTATCCTCCAACCTGATGGCATGAACATCGATTTCTTGAACTTCCGGTAATTGCCCCCCACTTTCTCCTTCACCATTCCCCATTCCTGTTTCCCTCTCACACCTTCTGTTCTTATCTGCCCATCTCCTCCCCCTTCCCTTTCTTGCATGGTCTTCTATCCTCTCCTATCAGATACCAACCCCCCTTTCTCCAGCCCTTTATCTCTTTCACCTTTCAACCCGGCTCTTCACTTCACACCCTCCCCTCTCCTGGTTTCACCTAGTACTTCTTCCTCCCCTCCCCCCACCTTCTTATGCTGACCTCTCCCTTTCCTTTTGTGCCCGGGTGAAGACTCTCGGCCTGAAACGTCAACTGCTTCCTCTTTTCCATAGATGCAGCCTAGCCTGCTGGATTCCTCCAGCATTTTGTGTGTGTGACCCTGACTTTGTGGTGGGCACGGGGCAATGCTGCACAGGAGCAGTGATCTATTTTGTATCTCTCAACGTTCTAGCTGAGAGTTGGAGCACAGCTGGAGTGGTGGACGAATGGTTGTAGTTAGAGTGACCAGGCCCTCCTGGGGATATCAGAAACAAAATTTGGTTTATTATCACGGACACATGTCGTGAAATTTGATGTCTTGTTACAGCAGTGTAGTGCAATATATAAAAAAACTAAAAAATAGTATAAGAAAATTATATAAAATATTATTTAAGTAGTGCAAAAAAGAATGAGCTGTTCATGGGTTCCTAGGCTGTTCAGAAATCTATCGGCACAGGGTAAGAAGCTGTTCCTAAAGCGTCGAGTGTGTGACTTTGGGTTTCTGTATCACCTTCCCGATGGTGGAAATGAGAAGAGTGTATGTCCTGAATAGTGGGTGGCCTTCATGATGGATGTGGGTCTGGAGCGACGTATAGGCCAGATCAGGTAAGGATTCCTCCCCTAAAGGACATCAGTGAACCAGATGGGCTTTTTACGACAATCGACATGGTTTCATGGTCGTCAGGTATTTTTATTGAATTCAAATTCAACCACCTGCCATGGTGGGATTTGAACTCATGTCCCCAGAGTATAACTGGGTCTCTGGATTACTGATCCAGTGGTAATTACCACTACACCAAATCTCCCCATTTTTTTTTAACCATAGTGTGAGCTAAGCTGAAAACAAACACATTTAGAGAAAAAGGGTCACATTGCAAGGGACAGAAATGCCAACGGGTCATGTCCATTTTCTCCCTCTGCTTCCTGTGGTACACAGCAGTAAAGTCTTTCCAAACACCTCACAGGAGCACAGTCCACTTTTGGAGAAGGTTCAATAGTTATACACCATTGTGTTCTAACAAATCCCCTGCAACCTACATGAAACATTAATATGATATTTTTAAATATCTTGAGAGAGAATTACATACACTGTTGCTGAATATTCTCTTTATTCTGCTTTTTAATCTCTTGTTATAGTCTGGAAGTGATTCAATTCAGTTCAATAAACCCTTTTAAAGGTTACCAATGATCACACACCAAATTTTAACAGACTTAGAGTCTGACTGCCCGTTGAGCTCTTTAAAAGATTGCTCAGCTTTTAAGTGAAATGTCAGTTTATTTCCTGTTTCTAATGACTTGGGAGTTGAGTTTCTTCAGTAGACAGGGTGCACAGAAGTAAATTGCCTTCATAATGCACCAAGAATGGGGGAATTGATAAAGTCGAGTTAAGCTCCTAAAATGTGGGCTCTGAATGAATACCAGAGTCATAGACCACTACAGCACAGAAACAGGCCATTGGCTCATCTAGTCCATGCCAAGCTATTATTCTGCATGGCCCTCCGCACTGCTCCCATCAATATACTAAACTAAATCACTAACAAATGTTGAAATTGAACCCACATCCACCACTTCCACTGGCTACTCCTTCCACACTCTCAGCCACCCTCTGAGTAAAGAAGATCCCCCTCATGTTCCTCCTAAACATTTCACCTTTCACCCTTACCATGTCTCACCCAACCTCAGTGGAAAAACCCTACTTGCTAATAATACCCTATCTATTAAAGGCATCCGTTGGTCTTGCGAGACCATGGATCTGTGCCTGGAAAGTCTTCACTCTCCAGGGCGCAGGCCTGGGCAAGGTTGTATGGAAGACCAGCAGTTGCTCATGCTGCAAGTCTCCCCTCTCCACAACACCAATGTTGTCCAAGGGAAGGGCATTAGGACCGATACAGCTTGGCACCAGTGTCGTCGCAGAGCAATGTGTGATTAAGTGCCTTGCTCAAGGACACAACACGCTGACTTGGCTGGGGCTCGAACTCACGACCTTCAGGTCGCTAGTTCAATGCCTTAACCACTTGGCCATGTGCCCACACTACCCTATCTATATACCTCATCATTTTGTACATCTCCACCTAATCTCCACTCATTCTCATACACTCCAGGGAGTAAAGTCCTAGCCTATTCAACCTTTCCCTATAACCCAGGTCCTCAAGTCCCATCTGATCCTTGTAAATTTTCTCTGCACTCTTTCAATCTTGTTGATATACTAAACTTGAAAAAACAAAGTGCAGAAATAAAAGCAAATAAGAATCCAAGGTGACCCAGTGGCACAGCTCGTAGGATCACTTCCTCAGTTCCCTCCCACAGCCCAAAGATATATGGAATAATAGGTTAATTGAACTCTGTAAATTGCTCCTACTATGTAGATGAGTGGTAAAATCTGGGGGTGGGGGGGTGGGGTGGTGAGTTGATGGGGATATGCTACAACAAAATAGATTATAGTGTAAAAATGGGTACCTGATGGAGCAGTGGGCTGAAGGCATGAGGTACTGCAGACGCTGGAAATCTAGAGCTGTACACACAATGTGCTGGAGGAGCTCAGCAGGTCTGGCAGCATCTGTGGATGAGAGTGAACTGTAGATATTTCAGACCGAGACCCTTCAGCAGCACTGGAAAGGAAGTCAGGATAAAAAGGCCGGGAGAGGGGAGGGAGAAGTAGAAAGTGCCAGGTGATTGGTGATCACAGAGGGGGAGCAATGAGAGAGAGTTTCACTGAACTCCCGTCGAAGAGAAGAGTTAAACTTCTCCACAGTAGGCATACCTCGAAGAGACTTCGCAGTGGAGCAGTAAATCCTAGCCACAAGATTACTGCAGACGCTGGAAATCTAGAGCAATACGTACAATGTGCTGGAGGAGCTCGGCAGGTCAGGCAGCTTCTGTGGATGGGAATAAACAGCCGACATCTCGGGCCGAGACCATTCGTCGGGACTTGGTGTGCTGAGGGACTTGTTTCCATGCTGCTTCTCTCTCTGTGACTCAAATGAATGTTAAAGTTCAAGAACAAGCCATTGTGTCTCTGTTGATTTGAGAAAGAGCTAACAAATTTCTAGCACTTGTTCGACAGACCTGCGCGTAGCAACAAATCGACAAATTGACAAATCCAAAAACCGATCGGCAAGGGAGAGAATTACAAACCTAATCCAAAGTAATGAGTGCTTTTGGCACCAGATGGTCTTCGCTAAAAACTCAGATTTGATGCAGTAAGGGCTGAAGGTCTTGTTTCTGTGCTGCAGTACTCTGTGACTCTGTGCTGGAAACCTGGAGTATCAAAATACTGGAAATGTTCTGCATCCTCCAGTTTTGGGAGCAGTACGGTAGCGAGGGGTTAATGTAAAGCTTCACAGCACCAGCTGTAAGATTAGGGTTCAATTCCCGCCGCAGCATGGATTTTCAACGCATGCTCTGGTTTCCTTCCTCATTCCAAAGTCTATGGGTTAGTATTTGTAGGCTATAGGCATGCTATGTAGATCCCAGAGGCACGACGACACTTGTGGGCTGCTCCCAGCACATCTTCAGACAGTGGTAATGACAATAATAATAATAATAACAACTTTATTTGTATAGCACCTTCCATACATTAAGATGTAAGCTCAAAGTGCTTTACAGGGATTGTTAAGACAAATCTATATTATCATAAATAAATGAGTGCGCAGCCCTGCAGTGAAAAATGATATCGTATCGGACGTGAAAGCACGTAGGAACATCTGGAGAAATTTCTGAAACGCTCGTCCGCTGCTGTCGTTACTGCGTGGTCGGGAATCTTTCGGAGGGTAGGCCTCAAAATCCCCGGCCTTGCCTGCTTTTGGCGACCGAGAAGGCGGTCGAATTGTTCGGACAGAGATGACGCTCAGTACTCGTTGTCGGAGAGCTGATCAGAGCTCGAAGTTTTCGGATGACTCAGAGTCGGATTGTGGTCGGCATGGCAGGGAGAGTTTTTCTTCCTTTTCCCGTCTGCGTGAGATGCGGGACATTTGAGAGACTTTGAACTTTACTGTGCTCAGGGACTTCTTCATCAAGTTATGGTATTGTTGCACTGTTGTAACTATATGTTATAATTATGTGGTTTTGTCAGTTTTTTCAGTCTTGGTCTGTCCTGTGTTTTGTGATATCACACAGGAGGAAATATTGTATCATTTCTTAATGCATGCATTACTAAATGACAATAAAAAAGGACTGTGTGTCTTCATAATCTAAAATTAAAAACCATAAGTATAGACAAACATTATTTTGAATAAAATATAATCAAATATACCAAATTATATAAATATAATCAACAACAACAGGCATTAAGTAATCCTATAAAAAAGTAAGTTTTTATAAGTGTTTTGAAACGTTCCACAGTACTAGCCTGGTGTATTTCAGCCGGTAAAGTATTCCAGATTTTTGGTGCATGAGAGCAAAAGGCCGCATCACCAGTTCGTATATTTTTGGCTCTAGAAACACGAAGCAAACCAGTAGTCGTGGATCTAAGATTATGATTAGGGATGTAGGAGGATAGACACTCCAAATCACACAGAGGAGCTAGATTATTCAGAGCCATATATACAATTAAGAGTATTTTAAAGTCGATGCTAAAGGATACAGGCAGCCAGTGTAATGATGCCAAACCCATTGGAATGTGTTCAGGTTTTCTTTTATTGGTTAAGATTCTTGCTGCTGCATCTTGAACATGCTGCAGCTGTTCTTTGTCTTTCTTAGGCAGTCCTGAACAAAGTGCATTACAGTAGTCTAATTGGCTAAAAACAAAAGTGTGTATTAATTTTTCTGCATCTTGAGATGCTATAAGAAACTGAACTCTTGCAATGTTCCTTAAGTGACAAAACACAGTCTCAGTAATATAGTTAATATGTAATTTGAAACTTAGCTCATAATCAATAAAATCGTCTAAATTATTTGCTTCTGGCTTGATTTGTAAGGCCAGATGATCATTTTTTTCTAAGAATCACGCTTCTTTTTATTGCTACCAACAACCAAAAATTCTGTTTTTTCCTTATTAGATTAGATTATGATGACACTCAGTCCTCATTTATTGTCATTTAGAAATACATGCATTAAAAAAATGGTGCAATGTTCCTCCGGTACGATATCACAGAAACACAAGACAGACCAAGACTAAAACTGACAAAAACCACATAATTATAACATATAGTTACAACAGTGCAAAGCAATACCGTAATTTGATAAGAGCAGACCATGGGCACGGTAAAAAAAAGTCTCAAAGTCCCAATAGCTCGAACATTTCACACAGAGAGTAGAAGGAAGGAACTCTCCCTGCCATGAGCTTCCAGTGCCGTAAACTTGCCGATGCAGCATCCTGGAAGCACCCGACCACAGTCTGACTCTGAGTCCGTCCGAAAACTTAGAGCCTCCGACCAGCCCTCCAACACCGAGCACCATCTTTGCTGAGCGCTTTGACCCCGGCCCTGGCCACCAAGCAACAGGCAAGGCCGAGGATTCGGGGCCTTCCCCTCCGGAGATTTGGGATCACACAGTAGCAGCGGCAGCGAAGCAGGCATTTCAGAAGTTTCACCAGAGGTTCCTCCGTACTCTCACGTCTGTCTCCATCAAATCAGAATTGTGCACGGCCTCCTACTTAGTTAAGGAAATTCGTACTCATCCATTCTGTAATGTTCATAAGACACCAGAGTGAAGAGTTTAGAGCCCCAGGGTGAGCTGGCAAAGTAGAGAAATATAGTGGTGTGGCATCTGCAGAGCTGTGGTAATTCACCTTGTAGTTTGAAATAACCTGACCCAATGGAAGAATGTGGAGTGAAAACAACAACAGGCCAAGAACTGATCCCAGCAACACACCAAACACAAAGCATAACTATTGTGGTGGTCTTTGACACAAACTCTGCACTTCACTATGTTCTGATGTGTCAATGTGCATGTGACAAATAAAGCTTATCTTTAAATCTTTCATTTGGAGAGCGGTCAGGGTTGCAGAGCAAATAAAAGGGAAGAAATAAGTGAAATGCAGGAGAAATTGAGTGACAGACGTGGTGGCTTTGCCAACATAAAGAGGATGGTAAAAGCTACTGAACAGACCTCTTGGACAATAAGATGGACTCTTGACCTCACAATCTATCTAATCTTACCTGCTTGCACTACACTTCCATTGTACCTGTAACACTCCATTATGCACTCTGTGATTGTTTTCCCCTGTACTACCTCACTGCACTGATGTGACAAAATGATCTTTACACATACAGTAGATAGATACTTTATCGATCCCAAAGGAAATTACAATATCGCAGTAGCATTACAAGTGCATAGGTATACAAATATACAAATATTAGAAAAGAAGTAAGAAAGAATTTTAAAAAAGTTACCTCAAACAGGAGGGGGGTCATCACTTCCCCGTTATAGGTTGACTCATTATAGAGCCTAATGGCCGAGGGTAAGAATGACATCATAGAGCGCTGTTTGGAGCAGCGTAGTTGTCTTAATCAAAGCAGTGGGCTAAACATGTGATAGTAATAGAGGAGAGAGAGGGGGAGTGAGAGGGAGAGAGAGAGAGAGGAAGGGCAAGTGAGGAAGGAAGGGGAGAGGGAGGAGGGGAGGGAGAGAGGGGGGAAGGGAGCAAGAGAGAGAGAGGAGAAAGGGGAGAGAGAGAGAGAGAGAGATGCAGAGAAGGAGGGAGGAAGAGAGAGAGAGTGGGAGAGAGAAAGAGAGAGAGAAAGAGAGAGAGAGAGAGTAAAACATGAATGCCCAAGATGTGAAAAAATGTCTGAAATCACCGATATTTTGAAATTATTGAATTCAGTATTTAATCCAGAAACTGTGATGTGTTTAGTGAGAAGGTGAGGTGTTGTTCCTCAAATTTACATTGAGCTTCTACAGAACAGCGTAGGAAGCAATTCCTTCACTCTCAATGAATACAGAAGAAAGTAGCCGAATGGTTCTGCTGAGTTAGACAGTAAAACATTACAAGATGTGCATGTGTGTGCATTCTTCAGTCGCAGAGTAGACTGAGGAGTCTTTCTTTTTTTTTGTGCTAGTTTCCCCGGTTGACCTAATACTCCAATAACCTCAATAACTCATATTTCATAGTCATGTGATATTTAAGACAAAGAACTCGAGAAAATAGGAACAGGAACAGGCCATTCATCCTTTCTAGCCCGTCCTGACATTCAATATGATTATGGCCCATCTATGTTAGCCTCAACTCTGTGCCAGCATAGGAAAGCAAGAGATCACATTGGGAGGACTTATGGAATACATATGTAAATTTAAGGTAGAAGCTGAACTATAAATAAAAGTTTAAGAAAAAATTTTTACTGTTGGATTGACAGATTTATTGTGAAATATTTATGAGAGAAAATTATACTCCACATACATAAAATCACGTCTAAACATATAATTTGATGCAGCAAAATGTAATATTTTCAGGGTATTTTACAGTATGGTGGTGGAGAAAACTGGAGGACAGTGTAGCCCTTGAAGATACTTTGGAAGTTACACATCAAACTTATCTGCTGAAATTTCAGCTACTCCTGATGTTGCTGTGTAATGATTGTGAACATTGCTTATTTTTGCCTTCATAGTAGTCACATAACCTGTCCAATTAGGTTAATTCTGTGGCTCTAAGAAGTATTAAAAACGTTCTTTAAAATCTACTCTTCAACTGTAACATTTTATTCTGCATGTTATTATTTTCTTTTGGACTTCCGCAATGTATTGATGTAATGAAATGATCTGTAGGGAATGGATTGAAAAGAAACGTTTTTCACTGTGGCTATGATATTTACCAATTTACATCAGCTTAAGAACTCTGCAATTGACTTTGAGAATTGCAAAAGGATATGAGGAAAGGAGCCTAAAGCCAGGATGCAAAATGTTTTTTTCTGTGATGGAAAACGAGGTCCGAGGTGGGAATTTCTTTCCCAGAGAGATTTCAGTTCCCATTCCTCACATCAGAATACATGGCTATACTCAATAGTTGCAGCTTTGTCATTAAGACAGCTGAGCTCAATGGTCCTGTTTTGAAATTCACAGATCTGAGAAACTTCCATGCAGGGGCGGCTCAAAGCAGACATGCCAAGTAGCCCTTGGTTCAAAGGTCGGATCCTCGTTTCATTACTGAAATGCTATGACCTTCTCCAGGAAAAGCTTTAGTCTTCAGGCTAACCAACTGGGAAACAAGGACGAAAAAAAGAAAGTCTAATCTGCCACTGAAGTGTGTGCATTCATGCACAATTCGGAATGTTTTTACCATCTAACCCAGCAAAGCCATTAGGGTACTTTTTTCTTTGTTTTCATTGAGAGTGGAGGAAGTGACCCTCCCTAGCCCCTGCTGTAAAATTGTGTCTGATTTCAAAGCCCTTTGTGAACAGAAATACGTTGCTTCTTAGGAAATAAATTGCTCTTGATGGAAAGATAGCACAAAGTGCCACAATTACTCAGAGAAATGGAAGAAATGTGAACTATGTACCATATATCTTCTTTACAATATAATGCTTTATCCATAAGGCCATTACATATAGGAGCAGAATTAGGCCATTTGGCCTATTGAGTCTGCTCTGCCATTCTATCATGGCTGACTTATTTTCCCTCTCAACCCCATACTCTTGCCTTCTCCCAGTAACCTTTAATGCCCTTACTAATCAAGAACCTTTCAACCTCCGACTTAAATATACTCAATGACCATCTGCAGCAATAAGTTCCATAGATTCATCATCCTCCGGCTAAACTGCATGGGTTCCCAACCTATTTAATGCCATGGACCCCCTACCATAAACTAATAAGGGGTCTGGGGACCTCTGGGCTAACGAACGTGCTCTGTAAATGAGTGGCTGATAGTCCATGTGAACTCAGTGTTCTAATAACTCTGATTCCAGGCTCCATGTTGACTCACCTAAGCTGGATGAGACATGATTTGTTCCTTCTGTTCAGTTCAGTTTTTCTTTTATACTAACGTTCTCTTAACCATGCCACTTCTGATTCAGAAGCACTCATATAAGCTTTGCAAGCGCTAAGTGCCTTAATAACCTCAATAATTCACCTTTCACTGTCATGAGACAGTCACAATGATGCAGGAAAATAGAAGCAGGAAAAGGCCACCAAGCCTGCCCTGACATCAGATATGATTAATGACTGATCTCTGCTGGCCTCAGCTCTTCTTCTGTGCCAATGTCCCACAGCCCTCAATTCCCCAATCTTTCAATAATGTATCCACCAGCACTTTGACTCCTACTGATGATCAGGCCTGTTGGTCAGAGAATTCCAGAGGTTCACCATCCTCTGCAAAAGGAAGTTTCTACTCACCATGACTTTAAAATGACAAGAGATTCTGCAGATGCTGGAAATCCAGAGCACCATACACAGAATGCTGGAGGAACTCTACAGGTCAAGTAGCATCTGTGGAGAAGTATAAACAGTCAACGTTTCAGGTCGAGACCCTTCATCAGAACTCATTTTAAAAGACTGACTTTTTTATCTTGTCCCATTATTTGAGACTCTCCCACTGGCAAATACGCAAGAAATTGGCAAGTCCCTTATTTCTAAAACAGGCTTTCTCTGACTGCCTGTTGATTTATGTGCTTGATACCTACCAAGCATATCTTACGAATTGAGTCACAATTAATTTATCTTTACAGTTTACACAACTTCCTTGTTTTTCTCTCATTTTAAAAGGTAGATGTGGCATTGAAAGTGGCTGTGCATTAATTCACAATCTAAGCAACTGGAATTTATGCAGATAGCAATCATTGTTGTTAAAGTAGCACAAGATGGTAAAATTGATTGGCAAAGCTCCTAGGTATACATAAGAAAGCAGTTGATTGTAAAAGTAAACATGGGTCATTTGCAAGGAGAGACATGGAATTATTCAGATTCAGATTTATTTATTTATCACGTACATCGAAACATACAGTGAAATGCATCATCTGTATTAACAGCCAACACAATCTAGCGAAGCAAGTGACACCACATATTCCAGCACCCACAACGTTCGACAACACAACGAAACAGAACACAGACATGAGAAAGTCTGCTGATGCTGGAGATCCAAGCAAGACACACAAAACACTAGAGGAACTCAGCAGGTCAGGCAGCATCAATGGAAAGGAGTAAACAGTCGACGTTTCATGCTGAGGCCCTTCTTCAGGACTCCTTAAAACGGAGCACAACGAGCATCGAAACAACAGCTACCAAGCAAGCCTCGTTCCTCCCTTCCACCCACCCACCCGTGCACATACAGAGTCCTCCAAACCCAGGAAAGGCCGTTTTCATCCTCCAGCGGGCTCATGGATTTGCAGACATTGAGTTTCGACTTCACCACTGGACTCACACAGACTCACAGGCCCAGGCCTCCGCAGAATTATGAATTTCCGATAGACCTTCAGCCTTCAATCTTCGGTGTCAACCCTGAAGGAGGACTCCAAACTCCAGGCCTGTAAGCGTAAGTGCTACACCTGCCCCTACACCTCCTCTCTTGCCACCATTCAGGGCCCCCAAACAGTCCTTCCCGGTGAGGCAACACTTCACTTGTGAGTCTGTTGGGGTCAACTATTGCACCCGGTGCTCCCGGTGCGGCCTCCTCTACATCGGTGAAACCCGATGCAGATTGGGGGACCATTTCATCGAGCACCTCCGCTCTGCCCGTCACAACAGACAGGCTCTCCGGTTGCCACCCACTTCAACTCTGCTTCACATTCCCATTCGGATATGTCCATACATGGCCTCCTTTACTACCATGATGAGGCTAAACTCAGGTTGGAGGAGCAACACCTCATATACCGTCTGGGTAGTCTCCAGCTCCCTGGTATGAACATAGAATTCTCCAACTTCTGGTAATTTTCTCCCCCTCCTTTCCCCTATTCCTATTTCACTCTGCCCCCTCCCCCAGCTGCCTATCACCTCCCTCATGGTTCAGCCTCCTTCTACTACCCATTGTGCTTTCCCCTATTCTTTCTTCACCTTTCTTGCCTATCACCTCCCTGCTTCCCCTCCCCCACCCCTTTATCTTTCCCCTTTCTGGTTTTTCACCTGGAACCTACCAGCCTTCTCCTTCCCACCCTCCCCCCACCTTCTTTATAGGGTCTCTGCCCCTTCCCTCTACAGTCCTGATGAAGGGTTCCGGCCCAAAACGTTGACTGATTCTTTCCACGGATGCTGCCCGACCTGCTGAGTTCCTCCAGCGTGTTGTGAGTGTTGCTTTGACCCCAGCACCTGCAGAGTATTTTGTGTTTACCACCCCGGTTCATTTCCTGCCACTGTCTGTAAGGAGTTTATATTTTCTCCTGGAACCACATGGATTTATTCGGGTGCTCCAGTTTCCTCCCACATTCCAAAGTTGTACAGGTTAGTAGATTAATTGGTCACGTGAGTGTAATTGGGCCAGAAGGACCTGTCGCCATGCTGTATCTCTGAATTAGTAAAAATAAGGTTGAGAATATTACTTAATCCCAAATGAATGTTGATGAGGATGAAGGAGAATGGGACTTAGTGTTAGATGAGGCACTGGCAGAAGAGTTTCTGGAAGGTAAGATAAGGGGAACATTTGATGATGGAGGTAGCAAAGGAATGGATGAAAGTTTAAACAGCAGATATGCAGGAGTGTTTGGAAACACTTTGTGGCACAAGTATATACACATTGTATACAACTTATATTTTCTTGTGAATGCCGCTTATGTGATGCAATGCGCCTTTGCTGCTGCTGTATATAAATTTGTTCATTGCACCTGTGTACTAGCCAGAGTGTGGTGGATCTGTGGAAGTCATTGCTACAGACAGCTGTGGAGACGAGTCACTGGGTAATTTTTAAGAGGAGGTTGATAGGCTTTTGATTGGACCATAAGATATGCAGTAGGAAGAGAATTAGACCATTTGGCCCATCGAGTTTCCTCAACCATTTCATCATGGCTGATCCATTTACCCTCCCAGCCCTGATCTCTTGCCTTCTCCCCGAATCCTTTCATGCCCTGGCTAATCAAGAATCTATCAACCTCTGCCTCCTTAAATATGCTCAGTGACGGCCTCCACAGCTGCCTGTGGCAAGAAATTCCACAGATTCACCACTCTGTGGCTAAAGACATTCCTCCTCATCTCCATTCTAAAAAGACCCCTCTCTGTTCTGAGGCTGTGTCCCCTGGTCTTAGACTCCTCCACCATAGGAAACATCTTCTCCACATCCACTCTATCGTGGCCTTTGATTAGTAAGTGCATCAAAGATTACAGAAAGGAGGCACGAAAATTGGGCTGAGAGGGGTGATAAATCAGCCATGATTGAATGGCAGAGTAGACTCAATGGGCCTAATTCTGCTCCTCTGTCTTAGAGTCCTTATGGTCATACATGACAATAAGGTTGACCTTGACTCATCCCAGCGTCAAATATAACATAAGAAGCCTGGTTCAGTTTCCAAGAAATGGGGGAGAGGGATGCATTAGAGTGAAGATATTAAGCATACCATAATGGGGAATTTAGCCAGAAATAGCAGTCATAGTGAGAGAGGTGGATAAGAGCAAGTGGGTAGTAGTACATATCAGGGCGTAGCTGAAAGCTTTCCTATCTCCCAACAGAGTAGGCAGCAGTACAATAGTAGCTGGTGCTAATGACAGGAATGCATGACGTAGGGTTCTCAGCAGCACTTCAGAATTCAATCTATGTTTGGAAATGACTGATCCCTTCGTCTCATTTACTGTATTTAGTAACGGTATCACAGAGTGTTGACATGTTATATTGTTGCACGAATCAATGAAGATTGATGCATTTGCTCCATTGTGGGTGGCAATGATATTGGCTCCATTTACGGAGCTGCTGTTGGGGAATGAGGGAGTGGATTAGCTATTGGTTTCTCTCCATGAGAGGCTCCATTAATATCAAGCTCATTAAGGTAGCTTAAAGCAACAAGTCCCTCTTCACAATGTCAAGCGTCCATTTTTATTTTCCTCAGTGCTCCACCAGTTGAGTTCAGAATTCAAAAAAAAATCAGTAACGTGTGATTTTCTTTCTCACCTTCTCCATTGTTCACACGTCTCATTAACTTTCCCTGGAAAATAAAGTAACTGAAGTTATTCTGCATTTCCCTTCAATAAAGAGTAATATTTGAATTTGGAAAGCACATCGAAGCACTTTAACAGGTGAATTGCTTTTGTAATGCGGTTCTTGTTAGCTCATAAAATCTCAAAAATGAGTGGCCATGTTGGGGCAAGTTGAATTATACATCAGAAACGTAAAGAATCCTTGCAGCAGAAGCAGTGGGAAGAATACACCATCTCGCAAACTACCCACCACCCCAACCCGTTAGGAACCTCCTGCTCACATACAGATCCCATCAGTGACCTTATCATTGCATTTCACTTTGGTTGCCTTATTAAAGGAAGGATGTCAAAGCTTTAGAGAGGGTTCAGAGGAGATTTACCAGGATGATGCCTGATGTAGGGCGTGCCTTATGATGATAGGCTGAGTGAACTAGGGCTTTTCTCTTCGGAGCAGAGGAGAGCAAGTGGTAACTTGAGAGCATTAAGATTATGAGAAGTGTATGTAGAGTGGACACACAGCACCTTTCTCCCAGTGCAGCAAAGGCCAATGCCAGAGCACAATCATTTAAGATGAGTGGAGGAAAGTTCAGGAGAGGCGTCAGGGGTAGGTTTTTACACAGACAGTGGCAGGTACTTGGAAAGCACCGCCCCGGGTGGCGGTAGAGGCAGATGCAAGGGGGACATTTAAGAGACTCTTGGAAAAGCACATGGATGAAAGTAGAATGGAGATTTATGTGCTCTGTAAGATTTATGTGGGCACGTGGCCAGGTGGTTAATGCATTGGACTAGCTACCTGAAGGTCGTGAGTTCGAGCCCCAGCCAAGGGAACGTGTTGTGTCCTTGAGCAAGGCACTTAATCACACATTGCTCTGTGATGACACTGGTGCCAAGCTATGTGGGTCCTAATGCCCTTCCCTTGGACAACACTGGTGTCGTGGAGAGGGGAGACTTGCAGCATGGGCAACTTGCCCAGTCCTGCGCCCTGGAGAGTGGAGACTTTCCAGGCGCAGATCCATGGTCGCGCAAGACTAACGGATGCCTTTAAGAGGGAGGATTAGAATGATTGTGGAGTAGCTTTGTATAGGTTGGCATAACATCACAGGTGGAAGGACCTGTACTGTGCTGTGCTGTTCTATGTTCTATGCTTATCAGCCATCTTAGAGCCTGCAGAACCAGAGGGGAAGCAATTTATCCTCAGCCCAAGGGTCAGCTGAAGATGGAGAAATTGGAATGACATTTGGACAATTTTGTCCAAGGCCCTGTCTCTGTGTTATATGTATATACTCAGTAGCCACTTTATTAGATACACCTGTACACCCGCTTGTTAATGCAGATATCTAATCAGCCAAACATGTGGCAGCAACTCAATGCATAAAAGCATGCAGACATGGTCAAGAGCAGCGGTTTCCAACTTTTTTTATGCTGTGGACCCCGACCATTAACTGAGGGGTCTGTAGACCCCAGGCTGGGAAACCCCAGGTAAGGGGTTCAGTTGTCGTTCAGACCAAACATCAGAATGGAGAAGAAATGTGATCTAAGTGACTTTGACTGTGGAATGATTGTTGGTGCCAAACAGAGTGGTTTGAGTATCTCTGAAAATGCTGATTTCCTGGGATTTTCACACACAACAGTCTCTAGAGTTTACAGAAAATGAAAAAAAAAACAAAAAAAAATACATCCAGTGAGCGACAGTGCTGTGGGCAAAAACGTCTTGTTAATGAGAGAGAGGTCAGAGGAGAACGGCCGGACTGGTTTGAGCTGCATCATTATGTAAGAAACTTGGGTCAGAGAAACAATGCTAGCTGATTGCAGCATCTTCATCAGAGTACCTAGGTACATTGTCTGAGGACAATGTCTGCTAAAATCTCAGTATGGTGTTCAAGCCTGCAAACTTTTACAGAATTTCCCTTCCAGTCAACAGATAGAAACCAGTCGCAGTTAACACCACTCTTTTCAAAAATGGCAAGTCTTGGCTGAAGCACAGGTTAAAAGAAATCTACATATAAGGAGAGTGCTGCTGAAAATAGTTGGTCTCAGTCCTATTGTTCTGCCAGAAGATGTTGCAAGCATACATAATATTTTATTGCACCGTTATTACATTGCCGTGGCAAAGGCATGTTAAATACAGTAATAATATCCATCTTGAAGTGCTTCTTCTATTCTGAACCCAGGAGCATCGAGAGCCTTGTTCTGACACTACAGTAGTAGCAAACTTTGCCCAGGAAGAAAACAACTAAACTGCAGAGTTTGAGTCTTCAATGAGAAACATAGACTTGTTTCTCTTTCCACAGATGCTGCTTCTGTGGATGAGTTCTTCCACCATTTCTGTCTGTGTCTTCAACTCAGCACAGACTGAGGAGGATGACGTGGGATGTATTGCTAGAACTATTTTAGTCAGCGTGATGCAGTTACTCACTGGGTAAACATGTTGGCTGTTTGGGAACCTTTATGGCAGATATTTCAAAAGGAGGTATTTGGTCAGGTACTTGAAAGCGATAGCCTCAAATGAGCTTCGGATCAACACAGCCCTTCAGGCAATATTTTCGTCATTTTAAAGGTGTATCAGGCGTGACAAACTCCTGCGTATTCCGCTGATTGCTTTTGCCTCATTAGCATTGGCCACATTCCCTCAGATTAGCAGTAATTAAACTGTGAAATCAAACTGATTGCCTTAACTTGAGATACCATACCAGCCTGTCAGGAGAAATCATTGGGGATAAATCAAGGGCTTGGCACATTGCTGTTCACCTTTGCCATGGGGAGAGAGGCGGAATAATAAGGACATAACAATCTTTCCTATCCTGTGGACAGTCGGCAGCTAAGCTATGGAAGGGTTGCCATAGTGATGGCAGGAGAAAGGATAAGCCCTTTTGCTCCCACTTGCTGCGGTTAATGAAGATGATAATGAAAAATTAGGCCAAGCACCAGTGCATTTTTTTTAAACTCGTGGCAAGGAAAAGCAGCCTAATGATGAAACAGAGGAACGACAGTAATTGTTTGTTGATAAATGGCGCAAATGTGTTATAGGAAAATGTAACCCTCCCAGATATATCGAGCGTTGGCAGCACAGTGCTCCCCTCCGCCAGCTTACCGCTGTGCTGCTGAGGCTCTAATTGGGATGCTTTTGGCCAGGCCTGTCAAAATGTCTCTTAATCTCTTTGTGCGAGAGTCAGAGAGGGGCCAGAACTCGAACTGAGAGCCCCACGACCTGTCTGACCCTCCATGATAATAACCTGAGAATTATTAAACCTTGCATTTCTTTCCCAGCTGATGCTTTAAGCTCTATATTCCCTCATTTTTTTTTGTTTTAACTGCCACGGATTTTGGTTCTAATTTCAGGGGCTCCCTCCTGCTATTGGTTGGCATGGGCAGTTTCAATAGTGGGGTGAGTCTTTCTGTAAGGGACCAACTACACTTCAGGTACAGAAATGTCAGTTGCCAGGAATTCAAAAAAACTTGCACTGAAATAGCTACATTTCACCATGCCCTCTTAATGTCTTAAATGTTTTTGAAGCTAAGAAATTAATTTTGAAGTGCTGCCATTGTAATTACATGGGAAACACGAAAGTTAGTGTATACACAGCAAGATCCCACAACTATGATAAAGCCATTAGTAAGATCATAAGGCATAGGAGCAGCATTAGGCCAGCTGGCCCACTGAGTCTGCTCTCCCATTCGATCAGGGCAGGTTTCTTTTCCCTCTCAACCCCATTCTTTTGCCTTCTTCCTGTAATTTTGGACACCCTTATTAACCAGGAACCCAGCAACCTCCACTTGAAGTGACCTGGCCTCAACCACCTTTTGTTGCAATAAATTCAACAGATTCATTACCCTCTGGCTGAAGAAATTCTTCTTCCTCTCCGTTCTAAAGGGACGTCCTTCCATTCTGAAGCTCTTGCCCTCTCGTCCTTGACTCTTCCACCGTTGGAAACATCCTGCCCACATCTACTCTGCTAGGCCTTTCAGTATTCAGTAGATTTCAATGAGATCCCCTTTCATTCTAAACTCCAGCGAGTATGAGTCTAGAGCCTTCAAGCTCTTAAATTAACCATTTTATTCCCAGAATCATTCTCGTAAACCTCCTCTGACACCATTCCAATGCCAACACACCTTTTCTTCGATGTGGAGGTGAAAACTGCTCACCATATTCCAAACGTGGGCTGACAAATGTCTTATAAAGCCTCAGCATTACATCTTTGCTATAATATTCTAGTCTTCTCAAAATGAATGCCAACATTGCATTTGCTTTCCTTATTACCTTGTGATGTGGATCGAGAAGTAAATATTGGTTCGGGCACCAGAGGTAGTTTTGAAGATATTATCAAAACAGTGTCATGGAATTTGTTTTACAAAGCTGAGAGCAAGCACTGTCTTGGTTTGGTGTCTTTTCTGAAAGAGGACACTTATGATAGTGCAGTACTCCCTCCATCTCATCACCAGAACATCAGTCTCAAATTTTAAGCTCAAGTCACTTTGAGTGCATCTTAGACCCCTGACTTTTGACCCAAGGGGCAGAGGTGTCACATGATTACTTCCCGTCCTGATGAAGCGTCTCGGCCCAAACATTCCTCTCCACATATGCTGCCTGACCTGCTGAATTCCTCCCACATTTTGTGTGCGTTACTCTAGATTTCCAGTGTGTTATGTTTAAGGTATAATCAGGCTATATATGTCATTATAATTGGA
The DNA here is from genome assembly GCF_030028105.1 of Mobula birostris. Lineage (NCBI taxonomy): Eukaryota > Metazoa > Chordata > Chondrichthyes > Myliobatiformes > Myliobatidae > Mobula > Mobula birostris. The sequence goes on from NC_092372.1 coordinate 207,513,360, forward strand.
CTGAGACGATTTAGTGGACTTTGTGCCAATGGCATTGAATGTATTAGCTCTCAGAATAATGTAAAGGAGAGATTAGTAACCTTCATATTGATATTTCGGAGCCTGAACAGCTCTTAAATGAATACAGACGATGCTGGAAACTTTCAGTGGAAGAAACAATCTCACCACAGGAGTTGTCTTATTCTGGTGTGCTTCTCCAGCATTTTCTGTCTCCCGGTAGCCACAGTATTACGTCGTTCTCAGTTCTGGCTGGACATTGTCAAACTGAAAAGAACACTCAGTGCTCAACAGCAATTCTCAACAGATCAATGGGGTACAAAAATTTGTAATTATGACAAAAAAGCAGCCTATGCCTCTGACAGACTAGCAGTGGGAGGGGCACATTGCCGAGGGTAGTGCATGGTGGGTGATCTTCCCAGTGTCATTGGAGACAGATAAGGGCCACATTCATTTAAAGGAGACTTTTGCCTCTCCAGCATTTTGAGTTGGTTTGCCTTTGACAGATTTCTGTTCTGGTGAATGGGCCCTCAATTACCCTCCAATCTAATCCCCACCAAGTCCCACTAACACTGACCTTCCTTGGCTCCAAATCAGAAAAAGCAAGATCTTAAAACCTCATCCTTGCTTTCAGATTTCACCATCACCTCTGCTCCTTTTTCTGTGACCTCCAGCCCTCCAATTCTGCACTCTTACTGATCTTCACAGCTCCCTTCAGCTTCAGCTGTCTAACACAAGCCACTGGAACATTCTTCTGGAGCCTCACCACCCATCTTTAAGATTATGAAAACTTACTTATACTCATGATCTTCTAGGGTTTCAAGTTAAAATCTGTCAGTTGCCTTGTGAGCACCTTCAGTTGTTTATTATTTTAATGCTGCTTCTTAAACACAAATTGTTTTCCTACCCCTTACATTTCTCAAATACATAGAATGGCTTAAGGAGCAGGAATAGGCTATTTAGCCCTTCCAACCTATCAGTATGATCATAGCTGGTCTGTCGAAGCCTCATCTCCTCTTCTATGCCAGTTCCCCATAGCCCCTAGTTCCCTGATCTCCAAAAAAGGTTTCTACCACAATTTTAAATACCTCCAGTGATCTAACCATGATGACCCAGTAAGACAGAGAACTCCAGAGATTCCTGCACAACTATAGCTGCCCCACATCTTATAAACAATGTCATCTTGCTGAAGATTCTGCCACCAGTGGAAGCATCTCAACATCTACCCTACCATGATGCCTAAGGATCTTGTATAAGATCTCTACCCTACACACAACCCCCCCATTCTTCTAAACTCCAAAACACACCAATCCAAATTTTTTTTCATGTTAAGTAAATTCTTTTATCTCATGATTTTTTTAAAATTTAGTGATACAAACAGTAACAAGCCCTTGTGGCCCAACAAGCCTCTGCCTCCAATTACAGCCATATGATCAATTAGCCGACTGACCTTTGTACATTTCTGGAATGTGGGAGGAAGCCAGAGCAACCAGAGGAAACCTACATGGTCATAGTGGGAACATGCAAACTCCTTACAGACAGTGGCAGAATTGAGCCTGGGTCGCTGATGCTGTAGTAGCATTACTCTAACCACTACACCACCGTGCCCAGTGAATTTCTTTTGGAAGGCCCCCAATGCCAGTACGTTCCTTGTTAAGGTGGCCTGTGCAGAGATTGACCTCTTCCATCATTGTCTCTTGTTTCTTTGCGCACTTTTCAAACTGGATGTGCGCATGCCTACATAAAGGTATACATGAATGCACAAACACATTCATGCAGATATACAGTATACTTGCACACACACACACGCACAAATTTCCATATTCTATGTAGGAAACTGTTCAAACCATCAAGCCCATGACAGCTCACAGGGCAACTGCACACCTCCATTAATTCCCCCCCCCCCCCGTGATCTATTTCACTCACATTCCAATATAATCCCAGCCTCCACAATTCTACACACTAAAGGCAATCTGAGCTGGCAAATTAACCTACCAACTTGCAGATCATTGAGATGTGGATGCACACTGCAGCATCACAAAGAAAAAGATTGGGATCGAACCCGAGTTGCTGGAGCAGACAACTTATCGCGCCCACAAAATGTGTTGCCCTGGATTTCCAGCATCTGCAGAATCTCCTGTGTATGATCTACTTGCTGCACACTGTGCTGCCTATGCAGGCGCGCACGAGTGCACACACAAGCAAACATGCATAATTGCCGATGCACAAATTTGCCCATGTGCATACATGGAAGTGTCAGCATCTGCATGCACGCTCAAATGTTTCACAGACATTCACAGCTGCAACAATGTCGCCCCTGCTGTCTCTACCTCATCGTTTCCTTCTGCCCTGCCTCACCCACAACGCCCTGAAGCCCTAACCTGGACTCATCTTTCTATACTCTCCCACTCTGCATGAACTCCAACTTGCTTGGAACACAGCCGCGAATATCTGTGCAGCATTATCTCCCAACTTTCCAGTCCTCTCCCGCCCTTCAGTCATCAAATGTGGGAGAGGCCTCACTCTCCACAGCGTGATGCTTCAGCAAGCATTCCCTTAATCCTGAAGGCTCTCCTATCCGTTTTTGAAAGCTCGTCATAACCAAGCAGAAGTTCTCTTTTCCTAAATACTCACAGCATTTGGACAACTGAGACACAAGAGACTGCAGTCGCAGGAATTTGAAGGAGACACCCGAGGCAGGGTTTTGACTCAAAGTGTTGACAATTCCCTTCCTGCCACAGATGATGCTCAACCAGCTGAGTTCCTCGGCTTGTTGTTTGTTGTTTCAGCATAGATAACACTGGACAACAAAGATTTTGCTTCCTGAATACCTTCAGGTGTACCTTATGAATTTTGGGCTACTGATCATGAAATTTCCCTATCACGCAGCTTTTTTAAAAATAAACTTATGTTTATTATTTCAATTCATAATTCAAGTCAATTAAAATGTTGCCGACAATGTAAGCTGGAAAGTTTCCTATCTTGTCCAGGCATGCTTAGGCGGCGCGGCTGCTGCATGGCAGGACAGGTTTTAGTAATAATTATTGGGTTCAGGACTGTAAGGATGGAATTTGCTATCACCAGGCACAAAAATTTCTATGAAGGATTTTGATATTTGAGACAGAAGCTTCCCAGAATAACCGATGCCAAGATTAAGGAAAGCATTTTGTTGGTCCACAAATCAAACAGGTCATCAATGACAGGCAGTTTGAAGAATTTCTAGTGAGACTGGAGAAAATCACATGGAAGGCATTCAAGGAAGTTGTTGAAATTCTTCTCGGCATCTAAAGAGCACCAAACTACATGCAGCTGGTCGAAAGTATGCTTCAAGCATATAAAACTATGAAACGTAACATGTCACTAAAGATTCATTTTCTGCATTCCCATTTAGACTTCTTCCCTGCAAATCTTGGTGCTGTTAGATAAATAGATAGATATTCTTTATTGATCCTGAGGGAAATTGGGTTTCGTTACAGCCGCACCAACCAAGAATAGAGCATAAATATAGCAATACAAAAACCACAAACAATCAAACAACAAAATGCAAACTATGCCAGATAGATAAAGGTCCAGGACCAGCTTATTGGCTCAGGATGTCTGACCCTCCACGGGTGGAGCTGCAAGTTCGATGGCCACAGGCAGGAATGACCTCCCGTGCCGCCCAGTGTTGTATCTCGTTAGAATGTGGCCGAAGTCCAACATTAAAAGGTTCAATATCCCTTCTACAAACACGTTCCTCGATCGTAATATGACCCAGATTGCACTATCTGTTGTTAACCAGAACAGTAAGCACCCAACTCCTTTACGCTTACCGCTCTCAGTGCACTTCCGATCAACCGGAACGGTCTGGAAGCCGTCCATGGAGAAGTTTTGATCGGGTATGTCCTCGTGCAGACCCATTCCAGTGGAATACATTACACTGCTCTCCCGAAATGTTCTCTGACGCCTGGCTAGCGCCGTGAACTCGTCCATTTTATTACCCACCGAACTCCTCTTCTCCATGTCTTTGTTGTCTCGACCCAAATTTCTCCAAATTCCTACGTGATACAAGTAGTCTGAAATTATATTTGTGTTCATCTTCAAGCAGTCTATCATAAACAAAAAAAAATTCTGAGGAAGCAACACTTCTGAAAAAAAAATGGTTGCCCTGTGTATTTGATGCTTAATTTCCTTTAATTAATTTTGCTTCCCATTCTGTGGAATCCCTCAAAGTGTTCACCAAGTTAAAGGGGCTGGTCGAATGCAAGTTGTTGGACAATATAATGGATGGTAATGACTTAAGGCTGATGTGGGGCAGAGCAATGTCCTGGTCGTGCTCTCCTTGGCTGGCAGCGGTTGAGCAGGAGGAAGCTAAGTGGAAAGGCAATGTCATTTTGTCCTGTGTGGTTTCATTTGGATTGTGGGGTGGAGGGCATCTGGGGTGTCACTGAGGACATGGAGGACACGGATGTAAGCATGTATTCATTTATTTATTTAATACAGCATGGAGTCGGCCCTTCAAGCTGCACCATCCAGTAACTCACCGATTTAACCCTATCCTAATCAGGGGACAATTTACAATAACCATTAATTTATCAATCGGTAGGTTAATTCGTCACTTGGACTGTGAGAAGAAACGGGGGACCCGGAGGAAAACGTACACTCCCCTTACAGACGGCAGTGGGAATATGATACAGTAATATAAATTTAGATTGCCCTCATATTTTGACAAATTTAAGTTCTTAAACAACATTGGACTCATTGCTCTGAGTTGGGTAAGAACAATGGTGACACTTGCTAATTTTTATAGATTTTGTCAAGGATTTTAATATAGGTTGTGTAAAAACTGTTCTGTAGTTTGTAAACCAGCTACGTCTCACCAAAATAGAACATCTATGGCTACCATTTCTTTTACTGTCTCACAACCTTCACAGCTATAACTAATACACTCCCTCCTGCGACATCCCATTCCCCTCCATCCCTGGGAAGAGCGAGGAATTGATATAGCGAACCTCCACTTTGATGCTATATTAATAAGTCGTATTTCACCTTGGATGGATTCAAAAGTTTCCTTTGCCTGAAACGTTTCTGCTTGAGGTGTGTTTGGCCCCCAGTAGCTCATTTCCTCCTGGGTGCGAGCCCAGAGCATTTTACTGTCAAAGGTCTCAGTCAAACTGTAGGGCAATGCAAGAGCCGGTACTGATGTTGCAACGGATGCTCACTAGGGTGTTGCTGAGGCCACAGTCTGTGCCACAACTGCTTGTAATCACTTACTGATGGAAAAAACACCTCACACTGACACACATAATGTGCATAAAATCCAATCAAATCATTTTCGATTCTGGCACCTGGATGCTAATAACTAAAATGTTGGCAAAGATCACAATTTTCTAAATAAAAGGAACCAATTTATTCTTGAAAGTGAGTTTGAAATGGTTTCTGCATGCACAACATTCCTTCTAGGAGAGATGAGGGGCAACAGTTACTGGATTCTGGAGCAACAGAGAATGTGCTGGATGAACTCAGCAAGTCGAGCAGCATCTGTGAGAGGAATGTATTGTTGATACCTGCATCAGGACTACAGGGAATGTACTGCATGTTTTGGAATCTCCAGCAAATGACAGTCTGTGAGGGGAAATTCACAGGGTCAAGCAGCATCTCTGTGAGTAATTGTAAATGAAACCCTGCATCAGGACCACAAAAATAAAAGATGCTGGGATCTGGAACAACAAACAATCTTCTAGAGGACCGCAGCGGGCCCAGCAACACCAGTGGGAGGAAAGGAATTGTCGATGTTTCAAGTCAAAACATGCATTGGCTGCTTACCTCAACCAGCTTTTCTTTAAGTGAAAGGCAATGATTTACATTGACAGATGAATCAGGGGAATCCCTGGGTTACAAAATACCTGACTTGTGGAATCTCCTTTTTCACAGATTCTCCCAGTTTCTGCTGTCAGGTCATCATCATCATTATGTGCATGTTGTCAGATGTTTTTTCCAACATAAGTGGTTTGCCATTGCTTTCTTTTGGACAGTATATTTACTAGATGGTTAACCCCAGCCATTATCAATACTCTTCCAGAGATTGCCTGCCTGGCATCAATGTTTGCATAACCAGGACTTCAGATATGCACCAGCTGCTCATACAACCATCCAGCACCTGCTCCTGTGTCTTTGCGTGAACCTGATTGGGGGGTGGGTCTAAGCAGGTACTACAACTTCCCCAAAGGTGACCTGCAGACCAGCAGAGGGAAGGAGCACCTTACCCCTCCTTTGGTAGAGATGTATCACCACCCTGCCACTCATAACTCAAATATCTTCACAAGGAAGCAGGGCAGAGATCACCCACAGAAAAAGACAATGTCTTCTCCAAAATCTCCTTCAAAAATTGTGAACCCTGAGCACTTCTTGTTAGCAGGCTTTCTTCTATTGAACAATAGAAGATCAGCTCTCCCCATCTGTCCACCTGGCTAAATTCAAACAAATATTTGTCACAGTTCACCTATTGGTAACAACCCCAATCACCTACAATGACTTTCCCCAGTCTGCTCCCTGCAAAAACTTGTTTTTGCCGGCAACTTCACAATATGCTTGTTTGTTTGTGTCTTTTATAAAATTTAGTTTGTGTACAATTCTCAGGAATGGAATTCTTAAGTAACCTGGGGCTTGCCGTAATGTTCTCAGAAATATTGGTTGCTAAGCATTGGGTAGATCACCTCTTCTTCAGAAAATGTAAGAAGACTATTCATCTCCACCTGAGAGAGTAGCTGGGATTTCAGTCAAAAGACAGCACAGTGAAGAATGCTGCTCACTCATGTGAGTGTCAGTCCAAGTGTTTTGCTTCATCATAAGGCTGAACATTCCCCCTGTACTGTACCCATATGCCATTAGTTTTGCTGGGCTATTCCACTTCTCCAGACATCACAGCTTGGGCCTGACCTGTCTTTTTGTTATTTGTTCATTCACAGTATGTGATGTCATTGGCAAGGCTAGCCTTATTACTCATCCCTAATTATCTCCCGAACATACTGGCTTGCTTGGTCATTTCAGCTGGTTCTTCATCGGCAGCCACCATTACATAATGAAACCCAGAAATAGTGACTATCACCTTTCACTGATAACGTATATTCTCAATAGTACTGATGCAGGTTTGATATACCATCAAAGAGAAGTTTGAATAAGTACTTGGATGGGAGAGATATGGAGGGCAATGGTCCAAGTGTGGGTTGATGGGAATAGGCAGAATAAAAGTTCGGCATGGACAAGATGGGCCAAAGGGCTTGTTATTGTGTTGTAGTGCTCTATGACTCTATAAACAGCATCAATTAATCCAACTTCTTGGCCTTGTCTTCATATTCAGACTTTGAACCGGATTCATCATTTGTGAGTAGATTTTTGAGCAATTTTCCAAAATGAAATCCACAGCCTCAAAATTCAAAGTAAGATTATTATCAAGTACATATATGTCACCATGTTCAACCCTGAGATGCTTTTTCTTGTGGGCAATCACAGTTGATACAAAGAAACACCATAGAATCAGTGAAAAAACGCACACAAGAAGGCAGACAAATAACCCACGTGCAAAATAGAACAAACTGCAAGTTCAAAAATAATGGTAGTAAATAAATAAGCAAATAAATATAGAGAACGTGAGATGAAGAGCCTGGAAAGTGAGTGAATAGGTTGTGAAACAGCATTGGGATGAGTGAAGTTGAGTGAAGTTATCCCCTCTGGTTCAAGATCCTGATAGTTGCAGGGTAATAACTGCTCCTGAACCTGGTGGTGTGGGGTCTTGAGACTCCTGCACTTCCTTCCTGATGGCAGCAGTGAGAAGAGAGCATGGCCCAGATGTTGAGGCCCTGAATGACACCATTCCTTGTAGATGTGTTCAACGGTGGGGAGGGCCTTACCTGTGATCAGCCTAGCTGATTACTCACTGTAGACGCTGAACCATTAAATATCTCACTAAATGTGCCTCTCATTCTTAAGAAGACATTAGCGGTGCACATCTTGCCCGTGTGGGAGGGGTTAATACCCTGCATGTCAATCTCCATCCACTTTGATGATGCACTGTATCGAAAACTCCTTTGCTGTTAAGAATCTTAACTGCTTGCTTTCTCTGCCTGTAATCAGTCTGCTCTCAGCTGAAGATTCCTTCTTTAAGAAGCAGCAATGTCAAACATTATCAAAGTGGCAAAGCATCTCATTTTTCTACCTAAATCACACATCCATCTCTTGAAAGATCCAGCTGTCGAACTATGATTATTTCGCTGAGAATGAGGTACAGCTTTTTGATGTTGGGAAATCAGTGAGGCACCCGGTTGATGTGGAATGCAAGTGCATCGTGTCATTGATATAAATGCTTTCACAGCTTTTAAACCAATTTAAATGCAAAATGAATGCTATCATAAGCTGCAGATGACATGATTTCACTCCTAGCAATAGAGTTATCCAGATAACATGAGGGAAAACTTGCAGGCAGGTTAGCAAATGACATGGCTCACTGGTTTATTTTTGTGATGCCCTTTAAAGTAACAGGAGAGGGGAACAGGTAGTAAAAGTAGAAACACTCAACAGTTCGGGCAGCATCAGTGGAATGGGGAGCAGAGTCAATGTTTTAGTCAAAGACCATCGACGATATATCTTCAGCTTTTGCTACTTCAATCTTATAGCCCAAAAGGAGGAAAAGGAAAGAAGCTGGCTTAGTTGAACTCGCATCCCCTCACAGAGAGTTTCAGGAACAAAGTCTGTAAATAGCCATTGGTTTTGGCTTCAGCCACAAGACCACAGACATGGAGCAGAATGAGTCCATTCAGCCCATTGAGTCATCTCCACCGTTCCATGATGGCTGATTTATTATCCCTTCCAACCACATCTCCTGCCTTCTCCTTTGACACTAATCAAGAACCTGTCAGCCTCTTCTTTGAATATACACAATCACCTGGCCTTGTCAGCCAGCTGTGGCAATGAATTCACACATTTACCACCCTCTGGCAAGAGAAATTTCTCCTCACCTCTGTTCTCAATAGACATCCTTCTATTCTGAGGTTGTGTCCTCTGGTCCTGCAGCCAGTAGCATTAATTCTGCTTCTCTCTCCACAGATCAGAATCAGAATCAGGTTTATTATCACTGGCATGTGTCATGAAATTTGTTAACTTAGCAGCAGCAATTCAATGCAATACACAATATAGAAAAAGAAGAAAAAGAAATAAATAATAAAATAAGTAAATCAATTACGGTATGTGTATATTGAATAGATTAAAAATTGTGCAATAAACAGAAATAATATTTATTAAAAAAAGGTGAGGTAGTGTTCACAGGTTCAATGCCCATTTAGGAATCGGATGGCAGAGAGGAAGAAGCTGTTCCTGAATCACTGAGTGTGTGCCTTCAGGCTTCTGTACCTCCTACCCGGTGGTAACAGTGAGAAAAGGGCATGCCCTGGGTGCAGGAGGTCCTTAATAATGGACGCTGCCATTCTGAGACACCGCTCCCTGAAGATGTCCTGGGTACTTAGTAGGCTAGTACCCAAAATGGACCCAACTAAGTTTACAGTCCTCTGCAGCTTCTTTCGGTCCTGTGCAGTAGCCCCTCCATACCAGACAGTGATGCAGCCTGTCAGAATGCTCTCCATGGTACATCTATAGAAGTTTTTGAGTGTATTTGTTGACATACCAGATCTCTTCAAGCTCCAATGAGGCTGGCTGACCTACTGAATGTTTCTAGCATTTTCAGTTTTCATTTCAAATTTCCAGTGTCTGCAGATTGTGTTTTTTTTAATTTTCAAGGAGAAGTGGTATTTGCATTAAAATGTCCTTCCGTCAGAACACACCTAAACTTCCAGGCCATCATGGGACTCAGCTAACCTTTACTGTTTTTTTAAGATCTTGTTTTTCATAGGCTAACCAAGTAATTGGGCAGTGTGTAATTCCAGCAAGGTTATTGCAGTGTAGTTATATTATTGTATATTTAAGAACACTATGTAAATTACTGATAAGAACCAATGTACGGTATATTTTGGAGTGTGCATGATAACTAGTGCAAAGAGCAGCAATTTGGTCTCTGTTTGTACTGATTTTTCAGTTTGAATACTAATTTAGGAGCTAAATTGCAAAGTTTACAGATGCATGAAGTTGGATCCTGTCAGTGTAGATGCATTGGACCATTGAAAATTCAAAGCTATAACAACATACTGTACATATTTGTTGTTTAGTTGAACCTGCACTTCAGATATGAGACATGGAAAATAAATCACAAATCAGAAGATAAAATTTCTTATAGTTCTGGTGGACTAATGCAAAATTCTCCCCTTCGCATGGCTTTAGACAATGGGGTCACCTTTGTTGACTCACTCTTGACCCAATTCAGAAACTGCTGAATTCAGGGCAGAAGCTTTGAGTATTGAGAGAGTACTCCGCTCCTAGGAGTGCCACCTCTTGAATATTACATTAAACCAGGTGATAGAATCAAAATTAGGTTTATTATCACTGACATACAGTATATCAGAAATACAAAAAATAAATAAAACAGTGCAAAAAGAACAAAATATTGAAGTGGCGTTCATAGGTTCATGGACTGTTTAGAAATCTGACAGTGGAGGGGAAGAAGCTGCTTATTAAAAGTTGAGTGTGCAGTTTCAGGCTCCTGTGCCTCCTCCTTGATGGTAGTAATGAGAAGAGGGTGTGTCCTGGATGATGGGGGTCCTTAATGATGGATGATGCCTTCTTGAGGCGTCACCTTTTGAAGAATGGTAGGAACGGATGAGACTCTTGTGGAGCAGGCTGAGCTTTCAATCCTCTGCAGTTTTTTTTGGTTCTGTGTACTGGAACCTCCATACCAGTCAGTGTCGCAAACAGTCAGAATGCTCCTCACGTAAGAGCCTTTGGTGACATACCTACTCTTCGCAAATCCGTAATGAAGTATAACCATTGGTGTGCCTTCTTCATGATTGAGTTGATACGTTGAGCCCAGAATGAAGCCTCTGAGATGTAACAGGTCCTATAGCACTTTTCCAGAGAGGATCGTGGGGATTTTCTTCCCTGTTTATCTCTCAACCAATGTCTTTAAAGCAGATTATCTCAATGGTGTCAGATTGCTATTTGTGGGACTCTGCAAAGAGTTGATTGACTGTCCATTTCATCTTTTTTAAATGGGGTACTCTCACAAATGTAGGTTATAGTGAGATTAGGGAATGCAAGCACTTAGTGACTGTACTGTGATCGAACCTGGAAGCACTCTGGCCCATCTGACGCTATGCTGAAATGGGCTGTGCTCTACTTTTACAGAGGCTACTCTTTGTCAAATATTATGATATTTTACAGTTATAGATAAAACTGGCACACTCTTTTATTGTTTATTTTCTTTGACTGATTTCCTTCTGGGAAAAAAAATCATTGGCTTGAAGGCATATGGTACAAAATGTACCTTAACCGCGATTAGCTTAAACCTTGACCAGTGGCCGATCATTAAGCTCGTGCCATCGAGAGTGCCTGTTTTTAGAGATAGGGAGCTTAAAGAATTTTCAGAGGTGCCTGCTCATTGTGTTTTGTTATGGAAATAATGATGCATTAAGAAGGGCAGAGTTCCTCATCACTTAGAGCTTAAACATCAATCTGCTGTCCAATTGCCCTCAATAATTCAGAAAGGAGAAGGTTCATCTTGACTGCAATGAACAAGTATTAAAGTATTATTTCTTTTCCATTTTAAGACCACCAGCCAGAATATATAGTGCATTGTGTATCATTTCTAGTTTATCTCGTTCAGCTTTCTCTTACTTGTATGGAGTCCTTTATGTGGGTGATTCTTCAATCCAATGAAAATAAATTTAGACATTCCCTGAATCTGTATCTGTGAGATTAAGCACAATAAAGTGGAGGAGTAAGGGATTTTCAGTCCTCTATTTGTTGCAAAATCATAGATATGTTCACAAAGAACATGTTCCATCCAAACCACCAGAGAAACTTTCTTATCATTAAATCTTCCCTAGTTACAATGTAAATATTTACAAAAGAGTGCCAGTGTTTAGCACCTTTTGATTGTAAGAACATAACGAGTAGCATGATTAGCCTGTTATGTGTTTGAGCACATGGTGGTCACTCTCTAGGGAAGGATTTCACACCTGGATTTCAAATGCAAAAATCTGTGTCTGTTATATGTTATGTGTGATTTTATTTTACGATGAACTTTCCATGTATAGAATTCTGAACATTGGTTTCTGCACCAGCATTCTCAGCGCCTGCCAGGATCACAGGTTTTCTGATAATAGCGTAGCTAATTATATTGAAATGTCTATGTCTTCCACCCAGAAATTCCTCCCCAAACAAAACTGCTAAACAGACAATATAATGATAACTGTCTCGTACTGTGCTTCTTTTGCCTTACTAAATGCATTTCAGCCAAGCACAATGCAATGATGCTCTTATATTGCACATTCAGTGTGCTACTGACTAGGGATGAATTTCTGGGCAATATTGTTTTTAAGATTCCATGGCTTGTCTGTGCTGAGTGTCATTTTGCTCTAATAATTGTGTGCACAGAAAGCAGAACATGTTAACTGCAACTCCCTCAAGACTTGGAAGTGATATTGACAATTATTTTGTAAGAATTCTATGTGTTGCTTTGCTTTTGACTGATGTACACTTTGGACTTGAGTATCTTATTACATTAGATTTGCTAAAAGTATTACCTTCAAAATAATGGAATTTTCTGCAAGGTTTCTCCCCCTCTGTGGGTGCATTTTCTGTTGAAAATATACCACGCTGTTGAAGAAATTCAAACACCCTCCCTACTGCACAGGGAATCTTCACTCCTTGAGGAAATTCATTCGAGTGGAAATTGGCCTGCTTTGAGGAAACTAATTTCGAAGAAAATTCACTTGGAGAAGCTTGACTGGATAGGTTGGGTTTGTTGTCCTTGGAGTGGAGAAGACTGAGGAGAGAAATAATGTGCATATGCAAAATTCTGAGCATCACAGAACACAGAACACTCCAAAACAGAACATGCCCTTCTCAGGAATTCTGAGAAAGAATTTTTCTTCCTCAGGGAGGTTACAATCCGAAACACACTTTCTAATGGTTGATGGAAGCAGGTATTCTCACATATAAAAATATTGAGTTGAGCAATTGAAATGCCAAAGTACTGAACAACTGGAAAATGAGATGAGTACAGAAAGGGACATAAGCTCAGGAGGTTCTGCAGATGCTGGAGATCTTGAGCTAAACACACAAAATGCTGGAGGAACTCAGCAGGTTAGGCAGCATTGATGGAGTAGAATAAGCAGAGGATGTTTCAGGCCGAGACCTTCATCAGGATCTGTTTATTCACCTCTAGAGAAGTTTGAATTCCAAAGTTCAAAATAAATTTATTATCAAAGTACAAATATGTCACCATATAAACCCCCGATATTCATGTTCTTGCAGGCATTCACACAAAAATAATAATAATAAATTAATAAATAAGCAATGGATATCAAGAACATGAGATGAAAAGTCCTTGAAAGTGCGTCTATAGGTTGAGGTCCTGACGAAGGGTCTCAGCCTGAAATGTCAACTGTACCTCTTCCTATAGATGCTGCCTGGCCTGCTGCGTTCACCAGCAACTTTTATGTGTGTTGCTTAGGTTGTGGGCACAGTTCCGTGTTAGGGTGAATGAAGTTGAGTGAAGTTATCCCCTCTGGCAAAAGAACCTGATGGCTGAGGGGGAAAACTGTTCTTGAGCCTGGTGGTGCGGGTCCTGAGGTTCTTGAACTTCCTTTCTAATGGCAGCAGCAAGAAGAGAACTTGGCTTGGATCGTGGGGGTCTTTGATGAGGGATACTGCTTTCCTGTGACAGCGCTCCATGTAGATCTGCTTAATAGTAGGAAGGGCCTTACCTGTGATGGTAAAGCCCTTGATGGTCTGGGTATATCCGCTAATCTTTAAAGGTTTTACTACTCAAGGGCATTGGTGTTTCCATACCAGGACATGATACAACCAGTCAATGTACTTTCCATCAAACAGCTACAGAAGTATGTCAAAGTTTCGCAAACCTCTAAAGAATTTCAAGTTGATGACCCTCTCCTCCTCCTATTCCACAATGAGCTCTGGCTAATGTACTTCCGGTTTCCTCCTCCTGGAGTCAATAATCAGCTGCTTGGTCTTGTTGACATTGAGTGAGAGGTTGCTGTTGTGTCACCACTTAATCAGAGTTTCAATCTTCCTAAATGGTGATTTGTCACCACCTCTGATTCAGCCATCAATAGTGGTGTTGTTAGAAAACATAAATACGGAATTGGAGCTGTGCTTAGCCTCACAGTCATAAGTATAAAGCGAGAAGAGCAGGGAGCTCAGCGCACAGCCTTGTGGTGCACCGGTGCTGATGGTGATTATGTGGGAGATGTTGTTCCCAATCTAAACTGACTGGGGTCTACAAGTGAGGAAATTGAGGATCTAGTTGCACAAGGAGGTATTGAGGCTTATTGATTAGTTTTGAGGGGATAATAGTATTGAATGGCAAGCTGTGGTTCCTGAGGAACATCTTTGCTGTCCAGGTGTTCCAGGGTTGAGTGAATAAGACGTCCGCCTGACTTTCTGAGATCCTCCAGCATTGTGTGTAGATAGGCACAAGATGGCTGCCGTGACCAGAGTGGAAAGACAGACACACAAGAGACTACTACTAACAAACTACTGGAGGAAATCAGCAGGTCAGGCAGCATCTGTGCAGGCAAAGAGTCGAATTGTCAGGTGGAGACTACATTCAAATATGAAATGGTGCATCTGTGGGAACAAGGACCTGTTTCTGTGGTATATGGAAGTAATCTGTGAGATCTGGGGACAGGACTGTGAGTTGACGTTTTGATCAGATAATTGAAGAAACTGATAACCATTCAGTGGTCCAACAGACCATGTTGGAGCAACACTTTGAATGCTGTGGGGGATGAAGCTGTCCTTCCCAAACCCATACTCCCACTGGTCATGGCTTAGCAATACCTAACTCAGGACAGTAGAATTACAGCGTGCACCAGTGATTATTGCCAGCTTCTTCAGCTTGACAATCTGGGATATAAAAAAAAGGGCAGAAGGCTGCCATATGGGATTATTACAGATGGTACCTGATGCTCAGCAGGATTGGGCAATCAGAACCAGAAGTTCCAATCCAGGTCGATTGTCATCTGACTCATTCGGTGGCTCAGGCGCAAGGAGTGTGAGTATTGGTGGCAGAGCCCCACAGAATTCCAGAGAGAGAGGACAAAAGGAGCAGGTTTGGGCAAAAGTCACCCCGCTCTTCAAGAAAGGAGTGGCAGAAGAAAGGGAATTATAGGCCAGTTAGTCTGACCTTAGTGGTTGAGAAGATGCTGGAGTCTTTTGTTGAGGATGTGGTTTCGGGGTGGTTGAATGACATGATGAAATAGACAATAGGTGCAGGAGTAGGCCATTTGACCCTTCGAGCCAGCACCGCCATTCACTGTGATCATGGCTGATCATCCACAATCAGTACCCAGTTCCCGCCTTATCCCCATAACCTTTGATTCTGCTATCTTTAAGAGCTCTATCCATGTTTTTCTTGAAAGCATCCAGAGTATTGGCCTCCACAGCCTTCTGAGGCAGAGCATTCCAAATAATAAATGTATAATAGAAATAGATGGTTTCCTCGAGGGAAAATCTTGCCTGATAAATATGTTGGAATTCTTTTAAGAAATAACAAGCAGGATAGACAAAGGAGAATTGGTCGCTGTTGTGTACTTGGATTATCAGAAGGCCTTTGACAAGTGCCGCACATGAGGCTGCTTAACAAGTTACGAGCTCATAGTATTTATTTCAGGGAGGATTCTAGCATGGGTAAAGCAGTAGCTGACTGGCAGGAGGCAAAGACTGGGAATAAAGGGAGCCTTTACTGGTTGGCTGCTGGTGACTAGTGATGTTCCATAGGGGTCTGTGTTGGGGCCAATTCTTTTTACATTATATGTCAATGATTTAGATGATGGAATTAATAGCTTTGTTGCAAAGTTTGCTGACGATACGAAGATAAGTGGAGGGGCAGGTAGTTTTGAGGAATTGGAGAGGCTACAGAGGACAGACAGATTAGGAGAATGGGTAAAGAAATGGCAGATGGAATACAGTGTCGGGAAGTGTACGGTCATGCACTTTGGTAGGAGAAATGAAAGAATTGACTGTTTGTTCTAAATGGAGAGGAAATACGAAAAACTGGCACAAAGGAACTTGGGAGTGCTTGTGCAAGATTCGCTGAAAGTTAATTTGCAGGTTGAGTCTGTGGTGAGGAAGGCAAATGCAATGTTAGCATTCGTTTCAAGAGAACTAGAATATAATGGCACCATGCATTACTGTGATATCCTGGTGCTGCTGCTACTTATTTTCTGTTACTTATCTATTTAATACTGTTTTTCTATTACTGTCTTGTTTTTATCTACCGCTTTATTTAATTGCCTGAGAGGAAGCCAAACAGAGTTTCATTGTACAATTACAATAAAGATCATTCAATTCAATTCAATAAAAGCAAGGATGTAATGTTAAGACTTTATAAAGCACTGGTGAGGCCACATTTGGAGTATTGTGAGCAGGTTGGAGCCCATTACCTTGGAAAGGATGTACTGAAACTGAAGAGGGTTCAAAGGATAGGCACAAAAATGATTCCTGGATTGACTGGCTTGTCATATGAAGAGCATTTGATGGCTGTGGGTCTGTATGCACTGGAATTCAGAAGAATGAGTTGTAACTTCATTGAAACCTATCAAATGATGAAAGGTCTTGATAGAGTGGCTGTGGAGAAGATGTTTCCTATGGTGGGATACTCTAAGACCAGAGGACACAGCCTCAGAATTGAGGGGCATCCTTTTAGAATGGAGATGAGGAGGAATTTCTTGAGCCAGAGAGTGGTGAATCTGTGGAATTCATTGCCACAGCCAGCTGTGGGGGCCAAGTCTATATGTATATTTAAGGCAGAGGTTGATAGGTTCTTGCTCGTTCACAACATGAAGGGATGCAGGGAGAAGGCAAGCGATTTGGGCTGAGAGGAAAAATGGATCAGCCATGATGAAATGGGAGAGCGGACTCGATGGGCGAAATGGCTTAGTTCAGCTCCTATGTCTTATGGTCTTATGGGCAAGGCTGGTATTTTTGGGCTACGCAGGCGTGCAAAGTTTCAGCAACAGAGGCCTAAACTCAGCTGGAAATGAAAGGAGGGTAGGCTCAAGCAGAGTGGCCATTGTCAGAGTGTGCCAGTGATAGAGTGTGAAGGCTTTGGCATACCAGGCTTCAGCGTGAACAGGTGAAGGCACAGTTAAGAAGAAGCAAGTCTCTTTTTTACTATAGAATGGCCCTCCTGGCAAATGTGGGAATTCAGGATACCTGACTGTTTCCCTGATGACTACATCTGTGGGAAGTACACTCAACTTCAGCACCTGACAAACCGGGTCAAGGAGTTGGAACTGGAGTTCGATGTACTCAGGATCATTGGGGAGGCTGAAGATGTTATAGACAAGCCTTTTGAAGAGGTGGTCATACCCAGAGTTCAGGCTTCAGACAGTGGATGGGTGACCACCAGGAGAGGCAAGGGGATTAAGACGTCAGTGCAGGGTTCCCCTGAGTCCATTCCCCTCAGCAACAAGTATACCTCTTTGGATACTGCTGGGAGGGATGACCCATCGGATCATGGCAGCAGAGAGGCTGGTGGCACTGTGACCGGCACTGAGGCTCAGCAGGGAGGGGTGAAGTCAAGCAGTGTGTTAGCTATAGGGAACTCAGTAGTTAGGGAGACAGAAAGGAGATTCTGTAGCCACAAGAGAGACACCAGGATGGTGTGTTGTGTCCCAGGTGCTAGGGTCTATGATCCTATGATCTATCAAAGCGGCGGGGTTTGGGGCGGGAGGGGGGAGCAGTCAGATGTGGTGGTGCATATTGACACCAACGACGTAGGCAGAAAAGGGGAAGGAATCCTACACAGTGGGTATATAGAGTTAGAAAAGAGTCTGAAGAGAAGGACTCTTAAGGCTGTAATCTCCGGGTTACTCCTTGTGCCGCGGGCTAGTGCAGGTAGGAATGGAGTTGTAGCTTGGATGAATGTGTGACTATGGAGACGGTGCAGGGGACAGGGTTTCAAGTTCTTGGCTCACTGGAACCCTTCCTAGGGAAGGGGTGACCTCCACAGGAAGAGTGGGTTGTACCTGAACCTACATTCTGGCTGGGAGGTTTGCTGATGCTACTCAGGAGACAGGATAGCTATGGTCCTTGTGTGAGAGTCTTAAATTGGAAGGATAAATTACAAGGGCATTAGAGAGAAACTAGGAAGTGTTAATCGGCAACACCTTTTTTCTGGTAAGTCCACATCAAACATGTGCAGGGTGTTTGAAGGTCGATTGCACAGAGCACAGGAAATGTATGTTCCTGTTAGAAGGAAGGACAGGGATGGAAAGATAAGAGAACCTTTGTTGCCCAGAGAGGTGATGAATTTAGTCAAGAAGAAAAAGGAAAAATATGTAAAGCTTTGGAAGTTAGGATCAAATGAAGCACATGAAGAGTATAAAGAAGCTAGGAAAGAGCTAAAGAAGAGCTTAGGAAAGCCAGGAGGGGCCAGGAAAAGCCCTTGGCCAGTAGGATTAAGGTGACTCCCATTGCATTCTATACATCAAGAGCAAGAGAGTAACTAGGGAGAGGGTGGGACCACTCAAGGATAAAGGGTGGGGGGGGGGGGAACATTTGCTTGGATGTAGAGAATGTGAGTGAAGTACTTAATGAGTACTTTGTTTCTGTATTTACTAAGAAAAAGGATATGGAGGACCGGGAGATCAGTGCTGGGTGTTTGGAGGTCAAGGAGGAGGGAATGTTGATCCTCCTAATAAGTATTAAGGTGAATGTCCCCAAGGCCTGGTGAGATTTACACCAGAATTTGAAGGAGGCAATAGACAAGATTACTGGGCTCTTGACCAGTACTTTCATGTGCTCTCTAGCCACAGGCGAGGTCCTGGAGGACTAGCGAGTGGCTAATGGAGTACCTCTATTTAAGAAATGAACGAGGGAAATCCTGGGAGCTCTTGACCAGTGAGTCTCACATCAGTTGTAGGGAAATTGCTGGAGAAAATTCTTAGGGAAAGGATATATGAGCATTTGGGAGCACATGGCCTAATTAAGGAGAGCCAGCAGGGCATGGATTGAGTTTTTTGACAAGGTGATGAGAGAGATTGATGAGGGTCAGGCTGTGCACGTTGTCTACATGGATTTTAGTAATGTGTTTGAAGAAGTCTCATGAGAGACTAAAAGATTAAAACGTATGGGGTCCACAGTGAATTGGCTGTTTGGACTCAGAACTGGCTTGCGCATGGAAGACAGAGGGTAGTGGTTGAAGGGACTTATTCGAGCTAGAGGTCTGTAATTAGCGGAGTTCTGTAGGGATCTGTGCTGGGACCTCTGCTTTTGCTGATGTATATAAATGACCTGGTTGAAAATGTAGATGGGTGGGTTAGTACATTTGTGGATGATTGGTGGAGTTGTGGATAGTGTAGAAGACTGGCAAAGAATACTGCACGATATAATTCATAGAACTTAGAACATAGAAATCTACAGCACATTACAGGCCCTTCGGCCCACAATGTCATGACAACCATATAACCTACAATTACCCTACCACATATCCGTCTATTTTTCTAACCCCATGTACCTAGCTAAGAGACTCTTAAAGGACCCTATTGTATCTGCCTCCACCACCATTGCCAGCAGAGCATTCCACGCACCCACCACTCTCTGTGTGAAAAACGTACCCCTTGAGTCTCCTCAGTACTTACTTCCAAGCACCTTAAAACTATGCCCCATCATGTTAGCCATTTCAGCCCTGGAAAAAAAGCCTCTGGCTATCTGCACGATCAATGCCTCTCATCATCTTATACACCTCTATCAGGTCACCTCTCATCCTCCATCGCTCCAAGGAGAAAACACAAGTTTCACTCAACTTATTCTCATAAGGCACGCTCTCCAATCCAGGCAGCCTCCTTGTAAACCTCCTCTGCACCCTTTTTATAGTTTCCACATCCTTCCTGTAATGATGGATCAGTGCAGATATGTATTGAGAAATGGCAGATGGAGTTTAACCCAGGTAAATGTGAGATGTTGCACCTTGGTAGCACAAATGGAAGGAGACAGTTCACTGGTAAGGGCAAAATCCTTAACAATGTTGCTAAGCAGAGAGATCTTGGGAACCAAGTTTATAGCTCCTTGTTAAGAAGGCTTATGGAGTGCTTGCCTTAATGAGTCCAGGCACTGAGTTCAAAAGTCTAGCAGTTATGTTGCAACTTTATAAAACTGTGGTTGAGCCATATTGTTATATTGCATACAGTTCTGGTCGCCCTACTACAGGAAAGATGTTGAGGCTTTGGAGAGGATGCAGAAGAGGTTTACCAAGATGTAGCCTGGTTTAGAGAGCATGTGCTATCATGAGAGGCTGGATAAACTTGGATTGTATTCTCTGGTACGTCGGAGACTGAGGGGAGGCCTGATGGAAGTTTACAAGATTATGAGGAGCATAGTTAGAATAAACAGGGAGTATCTGTTTCCTAGGGTTGAAATGTTTAATACCAGAGGGCATGCATTGAAGGTGAGAGGGGGCGGGTTCAAGGGGAATGTGAGGGGTAAGTTTTTACTCAGAGAATCATGTATGCCTGGTACACGCAGACTGGCATTAGGCTTTTAAAAGACGTTTGGATAGGGACATGGGTATAAGGAATTTGGACAGATACCGACATGGTGTAGGTAGGAAGGATTATTGTTTGGGTCTTTTTGATTTGCTCTTTAGCTGGTTCAGCACAACATTGTGAGTCAAATGGTCTGTTCCTGACTGTATTGTTCTATGTTCTATAATCAATCGAAGCAATGCTCCTCCATATCAAGGTGTGCCCACAAGACAAACATCACAGAAAATAAAGTATTATCATAAACACGAGGAATTCTGCAGATGCCAGAATTTCAAGCAACACACATCAAAGTTGCTGGTGAACGCAGCAGGCCAGGCAGCATCTCTTGGAAGAGGTACAGTCGATGTTTCGGGCCGAGACCCTTCGTCAGGACTAACTGAAAGAAGAGCTAGTAAGAGATTTGAAAGTGGGAGGGGGAGGGGGAGATCCAAAACGATAGGAGAAGACAGGAGGGGGAGAGATGGAGCCAAGAGCTGCACAGGTGATCGGCAAAAGGGATATGAGAGGATCATGGGACAGGAGGTCCGGGGAGAATGAAGAGGGGGAGGGGGGAAGCCCAGAGGATGGGCAAGGGGTATATTGAGAGGGACAGAGGGAGAAAAAGGAGAGAGAGAAAAAGAAAGTGTGTATATAAATAAATAAATAACGGATGGGGTATGAGGGCGAGATGGGGCCTCCTCCATTATTATCATATATGAGTTAATAAAATATTATACAAAAGTGAATGTAGTGCACCGCACATGTAAACAGCAGACAGTAAACAATACAATAAGCAGCTCGCTGTCTTAGTGACAAGGCCTTGGTTGTTGTAGGGTGTTCACTAGTCTCACAGTCTGAAGGAAGAAGCTGTTGCTCAGCCTGGCAGTCCTAGTCCTGATAGTTTTGTACCTCCTTCCTGACAGTAGTGGGTCAAAGAGATTATGGGATGGCCGGTTGGGATCCACAACAATATATTGGGCTCTTTCTTTGTTAAAGTACAGATGCTGCTGTGCCTTCTTGAATAATAAGATGTGGTGGGTCCAGGTTAGATCATCCGTTATGTGAATATGAAGGAACGTTGTGCTCTTCACACTTTCCACAGCACAACCATTGTTGTGCAATGGAGAGTGGTCAATCTGCACCTTCCTGAAGTCCACAATCATCTCTTTCGTCATGCTCACAGTGGGACTCAGGTTGCTGTTCTTACACTGTTTGACAGGACTCTCTACCTCCTTTCTGTATGTCCACAAGCTTATCGATGCAGTTTGAGCTGGATCTGACAGTGTGGTTGTGTGTTGGCTGTGTGAAGAACAGTGGGCTGAGCACACAACCCTGGGGGTATCAGTGTTCAGCGTGATGGAGCTTAAGATGTTGCTGTCAACTCAGACTGAGTGGGGTCTTTCCCTGAAGAAGTGCAGAACACCCTGAAGGTTAACATGCAGGTTGAGCTGGTGGTGAGGGAGGTAAATGCCATGTTAGCATTCATTTCCAGAGGTCTACAATACAAGAGCAGGGATGTGACTCTGAGGCTTTATAAGGCACTGGTGAGCCTTCTCCTTGAGTATTGTGAACAGTTTTGGGCACCACATCATAGAAAAGATGTACTGGCATTGAAGAGAGTCCAGAGAAGATTCACAAGGATGATTCCAGGAATGAAAAGGTTATCATGCGAGGGATGTTTGATGGCCCTGGGTCTGTACTCGCTGGAATTCAGAAGGATGAGGGGGTAATCTCTTTGAAACCTTTCAAATGCTGAAAGGCCTAGACAGAGTAGATGTGGAAAGGATGTTTCCCACGGTGGGAGAGTCTAGGACAAGAGGGCACAGCCTCAGGATAGAGGGGCACCCTTTCAAAACAGAGATGCGGAGAAATTTCTTTAGCCAAAGGGTGTTGAATTTGTGGAATTTGCTGCCACATGCAGCTGTGGAGGCCAGGTCGTTGGGTGTATTTAAGGTATAGATTGAAAGGTTGTTGATTGGACATGGCATCAAAGGTTACAGGGAGAAGGCCAGGAATTAGGGTTGAGGAGAAGATAGAAAAAAGGATCAGCCATGACTAAATGGCAGAGCAGACTTGATGGGCCAGATGGCCTAACTCTGCTCCTGTGCCCTATGGTCTTATGGCTTAAGTCCAAGATCCAGTTACAGAAAGGGCTGTGTATAGATGAGATCTGGGAGATGTTGATTGACCTATGGAGAGAATAGAATGTTATATGAATACATTGGTGCTTGGTGGTCAGCATGGAGCTGCTGGCCTGAAAGGACTGTTTCTGAGCTGTGTGATCCCATAAGGATCTGACATTTAGTTAGAGCATAATACTGAATAGTGGAACAGATTGAATTGTCTATAAGGTCTGTTCCTCTTTTTTATTATGCATGTGGCTGAGATTGGTTCAACATCTTTGATTACCACTGTACATTCCCAGATTTCTGGAAGCTGAGAAATCCCTGTGCTTAACAAAGCAAGTGGAATAAGACGTTAGAGTATAGGAGCAGATTTAGGCCATGTAGCCCATTGAGTCTGCTCCACCAGCTCTATCATGGTTGATTTGGCCTTCACAGCCCCATCCCAC
Organism: Mobula birostris; assembly: GCF_030028105.1. Lineage (NCBI taxonomy): Eukaryota > Metazoa > Chordata > Chondrichthyes > Myliobatiformes > Myliobatidae > Mobula > Mobula birostris. The sequence goes on from NC_092372.1 coordinate 207,536,562, forward strand.
CCCCAGCTGAAAAAATTCCTCCTCATCCATTTCTAAAGGGGAATCACCTTATTCTAAGCCTTGGCCCTGAGACTATAAGACCATAAGACATAGGAGCAGAATTAGGCCATTCAGCCCATTCCGTCATGGCTGATCCCGGATCTCACTCAACCCTATATACCTGCCTTCTCACCATAACATTGGATATCCTGACCAATCAGGAAACTATCAATTTTCACTTTAAATATACCCATGGTCTTGGCCTCCACAGCTGTCTGTGGCAGAGCATGCCACAGATTCACTACTTTCTGGTTACAAATATTCCTCCATACCTGTGTTCTAAAGGGCCAGGCCTCAATTTTGAGGCTGTGCTTTCTGGTTCTGGACATCCCCACCATAGGAAACATCCTCTCCACATCCACCTTATATAGTCCTTTCAATATTCAATGGGTTTCAATGAGATCCCCCCGCATTCATCTAAATTCCAGTGAGTACAGCCACAAAGCTGCCAAACACTCCTCATATGTTATTTCCTTCCTTCATTCCTGGAATCATCCTTATGAACCTCCTCTGGACTCTCCCCTTAGATTCTGGACTCTTGTACTAATGTCAATCCCCTCTCCACATCCATTCTATCCAAGCCTTTCCATGTTTGGGAGTACCTTCTGTAGCCCTGAGATGACTGGTCACCTTTGCTTTCTTCCAACATGGCTCCCGTGCACGCAATGGGAACCTAGCTCGCTCCCTGGTGAAAAGCAGCATAGGAGTTGTCTCTGTGCGGGCAGCTGGCTGTTCTCACATCGTGGCTTTGGTAGCTGTCGAGTTACAGAGCCCAATGGAGATTGAACAGTTGTGAATGCCTTTTGCCTTCATAAGCATTCAACACTGCTTACAACCTGTTAAAATAATAAAAAATGCAATTAAGAGCATTTTTTTTACATTTAGTACAGTACAAATGCACTCGCTCTTTCAAAAGTCATTTCATGGCAGTGAAACTAACATAAACAACAATTATAAGACTGTTCTCCCGACAGCTGCTGTCTCCAATTCATTTAAATAGGACTGCTGTTACATGAACCTGGTTTCACTGGGCATGTTTCCCAGTCTGCCAGCTGGAAGCCTGTAGGACTTCACCAATAACCCCAAAAGGAAAGAGAACTGAACTGCTCCCAGGGCCAGAATTCCACGCGGTACCTGGATTTATTTAATCTGCTGCTCCAGTTGCACCCTCCACTCTTTCAGGGAGAGGAGAAACAGTTTGGATAACTGCTTTACTGAGCACTTTTGCTCTATTCATCAGGCAGAACCACTGCCATTTCAATTCCACTTCTCATTCCCACACCCATATGTTTGTCCACACCTCCCCCGACTGCCAGGTATAAGCTAAAGGCAAATTAGAAGAATTGCATATTATATTCCTCCTGGGTTGTCGCCATCTTGGTGGCATGAGTATCAAATTCTCAAACTTCCGATAGCTCCTCACCCTCTGTCCCTTTTCCCTCTTTTTCTCTCCTCCTAATCTACCTGGCTCCCTTGTCCCCCATCTTCTTTTCCTCTCCATCTGTCCTTCACTCACACACCTCTTAGTTTTCCGTCCCCACTTCCTCTCCCATCAGATCCCACCTCGTCAGCCCAATGTCACTTCTCCTACCAGATCCCAGCTTCTGACATCATCCCCACTTCCTCCGCGTCTTCATCTGCCCACCACCACCACACACACCCCTCATCGGGATCGACCTGTCACATGAATCGGAATCAGAATCAGGATCAGTATCAGTTTAATATCACTGACACATGTCATGAAGTTTGCCCTTTTGCGGCAGCAGCACAGTGTAATACATAAAAATGCTATAAATTACAAAAAGAAATATGCAGTATTTACAAAAATAAATTAAATAAGTCGGGTAAAAAAGAGAGCAAAAATAGTGAGGTAGTTGTCATGGGTCGGTTCATTGTCCATTCAAAAATCTGATGGCTGAGGAGAAGAAGCTGTTCCTAAAGCATGTGCCTCTTCAGGCTCCTGAACTTCCACTCTGATGGTAGTAATCAGATGAGAACGCATCCTGGGAGGAGTCCTGAATGATGAATGTCGTCTTTTTAAGATATCGTCTTTTTAAGATATCGCCTTTTGAAGCCAGCCCTTGTTGAACTCTTCCTTCCGTCATTTTATACAAGCCCCATACCTTCTATGTTTCAGTCCAGAGAGAAAGGATCTTGACCTGAAATATCACTTGTCAATTTCCCTCCGTAAATGTTCCCTGACCCATTGAGTTTCTCCAGTGCTTTATGTATTGATACCTGTTTAAATGCTGGCATACATGCTGGTGTTGAGGCAGAAGCCTTTTGCCCTGATGTGCCTGTGATGAGCTTATTGTATGGTAAGCAATGGCTGCCTCGTGTCAGTGGGCTGCATGTGCACAGCAGGAGTCCGGTGATGAAACTGGTGGTTTGGAGGGAGCTGGTCCGTCAATCCCACTGATATTAATCCTGAGTCCACACCCAAACCCATGCACTTCCCCATATTAAAATTTCATCCCTCAGCATCAGTGGTCAGTATGGGCTTGAAAATACTCCCACCTTAGCATTTGCTGTAACCTTGCTCATGACCTTGTAAATGCCCTGCAGCATTGCACATCCATGGTTTATACTTAACATCCTGCATTTCAGGACCACGGAGAGCAGCCCACAAGATGTGCACACCCTGGAATTAATATTAAATGAGGTGCCTGTCTGTTCATAGGAGGTCACCTCCCCAAGTTCATCGTGGCAAACTTGCCAAGCAGCTCCGTCCTGCTGAAACCCCACCGGGACCTTATAATTGGCCCCACAGGCCTTTACAATATACAGCATCAATTACCCGCAGAGCAACTTTGCAATGACTTATCCATTGTAAGGAATCAGGACACACTGAGCCTTTCCCAAGATAGGGTTCAGTACAGAAGAGGCACTTTTACACTAAAGAAGTCCCATGGATGGCAAGTACATGATAATCCCATCATAAATTTCCCAGTCTGGGGCTCCAGGGACCTTTTCCATATGTACAGTTAATTAGGTTTTGCCTAATTTATGGGAGTCTGTTATCCCCAACCACAAGCCTGTCTCATTGTATCACTTCCAATGTGATATACAGTATGCTGGCTTCTGATGTGATGATCTATTCTCCTCACACTGGGAGAGCTCACGGGATTCCTACGCTTTAATCAGAAATCCAACCTTTGCAGGTGTCTGCTGAGAAATTCACTGGAAATCCCAGACAGTGTTAATTGCTCACAGCTCTGCATACCAGGTTATGGGGAGGGAGGAATAGGGTGACAGTTGACAGGCAGAGTTTGGGGGGTGAGAGACAGTTGGTCGATGAGCACAGTGCAGGGGGCAGGCAATGGGGTTGGGAGCACAGTCAATTAGTGTTTGGAGGGTTAGGGTCAGGAGGAGTGGGGGCTGTCAATCAGGAGTCTTGGGGTAAAAGGTGAACAGGAGGGATTCAATCATTAGCCAGGGGGCTGAATGTCAGTGGAAAAGAATCAAGTAACAAAGCGAAGCCTGGAGCCAAGAGTTAGTGGTTGGGAGACTGAGGATGAGTGGAAACACAAGAGACGGCAGATGCTGAAAACTGGAGTAAGAAGCAATCTGCTCGAGGATCTCAGTAGGTCAGGCGACATCAGTGAGAGGGAAAGAACTCTGGTCTACAACCCTGAAGTATGAACACTGAATATTTCATTTGCAGGTAGCCCTCGCCTCCAGTGTATTCCCCCTCCCCATTCTTTTCTTTCTTTCTTTCTTTTTCTCCCTCTCTCTCTCTCACTCTCTCTTTCTTTCTTATTCTCCTTTTGTTGCCCCAATTTTTCCCCTTTCCTGTCCTCCCCCTTCCACACCTTCAGCCCCACATCAACAATTTTCATCTCTCTTCTCCATGGTTACACCCAGGACTATCTGAACGTTTTATCCACTAGGTACTCCCCCCCCGCCCACCTTTCCCCAGGACAACGAGAACTCATTCAGTAATTTAGAAATATTCCAATGTAAACGTAACCCAGAATTTAATTGCGTCTTTGCCATTCTTCATGCCTTATTTGTTATATTTTGGACCCCACTTTAACTTAACTTGTTCCGTCTTGGTGATGCTATCCAAAGGATAGCATTAAGCCAACTGAGTTTTCATTACGACAATCTGGAAATTCCATTAGTGACATTTCCTTTTTAATTCCAGGCTTTATTTAATTACTTGAATTTAAATTCCCCAGCTCTCAGGCTGGGATTTGAGATCATGTATGCAGATCCAACGTTCAGACCTCTGGATATTAGTGCAGAAAGCTAACCACTATTGTACTAAACGCTTATCAACAGGAGAATGAGAGCACCACCCAAATGAACTATGTCTAACATGGTAGTTGTGTTCTCCTAAGCAGTTGTCTATTGGTAGGACCTCAAGTGGCTATAGAGGCAGATCTGGGATCCACATATTCTGGTAAGTTGTGGCTGTCATCAGTGGTTGGGTCTTTTGGTTTCTCAGTGTCTGCTTTTTGTAGCTACCACTTGTTCTCTGTGGCGAAGCAGAGGTCATCCTTGTGTAGCACAGCTCCCTCTTGAACAGATTTCCTCGAAGTGTAGAAATCTATTCAGATTTTCTACATTGAACATAGAAAATAGAACAGTACAGTACAAGCACTTTGGGCAACAATGTGATACTGACTTTTAAACCCACTCCTGGATCAATCTAACACTTCCATTGTACACAATCCTCAATTTTTCTTTTATTCATATGCCTATCTAAGGATCTCTTAAATCTTTCAAATGTATCTGCCTCTAACATATTGTTATTTTCCCCATTTGGCCGGAAAGGTGGGCTTGAAACAGTAGTACCACCTTCCGATGATCTCATCACCACCCAACCCTGCAAATACTTTCCCGGGCAAAGACTTACCAGTATTTCTCAGTGCTAAGATGGAAGGGAATCTGTTGCTGGTAGAAACAGACAAAGGCACACATTATTTCTGAGTAACCACAGGAAAACACATCAATAGTGACTTGAGCAATGGTCTTGGAAAGCTGAAGTCATAGGACTGCCACGTGCAGCCCGGCTCCTGGTTCTCCCAAGTGCTATGATAGTTCTTTCATCCCTGTTCATCACCCTGGCCCCCTCCAGATGATATCATGCAACAGGAAATTATGGTGCTGCATTGGGATTGAAGCTTCCTCTGTTTGTTTTTTCATTATGACTGAGCTTAGATCTGCATCTCTGCATCATATCAATTCAAAATTGCACTGGCCAAAACTTAACAGAGATAACAGAATCACATTGAGCAGAAATGGATGTTTTGCCACATCAAGTCTATGCTGACCATCAAACAAAAAATTTACAACCAAAAATTCCTTTCCTCTGACAAATGCTGCTTAATCCATTGAGTAATTCCAGGAAATTGTCTGTTGCACCCACTTACACTAATATTGACACAAGAAAATCTGCAGGTGCTGAAAATCCAAAGTAAAACACCCAAAATGCTGGCGGAACTCGACAGGTCAGGCAGCAACCATGGAAGGGAATACACAGTTGATGCTTTGACCCAACACTCTTCATCAGTCATGCTGAAGGATCTCGTCCTGAAACATCGACTGTATAGTCCTTTCCATAGATACACTAATACTACACTGCTTTATTATCCCCTCATTCTCAACAGCATCACATTCTGCACCCAACAACCACTCACCATATTTAGAAGTAACTAGGGGACATCAGTAGGTTTTAGACCTGCAGCCAGGTAACATTTTGTTAACTTGGTAATGACATGGGATACTTTTAATTATTTGCTCGTGGGACATTAGCATCACTGTTATGACCAGCACGCATTGTCCTTCCATGTTGACCTTAAATTGAGAGACTGGCTCAACCAAGGCAAAAGCAGGGCTGAGGCTCTAGAGCTAGACTGAGTAACGATGGTCAATTCTCTTCCATGAAGAATATTAATGAACCAGACCAGTTTTTATAACAGTCCAGTAGTTTCATGGTCACCATATTAGCACTGGCCATTTTACCAAAAAAAAGATATGTTTTAGTTTTGAATTTAAATTCTTCAGCTGCTCTGATCGAATTCATACTCATCTCTCCAGGTCTGTTTTGGTCTTCAAAATCTAATTTCATGCTTAACCATATGGTCAAATTCAGATTTGAATTTGACCACATGGTTAATCCGATTCAGATTCTAAATCATTTTATTTATCATATGTACATCAAGACATACAGTGAAATGTCTCATTTGTGCTCATAACCAACATGACCTAAGGATGAGCTGAGGACAGCTTGCAAGCGTCGCCATGCATAAAATGGAAAGCACAGAGACATAAATCCTTTATTTAAAGCAGTCAGTCAAATAAACAACAATGTATTAGGGTCATACCACATGACTCGAACCAGTTATTATTCTTATCTGAAACATATCGTACTACCATACATGCTTATCAGTTTGAGGTAGTGTTGTTTATTCTGGTGCCCAAGAAGAGCAAGCTGAGCTGCCTCAATGACTATCACCCAGCAGTACTCACATCTACCATAGTGAGCTATGTCAAGTGGTGGTCATTGACTCCTGACTCTTGCTTTGGCCCCCAGTGCAGTTGACCTACTACAGTAACAGGTCTATAGCAGCTGCAACGTCACTGGGTCTCCTCCCAACTTTGGGCACCTAGACAACCACAAGGCGTATGTCAGACCCCGTTTAATGACTGCAACTCAGCGTTCAACACTGTTGTCCCCTCAGTATTAATAACCAAGCTTCAAAACCTGTCCTCTGCAACTGGATCCTTAACTTCCTTATCAGAAAGCCACAGTCAGCATCGATCGGTAAAAACATCTCCTCCTCACTGACTGTCAACATAAGTGCACCTCAAGGATGTGTGCCTAGTCCAGTGCTCTACTCTCTCCACACTCATGACTGTATGGCTAAGCACGGCTCAAATTCCATGGATAAATTTACAGGCCACATCACTTCTGTTGGCAGAATCTCAAATGGCACTGAAGAAGTGTACAGAAGTGAGATAGCTCATCTATTGACGCAACAGCAATCTCACACCCATCATCACGGGTCAAGCCCTCCCAACCATTAAGCATATCTACATGAAACACTGTCAATGGAAAGCAGCATCCATCATCCTAGATCCCCACCACCCAGGCTGTGGTCTTTCCTCACTGCTACCGTCAGGTAGAAGGTACAAGAGCCTCAGAACTTGTACCACCAAGTTCAAGAACCGTTACTACCCCACATCCATCAGGCTCTTGATCAAAAGGAGATAACTACACTTACTTTCCCATCCATTGACATGTTCCCACATTCCATTATCCCACTTTAAGGACACTTTATCTTGTTATCTCGTATTATCTCATCTTGTTATCTCGTAATTTATTGCTATTCATTTATATTTGCATTTGCACAGTGTGTATATCTTCTGCACTCTAGTTGATCTTCCTTAATCCTGTTGTAGTTACGATTCTATAGTTTTGCTGAGTATGCTCACAGAGAAAAGAATCTCAGGGTAGTATATGATGACATTTATGTACCTTGATAATAAAATCTACTTTGAACTTTGAACAACCACCTTGCGCTCAATTATTTCAAAACAGATTTCACCATCAGATTTCTGAACAGCCCATGAAACTATGAACACTACTACATTATTCCTTTTGTTTTGTACTATTTATTTGTTTTTGCAATTTATAGATTGTTTTTATTTCTTTGCGCTGTCCAAAACAGCAAATTTCATGCCATATGTCAGTATAATAAAATTGAGTCTTATTCTGATTCATTTGAGTGTGAGTAATGACTGAGGAAAACCATTTGTATGGCACGTAATCTAAGATTACTTGTTACATGCAGATGAAAGAGATTAAGCAATTTCCAATTCAGCTAATCTTGGTCATCTCAAATAAATAGGTGTTACATTTGAAAAACGTTATTGCAGCATGTTCTAAAATGGCTTCTCAAATTTTATAGAGCATTATTTTTATTGATGATGCAATTTGTTTTGTATAAGATTTGTTGAAATATGCTATGCACTTCTAAACTTACTATCTTTGCAGGAAACTAAATAACCTTTGGTTATAATGTACAGATCGAGCTACTCAAATCCACATCCAACAATGCCACTTTCAAAACTGAATTTTGACAAAAGGCCAGAGGATTTCTTTATCTGAGTCTGGTTTATTTGCTATACAACTGTGGGTTCGGAGTTTCTCTAAAAAATCCTTTTTTCTTATGTGCATCGGTTGCTATTCCGGTAATGAGCATGTATAGAATAACTAGAGCACAGATAAAGCAATAAGGAAAATTCCAATACAGCTAATTACTCCTTGCTTTTGATGGCTGGCCATTATAAATGAATAGCCATCGGCTATTGCAGATCAAGGAACAATATTCTAGTAAATTTTAAAGTAGCAATACAAATTTCAAAGCACTTTTTTTTTGATGTTAGACCCTCATCCAGTGCAAAATCACTGAAATTTTGTTTTAGAAATTAGCTTGTATCTCGTGATTTCATTACCTTCATAACAACTAAAGTAATTGTGGCATCTTATGTATGGACACTAATTAGATAGATTTGCACAGAGTATTTGCAATCTTTTTCAATGCATTATTTTTCTGCTGCAAATTCTGTTTTACTGCTACCCTATCACACCATGTTGTTTCAGATCTGGGAGACATTGACAAGGATGTGGAGAGAATTTAATAGATTAGGTAGTCTTAGTGTCAAACAGAGATTAGGTGGGCTGAGAGGCCTACTTTGTGCAGTGTCTCGCTATTAAGTGCCAGGCAGGAGGGTCACAGTGAGTTAAAATGAAGGTGTGACTACTCCCATGATGGGTAAGAAGTGCCAAGACTTAGCCCAGCAATATCTTTCCAAATCAGGATGCAGTGTGATTTGGAGGGGAACTTCAGGGGTTTGCATTTCCGTGTGTCTGTTGCCCTTGTCCTTGCCTGCTGCAATTGGCCTATGTTCCTCCAAATAGGCATCTTGGTCAGCATAAACAAATTGGGCTGAGGAGCCTAATTCAATGTGGTGAAACTTCATGAGTTTATTCATAGTTCCAATGTCGGGGCTAATGATCTGCATACTTGGATTTAAGTCTTAGCATAGGAAAAGGGGAACTTTGTTCCAGTTAATAAAGTACAATCTGAAATAAAAAGCTATTGTTGGTAATAGGGATTAGAATGATAAAAAAAAATACATCTATTGCTCCTAATGTCCTTAAGGGAAGAAAATTGAATTGAATTGATTAGATTGAATTGAATTGAATTGAAGTGAATTGACTTTATTACTTACATTCTTCATATACGAGGAGTAAAAATCTCTACGTTACTTCTCTGTCTAAATGTGCAATGTGCAATTACAGTAATTTATACAGTAATAAATATTATGTACAACAGGGTAGTCAATATAACATAGAAATACAGTTGCATCAGCATGAATTAAGCAGTCTGGCAGCCTGGTGGAAGAAGCTGTCCCGGAGCCTGATGGTTCTGGCTTTTATGCTGTGGTACCATTTCCCAAATGGTAGCAGCTGGAACAGTTTGTGGTTGGGGTGACTCGGGCCCTTTTTGCACACCTGTCTTTGTAAATGTCCTGAACAGTGGGAAGTGCACAACTACAGATGCGCTGGGCTGTCCGCACCACTCCCTGCAGAGTCCTGCGATTCAGGGAAGTACAGTTCCCATACCAGGCAGTGATGCTGCTAGTCAGGATGCTCTCAATTGTGCCCCTATAGAAAGTTCTTAGAATTTGGGGGCCCATACCAAACTTCTTCAACCGTCTGAGGTGTAAGAGGTGTTGTTGTGCCTTTTTCACCACACAGCCAGTATGTACAAACCACGTGAGATCCTTGGTGATGTTTATAGCAAGGAACTTAAAGCTGTTTATCCTCTCAACCCCAGATCCATTGATGTCAATAGGGGTTAGCTTGTCTCCATTCCTCCTGTAGTCCACAACCAGCTCCTTTGTTTTTGTGACATTGAGGGAGAGGTGTCAAGAAATTCCTATCTCGATGGACCCAAACTTGGCTCCAGACCACAGCAGTTATGTTGACATATAACTGCTCTTTGAAGCAGCTCAGTAATCCACATGGTTGTACTCAGGCATTGCAACAAATACCTTGAGAATAAAGTTCAAAGAACCACCAAATATCGATCTAAGTAGGCGGTTCAACGAGGGCAATGAGACTGTAGAGGCTGGCATCTGCAGTAACAGACAATCTGCTGCAAGAGCTCAACGATTGAAGCAGCATCTATAGGAGGAAAGGAATTGTCGGCTTACTACCCACACGTTTACCCAATGGGCACCTTCTTTATCTGGTTCCATCTGCCATTCATTTCTCCTAATGGTTTCCATTATATAGCATTGGTAGATTTTGCTTTCCCGATTATCACCCTCCTAAATATCTCTGCCTTCACCCGTCCCTCCCCAATATGATTTCCCCGAGCTTTTTTGTCTTCTTCCTGTCATCCACCAGCCTCTTGTCTCCCAACTCGAGTCCTCCCCCTCCCCTACTTAGGTCTGTTTGCCCATCATCCTTCACCACTCCTTAATCCACCAGTTACTGACTCCAACGTCACTGTCTATGGATATGTCCTGTCCTACTGGCAGCACCAGCTCACCAGATGTGTATTGAATCTTGCGAGCTTAGGCCTCCCATTCAAGCCCACTCCTGCTCCTTGCCCAAGCTACTACATGCTAAACTGGAAAGTCAAATACCGTCACAAAGTCATCGTTGGATGCACCAGCGCAAAGCCCAAGGCCCACCAGCCAGAGGGTGGTGAATCTGTGGAATTCATTGCCAAGGACAGCTGAGGAAGTCAAATCATCAGGTATATTTAAAGCAAAGTTTGATAGGTTCTGGAATATAAGGCAGGAAAATGGGATTGAGAGGGATAATAGATCAGCCACGATAGAAAGGCAGAGCAGCATCGATCAGCCAAATGGCCTAAATCTGCCCGTGTCTAGATTTTGGTATTATGGTATGATCAATATGCAATAAAATAGTCCCATTTTATTGACAGACAGCAAGAACCACTTAAAAGCCTTCCGCAAAGTTTTTAAAGAGCTAAGGTCATAAATAGCATTGAAGACTCAGTAAAATATTAAGAGAGATTAAGTTTTAAAAATTAAGTATATGGTAGTTTTATATGTAATTATATTTTATATATCAAACTGTCCATAAAATTACAGATTTGAGTTTTAAAATCCAAAAGCAATCAGAAGATTATGTCAGTGATGGATTATTGAAGCGATGTCAGTGTTTGGGCAAAATGCCGGCAAATGTTGATTTAAAATTTAATTGCAAGATTTCTGCAAGCGTGATTCTTTTAACCAAGTTCCTTTGAGTTTTCCTTCCCCACGCCCCTTCTGTGACCATTGGGTTCTTCTCATTCATTTATTGCTGTTGTTCTAGTCGGCACTATTAACATTTTGTATAGAAGTCGTTGTGCTCAATCATTCCACGTCAGGCCCGATCTGACAGGCCCAAGGTATGTGAGATTTCCCTAACGTAATTGGGAGGGGGAAGTGGGACAGCTGGGGAGGTTGAGGTGGAATCTCATGAAACGCCTGTAAATCTGATTAAGTGCTGAATTTCCCCAGGTCCTCCACCTGACATCATTTCAGCCTCAGACGAAGGATCTGAATGCTAGAAGGTGAGGTCGGAGCACCTGTCTTGTACACCAGTTCGGGACCCTTGGTAAAACTGAAGCTAATGTGCTTTATACTTTATATACTTTACACTTGATTGTCGCCAAACAATTGATACTAGAACGTACAATCATCACAGCGATATTTGATTCTGCGCTTCGCACTCCCTGGAGTGCAAATCGATAGTAGATATTAAAAATTTAAATTATAAATCATAAATAGAAAATAGAAAAGGGAAAGTAAGGTAGTGCAAAAAACCGAGAGGCAGGTCCGGATATTTGGAGGGTACGGCCCAGATCCGGGTCAGGATTCGTTCAGCAGTCTTATCACAGTTGGAGAGAAGCTGTTCCCAAATCTGGCCGTACGAGTCTTCAAGCTCCTAAGCCTTCTCCCGGAGGGAAGAGGGACGAAAAGTGTGTTGGCTGGGTGGGTCGTGTCCTTGAATATCCTGGCAGTACTGCTCCGACAGCGTGCTGTGTAAAGTGAGTCCAAGGACGGAAGATTGGTTTGTGTGATGTGCTGGGCTGTGTTCATGATCTTCTGCAGCTTCTTCCGGTCTTGGACAGGACAACTTCCATACCAGGTTGTGATGCACCCTAGAAGAATGCTTTCTACAGTGCATCTATAAAAACTAGTGAGTGTTTTAGGGGACAGACCAAATTTCTTTTGCTTTCTCAGGAAGTAAAGGCGCTGATGGGCCTTCTTGGCAGTGGACTCTGCTTGGTTGGACCAAGTCAGGTCATTTGTGACGTTAACCCCGAGGAACTTAAAGCTTTTGACCTGTTCCACTTGCGCACCACCGATGTAACTGGGGTCGTGCGGTCCGCTACTCCTTCTGAAGTCAACAACCAATTCCTTCGTCTTGCTGACATTGAGTGATAGGTTATTGTCTTCGCACCATGCCACCAGGTTCTTAATTTCCTCTCTGTACTCAAACTTATCATTACCCAAGATACGGCCTACAATTGTGGTGTCATCAGCAAACTTATATATTGAATTCGATGGAAACTTGGCTACACAATCATGGATGTACAGTGAGTACAGCAGGGGACTGAGTACACAGCCTTGTGGGGCACCGGTGCTCAGAGTGATTGTAGAGGAGAGCTTGTCCCCTATTTTTTACAGCCTGGGTCCTGTCTGTGAGGAAGCTGAAGATCCAGCTGCAGATCTGAGTGCTAAGGCCCAGGTTCCGGAGCTTAGGAATCAGTTTATTTGGAATGATGGTATTAAAGGCAGGGATGTAGTCAATGAAAAGGAGTCTTACATATGCGTCTTTAAGTGGAAAAGCTAGTGGTTGGAATGGTACCTCACACAGAGGGTGGAGGCCGTGGTCATGGTCACTAGAATTTAATCATCCCAGCCCCAGGCTACAACTGTAAGAAATCATATGGGCAGGTTCCAGGGCCCAACAATCTTCATATGTTTCATTCCAACATAATATTAGAAGTGGGAATGTTCTGCTAACGACATAATGCTTATTTTTATTTGCAACTGTTTAGAAAATGAACCAGTCGATGCCTGCAGACATGTCGAAGTTCAAAGTAAATGTATTATCAAAGTACTTGCAGTATACTGCATGCTACCATGTACTATCCTGAGATTCTTGTGAGCATTCACAGATTTAAAGAAACATATTAGCATCAATGAAAACCTGCACACAAAGACAGACGAGAAAAACAATGTACAAAAGAAGTTAAACTGTACAAATACAATAAAAACTAATAATAATAATAAATACATCAAGAATAAATAATATTGAGAACATGAGCTGTAGAGTACTTGAGTCCATAGGTTGTGGAATAAGTTCAGGTTTGAGATGAGTAAAGTTTATTCATGCAAACACGAGGAAATCTGCAGATGCTGGAATTTCAAGCAACACACATAAAAGTTGCTGGTGAATGCAGCAGGCCAGGCAACATCTCTAGGAATAGGTACAGTCAATGTTTCAGGCTGAGACCCTTCGTCAGGACTAAAGTTTATTCAAGCCAGTTCAGGAGCCTGATGGTTGAAGGGTAATAACTGTTCCTGAACCTGGTGGTGTGGGAACTTGACATGAGAAAAAATAATGTCAACATTATAGGACAATAACCTTTCACCAGAGCATTATTTGCTTTCTTACATCTCCTTTATCTACCACCCCACCCCACAGTACCATCAGCTAGGGAGATCTAAGATGTAGAAGAGATGGTGATGTAAGTTCAAGAGTGTGTGTGACTTGCAAGAGGATGATAGGGTTTATATGATAATACATATTCAGGGTGACAGCAAAAGCTTCAATGATGAAAAAATAGAAGGGTAAACTTGGGTATGATGGAATAGATAATTCCTGCCTGCTACTGCTAAATTAAGAAGTAATAATGCACTAAGAAAAATAGAAGCAATGTGTCAAAGATTCAACTGCTCCACCAGTCCTCTGTCCTCTAATGCAAACAAAAATCTCATTTTCTAAAACACTACAACCAGTGCTGTGGAATCCCTTCCTTTCCCCCTTGGTTGCTGGTTTGTGTCCCTCTTCTCAGTTGCCCAAACATTCGTTGTTCTGATGGGAACCAGTTTTCAAATACAAATTCCACAGATTTTGAAGCTTCAGCTCGGTAAAACTATCAGTATCAGTTGATAAAGCACAATGAAAATCAAGCCTCTGAGATCTCTGCATAGTTTAGCACAGAAATCCTGGTTGTCTTCAGTGATTCAGCTCTCTGCACAGGCTGATATGTTGAACAGACATCTTCCCTTCAGACTAGGAAAATTAGTTGAACTGAACAAAGATTTCAGAGGTATTTACAAACAAGGCTTACTATAAAATAATTCTGAAAATACATTGTTTCTCGCATGAAGTTTAAGTAAGTTTTTAATGGCATACTAATTTACAATCAGTTTGGCAAACTATCTGGCCCTAAAAGCCTGGATGGTATTTACCTCACATAAATATTTCAAAATATAATTTATTTCAAAATAGTTATTTTTGTTACTTTTTGCATGTTTTATTCATGCCATTTCAGATTCTAGCTTAATGGTTTGTGCATGTTCCAATCTTTAGCCAGTGGTGTGTAAAACATTTGCAAAGTTAATTAAAAATTGTATGTGTTTTCCATCATATGCATAGAAGCATGTGAGGGTGGGAGTTCTTGAGCCAGCTGTGAGACCATGGCTTGTTCTCTTTCCTCTGGTTCACGACGTCACTTGATTCTTTTCAGTGAAGTTTTGAATATGCACCCAACTTAAAGTTTACCTTCACTAGCTTATTAAGAAAATTCTTATAATGACAAAGTAGATGGTTGAAACATGATAAGTATTAAAAACTGGAGGCATTAAGGCACTAGAAAATTTTTTAAAATCACCTGTCTGATCTCTACCGAATTTTCTAATTTTACAGCCTTTCTGCATGTAGCAGAATTGGCCATTTCTGCTTGCCTCAGTTCTGCATAGAGCAGATGGGCCAAATGGCTTTTTTCTGTGCTGTAGTGTTCTATGACTTATATTGGCTCCGTTTTTCTTATTCTATTTAAGCCTGCTGACGGGTCCCAAAGCCTCAACAGCTATAACACATTGCAAAGATGCTTAATTTATTTAACAAATTTGATAAAATGATTTAACGAGTTAATAGGTAACGCAGTTGAAATGGTTTACATGGAGTTCCAGAGGATTTCTAATAAGGTGTCACGTAACAGCCTTATCAGCAAGGATAAAGTGTGCAGCATCAAAGGGACATTAACAACATGGATACAAACACGAGGAAATCTGCAGATGCTGGAATTTCAAGCAACACACATCAAAGTTGCTGGTGAACGCCGCAAGCCAGGCAGCATCTCTAGGAAGAGGTACAGTCGACGTTTCGGGCCGAGACCCCTCGTCAGGACTAACTGAAAGAAGAGCTAGTAAGAGATTTGAAAGTGGCAGGGGGAGGAGGAGATCCGAAATGACAATTGTCCAGCTCTGGCTCCATCCCTCCCCCTCCTGTCTTCTCCTATCATTTTGGATCTCCCCCTCCCCCTCCCACTTTCAAATCTCTTACTAGCTCTTCTTTCAGATAGTCCGGACGAGGGGTCTCGGCCCGAAATGTCGACTGTACCTCTTCCTATGGATACAAAATTGGCTTGATAACAAACAACGGAGGTTCATAGTGAATGGTTGGTTCTTGTACCAGAGGAAAATGAATAGCAGTGTTACCAGGTCAGTGTTAGGCCCGTTCCTTTATTTAATCTGTATTAATGAGATTGGCATAGGGGTGCAAGCCACATTTCCAAGTTTGTATATGATGCAAAACTTGGCACTACAGTGAAATGGGCAGAGAACAGTGATATACTGTATTGCAGCAAGAGAGAAACAGGCTGATAGAATGGGAGGGCAGAGTGCTAATGCCAAAATAAGTGAGGCAATATACAGTAGTATAAAGGAAGTGGTTCTAAAAGAGATGCAGAGGCACTGAGGGACGTTGAAGTGGGGGAGTGGGGAGTTGAAGCAGGTGGGTGTACAAGTCAGTAAAGATGTCAAAACTGGTTGAGAAAATGATTAATAAGAGAAGCACTATTCTTGAATTTATCAGTGTAAGACTCCAAATATAAAAGTGGTGACGTCATGTTGAATCTGTAGAAAACACTGTTCCAGCTGGAGTATTGTCTTCAGTTCATTATATTACAGGTATGATGTGACGGCATTAGAGAAGATTCATGAGAATGATTCCGAGGATGAGGGGTTAGGTTAGGGAAGTTTGTACAATTTTCTTTGGAGGAGGGAGGCTGAGGGGAGATCTGATAAAAGTGTATAAAATGTGGTCAGAGTCAATAGTGAGAGGATGCTCCTGTTAGTGGAGAAATCAAGGACAAAGTGCCATAACGTAAAGCAAAGGGGATAAGAATTAACTGTGCCATTAGGATTTTTTAAACATAGAGTCATAGATGTGTAGAGTTGTACACATAAAAATAGGCCAAGCAGATCCATGTTGAAAAGCCTATCTGCACTAATCCCACGTGTCCCTTTATGCCCTGCTCATTCAAGCCCCTGACCGGGTGCCCCTTCAATGTTTTTGCTGTTTCTGCAACCACCACCTCCCGGCTCATTCCAGATACCAACCACCCATTATGGGAAAGAACTACCATCTACAAATTTGCTGACGATACAACTATTGTTGGTAGAATCTTAGGTGGTGGTGGAAGGGCATACAGGAGTGAGATATGCCAACTAGTGGAGTGGTGCCGCAGCAACAACCTGGCACTCAACATCTGTAAGACGAAAGAGCTGATTGTGGACTTCAGGAAGGGTAAGACGAAGGAACACACACCAATCCTCATAGAGGGATCAGAAGTGGAGAGAGTGAGCAGCTTCAAGTTCCTGCGTGTCAAGATCTCTGAGGATCTAGCCTGGTCCCAACACATTGATGTAGTCATAAAGAAGGCAAGACAGTGGCTATACTTTATTAGGAGTTTGAAGCGATTTGGCATGTCAACAAATACACTCAAAAACTTCTATAGTTGTACCGTAGAGAGCGTTCTGACAGGCTGCATCACTGTCTGGTATGGAGGGGCTACTGCACAGGACTGAAAGAAGCTGCAGAAGGTTGTAAATCTAGTCGGCTCCATCTTGGGTACCAGGACATCTTTAGGGAGCGGTGTCTCAGAAAGGCAGTGTCCATTATTAAGGACCTCCAGCACCCAGGGCATGCCCTTTTCTCACTATTACCATCAGGTAGGAGATACAGAAGCCTGAAGGCACACACTCAGCGATTCAGGAACAGCTTCTTCCCCTCTGCCATCCGATTCCTGAATGGACTTTGATGCTTTGGACACTACCTCACTTCTTTTCAATATACAGTATTTCTGTTTTTGCACAATTTTTAATAGTCTATTCAATATACGTAGTTGAGTTACGTGTTTATTTATTATTATGTTTTATTTTTTTTCTCTCTGCTAGATTATGTATTGCATTGAACTGCTGCTGCTAAGTTAACAAATTTCATGTCACATGCCGGTGATAATAAACCTGATTCTGATTCTCTTCCCTCTCATCTTAAATCTTTTAACCATTTTAGTATAGACACCCTTACCATTGGAAACCAACATTGGATAATTATCTTAGCTATGCCTCTGCAAATTGTAGGTACCTCTGTCATGTCACTTCATCATCTCCATTCTCCAAGGAAAATAGTCCGCTCTACCCAATCTCTCCTTATAACTCAAGCTTTCCAATCCAGGCAACATCCTTGTAAATCTTTTCCATACCCTCTGCCTTCCTGTGGTTGGATAGCCTGCAGATGTGGTGAAGGCAGGATCTATTGGTAACTGGTCTTTGATTTACTATTGTAATATGTATCAAGATAGAGTGAAAACTTTGGTTTCTCGTGCCATTCATGTTGTCCATTTAACTGCCGAGGGAGTTTTCTGCCATCATTCTGGTAATGGTGTACATTCCACCTCGGGCCAACTTCAGGCCGGCTCTGGAGGAGCTGAGCAGCAGGAATAGCAGTCATGAAACTGCACCCTGATGCCTTCCTTATCATCATTATCGATTTCAACCAGGCCAGCTTGAAGTCTCTGATCAACTACCACCAGCATATCACCTATGGAGCTAGAGGAGCCAACACGTTTGACCACTGCTAAACCACCATCAAAAATGTTTACCATGCCATCCCATGCCCGCACTCTGGGAAGCCCAATCTCCTGGCTGTACTTCTATCCCGGTGTATAGGCAAAGACTAAAGACTGCAGCACCAGTGGTGAAAACCAAGATGGCACGGTCAAGGGAGGCGAAGGAGTGTTTATAGGACTGCTTAGAGTCAGCAGACTGGATGATGTTCAGGGATTAATCTTCGAATCAGAATGAATACACCACAGTTGTCATTGACCTCATCAAGACCTGGGTGGATGAGTGTGTGCCTCCAAGAACATAGCAGACATACCCAAACCAAAAGCCAAAGATGAACCAGGAGGTTCATCATCCACCGAGGGCTAGATCTGTGGAATTCAAGACCAGTGATCGAGAACTTTACAAGAGGTCCAGGTGCAGGGCATCTTCACTCAGCCCATCTTCCCTTCTTCTCTTGTCCTTACCTACCACTCCATGAGCCTCCGCATCCAACAGATCATTCTCTGCAACTTATGCCATCTCCAAAGGGATCCCACCCCACCAAACCCATCTTTACCTCCCCACTCCCCCCACTTTTCGCTTTCTGCAGGATCGCTCCCTCCATGATTCCTTTGTCCTGTCATGTACCCCGTGATGGATTAAAGAACCAGCAGAAATGGAAAAAACTTTGGAGTCCAGTATTGCTATTAACTAATGGTATTTATTAGTAGCTACGCAATACAGTAATATAAGTGCAGATATATCAAACAGGTTAGCAATGATTATATATATGTAAGTGTGGAAATTGAAAAACCAAGCTTCTTCAAGCCTAGGGGTAAATGGATACAGTCTTACGGAGATGAGTAAAGTTCAGTTCAGTTTGTGGTATTGAGTTGAGTAGTGATGGAGAGAGAGAGAGGTTCAGGTGAGCTGATGCCGTCAATTCTTCCTGTTGTCCTCCAAAATCCTTCAGACATCACTGAATGCGACCACAACAAAGGGGACCGTTCTTCTGTCGTGGAATTATCAACCCAGGCGAGGGTTGGCCACACGATTAACTCCCCACCGATCACACCTTTTCCACACTGCGAGAGCCACTGATCGATCCTCCTGATCGACCCTCCAAAACCCACCTTTTCTGTGGGCACAACAAAGCTCATCCAGTGTCCAAAACCATGTGTCTGCGAGTCTATCAGCTGACCTTCTATTTATCCCACCGTGCTGAACACCAGCTGTCCATCAAGTAGCTCCTCCCTCCTCTCTCTGTAAGAACACAGAAGCTGACAGTGTCCTTGCAAAGTGTAAACATGCTGCAGAGAAACCATAACACCATCTCAAAGCAGTCTTCGTCTCTCTCTGTCTTTCTAGCAGGGTGTTTGTGTTGTACAACTCTCTCTCTTTTTAAAGGCATACTCCATTAAAAATATGACCCCTAGGGGTACATAAGTCTATTTGTCCCTCCCAGCACTTATCCTTGCAAGTGTCCGAAGTGCTACACCTGCCCATTCACCTTACCTCACCTCCATTCAGGGCCCCAACTAGTCCTTCCAGATGAGGCGGTTCACCTCACCACCTGCGAATCTGATGGGGTTGTCTATTATATCTAATGTTTCTGATGCAGCCTCCTCTGAGATGCATCGTAAACTGAAGGACTGCTTCATCGAGAACCTCCGCTTCATCCACCAAAAGCGGGAACTTAACAGTGACCCAATATTTTAGTTCCGATTCCCATTTTCTTTCTGACATCTCAGGTCTGTAGCCTTCTCTTGACCCAGCTTTTATTCTGGCATCTTTCTCCTTCCTTTCCAGTCCTGATGAAGGGTCTTGGCCCGAAACGTTGACTGTTTGTTCATTTCTGTGGATGTGGCCTAACCTGCTGAACTCCTCCAGCATTTTGTGTATGTTGATTAGCTTACACTACCCTTTTCTTTGAATATTGAAATACCTAGATATAGAGTGGACATGGAGAGAATATTTCCTCTAGCGGGGTAGTCAAGGACCAGAGGGCACAGCCTCAGAATAGAAGCACATACTTTAGAACAGAGAGAAGGAGCGACTTATTTAGCCAGAGGGTGGTGAATCTATGGAATTCATTACTGTTGTCAGCTGTGGAGGCCAAGTGATTGGGTATATTTAAAGCAGAGGTTGACAGATTATTGATTAGTGAGGCTTGTGGAGAGAAAGCAGGAGAGTGAGGTTGAGAGGGATGATAACTCAGCCATGATATATAATGGTGGAGCAGACTTGATGTACCAAATGGTCTAATTCTGCTCCTCTGTCTTATGTCTTATGTTTTATTTTACATGTACCTGGAAAGTCTTAAAGTCTGATTTTGTGTTCTTTGAAAGAATCTCTAGATGTTAATGTCATATGAACCATTAAAGGATATGAATGTAATTTTCTCTAGGTTAAATCAAGTTACAACTAGTTCTGGATGATGCAGCTTTTGGGCATCTATCTTTTTTTCCTTCCCCCTTTAAGTGCATCAGTTTTACTTCGTTTAATGGTAGACCCAGTCTCTGTAATGTCAGAGGTACAATATACTGAATATTGCTTAAATTTGGACTGGCTTTGCCCTGAAGCGTCTTCTGTGTGGTGTCCTCCTCCCTTCTACCATGGGCTCTTTGCATCAAATCCCTTCCCTGTCCCCGAGAGTTGCCATGTGAAAGGAAAGGACTGTCACCTTGAATAATGTAACTGATTCAGTCCAAATTACATTATTTAGTTGCAATGCCATTTAGAATTACTCATATAGAATGGTGAATGAATCAAGTAATTAGGAATGCAATCATCATTTAAATAGTATTGTATTCAATTATTTAGCAAATAGCCAGCTAATCAGTTCGCTTGAAATTTGTATTTTAATCTACAAGCCATAATTTAAATAACCTTGAAAATTATATTGATCTGCGACGACTGAATAAAAGTCTATTAGGATATCTTTGATCTGTCAACTAACTATAAATGATCGTAATTTCATATAAAGTATTCAGAACAGGGTTGCTCACTTAAAGAAAAACCAAAGGGACGAAAGTGTAATAATTTTCTAATTACAGCCGAATAATCCTGGGCACATGGTAATAAAGTGCCAAGTTAATGTTACGGGTCTTGTACTGCATGCTGGACCTTATTAGTTCAGTGTGCGTAATTAGCTGAGTAACCTTTGTAAACCAAAATCCTTTCAATAGGAGCCTTTGAAAATGCCAGAAGCCTCTCATCTTTTCCACCAACAAAGAACAAAAAAAGAAAGACATTCACTTCTATCTTTTCCATTCATTTTGTTTCCTAAAGACAAGGACAGAACTCATGGTAGAAGACAGGAGTCTGATCCTCATACAAGACCTGCACTAAAAGTGTCACCAAAGTTCAGAATTTAAAGCATAAAATAAAATTGTTATCGAAGTATGGATACAATATGTCACCATATACTACCCGCAAATGGATCTTCTTGCGGGCATTCGCTGCAGATACAAAGATACACATTAGAGTCAATGTTAAAAACTACACACCCATCAGGATACTTGTCACTGTGCATCTATAGAAGTTTGTCAGAGTTTTAGATAGCATGCTGAATCTATGCAGACTTCTAAAGAGTAGAGGCACTGCATACCTTCTTTGTAATGGCACTTACAGGAATGATGCAGGCTTTCAAGGTGACAGGCCAAAGTGTGCATTAGGCACCATTCATTCGTTAATTAAAGGACTAATGACAAAAGAGCCCCTCTTGGAAATGTTGTTAACAAGGAGCACAGCCAGATAGACAAAGCTTAGAAATTTACTAACAAATAGTTAAAACACAATATTTAAGCATGAAGTTTTAGTATGTGAGTAAAAAGCTATAAACGTTGCATATCTGAAACAAAAAAAACCAGAAAATGCTGGGAGAGTTCTTTAAGAGGAACATTTCAGGACAGAAATTTCATCAGAACAGGACAAGTGAGGAAACAAGCATGGATTAAGTCACAAAGAGAAGGAAGAATGGAGAAAACAGGGAATATCTGTGATAGGATGCAAACCAATGTTATCGAATGACCAATGATTAAAAAATAAATAGGAAGTAACAGACAGGTTCAAGTTTAAGTTTAATTGTCATTCAACCACACATGAATACAACCAAATGAAACAACTTTACCACAGGGCCAAGGTGCAAAGCACAGAACCAACAGTCACACAAAGCATGTATAAGATATCAGTACAATACAGTCACACAAAAAAATATAGCCCAAGACCCTGAGTCCATGAATGTTGCAGAAATATGTAGTCAAACACAACACGCCTTGTCTTCTCCCATGCAAATGTTGGGGGCAGCATCAACTCCGCACCACACCAACTACGGTGGAGCTCGCCGACTCGGACGCCTCTCTCCTGAGGGGCTGTAAACAGGTGACTCCGCAACTTGAGGCCTGGTCATCGCTACAACCAAGGCCATGCAACTTCCCCAGCATCTGCCAATAAATCGATACACTGGTCTTGTAGCATTCCACATGAACAATGTCCAACGGGGTCTTGCGATCACAAGAAAAGCGACTAAGACGATCACTTGCTTTAGGCTGCACGCTGTCTTTGCGCACCAACTCCTCCAAAGCCTCTTTGACACAGGCAGCAGCATGATCTGCACCAAGTCCAGCCCCTTCAATTCTATGCCAACGAGCAACTCGCTGATGGGGTAGGCCTGCAGGACTTTGTTCTTAATGTCCAGCAGGTTCTTGCGACCTTAAAAATATATTTAAAAAGGACAATAATGGCTTTGGTTCACCCTGTAGAAGCCTATATGATTGAATATGCTGCCACTTTACTGGAAGACACTTTATTTTCTTTTGTATTTGCTCAGTTTGTTATCTTTTGCACATTGTTTGTCCATCTGGTTGGGTGCGGTCTTTCATTGATTCTTGGATTTACTGAGTATGCCTGCAAGACAAAGAATCTCATGGTCCTATGTGCTGACATATATGTACTTTTATAATATATTTACTTTCAACTTGGAGCTTTTGCTTTGAACTTTGAACTTTTCGCATCCGGCTCTGAAGAATTTGCAGTGTCTTCTCCACTCCTTCCTTCTCCATTTGTCATAATGCTTTTTTATTGCTCAGTCAGTTACAGCATTGGAATCTGTGTTGACCTCCTGATGAGCTGATGTTGAGGTTATTGACAAAACGGTTTGAAATCTTTATGTTTCTGCACAGACAGCTTGAGATTAGGTCGGCCTTGCTTGGCAGACTCTCACTCATAGTTTGTAGCTGATATTCTGCCAAAAGACTTTCTAATAATAGCCGATTCATACAGCAGGTATTGTTAATAAAGTAGTCATTAACACTAATAACAAGGCCACCTCAATATGAGTAAATGAACATTCCACATGATAAGCAAGCAGAGGCAGATAACAACCACTGAAGCTAACACATTGAGGATTAAAGTCTTTTGTGAATGGTTTTTATTCTAAAAGAGCCCGTTGTAACTTTTGTGGCTGTAGCATTAATATGAGTCACCCTGTGGCGTGTGATAAAGCCCCATCTGGATCGCTGATAACCCTATGTTTCCAGATCCACAACTGTGTTTGACTCAGTTCAATGCCGAGTTACAGCAACTGGAAAATGCAGCTCTAGCTGGCATCCTGCGTTCAGCAAAACTCGTGTGTACGTAACACTTTCCAAATGAGTAAATGTCCCTTCCTTTGAATTTCTTTTTGGCATTGTAAATATACATGTTATTGCATAAATAGCCTACTATTTATAAACCCTAAAAAAAAAGTGATTCTTTTTCTGTAGAGAGGGAGAGGGGAGGGAGGGAGGGAGAGAGAGAGAGAGAGATATGGAGAAAGAGAAATGTTTGTGGGACGGTCGTAGAGCTGTTTGTTATTACTTTACAGGAAACCAGCCAGTTCCAATTTCTCTGAGGCTAATAGATGTGGACTTGCAGGGGTGGTGAGCTGAAGGTGTGAACAGAGCATTGTAAATTCATTTGTGGGTGAGCGTCTGCGTGATTGCTTTGTGGCAATTTGGTTCAACAGCTGCTCTAAGTGGTCTCAACATTGTGTGGACAAAGGGAACCTTTCCTTTATCCAAGAGAAGGCAACAGTTAATTAAAATAAATAAAAGCTGATTCATACTGCAGATAAAAAATGAATAAATAAAATAAAATTACTCTTAATATATACTATTTACAATTTTAAACATTCTAGGAACACTTCTTTGCTTTTTTTTCCATGTCTTTTGAATTAAGGATTCTTTTGCATGTTGCTGGTGCTGAAACAGAGCAAAAATTGTGAGGTAGTGTTCGTGAACCAACCCATGGGAAATAATTTACATATATATATTATTTATTGTAATTTATAGTATTTTTTATGTATTACACCGTACTGCTGCCACAAAATGACAAATATCACGCCATATGTCAGTGATATTAAGCCCGATTCTGACTCTGATTTCTGATTCTAGTCATTCAATGCTTAACATACTGTATAATCACAAGAAACATCAGCACAACCTTGAACACAATAAGTTAATGATTTTCTTTCGCTTTCAAGAAAGCCGGTATTATTTTCCCCGCTTTTACCACATTTTTTTTACTGTCATTGACAAAAAGTGTGCTTAACTGAATCAAGCTATTATCTGGTTATGCCTTTGACCCCACCCCACCCTACTAACCCCCTTCGCGAGAGGAAACCTGGCTAAAGTGACACCTCAACAAAGGTTAGATTTGCTATGGTATAATTAAGGCATTCATCAAGAAGAAAGAGATATGTCATATGAAAAGTTAACTTTTCTTTGGTTAAATAATAGGCTACATTTTCACTTAGATTTTTGATGACTGTATGCTACTTGCTTCAAAATACATATTTCATAAAGTTCATAAAGCTAAAACCTGAAACAAAATAGTCCAAGCTAACTATTCATTGGGCTTCGCAGCCCCAGCTGCCTTCTACAGCCAATGACCTACAATCAACTCAAACAACAAATTGCACGTGAATTTCCCAAGACTTTCAAGAGGAAACAGTGGAATGCAGAACTGGTGACAAATGAACCTTGTTAAAGAAACAGGGAACCCATGCCTGTGGTGGTGACAGGTTCCATTGTGCCTTTCAAGAGAAAGGTGGATAAATATATGCTGAGAGAAAAAGGGCCATGGGGGGATGAACTGAGTGAATTGTACAGTTGCGTATGGTCACAAACACAAGAAAGTCTGCAGATGCTGGAAATCCAAAGCAACACACACAAAATGCTGGTGAAACTCAACAGGTCAGGCAGCAGCAATGGAAAAGAGTAAACAGTCGATGTTTCGGGCCGAGACCCTTCTTCAGGACTGTTCGTCACGTCCGACAATAGCAGGAAACCTATGCAGGAGAGTTTTTAAAGTGGAAAAACCTTTGCGCTGGTGCAGTTCCACTCTCATGACCTCAGAAGTCCAAGTCCTGTGGTGAGAACAAGCATCACAAACTGAGGTTTTCCTTGGTGGCAGTGGATGACGATGATGACAACGCTCACAACACGCTGGAGGAATTCAGCAAGTCAGGCAGCATCCGTGGAGACGATCAGTCAATGTTTCAGACCAGAACCTTTCATCAGGACTGTAGAGGGAAGGGGCAGAGGCCCTATAAAGAAGGTAGGGGGAGGGTGGGAAGGAGGAGGCTGGTGAAAAACCCGTAAGGGGAAAGATAAAGGGGTAAGCGAGGGGAAGCAGGGAGGTGATAAGCAGGAAAGGTGAAGAAGGAATAGGGGAAAGCACAATGGGTAGGAGAAGGAGGTGGAACCATGAGGGAGGTAGTAGGTAGCTGGAGGAGGGGACAGAGTGAAACTGGGGTAGGGGAAGGGAGGGGGAGGGAATTACTGGAAGTTGGAGAATTCAATGTTCATACCAAGAGGCTGGAGACTACCTAGGCGGTCTATGACCATGATGTCTTCTCTGCCCTGTTGTGCCCTTCACTCTCCACAAAGTGTTATAGAACCACCTTCCTGGCCGTTGGATCCTCACTGCAGTCCACCGGAGCTGACTGCACATGCTGGGACAGGCATGTCCCTATCTCAGCAGGGTATGAGGCTGCTGGCTACCCTCACCTGGTTTAGCCCGCCTGTCGAAGCGGTGTACTGGGCTGTGACCGCTGTTCCATGCAAACAGCTACGTGGAGCCACAGGTGAGAGCTGAGTGTCCAGTGGGGACACAACAAGCCCCTTCACCAGAGGTGCCACCCCTCCCTGGACACCCCACACAGCTGTGGATATCAGAGGCCAAATGGCCTCTTCCTTTGCTGTAACCATTTTACAATTCTATACCATGCTCCCTATATGATGCATGAAATTTACAAAGTTTGAAAATGTGAACTGAAACCTACTGACATTCAAACTAATTATGCAGCATGATAAACAAAACTAGCTAATGAAAAATGATTGGAGATTCTTTTCAATTACTTTATTGTTTTGACCACATTTTAAAGGAAACGGCAAATACAACATTGATGACTGAGCCAACAATGTTTAAGGTTTTCCTTCAGTGTAGTGTAACTGTGAAATAACAGAATCTGAAATCCACAGCTGATCTGAAGGGCTTGGCTTGTGATAATAAACGGGAGAGAATTTTGACAGGGGGTTGCACGAGATCAATGAAATTTGAGCATTAAGTGCTTGAATTGCTCAATCTTTTGCATTAAAAATTATTATTATATCATATTTGTAACGTCATTCTGACAAGCTTTAAGGAAATTGTGGCCCAAAATTCCCATTGTTCCAGATGCCCTGCAGTTTAGTGTCTACACTGAATACAGTACTCTCTGTTTCTGCCTCTGAAACCTGAAATAATTTTATTTGCAATACATTTATCATTTCTTATCCCAGAGAAATTAACTCAACATAAATCATTTCTATATGCCTACAACCTCATGGAAAAATTAAGCAATCATCTCATCCATTTTGATTTCACATTTTAGTGAACATACTGGAACCACGGGATAAGTTTAAACAGTTTTCAAGCTACCTATGTAGACACAAGAGCTTTTGGAGATGCTGGCAACCTTGAACAATATTTCTAAAATGCTGGAGGAACTCAGCAAATCGGGCAACATCAATGGAGGGGAATAAACGGGCCGAGATCTTTTATCAGGGTTCAGGCATTTTGTGTGTGTTGCTATGTATTTGAACACTAGCAATGATTAATGCAATGTTAACTATATATCAAGATAAAACTCAACACTTTTTGACATTGTGGAGATAACTGCACAATGAATAATTGATAGTCATTTTTTTTGCTCACCCATTATCCGCAGTGGGAGCAAACCTGCTTGCTGTTCAAATAACGCACATCTCGTAGTAGGTAACACCTGCAGGTCTTTAGTCTGTCCCAGTGCCTTTGTCTAGATCCTGCATAAGTAATCCAAAAGCAGCAAAACAATTGCAAACCTTGCAACTCCTAATTAGATGCAGAAAATGCTGAAAATACTCAGCAGATTAGTCATCTTTGGTGGGAAGGGTAACAGAGCTAATATGTTTATTGTTATATCAATTTGATGATGTTTCATTGGTGTCTCCGCAAATGAAGACTCAGACTCAGGGTATTGGTAATATTTTCATTTATATTTAGGAGCAAACTAGGCCATTCAGAAGCCTTCTCCGCCATTCCATCATGGCTGATTTATTATCCCTCTCAACCACATTTTCCTGCTTTCTCCCCAAAACCTTTAATGCCCTGACTAATTAAGAAACTATCCGCCTCTGCTTTAAATAAGACCAATGACTTGGCCTCCACAGTCATCCATGGCAATGAATTCCACAGATTCGCCAGTCTCTGGCTAAATAAATTCTTCCTCATCTCTTCTATTAAGGGCCATCCTTCTATTCTAAGCCTGTGCCCTTAAGATTGTGTAATTAATTATTAGGATCATTTTATTTTCCTCTCTACTGGCACGTTTATCACCATTAATAGGGAATATAATGTAAATTAAATGAGGGGCTGTTACACTTCTCAGTTTCCCGTTGTATCCAATTTTTTGCCACTGTTGAGAAGCCAGCATTGTGTTACATTGGGTCAGATTCAGTAGAGCAACTTTAAGGTTAAACCCTCCTCACTGTTTAATATGTTGGTATTCCTATCCGGAGACAGTGTAGTGATATAAAATTGAAATATGTGTTATCCACCGAGCTGTCATTCAGCTTTAACTTAACATTAACCTTGTGGAGCTTGGCTGTTACTTGGGGCATTACAAACCACAGGTCTCTTAGGAGCCTTGCTTAAGGGCAGGATTTCTTGCTTTATTAATCTGAAGGAAAAAAATACATTTAATAGGTTGGATACAAATAAGAGCTCTGTCCTTAGTGAAAAATCAACTGACCAGAGGTGGATTTTCCAGGTCTGATAACCAAGTAATACCGAACTATGTAGCACAAAAAAAATTCCAGTTAAAAAAAGTGCAGTGGAATCCAGTTAGTTGGGTCATCGTTTAATCTGGACATCCACTTAAAGAATAAAAACGAATTAAGAAAATTGCCGGGATTCCCTCTGTTTATTTGGGACACTACCATTTAATTGGGGTAGGAGACTGTCACCAAACAGGTTCTGACTATTGTCAGTCACGAACACCTGTGTGGCCGTTAGACGCTGCACCATGTTTAGAGCGATCAGCTTTTAAGTAGCATCTGTTAAGTGTGTTTGTTTTGCAAAAGCAGTGATTTTTGTCACTGGTAGTTGGCAAGGAATAAGCTGTAAGTCAATTCAGAACAGTTTTGCTCATTGACGTTTCAAGCATTCTGGCTTGGAAATGCCAGAAACGACCAAGAGTGATAATGAATCATTTTCGCTACAGCAGCAAGTTAGTAACTACAAAGAATTTGAAGGAATTGACAGTCATCTTGAATGTTACAATGAAAATGAAGATTTGGAGGATACAATCGTTGATAGCATTGTATGAAGACATCCATTATCTGCATTAGGTATCTGCTCTGATTTTGTTCATTTACAGTCAATGAAAGGAACATGGCAGCATACATCCATTGGATGAATTCCTCCATTGATAAATATTAGGAACTAATACAGCTTTACTGTGGTACTCTTTGTTGTATTTTAGTCTGTTGTGCATTTCATTTAAATACATAATTTATTACTCAGTTTGTCTTTTTTATACCTTTATAAATATTTGCATGAAAGTTTGGCTAATTGGGGTAGGCATTTAATTGGACCAAGATGTCTTGGTCCCGATGTGTCCCACTGTATATGAATATGGCATAATTTCTTATTGGTGGTTTCATCCTATACATCATATGCCATTGTATAATCTCTATCCTTTAACCTTTAATTCTCTACTTCTCTACTTTAATCTCTACCATTAATGTCTTTAACACTCCTTCTCAGGGGCAGCTTAAAACTACATACAACGGTAGACTTCCCATTCCCTTGCAGAAATTTATCTCAATCTTCCTGTTCTTGTTTCTAAACCAGTGTGATAATATGAGGTGTTTTTTGACCTTTTGATGAGTATCTGGGAATTGTGTGTATGTTCCCCTGGGATTCCTGTTCATTCCTGCACTTTGGATATTTTGTGCATTAAGCCTTTTTCCCACTATTTTGTTTTCCAAAATAAACCACTTCCAAATGAAATTGAGTCTGCCACCTGTCTCATCATTACTATATTGAGCAGTGCAGAGTGTAGCGGTTAGTGTACTTTACAGCATCACTGATCACTAATCAGTGTTCGATTCCTGCCACTGACTGTAAGGAGCTTGGAATCTCTCCCCGTGGCCACATGGGTTTCCTCTGAGCTCTCCAGTGTCCTCCCACGTTTCAAAGATACACAGTTACAGTTAGGGTTAGAAAGTTGCTACGTCGATGCCAGAAGTGTGACGACACTTGCGGGCTGCCCCCAACAGATTTGATTTGATCCAAGCAATGTACTTCACTGTATGTTTCAATGTACATGTGACAAATCAAGCTTTTGTTTTATCTGCTTTAATCTCTACTCTATGTTTTTAACATTCCTTCTTGGCGGCGTCTTACACTACGTACGACTGTGGACTTCTCATTCCCTTGCAGAAATTTAACTCAGTCATCTGGCTCTTGTTCCTAAATCACTGATTGTAATATCGAAAGAGTTTTTTGACCTTTTTTTGAGTTTCTGGGAATCACGTGTCTATTCCCTTGGGATTTTTGTTCCTTTGTGCACTTTGGATTTTTTTTCCATTAAGCCTTTTTCCCACTGTTTTGTTTTCCAAAATGAGCCACTTCCAAATTAAATTGCACCTGCCACCTGTCTCCTCATTACGATAGATGGTCTATGTCCTTCCAAAGCACCTTGATGTTTGAATAACCAGCTATCTTATGTCATTAGCAATTCTGAATATTCCACCAAAACTCAGATTATGTACTTGGAAAACAGAACATAGTATGGAACAGGAACAGGACTTTAGGCCCATGATATCTGTGCCGACCATGATGCCAAATTAAACTAAGCCTATCTGCCTGCAGATGATCCATATCCTTCTGTTCCCTGCCTGTACATGTGCCCGTCTAAATGCTTCTTAAATGGCACTATTGTGACTGCTTATACTACTACCAGTTCCAGGCTCCTACCACTGAAATGTGTGAAAAAAAAACATACCATACACACCTCCTTTAAACTTTTCCCCTCTCAGCTTATGTCCTCTAGTATTGGACGTTTCCTCATGGAAAAAAGACTCTGATTATAAAAAGTGTTTACAGTGTACTGCAGTAATTGAGATAATAGATAGAGGGGGTAGGGGTGCCAATTAGAATGATTGATCAGATTCATTACCTGGAGGAAGAAACTTTTAAAATGGTATGAAGTTTTTTTTTGTTTTAAAAGCCCTCCAGTGCTTTCCAGAAGAGAGGTTTTGGAAAAGTCAGTTTGTTGGGTGTGTAGTGTCCATAATAATTTTCCTGCCTGTTTCCTTGTCCTGGACACATGCAGGTCCTGCAGTGATGGTAGACTACAGCCAATGAGTTCTTCTGCTGACCTGACGGTTCACTGTAGTTTTTGTGTATTGTGAGGGGATGCTGCGCCAATCCAGACAGTAAACGCTAATGTGAGGATGCTGTCTAAGATGGCAGTGTAGAATTGCTCTGGAGAAGATGGAATTTCATTCAGAACGCTAACTGTAAAGCCATACTTTTACTCCTCATTGCAGAGTTAAACTTCGTCTGCTATTTGTCCTCTTTCTGCTGAACCCTTTAGCTTGAACAGATGCAGCAGAGAAAGTGTCAAGATGGCTCTAGATAAAGAGGGCAGATCCATGAGTTGCTACTAGGGCACAGGTCGGGGTCTGATCAACCCCGGCTGGGTCGCCTGGGCAGGGGTGTATGATGTTGAAATACCTGAAACACCTGACGACCCCAGGTAACATTGCTGATGATGTGCCCTAGCTTAGCATCATGTAGATGTTTCTGTAAGAAGAAAAGAAGGATAAACACCCACTATTCCTCTTGGTCTTTATTAGCCTATTTCCACCTCTCCATCTCACATCCTGGTGAGAGATTTTGTAATACTTTTAGTCCAAATTTTATAGTTGCTTCACTTCTTATTTTCAATTTAGTTTTAATCTTCCATATCTATTGAATGAACCATATTCATTAGTGCACTTTCTTTAAGAATATTCTTCTTGTAGGAGTAAGTATATTTTGCACTCTAACCTATCAAAATTGAAAATATTCCAATGTGATCCTGCCCATGAAATGCTCTAACTTGATAACTTGAATTTGAATTCTTCTCAACTCATTGGAGTTTGTCTAGTTCCAATCTCACTTCTGCCAAATCTCTGTCCATAAGAGCTGTATTTATTAATGAAACTTGGAGCAATGTTTATAGACTAGTCTGGTCTGCATTCTGGTTGCAGTCTTTGGCGCAGGAATGTGTGTCAACTCTTGCGTTGCTGCCCCTAGCACATCCATGGATGTGTTGGTTGTCAGCGCAAATGTCACATTTCACCGTATGTTTTGATGTACAAGTGATAAATACAGTAATTCTGAATCTGAATCAGATTACATATTTTCTGAAGAGCTCAGAAACAAATCTATTACTGGGAAAGTAAAACCCAGTCTGAGGTCCCATCCCAGCTTGATGTTGACAACACTTTTCTGTAGAGGATTCCATAGCACTGTTCTCTTAAGGCCACTCAGCCCCCATCTCCATGAAACACCGTAGTTTCCTTGGCTGTGTAAGTCTAGGGAAGACAACCACCAGCCCCGCCAAAATTTAGAGATTGAGGCACACTGGATCCCATCCCAAACCTCAGCTTGTGTGGATGCTGTGTCATTTGCTACCCTGTTACAAATTAATGCCATGAAAAAACAGACAGTACTCTGCATACGATTAAAGGAATTATATTGATGAATCTTATCTGAAGGGTTGGTAAAGAATAACAAGGAAAAAAGGGGCCCATTCTAATTAAACAGTCAAATGTGCACAAGTTGGAGCTCAACTTGAACTTCTCTGTCACTCACGCGCTGGGCCCTCGGTCAACGTGAAAGCACGCACCACCTTCCGAACATTGCTCACAATCCATCTCGAACAAACAGGTCTCTCACTGGATCGTATGCTACGACCGATTCTCCCCAGCGCCTTCTCTCTTCATCTCCTCTCGGACGAAAGCCTAAGACCAACCTTATTGTCCCTCACCAAGAAAAACCTCCTGCTAGCTGGATGGCATACATTCCACATCATCCCTTATCTTCAACAGTAACACAAACATAAGCGGAAAACCAGCAGCTGTCACAGAACAGCACAAAGTGAAATACATACAACATAACAGTAAAAAATATGAACCAGGGCATTACATCCATCTCTAGACATGTTCATGTTCTGGCCATGTTCCAGTTCCCGGACCCCAGTGGGGGCGGGGGGGGGGCGCGGGAGAGAGGTTGTCAGGAAGATGTTCAAAGCAAAGAGTTAAGGGACAGGGTGCATTGAGATTCAGAGAGGAGACTAGGTGAGGGTATTAGTGTATGTGTAGGTGTGTGTGTGTGCATGTATCTGGTGTCCCTGGACACTGGGTCCCAGGCTCACTCTGCGAAGTTGGTTTGGTCACTATTATCTATTGAGATACCGCACAGAACATATCCAACCCTTTGAGCCATGTGGCCTAGTGACCTCCAATTTAATCCTAGCCTAAGCACCGGACAATTTACAATGAGCAATTAACCTACCAGTCGGTATGTGTTTGGACTGTGGCAGGAAGCCAGAACTCCTGGAGGAAACCCGCGTGGTGATGGGGAGAACGTACAAACTTCTTACAGACAGCAGTGGAAATTGAACCCAGGCCGCTGGTACTGTAAAGCATTGTGCGATATTATGCGAGCTAATGTTACATTTGACAGTTTGAAGTTCAGTATCTGGAATCTCAGGATCTGCATGAGTAATTCCAACAGCAACAGGCCTGAAAGCACTAGTGAGGCCTCACTTGGAGTACTGTGAACAGTACTAAGAAAGGATATGCTGAAACTGGAGAGGGTACAAAAGAGGTTCACGAAAATGATTCCAGGATTGAATGGCTTGTCATATGAAGAGTATCTGATGGCTTGTATTCACTAGAATTCAGAAGAATGAGGGATGACCTAATTGAAACCTATCGGATGTTGAAAGGCTTTGATAGAGTGGATGTGGAGAGGATGTTTCCTATGGTGGGAGAGTCTAGGACCAGTGAATACAGCCCCTCTATTCAGCTTCCTTTTAGAATTGAGATGCAGAGGAATTTCTTTAGCTAGAGAGTGGTGAATCTGTGGAATTCTTTGACACAGGCAGACGTGGAGGCCAAGTCTTTGCATCAGTCTTCACAGTGGAAGACATTAGCAACATACCTGATAGCCAAAGGTCTCAGGGAATAGAATTAGGTACAGTCAAGATTACTAGAGAGAAAGTGCTTGGGAAGCTAAAAGGACTAAGAATAAATAAGTCTCCCAGACCAGATGAGGTGCACTCATGGGTTCTGAACGAGGTGGCTTTGGAGATTGTGGAGGCATTGGAGATGATCTTCCAGCAATCAATAGACTCTGGCATGGTTACGGAGTACTGGAAAGTCACAAATGAAGTTCCGCTGTTTAAGAAAAGAGGGAGGCAGCAAAAAGAAAATTACAGACCTATTAGTCTGACATCGGTAGTTGGAAAGTTATTGGAGTCAATCCTCAAAGACGAGGTTATGAAATACCTCGAAGTGCAAGACAAGATAGGCCCAAGCCAGCATGGTTTCATGAAGGGAAGATCCTGCCTCACCAACCTATTGGAATTTTTTGAGGTAATCTCAAATAAGATTGACAAGGGAGAGGCTGTGGATTTTCAAAAGGCCTTCGATAAGGTGCCGCATAAGAGGCTGCTTAATAAGATCAGAGCCCATGGAATTACAGGAAAGATATTGGAATGGGTGGAGCATTGGCTGATAGGCAGAAAGCAAAGGGTGGGAATAAAGGGATCCTATTCTGATTGGATGCCGGTTACTAGAGGTGTTCCGCAGGGGTCAGTGTTGGGGCCGCTTCTTTTTACAATGTATATCGATGACTTAGGTTATGGATTAAATGGTTTTGTGGCTAAGTCTGCGGATGACACCAAAATAGGTGGAAGAGCAGGAAGTGTTGAAGAAACGAAAAGGTTGCAGGGAGACTTGGTCAGTTTAGGAGAGTGGGCAAAGAAATGGCAGATGAGATACAATGTTGAGAAATGTACGGTTGTACATTTTGGAAGAAGAAATAATCGGGCAGATTATTATTTAGATGGGGAGAAAATTCAAAAATCGGAAGTGCAAAGGGACTTGGGGGTCCTCGTGTAAGATACCCTGAAGGTTAACCACCAGGTTGGATCGGCAGTAAGGAAAGTGAATGCTATGTTGGCATTCATTTCAAGAGGAATAGTGTATAAGAGTAAGGAGGTGTTGATGAGGCTCCATGGCGCACTGGTGAGACCCCATTTGGAATACTGTGTGCAGTTTTTGGCCCCGTATCTTAGAAGGGATGTACTGATGTTGGAGAGAGTTCAGAGAAGATTTACGAGGATGATTCCTGGAATGCAGGGGCTAACATATGAGGAGCGTTTGTCGGCTCTTGGTCTGTATTCATTAGAGTATAGAAGAATGGGAGGGGATCTCATAGAAACATTTTGAATGTTGAAAGGGTTGGACAGAGTAGATGTGGAAAGGCTGTTTCCCTTGGTGGGTGAGTCCAAGACAAGAGGGAAATCTTAGAATTAGAGGGTACCCATTTAAAACAGAGATGAGGAGAAATTTTTTTAGCCAGAGGGCCGTGGATTTATGGAATTGGTTGCCACATACAGCTGTGGAGGCCTGATCATTGAGGGTGTTTAAGGAGGAGATTGATAGGTACCTAATTAGTCAGGGTATCAAGGGATATGGGGAAAAAGCCGGAAATTGGAACTAGATGGGAGAATAGTATAGCTCATGGTGGAGCGGCAGAGCAGACTCGATGGGCCGAATGGCCTACTTCTGCTCCTTTGTCTTGTGATCTTGTGATATTTAAGTCAGAGGTTGATAGATTCTTCATTGGTTAGGGCATGAGGGGAAACAGGGAGAAGGCCGGAGACTGGGGCTGGGAGGGAAAATGGATCAGCCATGATGAAATGGTGGTGCAGACTTGATGGGCCAAGTGCCCTAATTCTGCTCCTACAGTATATGTATGGTCTTATGGAAAAGGCAGAAAAAATTACCTGCATGGTAGGTTACAGTATTTTTAATAATGATAAATTTAGCTAAGGATTTAGAATGGAGATGCAGAGAAATTACTTTAGTCAGACGGTGGGAAATCTGTGGAATTTGTTGCCAGGAGCGGCTGTGGAGGCCAAGTCACTGGATGTATTTAAGGCAGAGATAGACAGGTTCTCGGTTAGCCAGGAAAAGGGTATGGAGAGAAGGCAGGGGAGTGGGGATGACTGGAAGAATTGGATCAGCTCATGATTAAATGGCGGAGCAGACTCAAAGGGCCAAATGGCCTACTTCTGCTCCTATATCTTATGGTCTTATGACTTGCTGGATAATAATGCCCCATGCACGTGTATAAAGGAATCCTCTGTGATATGTACAGATAAAAGCCATGGTTGCCCAAAATCCTCTCCCATCCAGTCATGTGTACAAAGGCAGATACACACAAAACAATCTGCTTACTTGGAGAAATATCCACATAGAAGTGACTAGTAATATATTCATAAATGCACCCAGTGGCCACTTTATTAGGTACCCCCTGTACATAATAAAGTGGCTACTGAGTTCATGGTGGTGGTCTTCTGTTGCTGTATTCCTTCCACTTTATGTTTGATGTTTTGTGTGTTTGGGGATGCTCTTCTCACACCTCTGCTGATCCCAGGAGATCAGCAGTACCTGAGATAATCAAACCACCCCGTCTGGCACCAACAATCATTCCATGATAAAAGAATTTAGATCACATTTCTTCCCCATTCTGATATTTGGACTGAACCTCTTGACCTCGTCTGCATGCTTTTATGCATCGAGTTGCTGCCACATGATTGGCCGATTAGATATTTGCATTAACAAACTGGTGTACAGGATTACCTAGTAAAGTGGCCACTGAATACATTGGAAATCCTTTGCAAACAATGTATGTTAAATTGAACTAGGGCTTCCCTGCACTTACATTTTGTACTCTGGCTAAATATAAAGAAATTCAAAATTCAGCATTTTCATTGTGATATTTAAAAATAAATTTGAAAATTAGCAATTAGCTTCTCCAGTATTTTCTGGATTAAAGGTCTTGTGCTGTCCTTCAATTCTGAGAACATTTTGCACTCATAGTATCGTAACAAAACACCTAAACTTGGGGTATCATTAGCACAATTAACTAGAGACCAGAATAATGACAGAAAAGTAAAAAAAAAATCTGTGTTTGCCAGTTTCAGACCGATGATTATGTTGAAGAGGAAAGATTCTTACTATATATGATGTTCATTTATTTAGCAGTTGAATTTACAGCATTGCACTATGGGTCATGAGCTGACCAATTTATGTTTAAATTTTACATCTATTTGAGCAGACTCTAAAATAATGACAGAAATTGCAGAAAAATACAGCAGGTCAGGGAGCAGTTGTAGAAAGAGGGTGGAAGTCTTTCGTCATAACTGGGGAAGTGAGAAAATGAAATAATTTTATATTGCTGAGATGGTGAATAAAGAGAATATATCTGATAGTCTAAGGCTATGGTTTCCATGGTGATTTAAAAGCAGGATAGGCCAGAATTGGGAAGGGGGGCTATGGCGCATCTGTGGAATGAGAAACAGTTAACATTTATGAAAGAGAGAGAAAGAGACAGAGACAGACAGACAGAGACAAACCCAGAGAGTAGAACCTAAACATGGAGTGTAAAAGATATGAAATGTAAAACTATTGCAACTGACCAGCAGCTTAGGAGACTGCGCTACTGGAATGAGAAAACATGAGCCATTATCCTGGATAGACAACCTACACCGGAACTGTCCAGAGACAGAGGAAACAAGCTACCTGAAATTGTTGAATTTGATTTGGTTTGGGAAGGCTGCAATGTGCTTATTTCCTATGTGTTGAAGCCCAAAGGCCAAAGCCCTGAATCTGAAAGTCCACCTGGGAAGTTGGAGGCCTGATGTCTGTGATTCTGTGGAGGCTAGAGGCCCAAACTCTCCTAGAGTTGGACTGTGTGTGTGTGTGTGTGTGTGTGTGTGTGTGTGTGTGTGTGTGTGTGAGAGAGAGAGAGAGAGAGGAGGGGTGGGAGGATGGGAGGGAGGAAAAGGGCTTGTCTTGTTGCTGTAATTCTGCGGAGCGTTCTGAGCATGCTATACTGATGCCAGAATCTATGGCAACACTTGCAGGCTGGCCCCGCCAATCTTCAGGTTAATCTGAATCTGAATCTGTACATTGTTGCTTTTCCTCAAGCCGACATTGAACTTTGTTATAACAATGTACAATGCCACATACGCATAGTTAGGAGGAGGGGTGGTATGAAGAATTAGAATAGTAGACAGTCGCAAGTCCAGGGTCACCTAAGCACAGCTGCTCCCTAAAGTGGTCACTCAATCTGCCATTGTAGGGAGGAGGACACTGAATGCAACGCACCAAATTGGAAGAAGTGCAAGTGAATAGTTGTCTTGTGTCCTTGGACAGCAGGAAGGGAAGAATAAATGCTTTGGTATGTAATTATGAATACTTCTGAATGCTAGTGTAAGTACAAAGTGTAAATACTGGGTGTAAATACACCCAGTGGCCACGTTATTAGGCACACCTATACTCCTGCTCGTCAATGCAAATATCTAATCAGCCAATCACGTTGAAGCAACTCAATGCATGAAATCATGCAGACATGGTCAAGAGGTTCAGTTGTTCAGACCAATGGGGAAGGAATGTGATCTAAGTGACTTTGATTATGAAATGATTTTTGGTGCCTGACAGGGTGGTTTCAGTATCTCAGAAACTGCTGATCTCCTGGAATTTTTATGCACAACTGTCTCTAGAGTTTACAGACACTGCTGCGTAAAACAAAATAAAAATCCAGTGAGTGGCAGTTCTGAGGGCAAAAAATGCCTTGTAATGAGCGAGATCAGAGGAGAATGGCCAGACTGGCTCAAGCTGACCAGAAGACAAGAGTAATGCCTTACAATAGTGGTGTGCAGAAGAGCATCTCTGAACACACAACACTTCAAACCTGGAAATGGATGGGCTACAACAGCAGAAGACCACAAACATACATTCAGTGGCTACTCTACTAGGTACAGTGGCCTCTGAGCATAGTTTGGTATTGATTATGGTTTATTATTGTCACATATACCAGTAAAAAGCTTGTTTTATTTACTGTGTATACAGATGAAATAATTACACAGAGCATTGCGGTAGAATAAGGTAAAACCAGAACAAAGTGTAAAAGCTACTGAAAAAGAACAGTACAGGTGAACAAAAAAGTGCAAGGTAGACTGTGAGGCAAGAGTCCATCTTATTGTATGTGGGGTCCATTCAAGTATCATTAAGACCACTACTGAACTGACAATGCTCGGATACTCTCTTCAATTCAGTCACGCGCGCTAAAATAGGATCCCCTGATTTTGATTCTGCTTAGGAAACCAAAGGCATCCTGTAATTAACAATGGCTTTTCTTCTAAATGTTCCTGCATTACTTTAATATTAGCAAAGCTCATTGCTGCTGGTTTGGTTAGTGCAGTTAAACTTCGAAGCAAACTGTATGCCTTTAAACCCACAGAATTCAGCAAAACTGGTGCTTGTTTGTCACTGCTTATTTCATTTGCTTCAAGATACTGTTCAAATAGCTCAACATACATGAGCCAATTACCCGATGTGTAATCAAACTCATCAATCTTTCCGATGTAGCCAGCCATTCTTGCTTTTTTTCATGATTATTATCACCCAGTACTCACTCTTTATGACCCCGTGAGTTCTTCTATTTTCGGTCCTTATTTATTAAAACGAATATCTCGTTGAGCTTTCCCAAGTTGATAGCCGTCTTGGGTTCGTTTTCAAACTACCTCATAACCAACGTTATGTTTTGTAACTTTGAAATATTAAACTAATTCAAAGGAAGATGCAGGAGTCAGAAATACAGGACTAACTTCGTGTTTACTTTAAGCGAGATGCGCATGTATCACGTGGCAGTATGATGACATTTGCCATTCACATATTTATAAACATAACCTGTAATTAATTATTTAAACAAACAAGAATGCTTAATCAACCAATGTATTTACAAGATTACTCAAAAATTATTGATATATATACAACAGTGGGAATTGAACACGCTAACCATTGTGCTACCATGCTGCCACTGCACCTGTGCAGTGTAGTCTTATGTTTGTCCTCAGGGGCACTCTTACTTGTTGTCCCTTTCATCTGTGAGTCTGCTGATGTTTCCTTATTTGTTGTGCAAATGTTCTCAACAGCAAGAGACCACAACCCCGCAAGAAGGATCGGGTATCTTCTGATAGAGAGCAACAATATGCACCATCACTCTGTAAATCTTCCAAGTTGGTACCAGAGGTGCAAAGTCTCCATTATATCTGTTGAGTATTTTTAAGAGCTTCCAAATTATTGAGTCAATAGGTTCTTTGTTTTCCTCTGTGAATAATGCTTAAATTAGCAAAATAAATGTACATGAGAAAAGCCATAAGGAAGTAGTACCGGGGGTGCCCAGGTTGAATCCATCTGTATCCTTCCCACACAGATGTAGGCAAGTGAAGTCATCATGTCTGCCAAACGACTGGTGTTGACACCTGTTTCTGACATCAAACGAATTTTTAACTATATTGTTTCTTTAACTGAAAGCAGGAAGGTCAAAATTCTTCCTAGCGACAATTGCAAGGGACAGGCCAGAAGGCAAAGTTGGCATTAATTTCAAGAGGGCTAGAATATAAAAGGAAAGATGTAATACTGAGGTTTTATGAGGCACTGATCAGACCATACTTGGAGTATTGCGAGTAGTTTTAAGTGGGCACGTGACCAAGTGGTTAAGGCATTGGACTAGCGACCTGAAGGTCGTGAGTTCGAGCCCCAGCCGAAGCAATGTGTTGTGTCCTTGAGCAAGGCACTTAATCATACATTCACACATTGCTCTGCGACAACACTGGTGCCAAACTGTATGGGTCCTAATGCCCTTTCCTTGGACAACATTGGTGTCGTGGAGAGGGGAGACATACAGCATGGGCAACTGCTGGTCTTCCATACAACCTTGCCCAGGCCTGCGCCCTGGAGAGTGAAGACTTTCCAGGTGCAGATCCATGGTCTCGCAAGACTAATGGATGCCTTTACTTTAAGTGCTAAGAAAGGGTGTGCTGGCATTGGAGAAGGTCCAGAAGAGGCTCATGAGAATGATCCCGAAATGAAAGGGTTAATGTATGAGGAGTGTTTCAGGGCTTTGGGCCTGTGAGGGGAATCTCGCTGAAACCTATCAAATATTGAAAAGCCTAGAAAGAGTGAACTTGGAGAGGTTGTATCCTATAGCTGGAGAATCTAGGACCAAATGGCACCACAGAAGTCGATAGGTCCTTGATTAGTAAAGGCTTCAAAGGTTACGGGGAGAAGGCAGGAGACCGGGGTTGAGAGGGATAGTAAATCAGCCATGATAGAATGATGGGGTAGACTCCATGGTCTGATACTACTCCTATGCATTACGGTCTTATAGTCTAAGAATATATAATGACCACATACATCCCAAAAATATACAAGTTAACAAGTTATTTGACAAACGAAAATTGTCTCTTGTGTGTAAATGAGCCTAAGATCTCGGCGGTAATTGTTGAGTATGTGGGGAAAATATCATAGACTAGGGTAGAATTAGAACCATACAGTCATAAGGTGTACAGTTCAGAAATGATCCCTTCGACACTTCTCACCCACAGTGCCCATTTGCCCATTTACACTGATCCCATTTGCCCAGTTACGACCGTCTCCTTCTCTGCCCTTGTACCTTAAACGTACTAATTGCAGCTGATTCCATTTTACCTCCTTAGGCAGCGTCTTCCAGACCAGGTCAGATTTATTTTCTTATTGAATGTTATTACAGAATTTTGATAGTGCCGTTCAAACGGTTTCAATGTCAGTATACGTTTTCCATTAAATAGTGTTTCAGCCAGCAGAAAGGGTTGTTACAGGTGAACAAGCTCTTGTCCCCAAGGTCTGTCAAAAGAAACATGTCACTTTGCTCAGGATGGATTAGATTGTGAAAAGAGGATGACGACTGTCCGAGATGAAAAAGCAAATTGTCTACAATAGCAACACACATAAAAGTTGCTGGTGAACGCAGCAGGCCAGGCAGCATCTCTAGGAAGAGGTACAGTCGACGTTTCAGGCCGAGACCCTTCGTCAGGACTAACTGAAGGAAGAGTGAGTAAGGGATTTGAAAGTAGGAGGTGGAGGGGGAGATCCAAAATGATAGGAGAAGACAGGAGGGGGAGGGATAGAGCCAAGAGCTGGACAGGTGATAGGCAAAAGGGGATACGAGAGGATCATGGGACAGGAGGTCCGGGAAGAAAGACAAGGTGGGGGGGGGGACCCAGAGGATGGGCAAGGGGTATATTCAGAGGGACAGAGGGAGAAAAAGGAGAGTGAGAGAAAGAATGTGTGTATAAAAATAAGTAACAGATGGGGTACGAGGGGGAGGTGGGGCATTAGCGGAAGTTAGAGAAGTCGATGTTCATGCTTCCAACCTAATGTGCATTTTGGCAAATGGATACTTTGCTCATTAGCCATTGGGATATGATGAATATTGGCACAAATTATTTTTCTGGTAAAAGTGTCCCACGCCCCCCCTCCCAGATTTTCAGCATCCCGTCCTTGCCTGTTTACTTGATTTGATTTATTTTTTGTCAAACTGTTGTCACGTGAATGAAGTCACTAGAGAGAAGTACTGGTAGTTCTAAAGTAGTCTTTACATTTGACAAAATGAGACACAGCAGGCTTCATATTGAGACCTCTTTCAGAGGAAAGAGGCCTACCGGACCCAACAATACACGACGTTTTATACGCTAAAGATCAAAGGACAATTCCATATTTACACAGCACCTCACACCTCCCTCTTCGCACCCACATGACAGACACCCAAATAACAAATTAAATCAGCATTGTCTGGTCTTCCAACTAACTGTGTTTCATTGTCTTAGGAACACATTGTTCAGAGTTGCATTTTAGATTTAATCCACAGTTCATATTCGAATCTGAAGACTGGTGGTTAAGTCAGTTGCTGAAGTTATTTGCTATATGTGCTAACCCCAAAAATGCTCTAACAAAGCAAATGTCTTCTCTATGTCGACAGCAATGCAATTTGATCATTATTCAAGAAGCAGACTGTTCAACACAACACAGTACTACAGCTAAACCAGATCACTCCATGGTCATGAAGACATTTAGATGGTGATTCATTTGTCTAGTTTGATACAAGGACAGCTGTCTTCCCTGTTCATCTGGAGTTGTCACATCCAAAGAATTTCACTCCAAAGGCTTGAGCATACATTTAAGATAGATCCTCACTGCAGAGTACTGACGGAGCTCTGCACCATCTTTCTGAAGGGATGTTAAACTGAACTTCCCTTTCCTTCAGAACTGAAGTTAAAAGATCCAGCAGAACTGCTTGGAACAGCTGGGCAATGTTTTCCTTTAGTGAACTTCTGAATAGAAATGATGCTTAACCTGCATTTATGTTTGCAGTGTAGCAGCACTCAGACAAAGTGCTGGAGGAACTCGACAGTCAGGCTGTTCCGATGGAGGGGAATAAACAGCCGGCATCGATAGGTGCTGCCTGACTTGCTCAGTTTCTTCAGCACCTGATGTTTGCATGACAGTCCTGTGTGCAGATTAGTTGCTTCTTATCCTCTGTGGTAGCAGTGCCTACCTTTCAAAGAAGTGTCCCACGGCAGAGTGTTTTATAACACCCTGGTCCTGAAGATGGTTCTCGGCCCGAAATGTCACCTGTTTACTCTTTTTCGTACACGCTGCCTGACCTGCTGAGTTCCTCTAGTGTTTTATATATGTTGCTTTAGATTATTTATTATGGTACTAATCTGGTCAGATCTAATCAGAGCCAAATTTTTACATGGAGTCTTCCAGCACAGCACACAGTTCATGAAGTATCCCTTGTCATACTGTCCTAATTTAACCCAGTTAATTACCTATCTTCCTATCAACCACACACTCCAGAATTCATTTCTTTGCAATGTACTTTGGCCAATTAACCCACTGACCCACACGTTGTTAGGATGTGGGAGAAATCAGAGCACCAGGAGGAAATCTGTATGGTCACAGAGGCAATGTGCTAATCACCATGTCAGAATTAAACTTCAGTCACTGGAACTGTGAAGCAGCAGTTCTGTTTGTTTCGCCACTGTGCTTGTCCCTTGTTGCCTGCCTTTCTTGTAAATCCTGAACTGCTTTAGAGAGTAAGGCATTATACATTAGCTTTCTTCTTTTTAACCCTTCAAAGGAGTCTGGTAATGGTTGGGTTAAGTTGTTCTCCGATCTTGGCAATTTACTTGCAAGCATTTCATCACCGTGTGCGTAGACATCGTCAGTGGGCTGTTGATTGTGCTGTGAATGCTTGGCCTTTATATACTTTTCAATCAGCTGTTTGGTCGTCATCTCAGAAACTCAATGGTGATGTGGGGACGAAATCTCATCGCTGATTGGTTGCGCAGGGAACTTCGTGTGTTGTGGTCTGGAATTTTGCCCGCATCGGCTCAAAAATAGGATCAAGGTCTATGTGTTTGTTGACAGAATTCTTCATGGAAAACCACAGTTCTAGGAATTCTCTTGCATGCTAAGTGTTCATGTGCGCCATGACTTTCACTGATGCCCGGTCGAATTTGTGCCCCACACAATCTTCATAGGTAGAGACTAGTGAGAGCTGGTCATGTTACTTTACAGCCAGTTGATGTCTAATAATATTTCAGAGACACAAGAGATTCTGTAGATGTTGGAAATCTTGAGCATAACCCGCAAAATGCTGGAGAAAATCAGCAGATCGGGTAGGGAAATAAACAGTCAAACGTTTCATGCTGACATTACATTAGGACTGTTTATTTCCATCCATAGATGCTGCCTGACCTGCTAAGTTCCTCCAGCATTTTGTATGTATGGTAACATTTCAATACCAGGCTTAAACAATACATTCAAAATTCTTGCGACAGATGCTTCCCAAAATAAGATTCCTACCACAAAAATTTCCTGTTGAAAAGAAGTGAATGAAATGGTCAGCTAGGGAGATGAGAGATGTTCAAATGCTCAAACGGTGGCTTTAATTATCAATTTGCATTCACAAAGCAGCCACTGACTGCCACTTACTGGAGC
This sequence comes from Mobula birostris, assembly GCF_030028105.1. Taxonomy (NCBI): domain Eukaryota; kingdom Metazoa; phylum Chordata; class Chondrichthyes; order Myliobatiformes; family Myliobatidae; genus Mobula; species Mobula birostris. The sequence goes on from NC_092372.1 coordinate 207,581,516, forward strand.
ATGAAATAACAGTCAGAAAATGCTGGGGAAACTCATCACGTCAGGCAGTATCTGTGGAAGGAGATGCGGAATTAATGTTCCAGGGCAAAGATCCATCATGATTTACTTGAATATATTTGATGGTATTTTTGCCGATGCGGGTAATTGTTTCAATACTGTGCCGTAGCGCAATATATAAGCTAATAATTCTTACTCTGAACTTGCAGTGATTGAGCCTTGTTCTCTAGTAGCATGTATTTAGGTTGTGCCCTGCTCCCAAATTTTGATTGGCTCAGGCACATCTGCGATCTAACATCAGGTAATTTGCCAAGCTATTCAGCCTTGGATGCAGGAAACACTGTCGAAAATCTTCTTCAAATTCCAAGCGTCACCTACGGTTGGTGCAGATAAAGATGTTGTTCTGATTCATGGGCATCAATCTCTTCAAAGTACAAGACGTTGCTTTTCCAAATGTGTTAAGAGACCCTAGGGGCAGTGATGGGTGAGGTGGGTAAGGATGAGATTTGCTGTTGGTGCTTAATGTGTTGTTCAACATTTATGAGTTTTTTTAAATGCCTTCATTAACACCTCTGCCAATATAATGGAGAGGCAAATGTGTTAAATGGTCATTTACTGTTAACACCAACTGTGATCTGCACCAGTTAATTTTTAAATTTGATCATTATGGATTTATATCTGAAGCCATATCAGAATGGAATTCTCCTTCTACTTTGAAAGAAGACTTACTGGCTACCAAAGTTAAACAATTGCACCAACAATCAGTGCTGGAAGGTGTACAGATTTGCAAAAATGAATGTATGTAAGAGGAACAAGTGTGGAATTAGTATCAAAGGTAATTATCTAAAAGTAGAATTCAATGCCATGAGATATACACATTGCTGCCCAGTTGGACCATGGTTACCCAGGGTGAATTTTGCTTCTTGTCAGGGAGAATGAGGAATTCATTCCTCCTCCCCTTTCCATCCACGGCTGGTTTCTGACATATTATGACGACGGCTGCAAAGGAAAAATCTCAATCAATTGCAAAAACCTATTGACGGCCGATCACATTAACCAAGCAGACCTCGTTCTGGTCAGGTCAGCCAAGGCACAAGCACTTGAGATCAATCGCGCTCTAATACTGGCAGTGGATTAAGGACGGAATAATTACCTTGGGCTTCTCCGAGGGGCATTTTGATTTGGCTTTGGCAGTATTAAAGCTGTAGGCCATATTTGCGCCTCAGTTTAAATTGTACCTTCCTGGGCCGCTATTCTTCCCGCAAGCACCAAGACTGGTGCATTGTGAAAGAGCTCATTTTGTCAGGTCTTCGGGACTGCCATCTCCAGCTGTCACAGGAAGAAACAATAGGGGAAACACAGAGGGAGGGGGAATTGAATAGAAAGATAAATTGAAGAGCCCTCCCAAGATTTGTCATATGCGCCTGACATGGTTTCTTCTTCACAACTACCACCCCTCCCCACCCCCATCAACCTTCCTTTCTTTCCCTTTCCTGTTCGCTGCAGCTGTTGCCTTATGCAAGCTTGCCTAACCCAACCAAAAGCTAATTAATATGCTTTGTACTTCATATTCACCTTTCTCTCTGGACATCGGCTTTTTCTGCCTGTGGACCGAACCCATGCCCCTTTGCCCACACGAGGGTTAATTCAGCTTGGGGCTCAAATTTTGTCACTCTCAGCTAAACTCATGAATGGTGCCAAGGTAAAATATATATTTTAAAAAAAAACCTGTGGGGAACTTGCTTGCAACTAACAACACAGAAAAATTGAACAGGCTACAAACAGAAGTCTCAAGCAGCTTTACAAATGAGTGACAAAATTGATATCCATTCATATTCACACTTCTGTAAGGTTTATTAACAGAAAAGCTTCTTATCTAATTACTGTCAGCAACATGTGGAAGCATCACCATAGCAACCAGTGGATGTGACATGTGGTGTAGACAGGGGCTTTGGAGCTGGCCAATATAAGGAGGGGCTCAGACCCCCACTTTGTGGTCAAAAACCCATCACCCTCTCACATAAGGCTAGTTCTAAGACTGAGAGGCCACAGAAGAGAATCTTGCGTTTCCCTTTTTTTTCCCTCCTCCTCCATCTCCTCCTCCTCCTCCTTATGAAGTTCAAACCACTGCAAGCTCTCCAGCTGAATGAAGTAAGGCAGCTGCTGGCTTCATCCCTGCGAAAAATGAATGATGGACGGTTAATATCAGAAGCTGGAAGTGCAAGAAGCAAAAAGAAATGAAACATTCGGGTCAAATCTTTCTCCCTGGTTCTTTGCATTAAAAGGATAGCTGCTGAAAACCCTTGAATTTGAAAAATTACAAGCAGTGAATTCAGGTATGTGAGATTCGTTTCATATTATGATCAGGTTGCCCGGTGTTCAGTTATTTATCTCTGAAAATCCTGTGTTGGTGATTATTTCTGACTACCTTGACATTTTTTAAAGAATAATTCCTCTTTCACGATCTTTCTTTTTACAAAGTGCCAATTCAGTAACAGTAACTTTCTTTGAACCGCAGAAGGTTGAGTGAATTGTGTTTGTGTGCTTAGTAATAATAGGGCTCTTACTTCCATTAATTTTACATCCGTCAGTTGGCACTGATGGGGGGGTGTTGGTGGGGGGACGAAGGTCGAGACTGCATTTCAAAAGAACCTTAAAAGTAGCCTCAAAACATTGGCACAATTGGGATTTGTTTCGTTCGTTGAAGAACGGGTTAGCATCCACCACATCATAGATTTCTCCGTAATATTTTCTTTGTTCAGGTTTATAAGTTCATAGTGTTGGAAAATAAAGCAAAAAAGAAAAGTGTCAGGAATAGTGTCATTTTTCCACTTACAGATGATGTGAGCGGTGGTGTTAAGGTCACTGAAAGATCACTGTGTCTCTTCATATGAATAGGTCTGTGCTTTTTGCTATGACCTTTCTCAGTGATTTGAATAAGCCAGACCTCCAGAAATCCTTCTCCCCTTTGTCTTCCTGATTTCTGTAATCCTTTATACCCTCACTCAAGAGAATAAATGTCTTTAAATCCCTTGTCTTGGCAGATTTTTTTCTGAAAAGGTAAAACTATTAAATCCGACCCCGTTCCGATTGATAAATTGATGCCTCATTGTTTGCTGGACAGAAAAGAATAAACTCACCCAAAATTAAAAGCAGAACACTGAGAGGACTCTCTGGTATTGCTTTGCACCATGGTAACATCAAAAAGTTTTTTTTTATTGAGAGGTAGGATAGATATGGAAGGTGTTCACAAGAAGGTAAAAAAAAATAAACTTTACAAATTTTGGAATCCCATGGAAGTATCTTGGCAACTGTCAATTAAAGAGAAATTTATATTGAAGAGGATGGTTTAAATATTAACTGCTCCATCCTTTCGGCTACAATGAATGATAAATTTGCAAGTACAATTTTCAGTGATATGGCGGGACAATGGTGATTTGGGGCACAAAGCTTTTTTTCCCCTGCAGTTTTAAATGACAATGCCTCATGTTTTAGTAATATCTTTTTGAAAGGATTTTGTAATGTCAAGTGTTAATACACAATTATTTCTGCTTGAGTGAATGCATTTAATATATTTTTCTTTTTAAAAAAAACACAAAAGTTTAAATATTGATGGAGGGAGATGATGATTGGTATATAAAAAAAGCTTTTGGTGCTTTCCCTTTGAATTATTTGCTTCACCCTGAAATGTAAAAAGAGCACTGCCTAGTACTTAATTTATTAAAGCATATTGAGCTTTGAGAAAATGGTTGTGTGCATACATTTATATTTACCCTCAGCTTCATTCAAGAAATGTTAGAACTACATATTTTGCTAAAGTGTATGAATAGGCTCCAGAACAGATATCACTCATCTGCCCAGGAGTAAATGGAGAAACAATTTCCCCCTAGGATGATAAAATAAGTCAAACTTGCAGAATTAATCCATTTAACTCTTGGCCTCTGGTCGTGCTGGTGATAAGTTGTCTGCTTCCATCCTTACAAAGACATCTGAAATTATTTTTGCAACATTTCTGGTGTCAAAAAATCTGAGACTGTGTGCATGCGTGTGTGTTTGAGGTTTTAGCAACTGATAAAACATTAAGCTTACAGTAATGAGTGAATTGCACATGGTTCCGTAGTCTTCTGAAGTAAGCAAGCTCGCTGAGTACCTTTTGGAAAACAAGCAGGCCATTCCGCCCCTTGAGTCTGCACTGCCACTCATTTAGACCATTGCTAAACAGCACCTCTACTATATTTGTCCATCGTCCACCCATGCCGTTTGATATTCTGACCCAGCACAGATCTGTGGCTCTCAGTCCTGAAGCCACCATCTCTCTCCCACCTTCCACAGCCCCTGGGTCTGAGGATTCATGAGTTCCGCTGCTCTTTGTTGAAGAGGGTTCTTCCTGATTTCCCTTCTAACAGGCCTTGCTTCAGTTTGGGGTTTTTGTCCCTTTTCCCTCATGGCCCTTCACGCCAGGGGAAGTGATCTTTTCACATTTACCCTATCAAATCCTCTTCAACATTTAAATATTGAATTTTTGTGCTGTTTTTTAAATCCGGTTCCTTAGGGCTCTTTCGATACTATAATACTGACTTCCACTGTGTTTTTAATGAAATACGTAATTGGACAACAATTCATTGTGGTGTGCTTCTACTAGATCTGTACATTTGTTCTGTGAATTCTTTTAACTAGTGTTCAAAACGTATTGCATTGAAAATTCAGCTTTCAACTCCAGGGATGTAGATCTCCACTGAAACCTGACTACCATTAAATACAAAGCTAGTGAGCAAAATCCCATTTTAAATATCCCTTCATATTCTCTCATGCAAGTTATTTTGAAATTCAAGGAAAACAGGACCTGGATTTGAATTCGAAAGGATACATTCAAACGTACATTTTTAAAATATTGCATTTCTCTTTTGCCTTTATTGCAAAAACAAAGTCATGAAAAAAAATTTTGTCTGGAAATTCAGTCCAGTTTATGTTATTCATAATGTTCCATCAGGAGCAGGATTGGTAGTAAACAATATTATATGGTGCATTTCATCATTCATACTACGGTATTCAACTGATCTTAATAGTGTCCACAATGCATAAAACATACTTAAACTCGTACCATCAACATGTGTGTGCATTATTACATAACAAAGAAGGGGAAATACCTTTTTTTCTAGCATGATTTTATCGATCTGGAAAGACTAAATCATTTTGCCCATGCAGTTTCAAAAGACTGAAATATAAAGTAATGGATTTGAGTCGGCAGATAAAATACTTAAGTACTTCTTTTCATCACGTCTTACATAGTGTACCAAGATTCTTGAACCACAGAACACAATTAACCATTCAGGAATATTTCATGTATCAGGTGTTTAAAAGAAAAGAAAAGCATGTTATTAGCTAAGAAAACATCCTCCTTAAATTTCCGTGTGATGTTTATAAAGGGATTGCAGCCCATTCCAGATCACACAGATATATTTATGTTGTTTCTCTTCTTCTAATTGCACTTAACATTAAAGCATTTGGCATTTTCTTTCCCTTTGTATGTCCTGTGTAAGAATAGCTAATTAAACTCCATGCTTGCTCGATGCAAAATCGTTTGAAACAGCCGCACAAAAAAAAAGGATTTTCTCCCCACCCACCACTCAAAACCCCTAACATTTTAAGCATTCAGCCTTATTGAGAGTCATGTGAAGGCTGCTCAAAGGGAAAGATTGACAGCGCTAATTCAGGCTTTTATAGCTCACGTTTAGCTGTTTCAGATGAATGTAAGTCAGCCAAGCAAATCTATTAAAGGAACAAAATCTATTGAAATTTCATGCATTTGCAAGCAGAAACTTTTTTCTTCTTCTTTTAATTATCAGTATCAGAGAATTAACAGGAGAGAAATTCTTCTCAGGTGGCAATGCCAGCCAGGCAGCATGGGTCCTACTCAGCACCTGATAGTTAATTTCAATGATTTGGGAAAGAATTAAAGATTTCATTCTACGCTGGCCTCATCTGCACTCAAAGTAAGGTAGATTCCTATCCTGATATTTTCTCCAAGTTAAAAAAAACATTGAAGTAAAGATGATAAAGTATGTTTAGGGTCGCTGTTTAAAGAATAGCCCTGCTCTTGAGTGACTTGCAATGAATAAAGAATATTTTATATGCAACAATACCCGGGAAGCAAGATTTCAAGGACAGATACATTTAAGGGGAGAAACAATTTCGCATGGCTTAGCATGGGGCTGCTGTCAATTCACCTCCTGGGGGTCACCACGCCTCACTATCCTTCTCTGCGGTGCATAGTCAAAGCAGGAAGATCTCAGAGCCTTTATTCAGCGTGAGCTTCCCATTAACGTGTGCCTCAGTGGCAGCAGCAGCTAATCCCGTGGACTGAAGGCAAGAGGCTAATTAGGGACAAGCTCCAACTGTCGAGCCTACTGATAATTGCTCGGTGGCCTTTATGGTGAAAGGGACTGAAATGGACTGGGCTTGAACCAGCTCTCTATACATTGCTTACAAGCATAAATTAGAAGTTGGCTGCGTGAATGGGAGCAGAAAATTACTAGCAGGATAGTAGAGGTAATGAATAGGTTGGCTAAGCTTTCAGGAGTTAAATTAAAAAATCCATTTGTAACCAAGTGAAAATGGGGTACTAGAAAGAGGGCTAATTGTTTCCCATCCTGCAACAACTGTGCATGGGTTTAAATTCATTTCTGTGGCAATTGCAAGCAAAAATGTTTTAATGTTTGTTTTGTTTTGTTTTGCTCAATTTTTAAATTGTTATTAATATATCTAATGATTAATGCTGACAAAGATGAATTGCTGTAGAGTCTCATAGTGGAGAGGAACAAACCAGAATAGAGCCAACGCAATCTTTTATGGAACAAAAATCACACCCACTAATTTCTGGATTGTTCTGCAAATGAAATGATATTTTTAACCTGCCTCTCTTTCTTATCCCAACCACCCCCCCCCCCCACCCCACCACAGAAGAGCAAACTGCGCGCATCCCCCCACTGGGCCAATGAAGAGGAGTCAACCAAATTTATTATCTTAACAATAATCTCCATCGTCTGCATCATTGGGGTTCTTGTTGCGTCAGGAATCATTTACTGCCTTAGGCACCGCTCTCACCACAAACTGAAGGAGAAGCTGATTGCACTGGGACATGATGCCACAGTCATTTCAGATGCCACCAGTGCCTACCAGGTAATAACTATTGTCTTTATTTAGGGCCTGAAGAGCCATTCCTATTGCTTAACCCATCTTTTAATGGAAGAAATGACTGTTATTCCTTATTCATTGTACTTCAGGGTATCATCTTGTAATTGGAACATAATTAACATTCTGCTTTTGTCTTGCTCTTATTATTTTCAAACCAGCTCAGGATTGAAGGATGGGTTAGAGAAGCAAGAGGTTAGGTAGCAGGGCTGGCTATTCCCTAATGATCCACAAGACTTACATTGCACTGCCTCACTACTACCAACAGTAAACCTGAGCACCTACCCTGCACAGAAAAATATCCCTCTAGCTAAAATATTAACATCCAAAAAAAGTGGAAAAATAAAACTGATTGTCAATGTTATTGTGGAAATTCTTCCATTAGTTACGCTCAGGCTTAGAATATATTTGGACAATTTTTTGTTTGATCGTTTAAGTGCAAGGATCAGAGTTAGGACACTGGACCGAGGGAGAGACGGGGAGACATAGAAGTTCTCTGGTTTGCCCGGTTTACAATAGATGGCATTTTAACGTTGCTTGGCCAAAGCATGTTATAAGGCAGGTCTTCACCACAGGCTTGTAGGTGCTGCAAAATATTGAAATTTGTGCTGAGAATCATCCAGGTCAGAAAGAGTCAAAATTATGTGTTGCCAGTGGTGGCACAGGAAACACGGAAAGTTTGCCATATTTCTTAAGAGTAGCCCTGGATGTACAATTGATTCATCAGCTTTTCCAAGTGTGTGCATTTCTGAGTGTGTTCCACGACGATGGTAGGTAGCGATTGGCGATTCCTCAGATTACTAGGACCTGCCCACAGTAACTAAAGCAGAGAAATCAGTACCTGGAGCAAAAAGTAACTGATTCCTCGCCGTTTCATTCAAACGTGGGTGATAAGTGGGGAGCTTACTGTTGTTAGAACTAAGAGGTTTACCAGTTTCCAATCAATTAGGAATAATTACGTGGAATAAAACCCAAGACAAACATTATAGTTGGACAAGTATATTGAAAATAATCAATCCAAAGCAGTTCTCCTTAAAAACTATCAACAAACCTTATAAGATGTAATAGAATCAAGGCAATCCATTCCCAGCACTGAGATTCCCTGGTAGATTTTCTGTATTTAACGGTAAAGATCTTCAGTGTTTTAAATTCCCTTGTCTTCCCATTCAAATCAATGAAAGAGAGCCGGTTATTTGGAATGGGGCTCAAAAGAAACAGAAGACCTCACATCTCAATGAAAATGATAATATTTTAATGTCCATTAATCTTTTTATTTCCCATAATACCACAGATCACCTGGAATTTGAATGTAGTTATAAACTCGTGTAGAGCAATTTATCATTCATATTGGAAATCACCACGGGCTGCCGACTGCAGACGTGCAATATTGCTTCTTATTCTTACACAGGGGTACATACATCACCTTTGTTTCTCAGTTGTAGCCAATAATAACAATGCTAATAATACTTCTAAGTGTTATCAAAGAAAGGGTGTGCTGGCATTGGAGAGGGTCCAGAGGAGGTTCACGGGAATGATCCTGGGAATGAAAGAGTTAACATATGAGGACTGTTTGATAGCTCATGGCCTATACTCACTGGAGTTTAGAAGAATGAGGGGGAGGGGGGATCTCATTGAAACCTATCAACTATTGAAAGGCCTAGATAGAGTGGACGTGCATAGGATGTTTCCTTTAGCGCTGGAGTCTGGGACCAGAGGGCACAGCCTCAGAATAGAAGGATGTGCCTTTAGAACAGAGATGAGAATGAATTTCTTTAGCTCGAGGGTGATGAACCTGTGGAATTCATTGAAACAGACAGATGTGGAGGCCAAGTCATTGGGTATATTTAAGGCGGAGGTTGAGAGGTTCAAGGTGTCAAAGGTTACAGGGGCAAGACATTAGGATGGGGTTGAAAGGGATAATAAATCAGCCATGATGGCATGGTGGAGCAGACTCGATGGGCCAAATAGCCAAACACTGCTCCTAAGTCTTACAGTCTCATGGCTTTACACCTAAATGAAAGCTAGATATAGTTAGGTATGTCAACAATTGTTTCTCACTCACGATTCTGATAATTTGACTTTAAAAAGATGAGTTCACATTAATAAACTGACAATCATTCTGCACATCAGGTGTGAGAAAGCTCCAAGCTGCAAATACAGCTGCAGCTTTTGTTAAAAGACAGACCGAATTTGTAAGTGCAGTCGCTATCGTTTATGGAGATTGCTGTGTCAGATCAATATACAGATTTAACTTCAATACAAGTTGCTGAAGATTTGCATGAGTACTCACTTTTAAAAAAATCTACCTTTAGCTGAAACATTGAGAGGGAAGGCTGAGGCAATAATGTCATTGCAAAATTTGACTGATTGGGTTAAAACTTATATTTGCAATGTTGCTGAAAGAATTTAATGAAGATATTTTAAAATGTAGACCAGCTTTGGGTATCTGATTTAAGCACATTCTACACATGCAGGCTCTGATTATTATGAGGAAATTTTGCATTGTGTGACAGCCTTCATTAATTGAATTGATAATTAAACATTGTTTCGCCATGCTGGAATTGTTTAAGTTACTGTGTGCGACCTTAATGCCTTTTCTCCAGAGGCTATGACAGTTAAATCTATATTGTTTTTATAATGAGCTCAAGTTGAGTTAATAAGGAAGCAAACCTTATATTTAATAGGTAAATGACAGCTGTAGGTGAACAGAAATGGTTGACTATGATGTGGAGGTGCTAAGGGGAGATCTTTCGAAGAGTGTTAGCAGAGGGAAGAGAAAATGCCTGTCTAGTAAATGGAGCATCGCATCTACCTGTGCTTCCGTTAGAACATGATTATCAGTGCAGTGATACACCAAGAGCTGACGTTTAGTAGCCCTGGACAATAACTCAGCAACTTGAAACTGATGTATTACTGAGCAGATGAGCTAATAAGCTAATGCAAGTTGAGACTATTTCTCCAACTTTTATTGCAAGGCTGCAGCAATAGCTTTGTGTTAGATGTGCACTGCTTCATGTAGTTTTAAGGTACACAGAACAGAATGCTGTTAATTTGATCTGTAACTTTGTCTACTTACGCTGATCTCAGAAGTAGTGGTTAAGAGGTTATGCATTTAATAGTCACTTTATGAGGTACTTTTTCTACCTACTAAAGTGGTCACTGATTACATGTTCATGGTCTTCTGCTGCTGTCCGATGTGTTGTGTACTCAGAGATGCTCTTCTGCATACCACTGTTGTAATGCGTGGTTATTTGAGTTATAGTTGCATTCCTGTCAGCTTGAACCAGTCTGGCCATTCTCCTCTGAACTCTCTCATTAACAAGGCATTTTCACCCACAGAACTGCCAGTCAATGGATGTTTTATTTTTGTTTCTCGCATGATTCTCTGTAAACTCTAGAGACTGTTCTGTGTAAAAATCCCAGAAGATCAGCAGTTTTTGAGATACTCAAGCTACCCCGTCTTCCACCAGTGATTATTCCACAGTCAAATTCACATAGATCACTTTTCTTCCCCATTCTGTTGTTTGGTCTGAACAACAACTGAACCTCTTGACCATGTCTGCATGCTTTTATACTTTGAGTTCCTGCCACATGATTGGGTGATTGGATATTTGCATTAATGAGCAGGTGTACAGGTGTACCTAATAATGTGGCCGCTGAGTGTAAGTGACTATGGGTATCTGCAACAATGGCAAGTGAAGCCTTGGTGGTCCTTAATGATATATTTCACCTGCTGGAATGGTAGAGAGTGCATGAGCCCAGAATTGATGTGACTGAGGCAACCTAATGGTCTTCGCTGCCATGTTCACACATAATAAATGGCCTCGCAGGTGGGTAAGGGCTAATCCTGACTGCTGAGGTATGCCTGGACTGCCAATATATAACATGGTTGTCACATCCAAGGCAGCGTAAACTGCTGGAACTATACCTGCTAAGCATCAGCACCTCGAGAAGAGGAGTCGAAATAAGAGCGAAAACCATTCGTTGTGTGGTGAATGCAAGGGGCACAACTTTAAGGAGTTGGGAGGAAAGTTTAGAGGGACGTGAGAGGTAGGATTTTTTACACAGAGAGTGGTGGCTTTGTGGAATGCGTTGCTAGGGTTGGTGGTCAGGGTAGGTACATTAGGGACATTTAAGAGATTCTTATATAGGCACGTGGATGAAAGAGAAATAGAGGGCTTTGCTGGAGGGAAGGGTTAGATTGACCTTGAAGTAGGTTAAAGGGCTGGCACAACGTCATGAGTTGAAGGGTTGGTATTATGCTTTGTACTGCGTTCATTTAAAGCCAGATTGCTTCACCCTTCACATTAACACAAAAATGTCACAGGTGCTGAAAATTGGAAATTTAAAAAAAAACATTTGCTGCTGATGCTCAGCAGTAGTTCATGCTCCTCATTCTTGACTTTTCATCACTTTGTTGACTGAATGTTTTAGAGAACTTCTGACATTAAAGGGAGAGTTAATTGTTGAAATGAGGAGAATAGTCGTCCCCAGCATAATTTGAGAAAGTAATTAATGATTGCTGCTGGATCTGCTATGTATTATGGGTCTGATACTCTGCGTCATCACTTCAGGCACAGTAAATACATTCCAGAGGAGGAAAGGACTGGGAATTTATTTCAGTTTAGTTTGAGCACAGTCATTGTATTTCATCAGGAATGAGGGAAAAAACTAAGCATCTGCGGTGACCAGTCTCAGTACGGAGTTCTGATCACAATTCAGTCAATGAATCAATCCACTGCTCAGACTTTGAAGATTTCAGTCTCACAATTTGATACGAACCAAGCAGCAGAACCTAATCTGGACAAAGAAAATGAATATTCAAGAGAGCAATAGACCATGTCATTCCTAGGCTGGTGATGGGAAAGGTCAACCAGGTTTCTTGATCTCAATATCTATTCAGCAACCTCTGCTGGGAAGATTGTGTTTGGGGACGGGATCAGGCTCGGCTGTCATACATCCCATGGTTGCATCAGCATTCACTGTCCATCTCAAGCGAACACAATGGGCAGTGTATAGGAGGACACCAAAAACAGAAAAGGAACCGTAAAGCTCTGTGACTTTGTAGCCACCGGAAAATATGGCACAAATAAAGCAGGGTTAGGTGGTTTGAAAAAAGCACAAAAACACAGAGCACAAAAATAAATTGAAAGCACAGTTGTGTACTCAGAGTGTCAACCATGAAATAAGGTAAGTTGAAGGATCTGCTAGCTATAACTGATTGAGAAAGCAGATAGTAGTGCATTAAGGTATTGCTTTTGATTTTCTGGAACTGGCCTTCAAAATTATTTACACTTCAACTCCATTTCTCTCACTTTCATAAAATTGGATCCTCACATAATGTGGAGAGACACCATTGTTTTTTTTTGCTCCATGCAATTCAACATCCTTTGTAGTGTGAGGAATAGCAGTGGAAGTAACCTCTTGAGCCAGCTCTGCCATTCAGTAAAATATGCGGTTGATCCCTGTGCCTCAGTCCCAGTTCTGATTCCAATCCCCACTAACCCCTTGTCAAATATCCGTCAAGCTCGTTCTTGTAAATACTTTGCCCTATGACATATACACTCAACGGCCAGTTTATTACATTCACGAGTGGAACCCGGTATGATCTTCTGCTGCTGTAGCCAACCATTTCATGTTGTGCGCTCAGCGATGCTCTTCTGCATATCACTGTTGTAACGCAGGGTTACCTGAGTTACTGTCACCATCCCGTCAGCTTGAACCAGTCTAGCCATTCCCCTCTGACCGCTCTCATTTACAGGACCTTTCCCTCCACAGAACTGTCACTCGCTGGGTGTTTTCTCTTTTGTTTTTTGCACATTCTCTGTAAACCCTTGAGACTATTGTACATAAAAATCCCTGGAGATGAGCAGTTTCTGAGACACTCAAGCCACAATCATTCCACGGTCAAAGTCACTTAGATCACTTTTTTTCCCCATTCTGAGGCAGATTTCCAACGATTTGCAGTGCCCTGTGTGTTTCAATACTTTATGACTCAATGACACTGAGTTGACTGACCCCTTATATTCTGACCGTAATCCCAGTTCTAGATACTCGTGACTGAGGAAACCGCCTCTCACTATCACTCTCTGAATCTTGTAAAGCCCAGTTGTAGCTCCTACAGCATCTTTGGTATGTTGCTCAAGGTTTCCAGCAACTGCAGGATCTTTTGTGTTTATAATTTGCTGCTCCACTGCAAATCTCTTCAAGGTATGCCTTTCCTGAAGAGTTTTAAATCTTCTTGTTGATGAGAGTTCAGTGAGACCCTCTGTCACTGTGATATCTGCTCTCACCCATCACATGCGAGTTTGTATTCCTTCCCTGATTCCAACTTCTTGTTCTGACTTCTTCCCACTTCCTTTCCAGTCCTCATGAAGGATCTCGGCCCAAAGTATTGACCGTTTCTTGCACCCCACCCACAACCCCCACCCCCCCCAGCATTTTGTGGGTGTTGCTCAAGGTTTCCAGCATCCTTAGACTCTCTCTCCACATCTACCCCAGAGCTACCTGTTTTTTTTTCTTAAACACAAATTTAATCTAATTTTCTTCCACAAAATTTCCTGTTATGGTCATGGACTGCAAAGGATTCCAGGTTCCCACAATGTAAATACCTTTGGATACCCACTAGAGTGCAAGCACTGGAATATGGAGCAGAAATCTAACTCCTGGAGGAACTCAGTAGGTCTGTAGGGTGGGGTGGGGAGAAAAGTATCAACCTTTCGGGTCAAGACCTTATAGGGTCTCGACAGTAAGCGTCAACAATCCTTTTCCCCCCACAGATGCTACTCGCCCCACAGACTTCCTCCAGCAGGCTGCTCTTGCATGTAAATATATTTTCTCTATTTCTATCCATCTATCCAAGTGCAGCAAATTTCAATGGAGGAAACAGCATTTCTCAACCGACAAGCAGATTCTCTTCTTACAGTTGCAAGTCTTAGTGAGGTTATTGTATCCACTGGGTGATTCTAATAACTTTTCTATATGAAGCACAGGTATTTTAACAGTGGTTAACCCCTGTATCATTAAAAGGAATATTTCATTTATTCTGTTGCTACATGCCACTGTTTGTAACACCCGTACTCTTGTACATTTTTTATGTGGCTTTAGTCATCTGAATTTACTTTTTAGGAAGTTAGATAGCTGAAACCCTATCTTGCACTGTTCACCATATCTTTAGCATCTTTCCATTAAATATGTATGTCCATTTCCTCTGCTTATTCACAATCCATGCCAACTGCATAAGTTTGCCCATACTGCCAATGTATGCCAACCTTCCCAGAGCCAACCAGTGCAAACATTTCCTAGGGATATTATTCATAACCCGTTTCTAACATAAACTCCACAGATCTATGCAACACAGATAAAAATTGCTGGTGAACGCAGCAGGTGTGTCTCCACAAATCTATTGTAGTCTGTCATTTCCTGGCCATCACTGGACTGTTGAAAAGCAAAGACCTCCAGTTGCAGGATATCTGAAATAAGAACATAAAGTGCTAGAAACACTCAGCAGGTCAGAGAGCATCTTTGAAGAGACAACTGGAATTAATGTTTCAGATAGATGAGTATTCTTCTGAAACATTCCATTCCGAACATCACATGAATTAACCAAGAACAGTTACTAACCCTCAACCATCAGGCTCTTGGACAAAATGGGGCAACTACACTCATTTATTGAGATGTGCCCACAACCAATGATCTCACTTTAAAGACTCCTTATCTTGTTGGGTTGCGCTCTCGTTACTTACTGCTATTTATTTATATTTGCATTTGCAGTCTGTTGCCTTCTATGCTCTTTCATGGATCCTGTTTACAGTTACTGTTCTATAGATCTGCAGAGTCTGCCTGCAGGGAAAAGAATCTCGTGGCTGTATGTAGTGACCTGTATGTACTCTGTTAATAAATTTTACTTTGAACTTTTGAACTTTGATTTCTAATGAAACATCAGTCTGAAAGACTCAGTTTCTCTTTTTGAAGGTGCTTCCTGGCCTGCTGAGTGATTTCAGCATTTCTGTTAATAACTTAACTCTAGCTCCATGTTTCATCTTTTTGCTTTATGCCATTTGCCTGAAAGTTTCTAACAAGCCTCTTGTGATCTACCTTATCACATATCTTAAATGTGTATGACAAACCACACACCTATCATATTCCTATTATTTACCCAATTACCAGTGTAATGTTCTTTGCTTAAATTTCTCATGATTTGTTTTTACCAAATTGTTGACTTCAGATCTGCAAGTAAGACATTGAAACAGGTAATTCATTGCTGAACAGTGCCCTTGATATAGTGGTGACATAATGGTTAAATTATCGAATTTGTAAATTACCTGGATTAACAGTCCAGTGGCCTGAGTTCAAATCCCTCCACACTAACTAATTCATTTGACAAGCCCTACTGATGATGACCACAAAAAAACCAACCAAATTGTCATAAAAACCCAGCTGGTTCACTAATTTCGTCGAAGGGAAAGTCAACTGTACACAGTCTGACCTCTATGTAATTTCAAAAACAAGAGATCTTGAAGATGCTGGAAAACCAGTCCTGTTGAAAGGTCTCGGTCTGAAACATTGACTGTTTATTCCTTTCCATAGATGCTACGTGACCTGCTGAGTTACTCCAGCATCTTGTATGTGTTACTATCTAATTTTAAGCCCTTGTAGTTGACTACATTGAATGGAGTTATAGAATCAAAAATATACTGAGAATAATATATCACAGAAATTTATGCAACTGACCCCGCCAAAAAAACAATAAAAGCTTTTCCATTCAATGGTTCGCATCCTGTTCTTGCATCTCCCAAGAAGCAAAATGGGATTAGCTCATAATACTTCAGAGCAGTGTTAGACGATTAGAGTCTACTCTGCCATTCAGTCATGGTTGTTCTTTTTCCAAGCCTACTCTCCTGCCTTCTCCCCACAGATTTAAATCCTTCAAGTACCTCTGCCTTAAATACATCCAAAAAAAATTAGAAGCGAGATTTCAAACAAATTTCGAGAGAAAGTCAAGATTTTTTTTTTCTCTGAAAGGCTATGATCATTACATTATGCTTATGAATACACTATCAAAATGAGTTGAAGCTAAATGTATAGGTCATCTTACAACAGTTGAACATTGGATCCATGCCACACTTTGAATGCTGACAGAATTAGTGTCCTACAGTGGACCAAGTTTCTCTTTGCATTTATTTGAGAGCTTTTTTGATATATTAAATTTCTATTCATTCTTCCATGCCACCCTTCTTCCAATTAGGTCACAGAAAGATTACATTAAAAGAAGCTTTGAATAAGTTGGAACATAGAACAGCACAGCACAGTATGGGCGCTTTGGCCAACAATATTATCCCAACCTATATAAACTTACTCTACCGTCAATCTAATCCTTCCCTCTTACTCAGCCATACCCTCCATTCTTTCTTACATCCATGTGCTTATCTGGTTTGTGTCCTAAAGTTACTCTACCTTCATGATGAATCATTAATGGACTAACATCTTGTTTAGATACTGAGTGAGCCCACATCAGTGGTTTAACTCTGGCAGAGTCGGTAATGTATTGTCAGCTAGGTGTGCCATTGGGCCTAGTATAGCCGAACTTAGTGGCGAGTGTAGAGAGGCAGTAATTAAAACAAATGAGTAACATTTTAAATTACGTAAAAGAGCTGGGTTCATCAGTCCAATTGGTAATTGGTTAATTATTGCCACATTTACCGAAATACAATGAAAAGATGCTTTTTGTTCGCATGCCATTCATACATAAATACATGAATTCAGTACAGAAGATGATTAAAAAATCAAAATGAAGAACATGGTGTTAAAGTTACAGAGAAAGTACAGTGCAGGCTGGCAGCTGAAGTCCAAAACCAAGACGGGGTAGATTGGGAAATCATTGACATATCATCTTTGATATATTTGACATGCAATATATGTATCTTTGACATATAAGGGTCTTATAACAATTGACTAGAATATGTTCTTGAGTCTGGTAGTGCAAATTCTCAGCCTTTGACATCTTCAGCCCAGTGATGGGCTGAGGGGGTGGGGTTGATGGAGATAACAGAAGGACCAGGGTGGGAGCAGTCCTAGATTATGCCGGCTGCTTCTCAAGCCAGCGGGAAACACAGATAGAGTAAATGAATGAGAAACTGGTTTGTCCTGGACCGAACTGCATTCAATGTCTTAGGCAGAGCAGCTGCCATACCAGAATGTGATGCATCCAGATTGGAATGTGAGACTTAGTGAAACTGCCCAAATCTGCCGTCCAGAAAGGTGTTTTTTTTTTATTTATCCATTTTGGAGATCATATTAGAAGTATCCATATCTCATATATTTGTAGCAAACGATGTATCTGTAAGCAGTGAAGAAACATTTGATGAAGAATCAACTACTAATTAAGAGTCAGGTGCTTGAAGCACATGCAGAGGTTGTACCAGTCACAACTTCAGAGCCAAGTACACAAACAAATCAACAGGTGGATCTAAGTACTGTATACAACTATCAAAAGTGTTTGCACGTTTTGTTTCTGAGAAAGAAAGCAGTGAAGCTTGTTCGCATATAATTATGTAAAATAATCGTGATCAGACAGCATTATAAAGTGTCATTTGCGATGAATTCCTTGTTGATGGAGTTCAAATAAATACCCATATTTGATGCTCCTCTAACAATTGTATTGCTAATGTGAGTAGGAGTTACCAGAAGATTATCAGGTTTGGCTCAGGATAAATTATAGAAATTATTGTTCATATGAGAGGTCTCCTTCACTCCTCTTCAAATATAATGTCACAAAAGCTTTTAATTCCAACTGGAAGGTTAAACAAGACTTCAGTTCAATATCCTGTATAACAAACAGTATCTCGATCTATACAAAACCCCACAAGTACTGCACTGAGACGTCAGCCTAGATCATGCACTCAGGCCACTGGAGTGGGTCTTGAACTCACAATCTTCTGACTCACAGGCAGATTGTAAACTTCAGCTTGTAAAGGGAACCCCATGACCATCCTGAGGATGTATTGAAGAGACAGTGAACAAAGAGGAAAGGGAGCATCAATGGGTGCGATTTATATGAAATTCCAGAAGCTATTCGATAAAATAATTCATAAAGGACTGTTTCCTAAAGTTAGAGGTTCAGGAATCAAAGGTAGGTTATTGGCCAAACTAGTTATCAGCCAAGCAGCAGGAGCGAAGAAGTACAGATGCACATGTACACCAATTGTCAGGTTGTTGTCAGAGGAATCCAACAAGGATAAGTGTGCTGGGGCAACAGCTATTCAACATATTTATATATGACTAAGATTCCTGATAACAAAATGACAGGGAAGATAAGATCCATAGAATCATAGAGCATAAAAACAGGCACTTTTGGCACACCATGTCTGTGCCTGGCACCAAGTACCCATGTACTAATCTCATTTACCAGTACATCATCTATAGAATCTGAAGACTCAAATACCTGTACTACTTAAATATTCTGGGAGTACTTGCCTCAACCTCCTTTTCAGAAGCAGGTTTCAGATTGCAATCACTTAGAAGATGAAGTAATTCTCCCTTTGATTCTCTTTAACTGTCTTATTCCTCACTCAATGATCTCTGGTGTTAGACACACCTGTAATAGGAAAAATATCTTACTATCTACCCTGTTCATACATCTCATAATTTTGTACACCTCTATCAGATCCTTGCTCAGCCTTCTCTGCTTCAGAGAAAATAAGCTCAGCCTTATCAAGTCTCTCCTCTTGAAACATTCCATCACGTAAAACATCGTAATGACTATCCCTTTGCGCCCTCTCCAATGCAATCACATCCATTCTGTGGTATAGAGACCAGAAAAGCACATACACTCACTAGCCACTTTATTAGGTACCTCCTGTAGCTAATAAAGGGACGGCTGAGAGCTTGTTCATGGTCTATCCATTTAAATGTTCGACATGTTGTGCATTCAGAGATGCTCTTCTGCACACCACTGTTGCAAAGCAGGCTTATTTGAGTAAATGTCACCTTCCTGTCAGCTTGAACTACTCTGGCCGTTCTCCTCTGACCTCTCTCATTAAGAAGGTGCTTTTGCCCACAGAACTGCTGCTTACTGAATGTTTTTTATTTATTTTTCATGCCATTCTCTGTAAACTTTAGAGACTGTTGTGCATGAAAATCCCAGGATATCAGCAGTTTCTGAGACTACTTATTGTAAATTGCTATAAATTGCACATTGCACACTTAAGATGGAGATTATCATGAAGATTTTTACTCCTCATAAATATGAAGGATGTAAGTAATAAAGTCAATTCAATTCAATGTTCAAACCATTCTTCTGGCAGCAACAATTATTCCATGGTCCGAGTCACTTAGATCACATTTCTTTGCCACTCTGATGTTTGGTCTGAACAATAACTGAACCTCTTAACCATGTCTGCATGCTTTTATGTATTGAGTTGCTGCCACATGATTGGCTGATTATATATTTACATTAATGAGCAGGTGTACCTAATAAAGTGGCCACTGAGTGTATTATTCCAACAATGTATACTAAGTTGAACTAGGACTTGCATGCACTTATATTCTGTGGTCTGGCTAAAGAGGGCAAGCAGCCTGTCTGCCTTCATCACCACACTATCAACCTGATAGTCAACAGTGGACCTGACTGAGCCCTTTAGCCTTTCCCACCCCCTGGCTTCATCTATCATCTCTAGTTAGTCCTTCATCCCCTCCTCCCACTTTTTTTATTCTGGCACCTTCCCCATTCCTTTCCCATCCTGAAGAAGGGCCTCAGCCTGAAACTTCGACTGTTTATTCATTTCCATAGATGCTGCCTGACCTGCTGAGTTCCTCCAGCATTTTGTGTGTGCTGGCCTGTGCTGCCGCCTTCAGAGATCTCACACTTGTACATCAAAGTCTCTCCATAATCCTTTGGACCCTGCCTTTCGTGATATATGCCTTACCCTTGTCAGAATTCCCGAAATACATGAGTTTGCACTTATCACGTTTAAATTGCATTTACTATTGTACTGGCCAACTTAACCAGCTGATCAATATCATTGCACAGCTGACTACGGACATCACCACCAACGTTCAGGTCAGCTGCAGACCTACTAAACATACCTGCTGCAGTTATGTCACTCATTGGAGTATGAGCAGTGTGGATGGAACAGTTAAAATTCCAGTCCTCAATTCTAATTCAGTTTTAACAATGTGTTCTAGTTCTGGTCACTTCCTTTTTGGACGATTTTTGAATCCGGGTGGCCTGCAGATAATGAACACTGAGCTGAACTGTACTGAAATATGCCACTTTGCCTTTTATATTCCGTGTTTCCGCTCATTTTTTGGTGTGATTTTTTAGTGTTTGGGGAGAGGATGTGTTTGATGTTCAACGTTTTTCTCTGAACATGTTGGTTCCAAGGTTCTTTGTTTATTGACTGTGGAGACAATGAATTTTAGGGTTCCACACTGCATACATGCACTGATAATAAATTTACTTTGAACTTTAAAAGGCATACTAATATGCTAAGCATGAGGACTTATTCTATAAGAACCTAAAGCGGAGCACATTGAGCCTGTTCCAAGATTCATTAAGATCATGTTTGATCTAATATTTGACTTTAGTCCCATTTTTTCTGCCTGTTCCCCATAATTCTTGATCTCCAGTCCACAAGTCTGTTTAGTTATCTGAGTGCTGGATATACTTAATGATTCAGCACTCATAGTTCATCAATAGAGGATTCCAGAGTTTCACGATACTCTGAGAGGAAAAAAATATTCCTCATACTCTGAGAATATTCCTCTCAGTCACCTCCAGCTCTGATATTATACATAAACTTGCATTTAACGACATTATCCTGGCACCACACGCAGAAAACTGGAGGAACTCAGCAGGTCAGGCATCATCTATGGAAACGAATAAACAGGCGAGCCAAGACCGTTCTTCAGGACTGAAAAGGAAGGGGGAAGATGCCAGAATAAAGAGGTGGAGGGAGGAGAAAGAGGCTAGCTGGAAGCTGATAGGTAAAGCCGGGTGGATTGGAAAGGTCAAGGGCTGGAGAAGAAGGATCCTGATAGGAGAGCAGAGTGGACCATGGGAGAAAGGGAAGGAGGAGGGGACCTGGAGGAGGTGATAGGCAGGTGAGGAGAAGTGAAAAGTTAGTGGGGGAAATGGGGTGGGAGTGGGGGTTTAGTCACCAGAAAGGGAATTCTGGCCGTGCACTAACCAATGTTTTATAAAGTTGCACCAAAATCTCCTTGCACTTATATCCTATGCCCTGGCTAATGAAGGCAAGCCACACAGAAGGTAGTAAGTATTTGGTATGAGCTACCAGAGGAGATAATGGAGGCAGATATTTTAATGATGTTGAAAGAGCAATTGGATAGGAAAGAAGGATATGGGCCTAATGCGGGCAAATGGGATTGACACAGATAGGAATGATGGTAGGTATGGATCAGGTGGGTCAAAGTGGCCCTTTTCTATGCTTCTATGATTTCACTTTTAGAATTGTAGGTGTTTGAACAAGGTTATCTCTCAGTCTCATGAACTCAAGGAAAGAGCAGACTACTTGTTAAATGGCAAAAATGTTGAAGCAGATTAGCTTCAGTTTTGAAAAAATCTTGCTTAGGCAGTGTCTGGAGAAAATTTATAACCTGCTGTTGCAAATGGTAGTTCATGTCATGTTGTTCAATTTCAGATTGGTGTATTTATGTCGGCATGGCACATAACGAACGAACGAACAATATTTATGTCAAATATATTCAGGGAAATGGAGAAATGAATGATTAATGGGGTTAGATCACAGATCAGTAATTATCTCATTGAATGGTAGAACTGGCTCACGGGACTGAAATATAAACAGAAGATATAGGAACCCTATAGGGAAAATAAATCAGAATCAGGATTAATATCATTGGCAAATATCCTGAAATTTGTTGTTTTGCAGCAACAATACATTGCAACACATAGTAATAAAAACTATAAATTACAATAAGAAGTAAATAAAATTAAATTAAATAAGTAGTGCAAAAAAAGAGGAAAAGTATTCATTGGTTCATTGTCCATTCAGGATTCAGGGGGGATGTACCTGTAGCTGTTCCTGAAACATTGAGTGTGTGTCTCCAGGCTCCTGTACCTCTTTCCTGATGGTAGCAGTGAGTAGACTGCATATCCTGGATTATGGAGGTCCTTAATGCTGGTTGCCTCCTTTTTGAGGCATTACCTTTAGAAGATGTTCTGGATGCTGGGAGGCTAGTGACCATGATGGAGCTGGGTGAGTTGACAACTATCTGCACCTTTTTCTGATCCTGCGCAGTGGCCCCTTCATACCTGTTGGTGATGCAGCCAGTTACAATGCTCTCCATGAGACATCTGTAGAAAATTTGAGAGTGTCTTTGATGACATACCAATTCTCCTCAAACTCCTAATGAAATATGGCCTCTGTCGTGCCTTCTTTGTAATTGCATCAATATGTTGGGCCTAGGATAGATCCTCAGAGATGTCGGCTCACGGGAACTTGAAATTGCTCATCCTTTCCACTTCTGATCTTACAATAAGGACTGGTGTGTGTTCCCTCGACTTCACCTTCCTGAAGTCCACAGTCAATTCTTTAGTCTTACCAACGTTGAGTTCAAGGTTGTTGCTGTGACACCACTCAACCAGCTGATCAATCTTGCTCCTAATCATCCCCATCTGAAATTCTGTCAACAATAATTGTGGCATCAGCAAATTTATAGATGGCATTTGAGGTGTGCCTTGTCACACAATCATAGCTGTAGAAAGAATAGAGCAGTGGGCTAAGTACACAGCCTTGAGGTGCACTGGGTGTTGATTGTCAGTGAGGAGGATATGACATCTCCAATCCGCATAGACTGTGGTATCCCGGTGAGGAAATCAGGGATCAAGTTTCAGAACGAGGTACAGAGACCCAGGTTTTGGAGCTTGTTGATTAGAACTGAGGGTATGATTGTGTTAAGTGTTGAACTGTAGTTGTTAAACAGCAGCTTGAATTAGGTATTGCTATTGTCCAGGTATTCCAAGGCTGAGTGGAGAGCCAGTGAGATTGCATCCACTGAAGACCTATTGTAGTAATACGCAAATTGCAGTGGGTCCAAGTCCTTGCTTAGGCAGGAGTTGATTCAAGTCATGACCAACCTCTCAAAGCACCTCATCACAGTAGATGTGAGTGCAACTGGGTGATAGTCATTGAGGCAGCTAACCCTGCTCTTGCTGGGCACTGGTATGATTGTCACCCTTTTGATCAGCCATGATAAAATGGCAGAGCAGACTCAATGGTCTAAATAGCCTAATTCTGTTCCTATGTCTTATGGTCTTATGGAAACACTTAGTGAGTCAGACAGCATCTATAGAATGTTTAATGTTTTTATTGTTTTAGGTCATAGACTGTTCACCAGAGCTAGGAAAGTCAGTGTAACCTTATAATCTGTCTGTTCTATTGTTATCATATTGTTAATAAGCTCCCTGAGCTGTTCCATACAACTTAAAAGGCTAGATAAATCCCAGCCAACAAAAACTGTCCTCTGTCAGAAAACGAGTCTCAGGAGCCATCAGGTTTCCTCTTCTGAGCTTAGAGACGTGACACACTGCAGCCTACCTTTGCATTCTCGAACACAACAGCACAAGCAAATAGGAGCAGGAATAGACCACTTAGCTCCTTAAACCTGCCCTGCCATTCATTATCATCGTGGCTCAACTGCCGCTGGCCTCTATTTCTCTTCTGTGGTAGTTCTCCATAGCCCTCAGTTCCCAAGTTTTCACTTATGTGATGTAGTATCCACAAATATCCAGGTCGGAGAATTCCAGAGACTCACCACCCTTCACCCTCCAAACATTCCCTAAGTGCCTCAGTTTGAAATGATCCACCCCGCATCTTGTAACTATAATCCCTTGTTAAAGACTCTCCACTCAACGTATTCAGTATTGCCATAAGATCAAACCTCATTCTTCCAAACTCCAAGTAATCGAGATTCGCCGTTGATGATAATACAAACCTGTTGTTATTGTTATTGTTATTCCTCTCCACACCCCGTGGCAACCTTGCCATTTCTTTTGGCACTTTGTCTGCTTTTTTTTTATGAGGCCAAGTTGCTAGCTCAACGTTTCTCCCAACACAGATAGAACGCGAGCAAGGGGCCGGCCAGATTGGAACTCGGGACCACTCACCTCAAAGTCTGGTGCCGATGCCAATAAATAACCAGCCAGCTAACAGTACAAACCTGAAATGCCTGGAATTATCCTAGTGAATATCTTCTGAACTAACTATCTTTTCTTAATTAAGAGACTAAAATTCTGCACAGTAAACTAGTAATAGCCTCACCAATACTTAATACAATTGTAATAATAATTCTCTATTTCTAAACTCAAACACCATTGCAATGAAGGCCAGTATATCACTTGCATTATTCATTACAATCCTTAATTTTTTTATGATATTTGCACAAGAACACCTAGATGCCTCTGTACTTCACTCATTTCAATAATTGTCGGCATTTGATTTTTCCTACTTGATTTTTTATACTTCCCAAAATTAAGCTCCATTTAGAATGTTTTCACCCACTCACTCACTCAGAATGAGTGGGTGAATATTCTCATTGCAGCCTGACCTTCACACCTATTTTCTATATTATCAGCAAAACTTAGTTGCTTTGGGCCTCTCTATCAAGTCATTAATTAAGATAGTAAATAATTGAGGCCCTATTCTGATGCTTGGGGCATTCAATTAGTTACATCCTTCCAGCCTGGAGGATCCATTAATTCTGACTCCCTGACTCCTGAGCAGTTATCAGTCTTTTATCTATGCTAATACACTTCCCTCAATGCCGTGAGCTTTTCCACACCTTCATTTTGTGATTCGCCTTTTCATAGTTATTATAGGAATTCTTCTTCACTTCTGCTAATTAAGTTCAAGGGGGAATCTGCTGAAAGTGTGCCTGACTCAGATGCAATTTTGGGACAGTTTACTGAGACACAAGATGCTGGAAATCTGGAGCGACATGCTGGAAACACTCAACAGGTTAGGCAGCATCTAAGGAGGGAAATGAACAGTCAACATTTCAGGCCTGATGAAGGATCTTGGCCCTTCAGTTTACTTGAGTAAAATGTCCTCCAGCTTACGTGCATTTTATAGAGTCATAGATTCGTACAGCAAAAAGTGTTCCCTTTGGCCATCACATCCATGCCGACCTTCTTGTCCATCTACCTTCAACTTCATTTGCCCACATTAACACCATATCCTATTGTGAATATATATCCCTAACCTAGATCCAATCTCATTACATTGGGATCTTTTTGTTAGGTGGAGAATTGTACAGCACTCTGCCTATGGCTGTTGCAGACCTGTATCTGAACATTTAAGTCTGAGCCTTCAGCACTATTAAAAGCTGATTCTTTTGCTGATTCATCATTCAGACCAAAGAATTTGAAAAATCTTGCAACCAATTAATTTTGGGTGTTTCTTGCAATGTTCCCTCTATTTTTTTAAAGCTGCATTTTCTAACCATTGCTCTAAGCAGGAAGTTTTTACGCAGCCTGAAAACTGCGTAGGACTTTAAATGTTTTTTTTATATAATATGCACATCAAACAAACACATACCACAACTCACGACACAAGTAAATGATGTTAGACAGTCAAAACAACTGACAGGCACCATGGCAAAAGTAAAATGTTTTGACTGGAGGGTGTTGGCGTTCAGCAGGCCAGCAGTTTATCAACAGTGAGCTATCACCTTCCATTCTGTGTTTATTGTTACAATTTGTAACAACTTTGTAACTTGAAACACTGACAATGTAAATCATCAAAACTCTAAAATGTTTCAAAGTAAAGGTTGTAGTACATTTATTATTTAGAAAATTTATGTATTATATTAATACATAATTAATTGCAGGGATTCCACAATTACATTAACATAGATTTCAAAATTATGTTGGCATAATTTCAAAATTATATTAACATTATATAAAAAAACTTCAGCTGCGTGACAACAGAGGCTACGCATGCAGGAGCGTTAAGTTTCTGCATGGCCATGCACCCATGTTTTCTGAGAGGAAACAGTGTTCTTAAGTGTTGATGTCATTTGTGCAGTTCAGAGGGACACAAGATTCTCACAGCAGGAACATTATCGCTCATTAAACACCCAGCAACATGTACAAAATTTGCTGATGCTGTTAGTGTCACTTTTGTCTTTGCAATGTCCATTTTTTCAGTGTTGTGTGGATGAATTTCTAACCTGCATTTCAAGTGAGTTGATGAACAAATCCTGCAAAGGGTCATATCAGGACAATGTCTGTTTTTAAGAAGCATCTTAAAGGAACATAGAGATAGTGAAATCCGAAGAGAGACTCTCCGAGTTTGGGGTATAGATAGCTTAAAATATGACTGCCGATAGTGGAGCAATAAACATATTGGGCAAACAAGATGTGAAAATTGGAAGAGCCCTGAGATTTGGGTACATTGTAGTTTGCTATGTTGGTAACTCAATTTATTCGAATCAGCTGTCTTATCATAAACACAAGAAATTCTACAGGTGCTGGAAATTCTGTGCATCTCTCATAAAATTGCCGGAGAAATTCAGCAGGTTAGGCAGCGTCTATGGAAATTAGTACATAGATAAAATTTCAGACCAAGACCCTTCATCAGGACTGGAAAGGAAGGAGGAAGAAGCCAGAATAAGAAGGTGGAGAGAGGGGCAGGAGTACAAGCTAGAAGGTGATAGGTGAAGTAAGGTGTGTGGGGGGGGGTGAAGTAGGAAGCAGGGAGGTGATAGGCGGAAAAGGTAAAGGACTGTAGAAAAAGGAATCTAATAGGAGAGGATAGTGGATCATGGGAAAAAGAGAAGGAGGAGGGGCACCAGGGAAAGGAGATAGGCAAATGAGGGGAAGAGAAGAGACAAGTGGACGGCCAGAGAGGGGAATTAAAGAAGGGGGAAGAGGTAGGGGAAAAATTACCAGAAGCTGAAGAGATTGATGTTCATGTCAGATGGTTGGAAACTACCTAGGCAGAATATGAAGAAGCACATATAGAATATGGCTTATCATAAAGACAGAATTGCACACCTAAGTCTTCATGCAAATCCATTCGTCTCCAAATATTGTGTCCTGCAAATCTCTCCTTCCTTCACAAAAACCTGTCTTCCCTATGAATGTCCTCTAGAAAAGGTACTCTGCCACCCATTCTGGCCTATGTATGACTCCAGATGCACCACGTGGCTAACTGCTAGCTGCTTTTTCAGTTCATGGGCAGTAAATCCTGGATTTGCCAGTGATATTCATGTTGTGTGAATGGAAAAGAATCAATGGGATTCTATTACAACACTTGAGTTATGCATTCTTTATTTGTGTTTTTCAATGAATGAAAGGATTGCAGAATGAAATTTCTTTTAAAGTAAAACATATTATGGTTGTACGCTCTTTCAATGCTGCAGTTATAGAATCATAGAAACTTACAGTACAAAAAGGAGGGCATTCAGTCTAGACCAGCCAAAAATAATCTCTAGGATAACTCCACTTCTCAGACCTTGGTCCGTAGCGCTCTAGGCTGCAGAACACCTAGGTAGTTTTAAAACGCTGCTAGGATTTCTGCTTTCATCACTCCCTCAGAGAAACAGTTTCAGTTTCCAGCCACTTATTAAGTTAAATAATTTTCAAACTGCTCCTCTTTAATCCTTTTCCCATTTGATGGAAATCTATCCACTCTCTGCTGTAGGAGCCTTTATAGGTAGGGGCATAGCGATTAGCATAACAGTGTTACAGTGCCGGTGGTTCAGGTTCGATTCCCCCTACTGTCTGTGGGGAGTTTTTACGTTGTCCCAAGACTGCGTGAGTTTCCTCTGAGTACTCCAGTTTCCTCCCACATTCCAAAGGTGTGCAGGTTAAGTAGGTTAATTGGTCAAAAATTGTTGTTTTGTGTGGGGAAAGGGGAGTATGGGTGGGGTGGAGGTTTGATGATCATGTTGGTAGGTTTGCTGTTTCTCTGTGAACCGACCCATGGTTTTTCTATGTTTTGTGGCTATCTGGAGAAGAAGAATCTCAGAGTTGTATACTGCATGCATACTTTGATAATAAATGAACCATTGTACCTTTGAACATGGGTGTAATTAGATGGTGTGGGCTCATTGGGCCAGAAGGGCCTGTTGCTCTGTTGTACCTCTAAATAACTAGATACTTTGACAATTGACTATTTGGCAACACAAAAAACATGCAAGCATTATTCAGTGCAGTAACTGGTGACAATGCCAGTCCATTGTTATACTGTATGAGGGGTAACTGCTGGCATTTTGTTCCATATGATAAAATGTACAGCTTGCTTGGGATACCTGACTAATTTCCTGAAGCGCTGATGGGTTTTGACTTGCAGGAAGGTAAACCCATGTCTGATCACCATGCCGTAACACTGATTTTACGTCTCTCCCCACAGATGCTGCCTGACCTGCTGAATATTGGGTTTTGTTTCAGGGACAAACTGCCGTGTTTTTTTATGGATTTACTGTGGAAAGGTACCTGTAAGGAAAGAAACAGAGTAAATGTTTCAGGTCAGTGGGTCACTTGCCTGAAGCACTGACTCTTGTTACAATCTCCACAGACACTGCATAGGCTGCTGAACATCTTTGGTGATTTCTGTTTAATGTTTTATAGAAAGAAGGCTCAGGAACTGAGAGGAATTGACTTTCTGGGCATTCGAGTGTTAGATGAACATGTTAGTGCTTATTCTCTGGATGTCAGCCAATCCTTTTTGGTGGCTGGGAGCTGATGTGGAGAAAGCTGCAGATTGATTTTCAATGTCTCACTTCAGTTTCCCACTCAATCAAGCCTATCTTGATAGCACAGGCAGAATCCCACCTCCATCCCAAATGACAGCTGTTTAAAAAAAAAACCCTGGATAAATTCCAACTGGTTTTATATTTCTCTCCGTCTGATTTAGGAACTTTGCCGCCAGCGGATGGCGATCAAGACATCAGAGCGCCCAGAGACTGCCCATTCTTCGCGCATCAACAGCGTCTCCTCTCAGTTCAGCGATGGTCCACAGCCGAGCCCCTCCACTCGGAGCAGCACTTCCTCCTGGTGTGAGGAGCCAGTCCAGTCCAACATGGACATCTCCACGGGACACATGATACTGGTAACCTTTCAACTCCTCCTTTCCGATTGTATTACCATTGGTGGGATAAACTTACCTCCTGTCAATTCAAGTCAATTTTATTATCGTATGCGCAGTGCAAGGAAAAACTTCCCTGCTGCAGCATCACAGACACATAGCGTCAGATGCACAACGTACGCACAAAGAAACATAGATTAACAAAGTTCAAAGTACGTGTATTATATCCAGCCTTGAGATTCGTCTCCTTACGGGCAGTCACAAAGAAAAGAAACCCAACAGGACCCACTAGAAAAGAAAACTGTTATACACCCAATGCTCAGGAAAGAAAAACAAATCACGTCAACAATAAAAGTGAGCAAATAACATTCAGAACTGAAGTTCACGAAAGTGATTCCACGGCCACAAAGCCAGTCACAGTGAGCCAGGAGCCCATTAGTTACAAGCTACAACCTCAGTTCAGTAACCCTCACATGCAGCGAGCTGAACAGCGACCTGTCCCTCACCTCCAGCCCCAACACCCTGACCTTTTCAGTGTGGCCAGGCACTTAAACTTATCAATAGCGGGTCGCTGTTCTCTCTCAGACTCAGGCCCTGATACCTCCATATGTTCTCAGGCCTAGGAACTGCCACCTCGATTCAGCCCGTACCCAACCTTTCCAATCTGGCCCAGTGCTTCAGTCAGTCAAACATCAGCTTGTCACTCGCTCTTGGACCCAGGCACCACTACCTCAGCTGTACCTCGCCTTGGATTTGCCCCTTTAAATCGGTTCCAAGCCCGCTTCAGCAATCAGCCCATTCCCTGCTGTCAGGCCTAGGCCCGCCACCTTGATTTGGCCCGTACACGCTGTGCCACAACCGTCCTGCTCCTTCAAGACTTCAGTTCATACCACAAAAATGCCAGGCCGTACAGGCAGTTCAACAGCTCAATCCAAAAGAGAAGTTACTGGCTATTGACTCCAGTGACCATTTTCAAGAAAATGTGTGATTCATGAAGTCGTTAGTAGTTTCGTTTGCTGCCAGCAAGCCATCGCTGTGCTTCACAAAACGCCATATTAGGCAGATGTTTAAGGTGGAACAATGTAAGTTGCACAAAATTATACAAGACAGAACACAATTAGGGCAAAAGTGAACTGTCCATTGCCGTACAAAATGGTCATAACATTGCTGTATTGAGGAAGTGATTGGAGTTGTGCTGGTTAGTTTAACAACTGATTGGTTGAAGGGAAGTAGCTGTTCATGAACCTGGTGGTGTGGGACGTCAGGCTTCTGTAACTGCTGCCCAGTGGTAGCTGTGAGCAGATGGCATGCTTTAGATGGTGGGGATTCTTGACGATAGATTTAATGAAACCACTGCAATTGAATTAGTTTGCTTGTGCATTCCTCACTAATGCCTACGTTTGTGTTAATTGATTATATATATATAAGATACTGTGAGACTCCTGAAATGAAATGCAAAGTTAATTTCTCCTCCCAACTCAGTCTAATAGGAGATTATATTCACTAAGCATCTGCACAAAAGTAAAACCTGTATCTCATGTCATGGTACGAATCCGGGAAAGATTTCAGCAACACAAGAGATTCTGCAGATGCTGCATATCCAAAGCAATGCACAAAATACAGAAGAAACTCGGCAAGTCAGGCAGTATTATGGAGGGGAATAAACACTCAACATTTTGGGCTGAGACCCTTCATCAGGACTGGAAAGAAAGAGGGAAGAAGCCAGAATAAGAAGGTGGGAGGGAGGGGAAGGAGTACAAGCTGGCAGGAGATTGGTGAGGCCAGATGAAGGGGAAGCTGGGTGGATGGAGGAGGGAGGAGGAAGTGAGAAGCTGGGAGGTGACAGGTGGAACAGATAAAGTGTTGGTAGAGCAGGAATCTAACAGGAGAGGAGAGTGGACCATGGGAGAAAGGGAAGGAGAAGGGGTGTCAGAGGAAGGTGATGGGCAGGTGAAGAGAAGGGAAGGGGTAAAAGAGGAGCCAGAATCAGGAATGTAAAAGAGAGAAGGGGGATGGAGGAGAAATTACTGGAAGTTGGATATATCTATGGTTATCGTAAAGTTGGAAGCTACCCAGACAGAATATGAGGTGTTGCTCCTCCAACCAGAGAGTGGCCTCATCATGGCAGTGGAGGAGACCATGGACCAATATGTTAGTTGGTCCATCTCCAATAAACATTTATTTTATACTCGGTCTGACAGTAATATATTTTTTAAATTCACTTTTTGGGATGTAGACATTGATGACAAAACTAGCATTTAGTGCCCATCCCTAATTGCTCTTAAGAAGGTGGTGGGGGGGGCCTGTCTTTTTCAAGATGAAAGTCCTCCCATAGTATGGTTGAGGTAGGACCGACAGGATTTAGACTTGGCAACAATGAAGAACCAAAGAACTATACCTAATAAAGTATATCTTTGTGGTCTTCTGCTGCTGAAAGCCATTCACTTCAATATTGGACATACTGTGTGCATTTAGAGATGCTCTTCTGCACACCACTGTTGTGACTGTCGGCTTCCTGACAGCTTGAACCAGTCTGTCCGTTCTCCTCTGTCCTCTCTCATGAACAAGGCATTTTTGCCCTCAATACTGCCCCTCACTGGATGCTTTTTTTTTTGTTTTTCACACTCCAGAGATTGTGTGTGAAAATTCCAGGAGATCAGCAGTTTCTGAGATACTCAAACCACCCTGTCAGGCACCAATAATCATTCCACAGTGAAAGTCACTTGCTTTACATTTCTTCCCCATTCTGTCAATGGACTGAACCTCTTGACCAAGTCTGCATGCTATTAGGAACTGAGTTACTGTGACATGTTTGGCTGATTAGATGTTCGCATTAATGAGCAGATGTACCTAATATAGTATCCACTGAATGTATATTCCCAAGACAGGATGGTGTATGATTTAGAGGGAAATCTGCTGGTTGGGGCTGTTTCCATGCATCCGCGGCCCTCGTCTGCCCTGATGACTGAGGTCGCTGGTTGGGTTGGTGCTGCCTTGGCAGCTGCAGGGTATGTTATAGATGCTGTGTGCCTGTGGGTGGAGGAATTTATGCTTAGGGAGAGGATAGGATTTGAATCAAGCAGAATAGCGCTGAGCATCATAGGTGTTCTCACCTCTCCATTCGTTATGTATGTTTCAAATGGACAGAAGACAGTCAATGATTTTTATCACACAGAAGGACTCTATTTAGCGCAACTTCTTAAAGGACCAGCTCAATTAATTCTATCGACAACCTATCCCGTTTCCTTTCTTTTTCATAGACTTATCCAATTTCCTTTTGGAAATTAGTTTCTTTTAGTTTCAATTTCTTTATAGGTAGTGTGTTCTCGAACCTGCCCAGACACTGCATTAAAAAAAATTCCTCATTGCTCAGTGGGAATTTTGCCACTAACTTTCAACCCTTGCATTCTGGTTACTTCCCCTTGCTCTTTACTTGCTCTGTCAGATCCAGAACCAATCAGCGGTCTGTTTCTGTCATTTTTCTATATACACTCAGTGGCCACTTTATTAGGTACACCAGCCTCATTAATGCAAATATCTAATCAACCAATCACTGAATGTGTAATAATTTTGTCAAATAATATTTCCCTATGTTGGGCCTATCCCAAATATCCTGTTATCACTTCCTTCATAATGAATCCCAGCATTTTCCCACCCTTGTAGGTGAAAACTGGGATTTGAATCACTGTCAGCCCACTACAATCACCCTGATAGAGCTGCCCAGATGGTTATATTCTTCAGGTATTTTGCCTTATGCCTGCTTTCTTTCCCTTTCAAGTATATTATTCCTTTTTTAAAAATTATCTGTGATTGCTATCAAACATACTTACATATTCATTTCCTTACAAAAGTCAAATATCTGAACTGTTCCTTCTCAATTCTGTCACTGCATTTTTTGCTGAGATGATTATTCTAAACTACATTTTGGGCTACTGATTTATCTGTTCATAGGAACGGACTGAAGTTGCCCGATCTTATTTTTTTTCAGAATATGCACAACACAGTGTCCTGTCTCTATTCTATTGAAAGCAGAACCTTTTTGCACCCAGACTAGATGTGACAGGAATGCATGCTGTGAAGGTTATGCTGACGGGTGTCCAAATTATGATAGGAATACCCAAGGTCACCAAGATCCCAGTGCTCTTTCTTACAATAAGCAATTATGAATCAACCTAATGACTTGGTCTCGGCCCGAAACATCGACTGTACTTTTTCCTATAGATTCTGCCTGGCCTGCTGCATTCCACCAGCATTTTGTGTGTGTTGCTTCATCTAAAAATGTGTCTTGTCTTGCTATGTGTTGGATGCATCTCCAGACACAGAAGAGTATAAAGAAAAGGAAGAGGTTTAACTTTACACCTTATAACATTCCTTATATGACCCCAGTGTGAATATCTTCATTCTGTGATTCTTTTGCTATTCTTTGAGACTAAGGAGTAATCTACAGTGGCCGGTTAACCCACCAGCTTACTTCTGAGATGTGGCAGGAAAACTGAGCACCCATGGAAATAAAATCACAAGACCCCAGAGAGAACATGCAATCTCCGCACAGACAGCAACTGAGGTTAAGATTGGACATGAGTCCCTGGAGCTGCATGACAGCAACACCTACCACTACAACATAGCCCCATTCTCCTATGAGATGCCCCTCTACTGATTGCACTTTACAAAGTGTAAATAAAGGAACGTTTGCATTTATATGGTACCTTCCTCATCCCAAAGTTAATTCTGTAATTTTGGATAATGCAATAATAAGAATGTAAGAAGCAAGAGTATGCCACGTGGACTCTGAAATCTTCTCCACATTTAGTCTCAGTCTTTTATCTGATCGTGGCCTTGTGTCTAATGCCTGCAATTTAGGATTGCCCTAGATAATGCTAGAAACACAGCAGCCCTCTTGTTCAGAAAAAATTCCCGTAAACAATATTGTCACAACTAAATAAAGATGTCACTAACCAAAAGCAATCCTTCATTCTTTTGTTTTTAAACCAAATAATCTGTTTTCATGATGATAAACATTGACTGGGGCCATGAGATCTTCTTTAAAATGAAGCCATGAGTCATTTTGCTTCTGAGACACTGAGTTTGATGCTCTAACATCTGTTGTGAAAATTACTTCCAATTCTTCAGTCGGGCACAGGACTTTCTGTCTTGCTCAAGGCTATGAAGTAGGTCTTGAATCCCGAATCTTCAGTCAGTACGAATGTTACTGGCCAAGCTGACAGAGAAGTGGAAGCTCTGAGTAGGGCTGCTCAAAAGCCTGTACAAGCTGAGAGGACCCAACCGTAAGCTGCAACTACTGGCATTCACAGGGACACCTAGCCTCAGCTAACCTTCTTGAAACAGGCCTAGGGAGTTACCTTAGTCTTTGTGCCTTCTCGTCCGTCCCATGGGAGACAGCATTGGTCCCATGAAAATTAAGTATGATCAGATCTGGAGGGCATGTTCAACACATGCATGACCACGTATATGGGTACACACATGTCCTTAAGGGGATTGTTAACAGGTCTTATATCCCCGATGAAGAGTGTCTACACATTTCCTTCTATAGATGCCACCTACCCCACTGTTCCTCTGGATTTGTGAGTGTGTCATAGAAACGTAGAAAACCTACAGCACAATACAGGCCCTTTGGCCCACAAAGTTGTGCCGAACATGTCCCTACCTTAGAAATTATTAGGCTTACCTATAGCTCTCTACTTTTATAAGCTCCATGTACCTATCCAAAAGTCTCTCAAAAGACCACTGCTGCCAGCAGCCCATTCCACGCACTCATCACTCTCTGAGTAAAAAACTTACCCCTGATATCTCCTCTGTCCTGCTGCTCCACCTCAGCATTGCCATACCCACTAAACCTCATGTGTGGATGCATGCACGCGCGCATACACACACACATACACGCACACGTATACACACACACACACACACACATACACGCACACGTATATACATACACACACACACACACACACACACACGCACACGTATATATACACACACACACACCATTCTCTTTGCATGGCTGTCCATACTTTAAGCCTGCGGCTCAGTGGAGAAGAGATTCAATAGTATCTGTGCCTGAAATGAAACTTTCACCCATTCTGGTCTCCTAGAATGCCCAGACATTGAGTAACCATCCTTGCCATTTTGAAGGGATCTATTTAAATGTTTCATTTGACATTGTACTAAAGTGAATAGTGAGACATTATTGTGTTAAATGGTGGTACAGGCTTAATGGATTGAATAGACCATAAGGCCAGAAGACATAGGAACAGAATTAGGCCATTCAGCCCATCGTGCCCAGCCTATTGAATAGCCTACTCTTCCCCTTTGCTCTGTCACTCTGAGTTTCAATCTACATGAATACCAAATGCTTATTTTAGACTGTTCATCATAATTGTCATTATTATGCGCCATGTTGTAAGATGGGGTCAATCATGGTGTTTGACACAAACACACATACACATGCACACGTGGTCTTTGACCATGATCACTCTTGGGAAATTTTTCTGCAGAAGTGGTTTGCCATTGCCTCCTTCTGGGCAGGGTCTTTACAAGATGAGTGTCCCCAGCCATTATCAGTACTTCTCAGAGACTGTCCGCCTGGCATTAGTGGTCGCATAACCAGGACTTGTGATATGCATCAGCTACTCATAGGACCATACACCATCTGCTCCCATGGCTTCACATGAACCTGATTCGTGGGGTAGTGGAGCTAAACAGGTGTTACACCTTGCACAGGAGTGACCTGTAGGCTGGCGGAGGGAAGGAATGCCTTACACCTCCTTCGGTAGAGAGGTATCTCCTCCCGCTACACATTTAGACTGTTAAAGTGTGATATTTGCTTGATGAGTTTGTCATTAAGTTACAGTATGCAGAACTGAGGTTATAAATATGATTGCCAGTCTGTAATGAGCTGGCTGGAAGAACAAAGTAGGAGACTGAAGGATCAAGTTCAAAATTCTTCCCTTTCAGTTTATACTGGATTCCTTTGCGAGGGAGCAGCTTGGTCCCAGGTCACTTTCATTTTGTGACTGAATGCTCGAGGCAGTCCAGTTCAAACTGACGATACATTGACGATTGTGTCCCGTGGAGTTTTAACAAATCTGTAAGGGTTCCAATGCACGGTTAGATGTTACTTCTTGCTGTGTAGTGTAAGCTCTGACTGGGTAGTGGTTATTATGTGAGTTATAATTAAGACTTGCACTTTTCAGTTGGTATTTTTGGCTTTGGAGAGGAGATTTCTATCTCATTTGTACTCATCAATTAGGATATTTTTCATCAACCTTCAGACTCAATAAGGTATAATTTGACATCAGCAATAAAAGTACATACATACTCAAAGTCATATTAACTTAACAAAATGTACTATATTTATTATATTTTCTGAATATTATATATAATATAATATGGCATTTTATTTTAATGTTATGTATTATGTACTGGGTGATGGGGTGGAGATATGTCTCTTCCAAAGGAGGTATAAGGCGATCCTTCCCTCCGCTAGCCTGCAGATCACCCTTGGATAAGTCGTAGCACCTGTTTAGCTCCCCCCACACCAACCCCTACCAGTGAAGCCACAGGAGCAGGTGGTGGATGGTCATATGAGTAGCTGCAAGTCCTGGTTATACGACCACTGACACCAGGCAGGCAATCTCTGAAGAGTATTGATAATGGCTGGGGCTACCCTCTTGTAAAGACACTGCCCAGTAGAA
The DNA here is from genome assembly GCF_030028105.1 of Mobula birostris. Classification (NCBI taxonomy): domain Eukaryota; kingdom Metazoa; phylum Chordata; class Chondrichthyes; order Myliobatiformes; family Myliobatidae; genus Mobula; species Mobula birostris. Next base: position 207,618,489 of record NC_092372.1, read on the forward strand.
GGCAATGGCAAACCACTTCTGTAGAAAAATTTGCCAAAAAACAATCACGGTCACGATCCTGAATGCCCGTGTCATATGACGCGGCACATAATGATAATGATGATAATGATACTACATAACCAGCATGGCACCGATAAGTACATTCCGCAAACTAATGGGATTCCCGCGTGACATCATTTGAACAAAATTAATGAAAATGTAAACATGGCACAGTTGAATATTCTGAACATATAAATTCATAAAAAAAGAATGATTTTTTCCAAGTTGTCCATCTGTATGTTTTTGGTTAATTTCTAAAAATTTGGAGTTCTATAAGTAGCTACCAGACTTAAACTGCCTTTTTCTTGTTATCTCATGTTTATCTTTAATATATTTACCTTTAGCTTGTTTCAAAACTTCAGCTAAAAAGTTGAATTTAAATATTTTTAATAATTTTGTGATGATAGATTCCTAAGGGATAGTGTTTATTTTATGTCTGCAGGGGAGATTCTGACTTGTTTTAGTTATAAAATGTTAATGTAATAACTGGGATATTTTCAGGTGTTGAAACTATTAAAATTTGGAGATTATGATTCATAATTGCACCAATTCATCAGGCAGTCCAGTCTGGTTTCATTGCTGTATGCTGAATGCTTTAAACTAGAAGACTTCCTTCCTCTATTGCCGTGATGAGGCCACTGTCATGTTAGAGGAACAACACCTCATATTCTGTCTGGGTAGCACCCAACCAGATGGCATGAACATTGATTTTTTCCAACTTCTGCTGATTCCCCCCCTCCCCTTTCCCATTCCTTCAGTTCCAGACTCTGACTGCTCGCTTACCTCTTCTCTTCTCCTCACCTATCTGTCACCTCCCCCGGTGCCCCTCCTCCTTCTCTTTCAAACCCACTCCTCTCCAATCAGATTCCTCCTTCTTCAGCCTTTTACCTCTTTCACCTATCACTTCCCAGCTTCTCACATCATCCTCCTTCCCCCACCACCTTCCTTCTCTCCTAGTTTCACCTATCACTTGGCAGCTTGTACTCCTCTCCTCCCCCCAATTCTGGCTTCTTCCCCCTTCCTTTCCAGTCTCAGTGATGGGTCTCGACCCAAAATGTGCACAAGACCATAAGGCACAGAAATAGGCTATTTGGCCCATTGAGTCTGCTTATCCATCTCCACCCTTCTCCTGCCTTCTCCCCATAACCTATCAACCTCCACTTTAAATATGTTCAATGACTTGGCCACCACAGCCGTCCTTGGGAACGAATTCCACAGCTTCACTACCCTCTGGCTAAAGAAATTCCTCCTCATCTCTGTTGTAAATGGATGTCCCTCTTGTCTGAGGCTGTATCCTCTGGTCCTAGACTCCTCACTGCAGGAAACATCCTCTCCACATCCACTCTATCTAGACCTTTCAATGAGATAGGTTTCAATGAGGTCACCTCACACTCTTCTAAACTCCAGCAAGTACAGGCCTGGAGCCGTCAAGCGTTCCTCATTTGTGAAAGATTTCATTCCTAGAATCGTTCTCATGAAGCTCCTCTGCACCCTCTCTAACGTCAGCACATCTTTTACGACTATTGCATTTCACAAATAAATACAATTAACAATCGGTCTCTAGTGACTTTGTAAAGACATGTGACCATACTAAAGCAAGGTGAATGGCATAAATTCTGCAATTTTTTCCTCTCAAATACTTATCCAGCTCGTGTTGAATAGTAAAATTGAAACTACCATCCAGTCCCTAACCTTATACTTCTTGCAAAACTTTGCCCTGTGTCACTTTTAATTCTTAGTAAACCACATTCGTTCTGTATCTCCTGGGTTTTGACCCTGTTGCCAGTAGGGAAAGAACACTACGACACAGTATCAGGCCCTTTGGCAAATTTGGTTTGTGCCAAATTATTGATCTACCTAGTCTCATCGAACTCTGCCCAGACTAAAGCCTTCCATACCCTTTCTATCCATGTACCTGTTTGAATTTCTCTTAAATGTTGAAATCAACCCTGCATCCACCAATTGCACTGGCAGCTCGTTCCACGTCCTCACTAACCTCTGAGTGAAGAAATTCCCCCTCATGCTTCCCATAAATGTTTCACCTTTCAGCCTTGACCCACAAAACCTCTAGTTTTAATCTCAAACAAACTCAGTGGGAAAAGCCTACTTACATTTCAAAGTTCAAAAACTTTCAAGTAAATTTATTACCAAAGTACATGCATGTCACCATATAAAACCCTGAGATTCATTTTCATGCAGGCATACTCAATAAATCCAATAACCATAATACAATCAAGGAAAGACCGTATCAAAAGAACAGAAATATTAATAATAAATAAGTAATAGTTATCGAGAAATTAGAAGTCTGAAAGTGAGTCCATAGGTGTGGGAAGAGTTCGGTGATGGGGCAAGTGAAGTTGAGTGAAGTTATCCCCTCTGGCTGCAGAGCCTGATGCTTGAAGGGTAAAAACTTTTCCTGAACCTGGTGGCGTGAGTCCCGAGGCAACAATGAGAAGACCATGGCCTGGGTGGTGGGGGTCCCTGATGATGGATGCTGCTTTCCTGGAACAACGGTCTGTGTAGATGTACTCAATGGTGCGGAGGGCTTTACCCATGATGGATTGGGCCATATTCACTATTTTTTGTAAGATTTTCTGTTCAAGGGCATTGGTGTTTCCACACCAGGCTGTGATGCAGTCAGTCAGTCAGTCAATATACTCTCCACCACACTTCTATAGACATTTGTCGAAATTTTAGATGTAATGCCGAATTTTCACAAACTTCTAAGGAAGTAGAGGCACTGCTGTGTTTTCTTTGTAATTTCGTACTGGGCCAAGGATAGATTGTCTGAAAGGATAACACCAAGAAACTTACAGAAGTCAATAATCAGCTCCTTGGTCTTGCTGACATTCATTAAGAGGTTGTTGCTGTGGCACCCCTCAGCCAGACTTTCAATCTCACTTCTATATTCTGATTTGTCACCAACTTTGTTCTGACCTACAATAGTGGTGTCATCAACAAAGTTAAGAGTAAAAGGATAGTAAGAGACAGAATTTGTCCCCTAGAAGATCAGAGTGGTCGTCTATGTGTGGAGCCTCACGAAATGGGGGAGATCTTAAACAGCTTTTTGCATCAGTATTTACTCAGGAAACTGGCATAGTGTATATGGAAGGAAGGGAAACAAGCAGTAGTGTCATAGAACATATAATAATTAAAGAGGAGGAGGTGCTTGCTGCCTTACAGCGAATAAATCCCCCGGGCCTGACATGATACTTCCTCAGACCTTGAGAGAGACTAGTGTAGAAGTTGCAGGGGCCCTGGCAGAAATATTTAAAATTTCATAGCCATGGGTGCGGTGCCGGAGGATTGGAGGGTAGCTCATGTTGTTCTGTTGTTTAAAAAAGGCTCCAAAAGTAAACCAGGTAATTACAAACCTGACATCAGTAGTAGGTAAATTATTGGAAGGTGTTCTGAGAGATCGGATATACAAGTATTTGGACAGCCAAGGGCTGATTAAGGATAGTTAGTATGGCTTTGTGCATGGTAGATCGTGTTTAACGAATCTTGTAAAGATTTTCGAGGAGGTTACCAAGAAAGTAGATGAAGGAAAGGCTGTGGATGTTGTCTACATGGACTTTAGTAAGGCCTTTGACAAGGTCCCACATGGGAGGTTAGTTCAGAAGGTTCAGACACTAGGTATCCATGGAGAGGTTGTAAACTGGATTCGAAATTGGCTGTGTGAGAGAAGACAGAGAGTGGTAGTGGATGATTTGCTTATCAGACTGGAGGCCTGTGACTAGTGATGTGCCTCAGGGATCTGTGCTGGGACCATTGTTGTTTGTTGTCTATATCAATGATCTAGATGATAATGTGGTAAATTGGATCAGCAAGTTTGGAGGTGCTGTGGACAGCGAGGAAGGCTTTCAAAGCTTGCAAAGGGATCTGGACCAACTGGAAAAATGGGCCAGAAAATGGCAGATGGAATTTAATGCAGACAAGTGTGAGGTGTTGCATTTTGGAAGGACAAGTCAAGGTAGGACGTACACAGTAAATGGTAGGGCACTGAGGAGTGCAGGGGAACAAAGGGATCTAGGAGTCCAGATACGTAATTCCCTGAAAGTGGCGTCACAGGTAGACAGGGTTGTAAAGAAGGCATCTGGCATCCTGGCATTCATAAATAAAAGTATTGAGTATAAGAATAGGAGTGTTATGGTGAGGTTGTATAAGACATTGGTGAGGCCAAATTTGGAGTATTGTGTGTAGTTCTGGTCACCTAACTATAGGAAGGATATCAGTAAGATTGAAAGAGTGCAGAGAAGATTTACTAGGATGTTGCGGGGCCTTCAGGAGTTGAGTTACAGGGAAAGATTGAACAGGTTAGGACTTTATTTCTTGGAGTGTAGAAGAATGAGGGGGCATTTGATAGAGGTTTACAAAATTATGAGGGGTATAGACAGAATAAATGCGAGTAGGCTCTTTCCACTTAGATTAGAAGAGATAAATATGAGAGGACATGGATTTAGGGTGAAAGGGGAAAGGTTTAGGGGGAATATTAGGAGCAACTTCACTCAGACAGTGGTGGGAGTGTGAAACGAGCTGCCATCTGATGTGGTAAATATGGGCACACTCTTAAGTTTTAAGAATAAAATTGGATAGATGCATGGATGGGAAAGGTCTGGAGGGTTATGGACTGGGTGCAGGTCAATGGGACTAGCTGAATAAAGTTTTGGCACAGACTAGAAGGGCTGAATGGCCTGTTCTCTGTGCTGTAGTGTTCTATGGTTCTAAGTATGCATAGGAGCTATCATGCAGAGGAGCTGTGCTTAGCCACACAGTCATAAGGACAAAGCGAGTAGAATAGGGGACTAAGAATACAGGCTTGTGGTGCACCTGTGCTGATGGAAATTGTAGAGGAGATGCTGTTGCCAATTCAGACTGTCTGGAGTCTATAAGTGAGGAAACCAAAGATCCAGTTGCACAAGGAGGTACTGTCATTTACTCTATCTATGCCCTTCATAACTTTGTACACCTCTATCAAATCTCCCCTCATTTCCTACACTTCAGGGAATAAAGTCCCTCTTCAACCTTTCCCTATAACTCGGGTTCTCAAGTCCTGGCAGCATCCTCGTAAATTTTCTCCGCATTCTCTCAATCCTATTGATACCTTTCCTATAGGTAGGTGACCAGAACTGCACACAATATCCTGAATTAGGCCTCACCATCTTATACAACTTCAACATAACATTCCAACTCCTCTACTCAGTACTTTGATTTATGAAGGCCAAGGTACCAAAATCTTTCTGGTATTGGGAAATGTACGGAAGAAATGTGGCAAATGTTCAGGGTATATTTGCGTGGAGTTCTGCGTTGGCCTTCATCAATCGTGGGATTGAGTTTAGGCGCCGAGAGATAATGTTTCTATGTTTCTTTACAACCCTATATACCTGTGATGCTACTTTTAAGGAATTGTATTCCCAGATCCATCTGTTAATAATAAAAAAAATACTTCTTGAAAGTGGTTGTCTGGAATCCAGGGAGAAGAATCCTTTTGAAAGAAACATAGAAACATAGAAAACCTCCAGCATAATACAGGCCCTTCGGCCCACAATGCTGTGCCAAACATGTACTTACTTAGAAATTACCTAAGATTACCTATAGCCCTCTATTTTTCTAAGCTCCATGTACCTATCCAGGAGCCTCGTAAAAGACTCTATCGATTCCGCCTCCACCACTATCACTGGCAGCCCATTCCACGCACTCACCACTCTCTGCGTAAAAAACTTACCCTTGACATCTCCTCTGTACCTACTTCCAAGCACCTTAAAACTGTGCCCTCTCATGCTAGCCATTTCAGCCCTGGGAAAAAGCCTCTGACTATCCACACAATCAATGCCTCTCATCATCTTATACACCTCTATCAGCTCTATCAGTGCAGTGATTTTTAAAAAATTTTCTTTAAGCGCCTTTATTTAAGAAATATAAAATTATTATAAATGGTTGCTACTATTTGTAGAATATCTCAAGGGGCTGATTAGACAGGTGGCACGGAGAAGATGAGAGTGATGATGTGATGAAACAGATGTATCCTGCGTCTGACTTTGCTGATGGGCAATCAGATCAGGTAATAGTGATGCAAGACCAATGCTGTTTTCCACCCATGGTCTCCCTATCGCTTTCATTAAGGGTAACATTGCAAAACTTACTCTGCACTATCGTGCGGGAGCAATGAAAACAGAGAAGCTGCAGCTGGAATCTGACTGCTCTCTTCCCTGATATGAAAGACCGCCACCTCCATGCTAATTGTGCATTTTGAGAAAAAACATTGAGCGTCAGTTTATGCTCAGCATTGTGCGGTATATTGTGATGTATTTGTTTTGCACGTGGCCAAGTGGTTAAGGCATTGGACTAGCGACCTGAAGGTCGTGAGTTCGAGCCCCAGCCGAGGCAACGTGTTGTGTCCTTGAGCAAGGCACTTAACCACACATTGATCCGCGATGACACTGGTGCCAAGCTGTATGGGTCCTAATGCCCTTGCCTTGGACAACATTGGTGTCATGGAGAGGGGAGACTTGCAGTATGGGCAACTGCTGGTCTTCCATACAACCTTGCCCAGGCCTGTGCCCTGGAGAGTGAAGACTTTCCAGGCGCAGATCCATGGTCTCGCAAGACTAACGGATGCCTTTATTATTTGTTTTGTCTCTGTAGAGTTAGAGAGGAGGGTAGTATTGTAGTGGTTCAGGCAGATTAAAGTGGGCACATGCAGAGTGTCTGAAGCTGAAATAACTCGGCGGCTCTTGATTGGATTTCCGTGATCCTATTACACACTGCTGACATCTGTTATTACTGGTTTAATCCCACTAATAAAATCTAACGTGCATAAGGAATAGGGAGCCAGATCATCACAGGTCTACCCAGTGTGGAGCTGTCCAGTGAGAACTTCTACAGTGCAAACTCCTAACATCACAGCAACCAGGAAGCTGAGTGAATTAGGTTGATTGATCCACACAATATTGCCCTCTGTTAGTGGAGCAGATGCATAGAGATCTGTCAACACTGAAATATTGTTCATGTAATTGCCTAGAAATCCACCTCTGATTGATGGCATTAACCACACGGTGTAATTGCAACAGTGTGTGGTAATCAAGAATGAATTACAGAGATGTTGTGTAGAATCATACAGAATCATAAAGTCATTCAGCAGGGAAACATGGTTTTTCATTGCACCAAGTCCATGCCAACTATCACCCACCTTGTTACAATAATCCTATTCTAATCCTTTCTTTTATTCTTTCCACATTTCCATCAACCCCCCCCCCACCCCAGATTACATATGCACGGGCCAATTGACCTATCAGCTTGCGTGTCTTTGGTACGTGGGAGGAAACCGGAACGCCTGGGTGAAATCCACATGGTCATGGGTCAGGATTGAACCCAGGTTTCTGGATCTGTGAGGTATCAGCTTTCCATGCCACTGGGCTTCCTCTAATACCATCCCCAGCACCTTAGTCTCGCACTACGCAATAGGAATGAAGCACTGGCCAATTTAGCTTTACTTGCGTGAAATTGTGACTGTGTCACATTCCTCGTTTTGCTTTTTGGCCTCGTTTTTTCTTTTTGTCCACTATGCTGCCACGCACTGATACCTGCATGGTAGCATAGTAGTTAGCACATAGCTTTACAGTGCAGGTAACCCAGGTTCAATTCCCACCACTGCCTGTAAGGAGTCTACATTCTCCCCGTGACTGCGTGGGTTTCCTCTGGGTGCTCCAGTTTCCACCTACAGTCCAAAGACATGCCAGTTAGTAGATTAATTCATCGTTGTAAATTGTCCCGTGATTAGGCTAGGATTAAATTAATTGGGGCATTGCTTTGTGGCACGGCTCGAAGGGGTCGAAGGGCGTATTCTGTGCTGTATCTCAATAAATAAATAAATAAATAAATTGCTGAGGAGAGGAAAAAGATTCATTCTCAATTCCGGTGATTCTTTTGCTGGAATGTGTTCATTTCGTTCGATGGAAATTTTTTTTAAAAAACTGGAGAAACGTTTAAGAAAAATATAAGAAGATACATATAATAATGACAGGTCTGATCTTGGCCTCAGCTCCCCATAATCCGGCACTTTCCTCCGGTCAAATACTGTCTTAAATACTCACAGTAACTCAGCCTCCACAGCTCTCGGGAGTAGGAAATACCAAAGATTTATAACCTGCTGAGAGAAAAATTGCCATTCTAAGTGGATGATCCTATATTCCAAGGTTATGCCCTCATTTTCAGATATGCCCACCAAGGGAAATATCTTCAAAGCATCTGCTTAGTGTCCCTAGGATCATGTATGCTCCAGCAAGATTACCTGCCATTTTTCTAAACCAGAATATTCTTTGCCTCTCTTCATTACACGCCTACTTTATTTCAAATCATCTAGCAGTTCCCCATACTGCCTCCAAAGGAGGCACATACTTTCTTAAATAAGGCGATCAACATGTATACAGTCCTCCAGGTAATAGCTCCCAAAGTGCTCCCAACTCAGAACTCATTAAGTATATCCTAGGCCCAGATTCCTTGAGTCTCGATGTGGGGCTCTTATATTATATGAGTACATAAAGATGATCTTTTAATGGAGACATTATGTCCAGGGATCTAATCAGAGAAATACTGACTGTTTTATACGGGGGGGGTGATGAGTGATCGATATAAATTTGATGTCACTAATACAAAAGGAGGCTACGTGGCACTGATTACTAAAGTGACGAGTCTGCCATTGTTCATTCCCACGACATTCTTCTTCATTGCACACTGCTTCCTCATAGATTTTCTGGAAATCCTCCAGTAGTTGCAAAAGCCTGACAGAGCCAGCTCTTCCAAGTACAAATCTAGCACTCCAAATGTTCATGTACATCCACATCCACAGGCGAAGCTCTACTTACAGCTGCCCAAGTAAAGACAAACTGTTTAATTGTGTGGAACCCAGTGGTGGTTCTAGTTGCAGGAACAGGCCATTTGGCCCATGCCGGACCTTAAGGTCTACATGATCTTTCTCTGAACTTGCTTCATCACGTTCCACCAGCCTAACGTTTCTGTCATTTGTTGATTAAGTTCTCCCTTAAATGTATCAAGGTCAACTTGCTCCACTGTTCCTCTTGATTAATTTCCACATTCCCTGAAAGTGCCTGGACAAGTTAATATGGTGGTAAAGAAGGAATATGGTATGCTTGCTTTTGTTAGTTGAGGAAAGGACTTCAAGAATCAGGCTGATTCCGTTGTCAAGGACCTCAACTGTCCAGGCCATGCTCTCTTCTCACTGTTGCCATCGGGAAGGAGACACAGGAGCCTTAAGTCCCGCACCACCAGGTCCAGGAACAGTTATTACCCTTCAACCACCAGGCTTCTGATCCAGCTTTGGTAATTTCACTCACCTCAACACTGAACTGATCACTCAACACAACCTATGGACTCACTTTCAAGGACTATACAACTCATGTTCTCAGGTTTATTTATTATTGGTAGTAATATTATATGTAGTTGCACAATTTGCACATCGTTTTTTTGTCAGTCTTTGTGCATGGTTTTTCATTGATTCTATTCTATTTCTTTTCTACCTTGAGAGCCTGCAAGAAAATGAACCTCCAGAGTAAATTATGGAGACACACAGTATACGTCCTTTGATAATAAATTCTCTTTGAACTTTGAACTTTAGAAGTTATGTTGCAGCTTAACAAAACTCTGGTTAGGTTGCATTTGGAGTATTCCATTTAATTCTGGTTGCTCCATTATAGGAAGGATGTTGAGGCTTTGGAGAGGGTGCAGAAGAGATTTACCAGGATGCTAAGCACCAGAAATTCTGCAGATGCTGGAAATCTCCAGCAACACATATGCAAAATGCTGGAGGAACTCAGCATCTATGGAGGAAAATGTTTCAAATCAGACCCTTAGTCCTGATGAAGGATCTCAGCCGGAAATATCAACTATTTATTCCCCTCCATGGATGTCGCCTGACCTGCTGAGCTCTTCCAGCGTCTTGTGTGTTGTTTACCAGGATGTTGCCTGGATTAGATAGCTTGTGTTATAAGGAAAGGTTGGACAAATTTAGTTTGTATTCCCTAGTGCACCGGAGGCTGAGGAGAGATCTAATACAGGGTTACAAGATTATGAGAGGCATAGGCAGGCTATCTTTTCCTCACGGTTGAAAGTCTAATACCAGAGGGCATGAATACTTTTTGGCCTCCCCGTGTGGAAGCACGTTCTCTAATCCAAGAATAAAGATCTCTTCAATTACAGCACTGATAATTCTTGCCTGCCAGGCCTCTGCTCATCCAGCCACTCTTGCTCCTGGGGTTTCAGTCTTGCTCCTCAGATATTTCTGGATTCTCTAGTCTTTAACTCACCCGCTGCCAGAGTGTCTGGCTTTTTTCTCGTCTGCTCTTAATCGCTGTTGCTTAGTCACTCTCCTCGACCTCTGTTGCTGGATCACTTCTATCAATCACTGTTCACAGGGTTTCCACGCATATTGGCTTTCTCAGGGCCTCTATCCTCATTCACTGTTCCAGGGTCACTCTCCGCCATCAGGGTCTCTTCTCTTGATAACTTACTCCCAGGGTTTCTGCCCGCAATTGTGTTCCTTGGATCTCCACACCATTGGTTGTGGCTAGTGTGCCTTGTCCTCAACTGCATTCCTGGGGTCTCTGCCCTTCATCACAGTTCTCAGGGCCTGTGCCCTTGATCACAGTTCTCAGGGTCTCTGTCCTCAGTCACTCTTCCCAAGATCTCTGGCACCTCCAGTAAATAAAACCATCAGTCGGTAAGTATTTTAAAAAACACATAAATAAAGCAAGTTATCCGGCTGTAATCTCTCAATTTGTGGGATCTTGCTGTGCACAATTGGCAGCTGATGTTTTCTTCTCTACAGAAGTGATTACTGCAGTGTACTATGTTACGGGGGTCAATCTGATGCTGGATGCGTGCTATATAATTTGCAAGCCCATGTCTCAGATTCATTTGTGTAACAGAAGTCTGTGTTCTTCTCAACCGAAAAATAATGCACAGTACATACTGTCTTTCTTTTAGTATTTCTTGAACTTGATTTGATTTCTACTAAAATTACAGCAATCATGCTGAAGCTAGTGGGTCACAGAGGCATCTTGTGCGTCATCCTTGATAACTAATAGATGAAGACTAATAGAAACAAGGTGTCTTACAACTAGACCATTACCTAGCTGAGTCTCCCTTGTAAATCAACAATAATAGGTCTGTGCTTGAAAATTGTTTGAGTTTATTTGCATTTCAAGATCTTGGAAATAACTCCAAGCAAAACACTGCAAGTTCTGGAAGCTTGGAGAAGCACCTGTGCTGTTTCATAGATGCTGCCCGTCCTGCTAACCATCTCTATGCATCTGCATTTTTCCCATGAGAGGAAATCTTTATTAAAATAGGTATTCCTGTGGAATTACACTTATTGGCGGTACCACAAGGAACTAATGACTGATGCAAACACATTATGAACTCAAAATTCTTGATTTCTGGTGATTTTGTATTCTGACATTGGACCCTTTATAGAGTCCAACAAAGAAGTACCATCTTATAGCAGTTAAACTGGAAAAAGTCATCCTCTAAACCTGCTCCAGGTTAGTCAAGGTACCGAAATCTTCTAGACCTTGGCCTCAATATCTTCTAGTGCAATTAGATCCTCGATTACCTCACATACAGACCCCAGTCAGTTCAGACTGGCAACAATATAGGAATAGAATAAGGTGGAGGATAAATGCGTGGCTGAAGGATTGGAGCAGGGGGCAGGGATTCAGATTTCTGGATCATTAGGACCTCTTTTGGGGCAGGCGTGACCTGTACAAAAAGGACGGGTTGCACTTGAATCCGAGGGGGACCAATATCTTGGCGGGGAGGTTTGCTAAAGCTATTAGGGAGAGTTTAAACTAGAATTGCTGGGGGGTGGGAACCGAACTGAAGTGACGGAGGAAGGGGCAGTTGGCTCACAAATAGAGGAAGCTTGGAGACTGCGAGAGGAAGGATAGGCAGGTGATAGAGAAGGGATGCGCTCAGACTGATGGTTTGAGATGTGTCTATTTTAATGCAAGAAGCATCATGAACAAAGCAGATGAGCTTAGAGCCTGGATCAGTACTTGGAGCTATGATGTTGTGGCCATTACAGAGACTTGGATGGCTCAGGGGCAGGAATGGTAACTTAGAGTGCCAGGCTTTAGATGTTTCAGAAAGGACATGGAGGGAGGCAAAAGAGGTGGGGGCATGGTATTGCTGATCAGAGATAGTGTTACGGCTGCAGAAAAGGAGGAAGTCATGGAGGGATTGTTTACTGAGTCTCTGTGGGTGGAATTTTGAAACAGGAAAGGGTCAGTAACTCTACTGGGAGTTTTTTATAGGCCACCCAATAGTAACAGGGACATCGAGGAGCAGATAAGGAGACAGATTCTGGAAGGGTGTAATAATAACAGGGTTGTCGTGGTGGGAGATTTTAATTTCCCAAATATTGATTGGCATCTCCCTAGAGCAAGGGGTTTAGATGGGGTGGAGTTTGTTAGGTGTGTTCAGGAAGGTTTCCTGACACAATATGTAGATAAGCCTACAAGAGGAGAGGCTGTACTTGATCTGGTATTGGGAAATGAACCTGGTCAGGTGTCAGGTCTCTCAGTGGAAGAGCATTTTGGAGATAGTGATCACAGTTCTATCTCCTTTACAATAGCATTGGAGAGGGATAGGAACAGGCAAGTTAGGAAAGCGTTTAATTGGAGTAAGGGGAAATATGAAGCTATGAGGCAGGAACTTGGAGGCATAAATTAGGAACAGATGTTCTCAGGGAAATGTACGGAAGAAATGTGGCAAACGTTCAGGAGATATTTGCATGGAGTCCTGCATAGATACATTCCCATGAGACAGGGAAAGGATGGTAGGGTACAGGAACCGTGGTATACAAAGGCTGCTGAAAATCGAGTCAAGAAGAAAAGAAAAGCTTACGAAAGGTTCAAAAAACTCGGTAATAATAGAGATCTAGAAGATTATAAGGCTAGCAGGAAGGAGACTAAGAATGAAATTAGGAGAGCCAGAAGGGGCCATGAGAAGGCCTTGGCAAGCATGATTAAAGAAAACCCCAAGGCATTCTACAAGTATGTAAAGAGCAAGAGGATAAAACGTGAGAGAATAGGACAGTGGAAAACTGTGTATGGAGATAGCAGAGGTACTTAATGAATACTTTGCTTCTGTATTCACTATGGTAATGGATCTTGGCAATTGTAGGGATGACTTACAGCCGATTGAAAAGCTTGAGCATATAGACATTAAGAAAGAGGATGTGCTGGAGCAATTAGAAAGCATCAAGTTGGATAAGTCTCTGGGACCGGATGAAATGTACCCCAGGCTACTGTGGGAGGCGAGGGAGGAGATTACTGAGCCTCTGGCAATGATCTTTGCATAATGGAGACGGGAGAGTTTCCAGAAGATTGGAGGGTTGCAAATGTTGTTCCCTTATTCAAGAAAGGGAGTAGTGATAGCCCAGGAAATTATAGACCAGTGAGTCTTACTTCAATGGTTGGTAAGTTGATGGAAAAGATCCTGAGAGGCAGGATTTATGAACATTTGGAGAAGCATAATATGATTAGGAATAGTCAGCATGGCTTTGTCAAAGATAGGTCGTGCCTTACGAGCCTGATTGAACTTTTTGAGGATGTGACTAAACAGATTGATGAAGGAAGAGCAGTAGATGTAGTGTATATGGACTTCAACAAGGCAGCTGATACGTTACCACTGGCAAGGCTTATTGAGAAAGTAAGGAGGCATGGGATCCAAGGAGACCTTGCTTTGTGGATCCAGAATTGGCTTCCCACAGAAGGCAAAGAGTGGTTGTAGATGGGTCATATTCTGCATGGAGGTCGGAGAGCAGTGGTGTGCCTCAGGGATCTGTTCTGGGACCCCTTCTCTTCAGAATTTTTATAAGTGACCTGGATGAGGAAGTGGAGGGATGGGTTAGTATATTTGCAAATGTTGGGGGTGTTGTGGATAGTGTGGAGGGCTGTCAGAGGTTACAGTATTATATAGGATGCAAAACTGGGCTGAGGAGTGGCAGATGGAGTTCAACCCAGGTAAGTGTGAGGTGGTTCATTTTGGTAAGTCAAATATGATGGCAGAATATAGTGTTAATGGTAAGACTCTTGGCAGCGTCGAGGATCAGAAGGATCTTTGGGTCCTAGCCCATAGGATACTCAAAGCTGCTGCGCAGGTTTACTTTGTGGTTAAGAAGGCGTACGGTGCATTGGCCTTCATCAACCATGGGATTGAGTTTAAAAGGCAAGAGGTAATGTTACAGCTACATAGGGCCCTGGTCAGACCCCACTTGGAGTACTGTACTCAGTTCTGGTTGCTGCACTGCAGGAAGGATGTGGAAACTATAGAAACGGTGCAGAGGAGATTTACAGGGATGTTGACTGGATTGGGGAGCATGCCTTATGAGAATAGGTTGAGTGAACTTTGCCTTTTCTCCTTGAAGCTGCGGAGGATGAGAGGTGACCTGATAGGGGTGTATAAGATAAAGAGAGGTATTGATTGTGTGGATACTCAGAGGCTTTTTCCCACGGCTGAAATGGCTGACACGAGAGTGCATAATTTTAAGGTGCTTGGAAGGAGGTACAGAGGAGATGTCAGGGGTAAGTTTTTCACACAGAGAGTGGCGAGTGTATGGAATAGGCTGCCAGCAACGGTGGTGGAGTCGGATACGATAGGGTCTTTTAAGAGACTCCCGGATAGGTACATGGAGCTTAGAAAAATAGGGGTAACCCTAGGTAATTTCTAAAGTACCTACATGTTCGGCACAGCATTGTGGGCCAAAGGGCCTGTTTGGTGCTGTAGATTCTATGTTTCTATGTTTCTAATATCTCCTCCACAATCTCTATCAGCCCAGGTGCACCACAAGGCTTTGTGCTTAGCCGCCTGCTCTACTCACTTTGCACTTATGTCTGTGAGGCTAAGCACAGCTCTAATGCCATATTTAACTTTGCTGAGGATATCACTGTTATTGTCCAAATCAAAGGTGGTGGCGAATCAGCATATCGGACGGAGACTGAAAATCTGGCTGAGTGGTGCCACAATAGCAACCTCCCTTACTCAATATCGGCAAGACCAAGGAACTGATTGTTGACTTCAAGAGGAGGAAATTGGAGGTTCATAAGTCAGTCCACATCGGCAGATCGGAGGTAGAAAGGGTCAGCAACTTGAAATATTTATTTGCAATCATTTCAGGGGAGCTGTTCTGGGTCCAGCAGATAGGTGCAATAACAAAGAAAGCACAGCAGTGCCTCGACTTTCTGAGAAGTTTGTGAAGATTCGGCACGACATCTAAGACTTTGATAAACTTCTAAGATGTGCGGTGGAGAGTATACTGACTGGCATACTGACATACCATAGTCTGGTATGGAAACAAAAATGCCTTTAAATGGAAAATTCTACAAAAAGTAGTGGACACAGCTCATTCAATCATGAGTAAAGCCCTCCCGACCATTGAGCACATTTACACGGAGTGTTATCGAAGGAAAGCAGCACCCACCACCCAGCTCATGCTCTGTTCTCGCTGCTGCCATCAAGTGGAAGGTACAGGAGCCTCAGAGCTCACACCACCAGCTTTAGGAAGTTATTACCCCTTAACCAATAGTCTCTTGAATTAGAGGGGGGTAACTTTACCCAGCTTTACTTGCCCCATCACTGAACTTTTCCCACACCTATGGGCTCACTTTCTTCATCTCATGTTCTTGATATTTATTGCTTATTTATTCTTCTTCTTATTTCTTTTTTTCTTTCTTTTTGTCTTTTGCACCCTGGTTGTCCGCCCTGTTGGTGAGGTCTTTCATTGATTTCATTATAGTTATCGGATTTATTAAGTACGCCCGCAAGAAAATGAATCTCATAGTTGTATATGGTGACATATACGAACTTTGATAATGAACTTACTTTGTACTTTGAATCTATAGCCTCTTTTACCTCAATAAGCTGTGAAGGAGAAAGGTTAACTTGCAAGATGTATACATTTTATAAAATTAATTGAATTATAAATTTATTTATTTGGCCATTTATTTATTTATCTACAGGCCATCCCTGGATAACAAATAAGTTCTGTTTTTACAGACTTCCATAAGTCAATTTTGTCCATGTTGAAAAAGCATAAAGAAATAAATCACTGAATATAGTAACCACAAGATCCCAATAATGTAATGAATGGCATCAAAAGCTTATAAAACTGATGAGAAACCATTACTGAAGGGAGAGAGTGAAAGTTCTGATCAAAAGAATTATATGAACCTACAGAGGACTTATGAATTGAATAAAGTTATGGAATTATATTCAGATATAGGGGTGCCTGTAAGTCAGGCATTTGTAACCCAGGAACAGCCTGTGCTCAAAGTACTTGACAGCCACCATGCCTTGGGTGGGTGATCTATTTCTGAGTTTGAGGCTTGCCAATACAGCATGGCCTCTGACCTTAATGAAGACAGAGCCGGATGGTGGTGTAGTGGCATCAGTGCTGGACTTCATGCTGGGTTACGAGCTGGTGATCTGTTTGGAAACTCACCCGGCAGAAGGCAATGGCAAACCACTGCTGTAACTTGCCTCGTACGCGGTTCCCCACTACGTCGGAGAGGCGTGGAGGGAAATCCTCCGCTAACTGGAGAAACTCCGGATGCAATGTACCTTTCCTTTTTCCTTCATTCTGGAAGTTCCAAGCAGAGGAAGTGCAGCCTTCATAAGTCCGGGAGCTACAAGCCTGGGGGACTCTCAACCACCTGGAAATATCAACCCATATTCTTACTCAACATCAACAATGAGCGGTTCTCTTCCAAAGTCTCAGATGAAAACTCAAATTTGAAAATACAAATTGATATCCCTTCAACTAAGTAACAGAAACCAAGTAAATTTTAAGAACTATTGAATTTTTAAAAGGGCAGTTGACAAAAAATATCTTTCTATCTACCTATAGTTGGCTTAGCATCCTTCTGTGATACTCATTCGACAATAGCAACCAATGTGAGATCAATTGTATCAGAATAGGTTACAAATTTATTTTATATATGAAGTAGCCCATTCTTTTATAGAAATAAGCACACTCTTCGCTAAATAAATGTGCCTAATATAGTCACATGCAAAATCTTCAAAGTATATTGTGTTGATTTCCATGAATTTTGGGATAAACTCTGAGGAAACTTTACGGATCGTGAAGTCATAGAGTCTTTTGGCATGGAATCAGACTCCCCTGCTCATGTTGTCTCTGCCAGCAATAAGATTCTTATTTATAATAATTGCTTTTTCCAGCACTCAACCACTTACCTCCTATCTTGCGCAAAGCCAGCATGGTTTCCTGAAAGGAAAATCCTGCATGACAAACCTACTGCAATTCTTTGAGGAAATTACAAGTAGACGAGACAAGGGAGATGCAGTGGATGTTGTATATTTGGATTTTCAGAAGGCCTTTGATAAGGTGCCACACATGAGGCTGCCTAGCAAGATAAGAGCCCATAGAATTACAGGGGAGTTACTAGCATGGGTGGAGCATTCACTAGTCGACAGAAAACAGAGAGTGGAAATAAAAGGATCCTATTCTGGCTGGCTGCCAGTTACCAGTGGAGTTCCACAGTGGTCGATGCTGGGACCGCTGCTTTTTACAATATATGGCAATGATTTGGACTACAGTATTAATAGATTTGTGGCTAAATTTGCTAATGATACAAAGACAGGTGGAGGAGTGGGTAGCGTTGAGGAAACAGAGAGCCTGCAGAGAGACTTAGATAGTTTAGGAGAATGGGCAAAGCAGTAGCAAATGAAGTACTATGTTGGAAGGTGTATGGTCATGCACTTTGGTGGAAGAAATAAACGGGCAGCCTATTATTTAGATGGGGAGAGAATTCAAAATGCAGAGATGCAAAGGGACATGGGAGTCCTTGTGCGAGATACCCTAAAGGTTAACCTTCAGGTTGAGTCGGTGGTGAAGAAGGCAAATGCAATGTTGGCATTCATTTCTCAAGGTATAGAATATAAGAGCAGGGATGTGATGTTGTGGCTCTATAAAGCACTCGTGAGACCACACTTCGAGTATTGTGTGCAGTTTTGGACTCCTTATTTTAGAAAAGATATACTGACATTGGAGGGGGTTCAGAGAAGATTCACAAGAATGATTCCAGGAATGAAAGGGTTACCATATGAGGGACGTCTAGCAGCTCTTGGGCTGTGTTCCCTGGAGTTCAGGAGAATGAGGGGGGACCTCATAGAAACATTCCGAATGTTAAAAGGCCTGAACAGATTAGATGTGGCAAAGTTATTTCCCTTGGTAGGGAATTCTAGGATAAGCGGGCACGACTTCAGGATTGAAGGACGTCCTTTTAGAACTGAGATGCGGAGAAATTACTTTAGTCAGAGAGTGGTAAATCTGGAATTTGTTGCCATGAGCGACTGTGGGGGCCAAGTCATTGGATGTATTTAAGGCAGAGATAGATGGATTCTTGATTAGTCAGGGCATCAGAGGGTATGGGGTGAAGGCAGAGGAGTGGAGATGATTAGAAGAATTGGATCAGCCCATGATTGAATGGTGGAGCAGACTTGATGGGCCGAATGGCCAACTTCTATATCTTATGGTCTTATGGCCAATGCAATGATGTTTCAAGTCCTGATTAGCATACTTTTAAATGTTTTGAGAGTACCTGCCTCACCCTTAAACACGTCCCCTCTAAACCCCTTACCTTTCAGCATAAACCTAGACCCTCTTATTATTGATATCTCTGGCTAAGTCATTGGGTATATTTAAAGTGAAGTTGATAGGTTCTTGAATTTTAAAGGCGTCAAAAGTTACGAGAAGCAGGCAGAGGAATGGGATTGAAAAGTGATCAGCCATGTTGGAAAGGCAAAGCAGACCCAATGGACCGAATGGCCTGATTCGGCTCCTATGTTTTCAGTTTTATGGTCTCTGATAAGGGAAAATGTTTTGCATTATCCACTCTATTTATGTCCCTTTATTATTTTGTATACATGTTTTTATTAGTCCTTAGTTAAAATAGCAAAGGAGCATTTTAAATACTAAAATAACAAATACTTAGATACTTAAATACTTTAAGAGAAGCTTTCACACAATAGCACAACTTACAGCCACAGGATCTCTGTAATGAAGCACAGAATTTGCAATAAATCCTGTCAAAGTTTACTGGTGTTGGAACAAATCTGAAAGAAACTCTTGCAGGGTTTGGATATAAATTTTGTGAGATGCTGTAGACCTTTCAAGTTATGCCCCCGTTCCCCAATTAATTTTAAAAGGTTAGATTATGAGTGGAATCTCATTACATTCTCCTGTCTGTTTCCTTTGTTCTTTAGTCCTATATGGAGGATCACCTAAGAAACAAAAACCGCCTGGTGAAAGAATGGGAAGCTCTGAGTGCTTACCAGGCAGAGCCAAACAACAGCAGCATCGCGGACAGGGAGGAGAATGAAAAGAAGAATAGAACTCAACTTGTGGTGCCATGTAAGTTAACTTCTTGATAGTCAAAAGATGCTGGAAGTCTGAATCAAAAACAAAAAAAAATGGTGGAAACACTTAGCAGGTAGTCAACTGGGAAAGAAAAGCAGAGTCAGCATTTCAAGAGGAAGGCTAGCTGCAAGAGTGAAAAGGAAGTTGGCTTTAAGTTGAAGAGAAGTAGCGTGGAGGAGGTGTGGATAGGATTAATGTCTCCCTGTGGGAGAAGATCTTTGCTGTTGGATATTCATGACAATGTTGTAGATGCTAAACTACCTTACATAAATTCTGCGATCAGTGTGGACTTTCAAAATGGAGTGGGTAAATGCGTAAGAAAGAATAGTTTGCAGGATATTGGCAAAAGAGCAAGGAAATGGATTGTGCGATAAGCAGACAGTAGGCATCTGACTGGCTGAATTAGAAGTGCAAAGAGCTCCAAGGTGACTTGATGAGAAATTTTGTCTTTAACTGGTCACATTAAACCTGCCAGAGAGTAGTAGTCCTGACGAAGGGTCTCGGCCTGAAATGTCGACTGTACCTCTTCCTAGAGATGCTGCCTGGCCTGCTGCGTTCACCAGCAACTTTGATGTGTGTTGCAGAGAGTAGTGGATGAGCTTTGCACCTCACTTCCAAAAGTCATTTACGCTTGCATTTGAAGAAAAGTATTTTTCATTTTGCACGACTGAGCAAGAATCCTCAAAATGCAAAACCCAAGAGGAAGTTGAGGTTCAGTTACACTTATCTGGCTGTTTTGAGCAGATACCTGGAGACTTGTCCACTAACCAGCAGACACTACTGCACAAACCCAGAACTTCCCAATTACTCGCTTCTTTTCCCAACATGCCTGCCTCTTGGTAAGATTTTAAATATCCTATTATTACTTTAATTCAAAGACAAGCTACTTACTTCAGAGATATTTTTCTCATAATTTTCCCTATTTACTGCTTTGACCCAACAGGTCTATGGTAGCTTGCAAAGCAACCCCATTACCCCGCCAATCCTCCCCATAACTTATTCTCTCCACAGTATCAGCAATCCTACCGAAGTTAGAGTCAATCTTACAATGATGAATTAAACTACAAAGCCACACAGTTTGAGGATACGGGAGAACACTAGAGCTGTCAGAGAGAGAGCATGAAAACTCCACACAGAGTCCCAGATTGAAACCAGAATGCTAGAACTGCTGAAGCAGTTGTTTTGCCAGCTGTTCAAAGGTACAATTTAATGTCAGAGAAATGTATACAATATACATCCTGAAATACTTTTTCTTCACAAACATCTCCAAAAGCAGAGAAGTGCCCCAAAGTATGAACGACAGTTAAAAATGAGAACCTCAAACGTTCCCCCCTCCCAGGCATAAGCGTGTAAATAATATGTCATTCCTTGCCATTAATTATTGTGGACTGGAGCAATGTTTTATCATCAATATTCTCTCTCCTTCCCCTTCACTGCTAAACACAGGATTATAAAAGTGACATATCGTTATTTGGGAAAGAAAGCAGCTCAAGTCACTTGCTAAAATAACCACGAAATTGAAACTAAGACAAGTAACAATCAAGTCAGTCATGATTTTGTGACACGGTAGTATAGTGGCTAGCACAACGCTTTACAGTACAGGCGACCGGGGTTCAATTCCTGCCACTGTCCTGTAAGGAATTTTGTACATTCTCCTGAGACTGTGTGGGTTTCCTCCGGGTGCTCCGGTTTCCTCCCACAGTCCAAATACGTACCGGGGTTGGTAGGTTAATTGGTCATTATAAATTGGTAGGCTAGGATTACATTGGTGAATTACAGGGCAGCATGGCTCAAAGGGCAGGAATGGCCTATTCCACACTGTAGCTCAATAAATAAATAAATAAATCTTATCAAGAGGCCGAGGGACCATTCCTCCTCCTAAGTTCCCACATTTGAATGAGTCGCTCTGAGCCAGGTCAATGGTTCGAGCAGCTGACCTTTGCTGACTGGTTTACCCACTTGTTCAGGGTGATTCCTATACGGTTTGCACAGCTGACCAGAGTTACACACACAGTGGCAAAAGCACCATCAAGAGGCGTTGCAATGCTGATGCTGTACTTGCTCAGGAGATGAACAGGCATGTCATTTCTGCTCAGAGAGATGGAGAAGCGTCCATTTAAATCAGCCGTGATTGAAATGGCGGAGTAGACTCGATGGGCTGAATGGCCTAATTCTACTATGTCCTGTTTGAGGTCTTGGCAGCAAGTCTTCCTGCAGCAACTGATTGAGCTTTGAGTGCAGTTGGTGCAGGCACCTCACAGCTTCAGGGAACTGGATTTCCCTTTTTGCTTCAGAGTGAAGGCATTCAGTTCACAGCAGCATTAGATTAGATTAGATTATGAGGACACGTAGTCCTCTTTTATTGTCATTTAGTAATGCATGCATTAAGAAATGATACAGTGTTCCTCCAGTATGATACCACAGAAACACAAGACAAACCAAGCCTAAAAAACTGACAAAAACCACATAATTATAACATATAGTTACAACAGTGCAAAGCAATACCGTAATTTGATAAAGAACAGACCATGGGCATGGTAAAAAAAAAGTCTCAGAGTCTCTCGAAAGTCCCATCATCTCACGCAGACGGTTGAAGGGAGAAACTCTCCCTGCCATGAAGCTCCAGTGCCGCAAACTTGCCGATGCAGCACCCTGGAAGCACCCAACCACAGCCGACTCTTGAGTCCGTCCGAAAACTTCGAGCCTCCGACCAGCCCTCTGACACCGAGCACCATCTGTGCCGAGCGCTTCAACCCCGGCCCCGGCAACAGGCAATAGGCAAAGCCGAGGATTTGGGGCCTTCCCCTCTGGAGATTCTCGATCGCACAGTAGCAGCGGCCGCGAAGCAGGCATTTCAGAAGTTTCTCCAGATGTTCCTCCTTGCTTCTCATGTCTGTCTCCATCAAATCAGGATTGTGCACGGTCCCCTACTTAACAAATACCGATATCATTTCGGAGCAGCCGCACGCGCTGCGTCGTGCCATCTTCTCCTTCCCTCCTAGTGGTCCATGTGTTGCAATAATATGAACACAAATTTATCCCTGATGCTGCCCATTCAGAGTTTGCACACTCTGCTTATGACTGTGTGGGTTTCAAGTTTCCCTCCCACCTCTGAAAGTTATACAGTGTTGTTAATCAGCCACTGCAAGTTTTAGGTAAATGACAAAGAGAACCAACGTGGAGATAATGGGTATGTGCAAGAAAAAATTAGTTGTACTGATTTGAAAAAAGATTAATAATGGGATGGATGGCATTGCTCCTGGGACCCAATGGGCCAAATGGCCTCAGAGATGAGGAAGAATTTCCTCAGCAGAGGATGGTCAATCTGTCGAACTCATTGCCACAGGCAGCTGTGGAGGCCAAGTCATTGGATATATTTAAAGGTTAAGTTCTTGGATTGGTCAGGGCATCAAAGGTTAGAGGGAGAAGGCACAAGTCTGGGATTGAGAGGGATAATAAATCAGCCATGATGGAATGATGGAGCAGACACAATGGGCCAAATGGCCTGATTCTGCTCCCATGTCTTATAGTCTTATTATAAGTATATCACCCTCTGCTGCCAGTTGAAGCATAAGTGACTGGTGTGCTCGTTGGGTGCCGTGGAAGTAAAAGTGAATCAATCAAGTTAATTTCTGAAATGAGAGGACTTTCTAGTGAAGAGAGATTGAGTAAGATTGGGCCATGTTCCCCGGAGTTTGGTAGAATGAGAATTGATCAAAATCAAGCAACAATTTGGAAAATAATATTTCAGAAATTACTTGGCACTCATGTTATCCACTTATTGCAGTACTGCAGCAATCTGCATGCCTCCATTCTAGTAGCAGGAGGGGAAAATTGTCCAGAGTTAATGCTCTTGATTGATGGTCTGCTGGAAATATGCAAGGACATAACGGTGGCCAAAGAGTATGACTCTGATGTGAAGAATAGAACCTAAGTGTGGGTCTCAAGGCCCAGCACATGTTGAAATAACAGCGACCAAGATAAGGGAGTGAAACTGGGTGATGAGGAAGAGGCAGGAAATGTAAATGGTGGCAGTTTTTCCCAACTGCTGAGCTAATATATTTTTCCTTTCTGCAGATGACCACTCCAGAATAACGCTCAAAGCTGAACAGAGTCACTCAAATTCGGACTACATCAACGCAAGCCCTATAGTAAGTACTTCACATCACCAGACTTCGACCAACTTTGATTGCCTACACTGATGGTACTTGGGAAGTCAATTGTTACACTGATCATCATTTTGACTCTACTGCCCTCGTGGGTCTTGTGTACAAAGCTAGGCAAGGAGTTAAACACCTTCTCAAAAAAATCACCAGAGCCAGAAGTTTTCTTCAGGGTTTTAATGAGATCGTACTAGTGAAACTGCAGAAAGTTAGGAAAAATACATAATAAATTCAGTACAGAATATACTAATACTATTACTAATATTAATACACCTTAATATACTATCAATTAATCTCACAATCAGTGCTAGCAAAGGTAATACACACACACACACACACACACACACACACACACACACACACACACACAGACACACACACACACACTATTCCATAATGGTGCCACGTAGACCAGAGTTAATTCATGGCACAACGATAGCTTAATAGAAATAAACAATAAATATGATACTTCCTTCAAAGTATATCTACTAAATGTTCACCAATATTAAGAAAGCTTAAGGCTTACAGATATCCCAGTTTCAGGGACAAATAAAGAGGGGATGGAGATGGATATCTTCCCATACCATGTGTGCTTTAAATCAAAATCTGAATTAACCTACGCAAGAAATTATATCAAGAACAACTTATATACAGGAAGTGAAGTTCATACAAAACAAGCTTTACCTCTAGAGACCAGAACATTGACGTTTGACTGAAAAATTTAGCCACTCGTTACTGATGGACACATGCGTAATTGGCTCTGCAACTGGCGGATCGTCAACCTAAGACTGTCTGCCTAAGTAATTAAGATGGAAATTCCCCCTACTGTGTCGAAAGGATTAATATCATCCTGCCCAAGACATTTGTCCAATCATGTCGATTTCCCAGTTTCAGCTATAGTCCAAACAGTAATCAACCTGCGAGTCAATAAATTCTAGGTTGAAATTCCCTGCACCGAATTCTATCCTAATATTCCACTTTGGGACTCAAGGAGTATTTTGCTGCCTGACTTCTGTTTGGTTTAGACCAGGGGTGGCCAACCTTTTACATTCCATGCGTCAATTTTTTCATGCACGAGTTCAGATGCGATTTTTCATGCATATTAAAATATTAACATACTTTTACAAGAATTGAATGGGGGTGCAAGAGTTGTATGGAGCATCTGAACTCGTGAGTGAAAAAATTGACGCATGGAATGTAAAAGGTTGGCCACCCCTGGTCTAGACCAATCCCCCTTCTGTACTAATAAAAACAAAAAAATAGAGCAGATTCTCAGAAGATCAGGCAGCATCCATGCTCGAAAACATTTCAAGTCAATAACCTGAGACAGACGGATGAAAAAATGTGATCCCTGTGGCCCAGTCAATATTTATTAAATTTAAGAGAAATATTTGCAGGACTATGGGTAAAGAGTGAGGGAATGGGACTAACACAAACATATTAGCTGCACGCAGCTTTGGGATGATCTAAAAACATGAAGGGTGATCTGCAACTATAAGGCTTCCCTTTGATATAGTCTCACATTGACCATTGCTCATTCGCACACATAACAAGATCTCCTGCAGTTTTCATTGAGTGAGATACGTGAGAAATAGTGCTGATGGAGAATATTAAAATAAATTTTATTTTGTTAAGGCTATAATGAAATAAAATTGTAGCTGAAATTAGCATCCTCTCTGACCTGATCTAATATTCCACTGCACATTTAACAGTGTAAATACTTCCATGGCTGCTGATGAGGAAAGTGACCCCATAATCAGACTGCTTTGTCTGCGGAACAGCTTTGATGCTAGTCAGTTGCTGAAAGGAATGTTTGTCATTTAAACCTTTGAGGTTGCTTCCCAGGAGAGAGCTTTGCAGGGATCTCCTTGGAATGTGCCATCCCTTTAGCCCTGTAGGCTTCAGTCCCCATTTGCCCGAGAGTGAATGTAAGTAATCTCACATGAGTGGTACAGTGCATATCCTGCCCTCTCTCTGTAATTGGAATTACATTCTCAGCACCAGCACCTCTGCTTTCTTAGAAGTTTGTGAAGGTTCGGCATGTCATTTAAAACTTTGACAAACTTCTGTGGATGTGTGGTGGAGAGTATACTGGCTGGTTGCATCACAGCCTGGTATGGAAATATGAATGCCCTTGAACAGAAAAGCCTAAAAAAAGTACTGGCTACGGCTCTGTCCATCTTGGGTTAAGTCCTCCCCACCACTGAGCACATCTACGTGGAGTGCTGCCACAAGAAAGCAGCATCCATCATCAAGGACCCCACCTTCCAGGCCATGCCCTCTTCTCACTGCTGCCATCAAGAAAAAGGTAAAAGGGTCCAAGGACTCACACTACCAGGTTCAGACAATAAGGCCATAAGACCAAGGACGAGAATTAGGCATCTTGGCTCATCGAATTCGTCCCACCATTCCACCATTGCTAATTTATTATCCTCCTCAATCCCATTCTCCTGCCTTCTCCTCAATCCTTTGGCATGCTGACTAACCTCTGCTTTAAATATACTCAATGGCTTGGTCTCCACAGCCATCCATGTCAATGCATTTCACAGATTCACCCCCTCTGGCTAAGGAAATTCCTTCTCGTGTCTCTTCTAAAAGGACATCCCATTATTCTGAGGGTATGCCCTCTGGTCCTACACTCAGCCACCATAGGAAATATCCTCTGCACATCCACTCTAAATAGATCTTTCAATTTTCCATAGGCGTCAATGAGGTCCCTTCTCAATCTTATAAACCCCAGCAAGTACAGGCCCAGAGGCAACAATCACTCCTCGCATGTTAACCCTTTCATTCTCAGAAACATTCTCCTGAACCTCCTCTGGATCTTCTCCAATGCCAGCACATCTTTTCTTAGATAAAGGGCCCAAAACCACTCACAATACTCCAAGTTTGGTCTGGACCAATGCCTCAGCATCACATGCTTGCTCTTACGATCTAGTCAATGAGTGCTAACATTGCCTTTCGCCTTCCTTACCTCCAACACGACCTTCAAGTTAACCTTTAGGGAATCCTGTACAAGAACTCCTAATTCCCTTTGCACCTCTGATTTCTGAATTTTCTCCCCATTTAGAAAATATTCATCACCTTTATTCCTTCTACCAAAGTGCACGACCATATGTTTCCCTACACTATAGTCCATCTGCCATTTCCTTGCCCATCTTCCCCATGTGTCCAAGTCCTTCTGCAGACTCCCTGCTTCCTCAACACTGCCTACCTCTCCACCTATTTTTGTATTGTTCACAAACCTGGTCACAAAGCCATCAATTCCATCATCCAAATCGTTCACATCCAATGTGAAAAGGAGTACTCCCAATACCAATGTCTGTGGAACACCATTTTTCATCAGTAATCCATCAGAATGGGCTCCTTTTATTCCCACTCTTTGCCTCCTGCCAACCAGCCACTGCTTTATTCATGCTAGTATCTTTCCTGTAATACCATGGTCTCCTATCTTGTTAAGCAGCCTCATGTGTGACGCCTTGTCAAAAGCTTTCTGAAAATCCAAGTAGACAACATCCACTGACTCTCTTTTGTCTATCCTGCCTGTTATTTCCTCAAAGAATTCCAACAGGTTTGACAGGCAAGATATTCCCTTAAATATTTAAGGGAAAATCTTGCCTGTCAAATCTGTTGGAATTCTTTGAGGAAATAACAGGCAGGATAGACAAAGGAGGGTCAGTGGATGTTGTCTACTTGGAGTTTCAGAAAGCTTTTGACATGCTGACTTTGGCCTACTTTATCATGCGCCTCCAAGAACCACGAAACCTCATCCTTAGTAATGAACTCAATGTCTTCCCAACCACTGAAGTCAGGCTAGCTGGCCTATAATTTCCTTTCTTCTGCCTCCCTCCCTTCTTGAAGAGTGGAGTGACATTTGCAGTTTCCCATTTGCTACCCCTCAACCAGCAGGCTCTTGAACTAAAGAGGATAACTTCACTCAACTTCTCTCGCCCCATCACTGAACAGTTCCTACAACCTATGGACTCACTTTCAAGGACTCTTCATCTCAGGTTATCAATATTTGTTGCTTATTAATTTATTATTATTTTTCTTTCTTTTTGTACAAAGTATTTGCACATTGGTTGTTTGCCTGTCCTGTTGGGTACGGTCTTTCATTGATTCTATTGTGTTTCAAAGTTCAGAGTAAAATTTATTATCAGAGTACATACACGTCACCACGTACAACCCAGAGATTCTAGTTCTGTGGGCATACTCAGCAAATCTATAGAAAAGTAACTGTAAACTACAAACTAACTGTGCAAATGCAGATATAAATAAATAGCAATAAATAACCAGCATGAGATAGCAATATAACAGTGTCCCTAAATGAGTCCTTAAATGTGAGCTGCTATCTCCTTTTGCTCAAGAGCCTGATGGCTGAGGGTTAGTAACTGTCCTTGAACCTGTTACTACCCTGAGGCACTTGTATTTTCTACCTGATGGCAGCAGTGAGAAAAGAGCATGGTCTTGGTGGTGAGGATCTTTGATGATGGATGCTGGTTTTCTACTGCAATGTTTCATGTAGATGTGCTCAATGGTTGGGAGGGTTTTACCTGTGATTTACTGGGTTGAATCCACTACCTTTTGTAGAAATTATGCAGCCAGTCAGCACACTTTCCACCACACATCTATAGAGGTTTGCCAGGGTTTTCAATGACATGCCAAATTTCCGCAGATTTCTGAGGAAGTAGAGGCGCTGTCATGCTTTCTTCGCAATAATAGTTATATGATGGGTCCAGACCGGTCCTATGTGATCGTGGCACCCAGGAATTTAAAGTTACTTACCCTTCCCACCTCTGATCCTCCAATGATTACTGGTTCATTGGCTTTCTTCTCCTGGTCTACAGTCGGTTCTTTATTGATATTGAGTGAGAGGTTGTTGTTATTACACCACTCAGCCAAGTTTCCAATCACCCTCGTGTATGCTGATTCATCGCCCCCTTTGATACAGCCCACAGCAGTGGTGTCGTCAGCAAACTTGTATATGGTGTTGGAGCTGTACTTAGCCACACGGTCATAGGTGTAAAGCGAGTAGAGCAGGGCCTAAGTACACATTCCTTGGTGCTCCTATGCTGATGGAGATTGTGGTGGGGATGTTTTCACCAATCTAAACTGACTGGGCTCTGGAAGTGGGGAAATCCAGGATTTAATTGCACAAGGGTGTATTGAGGCCCAGGTCTTGGAACTTACTGATTAGCTTTGAAGGGATGATGGTGTTAAATGTCGAGCTGTAATCAATAAAGATCATCCTGATGTATGCATCTTTGCTGTCCAGATGTTCCAGGATTGTTTAAAGAGCCAACAAGGTAGTGTCTGCTGTAGACCTGTTGCTTCAGTAGGTGAATTAGAGTGAATCCAAGTCACCATTTAGACAGGAGCTGATATGCTTCAACACCAGCCTCTCAAAACACTTCATCACTGTGGATGTAAATGCCACTGGGCGATAGTCATTTAGACAGGGTACCATGCTCTTCTTGGCCACTGGTACCATTGAAGCCTGCTTGAAGCAGGTGGGTACCACACACTGCCAGAGTGAGAGGTTGAAGATATCTGTGAATACACCAGCCTGTTGTTCGACACAGGTTTCAGTACTTGGCTAGGGTACTCCATCCGGACCAGATGCTTTCCTTGGTTTCGCCCTCTTGAAGGTAGTCTGCACGTCATCTTCAAGTACTGAGACCAAAGGATCATCGGGAGACACGGGAGGTGAGTGCGGGTTCCTCCCTGTTTCTTGGATCTACTGTGATTGCCTGCAAGAAAATGAAACTCAGGGTTGTACAGGTGACTTTGATAATAAATTTACTTTGAGATGAACATGGAACGATTTAACTGGTCCATGCTGCGCAAGAATTTCCTCTCAATTACTCATTCAGTCCTATCGGCATAATTTTATTGTCATAGAATAGTCATACAGAACAAAAACAGACCCTTCAGCCCATCGTGTCCAGACTAACGATTGAGTACCTATCAATGTAAATCCCATTTCAGGTAAACTGCTCCCCCTACTCCTCCTTATCTACAGATTCAACTATGCCCATTCAACTCCCTATCACCCTGTTTCTTTCCCTTCTTGCATTCACTCCCACTGGGCCCACTCCCCCCTCAGTATCATATTCCAGCCCTTTGTAAACTCCACCTCTCACCTCTCAGTCTCTGTTGGGACTTATACCCTTCCCTTCTCCATCTGCCTCTTACCCCTCCTCACCTGGATTCAAAGTTCAAAGTAAATTAATTATAAAGTACAATAGTGTCACCATATTCAACATTTTCTTGCAGGCATGTTCAATAAATCCATAATAGGATCAATGAAAGACCCCACCAGTCCAGGTGTTCAACCAATGTGCGAAAGACAACCATACAAATACAGAAGTAAATAAACAATAAATGTTGAGAATATGAGATGAAGAGTCCTTGAAAGTGAGTCCATAGGTTGTGGGAACATTTCCATGATGGGGCAATGAAGGGCCAAATGGCCTACTCCTGCACCTATTTTCTATGTTTCTATGTTATCCCATTTGGTTCAAGAGCCAAATGGCTGAGGGGTAATAACTATTCCTGGACCTGGTGGTGTGAATCCTGAGGTTCCTGTACCACCTTCTTGATGGCAGTAGTGAGAAGAGAGCATGACCTGGGTGGTGTAGGTCCCTGATGATGGATGCTGTTTCCCTGCAACAATGCTCTGTGTAGATGTGCTCAATGGTGAGGAGGGCCATATCCACTACCTTATGAAAGATTTTCAGTTCAGATGTCATCTGCTGTGAACTTGTTGCTCTGGCAGGCAAGTAAGAGCTGATCCAAGTCGCTTCTCTGACAGGAGTTTTTGGTTTATTGCCAATTTCTCAAAACACTATGATGTAAATGCTACTGGAGGCAGGTTACCTAATTTTTCTTAGGCGCTGGTATGATTGGAATGTGCTTGAAGCAGGTGGGAACCTCAGATAGCCAAAGCTTCCTACTCAGGATCATAAGGGGCTGTGGGAGTTCATGAAGGTTCCTGCATGTTTTGACAGTCAAAGCAAGCATAGAAGGCATTGAGCTCATCTGGAAGTTGCCTGATTTAACTTTATAAGAGGAGATAGTATTCAAGCTCTGCCACAAATGTCGAGCATCCTTCGTTGATTCAAGTTTAGTCCAGAATTGTCACTTTAGTCATGAGATTGTACCTGGACTTCTTGTAACTTTTTTGGTCACCAGACTTGAATGCCTCTGATCTGGCCCTCAGCAGATTGTGGATATCATGGTTCATCCAGGGCTTCTGATTGGGGACATCTCTGAATGATTTTATGGGGATACACTCGTCTACAACTGTTTGAATAAAGATCCACAATTGAATCCTTGGCCGCAGCCCAGTCCACCAACTCGAAGCAATCCCATAGCCTCCTCTCTGCCTCCTGCAACCACCTCTTTGTTGTCAAAATCTGTGGACCTTTGCTCTTTAGGCTCTGCCTGTATTCAGTTAGGAGAAGGACAGAGAAGTGATCAGATTTACTGAAATGCAGTCTGGGTGTGGAACAGTACGCATTCCTTATTTTAGTATAAATGTGATCCAGTTTATTAGGACTTCTGGTGCTGCAGGTTATATGCTGGTGGTAATTGGACGGAGTTTTTTTCAAACAAGCCTGGTTGAATTCCTCGACTATGATTTCAAGTGCATCAGGATGGACTGTTTCTTGTTTGGAGATGGCGTAATGTAGTATCTTGTTAATAATCAGCCGCTAGTGGTATGTAAACTGCTGTCAGGATTATGGAGGACAACTCCCTAGGTAAATAGAACAGATGCCATTTGACTATTGGTTGTTCGATGTCGGGGGAAAACAAGTTCATCAAAACTGCCTCATCGGAGCATCACCAAGAGTTTATCATGAAACACACACCTCCGTCTTTTGCCTTTTCTGAATCAGCAGTTTGGTCCATTCTGTGAATCGAGAACCCTTTGGGTCTGATCACCATATCTGACGTGCTGGGAGTAAGCCACATCTCAGTGAAACATAGAGCACAACAATCTCTCATTTCCCTCCAGTACAACAATCTTGCCTTCAGATCCCCAGTTTTGTTCACTATCGACTGCACATTTGCTAACAAAATGCTGGGTAGAGGGAGCCAATTCCCTCTGTGTTTCAGCCTGGCTTGGAGCTCCCTCCTGCTGCTGTCCTGCCTCCATTACAGCCATGACAATGAACCTTCATCCACTTAAATGTGCTGTACCTGCTTGCTTGACAGTTAAGTCCGCTAAGTCCTCCATAAGATCGTGAAATCTGTAGATCATTAAATCAATTTAAAAGTACATTGTTTAAGGAGAAATTACATGCTGCTGATTGTAGTGAGAGCAATTCAAAAGAGGTATGCACCTATTCCTTCCCCCACTCCTCCCCTTCACCTTTTTATGCTGGCCATCTCCTCTATATCTGTTGTTCTGGATGAATGGTCTCAATCAGAAATATCAGCTGTTCATTTCCCTCAACAGATCCTACCTGATCCAAAGAGATCCTCCAGCACCTTACCTGTTGATACTAATTCCAATTACTGTACCAGTACCTGGCCCTTGACTATGTCTGGTGATTCAAGCGTTTATCCAGCTATTTTAACATGTTGCAAGAGTACTTGCCTCCGTCACTTTTCTAGAGATCCATTCTAGATTGAAAACACTGTCTGGCTAAAATAAAGTTGCTAATATCCCTTCTAAACTTCTATCCTCATCTTAAATATATTTGCTTTAGTTTTAGATATCTCCATTTTGGGGGAAAGTTTCTTGCTAATCTATCTGTGCCACTCATAATTTTGTATATATTTATTGGCTTCCTTTCCTATGCTTATCCACCCCGCCCTCAAATATTTATTTACTTATTTGTTTGTTCACTAATTTAGTTAATTCATTCATGCATTTATTTATATTTTACTGTAACTTATAGTAATTCACCGTGCCTGCACTGTGCTGCTACCACAGACTACTAATTTCACAACTGAAGTCAGTGACAGTAAACCTGATTCAAGTTCTGAAGTACATCAGTACCTTTCTCCATGGCTTCAAGGAGTCCTTCCTAGCGTGTCGCACCAGACAGTCAGCCATTTTTGTCTGGCACGTAGTGTCAGGATCGGTCTCCTTTCGGATTAACCAGGTCACGATATGAACGTTCCTGACTCGACCCTTGTTTTTTACGAGGCTGAGTGGCTAGCTCGACGTTCAACCCGGCATGGATGGAAAGCATGCTCGGGGGTTGGCCCGACTTGGATTCGAACTTGGGGAGCCTTCGCTCCGGAGTCCGGCACTGATGCCACTGCGCCACCAGTGAATCTTGTTCTAACCATAACACAGAAAATGCTGGACGAACTCTGCGGGTTAGGCAGTATCTATGGAAATGAATGAACAGTCGACATGTCAGGCCGAGGCCTTTCTTCAGGACTGGAGAGAAAGGGGGAAAGATACCAGAATAAAAAGATAGAAGGAGGAAAGAGAAGGAGGATATCTAGCAGGTGATAGGTGAAGCCTGGAGAGATAGAGAGCTGGAGGGGAAGGAACCTGATAGGGGAGGAGAGAGGACAATAGGAGAAATGGAAGGAGGAGAGGATCTAGGGGAAGTGATTACCATATGCTCTCCATAATCAAGACACAAGGAAGACTGCAGATGCTGGAAACCTGGAACAAGACATAAAATACACTATAGGAACTCAGCAGGTCAGCATCCATAGAAGGAAATTTCTCTCCATTGATGCTGCCTGGCCTGCTGAGTTCCTCCAGCTTTTTGTGTGTGTTGCTCCAGATTTCCAGCATCTGCAGAACTGCTTGTGTTCAGGAAAAAAAAACTATCTGCATCTCATTATTATTTCTATGATAGTCCTACTCCCGATTTATTCATCTGCATATTAATTTACACTGTTGAAGTGATGCATCAGACTAAATTAAAATTTGATTATTATACCTCCGTGCCACAGATCCCTTTGTAAGTAACTTGCATATCTGAGTTGGATTTTTATTCATGGCAGTGACGTACAAGCATTTATTTAATAAAATTCCCGTCAACAATTAAGACAGAAGGAAACCTACAGAGATTGCATGCATACTCTGCTTAGATGTACAGACTGATGTTTCAATCTTCCTCACAGGTGTTGTCTGCATTTCAATTCGTAACACTCCTCTGATTCTGTAAGGCATGTGGGGTCAGGTCCTCCCCCAGTGATCTGAGCATTAGAACCTTAGGGACATGCAGGCCTTTAAATCCACCAACCACTCGCTGACAGTGGTGCAGTGCTAGCCAGAGCGCACTGGAGCGCGTCCGGCACATCTTTAAGAAAAAAGCCGAAATAAACAAGCTAATTAATTAGGTGCCGCCGAGGGTGATTTGAATATCTCAGAAACTGCTCATCTCCTGGGATTTTACGCACAACAGACTCTGGAGTTTACAAAGAATGGTGCCAAAAAAAAATATCCAGCGAGTGGCTGTTCTGTGAGCGAAAACATCTTGTTAAATCCACTTGCTGGATACTTTTTTTTGTTCTTGGCACCATTCTTTGTAAACTCCAGAGTCTGTTGTGCGTAAAAATCCTGCTCATATTTCTTAAGTTCTTAGGTCAACGATCCAAATGGAGTGCATTCTATTTCCAGTGATTCAGCATCATTTGAACCCCCATGAGAGGTTGCTTTGAAACATGGAAATGGATTTTCTCTCTAAATCTACAGCAGTTACATGATACTGCAGTATGCATCAGGAGGTAATTGGGGAGCTAATTGCAAAGCGAACTGCTCCCCAGTGTCTTTGGGGCCCATTTAGAGGTAATGAGGTTAGCTCTGACTCCTCTAAGTCAGGAACACAATCAGCTATTTGAGTCACGAGGTTTATTTTGACCTACCAGAGGACCGCCAGTAATAGGCATGCACTATAATTTTAACTTCAGCGATCACTAATTTTTAAATTTGAAGTTGCACTGAATTACAAAGGCGGAGCAGAAGTTTCTGTAGTCACACAGCATGTAAACAGGCCCTCTGGTCCAGCACATCCTTGCCATCCATTTAGCTACATTAATCTGGGGCAGCATAGCAGTTGGCTCAATTGCTTTACAACAACAGTCACCAATCAGGATTTGATTCCCACCGCACTGTCTGTAAGAAATTTGTCTGCCCTCCCTGTGGGTTTCTTCCAAGTTCTCAGTTCCCTCCCACATTCCAAAGACATACAGGTTAAGGTTAGTAAGTTGTGGATATGCTATGTTGGTAGAAACACGATCCTCAGACTACATTGGTCGTTTACGGAAAATGACGCATTTCACTGTATGTTTTGATGTACATATGACAAATGAAGCCAATCTTATCTCATTCACCTACGTTTGCTTCTGCAGCCTTGTTTGCTTTGACAGCTCAGGTACTTGTCTGAGTGTTTCTTAAATGCCGTGAGTATATCTGCCTTCATCAGCTCTTCAGACAGCACATTCCAGATTCTAACCATCCTCTGTGTGAAAGAGCTATCCTCGTACACCCTCTAAACCTGCGGAGAATCGGGCAGCCTATCCAACTAGTTCTCTGTGCCTCCAGGTGCATGGGGGCTGATGTAGCAGAAGTGCGATTTCTCGAGTTGAGTATGATGTTCCTTAAGGGGTTGTCTATTGGTGGGTCTTCCTGTGAATGTAGAGGCCAATCCGGGATCTGCGTAATCATACTGCCTTCACCACTTGCTGGTCGCCACAGGACTTAATCCAGGGTGTTAGGGTGGATTCCCTTGATGGAGAACGCCTGTGTGTGGCTTTGTCTAATATGGGGAGGCTGATCCACGGGCAGCCACCGCACAGATCAGGGTCAGGGTCCAGTGGCGTGGAGTGCAAGACCACTGGGGACCTTTCTGTGCTGCAGCCTTCCTTCATCTTCACTGCCGTTGTGACGGGTCATCATCTTCCACCAGCTCCACTATAGAGGTCTTGGTTGGGTCGCTCTTTGTCTGGAATCTTCCCCTTGTACTTACTGCCATAGGTGACCCTACCGGGAGCTAAGTGCCAGACGTCTAAACTCCAGGCGGCATTGCTCTCGGGATCTCAGGCAATTTATAAACCACCATAAGGTGACTAACTTTGGAGAATGCTAAACCTCTACCTCTCACCTTAAAGCTGCTAGCTTAAGACACCCCCAGTCTAGGAAAGACAATTGTTACCATCAATTCCATGTATCCTGCATCAGACCAATCCTTTTAGTTTCTGGTGGAGAAGCCAAGAGCATCTTCACAGGCATTAATTGTGGTGGATTTCTGGGCAATCCGGGCACTGTGACCAGTCTGCAGCAACATTCTGTTCAAAGTAATGGGCCCCTCCCCATTCCCAGCCAGAGAAGTTGATGTCTAATTGATGCTATGACATGGTAGTAGGGTCAATGCCTCACAACTTCAATGATCCTGGTCCAATCCCAACCTCTGGGTTCTTCCAGGAGATCTGGTTGCCTCCCACAACCCTAAAACATGCATGCCAGCTACTTACATGGCCACTGTAAGTTGCCTCCTGTGTGAAAGTGATTGGTCCCTATTCCTCTAAACCTCTCCTACCCATTTACTTATCCAAATGGCTTTACTTTTACTGTAAAAATGGACACTTGATCGCTGGCTTAGGCCTATTTCCATTCTATAGTTTCAAGTTCCTGGGTGTCAAGATCTCTGAGGACCTAACCTGGTCCCAACATATCGAAGCAGCTATAAAGAAGGTAAGACAGCAACTATACTTCATTAGGAGTTTGAAGAGATTTGGTATGTCAGCAAAAAATTTAGTTGGCTCCATCTTGGGTACTAGCCTACAATGTACCCAGGACATCTTCAAGGGGCAATGTCTCAGAAAGGTAGCGTCCATTATTAAGGACCTCCGGCACCCAGGCCATGCCTTTTTTTCATTGTTACTGCCAGGAAGGAGGTACAGAAGCCTGAAGGCACACACTCAGCAATTCAGGACTAGCTTCTGATTCCTCTTGCCATCTGATTTCTAAATGGACATTGAGCCCATGAACACTACCTCACTTTTTTAACATTTTATTTCTGTTTTTGCATGTTTTTTAATCTATTCAACATACATATATTATAATTGATTTACTTATTTATTATTTATTTTTCTTCTATATTATGTATTGCGTTGAACTGCTGCTGCTGTTAACAAATTTCATGACTCATGTCGGTCATAATAAACCTGATTCTGACTCTGATTTATTAATCTGAGTCCATGATATCCTCAGAATTGTCAGTGAGTACTCACTTTTTACTGGTCTGGCCCTGAAGCCATGAAAGCATTCCAATGTAAGCAATAGAGTTTCAACAAAAAGTGACCCTGAACCTTCGATAATGATGCTGGGCTCCACAATCCAAGCAACAGTAAAGGCTTATCAATAAGATAGAAGCAGGTATGTTGTTTCCATGGTAAATGGCACTAGTACTAGGGGACATCGCCTCAAGATTCGGGGGGAATAGATATGGGACAGGTGAGGAGAAACTACTTTTCCCAGAGAGTAGTGAATCTGTGGAATTCTCCACCCAGGGAAGCAGTAAAGACAACCTCATTAAATATATTTAAAACACAGTTGGTCAGATTTTTGCATAGCAGGGAAACTAAGGGTTATGAGGAATAGGAAGGTAGGTGAAACTGAGCCCACGGTCAGATCAGCCATGATTTTATTGAATGGTAGAGTGTGCTTGACAGCCAGATGCCCTGCTCCTGCTCCTATTTCTGACTGTTCTTATGACTGATAGTCATTTCATGGTAACCTGAAAGTGGCAGCATCTAAAAAAAAAATTCTAATTAAAAATGAAATCTCCCCTGAAACATTAACTCATCCTCTTTTTGAGGTGGACGAATCTCCGAATATTTGCCGGCTAGCCCACCACCAAAAGGAAAGGATGCGTAAATGATTCTGGAGTGATTTTATTTTTAACCAGATCTTTTTTTAAATGCTGCCCTTTTTTTGAGAGAAGTCTGTAGGATAGAGGCTGAGGTGGCAGCAACCCACAGATTCACGTGTACCTAGGAATTTGTGCTCCGCTCACACACAAATGCTCCTACACTAATCTTTTTATATCATGTTCCATAGATCCAGTAACAAAGCTGAAGGCCAAATCCATCCTGGTCTTTGTTAAGCAATGTGTTAAAAAAAAACCAAAAGCAATATTTATTCAGCTAGATGCAAGAAAGACTTATAATTACAATGTCAGGAGAACTACTGCACTGAATAAAATTGTGATAATTGCAGCTGATGCACTGGGTCATTATTAAAGTGTAGTGAAATATCAACCATGGAGGAATAATGGATAATCTTCCTTCTGAATGGAGGGGTTGTGTAAGTAAGTGTGAAGCTGTTTTCGTCACGGAGAAACTGGCAGCCAGAAATCGTCTAGTGCATTAAAGGCTTAGTTTACTTTAAACTTTTGAGCAGGGGCTACGGGGTACAATTAATTTGCTTTTAAGTATTTAATGCGCTATAAAGATCTTCTAAGATGCAGATTAAATCAGATTAAAATAAAAAGTGAGCAGTTTAAAAATAATAATTATGAACAAAAGTTTAAGCTCACAGTTAAAGTCATATATGATTTGCAAATTTTTAAAGATAATGTCACTGAAGAATAAGACCATAAAACACAGGAGCAGAATTAGACCATTCGGCCCATCGAATCAGCTCTGCCATTCCATCATAGCTGATTTATTATCCCTTTCAACCCCATTCTCCTGCCTTCTCCCCATAATCTATGGCACCCTTACAGATCAAGAATCTATCAAGGACCTATCAACCTCTGCTTTAAGTATACCCAATGACTTGGCCTCCACAGCCATCTGTGGTAAAGAATTCCTGAGATTCACCAGCCTCTGACTGAAGAAATTTTTCCTCATTTCTGTTCTAAAGGGATGTCCTTTCATTCTGAGGCTCTGCCTTCTATTCTGGTCTTTGTTTAATTTGGTCTTTAAATAATTTCATTGTTGAAATTTCTTGCAATCTGCAACTATTTCTTCATAATTCTTTATATGATATTTTCAGATTATGAAGCTTTTCATATTATTTCAGATTATGAGTTTTATCGCATTAAGCAGCTGCTGATGAGACAACAATAATTTTTAATCTTTTTTTTGCATTAATTTCCTCAGGAGTAAGCCATTTATCCATTCAAGTCTGTTCCACTGTTCAATAAGCTAATGGCTTATTGATCTTGGCCGTAGCTTCACTCTGCTGCCTGTTTCTCATAACCCTTGACTCCCCAGTAGCCTAAGATACGGTGTATAGAGGTAGACAGGGAGGTAAAGGAGGTGTTTTGCATGCTGACCCTCATCAATCACATTTAAGAGTTGGCATGTTACATTGCAGTTGCAGAAGACATTGGTCAGATTGCACTTTGTATGTGCTGTTGTGGTCACCCTGTAATAAGGACATCGTTAAACTAGAAAGAGCTCAGAGAAGTTTTATAGGATGCTGCCAAAACTCAAGGATCTGAGTATAGGGAGAAGTTGGGCAGGCTGGGACTTTATTCCAAACGGTGTAGGAGATTGAGGAAAGATCTCACAGAGACATATAAAATCATGAGAGGTACAGATAGGATGAATGCACATATCACAGCGTATGTTTAAGGTGAAAGGGGAATGATTTAATAGGAACTTGAGAGGCAACTTTTCACCTCCTGGAATGTGCTGGCAGAGACAGGTACGTTAACAACGTTTGAAAGACCCTTGAGTTGGTACATGGAAAGGAAATGTGCCTGTCCAAGAGCCTTTCAAATGTTGTTAACGTACTGTACCTGTCCTAGAGCCTTTCAAATGTTGTTAATATACCGTACCTGTCCTAGAGCCTTTCAACTGTTGTTAACGTACCGTACCTGTCCAAGAGTCTTTCAGATGTTGTTAACGTACCGTACCTGTCCAAGAGTCTTTCAAATGTTGTTAACGTACCGTACCTGACCAAGAGCCTTTCAAATGTTGTTAACGTACCGTCCCTGTCCAAGAGCCTTTCAGATGTTGTTAACGTACCGTACCTGTCCAAGAGCCTTTCAGACGTTGTTAACGTACCGTACCTGTCCAAGAGCCTTTCAAATGTTGTTAACGTACCGTACCTGTCCAAGAGTCTTTCAAATGTTGTTAACATACCGTACCTGTCCAAGAGCCTTTCAAATGTTGTTAACGTACCATTCCTGTCCAAGAGTCTTTCAAATGTTGTTAACATACCATTCCTGTCCAAGAGTCTTTCAAATGTTGTTAACGTACCGTACCTGACCAAGAGCCTTTCAGATGTTGTTAACCTACCGTACCTGTCCAAGAGCCTTTCAGACATTGTTAACATACCGTACCTGTCCAAGAGCCTTTCAGGTGTTGTTAACGTACCGTACCTGTCCAAGAGTCTTTCAAATGTTGTTAACGTACCGTACCTGTCCAAGAGTCTTTCAAATGTTGTTAACGTACCGTACCTGTCCAAGAGCCTTTCAGATGTTGTTAACGTACCGTACCTGTCCAAGAGTCTTTCAGTTGTTGTTAAAGTACCGTACCTGTCCAAGAGCCTTTCAGATGTTGTTAACGTACCGTACCTGACCAAGAGCCTTTCAAATGTTGTTAACGTACCGTACCTGTCCAAGAGCCTTTCAGATGTTGTTAACATACCGTACCTGACCAAGAGCCTTTCAGATGTTGTTAATGTACCGTACCTGTCCAAGAGCCTTTCAGACGTTGTTAACGTACCGTACCTGTCCAAGAGCCTTTCAAATGTTGTTAACGTACCGTACCTGACCAAGAGTCTTTCAAATGTTGTTAACGTACCGTACCTGTCCCAAGAGTTTTTCAAATGTTGTTAGAGAGATAATCAGAATCAGATTTATTATCTCTGACTTAAATTACATTTTTTTTGTTTTGTGACAACAATTTAGTACGCAGACATAAAATTATGAAAATAAATAATGCAAAAATAGAAGGAATTACAAGGTGGTGTTCATCAGGATGCGTGAAAGTAGGACTAGGTTAGCTGGGCATCTTGGTTGACATCGGCCAGTTGGACCTGTTTCTGTACTCTATGATTCTATGACAGATTCTCAGAATAGCTCTGGTTTAGTCTCCAGCAGAGAATTCCAAAGATTCCTGACCTGTGAAAGAGAAAAATAAAATCCTTCTCACCATTTAAAACATTCTGAAACCATATCCTCTATTTCTAACTTTCCATATGAGGAAAATTCCTCTTATTACCTACCTTGTCACATCCTTTCATCTATTTGTATTTCCGTGTACCTGTTTGCCAACATCTACATCCAAGTTTCCTGTCAAAGTTATTAGAAAATGCTGGAACAAATAAAAGTTGGCCTAAAGAAAGCAGTGCCTGAGCAAACTTCAGAATTCGCATGGCACTTTTTTGTTTTATATTTGAAAAGTTTTAGAAGTCCTTAATATCTTTCATAACGAAAACAGAGACTGCAGGAAACACTTAGCAGACCAGGTAGCAACTGTGGAAGAAGCAATAGTTAATATTTCAGGTCTGACACCAGGATTTGTTTTTTCTCACAGATGATATCCAATCCACTAAGTGTTTGCACTATTTTCGGTTTCATTTCAGATTTCCAGCATCTACAGTTTTCTGAATCTTAATTATCTTTTCTTCCCCATTTTCGCCCAGCTGCATTAAATCAAAGAGACAGATCAGTTTGTAACGTAACTTTGACCGATTTCATTTAAAGATAGAACAAGTCCCTTTGAAGATCATAATTGGATGCTTATCATCCAAGGATACACAATGTATCAAAAAGGCAGGCAGGTAGTTGGAGAAGGTGGGTGACTCTGTCAGTAAAAAATGAAATCAAATCCTTAGAAAAAAGTGACATGGGATTGGAAGATGTAGAATCCCTGTGGGTAGAGTTAAGAAATTCAAAAAGGGGTAGAAGACCCTGATGGGAGTTATACGCAGGCCTCCAAACAGTAACCAGGACGTGGAGTACAAATTATAATGGGAGATAGAAAAGGCCTGTAAAAAGGGCAATGGTGGATGGTCTTGGTGGATTTCAATGTGCAGATAGATTGGGAAAATTAGGTTGGTGCTGGATCCCAAGAGAAGGAATTTGTACAAAACTGATGAGATGGTTGTGGTTGAGCCCACTAGGGGAAAGACATATCTGGATTGGATATTGTGTAATGAACTAGATTTGATTATGGGGCTTAAGTTAAAGGAACCCTTATGAAACAGTGATCATAATGTGATAGAATTCACCCCACAGGTTGAGAGCGAGAAACTGAAGTCAGATGCATCAGTATTACATTGGAGTAAAGGGAATTGCAGAGGCATGAGAGAGGAGTTGGAAAGTTAATTGGCAGGGAACATAGCAAATCAGCAGTGGCTGGAGTTTCTGGGAGCAATTTGGAAAGCACAGGATACATACATCCCAAAGATGAAGAACTATTTGAAAGGTAGGATGATAGAACCATGGCTGATAAGGGGAGTCAAAGACACCATAAAACCCAAACAGAGGGTATATAATAGAACAAAAATTAGTGGGAAGTTAGAGGATTTGTAAGCTTTAAAAACCAACAGAAGGTAACTAAAAAAGCCATAAGGAATGAAAATATTAATTAGGAATGTCAATAATACAAAAGAGGAACTCGAGAAGATCTGCAGATGCTGGAAATCCAGAGCAACACATGCTAAATTCTGGAGGAACTCGGCAGAACAGACAGCATCTATGGAAAAGAGTAAACGGTCGATATTTTGGGCTGAGACCCTTCATCAGGATGCTGAAAATCAGAAGTTTTTTTTTCAGCAATATAAAGAGTAAAATGTGGCCTGCGAGGATATCAGACTGCCAGAAAATGACGCTGGAGAGGTTACAATGGGGACAAGAAATGGCAGATGAACCTACTAAGAATTTTGCATCATTCTTCACTGTGGAAGACACTAGCAGTATGCCAGAAGTTTGAGAGGGTGAGGGAGCAGAAGTGAGTGTAGTTGCTATCACTAAGGAAAAGGTGCTTTGCAAGCTGAAAGGTGGAAAAGTGGACAAGTCACCTGGACCAGATGGACTACACCTGAGAGTTCTGAAAGAGGTAGCTGAAGAGATTGTGGAGGTATTAGTAATGGTCTTTTGAGAATCACTAGATCTGGAATGGTTCTGGGAGACTAAAAAATTGCAAAAAGTCACTCCAGGGAGGGAGGTATAAAAAAGGAAATTATAGGTCAGTTAGTGGTTGGGAAGATGTTGGAGTCATGGTATTTGGGGGCACATGATAAGATAAGCCAAAAGCAGCATGGTTTTCTAAAGAGGAAATTTTGCCTGACAGATCTGTTGGAATTATTTGAGGAAATAGCAAGCTGGATAGACAAAGGAGAGTCAATGGATGTTGCTTACATGGATTTTCAGAAGGTCTTTGACAAGGTGCCACACATAATGGGCCAAATTGCCTAATTTTGCTGCTATGTCTTATGGTCTTATGATCTCAGTAAGAAAAAAATGCTCAGAATCCTTAAAAAGATCACATTAAATAAAAGATGCCGCTTGCCAGCTTTCCATCATCTGAAGCACAAAATCAGAGCCCATGGTACAGGAAAAATGTGAGCAGGAGGCAAAGAGTGGGAATAAAGGGGGCTTTTTCTGGTTGGCTGCCAGTGACTTGTGGTGCTCTGCAGGGGTCAGAGTTGGGACTGTTTCTTTTCACGTTATTTAGATGATGGAATTGATGGCTTTGCGGCCAAGTTTGCAGACAGTGCAGAGATAGCTATGGAGGGGCAGGTAGTGTTGAGGAAGCAGGGAGTCTGCAGAAGGACTTAGATTGTGAGAATGGGCAAAAAAGTGGCAGATGGAATATAGCGTATGGTCATGCACTTTGGTTGAAGGAATAAAGCTGGACACTATTTTCTAAACGAGGAGGAAATTCAAAACTCAGAGGTAGAAGGGATTTGGAAGTCTCGTGCAGGATTCCCTGGAGGTTAATTTGCAGGCTGAGTCAGTGGCAAGGAAGGCAAATGTTGGCATTCATTTCAAGAGGCCTGGAATATAAAAGCGAGGATATAATGCTAAGGCTTTATAAGGCATTGATCAGACCATACTTGAGTATTGTGAGCAGTTTCAGACCTCTTATCTTATAAAGATTTGCTAGCATTGGAGAGGGTCCAGAGGAGATTCACAGGCATGAAATGGTTAATATATGAGAAGCTATTGATGGCTCTGGGCCTGTACTCACTATTGTTTAGAAGAATGGGGAGAGAAACCAATTGAATATTGAAAGGCCTAGGAGAAGAATCTGGCCGTTGGGCTGGAGAAGGAGAAGTCAGCAGTCGGGTCAAAGAAGGAGAATCTGGCAGACAGGTCGGAGAAGGAGAAGCCAGTGGACAGGCTAGAGAAGGAAAAGCCGGCGTTGGGTCAGAGAAGGGGAAGTCAGCGGACAGTCTGGAGAAGGAGAAGCTGGTAGTCGGGTTGGAGAAAGAGAAGCCGGTGGTCAGGTCGGAGAAGGGGAAGCCAGCGAACAGGCTGGAGAGTAGAAGCTGGTGGGCAAGTCAAAGAAGGTTCAGAGGAGCTGACCTGGGTGCTTGCCTGCTGCTGCTGTCCAGGTGAGAAGACACTGGAGGCAGTGTAGCGTGGCCATCCGTGCTTGGTTGGGTGCTGGCCTTTCCCATTGGTGCTGTCCTCCAGTGTTCAGTCGGTGGAATGACAGGCCGTATTGCTATGAGCTGTACAATTAATTTGAATGTTGCTCAGGGACTTGAACTATACATGTGTTTTCTTGCATAACAATGTGTGTTTTTTTCTCTCTCACTATTTTGAATGTATGTTATGACCCTTGGCCCCAGAGGAACACTGTCTCGTGTGACTGTATCCATGTATGGTTTGAATGACAATTAAACTTGATTTGATTTGATTTTGATTTTGATTTGATACATAGCACCTGAACTTCATTCTTTCTATACACATATTTACTTACCTCCAGAGTAAACCACAATGTCAAATAGCAATGACAGGAGTTTAAAATGAGA
Organism: Mobula birostris; assembly: GCF_030028105.1. Lineage (NCBI taxonomy): Eukaryota > Metazoa > Chordata > Chondrichthyes > Myliobatiformes > Myliobatidae > Mobula > Mobula birostris. Next base: position 207,663,073 of record NC_092372.1, read on the forward strand.
GGAACTTATGGAGAGGCTCTTTACTCACCTAACATTCTCCCAACATAACATTACTAATTCAAATATTTCTTCTCTTCCTGAATTGTTAAAAAGAAATATGCAGATGCTGGGTGTTTGATACTCTTCACCAATATTTTAATATAAGACCCATAGATTCTCCTCCCTGTCTCTGCTCCATGAATAACATCCATGGTGGATTATTATTTCCAGTGATTGTGACCAATCTCCTCTTCGGGTTATGCTGCTCTCTGCGTCTGTGCTTTTTCAATTCAGTTGTATTTGCATTTCAAATAAAGTAAACTGGAGTCACCGTTTCTTTATTCTCAACTGGATGTAGACAATGCCAGGTGTGCAGGCGTTTATTGTTCACCTCCAACTGTCCTTGGCTTGCTAGACCACCTCAATGGGGAAGGTGGATTCGTCCACCCTTGAAGGCTGTCCACCCGACAGCGTTGCTCCTCTTGTGCCCATCCCAGAAGCAAGCTGCATTATGCATTGTGCCCCAGGCACATGCTCTCTAACCTGCTTGCTGATTGCGCAGAGGTGAGTAGCAAGTGGAGAAGCAATTCTCATCAGCGTTGAGTTGCCCGTCGTCTGATTGTGACCTTGCTAGCAATGTGATCAGCATTGATTTAAAGTGGTCCTCCCCTCTCTATTCTGCCCTTGTAAGCAGTTTAATTTCAATGAAATCAAAGGAAGGCAGTGACATTTCATTACTTTTGCTGGTGCTAATCCAAGCACTCTGGTAACAAAGCACAATGTTTACTCTTTTTGCACAATTTAACCCATTAATCCAGGAATATTTGGTAGTCTAGTATAATTACAATAGATGACACTAATTCCTTTCTTTACTGAAAAGCAGGGGCAAAACACTGCAATTATCTTTCATGTAATGGTGAAAGTGATGATTCGTTTTGTGGCTGTGCAGTCATTATGGTGAGTGCCAGGTTTACAAGATCTGAGTGTATCGAATTGGTGATTTATCTGAAGGCGTTTAGAAAGAAGCCTGTCTGATCCCGCATCATGAAAACGACTGGATTGCTTTAAATGCATAAAGCTGAAAGGCAAAAATGGAGGAAAGAAGAAAAACACTCTGAAAACTACATTCTTCCAGCTTGGAGAGTCTTAATACAAGGTCTCAGTTTAATTACACTGTGAGAAATTACAGCTCTGTGCAAAAGACTGTCATTAGGACCAAGTAACGTGTTGCTAGGAGAATGTGTAGTCTCTGTTTATTTCCCATCTTTTTCTTCCAACACTGTAATTGCTGGCTGTGTACCCTTCCACTGACAGCCAGATTGTGTGAGGAATTTGTGACTTTGCTTTGTGTACGCTCCAGAGATTTACACTGGAATTTCCATGTGTGACAGTCAGAACACTTTGGCTGATCCGTAATTGGCACCCTCAGCCTGATGAATTTTGGAGTGACCCAGATAGGAGCAGGATAATGAAGTGTACAACAGAATACGTAAAGCATGTGAAGATTGCAGAATGGGGTCTTTTATAACTTCAAGCTTATTATGTCCTGCTTCTCTACTCACATGACACTGAAGTAAAAGAAGCTTAATTATGCATCTTGGTTAAAGAAATAAAACAAATTTTCCTTGCTAGTACTTGAAGCTTTCAGTTAGCAGGCAAATCTAAAAAGCAAGAGAATTCCACTGTAGCACCAATTACTTCATCAGATTGGAAGTCTGTTAAAATATGAATTTCTTTTAAGGACCAGTGTCTGACCCATGAGATTGAATTCTGAAACATGACTCATATATATTAGTTTCTGTTTCTAAAACATCTTTGTACAGAGTTAGATGATCATTAACTCAGATCTTGCTATTCACTAGGCTAATTATGATTAGACTAAGACAGTTAGGATGGGAAGCAGCCTCTTCCCCTAGGACATGAGACTACCGACACCAACCAGGTCCCACCCAATATGAGGTACCAGTAGTGTTATACTGTTTACTTTTTACCTTGTAAATGCACCTTATTATTTGTTAATTTATTTGTGGTACGATTACTTTATGTGTTTTGCACCTTGGTCCAGAGGAATGTTGTTTTGTTTGCCAACACTTATATTCTGTTTGGGTAGCCTCCAACCTGATGGCATGAATATCGATTTCTCTTTCCAGTTAAAAAAATTCCCCCGCCTTCCCCTCTTCCCCATCCCCCAATCTGACCTTTTATCTCTTCCCACCTACCTAACACTTCTGCCTGAGGCCCCTCCTGCTTCCCTTTCTCTTATGGTCCACTCTCCTCTCCTATCAGATTACTTCTTCTCCAAGCCTTGACCTTTCCCACTCACCTGGCTTCACCTATCACCTCCTTGCTAACCTCCTCCCCCCCCCCACCTTTTTATTCTGGCATCTTCCCCCTTCCTTCCTAGTCCTGAGGAAGGGTCTCGGCCTGAAACGTTGACAGTTTATTCATTTCCATAGTTGCTGCCTGACCTGATGAATTCTTCCAGCATTTTGTGTGTATAACAAACTTAATTCCTGGCACAAAGTGATAGAGCACAGAAACAAACTCTTCAATCCAATTGGCCATACCTAGCAAGGTGGCCATTCTATAATGAGCTGCTAACAAAATTAGTCTACGTATAATATTTGATGGCTGAAGGCTGAACCCAAGAGATTCTGCAAATGCTGGAAATCAAGGCAACACACAAAAGATGCCGGAGGCACTCTGCAGGTCAGGCAGCAGCAGTGGAAAGGAATTTTGGGCCGACACCCCTCATCAGGATCTGCTGAATGATCTGGTTTAGAAAGATGAAGTGTGATCTTACTGAAGCATATAACATTATAACAAGGCATGCCAGGACATATGTCAGGATGTTCCTGCTGGCGAGTGTTGTATTAAAGTGTAGAATTCATTATTTTCCATGTAGTGTTCTTATATTATAGTTTCACTTTCCTAGAGAAAACCTTTGGATCACAAACGCATCAGGATCCAACATGGGGGAATTTTGAATAAGGGAACACCATTATAAGATTAGGAGTATTGGGGTGCGGCATTTAAAATTGAGCAATTTCTCACCAAGGCTCTCAAATTTTCTACCCAAAGCATATAGGAAATATTTAAAAGGGAAGCAGATACATTTTTGAGAGTTCAAAGAATTGAGGGCTCCATGGAATAGCCACAGAAGATCACCTATCATCGCATTGATGGTGGGGATTGAAGAGTCAACTGGCCTTCTCCTGTAACACACATAAAAGTTGCTGGTGAGCGCAGCAGGCCAGGCAGCACCTCTTCCTAGAGATGCTGCCTGGCCTGCTGCGTTCACCAGCAACTTTTATGTGTGTTGCTTGAATTTCCAGCATCTGCAGAATTCCTGTTGTTGGCCTTCTTCTGTTTCTATTTTCTTATGTAATCTGATCTTTGACATCCATCTGATTAATACTGTGGTGCTAAAGAAAGAAATGTGAAAATTATGGTTGTGGGAAAAAAAGTTTTGTTCTACTTTTTCTTGCGATCAGGAAGGAAAATGTCTTAATGTTGTTGCAGTGTGTTGTTCATTCTCAAACCCTGTAATCTTTTGCCCATGTCCTTATCACCCGTGAATTGTGTGTTCACTAAAGCTTCAGAGCTCAGTTAGGAATCAGTATTGAACCACATTTAATCAAGAATGATTTTGAATGGAAAACTTCTTTCTCTGATGGAAATTAATGAACCAATGGGGATTTCTGGACAATCTAGTGGTTTATTAGTGATATTGAATATGAGATATATTTATCTGAATTGAAGTTCTACGTGTTTCATGGTGGAGCTTGGTTTCCACTTTCCAAATCAATAGTCCAAGCAGTACTGTAAACCATCTACAAAGCTACTGCACCTCATTTTCTCCAAATTGTTATGCTTCTGTCCAATGGACTTCCAACATAATGTAATTGTTAAAGGCAGACTTAGAAGCAAAATTGTCAAAAGCAAAGCAAATCCAGTGGCCTTATTCATCGTCGTTGGCATGTCCTGGGCTGTTACTGAAGATCGAAGCTCGAAGGTCGATCAGAAGTCCAGAAGTTGAAGCCCAGTGGCCAGGCCTCTGAGCCTGTGAATCTTTGCGAGTCCACTGGAGCAGTCGAAGGCCCAGTGTCCGTGAATCCATGAGTCGGCTGCAAGCTGGGCACCAAAGACAACCGGTCCTGGGGTTAGAGGACTGTGTATAGGCATTGGGAGGGAGGAACAGGGCTTGTTTTTGCTGCTGGTGCTTTGTCTCTTGGTATATTCTGTTTTGTTCTGCTCTATGGTGGTGCCAGAAAGTGTGGTGACACTTGTGGGCTGCCCCCAGCACATCATTGAGGGTGTTGGTTGTTAACACAAGCGAAGCATTTCACTGGATGTTTTGATGTACAGGCGATAAATAAATCTGAATCTGATTCTGAATTATTTTTCAGCTGCTGGCCAGGCTAGAGATAATTCCCTTTGATGTAGATCAAGCTGAACCTTTCGGCTGAGTTAGTGAAAGCTCATGCAGTTGAGAGCATGGAAACCTCTCCTGGAGCACTGCCTGTACTACTGTGTCATTCTCTGTCATACAGCAATTTTTCTGGCATTAGGCACATGCTGCAAAGGGTCCGTTCGGTCATTTTCATCCACTTACCAACATCGATAAGCATTGAGTGAAAATCTAAAACACTGCAGATGCTGGAAATCTGAAATTAAAAAAAAATTCCTTGACAGATTCAGGGTGCATCTGTGGAATGAGAAACGGCTGATATTTGAGGTCAAGAACCCTTCAGCTGACAACCTTTGCCCTATAATAATAACTATTGGGTAAGATGGCAGCATGCACGGATCCAGCGGCCTTTTGGGGACCAACCAAAGTTGTAAAATTTGATTCTTACGATCCAAGGGCAATTCTACTCAAAGAACTTCGGGTACTGCAGGGCTACTCCATCAGTGAGCTGTTCGTGGATCGGATTAGCTGGACTGGTGTCGGTGGCGCAGCCGGCTGAGGTGTCGAGGGGGCTGGCTCTGACATTGAAGGGGTTGGCCGAAATGTTGAAGGGGTCAGCCGAGGTGTCGGAGGAGCCGGTCGGGATGTCAGAGGAGGTTGCCGGGATATCGGGCGAGCTGGCCTGTGTATCGGAGAAGACCACCGATGTGTCGGAGGAGCCAGTTTGGGCTCGGAGGAACTGACCCGACTGCAGACCGTGTTGCTGCCTGCTTCTCAGAAGCTGGTGCGGTATAACTGTCAGAGATTGTGTTGGATAGTTCATTAGTGATGGCAAGACTTTGTTGGACAGTGATAATGTAAGTTGCCACAGGCCTGGTACCCTTGTTTGGTGGAAGGACAGTTGACACGGGGCTGTGTAGCCTCAGTTGTAGCAAGAACTAGGCCTCAAGCCTCGGGCTTGCCTGCTGCTGCAGACCTGATGAGAAGTGCTACAGCGTGGCGTCCGAACTTGGCTTGGGCCTGGCCTCGCCTGTCAGTGCTGCCATCCTGTGTTTGAGCGGTGATATGACAGGCTGGATTACGTGCTTCTGAACACTGCCAGGAGTTTGTACCATCAATTGCTGGACATTGTCGCTCTGGGTCTTGGACTATATATGCTTTTTTTCGAGTGAATATGCTTCTTTGCTCAGTATTTTGAATTGTGTTCCTCCCTAGTTTGAAGTTTACTTGCTATTTTAAATGTTTTGCTCTTTGGCCCCAAAGGAACGCTGTCTCATTCAGCTGTATCTATGTATGGTTTGAATGATAATTAAACTTGATTTGATTTGATTTTGATTTGAACTATGTTTTTAATAGTTTCTACCTAACCTGCTGTTGTGACCAGAATTCGCTGTTTTTATTGTAGCATGAAGTACTTTATTTATGGTTTATACTGATATCATTGTACTCAAAATTAACTGTTGTAGAGAAATGTTTATGTACAGTTTTCACAAGAGAATGCCCTTCACTGATATCTATTTTCTGTTTAATCGAATCACATACTTTAATGCAGAGTATTGTAAAACAGCCCAATCATATCAGTGGAATAAAGTAAATGACACCAGTGTTTCAATGCTCAGATTTTAAGGTAACCATTTGATTTATTGTTGGTTGCAGATGTCAATGTTTATGAACTTTGCAGAATCTTGTGTTGCCTTTGCATGCTGCTGTCCTTAATTAAAAGTTGTTAAAACATTGAACATCATTTTGCACTAAGATTCCTCCTCAGTCCCTCAGTTTGAGCTGTCTATGGGCATGGTCTTCTCAGGCACCTGAAAATCAAAGGGTATCAGATATCTGTTCAGTTTAAGAACATAAGATCATAAAATAATAGGAGCAGAACTAGTCCACTCTGCCACCTCCCCATGGCCAATCCTCTCTCCCTCCCAGACCCAATCTCCTGCCTTCTCCCCGTATCCACTCATGCCCTGACTAATCAAAAATCTACCAGCCTTTGCCTTAAGTATACCGAATGAGGCCTCCACTGCCAACTGTGGCAATGAACTACACTGATTCAGCACTCTGGCTAAAGTAATCTAGCCATGTATTAGGCCAGGCAGCATCTATAGGAAGAGATACAGTCGACGTGTTGGGCCGAGACCCTTCGTCAGGACTGAACAAAGGGTTTCGGCCCGAAACGTCGACTGTACCTCTTCCTATAGATGCTGCGTGGCCTGCTGCGTTCACCAGCATTTTTTGTGTGTGTTGCTTGAATTTCCAGCGCCCGCAGATTTCCTCGTGTTAGCCACGTATTAACTGCTTTGAAGCTGAGCTGAAATTAATCTCAGGTGTCCAGAGCACATGTTCAACCTCTTAATGACTACAGCCATTCTTCAACTCGACACAGACATAAATATATCTTCAGGCTAACTCTGGACACTCAGTTTGTGGGTTAATCTCTGCATGGTGGTGTGGAGTCTGAAGCTGGCCCGCACTTCCCACACAAAAACGTGTTAGGTTGAGAACAATTTTGTTCCCTTGTCTGGGGCAGTTTCATTGAACAGAAATAAATTGGGAATATAATGCACAATACACAAGTGGGGAAGCTGCTTATAATGTCTAGGGAGGAGGATTTCAACATGCCCCAGGTCAGTATATGATTTACGTTTACACATTTTTAAAACTGGAGTAGTATCTCCAGCCACAACTTGGGTTCGCTTAGCCTTCCTTAGGTGTGGGCTGTATCATCGCATCCAGACTTCAACCCTGAAAGACCAGCTCGTGATAATGTGCCTCCAGTTATATCATGGTCCACTGATTGATAAATAATCCTATCAGTTATGCTGAAAAGAATCCTGATTCAGCACTCCAGTAGTGGTATTTTTTTTCTTTGAATCTTCCGTCCCTGAGGAATACATTAGACCAGTTTATTCCCAAATGCTCTGCTTCTTAAATCTGTATCTGATTTAATTTTTTGATCTGCATCTCTATTTCATTTCTGATTACTGGACTCCATCCTTATTGATTATTTTTCTCTTGCAAAGAATAAGAAGAAAGGATTTATCTCGCAGCTTGAAAATTTGATTGAACACATTTATGAATAACCCAGAGCTGACAGGCCCACTGAGCTTGTTGACATTCGCTGTGCCTCGGTGAATTGTCCTCTTGCCCCTGAGACAGAAAACTGTTCTCCTTAGACGGGAGCACAGCATCTCAGGTGACATTCCAGTGCTGAACGGAAGGGCTGATAGCCTGTGCTATCTGTTGGATAAGGCACCAAATGGAAGTTTCAACTGCCTTGTACCCTGTGTATAGAATTGATATCTTGAGGAGTTATACTTGGTGTGCTGCCATTCACCAGGCATCACCAGATGTTCAGGGTCAAAGTTGAGATTGCTGTCATATGCACAAAGTACATGTATGTACAGGTGCAATGAAAACCTTACTTGCAGCAGCATCGCAGGCACATACACAAAATTATTGCAAGAAAGAATGCGATATAACAAAAATATCAAACATGAATACCAAAAAAAATCGACAAAGAACAAAAAACATTAGCTGTGGTACAAAGTGGTTAAGTGTTAATGGACTTGTTAAACTGAGGTAATTATTAGGGTTGGTCTACTTGATTCAAGAACCAATTGTTTGTAGAGGAGAAGCTGTTTCATGAACCTGATGTTATGGGACTCCAGGCTTCTGTACCTTCTGCCCAACGGTGCCCTTCTAGAAGATGACATTACAAGGATGGTGGGGAGCTTTGATGACAGACATTGCATTTTTGAGACAGAATCATGGTGGTAGGCTTTTTACATGAAATTTGGCCAATTACTGAAATGCTTACGTTTCAAAAGTACTCATTTTGACTATCGTTGGGATGTACTGAGGCCATAAAAGATACCATATAAATAAAGGTCTGTCACTATTTTTAGTAGTTTCCAACTTCTGTTCTGCCCCATTTGAATCCCAGACCCTGCAAGAAATGATTTGTCTGCCTGTGAGGACTGCTGTGGATGGCAGCACTGAACGGTAATGAATCACTCGCCGATGATGAATTGCACTGTTACCAAGCATATCTCTTATCTTTCCCATCTAGATGGACCATGACCCCAGGAACCCTGCATACATTGCTGCCCAAGGACCACTTCCTGCCACGGTGGCAGATTTCTGGCAGGTAAGAGCTTTGCTGACCTTTCAAGAGCAGAATAATAAGAATTAGAGGAACAGACACTTGGTTCAAAACCTGCAGGAGCAAGCCGCAGCTTTAATCAGCAGTTGACACTGGTATCATCAAAGGTCAAAGTTCAAAGTAAATTTATGATCAAAGCACATATATGTTAGCATACTCTACCTTGAGATTCATTTTCCTGCAGACATTTACAGGAAACAAAAATAACTCAAATAGAATTTATTATCAAAGTACATACAGCATATGTATGTCACTCTATACTACCTTGAAATTAATTTTCTTGCAGACATTTGCAGGATAAAAGGAATCAAATAGAATTTTATGAAAAACTGTACGTCAGTGAAGACTGACAATCAGCAATGAGCAAAAGAAGAGAATTTGTGCAAATAGAAATAATACTGAGAAAATGAGTTGTGAAGAGCTTTTGAAAGTGAGTCTATAGGTCGTAGATTCAATTCAGGGGAGTGGTGAATGAAATGATCCACACCAGTTAAGGAACCTAATGTTTGAAAGGCAATAACTGTTCCGGAAGCTGGTAGTGTGGGACTAAGGCTTCTATACCTCCTGCCTGATGGTAGTAGAGAGAGTATGACCTGAATGGCAGAGATCTTTGATGACGGATGTTGCTTTTTTGTGCCAGTGCCCCATCCAGCACTCAGTGGTGGGAAGGGCTTTACCTGTATTGGACCAAGTTGTATCCACCACCTTCTGTACTTCATTTCAAATCAACATTTTAAAAGGCCTGATTTTCTTTAGTAAATGTGTTGGCGCATGTCAAAGTGGTTAAGACGTCGGTCTAGTGATCTGAAGGTCACTAGTTCGAGCCTCAGCTGAGGCAGCGTGTTGTGTCCTTGAGCAAGGCAGATAACCACACATTGCTCTGCAACGACACCGGAGCCAAGCTGTATCGGCCCTCGTGCCCTTCCCTTGGACAACATCAGTGGCGTGGAGAGGGGAGACTTGCAGCATGGACAACTGCCGGTCTTCCATACAACCTTGCCCAGGCCTGCGCCCTGGAAACCTTCCAAGTGCAAATCCATTATCTCAAGAGACTAACGGATGCCTATATATAGTGATCTAATAGAGCGTTAGAAATACAAATCAGAGACAACAGTGACATTGTTTGCAAATTAATTGGTAGAAGCTACAATATCTAGAAGTTTACCAGTCTTGACTCGAGTCTTTTTTTAAAATTTGGGACAGCAGATAAGCTTCCTTGATCACCGCAGAATGCTACAAAATAACACCCTAGAAATCAGAAATCATGAGAGCATTAAAACTAGTTATTAAAAAATGTAATATTTGACCCGAGGTTTTAACATTTAAAACTGAGCTGTTTCGAAGTCCCTTCTTGCGGAGGGCAGTAATTCTCTGCAGTTCCCTGCCTGGGAGAATGTGAAGCCAGGATCATTGGGGCTCTTTAAAGAGGAAGTAGATTTTTTTTATAAGATCGGGAAATTTAGAGCTGCGCAGGAGATGAGACCTGTGCAAGTCGGTCATAATGATGTTGAACGGATAGCAATGTTTGAGAGGCCAAGTGGCCTACTGCTACACCTATTTTCTAACAAACTTACGTTCTACTGACCTCACTTACAGCCAAACCAAATTCCTTCTTGCCTTAAACCTCCACGCTCCTCTAGAAATGCATGAAGCCGTAAATTCAACACCTTCCCCCAAAATAAAACCGAGCCCAGTTCAGCCATCCTTGTTGGAGAGGAACAGAGTAATGATAGTAACAGAGCAGCTTACTAAAGACACAAGAGGCTGGGTATCTGATGTACAAAGTTTGTACGTTGTACGTATGTATGAACTAACGGCTGGAGGGATTCAGTGGGTCAGAGAGAGGAAAATGGACAGTTGACCGTTGGGGTTGAGACCCTTCTGGTTAGTGCAATTATTTTACAGTGCCAGTGATCACCAGCCAGGGTTCAATTCTCAGCCCTGTCTGTTAGGAGTTTGTACATTCTCCCTGCAAACGTGTAGGTTTCCTCTGGGAGCTCATGTTTTCTCCCACATTCCAAAGACATTGTGTTAGGGTTAGGGTTGGTAAGTTGAGGCCATGCTATGTTGGCACAGTGGGCCGTCCCAGCCCAATCCTCACTGATCTGGTTTGACGCAAACGATGCGTTTCATTCTATGGTTCAATGTTTCAATGTGCATGTGACAAATAGAGTAAATATAATTTTGATCTTAATCTGGACTTCATCGATTCTAGATGAAGAGTCTTGACCCGAAACATCAACTGCCCATTTCCCTCCCAGATGCTGACTGACCCCCTGAGTTCTTCTGGCAGTTTGTATTTTTTTTCCTCTCTCAAGCACAGCTTGGATACATTTAGGTCAAATTTCAGTCTTTGAGCTTTAAAAGATTTCTGAACGCTCTCATCAACCAATATTCCCAAAATCACCAAGCACTTTAATGAGGTTCCCTAACTTCCCCCTCCAGAATCTCTGTAAGGTACAAATGGTCTGTGTTAGCACCCCTTTGGACTACAGAGAAAGTAACAAATGCTCCCTTGTTTGGTGTGACCACTGTATTTTTAATTACTGCCGTAAAAAATGTATTTCTTCTCATTTTGATTATAGCTTCTCCAATCCCTGTACCAATCTTATGGGAAGTGAGACATACTAGAAAGTTCAGTGACGTTGTTGTATAGTGGCTGGGAATGAGCCTTCTGCATTTAGCACTAGTGAAAAGAGAAATTTGTGTTCCTAAGATAAAATGTAATTTTTATAACAATTCTATCATGGTTGTCAAATGCAGCAGAAGAAAACAACAATTGGATTTGGATTAAAAGGAAAGACAACAACTGGGCTGCAAGATGAAGGCAAGAGCGTATGGAACTGAGGGGGGGTGTATCTGAGACACCAGGTAGCACCGTTGAGCCCTCTGGAGACGTCGTGGGCTTATCAACGAAACGTCAAAGAAGGAGAGTGCCCACCTGATGACCCCAATGACGTACCTACCCTCCCTCCTTGTCACCACTCCAAGCCCACTGCCAACATCGAGAGTGCTGACTTACCATAGGGATTGAAACATCAAGTCCCAGTAGCTCTACTCAGTATTTCCAATGCAATTATTAACTCTTGAAGAAAATAATAAAATGTACTAAAAGCTGCAAATCCAGTTTCCTCTGCAGCTTGGCAAACAAAACATGAATCAGATCTTTTTAAAATGCCTTCATCTTGGGGGTTTGTGATTTCTGAGTGTGACCCACAATACTAGTAATTACCTCTTCACGTTTGTGACCACAGTCTCTTGTGCTTTCCTTCAGATGGTTTGGGAGAACGGCTGTGTGGTTATTGTCATGCTGACGCCCTTGACAGAAAATGGAGTCAAACAGTGTCACCATTATTGGCCGGATGAGGGTTCGAACCTCTATCACATCTACGAGGTAAGGTGCACGTCTTCGCAGTGTCCTTCACTGAAGAACAGTACAGTAGAGTCCGGTTAATTGGGCCATCAGTTAATCGGGTTAGTCACTTGTTTAGAATAACTCTTAAAGAACAAAAACTAATCGAGAAAATAGTTGTGATTTCTCTGTATTTATTTGGGCCACTATGCTGCTTAATTGGGGCAGGAGACTGTTGCTGAATAGTTTCTAACCAGCATCAGACGAGTGGACTTGCAAGACCGTTAGTCACTACACTGTGCTTAGAGTGAACAGTTTTTTAAATAACATCTGGTTTGTGTTAAAAAAAAAAAGTGATTTTTGTCACTGATAGTTGACAAGACAATTCAAAACCGTTTTGCTCACTGTGGTTTCAAGCATTAAAGCTTAGAGATGATAGGAATGGCTGGGAATGAAAACAGAACTATTTCACTACTTCAACAAATTTGGAACTACGAGAAAATTGGAAGTATTGAAATCATCCTGAATGCGACAATGAAATTTAAGATTTGGAGGACGCAATTCTCAAAAATTGTATGAGGGCAGTCCTTTATTTACATCTATCTGCACCAGGTTTCTGTGCTGATTTTGTTCATTTACTGCCAATCAAAAGAGCACGGCAGCGAACACTGGATGAATTTCTCCATCAATAACTTCAGGGAACTAATACACAGTTTTATAGTACTGTAGTACTATTGATAATTTGTTAAATTATAAAAATACATAATTTGTTAAACAGTAGTTTGTCTTTTTTATATCTTTTTAACTATTTCCATGAAACTTTAGCTAATTGGGCCAAAATGTACTTGTCCCGATATGTCCCAATTAACTGGAATCCACTGTACTTCATTCATTCAATCTGACTCTAATATTCATAGCAATATTAAAAATGAACTGCTTGCTAACTGAACATAATCTCCAACAGACAAAGTTAGGCATGATGACAGTACCTATCTGCAGAGTATTATTTTAACTAGCTGGCTTAGTGCCATACGTCCCAGCCAGCCGACATGCCTCTGTCAATTTTACTGTGTAACTACTGTAGGGAACTGATGTCACAATTTCACTGGATTCTGATGCAGGGTTTTGACCCGAAACCTCAGCAATTCCTTTCCTCTCATTTATTTATTGAGATACAGTATGGAACAGGCCCTACTATCCCTTCCAGCCACGCCGTCCAGCAATCCCCTGATTTGACCCTAGCTTAATCACAGGACAATTTACAATGTTCAATTAGCATACCAACTGGTACATTTTTGGACTTTGGGAGGAAACCCACACGGTCACGGGGTGAATATACAAATTCCTTACAGACAGTGGCAGGAATTGAACCCGGGTTGCTAGTACAGTAAAGCGTTGTGCTAACCAGTACCGTACCGTGCCACCCTTATACCGCTGAGCTCCTTTAGCGGATTGTGTGTTGTTCACTGAGTGACTGCTTTTTAATTTTTCTAATTTCACATTATTGTTCCCGTGTTTATATTCGCCAAATCTTAAATACACGGATATTACATTACTTCACTCGCCAGCCGGTGGTGTAGTGGCATCCTCACCGGACTTTGAGGCAAGTGGTCCCGAGTTCGAATCCAGCCAGCTCCTTGCATACTTTCTGATCATACTGCACTGAGCAACAGGCTAGCAATTTGGCCTGGTAAAACAACAAGCTAGCAATTTGGACTGGTAAAAAAAAACAGACAAAATGCTAAAGAAATGGAAAGGAACAACAATTACCTCAATTACCTCAATCACCACCAGTAACTTGATGTCCTATTCACGACCACCATTGTATTGTCTATGGAATTAAGCCAATGCTTTGCATTGAGTCATGGTGTTATAATCAAAATTTAATTACAGTGGGTGAAAGAAAGCTGAGCAGAAGGCAAACTAGTAGAAGATTGAGGAGTTGCTGAAATCATTCTTGGATTAATGCGATTTCTAGGCATTTGATGTAGTGTATATGGATTTTAGCAAGGTATTTGATAAGGTACCCCATGCAAGGCTTATTGAGAAAGTAAGGAGGCATGGGATCCAAGGGGCCATCGCTTTGTGGATCCAGAACTGGCTTGCCCACAGAAGGCAAAGAGTTGTTGTAGACTGACATCTACAGCATTTATTATTATATTGTAATTTGTCCTCTACTGTGCCTATTGTCTTGTTTATTAATGATTGTACTGCCCTGCACTGTTTTGTGCACTTTATGTAGTCCTGTGCAGGTCTGTAGTCTAGTGCAGTTTTTTAATGTTGTTTTACGTAGTCTGGTGTAGCCTTGTGATGTCTCACATAGTCCAGTGTAGTTTTGTGTTGTTTCATGTAGCACCAGGGTCCTGGAGGAACAGTGTTTCGTTTTTACTGTGTACTGTACCAGCAGCTTATGGTCGAAATGACAATAAACTTGACTTGACTTGACTTGAGATGGGTCATATTCTGCATGGAGATCAGTGACCAATGGAGGGTTAGTAAATTTGCTGATGACACAAAGGTTGGGGGTGTTGTGGATAGTGTGGAGGGCTGTCAGAGGTTACAACGGGACATTGATAGGATGCAAAACTGGGCTGAGAAGTGGCAGATGGAGTTCAACCTAGATAAGTGTGAGGTGGTTCATTTTGGTAGGTCAAATATGATGGCAGAATATAGTATTAATGGTAAGAATGGTAAGTGTGGAGGATCAGAAGGATCTAGGAGTCCGAGTCCATAGGACATCCAAAGCTGCTACGCAGATTGACTCTGTGGTTAAGAAGGCATACAGTGCATTGGCCTTCATCAACTGTGGGATTGGGATTGAGCTTGAGCTGAGAGGTAATGTTGCAGCTATATAGGACCCTGGTCAGACCCGACTTGGAGTACCGTGCTCAATTCTGGTCACCTCACTATAGGAAGGACATGGAAACCATAGAAAGAGTGCAGAGGAGATTTACAAAGATGTTGCCTGGATTGGGAAGCATGCCTTATGAGAATAGGTTCAGTGAACTCGCCTTTTCTCCTTGGAACAATGGAGGATGAGAGGTGACTTGATAGAGGCGTACAAGATAATGAGATGCATTGATCGTGTGGATAGTCAGAGGCTTTTCCCCAGGGCTGAAATAGCTAGCATGAGAGGGCATAGTTTTAAGGTGCTTGGAAGTAGGTACAGAGGAGATGTCAGGGATAAGATTTTTACACAGAGAATGGTGAGTGCGTGGAATGGGCTGCCGGCGGCGGTGGGGGAGGTGGAAACGATAGGGTCTTTTAAGGGACTCCTGGATGGCTACATGGAGCTTAGAAAAATAGAGGGCTATGAGTAAAGCCTAGGTAGTTCTAAGGTAGGGACATGTTTGGCACAACTTTGTGGGCCGAAGGGCCTGTATTGTGCTGTATGTTTTTCTATGTTTCTATGTTTCTATCTCTAACTAAAATGAAACGGAAAATTGAAAAATATTTAGTGACACTGTTAAACCTTTGAAACTGTCAAAATATTTTATTTGATGGGGTAGTGAGTGCATCCCCATAAACTTTGACTGAGAAAGCAAGAATGTAAAACAGTAGTCACTCAATGTAACTATGAGAGAGAAGGAATGGAAATTGTAAGTGGGCCACATTCCCCATGACATCAAGTACTCTGATCATGAATGATCTGGTATGAAAGGGACAGCAGCTCATAAACCTGGTTGTGAGTTTGAATGTCAATGGTGTTTGCCTGTTGTGCATTACATCCTATTGGTGTTTCTGCTGACCTTACGGTGGGGTGCATTGCCGTGATATGTGGAGCTGAATGGCCTCCTGCTGATCCTCTTCCTTATATATATCCCCCAGGTCTGCACATTTGTAAAACGTGGGCTATCCAATGAACTGTCTTTCCCACCTGTTTCGTTCCCCCAAGCTTGTCAAACCAACTTTCTGAAGTTCTCCCAGCCTAATTCGATACCCATAATTCCTTCTAATCTCTTTTCAGCTCAGCTGGTCCACGAGACCCACCTGCATCCCTCTGACTCTCACCTCAGTGAACCGCTGAGCCCTTAACTTTCTTTTCATGACTGTATTCTAACTATAATTATGAAATCTTTCAAACAGTATTCATTCTCTCTCTCTCTTATAAGGGCTGTAGTGATTAAGCTCCAAGGTAGAAGTATATCAAACCGTAGGTCAAAGGTTCAAGTGAAAAGGTACATTTAATGTCAGAGGAATGTATACAATATACATCTTGAAATTCTTTCTCTTCGCAAACATCCACGAAAATAGAGGATACCCCCGAAGAATGAATGACAGTTAAATGGTAGAACACCAAAGCCCCCCCCAACTCCCTCCACCCACACATAAGCAGCAGCAAAGCAATGATCTGCCCCCTCCCCCACCAGCAAAAAAGCATCGGCAGCCCCCCCACCCGAGCACTCAAGCGCACGGCAAAGCATCAATAAAAACACATAGTTGCAGTACCCCAAAGACTACTCATTCACCCGGTATTCAACATACCACAGGCTCTCTCTCCCGTTTCACGTATAGGGAGACATTGTAATGTATGGGCAGCACAGTAGTATATGGGTGGGCGGTAGTGCAAAGCCATTTCAGCGCCAGCGACCCAGGTTCAATTCCGCTGCTGTCTGTAAAGACGTCGTATGATCCTCCCATGACTGCATAAGTTTTCTCTGGGTGCTCCAGTTTCCTCCCACATTCCAAAGATCTAGGGGTTAGAGTTAATAAGTTGTGGGCATGCTCTGTTGGAGCCAGAAGCATCGTGGCATTTTCTCAGAGTGTGTAGGTTGATGAAGCAAAATGATGCATTTCACTCTATGCTTCGATGTGCATGTGTCAAAACTAATCTTTTAGAGGTTTTCCTTGGGGGGTGGTTAGAATCTGGAATACACTTCCCAAGGGGGTGGTGGAGAGAAAGACCCCCAAAATGTTTATTAGGTATCTAGACAAGGGCTTGAATCTCTCAGGCACAGGAAGTTTGTGGACCAAGTAAATGGGATGAGTATAGATGGCCTGCTCATGGTCAACTTGGACCTGATGGGCAAAGGGCCTGATTGTGTTCTGTATGACTCTATTAAAATCACTCTTGATATCTTTATGAAAGCCTATGTATGTGTTCAACATAACTGTCTGTAAATGAGTAAACCTATATGGATAATTGTACAAATTACCGCCGCTGTCTGTAAGGAGTTTGGCCGTTTTCCCCGGGACCACGTGTGTTTCCTCCAGGTCCTCTGATTTCCTCTCACAGTCCAAAGATGGCAGGTTAGTTGGTCATTGCAGATTATGTACAACCTCAGGGTGTGTCGGTACCTACAAGGGGAGGATAGCAGATCGTTTGTTCTGGTAGGTAAATCAAGGTCTAGAGTAAGTTAAACTGCACCCCAGAGAGAAGAAGCCACACTGCCTTGACAACCATGCAACGTGCGGGTGTTGATGGAGCCTGCCTTCACTTCCCTCCTACATATTCTAATCAGATAAAAGATGGGAGTGAGGAGGATCATGTGGGGCATGAACGCAGCATGGGCTGACTGCGAGACCCGTTTCTGCGCAAATTCTAGATCCTATCACCTTTAAATCCATGTTGCAGTCCCTAGTAGGGACCACCCAAAGAGTTCAAAGAGCTGTTTACATGTATAAAAGTACATAATGAAGAAATGTGTGTAAAATAGTCACCAGTAAATCCTGTAAATTCTTATTCATTGAATGTTAGAATGGCACTCATGATTGAGGCATGTAAATTCTGAAGGAGAAAACAGATAAATACCGTGAGTAGAGAGTTAGGTTGACAGGATGAATTTGGAAGAAGATGATGTACAACATGACCCTGAATGGCCACAAGATATATGAGCAGAATTAGGCCATTTAGCCCATCAAATCTGCTCTGCCATTTAATCATGGCTGTTTTTTTTCCAAACCCATTCTCCTGCCTGCTGCCCATCATCCTTAACCATATTTATTTGATCACAAGAGAATCTGCAGATGCTGGAAATCCAGAGTAACACACACACACACACACAACATTCTGGAGGAAATCAGCAGGCCAAGCAACATCTGTGCAGAGGAATGAACAGTCAATGTTTTAGGCCAGGATCCCTCATCAGGATTGATGAAGGGTTTTGGCCCAAAATGTCGACTGTTTATTCTTCTCCATAGATGCTCCCTGGCCTGCTGACTGCATCCAGCATTCTGTGTGTGTTACCCCATTTATTTGACCTGTTTCCGTGATGTGGACTTTTGTAATAACCCCCTTAATTTTAAAAGGTTTTGTCAACTTCAGGTTAACCTCGTCTCGGAGCACATCTGGTGTGAAGACTTCCTGGTACGAAGCTTTTACCTCAAAAACCTCCAGACCAACGAGACCCGCACAGTGACGCAGTTCCACTTCCTGAGTTGGCTTGACCATGCCGTCCCCTCATCCACCCGGTCCCTCCTGGACTTCCGCAGGTACAGCAGCCAGACGGCACCCCGCACCTCATCCCAGTGTGCGCTTCCTTTAATTTCTCCCCCACCGCCACTTGCTGCTCCGAGAGAGCTGAGAGGCGTTGTGGGGTGTCGCCAGTGAAATGAAAAGCTCGATCAGTAGCTCACCGGTAGACGTTGTGTGCCAATGTGCTGAAACGTTAGTTTTAAGCATCAGCTTTGCCAGATTTGAACGCTGGTGAGGACGTTGACTGCCAATGCATGACTGGCATCGCAATGAAGAAGTTCAGGTAATGCAGCAGAGGCTGTACCTTCTGACTGCAGTTCGACAACTGATATGTCTAATTAATTTACTCTGTGTCTCAAGAGGGAGCAAATTTACACGTTAAAGGAAAGTGTGAGACAAAAACAGAGCAAAAAGTAACCTGAGCGTATGAAAGACTCTTTTAAATTTGAAATTATGTTCGATATTTCCCTCAGCTGATGTGTTTTCTTGCTGTGCGCTACAGAATTTACTAACAGTGTTCACTCTTTAAATGGACAAACCTTATGTTGCCAGCTCATTAACAGTTGCCAGTGTCATTTTTGTGATGTTGCAGCTAGTAATATGAGCCCAGTTGCATAGTCACAAAAGTGATCATTGGAAACTGTGACTCTGCACCAGGGAACAATGCAGGGGTGGGGCAAAAAAGGTCCTCTCCTTGGCCGCTAACGACCTTTGACCTTTGCTTGCTAACGGTTTGCATGGTGGCTTCTCTCTTGAGCTGAAGGCTGGTTTGTATCACTAATTGCTGTATGTTTTCGGTCACTTTGCTCGATTGAGGGTGAGGTGCGTCTCTGTCCAAAGATAATGCCCACATGCAAGCGCGCGTGTGCGCGTACACACACACACACACACACACACACACACACACACACACACACACACACACACACACACACACACACACACATACAAAGACACAAATTGCACTGCGTTGTCAAGCTGAGTTGTTTGGCAGAGGTGAGCTTTATCAAGTAAATATTCCAAGTTATAATGCTGCCTATTCAAATTCAGTCTTATCTGTTTCATTGCAGAAAAGTGAACAAGTGCTACAGGGGACGCTCATGTCCGATAATTGTTCACTGCAGGCAAGTACAGCTCCTCTGTGATTTTTTTTAGATTAATCAGAGGGTTGGGGAATGGGAGCTATGTTAACTGAGCCCAACCTGCTGATCATCAGCGGTAGTTCCCCGATAAATAGCTGATGTAATGGTGGGCCATCTCCCAGCCCTGCCCCCACACTCTGCAAGAACGATAAGTGAGAGGGATGACGGCAGCTGTTTTCTTCAACTGAATAACGTGGTGCTGATAAGCAATCTTTTTCTGTCCTCCCTCCCCCATTCCCCATTCCCCACCCTGCCCCCCCTTCCTCCTTTCTTGTCATTGGCAGTGATGGAGCTGGAAGAACAGGGACCTACATTCTGATTGACATGGTTCTGAATAGGATGGGCAAAGGTGAGAGTCGATGGCTTCTTTTGTTGCTTCCTAGCACGTACGCGCTTCTGTGTTGTGGCGACCGTTGCTCTTGGAAACCACAGGCACTTGCATTCGAGAGACGGGCAAAATGAGAATATGTTCGGGGCAGATTCTGCCTTTGGCTCGGTGACCTGTGGTTATTTGCACTGCCGCAGTCTCCACTGTGTCTGTTCATTCCAAACTAAAGGCCGAGCACTGCAAAACCATTGAGTGCAATTAATGGCTACAAAATGAAAAAGCTTTTTTTCTGAGAGCAGAGTAGCTGAAAGATTCAATGTACTGTTCAACCAGAGGTGGATGGGGTTTACTTCTGAAGAAGAGGAAAGGAATATATCTACCAGTGTGGAAAATGTTGAAGCATCTTGAACCTGAAGCAGCTTTGTCAAATGACATTATTTGTAAACGGTACTTTGAAGGCCTTTTTTTAACCTTTCGATCATACATCGTAAAGCTGCTTTTCAAACCATGGGCTTAATGCTTGCACAATACATAGGAAGGCATGTGAAATTGGGCAGAAGGAATGTTCCGCTAAGTGGATCACTACTGCCCCACCATACTGACCTCCACAACATTTTGCCTGTGGTCCATGAGGTTTGAGATGCTCTGAACTGGAGATTTGTCTTCTGTTCAAATGGAGAGATCAAAGGGCAGAGTGGGCACCTAAGCCCCTGCTGGGCTGGGTCGTTCCCAGGCTGTCAGAACGAGAGGCGAGCAAAGAGTTTGCTCTGAAAGAATCCGAGCCTGGCTTCTGGGGCCAAGGCCCCCTTTGTCTGTGCAAAAAAAATTTCGAAGCCTAGCGAAAGAGATCCCAGTGTTCATCTGCTGATCAAAGGCTAAAGTGAGGTTGTCAACCACTAAATCTCTCTTGCCAGTCTTTTGAAATAAAAGCCACAATGTGTGAATGTGGGACTTGGAGAATGGGTCTTGCTTCGTTAGCACAGGGTCAATAGTGGAACTTTGGCAAAGAGAATACTAGTTCACAGCTACTGGTGTTTGAGGAGATGCTGTAGGTGAAAGAGTAGGAGATATAACTCCAGTAACCTTTCAGTGCATTTTAGCAAAATCTAGGAGGTTAAGATCAGTAGATGAATCTGGTTCAACGATTGAGAAAGCTCAAATTTCTGAAACAAAATAGGAGGGCGATCAACTTTGAACAGAAGATTGCAATATCAAAGTTCAAAGTAAATTTATTATTAAAGTACATATTTTTCACTATATACTACACTGAAGTTCATTTTCTTGTAGGTATTCATAGTAGTGCAAACAAATGAAATAGAATCAATGAAAAACTACACACAATGACTGACAATCTGTGAAAATACAGAAAGAATCAAGTCATAATTAATACCAAGACCATGAGTTGTAAAGTCCTTGAAAGTGAGTCTGAAGGTTGTCTTCAGTGATTGCTCAGTGTTATGGTGAGCGAAGGTGTCCATTTTGGTTCAGAACTCGGATGGTTGAAGGGTAATAACTGTTTCTGACCCTGGTGGTATGGGACCTAAAGCTCCTGTACCTCCTTCCCAGTGGCAAGAGTGAGAAGAGAGCATGGTCTGGATGGTGGGGGTCCTTGATGATGGATACTGCTTTCTTGTGGCAGCGCTCCGTGTAGATGTGCTCAGTGGCAGGGAGGACTTCTCCTGTGATGAACTGGTTTGTGTCCGTGACTGTTTTGTAGTAAAAAGTAAAGGGTAACTATGTAAATAAATCACAATCCAGAAAGCTGGAGGAATTCATCAGGACTGGCAGCATCTATGCAGGTACTTCCCACTTCCATACTGTCTGATTGGCAGCCATTTTAATCCTCCTTTCCTTGCCTACACTGACATGCCTGTCCTTGGCCTCCTCTGCTCCCAATATGAGGCTATGTGCAAACATCTATAGATGTTGACCGTCCTGCTGGGTTCCTCCAGCTTTTTGTGTGGCTCTGGATTCTAGCAGCTGCATTCCCTTGATTTCAAACATTACCTGTGAAGGGAAAGTCGAGTGGGAAGGAGACAGTTAACAGTACAAAAAGCAGATCCTGAACCCGCTGTTAAGAATGTTCAGTCCTCTATGCAAAAGAGTCATAGAATCTTAGAGAAAAGGTTCATTCGGTGTTTGAACCATAGAGAAATACGGCATTGAAAAGGGCTCTTCAAACCTCTGCCCGTCAACCTACTCATTTACTCTATTCTTCATTAATCCGATTTTCCAATTCTCCCTATATTCCCATTAACTCACCTCGGACTCTACCACTTACCTACCGGCAAAGGGTAATTTACTGCTGCCAATTAACTCACCAACTGGCATGTCCTTGTACGTGCAAAGAAATAGGAGCACATTTGGGAAAAGAACAAACTCCATATAGACAGCACCTAAGGTTTAGATCAAACCCGGCTGGCTAGAACTGTTCAGCTCCTGCTGTATCACAATGCCATCTTTCCTTGAGCCTTTGCTGGGTCCTGGTAACATTGTCCCATTCACTTCATCACCCCTCTTTTATCCATAGATCTACAAGTTATTTTGTTTCCAGTGCCCATGTAATTTACTCTTGAAGGACAAGATTGATTCTTTCTGCCATCCCTTCACACACTGAGTTCAGGTTCATATCTGCTCTCTGTGAATAAATACTTTTATAGCTTCTGCCAAGAATTTTAAATCTATGCCCTCTGGTCTTTGAACCATTTATTAATTGCTTTAATTAACCTGCCTAAACCTATAATGATCTTGTATTTCTCTATTACATCACCACAAAACTTATTTAATACATCGATAACCCCATTTTCTCCAGCCTAACCTGACAAGCACAATCCTTCATCTCAGGAACTGTTGCAAATCAGAATCTTTGGAATCAGAATCAGGCTTATTATCCCTGACACAAGCACAGGAGATTCTACAGATGCTGGAAATCACACACAAAATACTGAAGAAACTCGGCATGTCAGGCAGTATCTACAGAGAGGCATTTCAGGCCAAGAACCTTCAACAGGACTGGAAAGAAAGGGGGAAGAACCCAGGGTAGGAAGGTGGGGGGGAGAGGAAGGAGTATAAACTGGCAAATGATAGGTGAAGCCAGGAGATGGGGAAGGTGGACGGGTGGGGGACAGGGGATGGAGTGAGAAGCTGAGAGGTGAATTTGCAGAGAATGATTGCTGGATGTGGGGTGGTAGGTAAGGACATGGGGAACTCTATCCCTGTTATGGCGGTGGTCCCTGTATGATAATATGTCTGCTATCACTGGCATATGTCAAGAGATTTATTGTTTTGCGGTAGCAGTAGTGCAGTACATAAACAATTACTATAAATTACAATAAGAAATACACAGTTTATGTAAAAAAAATAAATAATGCAAAATTAGTGAGGTAGAGTTCACAGGCTCATGGACTGTTCATAAATCTGATGGTGGAGGAGCACAAGCTGTCCCTAAAACGTTAAGTGCGTATCTTCAGGCTCCCGTATCTCCTCCCTGATGGTAGCAATGAGAAGAGGACACGTGCTGGAAGGTGAGGGTCTTTTTATAATAATGCCACCTTCTTGAGGCACTGCCTTTTGAAGATGTCCTCGATCGTGGGGTGTCTATCACCTATGATGGAGCTGAATGAGTCTACAGCCCTCTGCAGCTTTATTTGAACTTCTGCATTACAGACTCCATACCAGGCAGTGACACAACCAATCAGAATGCTCTCCATGATTCATCTGTAGAAATTTGGTAGTCCTTGGTGACATACAAAATCACCTCAAACAATGCAGTCTTTAATTTTCTCACTGTGCTGTCAGATTAGTTCACAGACTAAACTTTTAGGTAGGACTTCAGGGTCACACAAGGAAATTCGTACCACATCCACTGAATATCTCCCCCTCTTCTTCTCTCCCTCTCCTCTTCCCTTCTTCTCTTCCCTTCTTCTCTTCCAGACACTCCTGAAAACCAAACAAGGTTACCCTGGAGGATTGCAGGTCCATTACTGGTTGTCTTTAGCAATGAATTTTGCAAAGAGTTCCTGAACAAGCCATATAGAAAGGAACAAATGGTTATTTTCAGTGCCTGTTGAAACTGGAATTGGTTTATTATTGTCACATGTACTGAGATAGAGTGAAAAGCTTGTCTTGTTCATAAAGATCAAATCAGTGCACAGTGCATTGAGGCTGTACAAGGTAAAACAAAGACAGAATGCAGAATAAGGTGCAACAGCTACAGAGAAAGTGCAGAGCCAGTAAAAAAAAACAACGCAAACACAAGGTGCAGGATCATAATGAGGTAGATTGTGAGGACAAGAGGCCATCTTATCGTACTAAGGAAACATTAAGTAGTCTTATAACAGCAGGGAAGAAGCTGTCCTTGAGCCTGGTGTATGTACTATGAGGCGTTTGTATCTTCTGCACTCTGGAAGAGGAGACAAGAGAGAATGTCTGGAATAGGTGGAGTCTCTGATTGTGCTGACTGCTTTACTGAGACAGTGAGCTATAGAGAGCGCATAGAGGGAAGGCTGGTTTCTGTGACATACTGAGATGTGTCCACAACTCTGCAGTTTCCTGCGGTCACGTGCAGAGCAATTGCCATACCAAGCCACTATGTATCAGAGAGAATGCTTTTACAGAGCATCGATTAAAAACTGATAGAGACATCTAGGACGTGCCAAATTTCTTTAGCCTCCTGGGGAAGTAGAGACATAGGTGAGCTTTCTTGGCCGTGACCTCATCATGGTTGGAGTAGCACAGGCAATTGGTGATGCTCACACACAGGAACTTCAAACTCTCAACCTCAAGACCATTGATGTAGACAGGAGCATGTGAACTGCCCCACTTTCCAAAGTCAATGAGCAACTCTTTTGCTTTGATGACATTGAGAAAAGGGTTGTGCTAAGCTCTCTGTCTCCTCCCTGTACTCATCAATATCCGAGATGCAGTCTGCTACAGTTGGGTCATCTGCAAATTTGTAGATGGAGCTATTGCAGAATCTGGCCACACAGTCATGAGTGTATAGAGAATAGAGAGGGGGGCTAAGAATATAACCTTGTGGAGCACCAGTGCTTTGAATAATCGTGGCAGAGGTATTTCTGCCTAGCCTTACTAATTGTGGTCTGTTGGTCAGAAAGTCAAAGATCCAGTTGTAGAGGAAGGCATTAATTCCCAGGATCCTGAGTTTGGTGATGAGTTTGCTTGGTATGATAGTATTGAAGGCAGGACTGTACTCTGTCAACAGGAGCTGATGCAGGTGTCTTTACTATACCAGATGCTCCAGAGCTGAATGTAGGGCCAGGGAGATGGTGTTTATCATAGACCTGTTTCAGCGGTAGGCAAATTGCAGTGGGTTGAAATTGTCTGGAAGATTGGAGTTGATATGTGCCATGTTCATTACGAGAAATTTGAAACTCTATCCTCCCTCAACCTCAACAACACTGATGTAGGCAGGAGCATGGGCACTGCCCTTCCCACTCCTCCCTGAAGCCACTGAATGGCTCTTTTGGTGAATTGAGGGAAGGATTGTTCCTTTGTCAATTTGGTGGCTTTTAGGCACAGTCCCAAAGATTTGCAAGACAAGTGATTTCCACTTAACAGGACATGCAGTAATTGCTTCCAAAGGGATCTTCATTTTCTGTAATCAGGGTAAAGGCAGGGTAAATAAAGAATTGTGTATTTCTTTTGCCAAAGCAACTGAAAACTGCTCTGTGACCTGCGAAAATTTCCCAGCTAATCCTTACGGATTAAATATAAATATTCAGGAGTTACTGCTTTAGAATCAGTAATTGGATTTGGTTGTTTGCAGAGATATGCATCCTATTGAGATTCAGCATGTAGCTAACCATTAAAACAACTCTGAATTCAACAACATAAAGACTGATACGCCTGAGATCAGGTATCTTGCTTACAATGCATTCTATTTTACAAAATATATGGAATACCAAAATTAACTGTAATGCATTTTTCTGTTGCTTGGCTGGATCATCCTGTTAAACATTCGCTGTTAAAGGCATTGTGTTGTTCTGCGGACTATAAAGGGCAGTGGAATCAAAGCAGTTGTGGCTTTCAGAGAATTAGTGGATACATTCATGAGATGTCAGTAATGATAAAACTGGGATACTGGCACCTACCTCGTTGGATAATTCTTTCAGACTACATGGTTTCCTTATGAACTCGTCATTGTTTTAAAATAATCCTCCAGTTCACTGTGTTATCTGAGATGCATTACTCCACTTCTGAAGTTTGGTTCTGTTGACTTCATTATTGGTATTGTCTGCATTTTTCACAAGAGACAAATGTCAAACCCCCATCCTGCGACCCAAATTAAGAGAGAAAGCATGGAGATGACCAGCAGCGCTGCTCTTTCTCAGTGGTTTGATCCACTGTATTTTTGGGTTTTTTTTTTCATTTATTTATGTTAACTGTGCATCACTGACAAGTCCATCCCTGAGTACCACTGTAAAAACTATGGCAAGCTGCCTTCCCTTCTGCCTGCACTCGTGCTGCACAATTCTGACAGAGAAGGAGTTCCATGAGCTAGACCCAGAGACAACTTCCAGGAATGATGTACTTCCAGGTCAAGGTAGTGTGTGAACTGGAGGAGAAGCTGCTGGCAGAAGGTGCTTCCATGTACCCTTTGCCCTTGTCCTTCTTGCTGGTACAGTAGAGGTGCAAGGCTGAGAATGCCTAAGTAGACCAGGGATCAGGGCATGAAAATGTCCAGACTGAGTAGATGTTGTTGTTATTGTTGTTGTTGTTCCTCTCCACGCTTTATGATGCAATGGGAGGCAACCTTGCCATCTCTTTAACATTTGTCTGTTTTTTATGAGGCCGAGTTGCTAGCTTGATGCTCAACCCAGCACGGACGGAAAGACTGAAGAGTAGTTACTGAACAATTTGGACACAGAATAGAAGGACGTCCATTTAGAACAGCGATGAGGAGGCACTTATTTAGCCAGAGGGGAGCGAAATTGTGCAATTCATTGCGACAGATGACTGTGGAGGCCAAGTCATTGGACATACTTAAAGCGGAGCTTGATAGGTATTTCATTAGTCAGGGCATAAAAGGTTATGGGGGAGAAGGCAAGAGAATGGGGTTGAGGGGGATATTAAATCTGCATTGATAGCATGGTAGAACAGATTCAATGGGCCGACTGGCCTAATTCTGCCCTATGTCGTAGGGTCTTAATTGCTGCATGACTTGCTGAATTCTTCCAGCATTTTGCTCTTAGTTACTTTAATGGATTTCAGTTGGAACAATGAGAGAGATTATCTGAGGGATTAAAGGAAGAGTGGGCAAATTTAGGTTATTTTCTCCAGAGGATTGAAGGCTGAGGAGAGACCTGATAGAAATGTATACACTTATGAAAGGCGTGATTAGAGTAATCATAATCCTTCTGCCAAGGAACAAATATCAGGTACAAGGGGACATGTACTTAAGGTGAGAAGGTGAAAATTTAGAGATATGCGAGGCATGTTTTTTTTTCCACAGCTACATGCATAGTGACAGGTACAGTAGCTGGAACGGACCGCTGGGGATATTGGTGCAAGCAGACTCAATGGCATTTGAGAGGCTTTTAAAAAGAGCGAGCAGAAGTATATATATCATGTACAGGCAGAACATAATTAGCATAATTTGGCATTGTGCTTGGCAGGAATTGTGGAGGAATATGGATGAAAAATAAATAGAAGGTTACGTGGGAGGGAAGGGTTGGATTGATCTTAGAGCGGGTTAAGAGGTCGATACAACATTGTGGACTGAAGGCCCTTACTGTACTGTGCTACGTTCTATGAGAGACATAGGCAGGGTGAATGTACTCTGTCTTTTTCCCTGGGTTGTAGAATCAAAAGCTGGAAGACGTAGGTTTGAGGTGAGGGGACAAAGACTAAAGGTGAATTTGAAGGGCAACGTTTTTACACAAGGATTAGTGTGTATGTGGAATGAACTGCCGAAGGATGCAGCTGAGGCAGATACAATGATAACTTTTACAAGACATTTGGACAGGTACATGGATAGGAAGGGTGTAAACGCTTATAGGCCGAATGCTAACAAAAACCACTCTAAACCTTCGCAAGTAGCAGTTGAAGGTCCTGTTCCTGACCTGTATCCTTTTACGTTCTATGTTCCTAAATCCTCTATGCCAGAAAACTGTGGCGACTGAGTCATTAATATATTGAGGCTGAGATAGACTTTTAGACTTCAAAGGAATCGTGAGTTGTGGAGGATCAGTCATGATATCATTGAATGACCACATGCCTCTCCTGCCTGTACGCGTTAAGTTTAATATTCTCAAATTGTCCGTCTGTAGTCTCCCCTGGGATGGATATAATAACAACTGGTGCGGAAAATAGAAATGTTCCGCAGACATAATACTTGGGTGGGCTGCTATTGAGTCACATTGATGGATGGGCAGAGCAAAGTTTACACTGTGATCTGTAAGTATTGCTGGGGTTTGAGTGCCAACCTTTAACCACGCACACCTGAAGGAATCCAGGAAGGAAAGCTGCGGATTGTGTTTCAATTTAAATCCATTGTGCAAAAGTCACAAGCACTGGGATGGGTTCAAGGGTACTCATTTGCTGGCTCAGATGGTGTCATCAGGACTTGGATGGGCATGGGTTCTCTGTCAGATAAACTTTTTGCTCGTGTATTGAGGAATTGCTGACCTTGTAGAGGTGTATAAATTCATGAGGATAGATTGAGCCAGCTACAGCTCTGGAGTGACAAAGGATGAGAGGTAACTTGACAGAGCTGTACAAGATGATAGCAGGCATGGAATGGGTGGATGGCTGTAGACTTTTCCCCAGAATGGAATAGGGCATAAGTTCAATGTGTTTGAAGAGAAATACAGGGGAGAAGTCAGGGGTGGGTTGTTTTAGACAGAGACTGGTGGGTGCGTGCAATGCACTGCCAGGGGTGGTGCAAGAGGCAAATAGATAAGAAACATTTAAGAAGCTCTGTACTGTACTGTTCTAGGTTCTATGAGGACATGGGCGGGGTTAATGCACTCTGTCTTTTCCCCTGGGTTGGGAAGTAAAAACTAGAAGGTATTAATTAGAGGCAAAATTGATAAAATTAACAAATTCAGTATAGGTGCATGAAACAGCCCCAGTGCAGTCACCAATATAACGGAGGAAGAGTTGGGGAGTATAACAAAGGAAGCCTTTGAACATAGACTGTGCATACAATCATAAGATCATAAGATACAGGAGCAGAATTAGGCCATTTGGCCCATCGCATCTATTCCACCATTTCATCATGGCTGATCCAATTTTCCTCTCAAACCCAGTTTCCTGCCTTCCCCCTATATCCCTTCATGCCCTGACCAATCAAGGATCCTTAAGATGTGGCTTCCACAGAATCAGAATCAGAATCAGGTTTATTATCACCGGCATGTGACATGAAATTTGTTAACTTAGCAGCAGCAGTTCAATGCAATACATAATCTAGCAGAGAGGGAAAAAAATAAAATAAAAATAATAATAATAAACAAGTAAATCAATTATGTGTATTGAATAGATTATTAAAAATGTGCAAAAACAGAAATACTGTATATTAAAAAAAAGTGAGGTAGTGTCCAAAGATTCAATGTTCATTTAGGAATCGGATGGCAGAGGGGAAGAAGCTGTTCCTGAATTCCTGAGTGTGTGCCTTCAGGCTTCTGTACCTCCTACCTAATAGTAGCAATGAGAAAAGGGCATGCCCTGGGTGCTGGAAGTCCTTAATAATGGACGCTGCCTTTCTGAGACACCGCTCCCTAAAGATATCCTGGGTACCTTGTAGGCTAGTGCCCAAGATGGAGCTGACTAGATTTACAACCTTCTGCAGCTTCTTTCGGTCCTGTGCAGTAGCCCCTCCATACCAGACAGTGAAGCAGCCTGTCAGAATGCTCTCCACAGTACAACTATAGAAGTTTTTGACTGTTGACATGCCAAATTTCTTCAAACTCCTAATAAAGTATAGCCACTGTCTTGCCTTCTTTATGACTACATCAATATGTTGGGACCAGGCTAGATCCTCAGAGATCTTGACACCCAGGAACTTGAAGCTGCTCACTCTCTCCACTTCTGATCCCTCTATGAGGATTGGTATGTGTTCCTTCGTCTTACCCTTCCTGAAGTCCACAATCAGCTCTTTTGTCTTACTGACGTTGAGTGCCAGGTTATTACTGCGGCACCACTCCACTAGTTGGCATATCTCACTCCTGTACACCCTCTCGTCACCACCCAAGATTCTACCACAATGGTTGTATCGTCAGCAAATTTATAGATGGTATTTGAACTATGCCTAGCCACACAGTCATGTGTATATTGAGAGTAGAGCAGTGGGTTAAGCACACACCCCTGAGGTGCACCAGTGTTGATCGTCAGCGAAGAGGATATGTTATCACCAATCCATACAGACTGTGGTCTTCCAATTAGGAATTCAAGGATCCAATTGCAGAGGGAGGTACAGAGGCCCAGGTTCTGCAACTTCTCAATCAGGATTGTGGCAATGATGGTATTAAGTGCTGAGCTATAGTCGATGAACAGCATCCTGACATAGATATTTTTGTTGTCCAGGTGGTCTAAAGCCGTGTGGAGAGCCATTGAGATTGCATCTGCCGTTGACCTATTGTGACGATAGGCAAATTGCAATGGGTCCAGGTTCTTGCTGAGGCAGGAGTTCAGACCAGTATTAACCAACCTCTCAAAGTATTTCATCACTGTTGATGTGAGTGCTACTGGGCGATAGCCATAAAGGCAGCCCACATTATTCTTCTTAGGCACTGGTATAATTGTTGCCTTTTGAAGCAAGTGAGAACTTCTGCCCGTAGCAGTGAGAGGTTGAAAATGTCCTTGAATACTCCCGCTAGTTGGTTGGCACAGGTTTTCAGAGCCTTACCAGGTACTCCATCTGGACCCTCCGCCTTGCGAGGGTTCACTCTCTTTAAAGACAGTCTAACATCGACCTCTGAGATGGAGATCACAGGGTCATCAGGTGCAGCAGGGATCTTCACAGCTGTAGTTGTGTTCTCCCTTTCAAAGTGTCCATAGAAGGTGTTGAGTTCATATGGTAGTGAAGCATTGCTGCCATTCATGCTATTGGGTTTCGCTTTGTGGGAAGTAATGTCTTGCAGACCCTGCCAGAGTTGCCGTGCATCTGATGTCGCCTCCAATCTCATTCGAAATTGTCTCTTCGCCCTTGAAACAGCCCTTCGCAAATCATACCTGGTTTTCTGGTGCAGGCCTGGGTTGCCAGACTTGAATACCACAGATCTAGCCTTTAGCTGACGATGTACCTCCTGGTTCATCCACGGCTTTTGGTTTGGGAATGGACAGTAAGTCTTTGTGGACACACACTCATCCACACAGGTTTTAATGAAGTCAGTAACAACTGCAGCATACTCATCCAGGTTCAAAGATGAATCCCTGAATACAGTCCAGTGCACCAATTCAAAGCAGTCCTGTAGGCACTCCTGTGCTTCCCTTGTCCAAACCTTCTTGGTCCTCACTGCTGGTGCTGCGGTCTTCAGTCTCTGTCTGTGGCAAAGAATTCCACAGAATTACCACTCTCTGGCTAAAGAAATTCCTCCTCATCTCCATTCTAAAATGATGCCCCTCTATTCTGAGGCTTTGTCCTCCGGTCTTAGACTGTCCCACCACAGGAAACATCCTCTCCACACCCACTCCATGGTTTCAATGAGGTCACCCCTCATTGTTCTGAATTCAAGTAAATACAGGCCTAGAGCCACCAAACACTCTTCATTTGACAAGCCATTCAATCCTGGAATCATTTTCGTGAATCTCCTTTGAACCCTCTCCAGTTTCAGCACATCCTTTCTAAGACAAGGGGCCCAATCCTGTTCATAATTCTCCAAGTGAGGCCTCACCAGTACTGTATAAAGTCTCAACATTACAAGCTTGCTTTTATATTCTAGTTCTCTTGAAATGAATGCTAACATTGCACTTGCCTTCCTCACCGCAGACTCAACCTGCAAATTAAGCTTTAGGGAACCCTGCACAAGGATTCCCAAGTCCCTTTGCACCTCAGTTTTTTTTGTATTTTCTCTCCATTTAGAAAATAGTCAAACTTTTCATTTCTTAAGATGAGGATGAGTCTGCTCTACGTATCCAACGAAGAGGCAGTCATAGCTTGGATCCACGTGAGTGCTCATGGATACCCCTTGGGTTTGGAGAAAGTGGGAGGAGCCCAAGGAAAAATTGTTCAGGGTGAGGACCAGTTCTGCCAGATGGAGGAAGGTGGTTGTGGTGGCGGGGGGGGGGGGGGGGGGGAGCGTGGTTCATTGGTTCTTTTGTCAAGAAAGGAGCAAAGGGTTTTGAGGCCTTCCTGATGGAGGATACAAGTGTTTAGGGACTGAATATCCAAGGTGAAGATGAGGTGGTCAGGACCAGGGAATTGAAAGTTACTGAGAAGATCGAGGGAGTGAAAAATGTTGTGGATGTAGGTGTGAAGGGTCTGAGCCAGAGGAGATTTTTACACAAGCATTGGTGTGTATGTGGAATGAACTGCCAAAGCAAGCAGTTGAAGCGGATAGAGTGATAACATTTAAAAGACAGTTGGCCAGGTACGTGGATAGGAAAGGCTTAAGAGCTTATGGGCCAAATGCTGACAAACGCCATTCTATTTCAAACCTTCCCGAGTAGCACTAGCAAACTTCTCATCGAGGGTGTTGGTTCCCCTCCATTTCAGGTACAAACCGTCTTCTTTGTACAGGTTTTCAGTGTGTCTTCTCCTCCATCTCACTGGCAGCACGTTCCAGACACTTCTGGATGAAAAGACAATTGCCTCATCAATCTCTTTTAAACTCTTTCCCACTCACCTCAGAACTATGCCCTCTACAACTTGACCTCTCCACCTCAAGAAAATGACTCCGACTATCCATGCCTCATAATTTTATAAACTTCTAAGTTTTCCCTTGGCCACTGACGATCTTGTGAAAACAATCCAAGTTTGTTCAACCTCGCCTTATAGCTAACACACTCCGATCCAGGCAACAACCTGATAAACCTCTTCCAAGGCCATTCCGGACACTTCAAATTTTGGAATCCAAATCAAGTTTATTATCACCGATACAGTGTTTGTCATGAAATTTGTCGTTTCATTGCAGACATATAGTGCAAGATAAGAAATATTACTGTGTGTTGCTATAAATAAATAAATAATATATAAGTGTAATTGTGAGGTCGTAGTCTTCATGGGTTCATGGACCTTTCAAAAATCTGAAGGTGCGGGGGGGGTGGCGGGGGAAGAAGCTGTTCCTAAAACGTTGAGTGAGGCTACTGTACCTCCTGCCTAAAGGTAGGGAGTGTCCCAGATGATGAGGATCCTTACTGATGGATGCTGCTTTCCTGAGGCACTGACACTTGAAGTTGTCCCTGATGTTGGGGAGGCCCGTGCCCGTGATGGATCTGGCTGAACCTGCGACACACCGCAGCCTCTTTCGGTCCTGTGCACTGGAGCCTCCGTACCAGCCAGTGACGCTACCGGTCGCGATGCTCTCCATCGCACAGCTCTGAAAAATTTGTTGGAGCCTTTGTTGTCATACCAAGTCTCCTCAGACCTCGAGTGAGGTGTAGCCGCTGACCTACCTTCTTTGTGGCTGCGTCACTATCCAGCTTCTGGCTATGAGTAGCAAAAACTGAACTGCCTGTCTCCTCTCCCCAGAAGGAGCTTTGTTTTCCTACTGTCTTCTGATGAATGATGGTGATGGGGATGTGTCTATGCAGGCAGGGCCCTGGAGTTCATGCTTCCAGACCTCATCTGTACAATGCATCAGATAGGTTGCTGACTGCCCCAGCAGTGGTTTTTAGAGATTTTGTTAAAAATTATGAATGAATGGATAAATGAATGAATGAAACATAACAAAAACATCATTTTCAACGATGATTTCATAACAATGATTTCTTAGGACAAAATTACAACAAAAAAATTAGATGTTCTTTAAAACAGACTGAAAGGGTGTAGGCCGAAGCTACAGCCTATTACGCCTACCCCTCTTACTTATACAAAACACATATTTGGTGTCAATCATCACATCAAAACAAAAAATTTCATAATCTTTTAACACAAGATCCAATTCCAAGTATCACTTATTTACATTACTCACATTCATTTTAAATCATGTATTTTATATTTGTTCATCAAATTATTTTTAAAAAATTTTTTAAACTTGTTAAGTGTGGTGCATGTTTTTAAATTCTCACTACAACTGTTCCATAGATTCACCCCTCTGACTGAAATACAATGAATTTTTCATTTGTTCTTATTCTTTGTTTTTGAAATATACATGTTCCTCTCAAATCATGTTGACTTTCTCTCATTTTAGCTTTATTTGTCACATGTGCATCAAAATACACAGTTTCGAATCAAATCAGCGAGGATTTTGCTGTTAAGTGTTGTGATGCTTCCAGCACTAACATACCTTGCCCAAAATTTACTAACCCTAACTTATACTTCTCTGGAATAGACAATAGACAATAGATGCAGGAGTAGGCTATTTGGCCCTTTGAGCCAGCACCGCCATTCACTGTGATCATGGCTGATCATCCATATGGAGGAAATATTGGAGGAAACCAGAGCACCCGGAGGAAACCCATGCAGTCATGCGGAGAACAGACAAACTCCTTTAAAGACAGCGGCGAGAATCAGACCGTGATCATAAACCTGTCACGCTGTTAAGCGTTGTGCAAACCACTACGCTACCCTGATTGTGACCTCCGCCGTCATGAGGGAGACACAGGAGACTGCGGAAGCCGGAATCTGGAGCATCAAGCGACCTGCTGCAGGAACTCAGCGGGTCGAGCAGCACCTGTGAAGGGAGAGGGGGGAGGAATTATTGACATTTTGGGTGAAATCCCAGCACGAATCCTCTTGCAAGGCTTCAACTCAAAAAATTGACAATTCCCTCCTGTCTGACCCACCTGCAGATGTTACTCAACCCCCTGAGTTCCTCCCAGCAGAATGTTTGTTACTGCTCTGGTACTAACCCGGCTCTGGAGTATCTGAAGCAATCCTAGCACTGACAAACAAGGATGTAATTTGTTCAATACTCACTCGGTGTCACTTGTACTCTTTTGTCTTTACATAATGACCCTGAAGCCACTAATGCATTTGCATCTATTCAAGTCATGTGGCTGAATCTCTTTCAGAGTGTGGTTTGGAATCTTAACACCCTCTTTACTGTCACTGTAAGTTCGAGCCACTTTAAACTGAGGAGGAACAACAGAAGGGCAATTAACCGCACAAAACTAGGAATTTGCACATCCTGCAGAGCGCATACTGCCAGAGCAGGAAGTGTATTTTTAATGAATATTTATGAGAAATGTGGGTACTTCTATATTAAAAAAATGACAGAAGAGGAGGTTGCTAGATTTATTATCAGTAATTAGGTAAATGTTCAGTGAGTTATTCCCATTCTGGCTTTCATTAATAAGTGATTTTGGCCACAATTAAAATGGAAAGGTGAGAAGGAGGCTTTCCGTATGTGATTACTGTAACACTGATGATTATTAATTGATCACTGTCAATGTAAAGGTGTTGAACTACTGATTTTGTTTAAATAGATGAGCCACAGTTTACAGAGCAATGATAATGGTCCATATAAGACCATTAGACATAGGAGCAGAATTAGGCCCATCGTGTCTGCTCTGCCACTTCATCGTGGCTGATATACCTTCTCCCCATAACATTTGATGTCCTTACTAATCAAAAACATATTAACCTCTCCTTTAAACGTACCCAATGACTTAGCCTCCACAGCCTTTGGTGGCAACGAATTCCACAGATTCACCACAATTTGGCTAAAAAAAATTCCTCCTCATCTCTTTTTGAAAGGGACATCCTTCCATTCCCAAACCATAACCATAACCATGACATAGGAGCAGAATTAGGCCATCTGGCCCATTGAGTCTGCTCTGTTATTCAATCATGGCTGATCCTTTTTTCTTCTCCTCCTCAACCCCAGTTCCCGGCTTTCTGCCCGTAACCTTTGATGCCATGTCCAATCAAGAGCCTATCAATCTCTGCCTTAAATACACCCAACGACCTGGCCTCCACAACTGCATGTTGCAACAAATTCCGAAAATTCACCACCCTTTGGCTAAAGAAATTTCTCCTCATCTCTCTTTTGAAAGTGGGACCCTCTATCCTGAGACTGTGCCCTCTTGTCCTAGACTCCCCCACCATGGGAAACATTCTTTCCACATCCACTCTATCTGGGCCTTTCAACATTCGAAACGTTTCAATGAGACCCGCCCCCCATCCTTCTGAATTCCAGCAAGTACAGACCCAGAGCCATCAAACGTTCCTCATATGATAACCCTTTCATTCCTAGAATCATCCTTGTGAACCTCCTTTGGACCCTGTCCAATGCCAGCACATCTTTTCTAAGATGAGGAGCCCAAAACTGTTCAAAATACTCAAGGTGAGGCCTCACCAGTGCCTTATAAAGCCTCAGCATCACATCCTTGCTCTTGCATTCTAGACCTCTTGAAATGAATGCTAACATGACATTTGCCTTCCTCACCACTGACTCAATCTGCACGTTAAGGATGTCCTGCACAAGGACTCCCAAGTCCTTCTGCATCTCAGGTTTTCGGATTTTCTCCCCATTTAGAAAATATTAGAAAATAGTCTGCACGTTTATTTCTACTACCAAAGTGCATGACCATGCATTTTCCAACATCGTATTTCATTTGCCACTTTCTTGCCCATTCTCCTAATCAGTCTAAACCCTTCTGCATCCTACCTGTTTCCTCAACACTACCTCTCCCTCCACCAATCTTCATATCATCTGCAAACTTGGCAACAAAGCCATTTATTCCATCATCGAAATCATTTATATACAGCATAAAAAGAAGCGGTCCCAACACCAACTCCCGTGGAACACCACTAGTTACTGGCAGCCAACCACAAAAGGATCCTTTTATTCCCACTCACTGCCTCCTAACAATCAGCCAATGCTCTAACCATGTTAGTAACTTTCCTGTAATACCATGGGCTCTTAACTTGGTAAGCAGCCTCATGTGTGGTACCTTGTCAAAGGCCTTCTGAAAGCCCAAATATACAATGTCCACTGCATCCCTTTATCTATCCTACTTGTAATCTCCTCAAAGAATTCCAACAGGTTCGTCAGGCAGGAATTTCCCTGAAGGAAACCGTACTGACTTTGTACTACCTTGTCCTGGGTCACCGAGTATTCCATCACCTTATCCTTAAGAATTGACTCTAACATCTTCCCAACCACTGAGGTCAGGCTAACTGGTCCATAATTTCCTTTCTGCTACCCTCCTCCTTTCTTAAAGAGTGGAGTGACATTTTCAGTTTTCCAGACCTCTGCCACCATGCCAGAGTCCAATAATTTTTGAAAAATCATTTCTAATGCCACCACAATCTCTAACACAACCTCTTTCAGAACCCTAGGGTGCAGTTCATCTGGTCCAGGTGACTTATGGACGAAAACCAGTTTCCCCCGGGATCAATAAAATATGACTATGACTATTTAGGTCTTTCAGCTTTTTGAGCATCTTCTCTCTTGTAACAGTAACTGCACCCACTTCTCTTCCTTCACGCACTACAACATCAGGCACACTGCTAGTGTCTTCCACAGTGAAGACTGATGCAAAATACTCATTTAATTCATCAGCTATCTCCTTGTCCCCCATTATTATTTCTCCTGTCTCATTTTCTAGCGGTCCTATATCCACTCTCATTTCTCTTTTATTTTTGAGGTACCTGAAAAAACTTTTACTATCCACTTTGATATTATTTGCTAGCTTGCTTTCATGTTTCATCTCTTCCTTTGTAATGAATTTTTTAGTTGCTCTCTGTAGGTTTTTAAAAACCTCCCAATCCTCTATCTTTCCACTAATTTTTGCTTTGTTGTACGCCCTCTTCTTTTGCTCTCTGAGACTGCGCCTGCAATGGACTCCCCATAGTAGGACACATTCTCTCCACAGCCACTCTATCTAGGCC
Source organism: Mobula birostris (assembly GCF_030028105.1). Classification (NCBI taxonomy): domain Eukaryota; kingdom Metazoa; phylum Chordata; class Chondrichthyes; order Myliobatiformes; family Myliobatidae; genus Mobula; species Mobula birostris. Next base: position 207,700,821 of record NC_092372.1, read on the forward strand.
TTTCAGTCTTCTGTAGGTTTCAATGAGATTTACCCCTCCCACAGTCTTCCAAACTCTAGTGAGTACACACCTGAGCCATCAAACATTCTTCCTATGCTAACCTGTTCATTCCCAGGATCACTCTTGTGAACCTCCTTTGGATCCTCTCTAATACCAGCACTTCCTTCCTTAGATAAGGGGCCCAGACTGTTCACAATACTCAACGTCCTGTCTGACTTAAAGAACCTCAGCTATATAACATAGAAACATAGAAACATAGAAAATAGGTGCAGGATTAGGCCATTCGGCCTTTCGAGCCTGCACCGCCATTTATTATGATCATGGCTGATCATCCAACTCAGAACCCCGCCCCAGCCTTCCCTCCATACCCTCTGATCCCCATAGCCACAAGGGCCATATCTAACTCCCTCTTAAATATAGCCAATGAACTGGCCTCAACTGTTTCCTGTGGCAGAGAATTCCACAGATTCACCACTCTCTGTGTGAAGGAGTTTTTCCTAATCTCGGTTCTAAAAGGCTTCCCCTTTATCCTCAAACTGTGACCCCTTGTTCTGGACTTCCCCAACATCGGGAAAAATCTTCCTGCATCTAGCCTGTCCAATCCCTTTAGGATTTTATACGTTTCAATCAGATCCCCCCTCAATCTTCTAAATTCCAACGAGTACAAGCCCAGTTCGTCCAGTCTTTCTTCATATGAAAGTCCTGCCATCCCAGGAATCAATCTGGTGAACCTTCTTTGTACTCCCTCTATGGCAAGGATGTCTTTCCTCAGATTAGGGGACCAAAACTGCACACAATACTCCAGGTGCGGTCTCACCAAGGCCTTGTACAACTGCAGTAGTACCTCCCTGCTCCTGTACTCGAATCCTCTCGCTATAAATGCCAGCATACCATTTGCCTTTTTCACCGCCTGCTGTACCTGCATGCACACTTTCAATGACTGGTGTATAATGACACCCAGGTCTCGTTGCACGTCCCCTTTTCCTAATTGGCCACCATTCAGATAATAATCTGTTTTCCTATTTTTGCCACCAAAGTGGATAACTTCACATTTATCCACATTAAATTGCATCTGCCATGAATTTGCCCACTCACCCAACCTATCCAAGTCACTCTGCATCCTCTTAGCATCCTCCTCATAGCTAACACTGCCACCCAGCTTCGTGTCATCCACAAACTTGGAGATGCTGCATTTAATTCCCTCATCCAAGTCATTAATATATATTGTAAACAACTGGGGTCCCAGCACTGAGCCTTGCGGTACCCCACTAGTCACTGCCTGCCATTCTGAAAAGGTCCCGTTTATTCCCACTCTTTGCTTCCTGTCTGCTAACCAATTCTCCATCCACATCAATACCTTAACTCCAATACCGTGTGCTTTAAGTTTGCACACTAATCTCCTGTGTGGGACCTTGTCAAAAGCCTTTTGAAAATCCAAATATACCACATCCACTGGTTCTCCCCTGTCCACTCTACTAGTTACATCCTCAAAAAATTCTATGAGATTCGTCAGACATGATTTTCCGTTCACAAATCCATGCTGACTTTGTCCGATGATTTCACCGCTTTCCAAATGTGCTGTTATCACATCTTTGATAACTGACTCCAGCAGTTTCCCCACCACCGACGTTAGGCTAACCGGTCTATAATTCCCCGGTTTCTCTCTCCCTCCTTTTTTAAAAAGTTGGGTTACATTAGCCACCCTCCAATCCTCAGGAACTAGTCCAGAATCTAACGAGTTTTGAAAAATTATCACTAATGCATCCACTATAACATGTCTCTGGGCCTAGACTTGCTGGAACTTAGAAGATGAAGGGAGATCTCATTGAAACCTATCAAGTATATGGCCCAGATAGGGTGAATGTAGATAGGTTGCGTCCTATAGTAGGGGAGTCTAGGACCAGAACACAACACTTCAGAAGAGAAGGACGACCCATTATAACAGAGATGTGGAGATATTCCTTTCGCCACAGAGTGATGAATTTGTGGAATTCATTGCCACAGTTGGCTGTGGAGGCCAAGTCATTGGGTATATTTAAAGTGGAGAGATCAAAGGTTATGGGTGGAAGGAAGGAGAATAGGATTGAGAGGGATAATAAATCAGCCCTGATAGAACTGCAGAGCAGTCCCACTGGGACAAATGGCCCAATTCTGCTTCTATGTCTTATGGTCTGATAATAAGGACTCAACACTAGTGTCTGTTTGTTGTGGCTCCTATATAGTTTGGCCATTGTAAACCTTGTTTCTAGGGTTGTTCACCAAGCCTGGAGGTCGAGTCGCAAACGTTTCATCACCAGTCGAGGTGACATCATCATTGCACAACCGAACATTCTCTCCGCTGAGTGCTCGCGTTTGTGTTTGTCCGACTTGGCGTTCTGATAGGTTGGCTCACGCTCTCCGCTGGCTCCTGGCCAACCAGATTGCTGAGTGATCTCCGCTGGCCGTATCCCTGGTTATCAGTCGACGTGAGCATTGGTTCCTCGGGTGTCCACGGTTCACCTCTTGGCCCTGATCCCACAGACGCATAGGCTCATAAATTGCATAAATGGTAAACCTTCTCCTTGCAAAGCACTGTTGCATAACATGAACATACTACTTCCCCATGGTCCATAGAAGTACCCAGTAGACCTGATGCAGACTTTCAACCTGAAGCATCCACATTTCTTTTCCCTCCACAGACGCTGCTCAATGAGGTGAGTTCCTCCATCCAATATAGAACACAGAGCAGTACAAAATAAGAACAGGCCACTTGGCCTACAAAGTTTGTGCCAACCATGCCAATCTAACTAACCTAATTCAATTGCATAAGGTCCATATCCCTCCATTCCCTGCCTGTTCATGTGCCTGTTCAAATGCCTCTTAAATTAGCTGCGGAGGCCAAGTCTTTATGTATATTTAAGGCAGAGGTTGATAGATTCTTTATTGGTCAGGTCATGAAGAGATACGGGGAGAAGGCAGGAGATTGAAGTTGAGAATAAAATTGGATCAGCCATGATGAAATGGCGGAGCAGACCCGATGGGCCAAGTGGCCTAATTCTGCTCCTATATCTTATGGTCTCATGGTCTAAATGTTACAATCATATCTGCTTCCACCATCTCCCCTGGCAGCAGGTTAAAACACCTACCATTCTCTGGGTAAACAAAAACTTATAAATCCTTTTTAACCTTTCCCCCTCTGACCTTAAAACTATGCTGTCTAGTACTTGACAGTGTGCACGTGGCCAAGTGGTTAAGGCATTCAACTAGCGACCCGAAGGTCGTGAGTTCAAGCCCCAGCCAAGGTAGCGTGTTGCGTCCTTGAGCAAGGCACTTAACCACACAGTGCTTTGCGACGACACTGGTGCCAAACTGTCTTGGCCCATGCCCTTCCCTTGAAGTCTTCCTCGTGGAGAGGGGAGACTTGCAGCATGGGCAACTGCCGGTCTTCCATACAACCTTGCCCAGGCCTGTGCCATGGAAAGTGAAGACTTTCCAGGCGCAGATCCATGGTCTCGCAAGACTAACGGATGCCTTTAGTATTTGACACATCCACTGTAGGATAAATACTCCAACCATCTATCCTCAACACAAGACATTTGACAGATGATGGAAATCTAGAACAAAACCCACAAAGTGCTGGAGGAAATTAGCAAATCAGGCAGCATCTATGAAGAATCTCAGTCTGAAATATCAGCTGTTTATTCCCCTCCATAGATGCTGCCTGGTTTGCTGAGTTCCTCCAGCATTTTGTGTGTGTGACTATTTATTGTCTGTATGTCTCATAATTTTATGCACTTCAATCAGCTCGTCCTTCAGCCTCCGACACCCCAGAGGTATCAATCCAAGTTTGTCAAACTTTGTGTTAGAGCTAACACTCTCTAATCCAGGCAATGTCCTGGTGAACTACCATCTCTCCAAATCTTTCACATCCTTCCTGAAAGCCAGCAACCAGAAATGCATACAATACTCTAAATGTGGCTGAATGAAAAGTTTTATAAACTGAAACATGACTTCCCAATTCTTAAATTCAGTGCCCTTGACTGATGAAGAGAGATACTCCATATACTTCTTTTAGCACCCTATCTACTTGTGTAGCCACTTTCAGAGAGCTGTGGACTTACACCCTAAGATCCCTCTACACATCAACGCTCCTAAGGCTCCCGATATTTACTGTATACTTTCCTCCCGCTTACTCAGTACTCTCAGGCCAGTGGTACCAATACATAGTAAACAGGGAAAGAAATGTACATACAATAACATTAAACTTACCACTCCAAACCATTCCCATCACCACAATAAAATCGCTGTACAATTTACCACTCCAAACCATTCCCATCACTACAATAAAATGACTGTACAATTTACCACTCCAAACCATTCCCATCACCACAATAAAATCACTGTACAATTTACCACTCCAAACCATTCCCATCACCACAATAAAATCACTGTACAATTTACCACTCCAAACCATTCCCATCACCACAATAAAATCACTGTACAATTTACCACTCCAAACCATTCCCATCACCACAATAAAATCACTGTACAATTTACCACTCCAAACCATTCCCATCACCACAATAAAATCACTGTACAATTTACCACTCCAAACCATTCCCATCACCACAATAAAATCACTGTACAATTTACCACTCCAAACCATTCCCATCACCACAATAAAATCACTGTACAATTTACCACTCCAAACCATTCCCATCACCACAATAAAATCACTGTACAATTTACCACTCCAAACCATTCCCATCACCTCAATAAAATCACTGTACAATTTACCACTCCAAACCATTCCCATCACCACAATAAAATCACTGTACAATTTACCACTCCAAACCATTCCCATCACCACAATAAAATCACTGTACAATTTACCACTCCAAACCATTCCCATCACCACAATAAAATCACTGTACAATTTACCACTCCAAACCATTCCCATCACCACAATAAAATCACTGTACAATTTACCACTCCAAACCATTCCCATCACTACAATAAAATCACTGTACAATTTACCATTCCAAACCATTCCCATCACCTCAATAAAATCGCTGTACAAACTTACCACTCCAAACCATTCCCATCACCACAATAAAATCGCTGTACAATTTACCACTCCAAACCAATCCCATCACCTCAATAAGATTATTGTGCAAATTTACCACTTCAAGCCATCAATACCACTATTAACAAACAGTTATTACTTCTAGTTCTGTGCACTTCAAACTAGCATCACTATTTGATTAGAGAGAACTTTTGATCAGAGTTTATTCTTGAAAGCAAACTTTGCAGTAAACATGGCAGTTATGAATTGAATTGGATTGACTTTTTACTTACGTCTTTCATATACATGAAGAGTAAGAATCTTTATGTTACGTCTCCACTAAATGTGCAATGTGCAATTTATAGTAATTTGTAATAAATAGTGTGTACAATAATATAACATAGAAATACAGTTGTGTCAGCATGAATTAATCAGTCTGATGGTCTGGTGGAAGAAGCTCTACCAGAGCCTATTGGTACTGGCTTTTATGCTGCGGTACCGTTTCCTGGATGGTAGCAGCTGGTTGGGGTGATACAGGTTCTCAATTATCCTTCTGGCCTTTTTTAAACACCTGTCTTTGTAAAATGTCCTGAATAGTGCAAAGTCCACATCTACAGATGTGCTGGGTTATCTGCACCACTCTCTGCAGGGTCCTCTGATTGAGGGGAGTACAGTTCCCATACCAGGCTCTGATGCAGCCAGTCAGGATGCTCTCAATTGTGCCCCTGTTGAAAGTTCTTAAGATTTGGGGGCCCATACCAAACTTCTCCAACCATCTGAAGTGAAAGAGGCGCTGTTGTGTCTTTTTCACCACACAGCCAGTACGTACAGACCACACGAGATCCTCAGTGATGTTTACGCTGAGAAACTTAAAGCTGGTCACCCTCTCAACCCCAGATCCATTGATGTCAATAGGGGCTAGTCTGTCTCCATTTCTCCTGTAGTCCACAACCAGCTCCTTTGTTCTTGCGACATTGAGGAAGAAGTTGTTTTCTTGACACCTCTGTGTCAGTCAGTGTCCTTTCCAGAGAGGAAACGTGCATAAAGGGAGGAGAATAGTCTCTGTGGTCCTTTGGGTTGGTTCTTTTGTCCCCACTTCTCCACATACCCCTTCATCCCATTAGCATTTAGAAATACATTCACTTCTTTTTGAAGAGGTGTTGGGAACGTGGCCAAGTGGTTAAGGTGTTCGTCTAGTTATCTCAAGGTCGCTAGTTCAAGCCTCAGCTGTGGCAGAGTGTTTGTGCCCTTGAGCAAGGCACTTAATCACACATTGCTCTAGTCTGTGCAAGGAGTGGCGCCCCACATAGACTTCCAATCTGCGCCTTGTAAGGCATGAAAATGCTCGACTCAGGCCTCTCATGGTTTGAGTCGATGTTCCCTCCCTCCTCTTTCTGATGAGTATCTAATGACTAGGCCTCAGCTACCCTCTGTGCTAGAGTTCCATGAGATTATAACTCTTCAGGTGAAGAAATTTCTCCTGATCTTGATGCGAAATGCCACGCCTCAAACGTATAGAAGCTGCAGTCCCCGGTTCAGCCATCTGGTCTGTCTAGAACAGGGGTTCCCAACTGTTTTTCACATTATTGAACCTTACCATTAACCAAAGGATTGGGAACACCTGGTCCAGATACAGGGGTTCCCAACCAAGCTGGGGTCCACAGATCCCTCAGTTAATGGTAGGGGCTCATGGCATTAAAAAGGTTGGGAACCCCTGGTCTAGAGATCATGGAGACATCAGAGTCAGAATCAGAATCAGATTTAATATCACTGGCATATGTCGTGAAACTTGTTGTTTTGTGACCGCAGTACACTGGATTACATTTAAAAAGCTGTAAATTGCAATTAGAAATATATATACAGTACTGTGCAAGAGTCTTAGATGTGCACACACACACACACACACACACACACACACACAGGCACACACACATGGGCACACACACACACGTATATATTTGGGAAATTTGTCCTTGCAAAGTTGTAATTTGTCCAGATTCTTTTTTGGTTTTGACTGGTCTTAAAATGGGTCATTCTAGCAGTAGGTCAGATTTTCTGCTGGAAACTTTTCAAACTTTATTTCATATTCAAAGTATTGGCTTACATGTCCTGTTCTTATGGGTCCCTGCACATAGAGGTGTTGAGGGTAATGAGTGGGTTGATTGTTTGGCCACAAAAGCTGTTTAAAGTTCATCTGTGGATATAGACCTTCCACTTAAAAAATCAGAAGCTAAGGAGTTGTTGAGGCTAAGAATTAAGGGATTATGACAAGTCTTGTGAGATAATGAGCACAAGGGCACTTTCACAGAACACATAAAACTGTTGGATTGATAGGAGAAAGAGGTAAAACAGGAAGAGAAGGGATTATATTGACTGGACTTAGAAATGGGCATGCTACACTTAATTATTCCTTATGTCTTGTTGGAAGACATCACTCTGGGGTGTATAGGTTTTGTCATCATTATGAAATAGTTGAACACATTCTTGTACAATGTTAAATGTATAAGGTCGAAAGAAAGCAAACGCAGGCTGCACTACTATCTCTGGGGTTGAGAGTTTTCATTTAAAAACTTTACTAAGTTATGCAGGAGACTTCAATTTGTAATATTGTATTTCATTATTTACAATCTATAGGGCTTTGTGTGATAATTTTCATTTGATAAAGAACTAGTAAGGGTTTTATTTCCCAACTCTCTACAACCCACTCCAGTCCAGTTGGTGGTGGTAATGTACTTTTAAGTTGGACTGCCAACCGCCATTAAAAGTCAGAAGAAGAAAAAGATGTATAGTTAGGGTTAGAGCGTTGTGGGCATGTTATAATGGAGCCAGAAGCGTGGTGATATTTTGTAGCTGCCCAGCACTATCCTTGCTGATTTGATTTGATGCAAATGACATATTTCACTGTATGCATTGATGTGTATGTGACAAATAAAGCTAATCTTTACATGTGCTCTATAGAAATGATGGAACACTCAATTTTTGGCTTATTTATAGGAGCCAAGGAGATTGATATAGCAGCAACGCTGGAACACCTGAGAGACCAGAGACCAATGATGGTTCAGACAAAGGTAGGTTAAGGTGAAATTTAGATTCTCCTCAAGCATTCAGTCTTGAAAAGAGACTACACTGTAAACCTTTACTGCCTTGAACTTAGAAGATGATATCACTGAACTTGTTAAGGTAGAGGATGATGAAGGAGTTTCAGACCTCCATATCCATATGGGGCCTACCTAAATGAAAATAGGAAAATGGGAAAACACTTCCACACATAGAGCAAGTCAGAAATTTGGAACTTTCTCCTGCAAACCACAAATGATGATACTTACTACCTGTTTACACCACTGGCCCTAAGGGCAGCAATGAAGGTCCTCGATCTCTGTCTGTCCTTGGCCATTTTCTCTATTGTGTGCTTGTTCTTGGCTCAGGGCTTCCCTCATCATGCCAGTCGCTTCCTCTTGGTTTTTACTACTGCTTTCCATGCAAGTCCCTAGCACAGAGGGTAGTTGAGGCCTAGTCTTTAGATACATTCAAGAAAGAGGTGGATTTATATTTCTTAATGCTAAGACTCAGGAATACTATCGCACACAGAGGCAGAAGGATTCTTCATTGCTATTTCCGTAGCAATTTTTTTTTTGACCATTCAGGGTTGTTAGCCTGAATCCTCGAACTTGGAGGACTAGTGGACCACTCTTACTCTGGCCTCTACCCTCTGACCTGTTTGGCATGGGAGACCCTACCAAAACGCAAAGCACAAGGCTCTGACTCCAGCCAACATACCTCTTGGGGTCTTTGAAGCATGCAAGCTTCCAAAGCCTATGACAAGTTAGTGGTCCTCTTGAGGAAAATGATGAAAGGCCCGGTGTCAATTTTAAATTTGACAGTTATATTTAAAGTGAAGATTGATAGGTTCTTAACTAGTAAGGACATCAAATAGTACATGGAGAAAGCAAGAGAATGGGATTGAGAGGGATAATAAATCAGCCATGATGAAATGGCAGAGCAGACTCAATGGGCCGAATGGCCTAATTCTGTTCCAATGCTTTATGATCTTATATTTTATTTCTTGACTGAAGATATTAAGGGAAAGGTGCTCAGGTCACAAACCAGAAAGTGAATGGCTCAAGATGTTAAATAGCTTCTGCCCCTGAATGAAGATGGAAATCATGCAGCAACTCAAGGCATATTAGAAAGAAAACAAAAGGAGGGGGTGATGGGGCTGGCAGGCAGGGTGGGGAGAGAGAGAGAGATAAAAAATCCCAGTCTTTTATTTATTCTGAGAATGAAACCATTTGCTCAGTGCTTGCAGTTTTAACTGAGACTGGGGCCTTCATTTTAAGCTTACCCAAGTGCCCTCAGGTGTCCTAAAGGACCGAATCAAGTTTCTGCTCTCAGTCATGGACCGAAGTGGAAGAATCCTAATCACCACGGAAACTGGCTCCAACTGCTGCTAGGCAACAACATGCCTTCTCACACACTCTAATTTATTTATTCAGACGCATGGTGAATGATAAATATCTAATTACAGGCCAGCAGGAGGTTCTCTCCGGAGAGTTCTGGGTTTGTTTTTTGATCGATTTAAACAAACCATGCACTCACATCACTGAATACAAATAAAGACTAAAAGGGCCCAGAATTCATTTAAATCTGTGGAGAGAAAGTCAGGTTTGAAATGTCAATTATATTAAGTCCTGTAGCACACTAGAAGGTGAGAGATGATACCAGCATCGTTTACTAGCCATCCCACTTATTGCCAATGACTGAATTAGTTCTGTCAAAATGGATTTTACTTAAGAAAAAGCTTCTTCACACTTAATAGTAATATGCTATTTTATAATACTTGAACAAGTCAAATGATTAGAACATCATCTTCTTCTACGAGAAGAAATGGTAATCAGATGCACTTGAAATACCCAGTGGATCCATGGACAGCTGAGAGGAGGGAGGGCAGGTCAATATCTCAAGGTTGGAGTCTCTGTTGGAAGATGTCTCTCTGAAAACTGACTTCCTCCCAGTGTCTGAAATAAACCACACAGCCACTTGTTCCATTATTCCTGCACCAATTCTCCAAATGAACTATCCAATTAGGCCAACCCCTGCACTTTTCCCAAAGGTCTGAAGTTCATTTTGCTTTTAAGGAGAAAATAATCTTCCCTTTTAAAATATCGGCTTCTACCACCCACCAGGTGGGAGAAACAAATGACTAATCCCCTCACGGGATTCTCTTAAATACCACGACAATCCTTTGTTGGAAGTCACATTACCTAAGCTCATATTGGCAGGGTTACTCAGAGCTTGGGAACACTAACGGGCCTATGGTAACAAGTGAGGCATAGGAAATGTCATACAGGCATACAAAACTGTGAGGGGGATACGAGGGGTGATTGATAAGTTCGTGGCCTATGGTAGAAGGAGTCAATTTTAGAAAACCTAGCACATTTATTTTTCAACATAGTCCCCTCCTACATTTACACACTTAGTCCAGCAGTCGTGGAGCATACGGACCTCCAGAAAGTGTCCACAGATGGATGATTGATAAGTTCGTGGCCTAAGGTAGAAGGACATGAGTTATACAGCTCTTGTTACATGGACATGCAGGTCAACTCTTTATAATCACTCAGATTATGCAGAAAGTTTGAAGTTAATAACTCATCTCCTTCTATCTTGGGCCACGAACTTATCAATCACCCCTGACGAGTTATTAACTTCAAACTTTCTGCATAATCACTCAAAAAGTTGAACTGCATGTGCATGTAACGAGAGCTGTATAACTCATCTCCTTCTACCTTAGGCCACGAACTTATCAATGTGGACACTTCCTGGAGGTCCAAGATTCGTATGCTCCATGACCGCTGGACTAAGTGTGTAAATGTAGGAGGGGACTATGTTGAAACGTAAATGTGCTAGGTTTTCTAAAATTGACTCCTTCTACCTTAGGCCACGACCTTATCAATCACCCCTCGTAGATAGGGTAAATGCAAGCAGGCTTTTTCTCCTGAACTTGAGTGAGATGAGAACTAGGGGTCATAAGCTTAAGGTGAAAGGTGAAATATTTAAGTAGAACCTGAGGAGGAACTTCTACAGATGGTGGTGAGAGTGTGGGATGTGCTGCCAGCAGAGGTGGTGGATGTGGATTCAATTGCCACATTTAAGAGAAGTTTGGATAGGCACATGGATGACGGGCTAATGGAGGGTTGTGGTCTGGGTTCTAGTAGCAAAAAAACAGGTCGGCATGAACTAGATGGGCTGAGTAGTCTGTTTCTGTGCTGTAGTCCCACGTGATTGAATGGATCTATGTCTCTTATGCTGATGAGAAAGCAAAGTAAGTGGTTTTGCAGGCCAGGAAAGATAGGCCTGTTATCCAATAAGCCAGAGGCACAAGAGACTGCAGCTACTGGGATCTGGAGCAGCACGCTCCATGCGGGAGGAACTCAGTAGGTCAGGCAGCATCGATGGAGGGAAATCGTAGTCATTACTTCAGATCAAGACCCTTCATCTGGACTACGAGGCAGCACAACATCATGGGCTAAAGGGCTGGTACCACGCTCTGCGTGCTGTGTTCTACTTCATCCAGTCCAGGTGAGGGGTCTTGGCCCAAAACATCAATGGCCTGCTTGCCTCCATAGATGCTGCCTGACCCACTGACTTCCAACAACACTTTGTGTGTTACCAGATAAACCAGCACACCACAAAATATCTGCTCTCAACTCACATCAGTCAACACCTGCCACTCGACTGCCGCTGCCTTTCATGAAACCTTCCCCCTCCATTTCTCAGGAGCTCCTTCCCTCCCAGTACTCTGGGCCACCTCTAAAATCCCTCCGACCCATGATCACCATTACACAATCCCCAGTGACCAACAAGAACCCCTCCCACTCACTCTCACCCGTCCCTGCCCACCATTTCCCTCATTCCTACCTCCTCCCCTGCTGTCGTCCAGAGAGCAGAAATCTGACAGAAAGAAAGAGACCTGTGTTTAAAAACCTCATCACATTCAGAGGATTTTGAATTTCAGAACAGGTCTAGTTGGGGTCTATTACTACAACTGGTTGGGGTGAATTTGAGTCGGGAGAACAATCAGCCCTGATTCCCACAGTCTGCAGTGGTATCATTGTAGTGAGACCTGGATCATATGCAAAGGTCTATCACTGCTCGTAGTCACACATGTGTAGCCAGGTCCAGTTATTTTTCATTCTTTTTCTTCAGAATGCCAGCATTTGATAGAGTCATTACAAGGGCATATGGTGTGTTGGCCTTCATTCGTTCAAGAGTTATGAAGTAATGTTGTAGCTCTATAAATTGTTCTTAGTTCTGGTCACCTCATTATAGGAAGGATATAGAAGCTTTAGAGAAGATTCAGGGATGATTTACCAGGATGTTGCTTGGGTCTAGAGAGCATGTCTTAGGAAAATAGGTTGAGCAAGCTGGGGCTTTTTTGTTTGGAGCAAAAGAGCATGAGAGTTGACAGTGTGCAAGCTGATAAGAGGTGTAGATCAAGTAGATAGCCAGAGACTTTTTCCCAAAGTGAAAATAGCCTATATGAGGGGCCATAATTTGAAGGTGATTGGAGGAAAGTATAGGAAGGATGTCAGAGGCAATTTTTTACACAGAGTGGTGGGTGCATCGGACAGCCTGTGGTGGTAGAGACAGATACGTTAGGGGCATTTAAGAAACTCTTAGACAGGTTCATGGATGATAGAAGATTGAAGGACTTGGTAGGAGGGAAGGGCTAAAGTGATCTCAGTGTAGGTTAAAAGGTCAGCACAACACCATGGGCTCCTGCATTGTGCTTTAATGTTCTACATTTTATATTCTATATGTTAACTTCTTTAATTGCCCTTCAGGAGGCAGGGGTAGAGGTGAGCTGCCAACTTCAATTGCAGCAGCCCTTCTGGCAAAGGTACTCTCCCAGGGCTGGAGGTTGAGGAGTTCCAGGATTTAGACCCAAGGGTATGGAAGGACCAGTGCAATGTTTCCAGGTCAGGACAGTATGTGACCTGGATGTGATGCACATGGTTGGCCGTGTTCCCGTACACCTGCTGCCTTTGTCCTCCTTGGTGGCAGAAATTTCAGGTTTCAGGTTCCTCTATTATCCGTGTGGCTGTCTCATAGTCTGAGTGGCCTGAGCAAATAACTGCTGTGCATTATAGAGCTGATGCAGATTTCAGCCACTGTAATGACAGCTTGTCCTCCAACAAGATGGGGAAGAGGAGGTACAAAAATTGGAAGGATAGCAAATATCAACAGTATCAGTCTCTATGGAACTTTAATAAGGTTTTAGTAGAAAAACAGACAGGTGTCAAAATGTTTAGAATGCAGTATTGGACTGGTAATGCAGAAACACGAGTTGGAATCCCACCATGGCACTTGGGGGATTTAAATTCAATCTACAAAAATAAAATTTGGAATTGTAAAAACTCTGAAACCATTTGATTATGATAAAAATACATCTGAGTTGCTCATTTCCTTTAAAGAATTCTGTTGTATCATAACTGGCCTGGCCTATATATGAAAGTAATTGTATTTGGCTCTTGTGCCCCTGAAATGGCCTAGCAAGCTGTTCAGAGATGGGTAATGAATGCTGTATGTCTGTAACATGGAATGAATAAGGGAAATGGTTTCCCAAAGGTTAACTCTTATTGCGCATAAATAAGATAGCAATCTATTCTAACCATGTTGGGTTATTTTTCTGCAGGAGCAGTTTGAGTTTGCATTGACAGCTGTGGCTGAGGAGGTGAATGCAATCTTGAAGGCACTTCCACAGTGAGAGACCACCAGAGATTCCACCTAGTTCCAACACCTTAATCTTGCCGGTCTACATGAACATTGTAGAAACGTGCTCTGATCTTAGCTGTGTAACTTTTACTTTAACAGCTTTAGAAAGTGTGTCCCTTCAACATCTGTATTTGATGCAATTCTTAGCTCAAAACATAAACTCTGAATGGTTTCAAAGTAGAAAGAATTAAAGGTTAGATTATAAGTCTTTGTATATATGCTTTTTTGGGACTGGACAGAACTGGATACAAAATCCTCAAAAAGATTGAGGACCACACAGATTTTAATCAGTTACCATTGCAAAGTCTAAGTATTTTCCAAAAGAATTTTTTTTAACTTTTATTAATTTCAGTATTAGACAAAAGTATGGCAAGGCTTCTCAGTATTAATTCCACAGTATTTGAATACAGTTGATGAATCCTATTGGTATTTCATAATGATCATGTGATTCCACTTGTAGGCAATCTCACCACTTGTGCCATAAGGCACAACCCTACAGAGTAGGAATATAACTGTGTACCTGTACAGTAAGGTGCACTGCTAGGTACCTATTTATGACTATCTATCATGGGGTTTGATATTAGACCACTGGGAATTACTTCAAGGCAGCTTCAGTACAGAGTGGAAGATCTTTTGAATATGCTTTGAAAGGATACTGTTTAGCAGAAAGTTGCCCATGCAGTTGGATAATTTAAGGAGATTCTTGCAATTAGTTGCAGTTAGATTTTCCCTCTTCCGTAGAGGTGCACCTTAACAAACGGCCCTGCCAGTATGAATCTGACCACTGAACCACCTCCTGGCTTCAGTCCTGTCAGCTTTCAAGATACTCCATACCTGGGATTACTGATGAACTTTGCAGTGGTTCCATTACCACCTTTCAGTTTGTATCCATTATGTTCGAACACTTCTGTTGCTCTCGAACTTTTCTCTGCCTGATTTCTTCAGGCAGACCACCGTTACTTAAGCAAATAATAATTCAGATATGATTTTGTATCTCTAATTAGTTAAAGACAAGCAGTTAAAGGTGCCATGGTTTTGAGAGTTTGATTCCTCTGTTGTCAGAAAAATCATGTTCAAAATCCTGCCTAGAAGTTAATTGGGAGAATGTAATTGCCGATTTCAGCTTAGGATGATAAATAAGGTTAGGATATGTGCACTGCATGAGCCTGGTGATTCATCCTCTTATCCAACCCCAAACAGAGCTTGAGCAGTTTATCTTCTTTACTTCTGAGTTAACTGCGGAGTGGAGAGGACAACATAATAATGGTACTTTTGGAACCTAGAATAAATCCCTGACATTTCACAAACAAATGAACACAGCCAGAGGAGTAAGAACAGCGATTAAATCTGTGGGAGAACTTCGGTTTCTTTCAAACTGGCCCTGGTAGACACAGTGAAGAAGTGAGTGTGCTTGTCTGAGCTTAATGTCACAGGAGCCCCTGGGATCCTTCTTGTCATTGCTCAACTAATAGTCTTCAATGGTTGCAATAAGTAAGGTAAATCTCTTTTATGTGGATCTTATCTTTATTAATAAATACATTAGTTTCAATGTTCCTGATACAGATTGTGAATTTGAATCCATCATGGGGTATAAGTTCTTTGCTTCTCATGAATGTAAGCATCTTAAAGTCAATGTCCTCCTAATCCTAATGGTCAGTAGCCTAATCCTGATTGCAAAGGCATGATATTAGTACAAATACTTGGAACAACTAAGATCCAGTGTATTGAGGTGCAGTCTATGGAATCTGCAGAGTTTTGGAAAGTCACCCGGCATTTTAGTTGTTGAAGAGTAAATATTCACGTACACATAATGTATAGAGAGAGTCTGGGGCTTATGCTTGTCCTTCCCTTGCCACTTCCTGACCTTCGTTCACACACGTTGAATATCTCACTGGTGAAATACTGAAAGTGCAGTTCTGAGGTTGGAGTCTAGGCGCTCTAGTTGAGATTAAGCAGAGTGAGCGGTCTCTTTGCATCTGATTTATATCAGTCCTGCGGTGGGAACACCTGATTACCAGCTGTTGTTGGACTCTTGTACAAGTCTGTTTATTGTTGACACACCATGACGGGCCTTTATTTTTCTGCAGTGTACAGGGACAGCTGGCGCTTAGTGCCTAAGCAAACAAAAGTAAAGTGCATTCAACCCAAATACATACATGCTTAAGTCCCAGGTTCTGTCCTGTCCCATTCAAGATGACACAGCCTCATCCCATTGATCTGAAGGGTTTCCCACTTCAGATTGAGTTTCAATGTGGGCATATGGTTAGAAATCCTTAAGTGTTTGATTTTATTCAATTCTGACAACTACTACAGTCTGTTGCAAATTTGATGTTGACACAGAATATATAGTCTTTGTCTGTAAATAGTCCTACTTATATAAGACTGATTGCATATACTTACAAATCTATTTTATTTGTTTTAGCCTATGAAAACAGCATTCCTTTCAGACTTGCTTGTGGGTTTTTTTTTGTGTTAAATAGTCTAATGCTCACTTCTTATTGATTGTTCCTTTTATCTAATAAATGATCTGCTTTATTTCATAAATTAGAACTAATTTAATTTGTTTGGTAGTGATAGACTTTGTGATGACAATTATTTATTGATAATTAGCCACTGATGTAGCTGGGTTACTGTCAGTACCCTTAAGTTTTCTCATGCTTTTGTTGACCAAGCTTTAAAAAATCAACTTCTTATTTTGCCAAAAACTAGTAATGTATCATGACCAGACCTTGCTGAAAATTTTCAATGTGGTTATGATTTGGGATGGAAGAATTTGATACATACATTTATACAACATGGAAACAGCCCCTTCAGGCCAGCTGGTCCATGCCAACAAAGATCCCACCCAGGCCAGTCACATTGGGAAGGAAAATCAGCAGTAATTCTTTTTTTCCTGATCACCTTGGATATTTTTATCAGATAGTTCACTCATGATGCATATTGCCAAGCTCCGTTCCAATGGGACCAACTATTATAGTGGGGTAACTGTTCTGATAGTACCTGTTTCATGTAATCATCCAAAAATAATTTTGAACCCAAAAAATTTTAACACTAATGCCTAACTGAACCAAACAATGGTGTAAAATCTTCGAGCAACATGCACAAAATGCCGGAGGAATTCAGCATTTTCGGTTTGCTGAATTCCTCCAGCAATTTTTGTGTGTTGCTCAAGATTTCCAGCATCAACGGAGTCTCTTGTGTTCATGTTAAATCTGTGATATGATTTTCTTGTTAAAACTAATTCAATTACTTCTTTTAACATGAGATCTGTAAAAGCTTTAGCAGTAAGCTCATATATGTCCTCAAGTTTACACAATTTAGAACATCAGATTGGATTTTCATCACTTTTTAGCATCCTGAAGGGACAGTTTGAGAGTTTGCAGTGTTTCCACACTATAACCTACTGGCCAGTTCAGGGAAACCACTATCTCCCCGGAACAACTGTGTGATACCTGAATCTACCTATTAATACAGGGTCATTCTGAAACTCTCTCTTCACTTACTCCCTGTTAATTTATAGTTATTTATCTGTACAGATAACAATAAAATATACAAAATATTTTGTTCTATCTCTTTAAAAAAAAATGTGAATAAAGTATTGTTTGTGGAGTGGTGTAAACTGTAACAGAGACTTGAACGCCTTCAACTTCTATTGCAGGAGAAGATTCTTATTTAAGCCATCGGTGGCCATTTTGACATCACTGATGGGAAAATTATCAGTATATCAAAGAATGCTGTTGATAAACACATAGAAAAACGCAGTTGATAATAGGCAAGGATTAGAAAGGCAGATAATGCTTAACTAATCTGCTGGCGGTTTTCCAAATACTGTATATAATAATCCCATTGAGGGTGTTATGGATTTGTGTTGTCTAGAGGCATTTTATACAATTCCAAATAGAACTACTGCCCACAACAGCATCTTGCATTTAATAGCTTTCCTTAATATCCTGTAACATTAAATAAAGTAAAATCAAATGAAATTTGGCACTAGATTAAATAGGTGACTACATCTTTGGTAAGATTTAAGAGATTTTGTGAAGGATTAAGCAGTTTGTAAGGGGAGAAAACTAGACCAAAGACAGTTGAGAGTATTCTAGTGCTTGTTGCAAAGCCAAAAGCTGGTTGGTAAGGATAGTATTGGTTCCAAGAGGATTCATCCTCTCAGAAGATTATAGCAGGGCTCAGAAAGCCACAGTTATAGATGGAAGTTTATTCTCACTGGAAAAAAAACTTAGTAGTAATCTAACAGAGGTTGTTAGAACTTTGAAGGGAATTAATTAGCTGAACCCAAGCAATGACTAGAAAAGCTTTGAAAATTAGCAGTAAACAAAGGAAGACAAGGAAATGACAATGACATTTAATAAGTTACGAGGCAAATAATACAAGTTGAGAGATAGACTTTGACAAAATAGAAATGAAGGTCAATTTTGTAAGGCAGAAATGAGGGTTTGTGGTTGAGACTGTTTATTCATTCATAGAGTCATAGACCATTACAGCACAGAGATAAGCCCTTCTGCCCATGCAGTCCATGTCGTACTATTATTCTGCTTAGTCCCAATTACTTCCGCCCCTCCATCTATGTACTTATCTGAAGTTCTCTTTAATATTGAAATCGAACCCACATCCACCATTCCCTCTGGCAGCTCGTTCTGCAATCTCACCACCCTCTGAGTGGGGAAGGTCCCCTCAAGCATTTCACCTTTCACCCTTAACCCGCGACCTCTAGTTATAGTCTCACACAGTCTCAGTGGAAAAAAGCCAGCTTGCATTTATTCTGTCTAATATAGTATATTACCCTATTCCTTATAGGAGTGGAAAGGCTTTGAAAAGGCAATTGGGTAGGAATGTGGATAGGGATTAGCGAATAGAGGATCTAAACTGAATATATAGCTCTTCCTATATTGATGGGCTGAACAGCCTCCTTCTATACTGTAATTATACTATGATACCAGAGAGATTCAAAGCAGCTGTTAGAAGCCATTAATGCTGAAGGAAAATATTCAAACAACAAATGGTTCTTCTCTGCCCTTCTTCATACGTTACCATGAAACTGCTAATTATTATTAATTTCAAATATTTTTCTTGATTTACTTCAACTTTTTTTTCCAACCCTTACAAATCTTGCTGTGCCAAATTGTATAAAATTACGTATTGAATCCACAATCAGGTTGTGGCAATTAATTTCTGAAGAAACCTTGGAAGAAATTTGTATGGATGTAAGAAGTTGGGGGTTTACTGCAGCCAGCTAAAAGGATAGCACATTCACCGAGTGACAGCCAGGTCAAAGGCAGGGGGCTTATTGTCATCAAAAGGGGGCTTTGTGTCTATAATAGCAAGCTGCTGCTCTTTCCTGAGCTGTGTGAATACTGGACATTGAATGGGAAGACGTCAGCAACTCCTACCGCAGCTTTGTGCCTTTCTAATTACTTTGCTCAGCAATTTTTCTCTGTCATCTTTTTTTTCTCCCTCTTTATTTACTAAAAGATCCAACTCTTTGTTGGGTTAAAGCGCCACAGGTATCAGGGAGATTCAGTGCTGCTTCGCGGTGGTCATTATGAATGTATGATCCCTGACAGCGAGCTGGCAGCTCGTTCAATCATGAAGCTTCCTGGCTGGCCCATTCCTGCCCTCCATGATGTGTCCTGTTGGGCTCCTGCAGTTGTTGCTAGGTAGCCATCAGGGGGAGGAATCCGGGGTGATTTTTTTCCCCCTTCCAGCAGGGACCTTACTGGATGGCAGTCAGGATAGAGGTTTTCCCTCACTAGCTGGGAGACCGTTGCTGTGTCCTCATCCCACCATGCCCGAGATTAAATTGGGTACATTATTCAGAACAGATAGTGTGAATTTGGGGAGATTAGGAGTAGGAGCAGGAGCAGGCCATACCTCCTCTGCTGTGCCTGTCAATGAGATCCTGGCTGATCCTTCACATCAGTCCCTCTTTCTTGTGTCAGCCCCACACCCCTATATTTCCTAAAGAACTAAAACTCTTACCATCTCTAACCTGAGTATCTGAAACTCTGCATTCTGCTTGGGTAGAGAATTCAATAGATTCACCACCCAATAGGTGAAGAAATAACTTCTCATCTCTATCTTGAATTACCTGCCTCTGGTTTCTAGACATCCCCAGTAGAAGGAAACATAAAGTTTGATGCTCAGAACCAGAACCTGTGAGTCTGTTGGGGTCATATATTGTGTTCGGTGCTCCTGGTGTGCCATCTTGTATATCGGTGAGACCTGATGTAGATTGGGAGACCGCTTCACCGAGCATCTACACTCCATCCGCCAGAAAAAGTGGGGTCTCCCAGTGGCCACTCATTTTAATTCCACTACCCATTCCCATTCCAATATGTCCATCCATGGCCACCTCCACTGTCGGGATAAGGCCACACTTGGTTGGAGGAACGACACCTTATATTCTTTTTGGGTAGCCTCCAACCTGATGGCATGAACATCGACTCACAACATGCTGGAGGAACTCAGCAGGTCGGGCAGCATCTGTGGAAACTATCAGTCAACGTTTCGGGCTGGAACCCTTCATCAGGGCTGAAGAGGGAAGGGGCAGAGGCCCTATAAAGAAGGTGGGAAGGAGAAGTCTGGTAGGTTCCAGGTGAAAAACCAGTAAGGGGAAAGATAAAGGGGTGGGAGAGGGGAAGCAGGGAGGTGATAGGCAGGAAAGGTGAAGAAGGAATAGGGGAAAGCACAATGGGTAGTAGAAGGAGGCGGAACCATGAGGGAGGTGATAGGCAGCTGGGGGAGGGGGCAGAGTGAAATTGGGATAGGGGAAGGGAGGGGGAGGAAATTACCAGAAGTTGGAGAATTCTATGTTCATACCAAGGGGCTTGAGACTACCTAGACGGTATATGTGGTGTTGCTCCTCCAACCTGAGTTTAGCCTCATCATGGCAGTAGAGGAGGCCATGTATGGATATGTCCGAATGGGAATGTGAAGCAGAGTTGAAATGGGTGGCAACCAGGAGATCCTGTCTGTTGTGCTCGACGAAGTGGTCCCCCAATCTGCGTCAGGTTTCACTGATGTAGAGGAGGCTGCACCTGGAGCAGCAGATGAAATAGATGACACCAACAGACTCACAAGTGAAGTGTTGCCTCACCTGGAAGGACTGTTTAGGGCCCTGAATGCTGCCCGACCTGCTATGTTCCTCCAGCGTGTTGTGAGTGTTGCTTTGACCCCAGCATCTGCAGAATATTTTGTGTGCACCGATTTCTCGAACTTCTAGTAATGCCTCCAGCCCCTCTTCACCATTTCCCATCCCCTTGTTCCTCTCTCACTTTATCTCCTTGTCTGGTCATCGCCTCCCTCTGGTGCTCTTCCCACCCCACCCCCACCACTTTCTTCTTTCTTCCATGACCTTCTATCTCTTTCACCAATCAACATCCTAGCTCTTTGCTTCATCTCTCCTCCTCCAAGTTTCACCTGTCACCTGGTCTTTCTCTCTACCCTCCCCCCACCTTTCACATCTGCTCCTCAGTGTTTTTTTCCAGTCCTGCTGAAGGGTTTCAGCCCGAGACGTCACTTGTACTTTTTTCCGTAGATACTGCCTGACCTGCTGAGTATGCGCGTTACTCAGAATCAGAATCAGGTTTAATATCACCAGGATAAGTTGTGAAATTTCTTGTCTTTGTAGCAGCAGTATAAGGCAATACATAATCATAGAGAAAACATACATACAGTATATACAGTAAATATATATGTATAATAGTTAAACTAAATAAATAGTGCAAAAATAGGAATTAAAAAGTAGTGAGGTTCAATGTCCATTCAAAAATCTGATAGCTGAGGGGAAGAAGCTATTTTTGAATCATGTGTGTTGAGTGTGTGCTTTCAGGCTTCTGTACCTCCTTCCTGATGGTAGCGATGAGAACAAGGCATTCCCTGGGTGATGGGAGTCCCGGATGATGTCTTTATGAGGCATCACTCCTTGAAGGTGTCTTGGATACTATGGAGGCTAGTACCCATGATAGAGCTGACTGAGTTTATGGCTCTTTGCAGCTTATTTCAATTCTGTGCAGTGCCCGCCCCCCCCCCCCCCATGCCAGACAGTTAAAATGCTCTCCACGGACACCTGTAGAAATTTGCGAGTGTCTTTGGTGACGTACCAAATCTCCTCAACTCCTCGGATATAAAGCACCTTAAATATGAGATGGGGGTCTGTATGTGTGTGCTGCAAAGAAAGGTGTGGAATTTCAGGTGCTGACTGAAACCTAGGGGCTTTTTGCCTCCTGCGATTCAACAACAGACAAGGCATCCCAGCTGAGCTATCAAGGCAATTTCCTGGCACAAATTGCATTTCACTGCCCCTGAGGGATCACGCAGAAATCATGATTGGATATGTGCAAAGCAGATGGTTCAGACTAAGAGTCAAGAAAAGGGGTGGACATTAAGGAGAGAGATGGGAAGAAATATCTTCACCCAAAGAGCAGTGAATATTTAGAATGCTCTGCTCATGAGAACTGAGGATACTCGGTCACTAGTACTCAAACTTAGCTTTATTTGTCAGGTACACTGAAACATAGAGTGAAATGCGCCATTTTGCACCAACAACCAACAGAGTCTGAGTGTTACGTACTCATGTATATTTTGACCCTTACAGGTTGACGCCAAGCTTCCCTGTGTGTTACCTACTGAATGTAATGTGAGAGGCCATTCTGGGTAGATGACTTACAAGCAAAATAAACATTTGTCCCCCAGCTCTCCATCTCTCGTGTGTGTTATTCACAGCCACCCGGCTTCCCTCTACCACAAACATAGCAACTGGTGATGAGGTGACAAGCCCTCACCCGATATTTATTGTTTCGTTCCCTTCGGCAAGTGAAGACCATGTGCAGCACTGGCGATGTACCACAGTGCAATGTGGGTGAGCGAAAAGAAAAAGGCCACAGGAAGCTTGGTGAGTGGAGAACCTGAGGGGACAGAACGAGAACAGGACAGTTAAATACAACAAAATAAGAGAGAGAGAGAGATGAGACTAGTTAACTTTTCTGGAACATTATTGTGTTTGAAAATGAGGACAATATTTGAATGTAGTAGACCATGTGATGAAACAACAGGGCAATGGAGATCGTATACTGAAAGATTTGAATATTTTGCACTGGCAAATCAGATTTCAGATGAAACTCGTGTCCCCACTTTTCTGGCTGTGATGGGTGCAAAAACGTTTAATTTATTATACAGTATACTGCAACCTGCTAAGCCTGGTAATGAGCCTCATGAGGATATAGTTCAAGCCTGAAAGGACCACTATTCACTTAAACCTTTGATTCTCGCTGAGAGGTTTAGATTTCAAAAGGAAGGAGAGTTTATTTCACAGTTGAAGCAATTGTCTGAACACTGATTTTGGACTGAATGACACGTTACGTCTGTGATCTGCGCAGTGAGGCAATTCAGAAACGTGTGCCTTATAGAAGACAGACTAATGTTTCTGATTTGGATTGCCAAATACCATTTGCTTGCATTAATGCCTTGAACTCTTCAGACAGGAGTTGTGGGCCATTGTCACTTACAAGTTGTTGAGGAAGCCCAAAATGGCCAAAGGTGGGACGTAACTGCTCAATGCATTTTTCAGATGTAGTGATCTTCATAATGGCAACCTCAGGCCATTTGCTGTGTGTGTCACTACCACAGAGAACATGTGGCCTTCTGGAGGTCTGACAAAATCTATGTGAATTCTCTGCCATTCCTATCATGCAAAGGAGCAAGCTGAGGAACATTTCTCAGTCTCTGACAGTGTGGCCATGCTTTGGACTTCTCTTCAATCACTACACTTAGTCCTGGCTGCTAGGAATAGCTACGAGCGATTTCTTTCGTGCACACTATGCCACAGTGTCCTGCATGTAACTTAATCAAGCACGTGCTTTGTTAATGTTGGGGGAATGACAACACGGCCCATAGTACACATCTCACTTGGACTGTGAGCATCTTCCATCGAGCCTGGTAAGGTTTCAATTCTATGATGAGTTGTCCTTTCCATTCATGAGTTACCATATCCACCGCTTTAGACAGAAACGTGTGTGCTTCCAGACTTGCACCACAGTTTTCGGAGCTGTAGGTACTTCCTTGGAGTAAAAGATCTCTCTTGAGGATCACTCTGGAGCGGTAGCAGCTAAGGGAAATCTGGATAGTCCATCAGCATTCGGGTTGGTGCTCGGACCTCCTGCACTTAGGGTTGCCAACTGTCCCGTATTAGACGAGACATCCCATATATTGGGCTAAATTGATTTGTCCCATACAGGACCGCCTTTGTCCCGTATTTCCCCCGCTAAGGTAGAGTGTTCTTATGAAACCTTTCGTGCCGAAATGGTGTAAAGCGAAGAAGCAATTACCATTAATTTATATGGGAAAAATTTTTGACCGTTCCCAGACCCAAAAAATAACATAGTCATAGTCATATTCATACTTTGCTAACCTACCAAATCATACCAAATCACACATAAAGCCTAAAATAACACTAAGATATAGTAAAAGCAGGAATGATATGATAAATACACAGCTTATATAAAATAGAAATAATGTATATACAGTGTAGTATCACGTAACAGAATCGGGAAGATTAAGCCAAAACCGATTTGTAGAAAAAAAAATCGGCACGTACACATATGCGCATGTCGTGTATGCACACACAGGTGCCCGCGCAAGGCTTCATGGTCATGGTAGTCTTTCTCGGGATAAACACAAGTGTCCCGTATTTGACTGCTACTCTTGTTCCTTATTTGGGAGTGAGAAAGTTGGCAACCCTACCTGTACTTTATATCGTACTGATGTGCAGATAGTAATAGAGCCATTTGACCAGCAGCCAGGGAAGGAATGCCCATATGTGGACCAAAAATTGACGTTAAGGGGTGATGATCTGTCAGTAATGTAAATCATCAACCAAAGAGGGATTGATGGAATTTCCTAACTCCAAAGAAAATTGCAAGTGCTTCCTGCTCAACCTGAGCATAATGGCTTTCTGCCTTGCTTAATGTCCTTAATGCAAAAGTGACTGGATGCTCTTCACCTGACGGCGTGGTGTGTGAGATAACAACTTCCACACCATAGGGTGGTGTGTCAAAGGTCCACCGTATGGTCAATGACAGGTTGAGGTGTATGAGTGCTTCAGATTGTGACAAAGCTGTTGTGCCCTTTTTAAAGTCCTCTTTACAGTGATCTGTCTACAGCCAGTGTGTTGATTCATTTAAAAATAAGGTGGAGGTTCTTGACTGGCCATGGTATCAAAGGTTACAGGGAGAAGGTCTGGGAGTGGGGCTGAGGAAGGAAAGAGAGTATCAGCCAATGTTGAATGGTGAAGCAGACTCTGGGTCAAATGGCCTAATTCTGCTCCTATGTGTTATGATCTTATGGTCTTATGACTTCCCAGTACCACAAACATAACACTGAGGGCCTATGATTTACTAATGCTCCCCAACTCTTCCTCTGCTACGTTGTCGACTGCATTGGTGCTGCTCCATGCACCAATGCTGAACTCATCAGTTTCATCAACTTTGCCTCAAACTTCCACCATGCCCTTAAATTCACTTGGTCTATTTCTGTCTCCCCCTTCCTGATCTCTCTGTCTCCATCTCTGGAGACCAACTGTTGACCAACATCTTTTATACAGCTGCCAATTCCCACAGCTATCTTTACTATACCTCTTCCAACCCTGTGCCCTAGAAAAATGCTATTCCCTTTTCTCAGTTCTTTCATCTCTGTCATATCTGTCCCCAGGATGAGGCTTTCCTTTACAGGACCTCAGGGATGTCCTCCTTCTTCAAAGAACGAGGTTTCCCTTACTCCACCTTTGGTGCTGTCCTCTGCCGCATCTCCTCCATTGCCCGGACATCTGCACTCACCAGATCTTCCTGCCGCCTTAGCAGTGATAGATTTCCTCTTGTCCTCACCTAAAATTCCATGAGCCTCCACATCCAGCATATCATTCTCCACAACTTCTGCCATCTCCAAAGGATCCTACTACCAAACACATCTTTACCTCCTCCCCCCCCCCCACTTTCCGCAGGATCACTCTCTCTGTGATTCCCTTGTTCATCCATCCCGTTGCACTAATCTTTCTCCCCCCACCCCCCACCCCCGGCACTTATCCCTGCAAGCCGCCAAGGTGCTACACCTGCCCATTCAGCTCTCCTTCACCTCTATTCCAGGCCTCAAACAGTCCTTCCAGCTGAGGCTGGGTTTGTCTATTATATCTGGTGCTCCTGATCAGCCTCCTCTACATTGGTGAGACCTTACTCCTTCCCTTTCTCCTATGGTCCACTCTCCTCTCCTATCAGATTCCTTCTTCTTCCAGCCCTTTACCTTTCCTACCCTCCTGACTTCACTCATCGCCTTCTGGCTATCTTTCCCCTCCCTCCACCTTTTTATTCTGGTGTCTTCACCCTTCCTTTCCAGTCCTGAGCAAGGGTCTTGGCCTGAAACGATGACAGTGTGTTCATTTCCATGGATGCTGCCTGATCTACTGAGATTCTCCAGCATTTTGTGTGTGTAACTTACTATCCTGGATGTCTCTGGAGTGTGGGAGGAAACTAGAGCACCTGGAAGAAACCCACGCAGTCACAAGGAGAGTGATCAAACTTCCTTTTTTTTCCAAACTATTAACAAGACAGTGAACAAATTCAAATTAAAGTATGATTATTACCGTCTATAAAACAGTCAATTCCCACCATTCCTGGAAATCCCTCTCTGTACCCATGGTGATTGCAGGCACCCTCTCCAAGGACACCAGAGCACAAAAGTATCCGTGGAAGAGAAGCTGGCCGTTGTCCTGGGCAGAGGCCTTGACTGCTCTGCCGCCTAGTGAACAGCCATCTTGGCCAGGCCCTGGAGCAAGCCCAGCAGTAGATCCTCTGAGCACCCCCTGCCCCTCCGTTCTGGGTGCCCATACGTCAAGAGCACGGGCTGAAGCACAACCAGCACCTGAGGAGCAGCACCTTCAAATATTCAAGTAGGGACTGCAATCCCTCACATTCCATGGTACAATGATTCCTCCTGGCCAAAGAATGGACAGGCGACGATCAAACTCCTTACATCCAGCGGCAGAATTGAACCCAGGTCACTGGCACTGTAAGGCATTATGCTAACCTCTATGATACTATGCTCCCTATATTCAGGACAAAGACCGAAGCATTTTTAGCTCCTATGGGAATTAAGGGATAGGCAGTTAAATGCAAGAGAAGTTTGCATACTAGACCAGCCATGATCTTAATGAGTGATACAGCAGACACGAGGGCCCAAATGGCCTACTCCTGCTTCTGTTTCTGTTCTTTATGTCCTTACAGAGCAGAGGTTCGTTACAAACTCAATGCTCATCTGGGGCACTAAAGTTAACTTCCTCGTGAAACAAAATTGCTATTTAAATTACCAGCGAGTAGAAAGCTCCTGGACTGGGAGACAGATGAAAAATAAGACTGGAAGATGAACTGATAGTTTGGGAAAAAATGAATTGTTTACCATTTCTATTTTGTGGAAGTCAGGATTGAATTGACGGTCAGAATAAACCCACATGCATCCTCGGGAGGAAAGACAATTCCTCTTTGGTTCGAGTTGAATTTGAAAGGCAAAGTCGAGTGTAGTGTTGTAATGATTTGATCTGGCGGGATGATACGCAAGACAAGTTTTTCATTGAACCTCAGTACATGAGACAGTAATAAACCAATTTACCAATTTATTTCCTAAACAGAAGTATGTGCAGAGGTGCAATGAAAAACTTGCATCACAGGTACACAACGTTCACAAGGAAATCATAAATTAACCATAATTTATTAAAATAAATATACATTAATACATCAATTAAACTATAATGAGTTCTGTGGAACTCATTGCCACTGACACAGAAGGATGCCAATTCATTGGCTATATTTAAAGTGGAGGTTGATAGATTATTGATTAGTAAGGTCATCAAAGGTTATGGGGAGAGGGCAGGAAAGTGGGGTTGAGAGGGGTAATAAATCTGTCATGGTGGAATGACAGAGCAGACTCAATGGGCCGAATGGCTTAATTCTGCTGCCATGCCTTATGGTCTTATGGACTATATAAAGTAAATTAACATATAAGAAATATATAACATTTTACATGTTGCCCTTTGCCCAAATTAGAAAACGGATCTAGCATTAGAAAATTAGAAAATAGTAATAAAAATTATTTTAAAATTTCTCTGTCATTGATTCACACACAGCAAACTGCAGTTTTCAGCAGCTGACTTGAGAGCTACTGCTTCAGGAGCAATTTGCTTTTTCAAATAATCTGTCTACTGATGCCATTCTATGTGTTACAATTGATCTTCCATCAGCTTTAGGACAACCGAGCTTTGCAGTACCATGCGCACATATTGGGAATTAATTGTGAAGTGCTATACAGCTGTTAATATCTTGGACTGTCGAAGTTATGAATTTAGAGATCACCATGAAAGGGGAACCAAGCTGACAGTAAATAATATGACGGAACATTTGCTCTGTCTACCCTATAAAATGACCTCATTTTATACAAAGCAGAATGCTGTAGAGGAAAAGCAACTAAAAATTTAAGCCAACACAACATTATGGGCCTGTTCCTGTGCTGTACTGTCCTACATTCTACTTTCTATGTTCTAACTTAACATACTAAAAATCTGTATCAAAAATTTAATAAAATGATGTGAATTCTCAGCAGATCAGAGATCACCAGAATGTACATGGTTGGTAGGGATGTGGAGGTCTACGGTCCCAGTGCAGGGCAATGGAAGTAGGCAGTTTAAATGGCTCAGCACAGACTAGAGGGGCTGAAGGGCCTGTTTCTGTGTTGTACTTTTCTATGACTCTATGACAGCAGACTCTAGGAATCAGATCTAAAAACAGAAAATGCTGCAAATTCAGCAGACAACATTGCCTGGTTATTGTTTCGTGTTGATGAACTTCCATCGTTAAGGAGTAGAGGGTTAATTATCAAGGATGAGGTTACGGAGTACCTGGAGGCATATGACAAGATAGGCAGAATTCAGCATGGTTTCCTTAAAGGAAAATCCTGCCTGAAAAAGCTATTACAATTTTTTGAGGAAATTATAAGTAGGCTAGACAAGGGAGATTCAGTAGATGTTGTATATTTAGATTTTCAGAAGGCCTTTGACAAGGTGCCACACATGAGACTGCTTAACAAGATAAGAGCCCATGGAATTACGGGAAAGTTACATGCGTGGATAGGGCGTTGACTGATCGGCAGGAAATAGAGAGTGGGACTAAAGGGATCCTATTCTGGTTGGCTGCTGGTTACCAGTGGTGTTCCACAGGGGTCCGTGTTGGGGGCCGCTTCTTTTTATGTTGTACATCAACGATTTGGATTATAGAATAGATGGCTTTGTGGCTAAGTTTGCTGATGATATAAAGATAGGTGGAGGGGTCGGTAGTGCTGTGGAAACAGAGAGTCTGCAGAGAGACTTGGATAGATTGGAAGAATGGGTAAAGAAGTGGCAAATGAAATACAATGTTGGAAAGTGTATGGTTATGCACTTTGGCAGAAGAAATAAATGGGCAGACTATTATTTAAATGGGGAGAGAATTCAAAGTTCTGAGATGCAACGGGACTTGGGAGTCCTCGTGCAGGATACCCTTAAGGTTAACCTCCAGGTTGAGTTGGTGGTGAAGAAGGCGAATGCAATGTTGGCATTCATTTCTAAAGGAATAGAGTCTCGGAGCAGGGATGTGATGTTGAGGTTCAATAAGACTCTGGTAAGACCTCACTTGGAGTACTGTGGGCAGTTTTGGGCTCCTTATTTAAGAAAGGATGTGCTGACGTTGGAGAGGGTACAGAGAAGATTCACTAGAATGATTCTGGAAATGAGAGGGTTAACATATGAGGAACGTTTGTCCGCTCTTGGACTGTATTCCTTGGAGTTTAGAAGAATGAGGGGGGACCTCATAGAAACATTTCGAATGTTGGAAGGCATAGACAGAGTGGATGTGGCAAAAATGCTTCCCATGATGGGGGAGTCTAGTACGAGAGGGCATGACTTAAGGATTGAAGGGCGCCCATTCAGAACATTTTTTTTAGCCAGAGGGTGGTGAATCTATGGAATTTGTTGCCACGGGCGGCAGTGGAGGCCAAGTCATTGGGTGTATTTAAGGCAGAGATTGATAGGTATCTGAGTAGCCAGGGCATCAAAGGTTATGGTGAGAAGGTGGGGTAGTGGGACTAAATGGGAGAATGGATCAGCTCATGATAAAATGGCGGAGCAGACTGAATGGCTGACTTCTGCTCCTTTGTCTTATGGTCTTATGGAATAGAGTCATGGACTCACAGCATCTTATCACAGAGTTATAATGAAAAATTGGATAGGCTGGGACTGTTTTCTCTGAAGTGAAGGAGGCGGAAGGTTGAGCTTATAAAGATTTATTAATTCACAAGGGACATAGATAAAATGGAGTGTCGCAGTATTGTTCCCAGGGAGGGGAAATGAAAATTAGAGGGTGTAGATCTAAAGTGAGAGAACAAGTTAAAGGGAACCTGAGAGGCAGGACTTCCACATGTAGAGGGTGGTGGGTATAAGGAACAAACTGCCAGAGGAAGCTGTAGAGGCACTTACACTGTTTAAAAACCATTACGACAGGTGCATGGATAGGAAAGGGTTACAGGATATGGGCCAAATGCAGATAGACGGGACTCATTCTGGAGGACAAGTATCATCTAGAATTCAGGTTTTCAAGCTACATAGAACATAGAATAGTGCAGCACAGGAGCAGAGAGTTCATCCCACAATATACTGAACTAATGAAAGTAGCAATTAAATGCCGAAATAAACGAATCCCTTCTGACCATATCCCTCCATTCTCTGTACATTCACCCCCCCTATCGGGAGCTTTTTTTTAAAGCCTTTATTGTATTTGCTTCCACTACCATCCCTGGCGGAGTGTTCCATGCACCCACCACTCTCTGTGTAAAAAAACTCCTTTGAACTTATTCCCTCTCACCTTAAATACATGCTCTCCAGTATTTGACATTTCGATTCTGGGAAGAAAGATACCCACTGTCTACTCTAAATATGCTCTATCCATTTATAGTCTTAGATCATATCACATCTCCTCTACAGAAAGGATGTGATAACAATATGTCACACAAAAGAGTTTCACCAAGACGTTGCCTGGATTGAAGGCTTGAGGTTGGATTGGCTGGGTTATTTCTCACCAGAACACAGAAGGTTGAGGGATGGTCTTATAGAGGTTAATTACATTATGAGGGGCGTAGAAGGGATGAAGAAAGTCTTCTTCCCAGGGTGGGGAAGTTGAGAACTGAAGGGCCCAGGCTGAAGTTGAGAACAGAAGTCTGATGAGTAGCTGTTTTTTACATAGCGGTGATTCAGAATCAGATTCATTTATTATATGTACATCAGAACATACAGTCAAATGCACCATTTGGTTTAACAAACAACACACCTAAGGATGTGCTGCGGGCAGCCCATAGGTACTGCCACACGTTGCAGTCCCAGCATAACGTGCCCATGATGCTCGGCAGAACACAACAACGCAGAACGCGCCAAGTAACAAAGCAACAATAGCAGAACAGGCCCCGTTTCTCCCTCCCACCCACCCACCCACTCACTCACATACACAGTCTTCTAACCCCAAGACAGACCATCTTCAGCCTCCAGACTCCAGTGGATTCACAAGCTTCAACTTCAGCTCAGGATTCCGGGCAACAGGCCTTGAATTTTGAACTTTGGATGGACCCTCGGGCTTTGGCCTGGGCTCCCAATGTCTTTCAGGCTTCAATGAGCTGCCAGGGGAAACGGTGGAGACAGATTCAACTACAATGTTTAAGAGGCATTTGGACCGAGATATGGATAGGTGAGGCACAGAGGGATACATTACTAAACCAGGTAACTGAGATTAAGCATTGAAGTCAGTTTAGGCATCTGGGCCAAAAACCATATAACCATATAAACCATATAACAATTACAGCACGGAAACAGGCAATCTTGGCCCTTCTGGTCCGTGTCAAACTCTTACTCTCACCTAGTCCCACCGACCTGCACTCAGCCCATAACCCTCCATTCCTTTCCTGTCCATATAGCTGTCTAATTTAACTTTAAATGACAACGTTGAATCTGCCTCAACCACTTCTGCTGGAAGCTCGTTCCACACAGCTACCACTCTCTCAGTAAGGAAGTTCCCCCTAAACTTTTGCCCTTTAACTCTCAACTCATTTCCTCTTGTTTGAATCTCCCCCACTCTCAATGGAAAAAGCCTATCCACGTCAAGTCTGTCTATTCCCCTCATAATTTTAAATACCTCTATCAAGTCCCCCCTCAACCTTCTACGTTCCAAAGAATAAAGACCCAACTTGTTCAACCTTTCCCTGTAACTTAGGTGATGAAACCCAGCTAACATTCTAGTAAATCTTCTCTGTACTCTCTCTATTTTGTTGACATCTTTCCTATAATTCGGTGACCAAAACTGTACACAATACTCCAAATTTGGCCTCACCAATGCCTTGTACAATTTCAACATTACATCCCAACTCCTATACTCAATGCTCTGATTTATAAGGGTCAGCATACCAAAAGCATTCTTCACCACCCTATCCACATGAGATTCCACCTTCAGGGAACTATGCACCATTATTCCTAGATCCCTCTGTTCTGCTGCATTCTTCAATGCCCTACCATTTACCATGTATGTCCTATTTTAATTAGTCCTACCAAAATGTAGCACCTCACATTTATCAGCATTAAACTCCATCTGCCATCTTTCAGCCCACTCTTCTAACTGGCCTAAACCTCTCTGCAAGCTTTGAAAACCTACTTCATTATCCACAACTCCACCTATCTTAGTATCATCTGCATACTTACTCATCCAATTTACCACCCCATCATCCAGATCATTAATGTATATGACAAAAAAGTCCTGTTTCTGTACTGTACAATTCTATGATTATATGATTCTATTTTTATTCCATACATTTTACCCCTCAGCCTGGGAATCATTGATTACCTCAATCCTATAGCCCATGTATCAAATGCACACTGAAGCTCTGTGGAAGCCCGGTGGAAAGAGGACGTCACTTCACCGAAGACCCATATGTTGGATACCGGTCCCAACAGCGGCTCCTAGTCTGGTCACCTTGGAACACACAAAAACCCGAGTGGAAGCAAATGATCCTCAATGTTGAAGGATTGCTTAAGTAAAAGAGCCTCATTGATCTTAGTTTTTTTTAAATAAACAAATCCAACATGAGATAATTTGCAGAACACCTTTTATTAATCCATAAACACAAGAGGTGCTGGAGATCCAGAGTAATGCATGCAAAGTGCTGGAGGTTCTCAGCAAGTCAGGCAGCATCTCTGGAAAGGAACAAACCCATCCCTCTGGGCCGAGATCCTTCATAAGTTTTTTTTTGGAAAGGAAGGGGGAAGAAGCCAGAATAAGAAGGTGGGGAGGGGAAGGAGTACAAACTGGAAGATGATAAGTGAAGCCAGGTGAGGAGGTTGGTATGGGTGTGGCGGGGGGGGGGGAGGGGGGGATGGTGTAATTTAAGTGAGAAGCTGTGAGCTTTTAGGTGGAAAAGGGCTGAACAAAATGGAGTGTGATAGGAGAGGAGAATGGACCATGCATGAAAGTGACAGGCAGAAGAGAAGAGAGAAAGATTTTTCTAATCCATATTTGCCACATTAATTACATACATCAATCTTCACATGAACAAAAACCTCCATCAGGTTTGCCAGGCAATATATACTATTAACATATTGGTGCATCAATCATGAGCCCAATAGGCAATTAATTGTGTCCTGGGTGAAAGACGGTAGCCCTTGGCTTTGGCTAGTGCAGAAAAGATGGCTTATAAAAGACATGTGAAATTCCAGAGCAATTGTGGTAAATGTGATCTTCTAGTCACTAAGTGAGTTTCAGAGGAATCACTGAAGGGTTGTCTACAGAGTCTCTGTGGGTGGAAGTTAGGAATAGGAAGGGGTCAATAGCTCTACTGGGTATTTTTTATAGACCACCCAATATTAACAGGGACATTGAGGAGCAGAGAGGAGACAGAATCTGGAAAGGTGTAATAATAACAGGATTGTCATGGTGGGAGATATTAATTTCCCAAATATTGATTGGCATCTTCCTAGAGCAAGGGATTTAGATGGGGTGGAGTTTGTTAGGTGTGTTCAGGAAGGTTTCTTGACACAATATGTAGATAAGCCTACAAGAGGAGAGGCTGTACCTGGTCAGGTATTGGGAATTGAACCTGGTCAGGTGTCAGGTCTCTCAGTGGAGAGCATTTTGGAGATTGTGATCATAATTCTATCTCCTTTACCATAGCATTGGTGAGGGATAGGAACAGACAAGTTAGGGAAACGTTTAACTGGAGTAAGGGGAAATATGAGGCTATCAGGCAAGAACTTGGAAGCACAAATTGGAAACAGATGTTCTCAGGGAAACGCATGGAAAAAATGTGGCAAATGTTCAGGAGATATTTGCGTGGGGTTCTGCATAGAGACAGGGAAAGGATGGTAGGATACAGGAACCGTGGTGTACAAAGGCTATTGTAAATCTAGTCAAGAAGAAAAGAAGAGCTTACAAAAGGGTCAAAAAACTAGGTATTGATAGAGATCTAGGAGATTATAAGGCTAGCAGGAAGGAGCTTAAGAATGAAATTAGGAGAGCCAGAAGGGGCCATAAGAAGGCCTTGGCGGACAGGATTGAAGAAAACCCCAAGGCGTTCTACAAGTATGTGAAAAGCAAGGGGATAAGACATGAGAGAATAGGACCAAACAAATGTGACAGTGGAAAAGTGTGTATGGAACCGGAGGAGATAGTAGAGATACTTAATGAATACTTTGCTTCAGTATTCACCACGGAAAAGGATCTTGGTAATTGTAGGGATGACTTACAGTGGACTGGAAACCTTGTGCATGTAGATATTAAGAAAAAGGATGTGCTGGAGCTTTTGGAAGGCATCAAGTTGGATAAGTCACCAGGACCAGACGAAATGTACTCCAGACCACTGTGAGAGGCGAAGGGGGAGATTACTGAGTCTCTGGCGATAATCTTTGCATCATCAATGGGGATGGGAGAGGTACCGGAGGATTGGAGGGTTGAGGGTGTTGTTCCCTTGTTCAAGAAAGAGAGTAGAGATAGCCCAGGAAATTATAGACCAGTGAGTCTTACTTCAGTGGTTGGTAAGTTGAAGGAGAAGCTCCTGAGAGACAGGATTTATGAACATTTGGAGATGTATAATATGATAAGGAACAGTCAGCTTGGCTTTGTCAAAGGTACGTTGTACCCTATGAGCCTGATCGAATTTTTTGAGGATGTGACTAAACACATTGTTCTGGGACCCCTACTCTTCATGATTTTTATAAATTACCTGCATGAGGAAGTATAGGGATGGTTTAGTAAATTTGCTGATAACACAAATTTTGGGGTGTTGTGGATAGTGTGGAGGGCTGTCAGAGGTTACAGCGGGACATTGATAAAATGCAAAACTGGGCTGAGAAGTGGCAGATGGAGTTCAACCCGGATAATAGTGAAGTGGTTCATTTTGGTAGGTCAAAAATGATGGCAGAATATAGTATTAATGGTAAGACTTTTGGCAGTGTGGAGGAACAGAGGGATCTTGGGATCCGAGTCCATAGGACACTCAAAGCTGCTGCGCAGGTTGACTCTGTGGTTAAGAAGGCGTATGGTGCATTTTCCTTCATCAATCATGGGATTGAGTTTAGGAGCCGAGAGGTAATGTTACAGCTATATAGGACCCTAGTCAGACCCCACTTGGTGTACTGTGCTCAGTTCTGGTCGCCTCACTATAGGAAGGATGTGGAAACCGTAGAAAGGGTGCAGAGGAGATATACAAGAATGTTGCCTGGATTGGGGAGCATATCTAATGAGAATTGGTTGAGTGAATGCAGCCTTTTTTCCTTGGAGTGACAGAGGATGAGAGGTGACCTGATAGAGGTGTCTAAGATGATGAGAGGCATTGATCATGTGGATAGTCAGAGGCTTTTTCCCAGGGCTGAAATGGCTAGCACAAGAGGGCACAGTTTTAAGGTGTTTGGAAGTAGGTACAGAGGAGATGTCAGGGGTAAGTTTTTTACTCAAAGATTGGTGACTGCATGTAATGGGCTGCCAGCGATGGTACTGGAGGAGGATATGATAGGGTCTTTTAAGAGGCTCCTGGACAGGTATATGGAGCTTAGAAAAATAGAGGGCCATGGGTAACCCTAGGTAATTCATAAGGTAAGGACATGTTCAGTACAGCTCTGTGGGCCTAAGGGCCTGTATTGTGCTGTACGTTTTCTATGTTTCTCTGTTTCTACCAGAATAATTTTTGCCTTTATTTGCCTATGGTGTATTTACTTTACTACAACTTCAGCAGGATTTTGTGTCGGCTGATTCTAGTGAAGAGAACTAGTGTCTACCTTCTCAAAATTTAGTCCTGTAATCTTTTTCAAGTACCTTCGACTAAATCATCTGTCCATCTAGCTCAGGGGTTTTTGCCAATCTTGTCCATCCTTTTCCCTTTATCCCATATTAGCGGCCATGGCTTAAGCCCAATACTTTTGCATTTTCTCCACAACTCTCTGTCTCTCCCCATCCTTTTGAAAACCTTCTTAAAACCCACCTGTTTTTGGATTGAACTCCTGCCCACTCTCTGGCTCTCCATCCACGTCTTTTACATCACCGTGAAGAGATTTAGATGACGTTTTATTCTGCGCGTGATAATAGGTGCTTTTCGCCCACAGTGCTGCTGATTTTTACTGCACATCATTTTCAATAGCTTTGTTTTCTGTTTTCCAAGAGCAAACCATACCTGAACAGATCTGAAATTACTTGCAGTCATAGTGGAATCAGTAAACTCGAGAGTATGCATTATGCAGACTTGAGAGAGCTTATGGCACTCACAAAATGATTTGGCGATGGGCTCAATATAAATGAATGAATTGAACTGATATAAAACTTCTATGTGCATTTTAAGTGTCATTCACAAATCCTGCATTCTGGCATCAGGCTGACTTGCTAAGAATGCTGAAACCTCAGTGTTGCCATGGTTTTCACTGACTATATTGAATTTTGATATAGATAACAGTAGGAACAGCTCATATTATTAATCGTACACTTACAATGGCTTAAAGCCAGACACCTGATAGTCATTTCTTCCCTGAACACAGAAGAAATCATTAAAATTTTATAACATTTGCCTCTATTAAAGGCATGGAATCATTTTAACAGCAAATATAATTTCTTTCTTCTATTTTATATATATTTTAGTCCTCCCTCTAACATTTATCCAAATGCCTTTAATATATTGCGTAGGAGTTACTTAATTACATTTACATTATGATTAACACCCAATTCTGTCATTAGTTGGTATTTTTAATGTAGATTAATAACTGTGTTTTAAATATCATTCCTTTTAAACATTTATTTTCATAAGCAAGGGAAATGGATGATAGGAATACATTAGACACTTCATTTGTTATTAGGTTGCAAAGTGTCACTTTCCCTCAGATGTAACATTCTATAAATGAGTTATATTATTATCATGAGACCCCCTTCATAATAGTCAGGCTAGATTCATCATACGCAGTAACAAAAGGATATTCAGCAATTTGTGCAGGTAGGTCCAATAATAACATCTCTTTACAATAAATCAGCTCCATCAACTTTGCTTCTAAACATATCTCTCATTCCCGCATACTTGGGCTTGCCTCCTGTGTCCAATAGCTCTGCTTGCGTCTTATGCCTGAACCTCAGATTTTATAGTCAAAGTGACTTTGCAAAGTAGTCACAGCACAAAAGCAAGCTACATGGATCATCAAACACATATTTAAACTAAGCTGGCAATAATTCCATGTCTTATTCTCCCTCCATTCTCTTCAGCCCTCTCCACATTCTAACACCCACTCGGAAGGGTGGGGGGGGGGTGGAATTTACAGCAGACAGTTAATTTTCCAAATGCCACATCTTTGTGATGTGGAAGAAACAGAACACCTGGAGTAGCCCACACAGTCAAAGTTCAAAGTTTAGGTAACTTTATTATCAAAGTACACATGCATCACCTGAGATTCATTTCCTTGCAGGCATACTCAATAAATCCAATAACCATATGATGAAAGACTGCATCAAAAGGGCAGACAACCAGTGTGCAAAAACAACAAACTGTGCAAATGCAAAAAGAGAGAAAAAAGAGCGGAAATAATAATAATAATAATAATGGCAATAAGTTCAAGGGGGAGGTTCCAAACAAAGATTGAACTCTACGGTGGAGCTGGTGGGAGACGACGACACATCTCAAAGGCAGTGAAGGTGGAGAAAGGCTGCAACACTGAGGGGTGCCCTGCCACCCCTGCACTCCACACTACCGGACCCCGACCCCGATCTGTCAAGTGCCATGTGGTGGCTGCCCACGCGTCAGCCTCCCCACGTAAAACAAAATCACACAAGGCATTTTTTCCATTAAGGAAATCCATCCGAACATCTCAGATTAAGTCCTGTGGCGATCATCAAGTGGTGACGGGGCCAGGGTTGTGAGGTCTGAATATGTTGATCCCAAGCTGCCCTTTCCAGCCTCCCGAGGACCCAACAAACCCCTTAGGAAAACATCATACTCGACTCTAGTGACTGCAC
Organism: Mobula birostris; assembly: GCF_030028105.1. Lineage (NCBI taxonomy): Eukaryota > Metazoa > Chordata > Chondrichthyes > Myliobatiformes > Myliobatidae > Mobula > Mobula birostris. The sequence continues at coordinate 207,739,233 of NC_092372.1, forward strand.
TATTATCATCTATGGCTTCATTGAATGTTGGAGTAGTCATGAGGGGCCGAATGGCCGCCTCCTTTTTCTATTTCGTATGTTTTTAAATTCTTTAACCCAGCTTTCAATTTCAAGTTCACGTGATCAAAAACAAATAAAAAAGATATCTAAAGCTGGAAAATCTTTCTACTTAATTTGACAATTAAAATATGTAGCAGTTATAACACAAAAGTACTGGTGTCCCTCACGGTTAAAAAGCAACTTAAAGAAAGGGTCTGTATTATTTGAGAACTGCCTGCTTGTAAGAACTTCATGCTAGCTAAAGTAGTCTGAATGAGACCTCTTCCATCAATCACACGTTTGTCCTTCACTGGCTGTGGGAAGGCTTGAGACGTGGAACATTATAAATGTGCGTCTTTCTTCATTCTTTAATAGTTAGCTCCACCATGTGCCCCATATTCTTTCAGAGACCCTTATGGCCATTTATTTTAAGTCATACTTCAGCTGATCAGTGGAGCAGGAGACAAATGCTGCCCTGTGGCAATACTCTTGTCAGCACACTTCCTACAGATGCATTCCAGTCAGAGGACTTCAGCAGGGACCCAATTGTCTTTTTATATTGTGGGTGTGGTTAAGTGGCCACTTAATTGATGTGAAGTCAATTTGGATGAACATCAGTATAGACAGAGCACTTTTAGTTCCGGGGGTTACCGAACACATTTAGGACTTGAGGTGGGAGGTCTGCCCGGGAAACGGCCTCACACTCGTTGAGGTCGACCTGGGTGTGAAGATAAGTTGCTGCCGGAAAGCAGGCTTTTTATTTGCTGCAAGAGAAGATCTACAGATGCTGGAAATCAAAGCAACACACACAAAATGCTGGAGGAGCTTGGCAGGCCAGGCAGCATCTTTGGAAAGGAGTGAACAGTCGATGTGCCATGCCAAGACCTTTCATCAGGACTGCGTTAGGCTGCATTAGGGTTATCTGCTGCCGTTGCTGCAAGTGCACGTCAATCTGTCTCAAAAGCCGACGGAAGGGCTTAACTCTGGTTCACCGTTACTGTTGTTACAACCAGCAACAGCCTAGTATATTGTAAGACGTGAGGTAGCCCATTACAATACAGACTGGGTTCACCGACTCACTGAGGTGAATGTAGAGAACCTTAAACATGCTCTAAATTGATAAACGATTCATTTGAAAGACCCGTTATAGATTTCCAAGAAGCAATATCTCATCATTAAACCTTCCTACAAAGCGGAAAGGTTTACTCTGATGGGATATTTGTTTGGAGGCAAATTTTAAAGGATAAAGTCACAGAATGAATTGCTGCCACAAAATCCTTAACGTTATCGGGGATGATATCTGCACATTTGTTGGTGCCTCTAAGCTTCCCTTTGTTCCTGTATTTTAATCTTTAAACCTGCTGCACAGAGATAACTTCAGAGCAGACATTTTGTACAAAGACTTTCTGGTTAAAGTGCTGCCCACAAATCTTGATTCCACCCCCCAACACCTTTTTTTTTGTTAAAACTCACTATGTCTGGAGTTTCATTATGTCATTCAATGGAGAAACCTATATAAAAAACTTGTTCGAGCAGTTATCTCATTGAGAGCTATTTACATTTCTCAAACTCTTCACACAAATATGTCCATTTCCATCTCTGTAAACTAACCTACTCACTTAGGGATGAACATCCCAGCCATGCCTGTAACCTCCAAAACTCTGAGGCACAGGGGATAACTAATACCGAGTCTCCAATTCCATGCTCACTGACCAACATCAGACCGCAGTAAAGTACGTTTTAAGATTATCATCTTTACTTTTAAATCCCTCTCATTGCAACTGCAAAGATCTCCTGCCTGCTGACCCTCTGGAATGTTTAAGCTCCTTCATTCCTGCAGACCTTGAAATCACAGAAACCATTGCCTGTGGAGTTTACGCCAAATTTGAAAAGCGAGTGGGGCCTGTCCTGTTTGAACTTCCTTTGGAACTGTTCTATGTTCAGGCCTCTTGCTCATTTCCAAACTTGATTACTCCACAATCAGCACCAGTGTCCTCATCTACCAATGGATTAGAATTCCCTCCCTGACCCTCTCCATCGCCCTTGCTCTCGTTCTCTCTTGCTCTTTACGAAAAGCCTTACAACTTGATGGACAGTGTGGTACTGCTGGTAGAGCTGTTGCCTCACTAGTCCAGCGACCCTGGTTTGATCTGAAGCTGATTCTGTCTATGTGGCGTTTGCGTGCTCTTCCTGTGATATACAACGTAAAAAAACAATGCAGGAACAGACCCCTTAGCCCACAATGTCTGTGCCAACCCTGATGCCAATGTAAACTAATCACTTCTGCCTACACATGGTCTATATCACTCCATTCCCTGTCTGTTCGTGTGCTGTCTAAATGCATCATAGGTGTTATTCCACCACTTCCTCTGGCAGTGTGATCCAGGGACCTATCACACTATGTGTAAAAACCATGACTCATAAATATCCTTTAAACATATTACCCCTTCACCTTAAAGCTATGCCCTCGAGTATTTGATGCTCCTCACACCCAGATTATTCCCCTACACTTCCTCTGGATCATCTCCAATGCTACCTCACCCTTTTGGGATATGAGGCCTAAAACTGCTCCTTCAGTGAGAGGTGAGCAAAAGGAGGTACAGCCAGTCAGTTGTACATTGGTGGAAATAAGTGGGCTCAGTGATGGTGTGAATGCTAAAGGCAGCCTGGTTCAGGGTCAGCTGTGACTGCAGGGTTGCTGTGAATTTGGGTTAGTGGTACAGCAGTTAGATCATTGAACCAATGTTCAGACCTCTGGGTCATCGTTTGGGGGACACAAGTTTTCATTCGATCCTGGCAACTGGAATGAAAAGCTACCGCATGAAAGTAGGCTGGAACAACTGGGCAGCCACATACCCTCACCTTCTTCACCTGTGACTCCAGACCCCCAACGATCTGGTTGACACTTCCAAATCAGAATCAGGTTTAATATCACAGGCATATGTCATGAAATCTGTTATTTTGTGTCAGCAGTACATTGCAATACATAATAATAAAATCTATAAATTACAATGAGAAGTATGTATGAGAACACAAAATTAAATTAAATAAGTCGTTCAAAAAGAGAGTTAAAAATATACTGAAGAAGTGTTCATAGGTTCATTGTCCATTCAGAAATCTGATGGTGGAGAGGAAGAAGCTGTTCCTGAAATGTTGCATGCCTTCAGGCTCCTGTACCTCCTCCTTGATGGTAGCAAAGAAGGCATGCCCTGGGTAATGGGGGTCCTTAATCATAGATGCACCTCTTTGAGGTATGGCCTTTTGAAGATGTCCTGGATGCAGGGGAGTCTAGTGCCCAGCTGGCAGAGTTCACAACTTCCTGCAGTGTCTACCAATCCTGTGCAGACACATAAATTTCCTCCAAAATGGCTTGACAAACTATTTGATCAGTGTTGATATAGGGATGGGCAATAATCTCCACATCCCATTTGCTGACAAATATTCAATATTCAGGAGGGATAGACATGAAGGAAGGGGAGGTGGGGTGGCGTTGCTGGTTAAAGAAGAGATTAACGCAATAGAAAGGAAGGACATAAGCCGGGAAGATGTGGAATCGATATGGGTAGAGCTGCGTAACACTAAGGGGCAGAAGACGCTGGTGGGAGTTGTGTACAGGCCACCTAACAGTAGTAGTGAGGTCGGAGATGGTATTAAATAGGAAATTAGAAATGTGTGCAATAAAGGAACAGCAGTTATAATGGGTGACTTCAATCTACATGTAGATTGGGTGAACCAAATTGATAAAGGTGCTGAGGAAGAGGATTTCTTGGAATGTATGCGGGATGGTTTTTTGAACCAACATGTCGAGGAACCAACTAGAGAGCAGGCTATTCTGGACTGGGTTTTGAGCAATGAGGAAGGGTTAATTAGCGATCTTGTCGTGAGAGGCCTCTTGGGTAAGAGTGACCATAATATGGTGGAATTCTTCATTAAGATGGAGAGTGACATAGTTAATTCAGAAACAAAGGTTCTGAACTTAAAGAGGGGTAACTTTGAAGGTATGAGACGTGAATTAGCTAAGATAGACTGGCAAATGACACTTAAAGGATTGACGGTGGATATGCAATAGCAAGCATTTAAAGGTTGCATGGATGAACTACAACAATTGTTCATCCCAGTTTGGCAAAAGAATAAATCAAGGAAGGTAGTGCACCCGTGGCTGACAAGAGAAATTAGGGATAGTATCAATTCCAAAGAAGAAGCATACAAATTAGCCAGAGAAAGTGGATCACCTGAGGACTGGGAGAAATTCAGAGTTCAGCAGAGGAGGACAAAGGGCTTAATTAGGAAGGGGAAAAAAGATTTTGAGAGAAAACTGGCAGGAAACATAAAAACGGACTGTAAAAGCTTTTATAGATATGTGAAAAGGAAAAGACTGGTAAAGACAAATGTAGGTCCCCTGCAGACAGAAACAGGTGAATTGATTATGGGGAGCAAGGACATGGCAGACCAATTGAATAATTACTTTGGTTCTGTCTTCACTAAGGAGGACATAAATAATCTTCCAGAAATAGTAGGGGACAGAGGATCCAGTGAGATGGAGGACTGAGCGAAATACATGTTAGTAGGGAAGTGGTGTTAGGTAAATTGAAGGGATTGAAGGCAGATAAATCCCCAGGGCCAGATGGTCTGCATCCCAGGGTGCTTAAGGAAGTAGCCCAAGAAATAGTGGATGCATTAGTGATAATTTTTCAAAACTCGTTAGATTCTGGACTAATTCCTGAGGATTGGAGGGTGGCTAATGTAACTCCACTTTTTAAAAAAGGAGGGAGAGAGAAACCGGGGAATTATAGACCGGTTAGCCTAATGTCGGTGGTGGGGAAACTGCTGGAGTCAGTTATCAAGGATGTGATAACAGCACATTTGGAAAGCGGTGAAATGATCAGACAAAGTCAGCATGGATTTGTGAAAGGAAAATCATGTCTGACGAATCTCATAGAATTTTTTGAGGATGTAACTAGTAGAGTGGATAGGGGAGAACCAGTGGATGTGGTATATTTGGATTTTCAGAAGGCTTTTGACAAGGTCCCACACAGGAGATTAGTGTGCAAACTTAAAGCACACGGTATTGCGGGTAAGGTATTGGTGTGGGTGGAGAGTTGGTTAGCAGACAGGAAGCAAAGAGTGGGAATAAACGGGACCTTTTCAGAATGGCAGGCGGTGACTAGTGGGGTACCGCAAGGCTCAGTGCTGGGACCTCAGTTGTTCACAATATATATTAATGACTTGGATGAGGGAATTAAATGCAGCATCTCCAAGTTTGCGGATGACACGAAGCTGGGTGGCAGTGTTAGCTGTGAGGAGGATGCTAAGAGGATGCAGGGTGACTTGGATAGGTTGGGTGAGTGGGCAAATTCATGGCAGATGCAATTTAATGTGGATAAATGTGAAGTTATCCACTTTGGTGGCAAAAATAGGAAAACAGATTATTATCTGAATGGTGGCCGATTAGGAAAAGGGGAGGTGCAACGAGACCTGGGTGTCATTATACATCGGTCATTGAAAGTGGGCATGCAGGTACAGCAGGCGGTGAAAAAGGCGAATGGTATGCTGGCATTTATAGCGAGAAGATTGGAGTACAGGAGCAGGGAGGTACTACTGCAGTTGTACAAGGCCTTGGTGAGACCACACCTGGAGTATTGTGTGCAGTTTTGGTCCCCTAATCTGAGGAAAGACATTCTTGCCATAGAGGGAGTACAAAGAAGGTTCACCAGATTGATTCCTGGGATGGCAGGACTTTCATATGAAGAAAGACTGGATGAACTGGGCTTGTACTCGTTGGAATTTAGAAGATTGAGGGGGGATCTGATTGAAACGTATAAGATCCTAAAGGGATTGGACAGGCTAGATGCAGGAAGATTGTTCCCGATGTTGGGGAAGTCCAGAACGAGGGGCCACAGTTTGAGGATAGAGGGGAAGCCTTTTAGGACCGAGATTAGGAAAAACTTCTTCACACAGAGAGTGGTGAATCTGTGGAATTCTCTGCCACAGGAAACAGTTGAGGCCAGTTCATTGGCTATATTTAAGAGGGAGTTAGATATGGCCCTTGTGGCTACGGAGGTCAGGGGGTATGGAGGGAAGGCTGGGGCGGGGTTCTGAGTTGGATGATCAGCCATGATCATAATAAATGGCGGTGCAGGCTCGAAGGGCCGAATGGCCTACTCCTGCACCTATTTTCTATGTATGTTTCTATGTATATGATTTAAAAAGTCAACATCTGAAGTCACCAGATGAAATTTTAACTGACTTTCTCTCCATAGATACTGCCTGATCTGCTGAATATTCCTACATTTTCAGAATCAAACATCAGCTATTTCTTAGTTCCAACAGAAAACAGTTTCGATCAGTCTCTGACAAAGCTGTGGAAGACCAGATTGAAGCTTAGGAAATAAAACTTGTTACAGGGAAGAAAGATATTGGCTTTACACTCCCCAAAACTGGAACAAATCCAACATATTCAGTATCAATGTTGGGTGGAACAGTGGTGCAAATAAGGGAGACTTTGGTGACATGTAATCGGCATATGTGCGGAAGTTAACACCGTGTTTTGGGATTTGGGGACTTGACTGCAGGAAAGATCTCTTTCAAAAAAGAAAAAGCAGGCTTTCAACCAAGTCACCAGCTGAGCTTAAGCTGGAGAATTGCTCAAACGATCAGCAATTATCATTTCACAAGCACCAAGCTCAAACAGGCCTGTTTTGGTAAACAAATATCACTTCCAGCTATGTGGTTTGAAGATTCAATTGAAATGCTCTTCATCCTGCATTGCCACAAGCCCAGCAGACCTTAGAGTCATTATGAAGTATTAGATTACGGCACAAATGTAAGCTGACATCTAAGAAAAGCTGTCAGAACCTTCGTGGTGTATTAACACACAATAATTCCTAGCAGCTGAGCACTTAAGAATAGAATAGAAAAATGTTTTTTCCTTGCAGCCAATATGAATTCCATTTACTTAGGTCTTTGCGTACCTGTCTGGGCAGAGCTTATCCCTTATTAAGGAAAATTACTCTTTATGGCAGATTAAAGATAAATAAATATTTATAAATGCTGTTCATATGTTCTGTGCTTCAAAGTCCAGTACAATACTCAGATTTAGTCGAGGTCAAACTGGGTCCAATAGAGATTTGGGTATTTTATACAAATATAACTAAATGCTATCTCCTGGTGTATTCTGTTCATCCCACACAAACCCCAACCCCTATTCCCCTGTTTCTCTCCCCTTGTCCACACACTCTATCTGCCCATCCCCCACACACAACCCTCCCCTCTCCTTACATAGGAACATAGAACATGGAACAGTACAGTAAAGAAATAAGCTCTTTGTCCACAACACTGTGCCAAACTAATTAAACTAGCAATGAAATGCCTAACTAATCCCTTCTGCCTACACAATGTCTATATCTCTCCATTCTCTGCATATTCAGATGCCTGTCTAACAACTTCTGTAAGACTAGTCTCATACTTGCCTCTATTACCACCCCTGGCACCCAACACTCTCCGTGCAAAACAATTGCCTCACACATCTCCTTTGAATTTATGCTCTCTCACTTTAAATGCATGCCTTTGAGTCTTAGGCATTTAAAGTCCGGCTGTTCCTATCTGTCCATATTTGATTCTAAGTTCAAGCTCCCTTTCCTATCGCCTACAGCCCTTGGTATCACCTCCCAGCCTCTGTCATTATTTCCATTGTTCCCTCTTCCATCTGCTTATGACCCCCCTCCCCGTCTGGATCCATCTATTACTTCTCAGCTCTTGCTTCAACCCTGCCCTCACCTCTTTATACGGACTATCTACCCTCTATCTTGGGTTCCAGATGGAAAGACTCAACTCAAACCCACTTTCCTCCACAGATGCTGCCTGACCCGTTGAGTTCCTCCAGCAGTTTGGTTGTTTGGTCAAATGGCATTGTGTGCATACGGATGAAATAGGAAGAGAAGTAAGATATTCATCACCACAGTAAGTCTTCTGTTGCCCTGGACTATGACTATTCCAAGGGCACTTAAATCTTTGTGAAGCTGAAGAGGCTACAAACAATTTTTGTGTGCAACAATGATCAAAAGGGAGAATAATTTGCCGTGCCTTTAGAGAATGAGTAGAGGAATAGCACTGACCATCTTGCTCTACAGGGAGCTGGCATAGGCTTGCTGAGCTGGGTAGACAGACTTCGATTTTATGATGCTGTGAGCAGCATCGTCCGAGGCAACCAACATGACGAGAAACACAACAATTGTTCTCAAGTTTCTGAGCTCAAAATCTTGCCTGATGCTAAACCAAAAGCAATTGCCCTGTTGAGTGAGTGTAGATTTACCACTTTGCCTGAACACTGCTACATTTTGTGGTTAAATCCTGATAGGTTTTAAAGACTAGGCTGAGTGGTGGCAAGTGCAATTTAGTCCAGACCAGTATGAGGTAATGCATATGCTGTGTGTCAAATTCAGGTACGACATCAACAGTAAAAGGCAGGGACTTTCAGTGCATTCATGTCCAGAGAGACCTTGGAATGGGGATACTGGAGATGCTGGAGCCTAGTTGAGCTACAGGATGAACCCAACAAGTCAGGCAGCAGCCATAAAGGGAAATGAAAAGTCAACTTTTCAGGTCAACATTCTTCAACTTAATTGGTCTGACATGATGTGGAAACTACGGAAATGTTAATTTTCCACTTGCCATTCTATCTATCCGACAATTCAGAGTTAAGCAGAAATGAGTTGTCCATTGTGATTGCTAATGTATCATGGTTTCAGCGAACATCTTGAAGTGTCTCAGAATCATTTTCCTAATGGCCCTTACAACTAATCCTTTGCTGATTGACTGATCGTTATGAAAATGTCCCCACGTCTGAAATTAAAAATCTGTTGCCTAGCGCTTAACAGACTCTTAACAGAGTCAGTGCCTAGAGCAAAGCAGAATGGAGGGAGAGGCACAGTAACATTACAGTTAAAGTAAGTCTATTAGCAGCAGCTGAATGATCAGGGCTCTATTCCTGCAGCCGTCGGTAAAGAGTTTGTATGTTCTCCTTGCGATTACGTGGCTTCCCTCTGTTTGCCCCAGTTTCCTCCCACAGTCCAAAGGCGTACAGGATAGGGTTAGTGGGGTGTGGACATGTTATGTTGGCACCGGAAGTGTACTGAAAACCTAGCGGGCTGCTCTGCACAATCATTGCTGATGCAAACAATGCATTTCACTGCATGTTTTGATGTACATGTGACACATAAAGCTAATCTTTTTTTTCATATAAAGAATACCAGCCTTAACCCTCTGAACATTGAAATGTTTACCCAGTTTATTGATAAATGTGGACAATTGTTCAGATTTTTACCTATTCACACTTACTTTTTGTATCAATTTTTAAATAAAATGGGGAAAATGTGATTAAGATAAAGATTGGCTTTATTTGAAACAGGTACATTGAAATATTGAATAAAATACGTCACTTGTCTCAATGACCAACACAGTCCAAGGATGTGCTGGGGGCAGCCTGCAAATTAATAATTTTGCATACTGACAGAGAAAATTGACTCCGGCTAATTAAAAATTGCTTCCCTGATAATATGCACCAATTAGTGGTCAATGAATTCAATGGAATAAATATTAAGGATACAGTATGTGTTGACTGCAGATGTTAATACTTAACACTATGGACCAAACGTTAATTTCTTGGAAAGATTCTGGCCCACTCAGTTTAGGTGATACTTTAAGGATACAACAGGAATTTACAGTGGTACTTCTCCAATATAGCAAAGAGTTAAACAGGGGTTAAACACACAGGAGATAAGTAGAACTGATGACAGAAGAGCTGCTTAAAGTGAGAGAGAGATGAGGAAAACAAAGCAAAGCGATTTAGAGAGAGAATTCCAGAGCTTAGAAAACAGACGATTTAATGGTGGAGCAAAAGAAATTAAGGAGGTGCAAGGATGAAAGTAATGGCAAAGGAGTTTATAGAGCACATTGAGATCTGAACAAAGATAATTCAAAACTAAGGACAGACCACAGAAAGAACGGAGTAAGAAATGAACAGTCAGCAGGTCAGGACATGGGCAGGTGAGTTTGCATTGGGGAATTGGCCTATGCTTGCTATCCAATACCTCCTACTGGAAGGACCAGCGAAGAAGACAAAGGAACAGAGGAAGCAACACACACACAAAATGCTAAAGGAACCCGGGAGGCCAGGCAGCATCTCTGGAGGGGAATAAACAGTCACAAACAAGAAAAAATCTGCCAATGCTGAAAACCCGAGCAACACACACAAAATGCTGGAGGAACTCAGCAGGCCATGCAGCATCTATGGAAAAGAGTGAACAGTCAATATTTTGAGCCAAGACCTTTCATCAGGACTGGAGAAAAGAATGAGAAGTCAGAGTAAGAAGGTGGGGGAGGGGGAGGATGAAGTACAAGGTGGTAGGTGATAGGAGAGGAGGGGGGTGTGAAGTAAAAATCTGGGAAATTGATTGGTGAAAGAGATAAAGGGCTGGAGAAGGAGGAATCTGATAGGAGAGGACAGAAGGCCATTGGAGAAAGGGCAGGGGGAGGAGCACCAGAAGGAGGTGATGGGCAGGTAAGTAGATGTGAGAGAGGGAAATACCGAAGGAGAGGAGGGGTCATTACCGGAAGTTCAAGAAATTGATGTTCATTCCATCAGGTTGGGGGCTACCCAGATAGAACATAAGGTGTTGCTCCTCCAACCTGAGCGTGGCCTCAACACAGCAGTAGAGGAGGCCGTAGACTGACATGTCGGACTGGGAATGGGAAGTAGAATTAAAATGGGTGGCACTGGGAGATCCTGCTTTTTCTGGCGGAAGGAGCGCAGGTGCTCGGCAAAGCGGTTTCTCAATCCACGTACGTTGGGTCTCACCAATATACAGGAGACCACACTGGGAGCACCGGATACAGTATATGACCCCAACAGACTCACAGGGCCCTGAATGGTAGTGAGGGAGGAGGTGTAGGGGCAGGTTTAGCACTTGTTCTGTTTGCAAGGATAATGCCAGGAGGGAGACCAGTGGAGAGAGACAAATGGACAAGGAGTCACATCGGGAGCGATCCCTTCCCACCCTGTTACTTGTAAAAATGCCATCCCCCCCCTTCTCTCAATTCCTCCATCTCTGCCACATCTGCTCTCAGGATGAAGATTTTCATTCCAGAACTAAAGAGATGTACACCTTCTTCAAAGAAAGGGGATTCCCTTCCTTCACCAACACCACTCTCGCCTGCATCTCTTCCATTTCACGCATATCTACCCTCACCCCATCCTCCTGCCACCCCATTAGGGATAGGGTTCCTCTTGTCCTCACCTACCATCCAACCAGCCTCCGTGTCCAGCACATAATTTTCCGTAACTTCCGCCATCTCCAATGGGATCCCACCACCAAACACGTCTCCACCACCCCCTCCACTACCCCCTCCACTTTCTGCTTTCCGCAGGGATCGCTCTCTCTCATCCACTCATCCCTCCCCACTGATCTCCCTCCCAGCACTTATCTTTGCTACACCTGAACAAGTGCAAGTGCTACACGGGCCCCTACACCTCCTTCTTCACTACCATCCAGAGCCCTAATCAGTCCTTCCAGGTGAAACGACACTTCACCTGTGAGTCTGTTCGGGTCATCTATCCAGTGCTCCCGGTGTGGCCTCCTGTATATTGGGAGACCGCTTCACCAAGCGCCTAAGCTCCGTCTGCCAGAAAAAGCGGGATCTCCCAGGAGCCACCCAATTCAATTCCACTTCCCATTCCCATTCCAACATGTCGGACCTTGGCCTCTTATACTGCCGCAATGAGGTCACGCTCAGGTTGGAGGAGTAGCACCTTCACTGGGTAGCCTTCGACCTGACTGCATGAACATCAATTCTCAAACTTCCAGTAATGGCCACTCCCTCTCCTTCACCATTCCCCATTCCCATTTCCCTCTTTTATCTTATCACCTTACCTGCCTATCACCTCCTTCTGGGCACCTTCCTCTTCCATGGCCTTCTGTCCTCCCCTATCAGATTTCCCCTACTCCAGCCCTTTATCTCTTTCACCAATCGACTTCCCAGCTTTACTTCACTCCCCCCTCCTGTTTTCACCTATCACATACAACCTTGTATTTCTTCCTCCCCTCCCTCCTCCTTCTTACTCTGACTTCTCATCTTTTTTTCTCCAGTCCTGAGGAAGGGTCTCAGCCTGAAATGTCAATTGCTTACTCTTTTCCATAGATACTGCCTGGTCTGCTGATTTCCTCCAGCATTTTGTGTGTGTTGCTGGGAGTCAACAGTTGATGTTTTGGGTTGAGACACTTCATCAGGACTGGAAAAGAAGGGGACAGAAGCCAGGATAAAAAGGTGGGGGTGGAGGGTGGGGGAGGAGTACAGGCTGGTAGGTGATCAGAGAGACCAGGTGAGGGGGAAGGTGGATGTGTTGGGCAAGGAGTGATGACGTAAGAAGCTGGGAAGTGATAGGTTGAAGAGGTAAAGGCTGATGAAGGAGAAATCTGATAGGAGAGAACAATGGACAACAGAGTATAGGGAAAGAGGAGGGGAACCAGAGGGAGGTGATGGGCAGATCATGAGGATGGGGAGGGGAAGAGAAGGAGTGTGAGACCAATTGATTCTGTTTCCTCATGCCTGCTCCTTTGTCCAGTAAAGCCAAAGCTGATCTGATTTTAAACTCAGCGTCATCTTTTTGTTTGTTCTCTTGACTTCCCACATCCAAACATTAATCCATCTCATCTGTGAATTCAATGACTACACCCACTACAATATCTTTGGAATAAACAAAGACATCCATTAATTCCTGACCGTCTGTGAGAAGAATTTCCTCCTCAACTCCACCTCAATTAAAGTAGTTCATCAATACTCATTATTCAAGCTCAGACACATTTCTTTTTTTTAAATTTTGCCAATGTTTCATCTTGCCTTAGAAGCAAGATTGCCCAGAAGCAATTATTTATACAACTCAGAAGACTAACTCATGGAGTAATTAAGAATCATTTGCAAAGTCACGCTGGAGTCATCCACGCCGGACATGATGAGTAATAGGAGCCAATGGGCCCTCTTCCTCGCTGCTAATTCGGAAATAAACCAGCAGCTACCTCATCAGTTTAAAAATAAATTCAGTGAAAGAAGACTCGCATTTGCTTAATCCTTTCGTCATCTTTTCAGGAAGGTGCTGGAGCGCAAGAACTAGGGAAACAGGAGCGGGGGGAGTAAGCCAAATGGACCCTTGAGCTATCTGTTTCTGTTGGTTATCTGCTCCCCTATCTGGGCCAACATATTACTGGAAATCCTATGCACTTTTATCTTGCGAAATGGCTTGGGTCTGTATTCATTGGAGTTTAGCAGACTAATAGGTGACCTTATTGAGACCTAAGGGTTCCAGAGGGGGCTTGACCAGGTAGATGTTGAGATGTTTTCACCAATGGGAGCGTCTTGAATGAGGGGGTATAAACAGCACGGTAGTGTAGCTGTTAGCAGATTTACTTTGCAGTAGCAATGATTACCCATCGGCATTCCATTCCTGCCACTGTCTGTAAAGAGCTTGTGATACATAAAATATATTATAAATTACAATAAAAAATAATAAAATAAATGCAAGAAGAGAGCAAAAATGGTGAGGTGTTCTTCTTGGGTCGGTTCGGTGTCCATTCAGAAATCTGATGCCAGAGAGAGAGAAGTGTATCTTCAGGCTCCTCTGTGATGATAGTGATAAGAGAGAACACGTCCTGGGCGATGGGAGTCACTAATGATGGATGCCGCCTTTCTGAGCCGCCACCTTTTGAAGATGTTCTTGGTGCTGAGGAAGCAGGTGACCATAATGGAGCTGGCAGTGTCTGCAACCGTCTCCAGCTTTCTCCAGTCCTGTACAGTGTCTCTTTCATATGAGACGGTGATGCGAGCATGGTGGTTCGAAGGGCCTGCCTCTGCACTATTGACACTAGTCTACGTTTGATATGACTCTGAGATTCAAAACTGCAGCTGTACTCGGCTGTACTCAGGGTGTAGTCCCATAGCACCCCTGTGGAGCAGCATCAAAGCCTCCCAGTGAGAGACGAGTTTAATTTCACAGCACCGTCGGTGACCAAGTTTGATTTTCTGGAGTGAGTCTTGAACCTACAAAATTATAATTCAGATGCGAGAACGGTACTGATTGAGCAGCAGTTGACAGCAATTTCATATTTTGACACAGACTGACCACAGAGCCAGCGACATATACAGTTCACTGTTGCACCCGCATGAATAATCGCTCTGCCCAACCCACGTACACCAGCTACCCCTACCCACCACCTCCCTCCCAGCCAGGTGAATTGAACAGGCATTATTCTGCAAAGGCAGGGGACTGTAGAGAAGAAAAGCAATCAAAACATAAACCCAAGTTAAACTCCATTTCATTTGTTATTATGTTTAATATATATCAAACTGAATAACTCCATCATTAAAATATAAAGGAACCCCCCCCCATAAGTCGTATTGTATTTGATCTTGGAACCGGTTAGACTGATATAAACCCTGGAGAGAAAAGAAATTGTTTGACACTGCTAAAGGACAACAGCTCCATACAAATACCTCCAGATCAATTGAAATAAAAGCTCACCAACAACTGTAGTGAGCTTTCATATATTTGTATGTATGTATGCGTTCGTATATTTAAGTGTAACGTACACTTTATTAGATACACCTGTGCACCTGCTCAAGAATGCAAATATTGAATCAGCTTATCATGTTGCAGCAGCTCAATGCATAAAAGCATGCAGACATGGCCAAGAGGTTCAGTTGTTGTTCAGACCAAAGGCCAGACTGGGGAAGAAATGTAATATAAGTGACTTTGACCATGGAATGATTGATAATGGCAAATAGGGCTTGAGTATTCATTTATTTATTGAGACACAGCACAGGATAGGCCTGTCCAGCCATGCCACCTAGCAACCCCCCAATTTAACCCTAGCCTGTGTCCTCAGCACACTCCCCTGGTGTAAAATCATGGTCCTCCAGCACAATAAGTTGGACTCTTGACCTCACAGTCTGCCTCTTCATGATATTGCACCTTATTGTCCACTTGCACTGCACCAGCTATTGTACTTCTTTCTGCATTACCTCAATGTACTGTGCAGTACAGTAGCATAGTGGTTAGTGCCATTATTTTACATCACCAACAGTCATTGATCAGGTCACTGTCTGAAGGAGTTTGTACGTTCTCCTCATGATTGTGTGGGATTCCTCCAGTGCATAGGACCATAAGACCATAAGATATAGGAGCAGAATTAGGCCATTTGTCCCATTGAGTCTGTTCCACCATTTCATCATGACTGATCCAATTTTCCTCTCAGCCCCAGTCTCCTGCCTTCTCCCCACATTCCTTCAAATCCTGACCAATCAAGAGTCTATCAAACTCTGCCTTAAATATACATAAAGATTTGGCCTCCACTGCTCCCTGTGGCAAAGAATTCTACAGATACACCACTCTCTGGCTAAAGAAATACCTCCTCATCTCCATTCTAAAAGGACGCCCCTCTATTCTGAGGTTGTGTCCTCTGGTCTTAGACTCTCCCACCACAGGAAACATCCTCTCCACATTCACTCTATCGAGGTCTTTCACCATTAGATAGGTTTCAATGAAATCAACCCTCATTCTTCTAATTCTAGTGAATACAGGTCCAGAGCCATCAAACCCTCTTCATATGACAAGCCATTCAATACTGGAATAATTTTCATGAACCTCCTTTGAACCCTCTCCAGTTTCAGATAAGGGGCCTAAAACTGCTCACAATACTCCAAGGGAGGCCTCACCAGTGCTTTATAAAGACTCGATATTACATTCTAGCTTTTATGTTGTAGTGCTCTTGAAATGAATGTTAACATTGCATTTGTCTTCCTCACCATAGACTCAACCTACAAATTAACCATTAGGAAATGAGGGAGACTGGAAACTATGAGAAATTATGAGACTTACAGATACATATATCTATACATAAATATATGAAGGCCTTTTCCCTGGTACAGGATGCTTGCTGTCAGCAAATTTGGGCAGGTATAGGGAAAGAAAAGACTTAGCGTAAGTGCTACACCTGTCCCTACACCTCCTCTCTTGCCACCATTCAGAGCCCCAAACAGTCCTTCCAAGTGAGGCAACACTTCACTTGTGAGTCTGTTGGGGTCATCTATTGCATCCAGTGCTCCTGGTGCGGCCTCCTCTACATCGGTGAAACCCGACGCAGATTGGGGGACCGCTTCATTGAGCACCTCCGCTCCGTCTGCCACAACAGACAGGATCTCCCGATAGCCATCCACTTCAACTCTGCTTCCCACTCCCATTCAGGTATGTCCATACATGGCTTCCTCTACTGCCATGATGAGACTAAACTCAGGTTGGAGGAGCAACACCTCATATACCGTCTAGGTAGTCTCCAGCCCCTTGGTATGAGCATAGAATTCTCCAACTTCTGGCAATTCCCTCCCCCTCCCTTCCCCTATCCCTATGTCACTCTGCCCCCTCCCCCAGCTGCCTATCACCTCCCTCATGGTTCCGCCTCCTTCTACTACCCATTGTTTTCCTGCCTATCACCTCCCTGCTTCCCCTCCCCCACCCCTTTGTCTTTCAAATTACTGGTTTTTCAACTGAACCTACCAGCCTTCTACTTCCAACCCTCCCCCACCTTCTTTATAGGGCCTCTGCCCCTTCCCTCTTCAGTCCTGACGAAGGGTTCCGGCCCGAAACGTTGACTCATCGTTTCCACATGGATGCTGCCCGACCTGCTGAGTTCCTCCAGAGTGTTGTGAGTGTTGCTTTGATCCCAGCATCTACAGATTATTTTGTGTTTAGACTTAGAGCAATATGGGACAAACATAGGCAAAGAGCTTTGGTGAGCCTTCTGGTCAATATGGATGAGTTAGGCAAAATAACCAACTTCCACACTGTATGACTTCACTGAAAGCAGTCCCAGACCCAGCCCAGGTGGAAATAGGCCTTTCTGCCAACTGTCAATTGCATGCCATCCAATTGACATTAATCCCATGCTAATTTGAATTTAATTTCCCAATATTCTCACCTGTCTCCCCAGATTCTATCACTCACCTACACACTGTGGGGACCGGGGCGGGGGGAAGAGGGTGAGTGTAATTTACAGTGGCCAATCCACAACTTCCTCTGGTAGCCAAGAGGAAACCTCTGCAGTGAGAGGAAGAGGGTCCAATCTCGACACACACAGCTCCGAACGTTAGTCACTGGAGCTGTGAGCCAGTAGCTCTGCTGATGAATACCAAGAGCATACACATAGCATTTCGTGAGGCAAAATTCTCCAGCCACAATCAGGCTCCGTTTGTATCACATTGCCCTTGATGAAGTGATGTCAGTTCAACTTAAATCAGAAAGAAAAGTAATTCACAAGATTTCAAATGAACTCGATGAAAAAGAACTCAATCAAATGCCGCAAGACTGCTGATGGGCTGTGTCTACACCAGAAACTGTTTTTCCCTTGTTACTGCTACATTGATCTGTTGTTACTTTCAGCACTTTCCAGCTTGTATTCCATTTCTCACTCATTACCTTTCCTTACGTGCTTTGATCTCGACTGTACTCTGCGGCCGGTCAGTCCATCTGCTTTGAAGTTGTTGGCAGGGTTGTTACCCCCAACCCCTTGTCCCACTCCTGACCCGTCACCATCCCTGCCCCACCCCACACAAACCCTAGACTTACACTGCTGGAGCCTAGGACTAAATATTTGCTAAGTAGACACACTTGCTTCATCAGCACGGCTCCGGGTAACAAAAGCTGACGCAAGGTCATCTCGATTTCAGCTACATGAGACAAAGATGAATTTCAGGAGAAGCAACTCCTCGAAGATCAATGGCAGCACGCTTCAATCATGACAAATATCTCCCTTCATTACGTATAGTCCAACTTAGCTATTCACAGAAAGCAATGAGACACTGACATTTTACACAGTCTCAGCTGATAATGCAATTGGGATACTTGTGACATTTAGCTTATCATTTTCATCAGTGTCATCTCGGGAATGACCACAGCTGGCCTCAATATCAGACTCTGTCAGTCATCATCAGCGACTTTATCTGCATGTTTCTAATCATAATCGGTCGGCTATTGTTAACCCTTTCACTTATTCCTTTAGTAATTTCATAACGGGATTGCTTTGTGTGTGTGTTTGTCTCTGGAGTCCACATGAAAAGGCCTGTCAACAATATGTGCACACATGTCTGTGTTCATGGATCGGTGTGTGCATTTCCCATGCATTGTATGTTTGTGTTCATTTATATATATATATACAGTAATTATCTGTGCTGCTGTTTACATTACTTCATCTGTGTGTGTATGTGTGTGTGTGTGTGTGTGCGTGTGTGTGTGCATGCGTGTGCGTGTGTGTGTGTGTGTGTGTGTGTGCGCGCGTGTGTGCATGTGTGTGTGCGTGTGTGTGTGTGTGCATGCGTGTGCGTGTGTGTGTGTGTGTGTGTGTGTGCGCGCGTGTGTGCATGTGTGTGTGCGTGTGTGTGTGTGTGCATGCGTGTGTGTGTGTGTGTGTGTGTGTGTGTGTGCGTGTGTGTGTGTGTGCATGTGTGTGTGCACATGCACATATATACGTTAGTCCCTTCGCATTTGGGTTAATTTTGTGCTTACACACGTATGCCTATATGCGTAATATTACGTGCATTTAGTGTACGTGCATGAATGTGTATAGGATTATTTCTGCACTTCTGTGTTCACTGTCATGCCCCCGATGTCATCAGCACTTCAAACTGTTTTTCTGGAGTCCACTTTCACTACCATCACCACTGCCTTTAAATTTTGTTCGTTGTCCTATCAGGAAAGCAGCAACCATCAGCAGGAACCCCCAACACCCAGCCCATGCTCTCGTCTTGCTGCTGCCATCAGGAAGAAGGTACAGGAGCCTCAGGACTCACACCACCAGGTTCAGGAACAATTACTACCCCTCAACCATCAGGCTCCTCAACTAAAGGGGATAACTTTTCTCAATTTCACTCGCCCCATCACTGAACTGTTCTCACAACCTATGGGCTCACTTTCAAGGACTCTTCATCTCATGTTCTTGAAACTTATTGCGTATTTATTTTTCCTCTTCTGTATTTGCAGAGTTTGTTGTCTCTTGCACGTTGGTCGTTTGTCTGCCTTGTTGGCTGCGGTCTTTCATTGATAATATCATAATTCTTGGTTTTACTGAGTATGCCCACAAGAAAATAAATCTCAGGGTTGTATCTGGTGACTTTGATAATAAATTTACTTTGAATTTTACTTTTAACTTTCCCAACACTCCACAAGCCTGTGGACCACATCCAAAACCTTCACCCTCCCATTCTCTCAAATACAACTCTTATTGTTAATGCTGTAGAAATGTTCAATCTGCCAGCAGAACCTTTTCATTGCATACTCCTGCCGTTACATGACCTTGCCATTGTGTAGAGTGTCATGCAGCAAGCGGACAAACACCAAGGAATCACAGAGTCATTCAACACAAAAACATGCCCTTTGGTCCAACGTATCCATGCTGGCAAAGTCACAAAATCAGTGAAGTTCAGTAGCAAACTTATTAAAGGATGAAGAGATACGGAACCTTTATGAAAAGGTAGGGCCGTAAAAATGTTTCAGATGATTCATATGTCCATGTCATTTCGCTCCTGAAAATAAACACTCTTGAAGAAAAATCATCAAGAGCAGATCAAAGACTGCTTAAAATTGAGGGACATAGGGAACACTTACAGCAATAACAACCCAAACTCTAGGAATAGTTACTGAATCTGTTCTATTTGGAGGGAATATAGCTGCAATTAACAAAGATGAACACAATCAAACGGGAAGGATTCTGATCTGGAGCAAATGATTCAGATTTAGGGGAAATATGCAGAGCAGAGGGGCACAACTTCCCAATCCAAATCAGAATCACTGGCACGTGACGTGAAATCTATTAACAGCAGCAGCAGTCCAATACAATACATAATCTAGCAGAGAGAAAGAAAACAATAAATTAAAAAAAACAAGTAAATCAATTACATATATTAAATAGATTTTAAAAAACATGCAAAAGCAGAAATACTGTATATTAAAAAGAACTGAGGTAGTGTCCAAAGATTCAATGTCTATTTAGGAATCGGATGGCGGAGGGGAAGAAGTTGTTCCTGAATCACTGAGTGTGTGCCTTCAGGCTTCTGTACCTCCTACCTGATGGTAACAGTAAGAGAAGGGCATGCCCTGGGTGCTGGAGGTCCTTAATAATGGATAATTAAGGTCCTTAATATTACTAATGACTTTCTGAGACACCACTCCCTGAAGATGTCCTGGGTAATTTGTAGGCTAGTACCCAAGATGGAGCTGACTAGATTTACAACCTTCTGCAGCTTCTTTCAGTCCTGTGCAGTAGCCCCTCCATACCAGACAGTGATGCAGCCTGTCAGAATGCTCTCCACAGTACAACTATAGAAGTTTTTGAGTGTATTTGTTGACATGCCAAATTTCTTCAGACCCCTAATAAAGTATAGCCGCTGTCTTGCCTTCTTTATAATTACATCAATACGTTGGGACCAGGTTAGATCCTCAGAGATCTTGACACCCAGGAACTTGAAGCTGCTCACTCTCTCCACTTCTGATCCCTCTATGAGGATTGGTATGTGTTCCTTTATCTTACCCTTCCTGAAGTCCACAATCAGCTCTTTCATCTTTCTGATGTTGAGTGCCAGGTTGTTGCTGTGGCACCACTCCACTAGTTGGCATATCTCACTCCTGTACGCCTTCTCGTCTCCACCTGAGATTCTACCAACCATGATTGTATCGTCAGCAAATTTATAGATGGTACTTGAGCTGTGGCTAGTCATGTGCATATCGAGAGTAGAGCAGCGGGCTAAGCACACACCCTTGAGGTGCGCCAGTGTTGATCGTCAGTGAGGAGGATATGTAATCACTTATCCGCACATATTGTGGTCTTCTGGTTAGGAAGTCAAGGATCCAATTGCAGAGGGAGGTACAGAAGCCCAGGTTCTGCAGCTTCTCAATCAGGATTGTGGGAATGATGGAAATAAATGCTGAGCCACAGTCAATGAACAGCATCCTGACGTAGATATTTGTGTTGTCCAGGTGGTCTAAAACCGCGTGGAGAGCCATTGAGATTGCATCTACCGTTGACCTATTGTGGTGATAGGAAAATTGCAATGGGTCCAGGTCCTTGCTGGGGCGGGAGTTCAGTCTAGTCCTGACCAACCCCTCAAAGCATTTCATCATTGTCGATGTGAGTGCTACCAGGTGATAGTCATTAAGGCAGCTCACATTATTCTTCTCAGGCACTGGTATAATTATTGCCTTTTTGAAGCAAGTGGGAACATTCACCTGTAGCAATGAGAGGTTAAAAATCTCCTTGAATGCTCCTGCTAGTTGGTTGGCACAGGTTTTCAGAGCCTTACCAGGTACTCCATCGGGACCTTCTGCCTTGCGAGGGTTCACTCTCTTTAAAGCCTGCCTAATATCGGCCTCTGAAACAGAGATCACAGGGTCATCAGGTGCAGCAGGGATCTTCACAGCTGTAGTTGTGTTCTTCCTCTCAAAGCGTGCATAGAAATTGTCGAATTCATCTGATAGTGAAGCATCGCTGTTATTCATTCAACTTCATCCATGGCAAGAAAACACTAGCTTTATCTGTCAGGTGTACATCAAAACACAGCTACATACAGTGATATGTGTTGCTTTGCGTTAACAACCAACACATTTCCAATGATACAACACAAGTCCAAGGATATGCTGGGGTCCCAACATAACAAACTCACAACTAAGTAACCCTAATCTGCACAGTTTTGGACAGTGGGAGGAAACTGGAGCATCTGGAGGAAGCCTATGCCGTTATGAGGAGAAGGTAAAGAGAGCAGTGGGAACTGAACCCCAATCTTCCAATTGCAGATTCTGCAAAGCAATTGCACTAACTGCTACATTACCATGGAAGGGGAACCAGAGGCTTTCCATGAACTCTGTTGGGGCGTTAACTTTTTAATCTGCATATTTCAATTTTTTTAGCATGAGCCAGAATTTGGAATGCAAGTGGACATCTTAAACACAAGGAATTCTGCAGATGCCGAAAACCCAGAGCAACGCACACAAGATGCAGATCTCATACAATCAACAACCCCAGCGACCTTGGTTTTCATTTTGACAATGCAAGATCCAGACAAAACGCAGGTGCAAATTGGGGCAGACCGCTGCGTAGCAGCTGCCTAGGTTCAGTTTCGGCTTCCTGCCTGTAAGGGGTTTGTACGTTCTCCCTGTGACTGCGTGGGTTTCCACCTGGTGTTCTACTTTCCTCCCACAGCCCAAAGACACACTGTCTAGTAAGTTAATTGGTCATCGTAAATTGTCCCGTGATTAAGCTAGGGTTACATCAGGAGTTGCTAGGCGTCGCAGCTCGAAGGAGGGAGGGGGCTGTTCCACACTGTAGCTCAATAAACAAATAAATAAGTAAAAATCTCCTGTGAATTTCTCTGCATTACAAACTGGTTTGCAATGTGATTTATACTGTAGAATTATTCTCCAGTCACTGTTGGAGAATTAATCTTATATCACAAGGCTTTGTGCTAGTTTCACACGAGTTCAGAGACCAGGGTTCATTCTTAACCGCAGGTTCTGTCTGTGTGGAGTTTATGCATTCTCCCTATGACCGCATGGGTTTCCTCTGGGGTGCTCTAGTTTTCACCTACATCCCAAAAACGCACGTGTTGTAAAATTGCTGCTAGTGTGTAAATGAGAGGTAGAATCCTTGGGGAGTTGATGATAAAATAAAGAAAATGCAGATTAATGTAGGATTAGTATATTGGTGCTAGAAGGTTGGCATACACTCAATGGGCTGAAGGGCCTATTTCTGTACTATATCTCCCTATGGCTCTGTGACTAGGGAGACCAGAGCAAAACTTCACTAGAGCTGTGATTTGTCAGGAACCATTATTATAGTTATACGACATGGAACCAGGGCCCTTTTCCCAACTCATCCGTTGCATCTATCCCATTTGCCTGTGCTTGACCAATGACCCTCTAAACTTTTTCTTTCAATGTACCTGCCAGATGTCTTGTAAGCATTGCAATTGTATCAACTTTCACCACTTCTTCAGGTAACTTGCTACCCACGTCTGTGTGGAAATGTTGCCTCTCAGCTCCCCTTTCATCTCTCAGCCTAAATCTATCCAGTAACTCGTACGTGCCTGCTCTGTAAAGCCCAGCAATAGAGTCTTGGTGATCCACACAAAATGCCGGAGGAACTCAGCAGGTCAGGCAGCTTCTATGGAAAAAAGTACAGTCAACGTTTTGGGCCGAGACCCTTGGGCAGGACTGGAGGAAAAACGATGAGGAGTAGATTTAAAAAGTGAGGGGAAGGGAGAGAGAAACACAAGGTGATAGGTGAAACCGAGAGGGGCAGGGATGAAGTAAAGAGCTGGGAAGTTAATTGGTGAAAGAGATAGAGGGCTGGAGAAAGGCGGAGTCCAATCAGAGAGAACAGAGGTCATGGAAGAAAGGAAAGGGAGGGGAAACACCAGAGGGAGGTGATGGGCAGGCAAGGAGATAAGGTGAGAGAGGGAAAAGGGGATGGATGGGGAATGGTGAAGCAGGGGCAGCCATTACCAGAAGTTCGAGAAACCAATGTTCATGCCATCAGGTTGGAGGCTACCCAGATGGAATATAAGGTGTTATTCCTACAACCTGAGTGTGGCTTCATTGGGACAGTCGAGGCGGCCCTGGATTGACATATCGGAATGGGAATAGGGAGTGGAATTAAAATGGGTGGCCATTGGGAGATCCCGCTTCTTCTAGTGGATGGAGCATAAGTGCTCAGCGAAATGGTCTCCCAACCTACGTCAGGTCTCACCGATATACTGGTAGCCACACTGGGAGCACCGGACACCGTATATGACCACACCAGACTCACAGACAAGGTGCCGCCTCACCTAGAAGGACTGATTGGGGCCCTGAATAGTAGTGAGGGAGGGTGTAGGAGCAGGTGTAGCACTTGTTCTGCTCGCAAGGATAATGCCAGGAGGGAGTTCAATGGGGAGGGACGAACGGACAAGGGAATTGCAGAGGGAGCGATCGCTGCGGAAAGCAGAAAGTGGGGGTGGGAGGGGTAAGATGTGCTTGGTGGTGGGATCGCGTTGGAGGTGGTGGAAGTTCTGGAGAATTATGTGCTGGATGCAGAGCCTGGTGGGGTAGTAGGTGAGGACAAGAGGAATCCTATCCCTGGTTGGGTGGCGAGAGGATGGGGTAAGAAGAGACGTGCATGAAGTGGAAAAGATGTAGTTGAGGGCAGCATTGATGGTGGAGGAAGGGAAGCCCCTTTCTTTGAAAAAGGAGGGCATCTCCTTCTTTCTGGAAGGAAAAGCCTCATCCTGAGAGCAGATGCGGCAGTGACGGAAGAATTGAGAGAAAGGGAAGGCATTTTTACAAGTAACAGGGTGGGAAGATGTACAGTACAGGTAGCTGTGCGAATTTTGGTGATGTTGATTCAAGGCTAAGTGTCTGTACACTGTGGATGACTGCCTTGCTGTGTTCCATGAAACTCATCCAATACTGAAAGGCCTGGATAGAATGGACGGGGAGAAGATGTTTCCCTTAGTAGCAGAATCAAGGAACTAAAAAATGACTTTTCTTTAAAAGTTCAAAGTAAATTTATTATTGAAGTACATACATGTCACCATATTCTACCCCAAGATTCATTTTCTTGCGGGCATTCACAGTAGGACAAAAAAATAAAATAGAATAAATGAAAATTGAGGAATTCCTTCAAACAGAAGGTGGTAAATTTGTGAAATTCATGACCACATGGGCCAGGTCATTGTGTGTATGTAAGACAGAGATTGACAGATTCTTGAATAGTAAAGTTGTGTTCAGGATCACTGGGAGAAGACGGGAGAATGGGTTTGAAAAAGAAAATTAGCCAGGGCTGAATGGCAGAAAAGACCCAATGGGACAAATGGTTTGATTCTGTTCTTACATCTTACTGTCCACGGTCTCATGGCATCTTTTACAATGACAATGCAGGATTCGCTCAGATTTTTGTCCTCTGGGAAGAGAATGTGACCATTCTCCTCCACCCTGTTGTTTGGTCAGAACCAAATTTAGACAAGAATCATGAGCAGAATAATCTTTTGCTCCTGAGACCTAGGCCTTTCAATTTTAACCTCAATGGCCTGAAGGTAATGAAGGAATAACTACAAATGACAACCTGTATGATTTTAAGCACAGAGAACAGCAAGATACAACATTGTTGAGCAGTTAGCAACTTTAGCAAAAACTCTGCTGTACAATACTGTGGGAAAAATAGATTCTGACCACTTTATCACAAACTTAAACCCCAGCACAAAAGGAGGAGAATTTAAAAGTCTGCTTCCTATTTGAATCAGAATCAGATTTAACATCACTGAATGTTGTGAAATTTGTTGTTTTCTGCCACAGTACAATGTAACACATCAAATACTATAAATTACAATAAGAAATATATACAGCATATAAAAAATTAAGTCATGCAAAAAGAGAGTAAAAATGGTGTTCATGAGTTGTTTCATGTTCATTTACACATCTGATGGCGGAGAGAAAGAAGCTGTTCCTAAAACATTGAGTATGTGTCTTCAGGCTCCTGTAGCTCCTCTCTGTCGGTAGCAGTAAGAAGATAACATGTCCTGGGTGATGGGAGTCCTTAATGATGGATGCCACTTTTTCAGACGTTGCCTTTCGAAGGTATCCTCGATGCTGGGGAGGCTAGTACCCACGATAGAGCTGGCTGAGCTTGAGACAATTTAAAGGATTTCCCTATCCTGAGAAAATTGAAGGAGGCATCCCAAGGGATCTTTAGTGAGGTAAACTCCGTGTGCCTGGCCCTCTGATAGTCCTGCAGTGAGATGCACAAAGCATCTGGAAGGTGGAGTGAGGAGGAAATTCTAATAGTGCTTGAGATACCACCACAACAAGCCACACGTCAAGCCTGTCCTTTCTCAGCTTATCTATAATGCAACCATCAAAGCAGACATGTTATGGAGTTAATTGTGGAATAGTAATGAAGCTAACACACAAAGTGGAGAAAATCACTTCAATGTTCTGCTGTTCATCTCTAGGCCACGAGAAGGAGTTGGTTATCTGCCCCCTCCAATACCCAGCACACCTACTACAATATACCTGACATCTTTGCAGCCAACATTATGGACTGACCTGAACAACTTAGAACATAAATGATCAATGTAAAAGAAAGGGTTTGCATTTAAGTATCACCTTATCACATCCTCAGGCTTTCTGACTTCTGGCAGCATTTCATACTGGCAATGTTCCACAGTTTGGTTTTATATACTGTATATATAGATCTCAGAGAAAGAAACCATTTATTTCAACCAAACAGCCTAATCTGGTATCTCTAGGGACATATGGTAAACAGTTAAAGCACATCAGAAATTTCTAATTTCTTGAAAATCATCAATTTCATTCGGTGATGGGATGAATATATTCATCATCTCCAAACAGCTCTTGTTTAGTTCTTCACCAATATTGTTTGAGGAAGGGCTAGAAGATAATTAGGTGTGCACATGTTTATGTTTCTGTGAAAGAGTCCGAAAAAAAACATTGAGACACTAATTGTCTAATGATAGGATAGGGTTTTACATTCTATAACCTTTAGAAATATTATTATCTGAGAAAATAAGAGTCTTTCCTCAGGCGTTGTTTGTTCAATTTAAACAAAACATTGAATTCTGAATCCCATCAGCTCCCTTGCTAGTGAGTTATTGGAAATTAGAAGTTGTACGTATTCTAATAACTTGAATGAGTGAGAAGAATCCAAGTACTTTAATGGGCAAGGCATAGATCAGAATCTGCTTTAATATCACTGGCATATGTCATGAAATTTATTGTCTTTGCAGCAGCAGTACAGTGCAAAGCATAATAATAGAAGGAAAATATAAATTACAGTAAATATATATATAACTAGTTAAATTAAATAAGTAGTGCAAAAATAAAAATAACAATTAAGTATTGAAGTAGTGTTCATGGGTTCCATGTCCATTCAGAAATCCGAAGGCAGAGGGGAAGAATTTGTTCCTGAATCATTGACTGAGTGCCTTCAGGCTTCCGTAGCTCCTTCCTGATGGTAGCAATGAGAACGGGACACATCCTGGGTGATGGGGGTCCCTAATGATGGATGCTGCCTTTTTGAGGCATCGCTCTTTGAAGATGTTCTGAATACTACAGAGGCTAGTAAAGGTGAGGGTGGAGCTAACGAAGTTTACAACTCTGCAGCTTATTTCAGTCCTGTACCGTAGCCCCCCCCCAATACCAGACAATGATGCAGCCAGTTAAAATGCTGTCCATGGACATCTGTAGAAATTTGAGAGTGTCATTGGTGACATACCAAATCTCCTTAAACTCCTAATGAAGCATAGCTGCTGTCGTGCTTTCTTTGTAGCTGCATCGATATGTTGGGTCAGAGATATTGACACCAAGGAACGTGAAATTGCTCACCCTTTCCACTTTGATTCCTCTTTGAGGACTGGTGTGTGTTCCCACATCTTACTCTTCCTGAAGTCCACGATCAGTTCTTTGGTCTTGCTGACATTGAGTGTAAGGTTGCTGTTTTGACACCATTCAACAAGCTGATCAATCTCGCTCCAGTACACCCTCTTGTCTCCATCTGAAATTCTGCTAACAATAGCTGTGTCGTTAGCAAATTTATAGAAGGCATTTGAGCTGTGCCTAGCCACACAGTCATTGGTATAGAGAGAGTGTAGAGCAGTGGGCTAAGCACACACCTGTGAGGTGTGCCAGTGTTGATTGTCAGTGAGCTGGAGATGTTATTTCCAATCTGCACAGATCGTAGGTGGATACAGACATAGTGCGGGTAAATGGGGTCAATGCAGATGGGCAAAAAGGTCAGCATGAACACAGTGATTGGAAGAGACTGTTTCTGTCCATACAGTTAGTTCTTTGACTCTAAACGAAGAGAGTAAGGGAAAAGAGAGTGATAGAGAATGAGTCTGATAGAGGAAGGACGTCAGAATTCTTTTTCAGCTGCCAAAGTCTGAGAAGTAGATCACTGAGGGAGAATTAGAAAAAAGGTGGTAAAGGAGAAAGGAGTGCTGTGTGTTAAGGTGAAGAAATTAAACTACTGAAGGAGAGGTTAGAGTATTCAGATCTCTCAGATGTGTCAGATTTTCCATGACGACACCACGGTAGGGCACTTTGGAAGATTTGCTAAGTTGTGGGTGCTATATAAATGCAGATCGTTAATGTTAATGAAGATGAATAGGCCTCTGGTGGCCCTTCCTTGGAAGGCATAGATGAGGAGTTAAGGTTGATGGCAGTATTGGTAGGGAAGGAAGAATGAAGATTTACAGTAATTCAGGATGCATGAAGCAGTGAGGTAGAAAGTGATGCCACTGATCTGTAACCTCAGATGAAAAGCTGGGAGATATAGAACAGGGCCACTACAACTTCACCATGAGTGCGTTGGTAAAATTACAGCATGATAAGGCACACATAGTTACCGTTAGCTGACGAAATGGCATCAAGTTGAAATGTTGACTCTGTTTTCTTCTCTCCAAAGATGCCGTCTGACCATTTGAGTATTGCCAGTATTTTCTGCTTCTCATTTTCCTTTTATTATCAACATAGGGAGGGAGGAGAAGATGGCGACGCGACGCAGCGCGTGCGGCTGTTCCGAATGAATATCGTATGTGTTAACTAGGGGGCCGTGCACAATCCACATTTGATGGAGACAGCCGTGAGAAGCATGGAGGAACACCTGGAGTAACTTCTGAAATGCCCGCTTCACTGCCGCTGCTACTGTGTGATCGAGAATCTCCGGAGGGGAAGGCCCCAAATCCTCGGCTTTGCCTATTGCCTGTTGCCGGGGCCGGGGTCGAAGCGCTCGGCAGAGATGGTGCTTGGTGCTCAATGCCGGAGAGCTGGTTGGAGGCTCGGAATTTTCGGATGGACTCGGAGTCGGACTGCGGTCGGATGCTTCCAGGATGCTGCATCGGCAAGTTGGTGGTGCTGGAGGTTTACCATCTGCGTGAGATGATGGGACTTTCGAGAGACTTTGAGACTTTTACCATGCCATGGTCTGTTCTTATCAAATTACGGTTTTGCTTTGCACTGTTGTAACTATATGTTATAATTATGTATTTTTTGTTAGTTTTTAAGTTGGTTTGTCATGTGTTTCCGTGATATCATTCTGGAAAAACATTGTATCATTTCTTAATGCATGCATTACTAAATGACAATAAAAGAGGACTGCGTGTCCTCATAATCATAATCATAATAATATGGACAAATAATTTATGATGGAATAACTTGGGCATAAAAGTGAGCAGAGAGCAGTGGGCGTGAGAAACACGCTGCCAGGGATGGTGGTAGAGGTACATTAGGGACATTTAAGAGATACTTTGATAGGTACATAGATGCCAGAAAAATGGAGGATTATGTGGGAGAGAAGGTTTAGATTGATCTTAGACTAGGTGGAAATGTTGGCACAACATCATGGGCCAAGGGGCTTGTACTTTACTGGAATGTTCTATGTTCTACAGAGCTGCAAAGGAATGGCACTAGGCAACAAGAGCCTATAATGCATTCAGAAAAGAGATTGAAACCTAAAGTGTTCAATAAGTTGCCACTTATTCCTGATAGCAAAGCACATTCACTGGTCAGTGAAGAGCTTTGGACTTCCTGAGAGTGAGAGAAACACCTCTTTTGTTCTGCCTTTCTGTAAACTGGACTGTTACCTTTCTGTAAATGTCAGCAAGTAACAGGCACAATTACAACTTTTAGAAGACCTTTGGCCAAGTACATGGATTAGAAAGGATCTGACGTCATGTGCCAAACACTGGCAAATGGGGTCATCTTGGACATGGCACTTGTGTCAGCATGGACCAATTTGGCCAAGGGGTTTGGTTCCTTGCTGTAGAATTCTGTGAGTCTGTGAATATTACGGACGGGAATTTAAATGCTGGCACAGCTTGCAAAGCCCGCATCCCTTGAATGATGTTTTAATATCAAAGCCAGAAGCAAAAGTTGGCCAACTGGTTCCTTCAAGCCTGTCCCAACATTCAATAAGATCAAGCCCACTCTCAACACCACTTCCCTGCTCTCTCCCTCGTAGTTCAAATATTTGTCAATATTCATATGAATATATTCAATGACTGTCTCCACAGCTCTCTGGGGTAGAAAATTCCTCCTCATCCTTGCCTTAAATGGGCAATCGCTTATTCTGAAACTATATCCTCCCGGGAGGAGGGGAAGATGGCGACGCGACGGCCACTTTGGTGGTGATGTCTGTTGTCTGTCAAGTAGGGGACTGTGCACAATTCTGATTTGATGGAGACAGACGTGAGAGCACGGAGGAACATCTGGAAAACTTCTGAAATGCCCGCTTCTCTGCCGCTGCTACTGTGTGGTAACCGGAATCTCCGGAGCAGAAGGCCGTGAAATCCTCGGCTTTGTGTGTTTCAATGGCCAGGGAGAGGTCGAAGACACTCGGCAGAGGATGGCACTCGGGAGGCTGTATCGGAGAGGCTGGTTGGAAGCTCGGAGTTTTCGGACAGATGGACTCAGTGTCGGCTGTGGTCGGCTGCTTCCAAGGCATCGGCAAGTTGATGGTGCCTGGAGGTTTATGGCAGGGAGTTTCTCCCTTTTGTCGTCTGCTATCGGGGACTCGGTAGTCATACATAGAAACATACATAGAAGATAGGTGCAGGAGTAGGCCGTTCGGCCCTTCGAGCCTGCACCACCATTTATTGTGATCATGGCTAATCATCCAACTCAGAACCCCGCCCCAGCCTTCCCTCCATACCCCCTGACCCCCGTAGCCACAAGGGCCATATCTAACTCCCTCTTAAATATAGCCAATGAACTGGCCTCAACTGTTTCCTGTGGCAGAGAATTCCACAGATTCACCACTCTCTGTGTGAAGAAGTTTTTCCTAATCTCGGTTCTAAAAGGCTTCCCCTCTATCCTCAAACTGTGGCCCCTCGTTCTGGACTTCCCCAACATCGAGAACAATCTTCCTGCATCTAGCCTGTCCAATCCCTTTAGGATCTTATACGTTTCAATCAGATCCCCCCTCGATCTTCTAAATTCCAATGAGTACAAGCCTAGTTCATCCAGTCTTTCTTCATATGAAAGTCCTGCCATCCCAGGAATCAATCTGGTGAACCTTCTTTGTACTCCCTCTATGGCAAGGATGTCTTTCCTCACATTAGGGGACCAAAACTGCACACAATACTCCAGGTGTGGTCTCACCAAGGCCTTGTACAACTGCAGTAGTACCTCCCTGCTCCTGTACTCCAATCCTCTCGCTATAAATGCCAGCATACCATTTGCCTTTTTCACCGCCTGCTGTACCTGCATGCCCACTTTCAATGACTGGTGTATAATGACACCCAGGTCTCGTTGCACCTCCCCTTTTCCTAATCGGCCATCATTCAAATAATAATCTGTTTTCCTATTTTTGCCACCAAAGTGGATAACTTCACATTTATCCACATTAAATTGCATCTGCCATGAATTTGCCACTCACCCAACCTATCCAAGTCACCCTGCATCCTCTTAGCATCCTCCTTACAGCTAACACTGCCACCCAGCTTCGTGTCATCCGCAAACTTGGAGATGCTGCATTTAATTCCCTCATCCAAGTCATTAATATATATTGTAAACAACTGAGGTCCCAGCACTGAGCCTTGCGGTACCCCACTAGTCACCGCCTGCCATTCTGAAAAGGTCCCGTTTATTCCCACTCTTTGCTTCCTGTCTGCTAACCAACTTTCCACCCACACCAATACCTTACCCGCAATACCGTGTGCTTTAAGTTTGCATACTAATCTCCTGTGTGGGACCTTGTCAAAAGCCTTCTGAAAATCCAAATATACCACATCCACTGGTTCTCCCCTATCCACTCTACTAGTTACATCCTCAAAAAATTCTATGAGATTCGTCAGACATGACTTTCCTTTCACAAATCATAGAAACATAGAAACATAGAAAATAGGTGCAGGAGTAGGCCATTCGGCCCTTCGAGCCTGCACCGCCATTTATTATGATCATGGCTGATCATCCAACTCAGAACACCACCCCAGCCTTCCCTCCATACTCCCTGACCCCCCTAGCCACAAGGGCCATATCTAGCTCCCTCTTAAATATAGCCAATGAACTGGCCTCAACTGTTTCCTGTGGCAGAGAATTCCACAGATTCACCACTCTCTGTGTGAAGAAGTTTTTCCTAATCTCGGTCCTAAAAGGCTTCCCCTCTATCCTCAAACTGTGACCCCTTGTTCTGGACTTCCCCAACATCGGGAACAATCTTCCTGCATCTAGCCTGTCCAATCCCCTTAGGATCTTATACATTTCAATCAGATCCCCCCTCAATCTTCTAAATTCCAACGAGTACAAGCCCAGTTCATCCAGTCTTTCTTCATATGAAAGTCCTGCCATCCCAGGAATCAATCTGGTGAACCTTCTCTGTACTCCCTCTATGGCAAGGATGTCTTTCCTCAGATTAGGGGACCAAGACTGCACACAATACTCCAGGTGTGGTCTCACCAAGGCCTTGTACAACTGCAGTAGTACCTCCCTGCTCCTGTACTCAAATCCTCTCGCTATAAATGCCAGCATACCATTCGCCTTTTTCACCGCCTGCTGTACCTGCATGCTCACTTTCAATGACTGGTGTATAATGACACCCAGGTGACGTTGCACCTCCCCTTTTCCTAATCGGCCACCATTCAGATAATAATCTGTTTTCCTATTTTTACCACCAAAGTGGATAACTTCACATTTATCCACATTAAATTGCATCTGCCATGAATTTGCCCACTCACCCAACCTATCCAAGTCACCCTGCATCCTCTTAGCATCCTCCTCACAGCTAACACTGCCACCCAGCTTCGTGTCATCCGCAAACTTGGAGATGCTGCATTTAATTCCCTCATCCAAGTCATTAATATATATTGTAAACAACTGGGGTCCCAGCACTGAGCCTTGCGGTACCCCACTAGTCACGGCCTGCCATTCTGAAAAGGTCCCGTTTATTCCCACTCTTTGCTTCCTGTCTGCTAACCAACTCTCCACCCACACCAATACCTTACCCCCAATACCGTGTGCTTTAAGTTTGCACACTAATCTCCTGTGTGGGACCTTGTCAAAAGCCTTCTGAAAATCCAAATATACCACATCCACTGGTTCTCCCCTATCCACTCTACTAGTTACATCCTCAAAAAATTCTATGAGATTTGTCAGACATGATTTTCCTTTCACAAATCCATGCTGACTTTGTCTGATCATTTCACCGCTTTCCAAATGTGCTGTTATCACATCCTTGATAACTGACGCCAGCAGTTTCCCCACCACCGACGTTAGGCTAACCAGTCTATAATTCCCCGGCTTCTCTCTCCCTCCTTTTTTAAAAAGTGGAGTTACATTAGCCACCCTCCAATCCTCAGGAACTAGTCCAGAATCTAACGAGTTTTGAAAAATTATCACTAATGCATCCACTATTTCTTGGGCTACTTCCTTAAGCACCCTGGGATGCAGACCATCCGGCCCTGGGGATTTATCTGCCTTCAATCCCTTCAATTTACCTAACATCTCTTCCCTACTAACATGTATTTTGCTCAGTTCCTCCATCTCACCGGACCCTCTGTCCCCTACTATTTCTGGAAGATTATTTATGTCCTCCTTAGTGAAGACAGAACCAAAGTAATTATTCAATTGGTCTGCCATGTCCTTGCTCCCCATAATCAATTCACCTGTTTCTGTCTGCAGGGGACCTACATTTGTCTTTACCAGTCTTTTCCTTTTCACATATCTATAAAAGCTTTTACAGTCCGTTTTTATGTTGCCTGCCAGTTTTCTCTCATAATCTTTTTTCCCCTTCCTAATTAAGCCCTTTGTCCTCCTCTGTTGAAATCTGAATTTCTCCCAGTCCTCAGGTGATCCACTTTCTCTGGCTAATTTGTATGCTTCTTCTTTGGAATTGATACTATCCCTAATTTCTCTTGTCAGCCACGGGTGCACTACCTTCCTTGATTTATTCTTTTGCCAAACTGGGATGAACAATTGTTGTAGTTCATCCATGCAATCTTTAAATGCTTGCCATTGCATATCCACCGTCAATCCTTTAAGTGTCATTTGCCAGTCTATCTTAGCTAATTCACGTCTCATACCTTCAAAGTTACCCCTCTTTAAGTTCAGAATCTTTGTTTCTGAATTAACTATGTCACTCTCCATCTTAATGAAGAATTCCACCATATTATGGTCACTCTTACCCAAGGGGCCTCTCACGACAAGATTGCTAATTAACCCTTTCTCATTGCTCAAAACCCAGTCCAGAATAGCCTGCTCTCTAGTTGGCTCCTCGACATGTTGGTTCAAAAAACCATCCTGCATACATTCCAAGAAATCCTCTTCCTCAGCACCTTTACCAATTTGGTTCACCCAATCTACATGTAGATTGAAGTCACCCATTATAACTGCTGTTCCTTTATTGCACACATTTCTAATTTCCTGTTTAACACCATCTCCGACCTCACTACTACTGTTAGGTGGCCTGTACACAACTCCCACCAGCGTCGTCTGCCCCTTAGTGTTACGCAGCTCTTCTTTAACCAGCAACGCCACCCCACCTCCCCTTCCTTCATGTCTATCCCTCCTGAATATTGAATATCCCTGAACGTTGAGCTCCCATCCCTGGTCACCCTGAAGCCATGTCTCTGTGATCCCAACTATATCATAATCATTAATAACAATCTGCACTTTCAATTCATCCACCTTATTACGAATGCTCCTTGCATTGACACACAAAGCCTTCAGGCGCTCTTTTACAACTCTCTTAGTCCTTTTACAATTATGCTGAAAAGTGGCCCTCTTTAAT
This sequence comes from Mobula birostris, assembly GCF_030028105.1. NCBI lineage: Eukaryota > Metazoa > Chordata > Chondrichthyes > Myliobatiformes > Myliobatidae > Mobula > Mobula birostris. The sequence continues at coordinate 207,774,137 of NC_092372.1, forward strand.
GCTTGCCCTGGATTTGTCGGCCTGCCACTTTTACTTTTCTCCATAGTACTTTTTGTTTCTACCCTCACTTTACACCCCTCTGTCTCTCTGCACTGGTTCCCATCCCCCTGTAGTGAACTAACCTCCTCACGCCTAGCCTCTTTAATTTGATTCCCACCCCCCAACCATTCTAGTTTAAAGTCACCTCAGTAGCCCCCGCTAATCTCCCTGCCAGGATATTGGTCCCCCTAGGATTCAAGTGCAACCCGTCCTTTTTGTACAGGTCATGCCTGCGCCAAAAGAGGTCCCAATGATCCAAAAACTTGAATCCCTGCCCCCTGCTCCAATCCCTCAGCCACGCATTTATCCTCCACCTCATCGCATTCCTACTCTCACTGTCGCGTGGCACAGGCAGTAATCCCGAGATTACTACCTTTGCGGTCCTTTTTGTCAACTCCCTTCCTAGCTCCCTATATTCTCCTTTCAGGACCTCATCCCTTTTCCTACCTATGTCATTGGTACCTATATGTACCACGACCTCTGGCTCCTCACTCTCCCACTTCAGGATATCTTGGACACGATCAGAAATATCCCGGACTCTGGCACCAGGGAGGCAAACTACCATCCGGGTCTCTGGACTGCGTCCACAGAATCGCCTATCTGACCCCCTTACTATCGAGTCCCCTATCACAACTGCCCTCCTCTTCCTTGCCCTACCCTTCTGAGCTACAGGGCCTGACTCTGTGCCGGAGGCACGGCCACTGTCGCTTCCCCCGGGTAAGCCGTCCCCCCCCCAACAGTACTCAAACAGGAGTACCTGTTGTTAGGGGGCACAGCCACCGGGGTACTCCCTATTACCTGACTTTTCCCCTTCCCCCTCCTAACCGTGACGCACTTGTCTGCCTCCCGTGGCCCCGGCGTGACCACCTGCCTGCAACTCCTCTCTATCACCTCCTCACTCTCCCTGACCAGACGAAGGTCATCGAGCTGCAGCTCCAGTTCCGTAACGCAGTCCCTTAGGAGCTGCATCTTGATGCACTTGGCGCAGATGTAGACGTCCGGGAGGCTTGGAGACTCCAGGGCCTCCCACATCCGACACCGAGAACAGCAAACTGCCCTCACACTCATACTGCCCCTCTCCTCAAATAACAAGAGAAAATGAATGCCAAACCTCCCTCGCCTCGCCCGTTTCCGCCTAAGCCAGTTGAGCCGAAGCCCTTAAGTCTTCACTCTGCTCCCGGCTCACTCCGCAGCCCGCAAACTACGCTGCCCGCTCTATGAGGCGCTGTTCCTTTTAAATCTGCCGCGCTGCACAGCCCGACGTCACATGCCTGCGCAGTCCCGCCTCTCAGAACGCCGTTGGAGAAAAAAAATAACGAAAATTTCAAAAATGTCTTTCTCGGCACTCCCACTCAGACACTCAGACTCCTTCTTCGATCGACTCGGGACTTTGAGACTTTTTTTTATTGTGCCCATTGTCTGTTCTTCATCAAATTATGGTATTGCTTTGCACTGCTGTAACTATATGTTATAATTATGTGGTTCTGTCAGTGCTAGTCTTTGGTCTGTCTTGTGTTCTGTGATATCACGCCAGAGAAACATTGTATCATTTCTTAATGCATGTATGCATTTCTAAATGACAATAAAAAGGGGACTGAGTGTTCTCATCATCTAACACCATCTAGATCCACAGGATGTTCAGTTTCCCAGCAGAAAGGATAATGGAAGTGAAGTTGGCAAATATATTCAAGATTAATGCAGATTAACTTCTAAATGTAGACATCAAGGGGAATGGGGAAACTTCAAGAAGGGAATTTGCCTCAATTGGTAGAAGAGGCTCAAGTACCAAATGGCCAACACCTGCCTTTATTTTCATCTAGAATCATTAACATTAACATTAATTGCACTGTTGACTTTATCCACAAATGATCTTCAATGACATGGAAAAGTAAGGCATGCACTTTTCTGAGCTTTACCAATATGCCCATAGAGTATAAATGCTGGGCAGTTATGCTGAACCTTTGTAAGATACCAGACCAGGGAAAAGCTGAAGTCAGATGTATCAGTGTAACCATGGAGTAAAGAGAACTACAGAGCCATGAGAGAGGAGCTGGCCAAAATTGATTGGGAGGGGCCACTAGCAGAGATGACGGAAGAACAGCAATGATGGAGTTTCTGGGTGCAATACAGAAAGTGCAGGGTAGATACAAAGATGAAGAACTATTCTAAAGGGAGGATGGCACAACCATGGTTAACAAGGGAAGTCAAAGACAGCGTAAAAGCAAACCAGAGAGCATATAATACTGCAAATATTTGTGGGAAGTTAGAGGATTGGGAAGCTTTTAAAAACTAACAGAAGGCAACTAAAATAATACCACAAGGTGAGAAAAGATGAAATATGAAGGAAAGCTAGCCAATAATATTAAAGAGAATACAAGAAGTTTTTTCAGATATATAAAGAGTAAAAGAGAGACGAGAGTGGATAATAGACCGCTGAAGAGATAGTAATGAGGGACAAAGAAATGACAGATAAACTAAGTAAGTATTTAGCAATAGACTTTACTGTAGAAGACACTAGCAGTGTGCCAGAAATATGTCAGTATGTCAGGAGTCAGAAGTGAGTGTAGTTACTATTACTAATAGTTTCAATAGTTTCAATTGTTCCATTTAATACAACCTGAAACTTTTGTTCTTATAGACATCCATGAAAATAGGAGAGTGCCCCCAAGAATGAGAGACAATAAAAATGCTAGAACCCCAAAGACCCCCCTACTCCCCCTCCTCCCCTCCCAAGCACAAGCAGTAGAAAAGAAATTACCCTCTTCCACCCCCACTTACATCTGCAAAAAAGCATCAGCACTATCCACCCACCAAGCAAGCAACAGCAAAGCCCCCAAGAAAGACTATGATCTGCAGTGCAACAAAAACTAATTGTTCACCTGACAATTCAACATACTACAGGCTCTCTCTCTCTCTCTCCCTAATAAAGGGAAAGAGAGTTGTCTCCCTTTCCCAGCGAGAGGGGAGACTTAAGCAAAACAACTTGCTGTTTCATAGCGTTAAAGACTTCCACGTGTTTTGTTTTCTGAGTTCTCCAACTTGAGAATCGGCAACAAACTCTCCCCCACCAACGAGAGAAAGAGAAAGAGCATGCAATTTGCCGAGTACAGAGTCCTCAAATGCTGATATTCCGTTTTCTCCAGCAATTCTTCAGTCAGCAGCACCAGCATGGGATCAGGTCATCCCCGGGGCTGCAAAGCCTCGGAACCCCGAAGGTGTGCTCATCGTCCAGGACGTGCCCTTGAGATATCGAAAAACAGCCACAAAGATCCGAAGCCCCAGGTCAGGGTCTTCGACAGAATCCCATCCACCTTGAAATGGAACAAAAGAGAGGCATTAAAGGTAGAAATTAAACTGTTTCTGCAGATGAGCTCGGAGAAGGCACTGTTGAGCTCCATCGTAGCTCCACTAAGAATGGTGGAGCTGAAATCTGAAAGGTCTGAAGTAGATAAGTCACTTGTACCAGATGCACTACAACCCAGGATACTGAAGGAGGTAGCTGAAGAGATTGTGGTGGCATTAGTAATAATCTTTCAACAATCACTAGATTCCGAAATAATTCAGGAGGGCTGAAAAACTGAAAATTTCCCTCCACTCTTTAAGAAGGGAGGGGGACAGGAGAAACAAAATTATAGGCCAGTTAACCTGACATCAGTGGTTGGGAAGATGTTCGAGCCCATTATTAAGGATGAGGTTTTGGGTACTTGGAGGCACATGATAAAATAGGCCAAAGTGAGCATGGTTTCCTTAAAGGAAAATTTCGCCTAACAAATCTGCTGGAGTCCTTTGAGGAAAATTACGGGCAGGGTAGTCAATGGAGAATTATTGGATGCCGTTTATTTGGATTTTCTGAAGGCCTTTGACAAGGTACACACAAGAGGTTGTTTAACAAATTAAGAGCCCATGTTATTACAATAGAGGTACTGACATGGATCGAAAATTGCATGATCAGCTGTAGGCAAGGAGTGGGGATAAAACAGGCCTTTTCTGATTAGCTACCAGTAGCTCGTGATGTTTCATAGGGGTCAGTGTTGAGACCCCTTCTGTTCATGATACAGGTCAAAGATTTGGAAGACAGAATTGATGGCATTGTGGCCAAGTTTGCAGACAATACAAAGATAGGAGGAGGGGCAGGTAGTATTGAGGAAGCAGGGAGTCTTCAAAAGGACATTGACAGATTGGAGAATGGGAGAAGAAGTGACAGATGGAATATGGTTTGGAAAATGTATGGTCATCCACTTTGCAAGACAAAACTTCTTTCTAAATGGGGAGAAAATTCAAAAATCAGAGATGCAAAGGGACTTGGGATCCTGATGTAGGATTCCCTAAAGGATAACTTGCCAGTTGAGTCAGTGGTAAGGAAAGCAAATGCAATGTTAGTGCACATGGAACTAGAACTAGAATATAAAAACAAGGATATGCAGTAATGCTGAGGCTTTATAAGGCACTGGTTAGACCACACTTGGAGAATTGTGAGCAGTTTTGGGCCCCTTATTTAAAAAAAGATATGCTGACATTGGAGAGGGTCCAGAGGAACTCACAAGAATGATTCCAGTAATGAAAGGGTTAACATATAAGAACCATTTGATGGCTCTGGGTCTGTACTTCCTGGAGCTTAGAGGAATGATGGTGGATTTCAATGAAACTTATCGAATATTGAAAGGCCTAGATGGAGAGGATGTTTCCTACAGTGGGGGAGCTTAGGACCAGAGGGAACAGCCTCAGAATAGAGGGATGTCCATTTAGAACAAAGCTGATGAGGAATTTCTTCAGCCAGAGGGTGGTGAATCTGTGGAATTCATTGCCGTGGGTGGCTGTGGAGGCCAAGTCATTGAGTATATTTAAAGTAGAAGTTGAGAGCTTCTTGATAGGTCAGGGCATGAAAGGTTATGGAGAGACAGCAGGAAAATGTGTCTGAGAGGAACAAGAAATCAGCCACGCTGAAATGGCGGAGCAGACTTGATGGGCCGAATTGCCTAATTCTGCTCCTATGTCTATGGCCAAAAGAAGACTAACTGTGCAAATAAAATTAATCTGAAGGTAGGTTCAGCGATCAAGAGGTCATCGTTATCGTATAAGAGACCCTGCAAGAGTCTTATAACAGCAGGATAGAAGTTATCCTGGAGTCGAGTAATACTCGCTCTCAAGTTTTTGTACCTTTCATCCGACGAGAGGGGGAGAATAGAAAATAAGCTCAGTCATCTATCAGTGCAAGTTGTTGTTGCCTGGTATGTAATTTTTGATTTTAATGGATGCTTAGAGGCTCCTTACCTTCGAGGTGATCATATTACTGAAGACAGGTGATTGCTATTGATGGAACTGAAATACTGAAAATAAAATTTTGATACTGATATCCCAGTATTGCCACAAAGCCAATAAGGAATTGGCATTTCTGTCGTGCATTTAGAAAGCCATCGCACTTAACTATTTATTTTATTTGGAGGTACAGCACAGAACAGGCCCTTCCTCATGAGCCGCACTGCCAAGCAACCCTTAACACAGGACAATAAACTTGCGTCTTTGGACTGTGGGAGGAAGCTGAAGCCCCCCGGAGGAAACCCACGCCATTCATGGAGAAAGCATACAAATTCCTCACAGACGGCGCCAGAATTAAACTCTGAACTCTGGAACGCCCCGAGCTGTAATTGCGTCGGGATGTTCCACAGCGCCCAGAGTTAAACTTCTGAAGTTCACAATGTCATAATAGTTATTGAAAACAACATGACTATTAGAGAGTGAGCATTGTATGCCCCCTATAGGAACACACATCTTGCACCGTTTTATGCCTTTTTGAGTAAGTGACAGTTTTAAATCTCCTATCTGGATTAACATCGGTGATATTGTAATACTAACTGTAGGCCGATTTTGTTAGTATTTCATTACACTAAAGAGCTTCATTTATATAACAATTTAATATGGATCAATGTTCAAATGTTTGTCTTCATTTTGGCCGGGTTCGGAACCAGTTGGTGCTTCATTATGTGGTTTTCTTTATTTTAACTCCTGCACCATAAGGAATTAAAATTTTAATAAGTACGTTATTTTTACATTTTAAATAATGAAAAAGGGTTCCTGCTCTGCGAAGATCCATTTCAATGTCATTGGTAGTTTTTAAATGTATTTGCCCATTTACAAAAAGCTAGTAACAGGAAGAATAAATTGCTTGATGCCCTTCGAAGTGGGTAATTTGGAACAATTTTAATGAATCTCTGTGGCACAAGATCCTTGCTTACTGCCATATTTCACATCCTTAATTCCAGGGGCCTAGTCTCTGAGCAAGTGGGAGGGGGCAGAGGTCACAGGCCCTCTCATCCACACCAGACCACTGAAGAAGAGGCAGACAAGAAAGCACTCCGAGTGCTGAAAGTCAGTCTGTGAAAATTTTGGAGGGAGGGGAGGGAGGCCAAACACAATAGTTAAAACAAAAGAAAGGTCACACATCAGGCTAAATTCCCCTGTCAGTGACTAAAAAGTATAAAAGTTTCAAATGGCAGGATTTGGCTTAGCAGGCAAAATGATTTTTTTCCTCTCTGAAACAAAGCAGGAAGAAATTGGATGAATACTCAGTTCCATATTGTACATCACTTTCCCTCTGAAGCTTAAAGATACTACAAAGGTCACAGAGTTCATTAAACATTCTATAGGGCTTCAGTGAATAAAAGCAGATAGTAACTCTTATTTTACTCTTTGCATAATAATTGACATTAACCGTCTGCTCTCTCCGTCGTGGCACCTGGGACTATGTGGTTGGCACATTCTGATTTAATGTTGAGGATTGTTATAATGAACCAAGGAGTACAAGAGATGGTATTTGAACTCATCTGCATTTCAGATCAGACAGCACACAGAAAATCAACCATCCATAATTCATTATACGCTTCCTACTGGGTCTAGACACCACAGAGATCCTAGCAACAGAGTCATGGCAACAGAAATTTATTTGACCAATCAAGGCATCTAGCCGTTGGATTGCAGTCGACCAATCAAAAGAGATGAGAGAGTCAGAAAGACCTAGCGGCTGGTTGAATTGACACCTGACCTGTTCCTACTGATCATAGTTTAAGGTTGAAGCAGAAAATTCTCAAATGAACTGAGATGGAGAGTTACAGCAGTAAGGTTTCACGGAGCTCCTTAGGCCTAATATAAGACTTGAATCTGTCTGATTCTAGGCTTTTAAACAAATCCTAAACTGGAAGAGGATTCCCCCAAATTAATCATTGAAGCAAAACAATCATAGATTGAAACAGAATGGAAACAGACCCTTCAGCCCATCGTGCCTATGCTGACCCTTAGCAGCCATCTAAACTAATCCCATTTACCAGCACTTAACCTGAAGCCTACTATGCTTTGGCAATTGAAGTACTCATCTATGTACTTGTCTACATCATCTATATGTTATGGGAGTACCTGCTTCCACTAATCCCTCAGGCAAATTTTCTCGGATTAAAACCACTCTGTAGTTGAAAATAATTTTCCTCAGATCCCTTCTACTCTCTTTCTCCTCAACTTAAAACAAGACTTTCTGGCTTTGGATGTCTCCACCATGAGGAAGCGTTTCACTCTATGCACTCTATACCCCTCAGTTCTGTTTGAATACCCTATAGCAAGTTTTCCAACTCTTACAAAGGAACTGCACTCGATCTTCACCCATGAGCCTCTTTCAATGAGGGAGATGGAGGGCAATAAGATAGGGGAAAGACGGAGGAAGAGTATGAGGAGGAGGGAGGGAAGGAGGGAGGGAAAGAGGGAGCGAGAAAGCAACAAGGAGAAGAGGAGGTGAGGCAGCCACAACAACAATAACATGATTGTAGCATTGACACAGTCGGCCGAAGGGCCTGATCCTTATTTTGAAAACAACAGGAATTCTGCAGATGCTGGAAATTCAAGCAACACACATAAAAGTTGCTGGCAGCATCTCTAGGAAGAGGTGCAGTCGATGTTTCAGGCCAAGACCCTTCGTCAGGACTAACTGAAGGAAGAGTGAGTAAGAGATTTGAAAGTTGGAGAGGGAGGGGGAGATCCAAAATGATAGGAGAAGACAGGAGAGGGAGGGATAGAGCCAAGAGCTGGACAGGTGATTGGCAAAGGGGATATGAGAGGATCATGGGACAGGAGGTCCGGGAAGAAAGACAAGGTGGGGAGACCCAGAGAATGGGCAAGGGGTATATTCAGAGGGACAGAGGGAGAAAAAGAAGAGTGAGAGAAAGAATGTGTGTATAAAAATAAATAACAGATGGGGTACGAGGGGGAGGTGGGGCATTAGCGGAAGTTAGAGAAGTCGATGTTCATGCCATCAGGTTGGAGGCTACCCAGACGGAATATAAGGTGTTGTTCCTCCAACCTGAGTGTGGCTTCATCTTTACAGTAGAGGAGGCCGTGGATAGACATGTCAGAATGGGAATGGGATGTGGAATTAAAATGTGTGGCCACTGGGAGATCCTGCTTTCTCTGGCGGACAGAGCGTAGGTGTTCAGCAAAGCGGTCTCCCAGTCTGCGTCGGGTCTCGCCAATATATAAAAGGCCACATCGGGAGTAGGTTACATGGTTGGTACAACATGGTGGGCCGAAGGGCCTGTAATGTGCTGTAGATTTCTATGTTCTATGTTGGAATGTTTGGGAGGGTTTTACTCATGATATCCTGGGTCCAATTCACTACCTTTTGTAGGATCTCCTGCTGAAAGACTTTGGTGTTCCCATTCCAGGCTGTAACGCAGCCAGTCAACGCACTTCCCAACACACATCTATAGAGGTTTGCCAAGGTTTTTGATGACATGCCAAATCTCCGCAGGCTCCTGAAGAAGTAGAGGCGCTGTCATGTTTTCTTCGCAATTATATTTATATTATGGGTTCAGGACAGGTCCTCTGAGACAGTGTCAATAAGGAGACACAACCTCCTGAGAGAACGTATTGTGATTATCTCCAAAAAATTTGATGAAAAATTCAAAATGTTCAATGGAAACTCTTCACACTTTAAAAAGTGTTAAATTTCATTTATTTTTCAGGATGTAAGTGTGAATAATATTTATTGTCTCTACACAACTGCCCTTGAGAAAGTGGTGGGACGGCTCCTTCCTGAAAATCTGCAGTCCGTTAGGTGAAGGTATGTCAATGAATTGCATGACTGAATTGATAGCTTTGTGGCCAAGTTTGCAGACAATACAAAGATAGGTGAAGGAGCAGGTAGTGTTGAGGAAGCAGGGAGGCTGCAGATGAAACTGGACAGATTAAGAGAATGGGCAAAGCAGTGGCGTATGGTCATGCACTTTGGTAGAAGATATAAAAACATAAACTATTTTCTAAATGGGGAGAAAATTCAAAAATCCAAGATACAAAGGGACTTGGGAATTCTTATGCAGGATTCCCTAAAAGTTAACTTCCAGGTTGAATTAGTGGTGAGGAAGACAAATGCAATGTTAACATTCATTTCAAGAGGTCTAGAATACAAAAGCAAGGATATAATGCTGAAGCTTTATAAGGCACTAGTAAGGCTTCACTTGGAGTAATGTGAGCAGCTTTGGGCCCTTATTTAAGAAAGAATGTGCTGACATTGCCGAGAATTCAGAGGAGGTTCAGGAGAATGGTTCCAGGAATGAAAGTCTTATCGTACACGGAGCAATTGATGACTTTGGGCCTTTACTTGTTGGAACTTAGAAGAATGAGGGGGAGATCCCATTGAAACACTTGAAATGTTGAAAGGACATAGAAAACATAGAAAATAGGTGCAGGAGTAGGCCATTCGGCCCTTCAAGCCTGCACCGCCATTTAGTATGATCATGGCTGATCATCGAACTCAGAACCCTGTACCAGCCTTTCCCTCATACCCCCTGATCCCTTTAGCCACAAGGGTCATATCTAACTCCCTCTTAAATATAGCCAATGAACTGGCCTCAACTGTTTCCTGTGGCAGAGAATTCCACAGATTCACCACTCTCTGTGTGAAGAAGTTTTTCCTAATCTCAGTCCTAAAAGGCTTCCCCTTTATCCTCAAACTGTGACCCCTCATTCTGGATATCCTCAAACTGTGACCCCTCGTTCTGGATTAGGATTAAGTTCAGGACTAGGTAGACTGGATATGAAGAGGATATTTCCTATCATGGAGGAGTCTAGGACTAGAAGGCACAGCCTAAGTTTACAGGGATGTCGCTTCAGAATGGAGATGAGGAGGAATTTCTTTAGCCAGAGGGTGGTGAATCTGTGGAATTCATTGCCACAGGCCAGGTCATTGAGCGTATTCAAGGCGGAGGTTGAGAATTTCTTCATTGGTCAGCACATGAAAGGTTACAGGGAGAAGGCAGGAGAATGGGGTTGAGAGGGAAATAGATCAGCCATGATGGGATGGCAGAGCAGATTCAGTGGGATAAATGGCCTAATTCTGTTCCTATGTCTTATATAATGGCAGAATATAGTATTAATGGTAAGACTCTTGGCAGTGTGGGGGATCAGAGGGATCTTGGGGTCCGAGTCCATAGGACGCTCATAGAAGCTGCGCAGGTTGACTCTGTGGTTAAGAAGGCATAAGGTGTATTAGCCTTCATCAATCGTGGAATTGAATTTAAGAGCCAAGAGGTAATGTTACAGCTATATAGGACCCTGTTCAGACCTCACTTGGAGTACTGAGCTCAGTTCTGGTCGCCTCACTGCAGGAAGGATGTGGAAACCATAGAAAGGGCGCAGAGGAGATTTACAAGGATGTTGCCTGGATTGGGGAGCATGCCATATGAAAACAGGTTGAGTGAACTCGGCCTTTTCTCCTTGGAGCGACGGAGGATGAGAGGTGACCTGATAGAGGTGTTTAAGACGATGAGAGGCATTGATCATGTGGATAGTCAGAGGCTTTTTCCCAGGGCTGAAATGGTTGCCACAAGAGGACACAGGTTTAAGGTGCTGGGGAGTAGGTGCAGAGGAGATGTCGGGGTAAGTTTTTTACTCAAAGAGTGGTGAGTGTGTGGAATGGGCTGCCAGCAATGGTGGTGGAGGCGGATACGATAGGGTCTTTTAAGAGACTTTTGGATAGGTACATGGAGCTTAGAAAAATAGAGGGCTATGGGTAACCCTAGTAATTTCCTAGGTAGGGACATGTTCGGCACAACTTTGTGGGCCAAAGGGCCTGTATTGTGCTGTAGGCTTTCTATGTTTCCATGTCTTATGGTCTTATGGTCTTACCACATACCTTCTTTGCCACTCTTTCTGGCTGTATCGCCATTTTTAGAGAACTACAGTATGTATTTGAACCCCAAGGTTCTGATGTTGAATAACACTCCCCAGGCCTGATCAGTCACTGTATAGCCCTGGTCTGATTTAACTTCTCAAAATACATCACTTTGCCCTTGTCTGAATTCCATCAGCCATCCCTTGACCCCTTTGCCAGTTGATCGTAATGCTAATGGAAGCACATGAGACTGCAAATCATTTTATCCCAAGCCGAATTGTTGAGTAACACTTCTCATGACCTTGCCTTGCCATTCACTGTAGTCTCCACCTTCCCAAGTGATCTAAATCCTTTTGTAACCAACCTTCTTCACTCCATCACAAATTGTGGAGTCATCGACAGACTTACTAATCATGCCAATAACATTCTCTTCCAAAATATTAGTACGTACAAAATGTCTGGATAGAATGGACATGAAGAGGAGGTTTCCAGTAGTGGAAGAGCCTAGGACCAGACGGCCGAGCTCAGAGTAAAAGGACATCTCTTAGAAAAGAGATGAGAATGAATTTCTTTGGCTGGAGGACAGTGAATATGTGGAATTCATTATCACAGATGTCTGTGGAGTCCAAGTCATTGGTTATATTTAAAGTGGAGGTCATTAGGTTCTTAATTAGTAAGATTGCCAAAGATTAGAGTGAGAAAGCAGGAGAATGGGGTTGAGAGGTAATAGTAAACCAGCCATGATCGAATGACAGAGCAGACTGGATGGGCCAAATGGCCTAATCCTGCTCCTATATCTTCTGATCTTATGAACAACAGAAGACCCAGCACTGATCCCTGAGGCATGTCACTAGTTACACGTCTCTGATCTGAACATTAACTCCCCACAACCCTACTCTGCTTCCTTCCACCAGCCCAATTTTGAATCCGTTTTTCTATATCACCCTAGATCCCATGTATTCTAATATTCAGGGCTAGCCTCCCATGTGGGACTTTGTTAAAGGCCTTGTTAAAGTCCATGCAGACAACAATCACTACCTTGTCCTTGTCAATCTTCTGGTCACCTCCTCAAAAAAACTCAAATGAAATCTGAGAGAAGTGATCTCCAATGAACAAAGCCATGATGACTCTCCTAAATCAATCCTTGTTTTTCCAAATACAGATCATCTTGTCCTTCAGAAATTTATAACTTTCCCACCAGCCTTTTTTACTTCCTGGCTTGTCTTTGCAGCTCTTCTTAAATCAGTGGCACTAGATTATACCTTATCCAGTATGATGGATATGGTATAATTTCCGATAGGATGGTGGCGTGTGCATTCACAGCAGTCTCTCGGGGGCCAACCAAAGGTGCTTTTTTCTTTGTTAAATATGTTTTTTTTAATCATAAGACTATATCTGACTCCAATAACTATGGGTTCAGCAGGTCTACCGCATCATGAGCTGTTCGTTGTTCAGAGTAGCTGGCCCAGGTGTCATAGGAGCCCGTCATTGACTGTGGGAGGAGAATCAGGCCCTCGGGCTGTGGGGGGAGATTTGGGCCAGCAGACCATGGGACGAACCGGATTGGGTTCGGATGAGCTGACCTGGGTGCAGATCATGCTGCTGCCTGCTACTCAAAGCCACTTAAGTTGGTACGCGAGGGCGGCGTGCAGTGAAACCACGAATGGCTCTCTTGGACGCTTCTCTTGTGATCACAAGACCCTGTTGGACATTGATTGCTGCAGGCCTGTTTTCACTGTTTGGTGGAGGAGACTGGCGGTGAGGCAGCAGTGTCGCCTCAGTTGTAGCAAGGACTAGGCCTCAAGCCAGTGGTGTGTCTGCTGCTGCAGTGCAGGTGAGGAGATACCAGAGGCAGTGTAGCATGGCATCCATGCTCAGGCAGGGGTGACCTCTTCCATCAGTGCTGCCCTCCAGTGTTGTACCAGTGGAATTACAGGCTGGACTGACAGAAACCATCAATTTGGGGGACTCATTGCTTATGGTCTTGGACTAAAAATGTGTTTTCTTGCATGACTATGTTCCTTTTTTTTAATTCTTCCTTGATATTTTGAATGCACGTGTGTATTTTTTTGCACCTTGGCCCCAGAGAAACACTGTATCGTTCAGCTGTATCCATGTATGGTTGAATGATAATTAAACTTTATTTGATTTGATTTGATTTGATTCACATCCTGTTGGAGGATCTGATGAAGCCTGGTCTCAGCCCTAAGCATTGACAATAGCTCTACCCCTATAGATACTGCTCAGCCCACTGGGTTTTTCCAGCAGACTCTTTGCTGCTCCAGATTACAGCATTTGCTATCTCTTCTGCCTCTACCTTGTAAGATAATTCTTTTTACCTTTCTGCCCTTACCCATGGCTCATTTCCCTTATGACTGGAACTCAGAATTCAAATCAGGAATGAGTAGCCCAAAAGTTCAACTACCTTTAGATGATATTACTATTACGGTGTTCATTAACAATCTACTGAGGCAATGAGTAAGTGCTTAAGTCAAATATAAAATAAAACCATGCTGATCCTGCATGTTCTACTTTCACCTTTATGCATAACCCCAGTATTGGTTTTCAAATCCAATGAAAAATTAATATGCTAATTTACTACCACAGCTAAAGCTTGCTGACTTAAAGTCCTTTCAGACATGGCTGTCTTGATTTATTAGTATCCCGAAAACGAAAAGGAGATGAGTTTAAATATGCTGACGGTCTTTCTGGTGCCAAAATCACCACTGTGAATTTCCTTGCATGCTGGGACCCACAGTCCAAGGCCAACCTCAAGCATTTTGCACAGGTGACCATTCAGGGGCATGACCCTCAATGAGGGTCTATAGGCCATTAACTGGCAGGATGATCGGTCAGGGACATAGATATTCTGTTGTTTTTGATTACCTTGAATGCCAGTGCAGTCTAGAATAGGGCTAAACCATCTGACAAAGCTGCAGATTAGAACTGCGTTTTCTCAAGGAAGCTCTTGCCAAGGTACCTGTTCAGTGCACGGGCCGGTTTAGCAGGTAGGCAACCAGTGAGTGGACATTACATGTGCAAACAATAAGTGTGAGCAGTAAGCTGCTCAGAAGAAATTCCAAATCAATGAAATGGAAGCAGGCAAAGACTGCCAATCACCTGTCCAGCTCCTGGCTCCATCCCTCCGCCTCCTGTCTTCTCCTATCATTTCAGATCTCCCCCTGCTGCGTTCACCAGCAACTTTGATGTGTGTTGAAAGACTATTCAACTCCTCATTTGTGTCCTACCATTCAATAAAACTTTGAATGACCTTTTACCTCAAAACCATTTTGCTGCTGTAACCCTATATACTTTGATTCCAATAACATAAAAAAATCTGTTGAGTTCTTTCTTGACTGTTTCTCCACAGCTCTTATGTCTAAAGAATTTCAAAGACATCCCATCTTCTTGATGATGAAACTTTTCAACTCAGTACTGAATTGACAACCACTCCTTCATCTCCATATCCATTCTGTAAAGTCCTTTGTATATTTCAGTGAAATCACCTCACATTCTTCTAATTGCTATAGATGATCATCTCAGTCTACTTAATCCCTTTTTTGTAGAAGAAGCCATCACTTACAATATGAGAAAATATTTCCTGCAATGAGTATATTGGATGTTTGAGGATATCAGTGAAAAATTGAAGAGGAATGTCAAGGTTAACTCAAAACATTTATCAAATTATATAGAGTAATCCACAGAAAATGCTAGAAGAACTCAGCAGTTCAGGCAGCATCTATGGAAAAGGATCACGTTTCAGGTCAAGGTACTTCATCATCATGTGTTTATCAAATTATTTTACAAGTCAGTAGCCAAGGATGAGGAGAATCTGATAGAATCTAGAACAAATGTAAAAATAGAAATAAGAGATAATTTCATAAATGGTTTGTGTCAGTCTAGTACGTATATAGTCATGGTCATATTTTTAATAAGTGTATGATATGGCCATACTGCATACAGTATATTATTAGTAGAGTATATAATCATATTCTCTAGTCATAGGGAGAAAGAAATAATAGAGGGAAAGTAATCAAGAAAGTAGTGATGCATCAAGGTTTGAATATTCTTAAATAGAGTCATTGAATGATAAAGATTACAACACAAAACAGGCCCCTTGGTGCAACAAGTCAGCACCAGCCAACAAGCACCCATTTACACTAATCCTACATTATTCCCACTTTTATTCTCCTCACAGTTAACCTCAGTACTAAAAAGAACAATTGCACGAATAACTGAGAACTCACCAAAGCCTGACAGTTTCTGGTCTTGCACAACAAACACAGTAAATACTAAGTACACAGATACTGCAGCCATAACCTAAAAAAGAAAATTAGTATTTAGGTCCCGTCAGATTTGAATATTGTAAATTTAATTCCACAATTAAAAAAGGTGTGAGGGGTTAAAAAACAGGAAGAAATTAGCATTAGCCTAACAGCTGCTGTAGGGAAGATAGTGAAATTTACAATTACCGACAGAGTGACTCAGCACTTAGGCAAGTTCCAGCTGATTAAAGAGAGACAAAATTGTTTCATACAGGGATGTTATATCTCCATGAACTTAATTGAATATTTAAACTGAAGTTGTAGACAGGAAGTTGTCTAAGAGTCTGCTTTATTTGGACTTGCAGAAGGCATTCAAAACTATTTCATGTAAAGTATGATACCCTTAAATTAAATCTCTTTGGATTGAAGACAAACTATTGACCCAGTTGAAGATTGGTTAGACAAGAGAAACAGTAAAGGATATTACTCAAGTAGGAAGAAAGTTACAGATATTGTGTCAGAAGAATCAATGCTGAAAGCTTGAAAACTCATTATATTTATTAATGGCTTAGATAACACAATAGGGGGCCATATATATCCAGGTTTTTCAATGACATGAAGATTGGTGGCATAGTAAATAGTGTAGATAAGAGCATAAAATTACAAAGAGACATTGATAGATTATGTGTAGATAAAACAGTGGCAAATAAATCTCAGATCAAGTGAGAATAAGGCCATCTATTTAGAAACCATAGATCCAGGTATAACTAAAAGATGAAAATCTGGAACTAGTGATTACTAGAAGATTACTATTGATGTGGAAGCATTGGAAAGGGTACAGAGGAGATTTACCAGGATGCTGCCTGGTTTAGAAAGTATGCATTATGATCAGAGATTAAGGAAGCTAGGGCTTTACTCTTTGGAGAGAAGGAGGATGAGAGGAGACATGATAGAGGTGTACAAGATAATAAGAGGAATAGGTAGAGTGGATAGCCAGCGCCTCTTCCCCAGGGCACCACTGCTCAATACAAGAGGACATGGCTTTAAGGTAAGGGGTGGGAAGTTCAAGGGGGATATTAGAGGAAGGTTTTTTACTCAAAGAGTGGTTGGTGCGTGGAATGCACTGCCTGAGTCAGTGGTGGAGGCAGATACACTAGTGAAGTTTAAGAGACTACTAGACAGGTATATGGAGGAATCTAAGGTGGGGGCTTATATGGGAGGCAGGGTTTGAGGGTCGGCACAACATTGTGGGCTGAAGGGCCTGTACTGTGCTGTACTATTCTGTGTTCTATGTTCTATGTTATCCTCAAGCAAGATGTCACAAGACCAATGTGTTCCTTTGTTCTAGAAGGCAGAAGAGTTTAGTGAGGTAAACAAGAGCCTGTTTTGGTGCTGTACTATTGTAGGACGACTTCTCACAAAGGATGGCTCATTTGTGGAGTTCCCTCCCACTAAGGCGGGGGGCGGGGGGGGTGTCTCTTACAACGTCTTGACAGATATTGCTCATCAAGGAGTGAGAAGGAATATGTAGAGGCAAGGCATTGAGTTAGGATAGGGAACAGACGTGATCTTATTGATGATAAACTGGTTCAGTGGGCTGAAGATACTGAATGGCATGTTCAGATGTGACAGGCAATCCCCTGGTATCCAATGCTATTTGCCGAACTGGGGCAAGGGATTCATCACAGATACAGAAATCTTCAAAATTTACAGATGATTCAATGATACAGACATTGCAGTGGGAGGACCCTCAGGCCCTTGGCATTAAGTTCAGAGTTTAAAGTATATTTATCATCAAAGTATATATTGCAGTATACAACCGTGAGATTTGCCTTCCCACAGACAGCCGTGAAACAAAGAAACCCATGGAAACCATTCAAAGAAAAGAGACATCGAGCCCACAACACGCAAAAAAGAAAAGAACAAATTGTGCAATCGCCAAAAAATTGAGTGAAAAACACAGAACACAAAACATCAAACTGCAGAAGTCATCAAAACAGACCAGGAATGCCCAATTCACCGCAGTTCAATCCAGCACCATGTCGGCCATCAACCACAGACTGCAGAGTTAGTCCACACTGATCAAAATCCCTCAAAACAGCAACAAAAGGGAGCAACCAGAAAGCAGAAACACGTCATAACATGAACCACAGAGTCCAATCCATAAACCACGTCGATTTAATTTGCTCAAGACCCAAGACTCCAGCACCATCCTCCAGCAGCACAGAGCAAGAGGGGGAGAACTGGAGGAGCAAATTTGTAAGGAGATAGCAGATACTTGTAGTAAGCACAAGGTTGTCATTGTGGGAGATTTTAAATTTCCACACATAGACTGGGAAGCCCATACTGTAAAAGGGCTGCCTGGTTTAGAGTTTGTAAAACGTGTGGAAGGTAGTTTTTTGCAGCAATACATAGAGGTACCAACTAGAGAAGGGGCGGTGTTGGATCTCCTGTTAGGAAATGAGATGGGTCAGGTGACAGAGGTGTGTTGGGGAGCACTTCGGGTCCAGTGATCACAATGCCATTAGTTTCAATATAATTATGGAGAAGGATAGGTCTGGACCCAGGGTTGAGATTTTTGATTGGAGAAAGGCTAACTTTAAGGAAATGCAAAAGGATTTAGAAGGAGTGGATTAGGACAAATTGTTTTATGGGAAGGATGTAATAGAGAAATGGAGGTCATTTAAAGGTGAAATTTTGAGGGTACAGAATCTTTATGTTCCTGTTAGGTTGAAAGGAAAGGTTAAAAGTTTGAGAGAGCCATGGTTTTCAAGGGATATTGGAAACTTGGTTCGGAAAAAGAGAGATATCTACAATAAATATAGGCAACATGGAGTAAATGAGGTGCTCGAGGAATATAAAGAATGGAAAAAGAATCTTAAAAAGAAATTAGAAAAGCTAAAAGAAGATACGAGGTTGCTTTGGCAAGTAGGGTGAAAATAAATCCAAAGTGTTTCTACAGTTATATTAATAGCAAAAGGATAGTGAGGAATAAAATTGGTCCTTTAGAGAATCAGAGTGGACAGCTATGTGTGGAACCAAAAGAGATGGGGAAGATTTTGAAAAATTTCTTTTGTTCGGTATTCACTAAGGAGAAGGATATTGAATTGTGTAATCTAAGGGAAATAGGTAGGGAAGTTATGGAAACTATGATGATTAAAGAAGAGGAAGTACTGATGCTTTTGAGGAATATAAAAGTGGATAAGTCTCTGGGTTCTGATAGGATATTCCCTAGGACCTTGAGGGAAGTTAGTGTAGAAATAGCAGGGGCTCTGACAGAAATATTCCAAATGTCATTAGAAACGGGGATGGTGCTGGAGGATTGGCGTATTTCTCATGTTGTTCCATTGTTTAAAAAGGGTTCTAAGAGTAAACCTAGCAATTATCGGCCTGTGAGTTTGACGTCAGTGGTGGGTAAATTGATGGAAAGTATCCTTAGAGATGGTATATATAATTATCTGGATAGACGGGGTCTAATTAAGAACAGTCAACATGGATTTGTGCGTGGAAGGTCATGTTTGACAAATCTTATTGAATTTTTTGAAGAGGTTACTAAGTTGACGAGGGTAAAGCGGTGGATGTTGTCTATATGGACTTCAGTAAGGCCTTTGACAAGGTTCCACATGGAAGGTTAGGTAGGAAGGTTCAATCGTTAGGTATTAATATTGAAGTAGTAAAATGGATTCAGCAGTGGCTGGATGGGAGACGCCAGAGAGTAGTGGTGGATAACTGTGTGTCAGATTGGAGGCCGGTGACTAGTGGTGTGCCTCAGGGATCTGTACTGGCAACAATGTTGTTTGTCATATACATTAATGATCTGGATGATGGGGTGGTAAATTGGATTAGTAAGTATGCAGATGATACTAAGATAGGTGGCGTTGTGGATAATGAAGTGGGTTTTCAAAGCTTGCAGAGAGATTTAGGCCAGTTATAAGAGTGGGCTGAAAGATGGCAGATGGAGTTTAATGCTGATAAATGTGAGGTGCTACATTTTGGTAGGACTAATCAAAATAGGACATAAATTGTAAATGGTAGGGCATTGAAGAATGCAGTAGAACAGAGGGATCTAGGAATAATGGTGCATAGTTTCCTGAAGGTGGAATCTCATGTGGATAGGGTGGTGAAGAAACCTTTTGGTATGCTGGCCTTTATAAACAAGAGCATTGAGTATAGGAGTTGAGATGTAATGTTAAAATTGAGCAAGGCATTAGTAAGGCCAAATTTGGAGTATTGTGTACAGTTCTGGTCACTGAATTATAAGAAAGATGTCAACAAGATAGAGAGAGTACAGAGAAAATTTACCAGAATTTTACCTGGGTTTCATCACCTAAGTTACAGAGAAAGGTTGAACGTTGGGTCTTTATTCTTTGGAGCGTAGAATGTTGAGGGGGGACATAATAGAGGTATTTAAAATTATGAGAAGGATAGAGTTGATGTGGATAGGCTTTTTCCATTGAGAATGGGGGAGATTCAAACAAGAGGACATGAGTTGAGAGTTAAAGGGCAAAAGTTTAGGGGTAACATGAGGGGGAACTTCTTTACTCAGAGAGTGGTAGCTGTGCGGAACGAGCTTCCAGCAGAAGTGGGAGAGGCTGTCATGGTCCGGTCCATGAAGTCCGCATTCCGGTTCACGGTTCGGTCCATCGACCCTTGCTCCAGGTTTTCCTGTCTACCCTGTTTCTGTTCCTGTTGAGCACTAATTGAGGCAGCTGATTCTCGTTAGGGCTGGCTGCATAAATACCTCCAGAGATCAGAGCGTGGCTGCTGGATTGTTCTTGTCCTTACTCCTTGTATCCATTCCCCTGTCTTTTGTTTCCTCACCTGAAGCCCTGCCTTGTCTTGCTGGTAACTCTCGCCTCGTCTCGCCTGCGGTCTTGTCCTGGAGCCACCCTGTACCTAGGTCCCTTTCTGTCCCTTGCCTCTGCCAGGTAAGTCAGGCCGTCTTGCTGTCACCTGTGGTTGGTTCTGTCCCTTGCCTCCATTGGGTAAGCCAGGCCATCTTGCTGTTACCCTATGGTTGATTCTGTCCCTTCCTGTCCCTTGCCTCTGTTAGGTGGAGATCTGTGCCCTGCCCAGGAGTATCGCACCCTACCCAGGAGGAGCTTCAAGACCCCAAGCCTTGAGCCTCACCCCAAGCCAAGCTTCAAGACCCCTAGCCTCAAGTCTCTAGTCTCAAGTTTTTGGTCTCCGACCTCACCCCAAGTCCCTGGTCTCAAGCCTCCAGCCTCATCCGGCCTGCCAACCAAGTCACGTCCTTGCCTAGTTCTGGGGTCTGAGCCAGAGGCAAGACCCAGGTTCTGGGTCCTTGTCCAGTCTCTGGCTTGGAGTCCAAGCCCGGGCCCCTGGCTCTCTTGTCCAGTCCTGTTCCAGGTTTCTGGTTTTTGAGTCTGTGTCCTAGCCCTCACCCTGTATTTTAGTCCTGCCCCTAGTACTTCAGTGTCTTGCACTTGGGTCTGTTCCCAGCCACACCCTTATGACAGAGGCAGGTTCGATATTGTCATTTAAAGTAAAATTGAATAGCTATATGGACAGGAAAGGAATGGAAGGTTGTGGGCTGAGTGCAGGTCGGTGGGACTAGTGAGAGTAAGCGTTCAGCACGGACTAGAAGGGCCGAGGTGTCCTGCTTCGGTGCTGTAATTGTTGCATGGTTATATGGGGAGAGAGACCTGTCGAATGTAGGCACCTTCCTCCAGGAGAGTGAGCAACAGACAGACATATGGTGCTGAACACCTGCTTGCCTTCAGCTCTTGTCCTCGTTGACTTCAATCTTCCTCACTGCTTTAATCAGTGAGATCAGTGAGAAATGGAGTTGATCATGGGTTTGCACCACGTCTCAGCCTCCAGACCACACTCTTCGTTGGAAACCTCACCGAACTCCTCAGAGACAGCAAAGTGCCAGATCGCTCAATCAGCCCAAGAACACACCATCAAAAGGTAGACCACGGGCTCCAATAGCAGCAGAACTAGACTGGAAAGAAGAAGAAGAGGTATAAGAAATGAAAGAAGTAGTTTCATGGACTGTCCGAAGGATTTTTAAATCGGAGCAAGAGGCCGAGAGTGAAGGAGTAAGGAATCTCGGAGATGAGACATTTTTTTTACACTGCTCGGGGAGAAGGGTCTGCACTGTGCAGGCGCGTGAAGTAGAGCGCCAAAGGTTTAAAAAAAGACCACCATATACAGCAGGCAGTAGAGTGAGAGGGAGCAGAGTGGGATGGCTTTGGCTCAACAGGCTTTGGCGTTAGTAGGTTCTGGTGAGGTTTTGTTTGTTTAGAGTAGAGAGAATGCCAGGCAGGATGTTGGAATGCTCCTCTTGCAGGATGTGGGAAGTCAGGGAGACTCCCGGTGTTCCTGACAACGACACCTGCAAGAAGTGCATCCAGCTGCAGCTCCTAACAGACAACATTAGGGAACTGGAGCAGGAGCTGGATGACCTCCGGATCATTCGGGAGAATGAGGAGTTAATAGTCGTAACTTCAGGGAGGTAGTTACGCCAAAGGAGCAGCGCACAGGTAATTGGGTTACGGTCAGGCGAGGGAAGGCGAAAGGGCAGACAGAGCAGGGTTCCCCTGTGGCCATTCCCCTCAACAACAAGTATACCGATTTGGATACTGTTGGGGGGGATGACTTACCTGGGAAAAGCTGCAGCAGCCAGATCTCTGGCACTGAGTCTGGTTCTGCAGTGCAGAAGGGAGGGTGGAAAAAGGGGAGAGTGGTAGTGATAGGGGACTCGATAGTTAGAGGTACAGAAAGGAGGTTCTGTGGTCGTGAGACTCCCAGATGGTTTGTTGCCTCCTGGGTGCCAGGGTCAGGGATGTCTCTGATAGTGTGCACAGCATTCTGAAGTGGGAGGGTGATCAGCCAAATGTCATGGTATACATCGGTACCAATGACTAGGAAGAAAGAGTGAGGAGGTCCTGAGGAGTGAGTATAGAGAGCTTGGTAGGAAGTTAAAAAGCAGGACCTCGAGGGTGGTAATCTCAGGATTGCTACCTGTGCTACGTGCCGGTGAGGGTAAGAATAGGATGCACTGGCGGATGAACATGTGGCTGAGGAACTGGTGTAGGGGGCAGGGTTTCAGATTTCAGGATCATTGGGACCTCTTCTGGGGCAGGTGGGACCTGTACAAGAGAGATGGGTTACACCTGAACTACAAGGGGACCAATATCCTTGCAGAGAGGTTTGTTAGTGCTTTTGGGGAGGGTTTAAACTAGATTTGCAGGGGGATGGGAACCAGAGTGCCAGAAAAGATAGTGGAGCGGGGTGAAAATAAATGATGTTAAAAGTTCATGCAAAGTCACAAATAGAAGGGTTGTGTGTGGTGGTAATAATCTTCTGAGGTGTGTCTATTTCAATGTGAGGAGTATTGTGGGGAAGGCAGATGAGCTGAGGGCGTGGACTGACACATGGAATTACGACGTTATAGCCATTAGTGAAACTTAGCTACAGGAGGGGCAGGACTGGCAGCTTAATGTTCCAGGGTTCCGATGTTTCAGACATGTGTTACGTACCCTGTAACGGGGTTGCCAAGCCAGCAGAAATGGATCACTCAGTTGGAGTCTGGATTACTAGAACTAAGAAAGTTTTATTAAAGAAATAAGCAACACAGTACTCTAATCAAAAGGATAATGAATGCAACAGTTCAGCAATGATAAACATACATGTATACAGAATTAAGATAACAGGATCAATCAAACTCTATCGTTGTCTAGGGGTAAATGACCAGTTTCAAAGTGAGGCAAAGTTCAGTTCAATTTAGTTCAGTTCAGTTCGCAGTAATCGCTGCCATGGCGATGGACAGTGGGGGGAAGGAGAGAGAGAGCAAAATGAATGAATATTCAAAACGGCTTCCACACAGACCTTCGCAGTCAGCTTTCGGGCGAGTCCTTTGTGATGTCATCTGAGGTCACCGACCGTGAACCCTCCGTTTCCAGATACGATCGTTTCTCTGCGGTGAACCCAGCACCCAGGCAAGGGTGGACACACACCAGGTTCCCGCCGATCGTGCCTTTCCACCCTAAGCGTCTATGGCTTGATCCCGCGATCAGCCGTCCAAGAACTTCCCACTGGCTTGTGGGAGACGCACCGCTTCCAGGGTCTCGTTACCTTGGGGTGTCGTGTGTGTCTTGCCTTAGCGAACCTGTCCCTTTTTATTCCCCTGCTGGGGTATCGCCTGTCCATCACTTCAAACAGTTCAGGGTTCAAAGGGGGAGCCGATCTTGACAGCTCTCCTTCCTTCATTAACATCTCCAAGTGCTGCTCCATTGTTTTCCTTATCTCTATCTCTCCTGAAGACAGATGGCAGACCAACTGCTGATCCCACTGGTGCCAGCACAGGACAACTCACATCTTAATCTATGTGTATTCTTGTCACACATGATAGAGGCAGAGGAATGAAGGGTGGCGTTGCTAGTCAGGGAAAGTGTTACAGCAGTGCTCAGGCAGGACAGATTAGAGGGCTTGTCTACCGAGGCCATATGGGTGGAGCTGAGAAACAGGAAAGGTATGACCACATTAATGGGGTTGTATTATAGACCACCCAATGGTCAGCGAGAATTGGAGGAGCAAATCTGCAGAGAGATAGCAGACAACTGCAGGAAACCTACAGTTGTGCTAATAGGGGATTTTAATTTTTCACATAGATTGGGATTCCCATACTGTTAAAGGTCTAGAGGGATTAGAGTTTGTAAAATGTGTTCAGGAAAGTTTTCTAAATCAATATATAGAGGTACCAACTAGAGAGGATGCAATATTAGATCTCCTATTAGGAACTGAGTTAGGACAGGTGACGGAAGTGTGTGTAGGGGAACACTTTGGTTCCAGTGATCATAACACCATTAGTTTCAACTTGATCATGGATAAATATAGATCTAGTCCTCGGGTTGAGGTTCTAAACTGGAAAAAGGCCACATTTGAAGAAATGAGAAAGGATTTAAAAAGCGTGGATTGGGACAGGTTGTTCTCTGGCAAGGATGTGATTGGTAAGTGGGAGGCCTTCAAAGGAGAAATTCTGAGAGTGCAGAGTTTGTATATTCCTGTCAGGATTAAAGGCAAAGTGAATAAGAATAAGGAAACTTGGTTCTCAAGGGATATTGGAACTCTGATAAAGAAGAAGAGAGAGATGTATGACATGTATAGGGAACAGGGAGCAAATAAGGTGCTTGAGGAGTATAAAAAGTGCAAAAAAAACTTAAGAAAGAAATCAGAAGGGCTAAAAGAAGACATGAGGTTGCCTTGGCAGTCAAGCTGAAGGATAATCCAAAGAGCTTCTACAGGTATATTAAGAGCAAAAGGATAGTAATAAGATTGGTCCTCTTGAAGATCAGAGTGGTCGGCTATGTATGGAACCAAAAGAAATGGAGGAGATCTTAAATGGGTTTTTTCCTTCTGTATTTACTAAAGAAACCGGCATGGAGTCAATGGAACTAAGGCAAACAAGTAGTGAGGTCATGGAACCTTTACAGATTGAAGAGGAGGAGGTACTTGCTATCTTGAGGCAAATCAGAGTAGATAAATCC
Source organism: Mobula birostris (assembly GCF_030028105.1). NCBI lineage: Eukaryota > Metazoa > Chordata > Chondrichthyes > Myliobatiformes > Myliobatidae > Mobula > Mobula birostris. The sequence continues at coordinate 207,799,105 of NC_092372.1, forward strand.
CCAGGACCTGACGGGGTATTCCCTCGGACCTTGAAGGAGACGAGTGTTGAAATTGCAGGGGCCCTGGCAGATATATTTTAAATGTTGGTATCTACGGGTGAGGTGCGGAAGGATTGGAGGATAGCTCATGTTGTTACGTTATTTAAAAAAGGCTCTAAAAGTAATCCAGGAAATTATAGGCCGATAAGTTTGACGTCGGTAGTAGGTAAATTATTGGAAGGAGTACTAAGAGATAGGATCTACAAGTATTTGGATAGACAGGGACTTGTTAGGGAGAGTCAACATGGCTTTGTGCGTGGTAGGTCATATTTAACCAATCTATTAGAGTTTTTCAAGGAGGTTACCAGGAAAGTGGATGAAGGGAAGGCAGTGGATGTTATCCACATGGATTTCTGTAAGGCCTTTGACAAGGTCCCGCCTGGGATGTTAGGAAGATTCAGTCACTAGGTATACATGGAGAGGTAGTAAATTGAATTAAACATTGGCTCAATGGAAGAAGCCAGAGAGTGGTAGTAGAGGATTGCTTCTCAGAGTGGAGGCCTGTGACTAGTGGTGTGCCACAGGGATCAGTGCTGGGTCCATTGTTATTTGTCATCTACATCAATGATCTGGATGATAATGTGGTAAACTGGATCAAGAAAATTTGCTGTTGATACACAGATTGGAAGTATAGTAGACAGTGAGCAAGGTTTTCAAAGCTTGCAGAGGGACTTGGACCAGCTGGAAAAATGGGCTGAAAAATGGCAGATGGAGCTTAATACAGACAAGTGTGAGGTATTGCACTTTGGAAGGACAAACCAAGGTAGAACATACAGGGTAAATGGTAGGGCAATGAGGAGTGACAATAAACTGGACTGGTCAAAGAACACTGAGGCTGTCTACAAGAAGGGTCAGAGCCGTCTCTATTTCCTGAGGAGACTGAGGTCCTTTAACATCTGCCAGACGATGCTGAGGATGTTCTACGAGTCTGTGGTGGCCAGTGCTATCATGTTTGCTGTTGTGTGCTGGGGCAGCAGGCTGAGGGTGGCAGACACCAAGAGAATCAACAAACTCATTCGTAAGGCCAGTGATGTTGTGGGGATGGAACTGGACTCTCTGACGGTGGTGTCTGAAAAGAGGATGCTGTCTAAGTTGCATGCCATCTTGGTCAATGTCTCCCATCCACTACATAATGCACTGGGTGGGCACAGGGGTACATTCAGCCAGAGACTCATTCCACCAAGATGCAGCACTGAGCATCATAGGAAGTCATTCCTGCCTGTGGCCATCAAACTTTACAACCCCTCCCTTGGAGGGTCAGACACCCTGAGCTAATAGGTTGGTCCTGGACTTATTTCATAATTTACTGGCATAATTTACATATTACTATTTAACTATTTATGGTTCTATTACTATTTATTATTTAAGGAGCAACTGTAACGAAAACCAATTTCCCCCGGGATTAATAAAGTATGACTATGACTATGAGTGCAGTAGAACAGAGGGATCTGGGAATACAGATACAAAATTCCCCAAAAGAGGCATCACAGGTAGATAGGGTCGTAAAGAGAGCTTTTGGGACATTGGCCTTTATGAATCAAAGTACTGAGTATAAGAGTTGGAATGTTATGATGAGGCTGTATAAGGCATTGGTGAGGCTGAATCTGGAGTATTGTGTGCAGTTTTGGTCACCAAATTACAGGAAGGATATTAATAAGGTTGAAAGAGTGCAGAGAAGGTTTACAAGGATGTTGCCGGGACTTGAGAAACTCAGTTACAGAGAAAGGTTGAATAGGTTAGGACTTTATTCCCTGGAGTGTAGAAGAATGAGGGGAGATTTGATAGAGGTATATAAAATTATGATGGGTATAGATAGAGTGAATGCATGCAAGCTTTCTCTACTGAGGCTAGGGGAGAAAAAAATCAGAGAACATGGCTTAAGGGTTAAGGGAGAAAAGTTTAAAAGGAACATGGGGCGGGGGGGGGGGCGCTTCTTCACACAGAGAGTGGTGGGAGTGTGGAATGAGCTGCCAGATGAAATGCGGGCTCATTTTTAACATTTAAGAAAAACTTGGACAGGTACATGGATGAGAGGTGTATGGAGGGATATTGTCCAGGTGCAGGTCAGTGGGACTAGGCAGAAAAATGGTTCGGCACAGCAAAGAAGGGCCAAAAGGCCTGTTTCAGTGCTGTAATGTTTTATGGTTCTATGGATGTCGCATTGCTTTCACCTAGAACACTCAGTAGCAATTTGCTCATTCCAGTGCAATCTCTGCAGCTAACATTTGTCCCAAAACTGATAGCTTATCATTTACGAAGGACATTCACGTAACCATTGACATTGTCATTCTCAGCACGGAACAGGCCCTTTAATCTGATTTCTTCCTGTCTATCAAAGCTAGTCCCATTTGCTTGTATTTGGCCCATAGTCCTCTCTGCTGTTTATCAGGCTACTGTTTATCCATTACAGTTTGACCTTCAACACGATCTATCCCTCAGTACTAATCAACAAGCATTAAAACCTGGGCCTTGTACCTCTCTCTGCAACTGGATTCTTGACTTCCTCATCAGTATAGATTAGTGATGACATATCCTCCTCACGGACAGTCAGTGAAGGTGCATCTTAAGGACGTGTGCTTAGCCCAGTGCTCTACTCTACACTCATGACTGCATGGCAAAACATACCGTAGCTCAAACACCATCTATAAATTCTCCAGTGACACCACTGTTGCTGGCAGAATCTCAGATGGCAAAGAGGAGGCATAAATGAGCAAACTAGATCAGCTGGTTGAGTGGTGAAGCAACAACAACCTTTCACTCAACGTCAGCAAGACCAAGGAATTGATTATAGATATCTGGAAGGGAAAGTCCAGAAAACACGCACCAGTGCTTGTTGAAGGGTCAGCGGTGGAAAGGTGACCACCTTCAAGCTCCTGAGAGCCAACGTCTCAGAGCACCTATCCTGGGACCCCCATATTGATGCAATCATGATGAAGGCACACCAGCAGCTGTACTTCATGAGGAGCTTGAGAAGATCTGGTGTGTCACCAAAGACTCTAGCGAATTTCTACAGATGTACCGTGGAGAGCATTTAGTCTGGTTGCATCACCGTCTGGTATTGAGGTGCCAGGATACAGGGTCATACGAGATTTCAGAAGATTGTAGACTCAGCCAGCTCCATCACGTGTATAAACTTCCCCGTCATTGAGGACCTCTTCCAATGGCAGTGTCTCAAGAAGATAGAATTCATCATTAACAACCTCGCCCTCTGGGATATGTCTTCTTCTCATTACAGCCATCAGGTAGGGGGTATAGGAACCTAAAGCCCCACACTCAATGTTTTAGAGAGAATATTTTCTCCTTTGACATCAGATGTCTGAATGGTCTGTGAACAAATAAACACTACCTCAATATTCCTCTTTAGCAATATTTATTGATTTTTACTGTAGCATTTTATGCCTGCACTATACTGCTGCCACAAAACAAAATTCACAGCTTATGTCAGTGACAGTAAACCTGATTTTTATTCTGATTCTAAACATTTTCTATCCATTTACCTTTCTATGTATCTTTTAAACATTGTGACTGTTCCCACCTCTGCAGCTTCCTCAAGCAGCTTGTTGTACCCAGATCCACTGGCACGAAAGGCCAATCACTTGCTTAGGTGCATTGAGTGTTCAATCAAGAACTGTGACAAGGAACCTGGGGAAGTTAACGGGGCTGGAAAGCTGTGATGAGGAATACAATTCTGCCCACGCAGGAAGTGGTTGCATCACGGCAGGCACAGAAAAAGTGATCGGCCACGTACGGCTGCGACTTGAATGAAGTGGGCACCCCAGTGAGCACAGCATTCATCACCTTCTTCATGAACTTGCACATCAGCAAAGCAAAGCAGCTCTGAAATTCATTGCCACAGACGGCTGTGGAGCCCTAGTCATCCGGTGTATTTAAAGCGGTGGTTGATAGGCTCTTAATTAGTCAGGGTACGAGGAGAAGGCAGGAGTATGGGGTTGAGAGGGATAATAAATCAGCCATGATGAAATGGGGGAGCAGACGCAATGGGTTGAATTGGCTAACTCTGCTCCAATGTCTTACGGTCTCATGAACTTATAGGTCTGTGGCACATTAACTGCAGGACTACCATAAGAATATAAGATATAGGAGGAGGGTAAGACCATTTGGCCTATTGAATCCTCTCCACCATTTCACCATGGCTGATCTACTTTCATTCTCATCCCCAGTCTCTTGTCTTCTCCCTGTATCCTGCCAGGCCCCAACTAATCAAGAATCTATCAAACTCTGCCTTAAATATACCCAATAGCTTGGCCTCCACAGTCACCTCTGGCAACGAATTCCAGAGATTCACTACTCTCTGGCTAGAAAATTCCTCCTCATATCCAATTAGAAGGACATGTCTCTATTCTGAGGCTCTGTCCTCTGGTCTTAGGCTCCCCCACCATAAGAAACACCTTCTTCACGTCCACGCTATCAAGGCCTTTCAACATTTGATAGGTTTCATTTAGGTCACCCAGAATGAGTATAATAGAACATAGAAACATAGAAAATAGGTGCAGGAGTAGGCCATTCGGCCCTTCGAGCCTGCACTGCCATTCATTATGATCATGGCTGATCATCCAACTCAGAACCCCGCCCCAGCCTTCCCTCCATACCCCCTGACCCCCGTAGCCACAAGGGCCATATCTAACTCCCTCTTAAATATAGCCAATGAACTGGCCTCAACTGTTTCCTGTGGCAGAGAATTCCACAGATTCACCACTCTCTGTGTGAAGAAGTTTTTCCTAATCTCGGTCCTAAAAGGCTTCCCCTCTATCCTCAAACTGTGGCCCCTCGTTCTGGACTTCCCCAACATCAGGAATAATCTTCCTGCATCTAGCCTGTCCAATCCCTTTAGGATCTTATACGTTTCAATCAGATCCCCCCTCAATCTTCTAAATTCCAACGAGTACAAGCCTAGTTCATCCAGTCTTTCTTCATATGAAAGTCCTGCCATCCCAGGAATCAATCTGGTGAACCTTCTTTGTACTCCCTCTATGGCAAGGATGTCTTTCCTCAGATTAGGGGACCAAAACTGCACACAATACTCCAGGTGTGGTCTCACCAAGGCCTTGTACAACTGTAGTAGTACCTCCCTGCTCCTGTACTCCAATCCTCTCGCTATAAATGCCAGCATACCATTCGCCTTTTTCACCGCCTGCTGTACCTGCATGCCCACTTTCAATGACTGGTGTATAATGACACCCAGGTCTCGTTGCACCTCCCCTTTTCCTAATCGGCCACCATTCAGATAATAATCTGTTTTCCTATTTTTGCCACCAAAGTGGATAACTTCACATTTATCCACATTAAATTGCATCTGCCATGAACTTGCCCACTCACCCAACCTATCCAAGTCACCCTGCATCCTCTTAGCATCCTCCTCACAGCTAACACTGCCATCCATCTTCGTGTCATCCGCAAACTTGGAGATGCTGCATTTAATTCCCTCATCTAAGTCATTAATATATACTGTAAACAACTGGGGTCCCAGCACTGAGCCTTGCGGTACCTCACTAGTCACCGCCTGCCATTCTGAAAAGGTCCCGTTTATTCCCACTCTTTGCTTCCTGTCTGCTAACCAATTCTCCACCCACACCAATACCTTACCCCCAATACCGTGTGCTTTAAGTTTGCACACTAATCTCCTGTGTGGGACCTTGTCAAAAGCCTTTTGAAAATCCAAATATACCACATCCACTGGTTCTCCCCTATCCACTCTACTAGTTACATCCTCAAAAAATTCTATGAGATTTGTCAGACATGATTTTCCTTTCACAAATCTATGCTGACTTTGTCCAATCATTTCACCGCTTTCCAAATGTGCTGTTATCACACCCTTGATAACTGACTCCAGCAGTTTCCCCACCACCGACATTAGGCTAACCGGTCTATAATTCCCCGGTTTCTCTCTCCCTCCTTTTTTAAAAAGTGGAGTTACATTAGCCACCCTCCAATCCTCAGGAACTAGTCCAGAATCAGAACAGTGGATTAAGTTACAAAACAGAATTTAGGGACCCAAACTAATGACCCAATGACTGCCCGAAGAATTTAAAGTCATCTGGCTTACTATTATCCTTCACTGAAAATACCTGTATCGTTCCTTGCTTGGTGTAAATACCTTCTCTGAGGATCATCACCTTGTTGTGCTGGAGAGGCTTCTAATTTCCTGAGATCCTAAGAAACATGTTGTCTGGAGTTTATCCATGAGGCACTAGGAACTGCTAGGGTCACCCATGGAGGAAAGGTCAAGGGGAAGGTTCTAGAGAAAGAGTGATCTGACCAAAACCTCATCAGTGGAGATGGCGGTAGACGATGACACATTATAATGGCAGTGAATGTAGAGGAAGACTGCAACAGAGAAGGGTCCCCAGCTGTCTTGCATTCCACGCCACTGGAACCTGGCCCCATTCTGTCAAGGACCGTGTGGTGGCCACCCATGTATCGGCCTCCCCATGCTAAACAAAGTCACTCATAGGAGTTCTCCATTACAGGAGTCCATCCTAACATTCCATACATTGGATCTTGCATCAGCCTCTACACCCATCAATGGACAATCTCTTTGGAGAACATGATACTTAACTCAAACGATCGCTCTACTAGAGTAAATATGAGCCACGAAAATGCCACATTTGATATTTGACTCCTAATCACCCTGTGAAACAATCCAGTAAGGAAATCAGTTCAAGAAACAATTAGGGACAGACTATAAACGACTTTAATAGTGAGATTTTCAAACAGCTTAAAAATATGTAAACAGATAAACACAGGGCAGTGAGGGAGAGTTAGAGACCGACAGTTCTGGTAATATCATTGAGATATCATTGTGAATGGTAGGACCCTAGGGAGAATTGAGGATTGCAGTGGAACACTCATACAGTTAGTTGGATCTTTACATTAAACAGAAAAGGAAAACATAATGAGTGGGTAATGACTGAAAATCTTGGCAGTGGTGAAACAGAATTGGCACACTTGAAGGCTACTGTAGGCAGAAGTAATCTCCACATATACTCTCATATCTAAATCCTCCAGAAGCTGGATGAGGTAAAGCCACCAGATTAATCATTTGTTATTCACTAATCCTGTTACTGCCTTCATTCGCTCTGCTCTGTAACCCACTTCTATCACTTCTCTGTCCTATCACAGAACTTCCTTTGCTGTCACTCTCCCCGCCCCCTTTCTCCTTAGATGAAAATTTGCTTTAATTCGAACTTCTCCAATTCTGATGAAAGAATATAAACCTGAAATGTTAACACTGATTCTCCCTCCACGGATACCGCCTGACCTGCTGTGTATTTTCAGATTTTAACTTCAGATTGCCAACATCAAGAAGTTTTTGCACTTCATTTGCCACCCAGTAGTTTTATCACCGGACACCATTTACTTCCAGTGCGTGCCTGGGCAGCTGAATAATACAGGCCGTCCATGAGTTACAAACTCCCAAATTATTGATGCACCTACAAATAAGTGACCTTCCCATAATATTATTACATTCAAAAGTCCAGCGTATGCACATATTGTATATTCATTCCTACAAATGACAGAACTTGTTCTCTCTTGCTCTCCAATTTTAGTAATTGTTCCTTCGTATCAGCCTTGGGTGCTTGTGATGCCATTCATTATAATACTGAGGAAGTCTCGTTGTCATGTTGAGTGATTTTTGTGTATTTTCTGACTTCTGGACAGATCGAGTTATATAAAGAGGAACCTGTTCATTACCCAGGGAAGGCCTTGTTGGATTAGGGTCTAACTTGTTATTTTTCTTGTAGTTTAACTTTCTTTATATTAGCTCATATGTTAGTATAATCACCAGTTTGTCTGTAAATGTTCTGTAATTTGCAGTATGGCTGGTTCAGTATTTCTATGTTATCTTTGTCTGCAAGCTGGAGACAACATGGCAGCATAAAACAAAGCTATCCTCATTGGCCCACTGGAAATTTTCCTCATCTCCCCACTTGAACCAGTTTTCAATATAAAGAACAACCACAAGGCAAGTTCTTTGTTCTTCTCTTTTCTCTTTACTTTATCTTTATCATGTCCAGATCCAACTCCCTTTTGGACAATATCATGTCCAGATCCAACAGCCTGTACCTAATAACAACAAGACTGGAAACCAGCTAACAAAATGGGGTAGAAACTTTCTTTGGGGAAGAAAATAACAAAATGATTTTAGAAATCCTCAAATGTGCTGAGCCATGAGAGAGTTTGATTTAAAAAAAAGACTTTGCATTTCATACATTGCACAAGTTTTGACATCTTTTAATTCTGTAACGACCACCTGAAAACAAACTAAAAGTCACTGAGAGGCCCAGTGAGGGAGTATCTCGCTGTATGACGCGCTTCCAGTTCTTGGGAGTGTGGAGGATCTGGAGGTCCGTGTCCATAGGACACTCAAAGCTGCTGTGCAGGTTGACAGTGTCGTTAAGAAGGCATATGGTGTGTGGGCATTCATCAACCGTGGGACTGAGTTCAAGAGCCGTGAGATAATGTTACAGCTAAGACCTTGGTCAGACCCCACTTGGAGTACTGTGTTCAGTTCTGGTCACCTCGCTACAGGAAGGACGTGGATACTATAGAGAGAGGGGGTTATAGCTTTAGCTTGGAAATAGGTACCGAGGAGTTGTCAGGGGTAAGTTTTTCACACAGGGTGGCGGGTGTGTGGAATGCATTGCTGACAGCAGTAGAGACGGATGCAATAGGGTCTTTTAAGGGCCTCTTAGATAGGTACAAGGAGCTTAGAAAAATAGAGGGCTATGCTCTAGGGAAATTCTAGGCAGTCTCTAGAGTAGATTACGTGGCTGGAACAACATTGTGGGCCAAAGTGCCTGTAATATGCTGTAAATTTCTATGTTCTATGTTCTTCCAACTAACCATATTCCAAATCGAAAAAGTACAGTTAATTCTTTATTACAAACCAACATTAAAATCATTCGACTCTTCCATAATTCATGTCAAACAAAAATGAGTAAGACGAGCACGTCTGGATCAAATTCAAAGAAAGACGAGCGGTCAACAAAAAGTATGCGCTCCCTATGCCACCGTGCAGGTGAACAGGTGAGTACATTCATTTATTGCTGCCATCACCCAAAGTGACATGACAGATTACCTTAACCCAGACCTGAGGATGTGCAACACAGGATGTACTGAAACTGGAGAGGGTTCAAAGGAGGTTCATGAAAATGATTCCAGGATTGAATGGCTTGTCGTATGAAGAGCTTTTGATGGCTCCTGGGCCTGTATACACTAGAATTCAGAAGAATGAGGGGTGACCTCAATGAAACTTGAAGTGTATGGATCTATTTCTTTTAGACCGTTGACTGCTCTTAGCACATCTGCACCAGGTGTGTCGAGCTGCAGCTCCTTAGGGATCGCATTAGGGAAGTGGAGCTGCAGCTCGATGACCTTCCTCTGGTCAGGGAAAATGAGGAGGTGATAGAGAGGAGCTATAGGCAGGTGGTCACACGGGAGCCTCGAGAGACACATAAGTGGGTAACAGTCAGGAGAGGGAAAGGTAAGGGTCAAATATTATAGAGTACCCCTGTGGCTGTCCCCCTTAACAATAAGTACTCCAGTTAGAGTACTGTTGGGCAGGGGGGGGGGGCAGCCTACCTGGGGGAAGCAACAGTGCCTGTGCCTCCCCCACAGAGGCTGGCCCTGTGGCTCAGAAAGGTAGGGAAAGGAATAAGGCAGCAGTAATAGGGGACTCTATAGTTAGGGGGTCAGACAGGCAATTCTGTGGACGCAGGAAAGAAACACGGATGGTTATTTGCCTCCCAGGTGCCAGGGTTCAGGGTGTTTCTGATCTTTTGGAAAAGCTTTTGAAAAGCATCAAGTTGGATAAGCCTCTGGGACTGGATGAGGTGTACCCCAGGCTACAGTGGAAGGTGAGGGAGGAGACTGCTGAGCCTCTGGCAACGATCTTTTAACATCAATGGGGACAGGAGACATTCTGGAGGATTGGAGGGTTGAAGATATTGTTCCCTTATTCAAGGAAGGAAGTAGAGATAGCCCAGGAAATTATAGACCAGTGAGTCTTACTTCAGTAGTTGGTAAATTGATGGAAAAGATCCTGAGAGGCAGGATTTATGAATATTTGGAGAGGAATAATAGGATTAGGAATAGTCAGCATGGCTTTGTCAATGGCAGGTCGTGCCTTATGAGCCTGATTGAAATTTTTGAGGATGTGACTAAACACATTGATGAAGGTAGAGCAGTAGACATAGTGTATATGGATTTCAGCAAGGCATTTGATAAGGTTCCCCATGCAAGGCTTATTGAGAAAGTAAGGAGGCATGGGATCCAAGGGGACCTTGCTTTTGGATCCAGAATTGGCTTGCCCATGGAAGGCGATGAGTGGTTGTAGTCGGGTCATATTCTGCACAGAGGTCAGTGACCAGTGGTGTGTCTCAGGGATCTGTTCTGGGATCCCTTCTCTTCATGACTTTTATAAATGATCTGGATGAGGAAGTGAAGGGATGGATTAGTAAATTTGCTGATGACACAAATGTTGGGGGTGTTGTGGATAGTGTGGAGGGCTGTCAAAGGTTACAATGGGACATTGATAGGATGCAAAACTAAGCTGAGAAGTGGCAGATGGAGTTCAACCCAGATAAGTGTGAGGTGGTTCATTTTGGTAGGTCAAATATGATGGCAGAATATTAATGATAAGACTCTTGGCAGTGTGGAGGATCAGAGGGATCTTGGGGTCCCAGTATATAGGACACTCAAAGCTGCTACGCAGGTTGATTCTGTGGTTAAGAAGGTGTACAGTGCATTGGCCTTCATCAACCATGGGATTGAGTTTAAGAGCCGAGCAGTAATGTTGCAGCTATATAGGACCCTGATCAGACCCCACTTGGAGTACTGTGCTCAGATCTGGTCACCTCACTACAGAAATGATGTGGAAACTATAGAAAGGGTGCAGAGGAGACTTACAAAGATGTTGCCTGGATTGGGCAGCATGTCTTATGAGAATAGGTTGAGTGAACTCAGCCTTTTCTCCTTGGAACGTTGGAGAATGAGAGGTGACCTGATAGAGGTGTATAAGATGATGAGAGGCATTGATCGTGTGGATAGTCAGAGGCTTTTCCCAGGGCTGAAATGGCTAACACAAAAGGGCACAGTTTTAAGGCGCTTGGAAGTAGATACAGAGGAGACGTCAGGGGTAAGTTTTTTACACAGAGAGTGGTGAGTGCGTGGAATGGGCTGCCGGCAACAGTGCTGGAGGCAGATACGATAGGGTCTTTTTAAGAGACTCCTGGATAGGTACATGGAGCTTAGAAAAATAGAGGGCTATGGGTAACCCTAGGTAACTTCGAAAGTAAGTACATGTTCGGCACAGCATTGTGGGCTGAGGGGCCTGTATTGTGCTGTAGGTTTTCTATGTTTCGATGTTATGTATGGAGTGATAACTTACCTATGCGTATTGATCTGTTGTCTTGCATGCGTATTGATCTGTTCTGTCTGTCCCTCTCTCTCTCTGCAATGAGAACACACCAGTTAAAGCCACCAGCCCTGTGCGTGTTTTATTTAATTGATATGTAGTTGCACAGACACAACAAAACCTATCGAATGGTGAAAGGCCTTGATAGAGTAGATGTGGAGAGGAGGTTTCCTATGGTGGAAGAGTCTTAGACCAGGGGACACACCCTCAAAAAAGAGGCCTTATAAACAGGTCCTTCATCCCATAGTCCATGCAATCATCAACTACCCACTTACACACTTACACTAACATTAATTAATATCTGTTTTTATTTATTCCCACTACATTCTCATCAATCCCCCCAGATTCTACCAGGTACCGACACACTCAGAGTGATTTACAGCAGCCATTAAAACTACCAATCCATAATTCCTTGCAAAGTCGGAAGTCGGACGCCAAGGAAACCCAAATTGTCACATGGAAAATCTGCAAACTACACTCAGACTGCACCCAAGGTCAGGATTGAATCCACTTCTCTGGCGTTGTAGTTCTATGGGCTATGCCACTCTACCACCGGCGCTTAAGAAATCTTTTCCATGTCTTCAGAAGGTAACTATAGTGTGCCACCAGGATGAAGACGTGTCATTTGGTAGTCATGTGGTCCTCCCTTTGGGTGGCTGGCTTCAATCACCCTGCGGTGCGGCAGAGTCTCACTTAAACTTTTAAACTTTTCCAGCTACGTCTATTGGCAAATTGAGTTGATTCATATTCTCAAGCATGAAACATAAGACGTGCCCCAAAGTTCGGCAACTGAATGATAAAAAGATTTGGATTAACTACTTGCACTGAGCATTTCTACTTAACGTAAGGTCCACCATTCATGTTGGTCTCAATGTTGTCAACTGTTCTGTGCAGTCAGATAAGATTTTCACCCATAGTGACTGTGAACATAGACACTAAAAAACAAAATTATTATGGATAAAACTATCCTACAATTTCGAGTGCTTTGTAAAAAAAAATTAGAAAACCCGGAAGACAAGTGAATAGATTTAAAATATCCAAGCTGTCACTTTTGTTTAAGCTGGAGCTGTTTCGAAATGCCTTTGTGAGCAATGATTTATTATAACATCTCAAAATGAATCATTACTTCATAAAATTGTTGCAACACCGAAGATAGCCATTTGGCCCATTAAACCTGTATTTGTCTGCAACAGTCAAGAAGAATATCAATGGTTATATCTGTGTTGTCATTTCAGACACTAGTTCTGCTCACTGTGTTATAATAAAGTACGATAAAATGGATTCTTGACTTCACAATCTACCTTGCAGCTTACCCATACTGCACTTTCTCTGTAACAATTTTTTTCTGCACTCTGTTGTCACTTCATTTTGTACTATCTCAATATATTATTGTAATGAATTAACCTGTATGGACAGTACAGCAAACAAGTTTTTCACTGTACCTCTGTAAACTAATTTACTGATTTATCAGCAATCTGGAGTTTCAGGATGTTTACTTATATAAAGCTTGAGACCAACGCGAAAGTAGCTTACAGGAAGCAAACTTTAAAACTTAACATAAAGTTCAGGCTGTTATCTGATACGTACAACAGACAAGAAACAACAAGGTGGAAAAAGTTGTGCATTGAGTCCATGTTTAGTGCATAAAGAAACTTTGAACTTTACTGTGTTCATGGACTTCTCCATCAAGTTATGGTATTGTTGCACTGTTGTAATTATATGTTATAATTATGTGGTTTTGTCAGTTTTTTCAGTCCTGTGTTTTGTGATATCACACCGGAGGAAATAATGTATCATTTCTTAATGCATGTATTACTAAATGACAATAAAAGAGGACTACGTGTCTTCATAATTATCATAAAATAGACAGAAAGCAAACCCTGCATCACCGTCCGGTACGGGACAGGATCAAAATAAACTGCAGACAGTTGTGAACTCAGTCAGCTCCATCATGGGCACTAGCCTCCCCAGCATCCAGGACATCCTCAAGGAGCAATGCCTCAAAAAAGGTGGCATCCATCATTAACGACCTTCATCACCCAGGACATGCCCTCTTCTCATTGCTACCATCAAGAAGGAGGTGCAGGAGCCTGAAGGTGCCCACTCAACAATTCAGGAACAGCATCTTCTCCTTTGCCACCAGATTTCTGCATGGATTTTGAACCCATGAACACTAGATCACTACTTTTTAAAAATGTTTTTGCACTACTTATTTAACTTAACTTCTGAATATATATACTTAATTATATAAATTAGTCATAGTCTGAAATGCCCACTTCGCTGCCGCTGCTACTGTGCGATCAAGAATCTCCGGAGGGGAAGGCCCCAAATCCTCGGCTTTGCCTATTGCCTGTTGCCGGGGCCGGGGTCGAAGCGCTCAGCAGAGATGGTGCTCGGTGCTCGGTGTCAGAGGGCTGGTCGGAAGCTCGAAGTTTTCAGACAGACTCAAGGGTCGGCTGTGGTCGGGCGCTTCCAGGATGCTGCATCGGCAAGTTTGCGGTTCTGGAAGCTCATGGCAGGGAGAGTTTTTCTTCCTTCTACCGTCTGCGTGAAATGATGGGACTTTCGAGAGACTTTGAGACTTTTTTTTACCATGCCCATGGTCTGTTCTTTATCAAATTACGATATTGCTTTACACTGTTGTAACTATATATATTATAATTATGTGGGTTTTGGCAGTTTTTTTAGTCTTGGTTTGTCTTGTGTTTCTGTGATATCATTCTGGAGGAACATTGTATCATTTCTTAATGCATGTATTACTAAATGACAATAAAAGAGGACTGTGTATCCTCGTAATCTAATCTAATCTAATAATCTAATCTAAACTGTAATTTGCAGTTTTTTATTATTATGTATTCCTGCTGCATAACAACAAATTTCATGACATATACCATTGATATTAAACCTGATTCTAATTCTGATTCTGAACACTGTCAGCTTTGGGAAGGACTGGTGTATTGCACAGGCTATGCGTCAGCTATTAAAACCTGGGGTGTTAGCTCTTTGCATATGTTAATTAGGGTAAAATTGATTTCCTGAATAGTTTAATAGATCAGTGCTTAATAGTTTAATAGTAAAGGGAGACCTTTCCCTCCATTATAAAACTAGTATGTAAATGGCAGATTGGGGAATAGGTCCTCTTTGCTTGTGGAGACTAAAGTATATATCAATTGCTTGCTAACTATGATTAATTTTAAAAAAACAAAATCCAAATCTGATTATTATTTTAGAAATCAGGATCATAATTTGCACACAGTTCCCATTCTCCTCCGCATGAGTCTACAATCCATCAGTACATCTCCATTGTAAATCACTATAAACATCTCAAGGAATTTCAGCTCAGCAATGGAGATGGAATTGGAGTTAGTATTGGTTTACAGACAGTCCCCGGGTTACAAATGAGATCCATTCCTAAATCTGTCTTTAAGTCGGTAAGTCGGAACAGGTACATACGGTTCTTATTTAGCGTCATTTAGTCAAATGTTTGTCTTAGTATATATTATATATTTTACCTTTCTATGCATATAAAACACTTAAGAAACACTTCCAAATACACTGAAACATCTTAAGCATAATAATACAATACAGGTCAGCCTTCTATAATCCGGCACCATTGGGACCTGAGGAGTGCCGGATTTGTGAAAATGCCGAATTACAGAAGGATCACATTAAGCAATAGTTAACCACCTCATCATACCTTTAAAATATCATGTAAATCAGTACAAGTTCATCTTTCAAAAGTTGATAGATTCTGGCATGGTTCCGGAAGACTGGAAGATTGCAAATGTCACTCCGCTATTTAAGAAGTGGGCAAGGAAGCAAAAAGGAAATTATAGACCTGTTAGCTTGACATCGGTGGTTGGGAAGTTGTTGGAGTTGACTGTCAAGGATGAGGTTACAGAGTACCTGGAGGCATATGACAAGATAGGCAGAACTCAGCATGGATTCCTTAAAGGAAAATCCTGCCTGAAAAACCTATTACATTTTTTTGAGGAAATTACTAGACAAGGGAGATGCAGTGGATGTTGTATACTTAGATTTTCAGAAGGCCTTTGACAAGGTGCCACACATGAGGCTACTTAGCAAGATAAGAGCCTATGGAATTACAGGAAGTTACATACGTGGATAGAGCGTTGACTGATTGGCAGGAAACAGAAAGTGGGAATAAAGGGGTCCTATTCTGGTTGGCTGCCGGTTACCAGTGGTGTTCCACAGGGGTCCGTGTTGGGGCCGCTTCTTTTTACATTGTACATCAACAATTTGGATTATGGAATAGGTGGTTTTGTGGCTAAGTTTGCTGACGATACGAAGATAGGTGGAGGGACCGGTAGTGCTGAGGAAACGGAGAGTCTGCAGAGAGACTTGGATAGATTGGAAGAATGGGCAGAGAAGTGGCAAATGAAATAAAATGTTGGAAAGTGTATGGTTATGTACTTTGGCAGAAAAAATAAATGGGCAGACTATTATTTAAATGGGGAAAGAATTCAAAGTTCGGATTTGCAACAGGACTTGGGAGTCCTTGTACAGGATACCCTTAAAGTTAACCTCCAGGTTGAGTCAGTAGTGAAGAAGGCGAATGTAATGTTGGCTTTCATTTCTAGAGGAATAGAGTATAGGAGCAGGGATGTGATGTTGAGGCTCTATAAGGCACTGGTGAGACCTCACTTGGAGTACTGTGGGCAGTTTTGGTCTCCTTATTTAAGAAAGGGTGTGCTGACATTGGAGAGGGTATAGAGAAGATTCACTAGAATGATTCCAGGAATGAGAGGATTAACATATGAGGAACGTTTGTCTGCTCTTGGACTGTATTCCTTGGAGTTTAGAAGAATGAGGGGGGACCTCATAGAAACATTTTGAATGTTGAAAAGCATGGACAGAGTGGATGTGGCAAAGTTGTTTCCCATGATGGGGGAGTCAAGTACGAGAGGGCATGACTTAAGGATTGAAGGGTGCCCATTCAGAACAGAAATGCGAAGAAATTTTTTTAGTCAGAGGGTGGTGAATCTATGGAATTTGTTGCCACGGGCAGCAGTGGAGGCCAAGTCATTGGGTGTATTTAAGGCAGAGATTGATAGGTATCTGAGTAGCCAGGGCATCAAAGGTTATGGTGAGAAGGCGGGGGAGTGGGACTAAATGGGAGAATGGATTAGCTCATGATAAAATGGTGGAGCAGTCTCGATGGGCCGAATGGCCGGCTTCTGCTCCTTTGTCTTATGGTCTTATGGTCTTAATCCAGCCCCAGGGCATCACTGTGGTAGCTAGTTAGGACAGTGACAAAGGCTAATAGACATAAACATAGATATACTTTATTGATCCCAAGGGAAATTGAGCTTCATTACAGCTGCACCATCCAAGAATAGCGCATATATATAGCAATGCAAAAACCACAAACAATCAAACAACAATATGCAAACTATGCCAGATGGAAATAAGTCCAGAACCAGCCTATTGGCTCAGGGTATCTGACCCTCCATGGGAGGAGCTGCAAAGTTCGATGGCCACAGGCAGGAACGACCTCCCATTACGGAGCACTTCAGATGCTCCATCAAGGTTGGAAAAGGGGACATTCTAAAAAAGAGACTCACTTTATTTGTTACATGTATATTTAAACATGCAGTGAAATGCGTTGTTTGGTGTCAATGACCAGGGATGTGCTGGAGACAACCAGCGGGTGTCGCCATGCTTCTGGCACCTACATAGGATGCCCACAACATATTAACTCGAACCTGTACCTCTTCTGGAATGTAGGAGGAACCAGAGAACACGGAGCAGATCCATGCAGTCACAGGGAGAACGTACAAGCTCCTCACAGTCCGTGGTGGGAACTGAACACCGTTCTTCCAGTTGCTGGCTCAGTAAAGCATGATACTAATCACTATATCATCATGCCACCCTTCTAGTGTTCACTGATAATTGCACATCATCCAATTCTGTTTCCCATTCCTCAGAAAATAAAGCACCAAGCGGCTCGATCTGGATCTAGTTGTGAGCTGTTAGGTGGCAGCTATCATTCATCTTATAAGCATCCAGACAATGAACTATACCACCAAGAGAATTTCTCATTTTATAGTTCTTCCTCACAGCATACAAGGAAGTTTTTTTTTGGCCCATCCTGCCTTTGACATCTTCTATTGCATCGCCCCATTTATTCCCCTGTAACCTACTCTCTCTCTCTGATGCCTATCAGCACCCTCCCTATGAGTCTGAGGGTGGTGGCCCATGAAAAGCACTGACATTGGTTGGGGTCTCTTGAGAAAGTGTGGCAATGGTGCTAATGACAGACAATCAGTCCAGAAGAGGAGTAACTAGAGGAAGAACAGGCGAGGAGAAAGGACAAAAAAAATCAAATGCAGCAACTGTGAGAAATGTTACAGAGCAACGAGTGGAAATCTGAACTAAAGGAGAATGCTGGGAAAGCTCAGGAGGCTGGCAATGGTCAGATACTACAGATGATGGGAACCTGAAAGGAACCGCAGAAAGGTGAGATACTACAACCATTCAAACGTATGAATTAGAAGTTGGAATACACTCGTCTCTTCACCGCATAATGACATCATGCTTGGTCTGATTGTAACCTGAACTCCAGGTTCATAAGCACCTGCAGTTTGGTCACTTCCCTTCTGTTGTCATATGTCTGTCACTTCTTCCTTATAAACATGACACCATAAGACCATGAGATACAGGAGCATAATTAGGCTATTTGGCCCATCGACTCTGCTCCGCCATTTCATCATGGCTGATCCATTTTCCCCCTAATCTCCTGCTTTCTCCCCATATCCCTTCATGCCCTGACTAATCAAGAATCTATCAATCTCTGCCTTAAATATACCCTATGACTTGGCCTCCACAGCTGCCTGTGGCAATGAGTACAATATCCACTCTCTGACTAAAGAAATTTTTCCTTGCCTCCATTCTAAAAGGACGCCCATCAATTCTGAGACTGTGCCCTCTGGTCTTAGACTCCTCCCAATCTTTTCCATATCCAATCTATTGAGGCCTTCCAACATTCAATAGGTTTCAATGAAGTCACCCCTCATTCTTCTGAATTCCAGTTTATAAAGCCTCAATATTATTCCTTGCTTTTATATTCTAGTCCTCTTGAAATGAATACTAACATTGCATTTGCCTTCCTCACCACTGACTCAACCTGTAAATGAACCTTTAGGGAATCCTATACCAGGACTCCCAAGTTCCTCTGCACCTCATATTTTTGAATTTTCTCTCCACTTAGAAAATAGTCTTTCCTTTTATTTCTCCTACCAAAGCGTATGGCCATTCACTTCCCAACACTGTATTCCATCCTTTGCCTAGTCTCCTAATCTGTCTAAGTCCTTCAGTAGCCTCTCTACTTCCTCACATCTACCTGCTTCTCCACCTATCTATGTATCATCAACAAACTTGGCCACAAAGCCATCAGTTCTGTCATCCAAGTCATTGACATAGAATGTAGAAAGAAGTGATCCCAACACAGATCCCTGTGGAACATCACTATCACTGCCCACCAACCAGAAAAGGTTTCCTTTATTCCCACTTTTTGCCTCCTGCCATTTAGCCACTGCTTTATCCATGCTAGTATCTTTCCTGTAATGCCATGGGCTCTTAACTTGTTAAACAGCCACATATGTAGCACATTGTCAGAAGCATTCTGAAAATCCAAGTACACAACATCCACTGATTATTCTTTGTCTAAACTGCCTGTTATTTCTTCAAAGAATTCCAACAGATTTGTCAGGCAAGACCGAAAGAACATCCTTAACAATTGACTCCAAAATCTTCCCATCCACTGAAATCAGGCTAACTGGCCTATAATTTCCTTTCTTCTGCCTTTCTCCCTCCTTGAAGAGAGGGTTAACATTTGCAATTTTTCATTGCTCGAGAACCATCCCAGTATCAATTATTGAAAGATCATTACTAATGCCTCCACAATCTCTTCAGCCACCTCTTTCAGAACCCTGGGGTGTACACCATCTGGTCCAGATGACTTATCTACTTTAAGACCTTTCTGTTTCCCAAGAACCTTCTCTCTAGTAATAGTAACCTCACTCACTCTGCCCCTTGACACTCTCGAACTTTCAGCACACTGCGAGTGTCTTTCACAGCGAAGACTGATGCAAAATTCATCCACCATTTCTGTGTCCCCCATTACTACCTCTCCAGCATCATTTTCCAGCAGTATGATATCCACTTTCATCTCTTTTACACTTTATGTATCCGAAGAAACTTCTCGTATCCTCTTTAATGTTATTGGCTAGCTTACTTTCGTATTCTATCTTTTCCTTCTTCATGACTTTTTAGTTGATTACTTGTGGTTTTTAAAAGCTTCAAGAATCATCTAACTTTCCACTAATTTTTGCTCTATTATATGCCCTCTCTTTGGCTTTTACATTGGCTTTGACTTCTCTTGTTAGCCACGGTTGTGTCATCTTGCTTTAGAATATGTGTTTGTCTTTGGGATGTTTGCACCCTGTGCCTTCAGATTTGCTTCCAGAAATTCAAGTCATTGCTGCTCTGCCAACATCCTTGCCAGTATTCTTTTCCAATCAATTTTGGCCAGCTTCTCTCTCATGCCTCTGTAATTCCCTTCACTCCACTGTAATACACACTGATATAACTGTTTTTAGCTTCTCCTCCTCAAATTCGAGGATGAATTCTATCATATTATGATCACACACCTAAGGGTTCCTTTACCTTAAGCTCTCTAATCAACTCCAGCTCATTGCACAACACCCAATCCAGAATAGTTGATCTAGTGAGCTCAACAATGAGCTGCTCTAAAAAGCCATCACGTAGGCATTCTGGAAATTTCCCCTCTTGGGATCCAGCACCAAATTGATTTTCCCAATCTACCTGCGTATTGAATTTCCTCCATGATTATTGTAACATTGCCCTTTCGGCATTCATTTTCTATTTCCTGGTGTAATTTGTAGACCACATCCTTACTACTGTTTGGGGGGTCTATATATACAGTAATTCCCATCAGGGTCTTTTTACCCTTACAGTTCCTTAACTCTACCCACAATGATTCAACACCTTCTAACCCTATGGCACCTCTTTCTAATGATTCGATTTCATTTTTTAACAGAGCCATACCACCCCCTTTGCCTACTTGCTGTCCTTTTGATACAGTGTGTATTCTTGGAACTCAGAACATTATCTTTTCTTGTACCTATCAGCGAACCCCTCTCTTATCCCCTCACGTATAGATGGGGCCTTTGATGCGCGGTGAGAATTAGGGATACGAGGCGTTGGAGACTTACACATGCAAAGGATTTTTGCGTCATTTCGGAAGCTCCAGGACAAATTCTGATTGCAAAAGAGTCATGTTTTTCAGGTATCTCCAGCTAAGACACTATATAAGATCACACCTTTCTGGTTTTGAGATGGCAGAACCTGATAAATTAGATAATCATTTAAGATCATGTTTACATAGAAACATAGAAACATAGAAAATAGGTGCAGGAGTAGGCCATTCGGCCCTTCGAGCCTGCACCGCCATTTATTATGATCATGGCTGATCATCCAACTCAGAACCCCGCCCCAGCCTTCCCTCCATACCCCCTGACCCCCGTAGCCACAAGGGCCATATCTAACTCCCTCTTAAATATAGCCAATGAACTGGCCTCAACTGTTTCCTGTGGCAGAGAGTTCCACAGATTCACCACTCTCTGTGTGAAGAAGTTTTTCCTAATCTCGGTCCTAAAAGGCTTCCCCTCTATCCTCAAACTGTGGCCCCTCGTTCTGGACTTCTCCAACATCGGGAACAATCTTCCTGCATCTAGCCTGTCCAATCCCTTTAGGATCTTATACGTTTCAATCAGATCCCCCCTCAATCTTCTAAATTCCAACGAGTACAAGCCCAGTTCATCCAGTCTTTCTTCATATGAAAGTCCTGCCATCCCAGGAATCAATCTGGTGAACCTTCTTTGTACTCCCTCTATGGCAAGGATGTCTTTCCTCAGATTAGGGGACCAAAACTGCACACAATACTCCAGGTGTGGTCTCACCAAGGCCTTGTACAACTGCATTAGTACCTCCCTGCTCCTGTACTCCAATCCTCTTGCTATAAATGCCAGCATACCATTCGCCTTTTCCACCGCCTGCTGTACCTGCATGCCCACTTTCAATGACTGGTGTATAATGACACCCAGGTCTCCTTGCACCTCCCCTTTTCCTAATCGGCCACCATTCAGATAATAATCTGTTTTCCTATTTTTGCCACCAAAGTGGACACCTTCACATTTATCCACATTAAATTGCATCTGCCATGAATTTGCCCACTCACCCAACCTATCCAAGTCACCCTGCATCCTCTTAGCATCCTCCTCACAGCTAACACTGCCACCCAGCTTCGTGTCATCCGCAAACTTGGAGATGCTGCATTTAATTCCCTCATCCAAGTCATTAATATATATTGTAAACAACTGGGGTCCCAGCACTGAGCCTTGCAGTACCCCACTAGTCACCGCCTGCCATTCTGAAAAGGTCCCGTTTATTCCCACTCTTTGCTTCCTGTCTGCTAACCAATTCTCCACCCACACCAATACCTTACCCCCAATACCGTGTGCTTTAAGTTTGCACACTAATCTCCTGTGTGGGACCTTGTCAAAAGCCTTTTGAAAATCCAAATATACCACATCCACTGGTTCTCCCCTATCCACTCTACTAGTTACATCCTCAAAAAATTCTATGAGATTTGTCAGACATGATTTTCCTTTCACAAATCTATGCTGATTTTGTCCAATCATTTCACCGCTTTCCAAATGTGCTGTTATCACACCCTTGATAACTGACTCCAGCAGTTTCCCCACCACCGACGTTAGGCTAACCGGTCTATAATTCCCTGGTTTCTCTCTCCCTCCTTTTTTTAAAAAGTGGAGTTACATTAGCCACCCTCCAATCCTCAGGAACTAGTCCAGAATCTAACGAGTTTTGAAAAATTAGCACTAATGCATCCACTATTTCTTGGGCTACTTCCTTAAGCACTCTAGGATGCAGACCATCTGGCCCTGGGGATTTATCTGCCTTCAATCCCTTCAATTTACCTAACACCACTTCCCTACTAATATGTATTTTGCTCAGTTCCTCCATCTCACTGGACCCTCTGTCCCCTACTATTTCTGGAAGATTATTTATGTCCTCCTTAGTGAAGACAGAACCAAAGTAGTTATTCAATTGGTCTGCCATGTCCTTGCTCCCCATAATCAATTCACCTGTTTCTGTCTGCAGGGGACCTACATTTGTCTTTACCAGTCTTTTCCTTTTTACATATCTATAAAAGCTTTTACAGTCCGTTTTTATGTTCCCTGCCAGTTTTCTCTCATAATCTTTTTTCCCCTTCCTAATTAAGCCCTTTGTCCTCCTATGCTGAACTCTGAATTTCTCCCAGGTGATCCACTTTCTCTGGCTAATTTGTATGCTTCTTCTTTGGAATTGATACTATCCCTAATTTCTCTTGTCAGCCACGGGTGCACTACCTTCCTTGATTTATTCTTTTGCCAAACTGGGATGAACAATTGTTGTAGTTCATCCATGCAACCTTTAAATGCTTGCCATTGCATATCCACCGTCAATTCTTTAAGTGTCATTTGCCAGTCTATCTTAGCTAATTCACGTCTCATACCTTCAAAGTTACCCCTCTTTAAGTTCAGAACCTTTGTTTCTGAATTAACTATGTCACTCTCCAACTTAATGAAGAATTCCACCATATTATGGTCACTCTTACCCAAGGGGCCTCTCACGACAAGATTGCTAATTAACCCTTCCTCATTGCTCAAAACCCAGTCCAGAATAGCCTGCTCTCTAGTTGGTTCCTCGACATGTTGGTTCAAAAAACCATCCCGCATACATTCCAAGAAATCCTCTTCCTCAGCACCTTTACCAATTTGGTTCACCCAATCTACATGTAGATTGAAGTCACCCATTATAACTGCTGTTCCTTTATTGCACACATTTCTAATTTACTGTTTAATACCATCTCCGACCTCACTACTACTGTTAGGTGGCCTGTACACAACTCCCACCAGCATCTTCTGCCCCTTAGTGTTACGCAGCTCTACCCATATCGATTCCACATCTTCCCGGCTTATGTCCTTCCTTTCTATTGCGTTAATCTCTTCTTTAACCAGCAATGCCACCGCACCTCCCCTTCCTTCATGTCTATCCCTCCTGAATATTGAATATCCCTGAACGTTGAGCTCCCATCCCTGGTCACCCTGGAGCCATGTCTCTGTGATCCCAACTATATCATAATCATTGATAACAATCTGCACTTTCAATTCATCCACCTTATTACGAATGCTCCTTGCATTGACACACAAAGCCTTTAGGTGCTCTTTTACAACTCTCTTAGCCCTTATACAATTATGTTGAAAAGTGGCCCTTTTTAATGCTTGCCCTGGATTTGTCAGCCTGCCACTTTTACTTTTCTCCTTAGTACTTTTTGCTTCTACCCTCACTTTACACCCCTCTGTCTCTCTGCACTGGTTCCCATCCCCCTGTTGTGAACTAACCTCCTCACGCCTAGCCTCTTTAATTTGATTCCCACCCCCCAACCATTCTAGTTTAAAGTCACCTCAGTAGCCCCCGCTAATCTCCCTGCCAGGATATTGGTCCCCCTAGGATTCAAGTGTAACCCGTCCTTTTTGTACAGGTCACGCCTGCGCCAAAAGAGGTCCCAATGATCCAAAAACTTGAATCCCTTAGGGATAGAACACATCATCTGTATGATGCCATACAAAACAAGTGTCATACAACAATGGATAATATTAAAAAAAGAGTGGGAAAAGGAGTTGGATACAGAGATAGAGGAGGTTATGTGGAATGAGGCTTCGAAGTATGTTAACTCCTGTTCCATCAATGCCAGACATTGTTTAATACAATTTAAGATCCTACATAGACTACATAACTCAAAAGTAAGGATTCATAAAATATTCCCAGAGGTGTCCCCAATGTGTGAGAAATGCAAGTCCTCGGAGGCAAATTTGTTACATAGTTATGCTTTATGTCCCAGAATCTAAGAGTATTGGAAGCAAATATTTGAGGTCCTATCGAAGGTACTAAAGTTTCAGATAATAATTTAATAATTTTAATAATTTTTGGAACTTCTGCAAGGTCAAATAAATTCCAGGCTACCCAGCAACAACTCCCGATCTATGGCATACTTAACGGAAAGAAACTCATACTGATGTTCTGGAAAAAGGACATCACTCAGACAATGGCTGGCTGCATTAATGGATACTCTGCATCTAGACGGGATAAGATACGTTATGAAGGACAGACTCAAGGAATTTGAAAAAATCCGGCAACCATTACTGTTGTATTTAGAAGAGACCGACAGCTGAACTAAGTGTGGCGGGGGGGGGGGGGGCGCGGTAGGACCTAAACAGCACATACGGGAGAGGGGAGGGGAGGGCTGGGAAGGGGAAAGGAGATGGGGTGGTAGGGTTTCCTTTGCTTTTTGTTTGCTTACTATGTTGTTATAAGAAAGAAAAGGAAAAAAGAAGCATTGTACTTTAGGGTATTGGCGGTTGTGGTTAAACTGATGTTGCTTCACAATAAAATCATTTGAAAACAGTGTGTATCCTTGGATGTTAAGCTCCCAGCTATAATCTTTTTTAGCCACAATTCAGTGATGCCACAACGTCACACATGCCATTCTGTAACTGTGCTACAAATTAATCTACTTTATTCTGTTTACATCACTCTTTGAAGAAGAGAATTTTAATACACATAACTTATATTTGTGATGTACTGTGCTACTGCAAAAAAAAATCCTGTATGCATAGGCCCATGATGGTGAACTTGAACTTGAGGCCAATGCCAAGGAGGTCAAAAAGTGAGCACACGAATGGGGAACTAAAGTAATAGATGACTGGAAGCTCGGGAGAATTGGTTGGCAGACAGGAAGCAAAGAGTGGAATTGTTTACAATATATATTAATGACTTGGATGAGGGAATTAAATGCAGCATCTCCAGGTTTGTGGATGACACGAAGCTGGGCGGCAGTGTTAGCTGTGAGGAGGGTGCTAAGAGGATGCAGGGTGACTTGGATAAGTTGGGTGAGTGGGCAAATTCATGGCAGATGCAATTTAATGTGGATAAATGTGAGGTTATCCACTTTGGAGGCAAGAACAGGAAAACAGATTATTATCTGAATGGTGGCCGATTAGGAAAAGGGGAGGTGCAACGAGACCTGGGTGTCATTGTACACCAGTCATTGAAAGTGGGCATGCAGGTACAGCAGGTGGTGAAAAAGGCAAATGGTATGCTGGCATACATAGCAAGAGGATTCGAGTACAGGAGCAGGGAGGTACTACTGCAGTTGTACGAGGCCTTGGTGAGACCACACCCGGAGCATTATGTGCAGTTTTGGTCCCCTAATCTGAGGAAAGACATTCTTGCCATAGAGGGAGTACAAAGAAGGTTCACCAGATTGATTCCTGGGATGGCAGGACTTTCATATGATGAAAGACTGGATCGACTAGGCTTATACTCACTGCAATTTAGAAGATTGAGGGGGGGATCTGATTGAAACATATAAAATTCTAAAGGGATCGGACAGGCTAGATGCAGGAAGATTATTCCCGGTGTTGGGGAAGTCTGGAACGAGGGGTCACAGTTTGAGGATAAAGGGGAAGCCTTTTAGGACCGAGATTAGGAAAAACTCCTTCACACAGAGAGTGGTGAATCTGTGGAATTCTCTGCCACAGGAAACAGTTGAGGCCAGTTCATTGGCTATATTTAAGAGGGAGTTAGATAAGGCCCTAGTGGCTAAAAGGATCAGTGGGTATGGAGAGAAGGCAGGTATAGGGTTCTGAGTTGGGTGATCAGCCATGATTGTACTGAATGGCGGTGCAGGCTCGAAGGGCCAAATGGCCTACTCCACCTATTTTCTATGTTTCTATCTTTCCAGACTGAACAAACTGTCTGTATAGCACATGTGGTTTCTCTAATGTAGACAACAAAGTCACACTTTCAACACATTGACCAGATATCAAGCACAGATTTCATGTTGACTAATGAGGAAAACCACCAGGAATCCAACTAGTCTAATAGTCCTTTCCCTGGATTCCATATTGCGTTGTGATTCTTTATCTAAATTTACCACATACATATATGTGTTCTATGGTGTATGGAATTTCAATTTATGAACATTTGCTGTAATGCCATTAAGTGTTGAGCTGCAAGTTCCTGACTTCTGCAACTATTTATTGCAAGAATGAATAACATGCTCTCCATGTATAGTACCGAGATTCCCAAATGCATTTCTACCAACCTGTGTCATTTACAAAATTTTGTTTACCAAAATGTTTTCCAGCAAGTTAGCTCGAACATAAATTGGAGGGATATGATTTTCACATGGATGCTGGTGGTTATCCGGAACAAGCTGCCAGAAGAGGTGTTAGACGCAGGTACGACGACCATGTTTAGAAAGCATTTGGAAGAAAGCATTCTGCATGCACAGTCGTTGTAATTTTTTAAATTTATTTAGAGATACGGCACAGAACAGGTCCTTCCGGTTCACTGAGCTGCACCACCAAGCAATGCACTAGCCTAATCACAGAACAATTTACAATGACCAATTAACCGATTAACCAATACATCCTTGGACTGTGGGAAGAAACCAGGGTATGCAGAGGAAAACCCATGTGTTCATGCAAAATGGTAGTCCAAATGAAGGGTCTCAATTCTACAATGTCACCAGTCCGGGTGAAAGATGTTGACTTCAATCGTTGATGAATTATATCAATCAATTGCAAGGTTAATCAGTAGGGCCTCCTGCATGTAGGAGACACGCTTTTAAGCGCAGCCCTTTGAAAGCACATGTTTTCATCTCAGCGAATCTGGTTTGTATGTCCTGCACTGTACCATTACTAACAGGACTTAGTCAAAATGTCTAATCATGCAATTTCATTGTCGTTCTTTCTCCATGCTTATGTAACCGTTGAAAGAAAACACGAAAGAAAAATGGACAGCTTTGTGCGAAGGAAGGATTGGGTTGCTCTTAGAGAAGATTAAAAGGTCAGCACAACATCGTGGGTTAAAGGGTCTGCGTTGTGCCTCACTGTTCTATGTTCAATGTTGTCTGTCCATTTCCCTCCATACATGCTTCCTGACCAGCTGAGTATCACCAGCATTTTATGTGTTGCTCTCAATGTCTGCAAATGCTGAAAATTTTAAATAAAAATAGAAAGGATTCCCCCTAACTTTGTCCTGTCA
Source organism: Mobula birostris (assembly GCF_030028105.1). Classification (NCBI taxonomy): domain Eukaryota; kingdom Metazoa; phylum Chordata; class Chondrichthyes; order Myliobatiformes; family Myliobatidae; genus Mobula; species Mobula birostris. The sequence goes on from NC_092372.1 coordinate 207,826,799, forward strand.
CAGATGCACACAAGGAAGTTGGACAGACTTCAGTTCTCCCTACTTGGCATCTCTTGAACTACATCTAACCAGCATTGCACTGATGCCAGTCTGATCAAAGGCTGATCCATTGCTGCATACTAAACATCAGGTACATATTGTATTTAATGGCCATTCATCACTCTTTCTATTGGCTTCACACTTTTCTATGACATCAATGTCAAAGTTCAAAGTCAAAGTATATTTATTATCAAAGTACATATAGTGTAAATCACCACATACTACGTTGAGATTCATTTTCTTGCAGGCATTTACAGGAAAATAAACAAATGCAGCAGAGTCAGTGAAAAACAACACACAGAGACTGGTAAACAACCAATGTTCAAAAAGAAGACAAACTGTGCAAGTAAAAATTTAAAAATATATAAATAGTACTGAGAACATCAGATGTACAGTCCTTGAAAGTGAGCTTCTAGGTCGTGCAGTCAATACAGAGTTCAGGTGAGTGAAGTTATCCACACTAGTTTAGGAGCCTGATGGTTGTAGGGTAATAACTGTTCCTGAACCTGATGGTGTGGGACCGAAGGATCCTGTATCTCCTTCCCAATGGCAGCAGTGAGAAGAGAGCATGGCCTGGATGGTGGGGGCCCTTGATTAATCTTCTTTAAACTTACCTAAGCTCATGGCTATCAATTTCTATTAGGGGAAGGGGAAGGGAAAGGAGGAGGGGTGGAGGGGAAGGGGAAGGGGTGGAGGGGAAGGGGAAGGGGAAGGGGAGGAGGGGAAGGGGAAGGAGGAGGGGAAGGAGAAGGAGGAGGGGTGGAGGGGAAGGGGAAGGAGGGGGTGGAGGGGAGGGGGGAGGGATGGAGGGGAAGGAGAAGGAGGAGGGGTGGAGGGGAAGGGGAAGGGGTGGAGGGGAAGGAGGAGGGGTGGACGGGAAGGAGAAGGGAAAGGGGAAGGAGGAGGGGTGGAGGGGAAGGGGAAGGGGTGGTGGGGAAGCTTCTGTCTGATGGTAGTACCAAGAAGGGAGCATGGTTTGGGTGGTGGGAATTTTTGATGATGGATGCTGGTTTCTTGTGGCAGCACTCCTTATAGATGTACCGAATGGTGCCGAGGGCTTCTCCTGAGATGGACTGGGCTATATCCACCACTCTCTGTAGACTTCTCCATTCCTGAGCATTGGTGTGATTTAGAGATGTAAGGTGAAGGGTAGATACAAGGGCACGGTGTGAGGGCCAGTATTGTCAGGAGGAGGTCAACATACGACTGGAGACCAGAAGAACAGTTAGGTGTGCTTTCTGCTCTAGATGCCCTACCTACAGAACCCTGATTCTTTTTTCTAATAAGAAACCATCAGATCTTAATATTTTCAATTGGCACAGTGCCAACTACAGTTTGGGGAAGCTAAATCCAGCTTCCCTTGAAGGAGTGAAGCCTGAATTAGGACCTTGAGTCCTAAAGATGTTGCTCTAAATTTAAGTATGGCCCCAAAGACACCTGAGGCAAAATGCGGTAAAGTGTAAATCTGCAAATACGCTGGAGGAGAAGAAGCATCCAAGGAGGGAGAATCAGAACGCTTCAGGTCATTCACCTTTCACAAGCAGAAATAGTTTCTCCCCATCTAATTCATTAAAAACGTTAAAGTTTGAGCTGTTTTATAAATGTCCTAAGTAAAGACAGAAGTGGACTATATTTTTAATGGAGCTGTCTGGACATACGCACATCTCTACAGTGTACCCTGTCTATTCCTGGATCAATTACTTTTGCTTGTCTCCGTTCCTGCTGCATCATACAAAACAGCAGAGATTTATCAGAACTGGAACGCAGGTACTGAAAACTCAAGGGTACTATAAAGTAAGTTTGTTGGCGAGATTTCAGATAAATAGGGAGCTGAACAACACAGGCTTGCTAAAAAAATATCTAAGGAAGGAATCCAGCGGTTTGTGAACCGAATGTAAAACCTTGGCAGTACAAGCTGAAATGTGAGCTATATGTCAAGTGAGACTGAATACAGAAGAAGCAGATTTTGTTACAGCTTTGTATGCAAGTCCTAATGTTGGCAAGGCTGGTGATCTTCATGCCAATGTTTTCTACAAATTCCTCCTGAAATTTATGCTGTACCCATCCGGCACATATCCCAAGGTCCTGTTTAGTTTCCTCTCTGCTTGGCATTACACTTTAGTTTTTACTGAGTTACTCAGTGACACACCTAGATTTCTAGCTGGACTGAACTTACCTTTTTCCTTGGGGTCCTGCTGTCACAGAAGCCGGACTCCAACCAGTTTGTTTCACTCTACATGTTATCAAGGAAGGGCCAAGAGCACTGGATCAGCAAAGATACAAATCGGACAACATCCCAGCTATGGCAGTGATGAAAGATGCTCCAGAGCTAGTTGTGCATCTAGGACAATGTAATTTATGAGGAGTGGGTGATGGCTCTGGGTCTGTACTCACTGGAGTTTAGAAGAATAAAGTGGGGTTGGGGTGGGGGGTATCTCATTGAAACCAACAGAATATTGAAAAGCCAAAATAAAGTGGATGTGGAGAGGATATTTCCTATAGCAAGGGGTAGTCTAGGACCTGAGGGCACAGCTCTGGAATAGAACAGAGATGAGGAGGAATTTCTTTAGCCAGAGGGTAGTGAAGCTGTGGAATTCATTGCCACAGACAGCTGTGGAGGCTCTTCAAGATGACACCGATAAATGACAACGCTTTGCGTGCAACTCCAGTGGGAATCATCAAATATTCCCATTTGGGACTACTACAGCTGAAAGAATCTTTCAAGTAATGATCTTTCAAAAATCACTAAATTCTGGAACGAAAACTGGAAAATTACAGATATTGCTCTACTCGTCAAGAAGGAAGAGAAGCAGAAGAAAGGAAACTATAGGTCAGTTAGTCTGATCTCAGTAGTTGGGCAGATATTGGAGTTGATTATTAAGGATGAGATTTCAGGGTACTTGAAGGCACATGATAAAATAGGCCACAGTCAGCATGGTTCCTCAAGGGAAAGTCTTGCCTGACAAATCTGTTGCAATACTTTGAAGAAATAGCAAGCAGGATAGACAAAGGAGAATCTGTTGATGTTCTGTACTTGGATTTTCAGAAGGCCTTTGACAAGATGCCACACATGAGGCTGATTAACAAACTAGGAGCCCATGGTATTACAGGAAAGATTCTAGCACGGATAAAGCCGTGGCTGATTGGCAAGAAGCAAAGAGTGGGAATAAAGGGAGCCTTTTCTGATTGGCTGCCAGTGACTAATGGTGTTCCACAGGGGTCCCTGTTGGGACCAATTCTTTTTATGTTATATGTCAATGATTTGGATGATGGAATTGATGGCTTTTTTTGCAAAGTTTGCAGACAATATAAAGGTAAGTGTAAGGGCAGATAATTTTGAAGAAATAGAGAGTCTGCAGAAGGACAGACACATTAGGAGAATGGGCAAAGAAGTGGAAGATGGAATAAGTGTCAAGAAGTGTATGGTCATACACTTTGGAAGAAGAAATAAAAGGATAGTCTATTTTCTAAATAGAGAGAAAATACAAAAGACTGAGATGCAAAGGGATTTGGGAATCCTTGTGCAAGACTTCCCAAAGATCACAAGATCACAAGATCACAAGACAAAGGAGCAGAAGTAGGCCATTCGGCCCATCGAGTCTGCTCCACAGCTCCCCCATGAGCTAAACTATTCACCCATCTAGTTCCAATTTCCGGCTTTTTCCCCATATCCCTTGATACCCTGACTAATTAGATACCTGTCAATCTCCTCCTTAAACACCCTCAACGATCGGGCCTCCACAGCTGTATATGGCAACGAATTCCACAAATCCACAACCCTCTGGCTAAAAAAAATTTCTCCTCATCTCTGTTTTAACTGGGTACCTCTAATTCTAAGACTATGGCCTCTTGTCCTGGACTCACCAACCAAGGGAAACAACCTTTCCACATCTACTCTGTCCAACCCTTTCAACATTAACAATCTTTCCACATCTACTCTGTCCAACCCCTTCAACATTAACAAGGTTAATTTGCAGGTTGAGGAAGGCAAATGCATTTCAAGAGGACTAGAATATAGAAGTAAGGATGTAATGCTGAGGCTTTATAAAGCACTGGTGAGGCCTCACTTCGAGTATTGTGAGAATTTGGGACCAGTATCTTAGAAAGAATGTGCGGAAACTAGAGTGGGTTTAAAGGAGGTTAATGAAAATGATTCCAGGATTGAATGGCTTGTTGTATGAAGAGTGTTTTATGGCTCTGAGCCTGTATTCACTAGAATTTAGAAGAATGAGAGGTGACCTCATTGAAACCTATCGAATGGCGAAAGGCCTTGATATAGTGGATGTGGGGAGGATGTTTCCTATGGTGGGAGAGTCTAAGACCAGAGGGGACAGCCTCAGAATTGTGGGGCATCCTTTTAGAATGGAGATGAGGAGGAATTTCTTTAGCTATAGGGTGATGAATCTGTGGAGCTCTTTGCTACAGCAGCTGTGAAGTTCAAGTCTTTATGTATATTTAAGGCAGAAGTTGATGGATTCATTATTGGTCAATGCTTGAAGGGATATAAGGAGAAGGCAGGAGATTGGGGCTGAGAGGAAAATTGGATCAGTCATGATGAAATGGCGGAGCAGACTCGATGGGTCAAATGACCTAATTCTGCTCCTATATCTTATGGAAATCTATAGCCACAGCCTTGGGTACTTCAGGAAGCAACGTCATTCTAAGACATTTAAAAAATCTATCAATGCTCAAAATCGACAGACCCCAGACGGCAGCCTCAGGTCACAAGTGCAGTTCCCCTTTAAGAAAGCAGAAGCAGGGAAGGTAAGTGGGTCTAGAGGTACAATTGAAAGGCCGAAGCCTTAGGCCCCCACCCCTGACTATCCTGCTAGTGAATGTACAGTTCCTGGAAAATAAAGTTGAATTCCTCAGAGCAAGTTTGCAGTACCAAAGGGGCATCAGGGACTGCTGTGTACTTTGCCTCATGGAAACATGGCACACCTCTGCCATTTCAGATGCAGCACTGCAGCCCAACCTGGAATACCTAGCAGTTAAGTATTGCCCATTTTATCTGCCAAGGGAGCTTTCCACCATCCATCCTGGCAGCCGTCTACTTTCCACCTCAGGCTAACATCAGGCAAGCACTGGAATAGCTGAGCAACATAATCAGCAGGTACAAATCAGCACAACCTGATATCTTCCCTATCATTGCAGGGCATTTTAACCGGGCCAGCTTGAAGAAGTCTCTGAAGAACTACCACCAACATATCACCTACTGAACTGAGGAACCAATATACTTGACCACTGTTATACCAACATCAAGGACATTTACCATGCCATCCCATTCCTGCACTTTGGAAAGTCCAATAATCTGGCTGTACTTCTATTCCTGGCATATAGGCAGAGAATTAAGATCACAGCATCAGTTGTGAGGACCGGGAAGTTATGGTTAAGGGAGGTCGAGGAGAGCTTACGTGACTGCTTTGAGTCAGTGGACCGGATGACATGCAGTCACCTTCAGATCTGAATGAAAATGCTACAGTTGTCACCAACTTCATCAAGACCTGTGTGGGTGAGTGTCTGCCTTCAAGGATATACTGGGCATACCCAAACCAAAAGGCAAGGATGAAGCAGGCTACAGTCTGCTGAGGGCTAGATCTGTGACATTAGAGACCGGTGATCCAGAACATTACAAGATCTACTGCTTTAAGAGGGAGAAAACAATTCCAAATGAAGTTAGAGATGGAATCAGATGATTGATCAGAGTTTGCAGGCTATTACTTGTACATGGCAAAACCTAACATCATGAATGGCCATGACGTTTCACTCCCAGATGAGCCTTTTATAAACAAGAGAAAATCTGCAGATGCTGGAAATCCAAGTAACACACACACAAAATGCTCCAGGAACTCAGCAGCATCTATGGAAAAGAGTACAGTCGACGTTTCAGACCAAGACCCTTCATCAGAACTGGAGAAAAACAGCTGAGGAGTTAGATAGGTGAAACTGGGAGGGGGAGGGTGAAGTAAAAAACTGGAAATTTGATTGGTGAAAGAGATACAGGGCTGGAGAAGGGGGAATCTAACAGGAGAGGACAGAAGGCCATGGAATAAAGGAGAAGGGGGAGGAGCACCAGAGGGAGGCGATGGGGAGGTAAGGAGGCAAGGTGAGGGAGGGGAATGGGAATGGGGAATGGTGTGGTGGGGAGGTGGGGCATTACCGGAAGTTCGAGAAATCGATGCTCATGCCATCAGGTTGGAGGCTACCCAGACAGAATATAAGGTGCTGCTCCTCCAACCTGAGTGACCTTTTATGTACACTTTGAAAGGGAGTATAAAACTACACCTGTGTGGATCCCTGCAGTATCTGGTATCCTTGTAATCTCCATCTCAGAAGCTAACATCAGAACAGTTTTCATGAGGGCAAACCCTTGCTAGGCCCTGATGGTGGTGCACCAGGTGGGTCACGAAAAACCTGTGCCGACAAACTGGCGAGAGTGTTCAAGGACATCTTCAAACTCTTACTGAAGCACTCGGATGTTCCCCCCGCTTCAAAAAGGTGGCAATCATGCCAGTGCCCAAGAAGAGCAGGGTGAGCTGCCCCAGTGACCATCACCCAGCTGCACTCACATTTACGGTGAAGAAGTGCTTTGAGAGGTTGGCCATGGCCCGAATCAAATCCTGCCAGAACAAGGGCCTGGACCTGCCGCGATTTGACTATTGCCACAACAGGTCTACAGCAGATGCAATCTCACTGCCTCTCCAACTGGCCTTGGATCACATGGACAATATCAATACCTACATTAGGCTGCTGTTTATTGTTTGCAGCTTAGCGTTCAACACCATCATACCTTCAGTACTAATCAGCAATCTCCAAAACCTGAGCCTGTGTACGCCCCTACAAATGGGTAGTTGATTTCCCTACTGGGAGATCACAGTCACTGCACATTGGAAGTAGCATCTCCACCTCACTAACAATCAACACTGGCCCACCTCAAGGATGCATGCTGTGGCTAGGTGTAGCTCAAACGCCATCTATTAATTTGCCGATGACACAACTATTGCTGGCAGGATTTTAGATGGTGATGAGGAGGTGTACAAGAGTGAGATCAATCAGCTAGTTGAGTGCTGCCGCAACAACAACTTTGCACTCAACATCAGTACGTCCAAGGAATTGACTGTAGACTACAGGAAGGGGAAGGTGAGGGATCACCCGCCAGTCCGCATTGAGGGATCAGCAGTGGAAAGGGTGAGCAGTTTCAAGCTCCTGGACATTAACATTCCTGAATACCTACCCTGAGCCCAACATATTAACGCAACTACAAAGAAGGCATGACAGTCTTGGTATGTCACCAGACTCTTGTAAATCTCTATAGATGGTACCGTGGAGAATATTCCAACTGACTGCATCACCGTCTGGTATGGAGGATCACATAAAGATTTTCAGTAATAAATTCACTTAGAAATTTTAATCTATTTCCAATCAAGAGTAAAGTGATGGAAGCCATTGGTAATAGTGCCAACAGGTGGCACGCTCACCAATAACCCGATCACTATGACATAATTTGAGTTTTACCAGAACCAATAGACGTGGTCTAATGATGGATCAAAGCTGGAAGTCATTGTCAACAGTAACCAAATCACTATTTGGACTTTGTCAGGGCCATTAGACTTGAGATAACTATGGATCAACTATGGGTTCTAGAGTTGAGATAAAAGTGACTGCCCAGGACAGCACTGCAATGTTTCCTTGACTGTGGCATTCCACAAGAAAGCAGCATCCATCACTGAGGACAGCCCCACCATCCAGACCATGCTCGCTTCTTGCTACTACCATCAGGCAGAAAGTACAGAAGACTTAGGTCCCACATCACCAGCCTCAGGAAGTTATTACACTACTCATGAATCAGCGTGGACACTTCACTCACCACCTTGAATTGACTCAACAACCTACAGACTCAGAAGTTCCCACCTGTTTCAAAAGGGCAACTATTATACCAGTGCCCAAGAAGAGCAGAGTGAACAACCTCAATGACCATTGTCCAGTAGCACTCACATCTATGGTGATGAAATGCTTTGAGAGGTTGGCCATGGCTAGAATCAACTCCTGTCTCAGTAAGGACCTGGACCCACTATCACCACAATGGGTCTTTGGCAGACGCAATCTCAATGGCTGTCCACATGGCCTTGGATCACCTGGACAATGTAAATACCTCCATCAGTATGCTGTTTATTGACTGTAGCTCAGTGTTTAACACCATCATCCCTACAGTTCTGATCAAAGAGCGACAGAACCTGCGCCTCTGTACCTCCCTCTACAACTGGATCCTCAGCTAGCTAACCAGAAGACTGCAATCTGCGCGGATTGGAAATGACATCTCCTCCTCACTGACGATCAACACTGGCCCACCACAGGGGTGTATGCTTAGCCCACTGCCCTACTCTTGCTACACCCATGACTGTGTGGCTAGGCCCAGCTCAAATGCTATCTATAAGTTAGCTCTCTTTTTTCCTTTTTCCAATATTTCATTAAATTTCATATGCACAAATACAAGATTCATAAAGATCTTATAAATCAAAATAAGATAGCACAAAATGCACTATATATAAATCACACTGATACAATCACGGTATCCCATATTCATGATCAATCAAATAAAATAAATTGAATTATGAAATACAATAATATGGTTAATTATATTATTAAAAAAATCTACACCCACTACCAAGACAAAGCTGGTTGGTGAAAAAACAAGAGGAAAAAAAAAGAGTACTTTACCAGATAGTATTTTATAATAATAGCCCAGATCTATATTTTAGTAACAATAACAGTTCAAAGATTTATAAAATAGTTCAGAAAGGGTCCCCATAGCGTTTGAAAATCTTGGTTAGAATCAGAAATCAAACAACGAATCTTCTCCAAATTTAAGCATGACATAACATCGCATAACCATTGAGCATGTGTAGAGGGGCAACCTATAAGTTTGCTGTTGATAGTTGGCAGAACCTCAAATGTTGATGAGAGGGCACACAAGACTGAGAGATACCAGCTAGTTGAGTGTTGTACACTCAACGTTAGTAAGACCAAATAGCTGATTGTAGACTTCAGAAAGGGTAAAACAAGGGAACACAAATCCATCCTCATAGAGGGATCAGAGAGTGAGCAATTTCAAGTTCCAACATCTCTGAGGGTCTAACCTGGTCCTAACATATCGATGCTGCTATAAAGAAAGCAAGACAGTGGCTATATTTGATTAGGAGTTTGAGGAGATTTGGTTTGTCACCTAAAACACTGGGAAACTTCTAGAAATGTACTGTGGAGAGCATTCTGGCAGGCTGCAACACCGTCTGGTATGGAGGGGCTACTACAATGGATCGAAGTAAACTGTAGTAATTTGTAAAATTAGTCAGCTCCATCTCGGGTACTGGGCCTCGGTAGTATCCAAGACGTCTTCAAACAGTGATGCCTCGGAAGGATGGTGCCCATCATTAAGGATCCCCACCTCAAGAAGGAAGTACAGTAGCCTGAGGGCACACACTCAGTGATTTAGGAACAGCTCCTTCCTCTCTGCCATCCGACTCTTAAACCGACGTTGAACCCATAAACAATATCTGAATACTTCTTTAAAATTTCTGTTTCTGCAATACTTATTTAACTTAACTATTTAATAAACATATATATAATTACTGTTGTTCATTTATATTACATATATCATGTATTGCATTGTACTGCTGCAGCAAAAGTAACAAATTTCATGACAGTATAGTAACACATGCGTACTTTGATAATAAATTTACTTTGAAGGTGTTTTGATTAAAGTGAAGTAAACGGGCATTGAATGGAATCCAGTCCAATAACTGGAGAACTGGATTTCAACCTTCGACACAACCGATCGGCGGATGATGCAATAGCCACAGCTCTACACAACTTTACAACAGATAAAGGAGATTAGTTGTGATTGTCAGGAATGAATCATCCTATTTTCAGGAAGTCACTGCTAGAGTTTCCCAGGGCAGCTCCCTCAGCCAGAACACCTCTTGTTGCTTCTTCAGTTCCCTTCCTTCAGTTTATTGAAGTCTAAGGATAGATAGCAATAAAACTTCTGAAGATAGTTGGGCCAGGGAACATTTCCCAAGGAGTACCTGTTGTGACATCCTGGTATAAAAGTAATTGACTCCCAGCACCTCGATGTGAGGAACAGATCCAGCCTTTTCCAGGAAACAAAATTGATTTCAGTTTTACCCAGTCATTCAAAGGCAGCCCGAGATGCAAGGGCAGTCACTCTCACTTCACCTCTAGAATTCAGCGTTTTAGTTCATGTTTGGACCAGGGGTCCTGGTGAAATCCCTGGAATTAGTGGGCAGGTTATTTTCTTTGTTGCAACATAACAGTTCCCTGGTAATAGCAGTGTTGACAACACATTCCATCACTTTGCTGAAGGTTGAAATCAAAGTCACAGACCACTTTATTAGCAAAGCTGTGGATGTACCTTTCACAAGGACATTGCCAGGATTGAAGGGCTTGAGTTCTAAGGAGAGAGACTGGATAGTCTCTATGTTCGACTTCTGACACAACCAATCGACAGATGACACAATAACCACAGCTCTACACACTGCCCTTACACATCTGGAGAAGAGGATTCCTTTATGTGAATGCTGTTCTTGGACTACAGTTTAACATTCAACACCATAATTCTCTCCAGGCTTGACGAGAAGCTCAGATACCTTGGCCTTCACCATGCCTTGTGCAGCTGGATCCTGGACTTCCTGTCAGATCGCCATCAGGTGGTAAGGGTGAGCTGCCTCACCTCTGCCCCTCTGACCATCAACACAGCAGCCCCTCAGGGCTGTGTCCTAGGCCCCCTCCTTTACTCCCTGCATACCCATGACTGTCTTGCCACCCACAGCTCAAATCTGCTAATTAAATTTGCCGACAATACTACGTTGATTGGCCTAATCTCAAATAATAATGATGTAGCTTACAGAGAAGAAGTCACCACCCTCACATAGTGGTGTCAAGAAAACAACCTCTCCCTCAATATCGTAAAAACAAAGGAGGTGGTTGTGGACTACAGGAGAAATGGAGACAGGCTAACCCCTATTGACATCAATGGAGCTGGGGTTGAGAGGGTGAACAGGTTTAAGTTCCTCGGCATAAACATCACCAAGGACTTCACGTGGTCTGTACATACCGGCTGTGTGGTGTAAAAAACACAACAGCGCCTCTTTCACCTCAGACGGTTGAAGAAGTTTGGCATGAGTCCCCAGATCCTAAGGACTTTCTACAGGGGCACAATTGAGAGCATCCTGACAGGCTACATCACTGCCTGGTATGGAAACTGTACTTCCCTCAATCGCAGGACTCTGCAAAGAGTTGTGCAGACAGCCCAGCGCATTGGTAGATGTGAACTTCCAACTACTCAGGACATTTACAGAGACAGGCACGTCAAAGAGCTTACAAAGTGAAATGCACAAGATGTCCCTGAATGGTGCAAAAAAAAAATTATTGATGTGGCAAATCCTCCCATGATGCAAGTGACTGTTGGTTCCAAGAAAAAGTTTGCAGAAAATGTTACAGACAAGAGAGTGCAAGTCGGACAAAAAGCACAACCAAAGAGAAAGACCACACAGAGTGAAAAGTTTCAAACAGAAAACTAAATAAATGCATAACGTGACCGAATATGAAATGGACTTCGACAACACAGAGACTGACGAAGGTGAGCCTAGAACTGAATAGCATTACTGAAGCTGATCACAGAATCATATGGATCATAAAAACTGTGTCTGGTGTAAAACTGAAAACGGAGCTGGAAGCAGAATCAGCTTGTGCATAATCCCTGAGGCTGACTACGACAGACTGTTTTCTCAGCTACCATTAGAAAAGACCTCAGTGATGCTTGGGCGGCAAAAAGTGTCTCCCAAAGACAAAATGAAAGGGAATGTGATGTACAGGGACAAAAACAGTAGTTAGAGCTTTATGTGTTGAAAAGTGAAGAGCCAGTATTCTTTTGGACATGAATGGCTGAAAAAAATCCAAGCAGACTGGCACACGATCAAAGCTCTCAATGTGTCACCAACTGGCAACTGCAGGCCAAATGGAGGCACTAATCAGAGACTGTCACAGCTGCTTAAGGTTAATAAGAAGGTGTTTGAGAAGGATACTGGGAAGCTCAAAGGCATGCAGACCAGAATTGAACTGGATGAAGTAGCAACATCAAGACTCCATAAAGTACGTCCAGTGCCTTATGCGCTACATCCTAAAGTAGATGCTGAACCTCAGAGCCTGGAAGCATCTGGCATTCTCTTCAAGGCTGAGTGGGGCAATTAGGTCATGCCCATTGTCCCGGTGATCAAGAAAGGGAAGACCGGAGCCGTTCACATATGTGGGGACTTCAAAGTGACCATCAACCCTCTGCTGCATACTGTGCAGTATCCCCTGCCACGAACAGAAGACACCTTTGCAACTTTGGCAGTTGGGGAGAGGTTTCCAAAGATTGACTTGTCTCAAGCCTATCTGCAAATGGAGATTGAGGAGCCAGTCAACACTCACAAGGGACTGTTCCGGTTTCATCATATTGTCTTTGGTGTTGCATCAGCTCCAGCAATTGGGCAAAGAGCAATGGACCAAGTGCTCCAAGGTATCCCAGGAACACAATATTACCTTGATGACATCTTCATGACTGGCAAGAATGATGAAGATCACCTCCAGGACCCTGATAAGTACTTACCAGGTTGAGTGAGTATGGTCTGCGTGTAAAGAGAGAGAAATGTGAGTTTTTCAAGAATGAAATCTCATTGTGGACATGACATTGACTAGCAGGGCTCACATAAGTCACAAGGGAAGGCCGAAGCAGTGCTGCGAATTCCCAAACCAGAAAATGTGTCACAGCTCAGGTCATACTTGGGTCTTTTAAGCTACTACCATGGGTTTCTCCCAAACATTGCTACAGTGCTGCACCCATTGAACGCACTGTTACGGACAGGAGCAAAGTGGGAACGGTCAGAGAGAGGTGAAAGAGCATTCATGGAAACCAAGAGACTAATAACATCAGATGAACTGCTCACCCATTATGACCCATCCCTACCCATCAGACAGGCATGTGATGCATCCCCTTATGGCATTGGAGCCATTTAGTCACACACTATGACGAGTGCAGAACACAACTACTCACAAAATGAACGAGGGGCCCTTAGTCTAGTAGGGGGAATAAAGAAGTTCAGCCACTACCTCTATGGACTAAAGTTTACTCTAGTGAAAGACCACCAGCCCCTTGTGTCCATTTGCAATCCCAGGAAAAGAATCCCAGTGATGTCTGCTACCCAGTTGCAACATTGGGCATTTTACCTAAGAGCCCACTCTTATGACATAGATTTCAAGGGTACTAAACAACACAACAATGCAGACAGCTTGTCACATCTTCCATTGTTGGCAACTAAGAAGAAAAGTATTCATTCTATGACCCAGCAGAGGTGTTCCACCGTGACATTCCTGGACCAGTTGCTGATAACAAATTCCGAAATACAAAGAGAATCAAGGAATGACCTGACATTGTTGAAAGTCTATGACATCACCAACATGGATGGCCAGCTCATGGTAATCCTATTATTTCCAGAGTTTTCAGTGAGATGACACCAACTGTTGGTATATCATGTCTGATGTGTGGATCTCGGGTTGTGGTTCCCTCTAAACTGCACACCAGAGCGTTAGAAAATCTGCATGAAGGACACCTGGGTACGGTCAAGATGAGGAGTCTCACCTGGAGCTATGTGTGGTGGCCAGGATAGACAGACAGATTGAAGACTTGACCAAAAGCTGTTTGGGATGCCACAAAGTTTAAAATGCTCCCCCGCAGGCACTGTTACACCTGTGGGGGTGGCTGTCTTCACCATGGCAAAGAGTGCATATTGACTTTGCTGGGCCAGTCGTGGACTCCATGTTGCTGATTGCTGTGGATGCTCATTCAATGTGGCCAGAGGTTACACCAATGAAGTCAATCACATCAGAAAAGACTGTTTCTTCTCTGAGGACTATCTTTACCAGAAATGGCTTACCAGAACAAATTGTGAGTGACAAAGGACCACAATACACGTCAGAAGAGTTTAGACTATTTATGAAGAAAAATGGCATTTCAAGTCAGCTCCTCACCACCCAGCAATGAATGGGTTAGCTGAAAAGTTTGCCCAAACCTTCAAGAATTCCATTAAAGCAATGGACAAGGAGGATATTTCTCCACAGCATATGGTGGGCAACTTCCTCTTTGTGTATCGGAGGAACTCTGTTCATGCGACGACAAATCAAACACCTGCAATGCTGTCCATGAGCTGGAATCTGGGATCTCGCATAGACCTCCTGAAACTAGATCTATGGAGGGAATTGCAGAATAAACCGTTCAGCCAGACGCCAAGTGAACCAGCAAGGAACTTCGAGGTTGGACAGGAAGTCCTAGCGCGTAATTACCAAGAAGTCAAGTGGACACCTGGTAGGACAGCTACAAGAACTGGACTGCTGATTTACACAGTGGTTGCTGGAGATCAGACATGGAGATGTCATGTGGACCAGATAATGGATGTCCAGCCAAAGAACACACCTGAGTCAGCTACATCCAACAAGATGGACACGTTACGGTCACTGGACCTACCTCTCAGTATGATCATGTCACAGACAGCAATGCGACAACTGCAACAGAGAACGTTGTCTTTGACAAGACACCTGCCAAACTTGATGCCACTCCACAGGTCCAAAGCACTATCCTGAAAGAAACAGACTACCACCCAAAAGACTTTAATATAGCAAAGTTAGTTATGGGCTGTTATTGTGAAAGCACGCTTATTTGAGTATGGATTGTTAAAGGGAAGTTGAATGTTTTGTTACATATACAGTTTTACAGTATATCACATTAATCTAAAGGGGGAGGAAGTATAATATAATGATCTATTTCTTTTATAGCAATGACTCTCCTTGGCACTGATTATGAACTGAGAACTGCACATGAACATTGATATCTCTCTCTCTGTCTTCAATGTGAATATACGAGTTAATCTCACCTTCCATCTGTGTGCCTTTATATAATTGATATGTAATTGTACATCTGGATGATGGCCACTGATGAAGAGAGAAATCTTGCGACCTGTTATTCCCGCATCACTCTTGTGTAAGGTGACGCAGGCTCCTGCCATGCCTGAACTCACTCTAACAACCTATGCTTCATTCCCTGTCTCGTGTGGTTGGACAACATTAAACCTGACAGCACAATCCCAGAACTGGCTCAGATGTGCTGCTTCTCCTAAATTTACTCTAAAAACTTTCACTGTGGTAACAAAAGAGGAGCAGAAAATCAATCCTTCTGGGAGCCATTTCTTGTCACAGCAAGGCTTCCTGAGTCTCGGAGATAGTTAGACTCTGCAAAGGAGTTAAATGGCTCAGTGACGTATCTCAGTATTTCACTCCTGATAAATGACTCACGACCGACACGTCAGGATAATAGGGCAAATAAATTGTCATGGGGAAGATGATAGATGGGGAAATTGGCAGAAACAATATGTATGGTGAATGGGGAGCTCCTAGCTGCACAATTTACCTTTCCTTGCTATACAGCTCAGCCCACACCGATGTTTGAGATTTTCATTCAAAATATCTCAAATGCTAAGATGATAGACTTATTAACGACCTTACATACACTTCTTTCTTTACTACCCTAGGAACCGTAACCCTATAGAGTGCAAGGATGTCTTCCAGTCAGACAATTTGACAATAGCGTTAAGCTTTTAATTGTAGGATTTTTCTCCCTAGTATGATAGGATGGTCTCATTTCACAACTTACATCATTATGGCCTGCGCCTGCACTTTATTGTCTGCCAGCTCTGCACCTCTTGTAACAATAAATCTATTCTGCATCCAGCTATTGTTTTCCCTTGTAGATTCAAGATTCAGGATTCAAACTTACATCGGAACAGACAGTGAAATGTGCCACTTGCGTTCACAACCGATACAACCTTGGGGCAGACGGCAAGTGTGCCCACTCATTCCGGCGCCAACATAGCATGCCCACAATGCTTAGCAGAGTAACACAGAATGCAACAAGCAACAAAGCAACAATAAAGGAAACCCCTGTCCTCCCTCCCACCCGTGCATAAACACAGTTCTCCAACACCAGGGAAAGACTAGATTTCTGGTATATCTTTGTGTGTAAGTACTCAGATCAGAGAAATCGGTGCTGAAATATTGCTGGGTTAGTGCTCAGAATCCATTCTTCCAAAACACCAGAACAGAAAGTATTCATTCATCCGGAATCAGAAAAAAACCGACAGATACTGGAGTGACAGAAATCCGGGAAACACTCAACAGATGACATAGACTCTGTGGAAAGAGGAACAGAGCAGTAGTTCATTTATTAATAAAGCACTTGATAAAATCCCACATTCCCAGCTCGAAGGAATCTCAAATCCAAGATCTAGAGAAGGGGTTCTCAATCTGCGGTGCATGGTTAATAAGACCGTAAGATATAGGAGAAGAATTAGGCCATTTGGCCCATCGAGTCTGCTCTGCCATTTCATCATGGCCGATCCATTTTTCCTCTCAGCTCCAATCTCCTACCTCCAACGCCCCTCCCCGTATTCCTTCATGCCCTGATCAATCAAGAATGTAATGGTAGGGGTCCATGCATAAAAAATGGTTTAGAATCACTGATCTAGAGCCTGCACGATCTAGGACCATTGCTTCACCAACTTCTGATGTTTTGATTTCAGCAAAGTATTGGTGGTTTCCATATTGTTTCATTTTTGAATCTTTGAAGGTATACTTTATTTTTCTACCTGGTCTATTCAGTTTTCTGTATTTCTTTAGGATAAGAGGTGGGAGGAAAATTAAAAAGGGGGCAAGATAAGAATGATTTTTTGCCAACATTTGCCTTGATGGGGAATACATTGTCCAAAGCAACGGCAAAAATGGTTAACAACACACATAAAAGTTGCTGGTGAACGCAGCAGGCCAGGCAGCAACTCTAGGAAGAGGTGCAGTCGACGCTTCAGGCCGAGACCCTTCGTCAGGACTAACTGAAGCCAAAATGGTTAAATATAATATTGCAAAGGGAACCGGGGAAGGATTGGAGGACAAACAATATTTTGCAGATGCTGGAAATCCAGAGTAACACATCTAAAATGTTGGAGGAACTCAGCTGATCAGGCAGCATCTATGGAAAGGAATAAAGTGTTGACGTTTCGGGCCAAGACCCTTTCATCAGGATTGCAGGACTCTAGGGAAAGTGGATGGGATTGAGATAACAGGGTAGCACTTTAAAGTAAGTAGGTGATGCAATGAAAGGCCTCTTTCTACACAAAATGATTCTATATCTCTGCACATGAAGTAAAAAATATTCAGTAATCTTTGCCCTCTGAGCTACTGTCTATATATACTGCGTATATCTTGTTTTTATCATACATGTATATCATTTTGGTAGGTCAAATATGATGGCAGAATATAGCATTAATTGTAAGACCCTTGGCCATGTGGAGGATCAGAGGGATCTTGGGGTCTGAGTCTATTGGACACTCAAAGCTGCTGCACAAGTTGACTCTGTGGTTAAGAAGGCATATGGTGCATTGGCCTTCATCGATCGTGGGATTGAGTTTAAGAGCCGAGAGGTAATGTTGCAGCTATATAGGACCCTGGTCAGACCTCACTTGGAGTACTGTGCTCAATTCTGGTCACCTCACTACAGGAAGGACATGAAAACCATAAAAAGGGTGCAGAGGAGATTTACAAGGATGCTGCCTGGATTGGGGAGCATGCCTTATGAGAATAGGTTGAGTGAACTTGGCCCTTTCTCCTTGGAGCAACGGAGGATGAGAGGTGACCTGATAGAGGTGTATAAGATAATAAGAGGCATTGATTGTGTGGATAGTCAGAGGCTTTTCTCCAGGGCTGGAATGGCTAACACGAGAGGGCATTGTTTTAAGGTGTTTGAAAGTAGGTACAGAGGAGATGTCAGGAGTAAGTTTTTTATGCAGAAAGTGGTGAATGCATGGAATCGGCTGCCGGCGATCGTGGTGGAGGCAGAAAAGATAGAGTCTTTTAAGAGGCTCCTGGATGGCTACATGGAACTTAGAAAAATAGAGGGCTATGGGTAAAGTCTAGGTAGCTTTAAGGTAGGAATATGTTCAACACAGCTTTATGGACCAAAGGGCCTGTATTGTGCTGTAGGTTTTCTATGTTTCTATGTTTTTCTTTTGAATTAATCAACAGTGATTAGGTTTGTAGATATAATATACTCTAAAGCTTTCCTTGTAATTCTGTTTAAGACCAGGAACAGGGGACTAGCTGAGGAGCAGGATTCATACATTGAGCTCAAGTAGCTGACAGGTAATAAGAGAAAATGGTCCAAGGAGTGGGAGGTGGAGCCCCTGTAGTTAATGTACACCACAGGACTGACTTACAGAGCTCACTTTCACCTCAATAAGGCACGGACATCTACATTCAGCACTCTGGGGAAACTGGTGATGGTGTCAAATGTTAGCTGTGCAGCAAACTGTTTCATCGGGCTCCTGGAGAAATGAATGATCCTGCCATCATTCTGGATCTGTGCATCAGTCACCTGGACAACGCACTTGAACACCGTACTTAGAATGATGTTGCAGTAAGCTCTTTCTTGTCCCCAGGAAGAACCTTATAAAAAATCCATCACTCCTCTGACCTTAACTGCCACGGGATTAACAAAAAATTGGAGTTCTCGAGGACCTAAGCAATTCTGAAGATACACAGGTCTCTGAGAGGGGGTTTCAGATGGTGGGTTCAAAGAGACTATTTCTTCCAGCTCGATAGTCTAGAGCCAGGAGGCATATTCATCGGGAAAGATTTGGACCATTTATGACTAAAAGGAGACATTTGCTTATGTAGAGGGCTGTGTAGATGTTCAGACATTGAGTGTATTGAGTCTCCTGGAGGCTAGAGGCCAAAGAAGACGGTATGTCTTGGGGTTAAGGGACTGCATATGTGCATTGGTACGTGTGAGGGAGGAACAGGGCTTGTTTTGTTACTTGTTGTGTTGTGTTGATCTGTCGAGCATTGTGGGTATGCTATGCTGACACCGAAATGTGTGGCAACATTTACGGGCTGCCCCCAGCACAACCTCAGGCGTATTTGTACATGTGATAAATAAACTTGAATCTCAAATCTATTCGAGATTTTTGGGCACCAAGGTAATTGAGATCTGGGGATCAAAAAATAGCAGACTTCTATGATGGAATCTATCATGATCACTGAATTACAGAGCAAGTTTGAGGCATCCCATGTCCAACTCTTATTTCTTACCTTCATCACTCACTCTCCAAATCAGTAGATTTTCTTTTTGGTACTTAAAGGAATAAAGCACCACCTGACTGCAACATGGAAGAGTAAGGCTCAAAAGCTGATATTGCTCTGGAAGTCTTGGCAGAACAGGAGGGCTGGACAAGTGTCTTCTTCCATCTGTGGGAGGACACGAGGTGAAAAGGCAGAAAGACTAGATGGCCATGGAGATCTGGAGTTCAGCCATGAAGAAATAAAGCAGTGTAATACAGTCTCACATGAATGGTAAAACCCAGTGAAATTATCTTCAGGTTCCACACCTTACCAACAAACAATTTGCTGTGGGGAGGGGGCCCAGTGGGAGGAGTCTGTGGGTGATGGGAGATGGAGTGGGTGGAGGTGGGGAAAGAAACAGAGTGATGTGGGATGAGGTGGGTGTAGAAGGAACTGGGAAGATCAGGAGGAGGGAGAAAAGGGACAGAGAGGGAGTAGATTACCTGAAATTGGAGAATTCGTTTTTCATGCACTCTGTCTGTAGAATACCCAGGCAGAATATGAGGTGTTGCTCCTTTACTTTGCACTTAGCCTCATCCTGGCAGTGAAGGAGGCTGTGGACTGGCATGTTGTGGTGGAAATGGAGAGGAGGATGAAAATGGATTGCAACCAAGTGTTCGCGATGGCCATGACAAACACACGCAAGTGCTCAGCAAAGCAGTCGCTTATTCTGCCCTTGGTCTCACCAATGTCACGGAGGCCATATCAAGAGCAGCGGATGTAATGAACAAAGTTGAGGAGATGTATGTGAACATCTGCCTCATCTGGAGGTGCTGTTTAGGACCCTGGATGGTAGTGATGGAGGAAGGTGCAGGGACAGGTGTTACACCTCCTGTGGTTGCAGGAGAAAGTGCATGGAGGGGAAGGGTGGGGTGGGATAAGTAAACCAGGGAGTCACAGGGAGAGTGGTCCCTGCAAAAAGCAGAAAGGGGTGGGGAGGGACAATATGGCCAGTGAAGCTGGTGGAAGTTTTGAAGGAGGATGTGCTGGATGTGTAGGCTGGTGGGATGAAAGATAAGGAGCAGGGAACTCTATACCTGCACTGTCTGGTGTAGAGCGGGATGAAGAGAAGATGTGCAAGAAATAAAGGAGGTGTAGTTGATGGCTCTATCAACCATAGATCTTGTGGAAGTTGTGACAAAGCAAGAGATAAGATAATGTCCAGGCAAGGATAGGTTACTGATAATGTGCAGTCAACCCAACTGAGAAAGGTCTTTGAAGAGCATAGCTTCCCATTGCAGAGCTTGGGACTGGAGCTATTTGACACACCAAAACAAGACAAAGATGCAAATGAAGGAGTTTACTATTGATCAGTTAATTTACTAATTCTGAAGTATTGTTGGCCTCTGGTGTATAGATTCCATTGGGTATTAACACCTGTATTATAATAGTGTGAGTGTTGATGGATTTTGTAAATAAGGAATTTGAACATCCACAAGGTTACCAATTGGTCAACTTCCGTATAAACTGGCATTTCCTTGTTATAACAGTTTGGTGAAGGGGCCAGGCTGTTCTCCTTGTGTACAAATAAATAAAGTGTGAGCCCAGTTAGTCAACAATGACATTTCCATTTCTTTGTGTCTCAAAATTTCACTTAGGTTTTAGAATGATTTTT
Organism: Mobula birostris; assembly: GCF_030028105.1. Taxonomy (NCBI): domain Eukaryota; kingdom Metazoa; phylum Chordata; class Chondrichthyes; order Myliobatiformes; family Myliobatidae; genus Mobula; species Mobula birostris. The sequence continues at coordinate 207,847,728 of NC_092372.1, forward strand.
TTATTGTTTTGTGTGACATGGAATTAATTGCAAGCTGGTGTTTGTGGTCCATTTACTTACACTCAGTGGCCACTTTATTAGGTACACCTGTACGTAAATGCAAGTATCTAATCAGCCTATCATGTGGCAGCAATTCAATGCATAAAATCATGAAGACATGGTTAAGAGGTTCAGTTGTTATTCATACCAAACATCTCTTTCAATATCTTTATTAGTTTCTACATATAAGAATACAGAGTACAAGAAGATACATATTATAAATCAAAAAAAGATTATTACTACCACACACAACCCTTCTATTTGTGACTTTGCATGAACTTTTAACATTATTTATTTTCACCCCCACTCCACTATCTGCTCTGGCACTCTGGTTCCCATCCCCCTGCAAATCTAGTTTAAACCCTCACCAATAGCACTAACAAATCTCCCTGCAAGGATATTGGTCCGTTGTAGTTCAGGTGTAACCCATCTCTCTTGTACAGGTCCCACCTGCCCCAGAAGAGGTCCCAATGATCCTGAAATCTGAAACCCTGCAAATAATATAATCTATTTTGTTTTATTTTACTTGTATAGGTTGTTCTCTGGCAAGGATGTGATTGGTAAGTGGGAGGCCTTCAAAGGAGAAATTTTGAGAGTGTAGATTTTGTATGTTCCTGTCAGAATTAAAGGCAAGGTGAATAAGAATAAGGAACCTTGGTTCTAAAGGGATATTGGAACTCTGATAAAGAAGAAGAGAGAGATGTATGACATGTATAGGGAACAGGGAGCAAATAAGGTGCTTGAGGAGTATAAAAAGTGCAAAAAAGTACTTAAGAAAGAAATCAAGAGGGCTAAAAGAAGACATGAGGTTGCTTTGGCAGTCAAGGTGAAGGATAATCCAAAGAGCTTCTTCAGGTATACTAAGAGCAAAAGGATAGTAAGGGATAAAATTGGTCCTCTTGAAGATCAGAGTGGTCGGCTATGTATGGAACCAAAAGAAATGGGGGGGAGATCTTAAGCGTTTTTTTTGCGTCTGTACTTACAAAGGAAACTGGCATGGAGTCAATGGAAAAAAGGCAAACAAGTAGTGAGGTCACGGAACCTATACAGATAGACAGGGACTTATTAGGGAGAGTCAACATGGCTTTGTGCATGGTAGGTCATGTTTAACCAATCTATTAGAGTTTTTTGAGGAGGTTACCAAGAAAGTGGATGAAGGGAAGCAGTGGATGTTGTCTACATGGACTTCAGTAAGGCATTTGACAAGGTCCCGCATGGGAGGTTAGTTAGGAAGATTCAGTCACTAGGTATACTTGGAGAGGTAGTAAATTGGATAAGGTATTGGCTCAATGGAAGAAGCCAGAGAGTGGTAGTGGAGGATTGCTTCTCTGAGTGGAGGCCTGTGACAAGTGGTGTGCCACAGGGATCAGTGCTGGGTCCATTGTTATTTGTCATCTATATCAATGATCTGGATGATATTGTGGTAAATTGGATCAGCAACTTTGCTGATGATACAAAGATTGGAGGTGTAGTAGACAGTGAGGAAGGTTTTCAAAGTTTGCAGAGGGATTTGGACCAGCTGGAAAAATGGACTGAAAAATGGCAGATGGAGTTTAATACAGACAAATGTGAGGTATTGCACGTTGGAAGAACAAACCAAGGTAGAACATACAAGGTAAATGGGGGGCACTGAGGAGGGCAGTAGAACAGAGGGATTTGGGAATACAGATACAAAATTCCCTAAAAGTGGAGTCACAGGTAGATAGGGTTGTAAAGAGAGCTTTTGGTACATTGGCCTTTATAAATCAAAGTATTGAGTGTAAGAGTTGGAATGTTATGGTGAGGTTGTATAAGGCATTGGTGAGGCCAAATTTGGAGTATTGTGTGCAGTTTTGGTCACCAAATTACAGGAAGGAAATTAATAAGGTTGAAAGAGTACAGAGAAGGTTTACAAGGATGTTGCCGGGACTTGAGAAACTGAGTTACAGAGAAAGGTTGAATAGATTAGGACTTTATTCCCTGGAGCGTAGAAGAATGAGGGGAGATTTGATAGAGGTATATAAAATTGTGATGGGTATTGATAGAATGAATGCAAGCAGGCTTTTTCACTGAGGCAAGGGGAGAAAAAAACCAGAGGACATGGGTTAAGGGTGAAGGGCGAAAAGTTTAACGGGAACATTGGGGGGGTGCTTCTTCACACAGAGAGTGGTGGGAGTGTGGAATGAGCTGCCAGATGAAGTGGTAAATGCATGCTCACTTTTAACATTTAAGAAAAACTTGGACAGGTCCATGAATGAGAGGTGTATGGAGGGATATGATCCAGGTGCAGGTCAGTGGGACTAGGCAGAAAAACGGTTTAGCACAGCCAAGAAGGGCCAAAAGAGCCAGAAGGTCTGTCTGTGTGCTGTAATGTTCAATGGTTCTATTAGAATCACACTTGCAATCACATTACCCTATATTCATGTAAATTAAATTAAATCATAATATTGAAATGTAATGATTTTATTATACAGAAAAAGAATCTAAGCTCACTACCAAGATCAAAGCTGTTTGGTAAAGAAAGAAAAAAGGAAAAAAAATCCTTATCATAAAGTGAAATATGTTATTAGCCACCATCTGTACTTTAACAGCAAGTCAAAGGTTTTGAAAATAGTTCAAAACTGGTCCCCACAATGTTTGAAAGTCTTGGCTAGATTCAGAAATTGAACAACGGATCTTCTCTAAATTTAAGCATGACGTAACATCATGTAACCATTGAGCATGAGTAGGCGGAACGACATCCTTCCATTTAAACAAGATCGCCCTCCTAGCGATAAGAGAAGTAAACGCCAAAATGTGTAAATTAGGTGTCTCCAAAATAATATCTTTTCCTCCAACAATACCGAATAGGGCCGTCAAAGGGTTAGGCTTAAAATTTACCTTAAAAAGTACCGAGAAAGTTTGGAATACTTCCTTCCAATATCTTCCAAGACTCGGACATGTCCAAAACATGTGAATTAATGAAGTTTCTCCACTGTTACATCTATCACAAAAGCGAGATATATCGGAATAAAAATGAGATAGCTTATCCTTAGTCATATGAACCCTAAGGACCACTTTAAATCGTAAGAGGGAGTGGTGGGCACATAACAAAGAAGTGTTAACCAATTTAAAAATTTCATTCCAAGTTTCCTCAGAAACTGAAGTCTGTAAATCTTGTTCCCAGAGATTCTTAATTTTGTTTAAAGGAGCATTTCTCATTCCCAACAACATACCATAAATATTGGATATTGAACCATTAAGAAAGGGTTTCAAATTAGAAATTATGTGCAGGTCGTGCATGCAGCCTGGTACAGCTGTTCCGATCTATTCTTACTTTCTTCTTCTTACTTTTTAATTTACGTTACTTTTTGTATTTTTTTTCTCACGGTAACACGTCGAAGCTGCACCCTCTCTAACATGCCGGTAGAGAGAGTTTTATTTGAGTTTTCTTTAGCGCTGGAAATGGTTACATCCCGACACGCGGGACAGAAGCAAGGTCGCATTGTGTATTCCACGGAACAGCAAATACCGGCCGGTTTAGCGAACAGAGCGGTGGACAACCCTGCTGAAATCCGGAGGAAAACACATGGGGGGGGATCACAAAGCCGAGGAAAGAGGACCGGGTCGAGATAACAGAGACTTTTGGAGAAAAGGAGTTTGGTGGGTAATACCGTTCTGGCTGACCGGAAGTGTACTGAGAGTGGTAAGCGTAAAGGAGTTGGGTGCTTACTGATCTGGTTAGCAATGGATGGTGCAATCCGGGGCATATTACGATCGAGGAACGTGTTTACAGACTGGATATTGAACTTTTTACTGTTGGACTTCGGCCACATTCCACCGTGATACAACACTTGGTGGCACGGGAGGTTGTTCCTGCCTGTGGCCATCGAATGTGCAGCTCCTCTCTTGGAGGGTCAGACACCCTGGCCAATAGTCTGGTCCTGGACTTATTTCTGCCTGGCATAGTTTGCATTTTGTTGTTTGATTGTTGGGGGGTTTTGTATTGCTATATTTACGCTCTATTCTTGGTTGGTGCGGCTGTAACAAAACCAAATTTCCCTCGGGATTAATAAAGTATATCTATCTATCTAATAAGTCCTTACCGGGACTATTAGGAAATGTATATAATTCAGAATGCAGAAAGTCTCTAATTTGTAGATATCAGAAAAAGTGGGTTTTTGGTAAGCTATATTTAGCTGAGAATTGCTCAAACGAAAGGAGACTTCCTCGAACAAACAAATCCTGAAAGCATTTAATACCCAATCTATCCCATTCTGTCCTGACGAAGGGTCTCGGCCTGAAATGTTGACTGCACCTCTTCCTAGAGATGCTGCCTGGCCTGCTGCATTCACCAGGAACTTTTATGTGTGTTGCCATTCTTTAAAAACTGGATCGGTCATAGAGGGTTTAAAAAAATAATTAGAAAAAATGGGACTTGAAAGAGAAAATCCCATTAAACCAAATTATTTTCTAAATTGTACCCAGATCTTCAAAGTATGTTTAACTACCAAATTATCAGTTAATTTACTTAAGGATAAAGGAAGTGAGGATCCAAGAAGAGAAATGATAGAAAATTTATTAACAGAGTTAGCTTCTAAAGAAACCCATATTAGACAGTCCTCACGGTTAATATACTGTAATATGACCAAAACGTAAGATTTTGTATATTGACTGCCCAATAATAAAACCTAAAATTTCGTAAAGCTAAACCTCCATTCTTTTTAGCTTTTTAAAGATTTACTTTATTTAGTCGAGAATGTTTATTTTTCCATAGATAAGAAGATATAATAGAATCAAGAGAGTCAAATAAGGATTTAGGAATAAAAACGGGTAAGGCCTGAAAAAGGTACATAAGTTTAGGTAAAATATTCATCTTAACAGAGTTAATTCAGCCAATCAATGATAATGAAAGGGGCGACCACTTTGATAGGGCCCTTTCTACATAATTCAGAAGGTTAGGAAAATTTTCATTAAGTAGGTGTTTATAATTCTTAGTAATTGTTACACCCAAATAGGTAAATTGGTTTCTTACAATTTTAAAAGGAAGGTTAGTATTAATTGATAGCAAACTATTCAAAGGAAAAAGTTCACTCTTATGTAAATTCAGTTTATATCCTGAAAACTGGCTAAAGCAAGAGAGTAAAGAAAGCACAGGAGGTAACCAAGTCTCAACATTAGAAATAAAAAGCAATAGGTCATCAGCAAAAGCAAAACTTCATGGACAGTACCTGTCCTTAAAATACCAATAATATCATTAGTTTCTCGAAAAGCAATGGCTAAGGGTGCTAAGGACAGATCAAAGAACAAAGGGCTCAAAGGACAACCTTGTCTGATTCCATGCTGAAGTTTAAAAGGTTTGGAATTCTGAAAATTAGTAAGAACCCGAGCAGAGGGAGATAAATAAAGTAATTTAAGCCATTGAATAAAATCGGGCCCAAAATTAAATTTTTCTAAGGTTTTAAATAAATAATTCCATTCAACCAAATCGAAAGCCTTCTCAGCGTCTAAAGATATTCCGATATCTCCTTAGAAGGAGAATAAATAACATTTAATAAGCGAAGAATATTAAAGTGGGAATACCGATTTTTAATAAATCTAGTCTGATCAACAGAAATGATAGATGGTAAAATATTTTCAATCCTATGGGCCAAAACTTTGGATAGAATTTTAGTATCAACATTAAGTAAGGAAATTGGTCTGTATGAAGAGCATTCAGTTGGATTCTTATTCTTTTAAGGATAAGCGAAAAAGAAGCTTCATAGAAAGATTGTGGCAACCTACCCAACTTAAAGGAATCTGAAAAAAACTGAACATAAATGAGGTATAAGCAGTAAGGAAAACGCCTTATAAGATTCTGCAGAAAATCCATCAGGACCCGGGGCCTTCTCTGAGTGCAATGAACGTACATCCTCGGCAATTTCCTCATAAGAAATAGGTTGATCCAACTGTTTATGGTTATCAATGGAAAGTATAGGAATGTTTAATTGGTCTAAAAATTATTCATAATAGTATTATCTTTGGGGGGGGTCGGAAGTATAAAGTTTAGAATAGAATTCTCTAAAGTTATCATTTATTTCCGAATGGTCAGTTGTCTTATCACCATTAGCTTTACAAATTTCTTTAATTTGCTGTTTAGCTATAAAGGTTTTTAATTGGTTAGCCAGTAATTTACCTGTTTTGTCTCCATGAATATAAAATTGACTTCTATCTTTTAGGAGTTGAGTTTCAATTGGATAAGTTAAAAGAAGATCCTATTTAGTTTGAATTTCAACACCCCTTTTATATAAAGCAGCAACTGGAGCTATAGTTTTTGGTCTAATTGTTTCAACTGATTAGCTAACTCAATTCTCTCTTTATTAGCTTTTTTCTTGACACTTGCAGTATATGAAATAATTTGTCCTCTAATATAGGCCTTAAAAGCATCCCATATAATAAGACTAGAAGTCTCTTCCGGTGTATTCTCTTCAAAAAAAAAGAATAATTTGTCTCTCCAGAAACTTTAAAAAATCCTTATTCGATAGCAAAGTTAGATTAAAGCACCAAGATTTGTTTGTTTGAGGAAGACCGGAGAGATTTAAAGATAAAAGCACAGGGGCATGATCTGAGACAGCAATCTCTTTATATTCACAGGATCAAACTAATGGAATCATTTGGCTATCAATAAAAATAATCAATCCTGGAAAACGTATGGCGGACATGAGAAAAAAACGAGTACTCCCTGTCCAGTGGATATAAGAAACGTCATACATCAACAATACCACATTTCATTAGAAAAGATTGAATAAACAAAGCTGATTCATTAAGTGTCGCTGGTTTAAAAGATGACCGATCTAAGGCTGGACCTAACCAGCAATTAAAGTCTCCTCCCATCACCAATGAGTAAAGGCTCAAATCTGGCAAAAACGGAAAAAAACACTCGAAGAATCCTGGGTCATCTGTATTTCGGGCTTACGGATTAGCAAATACCATTAATTTATTATCTAATTTTCCTGACACTATGACAAAACACCCATTAGTATCAGACACTACTTTATGTTGGACAAAGGGAACTTTATTATCTATAAAGAATGAAACACCCCTAGACTTAGCCTGAAAACAGGAATAGAAATAAACCTCCAACTACTGAAAAGGCGTAAATTGTCACAATTACGTACGTGAGTTTCTTGCAGAAAAATAATTGGAACCTTAAGTTTTTTTAATATATGCAAAAATCTTATTCCATTTCACGGGGTGATTTAAAACTTTCACATTAAGACTAAGTGAGTTAATAGTTTGTTCCATTTTTAGAACGATTTAATAGAAAGGTTAAAGTAATAACCATATAACAATGACAGCACGGAAACAGCCCATCTCGGTCCTTCTAGTCCATGTCAAACTTTTACTCTCACCTAGTTCCACCGACCTGCACTCAGCCCGTAACCCTCCATTCCTTTCCTGTCCATATAGCTATCCAATTTAACTTTAAATGACAACATTGAACCTGCCTCAACCACTTCTGCTGGAAGCTCGTTCCACACAGCTACCACTCTCTGAGTAAAGAAGTCCCCCCTCATGTTACCCCTAAACTTTTACCCTTTAACTCTCAACTGATGTCCTCTTGTTTGAATCTCCCCCACTCTCAATGGAACCACTGGAATGTATATTCGAACCAAACAATAAATCTTGAAATGTGGTAACCAAGCAACAGATTTGGCTAAAAATCCAAAAGAGCTTCCAGAAAAAATATCCATCCCCCCACCCTCCTCCCAAAGTCAGAAAGCTGGCCAAAAGAAAGCCAACAGCTAAACCTAATGATGTCACCCTCCCAAAAAAACCTACTGGTTTAGCTCCTAATTAGCTTCAAGGTTAACTGCATTTCAACCTAGACAAAACAGCAGACAAAGAAAAAAAACTTAACCCTCATAACAAGAACACATATTAGATTATGAAAACATGTAGTCCCCTTTTATTTTCATTTAGTAATGCATGCATTAAGAAATGATACATTATTTCCTCCGGTGTGATATCACAAAACACAGGACAAACCAAGACTGAAAAAACTGACAAAACCACATAATTATACATATAGTTACAAACAGTGTAACAATACCATAACTTGAAGAAAGTCCGTGAGCACAGTAAAGTTCAAAGTTTCTCAAATGTCCCACATCTCACGCAGGCGGGAGAAGGAAGGAAGAAAAACTCTCCCTGCCATGCCGACCACAATCTGACTCTGAGTCATCCGAAAACTTCAAGCTCTGATCAGCTCTCCGAACACCGAGTACTGAGCAGCATCTCTGCCGAACGATTCGACCTCCTTCTTGGTCACCAAAAGCAGGCAAGGCCGGGGATTTTGAGGCCTACCCTCTGAAAGATTCCCGACCACACAGTAATGACAGCAGCGGACGAGTATTTCAGAAATTTCTCCAGATGTTCCTCTGTGCTTTCACGTCCATTCTCCATCAAATCAGAATTGTCCACGGCCTCTATTTAACAGATACAACATTATTTTTCAACGGAGAGCTGCGCACGCGCAGCGCACTGTCATCTGCATAATATAAATTAATTATTACAGTTTCAAAATGATAAAATGAAAAATACCCAAACTAAGCCTTATTGACAGAAAAAAACTCAAGAAAAATAAGCATAATATAAAATAATTAAAAAACTATCAAAATTCAAAACCAGAGGACATGGGTTAAGGGTGAGTGGGGAAAAGTTTAAAGGGAACATTAGGGGGGGCTTCTTCACACAGAGAGTGGTGGGAGTATGGAATGAGCTGCCAGACGAGGTGGTAAATGTGGGTTCTTTTTTAACATTTAAGAATAAATTGGACAGATACATGGATGGGAGGTGTATGGAGGGATATGGTCCGTGTGCAGGTCAGTGGGACTAGGCAGAAAATGGTTCGGCACAGCCAAGAAGGGCTAAAAGGCCTGTTTCTGTGCTGTAGTTTCTATGGTTTCTATGGTTTCTATATGAACACACAAGATATTAACTCGTTAAAATCTTGTTCTCTAAGTAAAGCATTTAAAGTTTCAAAAGCAGAGTTAGCTACAAAGGTTTACCAAAAGTAAAAGAAGCAATTATTCATGTAGAAAGATACTGAACAGTTAATCTTCTGATTTTAAGAATTTCTGAGCTTCTTCACTCGAATGGAAACATTCGTTAGAGCCATCCTTCAGTATAATTCTGAACCGAGCAGGATAACAAAGACAAGGTTTGAAACCTTTGTTATAAAGTTCCGACATAACCTTTTTGAACTTAGCACACTCATTCATAACCTCGGGTGAAAAATCCTCAACGATCCTCATCTTCTGACCATTGTAATCAAACATCCCTCTTTGACGGGATTCATGAATTAAATGATCCTTTGTTTGAAATTCATGAAAACAGATTATTACTGATCTGGGTCTCGCTCCTGGAACTGGTCTAGGCACGGGCAATCTATGAGCTCGATCAATCATAGTTAAAGACTTTAAAGTTTTAGGAAATAATTGTGCCAAAAAGCTTGCAAAGAATTCCATCGGCTTATCACCTTCCGTTGACTCTTCAATGCCCAAAATTCATAGGTTATTTCTTCTGCTTCTATTCTCTAAATTGATAATCTTCTGTCTTAATTTTTCATTAATCTTGGATTGTTTTTCACAAAGCTTTTGCAGGTCATCAATTCTCGCATCCAAAATCCCCAGAGTTGCTTCATTCTCTTCTACTCATTTATCATGTTCAATTAAGGTTTTTTCGACAGAATCCAATTTTGTATCTTTTTTTTAATTTCAGAGCTGAGTTGCTGGAACTCCTGCTGGAACTCCTCGGAAGATTCTTTTCCGTGTTTTTGAAGCAATTCCATAATAGATTCCAAAGTTGTGGGCGGCTCTTCTTCTTTTTTAGTACTTTTGGCACCCCTTGTAGCCATAGTAAAACAATATCACATTTAAAAGTAAGGTTGAAAGCAGTAAAGTAAGTAAAATAGGAGCAACGGTAAAAAGCTGCTAATCCATCGACGACCAGTAGGAATCTCCCATACCAAACATCTGAATGGGGAAGAAATGTGTTCTAAGTGACTTTGACCGTGGAAAAATTATTAGTGCCAGATGAGGTGGTTTGAGTACCTCGGAAACTGCTGATCTCCTGGGATTTTCACACACAACAGTCTCTAGAGAGATGCAGAAAACAAAAAAAAACAACAGTGAGCGGCAGTTCTGTGGGTGAACACACCCTGTTAATGAGAGGTCAGAGGAGAACAGACAGACTGGTTCAAGCAGACAGGAAGGTGACGGTAACTCAAGTAACCACATGTTACAACAGTGGTTTGCAGAAGAGCATCTCTGAGCACACAATACATCAAACCTTGAAGTGGATGAACTACAGCAGCGGAAGACCACAAGTATACCCTCAGTGGCCACTTTAGCAGGTGCAGGAGGTAGCTAATAAAGCAGCGGCTGAGCGTATACAACATCAGTGTGAGCTTTCACTGGATGACTAAACCATTGGATAGGACACTTAAGGCCGACCATATTGATATGGGTCTGAAGTCACATGGGAACCAGGCTGGGTAAGAGCAACATTAGGAGCCAATTGGGGCTTACAACAATTTAGTAGTTTCATGATCACCACTGCTAATACCGCCTTTCAATTCCAGATTTATTTAATTAATGGAACTTAAATTCCCCAACTACTGAAGTGTGAATTGAATTGATATCTCAGTGTCAATTATCTAGCTCCATGAACTACTGGTACAGCAATTCCCAGTATGCTGCCTTCCTCATGGTCGGTAATGTCCAGAATCCTATACCTTGCTCTTTATTTTGAAGTCCGCTGATGAATCAGAATCAGAATTAGGTTTATTATCACTGACATAGTTTATGAAATTTGTTATTTTGTGGCAGCAGTGCAGTCTTAAATGTCCTTAATGAATCAGCCTCCATCACTAGCCCCAGCAGTGTGTTCCAGTCACTTATCACTCTCTGTGTTAAAAAAAACCTTACCTTAGCATCTCCCCTAAACTTTCCTCCATTCCTTTTAAAAGATTAGCTTTATTTCTCATACACACATCAAAACGTACAGTGATATTCGTTGTTTGAGTCAAGTTAATCACCAAGGATCGTGCTGGGCAGCCTGCAAGGGTCACCATGCTTCCAGAGGCAACATGGCATGCCACAGTTTACCAACCATAACTGTTCGTCTTTGGAATGTGGGAGGAAACCAGGGCACCCGAGGGAAACCTACGTGGTCACAGGGAAACATAGAAATTCCTCACAGACAGCAGTGGGAATCAAACCCCACTTAGCGATAGTTGGTGCCAACCACTACGCTACAGCGCTGCCCTGAACGTCCTTCATTCCCGCTGCTGTCTGTAAGGAGTTTTTACATTGTCCCCGTGACCGTGTGAATTTCCTCCGGGTGCTCCAGTTTCTACCCACAATACAAAGACGTACTGGTTAGTATGTTAATTAGTTATTGTAAATTGTCCTGTGATTAAATTGGAGGTTGCTGGGCGGTGTGGTTAGAAGGGCTGGAAGTGCCTATTCCTCACTGTAACTCAATAAATAAATAAATGATCTTATATCATATTTCCTTGGTTTATATTTCCATGTCAATAAAATTAAGTTTCTAGGTGCCTTCGTTCATTCTACTGTCTATAACTTGAAGTCACCTAAAATCCTACTGCCCATTTCCTCACACATGTCAAGCATTGGTGCCCCATTTCCACACCACTGTTGATCTATATCAGCCCCTAATCAAGCAATCCCTCAGTTTAAAAATTCTCATCCCAGTTTTCTGCATGGATGCAAGTTTTGGATCTGGAGGGGCTGACTGTAAGAAGAATCAGGATAACAGTAGAGGCTTTAATGTAAGAAAATTTCCTGCATCTGATCACCACTTCAAAGCCAGAAGGTGCTGGGCAGAGACACTGCTCAGGTACGAGGCTAGGTTGACTGTCCAGTGCAGTATCAAAGAGGAATCATTAAACAGGGAACCTGCCTGCACCAGTGGATGCAACAGATTCTGTGGAAGACAGGGACAGAACTAATCTCAAACTGATGCATTAACTCTGCTTCTCTTTCCTCAGATGTTAGCTGAGCCGCATTTTGTTTCCATTTCAGATTTTCTTTGCCCAAGTCTTTTAGTTTAGTTTAGTGTTTTTTTTTCTTTTGGGATGGGTTTTTTTTCTTTTTTTTGTCTTTTTCCTTTTTTTTTGCTTTATATTATCCGTGATCAGTTCTACATGTATGGGAGTTTTGGTAATTTCCACTATTTGGTTTTGCAATTACTCTTTTTTTAAATGTAACAATACATCTCATATTATCTGTATTATTGCTATGTTTTGTTTCTATATTTTGAAATTAATAAAAAGATTGAAAAAGAAAGAAAGAAAAGATTTTCAGCATCTGCGACTGCTTTGATTTGCGGCTAGTCAAGCTGACATCTCGTAGCTGTAGTGACGCGGGTTCAATCCTGACCTCGGAGTCCCGATGAGGGGTCTCCGCCCAGAATGTCAACAGCTTATTTCCCTCCATTGATGCTGCCTGGCCTGAATTCCTCCAGCTTCTTGTCTGTTTCGCTCAAGATTCCCAGCATCTGCAGAACCTCTCCTGGACTTTGCACGTTCTCCCTTTGTCTGTCTGGGTTTCCTCCAGGTACTCCAACTTCTTCTCACATCCCAAAGACATGCAGGTTTATTACGATTTGTTGTGACGTGTAGGTGACTGGTAGAATCTGGTGGGATGGGGTGGGGTAGAAGGTGGGGTTGATGGAAAATGGGGCAGGTGTAGCATTACAGCAAATAGGTGTCAGATGGTGTAGCGGTCAGAGACAGTTGACCAAAGTACTTGTTTCTCTCTCCTTCCTATCCATCTGGCCCCCATCATTATGCCTCTTTCCCCTCTCCCACCTTCTCCCTGCCCATCCCCTCACTGGTTCTCCTCCTTACTTTCCTCCCTTTATTCCATGCCCCACACTATAGTACCAGTGAGGATGATAAGGAACATCGCCAAAATCTCAAGACAGTGTTAAAAAGCTTAGAAAATTATGGAGTCAGAGCACAATGCAATAAGTGTGAATTCTTTAATCCAAGCATCACTTACTGTGGTCACATGATTGATGCACAAGGATTACACGAGTGTGTTGAGGAAATTCAAAGCACTGTTGGCCCCAAGGCCAAAGGACATGTCACAGTTATGGTCCTTTTTAGGATTTGTCAACTACTTTACAGATTCCTGCCAAACCTGGCTACTGTGCTTCACCCTTTGAACTCATTTCTACAGATTGGGAAGGAATGGTAATGGACAAAGCAGTGTTAGGTGGCTTTCCAGAAGATAAAGAAAGACACTGACGTCAGACACTGTACTCACACATTATGATCCACAGTGTCCAGTGAATCTTGACAGAGGGGCCTTCTTGAGGTGTAAAATGTTTCAGCCAGTACTTGTATAGGAGAAAGTTTATCCTCGTTACTGATCATCAACCACTAGTGTCCATTTTCAATCCACGAAAGAGTGTTCCACTAACAGCAGCTGTGTGAAGCAGAGATGGGCTCTGTTTCTTGGAGGATGCAATAACAAAATTGAATCCAAGGGGATGACTAATTATGGAAATGCTGATGGATTATCCCTTTTGTGCTTGGAAAAGGAAGTACAGTACTGTATACATTTACTAAAAAAGACACTCCTCTTGATGTACTCTCCCAAATGCAAACCGGAAGTCTCCCTATTACGGCAGAGATGATCCAAAGGGAAACCAGAAAAAAATCCAAACTGCTTTAAGTCTATATAGACACACAAAATGGTTCGAATATGCAGCAGAATTCCCACTTTCCCCATTTTTATCAGCATTAGCATGAACTTGCCCTTGATGGGGGTCACCTTATGGTGGATTGAGAGTTGTTGTACCATCCAAGCTGAGAGCTAGTGTTGGAGGAGCTATATGCCGGTCACCTAGGTGTGGTTAAAATGAAAGCGTTGGCTTGAAGCTTTGTTTGGTGGCCTGGGTTAGATCAGCAGATCGAGCAGCTTGCCATGTACCATCTGGGATGCTAATATCCAGAAGATGCCAAGAGCAGTGTCTGTCCATCCCTGGGAATGGCCTGCATTGCCCTAGCAGAGAATTCATGTGGATTTTGCCAGACCATTCATGGGCACAGATTTCTTGGTAGTAGTGGATGTAGCTGCGATGTGGCCAGAAGTGTTCCCCATAGCCTCCACTGCAGCTTTGCACACTGTCAATCTATTGAGAAGCCTCTTTCAAGGACTGGTGTTCCAGAACACTTAGTTTGTGACAATGGACCACAGTTTGGCGTGGTTAGGGGGACAGTTTCAGTCATTCCTAAAAATGAATGGATTATGACATATTACATCTGCACTGCACCACCCAGCTACAAATGACTTGGTGGAGAGGTGTGCCCAGAGTCTAAAGAACGCACTGCAAGCAATGTCAGCAGAACACGCTACACTGACACTGAATCTGAAGCTCGGCAATTTCCTCTTTGCAGGTCATAATGCAGCACACTTCACAACCAACAACTCACCAATTATGCTGTTCCTGGATTGTCCCCTGTGCTCACGCTTGGATCTCCTCAAACCCAATCTGAGGAGGATGCAAGACAAATGGCTGAGACAAATTGAAGGCTCCTCAAACAAGTGGGTTCGATGTTTAACTCCTGGACAAACAGTCCTGGCGAGGGACTACAGAGGTCATCAAAAGTGGGTGCTTGGAAAGATTAAGGACGGAACTGGACAACTCTCCTACACAGTGGAGACTGAGTCTGGTATCATCTGGAGATATCGTATCGATCAGTCGAGGAGAGCAGAGTCAATGGAAAGAGAAGAAAGTTGGCTATCGCTATCAGAACCACTTCCTGCCGTCTCAGAGTCATCTCCTACAACCGCCACGGAGGAGGCCCCAGAACCTGAGATTGCTTCACAGCCACAAGTCTCACCGGCCAAGCAGAGTGACCTCTCTTGTCAGGAAAGAAGTTATCCCACAAGAGTAAGGAGTCCTCCACAGCAATTAAATCTTTAAGCCTGAATGGGACAATTTAAAATTTACTATGCTGTAGATGTCTACATAGTTATTGTATTATATATTATGTATAAATTGGAATTTGTTGTTTTGCGGAGCGATATATAGACAAAACGTATTTATAGACAGATATATGTACATAAATAGATAGATAGCACTCATGGGTTCATGATCCATTCAGAAATCTAATGACAGATGGGAAGAAGCATTAGCTGTTCATAAAACATTGAGGTCCAAGCTCTAGTATTACCTGGACAATGAAGTTCCTCTTGAATTCTTTATTGGATTTGGTAAACTATATTTTACCTACAGCCCCAAGGCCAGGACTCCATTGCAAGTGGGAACAAGTCTAATTATTTGACTCCCTATTATGCGCGTTGTGGAGAATGAAACTTATCTAGTGCACATGGCATGGTTATGATATTTGAAAGGCTCTGCTTTTAGCTTTGTGTATCCGAGATAATAGGATCTTGAACATCCACCTGTAGTTCTGAATGCCCATTACTGCCAGGTGTCACGTAATAGTTTTCTTGATAATGTCAGTCAGTGCAAGCACTTGTACTTGTACAGTGCTTGTCTTCTTCTGAGAATGTATTTCTGAACGTGATTACTTTAACAAAGTGTAAAGGGGAGACGGAGTTCATATTATTTCTTACTAAGCACATTGTAACAACATCACAGCCACTAATCCTTTACTAGAAGGGGCCAGTACGTACGCCGACTGTTGGCCCCAGAATGAAACCCAACCCAAAATAATACATGGTCCCCGATACACACATGACAAAGTCATAAACCCACTGGGAATCTGGAGTATTTATCATAAATAATAAAAGGATGTTATTTAAGATATCTAATGTAATTCTTTAGAGCATAGGGGACTGAATGGTGATCTTAAGGAGGTGTTGAAGGCCATGGGGCACAGATAGCATGAATGCACTCAGTCTTTTTTCCCAGGGATGGGGAATCAAAAACCAGAGAAGGGGAGAGGGGAAAGAGTTAATAGGAACTTGAGGTACAACTGTGGTATCTATGTGGAATGAGGGAATAAAGAAAGGTTAGTTTTACTTGCCATAGGTACATACTGTATAGTCAAATGTATCGTTTGCGCCAAATCAAATCAATGAGGATTGTGCGGGCAACCCGGAAGTGTCACCACTCTACAGGCATCAACATGGCATGCCTACAACTCATTAACCCTTTGAATGTGAGAAAAACCCAATGCATATCATGAAACTTACTGTTCTGTGGCAACAGTACAGTGCAAGATATAAAAATTACTATAAGTTAGAAAAGTATATAGAGTACAAGTAGAAATAATGGGGTAGTGTTCATGGATTCGTGGACTGTTCGGAAATCTGAGGGTGGAGGGAAAGAAGCTGACCCTAAAACATTGAGTGTGGGTCTTCAGGCTCCTGTATCTCCTCCCTGATGGTAGGAATGAAAAGAGGGGACGCCCCAAATGGTGGGGACCCTTCATGATGGATGCCATCCTCTTGAGGCATTGCCTTTTGAAGATGTCCTTGATGGTGGCATTGCAACTGTAGCCATTTCGTCTTCTGCAATTTATGATCTTGAGTCCGTCTGTTAATTGACTCTTACACACCTGTGGTTCCATAGAGGTGATCAAGTACTGACTTCATATTGAGTGAAGCCTCTTTCAGAAATCACTGCTCTCAGATCCGGCACCATGTTGTCGGAATTTGTTCCTCCAATTATATGCTGTTGGCTTTGGGAAGGTGGGGGTGTGGTAGGACGGCAATTTTATCACCGTGTGTATAATCTAGAGGGCTTCCTAAGGTTCCAGAATTGTAAACTCAATTCCCTGTAAGCTTAGGCAGCTGGACAGTCTCACTTCAATTCATTAAATTCTACCATAAAATAGTATAGAATCAGAATCAGAATCAGGTTTATTATCACCGGCATGTGACATGAAATTTGTTAACTTAGCAGCAGCAGTTCAATGCAATACGTAATCTAGCAGAGAAAAAATAATAAATAAAATAAAAATAATAATAAATAAACAAGTAAATCAATTATGTATATTGAATAGATTTTTTTTAAATATACAAAAACAGAAATACTATATATTTAAAAAAAGTGAGGTAGTGTCCAAAGATTCAAAGTCCATTTAGGAATCAGATGGCAGAGTGGAAGAAGTTGTTCCTGAATCACTGAGTGTGTCTTCAGGCTTCTGTACCTCCTACCTGATGGTAACAGTGAGAAAAGGGCATGCCCTGGGTGCTGGAGGTTCTTAATAATGGATGCTGCCTTTCTGAGACACCACTTCTTGCAGTTGTCCTGGGTACTCTGTAGGCTAGTACTCAAGATGGAGCTGACTAGATTTACAATCCTCTGCAGCTTCTTTTGGTCCTGTGCAGTAGCCCCTCCATACCAGACAGTGATGTAGCCTGTCAGAATGCTCTCCACGGTACCACTATAGAAGTTTTTGAGTGTATTTGAGTGCACAAAACCACAGACAGTGATTTTTGAAAGAGCAAAAGGAAAAATACACCTGGCTCAGTATTTCATAAGGACATAATAATAGCAATGTTAGGCCACTTAACTGTGCCCCACCGTCTATTATTGTTGTCCATTATGACATGGGTGCCAGGAAGGTTGGTTGTGGTGGTCATTGAGGTAATGGGTTAATGACAGAAGCTATTTAGAAAGAAAATTAACAAAACAATGAATTGAGGTCAGTAACACAAAGTAACATAACTATCGTGAAATGTAGGGTAATCGGAAATGCTCAGCAGGTTAGGGCCCCAGCTGCAATTCCTCTTCCTAGGCTTCCCTAGCCTTCAATTCCCCAATCTATCAAAAGTGTATCTACCCCTTCTTTAAGTAGCTTCAGTGATAAAGCCTCCACAAGCCTCTGGGGTAAACAGTTCCAGAAATTCACTGTTCACTGTGAGAAGTTCCTATGCCTGCCAATTTTAAATATTCCTAACTATTCATCAGTGGAAACATCTCAGCAGCTACTCTGCCATCTTCTCTGAGAATTGTCACCTTGTCATGGTGGAGAGGCTTGTGAGTTCCTGAGATGCTGAGAGTGATACCATCTGGAGTTTGGCTTCTAGTAGGGTCACCAATGGTGGGATGTTCAAGGGTGAGGTTCCAGTCAAACGGCAATCTAACCAAGATATCAACAGTGGTGCTGGCATAAGATAATAGCAGTGAAGGCGGAGGAAGACTGCAGCATTGAAGAATCCCCAGTCGTCTTGCATTCCATGCTATGATCTGCCAAGGACCGTGTGGTGGATGCCCATGCATCGGCCTCTCCACATTAAACAAAGTCCTGCACAGGCATTCTCCATTAAGGGAACCCACCATAGCTCTGTCATGCCCCTCAGAATCTTAAATGCTTCAATAAGATCATCTCTCCGGCTTCTAACCTTGAAACACTCTGTAGATTTAACTTCTTAAGTCTTCTTTTAATAAAAGGAACTATCTGGCCCTGTAAGTTCCAGCTGAGAACCAAAATAAACTTGAGGAACAGCAACTGCTTTGGGCAAGTTTGCAGCCTTAATATCAAATTATACAACTTCAACTGCTGGGCATGGCGAACTGCCCAGCATTTCACAATACATATGTTGCTTTGTGTTACTGATCTCATTTCATTTTTCTTGTTAATTTTCCTCCTGAATAACTTCTGCCATTAACCTATTGGCTGAATGACCACCACAACCTATCTCCTTGATTCAGGATTCAAGATTGTTTGTCATTTCCAGTACACATGTGTAAAGGAGATTGAAATAACTGTTTCTCTGGATTTGATGCAGCACAAATAAAACACATTAAGATGAAGAACACAATAAAAGATACAGGAGTTTCTGTACATAAGGTGACTTTTACAGGAAATGATAAAGCAGTGGTGGTAGGAGGTATAGTGGGTGGAGGTGTTGATCAGCCTTACTGCTTGGTGAAAGTAACTGTCTGGTGGTCATGACGTGTGGAACAAAAAGGGTGAGGTAGGGTCATCCATGATGTTGCTGGCCTTTTGCAGCACATTTCTATAAATATATTTGGAGCCTGTCCACCTAAACCAGGAGCGAGGTTTGATCCATCTAAGCATTGGGCCAATTTGGAAAGATCGGGTACAGCCGAGATATGGTGGCAGTTCCAGGCCCAGAACATACCCATGCAACAGGGCTCAGGTCCTAGTGCGGGGAACGACCCGGTGTTTGGGCAATTTAAACATTGGACAGATGGATTGAAAAGGCTGAATATCGGGACTGGAGTCGAGGGTCAGGCCAGTTCTGACCCGCTATCCACTGCATTGAGGCTGAGGTTGCAGGCCAGCTCCAGAGTTTGTGTCTGTGAGCTCCACCGTGTGAACTGACTCCAGACTTTTGTCTGAGAGCTCCATCGTGTGATGAACGGAGGCTAAGGCTGTGGCCCAGTTCCGGGCATCATGTCTTTGGACTCACTTTCATTCTGAATGCTGTTGCTTGCTTTTTGTTATTGCATGATTTGTATTTTTTTCTCTCTCTCTGCGTATTGGGTGTTAGCTGGTCTTTTTTTAATGGGTTCTTTTGGGTTTCTTGTTTTGTTGCTGCCTGCGAGGAGATGAATGCCACATACTTTGATAATAAAAGTAATAAAAATAAAAGATAATAAATGTACTTTCAACTTTGATATGTCCTTGATGGCAGGTAGATTGGGTCTCACCCTATCTTAGGTTTCCTGCTGTCCCATTCACCCCTCCCCAATTTAAAACTAACTTCTTGTTTTTTTTTCTCTCTCTCAGTTATAACAGTCTTCGATCAGAAATGTTAATTTTGTTTCTTTCTCCACAGATGCTGCCTGAGTTGCTGAGCGTTCCTTGCCTTGTCTGTTTTTATTTCAGATATACAGCATCTACCCATTTTTTATTTTCATCTTCAGCTCTGACAGTTTAGAACACTAATCTAAATCCATCATATGTTTTCCAGGTGACAATATATTCTGATAGATTTGCAGACCAGTCTGTTTAAATCTGAACCGTTGTTACAAGTGCACAGAACCATGTTTTCAGACAGAGCTTGAAGCCCTCCAGTGGACTAAGAAGGAAATGCAGACAACACATGCATGGAAAACGTCAAAAATAAGCTTGTCAAGTTCCTGAGGTAATTATATAGATCACAATAGGCTATGTAACTGCTCTGACATTCACTTAGATCATGACTGATATTTACCTCGGTGTCCACATTTTGCATTAACCCCACATTCCTCAGCTCCCCCACTATCTTGTCCTATCCTCATTGCTTAGTTTGAAATGTCTCTCAGAGTCATTTTCATGCAGTTTAATGCCATGTTCTCTTGGCATTGATTTTACATTATCACTATCCAACAGGGACATACAATTGCAAGAGAAACATCCAGGAGCAAAGCCCAAGTCTATCTGAGCCTAACACTATAATATCTACACTACTGTCTACACAGCCTCCAGTGATTACAAAATTTGGTATACAAGGTTCACGTTCAAGTTCAATTACACTGGATAACTAAGATATTGCTTCCTGAATATTTTTGGGTGTATCGTATGGATTTTGTGCTGCTGATCATGAAAATTACCATGAAATTTCTCTATTGCAATCCATTGTTTTAAAATCGCCCATATTTGTTATTTCAATTCATAATTCAAGTCAGAATAACTGAAGCCAAGATTGAGGAAAGCATTCTTGTTGGTCCACAAATAAAACAGGTCAATTTGAAGAACTTCTAGTGGGACTGGAGAAAATTGCATGGAGGCATTCAAGGATGTGGTTGAAATTTTTCTCAACAAACTACGTGCAGCTGGTTGACAACATGCTTCAAGTATACAATATGTCGCAAAAGATTCATTTTCTGCATTCCCATTTAGCCTTCTTCTCTGCAAATCTTGGTGCTGACAGGGATAAACATGGTGAAAGGTTTTACCAGGACACTGCAGTCATGGGGAAATGGTATCAGGGCAATTGGGATCCATCAATGCTGGCTGCTTATTGTTGGACACTTAAGCGAGAAGCCTCAGACACCGAGTACAAATGAAAATCATCAATAAAACATTTTTAGCTTAGTCAAACTTTTCCAAAGCAACAGCACCTTTATGCAATTAAACACATTTTATTCAATAAAACTCGATTTCTTGTTTCTCCAAATTCCTATATGATATAAGTAATCTGAAATTATATTTGTGTTCAGCTTCAAGCAGTCTATCATAAATAAAAAAAATCTGAGGAAGCAATACTTTCAAAAAATTTGTTGTCCAGTGTCATCATTCAACCATACATGAATTTCCATGAATACAGCCAAATGAAACAGCGTTCCTCTGGGGCCAAACTGCAAATCACAATATCAACAGTCATGCACGGTACAAGGCACATATAGCATTTATAAGATAGCAGTAAAAAAGTCACACTAAAAAGTCCCTGAGTGACACATCCTGTAAGTTGATGGTACAATGGTGTTATCAACAGGAATAAGCAGTTCTTAGCAGTACGCAGACGAACATGCACACACACTCTCGCGCAATTCAGCTTGTCATTCCATCAATTGAACACTGGAGGGCAGTACGGACCGGAGGTAACAATCACCAGCATAGCATGGACACCACGCTACACCGCCTCCAGTGTCTCCTCTCCTGCAACAGGCAAGACCACAGCTTGAAGCCTTGTCCTTGCTACAACCAGGGCCATGCAGCTTTCCCGCCATCTGTCTCACCAATAAACAAGGGAAATTGACTTGCAGCACTTTACATTATCAATGTCCAACGGGGTCATGCAATCACAAGAGAAACATGCAAGACAATCACTCGGAGTTAGACTGCACACCACCTCCGCACACTGTCTCCGAAACCTTCCTATAGCAGGCAGTAGTACGCTCTGCAGCAAGTCCAGCTCCTCCACCAACAAGCAGCTCACTGATTGGGTAGACCTGCAGTATAAGAAGTTCTTAATATCCAGCATTGTCCTGTGGTTGTAAAAAAGACATTTTAAAAAAAACATCACCTTTGGTTGGCCTCCAAGAGGTCACTACGTCTGATGCACCCCACCATCTTACCAGAAGACTCATCAAGCTGAGTTTTGAGCTGAATCAACAATTTCCTTCCTCCCATAGATGCTGCTTGACCTGCTGAGTTCCTCCAATTTGATTGAAGTTCCTCTAATTCTTCTGAATTGACTACATAAGACCAGTGGGCTTCTTGTTGGCTTCTTCGCATTTCATTGAAATCTATTGTACATTTAAAGGCCTATATAGAGTGGATGTGGAGAGGATGTATCCTATCAGTGGGGGAGTCTAAGACCAGAGGGCACAGCCTCAGAATCGAGGGAGGTCCATTTAGAACGGAGAAGAGGAGTAATTTCTTTAGCCAGTGTGGTGAATCTGTGAAATTCGTTGCCATATATGCCACTGGGTATATTTAAAGCCGAGGTTGACAGCTACTGTACTTGATTAGTAGGTGTATCAAAGGTACAGGGGCAAGATAGGAGAATGGCATTGAGGTTAAATAATCAGCCATGATGGAATGGCATAGCAGACTCTATGGGTCGCAAGGTCCAATTCTGCTCACATGTCTTATGGTCTTATGGACTATGTCAGTTTATCAACTTTCAAGAACAGATGTTCATCACCTGATTCCTCCTTTGACTCTCCAGAATCTTCACTGACTCTCCCAGAATTATTATCAGTGCTTCATAAACTTATCCACTAGTTGCTCTTTAAAATCTGGGCTAAATACCTTTTATCCCTGAATTTGCTGTTTTAAGTCCATTCAGTTTACCTCAGATATACATGTCATTTCAAACCAATGGATTGGTCTTATATTTTGGAATGGCAAGTGGTTCAAGTGATTTTTTATGAATCTTTGAAGAAACAAGCAAGCACTCAGAATATTTATTATCGGTAGCGTAGCAGTTTGCACAACTGCTTTACAGTGCCCGTGATCACTGATCAGGGGTTAATACCCGCTGCTGTCTGTAAGAAGTTTGTATGTTCTCCCCGTGACTGTATAGATTTCCTCCAGGTGTTCTGGTTTCCTCCAACACTGCAAAGGCATACGGTTAGAGTTAGGGTTAGTCAGCTGTGGACATGTTATGTTGGCACGGGAAGTATGGTGACACTTGTGGGCTGACCCCAGCGGATTTGATTTGCAAACAATGCATTTCAATGTATGTTTTGATGCACACATGACAAATAAAACTGATCTTTTAAATCTTTATTTTCTGTCCATCAAGTTATTTGCTTAATTTAGGATTATCGCTTCTCCATCACACCTTCTACTAATGTAGCAACAGAAGAAAATCTTTTGGGCAGATTTATCACCCTTTTGTGCATAATGTTATGTCAACCTTGTGAGTCTTGTCTCCCTGCAGGACTGGCAGAGGTCATATATCATTTCTATTTTACTCTTAATGTGACTGTTAGTCTATTTCTGGTCAGACTGGTTTGGTCTCAGTTCTTTGCATCTGCTCTATTTCCTGTATTATTCTTAAAAGACATTCCATTTGTCTTTTACTCAAATACTGAGCAACATTCTCTTGCGGTCCATTTGTCTCAAATCCACTACTGCTCAAACGCTGCACTTGCCTGTAGTGCACAGAGCTGGCCTCGTGCCATAATTTGAGCTCGGCTCATTAACGTCTTATTAAACAGCTCTTGGCACACAGCACACCAGGGTCAGCTCATTAATGTTGTAGCACAGAACTGCTGGTACACAGCACACCAGGGTCAGGGCTGCCGGATGACCTTTTGTTACAGTAGTGGGGAAGAAATGATTGGAGCAACTTTCCTACCTTTTTCACAGCTGTGGCTACCGTTCATTGGCATCTCCACTGTGGCCAACAGAGAGCATTTGCATCATATAATGGCTTGTTAAATCTGGCTTCTACTACATTTTAAACACCTCAGGAGCAAAATTCAACTCAGCCTGTTAGTGCTAAACATATGCACGAGTATTGGCTGCTTGCTGTAGCTATTTCCCTGTGTTCAGTGCCGGTGACAGAAATGAATCTGATGTGCAGAGATAAGAACCGATACTCATGCACATTCAGTGCTAGCAACCAAAGATAAACTTCTCCCTGCTCGCCAACAACACAAGTTCTTGCACACTGCGTGCAGACAAGGTCACATAATCGCTGGGGGGTGGGATTCGGGCAACGTCATTCTGAGCTTGTTGTTTCAACTTTCAACTGGTAAGCCCTCCAACTCGCACTAATGTGCACTACAAATCATCTGAATTTTGTTCTCAGGAGCTATCAGATCAAGAATGATTCCATGAACAAAAGGCTTTACCTTTGAGGACTGGTTAATGTCTCTGGGTCTATACTCAGTGATGTTCAGAAAGATGAGGAGATGGATCTCCAGATACTGAAAGGCCTGGATAAGCTGAACGTGAGGAAGGTGTTTCCATTATAAGGAAAGTCTAGAATCCATGAACACCACCGCAAAATAAAGGGTTTAAAACGGAGTTGGGAAGGAATTTCTTCAGCTAGGGGTTGGTAAATCTGTAGAAGTTGTTGCCACAGAGGGCTGTAGAGACCAAGTCATAGGGTGTATTTAAGGCAGAGATGGACAGGTTCTTGATTAGTAAGGGCGTCAAAGGTTACAGGGAGAATGAGTTTGGAAGGGAAAACAGCCCTGATTGAATGCTGGAGCAAATTGATGGGTCAAATGACCTAATTCTTTTCCTATGTCTTATAATTGAAATCATTTTGTAAGCCGAGGGTAGGTGGGACTTCTATTAAAAATAATGGGCTTCATTTTTCCCCCATTCTTTCTTTAAATGCAGTAAACTGACCAACTCCAGTTATACCTGAAAACCTGGAGATTGTGTTAAATATGAGTCCTGTTTATACTTAAGTGAACAACTTACATCTGAAACAGGGCAAGTTACTTGAATCCTGACATGCCCTGCTGAAACCAAAAGCAGTCGAGGGGAATTAGATCCATTTGCACACACTTGGTTAAAATTTTCAGCATTTTTCCCAGATCCTTGTCTGGACACTGTAAACTGAGCACGTTTGTAAGGTCAAACTTTTGACTAGAGAAAGTTTGAGAAAAAAAATTGCATCGCTTTGATTTTGTGGTGTCTTTTCTTAAATAAGTACAACAGAAAAAGTTGTGAGGTTTTATTTTTAGGACAATAGGGCAAACCCCTCTTTACTGAGGTTACAAAGATCTGCAATCAAACGAACCAGCAAGAATTCAATATATTAATAAGCAGAAGGCACAGTCATACCAAATGCATAATAAAAACCGGAAGTAGAAGCTATATAGTAACACAAACTCCCTCTTGCAGCATTTGAGTATTGAGATATAACACAGTAAATTTGCTGTTTACACTATCTTATCTTTAACTATGTGCATCACAGAATGCCACCAAAGTAACAGTTTCACCTAAAATATCCCAGAAATAATGAAACTTTTAATTTGCCTGCACAAGAACAAATCACATGTCCAAGTGATCAACTTTTGGCAAAACAGAAGCATTTTGGTAAACAAAGTAGAGGAGAAAAAGGCAACTAAATTAACAGCCATGGTATAACAAAAGATATAGTGAAACAACAACTTTACAATAATGCAAATAGAAGGTGATGGTAAATCATGAGCAACAGCAGGTTCTCTATTCTGAAATATAAAGCTTATTTTTAAAACATAAACCATGTGTGTATGCATTTCTGTGTGCAATGTTTTAACTTTACTAGTACTAAAGTTGAACTGGCAGCATTCAATGGGTTGAAAGAAACTGATTCATTACATTGTGCACAATATTGAGCAGGTGTTGCCCTGTGTGAGCTGTAGACTTTTTGCTGAGGATATTAAACTCTCGCCCCATTTCACTATTTAAACAGATTTAAATGATCCCATAGCACTATTTGCAGAGAAGTAGGTGCCACTACGCTTAATCGTTACTGTCAGAAAAGAGCTTTCCTGTGATTTCTTAAATTACTGTTTGTGGGACCCTGTGCATAAGTTAGCTGTTGTGTTGGAACACTTTGAAGAGAAATTTCTTCATTGTAAATAATTTTCTGACCATTTAAGAAGAAAGACATTCTTCTATTTTTTTTCTCTGTATCTTGGTACCCTCTATTCTGACAGCATGTTCATTGAACAGGTTCAGAAAGGTGACCCACTACCATCTTTTTGTGGCAAATCAGAGTGTCCAACCATGATGAAAATACCCACATTCCGAGCAAGATTTTTAATGTATTTTCCTTCTATTGCACTTGTATACAATAGTACACATAAATTCTGCACTAGGTATTCATTCCAACTTTGCCAGTTGGAATTTCTACTTGCTTTGCTCTTCAGATGCAGTCATTTCAAACACAATAGGACCATTTACAGTGTGATTAAAAATAAAGCAATAAGCAAAAGGATTACAGCATAAACAGACAGGAAATCACCACACGTCATTACTTAAAGATGATCTACTTTATCAACGCCCTGCAATTCACTTAAGATTCATTTACTTGTCGTTAGAATATTTTTAGGGAGACTTCTCTTTCACTTGTGGGAGCTCCAACCACATCTCGATTGGCCTCGACTGCCGAGACCTGCACAAGATCATATTTTGACAAGAAATTAAATTATGGCTTTCACAAAGCATTTCTCCTGAAATCCTACTGGTTTAAACTTGAACCATTGTCACTAGTTTCAGACTCATCTTAGATTTATGTTTCCTGACTTTAGTGCTTCCTGGGGCATCTTAGTAAGTGGGTGTATGTTAAACATATATCTTAATCTTAACTGAACCTGTGAATTTTATGTTGAGGTGTGGCCTGCCTTTGAAGTGGAGCAGAATGGGACTCGGAACTTGGAAACAATTTTGCATGTTACCTGCAACACCCTGTGTACAAAATCTGTTCTGCACAGATGCTACTGCTGACATGGGAATGCGCAACAATAAATTGTACTTACAACAGCATTCTTAAGCAAGTGAAATGCCCTCAGGCATTTCATATTGGCTATCAAAAGCATCTGGTATCGAGCCACCAAAGGAGAATTTGAACACTTTATCAAACCTGTGGATTCTGTTTCTCAGAAAAAAATGGTGAGGTGGATGGGAAGAGAAATCGAGGGAAGGAATTTCAGGGCTTAGCATCCGGTTAAGGTACGACATACACGAATGCAGTTATAGAAATCATGAAGGTTGGAAGAGGATCCAGAAAAGTTCAGGGAAAGAGATGCCTTTGCTTTAACTTCTTTTTCTCTTGTTAACAATTTTAAATCCACTTCATCCTAATTTGTGTTTCACCATGTAGGGAAATATCTCTTTGATATACAGCATAAGAAATGTATTTCAAGGATGTAGTAATTCTTGGACTTATCTCAATGGAGATCTTCTTAATAAAGTGTTGGAAAGAAAACCTGCGATAGGCAAGGCCCCATGCGTGCCACCGTGTCAAAGTCACCTTGAAATCCTGGTGCCATTAATGTGAAGCATGTTGGTACCCTCATTTCAGTTGTAAAATAGTAACTTGGATGGATGTTTCAAGCTCAAATGCCATCACACCAAATATCATTTAATAAACCTAATACAACTTGTGTCTTAGTGCCAGAAAGACATTTAGTTAAGATTGTAAAACCCACAAAGGGAGACCACCATATCTGGTCTATACACGACTCCAGCTCCAAACAATATAGTCGTTGCCTAATTTAATCTCTCAGTCATGTTCCAGAAAATAGGCATTCTCATTTTTTCCCCCAAGAAACAAGGAATGGTCAATTATTGTATTTAGAGAATGGAACTGAATGAATAAAGAGTAGAACCTAAATAAAGAAAGAAAGTACACTCATTCTTGAGCTAAATAGCCAAACCTGGCCACTGAAAATAAGGTCATTTTTACCCAAGATAGCTTTGAAACATTCTGATTCAATCAAGGTGCACTGGTTTACCAACAAATTTAAATTCTGCCCAACCCCAAAACAGAAATCTTGATTTTTGTTCCAAGTGCTGAGTTTTTCAAGTTGAGAATTTTGGGTATGAGAAGACTTTGGAAGAAGTTACTCGGACCTTTCCTATTATAGGCACTGATTACGAAATTATTTGAAGCATAGAAACATAGAAAACCTACAGCACAATACAGGCCCTTCAGCCCACAATGCTGTGCCAAACATATACTTACTTTAGAAATTACTTAGGGTTACCCATAGCCCTCTATTTTTCTAAGCTCCATGTACCTATCCAGGAGTCTCTTAAAAGGCGTTATCGTATCCTAGGGTCATCGATCAACTGCTTAAGAAAACATTCCATCTTCGTCTTCTCCGAGGACTAAGGAATGGGCAGTAATTGTCAACTACTTCCAGAGAAATGAAGCAGAAATGAATGAATGGAATAAAAATGGAAGTGGGAAAGAATGATGAGGTTAGTATTGTTAGGGCATTTAAGGGTAGATAACAAATACTAATTTCACCAGCAACAAATCTTCAGACATGAGTGTGGTTTGTAGATTGAATATAAAATGCAGGCCCTGAACAATTGCTTTCCTGGAGCTGTGGACTGGAGTTGATTGCAAACCAAGCAATGCTGATTAACATTCATTTTTGGAGTCTGGGGTGTGGGTGCGAAGAAGGAGCTATGTGAAAACTATATGTAATTCAAAGGAAGCATTGTAGATACACTGTAACTATAGAATTGTCCTGCTCTTACCTTTGATGTTTAGCATATAAAAATGGCATGTAACATTGGGTCAGGAGGCCTCTTCTTCCAAAAGGGTCTCAATATGATGCCTACTGCTTGTTTTTGTTGAATAAAACACTTCTGTAGCCATTTGCTTCAGTGTCTCTCCGGTGACTTTGTTCACATTACAAGTATCAAAGGCTAATTCAAAGAGATTCAAAAATGACAAAAATATCCTATTGCTTCCTACTATAGAGGCCTCCCATGTAAAAGACTACATGTTTTCAATGACTGCATAGTGGCATCTACTAAGCAGGTATAAAGTATCTCTTAATAAGTATTATTATAATCTTTGAAGTTAGTACTTCTGTCGTTATTGGTGTTGACCACCAGAAGGGCACAAATATGGTAGACATCTGAAGAGTAAAAGTAGGCCTGCAGTCTGCAGATGAGACAACCACAGCCTGGTTGTTTTACACTTGCAGAAATAATACCCATTATTGGTGTGATTTCAGCGTGCCACAGTGCTGACATTGCTGAGGAACTTGCCTGGGCTGGGGTTGGAAATGAGCTGAAGGACAGGCCGTCTCCCGGGTTATAGTTGCCCATAATATTATTACATTCCAAAGTCCAACATATTTAGTACATATGTTCATTCCTATGAATGGCAGAATTTTCTCTCTCTCTCTCTCTCTCTCCCACACACACACGCACACACTTCCTCCTCATGGTACTTGCTCTCTCTTATCAGTCTTAAGTGTTTTTGATGCCATTCATTCCAATTCTGTGGAGGTATGGTTAACATATCAAGTGATCTTTATGTATTTCTTGACTTACCACCCAGGTCATGCCTTGTTCTCATTGTTACTGTCAGGAAGGAGGTACAGAAGCCTGAAGGCACACACTCAAAAGTGATTCAGGAACAGCTTTTTCCCCTCTGCAATCTGATTTCTAAATGGACATTGAACCCAGGAACACTACCTCACTATTTTTTAATTTCTATTTTTGCACTACTTATTTAATTTAACTACTTAATATATACTCTTACCGTAATTCACATTTTTTCTATTATTATGCATTGCATTGTATTGCTGCTGCAAACACAACAAATTTCACAACATATGCGAGTGATATTAAACCTGATTCTGATTATGTATAAAATGGACTAACCAATGTCTGTGAAAGCGGAACCCATTCATTACCCGGGGCAACCTATATCCCTTGCAGGTTCAATTGGTGTTTCCAATAATACAACATAAATCTAGTTTTCTTATTCTATTTGGTGCACAAGCCTTAGCCAATGATTACACTGAAATATTAAGTAGTCCCTGCATTGCCTGCAGCAATACTAGATGCCAAGGATGAATAAACATTGCGTCTCTAGGTCACTGTGGCTCAAATAAACAGAATTAAATTTAATTATGTTACCTATTATTAGGAAATCTGATAAACAAGGTCTGCCAGTGTGACTTCAAAAGAAAATACTACTCCAAAATCAATGGAATAAATATTGTCATAATTTGACAAGAAGTATATACAACAAAATCTTTACTTCTAAACCAGTTAGTTTTCATCAGGACAATAATAACATAGTATTTGCCACACTGACATTTCCTAGCCAAACAATCCAAAGGACGACAAAAGGGAGACAGTATTTATTCTTGCCAAAAGAACAAATATGAATGTCTGCTTTAAGTATCTATGAATATTGAGTTCGGGAACCTCAGGTTCCACACCAGCAGGTTTTACCCTTCAACCATCAGGCTTCTAAACCAGCGTAGATAACGTCACTCACCACAACACTGAACTGATTCTACAACCTATGGACTTATTTTCAAGAACTATACAACTCATGTTCTCTTTATTATTTATTTGCTTATTTTTTTATCATCATCATTATTATTTGTTTTTTTTGTATTTGCACATTCGTTGTTTGTCAGTCTTTGGGTGCAGTTTTTCATTGATTCTATTGTATCTCTGTGTTCTGTGAATGCCTGCAGGGAAGTGAGTCTCAGCACAGCATATACTGACATGTATGTAGTTTGATAATACATTCACCTTGAACTTTGAACTTTGCAGAGCCTCTAATAGTGGCCAACAAAATGTACAGGTAGACATTTTGCAGTAAAATACAGCAGGAGGTTAGTTAGACTGTTACTATCTGCCTGGTTATCAGAGAACGTCTGTCACATTGAGAGAAAGCTGCAATGGCACAGAGAAATATTTGCAATTTTAATTGTGCAAACTCCTTTAGGATGCAGTTGCCGTGTCACTGCCAAAGCTTGCAATTAAAACTGGTATGAACTGGCAAAAGAACTGATTCCATTCTGAAACTAAAATCTAATAACATTAAGATTTCAGCTAATAAAATAATGAAACAAGTAGGGCAGAAAGACTAAAAGATGTGTTGGGTCCCTAGGCAGGATCATTAATGGATTATATATGGCTAATCATTTGATTAACCCAAGAGATATACAGTGGTCTACAGTAAGAGGGATAAACTCTAACAGTCCAATCATACAAGACTTTGTTAAAAATTATTTTTTTAACAGTTTGTCTTTCATTAGACAGCTTTAAAGACTATTAAAAGAATGCACAAAGACCTTTTAAAAACATGTGCTAACCAGTACGTTATCAGAGAATATTAAACACTTAGTTATGAAATTCTGCAGCACGTCACAATATTGAAAGACCTGATGCTGCAATCTTGGCTTAGTATTCGAATATCCATATGTAACTGAGAGAACAGCTGCTTTCAGTTCTGCACCTGTGAATGGGAAATGAATGACACATGCCTGATGGGTACTGTAGAGAGCAACACTTTCTATTGAAATTGGTTTTTGGGTTTTCTGGAGTATCACTCACTAAGTTGCATATATATGATCTTCTGAACTGTCCTTTAAGAGTTACACAGATGTATAAAGTTACAGCAGAAACATTTTTGTGATGTACTTCCAAACTATTTATTAATTCAATCAGATCATGGATTTACGTATATAGGTCACATACTTTTCCTTTTCCCAAAAGTTTTGCCCGTGATCCTTTCATGAAGGCAGTGATAAGCACTCTCCCTCCTCGTATCTTAATCCCTCTTAGAAGTGAGTATCCCTTATAGGGTTTAAGATCCTGGTGTTAAAAGATGGTTGAATATGAAGAAATGAACAAACTTGCATTTGTATAGCACCTTCCATAACTTAGGATATCCCGGAGAACTTCAGATTCTCTGAATAATTTTTAAGTATAGTTACCGTTACATTGTAGAAAATGTGGTGGAAGATGGCATGGTCTCATGATCTGCAATGCAATCGTTTAATGACGTACTGTACATATACCATCCGAAGTACCGAGGACATCTCCAGACTGCAAAATTATGCTGAGATCTTCCATGTAAATTGAGAGGCAGACAAACAGCACATCCAAAAAATGGCATTTCTGACAGAACGGCACACCCTCAGCTCTGCCTCCGAACTGTGCTAAAATTCACGCTGTAGGACTTGAACCCACATCATGGTGAATCAGAAACAAAATAGAGGACAGAGCCAACATATAAATGCGAGAAATTAATCTATTTACATCTGATTCCCTCTCACCACCATCTCAATCCCAGTGAACAAACAGCTGCCAACAATTAAAAGCCTGACTGAATTTTCTATATAAACGTGCTTGGATGGTTTGAATGTTTTAGTGTTCAGCAACTGGAATTTGCTCAGGAAATGGAGGATTGATCTGTGCTAAGAAAAAGAAATTATTTAACCTAATTTCATGTTGTCAGTTACAGGAAGTTTCTTTCCACATAGCACCAATATGGAAAAAATATACTTTCTTAAATCTGCTTATTGAACCACGTTCTCTTCTACCCTTAATACAACATCATGTCACCTCATCAATGGAACAACTTGGAAGAATGTCTATATATGTAATGGAGGGAAAACAAGGAACTATCCATTTGCTCATATGGTTTTCTGAGTTACCTCCAAATCCCATCATGTTGAAACTTGTCTAAATCCAAGCAATACCAAATCTCAGTCCAATCCATAACCCGCCCTTAAAAACAAGGTCTCAGATGTTAAAATAGCATTCAAATCTCTCCAGAACATTTTTTCTCTTTATCCTTGGAACCTCCATCAACCTCGCCCTTCCACCCACTGCGCAGCCCCTGTCCTTCTCACCTCTATAACAAATTCTCACTCTATGGAAGCCCTCTGCCAATCCATGCCATCATCCTGCTATAATTCATGTTTCCTTTGTTTAACCACACATCTTTACTTGACTAACACGTACAAAGTACTGGAGGACCTCAGCAGGTCAGGCAGCGCCTACAGAGGGGGATGAACAGTCATCATTTCGGGCTGAGACCCTTCTTCAGGACTTTACACGACTTCCTGCAATGCTTCAAGTGCCTTCCAGGGATGGGAGTGCTGTGTAAGTGCAAATTATTTTTTTCTCCAAGGAGAAAAAGGAATATTATGAAATAAAAACTACTGCAAAGTGGCTTGCTTGAACCTTAACCAAGACACGTGATTACAAGATTAGAATGGAAATTCTATGACCTGGTGTTACCAGCTGGAGGTACCAGATCACAGAAACAATCCTTAAATCCTGAATATATTTTATTTGTGTAGACATTATTTTTAGATAGCATAACAAAAACCCCAACAAAAACAGAAAAAAACACTCATGCTCTGTGTTACGGTAAAGTTATATTAATTAATAGGAAAAATAACTATTCTGGTGGATACCAGATATCACCCACTGCACCTTAGAACTAATGCTTCACTTTTGTTGACCGCTTCTTCTTCAACTCTTCCTTGTGTCGTTGCTTCCTTCTCTTCCCTCCTTCTCTTTGGCCTGTGAAACACAACATCATTTCATTAACCTGTCTGTCAAAGACTTTAAAATTATATTACATAGTAGTGCAGTTTACCAGAAAAAGGGCGCAGACATTCAGAAGTCTCTTCTGCAACTGGGTCACTTGTTAATTTTAAATCAGAGGCCGGTTGTCTTATGTTAAGTGTTATGGAAAATGGAGTTAGGTCACTGATCACCTAAGGTATGACTGAATGATAGGACAGGCTCGCGCTGTAAAATGGCCTTACTCACGTAACTACAACTACTATGCAACTTGGCCAAATTGTAAGTGACCAATAGAAACGATAAGTTACATAAAGTATAAAACATAGAGCATTTGGTTCCTTGTTCTTAACCTAAAACCTGAATATATTTTATTTGTGTAGACATTAACAGCCGTTTAACCCAAGGTGGGGAAAAACTCAGGCAACATCAGTGGTGACAAGAACAGAATTACCAGTTCAGGTCATCTTTTCATCAGAATTCAGAAAAGCTAGAGATTTTAAAACACAGTGGATTCCAGTTAATTGGAACACACCAGGACCAGTACATTTTGAACCAATTAAATGGTTGCCCCAATTATCCGAAGTTTCATAGAAATAGTTAAAAAGGTATAAAAAAGACAAACAACTATTTAACTGGGTACCAAATTACAAATACAAAACAAATTAGACTACCACTAATACAACTACAATACTATAAAACTGGGTAGTAGTTGATAATGGCTATTGATGGAGGAATTCAGCGAGTGTTCTTCTGATGGACTGTAAAGGCAAAAATCAGATCAGACACCTAGTGCAGAAAATGAACTGCCTTCATACAATTCTTTCGATGATTGCATCCTCCAAATCTTCATTTTTGTTGCAATATTCAAGATGATTGTAATAATCTTCAAATTCTTTGCAGTTCCAAACTTGCTGAAGTAATGAAATTGTTTAATTTTCACTCCCAGCCATCTCTGATATCTCCAAGCCTCAATGTTTGAAACCACAGTGCGCAAAACAGTTCTGAATTTGTCTTACTGCTTATTTTCCGCCAACTATCAGTGAGAAAAATCGCTGCTTTTTGAGCAGAAACACACGCTACTGACACTATTTAAAAACTGTGGCTCTAAGCACAATGTGCTGTCTACAGCCCACAAGTGCACGCCACTGAAACTGTTGAACAACTATAACCTGTCCCAATTAAGCAGCATAGTGTCCCAAATAAACAAAGGGAATCCCGGCTATTTTCTCAATTAGTTTTTGTTCTGTAGAGTGTCCCAAGTAAGCAGCTGCCCTGACTAACTGATGGCCCAGTTAACCGGAATCCACTGTACCTTTAAACTGCAGTGAAAATAGGAAGGTTACACAGATCAAAGGGGAAGGTGCATGAGAGCAGAAACCAGGAGAAATGTAATAACATAGGAAGTGAGGGTGCCAGCTGAATTGGCTAGCAAGTAACAAACTGCATTTCTGAGGAAAGTATAAGCAGGATAAAACTGAACTTATCAGCGGACTGCGGGGAGGGGGGTGGAGGAGGGAGGTGGTAGGAATGGCGGGGAGAGAGAAAAATAGAGATAACAAACCTGAATTAGATAAACAACAGGAATTCTGCAGAAGCTGGAAATTCAAGAAACACACATCAAAGTTGCTGGTGAACGCAGCAGGCCAGGCAGCATCTCTAGGAAGAGGTACAGTCGACGTTTCAGGCCGAGACCCTTCATCAGGACTAGTCAGGCAGCATCTCTTCCTAGAGATGCTGCCTGGCCTGCTGCATTCACCAGCAACTTTGATGTGTGTTGCCTGAATTAGATAAAAACTGGACTGAGTTATAAAAATATAAAACCATAAGAATTAAGCCATTCAGCCCAAGGAGACTGTTCCGCCATTTGATCGTGTGTGATGTATTTTGCCTCCCAACCTCATTTCCCCACATGAGTTACACAGATTCACCACCCTCTCGCTAAAGAAATTCATCCCCATCTCTGTTCTAAGGGAACATCCTTGTATTCTGAGGCTGTGCGCACTGGTCCTAGACTATCCCACTATAGGAAACTTCCACTCCATGTCAATCTTACTGTGCAAGTTTAGAGCTGAACAATTTGAAGCCAGCCTCTACAGTTGTAGAGAGATGGGTTTACAGCTCAAAGGCTGGGACTGCCTAATCCTAGTGCAATATCCAGAAGTAAGCTTGACATTGTTCTACAGTACACAGTTAAATTAGCCACATGAAATAGGCATTCAAGGGTATATTCAAACACACATGTGCATGCACTCTTCTCCAAAGGACCCTCCGATGTTTTGTTTTCCTTAGCTAAAGAAAACCTCTGGCCTTCTCTTATTTCACAGATTCACTGGTCCTGTGGGACAACGATAAATTTTAGAATCACAGATTGCATGGGTTTGAATTTCCCACTGAAGCAGGAAGCTAATTTGAAAATTGCAAAGAAAATTGTAAATTTAGAAGTAATCCTCAATCATGATATAAAAATCACCTTTTAATCAGCTTTTTACCTCAATTCTCAGAGCACAGCAAACCTACTTACCAACAGATCTTCCAAAGAGTATCACTTCACATCTTTCCCGATTCAACACCATCTGCCACTAATCTGCTCAGATTTGCATCCTGTCTATATCCCGCTGTAACCTGCAACAACTTCTACTATCCACAACATCTCCAACTTTTGTATCATCTGCAAACCTACTAACCCACCTTTAGACTTCCTCATTATATAAACAAATCACCAAGAATAGGATTCCTGCAGAACACCACTAGTCACTGACTTCCAGAGAGAATACGTTCCACATGGTCAGCATATCCATCCAACTTCCTTATAGTCAGCATTATGATGACTTTAGAATGGAAACAAGAATCAGGAAAACTACAACAGTTCCAAAGCACAATTAAATAGAACCTTAGGAGAGATTGGCCAAAGGCTCGGCCTAAGAGTCCGGGTCGGATTCAGAAGCCTCAGATCTCGGGGCTCTGGAGATGGGCGGATCGAGGGTCGATGTCACAACAGGAGACCCATGTGTCGGGTTATCTACAACTGCGTGTTTGGAGACCCGAGATCTTTGCGATCTTCAGGCACAGAGCTTGAAAAAAGCAACGTAACAGACTTTTAACATCATAAGCCAGCCAGTTGTTTGTTATGTCTCCCTGTTTGCTGGGAAAATGGAGACACCTCTTCCTCCCTTATTAGGGAGAGAGAGAACCTGTGGTGTGTCGAATACCGGGTGAAACGCAAAGTCTTTGGGGTAACTGCAAGTCTGTGTCTTTGCTGTTGCTTTGCTCACACTTGAGTGCTGGGTGGCGGTGCTGATGCATTTTTTTGCCAGTTGGGGCAGGAGGGATTGTTGCTTGCTGCTGCTTATGCATGGGAGGGAGGGGAGCTGGGGGGTGCTTTGGGGTTCTAACATTTAACTGTCGTTCATTCTCTGGGCCACTCCTCTGTTTTTGTGGATGGTTGTGAAGAAAAAGCATTTCAGGCTGTACATTGTATACATTTCTCTGACATTAAATTGCACCTTTGAACCTTCGGTATCATTTTTCAGAAATGTGATCATAAATCAAATAAAAATTGTAGAACATAGCACAAAAGACCATTTTCTTTGAACATCTATGCTAACTTTTACATTTCAAAGGCACTTCAGAATCTATACTACAGATTTCTCCAAGCCTAGTGTATTTCTTTCCACACCAGCACTTACCACACCACATTTAGATATTTAAAGGGAAGAGTCTCTTTACTCAGAGTTCAGAAATAATAATCTTTTGAGCTTAAATTAGTACTGTTTCTAGAACTGATGGTCTTGTTTGATAATGAGTGCTCTGAGCTTACCAGAAAGAGCAAGGTCAGAACTAAGCTGGCAGAGAAGATGGATAGTGAACAACTGTGGTTGAGTTTGTCTTGAGCACTGCTCTTCCATTTTGGATACAGCCCAATGCTTTTCTCTCTCATCTCTTATCTTGTGTCCTACCTGCTATGTTGGAACTGTCCACTTCACTGGTGGCCATTGTTGCTGAGCCGACATCATCATCATCTGCAATATGATACTGGTAGTCATGTTTTGAGTAGGACGTGGAATGCTGGCGTGAAGAGTTGGTGTGAGACAAATGACTTGGTAAGGCCTGCTGCCCTCGCTTTCTGAGCTCCAATGCTAAGGCATGTTGATCTTCAACTCCTAAAAGAGAACGCACAGCACAAATTCATCAATGCAATTTCACCAATGTAGAATTCTCAAGCACTTTCTGAAACAAAAAGTCACATTGCATTTCTCACTTGACTTTACACCTGAGTCAAAATGTTAAGGCACGCATTTGATTCAAAGATGACTATAAAATCGAGGTTGATAGTTCAGTGCAATACCGTGGCAGGAGCAAAGTTTCAGATGAGAAATTAAATTTAAGTGGCTTTCTCATGTGGATCCAAAAGGTCCTGTGGCATTATTCCAGGAAGAGAAATTCTTGCAGGGTCCTGCAATATTTATTTCACAACCAACATCACAAATAATGAAATCTTTTGGATATTATCTCATTGGATCTTGCTGTATACAAACTGAATGTTACATTTTCCACGGTACAACAAAATTCATAGATTATCATTGACTGCAAAGTTTATTTGAAATATCCTTGTATCATTAAAGGAGGTACATACTGTAATGTCTCCTTGATATTGGTGCTGCATTTGTTTGATATAATTTCCAGCCTGGTCAGCACAGTGCATTAAATCTTCCATCAATTGCTTATTTTATAATTCAGTTTAAAGAGGAGACAGACACTGTACTAATTCCACTTTGTATTTCCACAATGAGTGCAATATACTGCATATATTAATCAAAGTTCACAGTAAGTTTATGTATGTCACAATATACTACTCTGAGATTCATTTTCTTACAGGCATTCACAATAGAACCCAGTAGAACGAGGGAGAACAGAGGGAGAGGGAGAAGCGTAAGTCCCATACATCAGTATCGCAATGGAATAAAGGGAACTACAAAGGCATGAGAGAGGAGCTTGCCCAGGTGCATTGGAGATGATGGCAGAGCAGAAGTGGCTGATGTCTCTGGGAATAGTTCACAAGGCGCAGGATATATATGTCCCACAGAGGAAAAAGTTCTCAAATGGCAGGGGTAGGAAACTATGGCTGTCAAGGGAAGTCAAGGACTCCAAAAAAGCTAAGGAAAGGGCATATAAGGTAGCAAAAGGTGAGTGAGAAGTTGAATGATTGGGAAGCTTTCAAAATCCAACAAAAGACAACTAAAAAAGCTACATGAAGGGAAAAGATGAAACATGAGGACAAACTAGCCAATAATGTAAAGCAGAATTCGAAAAGTTTTTCAGTTACATAAAGAATAAAAGGGAGGTGAGAGTTAATATTAGACCATTGGAAAATGATGCTGGTGAGGTATTAATGAGGGACAAAGAAATGGCAGATGAACTTAATGGGTACTTTGCATCAGTTTTCACTGTGGAAGACGCTAGCAGTGTGCCAGAGATCCATGAGTGTCAGGGAACAGGAGTCAGTGCCATTGCTACCACAAAGGAAAAAGTGCTGGGCAAACTGAAAGGTCTTAAGGTGGATAGATCATCTGGACCAGATGGACTACATCCCAGAGTCCTGAGAGAGATTGCTGAAGAAATAACGGATGCATTGGTCATAATCTTTCAAGAATCACTTGATTCTGGAATAGTCCCAGAGGACTGGAAGAGTCACTCCACTCTTTAAGAAAGGAGGAAGGCAAAAGAAAGGAAATTGCAGGGCAGTTAGCCTAACCTCAATGGTTGGGAAAGTGTTGGACTCTATTATTAAAAATGAGGTACTTGGAGACTAATAATATAATAAGTCAAAGACATCATGGTTTCTGTAAAGGGAAATCTTGCCTGACAAATCTGTTGGAGTTCTTCAAGGAAGTAACAAGCAGGGTGGACAAAGGAAAGGCAGTGGATGTCATTTACTTGGATTTTCAGAAGACATTTGATAAGATGCCACAGATGAGGCTGCTTAACAAGATAAAATCCTACGGCGTTACAGGAAATATACTGACATGGATAGAGGAATGGCTGACAGGCAGGAGGCAGTGAGTGGGAATAAAGGGGGCCTTTTCTGGTTGGCTGCCAATGACTAATGGTTTTCCTCAGGAGTCAGTATTGGGACCGCTGCTTTTCACATTGTTTGTCAATGATTTGGATAATGGAATTGATGGCTTTGTGGCAAAGTTTGTGGATGATATGAAGCTAGGTGAAGGGGTAGGTAGTGTTGAGGAAGTAATGTGATTGCAGCTTAGACAAGTTGGAAGAATGGGCAAAAAAAAGCGGCAGATGGAGTACAGTGTTGGGAAATGTATGATAATACAGTTTGGTAAAAGGAACCATAGTGTGGACTATTATCTAAATGGGGAGAAGGTTCAAACATCAGAGGTGCAGAGGGACTTAGGAGTCCTCGTGTGAGACTCTCAGAAGGTTAATAACATAGGCTGAGTCTGTGGTAAAGAAGGCAAATGCAATGTTGGCATTTATTTCAAGGGGAATGGAACATAAAAGCAAGGAGATAATGCTGAGGCTTTATAAGGCACTAGTCAAGCCACACTTGGGAGTATTGTCAACAGTTGTAGGCCCCATATCTCTGAAAGTATGTGTTGTCATTGGAGAGAGTCCAGAGGAGGTTCACGAGGATGATTCTGGGAATGAAGCGGTAACATATGAGGAGCATTTGCCAGCTTTGGGCCTGTACTGCTGGAATTTAGAAGGATCTCATTGAAACCTACTGAATGTTGAAAGGACTAGATAAGGTGGATATGGAGAGGATGTTTCCTATGGTGGGGGCATCCAGAACTGGAGGGCACAGCCTCAAAACTGAGGTGTGATCTTTTAGAACAAAGGTAAGGAGGAATTTTTTTAGCCAGTGAGTGGTGAATCTGTGGAATGCTCTGCCACAGACTGCAGTGGAGGCCAAGTCTGTGGGTATATTTAAAGCAGAAGCTGATAGTTTCCTGATTGGTCAGGGCATCAAAGGCAGGTGTATGGGATTGAGTGGGATCCAGGATCAGCCATGATGGAATGGTGGAGCAGACTTGATGGGCCAAATGGCCTAATTCTGCTCCAATATCTTATGGTCTAACAACTAAACACAAAGACGAACAGCTAATGTGCAAAGACAAACTGCAGATACAGTCAGATACGAGGAAATCTGCAGATGCTGGAAATTCAAGCAACACACACAAAAAGTGCTGGTGAACGCAGCGGGCCAGGCAGCATCTATAGGAAGAGGTACAGTCGACATTTCGGGCCAAGACCCTTCGTCAGGACTAACTGAAAGAAGAGATAGTACAGTTGGATAGACAAGTAGATAACTAAATAAACAGACAAATAAAGAAGTAAAATGACATGAGTTGTGGAGTGCTTGAAAGTGAGTCCATGGGTTGTGGAATCAGTTCAGTTTATATCACTAATTGTCCTGATATACTTTCTGAATTTCATTTTAATTATTGAGGAACGTGAAGCATAGCCATAGGTTAATGTACATTCAGCAAAATAAATAAATATATAAATACACACGCTACCTAAGACTTACTCTTTGTATTTTTCAGAAATCATAGGTGCTACTTGATATTAATCAAACGGAAATCTTAAATGATTTGGATCTTAGAATCACAAGCACAATGGCTAAAGTCACAGATAGTAGAAAACTAAAAAATGTGATAACTTTCTGTTCTTACTTCTCCTCCCCTTTGCTCTGTATCAAATACTAGAAGGTGAGACTGGCAAGGTTTAAAGGGGACGTGGGGCATTTATTTTTGGTAAAACAGAGTTGTGGATGTCTCGAGCACCCTGATGGGGATGGCAGTGGAACAGATACAAAAGTGGCATTGAAGAGGTTTTTTGATAGGCACGAAGTTCAAAGTACATTTGTTATCAAAGTACGTATACATTATACAACCTTGAGATTCGTCTCCTTGTAGGCTGCCACAAAGCAAAGAAACCCAAGAGAACCCATTTAAAAAAGACCATCAAACACCTAATGCGCTGAAACCATGAAGTAGGCAAAAAGCAAGCAAGTAGCTTTCAGAACTGAAGTTCACAAAAGAAGGCAGAGGGTGGTGGTGGAGGGAGTACATTCAGATTGGAGGATTGTGACTAGTGGTGTCCCACAAGGATCTATTCTGGGACCTCCACTTTTTGTGATTTTTATTAACGACCTGGATGTGGGGGTAGAAGGGTGGGTTGGCAAGTTTGCAGATGACACAAAGGTTGGTGGTGTTGTAGATAGTGTAGAGGATTGTCGAAGATTGCAGAGAGACATTGATAGGATGCAGAAATGGGCTGAGAAGTGGCAGATGGAGTTCAACCCGGAGAAGTGTGAGGTGGTACACTTTGGAAGGACAAACTACAAAGTAAGTGGCAGGATACCTGGTAGTGTGGAGGAGCAGAGAGATCTGGGGGTACATGTCCACAGATCCCTGAAAGTTGCCTCACAGGTAGATAGAGTAGCTAAGAAAGCTTATGGGGGTTAGCTTTCATAAGTCGAAGGATATTGTTTAAGAGTCGCGAAGTAATGATGCAGTTCTATAAAACTCTGGTTAGGCCACACTTGGAGTACTGTGTCCAGTTCTAGTTGCCTCACTATAAGAAGGATGTGGAAGCATTGGAAAGGGTGCAGAGGAGATCTACCAGGATGCTGCCTGGTTTAGAGGGTATGGATTATGATCAGAAATTAAGGGAGATAGGGCTTTACGCTTTGGAGAGAAGGAGGATGAGACATGATAGAAGTATACAAGATATTGAGAGGAATAGATAGAGTGGATAGCTAGCGCCTCTTCCCCAGGGCACCACTGCTCAGTACAGGAGGACATAATTTAAGGTAAGGGGTGGGAAGTTTAAGGGGGATATTAGAGGAAAGTTTTTTACTCAGAGAGTGGTGGGTGCATGGAATGCACTGCCTGAGTCAGTGGTGGAGGCAGATACACTAGTAAAATTTAAGAGACTAATAGACAGGGGTATGGAGGAATTTAAGGTGGGAGGTTATATGGAAGGCAGGGTTTGATGGTCGGCACAACATTGTGGGCCGAAGGGCCTGTACTGTGCTGTACCATTCTATGTTCTATGCTCTATGTTCTAACGTCCACAGACACAAAGCCACAGACCTTCAGTTCTGCGCTGAGCTGAGTAAACGTCATAGAGCAGCCAGCTAAACCAGCTATTCCTCGCCTCGGCCCCTGACATCCTGACCTTTTCAATCTGACCTAGCATTAACTCACTGTCCAAACATTGTGCTCTGTCACTTCGATAAACTCTGAGGCCTGGACTCCACCACCTCAATCTGGCCTGTGCCCAATCTTTCCAATTTGGCCCCATGCTTAAATCAATCAATCCTTGGGTCTTTCCCATTGCCTCACCTCGCCACTGTCCTGCCACATCGAATCACCTCCAAGTCCAAAGGGAGGTTACAGGCTATTGTTTGCAGTAATTATTTAACAGAAAAAGTATGATTAATAAAGCATTTAGTTGTTTTCTTTGTTTCACTGGCCACCTGCAAATAGTTGCTGAGCTTCAGCAGCGTAATCTTAAACCATTAGTTTTTATACAGGCAATGGAGAGTAATGGATCATGTGCAGGTAGAAGGGATCACTTTGACTTGTCACCATGCTTGGCACAGACATTGGCTGCTGTGCTTTTCTGTTTTATCTCACAACTTGTTTTAGCCAATCAGTTGTGAAGCAAAGTCATTGACCTATTTCATATTGGCCCAATGAGTATTTTCAGGATGCTCTGTTTTATTACATGAGATCATGCCTTGCCTTGTACAGTATGTAACCTTGAATAACATTGTCCATGGAAAATCTATCAATAGCAGTTTTGAAAGTTGCAGTCTCAGGCTTAGCTTTTTTTTCTAGGAAAGAGTTCCAGAACTGGGCACAAAAATCCTCACAAAAACAGGACTAATATTTCAGATTATATCTCTGGTGACCTGAACAAAGGCCACTGACCTGAATGTCAGCTGTTTCTCTGTCCCCAGATAGTGCCCGGCTTGCAGAGCATTCCAATATATTTTTGTTTTTCTTTTACATAATATTTCCAACTTTACTGATAACACAAAACTAAGTGAGAATGTGAGTCAGAGTCAAATGGGAAAAGTTGTAGGAGAAATAAATTGTACTTGGGAATAATGCAGGTAGGTGGCAGAAGAAATTCAATGAAGAGAAATTAAACAGGATTCACATAGGGATGAAAAATCCAGGAATATGTAAGATGCAAGCAAATGCACACAGAGAATGAAAAATCTGGAAAGTTTGATTGCTTTTGGGAAATTAAAGTGAGAAGATAAAATAATGAAACCGGTTTATTTTGTCAGAGCTAAAAAAAGGTAGCTGTACTTGAAACTAAGAAATTAAAAATTATTTCAATGAGCAAGTGTTATATTTATAAAACACTCTAAGACCAGGGCATAGAAACCAACTATGCTAATTCATTTAAATGTAAATTAGACAGCACTTTTCAAAAGGATTTATTCTTGGATCCAGCTTATGATGTATCATGCTTGCAAGGTACAAATTATTTTGGACTCAAGATCCAAAAGGTTATGCACTTGGAGTTTTTCTTGTTTTGTGCATGTGTCTGTTGTAAACTAATTGATAAAACTTGATTCCTTTCAAAAATCAATATAGTCAATGTTATTTCTACCTGTATGATTGACTCCTCCATCACCTCTAAAACCCACTCTTCTCACGCCACTAGGCAATACCTGCCCTTTAACCTCTTCCCTTCTGACCACTAATTCACTAAGGCAAACCAATTCACTTGCACGCCTGTCAAAGTAGTGTACTGTGTCCATTGCTCAGAATGAGTATCCTCTACTTTGGAGAAAGCAATTATAGATTGGGTGACCATTTTGAAGAACACCTTCATTCTGACTGCAGGAGAACCCAGAGATCACAGCTACCTATCTCATTAATTCTGTAACCTACTCCTCCTCCAAACTTCTCAGTCTTTAGCTGGTTATACTGTTCCAGTGAAACCCAACATTGGCTCCAACACAAGCAATGCATCTTATGGCTTGGCAAACAACAGCCCACGTGACAATAATAAAGTC
The DNA here is from genome assembly GCF_030028105.1 of Mobula birostris. Classification (NCBI taxonomy): domain Eukaryota; kingdom Metazoa; phylum Chordata; class Chondrichthyes; order Myliobatiformes; family Myliobatidae; genus Mobula; species Mobula birostris. Next base: position 207,892,232 of record NC_092372.1, read on the forward strand.
AGCAAATTCAGATAACTTGCCTTCTCAGTTAGTATCATATTTGGCCAGTTCTTTTTCAGGTTATCAATCAACAGTATTAACACTCTTTATCTCCGCACAGTTATTTCCTAACCTGTTGACTATGTGCGGCATTTTCTGTATGTTTCTGATTTTGAGTAGCTACACTGCTTGATTTCTCCTGTACATCTTTTTAACTCAGCACTTATTTTCTTTCTCTTCCTTTGTTTTCATTTGTTTCCTTTGATTACATCTCCACCAAGCAGTTCAACTGCATGTAACAAGGCATCACCACGTGTACAATTAATTCTCTCTTGGTCTCTACTCTATATTTTTCTGCTGCATCAGATCCACAGTAACAATCATTTTGTTCTTCTTGACACTTGTGTACTGAATAATGATGATAAACAATCTTGAATCTTGAAACTATAACAGTCATTCCTTCTGTCAAAGAATTGCCCCATCTTTGAAGTCCTTAGCTATCAACAACCTAGACCTCAAAAATTTCCTTCCCAATGACTCCCTATCCTTTTTTATATTGTTTTGCTCATCTAGTCCAGAATCTCTGTGTGTGGTTTATCCTTACCCATGAAGGAGCTACATAAACATTATTTGGTACATGGTAGTGTTTTTCTAGAATGTCTGCTTCCTTTATGTACACTGTTTGCTAGACAACTATCACTAGACACTTGCTAGATTCTAGCAACTAGTTACAAGAAGAAAATGCACAGCAAATAAAAACTAGTTTTTTGATGGAAGATTTATGTATTTATTAATTTAGCAGTAACAGCATGGAGTAGGCCCTTCTGGCCTTTTGAGCCCTGCTGCCTCAGCAACCCCTGACAACGCTAATTAACCTTAACCTAATCTTGGGGCAATTTAGATTATGGGGACTCTCAGTCCTCGTTTATTGTCATTTAGAAATGCATGCATTAAAAAATGATACAATGTTCCTCCAGTATGATATCACAGAAACACATGACAGACCAAGACTAAAACTGACAAAAACCACATAATTATAACATATAGTTACAACAGTGCAAAGCAATACCGTAATTTGAGAAAGAGCAGACCATGGGCATGGTAAAAAAAAAGTCTCAAAGTCCCGATAGCCCCAACATCTCACGCAGACGGTACAAGGGAGAAACTCTCCCTGCCATGAGCTTCCGGCACCGCAAACTTGCAGATGCAGCACTCTGGAAGCACCCGACCACAGTCTGACTTTGGGTCCGTCCGAAAACTTCGAGCCTCTGACTAGCCCTCCGACACCAAGCACCGAGCACCATCTCTGCCGAGCGCTTCGACCCCGCCCCGGCCGCCAAGCAACAGGCATAGCCGAGGATTCAGGGCCTTCCCCTCTGGAGATTTTGGATCACACAGTTACAGCAGCAGCAAAACAGGCATTTCAGAAGTTTCACCAGATGTTCCTCCGTGCTCTCACATCTGCCTCCATCAAATCAGAATTGTGCACGGCCTCCTACTTGACAGATAACAGATATTCATCACCGGAGAGGCCGTGCGCGCTGTGTCGCGTCGCCATCCTCTCCTCCTCCTCAATGATCAATTAACCTACCTAGTACAGTCTTTGGACTGTGGGAGGAAACTGGAGCACCCAGAAAAAGCTCTTGCATTCCACGGCGAGGACACACAGAGACTTCTTACAGACAGTGCCAGAATTGAATTCTGAACTCTGACACCCCAAGCTGTAATAGCGTCACACAACTGTGGTGCCCACATGACAATTTACAGTATGAAATTCACACCACCTCTCGCCTCTATTGCAACATTTTTCTTTCACTTATTACTGTTGCCAAAATCTTCTTGACAGAAATATAGTTCTGCTGCATGGACTTTTTAGGACTTCACATTATTAACAGAAGTAATACCACTGAAGAACTAAATCAGTGGGCTAATTAGATTATTAAAAGTAATCTATGTGGTTCCCTAATACATCGAGCAGGTAAGGTGAACAATATACATCACAGAACATAGAACAGTTCAGCACAGTACAGCCCTTTGGCCCATAATGTTGTGCAGAACTTTTGACCTACTCTAAGATAAATCTAATCCTTCTCTCCCCTATGACTCTCTATTTTTCTTTCATCCATGTGCCTATTTAAGAGTGCCCCAAATGCCTGTATGTATATGATCAGGAAGGTTCAATCCTTGTACCTGGATAACTGATCAGTTCAGAACACTATTATCAGCCATGATAAACAAAGAAAATAAATGCTGCAATGCTTGCAGCAAGTCAGACAGCTTCTGTGCGAAGTAAAAATGAGTTAACATTTCATGTCAATGACCCTACATCAAAACAAACTATTATTGACCTCAGGTTGGAAACAAAGGATTACCAGTAGCTCATTTTGTTACTTAAATCAATGCCGTCTTTCACTTAGATTGTGGCTCGCCTAGTATTTAAAATTATTTATCCACCTACTTTGACTCTGTAAACCACAATACCCTTGCCACACTAAGTCAATTAATCTTAATGAGCAAGAAGAACAACTGTTCCTGATCCGACTCCAGCAATCCACATTAGAAATATTTGTTATGCAGACGAGCACAGAGAACGTTAATGATGGTTGAGGTAGGGGACGAGGATGAAGACAAGGTCAGGGTCAATTGGGATGCCCATTACACAAGGCTGTGGGTCAAGCATAACCTAATGACCATCTGCGGAAGTTAAAAGGTGGTCTCTACATTCATATACTGCAGAAATTCAGCCTCTTTAAGAGGGAAAGAAAATAATTTGTTTGAAGGTTTTACAACACAATAAAATGGAAATCCAAAACTATCGAACCTACTGGGAGAGTTGTTCCTATTAACTTGCTATCTTACCTATCAATATAACAAGGATGCAGAAAAGCTTTTAAAACCAAGTATCTGCACTGAGAAACAACAATTAAATCCTAATTCTACACTTTAGGGAAACTGATGCTTATTTTAAGAAATCATCAGGCTGAACTTTGCTCTCATTAAATACAGAAAGATAATTTCTAAGTGTTTCAAGTACTTTGTAACTGATGCATTGGATGAATATTACACATGATAATGAATACATGTTGCTCTGGTGTCTAGAAAATATATGCAAATAAGATATGAAATTGTCAGATATACTATTAAATAGGATTGACTAGATTATGAATAAAATCCCACACAACCTTTGCATAGCAATGTACCACTAATTAACCTTAGAGGCATAGCTTTAACTTGAAAGGCAGCATACTAATGAGATACAATTTCATATTGCTCAAAATTTTCAAGACAAGTAATAATTCAGTTGTCTATTAAAATTGCACTTGCATTCTTAGCAAAACAATAGCAACTTATCTTATGTCATATGACATTTAAATTAAAATATAGAGCACACAGAGATTATAACGGCAATTTTGCATTTTCTGAAAGGTGAGGGAGGACTATTATAAACACAAATAATTATTTTGGAGCTGTTCCAATCAAGTTTCCAATGAAACACAGGGAAGGCACATTCATACATTTCAGATTTAATCTATAATGGAACCTAACAATTAGAACTTAATTACTTTGATGAGCTTTGTTGTAATTCATGTCATTTATTCATGGGCCCTTTTTGCATCCGGACACTGCATATTTTACATGTACTAATATATCACATTAAGCTAGCTGCTGCGAATTTTGTAGATTTTTATTGATTGAAAAATTTTCTATATTTTTTTCAAAAGGACCCTTTTCTCTCCTGGAGGCAATGGTTCCTGTTTGGAAACTAGCCCATGGGTGACAGGAACCATCAATATTATCCCACTTTACAAGGGTAAGCCCATGAAGTTGGTTACCTACCACTTGGCCATAGAAAAGGTGACAAATGTAGGTATTTTATTAATCTTAATCCCTCTTCGGCCTTTGATAGGTTTACCCATACAATCATTCTCCTGGCCACTAATGTTGTCTCTATGTGGTCAATCAATATTTTGAAGTTTTTAAAACTAGATTAGGTGGACGTTCTCTGTTGATACAGTAAGCTGGATTCATAGCATCAGCCAATGATATTTGTAAAGGCTAAATTTGTTAAATATTTAGGGTTTCCATTTTGCCTGTAAATGTAATGGAGTACAATGTTAATAAATCACAGTAAGTGCTGACAACATTTTCTCCCTAAGTGGTCTATGAAAGGGTGCTCGGTATTTACAGCTACAGTTATTCCAGCATGTATTGCAGCGAATGCCACACAGAGCAAACATTTCCTTAGCAACCGCCCAGCCACCAATTGAAATGAGATCAAAATTAACCAGTTAAAATAGTTCCTGCAGTTGCCGTCATGATAAGGCCACAGGAAATGATTAATTTACTAATATGATACCACTGCCGGTCTTTCCCAGGTTACACCAGGATTTCTCCATTTTTCTTCTTCTGCTTGGTACTGCGCAAGCACTGCCGGACGGCTGTTATAACGCGCAGCCGGTGAGAACGGTGTGGGAGTTAAATTGCAAAGTAAGCTTTTTTGACTAGATCCCCTAACTCGATTTGATTGCGTCTATCTTTAAAAATATTAATGTCAGAAATACTGCGCAGCAGAAGATTCCACTCTCTTGTTGATCTTGGGCAGAGGGAGTACTGGTAGCAAATCTTATTGAATGAAGGAGTTTCCAATATGTGAGATCCAGTTTGAGAACTGCTCAAAACCTAAACAGTTTAGCAAGTTGGAAATGCAGCCAATCAGCAATATGGTTAAATAAAGCACAAGCCAACCAAGGGTTACATGCAGTTGAACTGGGGTGTTTCACTGAACTACTCAGATATAGCTGCTAACTGAGCTCTCACATGGCAGAAGATGACAGCAGCCCCGCAATCATTGGTACACCCATCCTGTCGGTGTCCCAAATGCATAATAGGCCATTCATAACCTGGAGACAATTTGTTCCTGTCATATCATCTTAAGCAGAGGTATTTGCCGTCCAGTTTTGTTTTATTTTTAAATCTTCTTCGTGTTCCTCATGATAATTCATTCATTATTGCGTTATGTGCCGTGTCATATGACATAGGCAATCATGGCCTTTCCATGACCATGATTGTCTTTGGCAAATTTTTCCACCGAAGTGGTTTGCCATTGCCTTCTTCTGGGCAGTGCCCTTACAAGATGTGTGACCCCGGACATTATCAATACTCTTCAGAGATTGTCTGCGTGGTGTTAAGTGGCTGAATAACCAGGATTTGTTATATGCACCAGTTGCTCATACAAACATCCACCACCTGCTCCGTGGCTTCACGTGACTCTGATCGGGAGGCTAAGCGGAGGGAAGTAGCACCTAACACCTCCTTTGGTAGAGCTGTTTCTCTACCCCGCCACCCAAACATATTTACATATGTAAAAGAAAGATGCTTGGGAATTGAAACCATTAACAGTTTTAGTGAATAAAAACATGCTACTTATTTTGGCCTCAGATTCAGGAGAAGGAATCGGACATCAGGTATGATAAATATTCAGTAGATTGATCCAAGTCAAAGCACGGAGGTAACTTAAATGGAAAGCACTTCTTGTTTCGGTTTGCTTGGTGCTCAAGTAATGTAGAAAATTTTCTATATCAAGCAGATATTTTCACTGAGCAGATCTTGTGTCTGTTATAACTGGCAATTTGAAACGTCCTATCGAGGAGGGTAAGCGATTAGCAATCGATTCACTTCACCTTCTCATGGCTATTTCAATTGTCTAATAGTCTCTTAAACGCAGGTCATAGCTAATTAAGAGGATTAGTGCTTCTCACTTCCAAATGGCTGCCTCTTTTATGGATGATTATTCTTAAATGGTAGATTGAAAGCTGCAAAACAGAGTGAAAACATAGAATGGTATGTCACAGGGACTTCGGCCCACAATGTCTGTGTTGACCATGATGCCAATCCAAACTAATCCCATCTGCCTGTACATGATCTATGCCCCTGCCTGTTCATGTGCTCAAAAAATGCTCCTTAAAGGTTGCCATCACAACTGCATCCACCATCTTTCCTGGCAGCATGTTCCAGGCATTCACCACTCTGTGTGTAAAAAAAAGTTGCCTCATTAACTTCCCCGCCTCATCTTAAATCTATGACTGACATATACATCGGCATTTATACCTTGGAAAAAGACCTTGACAATACCTTTGCCTTGGGACCCCTTCTTTAAAGAGAGGATCATGGATGGAAGACAAGCCAGCCTTTTGACGCAACCCGTTCAAACTAGTGTGTATGCACCAATCTTGGGCAACTGTTTACTTCCAAAACATCTTTCTTTCTTTTCCATCATTGAGCTATTCAGCCTCCTCTTAAGTGCATCTATATTACTTACTTTCACCATTTCCACTGGTAGCAAATCCCATATTCTCACCACTTTTTGGATGACGATTTCTGAATTCATTATTGGATCCCATAAGACCATAAGACATAGGAGCAGAATTAGGCCATTTGGCCATCGAGCCTGCTTCAATTTCCCACTCAACCCCATTCTCCTGCCTTCTCCCTGTGACCTTTCATGCCCTGACTAATCAAGAACCTATCAACTTCCACCTTAAATACACCCAAGGATCTGCCCTCCACAGCTGCCTGTGGCAATGAATTCCACAGATTCACCACCTTCTGGCTAAAGAAATTTCCCTTCATCTTCTTTCTAAATGGACGTCCCTCAATTCTGAGGCTGTGCTCTTTGGTCCTAGATTCCCCACCATAGGAAACTTACTCTCCAAATCCACTCTACCTAGGCCTTTCAACATTTGATAGGTTTCAGTGAGATCCCCCTTCATTCTTCTAAATTCCAGCGAGTAAAAGCCATCTATCACTCCTCATACGACAAGCCTTTCATTCCGGGAATCATTCTCGAGAACGTCCTCTGAACCCTCTCCAATGTCAGCACATCCTTTCTTAAATAAGGGGCCCAATACTGCTCGCAATACTCCAAGGTTCATTAATCATCATCCTGTCGATGGCCTTTAGTTATGCTCTTTCTCCCAAGAAGAAACATTTGCTCCATCAAAACCTAGCATAATTTTAAAGGCCTCGGTTAAGTATCCCTCAGCTTTTGGTTTGGTTCTCAAGAGGAAAGGATCCCACTCTGTACACCCTTACCACGTTTTTAAATTCTATCCCTACAGAGAGAAAAAAAAGTGTTTGTTTAGCTTTTTGTGCACCTGTTAACGTATACTCTATCCTTTAGTAATTAGTACAGTCAGTGTCCACTTCATTCAGGAGGTACCTAATGAAGTGGCTACAGAGTCCAAGTTCATGGTCGTGCTATAACCCCATCCACTTCAAGTTTCAACGTACTGTATTGTGTGTTCAGAAATACTTTTCTACACACCACTGTTGTATTGCGTGGTTAGTTGCATTACTGTCAGCTTGAACCAGTCTGGCCATTCTCCTCTCTCATTAACAAGGCATCTTTGCCCACAGTGCTGCCACTCAGTGGATTTTTTTTTTGTTTTTTTCATTTTTTTTGTACAAACTCTAAACCATTGTGTGTGTGAAATTCCCAGGAGATTAACAGTTTCTGAGATGCTCAAACCATCCCATCTGGCACTAACAATCATTCCATGGTCAAAGTCACTCAGGTCACAGTTCTTCCACATCCTGGTGTTTGATCTGAACAACAACTTAGCTTCTTGACCACGTCTGCATGCATTTGTCCATTGAGTTGCTGCCACTTGATATTTGCATTAGCAAGCAGGTGTACAGAGATGAGCTGAAGTTTATTGTCATTTAACCGTATACAAGCTGTCAAACGAGACAACATTTCTCCGGACCAGTGTGTAAAGCGTAGCATTTCACATTACACACATATAACCCACAATAACTTAGGAAAGTAAGAATTAAATTTACACATAGATAAACAAAGTAAAGTGCATAAATTACATATTGTAGGGTACAGTACAAATTACCCAGTGATACTTCGAATATGATGCGGCAGGGAATTCAGAAGGCTAATGGCCTGAGGGAAGAAGCTAACAGCAATAATCAGTCAGGTTATTTTGCATACTGGTTTGGCCAAACTCTAAAGATTCAGGTTCAGCTTCATTTATTTACTACATGGATATTGAAACACTGGGGGAAATGCATCATTTGTGTTAACGACCAACAAAACCTAAGGATGTTCTGGGGGCAGCCCTTAAGTGTTGGCACACATTCTGCAGCCAACATGTTTGCAGAAAACACAAGCACCAACAGCAGAAGAGCAACAAAACAACAGTAGCAAAACAAGCCCCTTACCTCCCTCAGACAGTCGTCCATCCCCGGGACAGACTATCCCCGGGTCTCCAGCCTCCAGGAGACTTACAAACTTGCAGACATTGGGCCTTCACTTTTCCCTGTGGACACACAGATTGCAGATCCAGAGATTGGATCAATGGTCCTTGATTTCCAAGCAACCTTTGAACTTCAGTCTTCACCATTGAGCTCACGACCCGCCAATGACAATGAATGAGGATCCTGGAAGAGGATCTCAAACTCCGGACTTGCCGATGATGGGACCCCGAACACTAGGCCTCAAACTCTGGATTCACATACCAGGGGGGTCACTGAGCCTTATGCCTTCTCCCCTCATGGAACTCCAATCTCAGAACCCACCAACGACTTGCTGACCTGGTGGGGGAGTGGGATGGATATCCACCAGCTCTTGTCCTCGCTGGTCTGCCACCCAAAGTTACAACCACAGATACCCTTCGCTACATCCTTGCATAGCACTGGCCTTCAAACGCAGAGTGTGGATCAGAGGCCTAGACTCTGGACCGACCATTAATTCTTTACACCCCTGTATCTAAACCTTAACCTGATCCCTAACTCCTCGCTCTGTCCCCAGAACCATCCCTACAAATGTACAGACCAGTGAGGAACAAGCTTGTAAAACATGCCTGATGTCCTTCATGCTTCCAGTATTTTCTGATTACATTGGAATGGTAGCTGACCTAACAAATGCACTGGAGATTATGGCTCGTGCATTTATACCGTGGTCATGTGCACAACTCTTAAAATAGAGCGAGATTACTAACTCATGAATACTGAAAACATATTCATTTAAGCAACACATTCACAAATTGTTTCTGAGTAACAGCAGTAAAACAAGAGAAGTTTATAAGCTCCAATAAAACAATCACCCAAGTGCTAATGGAAATGTAATAGCTCATGGATAAAAGACGACATCGTGAATACATAACCAAAGGCCCACTTATGCACTATGGTTGGTACTGATATATCAATGTGACGCTCTTCACACACATTTGGGACTCACAGGCTAAAAACCTTACTTGTCTAATTTTGATTCCTTGATGAGGTTTGTTCAGAAACACAATATTGGACAGACATAAAATTCTAATCATAAACTCAGAGGTTTCATATAATTCCTGCAGCCAGATACTTTTTACAAATGCCTTTTCATTACTGGAAATGAGATTGTCAGAAAAGCTTCAGTTATAACAGGGATGTACTTAACAAGGTCGAAACCTTGCAATTTCTAAACCAACAACTGCATTATATATGTTTGCCTGATTCCAACGCGGTTGCTGTGGTTGCCCTGAGAAAAGGCTTCTGTCAGTGTAAGTATGTAATTTTGCAGTCATCTGTGTTATTTGCTTTCTGAAGTTGCTTGAGCTCAAAGCTGTCTCAAATTAACCTTTCCATAGCAACATGAAACAAAATGCTATTGGGATGGGAGAAGTGCCAAGGTGAAGCAGGGAGGGGGGAGGTGGAACGGTTTCAGAGGAGGGAAGAAGAGGCAGAAATTATCCATTTCCAAGGAACCAGAGAGTGAAAGTTTATAGTAATAAGAAATATAAGCTAATAATTTGCAGATGACATGAGGATTGGTGGTGTGGGGGATAGTGTAGAAGGTTGTTGTAGCTTGCAATGGAACATTGATAGGATGCAGAGCTGGACTGAGATGTGGTAGGTGGCATTCACTCCAGAAAAGCGTGAAGTGATACACCTTGAATGGTCAAACTTGAAGGCAGAGTACAGGGTTAGTGTCCGGATTCTGAACAGTGCGGAGAAACAGAGGAATCTTGGGGTCCGTATCCATAGATCCCTCAAAGTTGCCACACAAGTTGATAGCGCGGTTAGTTGATATGGTGTGTTGGCTTTCATTAGTTGGGTGTACCAAGGTCAAGAGCCGAAGGGTAATGAAACAGTTCTATAAGAGCTCTAGTTAGACCACACTTGGGAGTATTGTGTTCGGTTGTGGTAGCCTCATTATAGGAAGGTGCAGAGAGGGTGCAGATGAGATTTATGAGGATGCTGCCTGGATTATGAGGATAGAGCTTTTCTCTTTGGAGTGAAGGAGAAAGAGGGGAGACTTGATAAAGGTGTATAAGATGTGAGGTTTTGATGAAGTGGACAGCCAGCAACTTTTTTCCAGGGAGGAAATGGCTAATACAAACGGGCATAATTTCAAGGTGATTGGAGGAAAAAAATCATAGGGTGGATGTCAGAGGTAGGGTTATAGCACAGAGTGGTAGATGTGTGGAATGCACTACTAGGGTGGTGGTATAGGCATATATAAATTAGAGACATTTAAGAGACACTTGGGTAGGCATACGGATGAAAGAAAAATGGAGGACTATGTGGGAGGGGAGCATTAGATTCATGATAAGACCATAAGACAAAGGAGCAGAAGTTGGCCATTCGGCCCCTCGAGTCTGTTCCGCCATTTTATCATGAGCTGATTCATTCTCCCATTTAGTCCCACTCCCCTGCCTTCTCACCATAACCCTTGATGCCCTGGCTACTCAGATACCTATCAATCTCTGCCGTATATATCTTTTACGTATATTTAAGGCAGAGGTTGACTGGTCAGGGCATGAAGAAGTATGGGGAGAAGGCAAGAGATTGGGGCTGAGAGGAAAAATGGATCAGCCACGATGAAATGGTGGAGCAGACTTGATGGGCCAAATGGTGTAAATCTGCTCCTATATCTTATGATCTTATGGAGATTAATGTTCAAATCCAGAAAACTTCCCAACAATCAGGAGGAATTGGCAATCCAATACAGGGGAACTCTGGGTTTCGGAAGACCGCGTTATGGAAATCCAACTTTTACCCATGTATTTCCATAAACTTCTGAAGAATGCTTTGAGATAGGAAAGTTAGTTGCAGAAATGCAAACATCATCTGGAGTTATGTAATGAGATAACAACTAGATAATTCAAAAGACAGCTGTTTACATATAACATCCCCACAGTACTCAGACACAATTGTCTTGAGGAACAAGACTGCCCTTTTTTTGCAGGAACCACCTAAGAAATTTACTTTGGAAACTGACAAAGCAATCTCCTTTATTGACACTTGGGACATGAATGAGCAGGAAAAGAGACAGATGGACATTATTTAGGTGGAAAAGATTAATTTAATTACTCATTCCATATTAGTTTAATTGGCTCAGCACAGCGTGGGCTGAAAGGTCTGTTCCTGTACTATACTGTTCTATGTTCTGTGACACTTGTACATTGAAAAATATAGCGTCCAATGATACCTTCATAGGGCCATTGAAACTAGCCACTGGATGTGGAACATTATGATTCTTTCAGAGGAAAATACAATAAGTAAATGTTCACATTCTCAACCCTCATTGTTTACAGGAAGAGAACCTTATGTAACCTGGGGATTGTGTGTATGTCAATCTTCAGGCTTGCCCAACTACCTTCCTTTCTAAAAAAAATTACCAACTCAGCCACAGACACTTCAAACTAGTAATAATGGTGGTCACTTTAAAATACACCCAAGATATCAAAAAAGGTCAATGATATCCACTTAAGAAGACTGCTTTATAGAACAAGCTTAGCAATTAAAGAATGGAGCTATTAGTTAAATGGGTTTCTGTAAAGTTTATAACTAATGTTGCAATTAGATTTCCTCTTACATGTTCTTACAGTCTAGCTACTTTCACCTAAAAAGCAATTTTAGAATAATTATATTTTGGCAATTTCCATATATCTCAATTCTGAAGACTCAAACTTCATCTAATATAAAATATTTTGGAATTACTGAGTAGCTAGTCTAAATGATCCAAGACCAGAATAGATCTTGTCTTGGCCCAAACTTTATTTTTACTTTTAATGTGCTAACTGCACATATGATCTGTTTCAACTGTATCATAACATGTTGTTATCTCAGCCAGCTCCACCATGGGCACTAGCATCCTTACCACTGAGGACATCTTGCATAGGCAATCCCTCAAAAAGGTGGCATCATCATTGAGGGCTGCAACCACCCAGGACACGATCTCTTCATGTTACAAACATCAGAGAGGGGGTTCAGGAGCCTGAAGGCACATACTCAGAATTTTAGGAACAGCTTCTTCCTTTCTGCCATCAGATTTCTGAACAGGCAATGAGCCCACAAAAACTACCTCATTATTTTTGCTCTCATTTTATGCTATTTACAGTATTTAATTTTTCCAACATATTTCTTATTGCATTTTATAGTATATTTTAAGTACTGCTGCACAAAACAACAAAGTTCACGACATATATTGTATCAGTGATAATAAACCCGATTCTAATCTAATTCATATGTCAGCTGTAGCTCAATTAGCAGCCCCCACAGTTCTAACTCCTGTGTCTTCAAGTACCATTAAAACTTTGGCCACGTCCACACTACGCCAGATAATTTTGAAAACGCCGGTTTTGAGTAAAAACGACAGGCGTCCACACGAAGCATTTTTCAAAATATCTCTGTCCACATTAGAACAGATACTTGGGTGAATCTCCTCCTACTGGGCATGCGCAGGACACGTAGAAAATAAGCAAAGAGGAAATGGTATACTCGGTGCGTGTTTGTCCAGTTACAGAGTAGAAAAACTTAAAAGGAATTGCTCTTGGCTCTTGCGCAGGAGGACTTAAAACTGAAAAAAAACAAATATTGGAGCGTATGGAGGCAACCGACAGGGAGTTCACGGACAGTATGACTCGGCTAATGACGAACATTGAAAAACTGACTAACTCTGTTGCATTAATAAAGCACCTTGTTAAATGTATAAAACATGATTGCGTCAGTGTTATCTTCTATTTCCATACAATGTTACATTAGGTTGTTACCCATCTATCGTCAGAGAAGTACTTGCATAAATAGGTAAACTACCTTCATACAAGCAAGGACAGAAAACAGGGCAAAGTGAGTATACTTATTTATTCAGTAAGCTATGGGTCAAAGTATTTGGTGAGTACATTTCTAACTCTTCTGGCTTCAGTCCCATTACCATCTGTTCTGAAATTGTTAGGTTCTGCGAAGCGCAGAATCAGATATTGCTGTGATGATTGTACACTCTAGTATCAATTGTTTGGCAACAATAAAGTAATAATAATAATAATAAGAAGAAGAAAATAATGAAATGCCGCGCTGCCACCATCTGTTCCGGCACGTCATGACAACAGTTTTAAAAAGCTCTGGTTACCCCGCACTGCAACGGATATTAGGCGTTTTCAGATTTATTCACTCTGGAGACTGTTTTTGAAAATCTCCGTTTTCAGGGGATGAAAACGCCATTTTAGTGTGGACGGAGGGTCAAAACAAAGAGAAAAGGCTTCGTTTTCAAAATTATCTGGCGTAGCGTGGATGTAGCCTTAGATTGCCACCTCTGTGGCAGCCTTATATTTTCAGAGGTGGCATGTTTCAGATGAGATGTTAAAGCTAAGCTCTGCTTGTCCTTGTAACTGGATGTAAATATAACACATTGTTTCAAAGAGCAGCAGTGGGGACTGTCACACTTTTGCTTTAAATTAGACCATAAGGCCATAAGATATAGGAGCAGAATGAGGCCATTTGGCCCATTGAGTCTTCTCCACTATTCCATCATGGCTGATCCAATTTTCCTCTCAGCCTCAATCTCCTGGGATGTGGATGAAAATGCAGATGAGTGGGTTGGTAAGTTTGCAGACGATATGATGATTGGTGGCATTATGGGCAACAATGAAGACTGGCAAAGCATACAGTGGTATGTAGATCAGTTGGAGAAATGGGTGGAGAAATGGCAGATGGAGATTAATCCGTCTAAATGTGAAGTGTTTCACTTTGGGAGATCAAATGCTAAGTGACAGTGCACGGTTAACGGCAAGACCAATAACAGTGTTAGTGAGCAGAGGGATCTTAGGGTCCAAGCTCATGGTTCCCTGAAAGTGAGGTAGAGGAGGCATATGGCATACTTGCCTCTATTAGTCAAGGATTTGACTTCAGGAGTGGGGAAGATGTGTTGCTTTATAAAACTCTAGTTAAGCTGTTTCTAGGGAAATTCATTCTGTTCTGGTCACCCCATTATAGGGAGGATATGGAGGAACTGGTGAGGGTATAAAAGAAGTTTACCAGGATGCTGCCTGTGTTACAGGGATCAGACAAATTTAGGTTATTTTCTCTGAAGCAACAGAGGTTGAGAGGAGATCGGATAGAGGTTTCGGAGATTATGAGAGGCATAGGGTAGACAGCCAGTATCTTTTTCCTAGGATTAAAATACCTAAAAAATACAAAGACATAAAATTACTGTGAATAGCAAATTCTTCTAAGTTAAAATGCTCATAGGTGGGTAGTGGGAAAATTATCCCTCTTGTGTTTTATCAATCTCATTACTGTGAGATTCAGTGTCAATGGACCTGCCACTTTGCAATGTCTCACACCTTCATTAACCCGTTCCAAATCCACTTGCCTTTTTTGGAATCTATCTTTATTAATCATTTATCTTATTAAGAGTAGGAGGGGGTGCCAGGTATTGTCCTATATGTGGGTGTGTGGGGTGGGGGGAGGGGAATAGGCAGTGTGTCCGGGGTGGGAGTGGAGCAACTAGGGAATTGGAAGTTAGAGATTAAGTTTATTAACCACTGGGTAAATAAGCCATTATTTTATGAAGTTGTAAGTGTGAAAAAAAACAACTGGACTCCTTCGGAATGACTAATAAAGTGACAGGCCAGGATAATTAGTAGGAATGCATGATTAATTATTGATGAGTTTATTAAAATGATGCAATGTAGCCTGACCTTGTGGATGGGATTTGTAAAGAATCATAAACCACAGAAAGGCCAATTATACTATGAACAAGTAATGCCCCCCAAGCAAGTTGGCTGCATGATGACACACTTACTTGAAAATCTTGATCTGATAATTAATGCAGAATACTCATCCTGCAATTAAAATTTAGATCATTCCAGAAGAGAGAATATCATGTGGAATTTTGGATTATCTTGAGTTTGCCTATGCCCAAAATAGTCTGCTTTCACTTACAAATCGATCGAACTTCAAGAGTTCATAGTGTGTGAAGAACCTTTGGATGGGTCTGAGCGTTGATACTGTATTGCAGAAATAAAGTTCATTATAAGGACAATGAAACCAGTGGCAAAGTCTTGAGAGCTATAAGCTTTAAAACTAGTACTATGTATTGGATTCACATAATTTAACCCTGTGCTTACCTTGGTCTGTAATGACATAAAAATAAAAAACATCAACTAAACAATGTTTTACTCTTCACAACTGCAATGAAGGAATAAAGTCTGAATTTAAATGGAACTTTTAATGTCCATAAAACATACGAATTCTGAAAAAAAAGCTTAATAATGCAAATTTCAGGAAAACTGAAATTAAACTCAGAAAATGCCTGAACTACTCTTTAGATCAGATGGACTGTGTAGTGAGAAATAAAAATGTTTCAGGGGAAATAGCCTTTCAATGTTACAGGGGCATAGGTATACAGCGTTAACTGTTCTCAGTTCATAAGTGCTATCTGAAATGGGTGTGTACAGTATTTTATTAAATAATACTTCAGTATAGTCTCAGGGGGTGGGGGGGTGAAAGCAAAAATATTTATTTGGTATACGATAGATGTCCACCCATGACCCAACAGAAAAGTTAAGTATTTTTGAACAATTGCCACCATTGTTTCGATAAACACTTTGCTCCTCTTAAATATACAATCTTTTATACAAATTTGAGGGCAGGTCTAATATGCAACATGGGTCTTACAAAAGTGAAAATTGTCATCAGTACTTCATTTGAGTATAACCTTAATCTTCTGCACGAGTTCTGGAAATTGGACTTGAATCCAATAAAATCTGATTTAGAAGTCAAGCTGCTACCAGCCAACCACTGCAAACACAAGTGACAATTTCTGCATGATAGGAGCCACCTGATATCTTATTATACACCATTTATATTTGCTATCGATTATTTGTTTCGAGAAACTAGAGGTCAAGTCTGAGCACAGGACATTATTATGGTTGAAGAGAGTCAAAGAGCACATGGTAAATCCATGTGGTTTATTTAAAGATACAGTGTGGAACAGGCCCTTCTGGCCTAACAAACTGCACTGCCCAGCAATCGACTATTTAACACTAGCCTACTCAAAATCCTACTAACTGGTATGACTTTGGACAGTGGAAGGAAACCGGAGCACATGGAGAAAACCCATGTGGTTCATGAGGAGAATGTACAAATTCCACACAGATGGAATTGTACTCTGAACTCCAGAATGCACCGAGCTGTAATAGCGTCGCACTAACCACGACGTTACCATGGTGTGAGCTCTCAGTGGCTCAAAAACCAATTATTTTAGGAATAAATTATTTCTGCTCTCTTCTCTCAAATGTACCAGTTTTACAATGGCCAGAGTGTTAGCATCTCCTGAAATTCATCCAGTAGGAAAGAACTGTGAATAGTTTAATTTGAGGTGAAGCATTTACAACAGTAGGTAGCATAACTATAAGTTGGTACAGATAGTTGGAGTAACACTTATTATTGCAAACAATATATTGTAAGTTAATCACTTTCTTACAAAGTATAAGTTCTTAACTGCTGTAACGTTAACACAGATGTAATATATTGCTTCCAATAAAAAGATATTCAAATCCTTAACTAAACAAATACTATTGTAATCCAAGCACATGACTGGTAATATTTATAAGAAAGATCTGTCCATGTTTAAAGTAAACTAATACTATAACAATGCTATTTAAAGTAAACATGATTTTTACTGGTACACTTGCTGAAAGATTCACACTAAAATAGATTCAGTATGCTGCTGTTTAGAAGATGCTGCTGATCATAAACTGGCTGGTGTTAGTACCACAATAACAATAGTCACATCACTTCAGAATAATTAGCTGTATGAAAGTTCATTAAGACATGCCCGTGCAAGCTTTCTGATTACAAGAAGAACACTGTTGATTTCTTTCTGCAAATGTTATTGTCTATTGTAAGACCTTGCCTAGCTTAGAGGAGAATTTTTCATACCTTTCCACCAAAGTGGCCAAAAAAATGTTCAATATCAATATGTGAACTAGTAATAAATCTATCTGCAATATTAAGGGTCTCCAGGTCATAGTCATACACCATAGAAATAGTCCATGAGAACTACACCAATCCCACATTAACTCCTATCAATTTTTACTCTCCCCACATTTCCATCACCTATACATTACACTGATATAAAGCAGCAATTTATTTATTTACTGAGATACAGTGCAGAATAGGCCCTTCCAGCCCTTTGAGCCGTCCCGCCCAGCAATCCCCAATTTAACCCTAGCCTAATCACGGGACAGTCTACAATGAGCAATTAACCTACCAACTGCTGTGTCTTTGAACTGTGGGTGGAAACCGGAGCACCCAGTGGAACTTACAAATTTCTTACAGGCAGCAGCAGGAATTGAAATTGAGTCACTGGTACTGTCAAGCATTGTGCTAACTAGCACAGTACCATGCCATTCCTTTTAACCTACTGACCTGCATGTCTTTGGGACGTGCAAGGAAACCCGAACACCTAGAGGAAACCGATGTAGTCACGAGTAAATTCTGTGAATTCCACACTGCATCAGGTCAGAAATGAACCCAGACTGCTGGAGCTATGGCATTGCAGCTTTACTGGCAGTTTCTTTTATTTGAACAGTTTGTCTTTTTTTGCACATTGACTGTTTATTAATCTTCGTCTGTATAAGCATAGGTTTTCATAAATCCGATTGCACTTCTTTCTTTCCTATAAATGCCTGCAAGAAAATGAATCTCAAGGTAGTATATGGTAACATATAGTTGCTTTGATAACAAATTTACTTTGAACTTTGAAGACTGTTCCACCTCAGCCAGGTAAAAAGAGGAACAATGGTGATGCGAGGGTAAGTGCCACAGACATTTAGGAAGCTTTTGTCCAAAGTGCCAACATGGAGCTCAAGGCCTCTGTTCTCGCCACAGCTAAAGTGCATGACCATGACTGAATGTGTCAGTTTCAGCAAGAAGTTGCTGACATCAGTAACAGCCCTGTTTTTATTAAATATTAGGTCCTTGTAGTCAATTGGATTATTTCTACTATAATAAATGTCTGCATTTTTAACTGTAGCTACCATGTAAATGTAATCCTTATTCATTGTAAATCATCACAACACACACAAAAAATGCTGGTGAATGTAGCAGGCCAGGCAGCATTATTTTTTGTGTATGTTGCTTGAATTTCCAGCATCTGCAGATTTCCTCATGTTTGCATTTTTAAATTCATTGTAAATCATACTGGGCCATCCCAAAAAGGGGTAAGTTTTTAAAAATCTGTCCTGTCGAAGGGTCTCAGCTCGAAACGTTGACTGTTTATTCATTCCCATAGAAGCTGCCTGATCTGCTGAGTTCCTCCAGTATTTTGTGTATATTGCCTTGGATTTCCAGCATCTGCAGATTTTCTCCTGTTTGTGTAGTTTTAATTGTCTGACCACTGAGTTTGATAGTGCTGGAGTCTGAATGTTGCTGAGGGAATCCAAATTTCATGCCATAATCTCCTAAGGAAATTAAATGTTAACCAGGACAATCAAAGAAAGCACAGATGGAAGTCTCACATTCACTGGTGAACAACATGTACACACTGCTGAAAAAAAAAGCCCAATTTATTGCACTCTGAGCAATGATCACTTTGGTTGTTTGCTGAAACTCTGAGCATGTGCTTAATGGTGCCCCTGCCAATGCACAGGGTAGTGTGTAACCTCCATGTGACTGTTTTCAAGTCAGGATGGTACGCAACTTGAAAGGGAAACCTGCAGGTGATGTCCTTGCATGTCTGCTAGCTTTCTTCACCTCTCAGTAAAAGTTATACCTCTTATTGGCAGGGAGTTGACGGATTGCTCACAAGTCACTGAATGAAAACAGCTACCTCTGTAGACCTTGATTGTTTCAACATTGATCTTCTTGCAGCAATGCAGCTGATGCCAATCCTTGGGGGCCATGTTGATAGAGGTAATGGGGCAGATTAGGCAGCAGTCACCAATACCTGCCATTGTGTGGATGAGGTGGGCAATATTGCTTGGATGATGCTGTAATCTATCAAGTGCCGGTCATCAGAGTGACCAGCACAAGACATCCTTTGTCAAGGAAAGGACATTGTTGGGAGGATAGTGATCATGTGCCAGTGCCCTCTGTATATCGATATCTCTAGTTTTGCAGCTCCAACATCACTCCGTTAACCATGCTGGTAGGGCCATGTCACTCCCATGCACAACATAATTGTAAGAAAGACACTATTATGAGGCAAAACAGGCTTTCCCTGCTTTTGGGGGGCAACAGGATGTACCTGGAATATTTTCAATGTTGTCAGGTGGACAC
Organism: Mobula birostris; assembly: GCF_030028105.1. NCBI lineage: Eukaryota > Metazoa > Chordata > Chondrichthyes > Myliobatiformes > Myliobatidae > Mobula > Mobula birostris. Next base: position 207,911,768 of record NC_092372.1, read on the forward strand.
CAGAAATGTACTGAAACAGCTTGGCTAAAAGTGCAGCCAACACAGGTCTTCAGTAATACAACTACATTGTTTGTTTCAGTAGCCATTGCTCATTAGAGGACTCTCCACTCTTTCTTGCTATCATAATGTGCAGAATAAGGCTATTCAGCCCATTGAGTCTGCTGTCATTCAATCATTGCTGATCTTTCTTCCTTCAGTCCCATCCTTGCACCTTCTCCATGTAACCCTCTAGCAATCGTGAACCTACCAATCTCTGCCTTAAGCACACCTAAAGATTCGGCTTCCATTGTCCTCCGTGGTAACAAATTCCACAGACTTACCATCCCTTGGCTGAAGAAATTACGCTTCATCAGTTTTAAAGGGACATATAGGATCTGAAGCTGCAACATCAGATCCCAGACTCTCCTACAAATGGAAGCATCATCTGTGTCTACTCAATCAAAGCCTTTTGGCACCCAATAGATTTTAACAATTGAGGTGATAGCACAAGAAAACCAAACTGGACCATTCAATCAGAAGTTCTGGCTGCACATAGTTATGAACGTCCAAGCTTAGTCTTAGAACTTGCTATCACCATCAATGAGGATGCTTCTCTTCTCAGGTGTTCAGTTTACAACTATCATTCCTGACAATCAGAATCAGATTTATTGCCACTGATATGTCATGCAGCAGTGCAGTGTAATGCATTCAAAATTACTATAATTTACATTAAGGTATATAAAAAAGTTAAAAAAAAAGTAGAGGTAGTGTTCATGGGCCATTTGAAAAATCTGATGGTGCAGGGGAAGAAGCTATTCCTAAAGTGATGAATGCACATCTTCAGGCTCTGGTACCTCCTTCGTTATGGTGGGAATGAGAAGAGGGCATGTTCTGGATGGTGAAGATCCTTAATGATGGATGCTGACTTCTTGAGTCATTGCCTTTTGAAGATATCTTTGATGGCAGGGAGGCTAGTGCCCATGATGGTTAAGTCTACAACACTCTGCAGCTTTTTTTGACCCTGTGCACCAGCGCCTCCATACCAGACTGTGATACACCAGTCAGATTGCTCTCCAAAGTATATTCATAGAAATTTGCTGGTTTTTGGTGACATACCAGATCCTCTCAAACTCCTAATGAAATATAGTACAGCTTAGATCCAAATTAATGGTTGTGAGAGTGCATGGTTTGCCTCCTTTCCCACTCCTCCACTTTTTACTTATTTTTCAAATTCATTACAACTCATTGTTAGGTGCACATGGTGTTAGTCCAGAACATCTGAGAAAAAAAATGGCAACTTTATTTTTGATCTCTGGAAGGTGCATAATCTTTGGAAGTCTATTAATTTTGATATTGCTAGTGTATAATGTACATGTTTTTGTTTAATTAAAAAAGAAACAAACTCTGAAAATAAACAGTGCACCAAAATGGCCTAAATTTAGAAGCAGTGCATCCCCTGGTGGTGGACCCATGTTACAGCATACATCTTTCTGTAAACAATTTTCTTCATCAGAGACAAATCCATTAAAATCAGGCACAAGGTCAACTCTATAAGCCAATTTCAACATTTTCTCCTCATAGTTATCACAAGTCAGGGCTTATGTTAATATTTAAGTTGTATATAGTCTTTTGTCTATTGTCAGCAGCATCACCTGTCATCAAAATAAGATTAAAGCTATAATAATGGAACCTAACATCTGACTGTGTAATAAAGCCACATCAGGTTAATTGAAAAGATGGTAAGAAATGCCACGCACATTTAGCAAGATTATTGATAAAGTAGGATTGGGTAAAACTCAGAAAAATTTTGAACACTAAACAGAAACAAAGGCCTGGAGTTATTCTCTGACAAAGTTCAGGAGCATGTACAAAAATACACAGAAACAGACATCAGAAGTGGAAAACCGAAGGTCATTCGGTCATTTACACAGTAGCACGATTTCCGCCACTGTCTGTTAGGAGCTTGTACATTCTCTCTGTGAGTGTGCGGGTTTCCTCCAGATGCTCCGGTCTCCATACACCATACAAAAATGTACCGGTTAGTAGGTTAAATGGTCATTGTAAATTGTTCTGTGATTAGGTTAGTGTTAAATAGGTTGGCTGTTGGGTGGTGTGGCTCATTGGGTCAGGCAGGCATGTCCCACACTTTATCTTCAAAATAAAATATATTGAAAGTGGAGGCTCATAGGGTTTTTGATTAGTAAGGGCATTAAAGGTCAAGAGAAGATAGAAGAATGGGGTGGAGAAGGATAATAAAATCAGCCATGATAGAATGGTGGAGAAGGCTCGATAGGCCGAATTGTCTAATTCTGCTCTTATATCTTGTGATCTTAGCACCAGTCCTAATTTAACCAATTTCCCCCGGGATCAATGAAGTATGACTGCTACTACTACTACTACTAATTGAGGAATCAGCGGTGGGAAGGTGAGCAGGTTCAAATTGTAGGTGTCAACATCTCTGAAGATCTATCCTGGGCCCAAAATATTGATGCAATCAAAAAAGCCAAGCCAGCAGCTACAAGGAAGTAGGAAGGTAGAAGTAAATCTTAGGCCAATAAGTCTGACTTCAGTGATTGGGAAGATTATGAAGTCCGTTATTAAAGATGAGGCTTTGGGATTCTTGGAGGTGCGTACTAAAGTAGGCCAAAGTCAGCACAGTTTCTTTAAGGGGAAATCTATCCTGACAAATCAGTTGGAATTCTTTGAGGAAATAACAGGCAGGATAGACTATGGAGAGTCAGTGGATGTGTGTACTTCAATTATCAGAAGGCCTTTGACAAGGTGCCACACATGAAGCTGCTTAACAAGAGCCATGGTATTACAGGAAAGATACTAGCATAGATAGAAGATTGGCTGACTGGTAGGAGGCAGAGTCAAAATAAAGGGGGCCTATTCTGACTGGCTGCTGGTGACTTGTGATGTTCCACACGGGTCAATATTCGGACTGCTTCTTTTCATGTTATATGTCAACAGTTTGAATGATGATATTGACAACATTGTGGCCAGAATTGCAGATGATACAAAGAAAGGTGGAGGGGCAGGTAATGCTGAGAAAACAGGGAATCTGCAGGGCTTTGACAGATTGGGAGATTGGGTAAAGTAGCAGCAGATGGAATGTAGTCTCGGGAAGTGTGTGGTCATGCAGAAGGCATAAAGACAGACTATTTTCTAAACAGGGAGAAAATTCAAAAAATAGAGGTGCAAGGGGACCTGGGTGTCCTCATGCAGGGTTTTCTAAAAGTTAACTTGCAGGTTGAGTCAGTGGTGAGGAAAGCAAATGCAATGTTAACATGCATTTCGAGAAGACTAGAACGTAAGAAAAAAGAATGTTATGCTGAGGCTTTATAAGGCATTGATCAGACCGTGCTTGGAGTATTGTCAGCAGTATGGGGCCCCTTATCTAAGATGTGATGGCAATTGAGAGGGTCCAGAGAAAGTTAAGGAGAATGTTTCTGGGAAAGAAAGGGTTACCATATGAGAAGCATTTGATGAAAAGAGAACAGTCAACATTTTGGGCAGAGACCCTTCATATACTTTTTTCCCCCCCCCATAGATGCTGCCTGATCTGCTGAGTTCCTCCAGCACTTTGTATGTATTGCTTAGATTTCCAGCATCTGCAGATTTTCTCGTTTCTGATTGGATCAGTACACTGAAGCCCCTTCCAGGGATGCCTACCCTGAAGTTATTGAAATCTTCCCTTCAATGGGAGTTCAGTGAACCCTCTCTCATTGCTCCCCCTGCAGTGATCTCTGCTGCATCCAACTTAAGGGTCTTGGCCTGAAATGACGACTGTACTCTTTTCCATAGATACTGCCTGGCCTGTTGAGTTCCTCCAGCATCTTGTGTGTGTTGATTGGATTTCCAGCATCTGCAGATTTTCTTGATTGCAAAATAGTGAGGCAGCGTTCATGAGGCCGAGTTCCTCCAGCATTTTGTGTTTCACATTTTCCTCTCTTTTTGCACGACTGATTTTTTTTATTGTAACCTATAGTAAGTTTTATGTATAGCACTGTACTGTTGCCACAAAGTAACAAATTTCATGCCAGTGATAATAAACCTGATTCAAATTTAACATTACCTTATGGTTGAGAAACCAGTAGACAATCAAGAAATGGATTTAAATTTAGTAGGTGATAACTATTGAGCTTATTGTCCAAACACGTTTCATATCAAGTTTGTTAATAACACAAACATTTTTTAAATATTCACTTTGTTGTTGTGCACATGCGCCGGTTGCACATGCAGCCTGTTACAGTTGCTCCGTAGTTCCTTACTTTTAAACTTAGGTTATATGTTGTATTTTTTTTTCCTCACGGTAACACGTTGAAGCTTTTTCTTTTTATTTAACCAATTTCCCCCGGGATCAATAAAGTATGACTATGACTATGTTAGCTGTGCTGACAGGATTGAAAACTCACAAGGTTTTGGGCTTCATATTCACGTCATAAGAAAATAAGAAATGGGGACCGCAAGCTTGCTTCTCTATTCAAAGTATCATAGCTGTTCCAATCTGAACCTCAGCACCACCGCCCCCCCAACAAAAAGGGATCATTTGAATAGAAAAAGGAACCAAATCTCTAGTGCATGTGGATTTCAAAAGCTGTTCTGTGATCTGAAACCCTCGAGAAAAAGGAAATTGTCCCAACTTGGATAGAAAATTAACAAACAAAACAAAATGGATGTTAGTGCTGTACAGAATTAAGGATGAACAAGATAAATCAAATGCACTAGAGATTGCTCATGAACTATGGCTCCTGCTATATTAGGGCTTTTGCTTTTTATTAAAAGGGATTTGGATGATGGACTACGAGCTCAATGGTTATGAATTCAAATCCCGCATGACAAAGTATAGGCACAAAATGCTAGAGGGAACTCAGTAAGCCAGACAGCATCTATGGAGAAGAGTGCAGTCGATGTTTCGGGCCAAGACTCTTCGCCAAGAACGGTCTCGGTCCAGAAGTTCGACTGCACCCTTTTCCATAGTATGCTGCCTGGCCTGCTGAATCCCCTCCAGCATTGTGTGCGTGGTGCTTGGATTTCCAGCATCTGCATATTTTCTCTTGTTTGTGACAAGGTATAGAACTGAAAATACTCTGGGGAAAAAATAGGTATACAAATACAATTTTGTGTTTTTAAAAAAGAAACTACTGATGCAGCATTATAACTTCACTGAAGCTGCATGAAAAATAGAGGGCTATGGGTAAGCCTAGTAATTTCTAAGGTAGGGACATGTTCGGCACAACTTTGTGGGCCGAAGGGCCTGCATTGTGCTGTAGGTTTTCTATGTTTCTATGAAAAGAAAATAAAGTTGAAATGGTAAAGATGAAAATTCATTTCTTTTGATTGCAAGTCAGCAAAGTTAAGTGTCTGAGACACAATCCATGAAATGAGAACTGGATTTGAAAAACTGTTCAGTGATCTGATACCCTCTAGAGAAAAAAAAGTATCTAGTATAAAAGGAAAATGTCCCAACTTGGACAGAAATTTGATTAGCAGCGTAACAAAGTGGGTGTTGGTGCTGTGCAGAATGGAAGGAGGAGGGATAAATCAAATGCACTAGAGATTGCTTGCAAAATGATAATTCTTAAATGTTATTGCATTCATCAAAAGTCCATGACCTTTGGCACAAAACTACAAAAAGAGGTACCTTTCTTTTGAAAATGTTGATTCACTGTGCAGCTACACTAAATGCACTGTGCTTGTACAAAAGTTTAGTTAGAATACTACGGATAATTCTCGTAACACACACAAAATGCTAGAGGAACTCAGCAGACCAGACAACTTTTGTTGCTTTACATCAAGTTCCATAAACTGAAAGAAGTTGTAAGAGTAGGAAAAGTACTAATTTGGGAAATCAAATAATATGCTACAAGTGGCAGTCAAGAAGCAAAGTACTATAACATCTTGAAATCTGAAATAAAAACAAAAATACTGGAAATATTCAGGTCAGGCAACATTTCTAGAGGGAGATGTGATTCAGATAGACAAGCATTTACCAGAACTGTAAAAAGTTCAGATGCTACCTGACCTACTGATAATTGCCAATATTTGTTTTTTTAGGTTTTCAGCATTTGGAATCTTAGTTTCCCCCCTCCTGAATAATAACCAGAAAGACAAAAACAGGAGCAAGGCCATTCAGCCCTTCAAATATCCCCTCCATTCACAACCATCACAGATAATCATCCAAATTCAATACCCCAATCCAGCTTTTTCCTAATGTACCTTAATCCCTCTGGCCCCTAAAAAGTTCAAATACACAAACAATCTGAAAAAATCTTCATAAACTTTTGAAAAATCTAGAACTTACAAATAAGAGCCAAATTCCAAGTTAATAGCTCTGATACACTGCAGAATCTTGGTGAAAAATTTGGGAAGTTGGCCTAGTTTTGAGCCAAACATCTCACAAATCTGACCACTTTTTTGGTAAGATATCTAAAAAAAAACTGATGAAGCTAGAACAGGAAATGTAGTACATATGGATTTTAGCAGGGCTTTTGACAAAATTCTACATGGTAGATTGAGCCAGGAGGTTAAAGAATAAAGTACACAGGCAATCTAGACCCAAAATTAGCTCAGTGATAGAGGATAACTATGGCTATTTTAACTGGAAATCAAGTTAGAGGTGTTAAATAGGGATTGGTGGTAGGAGCTTTGTAGTCTGTGATATATAAAATGGCAGTGAGGCTCTTGGTGCTGATAACACAAAATTAGGAGCCATAGATTGTGAAAATCGTTGTCGAACCTGCTGAACAGAGCCTACCCTCATTTGGATAAACAGGGCCATGTGAGGGTCATATTTTTTTTAAATGTACTTCTCAAGTGCCTTCAATACCATACAGCCCTCATTGCTGAAGGAAAAGCTCCATTCAATGCAGACTGGGATTTCCATTGTATCCTGGATAACGGGCAGGCAACAGTCTGTGCGGCTTCAGAGCTGTGTGTCAGACATGGCTATACCCAGCACTGGGGCCTCACAGGGGACCAAATTAGCTCCCTTCCTGTTTACCCTGCATACCTGGGACTCCAGATACAGAGTCATGTCATCTGCTGAAATTCTCCGATGGTTCAGCAATAGTTGGGTGTATAAAGGGAGGTCAGAAGGATGAATACAGGGCCCTGGTGGAGGACTTTGTCAAATGGTGCAAGCTGAATAATCTGCAGCTCAACATCTGTAAGACAAAGGAAATGGTGATGGACTTTAGGAAGACTAAGCCTGCATTACTCTGTTACTATTGATGGTGAGGACCTACAACTACCTGGGAATGCACCTGAATAACAAACTCGAATGAAGCAGCAACACAGGGGCTGTGTACAAGGGCCAGAGTCACCTCTACCTCCTGAGGAGACTGAGGTCCTTTGGAGTATGCAAGCCTCTCATTCACATGTTCTACCAGTCTGTTGTCGTCAGTACAAACTTCTATGCGGTTATGAGCTAGGGCAATGGCATTAACACAGTTGATGCCAACAGGCTCAATAAACTGATTAGAAAGGCTGGCTTTGTTACAGTGGTCAAACTTGAACAAAGGACCCTGCAAAAAATCCTGGCAATTCTGGACACTGTTTCTCACCCTCTGCATGCCATCTTGGCTGAACAGAAGCACTTTTAGTAATTGACTAAGACCAACTGCACTGCTCCAGAGAGCACTATACAGGACATTCTTACCTTCCTCAGCTGTTAGGGTCAACCTATAGCTGGAGAAGTGATGACTCCCTTCTGCAAGACTGTTTGCAGAAATTAATTTTTATTCTTTTTACCTCTCATCTAATATTTATATCTATGCACTTGTAATGCTACTGTGACACTAATTTCCTTTGGGATCAATAAAGTATCTATCTAAGAATACAGAGGCGCACATATCAGCTAGAAAGTTGAGCAGAGTAGTGGCAGAAGGAATTTAAGTGAAGTAATACATAGTGGGATGTCAAATGGTGGCAGGACATACATTACAAATTATTGCAAATGGCAGCAACCTTAGAAGTACAGAGTGACACTGAAGTGCAAGTTCATAAATTCCTTGAAAACTCCAATTGAGATGTTTAGGGTAGTGAAGACAGCCTTTTGAATGCTTGTCTCCATAGGTTAAAGCACTGAGTATGAGATAGATTGAAATGATCTGTAGGGATGGCACACAAAACAATGATTTTGTTTTAAACTGTACTTTGGTAGGTGATAAACCAGTTTATCAATGTTGCAGGTATGCAAATTTTTGACTAGGCTCTACTTAAAAAAGTTGTGTACAGTTCTAGATGTCACATTAAAAATGTGGTAGCATTAGAAAGAGTGCAGAAGAGATTTACTAGGGTGTTGCATGGAATGGACAGCTATAGCTACAAGAAAAGATTGTTCTCTCAAGAATGGCAGAGGATCAGCGGTAGACTTCAAGGTTTTTAAAGAATGAGAGGCATAAGTGTGACAGATAATCAGTCTCCCCCCCCCCCCCCCCCCCAGGATATTCGAATCCAAAATTTGAGTGCATGTTTACAGTGAAAGGGGAGAAGGGTTTAGGAACACTGAAAAGCAAGTTTTTTTTTCTATTGGGTGGTGGTAAAGACAAATAAATCTTAAAAATGTATTTAGACATGTACTTGGATAGGAAAGGAAGCTGAGGGATAGAGCCAAAATGCAATCAAAAGGAATTAGTGTAGATGGGCATTATAGTCGGCATAGACAAGTTGGTCCAAAGGGCACTTTGCTGTGCTATACAGCTCTACAACTCTGACACTGCTACTTTCGGATATGGAATCAGCCAGCCCTTTTTTAATTTAAAGTATCTTAAATAATAATCAGGTCATGTTGAAATAGCTTGCAAATATATGGAAGTACAAATTACTAGGCATCCAATTACTTTAGGTATCAGTAAAGTCTTTTGAAAAGAGTACCGATGTTAAGAAAAAATACTGTGCACTCATGCAGTAAGCATGTTTAAATTCATTCTGCTTTGTAGCTTCATTACTGAACATTACAGATTAGATGCACTAGCTGGTCTTTTGCAGTCAATTGATTTCATACATTTATAGTTCTCCAATAAGAGGTCACCATTTTAGAGCAGCTACTTGTGAGAGAGAAGGAGCTAAGGGAAATCATGGCGCATGAAACACTATCAGAATCATTACCATAATTTGTTTTTAAATGCCAGGTAACAGAAACAGTCAAAAACCACACTAAGTTGTACAGTTGTGGGTTGGAGATTTGGATTGCTGAAACAAAGGCTCAAAAGATAATGAGTGGAATGATTTTGTACAGTACTAACTATTAATGTGCTGTCTCTACAGTGACCTAATCTAAATGCTATATTCCTGCCAAATAAAAAGAATCAAAAAAGCACTTAAGTGGCATTTCACATTAAACTGCAAGATATTCTTTGAAGCTCTATGGTTTGTGCTGTGCTGCAAAAAAAAAAGCGCTAAAATTTGCAGGTACACAAACTGCTGCTTGATATCCATGTGGAAAGACATTCAATTTAAACTGTTTACGTAACAGGCAGATGTATTTACAATATTTCAGAAACATTAAATTCACAGTTAACTCATAATGCTGTTTAATTAGTAGATAGATTGAGAACCTCAGTATTCTTCCATAAAGGTTATTTCAGAAACATTTAAGTTCTGAGGCAATTCCAATACTATAATGAAGGAAAATTGGAATCTAACTATTAATACCACCAGATGAAATGGATAGGGGCCAGATACACCAAAATATCAACTACATCCATAAGTAGCTTCAGAATATACTTGCCAATGAATGAATGATACTGGATTCCTTTGTTGTTAGTCACAAGGATTTGAAATAGAATGTAGGTGGCATGATAAACAAGCTTCAACGGCAACAAAACTGGTGATACAGTGGTCAGCGAAGAGGTTTTCTAAGCTTTCAGCAGGATCTAGATCAACTGGGAAACATCAATTGAATTTAACTCGCAAGTACAAAGCGAGGCATTTTGGCAACTTAATGCAGACCAGGACATATAGAATGGCAGGGCCATGGGGAGTGTTATTAAACATGACAAGTAATGGTCCCTTTAAAGTGGCAACAGAAGGACACAGTGCAGGCAACTCAAGGTATGCTTGCCTTCATATGCCAAAACATTGAGGACTTAGATGTCATGCTGTGGATGTACACATTGTCACCTGGGCCACAGTTGTGTATTGTCTGCCATACTAGATAAAACTAGTGTGCGCAGAAAAGAATGTTGCTTAGAGGGCTTTGATTACAAGGAGACTACATGAACTAATACCATCTTCCTTGCAGCAGAGGCTGAGGGGTGATAAAGAGATTTATAAAATTATGAAAGTCATTGATAGGATAGTCACAATATTTTTCCCAGCCTAGGGGAGTCAAAAATTAGAGGGCATGGGTTTAAAGTGAGTATGGAAATATTTAAGGGGGATCTGAGTGGGGAAAAATTTAGAAGGGACCTGAGAGTCAAGCTTCCAACAGGGAACAGTGGATACTTAGGTGAGCTGCCAGAGGTGTTAGAAGTATATTTAAGACAGTTGGACAGATACAATGTCAGAAAGGTTACTTTCATGGGCCATATCGGTTGAAGGAGATTAGCTTCAATGGGCATCTCGATCGGCATGGACAAGTTGGGCCAGAGTTGGTACACTTTCTGTTTGAACTCTATGAATCTCTAAACTAGGTTGAAACTATCTGCTCTATTATCAAAGTATTTTATTTGGTATTCATATAAGATTCTTTCACTGGTTATTTTAAAGCTCTTTTCTCTTAGAATCACATTAATTCTAAAACCCGACATGCTTCCCAATATTGCTTCCATACTTCCTGCGTCTGATTCTACCACATCAGTTTGTATGCAGGTTTAAGATGAAAGATTGACAAGTAACTGCTTCATCCCATTAATGCACCTTGACCTTCTGAGAATTGCTGCATTTACTGCAGCTTTTGCTTATTTTTAAATGTTCAGCAAACCCATAAATAGAAGCATTTCTGAATGAACCTGAATAATACAGAACCTTTTTTTTAAAAAAAAACAGGTGAAGATCAGGGAAGGCAACGTAATGTTTTTCTGGGTATTGGTGGTGGAGTAATGAAATTGCATGTGCAGTATGGAATCAAGCTTGGCACAAAACAGCTCAGAATCTGTGACTACTGCATAAAGAATGCAAATCAATGAATCTCCCATGGAATAGACACCAAGGCCCAGATAATTACAGGGCTGGCTTGAGGGTACACAAGTCTGAACAAGTTCAATCCTCATTTTTGTCAGGCAACTTCTTAAGATGCAGCAAATTAAAATTTTGCTCGAGTTGTGTTCAATGCAGCTTATGTTAGCATTTCTTTGCAGCATTTATTTTACAATGATACAGTAGCAAATTCTAGTAATCGTTGGCTACATGCTTAAGCGTGCCTGTCAGAAACAAACAGGAATGTGTGCGTAGAGATTAATTATAATGATCTTAATTACGAGCAAAGCATCACATGAAGCTACATTAGTGTCAATAGCATTTTATAATAAGCACAAGATCTAATCTCCTAGCGCAGGGGTCCCCAACCTTTTCTGCACCGCTGACCGACTGACCGGGGGGGGGGGGGGGAAGAGAGAAGAGCAGGGGAGAGGTGTTCAAGTAGGGTTGCCAACTTTCTCACTCCCAAATAAGGGCCAAAAGTTGCAGTCAAATACGGGACACTTGTGTTTACCCCAAGAAAAAACTACCATGACCACAAAGCCTTGCGCGGGCACCTTTGTGCGCATGCGTGTACGTGCTGATTTTTTTTTCCACAAATCGGTTTTGGCTTAATCTTCCCGATTCTGTTATTTCTACTTTATATAGGCTGTGTATTTATCATATCATTCCTGCTTTTGCCATATGTTAGTGTTATTTTAGGTTTTGTGTTATTCGGTATGATTTGGTAGGTTATTTTTTGGGTCTGGGAACGCTCAAAAATTTTTCCCATATAAATTAATGGTAATTGCTTCTTCACTTTACGCCATTTCGGCTTATGAACGGTTTCATAGGAACGCTCTACCTTAGCGGGGGAAATACAGGACAAAGGCGGTCCCATATGGGACAAACCAATTTAGCCCAATATATGGGATGTCCCAGCTAATACGGGACAGTTGGCAACCCTATGTTCAAGTTCAACAGTGCGTGACAGGGAATGAGGAAAGGTGCAGCTGACTCCTATCTTTTCATATCACCAAATCGTATTGTTTCCTCGCAGCCCAGTAGCACATGCTTTGCGGCCCGGTGGTTGGGGACCACTGTCCGAGCGCATAAAAATGGACTCAAACTGTACAAGGAAGCAAGGAGGGAAAGTTGAGTGACAGGGTCACTTAATGAAGTTTAAATAGTTTTGAGTAACATTAAACAGCTTCATAATTAACTCATGATCAAAGATAAAACTTTTCAAATGATGTGCAAACACACTACCAAAGTGATCTAATTTAATTGATTCACAAAAAGTTGGATTTCATAGGACTGAAGTTACCAAAAATTCAACAATCTTGGACAAATGGATAAATCCAATGACATTAAAATAGTGCTATGGAATAAGAAATAAAATTTCAAAATTATCCAAATGTAAAATTTTCTCAGTTTCAAAAACAGCACTGTTAAATCAAGCTAACCACAGTGAATAAGAAGGATTTTTTATTAACATGCTCTGCTACCTGACAAGTGCTCAAGTCCTCCGAATAGCCAAAAGATCAGTATAAAGAATAGTCTGTATCTGGATTTTGGCCCATAACAACAAACTAAGTTATATTAGTGAGGATCACAAGGACTGCATCAAGGATCTATAGGATCATCCTGATGGCGCTTCAATATTCAAAAAGCAAAGCACTATTGTAGGCTTATTAATCTAATGTCAGTGGGAAGAAAGTTTGAAGGATATCAGGGATACTCTTTACCAATTCTCGACATCGACAGAGGTCGCCAAAAATAAATAAAAACAAAACACAGCTTTGCTAAAAAAAAAAAAAAAAAAAAAAAATGCAGTTTTGTATTACTGATCTGGTGAGACCTTACCCTCCTTATCCAACATGCCAAATCCACTTATCATGTTCACAGATAACATCACAATTAGACACCGCATTTAAACTTCAACATGATGAAGTACCTCAAAATCAGCTGTGGATTGGTGGAAAGATTAGTTGAAGCTGGAATAGTGGCAAGTGAAATCCCGAAATGTTTGGATCATTATCCTTCACATGATTAGACAAGGACAATGTTAATATTGTTTACCATTTGCAGATGGATCAAAATCTGTCAATGCTCCACCACCTTAAACATTGTAACTTTGTTCAGATAAAAGGTTGCACCCCAACACAGTCAACATTGAACATACACATCACACTATTTATAAATGTTAAATTGATGAAAGAAAATGTGTGCAATAACAGTGCATCGAACTCCACAACCAGTGCTGTTAGGCCACAACAAAAGCAAATAGTTTATTAGGATACATAGATAGGCTGAAGCAATACAAAACAGAGCATAACAGTAAACAATATTCTAGTTAAAATACATTAAGAACAATGGACGATAGAGGCCTGTAAAAGGTTTAGGTGTGGTGGTAATCATTAAATTTATACCCATCTTAAAATCCCTGAGCTACCACAATGGATTCAGAGACTTGGGTCTTTCGTTAAAAAGATTAAATCATAATTAACAGGTTATCCTTGAATACACTTGTATTTCCTTATAAAAGATTAAGGAGTAATATTGAGAATATAATTAAAGGAATAAAAAGGTTAAGAAATTGTGAAAGGGAATTCAATAAAAGGAAACATTAAAATTAGAACCTAATCAGAAACACTGATGTCTCCAAGAACTCCTTTACACCAATAGCCATGGAAACATGAAAGGTTTCCCAGCATTTACACAAGTGTTTAGGTAGTATTTTGATTATTACTGATATTTGGAATGGGTCATTGCCAACTAGCCAAATGAAAGTAACTTGTTTGTTATCTTTAATTGCCAACACAATTCAAGAAAACTAACTTAATTAGCTCACATTCATTTTGTGCAGAAAGTGGCACTTGCTGAACATGTTGTCAAGGAAGCTGTAAGGAACAGAGCTTAAGGCCTACTTGTCATTTATGTTCAGGTTTTTGTCTTGTAGCACTGAATTAACATTGGCCTCTGCTACTGAAAATAATGTACATTCAGTACAAGTACAGCAAGCATTTGAAACCAGTCTGAAACTGGCATCTAAGCAACAGATATTTTGTTATGCAGGAGACCAATGCTGGCTAAACAAAGAAATACCTCTAATAATGTTAAAAGCATATTATTTAATGCTTTTCTTCCAAGATTGCACTAGAAAGCCATTAATTATTTGTTTACTAATGAAATTAAATGCAATACAACTATTTATCAGATGTTTATACTTCTGTTCAAATTTTATTTTATTTTTATTCAATTCTTCAAACTTTAAATTCTCTCCAGACAATGGATTTTAACTGATGGTCATCTTGCCATGCCTAATAATTCAGTAGGAATTATTCCACAAGGCAATTAAGACTTTTAAGCCATATTGTGATTGTAAGAAAGCACTGCACACTAAAACAGCTACAAATAAAATGTGCAAATTTGCAAATAAACTAAATCACCACATAGACGCATTATATTTTTCCATGCCCTTTTAATGGTTGTGCCACAAACATTTTCATGTCATTTGTTAACAAATATCAAGATTTCATTCTGCCAGCATCAACATATTAAATTGTCAATGTGATCAGATATTAACAGCATAAACACTAATAGGTCCCAAAACGTAATTAATGTGGCATACATGCAAACTAAAACCACAAAAAGACAATTTAAAGCAAAATTGCAAACTATGTCATTAAATATTTTTAATTATAATTACTGGCAAGTACAAAAGAGCGTTAGAAAATTTTAACAGGTTCAGCAAGTTCGACACTAAACTGCATTCATTTAACTGGAGAAATTTGGAGTGGACAAGTTTTCTTAAATTCACAAGGTAAATATGCTCAATGGAAACTGTTATACAGGAAAGTGCATCAATAATTTGTAACAGTTCAAAAAAAAATACTAGATGGTCCTATTTTGTGGTCCCGTCAAAGTAAACTCCAAGTATGGCATAAACATCATCGAATTATTGGTGCCACGAGCAGCAGAACTAACTTGAACTAAACATAACAAATAATGTAAAGTTCCTTCAGGATTTTCCCAAAAATCTTTTCCCCATGAATGCTCTCCATTTTCATATGTTAAATATGAGGAACATTTACTTGTTATCCAACCGAAGTAGCTGCTCCTTACCATTTATCGTTAAAGATTTTAATTGGCCATCTTCCTCTACTTCCACCCTTTCTTGGCCGTTTTCTACAATCCTGAAAATTTAAAAGCCAGGCATCAACTTCAAAGATAGATTTGGAAAACTAACATACAGGAGTGACTGATCTGAAAACAAAGTAACAATTTCAAAAATAGGGAATGAATAGATAGAGGAAATATTTGCAAAACCCCGCCATAGTTCAATTGACCAGACATCAGGCTCTATTAGATTCTGCTTTGTATGATAGGACAGGGTTAATCAGCACTCTTGTAAAGCCAAGGAAATTCTAACATGGAACAAGTGCCAAGCGCCTCAAACATCACTAATGAAGACATCTAAATACTTGCCTGGAGAACAAAAAAAAAAATTCCAAATAGAGAAAGGACCAAGCAGCATAATATTCAGGAAGTTAAATATTAGTGATATGAGAGAGGCTAAAGGCACCAAAAGCTTTGAAGCTCCTGTACTTCGAACACTCAATATAGTTAGAATTAGTAATGGTCTAACAAAATTTCAGATTTAAAAAAAAAATGGCCCCAATTGTTTGGAAAAGTTTAAAACTAATGGTCAAGGAGAGGGAAAACAGTACAGTACAGATCAGTTGGCCTGAAATCAATAATACAGAGGATTTTGAAATCCATTTAAGAGTTTGAGCATGTGATAAGGAACCAGTGAATATAATTTCTTTACATTTACAAAAGGAATTCACAGCACAAAAATATTTTTAAATGTACTCTAATGAGCACACTAAAGGAAGGGTATGGAATTTGTACAATTAAATGAATCTGACGTAGAAGCAATGATCTCATTAAATAGAGAAACAGATTTGAGGGGTGTATCGTCTATGCCTTTATGTGCTAATAAAGTCTACTTGTGTACAAATGCAAGTCCATGATAAAATAACATGCCAAAGGAACAGGATTGACAGATCAATTGCCCCAACTGAATTTCTACCAAATTAAATAAAGCAACTTTAGAAGAGGAGATATAGGGTTTGTTAGAAGAATAAGTTCAGTAAATCTTAACAGAAAATTTAAACTTAGATATTTTACCATGAATAACAAAACTTAGAATACCTCTTAGTGATGATCTTCCTGCCATTAATAAATTTTGTGGATGTTGATACTGATCGGAAGTTACCCATTCCACTACCGCCAAATGAAGAGGAGGAAAATGATGCTGTTCCAAGATTTCCAAATGAACTGAATGAAGTAAAACCTATAGAAAGAATTCAACAAATATAATAATTTTTTTTAAAAATTCACTTAAAATTAAATTTTCTTTGCAAGTTGATGCAACATTAAGTGCAACCTAAATTCGGATCATGGAACAAAAGGTTTCGAATTATTCTGCCTCTTTTCAGTCATGGGAGATATATACTAACAGAAATAATTATAAAACTGAATAGATTGTATGCAATTTCTACCAGCAGTATTATGTACAACTTCAAGCCTTCAGGAGAAATATGCCTTCTATAGAGCAAGCATTCTAAGGTTCACCATCCTGGCATGCAGACATATAGAGACTGGATGAATGAGGCTTCTAGTTAGAGCTTAGAAGCTCTCAAACCAATATAATTCCAACAGGACTGGAAGTCTAAATGTAGGGACAGTGAGAGAATCCCAGAGCAGATTAACACAAAAATCCTTTTGAGACTGTAGTGTATGTATGGAATTTACCAAAGAAAACAGCTAAAGCCAAATCATTAGATATATTCAACAAGTTGAATATAGTTCTTCAGGATAAAGAGATGTGGGAGAGAAAAAGCAGGAAAGAGGCATCATCAAATGAATGACAATCAGATTTGAGGTGTCAAATATCCAACTCCAACTCTCAACTACTTTGTTTCTAAATTGATAAGGACTTGAAAAGAAACGTTGCTTACGCAGTTAACAGATGAAAGTCTAATGGCATTACTTCACTATTAAAAAATACAAATCTGAATTTATCATTTTAGGTCCACTTTCCCACAATACATTTATGTTAACAAACATTGATCACAATATATTAGCTCACAACCAAATGTATTAAGTTAAAAGTCTAACAGCCCTCGAACGCAAGAATCATTTCCAACTCATTTCTGTATTAGACAATGAAGAAACATCTTCATAATTTTGTTCATTTTTGCAAACTTGAAACATACTGCACATCAGAAATAAATTCATGTCAAATTCAAAAACTTTTATACCCAAAATAGACAGAATTTGCATTCCATTTAAAACCTGTTACAATATCCTCACTTGTCCTTCAATATGCTCTACTGATTAGTTTGACAGCCAAGAACCCGATTAAGAGGATTTAATGATATATAGTCACTGGTCCAGCAGTGTTTTAGTCCCCATATACTTAGTCAGCTAGACTTGCCCTGCAGTTAACAATTCCTTCAAGTCAAATCTCCATTCCTGAGCAAAACAAAAAGTTCGATTTTCCAAAGTAGATATCAGGAGTGTACAGCATCAATTTCAAAACAATGAGAACTTTGTCAAAAGTAGCCAGCCAATTGCTAGTGAAGTCAGCATTTGTTTTTACATACAGATATTTGTGTTTAAATTATAACATGGTTTTAACTATAAATTTGTAAGTTTTGAAGCATTACATATCGATAATCGTTTCAAGATTCATAACCCATGAGCAACGGTTATACAATCAAAAACTCGTCATTTTATATTTACCAGTATCAAAAGCAGGAAATCCACCAAAGGGAGAGAAGAAAGGCCCTCCTCCACCCCTGCTTCTCTCAGGACCCCTTCGACGTCGTTGTCCAAAAAAACTTTCAAAGGGATCATCCACTGTTAAACAAGACAGCCACAAAATGAAACAATTGTGCTCTTTATAGTCATAATTACAGTTCTGGAATTTGATTCTTTACTACATATTCAGTTATAAAGCATTAATTTTCCTGAAAGCATGGTGTGAACAATTCCAGCAAATCTTAATTTCTTTTCCAAGAACAAAAAACCTTCTGCATCAGTGCTCAACATATTAAGTTACATTTTTTTACTTGAATTTTTCGGGATGTGGGCAAAATCATTTATTGCCCTGCCATAAGTGCTCTTCAAAAGGAACCTTGAAATGTCAGGTCCTTCAGTCAAAGTTACTCCCATAATGCAGTTGGATACGGAAATCCAGGAATTATGTCACTTTTCACAATAAGAGACAATGACAAGATTTTTTTAAATTTCAGGATGTTGTATAACTTGGTAGGTAGAGGGGATACTCACCAAGGTAAAGATTCAAAGACAGATTATTGTATGCTATTACAGACTCAGGAGTATTCATTTATTCAAGTGAAATAGTGCAGAGTCGACCCTTCCAGCCTTTTGAGCCACGCTGTCCCAGCAGCCCCAAACAACCCCAATTAACCCTAATCTAATCACAGGACAATTTACAATGACCAACTAACCTACCCAGTGTCTCTATAGACTGTGGGTGGAAACTGGAGCACCCAGAGAAAACCCACACATGCCAAAGGGAAGATGTACAGAGACTCCTTACAAATGGCATCAGAATTGAACTCAGAATTCAGATGCCCTCAGTCAGTAATAGTGTCGTTCTAACTGCTTTGCTACCATGGTTCCCCACCACCTTTTAATATTTCAATGTTTCAGATAAGGAAGACAAAAGTATCACCCCTGAAGAATATTATAAATTAGTTTTGTACTCCAGCTGCACAAGATAAACTTGATCAAACTGTCAAATGGAGTTACAAGCTCTCGATTAAAATTAGAGAAGTTTCCAACACATTTGGACTTGAACAAAATGATTGGAATTTATTATGCATTGGTGAAATATTCCACCAGTCAAAACAAATCCATGCATAAGACCTGGTACAAGAATTTTCTTCAATTAACAGTTACTTGATTGTAATACAAAAGCCTCAACATACAGCTCTAAAGTCTAAAAGCTAACACTGCCTAAGAGTTACAATTTCTTTTAATTTTTGAAAACGAAAAGCTTGTTTTCTTAAAAAGTTTGACTCAACTACCCACTGAAGTAGTTAAGCTCCCCACAGAATTTCTTTCCCAGGGAAATTCTACCCTTCATGTGCAAAGTATTGTGTAAAATATAATACTGGCATCCCAATGATTCAAGGTGGAAAATAACTTACTGAAGAAATCTGCAAATGGATCTCTTCCTCCGAAGAATTCCCTGAAAACATCTTCAGGATTGCGGAATGTGAAACCGAAGTCAAAGCCTTCACCATGATGACCACCTGCATTATTTTTAAAATAAAGAATAAAGAAAATAAAAAAAAGTTATCAGAAATTACACACAAAAACTTCATGGTATTATCTAGGAAAAAGAGTAAACAGTCCACGTTTTGGGCTGAAACATCTTACTCTTGGGCTGAAACAGTTTACTCCTTCCCACAGATGCTGCTTGGCCTGCTAAGTTCCTCCAGCATTTTGTGTGTCGTTTGGATCTCCAGCAGCTGCAGATTTTCTCTCGTTGTGATTCATGGTATAATACGTTAATCACTAATTATTTTTATTTCAAGTTTCTTCAAGCAATTAAATAGTTTAAATTGCAGTAAGACTTCATAGATTTTTGTGTAGTGCACAGGTGGTTGTTGTATACAATTTGACCTAGACTTCTCATGCATTACAAGAAGAACATGCTTGCCATCGTCTTTCTTCACCTCACTTCCAAATAAAAGAAAAAAGTTTGACCTCATTGCTCAAAAAACAGCATTCACTTCTGCATCACCATTAGCGCAAATCCACATTTAAAAGCAATACCAGTGTTTAATTCTCACTAAACCACAGAATGTATTATATTCAGTTGCATTTTTTATAGCATAACTCTCAACTGCTATCAACTGAAAATGTCCTTGCACAAAATGGAAATCTCATTCCTTCATATCTAAATTTCTATTAAGAGTATTTTTAAATCCAATTTTTCCCCAATCATCTTTCACTCGCACTTTCAATTTCTGAAAAGAATTTTGAAGTAATAACTCCCCAATTTAGATTTGAGTAATTCAGTAAAGCATTTCCAATTCACAGATTCACATAGGCCCAGAGTTTGCCTGTTTGTCTACACCTAACTTCCAATACCCCAGCAAGGTCCAGAGCAGCACATAGTACTCTCCTGACAAAAATGACTGCTAAAGCTACAAGAAAGTCTGTGACAACAGTCAACAGTCCTGAATGAATGACTGAATGTCAACAATTTTGATATTCAAATATTTATAATCATTGCAGACTTGTCAACAAAAAAACAAAACCAAAACATTTCAACAAAGCACCGGAGGAATTCAGGTCAGGTGGTATCTACAAAGGAAATGGCCATTTCCCTCCATGAACCTGGTGACTCCCTCCAGCATTGTGTTGTTGCCTCTTGTGTCCATAAAGCCGGTCACTTAACCTCTTCCCTAACGGAATCTATACAACTGCTCTCAACTAATGCTTAGTTTTCAACAGATAATTCACAGGCTATAGGTGGCAAATCTTCAGATGATTGCACCAACTCATTTCAAACAGGCAGCACAGAAGTCCCACTAAGTAGAATGCTGCACCACAGCCTCTGCTCTAAAATCAGGCAGTCCAGTGCCCATCTGCCAATATGTCCACACTCCCTGAAGATTCACCTCATTTTGTTGGCCCTGTTGATGCAGAGTAATATAATGCGTCTGTAATGTTTCTGACTGACTGAACTATCAAGTGCAAGTCCCCACCTAGGCTGTAAGGAATAAACAAGCATTGCACCTTCACCTAGAATGTAAAATTGCGGTCAAATATAAAGCTATTCCAAAGAAAAATAAAGTCCTCACGAGCTATAATGACGTCTGTAACCACGTTAAATATCTGGCAACAATGAGCAAAATGCTGGAGGGACAGAGCAGGTCAGGCAGCAACTTTGGGAGGAAATGGATTGTCAACATCTTGGGTTGAGAATCTGTATTTGGACTGGAAATAGTAATTTGTTATTATATTTAAAAAAAAACGTTTTAAAACTTACCTCCACCAGCATTAGTCAAACCTTCTTTGCCATATCGATCATAGATGTCACGCTTTGAAGCTGTGTTAAGAAAAAATAATTTTAATATCAAAAGTATTAATTTGACTTTGAACCAAAATATTTTTATACAAATGACATTTTTTTTAAATCAGCCACAAATTGTTTTGATAATACTTTAATACTGGTGTTTATTTTTTTAAATCAGGCTGAGCTCTGCTGTCTGTAGACAATGGTTCCATAAGGAACCATTGTTTAGGTATTCAAATGTCTACCAGATTTACATATATATGCAGAGTTTAATTGAGGTTTTCCGTTTGCATGCCTAAATATCAGACTTTTAAAAACTCTAAATCCATATAATTGGATGTGTTGGACGAGATACAAAATATAGTTCTAGCTGGGTTCTGACAAAATGTCTTATCATAGAAATATGCTAAGACCATGAGGAATAGGTTATTCTATCCCTCAAGCTTTCTTCACTATGGAATATGATCATTGTTAATCCAACAATCCTCAAAGTCACTTTCCTGCCTTTTCCCCATTACATTCCATTCCTTAATAGAAGCCTTAATTGTTTGGATTAATATTGTCCAATTATACTGTTATTACTTCCTCAATAATTGTTAACGTTTTTTCAAAAGTCAGTAATCAGCTAATACCCACTTTTGCATCCCTTGCTTTCTGAATAGTTCTGAATACCCCAGCAACTGATCAGAATCTCGAGATTCAGCCCTGGAATGAGCTATCTTTTCACCAATGGCTAAGTGTTATTTTATGACTAGATCAATAAAAGCATTCCCTTTTTCAATGATTTTCAAAAATCTTGGACAGTTAGAACATAGTTTGACTCAATAGAAGTTAGAAGGAAACACTAATCAAACTGCAAATCAAATGCACACAGTTCTATCAGAGTTAGTTAAAGGGCAAAGTAAATATCTACTTCTCTGAAAAATAATGCCTGCAGATGTAGGAAAATAAGCAAAGATTGCTGTAATTAACTTGCTACTAATAACAGTAAAAGCTAAGTAGAATATTTTGGGACACGGGACTTCACTCATCACTGAACTGATCGAGATATCTACGCACTCACTTTCAAGAATTCTTCATCTCATGTTCTCAATATTTACTTATTTATTACTTTGTATTGGCAGTTAGTTCACTTTTGTACAATCATTGTTTTGTCTTGTTGGGTGTGGTCTTTCATTGATTCTATTGTTTCTTTGTACTTACTATGAATGCCTGCAAAAAAATGAATTTCAGGGTTGTACATGGTGACATGTATGTACTTTGACAATTTACCTTAAACTTTGAAATCACATGAAACACCACTGCTGATAAATTATACCAAATGGAAAACTTCAGACTGTAAATTAATTTTGAAACAAAGAGGTACTATTCTGCTAATTAAAGTGCACATTTAAAAAAAGCCAAGGGAAAAAAAACTTTTACAAATAACACTGAAGTATTTCCATACAATGCAGCAACATAACATTTTCCAGGTCTATGCAATCTTATTCTCCCACTGATCTCCCATAAAACCTATTCTCCCCACATTCCTATCAACTCCCTCCAGGTTCTACTATTCACTAACAGTCAAGGGGCAATTTATAGTAGCCAATCAATCCAGCAACTAGTACAGCTTTGATTTTGTGCAAGAAAACCAGAACAGCCAGGAAACACATGCAATTCTCACTTCAGCAGAAGGTGTCTGGATTGAACCCAGGTCACCAGTGCAACTTGTAGAGCTGCCTCAATTCTAGCATACTGCAGACACACACAGTACTCCCCTGATGTACAAGCAGCTTACCTCAGTACATCAAATCTTAGCAAGACTTTGCAAAGGTAGTCCAATCAGTAGGATGATGGTGGTAGAGCAGTAGATACAGTGTATATGGATTTCAGCAAAGCATTTGACAAGATACCCCATGCAAGGCTTATTGAGAAAGTAAGGAGGCATGGGATCCAAGGGGAAATTGCTTTGTGGATCCAGAATTGGCTTGCCCACAGAAGGCAAAGAGTGGTTGGAGACGGGTCATATTCTGCATGGGGGTCGGTCACCAGTGGTGTGCCTCAGGGATCTGTTCTAGGACCCCTACTCTTCCTGATTTTTATAAATGACCTGGATGAAGAAGTGGAGGGATGGGTTAGTAAATTTACTGATGACACAAAGGTTGCAGGTGTTGTGGATAGTGTGGAGGGCTGTCAGAGGTTTAGCAGGACATTGATAGGATGCAAAAATGGGCTGAGAAGTGGCAGATGGAGTTCAACCCAGATAAGTGTGAGGTGGTTCATTTTGGTAGGTCAAATATGATGACAGAATATAGTATTAATGGCAAGACTCTTGGCAGTGTGGAGGATCAGAGGGATCTTGGGGTCCGAGTCCATAGGACACTCAAGGCTGCTGTGCAGGTTGACTCTGTGGTTAAGAAAGCATACGGTGCATTGGCCTTCATCAATCGTGGGATTGACTTTAGGAGCTGTGAGTTAATGTTGTAGCCATATAGGACCCTGGTCAGACCCCACTTGGGAGTACTGTGCTCAGTTCTGGTCGCCTCACTACAGGAAGGACATAGAAACCATAGAAAGAGTGCAGAGGAAATTTACAAGGATGTTCCCTGAATTGGGGAGCATGCCTTATGAGAATAGGTTGAGTGAACTTGGCCTTTTTTCCTTGGAGCGATGGAGGATGAGAGGTGACCTGATAGACGTGTATAAGATGATGACAGGCATTGATTATGTGGATAGTCAGAGGCCTTTTCCCAGGGCTGAAATGACTAGCATTAGAGGGCAGAGTTTTAAGGTGCTTGGAAGTAGGTACAGAGGAGATGTCAGGGGAAAGTTGTTTTTTTTTTAAGCATGAAAATTTGGACCTTTTTCTTCCTGCATGCTCATAATGCACATTTTCAAATATACATTCAGATCAAAAGTAGCCTTCATCATTACTTTCAATTGATACATCAGTTATATTTTCACTTCCAGGGAAGAGTTCAGTGAAGGAACGTAACCTAAGCCATTTTGAGTAAGGCTACTTTGTCATTTACTGTTAAATAATACATGTAAATTCATAAGTTACTTCAAGTCAAGAGACAAACAAAGCAGCTGGATGCCAGTTTGAGTGAAGAAATAGCCACAGAGCCAAATTTCAAGAATATGACTACACAAAATAGCTAAGAACAAGTTAGAATAGCTAAGAACAAGCAACAGTCTATCAAAGATGATAAATGTTACTGGTGAATGCTTCACAGCATTCTGAAAAGGCATAAAGGTATTTGCACAGTGATCTAACATATATATAGGCATCCGTTAGTCTCGTGGGACCACGAATTTGCACCTCGGAAGGTTTCCAGGGCACAGGCCTGGGCTAGGTTGTATGGAAGACTGGCAGTTGCCCATGCTGCAAGTCTCCCCTCTCCACACCACCGATGTTGTCCAAGGGAAGGGCACTAGGGCTGATAAACCATTTGCCCATTAAGGCATTGGTCTAGTGACCTGAAGGTCGCTAGTTCGAGCCTCAGCCGAGGCAGCATGTTGTGTCCTTGAGCAAGGCACTTAACCACACATTGCTCTGCGACAACACAAGTACCAAGCTGTATGGGTCCTGATGCCCTTCCCTTGGACAACATCGGTGGTGTGGAGAGGGGAGACTTGCAGCATTGGAAACTGCCGGTCTTCCATATAACCTTGCCTAGGCCTGCACCCTGGAAACCTTCCAAGGCGCAAATCCATCATCTCAAGAGACTAACAGATGCCTATATATAGTGATCTAACAGAGTGTTAGAAATACAAATCAGAGACAACAGTGACATTGTTTGCAAATTAATTGGTAGAAGCTACAATATCTAGAAGTGTACCAGTCTTGACTCGAATCTTTTTTTTTTATTTTGGGACAGCAGATAAAGCTTCCTTGATCACTGCAGAATGCTACAAAATAACACCCTAGAAATCAGAAATCATGAGCATTAAAACTAGTTATTAAAAAATGTAATATTTCCAAAATATTTTTGGTATGAAATTTGAATTTTTCAAAAGCTTTCATAAATGTTAGTTTCATTCCAGATGAGAACATTTAAAGCTACATTTCAAGAATAATCGACATCCTTCCATACTGACCTTAAATTGCTTTAATAACAGCTCAAATAACATTATTTCAGATGAAGTATTCCATTCTTAATAAAACTTACAATCAGAAAGAACTTCATAGGCTTCTGAAAGTTGCTTAAATTTTGATTCTGCTTCTTCCTTATTGTCAGGATTCTTATCAGGGTGCCATTTCAGCGCCAGTTTGCGGTATCTATCCAAAAATGTAGCACTCAATTAAGTATAAAGAATATGCAGAAAATTCCTTGTAAGCCAACATACTGGTAGATAAATAAAATATAATACATGCAATAATAGGATCATTTCATTAAAATTGTACACACTGAATCTGACTTCCATTTTTACAGAATTTTCAGTTGAAAATGGGAAAATGTCTAAATTAACAACCAAAGTAATTAGTTGCAGTGAATAATTTATTGAAGTATAATTTAACTCAGTGACTCAATAATGTATTATACATCACAATTTTATTGTTGAAGTGGCCTTTCGGACAGCAGTTTGCCAGAAATCCCATGAATTTATCCATCCCCATTACCATTTTGATTGCACTTTATTCAACAATGCTGCTACAACAGATATTTTGTTACTGCATTATCCAATTTATTTGCAGTTGGGTGCATGCATTTAGCACTACTCACTGCAACACAGTGTGTTATCTACACATATGATCCAACCTTATGTACTTTGAATACCAAATCTCATCATATTTGCTGCAGTATAAAGCTGAAAGAATTACAACGATGGGCAATAGAGCCAATGCTAGTAAGTTTAATTCAGCTATATACCATTTCTTTTATCCTATGATTATGGTTTGTACAACATGGCAGAGGTCTGGCCAACTGCCACACACAAGATTGGACATGCCTTTCAAGTAGACTGGAAGCCAAAGTCATTAAAAAGACAAAATTGGAATTCAGTATGCAAAGAATTAAAGTAAAAAAAAACACAACCTCTGCATTTCCAGTGGCAACACCCAGCTTTTATATTTCCATGTAATTTATCAGCAATTCTGAAAAACCCCGATCAAAATTACGATAGCAATACAATGAGACCAATTACCCAAAGACCAATTCTAAGGAGAGGGAAAGAGAGAGTTCCCAGTTTGTTCTCAAGAACTTTGATGCTCCCTGGCAAAGGAAATTATCAAAGGACATGCTTCTGGTAAACAAAATAAATGGAATGATTCTGTGGGGGACCTCAACAATGTGAGCTTCCTACTATTAGAGAGACAGGTGCAAAAAAAGGGCCCAAAGGATCATTGGGGACCTGAGTCACCCCAAGCATAAATTGTTCCAACTGCTACCATCTGGGAACAGGTACCACAGCATTAAAGCCAGGACCAACATACTCCGGGACAGCTCCTTCCACCTTCCACCAGCCCATCAGACTGATTGATTCACACTGATACAATTGCATTTCTATCCTATATTGACTGTTCTGTTGTATATCTTACTGCACATACTATTTATTACAAATTACTATAATCTGCACATTCAGATGGAGACATAACAAAGATTTTTACTCCTCACATATGTGAAGGATGCAAGAAATAAAGTCAATTCAGTTAGGAACAGCTTCTTCCCGCTGCCAAGCGTTTCTGAATGGACATTGAACCCATGAACACCACCTTACTGCTTATTTCATTCCTTTCCTTTTGCAATACTGAACTGCTTAAAATGCTGTAATTCAGGTTTTTTCTTCATTATGCATTGCATTGTACTGCTGCCGTAAAGTTAACAAATTTCACAACATATGCCAGTGATATTAAACCTGATTCTGATTATCATCTAGTTAACTATAGCCTCTACACAGTTTATTTTAAAAATAAATGAACCACAATACTGTGCAAAAGTTGTAAATATGCACATATACACACATTTTGAGTGCCTAAGACTCTTGCACAATACAGTATATTATGTCTTTCCAGTTACCACATGACAGTGAACACTCCAACTAGTTTATCAGCACTGGTTTTCAGTTCTCGGCCAGTTTCCACACTTGAGCTGGATGCTTTCTAAGGATTCACATCAGCCTCAGAGACTGAAATCAGAGGGCTGTAGGAGTTTGCAATGATGTCTCCATATTTCAACAGTCAAAGCAAGCTAAAAGGCATTGAGCTCATCTGGGAGCAAAACCTTGGTGACACCAATGTCGTTTGGTTTCACTTTGTAGGTGGTGATAGATAGCATTCAAACCCTGCCACAGTTGTCGGGCATCCTTCAGAGATTCACGTTTAGTCTGGAATTACCACTTTGCATGCAAAATGCCTTTCTGGAGATGAAAGCTGGACCTCTTGTATTTTACTTGGTACCTGAATACCACTGATATGGCCCTCAAGCAGATTGTGGATCTCTTTGTTGAGCCAGGGCCTCTGGATGGAGAACCCTCAATGATTTTGTGGGGACATACTTGTTTATAACTGTTTTTAAAGTCTGTGACAACCATGGCAGATCTATTCAGATCTTCTGACGAGTCCTTGAACATAGTCCATCCCATAGCTACTCCTCTGCCTTCCACAATCACCTCTTTGTTGTCCCCATCTGAGTCTTGCCCTTCAGACTGCCTGTACGTAGGCAGAAAGACAACCAATGGTCAGATTTCCCAAAATGCAGTCATTTTCCCAATGGAACAAGAGGCATTCTTAATCATGATAAACAATGGTTGAGTGTGTTTGGAACCCTTATGCTGCAGGTGACATGTTGATGATAATTGGGCAGAACTTTCTTCCATCGAGCCTGATTGAAGTCTAAAACAATGATTTGGAAGGCTTTGGGATAGATTTTTTCTTGTTTGCTAATTGCTACACTCAATACCTCGAGCCTTTGGCAGTAGGTAAACTGTGGTCAGAATCACGGAGGAAGGAGAACTCTCTTGATAAGTAGAACAGTCAGCACTTGATCATAAGATATTTCAGGTCAGGGGAACAGGAATGGAACGAGACTGCAAGTTCCGAACACCACAAAGATTTTAACATGAAACACAGAGCCCCATCCCCCACCTTTCACACTTTTCAAATCAGCAGTCCAGTCTATAGTGTATTGTGAAGCCCTCAGCACTTACTGACATATCCAGCACATCCAGAGCAAACCATGGCTCCAGGAAACACAATACAGCAAATCCTTATTTTCCTCCGATGCTGCAATCTTATTCTCCAGTGACTGAAATTTTGCTAACAAGACACTAGATAGAGGAAGTTTTACCAGACTGCTGTTTTAGTCTTTCTTGGAGTCCTCCCCTCCTCCCTCTTTTCTGGCCACAATATATCTTGACCACTTAAAGGTGCCAGACCTGCACTCCTGAGAGTTAAGTCCACTGAGTCCTTCAGAAGATAGTGAAATCATTAGTTTTTTAAGATGGTTTGAAAGTACGTTACTTATAGGGAAATTACAGGCTCCAGATTGCAATGAAAGTAGTTCATAAGTTTATTCAGACGTTTCATCAGCTGCCTGCAAAACATTGCCGTGTTTCACCAATGCCATACTGAATGACAGGTATACAAAAATCACCACCCAATCCCTTGTCATTACCTACAAGCCACAACTCAGGATTATGGTGGAATACTCTCAATTTGTCTGCGTGAGTGCCACTCGAATAACTCAAGCTTAACACGATCTACAACCAAGAGGCTCACTTTAGTTAGAGATTGTTTAGGTGCTTCAGCACTCTGCCGTCTCCAAGAGGATTGGGAGGCAGAGGCAACATGCACGAACCTCATGACATGCAGGCTGCGAGCCGATGTTTGACTTCATTTCACCAATTACTGGTCGATTAAGGCAACGGAGGGAAATTGAAACATCAAGGCGAAAGTAGTAGCCGCACACCAGCTGCCTGCCTTTTGATCGCTGAGGATCACCCTGCTATGCTACCGAAGCAGGGAGAGCCTGCAGCTGTGCCAGAGGATATTACTCAGGTTTTCTGCGTTTTGAATATGGACTTGGACTACAGACATTTTTTTCCAGTCTTATAATTTCTTTATATTGTGTTTTTCGCTTGAACTATCATTTTTCTGTGCAAGGAAGGGGGATTTTGGGGTTGGGATTTTGGCCTTTTTCTTTCTTGGTTTCATGGCAACCTGAAGAAGAATTTCAGCATTGTATACTTTGATAATAAATGAACCTTTGAACTTTATTAACACTGACATTGGAGTCTACTAATCCATGAGGGGAACCTAATTAGTGGTTCTCTTCTGAACTGCCAGAAAATGCAAATAAATTTTAGCCAATAAAATTCATGGAGTTTATTGCAGGATTGGAAAGGTGATTCTACAGCAAAATACGAGGACAAGTCCCAGCAAGACTGCTTCATTGTTTGCCCTGAAGGGAAATAAATTGGCAGAAATGACGTTTCTGAATCTGTCTTATTTGACAGAATAAGTGCTGAAGTCAATTATTTAGCACACCTTAAATATCTATTCACCAACAGTCTGAACACAAGACCTGATCATCTTACCTCAAAGATAAACCACTCAAATCAACTGCAAACTTCCTACCTCTGCACTAAACACTGCACCCATTTTCAATTTTTCTGTTCTACCTAGAGTCAGACACAATTTGCATTTTATAAAACAATGTACCTTCACCGTTAATTCGGACTTCTCCATGATTATACCTCACTAAAGCTTAAATTTATCTTTTTTCCCCCTACCTATGACCTGCCAGAGTTTTCATTCTCCATATAATTTGACTGCATGCTCATTCTTGGTAAAAATGAGATAAAGTAAAAGGGGACTAAGAGACCCTTTATTTGTTTCTTTTGTGTGGTTGGAGGGATTTGAGGGCCAAGGTGCCTGATCTGTTTTTGTGTAGGGGAGGGATTTGGGGGCTGATGTGCTTGTTCTTTATTTATTCTTTTCTTTTTGCAGGGTGGTAGGACTTAGGGGTTGATGATCATGTTGCCTTTCTTTCTTGGTTTCATGGCTACCCAGAAATTTGCAGAATTTCAGTGTTGAATATTTTGATAATAAAATGAACCTTTCAACCCAAGAGACAAAATATTTCTTTAGTATTCCACTCCATTCCTACTGCCACTATGCATAGATCTAAACTAGTCCCTCAGGACTGAGCATGACTTGCTGCCTCAAATTTTGTAAGTTCTGAGGTCCCCGATGAGGTTAATGTAGAAACCACAAACTCTTCACACAGATGAAGCTAGAGGTACCAAATGGGACAAACAGTCTGAGATGTTACACTCCTTCCTGTTTACATAGGGTGCTCGCAACTCAGATTGCAGGCTCACAATACCAATGTCTTTTCTCCACTAAGAATTCATAGGTCAGACACTCCCAAGAATCAGTAATTAACAAGGAGGTTTCCAGCGCATCCTTGAAAATTCTCTATTCACATGACAACTTCCAGCAACAGAGTTTGGAATACATTTCAAGAGTGGCGTCAGGCATGCGTAAGACATGGTCTGCCCAACAGAGAATCCAAGGTCTTAATGTTGGAGATTTTGGCCTGGGAAAGGCTGAGGGGTTCATTTCTTGACTCCCGTTTTGAATTTAGAGTGTTTTCACAGAGAGAGCATTGCTCTATGTTGGTTCTTCAACACCATCAGGGCCATCCACCCAAACACCCAAAATGCTATCCAGTGAGAGCAAGCAGAAATAAACTTAACAAGGACAGAAAGAAAGGCAGCAGCTACTGGATGGAACACTGCAAAGGCCCCCTTAACCATGATATATTGTGATGCTACTCTCTAGCCCAATCAGTTATTGAGACCAAACTTGCTGCTGCTGTTAATTGTCAAATATGTTTAAAAAGCCATGTCCTTAGGAAAAGATGACTAAAGTTCTAAAACACAAATCCACATCTAAGGAAGGGAATGAGATATCAGGACATCTCATTCAAGAGGAGGCAAAGCTCACTGTGGCAATTTACTACTCTGACCTAGTTTTTAGTCACCTCGGGTATTTCTTACTGCATTACCACTTGTAGGTAAGCATGGTTTGGCTGGATGGATTACTACCCTGTAGGAGGCTTTCAAATGAGGAAGAGGAGGTAGTCTTAATGTTTCAGGTTTACCTTTAGCTAGTTCATGAATCAAGTCAACAGGAGTTGTCTACTGTTCAAGTAATTCATTTTTGATTACAGTGCCAGAAGCATGACACTTTATTAATGATGAAACATCAAAATATTTCAGCAAATACTACAAATATGGCAGGTAGAGTTGAGGAAACAGGAAGGCTGCAGAAGGACTTAGATTAGGAAAATGGGCAATAAAGTGGTAAATGAAATACATTGTTGGAAAATTATGATTATGAAGATACTTAGTCCTCTTATTGTCATTTAGTAATGCATGCATTAAGAAATGATACATTATTTCCTCCGGTGTGATATCACAAAACACAGGACAGACCAAGACTGAAAAAAACTGACAATATCACATAATTATAACATATAGTTACAACAGTGCACAATACCATAATTTGATGAAGAAGTCCCTGAGCACAGTAAAGTTCAAAGTTTCTCAAATGTCCTACATCTCACGCAGATGGGAGAAGGAAGAAAAACTCTCCCTGCCATGCCGACCACAATCCAACTGAGTCATCCGAAAACTTCCAGCTCTGATCAGCTCTCTAACACCGAGTACTGAAAATGCATTGTCGTGCACTTTGGTAGAAGAAATAAATGTGCAGACTATTTTCTAAACGAGGAGAAAATCCAAAAACCTAAGATGCAAGTGTCCTTGGGAGTCCTTGTGCAGAACATACTAATGGTTAACTTCCTCACCAGAGTCGGTGGTGAGGAAGGCAAATGCAATGTTAGCATTCATTTCAAGAGATCTCGAACACAAGAGCACAGATGTGATGCTGAGACTTTATAAGGCAGTGGTGAAGCCTCACCTTGAGTATTGTGAATGGTTTTGGGCTCCTTTTCTAAGAAAACATGTGCTGGCATTGGAGAGGTTCAGAGGAGGTTCACAAGAGTGATACTGGGAACGAAACGGTTAGCATATGAGGAACATTTAGTGACTCTGGGCCTGTACTCGCTGGAATTTCAAAGGATGGTGGGAGGTGGGGGGATCTCACTGAGACTTTCAATGTTGAAAAGCCTAGACACTGTAAATATGAAAAGGACATTTCCCATGGTGGCGGAGTCTAGGACAAGAGGGCACAGCCTCAGGATAGACGGGCATCCATTTAAAACAGATGCAGAGTAATTTTTTTTAGCTAGCAGGTGGCTTACCACAGGCAGCCATGGAGGACAAGTCTTTAGGTGTATTTAAGGTGGAGATTGATAGTTCTTGCTTGAGATATGGCATTGTTACAGGGAGAAGACTGGGTAGTGGGGCTGTGGAGGGAGGAAAAAAAGCATCAGCCATGATTGGATGGCGAAGCAGATTTGACGGGCCAAATTCGGCTCCTATGTCTTATGGTCTACGGTCTTTATACTACCTTCCTTGGTAAAATTTAATCTCACGTCACAAAAAGTGACATCTTTAGCAACCCAAATTCACTTCCAGTCTTCAGTGCTGATGAGCAGAGTTTAGATGCTTTCCCAGTGACTGTGGAATTCCTTCAGGTGCTCCAGTTTCCATAACTCAAAAATTGAAGTCTCATAGGTTTACAGCTGCACTAATATAGGTGCTTAGTGGATGGCACGGGCTTGGTGGGCTGAAGGCCTCTTTCCATGCTGCATGCCTCTGCAGCCAAATCCTAACATTTTGTAAGTTGTAATACCAGTTTCCAGCCAACAGATGTCATTGCAGCATTTAACATTAACTGCTGCAGTAAAACACCATTTAGGTCAGTCTTGACCCAAATACTTTGTTTAAATTCTTTCATAGCAAGCTGCAGAAAAGTGGCAACACGATCAAATGAAAAAGGTCACCCTAGCACAAAGTTATGGGGAAAGAAATAGATTAAACATTGTATTGGAATTGGTTTATTATTGTCACATGTACCAAGATACAGTGAAAAGCTTGTCTTGCAGACTGTTCATACAGATCAGATCATTACACCGTGTACTGAGGTGGTACAAGGTAAAACAATAACGAAACAATAAAGCACATATCTACAGAGGAAATGCAGTGCAGGTAGACAATAAGCTGGAAAGTCATAGCAAGATAGATTCTAAGGTCAGAGTCTGTCACAACATACTAGGGAACAATTCAATTGTCTTGTAACACTGCAGGGTAGAAGCTGTCCTTGAGCCTGGTGGCACATACTTTCAGGTTTCTGTATCTTCTGCCCACAGAGGTGTTTGGGGCTTGTGGGGGGGGGGGGGGGAGAGAAGAAAGAAGAAAAATTGTTTGGGATTGGTGGGTCTTCAATTACACTGTCTGCTCTGAGGCAGTGAGAAATACAGAGAGAGGCCATGGAAGCAAGGCTGGTTCCTATTATGTGTTGAGCTGCGTTATTAGGAAGCAAAAATCTGTTACCAAGGGTATACCACAAACGTCAATCCTGGGAGCCTAGATAGTTGTGATATTAATGAGTTAGATTTGAATGCAATACACTCAAAATGGTGGAGGAACTCAGCAGGCCAGGCAGCATCCATGGAAAAGAGTAAAGTGTCGACATATCGGGCTGAAACCCTTCATCAGTCTCTTCTTGACTCTTCATGAAGGGTCTTGGCCCGAAACGACGACTGCTTACTCTTCTCCATAGATGCTGCCTGGATTGCCAAGTTCCTCCAGCATTTTGTGTGCACTGCTTTGATTTCCAGCATCTGCAGATTTTCTTAGATGTGAATGCAGTCAGTATGATTAGTAAATTTGCAAATGTAGTAGTATTCTGGTCTCCTGAAGCAAAGAAATTTGATTACAAAGGAGTACTACAAAGATTCACTAGGACATTCCTGAGAAACAGTTTCTTAATTCTCATTCAAACTCTTAAAAAGGCTTGAGGAAACAAAGGTATTTCCGAAGACTGGAGTCCAGATGTCAAGTCTCCAGGGTAGGATTTGGCCAACTAGAAATGAGGAATGGGTTCTTTACTCAGTGAAAATGCTTGGAATTCTCAGATCCAGAATTCTCTCATCCTGTGCAGGCAAACTTCCAAGACAGGAATAGATTTTTTTTATATATACAAAAAGGACATTTGGTAAATTCACAGTCACAGCACTCAAACTCCAAAATAACAAAGGAGGTTCAGATAAACACATACTAAATGTTTGTGAAGTCCACATTAATATGGGAAAATTCTGCTCTGAAATAGATGCACAAAAAATAGGAAATTGGATTAAAGAAATAAATAATATCTACATTACAGCATTAGATGAGGAACCATTTTCTGCTTTCTAGATCCTTACTTAGAATAAATCTCAGTTGTGATCGTTACCAAGTTATTAGCATTCATACAATTTAGACTTACGCTTTTTTAATTTCTTCTTGAGAAGCATGTTTTTGTACTCCTAATACCTGGTAGTAGTCCACCATCGTTAACGACTCAGTTCTTTAAAACCCTACAATGATAAAACGTAAAGAAATCAGATTTATAATGTATTTTTAATTAACAAAAAGTGATGACAAGTTTTCAGCTTCTCTTTCCAGATCATGCATTTCAAAGCAAAAGCAACACCTAAGAAACCTATACAACCATCCTGTTCAATTATTTTGAACCTTTTGGCCATAAGTTTCTATTACTATTCAAGTTCACTAATGCCGTGTTTCCAAAATCAGACTGAATTGCAATGAATTGTTGTTGTTTGTCCATTGTCGTCGATAAAGACCTCGACACCATTAATGATGATGATGAAGGTGTCCACACTAGTGCTTGATTTGGATTTACATGAGGGAGAGTTGCGCAGCATCAGCCTCAATCCTTCTTCCCAATTCCCAACTGGATCCAGTAGCAAGACAAGAGTCGAGACGGCTGGAGATGGGTCTAGGCGTAGTGGATGACCACTACTCTGCCTTGTCGTGCTCTACACATTCCACAACGCTTGCAGAG
The DNA here is from genome assembly GCF_030028105.1 of Mobula birostris. Classification (NCBI taxonomy): domain Eukaryota; kingdom Metazoa; phylum Chordata; class Chondrichthyes; order Myliobatiformes; family Myliobatidae; genus Mobula; species Mobula birostris. The sequence continues at coordinate 207,946,966 of NC_092372.1, forward strand.
ACTGCCTTCTTGACTGTTGGACCTTCCATTGGTCTCGTTTACTCAATCCGCCGGAGTCTGTCTTCACATGCTGGGATAGACAACTCCCTATCTCACCGAGGGTTTCAGACCCGTCGGCTACCCTCACCTGGTTTAGCCAGCTTGCAATGATTAAGGTATCTACTGCACAATGATTAACAATTTGAAATTGCATTGCTACAATCATTTGCAAGTGTATTGAAAAATATTTAAGTACACTGACTTTAAATCAGCGGTTACCTAACTGCTATACAGTACTTACTTTCAAATACCCAACCATCACCTGCAACGAGACATGGTTTAGAATATGGTTAAAAAAAAATTCCAGTTCAAGAAATAATGCAGAAACGCCACAATGTGATGTCTAATGAAATTAAGAAACTCCCAGATTTTTCCTACTTAGAAAGGAATAAAGGAAGAAGCACAATAAACCTGAAGCTTAATTCCCAGTTGACCTTGACTGCAAGACAAAGGCTAGCACTTCTGAGACACAGCACAGGAAGTTTATGCCCTAATCAATTAAACAGCACTTGAATGCGATCAAATTAAACCCGAGCATTAAAAACTAACCACTCAAATCACCCTCTAGTTTAACAACACCACAAGGAGGCCAAAATTGATGACTCAAAGCAATCATCCTGTGGAATTTATTGAATTAGTTTGTTAACAATTGGTTCATCAACTCACTACTTTTTTCAAAGTTATCTTGAACTGTGAATACCAATTGATCAATTGCTAACAAAGGGAAAAAAAATTTTTATACGCAATACCTCAAAATTTACTCCCCACAATTGAAGGTATCAAGTCTCTTGTAAAAGTTGCCTTATTGCTATTATTTGCACCTTAAAGTTAACTTCAGAACAAGTCACAGGCTAAAACACCAAAACAAAACTGATTTGCTGAGTTCCAATTGTAGAAAGGTCAGGCAGAATGATACAAGTGAAAAATATTAGATTAAAAGGAACAATGTGACACACATCAAGTTAGCCAGAACAAGTTTTCCCAAGAGTCCCAAAAATAATGAAACTCAATAAAGAATTTCTAATAAGGATATTGTGCTAAGAATTAAATACAAATTTGATGACTGTATGGAGAGAATAATTAGCTCATTATCTTCTAGACAAGACTTCTTGAAAAACTGGACTATAGTTAATTGAAGATCAATGGGATATTTCTAGCACTGCCCAGAGGTATTCTAAATAGTCAAAGGTTTATGTGTGAGTCCCTTTGATGTTTCATGAGCTCAGATGCATTTAACACTTGGTGGCCACTTTATTAGGTACTTCCTGCATCTAATAAATTAGCCAGTGTACGTTTGTTATGTCTGCTGCCCTTGCAGTTCACGGTTCAACATGCGCATTCATAGATGCTCTTCTGCACATCACTATAGCAACACATTGTTAGTGTCTGGCCATTCCCCTCTCTCATTAACAAGCCATTTTTGCTCACAGAACTGCCACCGTTGGATTTTTTAAAAAAATTTCACCATTCTCTGTAAATTCTGGAGACTCTTGTGCATGAAAATTCCAGGACAGCAGCAGTTTCTGAGATACTCAACCACCCCATCTGGCACCAACATGGTCAAAGTTACTGAGATTACATTTCTTCCCCTTTCTGATGTTTGGGTTGAACAACAACCTCTTAACTAAACTGCACACTTTTACGCATTGCGTTATTGCCACATGACTGGATGATATTTACATTAATGAGGTGTACAGGTGAACCTAATGAAGTGAAAAGTGTATGTGGAAAAGCACAACTGAGTTTTTCTGTAAATAAGCGTTGAAAAACTAAGCAAGAGTTTTCACAGAGAAAGGAATATTCAAAATCCTCACTTTATATTCTTTACTTTATTGTCGCCAAACAATTGATACTAGAACGTACAATCATCACAGTGATATTTGATTCTGCGCTTCGCGCTCCCTAGAGTACAAATCGATAGTAAATAGTAAAAATTTAAATTATAAATCATAAATAGAAAATAGAAAAGGGAAAGTAAAGTAGTGCAAAAAAAAGAGGTAGGTCCGGATATTTGGAGGGTACGGCCCAGATCCAGGTCAGGATCTGTTGGGCAGTCTTATCACAGTTGGAAAGAAGCTGTTCCCAAATCTGGCCGTACGAGTCTTCAAGCTCCTGAGTCTTCTCCCAGAGGGAAGAGGAACAAGAAGTGTGTTGGCTGGATGGGTCGTGTCCTTGATTATCCTGGCAGCACTGCTCCGACAGCGTGCAGTGTAAAGTCAGTCCAAGGACGGAAGATTAGTTTGTGAGATGGGCTGGGCTGTGTTCATGATCTTTTGTAGCTTCTTCCAGTCTTGGACAGGACAACTTCCATACCAGGTTGTGATGCACCCTAGAAGAATGCTTTCTACGGTGCATCTATAAAAATTAGTGAGGGTTTTACAGGACAGGCCAAATTTCTTTAGCTTTCTCAGGAAGTAAAGGCGCTGGTGGGCCTTCTTGGCAGTGGACTCTGCTTGGTTGGACCAAGTCAGGTCATTTGTGATATTGACCCCGAGGAACTTAAAGCTTTTGACCTGTTCCACTTGCGCACCACTGATGTAAATGGGGTCGTGCAGTCTGCTACTCCTTCTGTAGTCAACAACCAATTCCTTCATCTTGCTGACGTAGAGGGATAGGTTATTGTCTTCGCATCATGCCACCAGGTTCTTAATTTCCTTTCTGTACTCAAACTCATCATTACCCGAGATAAGGCCTACAATTGTGGCGTCATCAGTAAACTTATATATTGAGTTCGATGGAAACTTGGCTACACAATCACGGGTGTACAGTGAGCACAGCATTTCTTACAACACACATCAAAGTTGCTGGTGAACACAGCAGGCCAGGCAGCATCTCTAGGAAGAGGTACAGTTGATGTTTCAGGCCGAGACCCTTTGTCCTTCTCCTTCCAATCCTCCCCCACCTTCTTTATAGGGCCTCTGCCCCTTCCCTCTTCAGTCCTGATGAAGGGTTCTGGCCAGAAACGTCGACTCATCGTTTCCATGGATGCTGCCCGACCTGCTGAGTTCCTCCAGTGTGTTGTGAGAATTAGAGATCATAGGTTAAGGGTGAAAGATGAAATATCTAAAGGGACACGAGGGTAAACTTCTCTGCTCAGTGGAGAGTATGGAACGAGCTGCCAGAGGAAATAATGAGATGGGTTCAAGAGCAATATTTTAAAATAAGCTTGGATAAGTACATGAAAGGGAGGTGTACTGGGGCTGTAGTCCAGGTGCAGGTTAATGGGAGTAGACAGAACAGTTCCTCATTGACTACATGGACCGAAGAGTCTGTTTCTACGCTGTAGTGTTCTATGACTGGCTATTGCACGAATTCATAACTGAATTGGGAATATGTGCCATTACAATGACTTAAGTAATTTTTCAAAACTGATGCAAAAATTCAATAAACTGCCCACAAAATTGGCAAAACTAGTAGTTATTTGTTGAACGATAACAAGAACAACACTACCAATGTTGCTATGTCTGCTTGTATAAACTAGGCCAACTGGCTGTGAAGCATTCATCATGACCTTATGTCTATTTATAAATGATAGCTATGAATGAGATATTTAGTCATAGGAGCATGGAAGACCAAGAGCCAAGGATGAATTTAGAACTGCAAGACATATTGTTCTATTTATAAAGGGTTTGCAAGAATTCAAGCATGCCAGATAACATTTTGGAAGTAAATGCACTAGAGTTTGATGCAAATAGAACATTGCTTATGGTACATATGTTACTGTCGAAGTTAACTTTGTGAAGATATCAATATTTGGTGCAAATGGTGCAGTCTTCCAGTTGTTCAGACATTCAATAGGAATAGCTGAAATGCTCGCCGAAGTGTTTTCCCACCATTACCAAAAATGACACAAGGACAACCTCATTTTTACCAACCTAATAGTGATGGTCAAGAATGGACTGCCAAAATAGTTGTGATGGCAGGTTCAATTATTTTGTTCTGAAAATAGCTATAAGTTTCTGAAAGGATGTGGTGATAAGGCAGAAGCATGGAATAATTAGATGGCACTACAGACTTGGGCTGAATGGCCTTTTTCTAAATTATAACCATTCTGTGATTCTGTATACTACCAAAACTGTGCTAAATACATGCCACTGTTGAGAGAAACCAACTTATACCTGACCATGAGCCATATTTGTTCAATTCCTAAAACGATACAAAGCTGAAAATTCAAGCAACACACACAGACACAATGCTGGAGGAACTCAGCAGGCCAGGGCAGCATCTATGGGAAAGAGTACAGTTGACATTTCAGGCTGAGACCCTTCATCAGGACTGAAGGGGTAAAAAAAAGATGTCAGTATGAAGGAGGGGGAGGGGAGGAAGAAACACGAGGCCATACTGAGGTTGGAGGAGCTTATATTCCATCTGGGTAGCTGCCAACCTCATTGTATGAACATTGATTTCTCAGACTTCCAGTGATGCCCCCCACCTTCACCGTTCCCATTTCCATCTCTCACCTCATCTCCTTACCTGCCCATCACCTCCCTCTGGTGCTCCTCCCCCTTTTCTTTTTTCCATGGCCTTCTGTCCTCCATCAGATTTCCCTCTTCTCTAGACTTGTATCTCTTTCACCAACTTCCCAGCTCTTCACTTCACCCCTCCCCCTTCTGAGTTTCACCTAACACTTAACTCTCCTCCCCTCCCCTCTGCCCACCACCTGATTCATCTTTTTCTTCCCTCCAGTCCAAATGAACGATCTTGGTCTGATACATCGACTGTACTCTTTTCCATAGATGCTGGTCTGCTGAGTTCCTCTAGTATTGTGTGTTGCTTACTTCAATTCCAACTATTTTCCATTTTATCTTTTTATGTAACTATTCAAGATTTTAATGGTCTTGGAAAAATTCATACAGGAAATGATATAATCAATCACCAAGCAGGTTTTTCAGCTATTTCATAGGAATTAAGAAAGTGGCTTTTCAAAACCACCATTCTCATTCTCTTCTAACTTATTCCCTTCTATAACTGCAATATTGTCACATCTCCCTTCCCATTCCTTTGGCTATCGATCTGACCTCATTCACAAACTATAAACACCTCCTGCCCCAATCAGCAGCCAGTGTAGGCTATTAATCTAGCACCATCCTTCTCATCCACACAGCCTTTACCTTCTGAGCATCTGGTCACCCTATCCTCTGCTTCCCATTGTTTTCTTCAAGTTGCACTTCAATTAATACCCTAGTTCAATTATGCATATTAATTCCAAAAGCAGGCTTCATCTGCCCCAACATGATCATTCAACCCAAAACCACTTTCTTCTGGCTGTTCCACCTTTCACTGACCTCCACTACCTGACCTCAAATATGATTTCATAAAATGTTAAGGCCTGTTAAGGATACAGGAGTTATGCAATCATATGAATTATACCAGCATTAATTCAAGTACAAATCATTCTTCAGGATTTGTAAATTACAAACATTAATCCATTTGAAATTAAAAGGTCAGCTTTGTAAACAAACAGTATCATCTACAGATCACTGGCCCACAGCTGGAGGCCAGCTGCTCCAGAAATGTGGTTTGCAAAGTGATAAAACTATGAGGCCTTCTCACATGCATCAGCCAAACAAAACAATGAGGGATGTTTCCTTGACAACATCAAAGCAGAAAATGCTGGGTTTTTCCCATCATTGTGACTGAGAACATAGAAGCTTCCAGATCAGACTGATAGTCATTAAGAACAGAAAATACAATCACAGGTGCATTTGCTCTTTTAATAATTGGAATACTTCTGTATTCAGTCAGCCCACACATTAGTTCTGAATAGCACACACAAAATGCGGGAGGAACTCAGCAGGCTAGGCAATATCTATGGAAAAGAGTAAACAACCAATGTTTCCAACTGAGATGTCAATTGCTTACTCTTTTCCATAGATGCTGCCCGGCCTGCTGAGTTCCTCCAGCATCTTGTGTGTGTTGTTTGGATTTCCAGCATCTGCAGATTTTCTCATATTAGTTCTTTCTGGATGCCCGAGATCTGTTTTAGGAAGCTTTTGGAACATCCATGTGAATTATTCTGTCCCAACATAGAGGCGCATCTTCAGTTATAGTGAACTCTTATTGTAAATGCATAACTCAATAGAATAATTTGTCAAACTGAAAATACTGAAACAAATATTGTAGCTGTTGAAAATGTATTGAATCATCTGAGTTAACTTTGTACGAGTACAAAAACTTGTACTCTACTGACAGGATCTCCAAGAGTTCTCCTTGTGATGAATAAAGACTTTTTATATCAAGCAGCTTCAGTATCTCTGCCCTGTAGTGACAAGACCCAAGTTTTGAATTGATTGGAGATTAAATTTTCTGACCCTTCTTATCCCCATGCTGTAATAAGCTTCTATGAACAGTGTCTTGCAAATAAAGATGCTCTTCATCCATTTTCTGTCGCTCATAATTACACCCACCACTACACAGGAGATCCCCTCTCCTTTGTTTTATTTGTCTTTCAGCTCCGCTCTAAATGGTCCCCATTATTACTCTGTTCTCTTAGGCTACGTCTACACTACGCCGGATAATTGTGAAAATGCTGGTTTCAAGTAAAAACGACAGGCGTCCACATGAAGCGTTTTTCAAAATATCTCCGTCCACATTAGGCGGATATTTGGGCGAATTTCCTCCTACTGGGCGTGCACAGGACACACAGAAAACAAGCGAAGAGGAAACAATATACTTGGTGCGCGTTTGTCCAGTTAGAGTAGAAAAACTTTAAAGGAATTGCTCTCCAGCTCTCGTGCAGGAGGACTTAAAACTAAAAAAAAACAAATACTGGAGCGTATGGAGGCAACCGACAGGGAGTTCACGGACAGTATGACTCGGCTGACGATGAACACTGAAAAACTGACTAACTCTGTTGCATTAATAAAGCACCTTGTTAAATGTATAAAACATGTCTGCATCAGTGTTATCTTGTACTTCCATACAATGTTACATTAGGCTGTTACACATCTATTGTCAGAGAAGTACTTGCATAGGTAGGTAAACCACCTTCATACAAGCAAGGGCAGAAAACAGGGCAAAGTGAGTATACTTATTTATTCAGTAGGCTATGGGTCAAAGTATTTGGTGAGTACATTTCTAACTCTTCTGGCTTCAGTCTCGTTGCCGTCTGTTCTGAAATTGTTAGGTTATGTTCAAGAAAACATCGAAACGCCGCGCTGCGGCCACCTGTTCCGGCATGTCATGACAGCGTTTTTAAATAGTCAAAAAAGCTCATTTTACAATTTAACTCTCATGCTGTTCACACCGACTGCGTGTTATAACAGCCGTACGGCAGTGCTTGCACAGTACCAGGCAGAAGCAGAAAAATCATTGTTGTTGTGGTGTTGTCATGACAGCGTTTTTAAATCTCTCTGGTTACCCCATACACACTACAACAACGGATATTAGGCGTTTTCAGATTTATTCACTCTGGAGACCGTTTCTGAAAATCTCTGTTTTCGGGGGTTGAAAACGCCGCTTTAGTGTGGACGGAGGGTCAAAAACGAAGAGAAAAAGCTTCGTTTTCAAAATTATCCGGCATAGTGTGGATTCCAACCCTGGTAATGTGTGCATTTCTACTTATCACTGAGCAGCTACTGGCATCCTCCACTCCCTCCACCTGGCTCTATCTGCCAATTTTCTTCAGACTGCCTCTACCTTTCACCTACCTGTCCCCATTTTACTCCACCCTCTCCTTTTATTTTTCAAACTGGCGTTTTTCACTCTCCAAACAGTTACAATGTAGGGTCATGACCAGGATATAGACAATTCCTGACCTCAAGTGAATTGCTGCTGACTAGCACATTACAAGTTCCAGCAGTGTGTGTTGAAGGGTGCACTGAAGCTTGGTGCAGCCAGTGCAAAAAAGGCTCTGTGGGGAAGGATAATAGTCTAGCAATAATGGACGCCAACAGGCCAAGTCCAGTGAGGAATGTACTCAAACAGCAAAAGGATCACCCCAGAGGGCTATAAGTGACAAAGGTGTTACTTTTTAATATATTAACACTACTGAATGCACTCAAATGATAAGGTAAAAATTTCAAAATGATTAGAAATGTTCTTAAAAATCCTCCTTCCCAAACATATGCTGCTTGACTGTCCGAGCTCCTCCAGATTCCAGCATTGGCAGTCTCTTGTCTCTCCCAAGATAGTTATCACTGCAAATAAAAATTCAGTTTGTTGCTACTGACCCTTCAACTTCCTCAATTAATATACAAAATAATTTGTATTAGTTAAATCACATGATTAGAATATGTATTTTGAAGGATATAAAATTAGCAAAATTGAATTCCATTTGGCCCAGTTCCAATTGCCATAATGGCTTGAAATGAGATTCCAATTGTAGATGCTGTTTCCAATCCAGAACCATTCCATTAAAAATCAGATTTTAGAATTTTTGTATAGGAGACGCAAATTAACTCCACAATCTTAACTTCTGTATATATTGTGTAAATTCCTCTCGGACTTCCAGCCAGGTACAGGTATCGATATTAACTGACGTTTTGATAACAAACTGTAATCTTAATCAAGGATGATTCCTGGGCATGGCCATCTGTCCCTTCTGATTGGTTAGTCTTCATCCAATCAGGTTTCCACTCTCCCATCTTGTTTACAATCAAATTCCAGTTCTTACTTAGAGCGAGATCTTTGCTTTAGTTAAAATTCTTTTCCTCTAGTTTTATTTCAATGGCTTCCTTCATCAGGCAGTCCCAAAAGCCATTGGCATGGCACAATAGTTCTGTCCTGAAGTCAATCTCCTGGCCAATGCGAATGCATTGTTCTGCTACCACCAATTTCTCCGGGTAACCCAAATAGATACACCTCCTGTGCTCCTTGATGCAGTTTTCCACCACGAGTCCCGTCTGGTCTGCATTCACAGGGAATACTGTAAACTTCAGCTGTCCCGAGTCCCAGGTCATCTTTGACCCGCATTAGCTTCTTTACAGGTTTGTGAATGGTATTAGTCCAGTATTTCTTCAGGATCCTGGCGATCCTTCCAGAAACCAGGAAAATATAGGGAAGATGGGCAGTAACAATGGGTTCCTCCTCGTTGTTAGGTTTCCTTTTTATTTCAACCTTTTAAGGGCCTGACTGATGTTCTTCACCTTGAAACCGTTCTGTTAGGAACATTGTGCAGCATCATCTTATTTCCTCATGGAGAGTCTCCAGGTTCGAATTAATTTTTGCAAGGTTAATCAAAGTAGAAAGAACTACTCTACCCTGTGAGGCGTGATGGTGGCTGTTATTGTTGAGGTACAAGTCCATGTGAGTGGGTTTCCAATAGACATCACGTTCCAGGCACCCGCCAACGTTCTGTAGTGTTATAATGTCCAGGAACGGGAATCAACCATTCTTCTCCAGCTCCATTGTAAATTGATGTATGCTGTTCAGATAGTCGTGGAACTGCTGGAGTGTCTGGAATCTATGAGGCCACACTACGAAGGTGCCATCGAGGTATCTGAAGCAGCATTTGGGGTGCAAGGGCAATGAATTCAGAAATATAGCAATAGCCGGCAACAAGGGCAATCCTATGGCCACTTCGTCCTTACAGAGGAAATACATTGATATAAAGGTGTTCGAAAAGGTCAATTGTATCCTTATCAAACCTTGACTGCAGCTGTCCTAATTGGGAACTCTCGTGAACAGGGACACCACATCAAAACTGACCACTATGTCCTCCAGGGTCAGCTGGATGTTGGTTATCATTTTTACAAAGTCAGTCGAATTTGTGACGTGATCCTCACAGCCCCCAACAAGGGGAGACAGCATAGCCGTTAAATGCTTAGTGAAGTAGTGTTTGATAAGGTTACCTTCCAAGCACCTTGTGGAATTTTCCATTTGTGATGATATGTCAGCGTTCAAAACATTTTGGATTTCGGGAGTTTTCAGATAATCTGTACCTTTATACTGTATACCATACATCAACTATCATTACACAAAAAAATGGCTGGACCCTGGAGAGTGTTGTTATACAGACATCTCAGGGTATAACCAATTTCCCCCAGGATCAATAAAGTATGACTACGACTATACAAACATAGCTCCCTGTAGAAAGAGAGACAGGTAAAAAGAGTGGTGAAGGGAATGTCTGACACATTTTTACTGAATGTCACACCTGATAAACACAAGCAATTTTTGCTCCCAAGGATGGGTGGTCTAAAACCAGAGCACAAAGGGTGCCTAAAGGGCATATTCTTTCGAACAGATGTCAGTGGCTATGTGGACAAGCAGCCGGAAGTGGCAAAAGTGAGTACTTTTGAAACACTGCAAGCAATTTTGAAATCCATATCCAAGGAAGCATATGGAGAGAATCCAGGAGGTTCAGAAAAATTACCCTGAAAATGGAAGCTTTCACAAAAATTACCCTGGAAACGAAAATGAAAGCTTTCCACATCTGGGCCTGTACAGGAGGATGAAGGCTGGGAAGGTGGGGGGCACGAATGTCACTGAAATCTGAATATTCAAAAGGCCTGGATAGAATGCACAGAGAGGAAGTTTGCATTAGTAGGAGAGTCTACGATTCAAGGATGAGGAGGAATTTCTACATCTAGGTCAGTCTGTAGAATTTTGTTTTCTGAGGACTGTGAATGCTGTCATTGGGTGCAGAGATTGACAAGTAGAGGGTTTAAAGATTACTGGAAGAAAGAGCACGAAGAAAATCAACCTTCATTGAATGGTAGAGCAGATTTGATAGGCCAAATGGCTCAATTCTGCTCCAATGATCTTAATTACAATGTTTAAAAGACATTCGGACAGGACCATGGATAAGAAAGGTCAAACATAGGCAAAAATGATGCTCAGGTAGGCACCATTACTGGCATAGACATTAGAAAGAAGTGCCAATTATTGTACTGCATAAATTTAATTGGGTCAGATCAGTTATTTTAATAACAGGACTTTGCCACTTCAATTTCACCCCATTTCGGAGTGATATCTGGTGAAAGAATAACTTACACAGCATAACAGTTTTCATCATTTAATCAGCAACTATCCTGCCTTTCTATATCATTTGTTTTTGAAGCATCAATCCCATGTATTATTTGGATTTAATCTAAATCTGGAAATAGAAAAGGGAAATATTAATTTTACATCAGTAGGGAGTGTGTCAACCCTGATTTCTAATATTTTAAGGTCTATGCATGCAATTTTTGCAGAGAACTTGCTCCACATTAGATATTAGCTATACAGGCATGGAAACAGGTTCTTCAACCCAAATCACCTGAGCTATTTTTGCTCCAAATAGTCCATACCCTAAACCTTTCTTAACTATGTAGCTGTCTAAAATGTCTCTTAAACAATATAACTGCACCTACCTCAACAGCATCCCCTGGTAGCTCAACCCGACACTCTGTGGAAAAAGTTGCCCTCTCAGGTCTCTTAAATCTTTACCCTCATTTTAAACCCAAGCCCTCGAACTTTAGTCTCTCCTATCTGGGAAAAAGACCATTAGCATTCATCCTATCTAAGCCCCTAATGATTTTATATACTTCTACAAGGTCACTCTTCAGCCTCGTAACCTCCAAAGGAAGAATCCTGGCCTACCTAGCATCACACACAAAATGCCGGAGGAACTCAGTAGGCCAGGCAGCACCTATGGAAAAAAAAGAGTACAGTTGACATGTCGGGCTAAAACTTTTTAGCAGGACTGGAGAAAAAAAGATGAGTAGATTTAAGAGGTGAGAGAAGGGGACAGAGAAACACAAGGTGATGGGTGAAACTGGGAGGAGGAAGGGTGAAGTGAAGACCTCGGAAGCAAATTGGTGAAAGAGATACAGGACTGGAGCACCAGAGGGAGGTGATGGGCAGGCAATGAGATAAGGTGAGAGGGAAAACCGATGGAGAATGGTGAGAGGAGGGTGGCATTAGCAGAAGTTCGAGAAATTGATATTCATGCCATCAGGTTGGAGGCTACCCAGACAGAATACAAGGCCACGCAGGGAACTATGGACACAGTACATGACCCAGAGAGACTCTTAAGTGCTGCCTCACTTGGAAGATCTGTCTGGAACCCAGAGTGGTAGAGAAAGAGAGAGGTGGTGTAGGGGCAGGTGTAGCACCTTTTCTGCTTGCAAGGATAAGTGTCAGGAGGGAGATTAGAGGGGAAGGACGAATAGACAAGGGAGTCGTGTAGGGAGCGATCCCTGTGGAAAGCCGGGGGGGGGGGGGGGGGTGAGTGAAATGTGCTTGGTGGTGGGATCCCGTTGGAGATGGCAGAAGGTGGAAGTTGCGGAGAATTATGTGCTGGACGCAGAGGCTAGTGGAGTGGTAAATGAGGACAAAAGGAACCCTCTCCCTGGTAGGGTGGCAGTAGGATGGGCAAGAACAGATGTGTGTGAAATGGAAGAGATGCGCAGTTGAAGGTTGAGGAAAGGAAGCCCCTTTCTTTGAAAAAGGAGGACATCTCCTAAGAGCAGAAGCAGCAGAGACTGAGGAATTGAGAGAGGGGGATGGTGTTTTTACAAGTAACCGGGTGGAAAGAGCTATAGTCCAGATAGCTGTGAGAGTCCGTGGATTTATAATGCAGTGATAAGCTGTCTCCAGAGGTGGAGACAGAGAGATCAAGAAAGGAGAGAGAGGTGTTGGAAATGGACCACATAATTTGAGGGTAGGGTGGAAGTTGGAGGCAAAGTGGATAAAGTTGATGAGCTCCAAATGGGTGCAGGAAGCAGCACCAATGCAGTCGATGTAGCGTAGGAAAGGTTGGAAATGGACACCGGTGTAGGCCTGGAACACAGACTGTTCCACGTGGCTGACAAAAAGGCAGGCACAGCTGGGACCCATGTGAGTGCACATGACCACCTTTGTTTGAAGTGGAAGGAGCCAAAGAAGGAATTATGAAGAGTGAGGACAAGTTCTGCTAGACAGAGGAGAGTGATAGTGGAGAAGAGTGATGGTGGAGGAGAACTAGTCAGGTCTTGTGTCCAGAAAGAAACAGAGCTTAGAGGGCTTCCTCCTACGGGATGGAGGTGTATAGGGACTGGACATCAATAAAAACCAAGATGGGGGCCAAGGAAAAGATCCAGAGTGTGTGAAATGTCATGATATACGTAGGAAGGGACTGAACTCCGGGGGTGAAATAAAACAGGGTCGAGGTACGCAGATACGAGTTCAGCGGGGCAGGAACAAGCTGAAACAATGTGTCTTCCTGGACAAGCAGGTTTGTGGATCTTGGGCAGCAGGTAGAAATGGAAGGTGCAGAGCATGGGAACTATGAGGTTGGTGGCAGTGGATGGGAGACCCTCAGAGCTAATAAGGTCAACGATGGTGTGGGAGACAATGGCCTGGTGCTCCTTAGTGGGGTCCTGTTCAAATGGCAAGTAAGAGGAGATGTCCGAGTTATCACTGGGCCTCAGCAAGGTAGAGGTCAGTATGCCAGACTACTACAGCATCCTCCTTATCTGCAGGTTTGATGGAGGGGTTAAGATTAGTACAGAGTGAGTGGAGAGCAGAGTGTTCAAAAGCAGTGAGGTAGGAATTGGAGAAAGGAGTGTTTAAGTCAAGACAGTTGATGTCCCATTTGCAGTTGGCAATAAAAGATCCAGAGCAGGGTGTCCAGGAAGAGGAGGGTTGAAAATGGGAGAAGGGGTCTTCAGTGTAGGTAAAGAGTTCTCGCCAAAGAGGTAGGCTCAGAGACGGAGGCGGTGAAAACAAAAGCTCAGTCATGACAGGCACATGCTGCCTGGCTTGCTGAGTTCCTTCAGCATTTTGTGTGTGTTGCTTGTATTTCCAGCATCTGCAGATTTTCTCTTGTTTGTGAGTGGATTACTACCCAGCATCTTCTGATTACTGAAGCCCTCCAGTTCCAGTATGATCCTTCTGAATTTTTGCTGTCCTTTTCCACCTTAAATTATATCCTTCCAAACTAAGTGATAAGAACTGCACACAACATTTCCTTGAACTCAATCAGGTTTGAAAGGCATGACTAGCTAATCATATTCAATCACCTGTACCCATTATCCTCCCGCTCCCAATTCTTCCACCACTCATACTCATTAGGAGTAGTTTATAGCAGGCAAATAGCCAAACAGCCAACGTATCAAGCTAGTCTGCTATCAATTAAATATCAGAATATTTAATATCACCAGCAAAAGCTGTAAAATTTGTTTTTTTTTACAGCAAAAGTACAATGGAATACATATACAATTAAGTAGAGAATAAATTGAGTTACATTAAGAATATATGTTTATTAAGAAGTTAAAGTCAGTAGTGCAAAAAACTTCTATAGTTGTACCGTGGAGAGCATTCTGACAGGCTGCATCACTGTCTGGTATGGAGGGGCTACTGCACAGGACCAAGAGAAGCTGCAAAAGGTTGTAAATCTAGTCGGCTCCATTTTGGGCACTAGCCTACAAAGGACCCAGGACATCTTTAGGGAGCGGTGTCTCAGAAAGGCAGCACCCATTATTAAAGACTTCCAGCACCCAGGGCATACCATTTTCTCACTGTTACCATCAGGTAGGAGATATAGAAGCCTGAAGACACACACACAGCCATTCAGGAACAGCTTCTTCCCCTCTACCATCCAATTCCTGAATGGATATTGAAGCTTTTGACACTACCTCACTTTGTTTTAAATATACAGTATTTGTTTTTGCATATTTTAATAATCTATTCAATATATGTAATCAATTTACTTGTTTATTTATTACATTTTATTTTAATTATTATTTTTTTCCTCCCTCTGCTAGATTACATATTGCATTGAACTGCTGCTGCTAAGCTAACAAATTTCACGGCACATGCTGGTGATCATAAACCTGATTCTGAAAATAAAGTAGTGAGGTAGTGTTCATGGGTTCAATGTCCATTTAGAAATCGGATGGCAGAGGAGAAGCTGTTCCTGAGCGAATAATAGCAAATTATAGTCCCTTTCCTCAGACACCTTGGAGTCTTTCACAAGAGTAAACAAAAGCAGAATATTGTTTTGGTGCCTGCACTCTTAGGCAACCAAGTCATATTTACCCTTCACTTTTAGCCTGCAAAATTCTTTCGTGGGTTACTCGAATTACAAGCACAAATCAAGCAGTGCTCCACAATGCAGTACCTTATTACTAAGACACTGAAGGACATTAATTTTGCGATTTCTGAAAGCTAATTGATATTGTAGCTTTTTAAAGTCTATTCAAATCCTGCCAAATAAGGCTCCAATTACCACAATGAGAAAGTCTTCCAATTATACAACATTTTATTGCCCATTCACAATAACTTCCAGGTAGTTTGTTAGCATTTTGCTGTCGACCATTGCATTAGATTTCAGGAGACAAATCCAAACTGGGCGAAGCTGGAGTTCAAGAACATTCATACACCTGACACAAGGAACTAGAGCTGGTTATGAGAATTTGGAGGATCATCGTCTGATTAGGAAGTCAGTTGAGAGCCCCAGCTCATGCCTCACGAGCCTGACTGAATTCTTCTACAACAGACAATTGATAGGATGCAGGACTGGGCTGAAAAGCTGGCAGAAAAGTGCAGTAATGCAACATAAAAGGTCAAAATTAGATGGCAGAGTACAGGATTAAACAACAGTCAAAATGCTAGAGAAACTCAGCAGGGCAGGTAGCATCTATGGAAATCAATAAACAGCCAAAGTTTCGGGCTGAGACCCTTCATCAGGACTGGAAAGGAATGGGGAAGATGCTAGAATGAGGTGAAGGAGAGTAAGTAGTACAAACTAGAAAGTGATAGGTGAAGCCAGGTGGGTGGGAGCACGGATAAAATAAGAAGCTGAGAGCTGATAGTTAGAAAAGGTAAGGGCTAAAGGAATCTGATGGGAAAGTAGACTATGAGAGAAAGGGAAGTATTAGACAGGTGAAAAGAGGTAAGAGGGAGGGCCAGAGTTGGCAATTGAAGAGGGAGAGGGGAAAAGTATCAGAAGTTAAAGAAACCTATATTTATACCATCAGGTTGGAGGCTACCTGGACGGCATGTCAGAATGGGGATTGGAATGGAAATAGCTGGCCACCAGGAATTCCTGCTTTTTTCTGATGGACCAAAGGTGCTTGACAAAGCAGTCCCACAATCTACATCAGGTCTCACCAGTTTAGGGGAGGCCACATCAGGAGCAACACTGAGTATTGCGTTCTGCTCCTGTCCCCTCATTATAGGAAGAATATGGAAGCTTTAAAGAGGGTGCGGAGGAGATTTTCCAGGATGCTGCCTGCTTTAGAGAGCATGTTTTATCAGGAAAGGTCGAGAGCTAGGGCTTTCCTCTTTGGAGTGAAGGAGGAAGAGAGGTGACTTGACAAAGGTTTACAAGACAAGAGGCATTGATAAAGACAGCCAATGCCCTTTTCTAGGGTGGAATGTATAATATATGAGGGTATAATTTTATGGAGATTGAAAGTATGGGGGAAATCAGAGGTAGGTTTTATTACACAGAATGGTGGGTGCGTAGAACACACTGCTGAAGATTGTAGTAGAAGCAGATACGTTAAGTACATTTAAGAGTCTCTCAGACAGGCACATGGAGGGAAGAAAAATAGAGCAATGCAGGAGGAAAGGGCTAGATTGATTTTGGAGTAGGTTAAGAGGTTAGCACAACATTGTGGGCTGCAGGGCCAGTACTGTGCTATACTGTTCTATGTTCTATGTACACAACAACGCAGTATTGTTATTATTGATTTGGTCCATTTATTCCTGATTTAATTACTTTAATTCCAGAAGGAAAAAAAGGACCACTATGAAAATAATTCTAAATTCTGCTCAAGAATTCTAAACAGTCTAATCAGATAAAGAGTCATGTTATCAAATATCACCACATCCCACTCATTTTTTTAAAACCACATCCCAACCTTTCTTTTAACATATGGCACAAATAAGGTGACAATGGATGAAATCACATTGATTCTAATAATTAAAGCAAATTATCAGAGCAACATTAAGCAAATAAGAAAAATAGAAAAGATTCTCATTTAATATTTTCCTCAAGATTCTCAACCCTCATTCTTTTGCCTCATCCATCTTAAACTTCCCTCAAATTCTAGATTCTACTACAGGAGGAAACATCCTCTCCCCAACCAATCACAATCTATGCAAAATATTTTTGATTCATGATAAGAAGATTCTCACTAGCTACATCAAATACAAGCCAAGTTTGTCCAAATTTTCCTTCATGGCTCTTGCAATAGCAATCTAGCAAACTTTCACTGAGCTCCTTCCAACATAATTACTTTCGTTCATTATGTGCCGTGTCGTTTGACATGGGTGATCATTGTCTTTCCATGACCGTGATTATTCTTGGCAATGTTTTCCAAAGAAATGGTTTTCCATTGCCTTCTTCTGGGTAGAATGTTTACACGATGGGTGACTCTGGCTATTATCAATACTCCTCAGAAATTGTCTGGCTGGCATCAGTGGTCACGTAATCAGGATTCGTAATATGCATCAGCTGCTCATACAACTGTCCACTACCTGTTTCCATGGCTTCACGAGACCCTGATCCGGAAGGTGCTACACCTTCCCAACGGGTGACCTGCAGGCTACTACAGGGAAGGAGTGCCTTACATCTATCTCCCTTGGAAGAAATATATCCACTCTGCCCATCAAAACATATTTACATTCTTCCTTAAATAAGGAGACAAAGTACTTCACGTAATATCACCGATGAACTATACAACTAAGCATAACCTTCAGTACATTTCCTTGACAAAAAGCAACAACTTTCTATTACTTCTCTCATTTTTCATTACAAAATACCATTGAGAAAGCTGGCTCTCAAACCAATAGCGAGGGAATGCTATTCCCTCACCCACTTCATTCCCCACAGGCTATGCAATCATAAATGCCCATTATCCTCCCCCTTACAATTCTCCAACCACTCACATTGGAGGTAGTTTATAGTAGGTAAATAGCCCAACAGCCAGAATATGTCTCAGATGTGGCAGGAACAGAAGCACCAAAACAAAACCCACACATTCTCAGGGAAAACATGCAAGCTTCACACAAACAGTACCAGAAGTGAGGATTTAACTTGGTCTACTGGGTATGAGACACACTTGCACTACCTGCACTGCAATTATACACAGCAGCTAATACTAACCATGTGATTCATGCAATTGGATATCCAAGGCTCTCTGCATCTCAAGAGTTCCGCAGTCTGTCACCATTTTTATATCTTCCCTGCCAGAAGGGCAGTTTCAAATTTTACTCCAAATGCCAGATCTTTATGTACGCTAACAATATTCCACTAACCTCCTTATATCCTCTTCACAAACTGACTTTCTGCCCTACCATTGTGTCACTACCAAGTTTAAGAAACATAATTGCCTGTCTCCAACAAATTCACTGCACAGACTGATCACTAATGGTGGCAAGGGTGATACTTCACCTCCTGCAGGATGAATTGGCCCAAACCAGCTTACAAATCATGTGAAGCAATCCAAAAGATAATCAGTTGACATCAGACCGGTGACTGAAGATGTTACCAAGGGTTGCTGGGACTGAACTTGGGGTTTCGAAGTAAGCCACAGGCTTTGTACAGCATTATCCCTTGGACCAACAGGGGGATGGCAATTAGGAAGGAGCCTCAGAGAGCATGCCTCAGAAGTCCGCTTCACTCTTGAGGAACAATAAAAGATGGTGGAAATCACAGAAAAGGTCTGAAAGGGAAGAATGTGATTGAAGGTCAGAATCAGGTTTAATATCACTGGCATATGTTGTCTCTGTGGCAGTAGTACAGTGCAATACATAACCAAAAAAACATGAAGTATATAAATATAAAAGTTTACATCAACAAATCAAGAATATCACTGGTAAAAAGCTCCTCTGTTCTTCAGGTGGATGTTTGAAAGCAAAGGATGGCACCATTATCATGGAAAAAGATGAGATTATGAACAGATAGACTGAGTATATTCAGGAATTGTTTGAAGATGATCGAGGCGAAAAACCAGAAATTATGAAGAACCTTGAAGGTCCAAGTATTTTAAAATCTGAAGTTCATAATAAAATAAACAAGATGAAGAAAGGAAAGGCAGCAGGTCCTGATGAATTAGTAATAGAACAAATTATCGCCCTTGAAGATCATGGAATTGTAAAACTTACTGATTTAATCACTGACATTTATGAGACTGGAATAATACCAGAAGAGATGAAAAAATCAGTATTTATCACTCTCCCTGAGAAACCTGGAGCAACAGAATGTGAATTAAATACGACCATAAGTTTAATGAGTCACATCACTAAGATACTTCTAAGAACTTTGAATGACAAGAGCTAGAAGTAAGATACAAGCTGAGATAGGTAAAGAACAATGTGGTTTTGTGAAAGACAAAGGTACAAGAAACGCGATATTGATGTTAAGGATACTATCAGGATGAGGTATTCAAGTGCAAAAAGATTTGTTTGTTTTATCGACTACACAAAAGCATTTGATAAAGTGAAGCACAATAAGTTATTCAAAATATTACAGGAAACTCTAGATCTAGATTTGAAAAACCTCCACCTCATCAGAAATCTGTACTGGGAACAAACAAACTGCTGCTGTAAGAATGGATGGAGAAGTGGGTCAGTTTACAAAAATCAAGAGAGGTGTTAGACAAGGGTGTGTTTTCTCTCCTGATTTGTTTAACGTGTACAATGAAACAATATTACAAAAAATAAGAGACATCTTGGGAATCAAAGTTGGTGGTGAAAACATTAATAGTCTTAGATATGCGGGTGACACTGTGTTAATTGCAAGTACGGAGCAAGAACTACAAAACTCAATTGATACAGTTGTTGAAGAAAGTGCAAAAATGGGTCTATCATTGCAAAAAGACAATGTATGGTGATATCTAAAAAGGAGAATCCTATCTGCAGGCTGAGAATAAACGAGGAAGACATAAAACAAGTACAGAACTTTTGCTACTTAGGAAGCTGGGTGACATCAGGTGGCAGGTGCGACATGGACATCAAAAGAAGAATAGGGATGGCAAAATACACCTTTACGAGAATGAAAAGTATATTGACCAACACTAAACTAGGCATGACAACCCGCCTCAGAGCATTGAAATGTTACGTTTATCCAGTTATGTTATATGGCTCAGAATGTTGGACAATATCTAGTAACATGAGGAAATGAATTGAAGCAGCAGAGATGTAGTTTTTGAGGAGGATACAAAGAATATCATGGATGAAACAAATATCTAATGAAGATGTCATGAACAGAGCAAGCACAAAAAGAGAAATAATGTATAAGATCATGAAAAGGCAACGTAACTTCATCGGACATGTGATTAGGAAAGAGGAATTAGAATGCACGGTAATTATGGGAAAGATTGAAGGGAAGAAAGCAAGAGGAAGGCAAAGACAAATGCTGATGGAGACAGCAGCCAGAGAACTGGAAATGAATACCAATGAATTGATCCACCTGACCCGAAACAGGAGTGTGTGGGCCACGGCAGTCAAAGTTCAAACTGGGCATGGTACCTGATGATGATGATGATGATAAATATATATTAAATACTTAAATTAAATTAGCAAAAAAATAATAAGTAACATATCCTCCACAATCACCATCAGCACAGCTGCACCACAAGGCTGTATGCTTAGCTGCCTGCTGTACTTGCTTTATACTGTGACTATGACTGTGTAGCTAAGTGCAAATCCAATGTCATATTTAAGTTTACTCTAAATGCCTACAAGGAAATGAATCTCAAGGTGACTGATGCATACTTTGTTAATAAATTTACTTTGAACATGAAAATATTTCACCAACTCCCATCAGATTCAAAGTAAATTTATTATCGATGTATTTAAGACACCATATTCTATCTTTTGAATCTCTGTGAAGAACATAATTTCATCTTAAAGTCTCCCCAAAAGACACTTTTCCAATAGGTGTGATGCTCACATCAACAATCTGTTGATGCAGATTAGTGCTCAAATATCTAAAGGAGCAATTCAATCCACATTTCCCTGATTCACTTCAGTACTTCCAAATGAGACACACTGTATCGCTCTATATAGAACAGCAAGGAGTAGCTAGATAAATATAACTGCATAATTAATAGCTTTACCTTTTAGTGTCAAAGCTCTGAAATTTCCCCCATACCTCAAATTTTCTCAATGCCTTTAAGACATACATCCTTCCCTGAGTCTCCTTATGTCATCTGGGTGTTAGCTTTGGTAATGCCTGCAAATTTTGTTTGGATGTTTTTCCCCAGGTTAAATAAAAGTAGTTGTAAGCTAGGAAAGGCCAGGGTCAAATTTCAACATTTATAAGCCATAACAGGGAGGAGGCTCATTTCCCAGATAAACCTTGACCATGAAACACATTGTGAAGTCCATATGCAAATGCTGACTTGCAAAATTCCTTGAAGCAGGAGTTGCCCCTCTGGTTGAAACAAAGATCATTGTACAGAAAGGTAGTTACAAGCATGACATTAACCAGGATCATTGCTATCTCCTGAACTATTACTTCAAAGTGAGATTTCCCCATTCCAAAGCTGGTCTAAATTTCAAAAGCTTTTATTTCTGAATAAGACCATTTGGCCCATCTAGTCTGAACCAGCATTCCATTCTGGTTGATTTATTACCCCTCAACACCACTCTCCATTTTCTCACAGGTACTCTACTAGGCAACAGTCTTAAGCACATACATATAGCTACGGTGGAGCGGCGAGTGAGTTTGTAAATCTGGTGGGAGCAAAGGATATTGGGAATAGCGAGGGTCAAGGAGGGACAGCTGGCAGAGAAGTGCCAGGGGCAGGGAGGGAGGTGCAGGTGCAGACACACCCAGCCCTGAGACAACAGGCAAGGTCATTTGATTCCAAATAATTGGTTTATTGATCATTACAGAACGTCTCTCTGGTATTTCCTGCTCCCCCCTCCTCTTTTTCCAGCCATGATTCCCCACTCTGTGTCCCCTTCCAACTCTCAGTCCACAAAAGAGACCCATATTAGAATCAGGTTTATCACTCACATGTCATGAAATCTGTTTTGTGGCAGCTGTACATAAAATTACTACAGTACTGTGCAAAGGTTTTGGGCGCCGTAGTGCTCTACATACACATGTAGACCTTAGCACAGTACTCTGCCTTATAAATCTACAAATAAAGCTATGTGTGTTTTATTAGTTCTGTTCTAACAGTCACAGCTTCAACCAGTTATAATTTTCTGGCCCTGCTCTACACTTTTCAATCACAAGTGGTGACAAAAAGTTGGATACGTTTCAAAACAGAAAAAAAAACACATTTTCTATTAAGTAAAAATAACCTTTTCCAAAAACAGCTAGAATATACCCAAGCACTTTTAACCCAAAATAGTGATTCTGACATTTTCCATCTTCAAGCATAGCAATCTAAGAAATGCAACAATCAATTATATCAGACAGCTTTAGGATCTTCCATCTGTTTCAAAGATGCTTGATGGGGATTAATTATTAGCCACAACCACCAAGAAGAAGCCTCTATGCAGAAATTAACTGAACAGTGTGGGGAAGGCAGCACATGGCACAGTTGCTTTGATGGGAAGGGGCACGAAGTACAACAGTTGGAGATGCCAGGCTGCACCTGTAGAACACATTTGTGAGCCCTCACCTGGGAGTACATGCACAGTTCTAGTCACTATGTTATAGAAAACATGAGATTAAACTATAGAAAATGCAAACAAAAAAACAGCAAGGATTTTGCCATGACTGGTGGACTTGAGTTACAAAGAGACAGAATAGGCTGAGAATTAATTTCCCAGACAGGGTACCTTACAGGATTTTATAATTGTAAGGGAAATCTTAAGGGACATAGATAATATGAATGGTCAGCTTTTCCCCAAGTGTTTAAGGTGAGAAAAAAAGATTCAAAGGGGACATCGGACATAGGAGCAAAATTAGGCAATTTGGATCATTGTGTCTGCTCCACCATTCTATCATGGCTGATCTATTTTCCCCTTGACCCCATCACCCTGCTTTCTTCCCTGTAATCTTTGACACCCTTACTAATGAAGAACCTATCAACGTGTTTTAAATATACATGACTTGGCTTTCAAAGCCGTCTGAATTCCACACATTCACCACCCTCTTTGGCTCAAGAAATTCCTCCTCATCTCTGTTACTAAAGGGACGTTCTTGTACTTCAAGGCATTCAAGACTCCCAACTACAGGAAACATCCTAGCCATGACCACTCTAACGACATCTTTCAATATTCAATAGGCTTCAGTGAGAACTCCCCAACCCCCATTCTTCTAAACTCCAGTAAGTACAGGCCCAAAACCATCAATGACTCCAAGACACAAGAGGCCAGTTTTCCCACACAGAATGGTGGTGACATGCAAAAGCAACCCGAAGAAATGGTAGAGACGAGTGCAATTATTATATTTGAGAGGCAATTGAATAAGTAATGGATTTAAAAGGCTTAGAGATGTTGGTCAAACACAGGGCCACAACCTGTGGCCAAACTAACTTGCATTGGGACAGCGGCTGGCATAGACAAGTTGGGCAGAAGGGCCTGATTCCCTGTCATGTCAGGCACTGAAAGCTGTTCAGCTCACAATGCCAGCGCCAAATACAGTGCCAAATTAAACTAAATGTCTCAAGCCCGCACAAAATCCATCTCTCCATTCCTTGCATTCACACGAGTCTATCTAAAAGCCTCAAACACCTCCATTAGATCTACCTCCACCACCACCTCTGGCAGCCTATTTTAGGCACCTGCCACTCAAAACCAACCTTCCCCTTTTTACCTTAAATGCACGTCTTCTGATACTTAAGATTTCTACTCTGGGAGAACAAACCTCTGCATAACTGTCACTCGGTTCCTTGAAAGCATAAGTTTTGAATCTCACTGAAGAGGAACAATTGTGTCTCATCTAAGACACTCTGCTTATAGGTATGTTGATCCAGATTAGTGCTCGAATACCTAAAGGAGCAATTCAATCCACAGTTGTCAAAATTTCTTTCAAAATGATTCTAAATGAGTCACACGGCTGCTCCCCATGTAACCAAGTACAATAGCAGGCAATTCCAATCAGAAAATAAAAGTCACTTCCTTGTTTGTGTCCTTAGCTTTCAAGCCTTCTTTAAAAACTACAGATTTAGAGGATTTTTTTAAATCTCAAAAAGTATTTCTGTACTTTTGAGATTCTTTCCTCCCTCGAGCCCTTGAAGATTTCACAAGATAAACAAAATATATCGGTGCGTTAGCTAAAGTTACCACCTGAAACACACAATTTATTAGAACTAAACCATTGTTCACTTACAAATCAACGAATCATATCCCATTACTATCAAGGTTTTAAAAATTCAGATGGTTGTGGCCCTGAATCTTTTAACAGTCGTCGGAACACTCTGTACCAACTTTCCATATAACTACTACATTGCTGAACTAATGAATCAGTAAGAAACAAATGTGGAATGCTGACTTCTGGACAACTAACAAATCCGGTTCTAAACCATTATGCAACAGTAAGGCGTTGACTAGGCAACCGCTGGTAAAATACACCAATTATATCTAAAACCAGATTAAAACTGTAGTGGTGAGAGCAACCACAGGAAATTATCAGCACGATCTGTGTTCCTGCCTGCCTGTACGAGATGGAAGCAGAATGGAGAGGACTGGTGGGGATCAGCGGTGACAAGTTTATCACAAGTCATGATATCGTTGCAAAAAGCATTATGACAGGGATCGTCGGTTGGAGGCCAAGGCCAAACCCTGAAATCTCAGTGCCCGGTGGAAGGGTAGGTTACAGTTCGATTGGCACATGAGCCCACCGCCGCTTGGAAGCCGAGGGACGGCGCACACCGAGCGGCGGGATTGCAACTAGAGGCCGCGTCGCCCGCGATCCTCCCCACCCACCGACTTCTCTCGGATGCCTGCACCCCCCCCCCCAAAACTCCTAGGTGGACGGGGAGGGTGAAGAGGCGCTCGGCGGCCTCGGCTTCCCAGTGCTCCCGCTTCCCCCATTTTGTTCTCCCAGGCCGCTGTTTCGCTTTGGTTTATCGGCCGCGCAGTCCGCCATGGCGGTGCCGGAGCCCGGGCCCCGGTCATTCGCTCACCTCCTGAGCCCGTGCCCTCCTGTCCACACTCGGCCGCTTCAACCTCCGCTCGTTGCCACCAGCGAGCCGATCTAAAACATCCGCCGACCAGCAACCAGAGAGGAGGAGGGGAAAACACGTAACCTCTGCGCTCACTTCCGCCTCTGTTATTACGTCAGCTCGTCGTCACCCGGGCCGCTGCCGTTCCGTGACGTCGTGAGCGAAACTTCTAGAAAATGCGAGAAAAGCGCTTGTTCATTTGTCACCTCTCATTCACCGTAAATTTGTATTAGTCTCCCGGCGTTATTCATGTGCTCGTCAGAGTGAACCATCCCCTTCCCTTTCTGTCTTGGGTCGCTCTGAGGGAAAGTTCGAGATCCACTACAACACATAACAACATTTTTAAGTGTCCTACAGCACTTTGGACCGCAGGGGGAAAACATACCTGGCTTCCAGG
This sequence comes from Mobula birostris, assembly GCF_030028105.1. Lineage (NCBI taxonomy): Eukaryota > Metazoa > Chordata > Chondrichthyes > Myliobatiformes > Myliobatidae > Mobula > Mobula birostris. The sequence goes on from NC_092372.1 coordinate 207,972,388, forward strand.
GCAACAAACGCAAAAATGTTGGAGGAACACAGCAGGTCAGGCAGCATCAATGGAGAAGAATGACCATTCCACCTGAGTAGCCTCCAACCTAACGGCATGAACATTGATTTCACTAACTTCCAGTAAGTTTTCCCACCTTTCCCTTCTTTCTTTTACAATTCCCATTCTAGCTCCCCTTTTACCCCTTCTCCTCACCTGCCATTGCCTTGTTCTGGTGCCCCTTCTTCACGTTCTCCCATGGTCCACTCTCCTCTCCTACCAGATTCCCTCTACATTCCTTTACCTTTTCCACCTATCACCTTCTGGCGCCTTACTTCACCCCCCTCCTCCTCCTCCACTCACCTGCCACCCTTACCCCCCCCCACCTTCTTGTTCTGGCTTCTGCCCTCTTCCTTTCCAGTCCTGATGAAGGGTCTTGACCTGAAACATCAGCTGTTTATGCCCCTCTGCGAATGCTGCCTGATTTGCTGAGCTCCTCCAGCATTTTGCGTTTGTTGCTCTGGATTTCCAATACCTGCAGAATCTCTTGTGTTTATATCTAGGTGCTACCGGCCGCTGAAGGCTGGCAATGATGAAGTTGCACGCGGCAGCCCAGCCAATGGTTGATTAGAGAAATTAAGGATGTTTGAAGATCCAAACCTCAGTTCTGCACCAAACCCGTAATTGTCTTTGTGTACCTACAACAGGCATCTCAAGGCACTGGACAAAATCTACCAATGCTGTCTATGGTAAATCCTTTCTGATAAACTGGAAGAATAAGTGAACTAACGTCAGTGTCCTCTCCCACAGTACTGAAGTCCTAATTTGCTTCTCTTCTGCTCTTATAAGACACTTGAATGAACCTCCTGTAGGATAAAGATGAACTCTTGATCTTTCACTCTACCTGGTGGACCTTGCACTTGTATTTGTCAACCTGCACGGCTCTTCCCCTATAACTGTTACACTATACTCATTCTGTTTTACTTTGTTCGACCTTGACATAGAATCAGAATCAGGTTCATTATCGCCGATATTTGTCATGGAATTTGTTGTTTTGCGGCAGCAGCACAGTGCAATGTGTAAAAGGTCCTATAAATGACAGTATGAAATACAGTAAGAATAAGTAGTGCAAAAAGAGCAAAGTCATGAGTTCATGGCATGTTCCGTTGGGAAACCTGATGGTGGAGAGGAAGAAACTGTTCCTAAAACATCGAATATGGGTCTTCGGGCTCCTGTGCCTCTTCCCTGATGGTAGGAATGAGAGAGCAGGTCCTTTTTAAAAAGGGCAATGATCTGTCTGTTGCCACACAAAATGTTTAGTACACGTAGCAATAATAAACCAGTATCAAATGGTTCACTTAACCTTATACCAGACTCCTGAAGCCAACACTCTATTTGTAGGAAGAAATTACCCAAGGAAAAGATTTAGAGATGTGCTTAAAGGTTCCATAAAAATATACAATGCCCCCACTGACTCTTGGCCCATCTCTTAAGTAGAGAAGGAGGATTTGGTGGTTTTGAGAAGCTTATGTCCATGCTTCATGTAGGAGTCATGAATCATTTTTCTATCCGTTGGAGCCATGTATCTATTTTTTGTTTGTGTTATTTTTGTGGTATGTTTATTATGGTAATCTGTCACGTGGTTTGGGGGTGTTAGAAGCAACTGAGTGCAGTTACATATTCACGCTTAGTTTAGTCTGGTTGAGGGGGTAAGCCACGGGGTGATATTTTTTCATTGACCACTAATTTAGTTTGATACTTTAGTTATGCTAATTGGGACATTATTGAATACTAAATTGCAAAATTGCTATTTAGTTTTGTTAATTTTTTATCACTATAACATCATTCATCTTTGCTGGTTTCATAGTAGAACATTGAAAGTAATTTTTTCAACTTTGGAATATCATTACTGTAGAAACGCGTCATACAGTGCTGATCTCCTGGCTTAGACTCTCAGCAGTTTTGGTTTGTTTTAAAGTAATCGCTACACTTTGGGAGCATACAAAAGTCCTGCATAGATTACAAAGTGAATGTACCTCCTCACGAAACTATCTACCTGCCTGCTCACTTGATCTTGGGTGTCTTAAAAAAAAAACTTCAAAATTGTTTGGTGGTCCTTTTCACAGCTCCACTTCTGTGAATATAAAACAATCAAGGTATCCTTCATTGACAGCAATGGGTGATAGAGGGTGAGGGAGTTCAGCCAAACATCCTGGAACATTCAAATTTTGGAGCAGCTTCATGTTCCTGGGTGTCAACATCTCAGAGGATCTACCCTGGGCTGAACACATTGATGCAGTCGTGAAATAAGGATGCCAGCAGCTATACTTCATTAGGAGTTTGAGGAGGTTTAGTATGTCACCATCATTAAGGGCCTTCACCATCCAGAACATACCCTCTTCTCATTACTACCAGGGAGGAGGTACAGAAACCTGAAGACCCACACTCAATGTTCTAGGAACAGCTTCTTCCCCTCTGCCCTCAGATTTCTTAATAGGCCAGGAACACTGCCTTGCTATTCCACTTTAGCATTATTTATTAACATTATTGTGATGATGTTTTTTAAAATTCTAATTTACAGTACTTTTTTGTGTATTTACATTATACTGCTGCCACAAAACACCAAATTTCACGGCATATATCAGTGATAATGAACCTGATTCTGATTCTGAACCTCCTTAATAAGCAATGACCTTTTGCAAGCCCTTGGACCCTCGGATAATCATTCCTAATGCATACCACAACCTCATTATCAGGATGATGTTTTGGACTAAAAACATGCTGAAAATGTGCTTCACTTCCTGTCCCTATTTTCACTATCTCAGCACCGGAAAGTCACTGCCACATCAACACTTAAGGAGAAATGAGAAAGATTACTAGAGAAAAAGGGTAGTATGGAAAATGGGAACAGGAAATGTGAATGGATTTTTAAGCTACTTCTTATTTGAGGGATAAACATTTTTACGGACTGAAGGTACAACAGATTTTCCTTGACATCCATTGCTCCAGCGAGCCCTGATTTCATTCTCATTGTGTACATAACAGCTGGGTTCAGGGTGACAGGATACTCTCAGACAACTGAGCATGTAAGATTTTAAGCAGATATTTTAACTTCCCATTTCAGTTAGATTTCTCTGTACTATCTTTTACAACCAGGAGTTGGTGGAGCAACACAGAAGTTAGTACACTCCCAAGTAAGTTATTCAAATTAGGGGTCTGCATGCCATCAATTTCTTTGGTCCCAGAAAGATACTCAAAATATATAAAATTTACTCCTTGGGGGTTCATCTGCCCACTTGCTGGTAGCATAATTGGCCTTTCAATTGCTGGAGTTAAACTCATATGGAATATAATATAATGCCATTGGTGATTGACTTTCCTGCTTTAATTAAGCCCCATCTGCCCATGGTATATGACTGTCATGCTGTGGGAATCCTAGCCATTAAAATAGGCACAAACACAAACTTTTCCATTTTACCTATCCATCTACCTTGGCTGGGGGTGGGAGTGAAAACTTAACGTATACCAGCACTATCAGCAAGTTCAAAAATACACTGAAAGCTTTCAGCTGGGTTTTCTGTGTTAACAGGTAAAGTGTCAGTGGCTATAAGGCCAATTGCCAACACCTGTATGAACATTGGAGTACTGCATTATTGATACTGAATTAGGGAGATACGTGCACTTTCATAGTGAATTGTCATGTGCCACTCCTTTTCCCAGCAGTTCTGATTTCATAGCAGTACATCCCAATGAAGTAAGAAAGTTCAGCCTGGATAAATCACAGAGTAATAACTGGAATTTCAGAGATTAATTTTGCTATAACAACGGCAACAACCACTGATATTGCTACAGATTGCTTAATTCAGCAAAACTTGTCAAGATGTCTTCCAGGAGCATTATCAAACATGACACTGAATGACAGGTCTTAACAAGTAGCTTAAAGTTCCCTACCTGGAGAGATTAGCTTTTAGGTTGATGAAAAGTACAAGGAAAGTGGATGAATGAGTTAGAGTGTGGTTAACAGAGTTTTAAGTACAAGTAGGATGGAAAGTTTGAGGTCAGGAATGACTTGGAATAGCAAAGTCTCAGGATTAAAAAGGTTCAGACGCAGACTAGTTAAACAATGCAATGATATATTCTGGTCAAGATAGTGCCAGTGAACACCAATTCCTTGGGCAACACCTTCCACATAGTCAATTATTTCAATTATTTCACTTTTTCTAAGCATTTTACTTATTCTTTATAGCTTAATCGTGTCTAAGAAACTATAGGAGCCTGTGACAAACAGTTTGGCATTGAGTCGATCGATCGAACTCTCCAATGTCCCCAAGAAAATTTCAGGAGAGGATCGCAAATAGTAGACTAGAGACAGTGGGGGCTATGATCAACTCCATTTCTCACTAATTGAAACGTCAAGGAAGATTGAAACACTGAGGTGAATGCGGAGGAGGCTGGATCGGCAGTCGCTCTTAATGGGTCGGTCTGGTGTTGCTCCCCACAGGAGGCCGTGTCGGGTTGGATGTCGCTCCCCATGGGAAGCCGCATCAGGCTGGATGTTGTCCCTCATGGGAGGCTGCATCTCGGCAGATGAAGGCCCCACAAAAGGACTGAGTTCAAGCCGATGGCTCTCCTCGATGTTGACAGAGGATGTTTTTGAAATTCCGATTCATGTGTGACTGTTATTGGTGTGGACTGTAGTTTCTCTGTGTTTTCTTCCTTGTTGCATGTTTCTTTTGGGTGAGGAACGGGTTGGATGTTTGAAGCTATTGTTTTTTTTGCATGGGAGTAGCTTGGCAGTTAGTGGTTTGATGCTTTAGCGCCATGTCTGGGTGGGCGATCTTTTTGTTTTTGTGTGGGGGAGAGGTTGGAGGGTTTGGGTTTGCGAGTTTTGTTTCTTTTTCTTTTTCATGCAGGAGATGCAACAACTTCCTTCGTTTTTCTGTGTTTAAAGGCTATCTGGAGCAGACAAATCTCAAGAGTTGTATTCTGCAGACATACTTTGACAAAAAAATAAACCTTTGATATATGGTCCAAAGCTTAAAAGAATTCATTCTTGGGGACACTGAGATTATGAAACATTGGTTTCAATTTCAGTCAGTTCCCAGCAAGAGTGGTTGGGAACCAATGACAGTGACTTCAGTCCGGTGTTCATTTAGGGGATATTTCTTCTCATTCATTTATGGATGTCACACAAGCAGTATGACAACTACATAGGAGACAATGGAGTGTCAAACTGCATAATCTTGTTTGAATAGTTGAAAAAGTGTTTGTCATTCACTTATTAATGTATATTTTTAAACATGGTATTTGGTGCCCCCTGGTGGATTCCTGCAAAATTAAAAAATTGGCTTTGAAGTTCGGCATCTAACTATTTAAAATAAATATCATGATTGTAGTATAAAGAAACAATTAATAGCTTTCAATGTGTTTACTATCTTTTATAACAACACTTGTAAAGGTAAAGAAAACCTACAACAGCAGTCTAAGATGGGCAAAAAAAAGCAATAAAAGGGAATAAATCCAACATAATTAAGGCAACACACAAAATTTTGGTGGAATGCAGCAGGCCAGGCAGCATCTATAAGAAGAAGTACAGTAAGGCATGCGATTTCTCATCCATTATAGTTAACATTAAAATTACAATCAACTTAAAAAAATAGTATTTCTCCCACCTTAGTAAGAGTGAAGCATAACTGGATGCACATGATGTGAGCCAATATTTTCCTCTTAATAGTTGTTTTTTTCAGAACATTGCAATGGATGCAATATTTTTTGTTCCCCTAACGTTTGATTCCCCATCCCGTTCAGCGATTTATACATAAGCTGTGTCTCAGTTATAGAACTCTTGATAGCATGGAAGTGGATTTTAGACAATGTCCATTTTCTATGTGAGGAAGGTTTTCCTCATGTCACCTACATTTTAATTTATAATTCTATTTAAGCCTTTGTTCTTTGAGTATGTTGACTCATCTTAAGGTCTTGTAATCTGTATGGACAGATTCTACTTCCCTCATTTGTTGACATCGTACCAGGTTTGCTTCATTAGGAACATTGTCTCATCAATCTATTGTTGTTTGCACCCTATTTAATATAAATTCATGGAAAAATAGAAAACCTACAGCACAATACAGGCCCTTTGGCCCACAATGCTGTGCCGAACATGTACTTTCTTTAGAAATTACCTAGGGTTACCCATAGCCCTCTATTTTTCTAAGCTCCACGTACCATATGGAGCTTAGAAAAATTCAATATTATCCGGGGGATTTGGAATAATAAAAGGAAGTCTTAGAGCCATTCCTAATATTGTTACTTCTCGATTTACAGAAGCTGATTGTTGTGACTGTGAATAAAGTAACCAGAGAGACACTGATGCTGATGGATATGGAAGTCTTTATTCAGCATTTAAGACACTCTTGGAAGAAGAGGCCTGCCTGACCCAATATTACGTGACATTTTTACTTGCCGAAGATCAAAGGTAATAGCAGGACAATTTTATAGTTACAATCTATCAACAATGCTTCCTTTGAATTGCATATAATTTTCAAACACCTCCGTCTTCACACCCACACTCCAGACACCCAAAATAAATGTTAATTCCCACCAATTCTGGGCCACATTCATGCATATGCAGCCTTCTGTGATCAAGTGGAGTGTTTGTTGTATGCAATCAACCCCAAAAATGCAGCTCCAGAGCTGCGGTTGAAATTCAATCTACAATCCGTGTTCAGATCTGAAGACCGGCTGCTGTTCAAGTGGTATTTGCTATATACCATAATTCCAGAATACACCCTCACAATCTCATCCAGTGAACTTCCATAATCTATCAGTTTTTTATTGCTAGTTCACTCAGGTACATACTGCCTCTGCAATCCCAATTAATTGTACTGAATCAATATACATTGTGCACACATCATTCTGGGCTGCCTTGAAACTAGAATTTCAATTTTCCTTTATGAGTTGATCTATCTGGCCATTTTAAAAATAGAATTAGCAAGCTTCAGAAATTAGAGTCACAAGAATCTCATATAGTTGCTTCTGTGTTAAACAATTGTTCAATGTAAAAGATTTACAATCTATTATTTTGCATATTGTTATTAGCTGTTCATGCTGAGGAAAGCTGTTATAAGCTAAGCTGGCTATATTAACCACCAACCATAGTTGAAGATGAGGGATACTATATTTCCACTCCTTCAAGTTGAATTTCCAAACCTTTAAATTCCCATGCATCACTTTGCTTTCCTAAAACCCTGAATCATTACATCAGCACACCTTCAGATGTCCCTATGGTCACTAAATCGTGGTGAAATTTAAAATAACTAGAATTGACAGACTAGATTATGATATAACATCTAATTAGTTGAAATAAATAGCAAAATAATTTCTATGTTGCTGGAGTTATTGGTGGTTTTTCTGATTGAAAGCCCATGGCAACAAGTGTGCTGCATAGATCAGTGCTGAGGCCCATTTAAGTTTTTTTACATACATTCATGATATGGCTGTAAGCTCTGCATTCAACATAATCATACCCTCAGAGCTCCAAAACCTTTATATCTCCCTCTGCAGCTGGATCCATGATGTCCTCACCAGGACAACGCAGTCTCTACGGGTCAGAAATAACATCTCCTCACTGACAATCAGCACTGCCACACCTCAAGGATGCGTACTTAACCCACTGCTCTACTTTCTCTACACCCATGAGCGTGTGGCCAGGCACAGCTCTCATGCCATCTTTAAATTTGCTGATGATACAACTATTGTTGGCAGAATTTCAGATGGTGATGAGGAGCCATACAGGAGTAAGGTAGATCAGCTGATTGGTATTGCAACAACAACCTGGCATTCAACATCAGTAACATCAAGGAATTGATTGTGGACTTCAGGAAGGAGAAGTCAGGGGATCAGAAGTGGAAAGAGTGAGCAGTTTCAGGTTCCTGAGTGTCAACATCTCTGAAGATCTATCCTGGGCTCAATATGTTGATGTAAGGCACAACAGTGGCTGTATTTCATTAGGAGTTTGAGGAGAACTGGTATGTCACCAAAGACACTGGCAAATGTCTACAGTTGTACCATGGAGAGCATTCTTACTGGCTGCATCAACATCTGGTTCAAAGGGGCTACTGCACAGAATCAGAAAAACTGGCAGAAAGTTGTAAACTCAGCCAGTTCCATCTTGAGCATACCTTCCCCAGTGTTCAGGACACCTTCAAAAGGCGATACCTCCAAAGGGTGGCATCCATCATCAAGGACCCCCATTACCTCTTCTCATTACTACCACCAAGAAGCCTGAAGACACATACTCAACGTTTCAGGAACATCCTCTAGCCCTCCATCTTCAGAATTCTGTCATCTGATTTCTAAGTGGACAATGAACCCATGAACTCTACCTCAATATTTTCCCCTCTCTTTGTGCACTGCTTATTTTTCTTTTTTATATATATACTTGTTGTAATTTATAGGTTTTATTATATATTTCAAGGTAGTGCTGCCACAGTTCAACAAATTTCACGACACATGCCACTGATATTAAACCTGATTTTGATTCTGAATGTAGGAGGTATGACTAGTAGTCCACCACTACCCTCCACCATCTGGGAGAACTGTTCCTCACCCTCAACAGTCCTGAAGAAGGATCTTGACCTTCAGCTCCTTGCACTTTCTCTAAACTTGAGTGGCAGCCATTGGCACCCACATCAGCCCCAACTATACCTGCCTTTTCGCTGGCTTCATAGAACAGAGCCCCAAACAGTCCTTCCAGGCGAAGCAACACTTCACCTGTGAATCTGCTGGAGTCATCTATTTTATCTGGTGCTCCTAATGCAGCCTTGGTGAGACCCGTCCTAAATCAGAGGCCTCACCGTTGAGCACCCCTGTGCCACCTGTCAAAAACAGAACTTGCCAGTGGACCAACATTTTAATTCTGATACCCATTCCAACATGTCGGTCCATGCCCCCTCAGGGTGGAAGAGCAACACTTTATTTTCCTTTTGTGTATTGTCCAACCTGATGATATTAACATTGATTTCTTCTCCCAGTTTTAAAAAAACCCTCCCTCTCCCTCCTTTTTCTATTCTCCGCTTGTCTTCTTACCTGCCTAGTACATCCCCCTGGTGCCGCTCCTCCTTCCTCTTCTATGGTCCACTCACATCAGATTCCTTCATCTCTCGCCCTTAACCTTTCCCACCCATCTGGCTTCACCTATTACCTAGCTATCCTTCTTCCCCTTCCTCCCCCCACTCCCTTTTATCCTCACATCTTCCTGCCTCCTTTCCAGTCCTGAAGAAGGATCTTGGCCTGACATGTCAACTGTTTATTTATTTCCATGGATGCCGCCTGACCTGCTGAGTTCCTCCAGCATTGATTTGAACTAAAGCTCACTTGAGTTAGGTTCTGTGGTGGCACTGAAGGAATGATAGAGGCCTATGTGGAAACTGCAGCTTCTTTCACAAATAGGCATAGAGATAGACATTTTGATAGTTTGTAAGATAATCCATAAATTATCTCCCACAAAAGCCAGAAGCCAGAATAAAAAGGTAGGGGGAGAAGTTGAGCACAAACCAGCAGGTAATATGGTGACAGAGGAGGGTATGTGGCTGGGTGGAGGGATTATGAAAGGGAACGATGTGAGGAGCTGGGAGGCAATAGGTGGAAGAGGCAAGGAGCTGAAGAAGAAGGAAAGTAGATGGGAGAGAACAGTAAACCATGGAGCAAAGGATAGAAGGTGGGGAACCAGAGGGAGATGATGGGCAGGTCATGAGGGTGAGGGAGGAGAAGAAAAGGGATGTGGAGGCACAGGGATGAGGGAAAACAAAGGAAAAGTGAGAAAATAGGGGAGAGATTTCCAGAAGTTGGAGATTATCAACACAGAATGGTGCAATAATAACGGTTATCGTGATGGGAGATTTTAATTTCCCCAATATTGATTGGCATCTCCTTCGAGCAAGGGGTTTAGATGGGGTGGAGTTTGTTAGGTGTGTTTAGGAAGGTTTTCTGACGCAATATGTAGATAAACCTGCAAAAGGAGAGGCTGTACCTGATCAGGTATTGGGAAATGAACCTGGTCAGGTGTCAGGACTGTCAGTGGGAGAGCATTTTGGAGATAGTGATCACAATTCTATCTCCTTTACCATAGCATTGGAGAGGGACGGGAGCAGACAAGTCAGGAAAACATTTAATTGGAGTAAGCGGAAATATGAAGCTATCAGGCAGGAACTTGGAAGCATAAATTGGGAGCAGATGTTCTCAGGGAAATGTATGGCAGAAATGTGACAAATGTTCAGGGGATATTTGAGTGGCGTTCTGCATAGGTACATTCCAATGAGACTGGGAAAGGATGGTAGTGTACAGGAACGATAGTGTACAAAAGCTGTAGAAAATCTAGTCAAGAAGAAAAGATAAGTTTATGAAAGGTTCAAAAAACTACGTAATGATAGAGAAAATTATAAGGATAGCAGGAAAGAGCGTCAGAATGAAATTAGGAGAGCCAGAAGGGGCCATGAGAAGGCCTGGGCGAGCAGGATTAAGGAAAACCCCAAGGCATTCCACAAGAATGTGAAGAGCAAGAGAGTTAGACATGAGAGAATAGGAGCAATCAAGTATGACAGTGAAAAAGTGTGTAAGGAACCGGAAGAGGTAGCGGAGGTACTTCATGAATACTTTGCTTCAGTATTCACTATGGAAAAGGACCGTGGCGATTATAGGGATGACTTACAGCGGACTGAAAAGCTTGACCATATAGACATTAAGAAAGAGAATGTGCCTGAGCTTTTTGAAAGCATCAAGTTGGATAAGTCACTGGGACCGGACGAGATATATCCCAGGCTACTGTGGGAGGTGAGTGGGGAGATTGCTGAGCCTCTGACAATGATCTTTGCATCATCAATGAGGACGGGAGAGGTTCTGGAGGATTGGATGACACAAAGTTGGTGTTGTGGATAGTGTGGAGGATTGTCAAAGATTACAGTGGGACATTGATAGGATGGCAACCTGGGCTGAGAAGTGGCAGATGGAGTTCAACCCAGATAAGTATGAGGTGGTAGATTTTGGTAGGTCAAATATGATGGCAGAATATAGTATTAATGGTAAGACTGTTGGAAGTGTGGAGGATCAGAGGGATCTTGGGGTCAGAGTCCATAGGGCACTCGAAAGCTGCTGCACAGGTTGACTGGTTAAGAAGGCATACAGTGTATTGGCCTTCATCAACCGTGGGATTGAGTTCAAGAGCCGAAAGGTGATGTTACAGCTCTATAGGACCCTGGTCAGACCCCACTTGGAGTATTGTGGTCAGTTCTGGTCACCTCACTACAGAAAGGTGTGGAAACTATAGAAAGGGTGCAGAGGAGATTTACAAGGATATTGCCTGGATTGGAGAGCATGCCTTAAGAGAATAGGTTGAGTGAACTTGGCCTTTTCTCCTTGGAGGATGAGAGGTGACCTGATAGATGTGTTAAGATGATGAGAGGCATTGATCATGTGGATAGTCAGAGGCTTCATCCCAAGACTAAAATGGCTAACACGAGAGGGCACAGTTTTAAGGTGCTTGGAAGTAGGTACAGAGGAGATGTCAGAGGTAAGTTTTTTTACGCAGAGAGTGGTGAGTGTGTGGAATGGGCTGCCGGCGATGGTGGAGGCAGATACAATAGGGTCTTTTAACAGACTCTTGGATAGATACATGGGGCTTAGAAAAATAGAGGGCTATGGGTAACCCTAGGTAATTTCTAAAGTAAATACATGTTCGGCACAGCATTGTGGGCCAAAGTGCCTGTATTGTGCTGTAGGCTTTTTATGTTTCTATAGAACATTGTTGGTATGGTAATATGAAATGGAATCTCCACTGGGTGATCTTGGCTGTTGTGGCCACTTGCATGCACGATATCAGACCTCCAACATGGATATTTTATATCAAGCTCTTTCATAGGAAGAGATTATCAGACACACAAAAAAAGAATAGGCTCAATCTTCCATGAAAAATACAGCAAAATTGACTCATAGGAATTTCTGCTCCATCATTTCTCAATGTGGCAAAGGTTCTCAGATCCTTTTGTTTCTGCACCTTTTAGAATAGGATCTTTTATATTGCCTTTCCTCATTCTTCCTTCCACAATGCATCTCCTCATATTTCTCCACATTAAAGTGGTCAGAAATCCAGAGGAAGATGAGCCTACGTTCAATATCTGCAAGGCAAAGATCTTCTGTCAACCTGGCCAAGCTGTAAAATACCATTCTCTGACAATAAGTGTTCATAATTGACCCTAGACAATGCTTACTTCTCAGGAACTATTTCTCATGTTAAACTTTATCTGCCAATCAGCTGCACATTGTACCAGCATATCTCTACACTTCCTTCTTCATGGTTCACCATAAGACATAGGAGCAGAGTTGGGCCATTTGGCCTATCTGGTCTGTACTGCCATTTAATCACCCCTCTCAACTTCATTCTCCTGGCTTCTCTCCATAATTTTTGATGCTCTTATTAATCAAGAGCCTATCAACTTTACTGACTTGTGAATACACCCAACAGCTTTGCCTTCGCAATACCGTCAAAGTTTGTATCATTGGCAAAATTAGAAATTATGGATTGCAGCCTTAATCCAAGTCATAAATGCAGAACATAAAAAGCAATAGCTCTAGCACTGTTCACCGTGACTTTATTATTTAGCCAGCTTCATAGCCATGCCATTAATGTCCCTTTTCAGCCATGTGCGTCAACACTGCTGATAAGACTGTTGCATGACACTATCAAATGCCTTCTGGAAGCCCATGGTCACCATAGTGACTGCATTACCCTCATCAACTCTGTTCCTTACCTCATCAAAAAAATATCAAATTGGTTAATCATGATTAGTTTTTAACAAATCTATGCTGGCCTGCCTCAATTAATACATTTTCTTCCATGTGACAATTAATCCTGTACTGGATCAATGTTTCTTAAAAATTCTCCCATTACTTAGATTAAATTGACTGGACTGTAGTTGCCAGGCATATTCCTACCCCCTTTTTTGAACATTTTTCACCCTGCACCATCCCTATATCCAAAGAGCACTGAAAGATTATAGAATCATAATATAGCACAGATATACCAAGTCTGCACTGACTGTTAGCCACCACTTATATCAGGTTCCCGACTTTTTTTATGCCATGGATTCCTACCATTAACCGAGAGGTCTGTGAACCCCAGGTTAGGAACCTTTGATTTATATTAATCTTAATTTCTCTGTTGGTGTCAAACCAAGCCACTTTGATGCACTATGTTCAGAATTATAGAAACCTTCGGTAGCAATACTCTTCATTCCTCATAAATAGTAACAAGTCATCTACAAGACACAAATCAGGAGTGTGATGGAATACTCTATGTTCTTGGATGAGTGAACAACACCATCTGGGACAAAATAGCCCACTTGATTAACTTTGCATGAACCACACCCAGGAGACGTTCCCTGCAGCAGTAGCAATTCGTGTCTGTGGTTTGAATCATTTACAAAACACACACAGAATGCTGGAGGAATTCAGCAAGTCATACAGTATCTATGGAGGGGAATAAATAGTTGACATTTTAAATTCTTCCACATTTTTATGTGTGTTGCTCAAGATTCACAGTTACTCATCCAAGCTATTCTGAAAGAGCCTCTCAAATCTTTATTCTCAATCATCAAGAAGGACAAGGGCAACTTGTACATGGGAGCACCAATATCCATAGATTCTCCATCAAAATGTGCACCATTGACCTAATTCCTAGAACACCCTGCCTGAAAGAATTGAGCGTACAGAAAGCCTGCAGCAGTTGAAGAAGGTAACTCACCTCCATGTTCTGAAGGGAAATAAGGCAAAGGGCAATATTGAAAGTTGGCCTTGCTATTCACACACTGATCCTGAAAATATAATAATTGCTTTGTTGGGAAGAGTTCTGGGTTTCTCAGCATTTTGAGAAGCTGATGAGGGGGTTGTACTCCAGACTCAACATGAACATTAAATTTCCAATGAGTTTGTGAATGATATTTTGGTGAAACCAAGGTTGTTCGTTCCCCGTAAAGTTTAGCAAGTAGTTGCACGCCATAGAAATTCAGAAGGGGGACAATTCATTTCCTTTAACTCACAGCCTGTCTCTATTCACAAAATGCTGGGACAGAATATGTCTAGTGCTTGTTCATCTGGAATTACATGCAGTTTGGATACAAACTATGTAGCAATAGCATCTGTGCTTCAGAAAGTAATTTTCTGCTCGTGAAACACTGATGCAAAGTTGAGATAGAATGCTACACAAGATCTTTTCCTTGTTTTATTATGATAGTCTGCCAATTCTAAAACGTGTTACTTTTAAACAGTTACACTTCACAAAATGGGGATTTGTTGTTAGATTTTTATTTTGAAAATCTTTGATATCATTGGATTGAAATCTGAAACATTTTTTATCTGAAAAAATGCTTCATGACATGCACACCACTAGAGGGCAAACACTGCCAAAGTCTTCGACAACAGCAAAAAACGCTTTTGAAGAGATCTTATTACAATAACAACTTCTATTATAAACTATTGCAACAGCATGAAAGATGATAAGAATTTTTCACCATGCTGCTTAAGAAGATATTATAGATATGGTGGGACAGTTCTGTTTAACGAAATAGTTGAACTTCTATGCAACAGCTCCAAGTCTGCAGGCTGGTAAATAAGGACTCAGCAGCCAATCTAAATGAGTATGCCACTGCCATCACAAACTTCAGCAGCAAATATATAGAGAGGACTCTGTACCAGAGAAGTATCCCCAATCAGAAACCATGAATGAACCTGGAGCTCCACTTGCTACTGAAGTTCAAGTCCTGAGGTGCTCAAATTGGATAACCACTCTAACTTTGAACTTTTTTTTGAAGAGGTGATAAAGAGAATTGACAAGGGTATAGGGTGGTAGCTGTTGTATGCATGTACATTAGCAAGGTCCTGTACAGTAGTATAAAGTGCGAATACAACAAGCTATCCAAATAGATGGAAGATTGGCTTTGAAACACGAATCTAGATGGTGATAAACAAGGCTTGTTTTTCAGGTAGGAGACCTGTAACCTGTGCTGTACCTCAAGGATCAGTGCTGGGTCCTATTAATGATTTGGTAGCATGATTAGTAAATTTACAGATGACACCAGAATTGTTACTGTAGTGGAGAGTGAAAGAGGATATCTAAAGTCACAAAATATTGATCAATTGGAAATGGACAAAAGAATGGCTGATGAAATTTAACTCAGTCATGTGTGATGTGAAGCATTTAGGGAAGTTAAACCAGAGCAGAACACACACACAGTGAATGTCCAAGCTCTGAAGAGTGTTGTTGTATAAAGAGACAGGGTACAAGTGCATGGTTCCCTGAGACCAGCAACAGAGTTGCAAAGGCACATGGCATTCTCACGACCTTTTGTTGAGGCATTGAGTACAGGTCTAAAGATATCATGTTACACCTGTACAGCTCATTGATGAGACCACACTTGGAATACTGTGTACAGTTCCAGTTGATCCACTGTAAGAAAGCTGTGGTTAAGTTGGATGAGATGTTGCCAGGGCCAGGGGGCTTGAATTATTGGGTACCACAGTACAGCTTGGGTATCGCTCTGTCATGTTTGTCCATCCTCCTCATGGAATGTGTGGGTTTTCCCTGAGTGCTCCAGTTTCCTCCCACAGTCTAAAGATTTACTGGGTAGGTTGATTGGCCATTGTAAATTGTTATGTGATTGGGTTAAGATTAAATTGGGGTTGCTGAACAGCATGGCTTGAAGGACCAGAAGGGCTTCCTCCACGCTTTAGATAAATCTGGAGAGATTGGATAGGTTGGGTCTGTTTTCCCTGGAGCAGAATAGGCTAAGAGATGATAATAGGGGAGTATGTTTTCCACAGCAGTGCCATATAAAACAATGTCACAGACTTAAAGTGAGAGGGAGAGGATAAAGTTTTGGAGTGAACATTTTTCACACAAAGTAGTTGGTACCTGGAATGAACTGCATGGTAGAGCAACAACAGTAACATCCAAAGAGGCACGTTGGCAGATACATGAAAAACCAAGGCATAGAAGAATATAAAACTAATGTAGATAAGTGGGATGAGTATGGATGAGAGCTTGCTTCTGTTGTGTATGACAATTTGACCATCACCCTTCTCCTTTCCCTGATCCCTCAATCCTCGTGGCGTTCAACACTATAAGCTTCGCAGACTCCAGCACTAACATTAACCACATTCTCAAATTAGATCAATACAAATAGTGAAGCTACAAAATCAGCTTATTCTGGATATCTTGCCACAATTGACTCATTGCCTAACTACTGAATTTCGATAATCTTCAAGGCACAAATCTGTAATATACATGCCAAGCACCATCTAAACTACCAAATGGGAGCACACCCATCATCCTAATAATGTACTATGCATCAAAAGCACACTATGGCTGGTGCCTAACATAGACAAAATGCACTGCAATAACTTGCCAATATTTCTTCCACTATTCCCCTTAGCACTTCACCATAACTACCTTTAAGTACAAATGCAGAAGGCACATGAAAATACAATTGCTAAATCCATCCAAGTCACACAATCAATCTAACCTAGAAATATCATCTGTCAATCTTTCCAGATTAAAATGCTATAACTTCTTACTTAGTAGTGCAATGGAATAAGTTTAAAATTAGGGGGAAAAAAGTTTGATGGCAGCTCACCATCATCTTTTCAAAAGCAATTATGAACACACTAAATGAATTTAAATCTTACGGGCAAGTTCAAAAGCGTGGAGCTGTTACAAGTGTACTTACTAATTTTGTTGTATTTTGCATTGCTGTCAATTAATTTACTATACTTCTCCACTTTGTTTCCCAAATACTTGGCCCCATTGGAAAGATAACAGTTTGCTTCAGATAAAATCTGACCATCCTATCATTTTTGTGCATTTGTTCCATTAATATTTGATTTCAGTGACTCATGCTAATTTACTGATTCTTCATTGCAAGATGATGATGGAACTTCCTGTAGCTGACAGCACAAAATAACTTGCCTCAACACATTAAACATTTGGATTCAAGCACCAAATTTTAAAAGGGAGTTCACAATAAGGTTCTAGCTGAGAGATTTACATTGGATATGGAATGTATTGGCATAAAAGGAAATTTTACGTTCTTTACATAGGTTAAGTTTACTGAGATTGTTTTGCAAATATTTTAATAACATATTAAAATATGTTCTGATGTAAAATGCCATGTTCCTAGCATCAGAACATTGTGGCCTAATGTATCAAAAAACATTAACTATTGATTGACATGTTAAATTTTCCAGACTATTTTAAAAAAGTTTATTATATAGGATTAAATTATTTTGAATTGAGTATACTTGTGCAATAAACAATCTTAGGCTCTATCTCTCAGAGCTCTGGAGTATTGACAAAGACTATCTTGAGCTTTCTTTTTACCCAATAAAAACCATTTATTGAATAAAAGACAGTCAAAAATTTGTATGGACATTGATAATTAACAATAAGTGTTTGAAGAGTTAGGATCTTCACATTAAAGGAAAATAATGGAATATTTTCATTAGTTTACTTAAACTGTAGCTTTCCATGCAATTTTTAGTAAATTTTTCCTAACAAATGTACAAAATGACACATTAGCTCTATTATTCAAATTTTAATAGTTGTTAAAGTTACAACTCTTAACAATAAGGGCTATTTTGATAGTATAGAGGTTTAATACACAAGAGAAAACTGTACAGATACAGAACAAAAACAATAGTATTCACAGATGCAGATAAAACATGTATTCACATCTCTGTTTACAGAAACTGCTGACTAAATTCTGTCTTAAACACATATACCATGGCCTAATGGAATTATTTATATGAGCAAGCTGAATTCTATTGATATTAAGTAATTTCCTGTCCACATAACATCTCATTCACTTAATGCTTCTTATTCAGAACTCTCACCACAGTTATGCAGAAAGGCCATATAATTAATATAATGTCACGCCATACAATTTTAATCTAGGCTGTAAATTGCCACTATGTTTTATCGGGTTCCATATTGGGACATAATTGTGATTTAAAACAGACTGTAAGAAATGTGCAACTTTTTAAAAAGTAAAATGCAGCAGTTACATGGTTTATGTGCTTTAAATGCAAGTAACCAGTATGAAGTTTAAAAAAAACCATTAGCCACAAACTGCCATATAAAAATAGGCTTCTAATGAAGAAAAGCCTATTTTAAATGCAAATATCTTCCATTATTATGGCTTGCTTTATTGCCTGTTTTAACTAGCATATAACATTGGCTGAATCTTTGGTTAACGCCATACAGCACAGGCCCAGAGCATCATAGCCTCAATCTTAACAGTAGAAACGCCCAAAGTACCTTTTGATCATACATCCATCTGAGCTACAAATATATGATTAGAAGAAGCTTCATCTTTGCAGTTCACTTTATTAAAACCCATTTGATTCTACACAACTCATTTCATCCCCTTTTTGAGAACTTTGATTGTTGGTACATGTTGTAAGCACTATCCATCATTCTCAACTGTCAGTGTCTCATATTTACTTCAACTTAGCTCAAAGCCTGCTGCTGATTCAATTGCATAAAGTAATTTACTCTTCATAAGACTTTCATCATAAAACTCTGGAAGTTTTAGAAGGTTCATGCAAGTACTGGCTGTGGGTAAACGCTCCAGGTCAGCTCCTCCATTGTGTATACAAAACGCTGGATATAATTCCTAAAATCAAAGTAAAAATAGGGTTAGACTTTTGCACAAAGAAAACAGCTCTGTTCAGTTACAATTACTTAGGTTTCTTTTTTCATTCTAAACTAGTGTCTTTGAGGATGCAACCTCAGCATAAGCACAATCTCAATGAATTCTAAATTGCATTTAATTCCTGAGTTATCCTGACCTTCAGATCATTAAAAGATGAATTGAAAATTATTGTTGAAGGATAAAATATTTCATGTTCCCCAAACCTGTATAGTAAGTAACATTCTGGATATTGTGTATCTATATAGCTTTCTCGGTCACGCAAGATATATTTACAAAAATTCAATCTGGTCCTTTTCTGATTATGGAAGCTTCAGAAAATAAATGGTTTAGCCTTAAATTCATTGAGACAGGTTGAGGAAAATCTTCAAAGATTCTGAACCCACAACAAAAACAAAATTACTTTGGATAATGAAGATGGAAAAACATACAAAATACTGGAAATGCTCAGTGTATGGAGGGAAAGTAGGAGGGAAAGAAATACTTTGAAAACAAGTCCATAACCCTTCATCGGAATTGATAAAAGGTAAATAAGACAACATCTTCACCCCAATATAATGCTTGAAATGACTCCCTAAGATTTTAACTGACATGAGAGGATGATAGAGTGAAACACCAATTTGAAATTCAGCTCAAATTAAGAAATGTTAATTTTTGTACTGATTAGTTTATAATGTTATGAATTTAATTCTTACTTCCTGTACTATTTTATGTACAACCATGAGATTGGCTCTTGGTTCTTCAAAAGCTTTAAAAAGCACACACAGGCTTGTTTGTTCTTCAGATAGTAGGTGTCTATCACTTGGTGGCTCCCTGAATTGCCTGTATGGCTCCATATAACTTAGTATTAATGACAAAAGCTCAAATGATAGCATATCATAGAGAAACTTAAATTGATTTCTTCTTGATTAATGGAAAATTTCTGAAAATTGTTTAAAATCACAATATTCGAAGAAACAATTTATTCATCAATTCAGTTTCTCTCGTATCAAGCACATCTATCCCTTCATGAATTTCACCCCAACACAAAATCCTCATAAAGGGCTCAGCTCAAATAGCCAATGAAACAAACCTGAAGGTTACTTTACTGTTTGATAAATCTGCGGTACTGGAAAAGGAAAAATAAATTAAATAGAAATACAGTTTGTTTGGAGAGCAATGAGGTACTACCATCTGATCAATAAGACACCAGGAAGCAGGAGATGTGACAGCCCATGTGACATTGCCAGCTACTGCTTATAACGAAGTATGCACTCTAAATTAAAAAATAATTGAATATATCTTCATAAGCGGATTCCTCAACACCTTTAACTTTAATTTGAAGACACTTTCAATTACAAGAAATATTCTCTCTCAATTCTTAAAATCTAACCAATCTTTGCTCTATCTAATATTCAATTGTCAGTTAAGAGAAACGACAAGGCACAATCACTTGTGCAGCATCATTTACTATAATTAAATGGAAGTATTGAATTAATTCACAATTTGCTTATTTGACAACATAAGGAACCACAAAACAAATACCATTTGTAGAAAAAAGAAAACAATATCTAAAAACGCCTTACCAGTTCTGTTATGGCTGCTACTACCTAATCTTATTTAGTAATAATCTCATCACAATTACCCATGTCAGACTATTTCATTCTTCATTAATTTGTCAAACTAAGAATATTTTACAAATATTTGCTAATTCGTACCAAATATTTAAAAAGCTACTATCAGTTGGAGGCAATACGCAGTACAAGAATATTCACTTTCAAGTTAATCTGGAACATTTAAAAAAAACTAGCACACAGTACAGGCCCTTTGGCGCACAGTGTTGCACCAACCTTTTATCTTAATCCTTCCTTCCCCCATAGCCCTCCACTTAACTTTCATCCAAATGTCTACCTAAGAGTCCCTTTAATGTCCCTGATGTATCTGCATCTACCACCATCCCTGGCAATGCAGTTGATGTACTTAACACTCTGTGAAAAGACCTACATGACATCCCCTCTTATCTTCTGCAATCACCTTAAAATTATGCCCCTTCATATTAATCATTTCCAAACTAGGAAAATATAGATACTCTTTATACAGTAGATGCTAATGATTAAAGATCTGGATTTTCTACACATTCCAGCCTTTAAATTTTATAGTATTCCTCATGAATATCATAGTTCTTGTAAAAGATCTTAAAACCATTCATGAAATCTTTACAATGTAGAAATATAAATACTGTTGATTTGCTCAGTGATCCTAAAGTACAACAGAAATTTCACAGTTTAAGGCTGTAGTAAAATGCCACTTAGAGCTAGCTTAACTATTCATTCATCTGCCTGCTGACTGAGTTAACTATCACTGCTTGCAGGAGGTTTTATTCTGGAACATATGATTTTCTGAAAAAGATTTCAATCATCTTCTAAAATGGATTAGCGTTGACAGTGCTATTTCTTTTCTAATGAATTTTTGGACATTTATTGCACTTAATTAAAGATAAGGCAGCATTAGTACAGGGCAAAGTCAAAGTGCAGCCTTTGAGCAGAATGCTTATCAAGCAATGAAACGGCTGGTGAAAATAAATGCAAAGTGCTAACAGCTAAAAATGGATGGCCCAGAAGCTTTATATGCTTGGCAGATTGTGTTCAGATTCACAACTTATTACTCTAGGCACTGCAGTCTCCCCTGTGCATATATAAATCTGTCTAGTTATATTACACATCTTCCTAGTGGTTTTTTCTTGCATGGTCTGCTGATGCCATCTATTCATCTTAGAAGATACATTTGTTAATTCACTTCAGACTGAGAATTGGGAGGATGCAAAATTATCACCACAAAAGCACAGGCTAGAATAATCCACAATAAACCGAGTCTAGTGACAGGTCCACAGTTTACCAAAGGGTTCTAAATTTATTGTTTCTCCAAGCCAGACAATGGGATAACAATGTTCATATCAATAGTGATATTCTGGTTCAAAATTACAGTCCAATTTCCCTCCCCACATGATCAAAGCACCACCGAAAATACAACTACTTAGATGGATGAGCAAACATTAACCAGGACGCTTGCTGTCTGCTGAGTTAACTGATCTCAGCTTGGGTAGGGTTAAGGGGAATAAGGGAATATGAAAAAAAAACATACTAGCTGCCGAATACAGACCTCATTTCTTGCCACTAAGGTCTATTGTAATTTTAAGTATTTCCAGTAATGCAATACATCTTTTCCCCATTTTTCAGGAAGACTAGTCTTTGGTAATAATTTCATGAAAGTGCCAATGACCTGAAAATTATATTTGTGATGAAATTGAGACTCTAAACTTGTTGAAATGTGATTATTGAGCAAAACCAAATGAGATATACTGATTACTAGGGGCATCTTTTGCTGCAAACCAAATTCCAGAAGACAATTACAAATAGAGACTTATAAAAACATATGCTCAGACTTAAATGTATAATATTACCTGTACAATGGCCATTCTCTAACCAACTTTCAAATCGCTATCAAGGTCGAGAACTGTAAAGTCTAACAAGGATCAACTCAGTCAACAAATTGTACAAATTAGATAAGGACAATTTGGCCACTTTTATCTGGTAGTTATTTGGAAGAGATTTGACAAATGCTTCTTAACAGCAGTTATTTATTCTTCTCGCATTAAGTGATTACTATCTGGCAAATTCATCCTGTTTTATTGATCAGTGGGTATTAATTAGAAGACCAATAACTGGACAATAGCAAAGAAGGCTTACAGCCCAGTCCTAGGTTATCGTACTCTTGATAAATAATTAGAGAAAGATATGCAGAGCATGGCATTGTAAAAATGTAAAAAGTTCAAAAACAATTCATAGCAAGGCATTTCAAACTAAAATTAGTTCACATTTATCATTTAAAATTTACTGAAAAATCTTCTAAAACAACTTTTGAGTTACCATATCCATGATAGATTTTGGATGAATTTTAATGATCATGACTTGGGGCAAGGTGTACCCTGGGCACAATATAATAATTTGCTCTATTACATATGACTTACGACAGGTACATCTAGTGCTGAACTTCATTAAGAAGGGAACTGAAGCCAAATGGCTTAATCTATTTCTTTTCTTAAAAGTTACCTCAAAAACATTTGAAAATTTAAACAACTTTATATATACTTCAACTATTTCTCAATGTCTCTAATCAGTGAATTTAGAAACATTGTAAAAAGGCCTCTGACAACACAATTTATCAGAAGACATGAGGTTGATCCAGGATTCTTAGAGGCCACTGCATTTTACCCAGGACCTGGCTGTAACACCTACAGGACATGAGGAATTACACAGCTACAAAAGGTTAACACAGCTTTACTCGTATCAAGCACTAGAGGACAGTGATACAAGGTGATTCACCAAAAAGAACACAAAGCAAAATTTATTCACCCAATTAATTGAGGCATAAATTTCACAGTCTCTCAGACTTACCAAAACAACTCATTTATGCGCTGAGGTAGCTGAGCAGTTAAGGCTATGTTGTTGATTGCTACTGAGTCGTCGTCATGGCCATACGTATGTAATGGGGCAAATTATTATATTGTGTCCCATGGACACCTTGCCCCAAACTGTGGTCATTAAAATTCATCCAAAATTTACCAAGAATATGGTAACTCAAAGTTATTTTAGGAGAATTTTCAGTAAATTTTAAATTAAAAATGTGAACTAATTTGAGTTTCTAGTTGTCCATAGGGGTTTCATAGCAAGATACGGTAGTAAATTGCCAGGCCTTTCTTCCGCGCAGATACTGCTGCTGCCCAGGTTGGGATTCAGCCTGATTCAAACTCAGGACCATCCACCTCAAAATCCAGTGCTGATGCCGCTACACCACCAGACGGCCCTAAGGCTACGTAGTACTTATCTATGTGCTCTGCATGTGCCAAGTTTGAATCCCACCCTTGTCGATTGAGATAATTTCTACTTCTTCTTATAAAGCAGAGTTTGATAGGATCTTGATTAGTAAGGGCGTCAAAGGCTACAGGCTGGAGGCAGGAGAATGTGGTTAGAGGGCCTAATTTGCTCCTATGTCTTATGGTCTTATAAAGCTTTTATAATGCAACAGAAATTATAATTGCATAAGGATGCAATTTATTTTACTTATACTGCAGGTGTGTGCTTTACACTTATGACTGTGTGGCTAAGCATAATTCCAATGCCCTATTTAAGTTTGCTGACAAAACCTCTGTAGTAGGCCAAATCAAGGGCAGTGATAAATCAGCATACGAGAAGGAGATTGAGAATCTGGCTGAGTGGTGACACAACAACAATCTCTTACTCAATGTCAGCAAGTCCAAGGAGCTGATTATTGACTTCTGGAGGAGGAAATCGAGGTCCATGAGCCTGTCCTCATCGGAGGATCAGAGGTGGGGAGTATCAGCAACTTTAAATTCACCTGTGTTATCAGTTCAGAGCGCCTCTCCTAGGCCCAGCATGCAAGTACAATTACAAAGAAAGCACGGCAACACCTCTATTTCCTTAGGAGTCTGTGAAGATTCGGCATGACGCCTAAAACTTTGACAAACTTCTATGGTTGTGTGGTGGAGAGTATATTGACTAGTATGGAAACAGCAATGCCCTTGACTGGAAATTCCCACAAATAGTATTGGATACCATCCAGTTCCTCATGGGTAAAGACCTCCCCACCAGTTAGCACATCTACACAGAGCATTGTGGCATCAAAGCAGCATCCATCATCAAGGGCACCCAACACCTTGCTGCTGCTATTTGACACCATGTTCTTGAAGAAGATGGCACCAGCGAACAACACAACCAAGGCGAACATCCTTCAGTCTGTTCATGAATCTACTTCTTCCACTTCTTTTAAATCCTTTTTTTTCCATATGTGGTTCTGCTACCTTTGGAACCTGTGATCTACATTTGATGGTGTGTGGTAAAGTGCCAGATTGAGCGATCTGGCACTTTGCTGTTTCCAATCGTGTTCGGTGAGATTTTGAGCGAAGCATGTGGCCTAGAGGCCAAGAATCCTGGATACAGGGCACGAGCTCATGATTGACTCCATATCTCGCCGATTAAAGCGTCGAGGAAGATTGAAATCATCGAGGCAAGACCAGAAGTCGAGCAGGTATCCAACGCTGTCTACCAGCCTCCCTCTCGCTCGCTGAGCTAGAGAGGAAGGTGTCTACCTGTGAGAGTCTCTCTCTCTCCCTCTCGTTCATTGCCCCCAGGGGAAGGTCCCCACAGTCAAATGTTCCCTCTGTCCTTCGCTGCTGTCGGAGTCCTGGGTCCTAGGTAAGGTTTAATCAATGAGGTTTGTGGATTGGTCTCTGTTGTCCACGTTGTGATGTGTTCCTGGTTTCTGGTCACTCCTTTTTTCATTATTTTGTACAATTTTGATCAGGGTGGCCTGTAGATGATGAACAACACACTGCCAGATTGAACTGAACTGAACTGAATACACCTCGACTCTCTCAATTACTTTTTGGGTTGGTGATTAATAATTCCATGTTTTTTGCTCTTTTTTTGCACGTGGGTAGGGAGGGGGTGTTGATGTTTTCCTTTGAATGGGTCTCAAGATATTCTTTGTTTCGTGGCTGTTGTGGGAAGACAATTCTCAGGGTTGTATACTGCATACATACTTTGATAATATTTGTACTTTGAATCTTTAATCCAGTGAACTTTTGGAAATGGCACATTTTTCCAGGAGTTTCACTTACTGGAAACATCCAGTCATCTGGAATATTTTTAATATTATATAGCTTTGTGAACTGAAGTTTCCATTTCAATTAAAGTTCAACATCTGCAATTCTGATGCCAGGCACATACCCCCCAAATGAAACCATGTTTTATGTTAACCAGAATATACAATGCAATATATAATGCAATTTTATGAAATAGACCAAGTGTTCAAGCATAATCATACTGTCAGAATCTGCTGGGAGCAAAGTGGGATAGATTGTTAAAGGCACACAGTAGCTTCTATTTAAATATCATAAACTATCAAAGCACATGTGATAAATACTTAATCACTTTTTGACCACAGTCATAATAGCTCATACATGCAGCTTTTAAGGATCTCTATTTCAATGTTCGTGTTTCATTAAGTTTGTATCATGTTCTGAATATTATTAGTGCTCTATATAAATTATTGTTTAACACAATACTTTTTATTACATGATGCTCTAAGTTGTTCTTCTCAGATTGCTGTTGATAGTGACTAATCAGTAACCAGCCGATTGCTATACAGCTTACAAATTAAGTTGAATTACTGAGCACAATTTATCAATGGAAGTGGACTTTGCACAAAATCTTCACACTAACCTATTAATATTTACTGAAATTCTATTATGGGGGAAAAAAGGGGCACATGCAACAAAGACAGGTTAAAATATCACATGCCTCTTAATATACTTTAACAAATTAAAATCACAGAAAAGTACAGCACAGAAACAGGCCCTTCAGCCCATCTAGTCTGTGCCAAAGCATTTAAACTGCGTAGTCCCATCAACCTGCACCCAGACCATAGCCCACCATGTACCTATCCAAACTTAAGCGTTGAAATCGAGGTCACAAGGACCACTTGTGCTGTCAGCTCGTTCCACACTCTCACGACCCTCTGATTGAGGTTTCTCCTCATGTTCCACTTAAACTTTTTACCTTTCACCCTTAACCCACAGCTTATAGTAGTTGTCCCACTGAATCTCAGTGGAAAAATCCTACTTGCATTTACCCTATGTATACCCCTCACAATTTTGTATACTTCTATCAAATCTCCCCTTAATCTTCTAAATTCCAAGGAATAAAGTCCTAATCTATTCAATCTTTCCTCATATTTGAGGTCCTCCAGTACCGGTAACATCCTTGTAAAATTTCTCTGTACTCTTTCAACCTTATTTACATCTTTCCTGTAGAGAGGTGACCAAAACTGCACACAATACTCAAAATTATGCCTCAGCAACACCTTATACAACTTCGACATAACATCCCATCTCCTGCACGCAATAATTCAATTTAGGAAGGGCAATGTGCCCAAAACTTTCTTTACAATCCTATCCACCTGTGACACCACTTCGAACTAATTATAGACCTGTGTTCCCAGATCTCTTTTTCTACCACACTCCTCGGTGCCCTACCATTCACTGATTAGATCTACCCTGGTTGGTCCTCCCAAAGGGCAACACCTCCCACTTGTCTGCATTAAATTCCATCTGCCATTTTTCAGCCCATTTTTCCAGCTAGTCTAGATCTCACTGCAATAGTCTTCCTCCCTGTCTACTACACCCAAATTCTTGGTGTCTTCCACAAATTTGCTGATCCAGTTAACCACATTATCATTCAGATCATTGATATAGATGGCAAACAACAATATACCCAGCACCAATCCCTGTGGCACTCCACTAATCACAGGCCTCCCATCAGAGAGGCAACCATCTACCACCACTCTCTGGCTCCTCCCACAAAGCCAATGCCTAATCCAATTTTCTGCTTCATCTTGAATGACAAGTAACTGAGCCCTCTTGACCAACCTCCCATGCAGGACATTGTCAAATGCCTTGCTAAAATCCTATAGACAGCATCCATTGCCTCGTCTTCATCAACTTTCTTGGTAAATTTCTTGAAAAATTCTATAAATAATTAGACACAATTTACCGCTCAAAGCCATGCTCACTACCCCTAACCGGTTCCTGTCTATCCAAATACTCACACCTAGTCCATTAGGGCAGCAGACACCAACAGAATCAACAAACTCATTCGTAAGGCCAGTGATGTTGTGGGGATGGAACTGGACTCTCTGACAGTGGTGTCTGAAAAGAGGATGCCGTCTAAGTTGCATGCCACCTTGGACAATGTCTCCCATCCACTACATAATGTACTGGGTTGGGCACAGGAGTACATTCAGCCAGAGACTTATTCCACCGAGATGCAACACAGAGCGTCATAGGAAGTCATTCCTGCTTGTGGCCATCAAACTTTACAACTCCTCCCTTGGAGGGTCAGACACCCTGAGCCAATAGGCTGGTCCTGGACTTCATAATTTACTGGCATAATTTACATATTACTATTTAACTATTTATGGTTTTATTACTATTTATTATTTATGGTGCAACTGTAACGAAAACCAATTTCCCCCGGGATCAATAAAGTATGACTATGACTATTAGAATTCCTTCCAATAACTTTCCCACTACTGATGTCAGGCTCACCAGCCAATAATTTCCTGGTTTATTTTTAGAGGCTTTCTTAAACAGCAGAACATCAGCTACCCTCCAATCCTCTGGTCCCTCACCTGTCGCTAAGGATGATTTAAATATCTCTGCACTTCCCTCTCACAGGATCTGAGGGAACATCTTGTCAGGCCCGGGAGATTTATGCAACTTAATTAGCCTCAAGTCAGCAAACGCCTCCTCTGAAATCTACAACACTATGGGTTATTCCTTCTTCTTAAGCCATCCCTTGGGATCGAGGATGACTTCCTTCCACTCCAGTCTTCTGCTTTCTGAAGCAGCTAATAAGTCCAATGTAGGAACCCCTGAAAATTTCTCCCATTCAAAGCCTGTGCTGCTACATTGCATGTCATTGCATGGAGGTGTTTCCCAAGATATGGAAAGTCGACTGTTTTCCACCGTGAACTTTTATTGATGGAGAGCAGTGTGATACAGTAGAGGCAGATCAGTAGGGGACCTATGTCTTACAGATGTTACAGCCTATACTTCAACATGGAATTCATTCTCCATGCATGTTACATTTGCTTATTGCAGCTTTACTGCTCAGACAAGCATGACCTTGGTTCTAGATTTCATTGTCTTAAGTTGAACATATCCCTTTAATTCTAAAGATTCATTCACTAACAATTGTTGGAAATGAGGGACAGCTGAGCTCTGCAGATCTGCCCTTAAACATTAGAATAGTCAAGTTCTGACATGATATACACAAGTACTTTATATTTTCAAAATACTTGGCTATATAGTTACATTTTGTCTTAATTAGCACACTGACAGTTAAAGTGAATGCCAACTGGCATCATCAGAAGATCAGACCAACTTGCTGAAATGCTGTTACTGCAAATAACAGTCAGGTAGAATCCTACTGGATATAGCAGAGTACAGATAGTTGACAACATGGCACTTGATACTGTATATCTAAAAGAGCTGGCATGCACTTTACAAGAAAATGTAAAAACAATTATTGTCAAAGCATGATGGAATGACAAAGCTTTAATAGATGTCAGTTTTATGTTATTATACTTATTTCAGAAAACAACTAGATCAGGATTGACAAGTGTCATAATTGCACCACGTATTTTATTTAAAGATAAATGCAGAACTAAATACAAGTCAGAACAGAATGGCCAGACTGGTTCAAGCTCACAGAAAAACATTTCTGAACACAGAACACATCGAACCTTGAAGTGGATGGGTTACAGCAAATGTGTTGAGTATAGAAGGTGCTTGGTAAAGAAGATGTTAAGTGTAGTTTCAAAGTAAGGATGGCCCATTTTAGAAAAAGTGAGCAATTTCTTCTCCAAACTACAGTGCTGAAAAGGTCAAATCTTACTCCAAGTTTAGACAAACAAAGATTAGGACAATACAGAGTCAAAAGTAAAGAGGGAATAGCATCAAAGTGAAGCCAAAGCCAAGACCAGATTAGCCAAAATTTGAGTAAATGGCAGAGCAGATTGAATACCCAATACCTCCACGATTTAATTATTCATTTAATGACAAAATCTGATTTAGACTTTCTCTTCCTTTATGCCTTAACAGTGAAATGACAATTGTACTATCTCTATTTCTCTTCAGCTTTGCTAAAGAAACTTCACTGGAGAGCAACAAATTTTGGAAGTCTCCTTAAGCTTGTGAAGAGAAATATGTTATTCCTGTCATTTTGCTTCAATGATTAAAACATGGAAACTGGATCACTTTATGAAAAAGTCAATATATTTCTTTTCCAAATGTAGGATATTCATAAAAGTCCTGAACCTTTACCTTAAATCCCAACAATGGTGGTCGAGAGCAACTCGTGACAAACTTAAGTAATTTCCGCTTTTCATCATTTGTGAAATTTTCTACAACATTCCAGAATATTCTGATGACTGCATGGTCTGCTGAATAACCACCTATAATGAAGGAGAAAACATAGATAGAGTCACTCTTCAAAAGTTATTATGAAATTGCAACGCCCAAACATACTTTGAAAATAACAGATAAGTGATCATAGAACAATGCAATACAGGAACAAATTCTTCAGATCACGATATCTGCGCTTCATTTGAACACATTTCTTATTCACGGTAAACATCAAAACATCCAAAGATAGTCTAGACAATACACACAAAATGCTAGAGGAACTCAACAGACCAGGCAGCATCTATGGAAAAAGTACAGTCAATGTTTCTCTGCCTTCTGTCTCTCCTATCAGCCTCCCCCTTCTCCAGCCCTGTATCTCTCTCACCAATCAACTTGCCAGCTCTTGACTTAATCCCTCCCCCTCCTGGTTTCACCTATCTCCCTGTGTTTCTCGCTCTCTCTCCTCCCCCCACATTTTAAATCTATTCCTCATCTCTTTTTCCCCAGTTCCGCCGAAGGGTCTGAGCCCAAAACGTCAAATGTACTTTTTTCCATAGATGCTGCCTGGCCTGCTGAGTTCCTCCAACACTTTGTGTGTGTTGCTTGGATTTCCAGCATCTGCATATTTTCTCTTGTTTGTGAAATGTAGTCTAGAGGTTGTCTTCTAGAAATTGTCAAGACAAAATCTCAAGACATTTTTCATAACATTGTTCATGGTAACAGATAAATGAGCTATTAAAGGAAAACAAATAAACAATGAGATACAAAAGCCTAAAATCATGTACCAACCGGCTCGCAGACAACTTCCATCCCACTGCTATAAAGCTATGCAACGGTCCCTTTACACAATAAGATGGACTCTTGACCTCACAACGCATCTCATTACGACACTGTACCTTACTGCCTACTATCATTACACTTCCTCTGTAACTATAATACTATATTCTGCATTCTGTTATTGTTTTACCTTGTACCAACTCAAAACACTGATGTGAAAATTATCTGTATGGATGGCTTGCAAGACAGTCTTTTTGAAACTCCATACATTTTACCAATCCAACAGCATTATTTTCAACTCCTTACCTAACTTGGTTCCTCCATCTCCACAAAAAACAGGCCAAAAGCCCCTCACTCATATGTGTGCATTTATTTGCCCTTGTTTGAGGTAGTAGTGCCCAATTCTGCTTTGAGAATTATGAGCACAAAGTATGCCATCTTTTGACATTGGAATGTTCTGAGAAGAAATTATTTCTCAAACACGAGGAAATCTGCAGATGCTGGAATTTCAAGCAACTCACAGAGTTGCTGGTGAACACAGCAGGCCAGGCAGCATCTATAGGAAGAGGTACAGTCGACATTTCCGGCCGAGACCCTTCGTCAGGAAATTATTTCTGATTTCTTTTAGCCTCTTTACCAGATGAAATGTAGGGTTTCCTTACAACTTAAAATGCACAGCATTTGATATTTCAGAAACAGTTAAAATTAATTGAAAACAACAGGAATTCTGCAGATGCTGGAAATTCAAGCAACACACATCAAAGTTGCTGGTGAA
The DNA here is from genome assembly GCF_030028105.1 of Mobula birostris. Lineage (NCBI taxonomy): Eukaryota > Metazoa > Chordata > Chondrichthyes > Myliobatiformes > Myliobatidae > Mobula > Mobula birostris. Next base: position 208,003,697 of record NC_092372.1, read on the forward strand.
CGCAGCAGGCCAAGCAGCATCTGTAGGAAGAGGTGCAGTCGACGTTTCAGGCCGAGACCCTTCGTCAGGGCTAACTGAAGGAAGAGTGAGTAAGGGATTTGAAAGTTGGAGCGGGAGGGGGAGATCCAAAATGATAGGAGAAGACAGGAGAGGGAGGGATAGAGCCAAGAGCTGGACAGGTGATAGGCAAAAGGGGATACGAGAGGATCATGGGACAGGAGGTCCAGGAAGAAAGACAAGGCGGGGGGGGGGGGGGGGGGGACCCAGAGGATGGGCAAGAGGTATATTCAGAGGGACAGAGGGAGAAAAAGGAGAGTGAGAGAAAGAATGTGTGCATAAAAATAAGTAACAGATGGGGTACGAGGGGGAGGTGGGGCCTAGCGGAAGTTAGAGAAGTCGATGTTCATGCCATCAGGTTGGAGGCTACCCAGACGGAATATAAGGTGTTGTTCCTCCAACCTGAGTGTAGCTTCATCTTTACAGCAGAGGAGGCTGTGGATAGACATGTCAGAATGGGAATGGGATGTGGAATTAAAATGTGTGGCCACTGGGAGATCCTGCTTTCTCTGGCGGACAGAGCGTAGATGTTCAGCAAAGCGGTCTCCCAGTCTGCGTCGGGTCTCGCCAATATATAAAAGGCCACATCGGGAGCACCAGACGCAGTATATCACCCCGGTCGACTCACAGGTGAAGTGTTGCCTCACCTGGAAGGACTGTTTGGGGCCCTGAATGGTGGTAAGGGAGGAAGTGTAAGGGCATGTGTAGCACTTGTTCCGCTTACACGCATAAGTGCCAGGAGGGAGATCAGTGGGGAGGGATGGGGGGGACGAATGGACAAGAGAGTTGTGTAGGGAGCGATCCCTGCAGAATGCAGGGGGGGGGGGGAGGGAAAGATGTGCTTAGTGGTGGGATCCCGTTGGAGGTGGCGGAAGTTACGGAGAATAATATGTTGGACCCGGAGGCTGGTGGGGTGGTAGGTGGTAGTTGAAACACTTTTTTCCTGAGTTTGAAAATTTATTAAGATTCACCATTTTCACTGGCCCTCCAACGGAATTCTGGTGAAAGGTCAGCAGCCTGAAATGTTAACTCCAGACTCTGCCCGGAATACAGAATACCTTTTATTTCTTTTTGTTTGTATTGATTTAGAGTTTTGAATTCTACATTCTGATCAAGATCCTTGATCTCAGAAACTGGAAACAACATAAATTAATATTTTTAATTACACAAAAAAACAGGCCAATAAATTATTCTGTAATTATATATGACCTATTAAGGCCTAGTTATAAACTATATTACTTTCATGGAAGTCAGCCGCTGGTTGGAATCCTGACTGCATTTGTAAGATGGCCAATGTGGCATTCCAAGTAATACAGCAAATTTTTTATTATACCCCTGGTTTATCATGCACTCGACAGTAAGCACAGCCTGGAATGTAATCACACTATTTTACAAACTACCTCTGCCATATACCTTCACTAATCCTTAAGCAGCATTCATAATTCTGCAATGACATTTTTCTTTCAATTTTTTTAATTAATTCTTTTTAACATAACATTGTTACAGATTTTTTAAAAGACATGTAAAAGTCTAGCCATTTTGCAACAGATGGGGTATGCATCTCCAACAATTTACAGAAAGCTCAACGTCATTTAGAATAAATCAGCCTGCTTGATTGGCATTCAAGGACTCCGTCAATCATCCTAAACATTTACTTCTGTTGCTGGGATCCTGTAGCTGCATGGTACATCTGCAAAATGTGCTGCAGATACGGTGCCTATAAAATCACAGTGGATTTCATTTGGCTTTTTCTGACACTGATCAACAGAAAAAGACTCTTTCCTGTCAAAGTGAAAACCGATTTATACAAAGTGATGTAAATTAATTACAAATATAAAACACAAAATAATTAATTGCATAAGTATTCACTCCCTTTAATATGACGCACCAAATCATCACTAGTGCAGCCAATTGGTTTTAGAAGTCACATATTTAGTTAAGATGTCCTAGCTGTACATAAACCCGTGTGCAGTTAAAGTGTTTCAAAATACACTTGTATCTGGAAGGTCCAACCGCTGGTGAGTCAGGAACCTTGCAAAAAGGACACCATGAAGACAAAAGACCACTCCAAGCAACTTTGTAAAAAGGTTATTGAAAAGCACAAGTCAGGAGATAGATACAAGAGAATTTCCAAGTCACTGAATATCTCTTGGAGTACAGTTAAGTCAATCATCAAGAAAAAGGAAAGAATAGGGCACAACCGTAAATCTGCCTAGAGCAAGCAGTCCTCAAAAACTGAGTGACCATGCAAGAAGGGGACTAGTGAAGGAGGTCACCAAGGGACCTCTGAGGACTCTGGAGGAGTTACAACCTTCAGTGGCTGAGAAGAGAGAGACTGCACATACAACAGTTGTTGCCCCTGTGCTTCAGTCACAGTTTTATGGGAGAGTAGCAAAGAGAAAACCACTGTTGAAAAAAAAACTCACATGAAATCTCAGCTAGAGTTTGCCAGAAGGGATGTGCTTAGCCCACTGCTCTACTCTCTCTTTACCCATGACTGTGTGGCTAGGCATAGCTCAAATACCATCTGTAAATTTGTGATTAATACAATCATTGTTGGTAGAACCTCAGATGGAGATGAGAGGGCGTAAAGGAGTGAGATATGCCAACTAGTGGAGTGGTGTCACAGCAACAACCACGCATTCAACATCAGAAAGACAAAAGAGCAGATTGTGGACTTCAGGAAGGGAAAGATGAAGGAACGCATACCAATCCTCAAAAAGGGATAAGAAGTGGAGACAGCAGTTTCATGTTCCTGGGTGTCAAGATCACTGGGACCTAACCTAGTCCCAACATATCGATGCAGCTATAAAGGCGGCAAGACAGCAACTATACTTCATTAGCAGTTTGAAGAGGTTTGGTATGTCAACAAAAACACTCAAAAAAACTTCTATAGATGTACCATGGAGAACATTCTAACAGGCTGCATCAGTGTCTGGTATGGGGGTGGGGGGGGCAAAAGGAGGGTTACTGCACAGGACCAAAAGAAGCTGCAGAGGGTCATAAATTTAGTCGGCTCCATCTTGGGTACTAGTCTACAAAGTATCCAGGACATCTTCAAGGCAGCAACCATAATTAAGGGCCCCCAGCATCCAAGGCATGCCCTTTTCTCATTGTTACCATCAGGTAGGAGGGACAGAAGCCTGAAGGCACACACTCAGCGATTCAGAAACAGTTTCTTCCACTCTGCCATCCGATTCCTAAATAAACATTGAACTCATGAACACTACCTCATTTTTTTAATATATATTATTTCTGTTTTTGCATGATTTTTAATCTATTCAATATACGTAACTGTAATTGTTTTCCTTATTTATTTATTTTTTACTGCTGCTAAGTTAACAAATTCCACGACACATTCTGGTGGTAATAGTCCGATTCTGATTCTGTGACTCTGAAGTCAGCTGGAAGGTTCTATGGTATGATGAACCTAAAATTGGAACTTCTTGGCCATTGGACTAAATGCTATGTTTGGCATAAGCTGAACACTGCATATTATTAAAGACACACCACCGCCATAAAGCATGCTGGTGGTTGCATCGTACTGTAGGATGCCTCTCTGCAACAGGCCCTGGAAGGCTTGTGAAGGTACAGGGTAAAATGAATGCAACAAAATACAGGGAAATCCTGAAGGAAAACTTGATGCAATCTGCAAGAGAACTGCGACATGGGAGAAGATTTGTTTTCCAGCAAGACAATACCCCAAGCATAAAGCTACACAGCACAGTTAATGTCAGAGTCCAGATCTCAATCCAATTGAGAATTTGTGGCTGGACTTTACAAGGGCCACATGATCCCCATGCAATCTGACAGAGCTTGAGCAGTTTTGTAAAGAAGAATGGGGGAAAATTGCAGTGTCCAGATGTGCAAAGCTGATAGAGACCTATCTACACAAAGCTTTAATTGTTGCCACAGGTGCATCAACTGAATATTAACTTGAAGGTGGTGAATACTTATGCTATCAATTATTTTGTGCTTTATATTTGTAATTAATTTAGATCACTTTGTGGAGATCTGTTTTCACTTTTTCTGTTGATCAGTGTCCAAAAAGCCAAGAATGTGGAGCTTAGGAGGGTTAATGCCGCCAAACGGCGACTCCTTTGCTTGCATCTTCGGAAACAGCTCTATTTCCATCTTTATTTTTCCCTTTCAGAGTTCTTTTGAGGACCCTGACCTGGAATTACATGCTGAATAAGTTTTTTTTGCTGGAATGGGACTTGCTCTCGGGGTTCCATAACCGGCCATTGTTCGGCACACCAAAGGCTCGGCCTAAGAGTCCAGCTCGGATTCAGACGCCCAGGATCTCAGGGCTCTGGAGTTGGGTGGATCAAGGGTTGGTGTCACGACAGGAAACCCACGTGTCGTTGGGGGAATCGAAATATCCACAGCTGTGTGCCTGGAGTCCCAGGATCTTTGTGATCTTCAGGCACAAAGCTTGAAAAAAGCAACGTAACGAACTTTTAACATCATAAACCAGCGAGTTGCTTGTTATGTCTCCCCACTCGTTGGGAAAATGGAGACACGCTTTCTCCTTTATTAGGGAGAGAGAGAGAGAGAGAGAGAACCTACGGTATGTCGAATACTGGGTGAAACGCAAAGTCTTTGGGGTAACTGCAAGTCTCTGACCTTGCTATAGCTTTGCTCACACTTGGGTGCTCGGTGGTGGTGCCGATGCTTTTTTTGGTTGGTGAGGGGAGGGGGGGGGATCATTGCTCACTGCTGCTTACACGCAGGGAGGGGGAGGGGGGAACCTTGGGGTCCTAACATTTAACTGTCGTTCATTTTTTAGGGCACTCCTCTGTTTTCGTGAATAGTTGTGAAGAAAAAGCATTTCAGGATGTATGTTGTATACATTTCTCTGACATTAAATTGTACCTTTGAAATAAAACCATAAGATTTAGGAGCAGATGTAGGCCATTCAGCCCATTGAGTCTGCTCCACCATTCAATCATGGACTGATCCAATTCTTCCAGTCATCCCCACTCACCTGCCTTCACTCCATGCCCTTTGATGCCCTGACTAATCAAGAACCTATCTATCTCTGCCTTAAATACACCCAATGACTTGGCCTCCACAGCCGCTCGTGGCAACAAATTCCACAGATTTATCACCCTCTGACTAAAGTCATTTCTCTGCATCTGTTCTAAATGGACTTCCTTCAATCCTGAAGTCGTGCCCTCGTGTCCTAGACTCCACACCAGCGAAATAACTTTGCCATATGTAATCTGTTCATGCCTTTTAACATTCGGAATGTTTCTATGAGATCCCCCCTCATTCTCTTGAACTCCAGGGAATACAGCCCAAGAGCTGCCAGATGTTCCTCATATGGTAACTCTTTCATTCCTGGAATCATTCTCGTGAATCTTCTCTGAACCCTCTCCAATGTCAGTATATCCTTTCTAATAAGGAGCCCAAAACTGCACACAATACTCCAAGTGTGGTCTCACGAGTGCCTTATAGAGCCTCAACATCATATCCCCGCTGTTATATTCTATACCACTAGAAATGAATGCCAACATTGCATTCACCTTCTTCACAACCAACTCAACCTGGAGTTTACCTTTTCGAGTATCCTGCACAAAGACACTCAAGTCCTTTTGCATCACTGCATTTTGAATTCCATCCCCATCTAAATAATAGTCTGCCCGTTTATTTCTTCCACCAAAGTGCATGACGATACACTCTACAACATTGTATTTCATTTGTCACTTCTTTGCCCGTTCCCCTAAACTATCTAAATCTCTCTGCAGGTTCTCTGTTTCCTCAACACGACACGCTCCTCCACCTATATTTGTATCATCAGCAAATTTAGCTACAAATCCATTAATCCCATAGTCCAAATCATTGACATACATCATAAAAAGCAGTGACCCCTGTGGAACTCCAATGGTAACCGGCAGCCAGCCAGAATAGGATCCCTTTATTCCCACTCTGTTTTCTGCCGATCAGCCAATGCTCCACCCATGCTAGTAGCTTCCCTGTAATTCCATGGGCTCCCATCTTGCTAAGCAGCCTCATGTGCAGCACCTTGTCAAAGGCCTTCTGAAAATCCAAGTACACATCTACTGTATCTCCTTTGTCTACCCTGCTTGTAATTTCCTCAAAAAATTGCAGTAGCTTAGTCAGGCAGGATTTTCCTTTCAGGAAACCATGCTGGCTTTGGCCTATCTTGTCATGTGCCTCCAGGTACTCCATAATCTCATCCCTAACTATCGATTCCAACAACTTCCCCATCATTGATGTCAGACTGACAGGTTTATAGTTTCCTTTCTGCTACCTCACACCTTTCTTAAATAGCAGAGTAACATTTGCAATTTTTCAGTCATCCAGCTCAATGCCAGAATCTGTCGATTCTTGAAAGATCATTGTTAATGCCTCTGCAATCTCTCCAGCTACTTCCTTCAAAACCCAAGGGTGCATTCCATCAGGTCCAGGAGTTTTATCCACCCTCAAATCCACTGTGACTCAATATTATAAAACAATAAAACATGAAAACTTCCAAGGAGGGTGACTACCTTTTATAGGCACTGTATCTGCAGCGCATTTTGCAGATGCCACAGGATTCCAGCAACGGAAGAAGTAAATGTTTAGGATGATTGACGGAGTCCTCGAATGCCAATCAAGCAGGCTGATTTATTCTAAATGATGTTGAACTTGCAAATTGTTAGAGCTGCATACCCCATCTGCCACTGCTGTCCCTCCTACTTCAGTGCATACATCTTCAACAATGATCAAACTGTCAATTCTTTTCTTAACTTTAACCCTTAAGCCCTTTATTTGTTGATATCTGCACAATAAAGTTCTGAGCTTCATATCGCACAGTACCACAGAGGCAATGAAGGCTTGCTGAAACGTTTCAGCATTCCAATGGCTTACACAACACATATGTTTTGTATCGTAAATGAGCCAGCCTATGAGGAGATACCCGGGTTTGGAAGGCTTTCCTAGTTAACCCAGAATCAGCCTGGTTTTTCACAGCGAATGATGAATTACAGCAAACTATTGCACAGTCACCAACATGTTGGTTCACATGCAAAAAACTCTAAAGTTGATAAAGGGAACTATACATATATAGATAGATCTATATATCCACCTATAGATAGGTAAAGAGTTTCAACCCAAAATGTCAATTTCCATTTCCCTCCATAGACGCTGCCTGATCTGCTGAGGTCCTCTAGTGTCTTTAGTCAAACAAGCAGGTCCAGCATTCTCGGTATTCATGGGTTTCTTTCTCAGTTACTGGTCATATAATATTTGTAGCTTTCTTTCGAATGTGTTTTTGCTGGTAATCGTGCGTCCTTCCTTTGATGTAAAAGGACACTCGGAAATGGGTGTCATTCACAATGAAGTGTCAACAGATTAGAATAACCTTAAACCTGTAATTATGATTCAGACCAGTCCAGTTACATCACGCATTAGATTTGAGATTCAGCAATGAGTAATCACATCATGAAGGTGAAACAGAATGAGGCAGCTGAATTACACTAACTGCCACAATGGTGCCCAATATTTTCTGAATACAAGTATTGCAGTTGCACTTAGTCGTGTACACAAAGCACATCCTGGTCTGAAAATTGTCAGTGTGCTTCATTTTATAGGATTGATGGCCATCATATTCCACAGCCTAAATCCCAGGGAGATAGTCAAGAGTACTGGTTTTGATAGCACTACTAGTCTCTAGAATTTATTGAAGCCTTGGTCTGAACATATTCCAAAGGAAATGAAGTCCATAGGTGAGGTGATAGCAACTGCCTTTAATATCGGTTTCCTGGTAAAACTGAAGTCAACATGTACCAGCACCACACTGGCACACTAGCTCTCAAGAATAATTAGAGGTGAGCAATAATTCTTTGTCAATGATGCCCTAATTCTGAAAACAATTAGACACAAAAATAACAATTTGCAGGTTCCTCTCTAAATTGCATATCATCCAGAGTTGGAAACAGATTGCTGTTCTTTCATCATTGTTTGGCCCAAATCCTGGAACTTCTGACCCCAAAGCACAATAAAGCACTTGCACCAGGAGGACTGCGGCAATTTAAGACAGCAGCTCATCATCACCATATCATTGGCAATCCTTAGCTGTCAGACATATCCAGATAATAAATGAAAAAGGAATGTACCATTCAACCATTTCAGCCTGTGCACCATTCAGTTCCTGTTGACCAGCAGCTACTAACCATTTTGTTGATATTCCAAATACATTTTAGAGACTGCCAGACAGTAAAGGATTAAAAATTAAGTTTGATCTTATACAAATATGCTTAATGGCTCCAATATATTAATCAATATCAAGGGAGTCAAATACAGCTAAAAAATAACTGGATTTCTGAAGTTATTAACAGTTTTGTAACAAAACCTAAAATTGTTTTTGAAATTCACATGACACCATCTCATTAACAAAAATACCTCACCACTCAAAAATCATTCAACTCCAAGCCCATCAGATCAAAAACACTAAGTGAAAATGGAAATTAATCAACGCTAACAAAACTCAATTATGACCACAATTCTTTGGAGAACAGTTTCTTTGAATTAACATTAAGGATTTAAAATTAAAGCTAAAGCATTTCCGCAGGAACAAGCATAGTTAGTTTAATATAAAATATGATGATACAATGGAGCTTATGATTTAGACTATAGTATTCCATGCATACAGATATCAATAAAATAATGTAAACAACTGCACCCAAGTTGTTCTTGAATATACTCAAAATGATTATACTTACAAACCCTGAATTGTGCAATGAAAGATAACAGCTTTAATTGTTTTTCTTTGCTATTGAGTATTCCAAAGTTAAATTCTGGCATTAAGACCAAACACTAACTGAAAGTCTTGTGAATTTAAGGTATCCTTATAATTTCATGTGAATTGAAGTATCTTTAATTACAAAGCAGATTAATGTATACAGCCAACACATTTCAAAATCAGAATGAACATTTTCTTATTGCGAGCAGATTTAATTGGGAAAGAATAAAAGTAAAATTTACAACCAGAATCTGTTCCTGCAGCTTCTATTGCCATAGGTAAACGGAAACCAGAAATTATAACTAGTATCAGACTAATAAATACTACTTCATCAGATTAAAATATAAGAAAATCTTTCAATTTTGTTTACCAAGTCCAAAAAGCAGGCATTGCATAGCCACGAAATGTCAATGCTGTTTCGTGAAACACCATGTCAACAATTAACATTAATGATTAAAAACATTCTTGCAAACAAGGCAAACTGTGCTTAGCCGACTAACAAATAAAACCTTCTCAGACATGCAATAAAAAGGATTTAAAAATGGTTAGGCTGGTTATTTTAACCCTGACACATAATCCGTGCACATAAATCAGAGGAAGGTTACTTCAGTTGAAGTAGAGGGCAATAATATAATGAAATTTAATATTAAATCCAACACTAAATTGCCCCTCAATTGAAATGCAGAAATAAATGTGATTTAGAAAGCAAAATGGTTGCAGATACTGGGAATTTGAAATAAATAACTGATAATTGTCTTATTATTGTCACAAGTATTGCAATACAGTGAAAAGCTTTTGTCAGCATGCCATCCAGACAGTTCATTCCAAACACAGTAACAGAATGCAGAATACAGTTGCAGAGAGTGTAGTGCAGGAGGACAAATAAGGCCATGACAAGGTACACATCAAGAGCTCATTTTACTGCAAATACTAGATCAGGGGGCATCTGCACTTCACCACTACTTCTGTCAACAACCTCTCCTGGTCTTCACTCTATTAGAGGAATATATAGTTTGTCCTGTGTAACCCCTTCCCATCCTCTTGCAACAACTAAGAACAAGGAATGCAAGATAATACAGTCTAACAGGAAACAGCACAGAAACAACTGGTCCATGCTGACCCCACTTCTTGTTCTATTTGCCTATGCTTGGCCCAGAACCTTCCAAGACATCTCCGCCATATACCTATTCAAATACTTCTTAAATGTTACAATTGTACCCTCCTTGACCTCTTCCTCTAACAGCTCACTTCAGGTATTCACTATCCTCTATCTTGAGAAGTCACCTCACAGTTTTCTGTTAAATCATTCCCCTCTAAACTTGTACCCATACCTTCTAGTTGACTCCCCCAACCCTGTGAAAGATACTGTGATCATCCATCTTATCCATATCCCTTAACGATAAACTTCTGTGATGTCACCTCTCATTTTCCTATGCTTCAAAGGATAAAGATCCAGTGTGCCAAACTCTTCCTATAACTCAGACACTAAACTCCAGGCAGCATCTCACATAGATTGCTTCAGATCAGAGAGGAGATGGCATAAGGTCAGTTTTATTTATAACCTTTACACAAAGGTTCTTCTCACTCAGGCACCAGCGAGACTACTGTAAATCTAGATCAACATACACAAAATGCTAGAGGAATTCAGCATTTTGCTCTCTCCATGACACACTTGTCTGCTCATCCTCCACACTGATCACCCTCCAGCTACTGTACTTATCCTGCAACTGGGCAAAGTGTTACACCGGCCCACCAAATCCTCCCTCACTACCATTCAGGGCCCTAAACAATTCTTCCAGGTGAGGCAGCACTTCACATGCAAATCCACTGGTGTCATGTATTGCATCTAGAGTTCATAGTGTGGCCTCCTTTACAGGGTTGACACCCAGTATATGTTTGGGGATTGCTTTGTCGAGCACCTTTGCTCTGTCTGTCACAACAGCCAAAATCTCCTGGTAGCCATCCATTTTAATTCCACTTTTCATTTCCACACTAGCGTCTTTGTCTAAGGCCACCTCCAGTACCATAATGAAGCCTTACATTGTCTTGGTAGTCTCCAACTTGATGGCAGAAACATCAATTTCTCTAACTTCTGATAACCACTCTTTCCCTCACCCCCATGTTCCCTTATAGCTTATTCCGTTACTACCCCCTTTCCCTTCCTCCACCCTCATGATCTGCCCATTATCTTCAACCTTCTTCCCTCTGGTTCCCCACCTCTTTCCCTTTATTCCACCATCTATTGTCCTCTCCTATCAGGTTTCTTCTTCAGCACTTTGCTTTCCCTACTTATCACCTCACAGGTTTTCATTATTCCCTTTTCTCACCCTCGCCTACCCTCCTGCCTTCCCCCGTCAAATGGATTTACCCATCACCTCATGAACTATCACCTTTGCCCTATCACCTTCTACTCCTCACCCTTGCCTTTTAATCTGGCTTCTGTCCCTTTCTTTTCCAGTCCCAAAATGTTGACTGTTCATTTCCCTCCATAAGTGCTGCCTGACCCATTGAGTTACTCCGAGATTTTGTGTGTTGAAAGGCTCTTACCACCTGGCATTATATATTTTGCTTCGCCTCCTCATGTACCCTATTCACACATTCCGCCCCCCCCCCCAAGTCTGTACCTTATAAACTTTAATTCTCTAACTAGTTGCCTTTTGATAAAAGGATCTTTACTGCTAATTCTTTCTGCAAATACTGCCTGACCTGTGAATATTTCAACCTTTTTTAATTTCTGTTTCAAGAATCTGAACAGATAGTCCATCCCTCTATTGTCTGCTCATCAGCCCGTTTATCTATATTTAACACAAAAAGTTAAGTACTTATTCATAATTTTGCTTATGACAACATTAATGACAAATGAAAATTAGAAAATTTGAGTTCAACAGAATTAACACTTGCTTTCTGAATGTTACCAATATCTAAAAGAAAAGGTTTATTGCCTGGTCCTAATTTCCCACTTGTCAGAAGACAAATCTCAAGGTTGTATAATATATACATACTTTGATAATAAATGTACTTTGAACTTTGAATAAGGACTTCCTTAATGGCCATTCATCAATCCAATTCACTCATTCGACTTCATCTCTGTTGCACCACTGGAAATACCAACAAATTGCTCTATGCTGCCTGATTCTTCCATGGTCCTCTAATTTTTGTCCATTCCCAAACAGAACAAATTCAACTGCCTAGCCCTCAATTGTTCATTTGCTATAATCGCTGCTGATTTGTACACTTGTTCCTTCAACATTTCTTTAGATAAGTTGTCCCAGTAAAATTTAGCCCCTATACTCTTCATTAACTCAGAATGGTCCCATTCAAGTCCCAGTTGCAGCTTTTAACCTGGCTGACACATAATACATTCAGTCAGGCTGGAGTAAATCGAGCACTAACATCCTTAACTACCCCATGTGATAACTGCACAATAATCTAGGATTATCCTGGGAAACGAAAACAAACTTTTCTCTCCCATTTTCTACCTCTGTACATTAGCTGCTGGACAGACAGACTTGTCCACACAAGTGAAATTTTACTTACGGTGCTACCTTGCAGCCAAATTCCACCATTCTAGCTTTAACAAGTATATTCCTTGTGTCTCTCTTATGCCAATGCCTTACTTGAACTTATTAGCAGAGATGGAGAAGCAGTGTCACATGTCAGAGAACATGGAGAAATGTAACCATGTACCAGAATTGGAGTCCAAGAGGAGAGGATAACCTGATTGGTGTGGGTGAAAACGTTAGCTTGATTTATTTTTTCACAACAAGCACTCCCTATTTCTTTAAAACACCAATTAAAATGTTCCAACTACAAATGTACAAATTTTACAAACAGCATGATCACATTTGCTTATTTTTCACATCCAAGTTTTGACATTATTTGATTCATCAAGAATAACTCCTTGGCCATTTAAAAATAATTCATACCTGAATAGTTGGTGAAATTTTTCAGGTCCTCCAGGTCGATTGGAATTTGTGCTCCAGATATCAAAACCTGATGGCAGAAACAAAAACAAACTTTGGATTAGAGAAATATTTTGAAGTCTTTCCAAATTTAATAGCTTTGTAACAGACATTAGGCTTTTCATTCCCCTGCAATTTTGATGAAGATAAATACTCTAAATTTAGAAAAATTACAATAATCTGCTGAAATTAAATTACAAACTAAATCACATTCCATAATTTCCCCTCTCCTCTGTAGTGTATTTAATATTTCACTAATAGTTGAGCAATATTGTAAATACATTGTTTACATAATTCATTATCAGTTATAAGTAAAAGCACGAGAATGGCATACATCATCATGCCACATTATATGCGAGTGCCTCTCTGAAGTAAAACTAAGTAGACCCATTTCCCAGCTCCCATGTTTTTCTTTTGATTAGCTTTTGGAGTTACAAAATGTAACACCCTCCAACTAATTTGTTACAATTTTACAACATCTTATAACGTTCTCACCAGACTTTATGCTTGGAGTACTTATAAATGGAAAACGGACTTTAATAAAATATTCAATGATGTCCCAATTGTTAGGCTGATCCAGAAGATTAAGGGACCCACAGAATCAAATTTAATATCACTGGTATATGTCGTGAAATGTGTGACCTTAGCAGCAGCAGTACAATGCAATACATGATAAATATAGAAAAAAATAAACATACACATATATATATGTGTGTGTGTGTGTGTATATATATATATATATATATATATATATATATATATATATATATATAAAAACAGTTAAATAAAAAATAGTGCGAAAACAGAAAAGAATGAGGAAGTGTTCATGGATTCAATGTCTATTTAGAAATCGGATGGCAGAGGCACAGAAACGTTGTATTATGGTTTACCTGCAGTTCTTGTTGGTCAAACATCCTCAGCCACTCCAAGTTCACAACATTAGCCACTCCCTGTCTGAATGCAAGACAGTGCGGTCGAATCTGCTTGTTAAGTCTATAGTCTGCAACAAGATGGATGTAGGCTATCCTGTTTGCACTGCTCACAGGAATATCCTTTCCACCTAGCTTCAGTTCCACAACCTACATGTAAAAGGCTTTCGGTTAAAATACTGTAGAAATGTTTTAACTGTGTACAGTATTTAAGTGATGAACTGCATTACATTTGTTCTCTAGTTTGAAAGTACCCTTTGCACTTCAGCAAGTTATTTGCTATGGTTTAATTTTAAATGTGAGATTTATATTTATATTCATAATTCTCTGCAATTAGCATTTTTGCACCAAAACCTTGTAACACCAGCCACATTTATAAAAGCAATAATATACTTAGTGTCAATGAGCTATTTTTTTTACTATTAGTATGAATATTCTGATGGGATCAATAAATCCAAAAATTTATAAAAATCAATCTGCCATTCCATCCTACGTAAGAAATAGGAGCAGGAGTAGGCCATCTGGCCCGTCGAGCCTGCTCCACCATTCAATAAGATCATGGCTGATCTGGCCATGGACTCATCTCTACCTACCTGCCTTTTCCCCATAACCCTTAATTCCCCTACTATGCAAAAATCTATCCAACCTTGTCTTAAATATATTTACTGTGCTAGCTTCCACTGCTTCATTGGGCAGAGAATTCCACAGATTCACCACTCTCTGGGAAAAACAGATCCTTCTCAACTCCATCCTAAATCTAGTCAAATCTTGAAGCTATGTCTCCTAGCTCTAGACTCACCTATCAGTGGAAACAACTTTCCTGCCTCTATTTTATCTATCCCTTTCCTAATTTTATATGTTTCTATATGATCTCCTCTCATTCTCTGAATTCCAGTGGGTACAGTCCCAGGTGACTCAATCTTCCTTCATAATCTAACGCCCTCATCTCTGGAATCAACCTGGTGAACCTCCTCTGCACCATCTCTAAAGCCAGTATTTCCTTCAAGTGAGGAGACCAGAACTGCATGCAGTACTCCAGGTGCGGCCTCACCAGTACCGTGTACAGTTGCAGTATAACCTCCCTGCTCTTAAATTCAATCCCTCTAACAATGAAGGCCAACAACCCATTTGCCTTCTTGAAAGTCTGCTGCTCCAGCTAATCTTCCTTTTATGATTCATGCACAAGCACTCCCAAGTCCCTCTGCACAGCAGCATGCTGCAATTTTAACATTTAAATAATAATCTGCTCTTCCATTTTTTCCTTCCAAAGTGGATGACCTTGCATTTACCAACATTGTATTCCATCTGCCAGACCCTTGCCCACTCACTTAACCTTATCTACATCTCTCTGCAATCTCTCTGTATCTTCCGCACAATTTGCTTTTCCACTCAGCTTAGTATCATCAGCAAACTTAGATACACTACACTCGGTCCCCTCTTCCAGATCATTAATATATATTGTGAACAGCGGCGGGTCCAGCACCAACCCTTGTGGCACACTGCTCACCACGGATTGCCAACCAGAGTAACACCCATGTATCCCAACTCTCTGATTCTATTAGTTAACCAATCATCTATCCATGCTAATACATCACCCTCAACTCTATGTATCCTTATCTTATGGGTAAGTCTTTTATGTGGAACCTTCTGGAAATCCAAGTAAATAACATCCATTTGTTTCCCTCTATCCACTGCACTCATTATATCCTCAAAGAACTCCAATAAGTTTGTCAAACAGGACTTGTCTTTACTGAATCCATGCTGTGTCTGCCTGATGGATCCATCTCTTTCCAGATCCTACTGGGAATCAAAAATCACCCAGCTCAATCCCACTTTCCAGCACCTGCCTTAACCTATAAATATCACCAAACATTTTTAAAATGTTTAAGGGCTTTTGCCTTACTAACCTTTCAGCCAGAAATTCAACAGTGCTATGTATAGACATTTATTTCTTCATCTCCTCCTCTTATCCTTCCATCATTAATATGAATGTATCCCATCTGGTATTTGACCTCACTGCTGGGAAAACATTTTGTTTACTCCATCCCATAAGTTTATGCACTTCAACTGAATCTCCCCTAGGTTACCAGTTCCAAGCAAGATAAACATAGCTTTTACTAACCTTTCTTCTTGGCTATAACTTGGTAACATTCTCTGCACCTTCCAGAAAATTCACATTTTTCCTGCAAAAGGGTGACCAAACTTACATGTAACAATCACAAGCAAAACACACAATGCTGGAGGAACTCAGCAAGTCAGACAGCATCTCTGGAAAGGAATAAATAGTTGACATTTCTTTGGGAGTACAAAAGAAGGGGAAAGATGCCAAAATAAGAAGGTGGAGAAAGGGGAAAGAGTACCAGCTAGAAGGTGATAGCTGAAGCCAGGTGGATGAGGGGATGAAACAGAAACTGGGAGGTGATAGATGGAAAAGGTAAAGGGCTGGAGGAGGAATCTGATTGGAGTGGAGAGTGGACCATGACAGAAAGGGAAGGTGGGGGGTTCACCAGAGGGAGGTAATGGACAGGTGAGGAGAGTTAAGAGAAGGCCAAAGCGGGGAATTGAAGAAGGAAGGGAGGAGGAAAAAATGTATGAAGTTGAGAGAAGTCGATGTTCGTGTCATCAGGTTGGAGATTACCTAGATGGAATACAAGATGTTGTTCCTCCAAGATGCTGCCTGAGCTGCTGAGTTTCTCCAGAATTTCTTTTGTGTTGCTCTGGATTTCCAGCATCTGCAGAATTTCTTGTGTTTATGTAATAATCACAAAGTGTCCCAACTGGTGTCATCTACAGTTCTTGCATAACATCTCTTATTTTGTACCTTAGCGTAGATAGCATCCATATGG
Organism: Mobula birostris; assembly: GCF_030028105.1. Taxonomy (NCBI): domain Eukaryota; kingdom Metazoa; phylum Chordata; class Chondrichthyes; order Myliobatiformes; family Myliobatidae; genus Mobula; species Mobula birostris. The sequence goes on from NC_092372.1 coordinate 208,020,240, forward strand.
CATTATAAATCACACATTCTGCTATGCTTTAGTTAAGACTGCCCACTGCTAAGTGTGTTTTTAAATGTTGCTGCTGTAACAAAGGAATTTTCCACTTGGGATCAATAAAGTACTTATTATTATGTTCAAGAATCTGTAAACATACATTTCAAGGTGCTTTTGTTCCTTCACACAGCTCAATATTCACCCATTTGTTGTATGTTCTCTCATCTTAAGGTCCCTAATACATTATCTGATACTTCTCTGGATAACATTCCACTTGCCAACTTTCAGTCAACTGATCAGACCATCTCTACCTCCCTGTATTATTATGGAAAACATTCCCTTCCTTTAGGTCTAAAATCCTTAACACATGGCGTTTAATCTAGATAAGTGTGAGGTGGTTCATTTTGGTAGGTCAAATATGATGACAGAATATAGTATTAATGGTAAGACTCTTGACAGTGTGGAGGATCAGAGGGATCTTGGGGTCCGAGTCCATAGGACACTCAAAGCTGCTGTGCAGATTCACTCTAAGATTAAGGCGGCATACGGTGTATTGGCCTTCATCAACAGTGACATTGAGCTCAAGACCCAAGAGGTAATGTTACAGCTATATAGGACCCTGGTCAGACCCCACTCGGAGTACTGTGCTCAGTTCTTAAGGTGCCTGAAAGTAGGTACAGAGGAAATGTCAGGGGTAGTTGTTTTTCTTTTTAAACACAGAGAGTGGTGAGTGCGTGGAATGGGCTGCCGGCGATGGTGGTGGAGGCGGATACAATAGGGTCTTTTAAGAGACTCTTGGATAGGTACATAGAGCTTAGAAAAATAGAGGACAATGGGTAACCCTAGGTAATTTCTAATGTAATGTAATGTAAGTACATTCGGCACAGCATTGTGGGCCGAAAGGCCTGTATTGTGTTGAAAGTTTTCTATGTTTCTATGTTTTTTTAATTGCTTGTAACCAAGTACCGAGTTATCTGGAAAGCACTAGTATGAGCCTTCTAGTCATATAAAACATCGTTCATTACACTTCACTACCTGCCACTGAGGCAATTTTGGATACAATTTGCTAATCTCAGTGATCCATTTTTATACTTTTGACTAGCCAGCCCCTTGGGACATCAAAAGCCTTACTAAAACACATCTCAACTATATCAAACACTGCCATCAATTTTTCTTGTCTCTTCAGAAATTCCTTGAACAAATCCATAATTACTGCCCTTGATAAATCCATGTCTCTTTAAATAAGATTTACTTTGTTTCAAGTGTTGATTCCACTTATTTGCCACCAAAATAAAACTAACTGGTCTGAAAATACTCTGTTTAGTTGTTTCACCTCTTTGAAACAATGGCACAGCAGCAGTCACTCTCCAATTCCCCTGACATTATTCAAAGCCAAGAAGCATATAAAAAAAACAATTTGTTCAGTGCCTCAATTACATTCTACCTTGCTTCTTATAACTGCCTGAAAGTATTTCATCTGGACTTGTTTACAAAGATACTGAACCAATAAATATATTTCCTATTCACAGGATTACTCCCTGTGCCACATGCTAGTTCAGTATAGAAATAATTAAATAGGGCAGAAGAATGTAGGGCTAAAGAGCATGAGGAAAGCACTGAATCTGTGGATCATTGAGATCTCTGTGAATGAGCTGCACCTGAAATGGAGTGATTCAATATCCTTGCAGGGACGTTTGCTCATGCTACTCAGGAGAGTTTAAGGCAGAGACTGGCACCCTAAATGACAGGCAGAAGAGAGGCCAAATTTTCATACGTAGAAAATAGAGATTACAATTTACCTAATTCCCTAAATTCCATTTGCAGGTTCCACTACTCTTCTTATCGATGTTATTAGTACCAATACGGACTAGGATCTCTGGCTGCTCACATTCCCGTTTCAGAATGTTCTGAATCCATCCCACTACATCCTTCAACCTTGGCAAAAGTACATTCTAATTATACCCCAGTCATTGCATGAAAACATTTTTTCCTTGTCATCTTTGATTTATTTCCTAATTACCTTATGCCTGTGCCCTCTCGTTATCAGCCCTTCAGCTGCTGTCTTGCAGATTATTTTCTCTTCTATTACTCATTCTGAATTCTTTATGATTTTAAACATCATACTAATTCTCAGTCATTTTTCCTCTCACGAACCCCATCAACCTCATAAAAACTATTTTAGCAAATCACTTGTGCATTCTTAAAACCCTTACATGTCATGAGACTACACATTTGTATTCCAGTTGTGGATAAGCTAATTAATCCTTTTATGTACAAATCTGGGAAATCTGTTAACTCTTAAAATATTTGTATTTCATTTTTAACTTTACTAGTCCTCTGAGCCAAGAGTAGATTTCTACTAACAGCAATACTTGATTTTGTTGTCCACCCTGTGTATTGTTTAAGTGATTGACTGATGGTTATCATTCATGAAATTATGTTGAGAGAGCAGGAAAATTGTTTTGAGATAGAGATTAACCTTGAGGAGAGCTGAAGGGTCAAATGGTCTGCTAATTTTTGTTCCTATTTCTCAAAGCAATTCTAATGAATAGCATTTGAAGCTAAATGGAAAGGAAATAGACAGTTGAAATTTCAGGTCAAGACCTTCATCAGGACTTGTGAAGAGCCCTGATGCAGGATCTTGACCTGGAACATCAATTGTCTATTTTCATCCATAGGTGCTGCCTGACCGACCGAGTTCCTCTAGCTTCTTTGTGTGTTGCTCCAGATTTCTAGCATCTGCTTTCTAGAAAGTTAAGGTACAACAGACCCAAGACATGTTGGAAAATTGGCTGGGTGACAGGAAGCAACATGGGCAGACAGGTGATTTTTATTAATATACTGCAAGTCTGTAAACAAATGGCATACTACAGGGATCATTGCTAGAACCCTGGTTGTTTCTTGATTGTAGGGGATACAGCAGAACATAGACAAACTGGAAGGTTAGGCAGACTGGACAGATTGAACTTAATCCAGAAAAGTGAGAGATAATGTATTTGGGGGTGGGGGTGGGGGGTAGAAAGAGTCAAATCCTGGTAGCCCATCACAGAAACCTACACAATGTTGATGTACAGAGAGACAGAGAGACTTTGGAGTGCAAGCCCATAGCTTCCTGATAGTGGCAACATAGGTCAATAGGGTATAGAGAAAGGTATTTTGCTGTGCAGGCCTTCATAAGCTGAGATATTGAGTTTAAGAGTTAGGATATTGTGTTGCAAATGTACAATGCATCAGTTTAGACCTCACTTAAGTGTATTATAATATGGTAGCAATTGAGAGAGTGCAGAAGAGGCTCACCAAAATGTTCTCAATGCAACACATGTAGCTGGGGGATAACTTTATAGAAGCCTACATACTCCTATCTTCTTGATTATAGAACCACCTTCAATACGAGAAATCCAGACAAACTCATCTCTCATCACCTAAATGCAGGCCTCGACACCCTGCTCTGCAATTAAGTCCTTGATTTCCTAACCTGCAGGTTACAATCAGTAGAGATTGGCAACAACACCACCCAGTGGCTATCCTCAACACTGGTGCCCTGCAATAGTGTGTCCTCAGCCCCTTATTTACTCCCCAAACACTCATGAATACCACCTATAAATGTTCAGATGATACTATCATAGTGGGCTGGATCGCAAACAATCAAATGGTAGACTACAGGAAGCAGATGTGGAGCCTAGTGGCTTTGTGCCAAGTAAACAACTTCTCCCTCAATGTCAGTAATAATAAAATAAAATAATTGACTGCAGGAAGTGGAGTGAGTCCATGTTCCTGACTCTATCAGTGGTGCTGAGGTGGAGATGTTTGAAGGCTTCAAATTCCTGTAAGTATCACCAGCAATTTGTCCTGGTCCAGCCATGTAGAGGCCATGACCAAAAACGCACACCAGTGCCTATACTTCTTCAGAAGGATAAGGAAATTTGACATGTCCCTGATGACCCTCATCAGCTTTTACAAATACACCAAAGAATGCATCCCATCATAGCTTGGTGCGGGAACTGCTCTGTTCAAAGTCACAAGAAACTGCAGAATTGTGAATGCAGATCAGTCCATCACAGAAAGTAGTCTCCTCTCCAATGCCCGTCGACACTTCCAGCTGCCTTGGGAAAGCGGTCTACATAATGAATAACTCCCCTACCCTGGTAATTCTCTCTCCTTCTCCTTCCCATCATGCGGATGTTACAAACACTTGGAGAACACATATCACCAGGCTCAAGGACAGCTTCCATCTAGTCATTTTACAACTCTTGAAAGGATCTTTTATGACAAAGATGAACTCTTAATCTCTCAGACTGTGGCGGCTCACCCACGCAGCAAGCGAACTGGCTCCAGCAGTCGCCGGCAACCCGCAGCCAGCGGCAACCGAGGGGACTCTGAATGCGGGGCAGACCTCGGCCCGGAAGCCGACGTCACTTCTGCCTCGCAAAGAGTGCGGGCTGCTGGGAGCGGGTACTTAAGCGCGCGCTGATTCAAAACAGTAAATGGTTGAACCCGACCCTGCTCGAGTCAGTGTGTTGTTTTCACTCGTAGCGTATCAGCGCGACTACATTGGTGACCCCGACGGTCCAACGGCATTTGGACCCAACATGAATGACTCAGCTCTACAAAATGCAACTTCCCTTAAACTGAAAACCTTCTGGACCACCCAACCCCTGGTCTGGTTTGAGCAAGCGGAGGCCCAGTTCCAGGCCAGGCAAATTGTCTCAGATGCCACCAGGTATTACTAGGTGGTGGGTGCCCTCGACCAGGAGACAGCGGGCCGCGTTATCGACTTTCTGCGTCAGCCCCTGGCAACAGACAAGTACGAGGCACTCAAGGCCCTGTTAATCCACACTTCTGGCCTCTCCTGCTGCGAACGGGCCGCACGGTTACTACATATGGACGGCCTGGGCAACCGCCCACCATCAGCCCCAATGAGCGACATACTGGCATTGGCAGACGGCCATAAGCCTTGCCTGCTGTTTGAACAGATCTTCTTGGAGAGAATGCCAGAAGACATCCGCCTCCTGCTAGCAGATGAAGACTTCAGAGACCCGCGCGGGGTGGCTGCCCGCGCAGACATGCTTTGGCGCGCCAAACAAATTGGCGGAACCACCATCAGAATTAGTGCAGCAGCACGGCCAAAAGCCCAGCCCTCCCACACCCTAGCAGCGGAGCATCGAACACCCACACCAAGGGACAGCACCACTTCTGAGTCTTGGTGTTTTTATCATCAAAGGTGGGGTTCCGGGGCCCGCCACTGCCGACGGCCATGCTCGTTCCAGGGAAATGCCAGAACCAGCCGTTGCTGATGGCTATAGCGTCTGGTCACCGTGATAGCCTCCTCTACGTTTGGGAGAAGATTCCTGGTGGACACGGGGGCGGAAATCAGTGTCCTACCCCCCTTGAGCCACGATACCCAAACTAGAAGAACAGCCAACAGCAGCACCATCCGCACCTACGGCATAAGAACCATCCCCTTGCAGTTCGGTTCCAGCCGCTTTACATGGACATTTACGCTGGCCGCAGTATCACAGCCATTGCTGGGTGCGGACTTCCTCCGCGCGCACTGCCTGCTCGTGGATTTGAAGGGACGACGATTGGTCGATGCGAAGATGTTCCAGTCTTTCTCCCTCGGTGAGGCCAGGTTACCGGCCCCGGACCTGGACTCCGTCACTTATTCCGACAACGAGTTCGCCAGAGTGTTATCGGAGTTCACATCTATTATCACGCCGCAGTTTTCCTCAACAAACCCCAAGCACGGCGTGATGCACCACATCCCCACACAGGGACCTCCCCTTCTCGCCCGGGCCCGCAGGCTACCATCTGACAAGCTCCACCTCACGAAGGAGGAATTCAAGAAGATGGAGGTGGGGATTGTGCGGCGTTCCAACAGACCGTGGGCCTCCCCACTCCATATGGTGTCCAAGTCCGCGGGAGGGTGGAGACCATGTGGCAACTATTGGAGGCTGAACGACGCCACCACATCTGATCGCTATCTGGTACCGCACATTCAGGACTTTACAGCCAACCTGCACATCTTTTCGAAGATTGACCTGGTCCGAGGGTATCATCAGGTCCCAGTCCACCCAGAGGATGTACCCAAGACGGCCCTCATTACCCCCTTCGGCCTGTTCGAGTTCCTCAGGATGCCGTTCCAGCTCAAAAACGCGGTGAAGACTTTCCAGCGCTTGATGGACGCAGTAGGGCGAGGTCTGGGCTTTCTGTTCATCTACCTGGATGACATACTTATCACCAGCCACTCCCACCAGGAACATCTAGCACATCTACGCCTGCTTTGCCACCACCTAAGCAACTACAGCCCGGCTATCAACCCCGCAAGTGCCAGCTCGGCCTATCCGCCATCGACTTCTTGGGACACCTGATTGACCGCCGTGGAGCTGTTCCTCTGCCGGCGAAAGTTGAGGCCATCCGCCAATTTGCTAGGCCCAGCACTGTTAAAGGCCTGCAGGAGCTTGTTGGGATGGTTAACTTTTACCACTATTTCCTGCCCTCAGTGGCCCGTATCATGCAGCCCCTTTTTGGCTTGATATCCGGCAAGGTCAAAGAGATCACCTGGACAGAGGAGGCAAAGTCGGCTTTCGAACAAGCCAAGAACATGCTAGCAAACGCCACACTCCTAGTCCACCCCCGGGTCGACATCCCCACTGCCCTCACTGTGGATGCCTCTGACGTGGTAGCTGACGGCGTGCTTGAGCAGCTCATCGAAGGTCAGTGGAAGCCACTCATCTTCTTCAGCTGGCACCTACGACCCCCGGAACTTAAGTACAGCGCTTTCCACAGGGAGCTGCTGGCCCTGTACCTTGCCATCCGGCACTTCAGGTACTTCATGGAAGGGAGAGAGTTCAGGGTCTTCACAGACCACAAGCCCCTCACTTTCGCATTTGCCAAAGTGTCGGACCCGTGGTCAGGCCGCCAACAACGCCATCTGTCATACATCTCGGAGTTTACCACCACGATCAAGCACATCTCTGGGAAGAACAACGTAGTGGCAGACGCACTGTCACAAACCTCCGCCCAATCACCTGTCTCCAGGGGTGGGTTATGCGGCGTTAGCTGAGGTGCAAAGGCTGGATGGAGAGATACCGGCGTAGCGAACCGCAGTCTCAGAACTCTGCCTCAAAGACATACCCATTGGGCCCGAAGGTAAGAAGCTCCTTTGCGATGTGTCCACCGGGCAACCTCGGCCCACTGTTCCGACCGCTTGGAGGCGCCGCGTTTTTGACACCTTACACGGTTTAGCCCACCCTTCCATTCGGGCGACCATCCGGCTGATCGCAGACAGGTTTGTGTGGCACGGCCTACGCAAGGAGGTCAGGCACTGAGCCAGGACATGCACGCACTCTCAAACCTCCAAAATCCAGAGGCACATGAGGGCCCCACTGCAACCCTTCCAGCCCACACATAGGAGGTTTGAACACGTCCACGTGGACATCGTTGGCCCACTGCCGGTTTCGAAAGGAGCGAGATACCTATTCACCATGGTGGACAGGTTCACGAGGTGGCCGGAAGCTGTCCCACTCGCCAACACGGCCACAAAGACATGCGCCAGAGCCCTGATTACCACCTGGGTGACACGGTTTGGACTCCCAGCCCACGCCACTTCAGACAGGGGTGCGCAGTTCACATCGGCTTTGTGGTTTGCGCTGGCACAACTACTCGGAACCCAGCTCCACCGAATGACTGCTTACCACCCACAGTCTAACAGCCTGGTGGAACATTTCCACAGGCACTTGAAGTCGGCCCTGATGGCACACCCTCCGAGGGCCAGACTGGGTGGACCAACTCCCCTGGGTGCTGCTTGGTATCCACACAGCACCAAGGAGGTCCTGGCTGCATCACTGGCCGAACTGGTTTACCGTGCCCTGCTCACAGTTCCCCGTGAGTTTGTGCCAGCACCCCGTGGCCCGGAGGACACACCTGCTGGGGTCCTAACTAAACTCCAGGAGCAGCTTGGAACACTTGCTCCAGTCCCGACTCCCACCATGGAACAACACCCTCTTTTGTGTCCAAGAACCTACAACAGAGCAAGTATGTTTTTGTTCGCCGAGGCGCACACAGACCACCCCTGCAGTGACCATACGAGAGACCCTACAAGGTGGTGCGCCATAATGGAGCGGCCTGCGTTCTCGACATTGGTGGTCGGGACGAGACTTTTACCGTTGACCGTCTCAAACAGGCGCATCCGGACCTTGAACGCCCGGTTGCGGTACCACCCCCATGATGTCAAGGCTGGCCACCTAAAAGAACTGAGAGTGTGCAGGCTACAGACTCTGCACCTCCTATCGCTGGTTCTTTGGAGGGGGGCGGGGTCATGTGGCGGCTCACCCACGCAGCAAGCGAACTGGTTCCAGCAGTCGCCAGCGGCAACCGAGAGGACGCTGAGTGCGGGGCAGACCTCGGCACGGAAGCCGACGTCGCTTCTGCCCCGCAAAGACCGAAGGTTGCCGAGAGCAGGTACTTAAGCGCGCGCTGATTCAAACAGTAAACGGTTCAACCCGACCCTGCTCCAGTCAGTGTGTTGTTTCACTCGTAGCGTATGTGCGACTACAAGACAACCACATAATAGCTTTTACACCTTATCTGTTTACCTACATTGCATTTTAAATGTTTTTGTACTACCTCAATGCACTTGTGTATGGAACTATAAATTCCTCGGTGTTATTCTTTCGGAGGATCTGTCATGGACCCAACATGAAAATGCCATTACAAATAAAGCATGGCAGCACCTCTACTTCTTTAAAAATCTGCAAAAATTCAGCAGGTCATCTAAAACTTTAACAAACTTCTTTAAATTTGTACTGGAGAGTATATTGACTGGTTACGTTATGTCCTGTTATGGAAATGCCCTTGAACAGAAATTACTACAAAACATAGTGGATACGGTTCAGTCCATCAGGGTAAAGCTCTTCCCACCGTTCAGCACCGTCTGCACAAAGCGTTATCACAGGAAAGTAGCATCCATGATCAAGGACCTCCACCACCCAGGACATGCTCTCCTAATGCTGTTGCCATCAAGATGAAGGTATAGGAGCCTCAGGACACAAAATACCAGGTCTACAAGTTATTACCCTTCAACCATCAGGCTCTTGAACCAGAGAGGATAACTTCACTCACCCCATCACTGAACTATTTATTCCCACAACCCATGAAGTCACTTTTAAGAACCCTTCATCTCATGTTCGCAATATTTATTGCTGATATATTTATTATTTTCTTTTTATTTTATTTTGTATTTGCAGTTTGTTGTCTTTTGCACATTGACTGAATGTCTGTCTTTCAATGATTCTATTGTTTCTTGGATTTATTGTGTATGCCTGCAAGAAAACGAATCTCAGGGCTATATACGGTTACATACATATACATTAGCAACAAATTTACTTTGAACTTTGATCAGTCCAGATCATTAAAAAAAAAGCTTTTTACTATGACAATAATAAATCAATTACCAATTATGAGGGACATAAATAGGAGAGAGAGTTTGTAATATCAAACACCAACTGAGGTCAAACAACATGGTTTGGGCTCAAATTATCAGTTATTATGACTGAAAAATTACAGCGAAAAAAAATTACAAATACAGTTGATAATAGTTAATAATTATGTACACAGTTACAGCTGACCACAAACGTAACCCGTTACATACACACATACTAATTTTCAGGAAAAAAAGCCATCTGCCAACGCAGTATACAAAGATCAGTGCTATGAAGTCACTCTTTTCAAACTATTCTGCCATCAGTTTTTGAATGGTAATTCATAAAATTGAGGACCTACCTGTGCTTCCCCCAGTTCATTGTTTACCACAGTGAAATTGAGACCAAGCTCTTCAACGTCACCGTCATAACTCTTCAGGAAGAGCAGATTTCTGTACATTTCAGGATCCAGTGAGGCAAGGTGATGGATGTCAACATCAGCACTAGTGCCCAAGAGTTTGGACAGAAAGAAACTAGCAAAAGGAAGCTCTACCAACATGTTTTCATATAGGGCCTGTAATAAATAAAACAAAGGTATTAACAATCAGCATTGTTGTATTAAAGAGTACTACAAGTAAAAGGGAGTTGGGTTTGCAATAGGAGTCATTTGGACATGAGTTCATGACTGAATTGTTAACTCTTTCTCTTTTCACACATGCACTTGATTAGCTAAGCATTTCTGTCATTCACTCTTTTTATTTGGAGTCGCTTAATCTTGGTGAGGAAATGAGGGTGCTGCCACTTTGACCCTAACTGGATTTTAGAAATTAGCTGGATAACTAAACAAGAATTTCCATGTTCTTAGTCTAGGATGCAGATTAAGAAATCCATCTTTCTACCCACCTTTTTAAAATTGGACTTTTGACATGAGGACTTTATCTAAGTCAGTAATGATTTGCAGCTCCTAAGATTAACCATAAAATAACTACTACGTCGACTCAGGCCCAGGGGGCCAGCGTCGAGCACGATAACGGACTCTCCACTTCTCCCTCATCAGTGTGTTCAGTTCATCTACATTAGCTGCGCCGCTGTCTTCTAGGAGCATGTTGACCATAGTCTTGGGAGGGCGCCCAGGGTTCATCCTCCATGCTTGGGCTCCCATATGATGACTAGGCTGGCAGGTAGCTCGGGGTGGCATAGACAGTGCCCCGCTAGTTGCAGTCTTCTCACCTCCATTTTAGTGGTGAGCATTGGTAGATCTTCATAGAGCTCGACGTTAAAATAAACCATAAAATAAACAGCTGGTTAAAATTCAGAAAAGGGGCAGAACAGAGACAAATCCTACAGCTGCCACACTGCCTGCAAGCCTGTGTCACTTCTCCATGAGCTATTAAACTGCATTACAGTATCTGCATTATTTTGAAACCCTATTCTGATACTATGTATCAACAGTCAAAATTTTATAGTTTTGACATTCATGAAGTAGGATAGAGGAAAACTTACAATTCATTTGAAATGAAAGGGAATGTTGAAAGAGAATGGAACAACATTCACTGGAATTACAGCCCAAGTATACCAGCTCAATAATTTAAAACAATATAAAGAGGTAATTTTAAAATTTGAACTGAAACAAGCTTGAAAAGATACCTCATTCTTAAATTAGAAAGGAATGGGTTTTCTAGGATAAATACCCATGGCTGAAAAAATTCAGATATCAACTATGATGTGCATATGTATTGTATCATGGACAACTTTCTCAGAAGATGTAATAAAGTCAAATGCATTTGAAGTAAAGGAACAGAGACCACGAAATTATATGATTGAGAGACCAAGAACAGATGTATGCACAACTTTAGCCTCTGGCTGAAGACAAACTCACATGTAGTACACTTTTGAACAGCATTTGAATATAACTTAAGATGCATTTTACATTATCCATATAATGAAAACTTACAATATTTCAGTTTCAAATGTGAATTGTAATATGCATGTGCTTTTATGGATATGTAAATTTTGATCAACTCCTTGTAATATTATACATAAGCCACAATGACAATATTAAGATGAAAACAATGAGAGTTCACTCTCAGGATCTGTACTTTATAAGAATATTCACTAACCAAATCAGTGCCAAAATAATAGAATAGAGGAGGATTAATTATGCAGGAAACTACAGTATTTAATATAAGTAAGTGCTGTGCAATTAATGAAAATGGCAGCACCATCTGGAAACATGTGAATGATATCAAGAGCTGCCAAATAAACTTGGAAATTATGGCATTAAGGATCAATAGAGAAACTCAATGCTGGCTCTTCTTTGACCATCAATTGGAACTATACTTGGAACTATGCACAAACACTGACCTTCATGTCATTAAACTTCAAAGGAAATTTACATGAGTCTAATAGTGTACATGATTTAGAATACATACAAAGTTTTATTAATGAAGCACAAATTTAAGAGTTTCACACAGACATAAACTAACAGTAAATGTGAATGAACTATTGCTAAATTTGTTTGCATTGCAAAACTTTACTGGAATTTTAAACTTTTTTGGGGATGTGGCAACACTGCTAAGGCCAACATTTATTGCCCACTCCTAATTCCTTTGCATTGCATACATTTTAGAGAGGGCATTTAAGGGAAAAAAATGAGCTAGGTTCACTTATTAGTCAGACAGGATAAGATTTCCAAACACTAGACTCAGTGGCCACTTTATTGGGTACACCGGCTCATTAGTGCAAATATCTTACCAGCCAATCATGTGGCAGCAACTCAATGCATAAAAACATGCAGACAGAGTCAAGAGGTTCAGCTGTAATTCAGACCACACATCAGCATGAGGAAAGCTATCTATGTGATTTTGACTGTGAAATAATTGTTGGTGCCAGAAGGCATAGTTTGAGTATCTCAGAAACTGCTGATCTCCTAGGATTTTCACACACAACAGTCTTTAGAGTTTTCAGAGAATGGTGTGACAAACAAACAAAAACATCCAGTGAGTGGCAGTTCTGTGAGAAAAAACACCCTGTTAATGAGAGAAGTCAGAGGAAAATAGCCAAGCTGGTTCAAACTGAAAGGACACAGTAACTCAAGTAACCACGCATTACAACAGCGATTTGCAGAAGAGCATCTCTGAACACATGACACACAGAACCTTGAAGTGGAAGGATAACTGTAGCAGAAGTCAACATCGAGTTCACTCCTGTACCTAATAAAGTGCCCAGAGTGTTGTCAACCAGTGTCATTCCAGCAGCTTCTTGTGGCTGCCATTATTTAATGCATTGCCCTTTCATTAAATTCTTCAACTGTCATAATGAGATTTTGACTCTAATCGCTGGAATGTTAAATTATTGGATTATTGATCTGGTAAATTAAGCACAACTCCATCACCATATTCTTAAACAGAATGGAAATACAGTTGGTCTCAATTATTCTTCAGGTTCACCTTAAAAGTAACCACATGATCAGTCCACTGTTTAAATCAAACATGCAAAGCAATGTTAATTTCACACTATACTTTTATAGCTGCAGACTGTACACTTTCAAAAGGTATAATTTTCTTTTTACAAACATAAGCTCTAATTTACTGAGTGTTCAAATGGGGTTTCACTAATTCAATATTGTTAATAATCTAATACATGCAAATTTGTGCTCACTTTGCCTTTTAAAATAAACCATAAATAAAAACTGTCCATTGTGTTTTCCTTATGAATTTCATACCTTAGGCAACATTTAAAGAAATGCCAGTCCACAATCTGAATGTTCTCAAGTATATCAACTTAGTTCAGGTAGTACCAATCTAACAATTAATAAGGAATGGTGCAAGTTCGAGATCTGCCAGGAGTAGATCTTGTAACATATATATGTGTGTGTGTGTGTGTGTGTGTGTGTGTGTGTATATATACACACACACAAATCTGATTTAATACATTTCTCAAGCCCATTTTGATCGGTTAATTTTATTCTATGTGCATAGTTAAGTGATGTTATTGCACCACAAGATTACCAGTTAGAGCTGCATGATCTATACAAGCTGCTTCTCATCAATGCACTCAGCAACTATAGTGCTGAGACAATCAGGTTTTAAAAAATTCTTCCGTTGCATGCTTATAAAGAGATGTATTTTAAATACAGCAGGAAGTTGTGGTGTTTGCTGGAAATAAGACAGTTTACATAAATTTTTTGCACTCATGCAGCCAGGAAGTGTTTCCATATACTGCCTCAGACGCTACTACTGGGTAATCATATCGATTGAGTCACTGAAGCTCAGGCTACCTAACAGAAGGCAGATTTCCCAGTCAGAAGTGTTCCAAGTACCTGCCCAAATTTCTTTCTTTCAGAATTGGAACTTAATTTTCAAATCATTATCGCATTGTTGAATTGCTGAATTCAGAAACAGAATTAGGTTTAAAATCACTGCCTATGTCGTGAAAATTCCTCCAGAACAAAAATATTACACAAAAGGTTTTGAAATGTTTTCCTTATTCATTGTTGTGACTACCTCTCTTGAATATAGCAGCAGCAACATTAAAAAACTGAGGCTCATAAGCTATGGTTTTCTTTTTGTTGTTCTGCAGCAGCAAAGTTTACAACAAAAAAAACTGTGTTACAATAAGAAATAAAACAAATAGTGCAAAAAAGGAATAGTGAGGTACTGTTCATAGGTCATTCAGAAATCTGATGGTGGTGGAGAAACTGTTCCGTAAAACACTGAGTGTGCTTCTTCAGGCTCCGACACCCCCTCCCTCATTGAAGTAATAATAGCATGATGTTGGATGCCACTTTCCTGAGGCACCACCTTTTGAAGATGGCCTCAATCGAAGGAGTTTCTCTCAAACAGTAATTTCTATGAACAAAACTCTTAGCGGCCCCCAAATAGGATAAAACTGCATACTTGAGAAATAAGACTAGGATTCCATAATAAATAAGATATATTGCTGTTCTGGGAGAAGATTAAATGAGTTCCAAATTTGTAAGAAATTTATAAATTATGTCTTCAGTAAAAGGTCCTTGATATATTGCTTGCACCCACTCATTTCCATATTTAGCCTTTCATAGTTTGGACATTTGATTTCCATTATGAGTTCTTACATCAATACATGTAAATGCTTTTAACCTTGATAGCTACAAAATTTTATATTTTTAAGAAACAAATCAATAATATAAATTGTAATTTAGTGCCAATCCATTGTGAAAACTATGTTACATCATACGATAATCCCTATATTGGCTATGTGGGGTTTCTGTTTATACCCACTTTATGACAGATAAGAGAAGCTGGGAAACTTCTCTTCTGAGCTTTGTAAACTCTTGCCTTCATTTAGGATAATTGCTGGTTTAAGCACATAAACAAAGGAGTGCATGCTACCTTGCAATAGATACTATCATTTAGATAAAATGTAAAACTTCTTTCAAGTTTCTTTTAAGACATTTCTATGAAGTAACTAGCCCTGGGGGATTGGTACTGCTGACATATTTGCAATTTCTCTCAAAAGCATATTTTCATTTTTTAGGATGGATTTCAAAGTAAATAAAGGGATCGCCATGGTGTTGAATATTGAATTCCAGTTTTAAAAAACATGCATTTTCAGCAGATGCTTTCCACTTCATTACAGTACTGAGGATCTATAAGGCATTGGTCGCACCACATTTGGAGTAGTTTTGGGCTCCAAATCTAAGAAAGGATGTGCTAGCATCAGAGAATGTCTACAGATTTGAGAATGCTCCTGGGAATGAAAAAGTTAAGGTACAGTATTAGGAGCATTTGATGCCCCTGGGCCTGTTCAGAAGAATGAGGGGGGATCTCATTGAAACCTTTTTATGACAAAGCCTCAAAAAGACATCCTGGATAAGAACATTTCCCATATTGGTAGGGTCAAGGCATGGAGAAACACACCAAAAGCACATCCTTGATGAATAACATTAAACTAAAACTAAAAAGATCAGAAATGGGCAAGTTGCAAGCAGCGTGCTCATTATCACTCTGCCATTAAAGATGGAACCAGAACCAGATGGAGGGAGACGATGCATGTCGATGAACTGTCAAGGTAGTGGATAGAAGGAACCAGGAGAGGGAGGGAAATAAAGATGCGCAACGGGGAGCTGGAGAATGGTACGGTAAGAGCTGTGCTACTTGCATACCTACATGTTAAAAAAAATATTAAAGCAAGTGTAATTGAAAAAGTTCCCCTTGTCCTTACCTTCCATCATATTAGCTCCAATTTCAGGAGATCATTCACAGCAATTTCTGCCACCATCAACACATATCAAAGTTGACCCTTCGTCACGAAGGGTCTCGACCTGAAGCGTCGACTGTACCTCTTCCTAGAGATGCTGCCGGGCCTACTGCGTTCACCAGCAACTTTGATGTGTGTTGCTTGAACTTCCAGCATCTGCAGAATTCCTGTTGTCTGCCACCATCAAACTGCTTTCAACATTATAACGGGATCTTTCCTTTGGCAAATTCTTGTTTTAATGCTGTAATCTTCCTTAACACCCATTCCCTTTCTCACAACATCTTCCAATATATCTGCATCCGATACGGCACTTCCCCTTTTATCCCTCCTCTCATTCTCTAGGATTCCAGTCCTTCAAGGTGACACCGAATTCATGTGTACTTCTTCCAATTAAGTGTACTGTACTGAAGTTCATAATATGGTCTCCTTTACAATGGAAAATGTAAGTGTAGGTTTGGGGAGCCTGCTTTACAGGCCACAAGGTGACCCCCAAGCTTTCAGTGCCTGTCACTATAATTCTCCACCCAATTCACAACTCAGGTAATCAGTTTATAACATAAATAGTTAGTTCTGATAAAAGCTCACCAATTTGTAAAGTTAATTCAGTTTCTTCTTTCTCCATAGATACCAAACTGCAGCTCTTTTCAGCACACTTGTTAGATTTCCAACAATGCTGTTTTGTACCCAAGTTCCAGCACTTTTTTATCCCTTCCCATTTCTATATTCATTCACAACTCTCCATTTAAACCTCTTTGAGACAGTTTAGCAATAATGAATATATTTCTGCCATCCTATCAGCTGAATGTTGATTGTCCATTTCCCTTCTGATACTGCCTGATCTGCTGAGTTCCTATAGCAATTTGTGTTATTTCAACAATCTCTTGTATCTTTATCCGTTCAATTGTCAACACCATGTGTGCCTTTGCTCCCTCTACCCCTCTCCTTTTTCTGCAACTTAAAACTAGTTTTTCTAAGTCCTGGTGAGTATCTGTTAGCCTGAAAATGTTAACTCAAGTTTCAATCTCCACAGATGCTGCCTGACCAGTGGAACATCTCCAGTATATTTTTGGGTCAGATGTTATTAACATATGTAATTTTTGGTTTTTTGAAAGTCCTTGACCAGCCATAAAATGCAATGTTTTCTGACATTCTAAATCATAGAAGGTACATTAAAAATATATAAAGATATCTGCTAAAGTCTACAGGTTACATGAAAAAACAAGATGGCAACATTTTTGAAACAAGCTTACTAAGCATTACGAATCTAAGCTACGTGTAAAGTGAATTGTATCTTTAAAAAAATATCAACCAAATTGACCTTTAGGTCTCTGTAACTGTGAAACAGATCAAAATGCCATTACCACATATTTTGACTGCTTATTTATGCTCTGTCTAGCAGCCTGATTTAAAGCCAACAAAATGCAATCACCACACAAACAGAATCAAGAATCATCTCTTAATGGAAAGTTTAATTGACAAGTGGCCAGCAACATGAGGTAATCCCTTCTGTTAGGATGGCTATAAAGACCTTAGTGCACTGAATCACACTAAATAAGCACTGCACATGCATTTAAGTAAATTTGAATTAATTATGCCCCAATAAATATAGGTAGTAATCAATCAATAATCTCCTAAAAGGCAATTTTTGCTCAGACATGAAATGTACAGTATTTACAATCATCTTGTTTTCAATTACAATCAAAATATAATTAACTTCATCATTGACAGTACCCATCTTAAGCAAATACTTGAAACAATTCATTTCTAAGTCACTAAACTCAGTCTGCATCACTTTTACCAAAACATCTCATAAACAGCTTTATTGGCATCAAGATGTGTTGGAATATTCCATTTGCTATCTTCAAATACGGCAACTCGGCGTTCTGGATCCTGTCATCTGCAAGTCCGAAGTTTGAAGCTAGAGTTCGAAATCCTCATCCATCATCATCTGCGAGTCCAGGGGTCAACATCGATGATCAAAACCCAAATGTCAATCGGAGTCCAGAAGCTGAGGCATTTTGGCCAGAACCCCCGAGTCTGCTTCCTTGAGACAACACTCCTTGTAAATGTGCTCAATGGTGGGGAGGGCTTTGACTATGATGGACTGGGCTGTAGATCTACTCTTTGTACATTTTTCCATTCCTGAGCATTGGTGTTTCCATACCAGGCCATGATGCACTATGCATCTATAGAAGTTTGTCAAAGTTTAACAAAATGACATGTCAAAACTTCTCAGAGGGGAACTGTTGTGCCTTGTTTGTAATAGCACTAGCATCCTAGCCCCAGGACAGACCTCTGTTATGGTATCACCAATTTGAAGTCACCCATCCTCTCCACTTTCAATTCCCTAAAATGAGGACTGGCTCATTGACCTCAAGCTTCTACCAGCTGTAGTCAATAATCATCTCTTTAGATTAGATTATGAGAACACTCACTCCTCTTTTATCGTCATTTAGAAATGCATACATGCATTAAGAAATGATACAATGCTTCTCCGGAGTGATATCACAGAAAACAAGACAGACCAAAGACTAACACTGACAGAACCACATAACTATAACATATAGTTACAGCAGTGCAAAGCAATACCATAATTTGATAAAGAACAGACCACAGGCACAGTAAAATAAAGTCTCAAAGTCCCAAGTCGATCGACTCTCGAGTCCCCGATAGCAGGTGGCAAAAGGGAGAAACTCCCTGCTATAAACCTCCAGGCACCGTCAACTTGCCGATACCTTGGAAGCAGCCGACCCCAAGTCCTTCCGTCCGAAAACTCCAAGCTTCCGACCAGCCTCTCCGATTCAGCCTCCGGAGCGCCATCCTCTGCCGAGTGCCTTCGACCTCTCCCTGGCCGCTGAAACATGCAAAGCCGAGGATTTCGGGGTCTTCAGCTCCGGAGATTCCGGTTACCACACAGTAGCAGCGGCAGCAAAGCAGTCATTTCAGAAGTTTTCCAGATGTTCCGCTGTGCTGTCACGTCCGCCTCCATCAAATCAGAATTGTTTTCAGTCCCCTACTTGACAGGTAACAGGTATTCATCACCGAAGTGGCCGCACGTGCTGTCGTCGCGCCGCCATCTTCTCCCCCCTCCCGGGGCGATTAGTTTTGCTGACATTGAGGTAATAGGTTGTTGTTGTAGTACCATTGAACCAGATTTTCAATCTCCCTCCTACAAGCCGATTTATCACCTTCTTTGATTTCGCCAACAACAGAATTGAATCTGGATCACTGGTGCTGTAATCACTTCACTACCATGTCACCCCAAAAGATTCAAAAAACTGCAAGAATGATTATAATATAATTTGATGATCTTTAATTTGAAAACAAATTTAAACAAAATTAAACTTTCTAAATCTGCTTAGCTACCTTCATTTCATCTTATCTACCTTCATTTTTGTCTCTTCCTTGTTCCATTACATTCTATAATAATTTTGTCATTAGCCATTTGTGCTTTTGATGAAAGGTCATCAACTCAAAATGCTAACACCATCTCCACAAATGCAACCAAATTGCTACATACTTCTTGCATTTTCTGTAAAATATTATGTAAAATATTCAAGTGATCTGCAAAGTAATACTGGTATTAAAAAACAGCATGCTTGAAAAATGCAAACGTAAAAATTTACTCCACCAAAAATATGGAGGTTGTTTTTTTAAATTTCTAATAGCATGATGACATCTTAGGTAGTATTTCATTTATATTTGCAAAGATTCATTGATTTAATAACTAGTTATTTGAGGAAAACACTGCCATTTTATACTGAATTGCTATTTTCAATGCCACAAATGTTTTTATCCTCCCTTCCTGCAATTCTGTTGTGGTATAGAAATGCCCGCATTCCTGTTATTTATGATCCCTGATCATTAAGTTTAGGGTGCAACCATATTTATCCTGCACCCAATATCCATTTACTTTCAATATGGATCCTTCCTGTGATCAGTGAGTAAGTCCTAAAGACAGGAAGAACAGAGGCACATTAAAATAGCGTTCATTAAGATTCTTTAGATTAAAGCTTTAATGGATTAGTTTTTAGCAGAGTTCTAAAAGCAAAAATTTGCCCCATGATACATTTCCTCGGAAGAAATAAACACTAGAATGAAGATAAGGAACTCATTCTATGTCGACCTTAAGACAGTTGCCAGTCAAATCTAATCATTGATGCCAGAAAGCTTTTCCCTTATGACATAGGAAGCAATTCAGCTTTGTCAGCTCTGAGCTTTCATTCTTCCACCTATCCTTTCATCTAATAAAACCATTTCTCCACTCCCCGATATTCCCAGAACCTCCTACAATAAGGGTAATTTACAATAGTCAATTAAGCACAGTAGCAAAGCAGTTAGCAGAACACTAATACACATTCAACAAACTAGGTTCAATTCCACTGCTGCCTCCAAGGAGTTTGTACACTCTCCCCGGGACTGTGTGGGGTTCCTCCAGCTGCTCTGGTTTCCTCCCATATTCCAAAAATGTACAGGTTAATAGGTGACATGATATATTTGGCAGTGTGGGAATGTTCGTCTGGTAGGATTTGTACCATGCTGCATCTCTAAATTAAAAACAAATAAAGCCAATAGCCAGTATGTCCTTTGTAAATGAAGCAAGCAATTGAGAAATCCAAACAGTCAGAGAGAACATGTCAAACTACACAGATAGCATTAGATGTCAGACATGAATTCAGTTGCTGGAGCTTTGATGCAGTTGCATAGTACACTCATGACTGTGTGGCCAGATTCTGCTCCAAGTCCATCTATAAGTTTGTAAATGAAACTACCGCATCTTAAATAACAATGAGTTATATGAAGGAGATAGAGAGCTTAGTGATATGCTGTCATGACAATGACCTTTCCATCCATGTCAACAGAAAAGGCTGGTCATTGACTTCAAAAACTTAGACAGTGCACATGCTCCTGTCTACATCAATTGTGTTGAAGATGAGATGTTTGAGAGCTTCAAGTTAAGTTGCAACCACATTGATGTCACACCTAAGAAAGCTCATGAATACCTCTACTGCCTGAGGAAGCTAAAGAAATTTGGCATGTCCCTGTCAACTTTACTAATTTTTATCAACGCACCATAGAAAGCATATATCTGGATGCATAAAAAGTTGGTATGGCAACTGCTCTGCATATAGCCGCAAGAAAGTGCAGAGAGTTGTGGACGCAGCTCAGCACATCACGGGAACCAGCTTCCCCTGTATGGACTCTGTCTAAACCTCTGTCTCAGTAAAGCAGCCAACTTAATCAACTTGTTCAAACAACCCACCCACATCAGACATTCTCTCTTCTCCCTTCTCCCAACAGCACAAGATACAAAAACCTGAAAACATGTCTTACCAGGCTCATGGACATCTTCTATCCCACTACTATCAGACTCTTGAACTTATCTTATTGCAAGATAAGATGTACTTTTGGCCTCACACTGTATACCTTGCAATGATCTCTGCACTTTACCTGCATTGCAGGTAATTGTATCGGTCTCTGCCATCCCTTTGGATTCATCAGCAGTGTACAGAGGGGAAGCCTGCTGCATGGGCAACAGCTTGCTCTCCATATCATACTGCCCTGGCTTGAGTAGACAGCTATTAGGACGAAACATCCACGGTCTATCCAAACAACTGAAGGCCTACCTACCTGCACTTCTCATAAACTGAGGAACCACTTCATTGAGCACCTCTGCTCCATCTGCCAAAAGCAGAACTTCCCGATGGACAAACATTTTAATCCTGATTCCTATTCCCATTCTGACATGTGCCACGATAAGACCACCCTCAGGGTGCAGGAGCAACACCTTATATTCTCTGTCTGGGTACCCTCCAACCTGAAGGCATGAACATCAATTTCTCCTTCCAGTTAAAAAAAAATTTCCCTCCCCCTCCGCCTATCTTTTATTCCCCACTCTGGCCTCTTACCTCTTCTCACCTGCCTATCACCTCCCCCTGGGTCCCCCTTCCCTTTTTTCTATGGTCCACTCTCCTCTCCTATCAGATACTTTCCTCTCCAGCCCTTTATCCTTCCCTACATATCTGGCTTTACCTATCACCTTCTATCCCCCTTCCCCTCCCTCCACCTTTTTATTCTGGCATCTTTCCCCCTTCCTTTCCAGTTCTGAAGAACAGTCTCAGCCTGAGGTGTCAACTATTTATTCATTTCCATAGATGCTGCCTGATCTGCTGAGTTTCTCCAGCATTTTGTGTGTGTTGCACTGCACTCTTTTTTCAGCTTTTTAGACTATTCTGCATTGTTATTGCAGAATAAGTCAATGCAGCGTGTAATCATTTGATCTGTATAAACAATATGCAAAGCACACTTTTCACTGTATCTTGATACACAAGACAATAATAAACCAATACTTTCTGAAGTGCCATTGGGCAACTGCCTCCCTCCCCAAATAACAAACCCAGGTTTAACAGATGACAAACAGGTCAATCTGAGTAATACCAAAGATAAGCATCTGTCACAACTGCATTACCTAATTAACACAGTTGATTTGAGGACCTGTTCGTTTGCATTTGGTTCATTAATGGATTGAGTCAATCAGGATAGTGACAGATAAATAGCATTTGCCAGTCTGTTAAAATTAGGTGGTTGTGCTCATGCAGAAAGGGGGAGAAAAAGCCAGCTAACGGTAAATTGCTCACATGCACAGAGGCACTAAATCTTGATTGGGAAAACCTGTTGCTGCTGCTCATTGCTAATTCTAAGGGAGCACATTATCTACTGCTTGATGGACAACAAATTGCAAGAAAATTATAAAACCATAATATGTAGGAGCAGAAAAAGGCTATTCAGCTCAACTAATCTGCCAGCTTGTACCAATCAAGAACCTATCAATCTCAATATTATATTTTGATCATTAGAACATCTATCATTTCTTTATGAACTGACAAAACCATTCTTCCTTGATGCTTTGAATATCTTCAGACTTTGAAAAAAAATTAGATCTTGCTGCTTATATTGGTACTTTCTAAAATAATCCCATCAATTGCATGGACTCCAAATGTAATACATGACAAACTTTTTCTTTAAATTTAGTTTGAAGGAAAAGGTGGTCTCATTACCTTCATCCAGCTGCTTTCCCATGAAACACTCTGATGCACTCTTGGTACCTTATGAATTAAATTCTCACCTTTCCCAACATTCTTCCAAGGAAATAATAATGTCTGGTATAGTGGTCCCCAACCAGCATTTTCGCTGCAGGATTTGGATAGAGAAGTCCTTCATTCGTTGTTTTGAAAAATCCCTGGTTTGGATTAAAGCCCGTCTTCAGCAGCTCGTTAAGGAACTCTCTGAATATTCCTCCACCATCAATTCCAGCTTCATCTAAACCATGTGCATTTAGTAAGTGAACACGTATTCTTTTTCTCAAGTCAGATTCTGGAAAAGGGAACAGAGAATGAACTTTTAACTTTTTTTTTTGTTTACAACATAATGCATACTCCTTTGCTGAAGTAGTAAATACACTGAACATTGAATATTACAGCTCAGTACAAGCCCTTTGGCCCACAATGTTGTGCCAACCTTTTAACCTACACTAAGATCAATCTGGCCCCTTTCCTCCTACATAACACGGCATTTTTCCGTCATCCATTTGTCTGAGTTTCTTAAATGCCCCGAGGTATCTGCCCCTACTCTCACACCTGATAGAGCACCACACACACATACCACTCTCTGTGAAAAGAACTCTGACACCTGCCCAAAATTTTCCTCCAATCACCCTAAATTTATGTCTTGTATTTGCCATTTCAGTCCTGGGAAAAAGGTCTTTGACTATTCACTCCATCTATACCTCTTATCATCTTGTACATCTCTATCAAGTTACCTCTCATCTTTCTTTGCTCAAGAGAAAAGCCCTAGCTTGCTCAACCAATCATCATAAAACATGCCCTCGAGTCCAGACAGCATCCTGGTAAATCTCCTCTACACCTGTTCTAAAGCTTCCACATCTTTCCGATCAGAACTGAATGCAATATTCCATGTGTCGTCTAACCAGGGTTTTATAGAGTTGCAACATTATACAAACATAGAAAACCTACAGCACAATACAGGCCCTTCGGCCCACAAAGTTGTGCTGAACATGTCCCTACCTTAGAAATTACCAGGCTTACCCATAGCCCTCAATTTTTCTAAGGTCATGTACCTACCAGGAATCCCTTAAAAGACCCTATCATATCCAACTCCACCACCGTTGCCGGCAGCCCATTCCACGCACTCACCACTCTCTGCGTAAAAACTTACCCTGGACATCTCCTCTGTACCTACTCCCCAGCACCTTAAACCTGTGTCCTCATGTGGCAACTATTTCGGCCCTGGGATAAAGCATGTGACTATCCACATGATCAATGCCTCTCATCATCTTATACACCTCTATCAGGTCACCTCTCATCTCCGTCGCTCCAAGGAGAAAAGACTGAGTTCACTCAAACTATTCTCATAATGCATGCTCCCCAATCCAGGCAACATCCTTGTGAATCCTTTCTATGGCTTCCACATCCTTCCTGTAGTAAGGCGACCAGAACTGAGCACAGTACTCCAAATGGGGTCTAACCAGGGTCCTATATAGCTGCAACATTACTTCTCGGCTCCTAAATTCAATTCCATGATTAATAAAGGCCAATACACCATACGCCTTCTTAACCATAGAGTCAACCTGCGCAGCTGCTTTGAGCGTCCTACGGACTCAGACCCCAAAATCCCTCTGATCCTCCACACTGCCAAGAGCCTTACCATTAATACTATATTCTGCCATCATATTTGACCTACCAAAATGAACCACTTCACACTTATCTGGGTTGAACTCCATCTGCCACTTCTCAGCCCAGTTTTGGATCCTATCAATGTCCCGCTGTAACCTCTGACAGCCCTCCACACGACGCACAACACCCCCAACCTTTGTGTCCTCAGCAAACTTATTAACCCAACCCTCCAATTCCTCATCCAGGTCATTTACAAAAATCACAAAGAGTAAGGGTCCCAGAACAGATCCCTGAGGCACACCACTGGTCACCAACCTCCATGCAGAATATGACCCGTCTACAACCAGTCTTTGCCTTCTGTGGATCTGCAAAGCAATGTCCCCTTGGATCCCATGCCTCCTTACTTTCTCAATAAGCCTTCGCTGGGGTACCTTATCAAATGCCTTGCTGAAATCCATATACACTACATCTACTGCTCTTCCTTCATCAATGTGTTCAGTCACATCCTCAAAAAATTCAATCGGGCTCGTAAGGCACGACTTGCCCTTGACAAAGCCATGCTGACTATTCCTAATCTTATTATACCTCTCCAAATGTTCATAAATCCTGCCTCTCAGGATCTTCTCCATCAACTTACCAACCACTGAAGTAAGACTCACTGGTCTATAATTTCCTGGGCTATCTTTACTCCCTTTCTTGAATAAAGGAACAACATCTACAACCCTCCAATCCTCCGGAACCTCTCCTGTCCCCCTTGATGATTCAAAGATCATTGCCAGAGGCTCAGCAATCTCCTCCCTCCAGTAGCCTGGGGTACATCTCATCCGATCCCGGCGACTTATCCAATTTGATGCTTTCCAAAAGCTCCAGCACATCCTCTTTCTTAATATCTACATGCTCAAGCTTTTCAGTCTGCTGCAAGTCAGCACTACAATCACCAAGATCCTTTTCCATAGTGAATACTGAAGTGAAGTATTCATTAAGTACCTCTGCTATTTCCTCCGGTTCCATACACACTTTCCCACTGTCACACTTGATAGGTCCTATTCTTTCACGTCTCATCCTCTTGCTCTTCACATACTTATAGAATGTCTTGGGGTCTTCCTTAATCCTGCCCGCCAAGGCTTTCTCATGGCCCCTTCCAGCTCTCCCAATTTCCTTTTTAAGCTCCTTCCTGTTAGCCTTATAATCTTCTAGATCTCTAACATTACCCAACTCTCAGAACCTTTTGTAAGCTTTTCTTTTCTTGACTAGATTTATTACAGCCTTTGTACACCACAGTTCCTGTACCCTACCATAACTTCCCTGTCTCATTGGAAGGTACCTATGCAAAACTCCAAACATTTGCCACATTTCTTCTGCACTTTTCCCTGAGAACATCTGTTCCCAATTTAAGCTTCCAATTTTCTGCCTGATAGCCTCATAATTCCCCTTATTCCGATTAAATGCTTTTCTAACTTGACTGTTCCTAGCTCTCTCCAATGCTATAATAAAGGAGATAAAATTATGATCATTATCTCCAAAATGCTCTCCCACTGAGAGATCTGACACCTGACCAGGTTCATTTCCTAATACCAGACCAAGTACAGTCTCTCCTCTTGTAGGCTTATCTACATATTGTGTCAAGAAACCTTCCTGAACACACCTAACAAACTCCACCCTATCTACACCCCTTGCCCTAGGGAGATGCCAATCGATATTTGGGAAATTAAAATCTCCCATCACGACAACTCTTATTATTACTTCTGCAGGATCTATTTCCCTACCTGCTCCTCGATATCCCTGTTACTATTGGGCGGCCTATAAAAAACACCCAGTAAAGTTATTGACCCCTTCCTGTTCCTAAACTCCACCCACAGAGACTCCGTAGAGGATCCTTCCATGACGTCCACCTTTTCTGCAGCCGTGACACTATCTCTGATCAACAGTGCCACACCCCCACCTCTTTTGCCTCCCTCCCTGTCCTTTCTGAAACATCTAAAACCCAGCACTTGAAGTAACCATGCCTGTTCCTGAGCCACCCAAGTCTCTGTAATGGCCACCACATCATAGCTCCAAGTACTAATCCACGCTCTAAGCTCATCCGCTTTGTTCACAATACTTCACGGATCTTGAACTCAATCCCCCAACTAATTAAGGCCAACACACCATCACCTTCACAACAACCCTAACAACTTGTGTGGCAACTTTGGAGGAATGTATGGGCATGGACACCAAGATCTCTGTTCCTCCACAATGCCAAGAATCCTGTATTCTGCCTTCAAATATGATCTTACAAAATGAGGCACTTCACACTTTCCATGTTGAACTCCATTTTGCCAATTCTCAGCCAGTTCTGCATCCTGTCAACATCCCTACAACAACCCTCCATGCTTCTATGGGCAAGCCAGTTCTGTATCTACAGTCAACTTCCCCTGGATCCCATGTCCCGACTTTCTGGTCACTTTAACACAATGATCACATTTACAACAGTAAATACCTGAAATCAGCTGTTACTTATTCAAAACATTTGTGAAAGGCTCTTTCAAAGTATATAATTTGATTTTTGAAAGTTAGCTGGTTTTTAAAAGAAGGGGAATAAAATTTGTCACATAATAATCCTCTTCCCCAGGATAGATGACTAAATTGTCTTTTTTTGGTAAATTCATCTTGAAACTTGGAGGATGACACCTATCTCCACATTCCTGCAATTGAACATTATAAAACTACAGGTGCTGGAAATCCAAAACAAATACAGAAAATTCTGGAAACACAACAAGTCACACAGCATCTGTAGAGAAAGATATATCCATCTTTAGACATATTCACATTCATTGTCAACATGTTTTAAAAAAATCTCTACTGCATACAAATCTGACTGAATTTCCAAACCATTGATCAAAAAATAATCCACATCATTTATCCAGAATTGAATCTTTAAAGGTTAAGAATCTTTTCTTGTTGCTGGTTTTATTCTCTTAAAAATGGTGAATGGAGGTAATTTCGTTTTTACTTAAATCACATTCTTTTCCCTACAGATTTCCTTTAGGATTACTTATTTTCCAGCAGTTTCCTTGACATACCATATTAATTTCCATTTAACATACAATCCTTGATTTGCTTCTAAAGTAGAATTTTACTTAAAAAGGTCCCAAAGGCTATGAATATGCCGCTTTCTGAATAAATCCAGGTAATAAAAAAGAAATCATTTGCCACAAATCATAGATCTTGTAACATATATCCACTAATAATTCCACGGTGTATTGTTGGAAAACTTGAATTACTAGCTCTAGCTCTCCAAATATGAGAGCCACAGTTGTAATGACAAGTAGCAAAATGCACTAAACTTAAGTGCTCTATTAACAGTGTGATTATATCATATATCTTGCAAGAGCAGAATCCAGCTTCACCAGAAGCCCCCTGTTATTTTGTTTCGTGGTAGTATTTTCAATGTAAGATCCAGAAAAGGTCAAATGGCATCGCCAACTTTCTGTCTCCCCTCGAAGTTATAGAAAGGTGATATGCCCCAAAATATCTGTGTGGATGTAAACACTAATCTTTATCTGATCCTAATTCCTCTCACTGCATCAATATATCCTTACACTTCTTCTGTTTGTGAAGTTCAAGCACATCCAGATTAGTTGTTCCAATGATATCAAACACTCATTGAGTTGTTTCGCTTCAATTCCTAATTCAGTTAATTAATGCTCATGTTTACGACCTAATTCGGGATTTGCCGACAAGTGGAAGCAGAAGATACAAATTCCATGCACAGGAATTTATTTTTAAGAAGGACCTTTAGCAATATGTCAAACCATTTCCAAAGATATGCATAAAATAGTAAGTAGAACCCAAAGGATGTGATCAAGGTTTGGCCAATGGGCAATTGTGAGCAGGTTTCAGAAAGGAAGGGAGATCGAGGGCAAGGAGCATTTCAGATCATTAGGCCAAGACAATTTCTGGGGAATGGTTGCATTGACAATGCTGAGATACATCCCAGGATGACTGGGACAAGTCATCAGGGATGTAACTTGATGTCATAGGGTGTTTCGGGTCTTTCAACATCAGACACTCTGTCCAGGCAACCCAGCAAGGGCTGATCAAGCCCTGTCTTATATCCCAGCAGCATTGGTCCACAGGTCACAGCTCTTGATCTACAGCCATCACTCAGCAGCCTCTATGACAGTCCTGATGGCCCTCTTCTTTGCAGCCGCCATAATGCCAAGGAGAGAGTAGGTTCTACACAGCGCGTAGCCAACAAAACCTCTACACTCCACCTCAAAAGGCTTGCATCATGCCCTCCTCCCATCTCTGTCACTTCTCTACCAGCTCCTGATATCTGGCTTTCTTATGCTCAAACGTCTCCTCAATCCAGTTTTCCCAAGGAACTGTCAGTTATACCATGACCACCTGTTTCACGATTTTGGACAGAATGACCATGTCACATCTCGGGGATGATGATGATGTGATGAAGCCAGGAAACTTTAATTGCTTGCCAAGATCAACTTCCAGTTGCCAGATGCCATGGCGAGCAAACCTTCTGGTGATCTGGGCTGAGGCTATTGTTGATCTCCAGCTTTGACAAAGGCAATGGGCTTTCTGTGTTGGTGGAGGTGCCTATTGCTGTTAATGGCTGAGGAGATGCTTCCTGCCACTGTCTTCTGTACCTGATTATGGCACCAGCGGTAGCGGCCTTCTCCCGGGGCTTTTGGGCAGCTGCTGAGGATATGTTCCAGGGTCCCTCTGCCAGGGCAGAGAGAACATAATGGTGCCTCACCTTTTCCCCAAGCAAAAAGGGTCATTGGACTAGTCAAAGACATCGTACACAGCCTGGATCGTGAACTTGATGCACTGGGGCCCTAATGTAGGTGTCAAAGAGTTGGAAAAGCAAGAAAATGCCTGAGGCATAAAGTAATAAGGGAAAAGTTACAAAGTAACTTGCAAGACTTTACCAATCATATATGTAACAGAGGTAATAACATGGAATTTTATTACCTCTACTACATTTATAATTGGTAAGTAATAAACCTGCTGCTTTTCTTCATGTAGATTAATAATTGTTACTAATATTCATTATGCACAAGTTTCAAATTTGCTAATGATATACAAACTTTGTAGAATTTGGAGGCACTGTGAATTGCAATGATCCCTTGTTTATGACTTTCTCATGAGTGACAACATCTCAACATCTACCTGGTCAAGCCCCCTTATGATCTTATAACATTGAATAAGATCACCCTTCGTTCTTTAAACTAGAGGAATATAGATAGATTACAACTTGGTAGAAGAAAAGCAATATAGACAAGAGTGTAATTCCATAAAAAATAAGAGAACAGCTCTGAAGGTGTATGTATGAAGATAATTAAAAATATTATGGCAGGCTGAGAAAGTGGTTTTAACCAAAAAAATACAATGCCATCCTGGACTTCACAGATAATGAAGCACAAGAGCAATCAATGAACTTTCCAGAATGCTGGTTTGGCCACAACTGGAACATTTTGCTCAGTTTAGAGCATATACGTTAGGAAAGGCTTGAGCCTTTAAATAGGGTGCCAAAGATTCCAGCGATGGAAGACTTCAGTTACATGAGAATAAAGCAATTAAGACTGTACCTTCTGGAACAGAGAATGATGCCAGAAGGTACAACAGAGGTATTTAAATTATGACAGATATCAACAAAAGAAAAAAAAACATTGACATGGGTGAAAGAGTCAACAATTAGATACACAGAATGAAAGCTATTGGCAAAAGAACTAAAAATGACTTGAAAGAAGTGTATAAGATAATTGGAGACCAGCATGGCAATGGTTAATGCAAGGGCATAACTTTAAGGTGTTTGGAGGGAAGTATGGGGGGGCGTGTGCGGTTGTCAGAGGTAGCTGCGTTTTTTTTAAGTACACACAGAGTGCTAAGCGTGTGGAATGCACAGCCAGAAATGATAGTAAGGACAAATACATTAAGGACATTTAAAAGATTCTTAGATAGGCACACAAATGAAAGAAAAATAGAGGGCTATGTGGGAGGAATAATCTTGGAGTAGGTCGGTACAAAATCTTGTTGCCCAGAGTGTGTTTGCATAGTAAGAATGCATTGACAAGGGTAGTGATTGCTTTTAATTCTAAAAATTCTGATTGGTATATTCTAGTGGTCCAGATTTAGCAGTTCTGACAGTAAAATTTTCAGTCTTTGTAATGACCTTTTACTACTCTACAAGAGTGCAAGTGATAGTAACTTCAGCAGTAAAGGCAAATTCAGCCATTGCATTCACTGGGAAGCTCCAAATACTTTCCTTTACCATATTTATACAGTATCACAGTGAAAGGACAATGTTGCCCTCAACCATATCACTTCCATCTGCACACATCTGCCCTAACCCCATCCTCCCGCCACCCCACCAGGGATAGGGTCCCCCCTTATCCTCATCTACCACCCCCCCCCCCCCAATGACCTGGATCAACACAGTGGCATTGTGTGAAAGCTTGTGTGCTTTAAGGACTCCATCAGGCAACACCAACTCAGGGCCACACATATTGGAACAGCTGTGGACAAGATGCCAAAGATTGATCCAACCCAGGTTCCCGAACAGACAGACTTGTGTCTGCCTCCCCCAGGCTACACTTCACCATGAATCAAGCCAACTTTTCAACTGGAGGAGTGGCTTGACAAAAACAAATTAATAGTCTGAAGAGAAAAACACCGGCTATTCGAAACAACAACCACTCCCACCCCCCAAGCCTCCATGTCCAGCACATAATTCTCCATAACTTACATCATCCTCAACAGGATCCCACCACCAAACACATCTTGTCCCCTACTTTCTGCTTTCAGCAGGGGTCACTCCCAATGTGACTTCCTTGTCTATTCATCTCTCCCTACTGATTTCTCTCCTGGCACTTACCTTTGCAAGCAGAACAAGTGCTACACCTGCCCCTACTCCTCCTCCATCGCTACCATTCATGGTCCCAAACAGTCCTTTCAGGTGATGCGACTCTTCACCTGTGAGTTTATTGGGGCGGGAGGAGAAGATGGCAGTGCGACGCAGATCACAGTGGCCACTCTGGTGGTGATGTCTGTTATCTGTCAAGTAGGGTGCCGTGCACAATCCTGATTTGATGGAGACAGACGTGACAGCACGGAGGAACATCTGGTGAAACTTCTGAAATGCCTGCTTCGCTGCTGCTGCTACTGTGTGATCCAGAATCTCTGGAGGGGAAGGTCCCAATCAGTGGCCGGGGCGGGTCGAAGCGCTCGGCAGAGGATGGTACTCGGTATCAGAGGCTCGAAGTTTTCGGTCGGACTCAGAGTCGGCTACGGTCGGGTGCTTCCAATGGTGCTGCATCGGCAAGTTTGCGGCGCTTGGAGGTTCGTGGCAGGGAGGGTTTCTCCCTTCTACCGTCTGCGTGAGAAGATGGGTGTATCGGGACTTTGAGTCTTTTTTTTTAACCGTGCCCATGGTCTGCTCTTTACCAAATTACGGTATTGCTCTGCCCTGTTGTAACTATATGTTATAATTATGTGGTTTTGTTAGTTTTAGTCTTGGTTTGTCCTGTGTTTCTTGTGATATCATTCTGGAGGAACATTGCATCATTTTTTAATGACAATAAACGAGGACTGAGTGTCCTCATAATCTAATCATCTACTATATCCAGTGCTCCCTGAGTGGCCTCCTGTATATCAGTGAGACCCCAACGTAGATTGGAAGAACATTTTGCCAAGCACCTACACTCCGTCTGCATGAAATATCAGGATCTCTCAGTGCCCACCCATTTTAATTTCACTTCCCACTTCAATATGTCAGTCCATGGCCTTCTCTACTGTTGCGATGAGGTCACATTCAGGTTGGAGCAACAACACCTTATATTCTGACTAGGTAGCCTCTAACCTGATTGCATGAACATTGATTTCTTGAACTTCCGGTAATGCCACCTCTCACCATTCACCACCCCTCAACATTCCCCTTCCCTATTCCCCTCTCTCACTTTATCTCCTTACCTGTCCATCATCTCCCTCTGGTGCTCGTCGCCATTTATTTTCTTCCATGGCCTTCTGTCCATTCCTATCCGGTTCCCCCTTCTCCAGTCCTGTATCTCTTTCACCAATCAACTTTCCAGCTCTTTACTTCACTTCTCTCCTCCTCCCAGTTTCACCCATCTCCTTGTGTTTCTCTCTCTCCTCCCCCCCCCCCTTACTCTGACTCCTCATCCTTTTTTCTCCAATCCTGATGAAGGGTCTCAGCCCGAAATGTCGACCGTACTCTTTTCCATAGATGCTGCCTGGACTGCTGAGTTCCTCCAACATTTTGTGTGTGTTGCTTGGATTTCTAGCACCTGCAGATCTTCTCGTTTGTGAAATGACAAGCGAGTGGGATTAATTGGATTAGTCACACAAAGCCCCAGTGGCTTCAGTCCAGGCTGATATTCTTGTGCTGTTCAGTAGGTGCACTTTGACACAGAATTAAACAGCACACACAAACTGCAAGTCACCAGAAACAGACTAGGAGAAAATAAATGCAAGCAGCATTTAAACAAAATCACATCTTTCCCATTAAAATGGGACTATTTTAGCATTATATGCATTTGAGCTTTTTTAAACTTTACTCTGTCATACTTTAAACACAAAAACTTCCTCTCAGCCAATGCTAAAATGTCAAATTTATCACATTTACAAGACTAATAAAAAATTAAACAAGATATTAGGACTAAATACATTTAAAAATAGTGGGTGTAGATTACATTCATCTCATATCATTCAATTCTAATCAAATCAATGGAATTAAAAGCAAGGAGGCCAGTAAAGTCAAGAGTGCTACAACAGAAATAGACCCTTTGGTCCATCTAGTCTAAACCAAACTTATTCTACCTAATCCCACCACAGCCCTCCATACCTTCCCATCCATGTACTTGTCCAAACTTCCCTTCAACGTTCCAATCAAACCCACATCAACCACTTCTGTTGAGAACTCATTCCACACTCGTACCACCTTCAAAGTGAGTAAGATCCCCCTCAGATCCCTTTGTTCTACTGCCCCCTCATTGCTCCACTGTTCACTGTACAAGTCCTACACTGGTTTGTTCTCCCAAGCCTCACACGTGCCCGCAATAAATTCCACCTGCCATTTTCCAATAAAGCATTTTGAAGGTTTAACGCTGGAGATAAATGAATTTTTCTCCTGAAACTTTATTGCAAATTAGTTGCTCTTCTATTATTAACCTAAGAGATTACTCTTCAAAATACCCTGAAAATATTGAGTTTTATCACTCTAGGCTTGAGTTTTAAAACAACATATGGACTATAATTACCAATTAGCAAACTATCTGGCTTGATAAAAAATTTTTTTTTGTTAAGGGTTTGCTATTTTATCACATCAGATGCCACTGAAATAGGAAAATTCTCAAAACAGATTTCTAAATGTTTGGGGGAACATTTCTTCAAATTCAGCCGTAAGTACCATTGTTTTAATACTGACTGAAAATTTTAGGCAATTATATCTTTTATGAAGAATAAGATGGTTATACCTTGCTAAAATGATTACTAAGACAATTCTATACTTTATCAGAATCAGGTTTATTATTTTTTCTGTATTGTGGTTTTTTTTATGTATTGTGTGGAAATACAAATTTTCATCTGACTTTCAGTTAAGATTTTAATACCCCACACCATATATAACAGCAAAGTTCAAAGTACATTTACTATCAAAGTATATCATACACTGCCTTGAGATTCACTTTCTTGCAGACACTCACAGGAAAACAGAAATACAATAGAATTCACGAAAAACCAAACATGACAAAATCTGACAAACATCCAATGTGTGCAACAGACAACAGATCATGCAAATAAAAGAAGTAAATAAATAGTACTGAAAGTGTGAGTGGCAGAGTCCCCAGAACTGACTCCCTGAAGGCTGCGAAGTCAGTTCAGTGCTGAGACGAGTGAAGCCGGTCCAGGAACGGCTACAGGGTAACAGCTGCTCCCTCATCTGGTAGAATGGGACCCAAGACTCCTGCACTGCCCACCTGATGGTAGCAGTGAGAAGAAAAGGAAATGTATCAAATGCTGGCAGACAGGACAGGCTCAAGTGGGGGACCTTGGCCAGTATGGAGTAATAGGGCTGAACACCAGTTTGTTTTCCGCTCTCAGGTCTCAATGACACGACCCACCCAGCCAACACACTTTTTGTCC
This sequence comes from Mobula birostris, assembly GCF_030028105.1. Classification (NCBI taxonomy): domain Eukaryota; kingdom Metazoa; phylum Chordata; class Chondrichthyes; order Myliobatiformes; family Myliobatidae; genus Mobula; species Mobula birostris. Next base: position 208,054,738 of record NC_092372.1, read on the forward strand.
CTCTTTCCTCTGGGAGAAGGCTCAGGAGCTTGAAGACTCATATGGCCAGATTTGGCTTCTTTCCAACTGTGATAAGACTGCTGAACGAATCCTGACCCGAATCTGGACCGTACCCTCCAAATATCCAGACCTGCCTCTCAGTTTTTTTGCACTACCTTACTTTCCATTTTTCTATTTTCTATTTATGACTTATAATTTAAATTTTTAATATTTACTATCGATTTGTAATCCAGGGAGCGGGAAGCGCAGAATCAAATATCGCTGTGATGATTGTACATTCCAGTATCAATTGTTTGGCGACAATAAAGTATAATCTGGTTTCAAGTCTGCCCCAGCCGTCTCTTTCGCCCTTGCATCCGGTGACAATGGCCGAAATTCACCCACTTCAAGGTATCACACCTGCATTCCTCAGAGTCAAATTTACTAAATCCTTCAGGAGATTGTAAAACCACTAGTTCATTTAGGCCAGTGGTTTCCAAAGTGGCTGATACCATCCCCCTGGGGGGGGGGGGCATGGGAGTTTCTAAGGGAGCAATGAAGATAAAGGGGGCAGTGAGAGGGGTGTGCTTGGTAGCAAAGGGGGCAGCTGAGGAATTACAGGCTTAATTTAATAAATTATTTACATATTATAGCATTTGATCCTCAGTGTCTCATAACTGATTACAATAATCATGTAATCAACTCATATCTAGTAGCCCTACTGCTCTCTTAGACTTTGCTTTAAGCTCATTATAGTTGTTGAAAAGCACATGACACTTCTGCATTTGGTATTTAATATATGATGCATATATATATATATATGCATTTGGTATATGAGAAATCTGGACTGAAGAAATCATGTTATTTCTGGGCCAAGACCGTACACTACTGCTGTTCACTACTGTAGTAGTGTTAACTAGTATGATTTCCATACTCTAATAATGCAGTAACACAATTCCTGCAAATTAGGGTATGGCGTTCAATGGGGTAAAGTGCAGAATTTGCCCTTTTGAATGGTTTTGACCATATTTCTCTAGCCCACAGCCCTACTGAGATATCACTGCCCCACTTTATGTACCTTCAGGCATATATGGATCTATACCAGCACCAAGCAACCAACAGCAGCCAATGTGTCCATTGTGTGACAATTTTTTTTTTCAAATGAGAAATTAAACTATCCATGCTCCTTGAACATTTGAAGAGAATACACTCCGATAAAGCAAACAAGAACTTGGCTTATTTTTAGTCACTTTATGAAAACTTTCAGAAACAGAAAATACTTCAGAACATGTTTGCCAGCATTTCACAACCGCAGTGATGGTTTGTGTGCTTCCTACAACATTTCATTGCTCGTTGCCAAATCTGGAAAGCCCCATAAATTGAAGAACTGATTCTGCCAGAAGTAAGGGAGGTTCTGAGTACAATTTTGCATAAGTCACCAGACCAAATAATTAAATTGATTCCAATCAGTGACAACTCTATTCAAAGGAGTATTAACAAAATGTCTGAGAATGTGGAAGAGACATTCAGCAAAATAATTTGGACAACAGAATTTGCTCTGCAGCTGCATGAGTTAACTTTGCCAGGTAATGAATCTTTGCTTCTTGGTTATATTTGCTTCATAAAAAATGAAGGCATTGTTCAAGAATTGTTATTTGCAATGGGACTAAAAACAGCTATGAAGGGGGAAGTCAATATTTCTGGTTGTTGAGCAATCTTTCAGAGAAGGATGTTCTGTGCACAAACTTTCTTGCTTGTTATTGCTTTCTTGAAAAAAGCTGTACATATTTACCATTCACTGTGTAATTCGTAGACAACAACTTGTTGCAAAAACCTAAGTGATAGGCTGCACAAATCATTAAATACTGTTATTACAGAGGTAAATAAAATCGTCCCATGCACTCAATTCTTGACTATTTCGAGAGATTTGTATTGAGAATGATGAACAGTTTGAGTGCTTGCTGTTGCACACAGATAACTGTCAAAAGGAAACTGCCTGAGATGCTTTTATGCACTGTGATAAAATTCCCTGAAGACTCAAATGCTTCATTCAGTAATCAACTCAAGAATATTAGGCATGACATTACTTATTTGTCAGAATTATTCACAAAGTTAAATGAAATCAATTTTTAATTGCAAAAAAAGTTGAATCTTATCAAAGTCAAATCAATCGTCTCCCCATTTCTGTCCAAGTTACCCCTATTTAAGTGCAACACTGGTCATTGCAACTTCTTCCAATTTCTAATCCACTCTGAGTTGGAAAAGAAAGAATAATAGATAATGATCTTCAAGAAAGCTGTGCCCATCTAGGTGAGCTGCATAAAGACATGTCACAGTGAAACTTCAGGATCTTCTCTCAATCCAAATTCCAGATTGAATAATAAATCCATTCCTGAACACTTGTAATGAGGAATTAACAAGAAGGGTAGAAGAAGAACTGATCTCACTACAAAATGACTGATAAGCTGAAGTTCAAAAAAAAATCATATCAAGACTATTGGTTGCAGTAAGAAATTTCTGAAACTATCCTGCACACTGAAAAAAGATCAAGATGCTCTTTATTGCCTTCCCAATAACATATTTAGTGGAGTGCAGATTAAGAGCAGTCGCTAACTTATTTCAAAGTAACAAAAACAAACTGCAAATTACTGCATGTTGGTATCTGAGACTCTTTGAGTGATATTCAGCCTGATGTTCAGAAGCTGTTACCACTGCCCCAAGCCCACCCATCTCACTGATAAGTGAATAGTTGGACTACCTCATGGATCAAATTATTTGGTTCCATAAAGGAAAATGTTGAAGAATTCACTATTAGTTCTAATATAATTCCAAATAATGGAGGTCATTCTACTTGCAGGTGATCAGATCTACCAGGTCTTCTTTAACAAGTAAAAAGATGGAATAATTACACTGATCAATGTACAATTAATGTCCACTGCATGGTATATTACAAATTTCCAACTTGTGTGTATAAATGCACATATACACACATACTATATACACACACACACATTTATTTTATTTATTAATTGAAATACAGCCCTTCAAGCTGTGCCGCCCAGCAACCCCGATTAAACCCTAGTCTATTCACAAAACAACTTACAATACCAACTAACCTTCCAACCAGCATGTCTTTGGACGCTGGGAAGAAACCAGAGCACGTGGAGGAAACCCACGCTGTCATGGAAAAAATGTACAAACACCTCACAGGCAGTGGCGGGAATTGAACACAAGTCACCGGTACCATAAAGTGTATTGTGCTAACCACTATGCTACCGTGTTGCCCTGGACAGAGGTATTAAAGTTTGCACATCTTTGATTACAGTACTAAATTTTAACAATCATTGTGTTGAGAATAGTGGTATCATACAAATGCATTAGAGAATGAGATGGTTTAGGCTAGACTCAAACAAAGAAATCCACTGTTTCACATTTTCATGAGATGCCCATGCAGAGAATTACAGTGTCATTGTGGCTCATGAACTATTTTTCTGACATACTCAAGACACCACACAGGCAGGAATCAGGAACCATAGAAAAGTTTCACCATTAAGCTATTTTTTTTTAAACTACAACTACAGCAAGAATATTAAGCACATTTATAATACCATTGATAACAATCTTAAATACCCTGGGCATTTTCATTATTATTTCATGAAGAGTGACTTTCTTCCAACATTTTATGTTCAACTTTGACAAAATAATTAACATAATTAAATAAACATTGTCAAATTTATTTTATGTAAAAACACAAGGTGCTACTCTCCAACACCACACCTACCATTTTCTGGTGACAGCTTGTCATATGCATCTTCATAGATGTAATTGCGTCGAATTATGACATTGATCCCGTCTAAAAGTGGCCCTTCCCCTTGCACTTCCTGCTTATCAGCAATGATCAATCTTTGGAAGATCTTAAAAAGAAATCACTGCAGGTAAAGTTAAGGAAAATTGACAGAAAAAATGCCAAACAAACACCATATCTGTTAAGTTTGTTTTTAAATTTAGTACAATTTGAATGCAAACAGTATTAACTAAGGTTTTTGATTGGTTGTCTAAACTCTAATACATAGGCCCGAAATATGAACACAAGTTAGCAAAGATGAACTCACAGACGTTTAAGTCTACTCTACCATCCAATAAGACAATGCTGATCCAAGTTCAAACTCCACCTCCTCATCTAACCCCAATAATCTTTTGTTCACTCCACCCCATCAGCTTCAACCAACTTGGCCTTAAAATATTCAAACCATGTCACTTTGAAGAACAGCGGTCCATTGGTTCACAACTCTCAAAGAAAAAAGTTCACCTAATACATCTTAAATGGGAAAACCTTTTTCTTAAAAATATTGCTTGGCTCCAGAGGCTCCACATGAGGAAATATCATCACATCCACCCCATCAAAGACCCTTCAGGATCTTATACTTCAATCAAGTCCACGCTCACTTTTCCAAAATCCAGCAGATACAAGGTTAGCTTTTCTAAGCTTCCCATTCCAGATTTGTCTAGTAAATCTACTTGGAACTGCTTCTAATGCACTAACAACATTCCTTAAATAAAATGACTGATGCAGTACATTTTTAACTATTGTTGTGAATTGTTTTCAGTGTGATACAAACTTCCTTGCTTTTTTAAAGTGCAATGACAATAACAAAAAATAGACAACACTACAACAGACCCTGTATTAATAAAATTACTCCACAAAACACCTTTATTTAAATGACAATTAATTAATATCAGCCATCTCAATTATAAGATTTTCAGACAAGTGTAGTGAATAGTGAATAACGGAATCACAATGTACATTCCTAGATCCCCAAATACATTGCAATAAGTGAACAACGCAACTAAGGTGGCAATTAACATAAGTTGTTCACAACACTGAATTATAGAAAAGGGAAATTAGACTCAAACTGGATAAAACATTAATTACGACACAGCTTTATGAGTATGAGTACAGAAGAGAATAAAGACCACTTCCAGGATCCATGAGCTCAAACTACTGATCTGTTAAAAGGAATCATATTAAACTTAATTTCCTATGATTAGATTGTGGGCAAATGAACTTGACATCCCCACCTGCACTCGCCTAGCTGAGGAGCATATGAACATTCAAGCTGGACTGAAAACAAGAACCTGCCGTCAGGGAGAATAAGCTCCCAACAAGTCATTAACTATGTTTACCTCAAAATGAGACGTGCATTATCTACTCCAGCTAAAACTATAATGTAAAAAACTCAATCAACCTGACAATCAAGTTTACTTTGGAGGAGGAAATCAAGGCAATATTTTAGGGTGAGTATATAGCAAGACCCCATTTCCTTGAGCAGCATCGTCAATAACTATGAAATATATATCTAATTTTTGTAAGCGTGAGGGAATTCAGGAGAAAAATGCACAATAAACTAGCTTGCCTCCAATGCTACAAATATCTATTTTGGTAAGTCATAGTAATAACCACTCAGCTGTCTGTATTTAGATTTTATATTTTTAATCCCTCATCACCAAAATGCACTGTCTGCAACTCAGTTTCGTGCCTGTAGCTCCTTGGTAGTAAATAAGACATGGCCAGACAAGCTCTGGAGCATATCCAGTATGTTTTGTTGTCAAATCGACATTGTGAAAATACTTGGTAATTTTCTGCTTAAATAACTTAGATGAAATGCAAACACACGATATCAATTTATGGCAATTAACCGGTATATTCCAAAGAAGAATTGAACGAATAAAGGGCCTTTACCCTGAAGCATTAATTCTATTGCTCATTCACAACTGTTGTCTGACTTGCTGAGTTTTTCCAACATTTTCTTTTTTTTTTGTTTCAGACTTCCAGCATCTATACAATTCCTTGATTTTCCTTCAACCCATTCTAACTAAAATGTGTTAAAATGAACAATATATAACTGCGTTTGTAATTCCAACTCAACTACAGGCAGTATACTTTGGTGCAATGGTTTGTAAACAACCAGAATTAGGATGAGCATAATTATAGAATGAATCAAACCCTGGTAATCTTCAGAAGCAAAATAATAAACTCAATGCAATTAATATCAGATTGTTGAGAAAAGTGGAAAACTTTGAAGTGGAAGTAATTTGTAAAGGATTAGAATGAACTGAAAACTTCACAGAAAAAAAACTCATATGCACTGCAACTAAAAAACTAACTTTTACTGATTTTTAATCAAATATATCATCGCATAATACTTCATTGGAAGCATTAGTTATTTTTGAATAACAAGTAGAATTATAAAGAAGCCAGAAAAGAATTAAAGATGGGAATTAGGAAAGCCAGGAGGGGCCATGTAAAGTCTTTGGCAAGTAGGATTAAAGAAAATCCTAAGGCATTCTATACATACATCATAAGCAAGAAGACACTTAGGACCGTAGGGCCACTCAAAGAATAAATAAGGGAACACTTGCTTGGATGCTGAGGACCTGGGTGAGATCCTCAAAGAGTACTTTACATCAGTATTCAGCATGGAGAAGGATGCAAAGGATAGGGAGATCTGTGTTCAGTGTATTATTACTGTATGTTTGGGCATTTCAAAGTAAAGAAGGATGTAGTGTTGGATCTCTTACAGAGCATCAAGGAGTTCAGAAGTCAGGAAGCCACATTGCAGCTTTATAAAACTCCAGTTAAGCTGCATCTGGAGTATTTCATACATTTCTGGTCACTCTATTATAGGAAGGAGGCCAAGGCTTTGAAGAGGGTGCTAATTTAGTTTACCAGGATGTTGCCTGGATCAGAGGGCATATACTATAATTAGAGATTAGACAAACTTGGGCTGTTTTTCTGGAGCGGTGGGAGGCTAAGGGAAGATCTGATAGAGATTTATAAGATTATGAAATGCATAGAGTAGACAGACAGTATCTTTTTCCCTGGACTGAAATGTCTAATACCACAGGGCAGGAGCCAAGAGGGGCTAATTTCAAAGGAGATGTGAGGGGCAAGGGGTATAATCTATATAGGGTATAACATAATATATATGTGTGTGTACATAATATACACACACACACAAATATATATATGTATATAGATTAGATGGATAGACACATGAATATGAGGAAAATGGAAGGATATGAATATTGTGTAGGCAGAAGTGATTAGCCCACCATTTAATTCATTTAATTACTAATTTAATTGGTTCGGCATAACATTGTGGGCCGAAAGGCCTGTTACTGTGCTGTTCTCTTTTTTTTTAAGTAACTTTCCATGAAACTAGTTGATAGTAAATTGATAAACACTATCACAAAAAAATGTAGGATGCAACTTTTACAGAGGAATAGTATTTACCTTCACTCGTTCTTCAAATGGAACTACAAATGGTAGTTCAGTTAAAATGGCAAGATGACGCTCTTCAGCTACAGATAACTGAGCAGGCTCTTGACCAACTGAGAAAACAAAGTCAAGTTCAATATTAAAGTTTGGTTTATTGAAAGCTGCATGAGCCAATAAACCCAAAATTTTAAATCAGCAAACTGCAAAGCATCCAACACGCCACTAACAAAATACAAGAATAAGTTGATGTTCTGATGGGAGCTAGAATTTAATTATACATACATAAGCAAACTTCACTGTCTGCAATGCACTTTTAGGCTATCTATCAGAGGCAAAATAAGAGCAGAAAAGGTTGGGTATACACAGAAGATCTGGTTTGCATCAGTGATAAGAGAAACAGTCAGCATTTCAGGTTGAAAACTCTTAGAAATGGACAAAATAAACTTAAACTCAGGGAGAGAATGCCTAAGTGCAAGATCAGAATGATCATAGGAATAAGCTGAAAGATCATCTGGTCAATGAATAAAGAGTAGCTGGAGCAAAAACAGAAAAGAATGTGAGAATTGCAAAATGCAAATGAAAAAGACACGTCCAAAAATCACCACATGAAATGTCCTAACACTAGAAATCTGAATTATTGTGTTAAAGGCTCAGAAGGGGCAGAATCTTTCAGTGCATCCAGGAATGTGTTTTTACTTAGTAATAGACAAACAAACAAGGGGAAGTGCATTATCTTGGCAAACATAGCTCGTCAAATAGAGGGAATGCCAGTAGGGACCTCTTTGAACAAAGTAATCAATAATCAGTACATTTTCTATGGTTATGGAAGAATACAATGGCTGAACCAGTAATTAAGGTCCTAAATTCGGAGAAGGCCAATTTCATTAATTTAACAGAGGACCAGACAAAGGATAAATTAAAGGCATCTATAGCAAAATGCACAAAATGCTGGAGGAACTCAGCAAGTCAGGCAGAACCTATGGAAATGAATAAACAGTCGACATTTCGGGACAAGACCCTTGATCAAGACTGGAAAGGAAGGGGGAAGAAGCCAGAAAAAGGTGGGGGAGGGCAAGGAGGACAAGCCAGAAGGTGATAGGTGAAGCCAGGTGGGTTGGGGAGGGGTGAAGTAAGAAGCTGGGACGTGGTAGGTGGAAAATGTAAAGGGCAAGAGAAGAAATCTGATAGAGAGGAGAGTGGACCATTGAGAATGGGAAGAAGGGGCACTGGGGGAGGTAATAGGCAGGTGAGGAGAGGAGAAGTGCTAAGAGGAGACCCAGAGTAGGGAAATGAAGAAGAGGGAAGAGGGGAGGGGGAAATTTACCAGAAGTTGGAGAAAATGCTCATTGCATGAGGTTGGAGGCTACCCAGACGGAATGAGGTGATGTGGGCACCTGTGACTGACTGCATCCAGTGCTGGAAACTTTACTGTTTGGAATAAACGTGAATGACTTGATGTGCATGATCAGTAATTTCACAGGTGACATGGAAATTGACAGTGTTGAAAACAGTGGGGAAGGTAGTCTTAGGTTGCATTGATATTAATGCTTTGGTGAAATGGGATGAAAAGGGGCAAATGGAGTTCAACCTAAGTAAATGAGAGGTGATGCATTTGATAGGAAAAATAAGGCAATTGCAGACTGGAAGACATGGTTTTGAAAAAAGGGAGACCAGAAGGTAAGTATGAACAAGTAAGGGTGGCGAAGCAATTTCAGAATGTGGTTAATAAGGCATACACAGCAATACAATAAATTCTGTATAAAAATAAAGCCACACCACTTACAATTTGTGAAATGGAGCAATACTAATTTTGAACAGAATATTTTTGGTTGTACATTTCACATACCCAAACATGTAGAACATAAAAATCAAAAACAAGCACTGTTCAGTCAGCATTTATTAACTATTCTAAGTAACCTTTAGTAGTCCTGAAGCTGCATTTTTGGAACTGTTAGAAAGGAAGTTCTGGGAGCCAAAAAAAATAGCAAAGATTCATCACTACATTTCCAAATCAGAGTAAGATTAGCTCTATGTCACATACACATCCAAATACACAGTGAATGTGTTGTTTGCGCCAACAACCAATACACTGGGGGAGGGGTGGGGGCCAGTCCACAAGTGTCACCATACTTCCGGCACCAACATATTATGCCCACAAATTACTAACTCCTACTAGTGCAACTTTGGAATATGGGAGAAAACTAGAGTAACTGGAGGAAAACTGGAGAATGTACAAACTCCTTACAGATAGCAGTGGGAAGGAATTGAGCCCTAAATGCTTGCTCAATTAACCACTATGCTACTATGTTGACACCTCAAGGAAAATTTACAGGTAACAGTTTCTCTTTCTAAATATTTAAGACTGCAAGCTTGAGGGACAGCATTGAACTTTATCTCTATTCAACACTTTGTAACTATGCTTAGGTAAGGACATAATCATAATATGAACAAATGTCTACCAAAACAGGAAGAAAATTGTTTCTCTGTCAAATATTTTTCATTAGCTCAATGTTACTTGTTAATTCGCACAGGGTAAAAAGCATTCAAACAAAATCTGCCTGTGCAGCAAAGTAAAGCCACTATCCTACCACTAGAGCTCAATTATTCTGGTCAATTAGTCAATTTTATCTGAATTTCTCCATCAAGTTTCTATCTTTTACGAGAAGTATGTTCTCCGCTAATCAATGAAGCCTATTTATCATTCCAGTGGCTGCCATTTAAGTAAATGAAAAAGGCCAAATAAACACAGCCATATGTGCTTCAACGGTACTTTCACACTAATTGAGCTTATTCCATGTGGAGTCAAGTGGCATTAAACAAATCATACACACAATTGTTATTTGCTTGTTTCACACTGTACTCTTCACTGAATTGGATTCAAACTTGAAGTCATTTAACATTAAAGGTATAATTGCTCTATCAAGGAAGACGTTTAGAATCACAGGTAGACTTGAAAATTCATCCAAATACACATAAAATAGAATGTATTGGAACTACAGCAAAATAATGTCCACATTGCATAAATATCAGATTCACAATTAGCTTTGAGGCAAATAGTTTTCCCATCTCTCACACAGTTATTATTTTGACACAAAAAACGACAAACAATTTTAATTGCATTTTTCTATTAAAAGTAAAATCAAGAATCACTCAACATATAATTTATTAAATCATTATTTTAATGCAATTTTTTTTAAATACTTCCAAATTAAGCCCAGCAACTACATAATAAACAGTGATATTACGACTGGCATCTTTGATTCATAAAATAGATAAACATTAAGATGTGATTCAGTGCAGACCATCTTTTCAAGTGACACATCTCTCTGTTCTGCTATAACTGCATCCAATTGTGTTTTATTTAAATGATTCCACAATTTTGATCGTCACTATCTTATCACTTACACAATGTCCTTAACGTAAAAAACATCCTACAGCTTCACAGATAAGAACAGTCCCAAGGAAAGAGTTGAAAAGATGATTTGGCAAAAACGATTCACTTAAGGATGTTGTACGTAAGGGGAGCACTCAGACGTAGCCATTAGACAATGTAAAGAAATGGGCTGCACAAGGCAAAATCTCTTTTTTTTGTTTCCACACAGTTGCAACTAATATACACCTATAAATACAGGAGCAATGGATAAGCAGATTAGCCCTACATCTGCTTTTGTCTACTTTTAGCATGCATCCTTACCTTGTGGTAACAGAATTATCTAATAAAGTTATTTGGAGCACAATAAAAATAATTTCAACCCCCTCCAACTCTTTGCTGAAAATAGTTACTTTCAATTTCTCTCTCTAAAACCTCAGACTTGATACATAAAGGAACAGTTGTACTGGAGCACAGCACAAGCACAACTTCATCATACTTCTGTCAGGTAGTCTGTTTTGACAATACAGTGCAAATGTATTATCCAATGATGTTTCACACAAACTAGGCATAACCACAAATATCTGGATTTCTTTAACTAGTTAGTCCATCATCATTCATACTTATGTCATTTTTCTGCTCAGTGTACTCCTAACCCTTTTGATGGAAACGGTGATAGCAATTTCTACAGACATGTATTGACTGAGCAATGAATTGTGCAATAAACTCTTCATTTAATGCAATAAATACCACCAACATAAATTAACTATAGTAAGAGGATGGCAATTACCATCGAGTGTCGATTGCAGTGGTCCTATTCTTCCCATTCGACGCATCCTCCATACATGCCTGGCTGAGGGCACATACAGTTGTGTGACCTATTATTAAAGAGATGCTGACATTAAGTAATTGCTGGTCTTAAAACAATAACTTTACAATTTATATCTTTTACTTTAAATGCCTCACAGGAATTCACATTAGTATTTCTATAAAACACAAAATGGCATGTCAAATAATCAATTTAGTATTGATAACTGGTGACCACAAAACAAAGGCAATTAAGCTAAGTAAAACAAACTAAATAGTGTAGATGCTGGAAATTAAAAGCAAAATCTTGAAATATTTGTCAAGTAACATAGTGGTGAAAGAAAAATACTTAATGCTTCAAATTGATGACCTTTGTAACAGAACTGGGAAAGGTTAGATGTGACAGGTTTTATGTATGGAAGGAGGGAAAGAAGATAGAAGAGGAAAGAGCAAGAAAGGTCTGTGACTGGTCGGAGATTAATTAGAAAAGGAATAATGGTGCAAAGAAAAAGGAAATGGCTGAAAGTAACGGGTGAAGGGCCAATAGAAGACACAAGCAGAAATTATCATTGCCAATAACTAGCATTACAAAAAAAATCAATGTTTTAACATACAGTTGCTCAAGTCCATACAGGATCTGATTAGATCCTATTTAACTTTATAAACTGAATGACTTCAATCATTTCTACTTGGCATCATTGCTATTTTTATGGACACATTTTATTTCTTCATTTCTCCTACTATCCGTTCCTTTTGCTTCACGTCATATTAACCTCTACCTTCCATCAATTCACTCTCTTTACCTTTGTACTTGCCAAAGATCTGTTACATGTCTAAATTTCCCCAGTTTTGATGCAAGGTGATCCAACTTAAAAGTCTTTTCCATTGAGTGCAGCAACTGCATTGCCAACATTTTATTTAATACATGGAGTCATACAGCAGAGAAACGGGCCCTTCCGTCCACCAGGTCCACTAACCACAGCATCCTCCCCGGCTGCCTGTGTTACTCCCAGCGCCTTCCAAGCCCTTTCCCTCCATGTACCTATTCAAATGCCTCCTAAATCTTATAGTCTAATGGTCTAAATGTTGTAATTGTACCACCTAATCACTTCCTCAAGCAGCTTATTCCAGGTACTGACTATCCTTGTGTAAAATGTTAGCTCTCACGTATCTTTTAAATCTCTCCCCCTCTTTTCTTCTATCTGCATCTTCTAGTTTTTTGACTCCCCAGTCCTGACGACTACAATGACTTTCTGCCTTATCCATACCCTTCATAGAACATAGAACATAGAATAGTACAGCACAGTACAGGCCTTCGGCCCACAATGTTGTGCCGACCCTCAAACCCTGCCTCCCATATAAGCCCCCACCTTAGATTCCTCCATATACCTGTCTAGTAGTCTCTTAAACTTCACTAGTGTATCTGCCTCCACCACTGACTCAGGCAGTGCATTCCACGCACCAACCACTCTCTGAGTAAAAAACCTTCCTCTAATATCCCCCTTGAACTTCCCACCCCTTACCTTAAAGCCATGTCCTCTTGTATTGAGCAGTGGTGCCCTGGGGAAGAGGTGCTGGCTATCCACTCTATCTATTCCTCTTATTATCTTGTACACTTCTATCATGTCTCCTCTCATCCTCCTTCTCTCCAAAGAGTAAAGCCCTAGCTCCCTTAATCTCTGATCATAATGCATACTTTCTAAACCAGGCAGCATCCTGGTAAATCTCCTCTGTACCCTTTCCAATGCTTCCACATCCTTCCTATAGTGAGGTGACCAGAACTGGACACAATACGCCACGTGTGCCTAACCAGAGTTTTATAGAGCTGCATCATTACATCGCAACTCTTAAACTCTATCCCTCGACTTATGAGAGCTAACACCCCATAAGCTTTCTTAACTACCCTATCCACCTGTGAGACAACTTTCAGGGATCTGTGGACATATACCCCGAGATCCCTCTGATCCTCCACACTACCAAGTATCCTGCCATTTACTTTGTACTCTGCCTTGGAGTTTGTCCTTCCAAAGTGTACCACCTCACACTTCTCCAGGTTGAACTCCATCTGCCACTTCTCAACCCACTTCTGCATCCTATCAATGTCACTCTGCAATCTTTGACAATCCTCTACACTATCTACAACACCAACAACCTTTGTGTCATCTGCAAACTTGCCAACCCACCCTTCTACCCCCACATCCAGGTCGTTAATAAAAATCACGAAAAGTAGAGGTCCCAGAAAGATCCTTGTGGGACACCACTAGTCACAATCCTCCAATCTGAATGTACTCCCTCCACCACCACCCTCTACCTTCTGCAGGCAAGCCAATTCTGAATCCACCTGGCCAAACTTCCCCGGATCCCATGCCTTTAACTTTCTGAATAAGCCTACTGTGTGGGACCTTGTCAAATGCCTTACTAAAATCCATATAGATCACACCCACTGCACTACCCTCATCTATATGCCTGGTCACCTCCTCAAAGAACTCTATCAGGCTTGTCAGACACAATCTGCCCTTCACAAAGCCACGCTGACTGTCCCTGATCAGACCATGATTCTCTAAATGCCTATAGATCCTATCTCTAAGAATCTTTTCCAACAGCTTTCCCACCACAGACGTAAGGCTCACTGGTCTATAATTACCCGGACTATCCCTACTACCTTTTTTGAACAAGGGAACAACATTCGCCTCCCTCCAATCCTCCGGTACCATTCCCGTGGACAACGAGGACATAAAGATCCTAGCCAGAGGCTCAGCAATCTCTTCTCTCGCTTCATGATTTTATAAACTCCTGAGGTCACCAATCATTTACTTACACTCCAAGGAATAAAGAACCAACATGACCAACCTCAACTATAACTCTGGCCCTCTGGTCCAGGCAGCATCCTCAAGTCTCTTCTGCAGCCTCTCCAGCATGATAATGTCCTTCCTATAATAGGGTGACCAAAACTATACACAACACTCCAAGAATGGCCCCACCAATGACTTTTATAACTGCAGCATAATTCCTCTACTCTTAAACTTGACACCTTGACTGATGAACCAGTTAAGCCAAAGAGCTTGATTTGACGTTATAATTTCCGTTTATTTATAAGTTCCCACTGGATGAACAGCTAACAGCAACTTACTCATAAGTCAGTGACTTCAGTATCTAGAATTGAGCAAAAATTGAAGCCCTGAATGACAGCTGCAGTTTTTGTTAGGTATTTCAAAGGAGGCCTCTTTGAGGAAAAAAAACATGCTTGCTGAATCACTGGAATGCATAGCTTGTGATGGATCAAAGTAGTGAAATTGCATGCATGACAATATTAAGAACCTCAAATCACTGTGGTAGAATGTGGAAGTCCAGTGAAAACAATGGAAGGAGTGCACCACGTCTCAGAGATTCCAGCCACCCATTGTGTCATGCACCTCTTGCCCAACTTGTGGCAGATCTAAGATTCTACTAAACAGGAGTGCAGCAAGTCATTCTTAATTCAGAGTAATTAGTCAATAAGAGAAATTTAATCAGTATATCAGAATGACAGTTCAATTACTGACAATGCCTTTGAAAACCACTAACCCATTTGGATGAGACACTGGAAGAAAACCTACCAGAAGTACTTGACATCACTCTTTTAATTCATGTGTCAGGTAGATTACATTAGAACAACCAAATTTACAAAACCAGATCAAGCATGTTATTAGTTATTAAATTCTGAAGAATCTGAAGAAAATCCATTCACTTCACCTTTTGTGAAAGTTCCTTCACCTATGATCACACAATTAGCAACACACACCTTATCAGCTCTTATATTAACTTGATCAGAAAGCCAATGATCAGGAGGACAAAACTGCCTTCTTGTGTCTCTCGACTTCAGCATTTTCACTAAGTTAGAGATCACCTGTATGAAAGAAATAAAGTGATTTAAATTATATCACTGCCATATTTTTTCTGCACAAGTAACAGCTCATTTCATCTGGACACATCTTGCTACTCAATGACTATTATTACTTTTCCAGATCTTTAGGATGGATATAAATATATATATATTTCTCAAATACAGAAGAAATTATGGAATAAAGATTTTGAAATATTAACCATAATTTTTGAATCCTAATTGCTCCAACTTTAAATTTTATGCAAGACCAGTTCACATTAATTTTGTATAACTAATGTGCTTGTGCTTTTTAAATAGTCCGAGTCTTGCTGGATTAAAGCTCAACAGACAACCAGCAAAATAGCATCTTAAACACAAGGCGTTAATTTGTAAGAGAGCAAGCTGGCTTACTTTCTTTCATATATGTATATATATCACACACACACACCAAACCTATATCAAAACCAAAGACGTTCCCAAGCACTGAATACTGATACTCAAACTGTTAAAAACAAAAGGAAAAACTCCTTGCTCAATTAAATAAGGCGGAGGCCAGTTGTAATGATCATTCTTTTCCAAGAATTCACTGATGCTACAGAGAATGAAACAAGCATTTAGTTTAGTATTATGCACTCACAAGTCAATTAGGTGGTATCTTTTTAAACTACAACTTGAATTTCCTAATATAATTGTTAAGTAGTTTTGATGCTGCATCTCAAGAGAAGGTCACATAAACAAATTGTTCAAGAATAACCATCATCTTCTCTGGACAAGTAAGTGATGATATTCAAAGCAGCTTTTGCCAGAATTGTCCACTAACAAAGAACAAATAAATTACCATTGCTAATGAGTATCTATTGACTCTGTTGTAGAGTTCAGGTGATGATAGTGATGTTACTCCCTCTGGATAAAGCTCATAGGGATCTTCACGATCTTCACAGTCTTCAGATATAACAAGTGGCTAAATTAGTAAACTGCTGCCATGTTCATGGTGTCTGGGAGTTTCAACCATACTAAAGGTTGAGGGTTATTAGAACACCAGATATAAATGGTCACTTGAAGTGAAACTGAATACATGCTGAAATTATCTCATACTTTCTAAGGAAGCTGAGATCCTTCAATGTGTGCAGGTGGATGTTGGAGATCTTTTACAAGTCACTTGTAGCAAGCACAGACTTCTTTACTGCTCCCCCAACATAAAGCAGCATCGGTGCTCGTGCTGCAAAGACTAAATAAACAAATCAAAAAGCCCAGATCCAGACTCTTTTGGATTGTGGTGGAGAGGAGGTCACTAGACAAACTGTTATCCATTATGGACAACCTAGCACATCCTCTCCATAACCCACTGAACAAACAGCGGAGCACCTTTTCGAACAGACTCATTCAGCTCTGCTGTCACAAGAATCGTTACAGAAAACCAAATGCAATAAGCACATACACCAGTGCATCTCTGTGCGACAGGAGAACACACATAATAGTACAATAGTCTCTGTTTTATTATTTCATACATTATTGCACATCAATACATTATTGTGCATATTATTATTCTGTACTTTATTATTATCTGCACACTGCTAAGTGTGTTTTTAAATGTTGCTGCTGTAGCAAAATAATGTCCCATTCAGGATCAATAAACGACTTAATATTATTAAAACATACACCAAAAAATTGTTGCACCATTTTGTTTCCAGGGTATTCATTACCAATAAAAAACCATGTGCTAATACTATTCTGCATGAACCAGAGGTGACATTTGTCCCCCGTGTTAATTGCAAAGATAAACAACACAAATACATTTCAAGGCTTATTTGCTGTCTCCAATAAGTTAACATCCTATCTGAATGCATCACGGCTTGGTATGGCAACTACTCTGCCCAACACTGCAAGATAACGTAAAGTTATGGACAGCACAGCACTTAATGGAAAACAACCTCTCCGCCTTGGACACTGCCAAAACTTCCAGCTGTCTTGGTAAAGCAGCCAACATTCATCTTCCGAGGCATCATCTCCATAATAACAGCAGCAACACTCATTTCTGCCCTCGACACTCTTGAAATTCTGGCATACTGGCATATTTTTCTGGCATAATATCTTCTACAATGAAGACTGATGCAAAGTACTTAAGTTCCTCTGCTATTTCTTTGCCTCCTCCATTACTACCTCTCCAGCATCATTTTCCACCAGTCCAATATCCACTCCCGCCTCTCTTTTACTCCTCACATATTTGAAAAAACTTATGGTAGCCAATTTTATATTACAAGCTAGCCAATAATATAAAAAAGATACTGAAAGTTTTTTCCAAATATATAAAGCATAAAAGAGAGGCGAGAATGGAATTGGACTGCTGGTAAATGACTCTGGAGAGGTAGTAATGAAAGACATAGAAATAGAAGAACTTAATTGGTATTTTGTGTCAGTATTCACGATGAAAGACACTAGTAGTATGCCAGAAATTCGAATGTGCCAGTGGGCAGAAATCAGTGGTGTTGCTAATACTAAGGAGAAAGATGAAAGGTCTGAATATAGATAAAGCACCTAGACCAGATGAACTACACCCCAAGCGGGGTTCTGAATAGATTGCGGAGGCATTAGCAATCTTTAAAGAATCACTAGATTCTGGAATGGGTCCAGAGGACTGGAAAATTGCAAATATCACTTCACTCTTTAAGAAAGGAGGCAGGCAGAAGAAAGACCAGTTAGGTCAGGTAGTCTGACCTCAGTGGTTGGGGAGATGCTGGAATCTATTATTAATGAGGTCTCAGGGTACTTGGAGGCACATGACAAAACAGGCCTAAGTCAGCATGGTTTCCTTAAGGAAAAATCTTGCCACAAATCTGTTGGAATTCTTTGAGGAAATAACAGGCAGGATAGATAGAAGGGAGTCAACAGACGTTGTTTACTTAGATTTTCAGAAGGCCATTGACAAGGTGCTGTACATGAGGCTGCTTAACAAGGTAACAGCCCATGGTATTACAGGAAAGATACAAGCATGGATAGAAGACTGGCTGACTGGCAAGAAGCAAAAAGTGGGAATAATGGGAGCTATTTCTGGTTCGCTGCTGGTAACTATTAGTGTTCCGCAGGAGGGATCAGTGTTGGGACTGCTTCTTTTCACGTTATATGTCAATGATTTGAAGGACGGGCTTGATGGCTTTGTGGTCAAGTTTGTGGACAAAGTGAAGATAGGTGGATTGGCAAGTGGTGTTGAGGAAGCAAAAGGTCTGCAGACAGACTGGGAGAATGGGCAAGGAAGTGGCAGATGGAATATTGTATAGGGTATGATCATGTACTTTGGTAGAAGGAATAAAGGTGTAGATTATTTTCTAAATGGGGAAAAAATTCAAAAATCAGAGGTGAAAAGGGCCTTGGAATTCCTCGTGCAGGATTCCCTGAAGATTAACTTGCAGGTTAAGTCAGTGGTAAGGAAGGTACAAATACAAATTTAGCATTCATTTTGAGAGGACTAGAATGCAAGAGAAAGGATGTAATGCTGAGGCTTTATAAGGTGTTGGTTAGACTATACTTGAAGTATTGTGAGCAGTATTGGGCCCCTTACTTAGAAAAGGTCTGCTGGCATTGGAGAGGGTCCAGAGGCATCAGAAGCATTTGATGGCCCTGGACCTGTACTGAAGTTTAGAAGAATGAAGGGATCTCGTTGAAACTTATCAAATATTAAAACATCTGGATGTAAGGAGGATGTTTTCAATAGTGGGTGTTTCTAAGAATAGAGGGCACAGCCTCAGACTAGAAGGATGTCCATTTAGAACAGAGATGAGGAGGAATTTCTTCAGCCAGAGGGTAATAAGTCCTTGCCATAGTTGGCTGTGGAGGATAAGTCATTGAATATATTTAAAGCAGAGTTGATAAGTTCTTGATTAGTCAGGGTGTCAAAGTTATGGAGAGAAGGCAGGAGAATGGGATTGAGAGGTATAACAAATCAGCCATGGTGGAGTGATAGAACAGAGTCAATGGACTGAATGGCCTAATTCTGCTCGTATGCCTTACCGTTTTAAAATCAAAAACACCACCTACCCTAGAAATTTGCTCTTGACAACATCCCATTAGGCAGAGGATACAAAAACCCGTAAGAATGTACTAGTAGGGTCAAGGGCAGCTTCTATCATCTAGTGCGAGAAGAATAGGCTGCTGTCCTCACAATCCACCTTATTACGACCTTGCACTTCATTGTCTGCTTGCACTACACTTTTTCCGTTACATTTTATTCTGCATTCTGTTATCGATTTCCCTTGTACTCCCTCAATGCACTGAAAAAATCTGAATGGGTGGCATACAAAACAGTTTTTCATGGTATGTCAGTACATGTGACAATAATAAACCAATTTATCAATAATACACCACATTACAATCATGCACAGCAGATCAAATATTCAGTGTGAGCATATAGAAACATAGATGGCCCACAAAGCTGTGCCGAACATGTCCTATCCTTAGAAATTACCCAGGCTTACCCATAGCCCTCTCTTTTTCTAAGCTCCATGCACCTATCCAGCAGTCTCTTAAAAGACCCTATCGTTTCCGCCTCCACCACCGTCGCCAGCAGCCCATTCCACACACTCAACACTCTCTGCATAAAAAATCTACCCCTGACATCTCCTCTGTACCTACTTCCAAGCACCTTAAAACTATGTCCTCTCATGCTAGCCATTTCAGCCCTGGGAAAAAGCCTCTGACTATCCATACGATCAATGCCTCTCATTATCTTGTACAGGTCTATCAGGTCACCTCTCATTCTCTGTTGCTCCAAGGAGAAAAGGCCAAGTTCACTCAACCTATTCTCATAAGGCATGCTCCCCTTAATCATATAATCTGTGATAAACAGAGAACCTACATAGCTGGTATGTGCTGCAATGCATTTATCAAAACCATAATGAAAAGTGCACAGAACCATAGAAAATATAAGTAAATTATATATTCAACAACAAACTTTGGTAAACTTCAAAGTTGCTAATGCAGATAAATCTGAACACTGCAGCCTAAGGACAGGTCACAAATCTGAACTGTTAATTGTTTTTCACAACGAATAAAGCTTGACCTGCTAAATAGTTCCAGCATTTCAATCATGAATATGGATTAACCACTGGATAAAAAAAATCAAGTATGACACTCATGCCACACAATGTACAATCTAATCATAGTAAACTTAAAGCTAATCTTAAAGCCAGAAGAAACAATAACGAACCAGCACTCCAATTAATCCTGATTTGGATATTACCTTAACAAGCTGTCATTTAAACAATTTAAGTGACAAATGCCTCAAATCCTCTGCAAATGGCTGACCATATCAATTAGCAAGTTGCTTTCAGCATGTCTTAAGAAAGAACACATATGGTTCACATTTATAGCAAGTGCAAGGCAACTGTCCAAGTGATCTTCAAGCTCACTTGAATAACTACACAATTTAAAACAATTGTCTTCTCTCAAGAAGAAACCAGTATTACCTTCAGTCAGCCTATAAATCAAATTGAACTATTTAATTACTCCATATAAATTGACTAAAATTAGTCAAAAAACAAGTTATTTTGCCAATGATTCACTAGCCTTCCTAATTATAATTTTAAATTTACTAATATATTAACACTGTATTCATCTCAATCAAAAGATCATCAGTTACTATCCTTGCCAGTCCTAACAGCTTTCTTTAAGTGCAATACATTATAAAGAATAAGCTGATTGGTTTGAATAGCAGCTATCCCTGACTTGTAGAATGAATAAGCATTCCTTAATTAGCCCATCAGGTTAAGTGCAAGCATTAATGTGTGCCTGCAAAACTCCAGCATGACATCTCTTTCCAAACACAGCCAAGCAGAATCTTCCATTAGCAATATTAATACAAGCTTAGTTGATCATTTTCATTCAATTAACTTCTTTCAATTAAATAGATAGCTTTGTTCTGATCCAAAAAAAGCTGCGATAAAGGAACAGAAGAATTGGTTGATGGCTTCCTCTCCACATTAGCGTGTTATGGGTCACTGGGAAATAAAACTATAAATCTAATATTCAATCTGGGAAATGCATTTCATTTTTGCAAAGTTTAAATGAAAAGCATCAGTAGACCACCATGTTTCTTGTTCTATGTCACTTACAAATTTTTTTTCCAATGGAAGTTCACAGTTTATTTGTAACAATTATAGCTAGCAATATAGAATCCAATAATGAGGTGAACCATTTATGATTTAACACTTCATTTTGCTTCTGTCACTATGAGCTCATCTTTTCTTGATCCCCATTACAAATAATCTGGCAACTCATTCAAAGGAAACATAATTAAGACCTTTTGTATATCTTGTATGGAGACTGAATGTGCCTTTAAAGGGCAAGGAGAAGCAACAGAAACTTTACACAGTGAAACAGCTTTGAGAAAAGCAAGTTATTCTGTCTACCCGTCACCCTGCATTCATATCAAGGGCCAACTAGAGCCATTTTTTATTTAGTCTAACATATACCATGCATACCGTGATCCAGTTAATTTCATCAGTACCTGCTGTATTGCATCTTTTACAAGGATTAAAATGATAACTCAGAAAATAGCGACCTAGCAAATTACAGCAGAGTTCTTGAAGCACACATAAACCTACTATTCTATTAAGTTAGCTTCATCTGCAGCTCATCCCAATTGCAATCCTGGTCATACCCTGTCATAGATATGTCCTTTGTCATACTACCTTGCCTTCCAGTAGGATGGCATGTATACACGCAGCAAATTCTCAGGAGCCAACTAAAGGTGCTTTTTCTCCTTGTTAAATATGTTTTTATACATAGTAAGACTATTCTTTACTCCAATAACTACCTGTACAGTAGGCCCATTGCATCCGTGAGCTGCTCATTGTTCCAAGTAGCTGGCCAGGGTGCCAATAAGAGCAGGCCAGTGGTCCAGGGGTTTGAGCCAGGCTGCAAGAGAAACCAGATTGGGTTCGGAAGAGCTGACCTGGGTGGAGACCGTGCTGCTGCCTACTACTCAGAGGCATCAGAGTTGGTGCCTTCAAGTTGGCGCGAAGGTGGCATGCAGTGAAACCATGAGTGACCGTCTTGGATGTTTCTTTGCAATCATTAGACCCTGTGGGACATTGATTGCCGTAGGCCTGCTTCTCTTGTTTGGTGGTGTGACAGGCGGTGAGGCGGCAGCATCACCTCGGCTATAACTAGGACTAGGCCTCACTCCTCAGGCTTGCATTGGAGCACAGCATCTGGGCTCGGTTGGGGGTGGTGTCTCCCGTTGGTGCTGCCCTCCAGTGATGGATCAATGGAATTCCAGGCTGGACGGGCCTGAAACGTTGACTGTTCGTTTCCACTGATGCTGCCCGACCTGCTGAGTTCCTCCAGTGTGTTGTGCATGTTGCTTTGACCCTAGCACCTGCACAGAATTTTGTGTCATCAATTTGCAGGACTTGTCCCTCAGGAACTTGGTCTAAAAATTTGTTTTCTTACATGACTATATTCTTTTTTTCCTTTCTCCTTATTTTGAATGCATGTGTATGTTTTTACACCTTGGCCCCAGAGGAACACTGTCTCAATCAGCTGTATCCATGTATGGTTTGAATGGCAATTAAACCTGATTTGATTCACCCTCTCTGTAACATATAACTAATTAGTTTCCTCTTTCCTAGTTAGTTCACAGATGTCACCTGCTGAGATTTTCCAGCAATTTCACAATGATATTTTAAGAATTTACCATCTTGATAATGGTTAATGCCATTGAACATAAAACAAAAATTAACAAAACCAACTATTCTATCACATTCCAAAACTTAAATCATAGGATAAAAATGAATGGATTTTTAATTTAAGAGAGTAAATTCAAATTACATTGTGGAAATTTTACAGAATATGTTTGAAAGAACCATTAAGCAGAAATGTTATGAGGTATTGTTAAAAGAAAATTGAAAACAGCAGCTGTCCTACTCTGTAAAACATTGATGCCACTAGGTATAGAGAACCCACTCAGTACAGCTGTAATAATGACACTCATGGAAACTGTTTCAAATTAAGGTTTCATTGCAGGTTATGGCACCCAGATATGCAAATAGTAGAAAGCTACCCATCAGCTGTGATCAAATTAAATGAAATAAGAAGGTCAAATGATGATATGGTTTCCTCCTGTTTTGAAAATCTTTGTGCTGGTTCTTAATCGAGAAAATGGATCTTTCAATAGTAGGCAAAGCCACCCTGAAAAGATTAATTTAACTTTCATTTACAAGAAATTAGGAAAGCAACATAAACCCATGATCCTTTTCCACCATCAAGTAAGGTCATGGCTAATGCTGCACCTTGTCAAGTCTCTCGTTTCTGTTTAAATACAAAACTCTATGCATCTCAGTTTTCGATACATGTCATTACTATTGCACATTCAGACACTCATTACCAAGTCATAAATTCCAGGTAGCAGGTACCATTCATGCCACAAAAACGCCAGGGAATGATGATACATATAGTCTTTTGTCTCCAATAATAATATCCAAAAAATAAAAAAATACTATCACCTTCTTAAATTCAACAGCATTACCATCACCAAATCCTCCACTATTACTACCCGTTTATTGGAATCTGAATGGGAGTAGCCATAAGACTACAAGACATAGGAGCAAAATTAAACCATTCCACCTGGAGTCTGTTCTGACATTGTCTTTTCCCCCTTGAACACCATTAATCCATTTTCTCCAAGCTCCCTCACCAATCAAGAACCTATTAGCCTCTACCTTAAATACATCCAACAATATGTAGCCATATATACAACAGCTGTAAGAGCAAGTCAGAGGCTCAGAGTTTTGCAGCAAGTAACTTGTCTAACTTCCCAGAAGGTTCACCCACCATCTACAGGGCTCAGGGTAATGGAATACTCTGCAGTTGCTTAGATGAGTACAGCTTCAAAAACTCACAAGGAGTCTGACATCTTACAGGATATAACAGCCAATTCAATAAAACCTAGCGCACAATCATTTACTCACTCCACTATCTACTGGATGCACTGCAGCAACTCACCATGACCCTTCCCACAACCTGAATCAGCTAGACGGTAAAGGAGAACAAAAGCATAGGAATACCACCACCTGAAAGTTACATTCCAAGCCACGTACTATCTTGACTTCGAAATATATCACTATTCTTTCATTGCTGCTAACTCAAAATCTTTGAACTCCATTCCTTGCAGCACTGGGGGCATACCCACAACTCAAGGACTGCAACAGTTCAAAGCGACAGTTCACCACCACCACCTCAAGGTTAATTAGGGTTGGGCAATTAAATACCGGCTCAGCCTTTGAAGTCTACATGAATAAGCAAAAGAAAGTGTTGCACCCTTTCCAAGAGTAACCTCAGAATGGTACAAGATACAAAATAAATATATAGCTAATTTCAAAATATTTGTTGCATTTATGGTTCAACTAAAAATGCTAGTTATTTATATGTTCTTACTCTTCTACTATACCTTAAAGAGTTGAATCCACCTTTTCCTCTCAGACTCAATTCGTTCTTGCATTTCTGCATTTGTATGGACACCAATGCTCTTAAATGCAACAATGTACTCCTCGCGAACCTCCGGTTTGGTTTCTGGATATGCCAAATGAATTATTCCAAGACAAGCATCCCGGAGACAACGGGATAATGTTACTAACTCTCTTAAAGTGAATGGCATCATTGTAACTGGATGTTGACTCACTCCTAAAGAAGCAAAATGGCAACATTACTGAGATTCAACCAAGTTTTCATGTAAACAAGTTATAGTTGAGAAAATACCCTGGATATAGTTCCCTTTTTAATTGCTAATTACTTCATGTAATTTAACATTTATAACCAGCTAGGAATTTAAAAATCATGAAGCAAATGGACTAAATAAATAGTAATGGTTTCAATGGCTAACTACAATAAAAATTTTACTGTCGATCAAGATTTTCCAGACTGGATATTACTGCTATTAATATACCAATACATTTTAATTCACTCTATTTGTTATTACACAATAATATAATAAAATTTCCCATGAAAAAGAGTGCACGGAACGAAAACCTGGTAAGTTTCAACAGACTATGGAATAGGCCCCATTGAGTTTAAGCAG
Organism: Mobula birostris; assembly: GCF_030028105.1. NCBI lineage: Eukaryota > Metazoa > Chordata > Chondrichthyes > Myliobatiformes > Myliobatidae > Mobula > Mobula birostris. The sequence goes on from NC_092372.1 coordinate 208,080,104, forward strand.
TGTGGGAAGTGGAGCCTTTGTGAGTTTAAAGAAAATGCTGGAAATGGAATGAAGTCAGTCAGATGCTCAAACACTAGGATTTGTGAGCAAAATGTAACCAATTATAGCTTTACAATATTTAATAATAAGCAGCAAAAGAATGAATGCATTTGGTAAACACCTACTTTCATAGCCCTCCATTGCTCTGTCATAGCTGGATTTTATAAAATAAATCTGATAAATAAAACATGTAATTAGGTAATTATAACTTAGCAACCTCTCCTAATGGCTCACTTAATTTGCTACGAAATCAAACCTTTTGACTTAGCTGATCAACTACCTACACCGCCAGGTTCAAGAACAGTTTCCTTTCTATAACCATCAGGTTCTTGAACTGACCTGCATGACCCTAATTCTACCTCAGCAATGGAACACTACAGATGATTTCTTGCACTAACATGGACTTTTTTTCCTTGCATTGTCTTGCTTTGCCAAATCTTTTTTCCCCTCTCTGTCTGATGTAAAGCCAAAGTCTGGCTGAGTGGTGCCACAACAACAACCTCTCACTCAATGTCAGCAAGACCAAGGAGCTGATTATTGATTTCAGGAGGACACCAGAGGTACATGAGCCAGTCTCACTGCGGGTATCAGAGCTGCAGAAGCTCTGCAACTTTAAATTCCTTGGAGGTTTACAGGATCAGTCCTGGGTTCCAGCACATAGATGCCATTACAAAGAAAGCACGGCAGCTCCTCTACCTTCTTGGAAGTTTGCAGAGGTTTGGCATCTCGTTTAAAACTTTCACAAATCTCTATTGATGTGCAGTGGAGAGTATATTGATTGGTTTTATCATGGCCAGGTATTGAAACACCAATGTCCTTGAATTGAATAGCCTACAAAAAGAAGTAGATACAGTCCAGTACATCATGGGTAAACCCTCTCTGCCATTGAGCACACCTACGTGGAGCGCTGTCGCAGGAAAGCAGCATCCATCATCAAGGGCTCCATTATCCAGGTCATCCTCTCTTCTCACTGCTACCATCAGGAAGGAGATACAGGAGCCTCAGGTTCGGGAACAATTATTACCCCTCAACCATAAGGCTCTTGAACCAAATGGGATAACTTTACTCAACTTCACTCACCCCATCATTGTATTTTCCCCACACACCATGGGCTCACTTTCAAGGACTCTTCATCTCATGTTCCCAATGTTTACTTTTTTTTATTTATTAATTTTTTTTCTCTTCTTTCCTTTAGAATTTTGCAGTTTGTTGTTTTTGCACATTGTTGTTTGTCCGTCCTGTTGGGTGTGGTCCTTCATTGATTCTATTCTGTTTCCTGTACTTACCATGAATGCTTGCAAGAAAATTCATCCCAGGGTTGTATATGGTGACAGGTATTTTGTTAGTAAATTTATTTTGAATTTTGAACAATAACAAAAGTATGTTGTGTTGTCTGAATCTACATTGTAGCCGTACCTCACTGTACTTCTGTACATGACAATAAATACGATGACTTGAATATTTCACGAGAGCAATTCAGAACTGGACACCCCAAGGTCCTTCCACCATTTACAAGGCTCAATTCCAGAACTACAGAAAACTCTCCATTTGTCTTGATAGGCGCAACTCCCAAAACAAAAATCAAGTAGTCACCATCCAGAACAAAGTAACCCGCTTAATTGGCAGTCCAGCTCTCTCGACAGTATTCATTCCCTCCATTACTACTGCAAGACTGTGGCTACAGTATGTGTCATATACAAAAAGCCAGCATAATTATTTGCCTGACCTATTCACACAGCAATTTCCAAAATCTGCAACACAAAACAGAACAAGGACATTAGGTGCATGTGAACAGCCTAATCATGCATTGACCTGGCCTTGAATACAACAATTTCCTCATTATTTGATCTAAATAATACAAGTTACTACCAACAGCACTGTTGGGCTGCATCCACTGAAAGAAATTCAGCGACACAAGAAAATGGATCACCACTACGTTTTCAAGGGCAATTATAAATGAGCAACACATCTTGGCACTGCCAGTATGTATCCATCCCAGAAATTAAGTTAAAATAACACACAAACATGGATGCAGAAGTAACGACAGAACTCATTAACCGGGTAACGTGGAGAAGCAAACAACATGCTGTGCCATATTATCCAGTATTTAACTAAAACATTCAAGAAGCATTGTTGGACAAAAACAGAGCTTGGCTGTGATGTTCTCACAATGAGTTCTGATGAAGAATCCTTAATCTGAAACATAACTGTTTCTCTTTCCATAGACATGGTAATTACTGGCTGACTGCTCCCAGCATCTGTTTCCATTTCAGATATCTAGCATCCGTAGTCTTTTAGGATTTTCACTTATGGAGAGATGGGGGGTGGGGGAGAAGACAAGGTACCCAAATAATCATTATAATTTTTAAATAAGCTTTGGTGTAAAGTACGATTCGGGAATGAAGAAAAAAGTAGCAAATACGCCCCATAATTAACATTGGCGTTTATAGCAAAACAGCTATAAGGGGAGAAAAATGAGGTACTATATATGCTTATCATTCGGTACATGATTCAACTTAAAAATACCTTCTGTAGCAGCTTAGCACTGTGGAAAAAGTGGCATCCAAAAGTTTGGGCACTCCTGGTCAAAATTTCTGTTACTGTGAATAGCTAAGCAAGTAAAAGATGACCTGATTTCCAAAAGGCATAAAGTTAAAGGTGACACATTTCTTTAATATGTTAAGCAAGATTACTTTTTTATTTCCATCTTTTAGTTTCAAAATAACAAAAAAAGGGCCCGAAGCAAAAGTTTGGACACCCTGCATGGTCAATACTTAGTGACACCCCCTTTGGCAAGTATCACAGCTTGTAAACGCTTTCCGTAGCCAGCTAAGAGTCTTTCAATTCTTATTTGGGGGATTTTCGCCCATTCTTCCTTGCAAAAGGCTTCTAGTTCTGAGAGATTCTTGGGCCGTCTTGCATGCACTGCTCTTTTGAGGTCTATCCACAGATTTTCGATGATTTTCGGGGGACCGTGAGAGCCATGGCAAAACCTTCAGCTTGCGCCTCTTGAGGTAGTCCATTGTGGATTTTGAGGTGTGTTTAGGTTCATTATCCTGTTGTAGAAGCCATCCTCTTTTCATCTTCAGCTTTTTTTTACGGACGGTGTGATGTTTGCTTCCAGAATTTGCTCGTATTTAATTGAATTCATTCTTCCCTCTACCAGTGAAATGTTCCCCGTGCCACTGGCTGCAACACAAGCCCAAAGCATGATTGATCCACCCCCGTGTTTAACAGTTGGAGAGGTGTTCTTTTCATGAAATTCTGCACCCTTTTTTCTCCAAACATACCTTTGGCTCATTGTGGCCAAAAATTTCTATTTTAACTTCATCAGGCCACAGGACTTGTTTCCAAAATGCATCAGGCTTGTTTAGATGTTCCTTTGCAAACCTCTGACGCTGAATTTTGTGGTGAGGGCGCAGGAAAGGTTTTCTTCTGATGACTCTTCCATGAAGGTCATACTTGTGCAAGTGTCGCTGCACAGTAGAACAGTGTACCACCACTCCAGAGTCTGCTAAATCTTCCTGAAGGTCTTTTGCAGCAAACGGGGGTTTTTGATTTGCCTTCCTAGCAATCCTACCAGCAGTTCTCTCAGGAAGCTTTCTTGGTCTTCCAGACCTCAACTTGACGTCCACTGTTCCTGTTAACTGCCATTTCTTAATTACATTATGAACTGAGGAAACAGCTACCTGAAAACACTTTGCTATCTTCTTATAACCTTCTCCTGCTTTGTGGGCATCACTTATTTTAATTTTCAGAGTGCTAGGCAACTGCTTAGAGGAGCCCATGGCTGCTGATTGTTGGGACAAGGTTTAAGGAGTCAGGGTATTTATAAAGCTTTGAAATTTGCATCACTTGGCCTTTCCTAACGATGACTGTGAACAAGCCATGGCCCTAAAAAGCTAACTTTAAGCTCTGAGACCTTGGTAAAAGTTATCTGAGAGCTCAAATCTCTTGGGATGTCCAAACTTTTGCGTGGTGCTCCTCTCCTTTTTTTCACTCTAAAATTGCACAAGACAAAAATAATACACTAATCTTGCTTAAAATGTTGAAAAGAATGTTTCATCTTTAACTTTATGACTTTTGGAGATCAGTTCATCTCCTACTCACTTAACTATTCACAGTAACAGAAATTTTGACCAGGGGTGCCCAAACTTTTGCATGCCCCTCAATATGCTTATCATTTCGGTACATGATTCAACTTGAAAATACCTTCTGCAGCAGCTTAGCACTGTAGAAAAAAAAACTATTTGAAACCATGTTCCATTTATGCATGTTACCTCCTTGAGCTTGTTCTCCAAAGAATTCATTGTCATGTATTGAAATAAGGGAATGGCTGAAGAGGGAACTAAAGAGGTAAAAGAGAGGTATGATCCGATGAGAGTCCTCAAGTGACATTGGAGAACCTCGTGAGATCAGATGAAGCAAAGGGACCAAAGACCTAAAATGCACAAAAACATAACATTAATGAAGAAATTCTGATAAATGTTGCACAATCAATAAAATACTATTCTACAAATAAAACAGCCAAAACCTATACAAAATAAGCCAGTTGATATCTGAAAATGTATCTTCTTGATCTAATTAGTGGAAAAATTAGTAATACACAACAGGAAGAAACAATTGTTCCAGTAAAGTTCTCTAGAGTTGCTACAAAAATAATGCTGGATTTGTTTCTTTTCTCATTAATAGCAAGAGGAAAGTTAGCTAATACTAGAAATCAATAAAAGGGATCATCTCCTATTTTTCAGTCTCCTGAAGGCTATACTAAAATAGAAACTTGCCGCACTCTCCCAAACTCTCAAATTTAACCTTTAGGAAACACCACTGAATAGAAAATGAATTACTGTAGATATGTCACTTCTTTAAGCAAATAGTCCCAATATGAAAATGACTTAGATCATATAAAGATCAAGATCATATAAATATTATACAAATTAAAGCATATGCCACTTTTGATATAGGACTCAGTAGTTGCTTCAAAAACTAAGTCCAACAAAAAATTCTCTAAAAATCTTGCTTGCCCTCAAACTGGTCAAATTAGTCTTTTTATTTGAAGAACTGGCTAGTGACGCTGTTTATAGCAAACTCTTCTTTAATATTGCTAAGGTTACCCATATGGTCATGTAATTCAGAATTGACAGTGAAAGCAGCGCTCCAAATAAAAGTGAATGTAGTAATCTGGGAGTATAAAGGATACTTAAAACATTTAGCATTGATTCAGTGCACACAGTACTTGAATATATTAATTTCATAGTATTATGACTCATCAGTTCTAAGTGTTGCAAATTCAGACCCAAAAGTCTGAAAAGTGTTGTCATTCAGCTTCTAAAAATGATATATCTCAATAATATATTTTTATAGGAACAGAAAATAGGAGCAGGAGAAGGTGATACATCCTGCTTGAGCCTGCAATAAAAAAAACTAAATTGATTTTGGTCTCAGTTCATTTTTCTGCCAGATACCCATCACCCTCGGTTCCATATCACTGCAAAAATCCAACTATGTGGAATGATTCAGCATTCACAGTTCTCTGGAACAGAGGATTCTAAGGATTAACCACTGCTATTCCTTCTCATCTCATGCTTCAGTAACTCCTTATCATAAGACTGCCCACCTAATTCTAAATCTGGTGAAATATTAATTTCATGCCTATCAAAATAACATTAGTTGATGCCAAGGAATTCATTAATACAGAAAACTAAAGAAGCTGCACTTATTACTCAATTATCTTAAAACTAGGCAAATGATGGCATATGAATGTATTGCATAAGCAAACGAGTATGCCTCTCTCCCTTCCTCTAAGAAGCTCCTCAATACCCGTATCTTAAACTGGGCTCAAGGTCCCCTGTCTGAATTACTCTGCACAGTCCTACAGGACATTTCTTCTGTTAATTCCCATGCAATATTTTAAATTAAGATACATAATTGGAACTTGTTTTTGTAACTTGGTGTTCAAGAAGCTACGATAGTTGATAAAAAGAAAACTTAATATATTCCCTAAAATCCTTGAAGTAAATATGAGCTGAGTTACTGCACTACACATTGTAGATAATACACCTGTTAACCACGTAATGTTTTTATCTGATTCAGCTTGTGAATAGTCATTTGAGGTGTTTGAAACAGTCACGTGCATTCAGATGCATGGTTACAAATTACTCAAAAAGCTAATCAGATATATGAGACTGCAGATGCTGAAAATCTACAGCAATGCTGCCTGACCTGCTGAGTTTCTCCAGCATTGTTTGTGTTGCCCAAAAAGCTAATCCTTGTTTTTAATTAATATGATTCATCTCAGCCATATTCTATACAGTCTTGCATTGGTTTAATGAAACAGTTGTGCATAATACAGTATCAACAGAAAAGCAATTGTAATACAAATGGGACTTAAAGGTGCAATGGTAAACAGATGCCAATAGAACCAAACTTCAATTCCTAGAAAATGAGAAGAGCATTTCTCAATGAGTAACATTAAGTGTTTAAGAACAGGTGCATCATTCATGAAGTGTAGCGCAGTCATTCAGCAAAATACTTAGCTGGACCTGTGACCCATATCATGCAAAAAAAGACATAGGCAGCCAGCAGATGAGAATGTCAAAAGATGTGAATTTTATGTACAACTCAATTCATGAACTACTACACCCCTTGAACTCTCCACTAGCAACAACTTAAGCATCTTCAAAGTGGTCTTCAAAGCAGCAGCTCAAAGCAATAGCTCACCAGCATCTTCCAAGACGATTAGGGATGGGCATTAAAAGCTAGCCTTGACAAGTATGCCCACATCTCAGAAATTTAAGAATACAGAACACAAAAAAAAATGCACCTTTCTTACCCTGTTATCATTTTTGTTGTTACAGATGTAATCAAATTCCAAAGGTGACGCATGAATCGTGCGTTAAATGCCAAACTATAAAGAAGTCTGAAAGAAAAAAATATTGATTGTCAGAAACATCTATAAATTATGGAAGGTCTAATTTAAATTCTAAGTTCAAAAATTTCCCCAACAATCAACTCAATCCTATGCCATATACAATAATTTATTACTGCTAATCATTTTCTGATTACAAACAACAGAGTATGATGCTCAGTACAAAACTTGTTATAAATCAAAAGAAAATTGGGAAATAAAAATGAGAAATTCTTGGTTTCATACAAATTTTAATTATGAGACTAATTCTGAGGAATATGAAAGAACAAATCTGAGAAGTACACTGTAACATTCCAATGATATGAAATTTATTCCTTTTGCTCCCTTTGTTAGTGACTGAATAGTTATAATTGCTCGAACATTATTTTGCGTCAGTTCAAGCACAGAATTACACAACGTTTCATACCAGCATCATTATTTCAGATTTTTCTCATTTTTTTTTTTTAATTAGCTCATGACAATCAATTTGTCTGCCCAATGAAGTCTTGGAAAATAGAAAATACAGATTTGTTTTCTAGTATAAAAAATACATTTCAGTTCTTAGCTCTTAGCATGAAATACATCATCCAAGTAACTTAGTACTTTAACAGCAAGAGAGGGATTTTGCAAAGTAGCAACTATAAGCAATTTTAATGGATGGGGGCTTTGACAAAGAATGTCAATTACCTGCCTAGAATCAATTCTACTTTTTTTTAAAAGAGTACTACTTATTTTTTCCACGACAAGTTCACTTCTGTAATGAGCTAAATTAAGTGAATTATTAAGACCAAATTTAAATCAGTAAGTGCAAAATTTTCCTAGAGAAATTCCATATTTTCTACATGAAATTAAATGTAAATGAGAAACTCTTGGCATAAACAATATAGTAAAGGTCATGTACAATGAGACACTTACAGCCAAATTTTATAACAGACAGAATCTCATGAAAGTAACTGTCGAAGATAGCCAGCTGTCACAAAACTCATTTCCCTCTGAACCAATGGAAAAACATGATGTGACAGATATTTGAGACATGATATCTGCAGCTGATATGGGAAACTTTCCAAGCTTTTTTCAACATACTGTCTCATGTCATTGACAAAGCCATTACATACATAGGCAACCTATGAAGATTCTTTCGGCTGAAATTGGTCTTGGATGATAGCATAAAACAGACAACAGCAAATTTCCAGAAGTAGAAAAAATTCAGATATTGTGTGGAAAAAAGTTGCCAGTCTTATTACACATTTGCTTAAAAATAATTTCAGGCCTTTTAAGTGCCATTACTTCTTGTATAGCCACATACAGCCATAGCAGCAAGGATTAACTTGGAGTTTTAAAGCAACACCTTTTCTCTTTCCCTAACTTTGCATTGTTCCTATTCAAAACAAACCAACACCAGCACTTTAAACTTAGATTCTTTTCTAGTTCACACGTCAAGTTTTGTGGGCAAAATAGATTACTGGAAGCAGCAACTAAGAATAACTATACAAGCATTTTTAATTTAAGAAGTGCCAAAGATAGGTGACACTGTTCCCGTTCAAATACAGGGTATTTCAATGGGCACTCTTATCCCCAGATCCTGAAGTTATCACTTTCACATTTTTCTTTGAAAGGATTAACAAAATGAACACTTGGAAATTAACACTTCCAATGTAATAGACAAATAGGAAGGTATTACTTCTGAACAAACGATTACACCTAATTCAAAAATCTTTTTGCACACTTACGTAAAAATTACGCAGTAAACCCAACAGCTACCTTTTATACCACACAACAATATGATGGGAAATTTGTTATTACCAATGTATAGGAAATGAGGACAAGACATCGACAGCTAACCTAATTTTGAAATAAAAGTTTAAATAAATCTGTTTTTTTTTACATAGTCGATAGCTACGTTAATCTACAGTTCTCTGACTCCTTAGTTAGGTATTAACTCCATTCAATAATTTTCATCCTTTTCTTTATATCCAGTGTATGCCCTCATTCTGGTAATACACACAAAATGCTGGAGGAACTCAGCAGGCCAGGCAGCATCTGTGGAAAAAAAGTACAGTGGATGTTTCAGTTCCAGACCCTTCAGCAGGACTGGAGAAAAAAAAGGAGTAGATTTATAAGGTGGGAGAGAGAAACACAAGCTGATAGGTGAAACCAGGAGAGGAGGGATGAAGTAAAGAGCTGGGAAGTTGATTGGTAAAAGAGATACAGGGCTGGAGAAGGGGGTATCTGATGGGAGAGAACAGAAGGCCATGCAAGAAAGAAAAGGGGGGAGGAGCACCAGAAGGAGGCGATGGCATTCTGATGCCATTCTTCTGTTTTTAAAGCTTTAATTCTCCCACTTTGACCAGAAATCAGGTATGTTAGGCTAGTGTTTATAGATTACAGCTCCGCCTTCAATACAATAATTCCAAGCAAACTCAACTGCAAATTTCTTGACCTGAGACTCCAAAACCTCCCGTTTGGAGCTGGATCCCTGACCAACACAACAACAGAGCACAATCAGTAAGGATAGGCAGCAAAATATCTGTCACTGCCTACCTTCAAAATAAACATTTTAAAATTATCGTCAAGACTAGTGCCACAAGGCTGTGTCCATAAGACATGGGAGCAGAATTAGGCCATTCAGCCCATTGAGTCTGCTCCGCCATTTCATTATGGCTGATCCCTGATCCTATTCAACCCATACACCTTCCCTCTCACCATATCTCTCGATGCCCTGACCAATCAGGAATCCCTCAACTTCCACTTTAAATATACCCACAGACTTGGCCTCCACCACAGTCTGTAGCAGAGCATTCCACAGATTCACCACTCTTTGGCAAAAAAATTACTCCTTATTTCTGCTCAAAAGGTTCATGCCCTCTAGTTCTGGATACCTCCACCAGAGGGAACCTCTCCACATCCACCTTATCTAGTTCTTCCAACATTGGGCAGGTTTCAACGAGATTCACCTCTGCCCACCCTCTGACCCCTCTCCAATGACAACACATCCTCTGAGATAAGGGACCCAAAACCATTGACAATACTCCAAGTGCAGCCTGACTAGTGTCTTATAAAGCCTCATATCTCTTGCACGAGGACTCCTAAATCCCTTTCTCCTTCTGATGTTTGATCTCAATGATCCAGAAATCTGAATCCCTGCCCCTTGCTCCAATTCTTCAGCCACAGTTATCTGCCACCTCATTCCAATCCTCACTGTTGCAAGGCACAAGCAGCAATCTCGAGATTACTACCCTTGCAGTCTTGCTTCTCAGCTTCCTTCCCAACTCTATTCTGTTTTCAGAAATTCAGTCCCCTACTTCACTACCTTTACACTCACAACCTCATGGTCAGATTTCGCTCTAACTTCATCTGCAAATTTACAGATGAGATTATTGAAGTTGGCTGAATCTCAACAAATAAATCAGAGTACAGGAAGAAGATAGAATGACTAGTGCATAGTATCATGACAACACCTTTCCCTCAGTGTCAACAAAAGAGCTGATCATTAATTTCAGGAAATGGAGAGCAGCAATGCACGTACTCCTGTTACTTCAACAATGATGAGGGTATTAAGAGCTTCAAGTTCCAAGGAGTGAACATTACCATTAGCTTGTCTTCTTCCAACCATGTAAGTGCCTCACCCAAGAAAGCACACCAGCACCTCTATTTCCTCAAGAGGATAGAGAAATTTGGCACAACCCCTTTGACCTTCAATTTTTATAAATGCATCAAATGATTATAGATGCTGCCTGGATGCATCATGTCTTGGTATGCCAACTGCTCCACCAGAGACTAAAAAAAAATGCAGAGTTGTGAACACAGATTAATCTATGGATATCAGCATTCTCTCTATGGACTCTGTATGTACTTGATGCCTCAACGAAGCAGCCAGCATAATTGAAGACCCCATCCACCATGGACATTCCCTTTTCCCTCCTCCCATCAACAGTATATCAGCAGACTCAAGGACAGCTTCTAATCCATTGCTATAAGACAAGAGAAAACTCCCTAATCAAAGATGGACTCATTACCTCAATCTACTTCGATATGGCCTTGCACTTTGTCGCCTGCACTACACTTGCTAACTGTAACATCTATATTCTGCATTGCTGTTGTTTTCTCTTGTATTACCTCAATGCACCAGTGTAATGAAATGATCTATATGGATGGCATTCAATGTAGCTTGGCACAAATGACAATAATAAACCAATTTACAATTAAAATTCTGCTCAGCGGAGCTCAATCCTACACCTACTCAGAATTTCAATAAGTGTTCCAGCCAGGACTGTTGGCCTTTCTTGCTGCTTTATTTACTCAGGCCTTTTCCAGTGTCTAACACATTTACTTTACTATTACACACAATTAATCAAAGCTCGGTACTAAACCAGTCAATCCAATTACTCATGAACTTTTACATATACATCAAATAGAGACAACCAGCAGGTTCCTTCAAATATGCACCTTAAATAGTGAAATTTCAGCAACAGAGTAATCCCATGAGAAACCTTAAATAGGAGTAAAAAGCTGTTTTAATAATGGTTTTAAATAGTGTTTTACAGATTTCAGAATTAACAGGAAATTCTGTTTCATTTACTAAGTGAACAAAATACTGCCCATAATCAAAAAGTTCAAAAGTGCATTTATTATCAAAATATGCATACCATATACAACCTTGAGTTTCATCTTCTTGCAGACAGCCACAAAACAAAATATATAATTCATGAAAAAACCCACACAACAAAGACCATCAAACGTCCAATGTGCAAAAACAAAACAAATCATGTAAACAATTAAAAAGTAAACAAATAATACAGAGTATGAACTGCAGAGTCCCCCAAATTGAGTCCACAGCCATGGAGCTAGTTCAGTGCTGCAGCCAGTCCAGGAGCTCGATGGCTCCAGGCCACAGCCACAGAAACAGTTCAGCAATGAATTGAGAAAAGCCCCAAAGAAGTGAGATGAACATCTGTTCATCCTTTGTCCTTCAATTAAACTGTTAAAATTAGCTTAAATTGAATTGTTTTAAAAAGAGCAATTGTAAACTCTTCAATGGGACAAATTCTTTCAAATAGGAGGATGAGAGGAGGCTTATATTGAATGATGGCACAGATCGGATAGAATGGCAGAACATACAAAAGGGCTGACCAGCCTGTTCCATTACTAAGTCCTTAAATTAAGACCACTTTGATTTAATAGCTTATAGATTCTGTTCTGTGAATAAGATATATGAATACTATTTTCTCTTTCAGCTCCCCATCCACTTGATCAAGCAATTATCTCTTACCCAAAGAATGTCCACAAAGCACCTTTCAGTTTACAAATGTAATGCCCTGGATATGATTTTACTGCTAATGTTGTAGGGTTTTTCATGTAATGGTTTTTTGCTGAAGCAGTGTGTTCTGCTGATAGTGTCTGGATGGCAGGGGAAACCTGTAGTTGGATTTTTGCAGTGATATGGAACCGAGGGTGATAGGTTTCTAGCAGAAAAATTAATTAGGTGTTGTTCGTCCAACCTGAGTGTGGCTTCATCTTTACAGTAGAGGAGACCGTGGATAGACATATCAGAATGGGAATGGGAATGGGATGTGGAATTAAAATGTGTGGCCACTGGAAGATCCTGCTTTCTCTGGTGGGCAGAACGTAGGTGTTCAGCGAAACGATCTCCCAGTGTGCGTCGGGTCTCACCAATATACAGAAGGCCACATCGGGAGCACCAGATGCAGTATATCACCCCAGCCAACTCACAGGTGAAGTGTGGCCTCACCTGGAAGGACTGTCTGGGGCCCTGAATGGTAGTGAGGGAGGAAGTGTAAGGGCATGTGTAGCACTTCTTCCGCTTACAAGGATAATTGCCAGGAGGGAGATCGGTGGGGAGGGATGGGGGGGGGGACGAGTGAACAAGGGAGTCGTGTAGGGAGCAATCCCTGCGGAAAGCGGGGGGGGGGGGGGGAGGGAAAGATGTGCTTAGTGGTGGGATCCCGTTGGAGGTGGCGGAAGTTACGGAGAATAATATGTTGGACCCGGAGGCTGGTGGGGTGGTAGGTGAGGACAAGGGGAACCCTATTCCTAGAGAGGGGGGCGGGAGGATGGAGTGAGAGCAGATGCGCGTGAAATTGGGGAGATACGTTTGACAGCAGAGTTGATAGTGGAGGAATGGGAGCAAGACACCTCCTTCATCCTGGAATGAAAAGCCTCATCCTGAGAGCAGATGCGGCGGAGACAGAGGAATCGCGAGAAGGGGATGGCATTTTTGCAAGAGACAGGGTGAGAAGAGGAATAGTCCAGATAGCTGTGAGAGTCTGCGGGCTTATAGTAGACATCAGTACATAAGCTGTCTCCAGAGATAGTGACAAAAAGACCTAGAAAGGGGAGGGAGGTGTCGGGGGGGGGGGTTAGCCCCCTCCCCCTTTTCTTTCTCCCTAGGCCTCCTGTCCCATGATCCTCTCATATCCCTCTTGCCAATCAACAGTCCAGCTCTTGGCTGCATCCCTTCCCCTCCTGTCTTCTCCTATCATTTTGGATCTCCCCTTCCCCCCTCTCAAATCTCTTATTAGCTCTTCTTTCAGTTAGTCCTGATGAAGTCAGCCTGAAACGTTGACTGTACCACTTCCTAGAGATGCTGCCTGGCCTGCTGCGTTCACCAGCAACTTTTATATGTGTTACCTTATATTCCGTCTGCGTAGCCTCCAACCTGATGGCATGAACATTGACTTCTCAAACTTCCGCTAATGCCTCACCTCCCCCTCATATCCCATCCATTATTTATTTATATACACACATTCTTTTTCTCCCTCTGTCCCTCTCACTATACTCCTTGCCCATCCTCTGGGCTTCCTCCTCCCCTTTTCTTTCTCTCTAGGCCTCCTGTCCCATGATCCTCTCTTATCCCTTTTGCCAATCAACTATCCAGCTCTTGGCTCCATCCCTCCCTCTCCTGTCTTCTATCATTTCGGATCTCCCCCTCCCCCTTTCAAATCTCTTACTAGCTCTTCTTTCAGTTAGTCCTGACAAAGGGTCTTGGCCTGAAACGTCGACTGAACCTCTTCCTAGAGATGCTGCCTGACTTGCTGCGTTCACCAGCAAATTTGATGTGTGTTGCTTGAAATTCCAGCATCTGCAGATTTCCTCGTGAATGCTTAGGAATGTTGTGTCATCCAAACAGGATGGTGGAACTGGGATAAGGTTCTAGAGAACGCTGGGGGAGAAGTTTTTGTGATGGACACTAAGGTGGGTCAAGGTTTTCTTCAGCAGGAAATGGAGAGAGAAGCAGCTCGATAGCACCAGCTGTAGGATTTGATCTAGCGGGAATGGAGCCCAAGAGGGGGATTTCTACCAGGGATTGGTAAATATCAGTTGAACATGAATTGGTGATTTGAGCTCCAACCTGTGCACATTTGACTGCTCAGTTTTGATGGGCCCTTTTGTTTTTTTTTTCTTTCCTTTAATAACTGTTTGGTGAAGCTAATATTCATAAATATACTTTCTTTATCATTGTATGTAGTTGTTGTTGAGTAGCTTGCCGAGCTGGCTTGTTAGCTTGCAGACTTTTCGTTGCCCAGCTAGGCAACATCACCAGTGCAACTTCAAATTAAAAGTTGGTGATCTACACTGTTAGCCTTTTATGTGTCCTGTGATATGTGTGTTCTGTGATCTGTGCGTGTGTGTGTGTGTGTGTGTGTGTGTGTGTGTGTGTGTCTAGTATACAGTTCTGTTAGGTCTAGCCGCCAGGCAATTGCAAGGAAGCAGTAAATTACACAGTATTCACACAAGTCGGCATTCGGGCGGGCAAGACATCCCAACCTCATGGGTTTGCCGGGACCCAAGTCGTATCTATTCTATATGTATGGAGTCTGTAAACGGTTTTCTCACTGCTGATTCCGGTGGCTGTTAGTGAGGCACCAATGAGCCACATCTCTAAAGACGCCCTGCAAAAAGGGGGTTTTACAAATAAAAAATTTCAAAATCAGCCAGCTATCTTCACGAGACGTGATGAGGTGAACAAAGTCAAAAGAGAAACCATTGAAAGTTTAGTTTCTGCTTGAAAGGATCAGTGTGCCCAAATAAAGTTTACATATCTAACAATATTCGTATCTTACAAAATGCAGACCGATATCGTAAATCTCTGTAACGAAGTTGTATCACCTGAACCTGTGTCAAGAAACGAAGACATTTCCCCCCCACATAACTTTATTCCGTATCTCAGATTTGCAGGCAAGGCTTTGTGAGTTCTTTAAGGGTGAACGTCCATTACCTGAACAACTCTACATGCGGGGTGAGATCAGTATTTAAGAATCAGTTATTCCCTGTACTTAAGGTTACAGTTCTTCCAATGAAAAATAAATCGTCTTTCAAAGATCTCATGAAGACAGGCGTCAATGCCAGGGAAGGGAATTAGGACAATAAACTGGATTAGTCAAAGAACACTGAGGCTGTCTACAAGAAGGGTCAGAGCTGTCTCTATTCCTGAGGAGACTGAGGTCCTTTAACATCTGCCGGACGATGCTGAGGATGTTCTACGAGTCTGTGGTGGCCAGTGCTATCATGTTTGCTGTTGTGTGCTGGGGCAGCAGGCTAAGGGTAGCAGACACCAACAGAATCAACAAACTCATTCGTAAGGCCAGTGCTGTTGTGGGGATGGAACTGGACTCTCTGACGGTGGTGTCTGAAAAGAGGATGCTGTCTAAGTTGCATGCCATCTTGGACAATATCTCCCATCCACTACATAATGTACTGGTTGGGCACAGGAGCACATTCAGCCAGAGACTCATTCCACCGAGATGCAGCACAGAGCGTCATAGGAAATCATTCCTGCCTGTGGCCATCAAACTTTACAACTCCTCCCTTGGAGGGTCAGACATCCTGAGCCAATAAGCTGGTCCTGGACTTATTTCATAATTTACTGGCATAATTTACATATTACTATTTAACTATTTGTGGTTTTATTACTATTTATTATTTATGGTGCAACTGTAACGAAAACCAATTTCCCCCGGGGTCAATAAAGTATGACTATGACTGGGAGTGCTGAATAAATGCTAAAGGAGATTTCCTCAAAATGGAAAAAGCTCAGTAGACAAAGGGGTTTATGCTGAGAATATTTTTTAAGTACATTATGTCACATCTGCTTTAATCATTAAGGCTGTAAAGTAGTTTATAGAAAATAATATACACTGTAAAGTACCAAACATTCCGTATGTGCATATGTGATAAATTAGATACAAACTGATCAAATTACTAATTAGAATATGCTGGAAACAGACATCAATCACCACCTGTGCAGAGAAAGACATTAGCATTTTGGGTACTGACCCTCTCCAGAGCTGAAAATTGAAATATAACAGAATACTGTTTTTTTATTTTATTCCTACATTTTGAAGTGGCTGCACAGTACAATCCTCACTGATTAGATGCAAATGATGCATTTTACTGTATGTTCCGATGTACTGTACGTGACAAATAAAGCTATTCTCAAAAATACACATTATACTGAAAACAAAAGGTGACAACTGATTACATTTTGAATACTGATCGAAAAGAGAGTTGCAGATATACCATTAATATACCAGTTTAAAATGTAGCCTACATAATTGAGACAAGTCCAGCATTAATAAAACTTCCTTCAACTTCCAGTTCTTTTCACTTATGCCAGAATTTGATGATAACCAAACACCATACTGTACACACTCCAAAAAGGTCAGTTCAACAAAAAACATCTTAAATTAAAGGAAACACCTACCTCACTATCCTGTTAAATCCACCAACCTGATTCAGTACACCAGCAAACTTACAAGAGAAGGCAAGCACACATTGAATTGATCCACACTTCATTCCCGAACACTTTAAAGTCTTGACCAAATTCTGGGCAAAAGGTAGATTTCAAAGCCGAGGCAGACACATAAGCCCTTGACATTAAGTGAGCCATATTAAGCTCAAAGCGGAACACATTAGTGGCTGCAGTTCTATTTAACTTAAAGAATGTAGTTGTTGGAGGTCAATCACCTCAGCCACAGGGCATCACTATGAGAATACTTCAGCAGAGTGACTTAAATCCAACCCATTTAAACTGCTTCAATGGCTTTTCCCCGAAGGTAGAAAGAAGAACACTGATAAGTAAGTGTGTTCAGTTCTAGACTCCTTCCATTATGACAAAGCTCTCCCACTTGCAGAAAAACATTAGTATAACTTTGGGGATAATATGCAAATGAACAACGCATGACACAGCACCAGAAACCCAGGTTTTACCATGACCTCTCGTGCGGTACGTGTGGATGTATGGTGCTTTCCTCATTCCATGAACAAATAATTAAAATTTCAGATCCTTCAATATTTTAGACCATAAGACATAGGAGCAGAATTAGGCCATTCAGCCCATCTAGTCTGCTCCACCATTCCATCATGACTGATCCCAGATCCCACTCAACCCCATACACCTGCCTTCTCGCCATATCCTTGACCTATCAGGAATTGATCAACTTCCACCTTAAATATAGGTACAGCTATGACAAGAGTCTGTTACAGAGCATTCCACAGATTCACTACTCTCTGGCTAAAAATATTCCTCCTTACCTTTGTTCTAAAGGGTCACCACTTAATTTTGAGGCTGTGCCCTCTCGTTCTGGATACCCCCACCATAGGAAACATCCTCTCCACATCCACCCTATCTGGTCCTTTCTTCAGTAGATTTCAATGAGATACCCCTGCATTCTTCTAAATTCCAGTGAGTACAGGCCCAAAGCTGCCAAACACTCCTCATATGTTAATAACTTCACTCCTGGAATCATCCTCGTGAATGTCCTCTGGACTCGCCAATGACAACACATCCTTTCTGAGATATGGGGCCCAAAACCATTAACAATACTCCAAGTGTGGTCTGACTAGTGTCTCATAAAGGCTCAGCATTATCTCCTTGCTTTTATATTCTATTCCCCTTGAAATAAATACCAATATTACATTTGCCTTCTTAACCACAGACTCAACCTGTAAATTAACCTTCTGGGAGTCTTGCATGAGGACTCCCAAGTCCCTCTGCAACTCTGATGTTCGAACCTTCTCCCCATTTAGATAAAAGTCTGCAGTATTGTTCCTTTTACCATAATGCATTATCATACATTTCCCAACACTACATTCCATCTGCCACTTTCTTTTTGCACATTCTTCCAATTTGTCGAAGGCCTGCTGCAATCGCACTACTTCTTTGGCACTACCTTCCCCTCCACCTATCTTCATATCATCTGCAAGCTTTGCTACAAAGCCATCAATTCCATTATCTAAATCACTGACAAACAATCTGAAAAGTAGCAGCTCCAATACTGACCCCTGAGGAATACCACTAGTCACTGGCAGCCAACCAGAAAAGGCCCTTTTATTCCCACCTGCCTGCCAACCATTCCGCTATCCATGCCAGTATCTTTCCTGTAACCCCATAGAATTTTATCTTATTAAGCAACCTCATGTGTGGCATCTTATCAAATGTCTTCTGAAAACCTAAGTAAATGACATCCACTGCCTTTCCTTTGTCCACCCGGCTTGTTACTTCCTGAAAGAACTCCAACAGATTTGTCAGGCAAGATTTCCCTTTACTGAAACCATACTGACTTTGACTTATTTTATCATTAGTCTCCAAGTACCTCAAAATCTCATCCTTAATAATAGACTCCAACACTATCCCAACCACTGAGGTTAGACTAACTGGCTTATAATTTCCTTTCATTTGCATTCCTCCCTTCTTAAATAGTGCAGTGACATTTGCAATCTTCCAGTCCTCCAAGTCCATGCCAAAATCAAGTGATTCTTGAAAGATTACGACCAATGCATCCATTATCTCTTCAGCAACCTCTCTCAACACTCTGAGATGTAATCGAGCTGATCCAAGTGACTAATCCACCCCAAGACCTTTGAGTTTGCCTTGCAATTTTTCCTCTGTAGTAGCAATGGACTCACTCCTGCTCCCTGACACTCACGGACCACTGGCACACTGGAAGACTGATGCAAAGTACCCATTAAGATCATCTGCCATTTCTTTGTCCCCCATTACTACCTCACAGCATCATTTTCCAGTGGTCCAATATCAACTCTCACCTCCCTTTTACTCTTTATATAATTGAAAGAACCTTTAGTATCCAACTTTATATTACTGGCTAGTCTGCCCTCAAATTTCATCTTTTCCCTTTTTATAGCTTTTTAAATGCCTTTTGTTAGATTTTAAAAGCTTCCCAATCATCCAACTTCCCACTCACTTTAGCTACCTTATATGGCCTTTCCTTGGCTTTTATGCAGCCCTTAACGTCCTTGGTCAGTCACGGTTGCCTACTCCTGCTATTTGAGAACTTGTTCCTATGTAGGACATATCTATCCTGCACCTTGTGAACTATTCCCAGAAACTTCAGCCATCTCTGCTCTGCCGTCATCCCTGCCAGTATCCTCCTCCAATCCACCTGGGCAAGCTCTTCTCTCATGCCTCTTTAATTCCTTTTATTCCACTGTGATACTAATACATGAGAGTCATGCTTCTCCCTCTCAAACTACAGTATGAATTCAATCAGATTATGATCACTGCCTCCTAAGGGTTCATTTAGCTCTCTAATAAGATCTGGGTTATTTCAAAGCACCCAATCTAAGATAGCCTTTCCCTGAGTGGCCTCAAGTACAAGCTGCTCTTAAATTCCATCTTGTAAGTATTCAACAAATTCCCTCTCTTATGATCCAACACCACCCTGATTTTCCCAATCCCTCTGCATATTAAAGTCCTCCATTACAATTGTGTCATTACCCTAATTACATGCCTTTTCCAGCTCCCTTTGCAATCTCAACCCCACATCTTGGCTACTATTTGGAGGCCTACATATGATTCACGTACATGTTTTTTTACCCTTGCAATTTCTTAACTCCACCCACAAAGATTCAACATTCTCTGACCCTGTTACCTCTTTCTAAAGATAATTCCATCTCTTACCAACAGAGCCACACCACTGCCTATGCCTTCCTGCCTGTCCTTTCAATACAAAGTATATCCTTTGATGTTAAGCCCCCAACTACGACCTTCCCTCAGCTACAACTCAGGGATGCTCACAACATCATACCGACCAATCGCCAATTGCGCCATGAGTTCTTGGACCTTATTCTGAATGCTACGTGCATTTAAGTACAGCACTTTCAGTCCTGCATTCTTTGCCCTTTTGAATTTTGCCTCTGTGGTACAAATTAACTCTGTTCTGTCTGCATTTGTAGCCAATTATTGGCTTGACCTTCCTTACATTCATGTTACACCCATCATCTACTTGTAAACCTGTTGGCTCATCCTCAGCTCCATTATATGGCTCCCATCCCCATCTTAAAATTAAAGATCTTCTAACATTATTCTACTTATACTTTTTGCAAAATTGTTATTCTTCTTCAGCTGTCCCTCAGAATCATGGATGAATTACTTTGACTGCAGGTCTCTGGGTTTTGAGGAATTTGATGAGGCCAATGTGGAAATACAGAGCCATCAACAGATATAACTAGCAAAGCAAGGTAGTGTTTAGCCTACATGGTGGTGCACTCCAAATGCTGTTCCCACAATGCACAGACTCAGGGAGGTTAGTCTGGGAAGAGGACAATTTTGGTTAATAAGGTTTAAGGAATTTTCAGAAACACCATCAGTGGTATTTTTGAAGTGACTTCTGTACAAAGTCCAGAAGGTTGGGATCACTGCTGCCCAGGAGATGACAGGGCTCATGATGGGTCACATGTCTTCATCTTCAAATAGCCTTTTCCTCCACTGGCAATGTCAAAATTCTTCAGACTTCACTGAAAGGTGGCTCCAAAGATATAACAAGTGGCCTACTATGTTCAGAGTCTCATCATAAACCTTAATTGCTGGAAGCTATACTGTATTACGCTTTTAATTGGCACTTAATTGGAAACTGCAGTTATCAGCAATGCCCGAATCTTCACATGCAAGTGTCAGCCTGCACTTGTAACATTTGGAAACTATTGACAATATATATATATATAGAATATTATTTAAGCAAACATATGCTCAAATGCTCTGTAAATCTAGTCTCAGATGTAAAAGCATCATCCGACTTACCAACTACAAGTTGGTTATTCAATAAATCTTAGCTAATTTTGGTATCACCATCACTGTATCAAAAATAAGTTTGAAAGTTGACAAAATACTCTAACACTAGAGCCCAGAACCACAAAGTAATTGGTTGTATATTTAAGTGCCTCTGTTCATCTTGTTTTGTGCTGTCCATTGTAAAACAGTAATGTAAATAATGCACTGAAAGCCTATTAACTACTCTTTTAGTTTAGAAGTCTTTATAGCTACCAGAGGAAATAAGATGTCAATGAAATTGTCAATGCTCAATTAGGATAATTAGCATTTTGCAGGCTAATTACATCAAGGCAGGATGTGAGGTTTCAAGAACATAGATGATGCTGAATTGGGATGTCTGCATTTATTGCTGCAAATACCCTACCTCCCTGGGCAATAACTACTAATTTTAAATGCGTCTCACACTGGTCACATCTACTAGCAAATTATTTGTAAAGGTGCTTACTGAAGTGAAGAAAGCCATATTATGGCTATATTGTACTAAGCACAGCTGCCATTTCCTGTGTGGAATGCCATGCTCTAAATCACTTTTACTGAGCATAGCATCACCATAGTGGAGTTCCTAAAATCATTCATTACCTCTTTATTTAATGGCTTCAGATAACTGCTGATGCTTCATGTAGCTTCAGGTATTGACAGTCTTTAGATTTCAGGATTTGTTAATCTCTTATACAAAAATCTTGCAGAGCTTTAGCTTTTTAAAGAACTTCGGCCCAACATATTGATGTAATTATAAAGAAGGTACAATAGCAGCTATATTTCATTAGGAGTTTGAGGAGAAATGGTAGGTCACAAAAGACTCTTGCAAATTTCTACTGATGAACTACAAAAACCATTCTAACTAGTTGCATCACCATCTGGTACGGAGGGACCACCTGCACAGGATTGGAAAAAGCTGCAGAAAGTTCCATCATGAATACTCGCCTTCCCAGCATCAAGAACACTCTCAAAAGGCGATGCCTTAAAAAGGTAACTCTATCATTAAGGACCCTTAACACTTAGAACTTGCCCTCTTCTCACTGCTACCATCAAGGAGGTGGTACAGAAGCCTGAAGAACACGCTCAACATTTTAGGAATGGATTCTTCCCCCCCCCCCCCCCCGCCAGATTTTTGAATGGGAAATAAACCTATATACACCACCTCACTTTTTTTCTGCCTTTTCGCTCTCTTTTCACGTTACTTATTTCTGTGTGTGTGTGTCTCTTATTGTAATTTATTGTTTTATTATGTGTTGCAATATACTGCTGCCACAAAAACAAATGTTAACATGTCAGTGATACTAAACTTGATTCTGATTTATTTGATAAATGCTTCCTCAGCACAAAACAAAAGGTTTTGTAAAGCTACATGGTTGGTAGGTTAATGGGATACTGTGAATTATTACAATGCACTAAGGTGGCATGACAATTTGGAGGAAAATGACAATCAAGTGACAGAATAATTTTGAAAGAAATAAGTGGAACTGTAGGGAATAAGAGCCAGAGGACTTGATGTTACAAGTGTTCTTACGGGACAAATTACTTCATATCCGAATGTGAGGCTTTGTTACATGCACAGAAAAAGTCTGAAGAAAGAAGGTTGAAGCAACTAGAAAAATTACTGGTTCTGCAATTTTCAAGCAGTTTTGTTCCAATTATACATTAGCATAACAGTAGCTAATGACTGAAAACAGTTTTATAGTTTAAACAGTCATCAAATTTTGCATTTCACCAACTGTAAGAACTGCTGCCAAGCTATATGACCACATACAACAGTAACCCCAAAGTTAGTTTAGATAACCATAAAATTCCCAAGTCTTATTTCATAACCATCAGTAACAATACCCTTGCACATTTTCCCTCTCCTTCTATAGAACAGTACAGCACAGGAATGAGCACTTCTGCTCACCATATAAATGCCAACATGCCAATCTAAATTAATTCTATCTACCTGCAAATGGTCCATATTCTTATAATCCTTGTTTATTCATGTCTGTCTGAATGCCACTTGAAGTTTGCTACAGTATCTGCTTTACCCCCCTCACTAGCAGAGGTAAATCTTCAAACATTCCTCCTCTCACTTTAAATTTATCCCTTTTAGTATTGGACATTTCCATCCTCAGATAAAGATTTTGACTCTATGATTTTATATACTTCTATCAGGTCACCCTTCAGAATCAGCATCAAGTTTATTATCACCGGCTTCCGACTTGAAATTTGTAAACTTAGCAGAAGCAGTTCAATGCAATACATAATAATCTAGCAGAGAAAAATAAATAAATAAAAACAAGTAAATTACAAATATTGAATAGATTAAAGACATGCAAAAACAGAAATACTGTATATTAAAAAAAAGTGAGGTAGTGTCCAAAGATTCAATGTCCATTTAGGAATTGGATGGCAGAGGGGAAGAAGCTGTTCCTGAATTGCTGAGTGGGTGCCTTCAGGCTTCTGTACCTCCTACCTGATGGTAACAGTGAGAAAAGGGCATGCCTTGGGTGCTGGAGGTCCTTAATAATGGACACTGCCTTTCTGAGACTCCGCTCCCTGAAGATGTCTTGGGTACTTTGTAGGCTAGTGCCCAAGATGGAGCTGACTAGATTTACAACCTGCTGCAGCTTCTTTCGGTCCTGTGCAATAGCCCCTCCAGACCAGACAGTGATACAGCCTGTCAGAATGCTCTCCATGGTACAACTAAAGAAGTTTTTGAGTTTATTTGTTGATATGCCAAACCTCTTCAAACTCCTAATAAAGTATAGCCGCTGTCTTGCCTTCTTTACAGCTACATCAATACATTGGGACCAGGTTAGGTCCTCAGATCTTAACACCCAGGAAATTGAAGCTGCTCACTCTCTCCATTTCTGATCCCTCTACGAGGATTGGTACGTGTTCTGACATGAGAAAAAACAACTCAAGTTTGTCCAAAATCTCTTTACAGCCAATACAGTCAGATCCAGGCAACATCCTGGTGAACTACTTTGGAACCCTCTTCAAAGTTTCCACATCATTGCTATAATACAATATCAAGAACAGCACACAATATTCCAAATGTGACCTAAACAAAGTTTAATAGTACTGTACCGTGACATGCCAACATTTATATTCCCGACCAATGCAGGCAAGAATGCCATTTGCCATCTTTACCACCCTATCCACTTGCGATGCCACTTTCAGGCAGCTACAGATTAGCACCCCAAAATCCCTCTGAATATCAAAGCTCCATTTATTGTGTACAGACAACCACAAATTACAGAGGGGTTGCTTTTCTAGCAAAATATTCCTATCACAGTACCCTTTTTTTCCATTAAATCCAATACCATAAATACAGATGTACACTTTCCTACAAAAAGTTGTTTTCTCAACAGGAGGAGATGACTTAGGAGATTGTCTTGTTAGTTTCCAAAGCAAACCTCTTAAGTAGCTAGCAGCTATATTTCAAAACACAAGTAACTACAGATGTAATGATGTGGAGCAAACTCAAGGCTGGAGGTAAGAGATAAGGAAAGAGGGAAACAAGTGCAGATGGAGGCAAGGGGTGATGGGGGGGGGGGAGGACATTGAGGGGTTGGAGGCAACTGGCAGCCTCATGTCTCTTAATCTCTTTTCACCAGTTTGAAAATAAAGGCATATATTGGTAAGAAAGTTGCATGACAACTCAAAACAATAACAGTAAATAATATGGGGGGGAAGAGCAAAATTAAGCCATTGTGCTAATAAAACCACGATTTTATCTGTCATGTGTCAAGTGTGATTTGTTAAAAAATGGATTAAATGTTTCTTTTCTCCTTACTTTTTCACCACAAATTCTGCAAGAGCAAATTATATTTTGTATCTCCAATGCTTGAAATGTGATTTGTGAATCCCCAATAGGAAATTTCTGCAACCCAAACAACTATATGTGGGCCGAGCGTATTTTGTTTTTTAACTTGGCCTCTGAAAATGCAACATCTCATACTTCTCTGCACCAAACTTTATCTACTGCTTTCCACCCAAATGTCCACCTCATCTAATACATGCTACATCCTTTGACAACCTTCCTTGTCATCATCTACACCAATTTTGATGTCATCTACCAACTTACTAACCAGTCGACCTACTTTTCCATCCAAATATGGACTAAGAACAGCTTATTTGCAGGTCCCAATTTTTACCTTAACAGAGATCCATTGAAGAAACACAAAATTAAATTTGAGAACATTTTGATTTCTTTGGTTTAGCAACATAACCTGAATTTATTCCTCTGTTCCGCAAAAAATTACATTTTTTTTAATTACATAGCTAATATAGCAGCAAAATTTGACAGAGCCAAATTCAGAAATAACAATGACAAATGACTTGTTGATTTTGCTGACAAGAATACTGGGAAATTTTTGAACAATGGAATGGGCCCTTTTACAAAATACCAGAGCTGCAAAGTTAACATCTCATCTGAAAACTCTCAGTTTTTTTTTATACAAAGTACCTTGTTATTTTAAATATTGCAAAACAAATCTGAATGCTGAAATCCTGGTTTAAAACTTGATCCTTGCCTTAGCATACAAAGGCCCTAAATTTATGATTGCATCCATTGATGTTGCGCAGCACATTAGAAAAAAATTTGAAAATACATGAGGCGGGAGGAGAAGATGGCAGCGCACGCAGCTCTCCGGTGAAATGATATCGTTTCTGTTAAATAAGGGCCGTGGACAATTCTGATTTGATGAAGACAGACGTGAGAAGCAGAGGAACATCCGGAGAAATTTCTGAAATGCCTGGTTAGCTGCTGTTGTTACTGTACGATCGAGAATCTCCGGAGGGTAGGGCCCAAAATCCCCGGCTTTGTCTGCTGCTGGCGACCGAGGCTGAGGTCGAAGTGTTTGGATAGAGATGGCACTCGGTGTCAGAGGGCTGATCAGAGCTCGAAGTTTTCGGACGACTCAGAGTCGGACTGTGGTCGGGCATGGCAGGGAGAGTTTTCTTCCTTCTCCTGTCTGCGTGAGAAACTGAACTTTTTTACTGTGCCATGGACTGTTCTTCATCAAGTTATGGTATTGTTGCACTGTTGTAACTATATGTTATAATTACGTGGTTTTGTTAGTTTTTCAGTCATGGTCTGTCCTGTGTTTTTGTGATATCACACCGGAGGAATATTGTATCATTTCTTAATGCATGCATTACTAAATGACAATAAAAGAGGACTACATGTCCTCATAATCCAAATCTAAATCTAAATAAAAAACAAACATTACTCTAACCATTTCTCCAAAACTGAACCAAACCTTTAACATAATTTGTTGCATGACTTTAAAATACATGGGAAATAGAAACAGCAAAACTTAAGAAAATTTAAACATTAAGGTAATTACTGCAATTCAGAAACCGGGAACAGTTGCCACAAGAAAATGAATCTCAGAGTTGTACATGGCAATATACATGTACCTTGACCTCAAATGAAAGTATATCTACATCTATTAAACAAACCTCACATTATTTCTGAGCTGAAACCACAATAACTTTATGGTGAATTCATGTAGGGGCACAAAAAGACAATTATATTGGAAAAAATATCTGGCACATAAATCTTCTTGTACCAGCCATATTGTCTACATTATAATTAAATTTACCTCAGCTAATTAATATCCTCCAGGAAAGCTTTGTTCCTTATAAACCCATGAAGAGTAATAAGCCACATGGTAGAATAATCAGATCTCCCTATTATTTTTAACCCCCTATCCTTAAAGTACCCTGTTGCAATATAGCATTCCAGGAAACAACAGCACACATTTCTTTTTCCAGCAACATACAGCAGAGGATGGAGCAATCACTAGCAAGTCTTAACAGCTGAGTAACCAAACAGCAAATGCATGAAGCCATTATGAGGGGATGGTTGCAGGGGGAATTGTGACAATTAACTCTGAAGAAGCCATGAGAGAGTAATTACACCAATTCCAAAGAATAAAATACAAGACCTGCTTCCAAAAACCCTCCTGAGTGCCATCCTCCTAATTAATTGTTCATATGCTACCACCCGCATACTTTGGGCAGTTTTACTTTTGCAGTTTGCATTTTAATTAACATCAATGTATTGGCATCCTATTTACAGGCATAATTAATGCTGAACAATCAGGAATAGCAATATTTTTTAAAACTGATGACAGATGAAAAGTTGTTCAGGGAGACTGTGTATCCTTACATATGAATCACTGAAAATTAACATGGAAGGCAAATGGTACTGTGGCCTTTTATTGCACGCAGGTCTGAGTCCAAGAGCAAAAGTGTCAAACTACAATTATCATCAGTCCTGGGGACAGCACATTTGGAGTACTGTCAAGTCTTTCTCCGCAAGGATGAACAAATACAAGTACGGTTTAGTAGATTGATTCCTGGGATGGTGAGTACATAGTATCAGATTAAGTAAAATGGGCCTATATAATCTGGCATGTCTCAAAGAATGGAAAATTATCTTGTTGAAACATTTCTTTTCCAGAGCATGACAAAAGAAATGTAAGATATTGCTTCCTTTGGCTGAGAAGTCCAGACCAGCCATTGAGGCCACATGCAAAGACTTCTTCATTTAGAATCTTTGGAATTCTTTCCCCCTTGATAGCCATGGAGGTTCATATCAACATATTTAAGAAAGAACACTAGTATTTTGCATATTATTGAATCAAGCGATATATGGTTAGTACTCAGAAATGTTACTGAAGGACCAGTCTTGATCTCTTTGAATGGCACAACAGGCACAAAGGGATGAGTGACATAGCTCTGCATTTAACTTTTGTTTGTGTTTGTTTGTTTATTTATTTATTGAGATACAGCATGGAATTGGCCCTTCGAGCCACTCTGCCCAGCAATCCCCTGATTTAATCTTAGCTTAAACATGCAGCAATTAACAATGACCAATTAGCCTACCAACTGGCATGCCTTTAGACTGTGGGAAGAAACGTGATCACCTGAAGTAACTCCATGTGGTCACGAGGAGAACAGACAAACTCCTTACAGGCAGCAGCTGGAATTGAACCCACATCTCCTGTATTGTAAAGCGTTGTGCAAAGTACTACACTACTGTGCTGCCGCTTTTAAATTCCTAGGAAAAACATGCACAAGGTACTGTAGAGAAATAGTATCAAGTCATACAGAGTGGTAGTGATGATTGACAATGGACAATGCAGCAAGCTACAAAAAAATGTTAAACCATAAGATATAGAAGCAGAATTAGGCCATTTGGCCCATCAAGTTTGCTGCACCATTTCATCATGGCTGATCCATTTCTCTCCCAGCTCCAATTTTCCGCCTTCTCCCCTAACACTTCATGCCTTGACTTATCAAAAATCTACCAACCTCTGCCTTAAATATACCCAATGACATGGCCTCTTCAACTACCTGTGGCAACAAATTCCACAGATTCATTACTCTCTGGCTAAAGAAATTCCTTATCTCTGATCTAAATGGCCATCCCTCTATTCTCAGCCTGTGCTCTCTGGTCCTAGACTACCCCACCATTGGAAACATCCAGCATTTCTAGCATCTGCAGATTTTCTCTTGTTTGTGATTGGAAACATCCTCTCCACATCCACTCTATAGGTTTCAATGAGATCCCCCCCTCATTTTTCTGAATTCCAGTGAGTACATGCCCAGAGCCATCAAATGCTCCTCATATGATAAGCCTTTCAATCCTGGAATCATTTTCATGAACCTCCTTTGAACCTCTTCCAATGTCTGCACATCTTTTCTTAGATAAGGGGGCCAAATCTGATCATAATACTCCAAGTGAGGTTCACCAGTGCCTTAAAAAGCCTCAACATTATATTCTTGCTTATATATTCTAGCACTCTTAAAATGAATGCTAATATCATATTTGCCTTCCTTACCACAGACTCCTCAGGCAAATTAACCTTTAGAAAATCATGCACGAAGACTCTAAAGTCCCTCTGCACCTCAGATTTTTGAATTTTCTTTCCATTCAGAAAATAGTCTATGCTTTTATTTCTTCTACCAAGGTGCATGGCCATACACTTTCTGACACTGTATTCCATCTGCCACTTCTTTGCCCATTCTCCTACTCTGTCTAGGTCAATTTTCAATAGTTTTCACATTTAAATTAGTGCCCTAGAAACCACATAATCCCATACAATGCAATTTTCAACAGTCACTGTCCAAATACTTATAAAAAAGGTAACAGCTATGGAGAAATTACAAATAAAATATTAGTCATTATGGCACAGAAGGAAGTCATACCACAAGACTTAGGCCAAATGGCTTCTTTTGCACTTTGATGATTCAAGGATTGCTGCAATGATCACAGGTGTACAAAGGTGAATAAACTCCAATGATCTGGTTAATTGATGTGTCATTGTTTGTGTACATCTCCATATTGTGTCTGTGCACAGACACTCCACTAACAAAATTTATGCCTTTGAATTTAATGTGCTCCCAGTCTGTTAAACGTTGTTTACATATATTGTCATATCATTATTTCAAGATTCAATATTAACTTTACAAATAAACAGTGGTCTACAAACACAAATCAGAATCTGAAATAAAAATCTTTTTTTTAAGATTCTAATTTAAAAGATTTCAGATGAAACAAACACTTTGATGGTTAATCTCTGACAGTATTGCAGCACAGAAGCTTTGACTATTTCAAGGGAAAGTGAGGTCTGGAGAACACCATTTTAAAAAATGATTCAAACTTATTTCCACATCAAAGCAAATTAGCAATTGAAAATATTTTCAATAGCTGCATGCCTTCAATTTTAGAGATGCTTCTGGCAACCAAATGTTCAGAATTACGTTTTATTCTCTGAGAATTCTAATCTCCTATGGTAATCCACTTGCCTGATTTTTGGAACCATCATTCTGTGTTGCACCATCAGTGTGTGGCAGATTGACGCCATCATAGTGAAAACATCTTCACTTACAGATTCCTTCCAAACCAGGTTAAGCAAGGAATTTGTTTGCTGTTTAGTATCCAGCTTCTTGAGACACTCCGCAGTAATTACGCTCACTGAAATTCTACCATTACCCTTTAAAAAGAACCAAATATGAGTACGTTCAATCCAGATACAAATATGCAAAAGGAACATAATCTGATTCTGAAACAAATTGTACAACATAGAACTGTACAGCACCAGGAAAGACCCTTTGGCCCACAATGTTGCATCAAACCAATTAAATTAATCAACTACCCAATTAAAATAAACCTTCCTGCCTACACAATCTCCATATCCTTTTACTTCCTGCACATCTATGTGTACACTTGAACACTTCTATTATATTCGCCACCACCACTACCCCAGACAGTGCATTTCAGGCATCCACCCCCCTATAAAAAATTTCTCCAAACATCTGCTTTGAATGCACCTACTCTCATCTTAAATGCGTGTTCTCCCCTATTAGACATTTGCTATTCACCAGTCCTCTGGGACCTCACCAACGGCTAGAGAGGACAGAAAACACTGATTAAGCTCATTGTTTTCCTCTCTCAATAACGGGGTACATTTCTTTAGGCCCTGCTCTTTAAGATACCCAACACTGCCTCCTTCTTAATCTTCAAATGAGCATACTCCAACATTGATCTTCCTATCCTTCACACCCTGTCCTTAGCAAATATTGATACAAAGTACTCATTTCAGACCTCACCCACATCCTCCACCGCCAAACACACATTCCTTCTTTTATCCTTCAGTGATCTTACCTGCTCCCTAGTTATCCTCTTCCTCCACGAAAAGAAATGTAGGGATTCTCTTTAATCCTACTTGCCAAGGACTTATCAAGTTATGATTTCTTAATTGTCCTAAATGAACTGAATGTTTGGAAAATATCTAATATTGCTCCAATGAAAAATAACTGAATTTATAAATCAAAATGTTACATTCCTGTTTCCTATGGCAGGAGTGTTTAATACCAGAGGACACGGCCTCAGAACAGAGGAGCATCCTTTTAGAACAGAGATGAGAAGAAATTTCTTTAATAGAGAATGGTGAATCTCTGGAATCCTTTGCCACATGTAGCTACGGAGTCCAAGTCTTTATGTATATTTAAGGCAGATAGATTCTTGATTGGTTAGGGAGGAGGAGGAGAATGAGCTGAGAGAAAAATTGGATCAGCCATGATAAAATGGCAGAGCAACAGCTTGGGCCAAATGACCTAATTCTGCTCCTATACCTCATGATCTTATGTTCATAGGTACCTCTGATCTATAACAACAGACTTTCCCTAAAATTTAAAGCATTAAAAATCTATTCCATACACACCATTGAAAATGATAAAAGAAACACATCAGTATTTTTTTTAAATTCCACCAGCCCAGCATCATTCCCCAAACTGCATCACTTATCCCCTCGCACCACTCCCCCACATACCCCTTCCCAATTCAGGAGTATGATTTGCACCATACTACCTATAAAATTCTCCTGAATGCAACTTACAAACTTTGCATTCTCGATAAATTTTATTTTAACTGTATGCCAGTTGAAAGAATTAAAGTCTCCTATATACTGCCTTAGCACTTTAGCAATGGTTAAAAAAGGTAGCCTACAAATCGCCCTCTCCCCGTTTTACTTTTGAAGTCTTTAGTGTCCCCATCAGCGATTGCTCCTTACTCGTTTTGCAAATTCAACCCTTAAAATATATCCTTTCCCATAACTATGATAGTTTCTTTAATGTATATTTCTACCCCTTTTTTAAAAAAATCACTTCTGCACACAGCAATCTCCAGCGTCAGTTCACTTATCTTATTCACTCGACTCACTGCATTTAGATATAAACCATTAAGCAGAGTCAGAATTCTGTGGCTACTTTCTTCTGTCTTTGAAACTGTCACTAATTTCCGTTTCTCAGTTTCGATATAATTATCAGATTCCATCCCCCTTCCAAGCAACCTGATTGTTCTTAAAATAATTTACTGAGTCTACTTTAAACCTAAATATTTAGTAATAGTTAGGCAGCATAACTCAGATAGCTCAGAACCAATGACGTGGATGGCCATCCATTGGTTCAACATATTCTTTGGTTTATTTTTAATGTTAGGTTGAGCCCATTTGAAGGCCTGCTTCTGCTGCATAAGCATATATCATTTGGAAACGGAAGGGTACACGTGTGTGCAATGGCTTATCATTTTGTATTAAACCCTGCAGAAAGTAAAACTACAAATTCAGATTCTAATGTATGTTGTTCAGCCTTCGAATAAGCATCACCTCCACAACATTATCAAGATTACAGAAACCAAGAACAACCTGCAAAATTGTAGCCAATCATGATACAATTGCCCAATTGAAAATATTCAAGCTAAGGACTAGTGGTCGAAGACCATAAGACATAGAAGCAGATTTAGACCATTCAGCCCATCGAGTACGCTCTGCCATTTCATCATGGCTTATCCCAGATCCCATTCAACCCCATACACCTGCCCTCTCACCATATCCCTTGATACCCCGACCAATCAGGAATCTATCAACTCCCGCTTTAAATATACCCCGGACTTGGCCTCCACCGCAGTCTGTGGCAGAGCATTTCACAGATTCACCACTCTTTGGCTAAAAAAAATTTCTCCTTACTTCTGTTCTAAAAGGTCACCTTTGAGGCTGTGCTCTCTAGTTCTGGATACCCCACCAGAGGAAACATCCTCTCCACATCCACCCTATCTAATCCTTTCAACTGGGTATGGAGGGCTTTAGCCTGGTGCAGGTCAGTGGGACTAGGCAGATTAATAGTTCAGCATGAACTGGATGGACTGAAGAGCTTGTTTCTGTGCTCC
The DNA here is from genome assembly GCF_030028105.1 of Mobula birostris. Lineage (NCBI taxonomy): Eukaryota > Metazoa > Chordata > Chondrichthyes > Myliobatiformes > Myliobatidae > Mobula > Mobula birostris. The sequence goes on from NC_092372.1 coordinate 208,112,852, forward strand.
ATAATTCCATGACTATCTACTTGAAGTTTAACCAAGGCCTAATTAAAAATCTTGTTAGTTTTACACATTTTGCTCTGGTACATGATTAGATACTTTCAGAATGGTACCATGTGTTTAGCAGAATTTGATTATCAATTCACTGATAAGTCAATATTATTTTTAATTAAATCACTTACTTCCAATAAATTTGACCAAAGAAATTTCTTGAAAGCTTGTATCATTCACTGCTTTTACACACAAAACATAAGCAGTCCATAATTTTATCAAGATCTATGGAAACTTAATGAGCTTTGGAAATCAGTTTCAATAAAATTTACACATTTAAAAGCTATTTTAACGGCAACTGGAAACTAAAGCAATCACATATTTTTCTTACTTTGTTGGTAACCATCTTGCGCTCCTCCTCCTCTTCATTTTCTGAGTCACTACCAATTTCTCTGCCATTTGACTCAGTCAATGAAACGGGTAACTGTGGTAAAATAATCTGAAGCATCTTTAGGTACACAAGCATGCCTTTCTCAGACAGAAATGCTAATCGAAAAAACACAAAATATATTTATCAATTAATTGTTCAAAAGACATCAATCTATCTTCTTTAAATAAATCCAAAGAAGAATTAATACCTTTATTTTTCCAAAGTAAAAAAATTGGATCACTCAAAGGAGGAAATATTTATTTAATGTTTTACAGAAATTTGGCTTTGGTGCTAATTTTAATAATTGGATTAAAGTGATATATAAAGCCCCTATTGCTACTGTTGTCACTAACAATTGTAGGTCTTTTTTTTTCAGCTTTCATGGGGGACAAGGCAAGGCTGTCCATTAAGTCCTTTGTTGTTTAATTTAATATTAGAACCCCTTGCTATTGCTCTTCGTGAGGCTAAAAATATCCATGGGATTTTTATGAATGAGACCATGCATAAGATCTCTCTTTACGCTGATGATTTATTGGTTTATATATCTAATCCTGACGAATCTATTCCTGCCTTGCTAAAATTATTTAATGAATTTGGAGATTTTTCAGGATATAAAATAAATTTTAGTAGAAGTGAATTGTTTCCTTTAAATTATTCTGTCTCTATATATGATAATACTCCTTTTAAAGTCACAGATTCTTTTAGATATTTAGATATTTTAATTACTAAAAAATATAAGGATCTTAAAACACAAAATATATGGTTATGTTCCTTTCGCTCATACAGCATTAAAGAACACTTAACAATACAGAATACCACAAGTAACAAAATGTTAAAACAGCAAAATTATATTTAATATCTGAGGAATGTGCAAATAAAAGAATGAAAATACATAAAAGTAAATTTACTATAAAAACATTTGATCTATAAAAGAAAAACTGTATTCACAAAGAATACTAAGACAAAAACTGTTGGCAAGTTATTACCTTCAAATTCTACAAGATGCATGCTCTACGTACAAAAAAAAATACTGAAGGGAGTCAAGAAACATACCTATCTGTGATTCACCAACAGCAAGAACAAAGTAAAGGAGCCAAGGTGCCATATCCTTGGTATAAGTAAGTCCTACTGAAGAGGTTGTTTTCGGTATTAATAGTGCAGTTAGGAAAGGTACATAAGGAAAGGAAGTCCCCACAGCAGACAGTGCTGGAACAAGGAAGTTGAAGATCTGGTCTGTGAACGGTGCAGTGAAAAATTCTTTTGCCAATATAGCAAAGACTTGATGCCTGTGTGGACATAATTTATAAATAACAGCAAAATTTGGTAGTTAATATATTAGGCAAACAAACTGCAAATATTGTGAAGTACTAAAGTGCACAGAATCTTTCATTGTTGTATTTAAAGGGATGGGGACAATAAACATGTTTCACTCCCCTAGCTACATATTTGATAAAGATAGAAATTGTACTTTAGTTGAAAAAGTTGATGATCTAAATCAAATACAATCTCCCTATTCCCAACACATACTGGGAAAACTTTGTCAGGCATTCCACTCTTGAAACTACCATTAACATCTGTTCCAAGAGTTCATGCAAGAATATCAGCCAAAGAGTAAATCAGTTCAACTTTTTGTTAAAAAGACCCTTCCACTATTTGGTTTTCAACTCAATGGAGGGAAGGCGTAATGCACGCTTTCAAAGGGCTGCCAACATTGCATATTTCTATTTAAAAGCAATAACATGCTCACCTTTAGGATCTAAAATTTGAGAATCAAGCTTAAAAGAAATTAAATGCCTAACAAAAGACAGAAATTAAAATTGTTTAAGTGAAGAGCTGACACACATTGGTCCAACTGGACTTCTCCCAGTTCCTATAGCAAGGAAGTACATACAAAAGATACCAGCTTTGTAGCACACATGTACACACTTACACTATTAGGCCCAGCACACACAAAATGTCTGCAAGAAAATTAATCTCAAGGCAGTGTACACACACTTTGAAAATATATTTACTTTGAACTTTGAACTATGCTCAGAGTTTCTCCCACTTCTCTACACACCCTTAGCTAAATCTTCTCAACTTTGATCCTTTCCGTAGCTAAAATCTTTTCTCTTCCTGCATTTCACAAGTCCCTAAAATTCCCCCACCTTCTTCACTCTACCTCAATCTTTCTCCTTGCCACTTGGCCCCCTCCTTTCTTCCCCAAATCAGCCATCTTTTCCTTTCTTCTCCAGCTCATTGCTGTCTACACCCATGTTTTCTCTCTGCTTCCCCCTCCCGCTTCTACATGTTTCCTCTCCAGCCCCAGAAAACCCTACCACCATGTGAAACTACAAACTCGCTCTTCTGGTTGGACAATGTTTACTAGTTTTAACTATCTGAGATGGCTGGTGTGTATTTAATATTTCAGTAATATCTGAGTAATATTGTAAATATATTGTTTGATTAAGCATACTTATTCGTTTAAATAATTAAATACAGGTAATATGTAAAATTATGTGAATGGCCTATGTCATCACGCTACATCATACAATGGCATCAAGCTAAAGTAAAAACAAAACTAAAACATTTCTTGCTCCATATTTTGTTTAATTTTCAATTAGTTTTATGTTTTGGAGTTACAAAACATAACAGCTGGCTTTCAGGCTGTGGAGAAATTTTCTTTAGGCTGCAATTGACTCACTACACTTCTTCCTGCACCAGCAATGTGTGCAAAATATTTTGCCCTTTTCCTCACCACTTTTACCAAAGTGGGCTGCTGACTGATTTTCTAGAGATGGGAACATTAGAATTTCCTAGCAAAATTCAGAAACTGGGGTCTGAACTTGGGACCTTCTGCTTGGTAGACATGGAATGCTTCTATCTACCAAGTTATGACAAGCTTGGTTTTACCATAAAATCAGGACGAACCAAAAGGGTCAGACCAGTTACGCTCACAGATGTTGATTTTGCAGATGACATAGTCCTGCTCTCTGACCAGACAGAGGAAGCACAGGAGCTACTGACAAAAGTGAAAATTGAGTGCAATAAAGTTGGACTTCACCTAAATGCTAAAAAGACAGAGTACATGGCGTTTAACTGCGACGAAGGTACTCTCAAGACCACAAAGAATGATACCATTAAGAAAGTCTTTGACTTCAAGTACCTCGGGTCAAGAATGATGAGTTCAGAGAAGGACATAAAGATATGGAAGGCACTGGCGTGGAGGGCTATGAACGAAAGTCGAACCTGACCAGAGGGCTTAAAAAGAGGATCTTCGTAGCAGTCCATTCTCACGTACGGATGCGAGACGTGAACACTCACCAAGACTATGCAAAAGTCTCTAGATGGTTGCTATACACGAATGCTCCGGATGGCTCTTGACGCGAGTTGGCAACAGCACATGACAAACATTGAGCTCTTTGACGACCTACTGATGCTCACCACTAAAATCGATGTGAGAAGACTGCAACTAGCGGGACACTGTCTATGCCACCCCAAGCTACCTGCCAGCCTAGTCATCATATGGGAGCCCAAGCCTGGGAGAATGAACCCTGGGTGCCCTCCCAAGACTATGGTCAACACGCTCCTAGAAAACAACAGTGTGGCTAATGTAGATGAACTGAACACACTGATGAGGGAGAGGGAGAAGTGGAGAGTCCGTCATTGTGCCCAACGCCAACCCCCTAGGTCTGAGTTGACATAGTAGTAGTAGTAGTAGTACCAAGTTATGAAAATTTGAGAATGTAAATACAAATAACTCTTAACAAATTAAACACTTGCGTGTAACCCAGCATTAAAGTTATCGTATACTGAAAAGCATTAAGCTAAAAATCATTAGAAATCAATTATAAAAAGAACTTTGAGTATAACTCCTGTAGGAAAATAGCTAATATGCATTCAACAGAAACACTGATACACTACACTGCAATATCAACAAGACACATTGTCATCAACACTTCCAAAATACTATAAAAATATTTAAATAAGAAATCTTTCTCAGCATCATCAAGTGTTTAAGCACTATGTGATATTTTCCTCTCACCTTGAACCTTCTGGGCATGAAGCATATTGAAAGTGCAGAGGCTTCAAGAAATTCTCCAACAGTGTCATTGCAAGTGGAACATGTGAAACCCGTGAAACATCAGAATACTCTAAACTTGAAGGAAGCCTATGATTAATTAACATGTAAAGTGATTTATAGTAACCTGCAAAAGAAAACACAAGGTAGCATATCAGGGGAAAACAAACACTGTTGAAGTACACAAAATATTAATATGTAGTGAACGTTTTGTATCCTATAACCCTACAACCAAACATACACCAGTTACACTGTGAACTACTTCTAAGTGCAGACACAAACAACAGCCAGGCTTATTCCATTTAGCACAATAGCAAATTAAATCAAATTGATAATTTTATATATTGTTAATAATAAATTCAGGCTCAATTTTAAATTACTCCACTGAAGAAATTTCAGTCATGATTTTTTCAAGCATGATGCACTTAATTCTCGATATTTTGGGCCAAGACAAAATAATATTTCACGCCCAAATATAATAAATACAGTGAATGATTGATACAGCACCAACATTGTGTCATATGCATTGAAACAGTGGGTCAAGCCTACTATAAACCTCAACAAATTTAGACCTTGCAGTCCCGATGAAAAGTCATCAATCAGAAATAATGTTTTATGCTCTCGACAGACACTGCCTGATCAATTGAAAGATTCCAGCATTTTTTTCATTTCAGATTTCCGGCATGCATTATATATATCCATACCCCAAAATGTTTGGGCAAAATAGAGAACAAACTGGAGCTGATCATATGTTGAATTCAATATCAAATCCAAAGTGCCCAGACAAAAAAAATGAGATACTATTCTTAAGGTTGGAATGGGCCTTGTTGGGTGAGAACAGGAGGTTAAAGACTACAAGGTCTGAGTGGGAGTAGGATGAAATTTTAAAGGTACAGGCCACTTGAAACTCAGGATCACACCTACAGACTGAGCAGAGGTATTCATTCAATCTGGATTTGATTTCTCCAAAACAAACTATCTGATTTCTCCACTGTGAGTGCGCAACTCAAACTAGGCTGGAAGAAGTGGAAATGATAAGTGACTAGTTGCCATCAGGAAGAATACAGCCACCAACCATGAGCAAAGACAATTTATTAATTCAAACTATCTAACATAAATTTAAATGATTAAAGCAACATTTTTCCCAGATGTACACAAATCATAAGAATTAAAATTTAAAAGCAGTAGTTATTAAAATATTTATTTTTATCTCAAGATGAAGAAATAAAGCTCAAAATCCAATAAATAAAAATCCTCTAGGAGAGCATTGACCTTGATTAGAAATTACTAACCTTTCTGAACCATGTAGTGCAAAATTTGTTCAACTATTGATGTTACGCTATTAACATCCCGTACAATGGGCAGATATGTTTTTTCTGAGGAAAAGATCTCCAACATCCGCAAAGGCACAGTAACATTCAAAGTTTCATTATTACAGCTCTTCAGTAATCTATGAAGGCACAAAAGTACATTACTTGGAAAGCTTAATGAGATAAATATGCTTTCAAATTATATGCCATTTTCACTATACAAAGAAACGATTTAGCCCAAGCATCTCCTCTGATCTCATGACATTCCATTTTTCAGACATGTGGCTCCCTCGCTAGCTATCTTTGTCAGTAATACCCAAACACAATTCCTTAACATCACAAGTTATATCCTATTAATAAGCTTATGATTATTTCTATTATCTTTGGCAATTCAAAAATTTCTTAGTCAGATTGCCATCAATTACCATGAGTTTTAACTTTAGCCAACAATTGCTTATGACAGACTTAAAGGTTTTCCGGTTCTTATAACATTCATAAGCTTTCTCCTGTCCATTAAGTCAGATGCCACAAGCATAAACTACATTTTACAAGACAATGTTGAATACTCACTAATCAAATGAAACATTGTAAAAATATTCATTCAGTTCTATCTGCATTCACAGACTTTAATTTCCTAGTAGCTTCCTGATTTTCATCTCATTTCTTAAACAGTGCAGTGGCCTGTAATTTTCCAATGAAATGGAACAATTCCTTAATCAATGGAGAATTGGGAGCTGAGAGTTAAGGTGCCATCAATAATCCCACCAGTTTCATTTAAAAATCCTGATATCAAGTGAAGTTAGTCCTAGGGTTTTGTCACAAAAGTATCATGACTTTCTTCATAGCAGTTAATGATAATGAAAAATATTTACCATTGAAGTTTAAGCTTTAGAAGGTCAAAAACATTTTTGAAACTATGATGCAAATTGTTAACTTGATACAAGTTTATTCCGATATAGATTTGATTGCTTATTGAGATATAGATCCTCTGATAACAACAATCCTTCACTCAATGGCTATCCTTCAAGTAGAAGCCTAGGCATTACATAAAAACAAGCAATTTTACATTCAAATTGAAAGAAGTTTAATTGGTGAAGTTCAATCTGAAACTAATGCTTCCCATCTAACTTACAGAAATTATGTATATGGGGCAGATGGCTGGATACAGAAATACTGATGAACCAAATAAGGAAATAAAACATTAATATTTGTAAAGAAATGCTACTGGCACAGTTAAAGAAACCTAAAAATTAAATGCTAAGGACCAAGATCTAGATCCCCAAGGTTTGAAAAAATAAAGATGGTGGATATATGTGTCCTCATAGACCCTGTAAGGTCCTCACAGACCACTTGGTAGCAAATAGAATCCCTCTATTTAAAAATGGAGAGAGAGAAAATAGGAACCGCACATCTGTTAGCATGACAGCAACAGATGGAAAATGCTGGAATCTACAATCAAGGATGAGATATCAAGATACTCAGGAAATATGATGGAGCAGTGTCAACACAGATTTATGAAAAGAAAGTCATGTTTGATATATTTATTGAGTTCTTGAGAGAAGTAGATGGAGTAAATCAGTAAATTGGGTCTACTTGGATTTTCATAAGAGTCTCACAGAGAAGTATTAACTGTGTTTCTTTCTACAGATGTTCCCTGATCTACTGAGCATCTACAGCACATTTTTCAAATTTCCAGCATCTGCAGCTTTTGGCTTCTCCATCAGGTAAGCCCTGACCTTTCAGTGCGTACTTCATCTGCTCATCCTTCCACTCCTTTTGTTTATATGCAAGTTTTGTATTTAGACTTTGATGTTTAGTTTCTATTTTAGAACCATTGCCGCTTTTTGTATTATACTCAAGTTTATGACTATGCTATTGTAACGCGCTGTAATGTTCACTGCTGAAGTAATGGTTTCTCTGTAGCGGCCATATTTGGGTTATGGCTGGAGATAACCGGACTTTTGATACATGTTAGCCAATCAGGATTTTGTTGCCCTGTCTTGTGATTCTGGAAGCAGTTGTTTTCATGGGCTTTTGCCAGAAGGAGAGGGAGAGATGAAGAGAGAAGACGCGAATCTGGTAGACCGCCGGACGGGGTGGACTCCGAGCGGGAATCGGAAGGTCGCCGATGTTTGGAGGCGATCAATGGTGGAAGAGTGTCTACTGAGTGAGCTCCACCTGGGACTTTGACTTTGACCCTTTTTTTTTCCCCTTTTGTTTATTTTCATTACTAACCCCATATTCAGATTAAGATTCATAAAGTCTATTATTTAATTGCAATATGGAGTACTGTTGATATTTTGCATTGGGGGTACATTACACAGCATCCACACAAACATGATTACTCAATTTGGCAGGGCCACAGGCTGATTCCCCTAGACAAACGCAAGTTGGGCAAGTCAGAGGGTTACACTATGATGAGCTATGTCATTGTTAATTATTTTAATTGAAATGCTTGATTACAATGGATATCATGCTCAATATTTTTTTAACTGATAATTACAAGAAATTCAATTCACATTTTACCATTTCACATTATTATTAAGCTAATGACATTTACGGATACCAACAGTCATAAAACTGCTTACCTGCAACATAAAGCCAATAAGCGCTTTATTTGATACAAACATATTTGTTTGTTAGAATCGACTAGCTGCTGAACATACAAACCACTATGTTTAACCAAATTTTGACAAATCCATGTCTGAAAGACAAAGAGAAATTAGTCACTTTAAATTATGCTTCAGGCACATATTTAACATGTATTTAATATGACATTCATATTTAAAACTGTTTCAAAACTGTCAGCACTATTTGCCAGTGCCATTTAATACGCACTATGTATCTATTTTCAAAATAACATTACTTGTGTCACCACCTACAATATTTGATACAAAAGTTACATTATATCAATTTGGCATCAACTTTTCCTATTTTCGTTTAATTACATGCTCCAGCTTCTCAATCTGCAATGTCAATTAAGTCTTAAACTATGGCCTTGCCATACAGATTCTGCAGTGGTGTTTCCATGCATCCTTTAATATGGAGTCCTGGATTTCAAAATGCGCTGGTCTAAAATCTTCAGTCATGGCAACCTTTTATGCTGAAATACCAGCAAATGTGGAGCAGACCAAAATGTATCTTTCACTGAGCTAATAATTTTCCAGCAGTACTTGGTCACAGGATGCACTCAGTAATTGATTTGCCGATTCTCAAGTCAGGGAACTCAAAATAAAAAAGCAAGGCTTCAGAGTGACTAACATCAAAATAGCAAATGTTGTCTCCCCTATTGCTGTGGAAGGGATGATATGTCCCTCACTTGTTAGTGAGAGAGATAGCCAGTGGGGATGTCGAAATGTTGAAGTGAACAGTTAGTTTTTGATGGACTGTAGACCATTGTCTCTCTTTGGGAGCTTTGCTGTTGCTTCAACGGTGAGTGGTGACAATGCCGATGCTTTATGCTAGAATAACATGAGGGAGGGGGAGGGGGGAGGGTTGATGCTACTTGTGCATGGAAGGGGGGAAGGGGGCTTTGGGGTTCATTGCATCTTTTTTCAATCATTCATTCTTTGGGGATTTTTCTTCTATTTCGAGGACGTCTGCAGAGAGTAAGAATTTCAGGTTGTATAGTGTATACATGCTCTGATATTAAATGGAATTACTGAACTATTTGAATCACTAAAGCATAGAAGGCTATGGATCAAGTAGGGAAGGCAGGATTAACACAGATGGATGCTCACTGGTGGGCCTCCACAAGGTGAGCCAAATGTTCTGTTTCCATGCTGTAATGGTCAATGACGACCTCAAATAATCCTATTACTCACATGGCTTCAGGCTCAAAGGCAAAGATGACCATGGACAAAAAAAACACAACAAATGGGTAAACAGCCGAGGATGATGGACAAGAATGCGCTGCAAACTGAACCAGCACCATCCCTACTGATTCAAACTTCAAAATTTAGCACTAGGATCTATGTCTTTGAAAGGGTTTTCTGTGTCATCAAAAAGGAAAGGCTATTAATTTAGAGGGCTCCCTGAATTAATAGTATAAATGCTAGAGTTCTTTTGATTTGTAAAATGTTCCAACATTTATGTTATATGAAATGTCCTAGATACCCAAAACGGTATTTACACCCATATAAGCCTGTGAGGATCAAATGGAAGTGATCTACCCAAGAATGTGCAAAATGACCAAAGAAGTGCTACTTGAAAACAATTTGTTTGCGTACTTTCCAGTTAACTCTACCATGAATATTCCAAGCTTGGCTGAAAAAGGAGGTGGTTGGGCATGAGGATAACAACCCATTCCCATAAAAACCCAGTGTTACAGAAATGCCAACAGAAGCTCTAAAGACATCATTCATGGATTGGAAAGACACAGCAAGAAAACAGACTATACCTAGATACAACGTGAAGGACTGGCCCAGGACAGAGGACTCTGGTGAGCTACTGTCGGCAGCCTATGCCCCAGTAGAGGTGATGGGGCGGAGGATGATGACTTCAGAGCTACACAAATCAAGCAGTTAATTGTAAAGGGATATTTCTTCTCTTACCAATCTCTCCAAATCTTCATTTTGTTTATAAAAAAATAAGAGCTTTCTTATTAAAACAGTCAGATTGTATCCATCACTGATAGAAAAATTTCCGCCAGCTTGTGCAATGGAGAAACAATGATCAAATTCACTTCGCTGTATTGTATGCTGCAAACAAAATTTTAAGAATTAGAATTCTATTATCTGTAAAGCATGGACCATTTTTATATGATAGAATGACGTTTCCAATCACCGTAGCACCCAACCCTTTTGTATATGGATTCCAGTAAGGCATTTGATAAGGTTCCCCATGTGACGCTCATTCAGAAAGTAATGAAGCATGGGATCCAAGGAGACCTTGCTTTGTGGATCCAGAATTGGCTTGCCCACAGAAGGCAAAAGGCGATTGTGGATGGTTCATATTCTGCATGGAAGACGGCGACCAGTGATGCTCTGCAGGGATCTGCTCTGGGACCCCTGCCCTTTGTGATCTTTATAAATGGCCTGGATGAGGAAGTGGACGGGTGGGTTAATAGGTTTGCTGATGACACAAAAGTTGGGGGTGTTGTGGATAGTCTGGAGGGTTGTCAGAGGTTACAGCGCAACATCGCTAGGTTGCAGAATTGGGCTGACAAGTGCAAGACAGAATTCAACCTAGGTAAGTGTGAGATGGTTCATTTCAGTAGGACAAATTTGAAGACAGAATATAATATTAATGGTAAGACTCTCAGCAATGTGGAGGATCAACAAGGTCATGTCCAGTGGACACTCAAAGCTGCCGCGCAGGTTGACAGTGTTGTTAAGAAGGCGTATAGTATGTTAACCTCATCAACCATGGGATTTTGCGTTCAAGAGCCATAAGTAACGTTACAGCTATATAAGACCTTAGTTAGACCCCACTTGGAGCACTGTGTTCAGTTCTGATCACCTCATCACAGGAAGGATGTGGATATTATAGACAGAGTGCAGAGGAGATTTACAAGGATGTTGCCAGGATTGGAGAGCATGCCTTATGAGAATAGGTTGAGTGAACTTGGCCTTTTCTCCTTGGAACGACAGAGGATGACAGGCAACTTGATAGAGGTGTATAAGATGAGAGGCATTGATCGTGTGGATAGCCTGAGGCTTTTTCCCAGGGCTGAAATGGCTAATACAAGGGGGCATAGCTCTAAGCTGCTTGGAAGTAGGCACAAGGGGGATATCAGAGGTAAGTTTTTCCACACAGAGAGTGGTGGGTGCATGGAATGCACTGCCAGTGAAGGTGGTAGAGGCAGGTACAATAGGTCCATAGAGCTTCGAAAAATAGAGGACTATGCAGTAGGGAAATTCTAGGCAGTTTCTAGAGCAGGTTACATGGTCGATACAACATTGTGGGCTGAGGGGCCTGTAATGTGCTGCAGATTTCTATGTTTCTATGTTAAACCTTTGTTTTTCCCACTTCTATATAATCCTGCCCACTCTTCATAACTACCTGCAGCTTTACAGCAAAAATATGAACCAAGGCATTACAACTAGGAAACACCACACAGTAAATGTTCTACTGAATGCCACAAAGATACGAGTAGTTTACATTTTCACCTGAGCACAAATTTTACTGAAAATTGTTTCATTCCAAAAACATACACAGCATTTCCAAACTAGTTTGTCTTTAAAGAAATTTGACCTTTTTTTCAAACTACCAATAATCTGAAGACAAATAGATTTAAAATCTATGTAGCCGTACACTAAACTGGTGATCACACTGCATCCCTTTATTAAATTTTCAACTTTCTTCAAGTACCCTGAAACTTCATTAATTCATACAACATACTTGCTGTTTTCTGTCCCTGTATCCTCGGAGGAAGGACTGAATAATAACTGCGTTCCTCTGCCTTCGTCTTTCTTCCTGAAAAGAAAGAAAAATTATTAAGGCCTTCCTATAGATTGAAGTTTTCAACAATCAGTTCATCACAATGAATGTAAAATGAACAGTACCTACTCAGGAAATAGCCCACAGTTATTATATCACCACCACAAAAATCAGAGCAAATGTACATTTTAAAGGAAATGTGTATATATAACTATATATTTGGAGAAAAGAGTAAATGGTGAAAAGAGTAAATGGTGAAAATAGCAAACAACAATCCTAGCAACAGTCAAATCATGCCATGGTAATTGGGAGAGAAAGTGTTAACAATTTAAGACTCTTCTGAATTGGAAGGATGAGAAGACATGCACACCTTAAGTTGCCAAGAAGCAGTGGAGAAAACAATGAGAATGTCTGTGATAGAGTGGAGACCAAGGATGTTGAATTATCAAATTTTTTTTTAAAAATAGCAGTCAAGAGACATAAAAGAGAAAGGAGATAAATGGAAACAAAAGATACAGCAATGCCATGAAGGGGTGGGGGGGGGGGAATAAAGGAAGAGAAGGAGAGTGTGCAGAAGGCAAAAAATTGTGAGTTTAGCATTTAATCCTGACAACTAAGACAAAAGGTGCCATTCTTCAAGCTTATACTGAGTATTACACTGGAACAGTACAAGATGCTAAAGCCAGTGGACAAAGAATTAATGTGACAAGTCAAGTATAAAAGCTCAGAATCACCCTTGCAGATTAAACGAGGTGCCCTGCAGTGATCAACTATCTGCATTAGCAACACACATCAAAGTGGCTGGTGAACGCAGCAGGCCAGACAGAATCTACTGGAAGAGGTTCAGTCGACGTTTCAGGCTGAGACCCTTCGTCAGGACTAACTAAAAGAAGAGCTAGTAAGAGATTTGAAAGTGGGAGGGGGAGGGGGAGATCCAAAATGATAGGATAAGACAGGAGGGGGAGGGATGGAGCCAAGAGCTGGACAGTTGATTGGCAAAAGGGATACAAGAAGATCATGGGACAGGAGGCCAAGGGAGAAAGAAAAGGGGGAGGGGGAAAAAACCCAAAAGATGGGCCCCCTCCTCCTTTTCTTTGGCCTGCTGCATTCACCAGCAACTTTGATGTGTGTTGCTTGAATTTCCAGCATCTGCAGATTTCCTCATGTGAACTATCTGCATTAAGTCATTTGAACATAAACCAAACAAAAAATTAAATTGGAAACTCAAGAGATCTACTTCACTTCGATAACTGAAAGGAATATGTTAAAGAACATGCATCTCCCATAACTGCATGGGGAAAAGGTCATGAAAGGGAGGAGACTGGTGGAGAAGGAAGAATGGATCAGAAAGTCATGGAAAGAGCAGTCATTTTAAAATACTGAAAAGGAAGAAGATGAAGGTGTCTCTGGTGGTAGCAGAAATCATGAAGATGATCCACTGAATGTAGAGGCTGGGAGGGAGGAAGGCAGGCAAGGACAAGGGAAATCCTGTTGTCTAACTGGGCGAAGGGAGAGAGAGCAAAAACAAAAAGACAAGATTGAGTGCACCATCAATAGTGGCTTGAGTGGAAAAAGAATCACGTTTACGATGACTGATATGAAATTAGTTGTTCTGTGGGAGCAGTATGGTGCAAAAAAATTTAAAATTAATTAAATAGTGCAAAAAAAAAAGGAATAATATCTTTGGCTCATAGACCACTCAGAAATCTAATGGCAGAGAAGAAGCGAATATTCAAAAAATGTTGAGTGTACGTCTTCAGGCTCCTGGATCACATCCCCAATAGCAGTATCGAGAAGAGGACATGTTCTGAAAGGCAAGGGTCATAGAAACATAGAAAACCTACAGCACAATACAGGCCCTTCGGCCCACAAAGCTGTGCCAAACATGTCCTTACCTAAGAAAATTACCTAGGGTTACCTATAGCCCTCTATTTTTCTGAGCTCCATGTACCTGACCAGGTGTCTCTTAAAAGACCAATTGTTTCCACCTCCACCACCGTTGCCGGCAGCCCATTCCACGCACTCACCACCCTCTGCGTAAAAAACTTACCCCTGATATCTCCTCTGTACCTACTTCCAAGCACTGTAAAACTGTGCCCTCTCGTGTTAGCCATTTCAGCACTGGGAAAACACCTCTGTCTATGCACACGATCAATGCCTCTCATCATCTTACACACCTCTACCAGGTCACCTCTCATTCTCCATCGCTCCAAAGAAAAAAGGTCGAGTTCACTCAACCTATTCTCATAAGGCATGCTCCCCAATCCAGGCAACATCTTTGTAAATCTCCTCTGCACCCTTTCTATGGTTTCCACATCCTTCCTATAGTTAGACGACCAAATCTGAGCATAGTACTCCAAGTGGGGTCTGACCAGGTTCCTATATAGCTGTAACATTACCTCTTGGCTCCTAAACTCAATCCCACGATTGATGAAGGCCAATGCACCGTATGCTTTCTTAACCACAGGGTCAACCTGCGTAGCAGCTTTGAGTGTCCTATGGACTCAGACCCCAAGATCCCTCTGATCCTCCACACTGCCAAGAGACTTACTATTAATTCTATATTCTGCCATCATATTTGACCTCCCAAAATGAACCATCTCACATTTATCTGGGTTGAACTCCATCTGCCACTTCTCAACCCAGTTTTGCATCCTATCAATGTCCCACTGTAACCTTTGACAGCCCTCCACACTATTTACAACATCTCCAACCTTTGTGTCATCAGCAAATTTACTAACCCATCCCTCCACTTCTTCATCCAGGTCATTTATAAAAATCCTGAAGAGAACGGGTCCCAGACAGATCCCTGAGGCACACCACTGGTGACCGACCCCCATGCAGAATATGACCCGTCTACAACCACTCTTTGCCTTCTGTGGGCAAGCCAGTTCTGGATCCATAAAGCAATTTCCCCTTGGATCTCATGCCTCCTTACTTTCTCAATAAGCCTTGCATGGGGTACCTTGTCAAATGCCTTGCTGAAATCCATATACACTACATCTACTGCTCTCCCATCATCAACGTGTTTAGTCACATCCTCAAAATATTTAATCAGACTCGTAAGGCATGACCTGCCTGTCACAAAGCCATGCTGACTATTCCTAATCTATTTATGCTTCTCCAGATGTTCATAAATCCTGCCCCTCAGGATCTTCTCCATCAACTTACCAACCACTGAAGTAAAGCTCACTGGTCTATAATTTCCTGGGCTATCTCTACTCCCTTTCTTGAATAATAGAACAACATCTGCCCTCCAATCCTCCAGAACCTCTCCCACCCCCATTGATGATGCAAAGATCATGGCCTGTGGCTCAGCAATCTCCTCCCTCACCTCCCACAGTAGCCTGGGGTACATCTCATCCAGTCCCGGTGACTTATCTAACTTGATGCTTTCCAAAAGCTCCCGCAGATCCTTTCTTAATATCTACATGCTCAAGCTTTTCAGTCCACTGTAAGTCGTCCCTACAATCGTCAAGATCCTTTTCCATAGTGAATGCTGAAGCAAAGTACTCATTAAGTACCTCTGCTATCTCCTCCGGTTCCATACACACTTTTCCACCATCACACTTGATTGGTCCTATTCTCCCACGTCTTATCCTCTTGCTCTTAACATACTTGTAGAATATCTTGGGGTTTTCCTTAATCCTGTCCGCCAAGGTCTTCTCACGGCCCCTTCTGGCCCTCCTAATTTCTTTCTTGAGCTCCTTCCTGCTTGCCTTATAATCTCCTAGCTCTCTATCATTACCTAGCTTTTTGAACCTTTCGTAAGCTCTTCTTTGTAATGGATGCCTCCTTCTTGAGGCACCACCTCTTAAAGATGTCTTCAACAGTGGGAGGGCTGTGCATGTGATAGAGCTCAGTCTCTACCCCTTTGAATCCTCTTGTAATCCTGTGCACCAGGCTAATGCAATCAGTCAGAATGCTCTCTACCATACATCTATAGAAATTTGCAAGAGTATTTGGTGACATACATCTCCTCAAATTCCTAAGTAGACCCTTCAAGATGTTCATGATCAAGAGCTTGAAGCTGCTTATTCTGCTCTCACTGCTGACACTTCAATGAGGACTGGTGTGTGTTCTAATGACTTCTCTTTCCTAAAGTCCAGAATCAATTCGTTAGCCTTGCACAGAATGTCAGCAAGACCATGTTGTGAGACCACTCAACCAACCAATTGACCTCACTCTCATACACCTCTTCATTGTCCTCTGAGATTTTAACAATAGTGGTGTCATCTGCAAACTTATCGATGGCATTTGAGCTGTGCCTAGCTGCACAGTCTTGAGCATAGAGAATACAGCACTAGGCTAAGCATGAATTCTTGAGGTACATTTGTGTTAATCGTCAGCAAGGAGAATGATCATTGCCAAACCCCACTGATTGTGGTCTCCCAATAATGAAATCAAGCATCCAGTTATAGAGGGAGTTACAGAGCACCAGGTTTAGAAGTTTGGTAGTTAACGCTGAGGGATTAATGGTATTAAACACCACGCTATGACTGATGAACAGTACCCTGGATTCGCTTACTGTATGCTCAGGCGTGAAGAGCATAGCAGACTGATAAACTCTGGAGCAGAGCAATTTTTCCCTTCTTTCACTTGCTTTGGAATGGAACATGCATACTTCACTCAGCAGTTCTATTAATTTCATATAGTACAGCAATTCTCATGAAAAGGACAAAAATATATCGCATTGAAAGGCAAGAGAACTATTGACAATCACTGAATGCTTGGAGGCCATGTATGTTAAATAGAACACTCCATGACAGCATCTAAAACAGAAAGAACTCACAACCAGTAAGAATTCAAATCCCAATCTTGACCACATCCAATCGAGTTCATCCTTGGAGAAGTCTCAGTTGTGAAAATGAAACATTAAATGGAAGTATTAAAATTGCAACTAATTATAAAACTGCAAAAGTACTTGAACCAGGAAAGTTGCAGCAGCTATCATTCCACATCTGCCAGCTTTCATGTGCCATGTCTTCTGCTGGGAAACTTATGATTTAAGACAAAACATACAGAATAAAGAAAAGAAATTGGATATAATACCTAAAGTAGTAGTATACTACAACTATCACTGCTAAAAGACATTCATGAAAAATGTGTTCATATTGGCTGAAATCATGTTAGATTAATGACCAAGGACTTCAGGAATAAACATAAATATCTAATACCCAGAAACTTCACTGTATTAAGACCCATATGTTCTGAACATGAGTGACCATTCAAAAGCACCCATCACAATTAACCAAATCTCAGAGTTTACAAAAGGACAAGAGATGTTTACATAGAAATAGAAAATAGTAGGCCTACACTACCCCTCAACTCAATCATGACTGATAATCTCAACCTTTTCCCAATATCCATTTAGCATGAAATGTATCTACTTCCTCTGTACATATTTAAGTACTTACCTTCCATTGTCTTCAGTGGGAGTCAATCCCACAGGTTCACTACTATCTGCTTTAAATGAGATACTGATATTCTGAGGCTATGGAATCTGGTTCCGGACTTTCCAACCACAGGGAACACCTCTCCTATACTTTGTCAGGTGCTGTTCAAATATGATGGGGCTTTCTTCTTCAATACTCCAATGAATATTAGTGTCTATCATTTATAAGCAGTCTAATTAATGTTCATTGCATTCCTGCCATGACAAAAACATCCTTCTTCATGAGATGATCAAAACTGTAAATAAAACTCCAGATGGGATCTAAACAGCTACAGCAAGATATCCTTGCGCCTGTACTTAAATCCTTTTGTGATGAAGGTCAAATATTTACCCTCCTAATTGCTCGCTGCACCTATTTCCTATTAATAAAAGTCCTGGACAATGCAATTTAGCTTTGCTAAATGTCAGTGCAGATGGCAAAACAGTGAAAGTTTGATTTCAACAAACAATAACTGAAGATGTTTCAGATCTAGTCGCCTGAAATATATCCTTCAATATTAAGAACTACATCTCTGTTTATTGCTTTATCAAAGCCATGGGTCACTTCATTAAATTAAGGATAAACACTTTAATTATGCTATAAAACTGCATTTTATTATACTCAAGGCTAAAGCCATTCAGTGTTAATTTATTGGAAGCATCTATCCATCCAGTGTTAAGGGTGATAGCACAAAAGCAGATTGCCCAGCAGTAAAATACCTTTTTCCCCTAAAATGCCAGTAGACTGAAATTACACTTTTCCATTGTGTTATACACTCAGTCCAAAATATCTGAAGTACTTCCCACACTTTCTCTGAAAAATATTAATACTGAGCATTTCCTTCTGTTTCCATTATAAGACTGAAACAAAGCTAGCTCTGAAAAGTGTGACCCAGTTTAGAAAAACTGCATACTGGCAATTATTCTCAGATAATGCTGTAAAAGAATATAACACTATTACTGCTAAGAGCGGCAGAGATTGAATGAAGACCTGATAGAAATTTATAAGATTATGAAATGCTCAGATAGAGTTGACAACTGGTATCGCTTTCCCAAAGTCAAAATGTCTAATGCCAGAAGGCATGCATTTAAGATGAGAAGTGTTAAGTTCAAAGGAGGTGTGCAGGGCAAGTTTATTTTTGGATAGGTACATGAATGTGCAGAGAATGGAGGGAAATGGACATTGGTTTAAGTAGAAGGGATGAACTTAGAGTCAGAGAAATGTGCAACACAGAAAAAGGCACTTCGGCCCATCTAGTATGTGCAGAACCATATAAACTGACTATTCTCAGACCTGCACCAGGACCATAGCCCTTCATACCCCTACCCACCATCCATGCAACTATCCAAACTTCTCTTAAACATTGAAATCACGCTGGTAGCTCATTCCACACTCTCAACCCTCTGAGTGAAGTTTCCCCTCATTTTCCCCTTAAACTCTTCACCTTTCACCCTTAACCCATGACCTCTAGTTGTAGTCCCACCCAACCTCAGTGGAAAGATCCTCTTCTTAGCTAGGTGCTTAATTACTCATTTAATTAGTTTAGCACAACTCCTGCTTCTGCTATAATTTTTGGTTTTCAACAACTTAGAGCACATTTACCTCTCGTTTTCTTCTTTCTTCCTGGGTTCGGTGCAGCAATGAAGCCTTTTCTTCCTTCAAATAAGATTTTAAGAAGTTAATACCCATGTAAATAACACCATCCTTCTGTGGCGTGTAATAAGAGTACTGGAGAACAATTAAATTCAAATTATTCTTACACAGCTTACAGATGATCATACTGGCATAAGATTATATACGATGGAGAACAATTGTCACTCATTTCAATTACACACTGAGACTCCACTCTACCATAAAACAATTATCAAAATATGAGGAGCAAATGCACTTGAGTGTAAGTAAGTTAAGGGAAATCATAAATAATGGCATACAGAAGTATATGTTAACTCCACCATAGACGGTCCCACACCCGGCTGCGAGAGGAGTGAGGTTAGGCATGGGGCTAGCAACCTCATCCTGTACAAAAACCCAGCTCTACAGAAATGCCAGCAGGTTCTAGGATATTATGGGATACCTTCATTTAATAAATGGACAAACAAAACAAGCCTCATTTCAACTCTACAATCTGGCATAAGTACGACCACTCTTCTACCTCATGTTCAATTTCCTGACTGATACCTCCATCTCATGATCCTATGGAGTAATTCTTTTCCCCCAGCAGAGTTTGGTTGATATTGGAAGAGCAGTTTCCGGGGCATATTTAAGAAACGTTTCAAAATGCATTTGCGTAGGCAAGGCATAGAAAGATGTGACCTAATGCAAGCAAAAGGGATGAGTGAAGACAGACAAAAAGGACGCATTGGACGCGTAAACCACAACTGTGCAATACAACTTTATCACTACACAAGTCCAACCCTCTATCCTCAATCAGTGTTTCTTATTTTACACCCTCCAGCCAAAGAAAACAGGATGGATGCTGAAAAACTATCAAGGCAGGGCTGACTCTAAGATACAGGTTCAATCCCGATCTCAGGTATTGAATCTGTTTCTCAGGTTTCCCACGTATGCTCCAGTTTTCTCTGATGTGCTGACTGGAGAGTATTTAGTTACTGAAAAATTATCCCAGCTAGGATAGGGTACTAAGGAAATCAGAGTGGAGTTGACAGACAAGTGACTACAGGGAAATAAGTGTGCAAATAGGGCTGATGAGGATGCTCTGGGAGCCATGAGAATGAAACAGGAATAAACAACATGAATATTAAGAAGCCAGCATAAACAGAAGAGATTCTGCAGATGCTGAAAATCAAGGCAACACACACAAAATGCTGGAGGAACTCAGCAGGGCAGGAAACACCTATGGAAATGTATAAATAGTCAACATTTCCAGATGAGACCCTTCAAAGGAAGAGGGAAGAAGCCAAAAATAATGTGGAGGAAGGGGAATGAGCACGAGCTAGAAGGTGATAAGTGAAATGAGATGGGTGGGGGGAGGGATGAAGTAAGAAGCTGGGAGGTGATAGGTGGAAAAGGTAAAGGGGCTGAAGAAGAAGGAATCTGATAGGAAAGGAGAAGGTATCATGGGAGAAAGGGGAGAAGGAGGGGCACCAGGGGCAGGTGATATGCAGGTGAGGAGAGGAGGTAAGAGGGGGGGCCAGAATGAGAAACTGAAGAGGGAAGGGGGGAGGGGAAAATCACAGTTTCTTAACATCAGAAATTGGAGAAATCGAAATTCATACCATCAGGTTGAAGGTTACCCAAATGGAGTATGAAGTGGTGCTTCTCCAACCTGAGAATGACCTCATCATGGCAGTAGAGGAGGTCATGGACTGGCACGTAGGAATGGGAATGAGCACTGGAACTAAAATAGTTGGCCACTGGGAAATCTTGCTTTTTGCAGGTGGAAGAAAGGCGTTCAACAAAGCAGTATCACCACTGTAGAGAAGGTCACATCAGGAGCACTGGATATAGCAAACAACCCCAACAGATTTGCAGGTGAAGTGTTGCCTTACTTGGAAGGACTGTTTGGGGCCCTGACTAGAGGTAAATGGACAGGTGTAACACTTCTTGCAGGGATAAATGTCAAGAGCAAAATTAGTAGGGAAGGACAAATGGACAAGGAAATCACAAGGAAGCAATTGCTGCAAAAGCAGAGCGTTGGGGAGAGGCGAAGATGTATTTCCTGTTGACGACGGCACAAGTTGCAGTGAATGACGTGGGGATGTGGAGGCTCATGAGAAGCCTCTGTTAAGAAGCCATTTGTTCTGGCAGCATTTGTCAATAATCGGGTGACATAGAATTTATAGAATGGAGAGGATTAGAAACGTTCCCACTCAATTGTTGTGATCTGGAACTCGCTGCTTTAAAGGATGGAGATGACAGAAAACCACCAGATTTAAACCTAGATAAGAACTTGATGATCTGTAACAGTACCAGAGCTCAGGAGCACATTGATTCAAGTTAAACATTTAGTTGGACAACAAATTGATCATGAGCTAACTGATGCTGTAGGCTGCTATATTACAATACCAAAGAAGGAAACTCACCAAAAGCACAGCCATTAATAAAGAATGGTTCTTCAGATACCACATTATTATATTCAATCATTTTATGATTCAAAATGATTGAATACAATAATGTGGTATCTGAATAACCAACAGCCCTACACAAATAAACAACAGTAGTATAAATCAAAAAGGTTCAATAGTACAGTGGTTAAATTTATAAAGATTACCTGAATTTGTCACATGCACATTGAAATATACAGTGAATTGCATAACTTGCATCAAATAAAATCAGCAAGCATCGTGCCGAGCTGCCCGCAGTGTCGTCACACTTCTGGAACCCACAAAGCATGTCCAACTTCAGAATGTGGGAGGAAACTGGAGCACCCAGAGGAAACCCACACGGTCATTATGGAGGACATACAAACTGCTTATAGACAGTGGTGGAAATTGAACCCCAATCTTACAGCTGTTACTATAATAGTGTCATGCTAACCATTACACTACGTTGCCATGCAAAAGGAAAAGTAATCAACTGAACCCACTCATTCCAGAGATGGGTTTGAATTTTATTGGTAAATATATTTAAATTCAAGTAATTAATTTTGAAAACACAGTTATCAAGTCAGATGCCTTTGGCTCAAACATGCATCCATGGGATTCCTAGATTGTTATGAAATCCCATCTTACTTATTTGTGTCATGCAAGGAGAAAATTATGCCAGCCTTCCTTAGTTTGGCATATACAAGACTACACATACGAAAATTACATCAAAATTAAGCCACTTTTCCTTCCACAAACACAGTATCTACAGAAAAGAGTACAGTCAATGTTTCAGGCCAAGACCCTTCAGAAGGACTGAGAAAAAACGCTGAGGAGTAGATTTAAAAGGTGGCAGAAGGGAGAGAGAAACATAAGGTGATAAGTGAAATCTGAAGGGGGAGGGATGAATTAAAGAGCTGGGAAGTTGATTGGTGAAAGAGATACAGGGCTGGAGAAGGGGAAGTCTGAGAGAAGAGAACAGAAGGTCATGGAAGAAAGAAAAGGGGGGAGGAGCACCAGAGGGAGGCGATAGGTGGGCAAGGAGATAAGGTGAAAGAGGGAAAAGGTGTTATTCCTCTAACCTAAGTGTGGCCTTATCATGACAGTGGAGGACGCTATGGATAGACATATCGGAATGGGAATGGGAAGTAGAATTAAAATGGGTGGCCTCTGGGAGATCCCGCTTTTTCTGGCGGATGGAGCATAGATGCTTGGCAAAGTAGTCTCCCAATCTACGTTTGTACATCAGGTCGCACCGATATACAGGAGGCCACACCGGGAGCATCGGACACAGTATATGACCCCAACAGACTCACAGGTGAAGCGTTGCATCACCTGGAAGGACTGTTTGGGGCCTTGAATGGTGGTGAGGGAGGAAGTGTAGGGGCAGGTGCAGCACTTGTTCCACTTACAAGGATAAGTGCCAGGAGGGAGATCAGTCGGGAGGGATGAATGGACGAGGGAGTCACATAGGGAGCAATCCCTGCAGTAAGCAGAAAGTGTGGAGGTGGGGGAAGGGTGAGGTGTGCTTGGTGGTGGGATCCCGTTGGAGATGGCAGAAGTTGCGGAGAATTATGTACTGGACGTGGAGGCTGGTGGGGTGGTAGGTGAGGACAACAGGAACCCTATCCCTGATAGGGTGGTGGAAGAATGGGTTGAGAGCAGACGTGTATGAAATGGAAGAGATGCATTGGAGGGCAGCGTTGATGGTGAAGGAAGGGAAGCCCCTTTCTTTGAAGGAGGAGGACATCTCCTTCGTTCTGGAATGAAAAGCCTCATCTTGAGAGCAGATGCAGCGGAGATGGAGGAATTGAGAGATTTTTTACAAGTAACAGGCTGGGAGGAGGATTCCCACCTGTGAGTCTGTTGGGGTCATATACTGTGTCTGGTGCAGCCTCCTGTATATTGGTGAGACCCAACATAGATTGGGAGATTGCTCTGCCAAACACCTATACTCCGTCCGCCTGAAAAAGCCGGATCTCCCAGTGGTCAGCTATTTTACTTCCACTTCCCATTCCGAAATGTCTATCCATGGCCTCCTCCACTGTCGTGATGAGGCCACACTTAAGTTGGAGTAACAACATCTTATATTCCGTCTAGGTAGCCTCCAACCTGATGGCATGAACATCGATTTCTTCAACTTCTGCAATGCCTCCGCCCCCCTCTCCTTCACCATTCCCCATCCCCTTTTCCCTCTCTCACCTTATCTCCTTTCCTACCCATCGCCTCCCTCTGCTGCTCCTCCTCCCTTTCCTTTCTTCCATGACCTTCTCCAGCCCTGTATCTCTTTCACCAATCAACTTCTCAGCTCTTTACTTCATCCCTCTCCCTGCAGGTTTCACCTATCAGCTTGTGCTTCTCTCTCCCCTCCCCCCATCTTTTAAATCTATTCCTCAGCTTTTTTTTCTCCAGTCCTGCTGAAGGGTCTCAACCCGAAACATCGACAGTACTCTTTTCTGTAGATGTTGCCTGGCCTGCTGAGTTCCTCGGCATTTTGTGTGCGTTGCCATTCTTCCTTCCATTGCCTCCTTCATACAAACTCCATTAACTGACTGCACTTCCTCAGCTTCAGGAAAGCTGCCAACATAGCCCCTGCTACCTCGATCATTCTACTTCCACCACTTCCTCCCCCCAACCCCGATGAGCAGAAAATACAAAAGCTTAAGAACACCAGGCTCAAGGACAGCTTCCGTCCCATTGTTATCAGATTCTTGAACGAACTTCATACCAAAGATGAACTCTTGATCTTTCAATCTACTTCATCACAGCTGTTGTCCTGTCTGCCTACTGCAGTTTCTCTGTAACTATCCTTCCATTTTGTAAAGCCTGTCACTGTATCTCGGTACATGCGACGGTACTAAATCAATTACCCTACCATTCAAACTGACCATGGCTGATCTGCCTAAAGCCTCATTTCCTCTTGTGATAGTTTTCAATACCCCCATCTTTTGAAAAAGTTATCTTTTTTTTAAAATACACTCACTGATTTTGCCTCAACATAACTCTACAATAAAAAGAAGTCCCACACACTCATCATCTTTCCTGAGAAGTTCCTACACACTGGACTCACCCATGTGATTATCTCTTGCTTCAACAGATGGAGAGATGGTAAAACAAAATTGCAATGTGCCAGTGAAATCCACGTCTCATGAACAAGTTAAAGTAAGACAGAGAAACAGAATATAGGGCTAGAGTTTAGGATTGGATTAGGTCAGATCACACTTTTTCCAATCAGCATGGGCATAAGATGCCAAATGCCCTTGTGTGAAGTCAATTTTCTGTGATTGCTTATTGTTCCTTAAGGTTGTTAAAACTGGGGTGGGTGGGGTAGTGAGGCTGGGGCTCCCACTACCTATTAAATGCTCCCAATGGCATGCATCGCATATTGCTTCTGACAATCAAGTCCAGCTCCTGGCCTTCACATGTGGCTTAGTTACTAAACCTGGCAGAGCTGTTTCTACTGACAGGAGAAGGGACAAAGGCAGATTACTGGTGCCTTAAAACCAGCTGCTCCTCCGCCATGATTGGCAGCTAATCTAGAAGGGAAACTCTGATCCCAAACCTCCGCTGCCTTGCAGCTATATCCACCCATGACGAATGTTTTGGGAGTAAACCCTGAGGAGGAAATGGAGAGCTGAAGTCCCTAAGACAGTCCTACACTGAGTTCAACACTGACTGGCAACTCCTGCGACACCACCGGTGCCAAACTGTATCAGTCTCTGCCATTCCTTTGGTTCATTAGCTGCATGGAGAGGGGGAGCCTGATACGTTGGGACCAGCTTGCCCTCCACGTCCTAGCTTGCGTACTGACTTGTGTATCATGTAGGCAGTTATGACACAATAACCATGGTCATCCCCAGCCAGTGGAGGTCCTCATATTTATTGTATAGTACATTTCTATAGTATTAAGATTAGGAGGAAAATAAATTGCAAAATGCAATAGATTGCAGATCTACAATTTTACTGAGCAATTTTTGGACCATCTCTCACTTTCTAGAAATACAGAAATGCAGCTGGAAAAGATCAATAACCATATGCCATGAAACATTAAAAATAAGTTTATGAAACTGAACAAGCCAGGATCAACTAATCAATGCAATGCCTGTTTGGAATGCAAGGTAATACATAGGGGCATTCATTGATGACGGCACAATAATAGACTTAATTCAGACAAGATTAAGGAAGGAGTTACTGCATAAAATTCAACACCATGATGTGGGCAACAGACACAAAGGCAACAATCAGCAACAAGGGTCTAACCACTTTCCATTAATGTTTATCTACATTACCTGAGGACAGATTGAGGGAGCTAGGTCTTATCTCTTTAGAGCGAAGAAAAATGAGAGGTGACTAGATAGAGGTGTACAAGACGATAAGGGCATAGATTGAGTAGATAAGCAGAGACTTTCCCACCAGGGCAGTACTGGCTAATACAAGGAGGAATAATTTTATACGATGACTGGAGGAAAATACAGAGCAAATGTCAAAGGTAGGTTCCTTACACAGAGAATGGTGTGTGCGTGGAATGCCCTGTCAGGGGTGGTGGTAGAGGCAAATTCGTTAGGGACTTTTAAGAAACTCAGACATGGATGATAGAAAAACGGAGGGCTGTGTAGGAGGGAAGAGTTAGCTTGATCTCAGAGTATGTTAAAAGGTCAGCACAACATTGTGTACTAAAGCCCCTGTACTATGATGTAGTAATGTATCACTGATAAATCCCCACAACTAACCCATTAAGATACACCAATGATCCAAGACTTAGTTGGTCCAGCCACACCAATACCATGGCTACAACAGCAGGTCAGAGACTAGGTATCATGCAGCAAATCACAGACAGGAATTGTCAAAAGAATAGAGGAAACATTTCAAGGATGTTCTCAGGGCCTCCTTGAAAAATGTAATGTCTTATACGACTCATTGGAATCCTGAACACGTAACTGATTAAAGTACTAAAGGAGCATCAGGCATAGAGAACTCCAAATCTCTTTGGTAACACAGAACACCTTCAGAAGCTCAGACTGACTACACTACCTCCAATCATTCTTGCCTGCAGCAGATTCTACATATTCCACATTGGTTTCTGAGGTGAAGCCAAACACTGGAGTGGAAGCAAATTAGTTTCACATCCAAGGTGGCAAAAAAAGATGATAATGGTGCTACTGCAAAAACACCCCAGAGTTTTAATCTTTCACCAGGGTATGTAACAGGAGTGTGGTGGAATTTTCTCCACTTGCCTGGATGAGTACAATAACAACATTACTCAGGATGCCTGCATAAGTCTCATTCTACCAATCATCTGAAGCACTAATCACTTCCACCAACAGCACAATGTGGCTGCAATTTAGCATGAGAAACGCAGCAATGCCCACCATGGGGATAACAACTATTCCCAAACATCAACAGTATCTCCCATGCCTATCCTTTGTCAGTTGAAAAGGCAATAGCTGCAGGATTTTGGAATGACCACATCCTTTATTGGAGGCATGAAATTCACAGTGATGATTAACAAATAGATTGTTCATTAAAAATCAGAGACTAATCCCTATCATTCACTGTACAAGTCTTACCCTGGTTTATCCTCCCAAAGTGTAACGTCTCACACTTATCTGTACTAAATTCCAACTGCCATTTTTCAGCCCATTTTCCCAGCTAGTCACGATCACGCTAAGGTTTTGATCTCCTTCCTCATTGTCCAATACACGCCAATTTTGGTGTCAACCATAAATTTGGACATGTGCAAGATTTTGCTCTCTATGAGGCCTTAAATAAAGGAAAAAAACTAATGAAAATATGCAAATAAGTTTTCCTTTACACAGTAGTAGATGCCTGAAATGCGCTGCTAGGGATAGTGGTGGATGCAGACACAATAGTGGTGTTTAAAATGCAATTAGAAAGGCACATGAACGTACATGGAATGGAAAAATATGGATCAAGTGGAGGCAGATACATTTAGCTTGACTGGGCACCATGGTTAACACAGATATCATGGATCAAAGATCCTGTGTCATACTGCTCCATGTTCTACGTACTTCAGAATGTAATGTTTATAACAAAAATGAAGGCTTTTACTTTCTAATACCATCACAAACAGTATTAAAGATGTAAGTAGATAAAACAGACATAAATGATATAAAAATATATATTCTTTGGAGTTTGGAGGAATGAAAGTTGATCTTAATGGAATATAAACTTGGGTAACATACCAAGGTAGACATTGAGATGTTTCCACTAATGGGAGAAACTGGAATAAACTACAAGAATGGTTGAGGTGAGGTGGAGGGGTGGGGGGGAAGGCAGCAATAATTTAAAACTAAGGAGCAAAGGGACTTTTTCCCTCAGAGGATGATGAATTTCTGGAATTGTCTACCCAGGAAGGTTGTGGAATAAAGATTATTGAGTAGCTGAAGAGGAAGTAGGTAAAATGTTGAAAGATCTGTCGTGGAGTGCTACAGGAACTGAAACAAGAAGATGAAGGGCCAGGAGAAGATCAGCCATAATCATCTTGAAGGACAGATCTGAGAGGGGTTGAGTAGACTTCTTCTAACTTTATATGTTCTCCTTATCTTGTTTTATACAATCACAAGTTTTACACCTCATGTACAAAATATGACTAATTGAATGCACTTAACGCACAAATTTTAAAAAAATAATTGATTACCAACCTTCCTGCTGGCTCCACCAAGAGAAACCTTGGGCCGTGTTTTGAAATCACCTTCAAAGCTGAACATGTCTGTATGTTATCCCATCTAGTAGAAGTACAGCTCCTAAATAACAAATATTTTCAATGAAGCAAACAAAATATAGCTCAGATTCAGCTGATTTAAGAATCAGAATCAGGTTAACATTGACTTATAAGGAGTGAAATCTGCTGGCTTGTCGCAACAGTATAGTGCAAAAAAAAATCAACAAAAATTACAAAATAAATAATTACTGCAAAGAAAAAGGAATAATGAGGCTCTGTTTATAGACCATTGTTCAGAAATCTGATGGCAGAGGGAAAGCAGATGTTCCTAAATTATTGAGTGTGTGTTTTCAGGTTTTTGTGCATAGAATTATATATGGAACCAGGGTTTTAGATCCAACAAGCTCCTGCAGCTATGAGTACTATTCTGCTAATGCCACTTTCCAGTAGTCAGCCAGTAGACTTCCATGCCACAATATTTCAAAACTTCATCCAAGCATTTACCCCTTCCATTATCCCCTTATTACAGATCTCATTTGCCTTCTGGGTATAAACTTTTCCTTCTGGGTATAAACTTTTCCTTCAATCTCCTCCCCTTAATCCTGTATTTTTTGATTAAGGAAAAGCTTTCTCATTATCAACCCTAACCAAATAGCTCAATTTTGAATCAGCATTCCCCCAACCCGTTCTGTTCCAAAAGCAAATCCACCTATCTAGTCTCGCCTCATAGCTGAAACACTATCACTGACATCCTAGAGACTCGTCAATTTCTGCACCCTCTCCTGTACAATTTTTCTACTAAACAACAAGCCATAGGTGTGACAATGAACAACACAATACAGCCTGCTCCTCATAACAGAAAACAATAAATTGTTTAATATTCCGCTGCAAAACTATGCATTTTAGATGAGTGCAATTCATACAAAACCATCCAAGATCAGTTAGGTAGATCAGAATCCTCACTAGATTAGCAAATACACTGATTGATCTTTACAATTGTTTGCAATGAAGTAACTATAAAATGTATACAACATATTAAATCGTTTGCGAGAACATGATGAACTGTGTTCATAGCGTTGAGGAGTAAGTCTTTCGATGGGAATCTATTACAAGAGCACCCAAATTCTAGTTCTGTTAAAACGGGACTCAGCTGGAAAGATTTAAACTCTTTAAGGTTTAAAAGAGCAGAGAGACCGCTTTTCGGTGATTTATAAGTAAATAAGAAGCCTCGCTGTCCAACTCGGAATAGGCCGTGTTGCTAAGGCCTGACCGTGTAGTGCATTGCATTGTCAGCCTGTTCTTACTAGTCTTCACTCCAAATGACTCAGCAGGACGCAGCACAGTGATAAGCAGAACAGAATTAAAGACAAGGGGGCGTTCAGAAGAGCAACATCTACCAAAACGAATCGGCTTTGGAGACCCTGTCAGTTCAATGTTTTAGAATATTCATTTTATTTTTTTAAAGTCTCGCGCAGCATTTTATTCAGTACAAGTTAAAGGGTTTCGCCGGAGCTGCTGCCGCCCCCTCCGTGCCCCAGTCTAAGCTCGGACCTCTCCCCACCTCCCCTTCCTCCCAGCCCGGCTCCTTTACCTGACGTCCCAGCCACCGACCGCCAGCAACCGAAACACAAACTGCACAACCGGAAGCAGTCACGCCGTCATCCCGCTCCAAACGGGCCCGCCTCCCTCGCCGGAAGTCACACCCAACATCTCGAGCAGCGGCGAGCCCGGCAGTTAGCGATTGGCTCAACCTCACGCCCGTTACACCCGTTTTCGTCTCCCGTCGCCCCTGCGCCGGCGACTCGGGGCGTCGGCTTGGTGGGGGTTTGTTGTTGTTTTGCGAAGCGTTCCCCTCTTCAGTCAGTCCGTCCAGGGCGGTGAGAGATGATTATAACCCCTCTCCCGTTCACGTGATAATATCCGAACAGTTACCCGGCCGGCTGTTTGGACAGGAGCAAGTCGCAAACCGGAACTCTAAAACCCGGTGCAATGCTGAGGGAGTACGTTCGCAGCAGGAAGTAGACAACAATCAGGTTTGAACGCCACAAATTGACAATGACTATTTCCATCAAGAAGATGTCCGTCCTTCCACCTCCGGCATAAAACATCCTGTGAGTCTACGTCGGCCAGAAGCTTAACCGATAACTGGTTAAGGTCAGGGTGGTCAGAACCATGTGATCACTGACCAAATAATCATTCCAAGCCTTCCAGTACCTATAAGGTGCAGGTCAGGTTTGATGAACTGAATGAATGCAGCTCCGCTGATCAAAAGGAGATCTGTGAAACCACATCCCTTAGATGTGGCACAATCCGGTGGCGAATTTGCCATGTTATGTGATGCTGAGAGCACGATTACCTGCAGCAGGTACCTCAAGACGCTTAAAAGACACCTTTGCAAAATCCTCCAACTGCCCTGGAAAGAAACTGGATCCGCTATTAGAGAATGAGACAGAAGTTTGTGAAGGGGAAGACTTTGCATCTAGTGACCACAGTGCCATTAGTTTCAAAGTAAATATGCAAAAAGATAGGTCGGGTTCGTGGGTTGAGATTCTAAATTGGAGAAAGGTCAATTCTGATGGTATCGGAAATGATCTGGTAAGTGTGGATTGTGACAGGCTGTTTTCTGGCAAAGGTGTACTTGATAAGGGGTCCTGCTGAAGGGTCTCGGCCCGAAATGTCAGCTGTACTCTTTAACATAGGTGCTGCCTGCTCTTCTGAGTTCCTCCAGCATTTTGTGTGTGTGTTGCTTGCTAAGTGGGATGCCTTCAAAAATGAAATTTTGAGAGTACAAAGCTTGTATGAGTCTGTCAGAATAATTGGATATCAAATTCGATTAGACATTGGCTTTGTGGGAGAAGCCAGAGAATGGTAGTAGATGGTTGCTTCTCTGACTGGAGGCCTGTTACTAGTGGTGTGCCACAGGAATCATTGCTGGTTCCTTTGTTGTTTGTCATCTATATCAATGATCTGGGTGATAATGTGGTTAACTGGATCAGCAAATTTGCAGATGACACCAAGTTTGGTGGTGGTGTGGGCATAGAAGGCTGTCATGACTTGCAGAGAGATCTGCATCAGCTGGAAAAATGGCAGAATGAACTTAATGCAGACAAGTGCAAGGTTTTGCACCTTGATAGGACCAACCAGGGTAGGTCTTACTCAGTGAATGGTTGGGCACTGAGGAGTGTGGTAGAACAAAAGGATCTGGAGATACAGATCTATATTTTGTTGAAAGTGGCATCACAGGTAGATAGGGTTGTCAAGAAAGCTTTTGGCACATTGATCTTCATAAATCAAAGTATTGAATACAGGAGCTGGGATGCTATGTGGAATTTGTATAAGACGTTGGTGAGGCCTAATTTGGAGTATTGTGTACAGTTTTGGTCACTTACCTACAGGAAAGATGTAAGTAAGGTTGAAAAAGTGCAGAGAAAATTTACTAGGATGTTGCTGGGTCTGGAGGACCTGGGTTATATGGAAAGATTGAATAGGTTCGGACTGTATTCTTTAGAACATAGAAGATTGAGAAGAGATTTGATAGAGGTATACAGAATTATGAGAGGTATAGGTAGGATAAATGCAAGCAGGCTTTTTCCACTGAGGTTGGGTGTGACAACAACCAGAGGTCATGGGTTAAGGGTGAAAGGTGAGGTTTAAGGGAAACATGAGGGTAAACTTATTCACTCAGAGGTTTGTGAGAGTGTGGAACGAGCTGCCAGCACAAGTGATGCACGCAAGCTCAATTTCAATGTTTAAGACAAGTTTGGATAGGTACATGGATAGTAGAGGTATGGAGGGCTATGGTCCCAGTGCAAGGCGATGGGAGTAGACAGTCTAAATGGATTTGACATGGACTAGATGAACCAAAGGATCTTTTTCTTTTCTGTACTTCTCTATGACTAAGATAAGTGAACCAATATCAGTCCCTGGCTCTCATACCCCAATGATTGAGCAGGATGCAGCACAGCAAAATGCTGAAAAGAATTAAGCCAAGGAGCATTTAGAAGGGTAATGTCCACCAGAGCAAATTGGCTTTGGAGACACAGTCACTTCGAGTTTTTTAAAACTGGATATTTTAAAACATTGAACAAAATTTTGCATTGTCACTGATTATATTCGGTTGACGGGTCACTTTGTTTGTATCCCCAATGCAGTACGCTCAAAGCAGACACTCTCCTTGACCTCCATCATGGGAAGAGATGGAGAAAAAAGGGTTAAAGGATGTGCTCACTGTCTCCTTATTGGGACAAGAAAGCAACTGACTTTAAAATAATGATTGTGCTATAAAGGGTGAAGAGGAGATGCAACAGGATGTTGCCTGGGATAGAGTAATCCATTTAGAAGGAGATAATGGAGAGTTTTGGTTGATTTTCCCTGTAACAGAGGTGGTTATGTGGGGACATGACTGAGACATGTAAAGTGATGAGCATTATAGATAGGTAGCAGGGAATCTTCCCCTTATTGAATTGACTTTATTTCTTACATCTTTCACATACATGAGGAGTAAAAATCTTTGTTACATCTCCACCTAAATGTGCCATGTGCAATCATAGTAATTTATAATAATATATAATAAATAGAACTGTCAATGTAATATAGAGTACACTCAAATCAGCGTGAGTTCATCAGTCAGATGGCCTGGTGGAAGAAGCTGTCCCGGAGCCTGTTGGTCCTGGCTTTTGTGCTGCGGTACCACTTTCCGGATGGTAACAGCTAGAATGGACCGTGGTTGGGATGAGTTGGGTCTCCAATGATCCTATGGGCCCTTTTTACACACCTGTCCTTGTAAATGTCCTGATCCGTGGGAAGTTCACAACCACAGATGCGCTGGGCTGTCCGCACCACTCTCTGCAGAGTCCTGCGATTAAAGGAGGTACAGTTCCCATACGAGGCAGTGATGCAGCCAGTCAGGATGCTCTCATTTGTGCCCCTGCAGAAAGTTCTTAGGATTTGGGGGCCCATACCAAACTTCCTCAACTGTCTGAGGTGAAAGAGGCACTGTTGTGCCTTTTTCACCACACAGCTGGTGTGTACATACCATGTGAGGTCCTCAGTGATGTGGATGCGGAGGAACTTGAAGCTGTTTACCCTCTCAACCCCAGATCCATTGATGTCGATAGGGGTTAGCCTGTCTCCATTCCTCCTGTAATCTACAACCAGCTCTTTTGTGTCAGAGAGATGACTTCTTCCCTGTAGGCCACCTCATTATTGTTGGAGACAAGGCCAATCTATGTAGTGTCATCGGCAAATTTAATGAGCAGATTGGAGCTGTGGGTGGCGATACAGTCATGGGTATACAGGGAGTAAAGGAGGGGACTTAGTACACAGCCCTGAGGGACTCATGTATTGAGAGTCAGAGGGTTGGAGGTCAGGGAGCCTACTCTTACAACCTGCTGGCGATCTGACAGGAAGTCCAGGATTCAGCTGCACAAGGCAGGGTCAAGGCCGAAATCTCTGAGCTTCTTTTAGAGCCTGGATAGAACTATGGTGTTGAATGCTGAGCTGTAGTCCAAGAACAGCATTCTCACATAAGCTTCTTTCTTCTCCAGATGTGTAAGGATGGTGTAGAGCAGTGGCTATTGTGACGTCTGTTGATCGGTCGTGTTGGTAGGCAAATTGTAGGGGGTCCAGTTTGGGTAGGAGCAAGCTGCCGATGTAATCCTTGACCAGCTTCTCAAAGCATTTGCTTATTATTGAGGTGAGTGCGACAGGACGCCAGTCATTCAGGCATGTTATCTTGTTTTTTGGTACAGGGACAATGGTTGATAATTTGAAGCAGGAAGGCACTCTACACTGGGAGTGGGAGAGATTAAAAATACCAGTAAACACACTTGCCAGTTCATAGTCATAGTCATAGTCATACTTTATTGATCCCGGGGGAAATTGGTTTTTGTTACAGTTGCACCATAAATAATAAATAGTAATAAAACCATAAATAGTTAAATAGTAATATGTAAATTATGCCAGGAAATAAATCCAGGACCAGCCTATTGGTTCAAGGTGTCTGACCCTCCAAGGGAGGGGTTGTAAAGTTTGATGGCCACAGGCAGGAATGACTTCCTATGACACTCTGTGTCGCATCTCGGTAGAATGAGTCTCGGGCTGAATGTACTCCTGTGCCCAACCAGTACATTATGTAGTGGATGGGAGACATTGTCCAAGATGGCATGCAACTTAGACAGCATCCTCTTTTCAGACACCACCGTCAGAGCATCCATTTCCATCCCCACAACATCACTGGCCTTACGAATGAGTTTATGGATTCTGTTGGTGTCTGCTACCCTCAGCCTGCTGCCCCAGCACACAACAGCAAACATGATAGCACTGGCCACCACAGACTCGTAGAACATCCTCAGCATCGTCCGGCAGATGTTAAAGTTATGTTGTGCACATCCTGAGTACTCACCCTGGGATGCCGTCCGGTCCCGCAGCTTTGTGACTGTCCATTCGTTGGCATACCTCGGCCTCAGAGATGACCAAGTTGCAGGTTGTAGCGGTGGCTTTCCTCGGAAGCTCAGAGTTGGCGACTTCAAACCGAGCATAAAAGCGATTGAGCTCATCTGGGAGAGGCTGCAGTGTTGGCAGCACCACAATGTTTGGCTTTGAAATCTGCGGTGGTAGGCAGCCCTCGCCACATGTGCTGTTCATTGTGAATCTTGACTCAATCTTCTCCCTATATTGTTGTTTCACAGCCGTGATAGCTTTGCGCAGATCATAGCTGCTTTTCTTGAGCTCTGGTTGATCACCAGCGATGTAAGCTCGATGTCGCACCATGAGTGCTGCTCGCATGGAACTATTGATCCAGGGTTTCTGGTTGTGGAAGACCCTGACCAACATCGTCCATGCACTTCCAGATGAAGCACAACTCCATCAGTGAACTTGGAGACATCCTCATCATGGAAGACATTCCAGTCGACGTCATCGAAACAGTCCTGCAGCATGGAGGCCGATTGGTCGGACCAACAATGGAAGGTTTTAACTATGGCCGCCTCTTGTTTCAGCTTCTGCCTGTATGTCATAAAAGCAGGATCGAAGAGTGATCTGATTTTCCAAAAGCTGGGTGAAGGAGAGCTTTGTAAGCGTTGCAGAAGGGAGTGTAGCAGTGGTTATGTGTGTTATTTCCATGAGTGCTCACCTGGATGTGCTGACGAAACTTCGGAGAGATTTTTGTCAGCGACGATGGATTAAAGTCACCGCGATGATGAAGGCAGCCTCTGGGTGTGCAGTCAGCAGCGTGTTGATGGTCTCGTACAGTTCCTTGAGAGCAAGGTTAGTATCAGCCTGTGGTGGAATGTACACCTCTTGTGATGATAGCAGCCGTGAACTTCCTAGTCAGCTAGTAGGGTCCGCACAGCAGCATCAGGTACTCCGGGTCTGGGAAACAAAAAGATTTGAGCACATGCATTTTTAACCATGAAGCATACCCCTCCTCCTTTACTCTTCCCGTTGAGATTTTTCGATCTGTCTACCCGTAACAGGGAGAACCCAGAGTGCTCAATGGAATGATCCAGTATCTCCTCCGTCAGCCAGGTCTCCAGGAAGCACAAAGCGTTGCATTCCTTTGTTTCCCGCTGATAGGAGATCCTGGCTCTCAACTCACAAAACTTGTTATCCAGGGACTGAACGTTAACCAGGAGTATGCTAGGGAGCGGCGGTCGATTTGAAAGCTGCCTCAGCCTCACCGGGACGCCGGCCCTTCTCCCTCACTCCAGCACTTTTTCCAAGGTAGTGGCAGTGTAAGAGTTGAGTCTCCCATGGAGCGCACAAGCAGGGGATCCCAGTGTAGGAAAGGCGGCACATAGTGGGTAAATGCCATCTTTCCGATGTTCAGAAAGGTCAGAATTAACAAATTTTTCAAAGTTAAATTAGAAGACCTCAATTTAGGGTAAGGGGCAGGAGATTTAGTGGGACACTAAGGCAGACTTTCTTCACTGGTGAGTATCTGGAATGCACTGCCAGAAAGACTGGAAGCAGAAATGTTGACAGCAATTAAGAAGTTTCTAATCAGGCACTTGATACGCTACAGATGAAGTTCAGCAAGATAGGATTAATACAAATGAATGGCTATTACAAGGCATAGACACAGGATTTCAGAGGATTTGTCCTGGGTCCGGCGTGTAAGTGCCTTTCTGAAGAAAGCATGGCAGCGCCTCTACTATCTTAGGGTTTGTAAAGATATGGTATGTCATCTAATACTTTGACAAACTTCTATAGATGTGTGATGGAGAGTATATTAATTGGTTGCATTACAGTCTGGTCTGGAAACACCAGTGCCTTGTTAATGGAAAAGCCTACAAAAGTAGTGGATAGGCCCAGTCCATCACAGGTAAAACCGCCCCCCCCCCCCCCCCCACCATTGAGCACATCTACGTGGAGCGCTGTTGCAGGAAAGCAGTATCCATCATCAAGGACCCCACCATCCAGACCATGCTGTCATCTTGTTGTTGTGATAAGGAAGAAAGTACTGTAGCCTCAGGATCTACACCGCCAGGTCAGGAACAGTTATTACCACTCAACTATCAAGCACTTGAATCAAAGTAAATAACTTCACAGCACTGAACTAATTCCACAGCCTATGGATTCACTTTGAAGGACTCTACAACTCGTGCTCTCAATATTTATTACCTACTTATTTACTTTTTTTTCTTTTTTATAATTGCACAATATGTTGTCTTTTGCACATTGGTTATCCATCTTCGCTGTGTGTAGTTTTTCATTGATTCGAATGTGTTTATTTACATATACTATGAATGCCTGCAAGAAAATGAATCTCAGTGCAATATACGATGACATATCTGTACTTCAATGATAAATTTACTTTGAAGTACTTTAAATGAACAAGCTGCCACAGGAAGTAATTCAGACAGGGACAACAACAACATTTAATGTACACTTTCCATTTTGGCCAAATGCAGGCCAGTGGGATTAGCTTAGATGGACATTTTGAGAGAGGGCATACAACAAATCAAAAATTAGTAGGAAGATAGAGGATTGGGAAGTTTTTAAAAACCTACAGAGAGCAACTAGAAGAATCATTAGGAGGGAAAAGATGGAATATGAAAGCACGCTAGTTAACAATATCACAGTGGATAGTAAAAGCTTTTTCAAGTATGTAAAAAATAAAAGAGAGATGAGAGTGAATATAGGACTGCTAGAAAATGAGGCAGGAGAAATAATAATGGGGGATAAGGAGATGGCAGATGAACTAAATCAGTATTTTACAACAACCTGCACTGTGGAAGACACTAGCAGTGTGCC
Source organism: Mobula birostris (assembly GCF_030028105.1). Taxonomy (NCBI): domain Eukaryota; kingdom Metazoa; phylum Chordata; class Chondrichthyes; order Myliobatiformes; family Myliobatidae; genus Mobula; species Mobula birostris. The sequence goes on from NC_092372.1 coordinate 208,150,433, forward strand.
AGGTGTTGTAGTGTATGAAGGAAGAGAAGTGGGTGTAGTTACTGTTACAAGGGAGAAAGTGCTCAAAAAGCTAAGAGACCTAAAAGTACAAAAGTCTCCCAGACCAGATGAACTGCACCCTAGGGTTCTGAAAGAGGTATCGTTAGAGATTGTGGTGGCATTAGAAATGATCTTTCAAAAATCATTGGACTCTGGCATGGTGCCAGAGGACTGGAAAATTGCAAGTGTCACTCCACTCTTTAAGAAAGGAGAAAGGCAACAGAAAGGAGATTATAGACCAGTTAGCTTGACCTCAGTAGTTGGGAAAGTTGTTGGAGTCAGTTGCTAAGGATGAGGTTACAGGGTACTTGGCAACACAGGACAAGATAGGACAAAGTCAGCATGGTTTCCTTAAGGGAAAATCTTGCCTGACAAACCTGTTGGAATTCTTTGAGGAGATTACAAGTAGGATAGATAAAGGGGATGCAGTGGATGTTGCATATTTGGACTTCCAGAAGGCCTTTGACAAGATGCCACATATGAGGCTGATTCCCAAGTTAAGAGCCCATGGCGTTACAGGAAAGGTACTGGCATGGTTAGAGCATTGTCTGATTGGTAGGTGGCTGCAAGTGTGAACAAAAGGATCCTTTTCTGGTTGGCTGACAGTGACAAGTGGTGTTCCTGCTGGGGTTGGTGTTGGGACAGCTTTTTATGATGTGTGTCAGTGATTTAGATGATGGACTAGATCACTTCGTTGCCAAGTTTATAGATGATATGAAGATTGGTGGAGGGGCAGGTAGTGTTGAGAAAACAGGTAGGCTGCAGAAGGACTTGGACAGATTAGGGGAATGGGCAAGAGAATGAAAATGAAATACAATGTTAAAAGATGTGTGATCATGCACTTTGGTAGTAAAATTAAATGTGCAGACTATTTTCTAAGTGGGGAGAAAATCCAAAAATCTGAGATGCAAAGGGACTTGGGAATCCTTATACAAAACACCCTGAAGGTTAATTTGCAGATAGAGTCAGTGGTAAAGAAGGCAAATGCAATGTTAGCATTCATTTCAAGAGGTCTAGAATTCAAGAGCAGGGATGTGATGCTGAGGCTTTATAAGGCACTGGTGAGGCCTCACCTTGAGTACTGTGAACAGTTTTGGGCACCACATCGAAGATAAGATGTACTAGCATTGGAGAGGGTTCAGAGGAGGTGCACAAGGATGATTCTGGGAAAGAAAAGGTTATCATACGAGGAACATTTGATAGCTCTGGGTCTGTACTCACAGGAATTTAGAAGGATGGGGCGGGGGATTTCACTGAAACCTTTTGAATGTTGAAAGACCTAGACAGAGTAGATGTGGAAAGGATGTTTCGATGGTGAGGGAGTCTCGGGCAAGAGGGCACAGCCATCCATTTAAAACAGAGATGTGAAGAAATTTCTTTAGCCAGAGGGTGGTGAATTTGTGGAATTTATTACCACAGGCAGCTGTGGAGACCAGGTCGTTGGGTGTATTTAAGGCAGAGCTTGATAGGTTCTTGATTGGATGTGGCATCAAAGGTTACGGGAAGAAGGCCTGGGAGTAGGGCTGAGGAATAGCGGAGCAGACTCGATGGGCCAAATGGCCTAATTCTGTTCTGTCTTATGGTCTTAAGTCCTGATGGTCAAGTGGTAATAACTGTTCCTGAACCTGGTGGTGTAGATTCTGAGGCTCCTGTATGTTCTTCCTGATGGCAGCAGCAAGAAGAGGGTATGTCCTGGGTGGTGGAACTCCCTGATGATGGATGCTGATTTTCTGTGACAGTGCTCCATATAGGTATGTTTAATGGTGGGGAAGCTTTACCCGTGATGGACTGGGCCATATCTGCAACTTTTTTGTAGGGTTTTCCATTCAAGCACAATGCTTTTCCAAGCCAGGCCTTGATGCAACCAATCAATAAACTCTCCACCACACATCTATAGAAGTTTGTCAAAGTTTTGGAGGTCATGCTGAATCAAATTTCATGACACATGCTGGTGATCACAAGTTTCCAAAAAAAGCAGAAGCACTGCCATACTTTCTTTGTAGTGGTACTTACGTGCTGTACCCAGGATGAAGACAGGCTCATGGACCTCTAGTTTCTTCCTCCTAAAGTCAATAATCAGCACCTTGGACTTGCTGACATTGAGTGAGAGGTTGTTGTGGCACCACTCAATTAGGTTCTCAGTCTCCCTCTTATAGGCTGATTCGTCACCACTTTTAATTCAGGCAACGACAGTGGTTGTCAGCGAACTTAAATTTAGCATCTGAGCTGTGCTTAGCCTCACAGTCATAAGTGTAAAGTGAGTAGAGCGGGGACTAGGCACACAGCCTTGTGTATACCTGTGGTGATGGAGATTGTGGAGGAGGTGCTCTTGCCAATCTGAACTGACTGGGGTCTGCAAGTGAGGAAATCGAGGATTGCACAAGGAGTTATTGAGGTCAAGGTCCTAAAGTTTATTGATTAGTATTGAGGGTTGATGTATTGAATGCTGAGCTGCAATCAATGAACAGCATCCTGATGTATGCATCTTTGCTGTCCAAATATTCCATGGTTGAATGAAGAGCCAATGAAATGACATCTGCTGTGGACCTGTTGTAATAGTAGGCAAACTGGAGCAGATCCAAGTCGCTTCTTAGGCATTGATATGCTTCATCACCAACCTCTCAAAGCACTTCATCACAGTGGATGCAAGTGCTATAGATGTTAGTCATTGAGGTAGGTTACCAAGTTCTTCTTAGGCACTGGTATAATTGAAGCATCTGGGTACCTCAGACTGCTGAAGTGAAAGGTTAAAGAGATCAGTGAACACTCCAGCCAGTTGATGTAGATAGGTCTTTAGTACTTGGCCAGCTACCCCATCTGGACCGGGTGCTTTCCATGGGTTCAGCCCTCTGATGCATGCTCTCACGTCAGCCTCAGAGACTGAAATCACAGCATCATTGGGGGTTGTGGGTGTTTGTGAAGGTTCTTCCATATCTTGATGGTCAAACCGTGCGTAGAAGGCATTGAGCTCAACTGAGTGAAGCCTTGTTGTCACCTATGTTGCTTGGTTTCACTTTGTAAGAGGTAGTAGAATTCAAGCGCTGCCTTAGCTGCCACGCATTTTTCAGTGATTCAAGTTTGGTCCAGGATTGCTACTTTGCTTGTGAGATGGCTTTCCGAAGATCGTACCTGGACTTCAGGTATCCTACTTGATCTCCAGATCCGAATGCCACTGACCTGGCCTTTACATTGTGGATCTCAGGATTAATCCAGGGCTTCTGATTGGGGAAAACTGGGTGACTTTGTGGCACTACAGTTGTCTACGACTGTTTTTATAGTCTGTGACAACTGTGGTACATTCATTTAGATTCTCTGATGAGTCCTTGAACATGGCCCAGTCCACCGACGAGATGCAATCCCATAGCCGCTCCTCTGCTTCCTACGACCACCTCTTTGTTTTCCTTATCTTTGGAGCTTTGCACTTTAGCCTGTGCCTATATGAGAGGAACACCCAAGTGATCAGATTTCTCAAAATGCGGCCTGGGCATGGAATGGTAAGCGCTCTTTTTTGCAGTGTAGCGATAATCAAGTGTGTGGGGATCGCCGATGCTGCAGGTTATATGCGGATGATAACACAGGAGGGACTTCTTCAAACAAGCCTGATTGAAATCTTTGACAATGCATTGGAATGGGCTGTTTCTCATTTGCTGATTGACATCGGCCTTTGGAGCAACGTTTCCTCTACGGTGTGCGTGTGCCCAGATCTTTCACTACTAGTGCACAAAGCAATTAAAATTGCATACAAAAGGTTATCACCCTCTACCTCATTGGCATCCAAGTATATTTCGCAATCACATTTCCTTTTCCGGTTTCTGATGCAGACGGTGTTGACAACATGGAGTTTGCGATGGTTTGCCTGCAGATTTTAGAACTGACTTATTTATACTGTTTTTATTGAAGAAATTACTGATTCACTTTATCGAATTCCAAAGAAGCAAAGGACATGAAGCACAAAAGAATGACTTCATGGAACAGTAAAAACTGCAAAACTGAAAGCTCCAAAATATGGAAAAGTATGTTCAAATCCCAGACAGTTGGAGAAGCAAAAATTATGTATAAGGATTTCTTGATGTTATCAACAGTATTGTTCAAAAACATGTGTTTGAAGAAATAGCAAAATCATGATAAAATATGACAGTAGATAAAAATTCTCTGTTGACCTTTATAACCTTTCTCTGTGTTCATTTACAAGAGAGGTTTCCTGAGGATGAGCTACAAGAATGGGTAGCTTTTGGTTTTTCTGTGCTTGCAGATTGTGACTTCAGTTTTGACAAGGACCAAGTCAGTGCCTTGTACGGAAAATATTCTGATGTTCCTGATGAAACTACTGTCATAGTTAAGCAGAACAATGACTTCGAATTTGCAGTACAAGAAGAAATTAAATCCAAACTCATTACCAACTCTTCTGAAATGGTGACATTTGCACTTCAAAATGAAGAGTTTTGTGACCTTGCAAAGTTGATGGACGTTGGCAGAACCTTTCTTGCATCTAGTGGTGCCTGTGAAAGCGGTTTTAGCCAAATGAATCAAATCAAAAACAAACTGAGAAATCATTTAAATGAGTGTCATTTGGCCATACTGATGAGAATTCAAAGCTATCTGTTGGAAGGAGGATTTATTAGTCTTGACAGAGTTTACAAAGAATGGGTAAATACTAAAGACAGGAGGGAGAAAATTGACTAAGCACCATAAATATGTTCATTATCTTATTCAATTTTACATCTCTTATGTAGTTAAACTACAAAATCTGTGCTGTATGCAATGATTTCCAAATAAAATACCTATCTGGATATTTTGTCAATGAGTGTCATGATTTTGTAAGTTCTGTTTGACCATTTCAAGCAACTTTAATAATGTGAAAATATTGATATTATTACTTGCTATCATGTAGTATATGAGAAATAAGACTCATTGATGTGTACTATTTTATTTCTTTTAAACAATGAACAAACTGGACTTGGTAGCTTATTATCCTTAGAATAGCTTCAGTTCACTTCCACTTAAAAATTTAATTGCAAATGTTGTTGTCACTGGGGAAAAAATTGCACAGCACAAGAATTTTGTGCTCACTGGTCATTACAAATTAGAGGGAACATTGCTTTGGAGGTACCTAAACTGTAGTCAGGATCATGGAGAACTCTTTGGGTAAGTGGAATGGTCAGCACTTAATCGTTAAATGTTTCAGATCGGAGGATCAAGAGTGCTTATGGAAGAGATATTTTTGCCAATCCAAACTGACCGGGGTCTAGGGTCCACCGTGTCTGACTACCGCAAAGCTTTCATCATGAAGCACAGACTCACACCTTTTGCCTTCTCCAAATCAGCAGTCCATTTCATCTGGTGTATCGAGAAGACCTCGGGTCTTATTGATATAGCCAGAAGTGTCTGGAGTGAGCTATGCCTCCATGAAACACAGAACACGGCAATTTCTCATTTCCCAATACAGAAATCTTGCCTTAAGGTCCTCAATCTTGTTCTCCAGAAATTGTACATTTGCTCACAAGATGCTGGGTAGAGGAAGCTTCATTCCCCTATATTTCAGTCTAGCTTGGAGTCCTCTCCTCCCTCTCATACAGCCATGGCAATGTACCTACGTCTGCTTAAAGGTACCATACTTGAGAGTTATGTCGGACGAGTTCTTCAGAAGATCATGAAATCGCTAGTTCATTAGGACTGTTCAAAAGTACATTACTTAAAGGGAAATTACAAACTACAGATGGCAGTGAGAGGAGTTCAGAAGAAGGATATTTAGAAGTTTTGTAAGCTGCCTGCAACACGTCACTGTGGTTCACCAGTGCCAGCTTGCCCAGAATCGGTGGCATATAGAGCAATCATGTCCTAGTCCTAAAGCTACTTCAGCAGATATAATGCAATTCCACTGATCCCTTCTGCAGCTCAATAACACAGTTTAATATTGCAGTGTCATACCCAAAAGATGTTAATGTAGTTTAAATTACATTGTACTGGTGGATAACCATATGACACACCATCACATTTACTCCCATTGTGGCCATTATCTCTGCAAGCCACTGTTAATGAATATTTAAGTTCAGCTTTGTCATTGGCAGAGATAAAAGTAGGCTTGATCAATGCCAATTATCCTATGGTGTATCCATCATTTAAATAGTTCATTATCTCACGGCCTAAATCCCATTAAGCTTTTAATTGTGTCTAAAGTGCACATCTTCAGAATGCTTTGTCTCTCTCCCTCTCTGCATTTCCCACTAATTTACCACAGCATATTTGCATGACCGTACACTTCCCGACACTGTATTCCATCTGCCACTTCTTACAACCTAACGTGTCCGAATCCTTCTGTAGCCTTTGTTTCCTCAAAGTAGCTGTCCCTCCACCCATCTTCCTATTTTCTGCAAACTTTGTAACAAAGCCATCAATTCCATCATCCAAATCATTGACGTAATGTAAAAAGAATCAGTCCCAACACAGACCCCTGTGGAACACCTCTAATCACCTGCAGCCAACCAGAAAAAGCTCCCTTTATTACCACTCTTTGCCTTCTGCTAATTAGCCGCAGCTTTACGCATGCTGGAATCATCCATGCAGTACCATGGGCTTGTATCTTGTGAAGCAGTCTCACGTATGTCACCTTGTCAAAGACCTTCTAAAAATCCAAGTACACAACATCAATTGATTCTCCTTTGTCTATCCTGCTTATTTCTTCAAAGAATTCCAGTAGATTGGCCAAGCAAGATTTTCCCTTGAGGAAACCATACCGACTATGACCTTTTTTATCATGTGCCTCCAAGTACCCTGAGACCTCATCCTTAATAATCAACTCCCAACATCTTCCCAACCACTGAGGTCAGACTATCTGTCCTATAGTTTTCTTTAAGACCACAAGACAGTGGAACAGAATTAGGCCATTCCGTCCCAAATCCCACTTAATCCCATACAGTTGCCTTCTCACCATAACCTTGGATGCTGTAACTAATCAGGAAACTATCAATTTTCACTTTAAATATACCCACAGTATTGGCCTCCACAGCTGTCTTTAGCAGAGCATTCCACAGATTCACTACTCCGTCTGGAAAAAAAATTCCTCCTTTCCTCTGTTTTAAAGAGGCTGTGCCCTCTAGTTCTGGACACTCCCACTATAGGAAACATTCTCTGCAATCCACCTTATCTCATCCTTTCAACATTCAGTAGTTTTCAGCAAGATCCCTCCCCCACCACCACCCTCCCCCCTCCACACTTGTCAGGACACTGAAGCAGGGACTCAATTGCAGACCACATACTGTGCACACTGTGATATCTACTGAGTAGCAAATCTAGAGGGGCAAAAAAAATCAACATCAAAGTTCAGGCAGAGATCAAAACACCCAGAGGAATCCAAAAACCAGAATCAGGAAATAGGCAGAGTCAATATTCAGACAGATAGTTCAGATATGAATGCTGGAAAGGCTCAGGAAAACTTGCTGGCACAATCTGGCAACAAACAGGTGCAAACACAGGACAGAAATACATTGAGCAATAAACAGAGGGAGATGATAGGTGGAGCACAATGAGACAGAAGTGGCAGCAAAACAGGTAATAATGAGAATCAGGTGAGAGGCAGAGTACTCAGTAATACAAGGGCCAGAGTAGAGCAGGAGCACATGGGGCATGAAAACAAACGAGCACATGGCAATACAAAAGCACAGACTGATGGCCGGGGGTAAAAAACACACAAAAAGACAAAGTTCAACTGGAGGTACTGACAGTAACTCCCCCCCCCCCCCCCCATGGACGCCTCTTGGCCTCACAACAGGTACTGATGATGAAAGTCCCTGATGAGAGAGGGGTCCACAATGTTACAGCACCTCTCTTCAGGACCATAACCCTCCCAGTCCACAAGGTACTGGAAGCCATGGCCCCAGCGACAAACATCCAGCAGTTGACGCACCGTGATGGCCTCTGACCCATCAATGAGCCATGGGGGAGGAGGGGTTTGGGGACAGGACACGGGGTGGCTCATGAAAGGCTTGACGCTGGACACATGGAAGGTGGGATAAATGCGGCAGAGAGCGGAGGGGAGCTTGAGATGGACAGCAGCAGGACTGATTACTTTAGCAATGGGAAAGAGGCCAATGAAGCGGGGGGGGGGGGTTGGGGGAGGGTGAGCTTGCGGGAATCCACCTTGAGGGGCAGGTCTCCGGCTGAAAGCCACACATGCTGTTCCTGGCGGTAACATGGGGCCTTGGAGTGATGGCGGTCAGTTTGATGCTTGATCCTAGCAGAGGCACGGAGAAGGGTAGAGCAAGTGCGCCTCCACGTCCACTGACAGCAGCGGGTGAATGCCTCGGCAGATGGAACGCCAACCTCCACCTCCTGGGTAGGTTGGTAGCCAAGGCAGCATTCAAAGGGGGACAGACCGGTGGATGAGGACGGATGAGAGTTTATGGCATACTTGGCACAGGGTAGCTGCTGACTCCACGCGGAGGGGTTCTGGGAGACCAGACACCGCAATACTGTCTCTAGCTGTTGGTTGGCCCGCTCCGTCTGGCCATTGGTCTGTGGGTGGAATCCTGATGATAGACTCAGAGGCACCCAGAAGATTACAGAATGCCCTCTAGAAGCTGGATGCGAATTGACAGCCCCTGTCTGACACAACATCTACAGGTAAAATATGTAATTTTAAAACATTCAGTACTAGTAATTTGGCTGTTTCTTTGGCAGAAGGGAGTTTAGGTAAAGGAATGAAGTGTATAGTCTTGGAGAAACGATCAACTACTGTGAGAATAGTGGTGTTACCATCTGATGGGGGAAGACTGGTGACAAAATCCAGGGCAATGTGGGACCAGGGTCTCTTGGGGATAGACAGGGGTTGTAACAGACCAGCAGGTGAGCAGTTAGAGTTCCTGCCTTGAGCACAGACCGAGCATGCTGAGTCAAAGTTGTGGATGTCATCTCCCATGGAGGGCCACCAGAACCACCGACTGATGAAGGCCCGCGTACGCTTGGTTCCAGGGTGACAGGATAACCAGGAAGAATGACCCCACTGCACTACCTGTGAGCAGACAGAGCTAGGAACATAAACACGGTTACTGGGGCATTGACTAGGGGCTGCCTCGCTCTGTTGAACAGCTTGCACAATGGATTCAATGTCCCGTTGCGCTGTACCCACAAGACAGTGAGCAGGGAGGATGACATCAGGGCCCTCAAGGGTCTCAAAGGAAGGAAATCTTCAGAAAAGGGCATCAGGTTTTCCATTCTTGGAACCGGGGCGGAAGGACAGAGTAAAATTGAATCTTGAGAAAAACCAACACACTTGACGAGAGTTGAGATGCTTGGCTGTACAGATATATTCCAGATTCTTGTGACCAGTCCAGACTAAGAATGGCACCTTTGCTCCCTCCAGCCAACGCCTCCACTCCTCCAGAGCTAGCTTCACAGCCAGCAGTCCCTGGTTTCCGACATCGTAATTCCGCTCCGTGGGAGTGAGGCGGTGAGAGAAGATGGCGCAGAAGTGTACCTTCTCATCCTTGGCCGAGCACTGAGAGAGAACAGCTCCTACACCAATGTCAGACACATCCACTTCCACAATCAGTGTCGGGTTGGATCAGGATGGGGGCAGAGGTGAAATGTTCCTTCAGGTCAGAGAATGCTTTTTCAGCAGCAGGGGACCAGGAGAATCTGACAGTAGGTGAGGTAAAAGCAGTGAGTGGTGCAGCCAATGTCCTGTAATTTCTGATGAAGCAGTGATAGAAGTTAGCAAAGCCCAAGAAACGTTGCAACTCCTGATGAGTCGAAGGTTGGGGCCATTCGACCACCGCCTTGACCTTCTGTTGGTCCATCTGAATGGACTGCCTGAAATTACATACCCCAGGAAGGAGACAGTATTGCAATGAAACTCATATTTCTCCACCTTCATTAAGAGCTGGTTCTCCAGAAAGTACTGGAGAACTCTGCAGAGGTGACCTGTGTTTTCAGCAAGGGACTTAGAAAAAAATCAAAATGTCACCAAGGAGGGCCGGACAGGGGTCATGCTCACCAGTACTCCTTTGTCCTGCTGGAGAGCCCTTGGCTTTTACTGAGCAGGTGGAGATGAAGTAGTCTGGTTGGCCACAGTACAGACAGGAACGGGTGCTGATTCTTCTTTCTTTCAGTCAGCATCAGGCGGGTACAGTCAACCTTCATAGCTTCGGGCTCTGGAAAGGGAATCGTAGATGGGGGCAAATGGCAGGGCAATGTAGACTGACAAGGAGCTTAGAATTCACCCAGTGTCCCCAGGCACCCTCTGGAACCCTTCCCTCTGCGGCGCTGCTGAAGGCGAACACCAGTACGAATGGCCAAATCCACCAGAGCTTCAAAGGTGGCAGGAAGGTCCTGGATGACCAGCTCATCTTTGATATCTTCAGAGAGGCCATTCAGGAAGGTGTTGTACTGTGCATCTGAGTTCCAGCCACTGGAAGTGGCTAGGGTCCGGAACTCTCCGGCGTAATCTGACACAGATGTGTTCCCCTGGTGCATGTGCAGCATTTCTCATCTCCTCAGAAATAACTGAAAACTGATGCAGAAAGGTGAGCCTGCCTCCCAGACAGCTGTTCCCCATTCTCTCACCTGACCAGATAGTTGAATGATGACGTAGGCCACCTTGGCTCGATCAGTCCCAAAGGTTGTTTGTTGTAAATCAAAAATGAGGGTGCACTGCGAAAGAAAAGAGTGGCAGGTACCAGGCTCACTGGAGTACTTTTCTGGAGGAGGCAGATGGGGCTCTTGGACAGGAGGAGAATGTGAGGACACAGAGTGCAGGGCAGAAGATGCAGTCACAGAATGTTTATGGGTACTCTGGGACAGCTGGAGTGACGGAGTCTGGGCCACAAGATCAGCTACATTGGCAGAAAGCGACTCCACTGCCCTGAACACGGAGTCCAGCTGGCTCTGGTGTCTCCCTAGCATCACCCCCTGTTGTTCCAGGACAGCTCTCAGTCAACTGGGGTCTGCTGGATCCATTCTGGCCAGATTATACTATAAGGACACTGTAGCAGGGACCCAATCGCAGACCAAATACTGTGCACACTGTGATATTTACTGAGTAGCAAATCCAGAGAGGCAACAAAATCAGCATCAAAGTTCAGGCAGAGATCAAAAGTGCCAGAGAAATCCAAAAACCAGAATCAAGAAACAGGCAAAGTCGATATTCAGATGGACAGAGTTCAGATACAAATGCTGGAAAGGCTCAAGAAAACTTGCTGGTACAATCTGGCAACAAACAGGTGAAAACACAAGACTAAAATACACCGAGCAATAAACAGAGAGGCAGATGATAGGTGGAGCACAATGAGACAGAAGTGGCAGCAAAACAGGTAATAATGAGAAACAGGTGAAAGACGGAGTAGAGCAGGAGTAGGGACAGGAGCACATGGGGCATGAAAACAAACAAGACCACATGACAATACAAAACCACAGACTGACAGCTAGGGGGAAAACACACAAAAAGACAAAGTTCAACTGGAGGGTACTGACAACATTCTTCTTCATTCCAGTGACTACAGGCCCAAAGCAGCCAAATGCTCCTCATATGTTACCCCTTTCCTTCCTGGAATCATCCTCAAAAACATCCTCTGGACTCTCTCCGATGACAACACATCCTTTCAGAGATATGGGGCCCAAAACTGTTGGCAATACTCCAAGTGTGGCCTGACTAGTGTCTTATAAAGCCTCAGCATTATCTCCTTGTTTTTATATTCTATTCCCCTTGAAATGAATGCTAACAATGCATTTACCTTCTTTACCACAGATTCAACCTGTGAATTAGCCTCTGGGAGTCTCGCATGAAGGTTCCTCAGTCCCTTTGCACATCTGATGTTTGAATTTTCTCCCCATTTAAATAATAGTCTGCACAATTGTTCCTTTTACTAAAATATATTATCATCCATTTCCATCTGCCACTTTTTTGCCTATTCTGCCAATTTGTCTAAGTCCTTCTGCCATTGTATAGATTCCTCAGCACTACCTACTCCTCCACCTATCTTCATATTATCTGCAAACTTTGCCACAAAGCCATCAATTCCATTATCCCAATCATTGACAAACAATGTGAAAAGTAACAGTCCCAATACTGACCACTGAGGAACACCACTAGTCACTGGCAGCCAAACAGAAAAGACCTCCTTTATTCCCACTCACTGCCTCCTGCCTGTCAGCCATTCCTCTATTCATGCCTGTATCTTTCCTGTAATGCCATGGGATTTTATCTTGTTAAACAGCCTCATATGTGGCACCTTATCAAATGCTTTCTGAAAATCTTAAGTAAATGACATCCACTGCCTCTACTTGGCACACCCTGCTTGTTACTTTCTCGAAGAACTCGAAAGTTTGTCAGGCAAGACTTCCCCTTACAGAAACCATGCTGACTTTGACTTATTTTATCATTAGTCTCCAAGTTCCTGAAACCTCGTCCTTAATAATGGACTCCAGCACTTTCCCATCCACTGAGGTTAGGTTAACTGGCCAATAATTTCCTTTCTTTTGCCTTCCTCCCTTCTTAAAGAGTGGAGTGACATTTGCAATTTTTCATTCCTCCGGAATCATGCCAGCATCAATTGATTCTTGAAAGATCATAACCAATGCATGCATTATCTCTTCAGCAACCTCTTTCAGAACTCTGGGATGTAGTCCATCTGGTTCAGGTGACTTATCCACCATAAGACCTTTCAGTTTGCCTAGTAGTTTTTCCTTTATAATAGCAATGGCACTCTCTCCTGCTCCCTCTGGACCTCTGGCACACTACTTGTGTCTTCCACAGTGAAGACTGATGCAAAGTACTTATTTAGTTCATCTACCATTTCTTTGTTCCCCATTACTACCTCACCAGCATGATTTTCCAGTGGTCCAATACTAACTCTCACTTCCTTTTTACTCTTCATATAACTGAAAAGATTTTTAGTACTCTGCTTTATATTATCAGCTAGTTTGCCCTCATATTTCATCTTTTCCCTTCTTATATCTTTTAGCTGCCTTTCGTTGGATTTTAAAAGCTTCCTAATCATAATAATCAAAATAATATTAATAAGCACTTTATTGATCCCGAGTGGGAATTTCTTTCATTACAGCAGCAACATTTAAAAACACAATTAGCAGTGTGCAGACATAACTAATAATAATAATATACACAATCCTAATGTACCAACGTGCAATAATAATGTACAAAATAATAAAGCAGAGACTATTGTACTATGATGTGTGTTCTGTCGCACAGAGATAAACTGTTGTATATGCCTATTGCATTTAGTAGGGAAGATTTTCTGTAATGATCCTTGTGACAGCAGAGCTGAATGAGTCTGTTGGAAAAGGTGCTTTGCTGCTTATTCAGTAGGTCATGGACAGGATGTGCCAGATTGTCCAAAATGGATAACAGTTTGTTTAGTGACCTCCTTCCTCTCCACCACTAACTCAGAAGAGACTGGGTGTAGCCAGGGACAGATCCAGCCTTTTTGATGAGTTTATTTAGTTTAATCAATCATCTTCCCACTTACTTTTGCTACCCTATATGCCCTTTCCTTGGCTTTTAAGCAGTCCTTAACTTCCCTTGTCAGCCACAGTTGTCTAGCCCTGCCATTTGAGAACATCTTCTGTGGGATATACCTATCTTGCGCCTTGTGAACTATTCCCAGAAACTTCAGCCACCTCTCTTCTGCCATCATCCCTGCCAGTATTCCCTTCCAACCCACCTGGGCAAGCTCCTCTCTCTAGTCTCTATAATTCCCTTTATTCCATTGCAATACTGATACATATGTCTTATGCTTCTCCCTCTCAACTTGCAGTATGAATTCAATCCTATTATGATCACTGCCTCCTAAAGGTTCTTTTACCTTAAGCTCCCTAATAAAATCTGGATTTCTACACAACACCCAATCTAAGAAAGCTGTTCCCCTAGTAGGTTCAAGCACAAGCTGCTCTCAAAAGCCCTCTCATAGGCATTCAACAAATTCCCTCTCTTGTGATCAGACATCAACCCGATTTTCCCAATCCCCTTGCATATTGAAGTCCCCATTACAATTGTGACAGTACCCTTATTACATGCCCTTTCCAGCTCCCTTTGCAATCTCAACCCCACACCTTGGCTACTATTTGGAGGCTTATATACTATTCCCATGTTTTTTTTCACCCTTGTGATTTCTTAACTCCACCCACAAAGATTCGACATTCTCTGACCCTTTGTCATCTCTTTCTAAAGATATGCGTAATTCTATCTCTTTACCAAGAGGGCCACACCACCGCCTATGCCTTCCTGCCTGTCCTTTCGGTACAAAGTATATCCTTTGACATTAAGCTCCCAACTATGACCTTCTTTCAGCCACGACTCAGTGATGGCCACAACATCATACCGACCTATCTCTAATGCGCCATGAGTTCATCCACCTTATTCTGAATACTACATGCATTTAAATACAGTACCTTCAGTCCTGCATTACTTGCCCTTTTGAATTTTGCCTCTGTGGTAGAATTTAACCCTTTCACCATATGCATTTGGAGCCAATCATTGGCTTGTCCTCCCTTACATTCATGTTACATCCACCATCTACTTGTAAACCTGATGGCTCATCTTCAGCTCTATCATACTGGTTCCCATCCCCCTGCCATGTTAGTTTAAACCACTCCCAATGGTTCTAGTAAACCTGCCTGCAAAAGTATTGGTCCCCCTTGGATTCAAATGCAACCCGTCCCTTTTGTACAGGTGACACCTGCCCCAGAAGAGGTCCCAATGATCCAGAAATTTGATTCCCTGTCCCCTGCTCCAATTCCTCAGCCACGCATTTATCTGCCACCTCATTCTATTCCTATCTTTACTGTTGCATGGCACGGACAGCAATCCCAAGATTACTTGCGATCCTTCTTTGAGATCCCTTGAGATCCTTCTTCTCCCTTCCTAACACCCTGTTTCATAACCTCCTCCCTTTTTCTACCTATTTCGTTGGTACCAATATGTAACACAATTTCTGGCTGCCCACCCTCCCCTTTTCAGGATATTGTGGACGCATTTAGAAACATTGCGGACCCTGGCACCTGGGAGGCAAATTACCATCCGAGTTTCTTTCTTGCATCTTCAGAATCCCCCTAACTATAAAGTCCCCTATTACTGCTGCCAGCCTCTTCAATTCCCTTCCCTTCTGAGCCACAGGGCCAGACTCAGTGTTTGAGGCATGGCTGCTGTTGCTTCTCCCAGGTCATCCCCCCCCGATACTACTCAAAATGGAGTACTTATTGTTGAGGGGGATCGGCCACAGGGGTACTTTCCACTATTTCCCCTTCCCTCTCTTGACAGTCACCCATTTATCTGTCTCCTGTAACCTTGGGGTGACTACCTCCCTATAGCTCCTGTCTATCACTTCCTCACTTTTCCTAAGAAGCTGAAAGTCATCGAGCTGCAGCTCCAGTTCTCTAACACTGGTGCAGATGTGGCCATCGGAGAGGCTGGAAGTCTCCTGGAAATCCCACATCTGACACCCAGAACAGAATACTGGCCCTGCAGACATACCCCACTATTCTTTCAAGAGTTAAATAAGAAAATGAAATAAGAAATAAACGTACCTACTTATCTCACTTCCGTTTGTTCTTGCCAAAGCCTGTTGAGCCAAAGCCTTACCACTCTGACTCAGACCACTCCCAATGATGACCGCCCCACTGGACGGTACCTCTCTTTTATGGTTATTGGGTTTTTCAAGCTCCACTCCGGACCTGTGCGAGAACGCTCCTACTACATCTGTGCCACTGACCAATCAAAGCCTCCTGCTGAAAACTGGCTGCATCTGTGCCACTGTCCTTTGCCTTTCTTCTGCCTCTCTCACTTCCTAGAGTGGAGTGACATTTGTAATTTTACAGTCTTCAGGAACCATTCCAGAAAATAGTAATTCTTGAGAGAGATAGTAATTCTTTAAAAAGGCACAACAGTGCCTCTTTCACCTCAGACCGTTGAAGAAGTTTGGTATGGCCCGCCAAATCCTAAGGACATTCTATAGGGGCACAATTGAGAGCATCCTGGAAGGCTCCATCACTGCCTGGTATGGGAACTGTATTTCCCTCAATCTCAGGACTCTGCAGAGAGTGGTGTGGACAGCCCAGCTCATCTGTAGATGTGAACTTCCCACTATTCAGGACATTTACAAAGATAGGTGCGTATAAAGGGCCAGAAGGATCATTGGGGACCAGAGTCACCCTAACCATCTGGGAAATGGTACCGCAGCATAAAAGCCAGGACCAACAGGCTCCAGGACAGCTTCTTCCACTAGACCATCAGACTGCTTAATTCATGTTGACACAACTGTATTTCTATGTTATATTGACTGTCCTGTTGTACATACTATTTATTATAAATTACTATAAATTGCACATTGCACATTTAGACGGAGATGTAACATAAAGATTT
This sequence comes from Mobula birostris, assembly GCF_030028105.1. NCBI lineage: Eukaryota > Metazoa > Chordata > Chondrichthyes > Myliobatiformes > Myliobatidae > Mobula > Mobula birostris. The sequence continues at coordinate 208,166,841 of NC_092372.1, forward strand.
TTACTCCTCATGTTTATAAAGGATTTAAGTAATAAAGTCAATTCAATTCAATGCTGATTCCTCGACAATCTCTTCATCCACCTCTTTCAGAACCCTGGATTTACACCATCTGGTCCAGGTGACTTATCTGCTTCCAGACCTTTCAGTTTCCCAAGAAGCTTCTCCCTAGTAATGGTAACTTCACACACTTCATGACTCCTGACACCCGGAACTTCCATCATACTGCTAGTGTCTTCCACAGTAAAGACTGAGGCAAAATACTTATTCAGTTCATCAGCCATTTTCTTCTCCCCAATTACTACCTCCTCAGCGTCGTTTTCCAGCGGCCTTTCGCCTCTCTTTTACACTTTATGTATCTGAAGAAAGATTTTGGTATCTTTTTCAATATTATTGACTAGCTTACTTTCGTATTCCATCTGTACCTTCTTAATGACATTTTTAGTTGCCTTCTGTTAGCTTTTAATAGATTTTCAATCCTTTACTATCCTTTACTATCCACTAATTTTTGCTCTATTATATGCCTTCTCTTTGGCTTTGACTTCTCTTGTTACCCACGGTTGTGTCAGTCCTGATGAAGGATCTTGGCCCGAAACATGGACTGTACTGTTCTCCGCAGATGCTGCCTGGTTCTTCCAGTATCTTATGTGTGTTGCTTGGATTTCCAGCATCTGCAGATGTTTTCTTGCTCACGGTTGTGTCATCTTGCCTTTAGAATACTTCCTCCTCTCTGGGATGTACAGTATGTATCCTGTGCCTTCCAAATTACTTCCAGAAATTCCAGCCATTGCTGCTCTGTCATCATCCCTGCCAGTGCTCCTTTCCAATCAATTCTGGCCTACTCCTCTCTAATGCCTCTGTAATTCCCTTTACTCCACTGTAATACTGATACGTCCGACTTTGGCTTCTCCTTCTCAAATTTCAGGATGAATTCAATCGTACTATGATCATTTTACCGTAAGAGTTCTTCTACCTTCAGCTCTCTAATCAACTCTGGTTCATTGCAGAACACCCAATCCAGAATAACTGATCCACTAGTGGGCTCAACCACGAGCTGCTCTAAAAGCCATCTCATAGTCATTCTAGCAATTTCCCCTCTTGGAATCCAGCACCAACATGATTTTCCCGATCTACCTGCATATTAAAATCCCCCATGGATATTGTAACAGTTCCCTTTTGGCATTTTCTATCTACAGTTGTAATTTGCAGACCACATCCTTACTACTATTTGGGGGTCTGTATACAACTCCCATCAGGATCTTTTTAACCTTGCAGTTCCTTAACTCTATCCACAATGATTGAACATCTTCCGACCTTATGTCACCTCTTTATAATGATTTGATTTCATTTTTGAACAAGAGAGCAATGCCACCCCCTCTGCCTTCCTGCCTGTCCTTTTGATACAATGTGCATTTTTGGATATTAAGCTCCCAGCTATAATATTGTATTGCTGAACATCGTGGGCGTGCTATATTGCCACCTGAATGTAAGGCAACACTTGCAGGCTGACCTCAGCACATCCTTGAGTGTATTGGCTGTTGATGCAAATGACTCATTTCACTATGTTTATATGTGCATGTGATAAGTACATCTAAATCTGATTTCTGGGGAACACCACTTTACATTTCCCGTCTGAACAAAAATACAAACACTACTCCGTTCTGTTTCCTGTCATGTACTAATTTTCTCTTTCTGCAGCTACAGTCTAATTTATTCCATGATCTTCAATATTGAGGGGAATAAACACCATCATTGCTAGAAGAAATGGTTAAAGACATACAACAGTATCATTTAAGAAGCAGTTGAATAGGTACATGGAAGGGCATTAATTGGAGGGATGTGGGCTGATCACAGGAAATTGGCACTGTGGTCAGCATGGACTGATTGGGCCAAAGGGCCTTTTTCTATGTTGTATTACTCAATTGCATTTCCGTCATCAATGCCCTGTCGCCACATTAAGTTGATTTTCCATTAACATTTCCCTTAAAAATTCACACATATTGAAATTATGGAATTAGCTACTTCCAATGAATGTATCCCAAGTTGTTGAGGGAAATAACTAAAACTAAACGAAGAGTAAACTGACTGATCTTTCATTGTGAACGTACCAGTTTGAAGCAAGAGTAGACACTCGGCCCCTCAAATTTCCTCTGAGTTGCAATAAGCTTTTACCTCTCTGCGATAAACTATCTGTCTACATTTGCCTTTTAAAAAAGTTTAAAGACTGTTAACCTCCCCCTCTTCAAAAAAAATTACCCCTCATGCTGGATTTTCTCACAATCATCTTCACATTCACCCAAGACCCCCTCAGTATTTTATCTATTTCAATTAAATTCCCTCTCAGCCTGCTGAGTGTTCTTTGTTCTGATTCCAAAGTATTGATATGTCTGTAATACTCCAAATGAGGTCTCAGGTCTCACTATGCCCCATGTAACAGAAGTATACTGTTTGTTTTCAATTTCCCCAGCAATAAGAAATAACATGCTTTTATAACTACTTGGGAGTGCCTTTTGTGAACGATGCATTAGGACATCTGAGTCTCTCTGTATCTCAGTTCTCCTATCTCTCTCCACTTATATAATAAGCTATTCCGCCCCCCCCCACCAAAATGTACAATTTCACATTCACTGCTTTATACCCCATTTGCTAATCTTTGCCTACTCACTTCACAATTGCTACTAGCTTTATCCCTGCACCCCATTTTAACAAGAGTGATTTTTACTGTTTTCCTGCTCCAATTTACCACTGACAGATACAAGAAAATCTGCAGATGTTGGCAATCCAAAGCAACACATACAAAATGCTGGAGGAACTCAATAGGCCAGGCAGCATCTATGGAAAAGAGGAAACAGTCACTGTTTCGGGCTGAAGCCCTTTATCGGTGCTGTTGAAGGGTCTCAGCTGGAAACATTGACTGTTTCCTCTTTTGGGCTTTTGGGATCAGTCCTGATGAAGGGTCTCAGCCAAAAACTTGACTGTTTACTTTTTTTCCATACGTAAATGCTCCCTGGCCTGCTGAGTTCCTACACCATTTTGTTTATGTCACCATTTTGTTTGTCTACTGATGTCTGGAAGATGAACACCAATACCTCTGCATTTTCTACCCTTATTTCGCTCAACAACCTGGGATACATTCATCGGAACTAGCTAATTTCTTAACTTCAAGTACAGCTAGCCTTACTAGTATCGCTGTCTCTTCAGTGTTTTAACCCATACAGTCTCTTGTACATCTTTTGCTGAAACTAACAGCATCATCTTCCTTGTAAAGACCGATGAAAAGTACCACCCATCTTTAAATTTCCTTTTTGGTCCCTGATACGCTTCTCTTTTCCTCTTACTTCCCATTTACTGTTAATATGCTGAAGGAGAATTCTTTGATTCACATTTTTGCCATTGTTCTTTTCTCATACTCTCCCTTTGCCCCTTTCCACTTGTGGCAGATGAATGTGTGGCTGAAAAACTGGTGCAGGGGCAGCTTTCAGATTTGTGGATCATTGAGATCTCTTCTGGGAATGGTATGACTGATTACACCTGAACTTGAGAAGGACCAATGTCCTTGCAGGCAGATTTGCTGGAGTTATACAGGAGGGTTTAAATGAGTTTGGCAGGGAAATGGGAACCAGGGTGATAGATTAGATGATGGAGCAGTTGGTGTAAAGGTAGATACAATGTATAGAGAGACTGAGAAAGGATAGACAGTGGATAGGGCAGACATACAGTCAGCTGGGTGTGTTGAAATGTGTTGAGTATTTAATATTTCAGTAGTATTTGAGTAATATTATAAGTAGATTATTTGATTTAGCATTCTTGTTCATTTAAATAATTCATTTTCATATTATATGTAAAAATAGGTGAATTACGTATGTCGTGATGCTTACTACCTCATACGTGCACACCTCGCTTAAAGTAAAAACAAATGTACACGAGTTATCTCTCGGCTCCCTTGTTTTCTTTTCAAATAGTTTTTATGCTTTGGAGTTATAAAACATACTGGAACAGTGGCGACGAGTGAGTTTTAAACAAACACAAGACAACTACCTTGTTGAAGCGCAGCAAGATGTTCAAGTTTACAAAAAGCAGTGCAGTACATCTCTTCAGCAATGGAGACAGGGATGATTAAGTTTTAAAAAAAGGCAGAAAATGGACAAATTCACAGGTCCATCAACATTGAGTACCGGATAATGATAATAAATTCAAATAAAAGAACAGAAATAGCTGGCTACATCAGAAAGGTTGATGTATTTGATTGCACAAGAGATGACTATGTATACTGAGCCAATTGAGCAGTATTTTAAAGCAAATAAAATAGCCAATGAGAAACAAGTACCAGTTTTGCTGAGTGCATTAGGTTTAAAGGCATATAATTTGCATAGAAGTTTGACTACTGTAACCAAACCAGCTGAAATGAGCTTTATTATATCATGAAAGTAATGCACGAACATTTAGATCTGAAATCATTGTTGATTGCAGAATGCTTTAGGTTTCAAAAGCAGAGTCAAAAGGAAGGAGAGTCCATTTCAGTGTACATGGCTGAATTGAAGAAGTTATCTGAGCATTTCCTGTTGGGTCATGAGTTTAATGATGCACTGAGAGATTGCTTAGATTATGGAAACTTACAAGAGAGCTTTCAAAAACAGTTCCTAACTGAAACACTACTTACATTTAAAAGAGCAATTGAAATTGTTGTATTGATAGAAACCACAGACAGAGACACAGTTGAGTTGCAGTCAGGAATGACAGTGAACAAAAATGCAAAGTCTAAACAGAAACCTGCCTGGCCAAAGAAATTATGTCACCGTTGTGGCAGGGGCTCACACACAGCAGACCAATGCAGATTTAAGGGTGGAATTTGCAGAAAATGCAAAAAATAGGACGCATACAAAGAGCATTTCAGCAAACAAGAATAAATGGTCTGGACAGGGAAGAGAAGAAGATAAAAAGTTAAATTGCAGTTTCAAAAAGCGCTCTAATCTACATGCTATTGATGAAAAATCTGATAATGATGAGAGGGACACAAGACTGAGTAGCCTGAGATTTACAATATGAAAACTAACAAAAGACAGCAATGTGGTTTACACCAGAAGTGAACAGCAAGTTAATTGAAATGGAATTGGACACTGGCTTGGTTGTTTCAGTCACTCTACAAAATGTGTTTAAACGGCATTTCAAAGATACTCAACTGAAGCCTGCAGATATCCAACTTATAACTTATACTGGAGAAAAGTTAACACCTGTGGGAATGGCATTTGTTGCAAACAACAAGCTACATTGGGCTTGTACATGGTAAAAACAAAAGGGCCAGCAGCATTGTGGAGTCATGATTGGCTGAGGCAACAATTTGATTGGAGATCCATCGGCTATTTGCATGGCACATCCCCCACAACAGAGTCACTAAAAGCAAATTAAGAAAGCTACTGGATGATGCCACAGCAATATTCAAGGATGGCATTGGAAAACTCAAACGTATCAATGGTAAAATAGTGCTAAATGAAAATGCCACACCCAAGTTTTGCAATGCCTGTCTGATACCTGATACCATCCGTGATAAGGTGCCAGTGAGTTAGATCACATGGAGGTTGAAGGAATACAGTACTTTCCAAGGTTGAGTGGCGCCCAAGGGGAACATCAGTGGTCCCAGTAGCCAAGAAAAATGAGTCTGTCAGGTTCTGAGATGATTTTTAGGTCACCACACCCCGTACTGAACATCATCAATACCCTTTGCCCAGGACAAAGGATATCTTTGGAAACCTTTCTGGAGGGAGGCACTTCAGCAAAGTGTACTTAACTGAGGTCTACCCACAAATGGAGATAGAAGAAGAGTCCAAAGTGTTCCTCACCATAAACACTTACAAAGAGCTTTATCACTATAACAGGCTTATTTTTTTGGAGTAGCATCTGCACTAGCACTCTGGCAGAAAATTATGGACCAGGTGCTGCAAAGTTGTCGAGGCTCCCAGTGTTACCTGGATGACATCATTGTTACCAGTAAGGATGACAAGGAACATTTCCAAAATCTCAAGACAGTGTTAAAAAGTTTAGAAGATTACAGGTTCTGACCACAATGGAACAAGTGTGAACTCTTTAAACCAAACATCATTTACTGTGATCACACCACTGATGCAAAAGAATTTGCACAAGTGTGCTGAGAAAATTCGAACAGTAATGGATGTCCCAAGGCCAAAGGAAATGTCCCAATTGTGGTCTTTTTTAGGATTTGTCCATTACTATAACAGGTTTCTGCCAAACCTGGCTACTGTACTCCACCCATTGGACTCATTACTACAGATGAGAAGAAATAGCAACGGACAAAGCAGTGTGAGGTGGCCTTTAAAAGACAAAGAAAATGACGACATCAGACACTGTGCTCACACATATTTATCCACATCATCCAGTGAAGCTTGCCATGAACTGTTCGGCAAGCCAACATATCCAGAAGAAAGGAGTCCAGAGCTGTCAGATCTACTTCCTGCAGTCCCAGAGTCAACCCCTACAAGCACCATGGAGGAGTCCCCAGAACCTGGGATTGTTTCACAGCCACAAGTCTCACCAGCCAAGCCTATTGATTGACACCCCTTGTCAGGAAAGACATTAGATTAGATTATGAGGACACACAGTCCTCTTTTACTGTCATTTAGTAATGCATGCATTAGGAAATGATATAATGTTTCTCTGGTATGATATCACAGAAACACAAGACAGACCAAGACTAAAAAGCTGACAAAAACCACATAATTAAAACATATAGTGCAAAGCAATACCATAATTTGATAAAGAACAGACCATGGGCACGGTAAAAAAAAAGTCTCAAAGTCTCTCGAAAGTCCCATCGTCTCATGCAGACAGTAGATGGAAGAAAAAAAAATCTTCCTACCATAAGCTCCCAGTGCTGCCGATGCAGCACCCTGGAAGCACCCGACCACAGCCGGCTCTTGAGTCTGTCCGAAAATTTCGAGCATCCGACACCAAGCACCGAGCACCATCTCTGCCAAGCGCTTCGACCCCAGCCCCAGCAACACACAATAGGCAAAGCCGAGGATTTGGGGCCTTCCCCTCCGGAGATTCTCGATCGCACAGTAGCAATAGTAGTTTAAAATTTACTATGCTGTGGATGTCTATGTAGTAGTTGTTTTATATAGTCTACTGTGTATATAGTTGAGATGCATTCTATATTAAGTGGGAATTTGTAGCTAAACAGGGAGGAGTTTTGTGTATTTATTATTTCAGTAGTACTTGAGTAATATTGTAATTAGATTGTTTGATTAAGCATTTTTGTTTGTCTAAATAGTGATGGCACGTGGCCAAGTGGTTAAGGCATTCGACTAACGATCTGAAGGTCATGAGTTCGAGCCCCAGCCAAGGCAGTGTATTGTGTCCTTGAGCAAGGCACTTAATCAGACATTGCTCTGCGATGACACTGGTGCTAAGCTGTATGGGTCCTAGTTTGGTTGGTTAAGACAAATGTAGGTTCCTTACAGTCAGAAACAGGTGAATTGATCATGGGGAACAAGGGCATGGCAGACCAATTGAATAACTACTTTGGTTCTGTCTTCACTAACGAGGACATAAATAATCTTCCGGAAATAGTAGGGGACCGAGGGTCTAGTGAGATGGAGGAACTGAGGGAAATACATGTTAGTAGGGAAGTGGTGTTAGGTAAATTGAAGGGATTGAAGGCAGATAAATCCCCAGGGCCAGGTGGTCTGCATCCCAGAGTGCTTAAGGAAGTAGCCCAAGAAATAGTGGATGCATTAGTGATAATTTTTCAAAACTCTTTAGATTCTGGATTAGTTCCTGCAGATTGGAGGGTGGCTAATGTAACCCCGCTTTTTAAAAAAGGAGGGAGAGAGAAACCGGGGAATTATAGACCGGTAAGCCTGACATCGGTGGTGGGGAAAATGCTAGAGTCAGTTATCAAAGATGTGATAACAGCACATTTGGAAAGCGGTGAAATCATCGGACAAAGTCAGCATGGATTTGTGAAAGGAAAATCATGTCTGACGAATCTTATAGAATTTTTTGAGGATGTAACTAGTAGAGTGGATAGGGGAGAACCAGTGGATGTGGTATATTTGGATTTTCAAAAGGCTTTTGACAAGGTCCCACACAGGAGATTAGTGTGCAAACTTAAAGCACACGGTATTGGGGGTATGGTATTAATGTGGATAGAGAATTGGTTGGCAGACAGGAAGCAAAGATTGGGAATAAACGGGACCTTTTCAGAATGTCAGGCGGTGACTAGTGGGGTACCGCAAGGCTCAGTGCTGGGACCCCAGTTGTTTACAATATATATTAATGACTTGGATGAGGGAATTAAATGCAGCATCTCCAAGTTTGCGGATGACACGTAGCTGGGCGGCAGTGCTAGCTGTGAGGAGGATGCTAAGAGGATGCAGGGTGACTTGGATAGGTTGGGTGAGTGGCAAATTCATGGCAGATGCAATTTAGTGTGGATAAATCTGAGGTTATCCACTTTGGTGGCAAGAACAGGAAAACAGATTATTATCTAAATGGTGGCCGATTAGGAAAAGGGGAGGTGCAACGAGACCTGGGTGTCATTGTACACCAGTCATTGAAAGTGGGCATGCAGGTACAGCAGGCGGTGAAAAAGGCGAATGGTATGCTGGCATTCATAGCTAGAGGATTCGAGTACAGGAGCAGGGAGGTACTACTGCAGTTGTACAAGGCCTTGGTGAGACCACACCTGGAGTATTGTGTGCAGTTTTGGTCCCCTAATCTGAGGAAAGACATTCTTTCCATAGAGGGGGTACAAAGAAGGTTCACCAGATTGATTCCTGGGATGGCAGGACTTTCATATGATGAAAGACTGGATGAACTTGGCTTATACTCTCTGGAATTTAGAAGATTGAGGGGGGATCTGATTGAAACGTATAAAATTCTAAAGGGATTGGACAGGCTAGATGCAGGAAGATTGTTCCCGATGTTGGGGAAGTCCAGAATGAGAGGTCACAATTTGAGGATAAAGGGGAAGCCTTTTAGGACTGAGATGAGGAAAAACTTCTTCACACAGAGATTGGTGAATCTGTGGAATTCTCTGCCACAGGAAACAGTTGAGGCCAGTTCATTGGCTATATTTAAGAGGGAGTTAGATAAGGCCCTTGTGGCTAAAGGGATCGGGGGTATGGAGAGAAGACAGGTATAGGATTCTGAGTTGGATGATCAGCCATGGTCGTACTGAATGGCGGTGCAGGCTCGAAGGGCTGAATGGCCTACTCCTGCACCTATTTTCTATGTTTCTATGTTTCTATAGTGCCGTTGGACAACATTGGTGTTGGGGAGAGGGGAGACTTGCAGCATGGGCAACTGCCAGTCTTCCATACAACCTTGCCCAGGCCTGTGCCCTGGAGAGTGAAGACTTTCCAGGCGCAGATCCATGGTCTCGCCAAAGTAACGGATGCCTTTATTGTCTAAATAATTCATTACAAGTTATATGTAAAAATAAGTGAATTGCATACGTCATAATGCTACCACATCATACATGCGCACCTCACTTAAAGTAAAAACAAAGGGTTTTCCTTTACTCTATAGTTTTCCTTTCAATTAGTTTTTATGTTTTGAAGTTACAAAACATAGCAATGTTAAGTACCAGGATGATACTTAGAACATGGGTGATGTACTTAGATCATGGATTTATAGCTATGATATTACAGAGATTTGGTGACTGTCACAAGGGAAGGAAAGGTTGCTGAATGTTCTGGGGTTTAGATGTTTCAAAACAGACAGGGAGGGAGATAAAAGAATGGGGGAGAGGCATTGCAAATTAGGGATAATGAGAGAGCTGCAGAAAGGAAGTAAGGGTGGAAGTCAGAAACAAGAAGAGACCACTCACTCTATTGGGAGTATTTTATAGACTTCCCCTCCCCCAACAGAAACAGAGACACTGAGGAGCATATCAATGGTCAGATTTTGGAAGGGTGCAAAAATAACAGAGTTGCTGTCATGGTTGACTTGAATTTCCCCAATATTGATTGGCACTTCCTTAGTATAAGAGGTTTAGATGGGGCAGAATATGTTAGGTGTGTCCAAGAAGGATACCTAACACAATATGTGGACAGGCTGACAAGAGGTATTAGGCACTGGACCTGGTCAGGTGACAAATCTCTCAGTGGGCAAGCATTTCAGAGGCAGTGACCACAACTCACTGACTTTTAGCATAGCCTTGGACAAGGCTATAGTCTTATCGATAAGAAGTCTTAAATCTATATAAATATTCATATATATATATATATATATATATATACACACACACACACACACACACACACACACACACATACATACATACACACATATATAGTGTGTGTGTATATATGCATATATATATAGTGTGTGTGTATGTATGTATATACATATATCTTTTTGTAATTTATAGTATATTTAATGTATTGCACTGTACTGCTGTCACAAAACAATAAATTTCACAACATACTCTATGTCAGTGATAACCAACCTAATTGTTATCCTGCTTCTGCTCTTTACCTTGTGTTTTTCTCTATCCCAGCATATATTGGGTAACTAGAAGTTCCCTTTATCACAATCTATGCCCTTTATGGATATCTGTAATTTTTGTGCAAATTTTCTCATCTGTATCCTTCCCAGTGGGTAACAGACTGTAGAGTATAGCCAGTGGTGCAATGGCTATCCTTGACCATGCTGAAATAGATTCTGTTCTCTACTGTGTTAGGACATCATCTTCAGCACTGCGGTATTCACATGAAACAATGCGGCCAATATTCTCCCATCCTTCTTTCCCTATTTTTTCTGAACACTTTGTATCCAGGAACATTTGGTCCCCAAACCAGCCCTTTTATATCCAAGTCATTGTAGTTGCCATAATATCATAATCTAGTGCTGATAAATGTGCCTGCAGCTTGCTTGAAATATCCTGCATTTATGTGTATGCACTGTAAACCTGCCTTGGACATTGTACTTTGCCCAAGCCAAAGTTATACATCACTGTGTCTGTGCCAGCTATTGTCAAGTACCCATAAATACTAATTTCACTTCCTAGTACTTGGACCATAGTTTTCTAGCCTTTGGTGTGTTAAGTGCTCATCCAAATACTTCTTAAATATTATGAGAGCTCCTTCCACCATCACACAGGTAATATATTCCAGATTTTAGTCATCCTTTGGATGAAAAAAAAATCCTCAAATCCCCATTAAATCTTCTACCCCTTACCATTTAACATGGTCACTGGTCATTGTCACCCCTGATGAAAATTATTGTTACCATCTACCTACTCCATGCCCCTCATAATTTTGTATAGATGTCCGGTCCCCCTTCAACCTTCTCTACAGCAAAGAAAACGAACTAACCCTATCCAACTTCTCCTCAAAGCTGAAGCACTTCATTACAGCCTACCCCTGCGGTCCCTTTCGTGCAATCACATCCTTCCAGTAATGTGGTGAATAGAACTGCATTCTGTATTCTAGCTGTGGCTTAAATAATGGTTTGTATAGTTATCAGGCAATCTTCTTCCTATTCTCTTCATAAGCTCCAACACAGATGCCTTGTTAACCTCCTTATCTGCCTGTGCTTCTACCTTAAGGGATCCTTAGACAAGTACATCAAGCTCCCTCAGTTCCTTATTACTCCTAGGGTCCTACAGTGCATTTGAATCTATCTAAATCCATACTGTAATGACATTCTCACTTTGTGTACCTTTTTCCTTCTCTCCTTTTGCCCAATGTTGGTTGAGCAACGGTGGAGAATTTGTTTTGTTCGCAGTGTCCGTGATGGTATGCAATTTGCCAGTGTTAATAATGAAAAGCATGGTCTACTGAGAATACTCATAGCAGGTGAATTTGCCTCTAAACGAAGTTTTAGTCACAGTTCCTAATCTTGATTGCTGTCAACAGACCTCTTAACATTTAGATATTGGATATCAAAAATATCAGCTTGTCACATAATTATTATCAAACTAATTTTTAAAATTATTATAAATTCGCATTTCTAAAAATCTATTTTAATTCTTGTGCCAGTTGGTACACTGAAACTGATAAAATCAGTTTGGACAGATAGGTTTCACTACGTAAACTAGATTGATTAGTAGGGTATTAAATAAAGACACTTTTTCCTAATCTTAACCGTGACAATGGATTATTCACTCATAATGCCACTCTTTTATTTAGTATGTGTACTTATCAGCATATTCAAATAATTGCTGATGTTTGATTAACTTTATAATAATATTGGTTTGTTATCTGATCTTTTTTTAATTTATTCTTGCAGATAGGGTTGTTTTCAGGTTTCAGCACATTATTAAATTTGCATTTCAGCTCAGCCCAACAAGAGTGAGAACATCATATAACCTCTGAAACCCAGGCAGGCAAGAAAATTATTTCGGCCCTTTCCGTGAAGTTTTTGAGGAAAATTGGTTTAAATGGTCTATTACTGTTACATGCACCAAAGTACAGTGAAATAGTGTGTGCAGTATGCATATCATTTTCTTACAACATTGTATTGAGGTACTGCAAGGGAAAAGAATGCAGAATAATGTGTTACAGTTACAGAGAGAGTGTAATGCAGGCAGACAATAAAGCAATGAGATTATGAGATGTTATGGATCATAATAGGCAAGAATTATTCCAGCATTTGCCCAAGCCACTGGTGTATGTTTTTTTAATCTACAGATTGACACTGCCAGTAAGACTCCAGGGATGTTACCCACAGAATTTTCCGCCCACAAGTGCAGTACAAAGCCCATGAAACAAACACAACATTTTCACATCGTTTTAAGAAACATTTCTACCAAACTTGCAAATCAAGTGAAACTGATTGCCAAAACAATAAAGTTTAGATATTGAGAAGTGCCATTTACAAATTGATCAATCATTCTGCAAAGATTCATCAAACTGGCATTTACCTCAAGACCTTGCTAATTTACTAATAGTGCTCCTGCTCTTTCCAATAACACTTTTTCAATATGATGTTTCTTTTACAACTTTAGATTTTTAAAAAATTGTTTCTAAGTATATTATCAAATGTCATCTGTATTGATTGACCCTTTTTCATTCTTGTGAATGCAAAGGAGAATTGAAGGCTTGAGACTAAAAATGAAAATGAGTGGAATATAAAATGCCTTCCCCAACTGATAAAATAACACGACAGACTAGAATGAATCTCCTCTTTATTTAATTCATATATGCCTTTTCGTACAACCTAAATTATCAACAGGATGAGCACCAAGTAGGTAGCAACACATAAAGACATATTCCAATACTGACAACAGTACTAAAACTCAAGGCAACACAAATATTAATGGCAACTGATTCATGATTTTAATCATTGTTTCCTGCAGGTGATTTGTTCTGTGGATATACAAGGGTATTCTTTGTACCTTTAGCCTGATGTAAGCCATTAATTATATTTGCATTGTGCTGGCAATTTCAATGAAGGGAGATTTGCTGTGCTCCGTCATTTAACATTTGAACCCGAGAATGAACTATTGTCTAAATCTGATGCAGTGAATTAAAACAATATATTACATGATTGATGTTGACTGTTTAATTAAAGTTAATTTTCTCTAATTCCCCTTCATCAGAAGCAACTTTACTGAAAACGTCCCAAGTATGTAGAATTTACTATTTTAGGATTCATGTCAATCTTATTTGTCCATAGCTCTTTGCATGGAGTATACATTTTGTGATGATAAAAATTGCTACAAAGACAAGGATTTTTATCTAGTGTCTAAGGATACAATTATATCCTTATTATGCAAGAAAACTTCAGGATCTGTTAATTGCTTTTAAAGGATGTGTTTATATTTGACTGAGAAGAACACTTAAGGGAAATAAATTTGGTCATTGAGTGCAGAACCAAGCCCTTTGGCCCATCTAGTCCATGCTAAGCTTTATTCTACCTAGTCCCTTGGACCTGCACCTGGACTATATACCTTCATACCCTTCCACATCCATGTACTTATCTAAACTTCTCTTAAAGGTTGAAATTGAACCCACATCCACCACTCCCTCTGGCAGTTTGTTTCACCCTCTGCATGAAGAAGATGCCCCTCAAGTTCCCCTTAAATATTTCACCTTTCAGCCTTAACCTATGACCTCCAGTTCTAATTTCACCTAACCTCAGTGAAAAAGGTCTGCTTGCATTAACCTTATCTATACTCCTAATAATTGTGTATGCCTCTATCAAATCTCTAGTCATTCTCCAACACTCCAGAGAATAAAGTCAGCCTTTCTCTAAACTTGTATCATCAAGTCTCAGCAACATCCTTGTAAAATTTCTCTGTACTCTTTCAATCTTATTTACAGTATATCTTTCCTGTAGATAAGTAAACCGAACTGCACACAATTACTGTATGTCTTCCAGGTAGAATTGAAGTCAATGGGGATCGATATATGAATGGGGACCCTTCAATGTTCTACATTCTGTCTTTTGCCCACAATTATGCAATGCAGTGAAGAATGTGCTAATGATCATTTGTGGTTAGCCATGGCACAATCTGACTAATAACAAGTACTAAATAGTAACAAGACCAAAATATATATCACTTCATATGAACCCAGACACACAAAATATGATTGAAAATTGGCAGATGCAATAATGACAAGTAAATATGATAATGGATAAGTGGAGGGAATGGAGCACATTAACAAACTTCCACACCCTTCTGCTAATCGATATCTGATCCCTAAAGAAAACCATCTGTATATGGAGGCTGTAATTAGGCTTGCAAGAAGAAAAAGGCAAATAATACTTAGTGTTTGAACATGCAACATTAAACTTTGAACATATTCACCTGCGCAATATGGACAGATACAAATTAGCTTGAAGCATTTCTCCACCCTGGACATTGCTGACAGGAGGCACATGGAAATGCAAATGTTGGAATAAAACCTGCCAGAAAAACTCAACAGCTCAGACTGCAGTTATGGAGGTAATTTCAGGATGAAGTATAGGTTCAGGGTAATCAACATTTCGGTGTTGAGACCCCTGCATCAGGACTGAGAGTGTAGAGGGGATACAGGTGTAAGACGGTGAGGGGGAGGGATGGGTGGAACTAGGCATCGAGGCAGTTAGCAGGCTGATGGAACTAGGTCAGGGAGGGGGAGAGTAAATGCATCAGTGGTTTGGGGGAAGGGCAGGGTGTTGGAATCAGGGAGGGATGTGAGAACTCAACTGAATGGAGAGGATAGAGAAAGGAACACGAGGAGTGTGGATTACCTGAAATAGGAAAATTCATTGTTCATACCATTGGGCTGTAGGTAACACAGGTGGATTATGCGCTATTGTTCATCTAGTTTGTCTTTGACCTCACCCTGGTAGTGGAGAAGTTTGAGGACAGACAAGTCGGTGTAGGAATAAAAAGGGGAGCTGCAATGGCTTGTAATTGGGACCTTAAAACATAAAACAGTACAACACAGTAAAGAAAGCACAAACCTAAGGTGACCATTGTGGATAGGCCACAGATGCTTGGAAAAATGGTAGCTAATTGGTCTCACTGATCATGGGTATTCAATGCAATAGACAAAGTTAGAGGAGGTGTATTTCTGCCTGATCTGGAAGGGCTGTTTATGTCCCTGGTTAGACGTGAGGGTGGTACCTCCTTATGGTTGCTGGGGAAAGTGCAAGGACTGGGAGGGATGGATGGGTAGGGGTGAGCGAAACAGGGCTCCACAAATATAGTGGATCCTGTGGAAATCATAAAGAAATGAGGATAGGAAGATGTGACTGGTGGTAGATCATGTATCAATTGGTTGAAATGTCAAAGAATGTTATGGATACTGAGGGTAATAAGGTAAGGACCCAGGGAACTCCTCCTTTGTTCTGTTTGAGGGAAAGGCAGGGTGAGAACACAGGTAGGAGATGCAGGTGAGAGCTCACTAACCACTGAAGAGCGGAAGCCATCTTTCATGAAGGACAAGGACATTTCAGATGTCATGGAACAGAAGCTTCATCTTGAGAATAGATGTGGCCAAGACAGAGAAAGAGGGAGAATAAGATGGAGTCCTTACACAAGACACGGTGGAAGGAAGGGTGGTCTAGGTGGTTGAGGGAATCAGTGGGTTTGCAGCGAATAGTCATCTTGAGTATCACACACAAATTGCTGGAGGAATTTGGCAGAGCAGACAGCATCTATGGAAAGCAATAAAGAGTCACAGTTTCAGACCAAAATCATCAGTTCTGGAAAGGGGGGGGGGGCGGGGAGCTAGAATAAGAAGGTGGGCGGAGGGGTAGGAGCACAAGCTGGCAGGTGATAGTTGAAGTCAGATGGAAGGGAAAGTAGATGAGTGGGGGATGAAGTAAGAAGCTGGGAGGCAATAGGTGGAAAGGGTAAAGAGCTGAAGAAAAAGGAATCTGACAGGAGAGGAGAGTGAACCATGGGAGGGAAGAGGGGTACCATAGGGAGGTGATAGGCAGGTAACGAGAAGAGAATAGATAAGAGAGGAGCCAGAAAAGGGAATAGAAAAGAAGGGTGAGTGGAGATAAATTACCAGAAGTTGGAGGAATTGATGTTCATGCCATCAGGTTGAAGGCTAACCAAATGGAATCTGAAGTGTTGCTCCTTCAGAAAGTCTTATTCAGAAAGTCAGAAGGCATGGGATCCAGGGAAGTTTGGCCAGGTGGATTCAGAATTGGCTTGCCTGCAGAAGGCAGAGGGTCATGGTGGAGGGAGTATATTCAGATTGGAGGAATGTGACTAGTGGTGTCCCACAAGGATCTGTTCTGGGACCCCTACTTTTCGTGATTTTTATTAACGACCTGGCTGTTGGGGTAGAAGGGTGGGTTGGCAAGTTTGCAGAGGACACAAAGGTTGGTGGTGTTGTAGATAGTGTAGAGGATTGTCAAAGATTGCAGAGAGACATTGATAGGATGCAGAAGTGGGCTGAGAAGTGGCAGATGGAGTTCAACCCGGAGAAGTGTGAGGTGGTACACTTTGGAAGGACAAACTCCAAGGCAGAGTACAAAGTAAATGGCAGGATACTTGGTAGTGTGGAGGAGCAGAGGGATCTGGGGGTACATGTCCACAGATCCCTGAAAGTTGCCTCACAGGTGGCTAGGGTAGTTAAGAAAGCTTATGGGGTGTTAGTTTTCATAAGTCGAGGGATAGAGTTTAAGAGCTGCGATGTAATGATGCAGCTCTATAAAACTCTGGTTAGGCCACACTTAGAGTACTATGTCCAGTTCTGGTCACCTCACTATAGGAAGGATGTGGATGCATTGGAAAGGGTACAGAAGAGATCTACCAGGATGCTGCCTGGTTTAGAGAGTATGCGTTATGATCAGAGATTAAGGGAGCTAGGGCTTTATTCTTTGGAGAGAAGGAGGATGAGAGGAGAC
Source organism: Mobula birostris (assembly GCF_030028105.1). Taxonomy (NCBI): domain Eukaryota; kingdom Metazoa; phylum Chordata; class Chondrichthyes; order Myliobatiformes; family Myliobatidae; genus Mobula; species Mobula birostris. The sequence continues at coordinate 208,184,157 of NC_092372.1, forward strand.
ATGATAGAGGTGTACAAGATAATAAGAGGAATATATAGAGTGGATAGCCAGCGCCTCTTCCCCAGGGCACCACTGCTCAATACAAGAGGACATGGCTTTAAGGTAAGGGGTGGGAAGTTCAAGGGGGATATTAGAAGAAGGCTTTTTACTCAGAGAGCGGTTGGTGCGTGGAATGCACTGCCTGAGTCAGTGGTGGAGGCAGGTACACTAGTGAAATTTAAGAGACTGCTGGACAGGTATATGGAGGAATTTAAGTTGGAGGCTTATATGGGAGGCAAGGTTTGAGGGTCGGCACAACATTGTGGGCTGAAGGGCCTGTACTGTGCTGTACTATTCTATGTTCTATGTTCTTCATCCTGAGAGTGACCTCATCATAGCAATAGAGGAGGCTATGGACCAACATGTCAGAATGGGAATGAGGAGTGGAATTAAAATGCTTGGAGTTGTATTACATTTGGTGACCTTACTTGTGTATAATCTTTGCAAATGTCTGTTCAGAAACTTCCATTGACCTTCCATACATGAATGACAATGGGATGTTAAGTGTACCTCCAAACCCAAACATTTGCTCCAACGTGTAGATGATTTGCTGCAAGCTGCAAAATGAAAGTAAATGCCAAGTGAAAAGAAACAGAGAGGGACCAATGGAACCGAGGAAGCCAGTGGTATGCCATTGGAGCAGCTTTTGATTGTAACTGCTGACAGATCATCTTGAAGTGCTCTGTACTGGTTCAATAGGTGTTAACAATGGGGTGGTGACATCTGACTAAATGACTAAAACGATGTTGATGGGCTATTTGAAATACTTGAAGTGAAAGGGTTAAAATGTTATACTCAGGAGGATGAACTAATACAAAATAAGTATCATTTATTCTCTCTTTCTCAACCACTGGACAAACCTCAGATGCCCATTAATTAGAATTTTAAAATTCGAAGTACATTTATTATCCAAGTATGTGTACTTTACACAACCTTGAGATTCTTTTACAGGCAGCCACAGAACACAGAGACCCAACAGAACCCATTATAAAAGATGACTGTCAAAGAAACAATATGCAGAGTAAAAACAAATCATGCAAACCATAAAAGCAAGCAGATAACATACAGAACTGAAGCTCACAGAAGTGAGTCCATAGCCAATGCAAGAACCTTTAGTTGCAAGCCACAGCCTCAGTTCAGCGCAGAGATGAGTAAATCTCGTGAGCACTGAGTTGAACACAGGCCCATCCCTCTCCTCTGTGTCTGACACCCTGGCCTTTTCAATCTGGTCCAGTGCTTAAATCGGCCAAACAGCGGGTTGTCCCTTGCTCTTGGGACTGGGACCTGCCACTTTGACTCAGTTCTGCCTCTTCGAATTGCCTCCACGTCCGCTCCAGCAGCCAAATATTTGCTCATTTTCCGCTCTCAGACCCGAGCCCCATCTCCTTGATTTGGCCCATACACGCCATGCTGGAAACATCCTGTACCTTCAAGACTTCCGTTCACACTGCAAAAATGCCAGGTCATGCAGGCGGTTCAAAAGCTCGACTCCTGAAGGGAAGTTACAGGCTACTGATTGCAGTGGCCATTTTTGAGGAAAAGTGTCATCAATAAAGTCGTTAATAGTTGTGTTTGCTGCCAGCAAGTCATCGCTGTTCTTCACCAGTGTGATTTTAAACCTGAATAAATTAGAATTTATTCAAATGTCATCTCTGCCCTTGACTGAAACAGTCATTTCTGTGTGGGTGGAGGATTTGAGGAGTTTTATAAGACATTTTGCTGATTGCTAAACCATTTTAGGAGTCACTCAAAGAAAAGAATGAAAGAGATTGTCAGTATGCTGAGGCAGCCCTAGATTAAAGTACATCCTTACATCTGCACCAGCAGCAACTGATCAGGGTGTAGCATCCGTCATGTGAAGAACGGGAAGGAAATCTTACTCAGTGGGAGGGGTGGAAAAGCCAAAAACCTGTTGGCTACATTCTGGTCAATCAAGTACTTTAAATACTTTTCAATACAATCTTTGCAGCTGAGATTTACCTCAACATCTCCATGATAATCCACAATCTGCTCCAAATAAAACTGCTTAGAATCCGACCGATCTCTACCTTTATGTTATCAGTATGAGTGCCTCTTACATTGCCATCCCTATCATGTTTCAATTGCTAATTTCATAAGGTTTCATTACCAGTTAATCTAGTTACATTTACTATTTAATGAAGTACTGGTTACATTTTACCAGCCTGTAGACTAGGCCAAAGAATAAGTAGAATATAGAACAGCAGTGGAGCAAGCCCTTTGGCCTGTCATTATGGATCCCTGCCACCCAGGGCATGCCCTTTCCTCATTACTACCATCATAGAGGAGGTACAAGAGCCTGAAGACACACACTCAATATTTTAGGAACAATTTCTTCCCCTCTGGCATCATATTTCTGAACAGACAATGAACCAATGAGGACTAGCTTACTACTTTTGCTCTCTTCTTGCCGTACATATTTATCATGTATATATTTCTTATTCTCAGTGATAATAAACCTGTGTCTAATTCAATGTCTGCACCAGGCATGAGAGCAAATTAAATTAACTGAATATGCTAAAGACTCAAATGCTAATAATTTACTTGAAATTCTGTGACATCAGGATCTGATTATTTTTTATTATCAGAGCTCTAGTCCTGTTGCCGGTCCTTGTGCTTCATGGTCTCACTCCTATAATACACATTGCTCTCAGTGGCTGGCTTTCTTCACATCTTCTTGCTCATGTAACACCACACCACCGACAGTTCACCACCCTAATCTTGATCACTTATGAGGCTTTTCTGCTCTGTTCTCTGTGCAAGCTCACTTTACCCTCAAAGTTCTTGATCACTGGTCCTGCCTTTATAGTGCTCTATGGTTTTCATACAAAGTTTTCAGGTTCAGCTTCTAGTCATCAATTCTGACGAAGAGTCCTTGAGCTGAAGCACTAACTATACCGCTTCCACAGATGCTTCCTGTTCTGCAGAGTTTTCTGCAGCATTTTCCGTTTTTATTTCAGATTTCCAGCATCTGCAGTTTTTTGTATATTGTAGTTCCTCCTTCCTTTGTCCTTCCTACATTTGGTCACCTGCCATCTGCAGTCTTTCACGCTCCTTTCCCCCCATCCTACACATCATACTGGTCCTAATCCCTGCCGCGGTCCTTAATGCATTGTCTGGCCTCTTGCTCCTGCTAATAACAAGGCACATTTGGTCCATAGCCTGATAAACGCTCTGCTAATTATCCATCAGACAGAAGTGCAAACCGCAGCTGTGATGGTTCAGTCAGCTTGCTAGAAAAGCAATGGAAAATATTCTGTTGTTTCCTTGGATTTAGAAAGGAAGACAGGTTTAGAAGAGAATCAAAACCATGAGTTACAATGAAGAAGCATAGACAGAAGATGACACAGTCATAAAGTCATAGGACACCACAGGACAGAAACAGTCTGTGCAGAACTGCACAGAAGAGGAATTGAGGCTTAAAATAGATCAACATATTAATAGTGAATGGTAAGCAGACTCCAGGGATCTGGTGATCTATTCCTGTTCCTATGTTCTTAAGTTCCTGTGTCCTTATAGTGGCCATTTGAGAACTATGGGAATCAAGGAATATGGGGAGTGGTTGGGCACTTGTACTGAGTATAGGACATTCATGACCTCCATGAATGCAAAAAGTTCAAAGTTCAAAGTAAATTTATTATCAAAGCATATATATGTCATGATATAAAACCCTAAGATTCAGTTTCTTCTGGGCATACTCGACCAATCCATAATAGAATAATAACTATAATAGAATCAATGAAACACTGCACCAACTGAGCATTCAACCAATGTTCAAAAGATGACAAACTGCGCAAATACGTAAAGAAAGAAAAAATAATAAACAGATAAGCAATAAATATCAAGAACAGGAGATGAGGAGTCCCTGAAAGTGAGTCCATAGATTGTGGGAACTGTCCAGTGATGGGGCGAGTGAAGTCGAGTGGTTATCCCCTTTGGTCCGAGAGCCTGATGGTTGAGGAGTAATAACAGCTTGTGAACCAGGTGGTGTGGGTCCTGGATCACCTGTACCTTCTTCCTGGTGGCAGCAGTGAGAAGAGAGCATGTCCCTGGTGGTTTAGGCCCCTGATGATGGATGCTGTTTTCTTGCAACAACACTCCTTGCAATGGTCAATGGTGGGAAGGACTTTACCCGTGATGGACAGGGACTTATCCACTACTTTCTGTAGGATTTTCCTTTCAAGAGCATTGGTGTTTCCATAGCAGGCTGTAATGCAGTCAGTCAGTATACTCTCCACCACACGTTCTTACATATGTTGTCCCTAATTTCTATGTATGGCTCCTCACCCTCTAACCCACCCCTTCCATGCACAATCCCAATCCAGTTACCACTCATATGTACAATTTCAATGTTGTTCACGTTATTAATTTTGCTAATTGTCTAAGATCAGCCATGCCTCGCTTCCACCACCTAGTTTCCATCATCCGAAATGTCCACTTATTCTTAAAGTATTTTAGCAATTCCCTTCTTTTTAAAAAAATTGCGCTTGGGATGCAGAACATCAAATATGTGACAATGAATTCAGAACCTCGGGGCCATAAATATAGATAAGCAAACGTGAATGAGCTGAAATATCGTTTAATGCTCCTTATTAGTTAGCCAAAGAAGGGACATGTGGCGTTTCCCGAATGAACTTTGTACACGAGGACATAAAATATATGAGCAAGGTCAACAGTAGAAATTGCGGAAAATATTAATTTTTCTTGGTGTAGGATGGAGTTGATTTAATTCCAGGTAAAACCATTAAGCTTACATTTATACCACGCGTTGTGTGATGCCTAATCTTACGGCCACGACAGATGGTGTGGCGATATGACATGAAATTAGCCTTTATTTCTTCATTAATTTTTATCGAAAGACTTGTTTGAATGTGGGCTTCCAGTAATCAGCGCCTCCTCTTTGGTCTCCTCCATAAGGCCATGCCTGGATCAGACAGAAATGCTGCTTTAAGGTTTTTGTTTAATGGTTTTCTATTAGCGAGAAGCCATAAAAAACGTCCGTTATGCCAGAGGTCAACAGCGTATCACGGTTACACAAGACACAGATCTGGAGGCCTGTGACTATGTGTATTACTGTGTGCAGAACACGACACCGAGGAACATGATGCCAGGTTAAACAGCCTGAGATAAGCCTACGGAGTCCATTTTGTGATACCGCAGTAGTGCCGAGATTGCATCTTTCTTCTGAAGGGCCATAATTTTAAGCGTTTACAAACAATAAAATTGTTATTCTGGGGTTGTCGCCTCGTCGGAGAATTCAGGCACTGCTCGGTAGGTGAGTCCAGTACCTGGTAAAATAATCAGTTGACGTGATAGTGATGATAAAACGCCACAATACAGGAACAAGCCCTTCGGCCCACAGTACCGGTGCCAACCTAATGCTAAATTAAACCGAACCTATCTGCACATGATCCATATCCCTCTGTTCCAAGCTTAAATGTCTCTTAAACGCCTCTATCGTGGCAGCTTCCGCCACCAACCGTGGCAGCGTGTTCCGAGCATCCACCACTCACCGTGTAAAATAATTTACCCCCACATCTCCTCTTAAACTCTATCTAATCTCACAACCCACTATCACCACCACCACTTCACCTTAAAGCTATGTTTTCCGGTATTTTACATTTCAGCCCTGGGGAAAACAATCTGTCTACGCTATTTTCGTCCTTCATAACTTCATGAGCCTCCACCAGGTTTCTCCTCAGCCTCCGACGCTCCAGAGAGAAAGAAAAAAAATCAACCTTGCGCATATCAGGGTAAGATATATTTAGCATCCCGTTAGTAACTGGGATGATGATTACTCGGTACTTGATAAGAGGAGGCAGTTACAGCCTTAATTAATGTCTGCAAATATCACTTCGAGAGAAATCCTTTCAATAAACGAAAATATAAAGAAGACATTTGCCAAATTAGAATAATTCGCTGGAAAATTGCCTAATTTGTACCTGCATTTGCTTTGCGTCGTTCCTATTTACTGATTAGTCCAGCAGACAAGTAACTACAACGCATGGTATTCACAGTATTTTAGGATTACATTAAATTTCAATACACGCTTTAGCTAGGAATATGTTTTAAGCATTATATGTCGACACCCTTCCACATCCCGAACCTGCGCAAATCTGCCGCCACATTGGTTATTTTCGCCTCGATCAGAATGAGGGAGATTCAGCCGGCTCCGGCATCCCTCCTGAGGAAAGCCCGGACTTCCCATCACACGCAGAACCAGGAGTTCGCTCTCCTAACGCGCTTCTTCGTTGAAAATCAACTCAGCTTGTTGGCTGCACAAAGAAAATAATGGAACTCTGGTATATATTTTTAAAACTAACAAGTAACCCAGTCGTCTCCCAACTAAACCCAATTTAGAATCCGCAATCTGATGTCTGACTCGGTGTGTGCAGGTATTTTAATGCCATTGCTTTTGATTCGGCTCGACTTCAGAATCCTCAAGACTAAATAGAACTGCTGTTTTAAAACGACCGCTTTGACTAATTATTTATGCTAAAATAAAAAGAAACGGATAGCGGCGGGATGAGGGAAGAATTATTCCATAATGGAGCCACCGAACATTTGTACAGATCCACGGCGGATAGAAGCTGAATGAGAATATCGATGTCCCACTAAATCAACGCGGGAAGCCTTGTCTTTTGGATGCATTTAAAGTAATCGTGTAATGATATTATGATTCGCTCATCATGTCTTTATTTTTGAGAAATAATTATATAAAAGATTTATAACAAAATGGTACATTTTAGGCTCTCGTTTCCTCGGGCTAATTTATTGCGCCGAAGAGAACGCCCAGAAAGGTCTTTCACCCTTTCGCTCTCTTTTCATAATGCATAAATTTAGAGTGGCTAATTAAATATAAACTGGGACAATTTGTCAGCTTGATTTGTATTTTAGTTAATTGTGAAAGTAATTAGTAATACAAATTTACAGCATCCGGAAAAAGGCCCCAGTGTGAGGTCCCCCCCCTACCACCACATCTCTCCCTCTCTCCTCCTCTCGCCACGGCTGCACAGAAATTAATTCTCTCCCAGCCTTTTCATCCGAGCCAGCAGCGGCATCGCGAGTCATAAATCAGACTGAAGGGCGGCGGCGGCGGAGCTAAATGGCTTCATATATCACCGGGTTTAATAGAAATAATCAGTGGCTGGTTAATGAAATTAAACTGAACAGAAGGTGTTAGGCCCCTAAAGGGCGGAAGACTTTTTTTTACATAGAAAAGAGATAGCTTAGGTTGAAGGCAAACCATGTAAAATAAACTCCCAACGCTACGCAATTTGTTTCACAACTGCTGTGCCTAGCACTTCCCATTCAGATAGCCGCGTTTTAATGGATAGAGGTGCGTTGATTCTAACTAGGATTGACCGCGCTGTATCAAATTCAATGCGTTCTTTCTTCTTAAATTGCTTTACACTTCTAGCAAGCCGCACGGTGAAAAGTTAGAGGAAATAAAGTGTAGAAGTATCAAGCATCCAAATTTCGACCCACCTATTTATTACGGGTATTTCAATACCTCAATAAAATTATGCTGGGAGATAATTTAAATTGACGATCAATTAAACACGTCGACTGGTCCCGATTCTACGAACATCTGCTTTATATAGACTTCACATGCCGTCTGGCGTAATCCACGCTCTATCAGTGAAAGGAACAGGAGATGATTTCTGTCTGCCAACTCACAATTGGAGGTGATCCCAATCCACCAGCTAAAAATTAACTATTTCCGTCTCTTTTATAATTCAACGAAAACTTTGTACGCAGATTATTCTATTACGTTTCTGTGCTCCAGGCGAAACAAGTCGCGGAGACACGCACACAGTAAACTGGAGGAGCTCAGCAGGCTGCATCTGCATCTATGGAAAGGGGTGAAGAGTCGACGTTTGGTGCCGAGATCCTTCAACAGTCCAGCATCTTGTGTGTGTCGGTGTGAATCTGGGCTCCCAGCATCTGCAGGATCTCTTGTACTTAAAACAAGCCGCAGAGTTGTCGATATTAAACATTTCGTACCATAATGTTGCCTTAAGAATATAATTGTTCCATTTTCTGAGACATCAATGGCAAGATTAAAATTATTTCACTCTATATATTGATGTTATTTGAAAAGCATTGGAAAGACACGCCACCCCACCCCAAAACAACTTCTCCGCCGCATTTGTTCCCGGAAGGAGGTTTTCTATCCGAGGACATTCAAGTTGCCCTCCTTTTTCAGAAAACAGTGACCCTCCCCACCCACATCCCCATCCCATCCTCACTCCCACCTCCGTATTATAAAACAGACTACCTTTATTTATAACTCGTCTAACAATCTTTTTTTCCATTACTACCGCCCGCCGATTACTTCTCTCTGAGCAGTCTTCGTCGTGAAGGGATATTCTGAGAATGTTTTCGCCTGTGTGAATGCACGATGGAGTCTCCCACAAGTTATTTTATACACGTATAGCAAAAAGATTCGGCCTGACACGTTCTGTTTAAAATGGTACAGAACCCAAATGAAAAAGAGAGGGAAAAAAACGAATAAAGAAATTCACATACGAAAAATAACCAAAGCTTTCGTTAACATGAATGTGGGGGACAAAATCCATCTTTCAGCCTGACTTTAACAGGAGCATCATTGCAGACTTGCTATTGACAACGTGAATATAGTCTGGGCAAGCCTCATCCATTATAACTACGACCTCAATTATTCAGAAGAGTTGAGTGGCCCTTTTAAACGTGTGCGTGAATGTTGTTGGGCACGGTGAAACCTGTTGGGAATCTTGAGATTTTACTATTTCATTGAGAGCTTCCATGGTATAGCGGTTAGCGCGACGCTATTACAGCTCGAGGCGTCGCAGTTCGGAGTCCAATTCCGGCACCATCTGTACAGGAGTTTGCATGTTCTCTCCGTGACAGCGCGGGTTTCTTCCGGATGCTCCGATTTCTTCCCACATTCCAAAGACCTACACAGTTAGTAGTCTGTCTGTCTGTCTGTCTGTCTAGGTACCATATCCGATGCGGACGTTGGTGACCATGGTTTTCCATATAGATCTATCCCTCGTTCTTTGGATGACTTCCATTTCCTCGATGTGTAGCCACCTGGCTAGGCTTTTGATGTACATAAGCCCAGGTCTTCCTCTAGGTTTACTCCCCTCGATCTTTCCAGAGACTATGAGTTTTTCTAGTTCATCTTTCAGCATGATGTGTCCCAGGAATCTGAATTGTCTTTCTCTTATTGTTGGTAAGAGTGATCGAACTGCTTGGGCTCTCCTGAGAACTTTTTCATTTGATGTGTGTGTGGTCCATGATATTTTTAACATTCTCCTGTAGAACCATAATTCAGCTGCATCTAGTCTCTTTTCCATTGCTGGGGAAATGGTCCAGCATTCACTTTTACTTGTGTTAAGTAGGTGGGTTACTGGCCAAATCCACGCTGTGCCTGTAAGCGAATAATAAATCACTCCAGATATCTCTGTCATTTGACAACAATGAGTAACAGTTTGATTTTGATGTGGTTGATGTGAGGTTTTCATTGAAGGTTTTTGGAGTCAAACTGTCCTCTTTCAATATTTTTTATTAATATTATAAATTGCATGAATACAAATACAAAATTCACAAGTAATACGAATTACATTACATTTAAATCACAGAAATATGATCGCAGTATCCCATATTCCAAATCAAACCTGTAGAAAAAAAAGATTGAATTATGAAATGAAATAAAGTAATTATATTTTATTTTTTAAAAATCTACCCCCACTACAGAAATGAGCTGTTTGTTAAAAAAGAAGAAAAAAAACCTTATCATATAATATAATAATAATAATGGCTCAGATCCATACTTTTTTTTGGAGTCAGACTATCTTCTGACAGTATATTCAGGAACCCACGCTAACCCTATGCATTCACCAGTACCATGTCGCCAGATAACAAGGTTTTGTCTTGAATTGAGATCTTTCCTGAAATGAACCTATTTTCTCCGGTAGCTATATAAACCATCTGCATTGGATGTATTTGAGGGAAATTTGATGAATTTAGTGTCCGTATATATACCAATATCTACTTGATTGCTGCATGTGGCTCAGATGGTAATGATGCTAGAGTTATAGACTCATAGAGTAAGGAAATAGATGGTTCGGTCCATAGATACCAGCACTTCGACCTATGTGATTATGGTTTTTTTTCAAGTTCTCATCTAGATATTTGTGAGAATGCTTACCTCGGCCACCGCTACGGATAGTGTGCCCCAAGCTCTATCCATTCTCAGGGTGAACAAAAAGGAATCTTCAAGTTCCCTATAAACCTCTTGCCTTTGTCTAGGTTCGAGTTCCACTTTGCCGAAGTTGACCCTTCTATTCTAGAACATAGAACACTAAAGCACAATACAGGCCCTTCGGCCCACGATATTGTGCAGTTATTTTAACCTATTCTACAATCAGTCTAACCTTTCCTTCCCACAGAGCTCATTTTTTATATCATCTATGTGCCTATCTAAGAGATTCTTAACTGTCCCTAACGTATCTGCCTCTACCATCACCCCCGGGAGGGCGCTCCACTCATCTACCACCCTCTGTGCAAAAAAAAATGTACATCCGGCATCCCGCCTATACTTCCCTCCAATCATCTTAAAATTATGCCCTTCGCATTAGTTCTCTGATGTAATAGACATCATGATACAACTTGGAAGAAATCGTCCCTTGATGCCCCTCCACCAACATCCCATTACCATATTGGCGCTGCTAGGAATTGCCGGACTCAGAGATCCTGCCATACCACCGCCCCCCCCCCCACGTCGCAGTGTTTCATTGAAGCATTGTAGGACGTTATGAAAAGGACACAGAAAATGTGTTTATTTAAGAATATTTAGTAAATTGGTAAAATGATACGAATTATTCCCTACTGTTCCGCAGCTTAAGTTTCATGTACTGTAAATACTTCAAACTGGAACATTCGCTGAAAGACGCAGAGGAATTCCGTAAGCTGAGAAAGATGAGTTCAACCATACAAGAATCATTGAACACACAGCCAAGTGCAACATTTTCATTTCTTGTAGTGATAAAAATAGACACTTAGATACCATACTAGATATCAGTGGTTAACCCTCTCACAACTCTTCAAAATTGATTACTAAACACATTTACAACGGCTGCAAGTGTGTGCAAATGTTCGTGTATTGTGGAAACTGGTAACTTTTACACTCCAAGCTGCTACTTTAACAGTGTGTCACATCCCAAGCAACACGAGGGCCTGCAGTAAAACTTTTATTTTGCTTAATATGTTTCCGGGGGAGAAATAATAAGAAATCAATTCTGTTGCTCGTATTTCCGAATAGTATAGAGACTTTGGTGTGAAAGGGGTCAGTACATTAAGCAGGCCCAATAGGAGTGGGGCGGGAAAGAAAGAGAAAGCATGGGTGGGGGGGGGAAAGGGACGATAAAGGGGAGAAACAGGGATCGAACGAAAGAGAAAGTAAGGGTGGCTGGCATATCCGAGTTCGCTGAGCTTCAGCTTGGTATAGCTTATTCTTTTACAAGAATGTGACCTTGAAAAAGAAAAAGAAATGGAATCTATACTAATCTCAATTGAACACCTTTACCGCAAGGTTTTTTTTTCCTGTGTGGCTGCACAACAACACGAAATATTGCACTATTTTTGTATAAGAAGCTATTTTGATTCCAATTAAAAGTAAAGCTTTAAAAAAAATCAGACTATGAGAGATGAGAAAGATGGTGATTTTCCTTAGAAAAATTCTTGTGTTTACCTTCCGTATTTACTACCAGTACCACAATAGCAGGAGATCCCTTGCGTTAATTAACATCATATGAAGTAATTGGGCCATTGTATTAATATAAATAACGAATTATTTTTCACCTTCCCAAATTATTACGAGAAAGAGATAGAGATTACTCGTTTGACTTAACGTGGCATCAATTTCTCAAAAAAAAGGAGACGAGGTTATTCAACGGAGCAGCATGCCTATGAAACAACTTAAATCTTCACGGACGCAGTTCTTGCAATAAAGGTGTTTTCAAATTTGAAAACATTAACCATTGATACACAGTTTTGACTACTTGTGGCTATTTTTTTCTATAACAAAGGAAATTGTGAAGTTTTTTTTTAAAAATCGATCGCTGTCAGTTATATTTTTTATATGGTTAAATTGGAACGACACGGGTGATGGGGAACTAAAATGCCCGCAAAATGACTAGCAGAAATCCTCGGGAAGGTAATGGATTTGATCCGTGCCTTGTTGATTTCCCCTGAGCAAATAAGCCTTTGATGCAGTCACAGTGAGAGTGGTTAGCTGATGAATTGACAAAATGTAATCAGCTTTATTGGGAAACGGGTTACGGAGAGCTGGGTGTCAATAATTCTGATCATGACCCGTTCATCCATTAAGTGGAGCTGTCTGATTAGGCCGATGAAGGTCCGGTGCGTTCTGTAAAGAAATTGCTTTCATAAACTTACCATTATTATCCGTCTATGTAAGCTGCCTCTTCGGGGACGAGGCGGAAGGGTCGTCATTCATCAACATCTTAATATATCACAATCTTGTTACTTTATGTCAAAATGTTACGGACAGATTTGTATCACAAATATGGCCTGCCTGCAGTAGATGGGGTCCTGATGTTTAGCTGACTATCAATGATTGCATCACGTTCTACGACATCTTTTTACAAATGCTTTTATTTACAGCAGAATCAATGCTTGAAATGCTGCCCAAGAGGCTGCCGCATTCTCAGAAGCAAAGCCCAAATTAAATGGGGAAAGGCGGTGGCGACGGTTCCTTTCTTCTCGGTGTTCCTGTACATGTGTAAAAAAAATCACATGCTGCAGTACGGGTCTAGTGAAACAGCTTCGCAACCGAGAGTACTTTAAAGTTGGTGACTCCATATTCAGGATTTAAAGAAACGGCCTCGTCGGATATTTTTTTTCCAAAAAAAACAATATACTACATTATACTTACATAAATCTATTTATCGTAAACTGTCCTTGATTACATTTTGAAGTTGTGAAAAGAATTGAATCCTTCTGATTAATAAAATTAACAAATCTTTTCACAGAATGTTAAGATGATGACTCGGTAGATTTTAAGATACTGTATCAGGTCAATCGAGGGACCAATGGCCCACTCCTGCTTCAGGTCCTTATGTTCTTACGCGTATCTGGTGTATCATTAGAAGTTCCTAGAAGTCATAGAACATGAGAATCAAGACTCTTTGCAGTAGAACTATGAAAACAATTCGTAAACGAGATAGTTTTTTTTTCACTTTGTAACAGTCTTTCAAATGTGAAGGGGGTCAACGATGTGGGAGTAAAGGCTTGGGGGATTGCTGATGAGAAGGTCTAGTTTATCATTAACCTTCCCAAAGAAAACGAGCTCAGGTAAAAACGAACTGCCGGGATTTTCAAATGAATGGTATCCACTGACGTTTCAAGCTATTCACAGCACTGTTGCAAATACATTGTAGTATTTTGATAAGTGCAACATGGTACAAATCAAACACTTGCAAAAATGTTACTTTTTTTTGTCAAGTCACTTTAGGTATACTTTTCCAGCATCTACATCTTGTTTCTTAGCTATACTCTTAATGCGTAGTCCCCGGGTTGTTTATTTAATCCAATCAACCATCTCAGAGCTGAACGAGGGAAAAGCTTCACTTGGAACTGACGGAAAGAAAGCCCGAAGAGCGCATATTGCACAGTCGCTTACAATGTGTCCTTTTCATAAAATAAAGCACACAGTAGGTATTTGCTTGCGTTCTCACACCTCTTGTGTGTGTGTATGTAGGGGGAGGGGAGGGGGTTGGTATTAGTGCATGGGGGTTGGTTAACAATATCTTCAGTCAACACAGGTGCACGAACTCGTGTTAGGTGAAATAACCGCGGGCAAAATAAGTGGTAAATTTTAGCAGAACAGTTCACACCGAATTCCTTCTCATAATAAACTGCGGCGTAAGATTCTGTTTGTTTATATACCATCGACTATAGACAAAACAGTCTAAATCTTCAATTTCGATCCTTAAAAATCATGACACCTTGCAGAAACACAGACTAAAACATTAACACAAGATATTCTGCAGATGCTGGAAGTCCGGAGCTACGCACACAAAACATTGGAGGAACTCAACAAGTCAGACAGCATCTATGGAAATTAATGAACAGTCAACGTTTCGAGTCAAGACCCATCATCAGACTTTTAACACAACTGGATCTTTTTCTTTCTATTTTATTTCTAATTACACAGGAACAGGCCTCACTGGAGTTCTCCAAATTTCAAAGTATTTCCCACCCTCATACCGGAGCTAAATCTCAGAGGGAGGAAAAGAATTAACACCTTTAATTACTTTAATTATGGGGATTATTTTCTCCAATACCAAACAGTGACTTATTCTCAAATGATGTTGATGACGGCAACGAATGGGCGAGGAAGGTGTCAATAAATGGACCAATCGCGGTAAATAATACCGCAAATAGGTGCGACGTTCCAAGAATTGGCCAATCAAAACTCTGACTTCGCTGATTCTTTCCCCGCAAATTTGCCTATCAGCCAATGGGGATCGGGAAGTGTGAGAAGTTGCGCAGGAGAGCGCTTGAAATCAGCAGATTCAACCTATTGAAATGTACCAAAGCTTCAGAGCAGTGGCCAATAGAAACTTAGCAACGAGCAGGGAAGAATGGCTTCACCAATGGGATAGAGGTCAGGATCTTCAAGTGTGAAATACTGAACCAAGGTGGAGCTGAACGCTGCTGTCTAGTAAATACAGTAAAAGAACTAACCATATCTGCAGGAAGCAAGAACGGATCGTGGCATCGTTTTCTTTCCAACAAAATCTGGCGTGTTACTTTTCCTCCCACGGTGTGGAATAAAAAAAAGCCGATGGAAAAATCCAAAAACTTCCGAATCGACGCGCTCCTCGCCGTTGATCTGCCCAAACCGCAAACTTGTTCGCCCCTTCTTGCAACTTCACCCCCGTCCTCCAGTGCCAGCCCTCCTATGCTCGACCAACACCCGGCCACCTCCGACTGCCTGCGCACTGATAGCCCGTCACCGCCGAGGCTGACTCTCGGGAACCTGATGTCCAAGCCTGGCTTCCTGAGTGTTCAGCAGCATCCCGCAATGACCGGCCTTCATCCCCACGGGGCCATCCCAGCTTCGGCTCTCTACGGCCACCCGGTTTACACCTACTCGGCGCTGACGGGCCAGTCCAGCGCCTTGCCGTACCCTTATCCCCAGCTAGCAGGCACTCATCACTCGGAGCCAGTCAAAGTGACGGCCGGGACGTTTCAGATAGACCAGTGGCTTCGAGCCTCGACAGCCGGCATGATGCTGCCTAAAATGCCGGATTTCAACGGTAAGCGTCCCCTTACTTTCTAGCAATAGGGGTGAAAAAAATCTTTGTGTAATTGCAAAATTTCCTATTTCTATCTAGAAATTATAAAATCAGTTAAGATATTGAACTATTGGTTGTATGGTTAGACCTCTAAAGGATGTAACGATATCAGAATGGTGGTATTGCATAATCGTTAAACTCTGTTCATCTTAGATTAGTTGACCGCCATTTGACAGCAAACCATTCGTAAATAAGCTTTCAGGTCGCATTTTAACTACGTTAAAATTACTGACGAGGGAAACAACAGCAAAATAAACATACCAACTGTACACTGTTTAATATTGTAAATGTGAATACACATCAAAGACGGCTGTCGCTGTGCATTTTGAAAAACAAACAGCAACCTTGGCTGACTGAAATATATTCCTTTCTAAGAATCCTAAATCAGCTATGTTTTCGATTACGAAGTTCACTTTCTCTTCTCCCCCCCCCCCCCCACGTTTTAGTCAGATTGGTACTTGACTGGAAAATGCAAAATGGTGGTTTTAGATACAATAGCTTTCCTGTAAATAAAACATTCGTTCAGCCGCAAAGATGCGAGATGGTACAATGTACTGATTTTAAGAATACTTACAAAAAGAAAAAGTGATTGGGACATCGGATTTTTTTCTTTTGGTGTGAAAAATTCTTGTGTGAAAAAAAATACTAATTCAGTGAGGAACGAAAATCCTCCAAACGTGAATCTCAAACAAGGTTTCGGTGGTGATTAAATGGGGAAAAGGGAAGCAAAATGGGCGGATAATAGGCGGCTGAAAGTGGCAAAGTGGTGTTAAAATCTCAACACTGTTGCTGTTTGCAGAAGGGAGACTGGGCTTTTTGTTTCTGTCTATTGGAGCAGATTTGTTCAAGATGAGGCAGTAAATAGCACCTTTTCTCTCCACCGTTTGCTGTGAATGGCGGGCTCTATGCAAACCCAGCAACAATGAGCTGACAAATCCAACATGTGGCTTATTTATTAGCCTTTGCAAATGATTCTTTATTCGACCTGATTTTAGTACCCTGTGACACGAATTCTTTCTACGTGTTGGGATCCTTTCTCTTGGTTTGGGTAAAATAAGCACATTCCTTTGAGTTTAAAAAAAATCCAGATGCTATTAAGATATCAACAATCCGAATGTTCACATGGTATCTTAATATTGATAGGAATTGAAATGATTTCTTAAATTGTCAGTGTTGTTTTATTTATATGTTGGAATGAACCCGTAGTTGTTTTTACATTTGGGGTTAGCCGTGCACGAAATTTAATCCCTGTGTGTTAGTTGGTATTGATTTAATTAAAGGATTGTCTGCTTTACACTGAGGCTTAGAGGGGATACCGATAAACGGTGGGCGTTCTCACTAAACAGAGCCAATCAACTTTCCCTGGGGATCTGGAGCTAATTTCTATTGTACCTTTCATTGTCTGGCACAAGTTAGTCCTGTGGGAAATCACCGTCCTTTCTAAAGGAACTGTTTTTAAATTGCTGGCGAATGTAATATCTTAATACACCAAGAAATCACCGTTATGTTCTACGTGTTGCTAATGACGATTACACTTAACAGATGATTCAATGTCCGGCAACCAACGAATATAAATTGTTATCTTAGTACAGGCCGCGGTAATGATATGGATTACATTTCCATTCTTGGAATTGGATCCCACAAATGATAAATATTGTGATAATCGCATTTTAAAACCTGAAGCTGTTCCAAAACCATATTAAGTAAATACTCGAGTTCAGATTGACATTCCAGTTTAAGGACGATGCAGTATTTTTAAAGCTGGTAGTTCGAAAATGCAAACCAATCAAATCGCAGTCTTTTTCGGTCAGACTTGATGTTTCCACGAACTGATTCGAAATCTGTGGTTATTATTTAATGTTTAAAATTACAAAAATAACGCACTTGTCATTTGGCAATCCGGTTTATTAATTTACATTTTTTTTTAGTTTTGCAGAGTGTGTTTATTTTAAAACCAAGCCTTTAGGAACGATCTAAATGTGTTAAGAATAGAAAATACATAAACGCCCCTCACAGACCACAAACGAATAGGTCGATAAGAAAACTAGAGCTTACCTCTCCCCTCCCTCACTCTAGCCGTTGTACTTTGTAGCTATGGCAGGAATGTTAATTTGTTCATCTGTCATATTGTTGCTTAACTCGCGTTCCGCAGCACAGACACAGTCCAGCATGCTGGGGAAATGCCGCAGGCCGCGGACGGCCTTTACCAGCCAGCAGCTCTTGGAACTGGAGCACCAATTCAAACTGAATAAGTACCTCTCCCGGCCCAAACGGTTCGAGGTGGCCACATCCTTGATGCTCACAGAAACACAGGTAGGAGCCACCAGCGCATATTCAGCACAGATTTGATACAAACCGTCGGCAAACTTTTAAGCTTTCGGTTTTAATTCAGAACGGTGTTTTTCAAACCGTGTAATTCAAGCCGTGTTTTCGTTTGAATCTGTTATTATTTGTGTGAACTATGTGCTTGTATGTCATGATAGAAGGCGATCGCTTTCCAGCTGCTTCCTCTCCCTTCCTCCTCTGCAGTCCAGATGAAGATAAATTCCCCCAGCATTTTGCCCGTTGGTTAACCTGGATTTCTAGTCACTCCTGAATCTCTCGTGTGATTTATGTGGTGGGTTGGTTTTAAGGAAACTGTCTCCTTCCTTACTGTTTGTTATGTCCCATGTCCTACCCTGTCCTCCTTTCCCACCTGCGCGGCTCCTTTTTAACATCTCTATCTCCTTCTCTCTCTTAAACTCCAAAAGGTTAAAATATGGTTTCAAAACAGACGGATGAAGTGGAAGCGGAGCAAAAAGGCCAAAGAACAAGCGGCCCAGGAAACGGTCAAGCAGAAAGGGAAAACCACTGAACACACAGCGAACGATCTGCAGGAGAAACCTGAGATTGCCAGAAGCGACCAGGGCAAAAATTCTAGGTTAAGGAACGTTCGGGGCAGTGACGAGGAAGGAGGGAGTTTAACGTGCCCCTCGTCCGAATGTTCTTCAGACGAAGAACCCGAGCAGGTTCACACACATCAGGGCCCAGCCATGAAAATTAAATAGAGCAGACACGCCCTCAGACATATAGCTTCACTTGCACAGCGTCTCAGGAAGGCACTGGACTGGCAGGTTTCTCTGAACCCAGGTTCATTTGTGTTCTTGCAGTTGAAGTTGCTCCATTGACGATGTAGCTTCGTCTCTAACCAATTGCCATAAACATACAGGTTCGTGTATCTCTGAACGTTAAAAAGTGGAAAATTGCAAGACTGTACCGCCTTTATTTTTATATTGTATTTATAAGAACTGGCCCATAGTCGTGCATGCTAAATTATTGTTTAGCTATAGTGTGCTGTTTCGTTCCTCTCTCCCCGATACAGTATATTGCAAGTACCGCTGTATATAACGCACAATAAATGTTTTCTATGGATCTCATCGCCGCGATTCATTTGAGTAAACTTTACACCGCTCCGACTCCTTCGCCATAGACCACATAACATCGAGGCAAAAAATTATGGAGCCAAGTTTACAATAAAATAAAACAGAATAAGACACAATGCTGACCGCACCGTTTTTAAAGCTCTGCACAGCAGCGCTCCTCAATCCGAGAATGAAACGTTGCTACCTTCAGAGTTACAGAATTAAATGCCGCTGCCTAAACCCGAACGATGAAGCGCACACACTTTTTGCATCGGTGTAGAGGAGAAAGTTGAAGTGAAAACCGGAGCGAGAGCTGTACAAATACAAGAAATGCCGGCAGTGCTACGCTCCCAACTGTCTGCTTTTTTATTCCGTGGGCGAGGCCGTTGTCCCCGCGGACGTTATCACCTTTCCTCTCTCTGAAGGGCGGATGTTAAGGATTCTGTCGGATCGATGCGAATGCGCCATTCGGCAAACATTAAGATCGAGTAAAAACTGCAGAAACATTTAACACCCGGGTTGAAATTGTTTTATTTTAATAAACCTTCGGAACGGCAGTCATCAATCACCATTGTGGAGCGTAGAGCTCTTGGCTGTGATGTGGGAGTTCGCTCGTGGGCCATATGCTCAGCAGATAAACCAAACATTTATCACTTTCCCCTTCGTTGATTTTATTGATTTTTTTTCAAATTTTTAAATATTTGCAAAAAAAATTATACGCAAAGGAGCTAGCGATAACTTCGTCCAGTCAACTGCGGATTGAGAGCAAACTGCATGTATAAATTCCATCCTTTATCTCAATTCAATCAAAATAAAGACAGAAAAGATAAATGCATGTTTTATATCATTTTTCTCAAAGGTAGACTTTATTTCTAACATCTTTTAAGTTTCAATCGCTGAGCAGTTTAGCGGACAGGTAAACGGGGTGTAAAATTTCAGCTCCGACCTCACCGCTGGTGGGGGAAGCAGCTGAACATTAAACGTCAATCTGTTTTGAACCGCAACGAGTGTACTTTGATAAGGATACTGTGTGCATGAGCTGCGCCCTGCATTCGTTCCGGACCATCGCATTTTTCGAAATGCAGCGGAGAATTAAGGTCTCGTTTTGTGTTCAGTTCTGTTGCACTCGATCGCGAATAGCTCTCACTCTCTCTTGTTTCCCGATAGTGTGGCGAGACCCCGCATGTCAACATTATTACAGGGGAAATTTAAGAATATTTCCACCGATCCCATAACCATAACTCTTATTCTCTAGAATGTCAATGGAAAATAAGTAATGACGTTTTCTTAAAAGCCGTAGGGTCGCGCTGGAGATAGTCGACAGGGGGACGGCAGTGTCTGGACCATGAAGTTATCAATATCTATGAGTACTTACAAGTTGAGAATTCGCTGGTTTATAAGCCTGACAGGAAATATAAACTTCTGAAAGCATAACGTCCTTTTACTCAGTCTCATTGTCCTCAGTGCCCATACGATTGGCGCGGGACCGAACCATCCTCGATCCCAAGACCCAAGAAGTAAGGCGTCAGTCTACTTTCGACGAAATTTTCAAACCCGAGATTTATGCATTGCACACAAATTGTTTTAGAACATAAATTGCTCAGCTTTCTTCCCGCCCCCCCCCCGCCCCCGCCAATACCAGAATATAAAATTAGCCAGTAAGGCGGTAAGTGGTGAAAAGTTCATTTTAAAACTTACAAGCGAAAGGTCTGCCGGCTAAAGTGACCAATAATCAAAACAGGAGAAGAAAGACTACAATCCCAATACATCCATGCAGGATGCAGTTTTCAACGAACGGCTGAAGATGAAAATTAAATAAGTGAAAAGGGGGTGAGATATGAAGGAAAGATGCATTAATTTGTGTCTGAATTATTGAAGATATGGTAAACAGAATGAAGCCCATCGAGCAAATGTAACAGTGGCTTCGATAACATTACTATCAACCCACCATTTTATTGCAATTCACCACAAAAAGAATTTCCACGGTCATTCTAAAGCAACATTTCTGAGTGAGTATTTATCGTTTTACAGCCTATTTACGGATAAATTGCTACACTCATTTTTTTCACTTGCCTTGATTTACACTTACCACTTGCTAGTTCTTGAGCCCTCGCAATTATCAAGTTCCGAAGTACTATTTGATTAAAGCGATAAATTCAAGTCCAAGTCCAATTTAAAGACTGTGTCAGAATTTGGCAAAAGTATAAAGCATTTTTATGTAACAGAAAGGAAAAAAACCTTCCGACCTCCATCAGCAAATGGAAAGACTTAGCTTACCGCTGCGCATTTCAAAAGCATATTACGTATAAGGTGCAATGGACTATGACAATTCATCAATTCAAGCATTTCCCGCTGTTTTCCCACCACAATCAGCGAAGTAGTAAACTAGCTCCGATTTTGCTTATATGATAGCTACCACAAAATTAAACGCAATGCTGTTTGATACTAAAGGGTTCACACAGCAATGATTTTAGCCTATGCCAACACTAGCCGATATATGGCAGGGCCGTTCGCTTATCTTCCA
Organism: Mobula birostris; assembly: GCF_030028105.1. NCBI lineage: Eukaryota > Metazoa > Chordata > Chondrichthyes > Myliobatiformes > Myliobatidae > Mobula > Mobula birostris. Next base: position 208,205,510 of record NC_092372.1, read on the forward strand.
TATTTAAGTTCACAAAGTTCGTATGCTTCCAATATGAACTCAGCAGAAATTCATGCATATTGAGTTGGAGCCCGTGGCTGTTGTTTGGCGATAAATTAAGGATCGATTCATTATTGTCATCTCAGCTAATCCTGCAATCAATTACAGTAACATTAAATATAATCACCGGCTTTACTCGCCAATTGGTAATTCAGTTCCAATTATACATCCTGCTGCTTCATTTCTTCACTGGCTTTACAAATCAATGTCTGTGTGGGTAAGATGCCTCTGACTAGAAATCTAATAGTTTAAATCATTGAAAACCTATCTCTCTACACACCCGAGAATACGATTAATAAAACTATAACACTTATCAACTGCATGGTGCACGTATTTTAAATGTAAGCTTGCGTCGGTCATTACGTGGATACAATGCAAATAATGCTCTTGCTTTCCTATTGCAATACAAAGTAAAGTTGCTTATTATTGGCGCTCGCTCGCTTGGCTACAGCATTTTATTTTGCCTGTCATCTGCCCAAATTCACGGCATGAACTGAAATGCAAGCGAAGACACTTGCGATGAAAACTTTTGAGAACAACGTTACTATGACATTTTAATATGCCTGAATCAGATACATAAATAACGAATCGATGCACATACATAGACTTAGATAATTAATAGATTTCCACCTGCCTCACTAAGTTGTTACCCATTCACAGTAGTGGGGCAAAGGCTAAAATTGCTAACGGTGTATGGAAGAGAGGAACATGGGTGTAGAAAACGTGGGAGTTTCGTGACTTTTGGAGCTGCTTTCTAAAAACAATTAAAGAATCTTTCAGTATGATTATGATTAAGATCAATACCCGGGATACGAGCAAACTGTATTTATTGTATGGTCCAGTATTCAATTATCCTTAAGTACATCAGTTTTGTTCTTTCGCCGCGCACGGTGATCTCTCTCACTGACCAGGATGTACCCCCGAATTCTCAATTACAACTGGTGGTCCCCAGCTTTACCCCACCCCAGCTGTATTAACGGAAGGAATTAATATTTCACGAGGACAGAGACAGGGCAAAGCACAACGTTCTTTTCCCGGGGTTTGGGGGTGGGGGTGAATGCTAGAACACGAGGGCGCGGGTTTAAAACCACAGGTGAGAGATTCAAAAGAAACATTAGGTGCACGTTCTACGCGCAAGGGGTGGCGCGTGTTTGGAATGGTCTGCTAGAAATAGCTGAGGCGGGCACATTAGCAACATTAAATACACGAGATTCCACTGATGCTGGAGATCCACAGTAACACACAAAATAAGCTGGAGGACCTCAGCAGGTCAGGAGAGGAAACGACAGTCGACATTTCGGACCGCCATCCTTCCAGGTAAGTACATGGATAGGAGAGGTTTAGACTTGAGGGCTTGCAGGTAAATAGGACAAGCCCGCTGGGAAACCCAGTCAGCAGGGAGGAATTGGGCCGCAGTGCCAGTTCCCATGCAGTATAACCCTATCACTTTATTTTTAACAAAAATAAACTTTATTCATCATTTAAAAAATTACATGAATAAACTGTTCAATATCTTTTCATTCTTTACACTCATGGTCAATGCTTTCTATTGCATTCAAACACATCAACAGTACTGCTCAGTCATGAGGCACTGTGGAGATGGTACACCGCAGCAAGAAACTGAATTGCTCCGTTGAAGATGGCCGATCTTGAGATTTATTCAACACCATTCAAACATGATCACATTTTAGTTACCATATACATTTGGCTGGTTTTGTTTTATAGCAACCTGATGGTAAGTTCCGAGTAATAAACTAGAGGGCACTTTAACAGATGTTAGCCACAACCACATGATTTGGAAATGATTATGTTAATGATCTATGTTTTTTTTCTCTGTGGGAGCAATAATCTTTCACAGAGATGAAAGAAACTGTTCAATAAACTTGCAATTGCTCTGATATGGCTGACGTCTAATTATATCTGACATTCTTTCCGCGCAATGATCCACACAAGGCTGTCATTTATGAAGAACGCGCACCTTTACGGCCCTGATCACGGACTCTGTACCCAAGACTCAATGCAGTGTTGTATCTGTCAACAAACTAATCCTTTAAAACTCCGATCTTAACAGTCCCAGATCAGCAAGGCACCGTTTCAGCATCTCACCCTTGATAGGAAATAAACATACTTACTGGTCGTCAGGGAAGTGGAGGAAAAATGGAGAGAAATCAAGACTAATTTATTGCAATTTTAATAATTCATTATGCTTGTACGAGATCTGGTGTGAACGAGTAGAGAGGCCTCGTTAGGCAGGAAGTTCGCCTTTATGTTTCAATCTCCTGACCGCATAGAACATTAAATTTAATTGACCTATCTTCTGAATTATTTCAGTGACCTGCAATATTTTTCTGATCACATTTGCAGACGACGACCTGATAAGGTCAAGGTTTAGTTTCAGATGGTCTCATCGCACATTAGCTTCGAGATTTACCAAACTAATTCGGACTTTACCATTAGACTATAGGACACAGGTGCACTGTTAGGCCATTCGGCCCATCGAGTCTACTTCTCTATTCCACCTTGGTTGATTTATTAACCCTCTCAGCCCCATTCTCCTGCATTCTCCCTGTAACTTTTGACGCTCTTACCAATCAAGAATCTGTCAACTTCTGCCTAAATGTATCCATTGACTTGGCCTCCACAGCTGTCTGTGGCAATGAAGTCCTCAGATTCACCACGTTTCGGCTAAAAAAATTACAGTACTCCTCTTCTCTCTGTTTTGAAGGAATGTCCTTCTGTTCTGCGGCAGCGCCATCTGGTCCTAGACTCCCGAACTATCGGAAGCAACCTCTACATGTCCACTCTATCTAAGTCTTTCAATATTCGATAGGTGTCAATGAGATACTCCTCATTCTTCTAAACGCCAGCGAGTACAGATCCAGAGCCATCAAATGCTCCTCACACGTTAACCCTTTAATTCCCGGGATCATTCTCCTGAACTTCTTCTGGACCGTCATCAATGCCAGCGTCTCCTAAGGGGCCTAAAAGCTGCTCAATGTACTCTAAGTGCGGTCTGACCAAAGGCTTATAGAATCTCAGCATTACATCCTTATAAAGTTCGCCTTTATTTTTGAATCTCCTAATCGCATAGAGTATTGAATTTAATAGATATACACGTCGAAGGTAGGATCCATAGAGTATTGAATTTAATAGATATACACGTCGAAGGTAGGATTTTTAGAATAAAATTTAAAATTATTTCATTAACGAAATATACTTGCGGGTGTCGGCTTGATAAGTCAAGATTTAGTTTCAGTGGTCTCATCGGACAATAGCTTCGAGATTTAGCAAACATGCAGCCTTAACAGAACGTGGCATAGGCTCCAATGAGCCATGGGAAATCAGCGCGACTGGTAAATGGGCCGCATGGTGGTGTGCGGTCGTCAGTCTTGGGTTCAGTTCAGACCGTGGGTGATGTCTGCGTGGAGCTTGCACGTTCTCGCTATGAGTCCGGGTTTCCCGCCACTTGATAGGGCATTGCACAGTACAGGCCCCTCGGCTCACGATAACCGGCCTTTTAACCGACTCCAAGATCAATCTAATGCTTCCATCCTGCATCGTCTCCCATTTTCCATTCATTCGCGTGACCATCGAATAATTTCTTAAATATCCATAATATATCTGCCGCTACCTCTTCCACGAGAGAGTTCCATGCGAATGCAGCTCTCTGACTAAAAATCCCACCTATACTTTTCTCTGATCGCTTTAAAAAATATGTCCTCTTGCATTAGCCATTGCCGCTCTTGTATTGGCAACTGTAAATGATCTCTTCCTGTCAGCACCGAAAGGGAGCTAATGGGCACGCGAGAGGCAATCGGAATTGGGGGAAGGGTGAACGCGACTGGTGGGATTGCTCTGCTGGGAGCTGACATAGACTCGACAGTCGACAGACCTCTCCGTCATACTAAGAAAACTTGTGAAGGGTTGGACCTCAGCTTTTAACATCCACATCGATAATGTGGATGAAGGAAGCCACGGCAAAGTCTCCACATTTCTTGGTTTTATTGGAATTGGCATTAGCTATGTCATATGCACCGAGGTACAATTAAAAACTTGCTTGCATACTGTTCAACAAGATCAAAGCACTGCACAGTGCATTGAATAGTAGCAGGTAAAACAATAAGAGAATGCAGAGAAAAGGAGCCTATAAAGAAAGTGCGTTTGGGAGTAAGACACTACATTCTAGAGGAATGGAGGTTAGGCAGCATCCACGGAAAAAAATTAACAGTGCACGTTTCAAGTTGCATTTAGGATATAGACCAGTTAAGAGTCAAGGGTGGAAATGGCTAACACGGGAGGGCATAATTTTAAAGTGATTGGAGGAAAGTATAAGGGAGGGGGATCTCATTGAAACCTTCTAAATGTTAAAAGTCTAGACAGAGTAGATGTGAAAAGAATGTTTCCCATGGTGGGGGAGTCTAGGACAAGAGAGCACAGCCTCGGATAGAGGGGTGTCCATTTAAAACAGAGCTGCGGAGAAATTTCTTTAGCCAGAGGAGGGTGAATTTGTGGAATTTGTTACCACAGGCAACTGTGGAGGTCAGGTTGCTGGTTGTATTTAAGGCAGAGGTTCTTGACTGGACATGGCATCAAAGGTTACAGGGAGAAGGCTCGGGAGTGGGGCTGAGGAGGGGAAAAATGATCAGCCATGATTGAATGGTGGAGCAGACTTGATGGGCCAAATGGCCTAATTCTGCTCCTATGTCTTACGATCTTATGGAGCCAATGCAGTTTTTTGTTTACACAGAGAGCGGTAAATGTGTGGAATGCACTGCCAGGGGCAGTGGTAGTGGAATATATATTAGGGGCATCTAAGAGACTCTTAGATTGGTGCCTGAATGAAAGAAAAATGGAAGGCTATGCAGGAGGGAAGCTTTAGATTGATCTTGGAGCAGGTTAAATGTCGGCACAACATTGTGGTCTAAAGGGCTGTAATGTTCTTTGTTCTATCAGGTACTTACCTAAGGACAATGAAATTATTCATTTTGGTATGAAGAATCGATACAAAAATTTGTTCTGTAAAAGAACAATAAATGTCGGTACACAGAGAGATCTGGATGTCCTTGGGAATCTACAATGTTAATTACCATAGAGCCATAGAGCAGTACAGCTCAGAAACCAGCTGTTCAAACCATCCAATTCACTTCACTTCTAACATGAAGTGAATGTGTTCAGTTATGGGTTGTGTGACTTGATAACAAACCAGCAGTGGCGCAGAAGAGCTGTGCTTCAAAGTTAGCTGCGTCTCTGGCCAAAATGCTCCAGTCCAACTGGCAATGTGGAGAATAATCTGCATCCTAATGGCCAGATTGAGCTGACCCAGGCCCAGACATGACAGCTTTGGTCAAAACTCAGCTAAGGGAGCTGAGCTTCAGGGGTAAGGCGAGTGTGATTGTCCGTGACAGGAAGCAGTGTTTAACCAAGTGGGGCATTTATGGTGCTGAGGTAGAAATGAAGTCAATGGGCATCAAAGGAAACTCTCTCCAGATAACAGCATTCTAAGTTCTAAGTTCAAAGTAAATTTATTATAGAAGTACATATACGCCATCATATAAAATCCTAAGATTCACTTTCTTGTGGGCATACTCGATAAATCTATAGAATAATAACCATGACAGTTTCATGTGGATGTAATTGCTACTGCACGATAGCTATTGAAGCAGGTCAACAACGCAACCTCTTCTTAGGCACCTGTACAATTGAAGCTCATATATTACACCATCAGTGTGGAGCAACAAACAATGCAGTCAGTATGGATTTGTTTGTGGGAGACCCTATCTGACTAATTTGGTTGAGTTTTTTCAGGAAACTAAATATTTGGATTGAGGCAGTGAGGCTGATGTAGCCTGCATTGACTTCAGGAAGATATTTCACATGGTTTCATATGACAGACTGGTCCAAAAACATTAAATGGAGTTAAAGTTGGTTAAAGGAGGACTGAACCATTGGTGTACAACAGGGACCCTCACTGTTTGTCATACGCATTAATGACTCGGATACAAATATAGAGTAGGAAGCAGGAACAATAAGTTTGCAATTGGCACAAATATTGATGGTGTTGCTGATAGGATGATGGTGAGAACGATAGGTTACAGAACATTATTGATCAGCTGGTAAATTGGGCAGTGCAACTGTAGATGGAGTTTCATCCCAATAAATCTGGGGTGATGGATTTTGGGAATTTTAAGAAGGATAGGATGTACACTATGAATGGCAGGCCCTAGAAGGTAATGAGGATTAGAAGAACCACTAAAGGTGGCAGGCCAGGCAGACAAGATGGCGAATAAGACATAGAGAATGCTGGACAAAGAATATAAGAGTGTGAAGGTCATGTGACTACTTGATATGACTTTGATTAGGCCACAGATGGAGTACTGTGTGCAAATTTGGCAATCACTCTGTAAGACCAAATGACATAGGGAAAAGAATTAGGCCATTGTGCCCATCAAGCCTGCTCTATCATTTCATCATGGCTGATTTATTATCCCTCTTAACCCCACTCTTTTGTATTCTCCCCAAAACATTTGATGCCCTTATTAATCAAGAACCTATCAACCTCTGTTTTAAATATAACCAAATGACTTGGCATCCATAGCCAACTGTGGCAATTAATTCCACAGATTCACCAGCCACTGGCTCATAAAGTTCCTATTCATCTCTGTTCTAAAGGAATATTCTTCTATCAGAACCTTGTGAACACACTGGAGAGGGTGCAGAGAGATTTATCAGAATGCTGTCTGGGATGGAACATTTTACTTATGAGGAGGAATTGGATGGGCTAGGTTTGTTATCCTTAGAATGGAGGAAAGTAAGCGAGGATAGAGCAATACAAAATTGAGGAACCTCTCACCATATGAGAGGCACCTAGCACTAGGGCTAAGAGCTTGGAGGAGATTTTAAGAAAACATTTTTCACTCAGAGGGTAGTGGTAACCTGGAACATACTTCCTGTGTGGATGGTGGAGGCAGGTACTCTCAAGATATAAGTATCTGGACACAGGACATCACTTCAGAAGTTTCTCATGGTAATTGGCTGCAGCCCAACCTCTTTAGCTGCTTCATCAATGACCTTTCTGTCAGGAAATGTAGAGGAGTCCTGAGGCAAGAGCAGAGCATTGGAGACAATTCAGAGGTTACTTTAATGGTAGACCACAAAATAACAAGCCACAAGGGGCCACAAAACAAGAGAGAGCAGAAACTAAACACAACAGGCATTGAGGTGAACCTTAGGTAAGGAGAGTGAAAGCTAGGAGCAACAGGTTGAGGCCCAAGGAGCTGTAGCCATTTGAAGCTGTGAAGTTGGGTCCATCAGATGACTGCGTTTTAAGTTCTTTAAGTTCCTTGGCCTATTATTTCAAAGAAACTGTCGTGGGCCCAGCAGATAAGTGCAATTATGAGGAAGGTATGGCAGGGCCTCTACTTCCTTAGGAATTGTGAAGGTTCGGCATGACATCGAACACCTTGACAACCCTATATAGATATGTAGTGGAAAATATATTGACTGGCTGCATTGCAGCCTGCTATGGAAACACCAATGCCCTTGATGGAAAATCCTACCAAAAGTAGTGGATATGGCCCACTCCTTCACATGTGAAGCCCTGCCCACCATTGAGCACATCTACATGGAGCGCTGTCGCAGGAAAGCAGCATCCGTCATCAGGAACCCCCATCACTTGCGACATGCTTTCTTCTTGCTGCTGCCATTAGGACAAAGGTACAGGAGTCTCAGGACTCACAGGACCAGGTTCAGGAACAGTTATTACCTCTCACCCATCAGGCTCTTGAACCAAAGAGGATAACTTCACTCAACTTCACTTGCCCCATCATTGAAATGTTCCCACAACCTATGGACTCATTTTCAAGAACTCTTCATCCCGTGCTCTCAATGTTTATTGCTTACTTATTTATATTATTATTTCTTTCTTTTTGTATTTGCACAGTTTGTGTCTTTTGTACACTGGTTGAACAAAAAGCAGATGTTTTTTTCATTGATTCTATTATGGTTATTATTCTATTTTTTTTAGATTATGAGAACACTCAGTCCTCTTTTATTGTCATTTAGAAATGCATACATGCATTAAGAAATGATACAATGTTTCTCCGGAGTGATATCACAGAAAACAGGACAAACCAAAGACTAACACTGACAGAACCACATAGTTATAATATATAGTTACAGCAGTGCAAAGCAATACCATAATTTGATGAAGAACAGACCGTGGGCACGGTAAAAAAAAGTCTCAAAGTCCCGAGTCGATTGACTCCCGAGTCCCCGATAGCAGGCGGCAAAAGGGAGAAACTCCCTGCCATAGACCTCCAGGCACCGTCAACTTGCCGACCACAGCCGACACTGAGTCCATCTGTCCGAAAACTTTGAGCTTCCGACCTGCCTCTCCGATTCAGCCTCCCGAGCGCCATCCTCTGCCGAGCGCCTTCGACCTCTCCCCGGCCGCTGAAACATGTGAGGCTGGGAATTTCGGGGCCTTCAGCTCCGGAGATTCCGGTTACCACACAGTAGCAGCGGCAGCGAAGTGGGCATTTCAGAAGTTTTCCAGATGTTCTTCCGTGCTCTCACGTCTGTCTCCATCAAATCAGAATTGTGCACGGTCCCCTACTTGGAAGATTACAGACATCACCACCGAAGTGGCCGCGCGCGCTGCTGTCGTGCCGCCATCTTCTCCCCCCTCCCGGGAGGATATTATGGATTTATTGAGTATACCTGCAGGAAAATGAATCTTAGGGCTGTATCTGGTGACATATATGTACCTTGATAATAAATTTACTTTGAACTTTGAACCTTTTTTCTCTGAGTCCATGGTTATGCCTTGGGGTGAGAGGACGTAACCCAGGAAGGAAATGACTCAGATGTGGAACTGGCATTTCTCTAACTTGCAGTACAGATGGTTTTCGAGGAGACACTGAAGGACTGAATAGATGTGACAGACATGGTCTTGGGGGGTTCTTGGAGAAGATGAGAGTATTATTGAGGTAGACAAGCACACACCTGTACCTGCGCGCATGTCTCGGAGGATCTCATTGATGGAGGCTGGAAAATAGCTAGACTGTTGGAAAGTCCAAAAGTAATTGTGCCCAGTGGGTGTTACGAATGCCGTCTTGCATTCATTCTGCAGATGGATGTAGATCAGGTTGTACACACTCTGTCGATCCAGCTTGTTGAAGATCTGGGCCCCACAGGAATGTTCCAAGTGCGTTATCCATCAAGAAGAGAGGGTACTGATGATTCAGCCGAGTCCATGGTAGTCAATGCAGAGCCAAAGACTCCCATCTTTCATCTTGACAAAGAAGTATCCTGCACTGGCTGGAGACTGAGATGGGCGAATGAAGTATTTTGGCGATGTAGTCATTCATGACGTGAATCTCAGCTGGAGAGAAAGAGAACAGATGGCCTCAGGGAGAGATGGTCTGGGAGGGTGCTGGTCATCGTTTTACTGAGTTGTGACATTTCTGTGGGAGTTTGGTGAGGTTGAGTGTTTCCTCCATTTTCACGGATTTAGGGGGTGAAATCAGCTAAGGTTTTTAGGCCAGTGGTCCAGCTGGTGAGTGCCCTCTATCAGGTCACCTCTCATCCTCTGTCGCTCCAAGGAGAAAAGGCCAAGTTCACTCAATCTATTCTCATAAGGCATGCTCCCCAATCCAGGCAACATCCTTGTAAATCTCCTCTGCACCCTTTCTATGGTTTCCACATTCTTCCTGTAATGAGGTGACCAGAATTGAGCACAGTACTCCAAGTGAGGTCTGACCAGGGTCCTATATAGCTCAGAACATTACCTCTCAGCTCTTGAATTCAATCCCACACTTGATGAAGGCCAGTACACCGTATGCTTTCTTAACCACAGAGTCAATTTGTGCAACAGCTTTGAATGTCCTATGGACTCAGACCCCAAGATCCCTCTGATCCTCCACACTGCCAAGAGTCTTACCATTAATACCAATGCCATCATATTTGACTGACCAAAATGAACCACCTCTCACTTACCTGGGTTGAACTCCATCTGCCACTTCTCAGTCCAGTTTTGCATCCTATTGATGTCCCACTGTAACATCTGACAGCCCTCCACACTATCCACAACACCTTCAACCTTTGTGTCATCAGCAAATTTACTCACACATCCCTCCACTTCCTCATCCAGGTCATTTATAAAAATCACAAAGAGTAGGGGTCCCAGAACAGATCCCTGAAGCACACCAGTGGTCACCGACCTCCATGCTGTCATGGTCTGGATCGGGGTCCCTTTAAATTTACCTTGTTTATGTTACGATCTGGACTGTTGATTCTGTTTTCCCGTGTCCCTCGGCTTTGGTGATTAGAGGCAATTAATGCTCGGCTGAACCGGTAGTTTATAGTCTCCGGCTTTCAGCCGTTCGGCGCGGGAGCATCTGCAAAGTCATCAAAGTCACAGCGTGCCAATGTCATCTGGCCGGACCAAGCCTTGTCGCCGCCCGAAGCGAGTGCCGGTAGTTCGCCCTTCCTCACCAGAGCAACCCTGTCCAGTTACCTCGCCGAAGCGAGCCTGCAAAGTTTCCTCACCGAGGTGGGTCCGTCAGTTAACCCACCAGAGGGAATCAAGAACCGCTGTCTACTGTTCCCGGGCCGAGTCCAGAGCTCGCCACTACCTGGAGGCTCCAAGTCAAGTCCTGGCCCTGGCGGCATTCAAGCACCAAGTCAAGTCCTGTCCCTTTCTGGCCCGGCGGTCTGTGATTCCTGTCCTACCCCCTGTCTGAATCCTTTCTCTGCCCCTCTCGCCTCTAGCCCTTGTCTGCAGCCCCCGCCTGCACTTCGGTCTAGTTCCAACACCGGAGCTAGATAGGCACTGTCTGGTGTTCATCCGTGTTGGTCTTGTCTTGCCTTGTCCTCGCCTCCGTGGGGTAAGTCAGGCCGTCTTGCCACTGCCCCGTGGTGAGTCATGTCTTGTCTTGTCTTCGCCTCCATGGGGTAAGTCAGACCATCTTGCTGTTGCCCAGCGGGGGGTCATGAGTCCCGGCCCTATGTCTTGTACCCAAGGAGGGGTCCCGGCTCTCTGTTCTGTGTATGTGTCTATGATTTCATGTACCTGCTCTCCCGAGACCGAGGCTCTGTTTTCCATGTTCCTCCTCTCCCTAGCCCATGTCGTGTCCATACCTGGTTCTGGGGTCCGGGCCCGAGGCAAGACCCAGGTACTGGATCCTTGTCCAGTCTTGGGCTCGGAGTCCATATCCTAGCCTCTTCATGTCTCCTCTAGTTCTGGGAGCCGATTCCAAGTCCAAGCCCAGACCCTTGGTCCCAGCCTAGTCGTAGTCCTGAGTCCTTGTCCAGTTCATTATTCCTGCTCCTGCCTAGCTCTCCTGGTATCAAATGATAAACTAAATCTAAGTAACCTCACAAGATGTGTCTTGCACTTGGGTCCACCCTTGCTCCCAATGCCCTCGTCATTGTGACACATGCAGAATATGACCCATCTACAACCACTCTTTGCCTTCTGTGGACAAGCCAGTTCTGGATCCACAAAGCAAGGTCCCCTTGGATCCTATGCCTCCTTACTTTCTCAATAAGCCTTGTATAGGTACCTTATCAAATGCCTTGCTGAAATCCATATACACTACATCTACTGCTCTACCTTCATCAATGTGTTTAGTCACATCCTCAAAAAATTCAATCCGGCTCGTAAGGCACGACCTGCCTTTGACAAATCCATGCTGACTATTCCTAATCATATTCTGCCTCTCAGGATCTTCTCCATCAATTTACCAACCACTGAAGTAAGACTCACTGGTCTATAACTTCTACTCCCTTTCTTGAATAAGTGAACAACATCTGCAACCCTCCAGTCCTCCGGAACATATGAACACCACCTGGAAGTTACACACCATGACACATATAATCATGTCTAGGAGATGTATTTCCATTCCTTTACCATCCCTGGGTCAAATTCCTGGAACTCCCTATCTAACAGTATTGTAGGCACACCCATATTCCCCACTACCTTCTCAAGGGCATTTGGTAATTGAGATTAGAATAGCTGTGAACTTGATGGTTGGCATTGACATTGTGGATCAAAGGGCCTTTTTCTGTGATGTACGTCTCTCTGATGAAAAAAATATTTATAATTTTTGGAGGTTAATTATCCCAGTTCCAAAACATCACTGTAGAAGATCCTAAGGGCAGTCTCCTTGGTCCAAACATCATTGACTTCTTCAACAATGATTTTCCTTTCACCATAGGCCCAGAAGTGGGAATGTCCAGCAATAACTCTCTCCAGAAGATGATCTAACCATCTGCCTTTTACATTACCATCACTGAGTTCTTCACTACCAGTACCTGGGGTTACCACTGAATAGAAGTTTAACTGTTTAGTGGTGAACCCAGGTCAAGACTAACTGTTCAGTAGTGACTGGAGAATGCTTCAGAGGTATAATAGATAAGCCATGATCAAATACAGAACAGATTTGAGGGTTGTCCAAACTCTACTCCTTTGTCTTACGGCTTTATGGACTAACCGGAATAATCACAGGAATGAATTTTGAACAGATCAGAGACTAGGCATCCTGCAGCAAGGAACTAACTACCTCTGGACCCTTAAACCCTCTTCACAATCTGCAGGAACAAGTCAGGAGTATGATACACGACAGGTGTGGCAGAGTTTGCATGCCTTAACTTCCTATAAGTGAAGAGCCAGTGAGATTGCTCCGCTCCGTCCGCCAAAACAGACAGGATCTCCCAGTAGCCACCCACTTCAACTCTGCTTCCCACTCCCATTCAGATATGTCCATACATGGTCTCCTCTACTGCCATGATGAGGCTAAACTCAGGTTGGAGGAGCAACACTTCATATACCATCTAGGTGGTCTCCAGCCCCTTGGTATGAATATAGAATTCTCCAACTTTTGGTAATTCCCTCCCCCTCCCTTCCCCTATCCCTATGTCACTCTGCCCCTTCCCCCAGCTGCCTACCACCTCCCTCATAGTCCCGCTTCCTTCTACTACCCATTGTGTTTTCCCCTATTCTTTCTTCACCTTTCCTGCCTATCACCTCCCTGCCTCCCTTCCCCCACCCTTTTATCTTTCCCCTTACTGGTTTTTCACCTGGAACCTACCAGCCTTCTTCTTCCCACCCTCTCCCCACCTTCTTTATAGGGCCTTTGCCCCTTCCCCCTACAGTCCTGACGAAGGGTTCCGGCCCGAAACGTCGCCTCATCTTTTCCACGGATGCTGCCCGACCTGCTGAGTTCCTCCAGCGTGTTGTGAGTGTTGCTTTGACCCCAGCATCTGCAGATTATTTTGTGTTTACGACTCTATTTTGCAAGGAGTTTGAGGTTAATTGATATATCACCAAAGACATTTGAAAATTTCCATAGATGTACTGTGGAGAGCATTTTGACCATTTGCATCATAGCCTGATATGGAGGCTCTAATGCACAGGATTGCAGAAGGCTGTGGAGGGCTGTAGATTCAGGCAGCTCCATCACGGACACAATCCTCCCCACCATCAAGGTAATCTTCAATAGGCGGTGCCCCAAGAATGTGTCATCTATCACTAAGGACTTCACCACCTAGGGCATGATCACTTCTTATTTCTACCAACAGGGAGGAGGCACAGGAGCTTGAAGACCCAGACTCAATGATTCAGAGACAGTGTCTTCCCATTTGTCATTAGATTTCTGAACAATTCATGGTCACTATCTCGTTATTCCTTTTTTTTGTAATTAATAACTTAATTTGTAAGTTATAGCAATTTTATGTCTTTGCAATGTACTGCTGCTGCAAAACAACTAACTTCATATCATATAAGACATGATGGATTATTCTCTCCTTGTATGGACGACGGTCTATGCCTGGAATTTGTATGGCATGAAAGATACTTGCTGTTTATTAGCCCAAGTTATTCAGGTTGCGTTCTTCGCAGGTACTTCATTTGCTAATGAAATTGGACATTTATCAGGAGCAGCCGACCTCTGACCAAATGATGGAAGGCTCTCAGTGATGAAGCAGTTGAAAATGACTCGGCCTTGGGCAATCACTGAGAAAGTGCCACAATATCCTAAGCACAATGCATAATAAAGTACCTATTTGTTGGCATGCCACCCACAACCTGAAACATTCACTCCATCCATCATCAACACTCTGTGGTTACAATGTAAACCCAGCCAAGAAATTCACTTCTGGTACTTGTTGAGGTGTTACCATATATAACTGTGAGATTTGTTGTCTTGTGGGCTTTCACAGAAGAACAAAGGAACGCAATGGAACCAATATATGGTGACATGAACATACGTCGATAATAAATTTACTTAGAGCTTTGCTGAGGCTGTCCCAACAGCACTACCCTAACTCATGATCTCTACGACCAAAGAGGACAATAGCAGCAAGAGCACTAAGTGAGACAGGGGAGCAGTTGCCTCACCATCCTGATGATGGGTGGTCTTTGAACGGTGTTCGCACATTCCCCCAGGATCATCTGGATTCTTTCTGTCTGCTCTAAGGTTCTTCCTACATCCTAAGGATGTGGTTTCTAGTTAATCAGCTGCTATAAGCTTCCCCTAGCGTGAAAGTGAGTTTTATAAAGACGTAAGTTCAAAGTTCAAAGTAAATTTATTATCAAAGTATATATATGTCACCACCTACAACCCTGAGATTCATTGGCTTGTGGGAATTATCAATAAATCCATAGAATAATAACCATAACAGAACCAATGAAAGACCGTACCAACTTGCGTGTATATCCGAAGACGCAAACTGTGTAACTATCAAAAAAGGGAAATAATAATAATAATATATAAATAAGCAATAAATATTGGAAACATGAAATGAAAAGTCCATGAAAGAGAGTCCATAGGTTGTGGAAACATTTCAATGATGAGGCAAGTGAAGTTGAATGAAGTTATTCCTTCACTGGAATGTTCCCTCAACCTATGGACTTAGGTTGGCTTTATTTGTCAAATGAATTTTGAAACATTGAAACAATAAGTGAAATGCATCCCTTGCATCAACGACCAAAACAGTCCAAGGATGTGCTGAGGGCAGCCCGCAAGTGTTGCACCAACATAGCATGCTTACAACTGACTAACCCAAACCCATATTGTTACGTTTTGTAACTTCAAAACATTAAACTAATTTAAAGGAAACTAAGGAGTCCGAAGTATGAGTCTAACCGAGCTTACCTGAAGCGAGGTGTGCAGGTATCACATGGCAGCGTGATGACATATGCAATTCACATAGTTTTACATATGAATGATTTAAATGAACAAGAATGCTTAATCAACCTATATATACAAGATTACTCAAACATAAGCTCCAAATCAATATAGAATGCATCTCAACTGTATACATATTGTATTATATAACGCAGCTACTATACACAGACATACACAGCACAGTAAATTTTAATTTGTCCCCTTCAGGCCTGAAGATTTAATCACTGTGTAGGCTTTCTTACTTTAGGGGGAGGACATCTTTAAAAATTAATCAACTAGAAAATATCCATTTTTCTTTCTTGCAAATTGCTTGGAAAATAAGCACATCTTGCTCCAGATCCAAGGGGCTGCAGTGAGTTCATGCTCTGACCATAGAACGTAGAACTGTATAGCCCACGAACACACCCTTTCGCCCATCGTGGCTGTGTTGACTAAGTGGGGTGGTTCATAGACCATAAGACATAGCAGCAGGATCAGGCTATTTAGCCCCATCAATTCTGCTCCACCGTTTAATCATGGCTGATTTATCTTCCCTCTCAACCCCATTCTCCTGCCTTCTCCTCATAACCTTTGATGGCCTTACCAACCAAGAACCTACTAACCTCCGCTTTAAACGTACCCAATGATGTTGCCTCCCAGCTGTCTGTGGCAATGAATTCCACAGTTTCACTGCCACTTGGCTGAAAAAATCCTTTCGCATCTCTGTTTTAAAGGGACATTCTTGTATTCTGAGGCTTTTCCATCTAGTCCTAGACTCCCTCCACTACTGGAAACGTCCACTTCATGTCCAGTCTATCTAGGCTCTTAATTATTCAATAATTTTCAATGAGAACCCCCCCCCCCCACAGCATTCTTCTAAACTCCAGCGAGTACAGGCTCAGAGCCATCAAAAGCATCTCATATTATTAATCCACACACACAAAATGCTGGTGAACACAGCAGGCCAGGCAGCATCTCTAGGAAGAGGTACAGTCGACGTTTTGGGCTGAGACCCTTCATCAGGACTAACTGAAAGAAGAGCTAGTAAGAGATTTGAAAGTGGGAGGGGGAGGGGGAGATCCAAAATAATAGGGGCTTCCCCCCTCCCCCTTTTCTTTCTCCCTAGGCCTCCTGTCCCATGATCCTCTCGTATCCCTTTTGCCTATCACCTGTCCAGCTCTTGGCTCCATCCCTCCCCCTCCTGTCTTCTCCTATCATTTCAGATCTCCCCCTCTTCATCCCACTTTCAAATCTCTTACTAGCTCTTCTTTCAGTTAGTCCTGACGAAGGGACTTGGCCCAAAACGTCGACTGTACCTTTTAGTTTTTTGAGCATTTTCTCCCTTGTAATAATAACTGCACCCACATCTCTTCCTTCACACACTACAACATCTGGCACACTGCTAGTGTCTTCCACAGTGAACATTGTTGCAAAACACTCATTTGGTTCATCTGCCATCTCTTTGTCCCAATTATTATTTCTCCTGCCACATTTTCTAGCGGTCCGATATCCACTCTCGTCTCTCTTTTATTTTTTACATACTTGAAAAAGCTTTTACTATCCACTTTGATATTATTTGCTAGCTTGCTTCCATATTTCATCTCTTCCCTTCTATTGATTCTTTTAGTTGCTCTCTGTAGGTTTTTAAAAACTTCCCAATCCAATGCCTTCCCACTAATGTTTGATTTGTTGTATACCCTTCTTTTGTTTTTGCATTAGCTTTGACTTCCCTTGTCAGCCACGGTTTTACTGTTTTGCCATTTGAGTATTTCTTCATTTTTGGAATACACACATCCTGCACCTTCCTCATTTTTCCCAGAAACGCATGCCATTTCTGCTCTGCTGACATCTCTGCCAGCAGCTCCTTCCAATTTACTTTGGCCAACTCCTCTCTCATACCACTGAAATACTGCTACATCAGACTTCACTTTCTCCCTATCAAATTTCAAGTTGAACTCAATCATACTGTGATCACTAGTTCCCTAATTGCCTCTAGTTCATTACATAACATCCAATCCAGCATAGCTGATCCCCTAGTAGACTCAATGACAAACTGCTCTGAAAAGTCATCTCTTTGGCATTCAACTCACTCTCTTGAGATCCATTACCAACCTAATTTTCCCAATCGACCTGCATGTTAAAATCTTCCATGACTATCATAACATTTCCCTTTTGACTTGCCTTTTCTATTTCCTGTTGTAATCTGTGGTCCACCTCCCAGCTACTGTTGGGAGGCCTGTATTTAACTGCCATCACGGTCCTTTTACCCTTGAATTTTCTTAACTCAACCTATAAGGATTCAACATCTTCTGATCCTATGTCACATCTTTCTATTGATTTGATGCCAGTCTTTACCAGTAGAGCCAAACCATCCCCTCTGCCGACCTTCCTATCCCTCCAATACAACATGTAGCTTTGGACATTCAGCTCCCAACTACTACAATCTTTCAGCCACGATTCAGTGATCGCCACAACATCAAACCTGGCAATCTGTAATAGTGCAACAAGATCATCCACCTTATTTCTTATACTACACGC
This sequence comes from Mobula birostris, assembly GCF_030028105.1. Lineage (NCBI taxonomy): Eukaryota > Metazoa > Chordata > Chondrichthyes > Myliobatiformes > Myliobatidae > Mobula > Mobula birostris. Next base: position 208,223,254 of record NC_092372.1, read on the forward strand.
ATTGAGATTCAATACCTTGAGTACCGTATTTGCTACCCTTTTTGATTTTGCATCCCTAAGGTACTGATAATCACCCTGTTGGCTGTGACTAAGTCCCATCATTTGCCTGCCCTTCCTGACAGTCTGACTGCACACTATCTTTACTTTTTCACCATCCGTCCTATCCTGAGTCCCAGCACTCGGGTCCCCATCCCCAACATCTCTAACAAACCTGCCCATGAGAATATTTGTCCCCTTCGGGTTCAGGTGCAACCCGTCACTTTTGAACAGGTCATACCTCCCCCAGAAGAGATCCCAAAGATCCAAGAATCTGAAGCCCTGCCCCCTGCACCAGCTTCTCAGCCACGCATTTATCTGTCAAATCATCCTGTTTCTACCCTCACTGGTGCGTGGCATAGGCAGCAATCCAGAAATTACTACCCGGGAGGCCCTGCTTCTCAGCTTTCTACCTAGCTCTCTCAATTCTCTTTCAGGACCTCATTGCTTTTCCTTCCTACGTCACTGGTACCAATATGTACCAAGACAGCTGGCTCCCAATGCTATCATAACTTTTAGCTGTTGCTATTACAAATTTTAAAAGTTCAAAGTAAATTTATTATACATATACTGTATATACTACATTGAGATCCATTTTCTTGCAGGCATTTACAGGCAAAATATTGAAATACAATAGAATCTACAAAAAAAAACACACATAAGAAAGACTGACAAACAACCAATGTGCAAGAGAAGACAAACTGTGCAAATAAAAGAAATGATATTGAGAACATGAGTTGTAAAAGAGTCCTTGAGTGAGCTGGTAGGTCATAGAATCAGTTTGGAGTTGTGGCGAGTGAAGTTATCTACTAAGAATGATTTGAGCAAACATGAATTTTTCCAACTGTGGGAGTGCTGTTTGATCAGCCAGTGCAATGAGACCTTTGCTAGCTATAGACTGATTTGTTATTTGTCGGATTCAAGCCAGGACCATCGTATCAATATTATCTAAGGCTTAATTAGATGTGTGAGCATTTTTTCTGACATGCAGCCTAACATTCTGATTAGTTGATTTGTTAATTGGTTTCTCAATTTTCAGAAGGCTCTTCCATTAGCTTTAATGGAAAATATCAGTGATGTCTTAATAGTTACATCATGTTTGATCTAAATCATTCTTTGCCCTCAGACTTGTTGTACTTGTTTACTTGTTTTATATCCCAGCACCTTTGACATTGAAACTTTCAATGATCACCCTTCAACAGTCGGTATCGGGCTGCCCTTTGGAACTGTGGCAGTCGTCGGCTGAAGGTAGGGAGCTCCAGGTATGATGAAGGACTGGCCATTTGCCTCCAGATCAGTATGGCCTGTGATGAGCAGTGGGAACCTTCTTATATGGGCTTCTTCCGCCTTCCATTCCGGTCCTGGTGAAGGTTCTCAGGTGGAAGCACGGACTGTTTATTCCTCTCCACAGATGCTGTCTGATTTGCCACTCTCTTGCCCATTCTCCTAATCTGTCTAAGTACTTCTGCAGCCTACCTGTTTCCTCAACACTACCTGCCCTTCCACTAATCATTGTATTGTCTGCAAACTTGGCAACAAAGCCATCTACAGTATTTCATCATCTAAGTCATTGATATACAGCGTAAAAAGAAGCAGTTGCAACCCCGACCCCTGTGGAACACCAGTAGTCACTGGCAGTCAACCAGAAAAGGATCCTTTTATTCTCACTCGCTGCCTCCTATCAATCAGCCACTGTATCTAAACCAAACCTGATCTTGCAAATCACAATCAAGTTCCTCTCAATCTACTCATCATCCATACATTCAGCCCACTAGACCTCCAAACCACTCCCCTACTATTCCCATTTTCCTACCAACATAAGGCCATAAAACTAATAAGAGATAGAAGAAGAATTAGGCCATGCATCCCATCAAACCTGCTCTACCATTCCATCATGACTCATTTATTATCCCTCTCAATCCTATTCTCCTGCCTTCACCCCATAACTTTTCACAGACTGACTATCAAGAACCAACCAGTCCCAGCCTTAAATACATCAAATGTCCTGGCCTCCATAGCCACCTGTGGCAATGAATTCCACAGATTAAACACCCTCCGGCTAAAGAAATTCCTCTTCGTGTCCATTGTAAATGTCTGTCCCTTTATTCTGAGGCTGTGCTCTCTAGTCCTAGACTCCTCCAAAACAGGAAACATCCTCTGAACGTCCATTCAACGTTTGATAGGCTTCAATGAGATCCCCCCCTCATTTTTTAAAATTACAGTGAGTACAAGCCAGAGACATTAAACACACCTCAAATGATAACCCTTTCATTCCCAGAATCATTCTCCTGAACCTCCTCTGAACCGTTTCCAATGTCAGCATATCCTTTCTTAGATAACTGGCCTAAAATTGCTCACAGTACACCAAATGAGGCCCTACCAATGCCTTATAATGCCTCAGCATTACATCCTTGCTTTTATATTTTGAAACTACTTCTAGGGTGTCATCGAAAGGGTGACTCGGGGGAGCAACTCAGATGGGTACCATAAATTACTCCTGTTTCAGCCTGCTACAGCTGAGAACCACAATTGCACCTAAGGTCTTTAGAGTTAGTAACAATGTTTTTTTAAGGCATCCATTAGTCTTGCGAGACCATGGATCTGTGCCTGGAAAGTCTTCACTCTCCAGGGCGCAGGCCTGGGCAAAGTTGTATGGAAGACCAGCAGTTGCCTATGCTGCAAGTCTGCCCTCTCCATGACACCAATGTTGTCCAAGGGAAGGGCATTAGGACCCATACAGCTTGGCACCAGTGTCATCGCAGAGCCCTGTGTGATTAAGTGCCTTGCTCAAGGACACAACACGTTCCCTTGGTTGGGGCTCGAACTCACGACCTTCAGGTAGCTAGTCCAATGCCTTAACCACTTGGCCACGTGCTATAACTAAGTTTTAATGCAATGAGAAATCTACCGCTATCTAAAAACAATCTAACAGATTGACCTGGTCCCCAATGCTGGTGCTCTTCCCCTTTACGTTGGCAGAAGATCTAGGCTAAAAGTGTGTTTAAGCAAATGAGGGTCTTGACTCCCAATATTGACCATCCTTCTGGCAAATGTACAGTCTCTGGTAAAGAAGACTGAAGATCTCAGATCTAGGATGCTTGTTTAGAGAGACATTAGGACCACTTGCATCTTTTGTTTCATGGAATCTTGATTAACCAAGAGTGGCGGAGTATGCTTCATGATCAACTCCTCGTGGTGTACAAATGTGGCATTGCTGTCCCAGAGCTGTTCCCTCACAATCAAGTGCCTTCCATTTTACCAGCTGCGAGAGGTTTCAGGGATCATTTGGGTAGCAGTATATATCCCACCACAGGCCAATGTCAAGCAGGCTCCAGAAAAACCGTGCAATGTGATCAGTAGACATGAAACAGCACATCCTGATGCCTTCCCTGTCATTTTGGGGGATTTTAACCGGGCCAGCTTGAAAAGTCTGTAAATAATTATTACCAACAAATCACTTGGAGTACCGGAGAAACCAACACACTGGACTACTGTTACACCACCATCAAGAGTGCTTACCATGCTATCCCACACCCGCACTTTGGAAAATCTGATCACCTGGCTCTACTTCTACTCCCTGAGTATAGGCAGAGACTGAGGACTGACATACCAGTAGTGAGGACCAAGAAGGTATGGACAAGGGAGGTGCAAGAGCGCTTACAGGACTTCTTTGAATCAGTGGACTGGACTGTATTCAGAGATTCAGCTTCGGGCCTGAATGAGTACACTACAGCTGTCACCGACTTCATTGACACCTGTGTGGACAAGCGTGTGCCTACAAGACCTTACTGTACATAACCAAATCAGAAGCCATGGATGAACCAGGAGGATCGTGGTCTGCTGAGGGTTAGATCTGTGGCATTCAAGTCTGATAACCCAGGTCTGTACAAGAAAACTAGGTACATCTTGCAGAGAGCTATTTCAAGAGTTAAGGAACGATTCCGAGCGAGGTTGGTGGTGACATCTGATGCACATCAACTCTGTTAGTGTTTGCAGGCCATTATTTCCTACAAATCAAAACCTAACATGATGAATGGCAGTGATGCTTCACTCCAAGATGAGCTCGTAGCCGTTTATACTCACTTTGAAAGGGAGAATAAAACTACGGCTATGAAGGTCCCTGCAACAGCTGGTGACCCTGTAATCTGTGACTCAGAGACCAAGGTCAGGCTATCTTTCAGGAGGGTGAACCCTCGCAAGGCTGCAGGGCTTGATGGAGTACCTGGTAAGGCTCTGAAAACGTGTCAGCCAACTGGTCGGGGTGTTCAAAGACATTTCCAATCTCTCATTCCTACAGTCAGAAGTTCCTACCTGCTTCAAAAGGCAACAATTGCACCAGTGCCCAAGAGCAGTGTGAGCTGCTTTAACAACTATTATCCAGTAGCACTCACATCTATGGTAATGAAATGCTTTGAGAAGTTGGTCATGGCTAGAATCAACTCCTGCCTCAGCAAGGACCTGGACCTAACGCAAGTTGCCTATCACCAATAGGCCTATGGTGGACGTGAGATCATTGGCTCTCCACATGGCCTTGGATCACTTGGACAATACAATTACCTATATCAGGATGCTGTTTATTGACTACAGCTCAGTGTTTAACACCATCATTCCTACAGTTCTGATTGAAAAGCTACAAGAACCTGGGCCTCTATAACTCCCTCTGCAACTGGATCCTTGACTTCCTCAATGGAAGACCACAATCTGTGCGGATTGCAAATAACATCTCTACCTCACTGACAATCAACACCGGAGCATCTCAGGAATGTGGCTCTACTCTTTCTATACCCCGACTGTGTGTCTAGGTATAGCTCAAATGCCATCTACAAATTTGCTGATGATACAACCATTGTTGACAGAATCTCAGATGGTGAAGAGAGGGCCAGACCACCCACTCTGCCTGTGTGTCTGTCCTTTTGATACAATGGGTATCCTTGGATGTTAATCTCCCAACTATGATCTTTCAGCTGTGACTCAGCGATGCCCGCAACGTCAAACCTATCAATCTCTAACTGCGCTACAAGATCATCTACCTTATTCCATATACTGTGTGCATTCATATATAACACCTGGAGTCCTGTATTCATCACCCTTTTCTATTTTGTCCCCATGTTACACTGCAACTCATCCCACTGACTGCAATTTTGCCCGATCATCTGCCTGTTCTTTCTGACAGTCTGACGCACACTACCACTACTTGTATACTAACTGCCCCTCCTCAGCCCTATCTCTCTGGTTCCCATCCTCATGCCAAACTAGTTTACATCCTCCCAACAGCTCTAGCAAACCGACCTGCAAGGATATTGGTCCCTTTGGGTTCAAGGTGTAACTCATCCCTTTTGTACAGGTCGTACATTCCCCAGAAGAGATCCCAATGATCCAGAAATCTGAAGCCCTTCCCCCTGCACCAGTTCCTCAGCCACGCATTCATCTGCCAAATCATCATATTCTTACCTTCTCTGGCATGTGGCACAGGCAGCAATCCAGAGATTATTACCCTGGAGGTCCTGCTTTTCAGCTGTCTACCCAATTCCCTAAATTCTCCCTTCAGGAAAGGGAAAATTCATCCCTTTTTCTGCCTATGTCATTGGTGCCAATATGTACTGGGATGTTTGCCTGCTTACCCTCTCCTTTTCGAATGCCATGGACTCAAGTTAGATAGATTTTTGCATAGCAGGGGAATTAAGGGCAGGTTGGTGAAGCTGAGTCCATGGCTAAATCAACTATGATCTCACCGAAGGCTCGATGGGATAGATACTTTTTCCCATCCTGTGCAGTGGCCCCTCTATACCAGGCAGTAGTGCAACTAGTTAGAACGCTCTTCACAGTATATCTGTAGAAATTTGTGAGTCTTTTGGTGACTCACCAATTCTCCTCAAACTCCTAATGAAGTATAGCTACTGTTGTGCCTTATCTGTAATTGCATCAATATGCTGGCCTCTTGATAGGTCTTCAGAGACCTATCTCACTATCTGCCCTTTACACCATCAGACCTAATGCAGGGTGTCAATCTGAAACACTGAGTTCATCCAGCAACTTCTTTTTCCTTTCTCTCAAGCAAATTTGCTCTGTGGAAAACAAGTTCAGCTTCACTGGTATAACCCGACTGCCGAAACCTCTCATCCATGGAGCCACTCTAGTCAACGTTCCCTGCAGCCCTTCTGGGACCCTCACATTCTTCCAGGAGTGACGTCGTAAGAAATGGAGCCATTACTCCGGTTGTGGCCTGATCAGCATCTTCAGTATGAAAATAAGAATCATTGCATTGCACAGAGAAGCTAATTGTGTTCATACTGTCCACCAACTTCCTTTCTCCTACTTAACCCGAAGCTCCCCATTCACTAGAAAAAAAACAAAACTGCAGAAGATGGAAACCTGAATTGAAAGCAGAAAATGCTGCAAACCTTCAGCAGGGGGGTCATGTTGCAACTGTGCAGGATACTGGTGAAACCATACCTGGAATACTGCGTGCAGTTCTGGTCTCCTTACCTGAGGAAAGATATACCAGCTTTGGAGGTGGTGCAGAGGAGGTTCACCTGGTTGATTCCAGAGATGAGTGGGTTAGCCTATGAGGTGAGATTGAGTTGCCTGGGACTATACTCACTAGAATTCAGAAGAATGAGAGGGGATCTTATAATTATGAAAGGGATAGAGAAGATAGAAGCAGGAAAGTTGTTTCCACTGGTGAGTGATTCTAGAATTAGGGGACATAGCCTCTGGATTCAGGGGAATGGGTTTAGGATGGAAATGAGGAGAATCTGCTTTTCCCAGAGAGTAGTGAATCTGTGGAATTCTCTGCCCAATTAAGCAGTGGAGGCTACTCCATTAAACATATTTAAAACACAGGGCTCAACTGGAAAAAAAAGCTGAGGAGCAGATCTCCCCTCCCCACACCTTTCAAATCTACTGTTCAGCTTTTTTTCTCCAGTGCTGCGGTAGGGTTTCGGCCCGAAACGTCGACTGTGCTTTTTCCCCCAAAGATGCTGCCTGGCCTGCTGAGTTCCTCCAGCATTTTGTGTATGTTGTTCGGATTTCCAGCATCTGCAGATTTTCTCTTGTTTGTCCTTTATGCGAAAGTCTTGAATGATTACAAGAAAAGAGGCTTGTCATTTAAAAACCGAAGTACATAGACCTGTTGGTTTCTCTCAGAGAATGTGATGTCTGGATGGTAGCGAATCTAATGAGTTTTCTGCGCTCGAAGTCTGTGGAGGTTAGATCAGTGGACTTACTTAGAAAGGTGGTAGCTATTTCTTTTGAAAGATCAGGAACCGAAGGCCGTCGAAATGGCACAGAAAATGCGACGAGGCCTCTGGTAGATGGTGGGACAGCTGAGAGGTAATTGGTAACCGACTCCTCCTCCTTCTTCCCTGCCTTCTCGTGCACCCCTCGCACCCCCCCCCCCCACATTGATGGTTTAGCATTGGAAATATCAACTGAACACAGTACAGTAAATTACTGCGGATCAGTCTTTCTGCTTTGGATACGGAATGTGTCCCTATAAAGTGAGGTGGTAACAAACAAAAGAACCTTGAAGAAGGTAATGAAAGGTCCATTCCTTCCCCCTAGCGCCAATCATACTCCAAGGGGGTAATCGAAGTTCAGTGCCAAGTTTGGTTAGTCGCTGATTAGACTGAAAACTTACAAAAATCGTTTTACTGTAAAAAGGTTTACGCCGATCTCTACGCATTCCCTGCAATCTCCTCTCGCGAACGTTCCAGCTATCGACTGAACCGACTTGTGGTATGACTGGAAGGTTAGATTTGCCTCTCTCTTCACGGAAGCTCATGAACTCATAGCCTGCATCCAACATTTTATTCTAGTTTTTAAGGTTTGTCAAGTCATGTACATGAAGGTCCTTGAAGAAATAGGAGCAGGAGCCGGCCACCTGGCCCGTCGAGCCTGCTCCGTCATTCAATAAGATCATGGCTGATCTGGCCATGGACTCATCTCCATCTAGCTGCCTTTCCCCCATAAACCCTTAATTCAACTACTATGCAAAAATCTATCCAACCCTGTCTTAGGTAGCCTCCACTGCTTAACTGGCAGAGAATTCCACAGATTCACCACTCTCTAGGAAAAGCAGTTCTTCCTCATCTCCGTCCTAAATCTACTCCCTCCGAATCTTGAGGCTATGTCCCCTAGTTCTAGTTTCACCTACCAGTGGAAATAACTTTCCTGCTTCGATCTTATCTATCGCTTTCATAATTTTATATGTTTCTATACAATCATTCTTCTGAATTCCAGCGAGAACAGTCCCAGGCGACTCAATCTCTCCTCCTAGTCAAACCCCCTCATCTCTGGAACCAACCTGGTAAACCTCCTCTGCACTGCCGCCAAAGCCACAACTCGCCACATAAAAATTAAATCAGGGGGCTGAATCTGAATGAGAAAATTACTGAGGTATTGCAAGGGAAACCTCCGACCATTCCGGCCTGATAAATAGTGCGGGAGCCGTGAGAATCCACTACAACGTTATTGGTTTATTCTGATAAATCAGTTCATTTCCTTTCACGATGACCTGTTAAAAAAGGACAGTGACACCAGGCCTATCTCCGATTCGTTTACAGAGTTAATAGGACAATGAGTTAGGGGCTCTAAAACCAGATAAGGTGGGACCTGTTCCTTTGCAAGTTTCACAGCAATTAGTGCGATTATAGCACGGCCTGGATTACCAGTATCAATTATTGATTAAGATACCAATTCGGAGAAAAAAGTTTCAGTTTGCCCAGCTGGGTCGGAACAAAAGGAGTGCAACGTCTTATCTCGAACGGGGCCCCAAGGCAACAAATTTTATTTAAGTGACAGAGACAATAATGTCAACAAGCAGGGAGAAAGAGAGAGAGAGAAAGAGAGAAATAATTTTGCCTACCTGGGTTCTGCGGAGGAAAACGCTTGGAAGGAGAGAGGTCGCAAGTTGCAGATCACAACCTGAAACAAGTTGGAAAGGAGGATCTGTGTTGTTCTACTCAGGTTGCCTATTTAGACATTCAAGTGAAGTCAAATTAAGAATGTGCAACAATTTGATTAAAAGAGGAAAACTGCAGTAGCAGGGTATACTTGCAAGCATAAAAATTGATTGTTTATGCTACCACAATGGATGAAAAAGGAAGTGAAGACAAACATGGGCCCATTAAAGTAAGAAATGTAGAATTTCTAAAGGACTGAAAAGAACTAGAAGAACAATTAAACAAAAAGTTTGGTTGTCTTCATGGAAGAGGATACAAATACCTCCCTAGAAATGCTGGGACACTATTGAAAAGAATGAAAGGAAATTGCTGTAAGAAAAACATGCTGGGGAACTCAATATTAAATTCCCAGGATTTGGTCATCTACATCCCAGCATACTAAGAATAGTGATAGATATGTCGCTTGTCACCTACAAAGGTTCTATAGGTTACTGGATAGTAATCTTGCATACCAAATTCTATAGATTACTGAATGTTAATCCTGCAGATTGAACAATTGGAAATGTAATCCCACTATTTAAAAAGAGGAGAGAAATCAGGGAACCATAAATTGGTTAGCCAGTCATCAGCAAGAAGAAAAACAGAATATAGAATTAGGATTTTATTTTTTTTACATCCATCTCACAACATGAGGGGGTGAATATCTTTATGTTGTGCCTCTGTCACTATGTACATGAATAAGGAAGGGAAGTGTGGGAGGATATTGCCCAAGTACTAAAATTGTTTACAGACGCAAACACAAGAAAATCTGCAGATGCTGGAATTTCAAGCAACACACATAAAAGTTGCTGGTGAACGCAGCAGGCCAGGCGGCATCTCTAGGAAGAGGTACAGCCACCTCCCCTTCGTACCCCATCCATTATTTATGTATATATATTTTCCCTCTCTCTTTTTCTCCCTCTGTCCCTCTCACTATACTCCTTGCCCATCCTCTGGGATTCCCCCCCCCCCCCGTCTTTCTCCCTAGGCTTCCCGTCCCATGATCCTCTCTTATCCCTTTTGCCAATCAACTATCCAGCTCTTGGCTCCATCCCTCCCCCTCCTGTCTTCTCCTGTCATTTCAGATCTCCCCCTCCCTCTCTCAAATCTCTTACTATCTCTTCTTTCAGTTAGTCCTGAGGAAGGGTCTCAGCCCGAAACGTCGACAGTACCTCTTCCTAGAGATGTTGCCTGGCCTGCTGCGTTCACCAGCAACTTTTAAATTGTATACAGAATTGTTTTGTACACATGCATGTACAGTCAGATTTGCAATCAGATCAATGTATATTGATAAATCTGATGGCCTGGTGAAAGCAGCTGTCCGGAGCCTGTTGGCTCTGGCCTTAATGCTGTGGTACTGCTTGCCAGATGGAAGCAGCTGGAACAGCTTCTGGTTGGGGAGGCTGGAGACCCTGATGAAAACAAACAAGAGAAAATCAGCAGATGTTGGGAATCAAAGTAATACACACAAAATGCTGGAGGAACTCAGCAGGCCAGGCAGCATTTATGGAAAAAAGTAAACAGATGACTTTGAGCCAATACCCTTCTTCAGGACTAGAAAAAAAGAGATCAGAAGGCAGAGTAAGAAGGTGGGGGAGGAGAGGAAGATGTACAAGGTAATAAGTGATAGGTGAAATCGAGAAAGGGGAAAGGTTGAAATAAAGAATTAGGAATTTAATTGGTGAAAGAGATGAAGGGTTAGAGAAGGGGGAATCTGACAGGAGAGGACAGAAAGCTATGGACGAAAAGGAAAGGGAGGAGCACCAGAGAGAGGTGATGGGCAGGTAGGGAGATAATCTGAGAGAGGGAAATTGGAGTGGGGAGTGATGAAGGAGGTGGGGGGGAGCAATTAACGGAAGCTTGAGAAATCAATGTTCACGCCATCAGTTTGGACGCTGACAGAATATAAAACTTTGCTCCTCCGACCTGAGTGTGGCCTCATCACGGCATTGAAAAATACTTCACAGGAACAGGCCATTTAGCCCACAATGTCTGTGCTAACCATGACGTTATATTAAAATAACCCCTCCTGCCTGCACATGACCTGTATCCCTCCAAATTCAGGTGACTATCTAAACACCATCATTTTGTGCTTTCAGTACCAATGGTGGCAGTTTGTACTAGGCATTCACTGTGTAAAAATCTTACCCACACATCCCCTTTAAACCTTCCCATCTCCTTAAAATGATGCCCTCTAGTATTTGATATTTCTACCCTGAAGAAATGATTCTGAATACCTACCTCATCTATGCTTCTCATAATTTTATAAACTCCTGCCAGATCTCCCCTCAATCTCCACTGCTCCAAATAAAACAATCCAGATTTGTTCAACCTTTCCTTATAGCTAATATTCTGTAATCCAGGCCACATCCTAGTAAGCTTCTTCTGAAGCTTCTCCAAAGCTTCCACATCTTTCCTGTAACAGGGGCAACCAGAACTCTACAGAAGACACTAAGTGAGGCCTGGTTAAAGTTCTGTACAGGTGCAGAATGATTGCCCTGACTGATGAAGGCCAGTATGCCATGTGCCTTCTTTACTGACCTGTTTACTGTGTTGCCCCTTTCAGGAATGTATGAACTTAGACCCCCAAATCTTTCTATATATTAATGCTGTTAAGTGTCCCTACCATCAACTACAGATTTTTACCTTACATTTGACTTTCTAAAGTGCAACACCACACACTTGGCCAGATTAAATTCCATCTATTTCTCTACCCAGATTTGTAACTGATCTATATCCAACAATATCCTTTGGCAACTTTTTTCACTGTCTGCATCTCCACCAATTTTTGCGTCTTCTGCAAACTTACTAACCAGCCCATCTACATTTTCATTCAAGTAATTTATATATACCAGAAACAACAGAGGTTCCAGCTCTGACCCCTGCAGATATTCACTGGTTTTAGACCTTCAGTCAAAATAACGCCTTTCCACCACTGTTTTCTATCTGCCTGCCAATTTGAAATATCTTCCTTTCCAACTTGTTTTCTATCTGCATACCACCTTGGATCCCATTCATCTTAATTTTCTGGATCAGTCTCATTAAGGGACTTTGTCAAATCCACTGCCCTATCTTTATAAATCATCTTCGTCACCTCCACAAAAAACTCACTCAAGTTTGTAAGACAGTACAAGCCCTGCACAAAGTCATACTGACTGTCCCTAATCAGCCTACGCTTTTTCAAATGTGGATAAATTCTTTGCCTTAGAATCCTCTCCAATACCTTCCCTATCACTTACCTATAATTCCTTAGTTTATCTCCAATTTCCTTCTTGAAGAAAGGAACAACATTGGCTGTACTCCAGTCTTGTGGGACCTTGCCTGTGGCTGGAGAAAGCACAGTGATCTTCGTCGAGGTCTGAACAATTTCCGCTCTTGGCTCTCTGAATAACCTGGGACAAATCCCCAGTTTTTTTTTTAATCCTCAAGTCTCTTGGGAACTTATCCACCTTAATGCTTTTCAAGAGACCCAATACTACCTCCTTGAATTCAAAATACCCCATTGTATTACTGAACCCCACACTGATCTCACTATCCTCCATGCCCTTCACTCTGGTGAACAGCAGTGCAAAGTACTCGTTCAGTACCCTGCCTACATGCTCTGACTCCAAAAATAAATCCCTCTTTTATTCTTCACTGATGCTACCAGCTCCCTAGCTGTCCTCTTGTTTTCAATGCACATATTAAATGTTTCGGGATTCTCAGTAGTACTATTTGCCAAGGACAGTTCATGGTCTCTTTTGGCTGTCCTAATTCTCTGCTTGAGTTCTTTCTTGCTAGAGTTTATTGCAAAGTATTCAAAACAGGACTCTGAGAAAATATTTATGGGATTTGACATAGCCAACAGAAGATTTATGAAAGAGAAATAATACTTGACAAACCTATAATTGTTTTAGCATTGAATTGAATTAACTTTATTACCTAATCCTTCATATACATGAGTAAAAATCTTTACGTTACATCACTGTCTAAATGTGCAATTTATAGTCGTTTATAATAAATAGAATGTACAAACAGGACAATAACAAGATAGTTTAATATGAACAGTCAGTATAACATAGAAATACAGTTGTGTTATCATGAAGTAATCGGTCTGATGACCTGGTGGAAGAAGCTGTGTTGGTCCTGGCTTTTATGCTGCAGTGCCATTTCCTGGATGGTAGCAGCTGGAAAAGTTTGTGGTTTAGATGACTTGGGTCCCCAATGATCCTTCGGGCCCTTTTTACACACCTGTCTTTGTAAATATCCTGCATAGTGAGAAGTTCACATTTACAGATGTGCTGGGCCGTCCGCACCACTCTCTTGCAGAGTTCTGCGATTGAGGAAAGTACAGGAATAATGTTCTATTTTTTTAATGGCTATATCAGCGGAAGGCCACAAACATACACTCAATGGCCACTTTATTAGGTTATCTATATTATATACACACACATCTATGCATGGCACAGTTGTGTCGCAGTTGACGTAATACCTTAAAGTGTCAGTTGTAAGATTGGGGTTCAATTCTTTCCACAATCTGTAAGAAGTTTGTATGTTCTCCCCATAACCACATGGGTTCCCTTTGGGAGCTCTGGTTGGGGTTAGTGAATTGTGGGCATACTATGCTGGTGCAGGAAGTGTGGTGTCACTTGCAGGTTATCCCAAGCACATTCTAAGACTGTTGGTCATTGATGCAAACTATGCATTTTACTGTATGCTTCAATGTTCACATGACAAATAAAGCCAATCTCAATTATTTGGGTCAGGGAACCAAATGTTTTATTTCTGCACTTGCTGAAAATGCAAAAACAGGCAGCAGAGTTTTGGGAGAACACAAAGAAACTTAAAAGTGATTTAGACAAGTTTTAACCAGACAGACACAAGGTGGCTGCAGTGTAGAATTATCCAGTAGGAAAGACACAGAGAATTGTATAAGTGATGATAGAATGGGAAACATTTATGAACAAAGGATATTGTCCTTGTACACCTCTCTGGAAATGATGATACAGTTAGAGTAGGCAAATGATGTGTTAGCCTTCAGATTTAAGTACTGGGGAAAAGATCTTTACTGTCATTGTACAGGAACTTGCTGAGATCACATCTGGAGTATTGTTTGCAGTTTTGTTCTCCTGACCTAATAAAAGACATACTTGTCCTAAGATCGAATCCTGAAGGTTGATCGGTAGTCCAAGCCTACAGATAAATGAAGGCCTGAATAACTGTCCATTGGTGTGGGCTGGTGGGAGGGAGGAATGAGGTGTTTTATGGCTGTTATTTTGTCACTTGTTATTTTCTGTGTTGTTCTGTCAAGTGTTGTGGGCATGCTATGTTGGCACTGATATGTTTGGTGACACTTGTGGGCTGCCACCAGCAGACCCTTAGGCTGTGGTGGATGTTAATGCAAGCGATACATTTTACCGTGTTTTAATGTACATGTGATAATAAATCTGAATCTGAATAGTAGTGAATCAGACTCAAGGACCACTGAGGCTCAGGTGCATTAGAGGAATGAGAGGAAGAGACCTCATTGTAATGTATAAATTTCTAACAGGATGCAGGTAGGTTCAAGAACAAGGGTCACAATTTCAAACAAGGGCTAAGACATTTAAGACTGAGATGTGGAGAAAGTCTCTGGCTAAAGAAATTCCTCAACATCTTTGTTCTAAAAGGACACCTCTCTATTCTGAGGCTGTGTCCTCTGGTCTAAGGCTTTCCCACCATCAGAAACATCCTCTTCAGATCCACTCTATCAAGGTCTTTCACCATTCGATAAGTTTCAATGAGGTCATCCTTCATTCTTCCGAATTCTGGCGAATGCAGTCCCAGAGCTATCAAATGCTCTGCACGTGACAAGCCATTCAAACCTGGGATCATTTTCGTGAACCTCCTTTGAACCCTCTCCAGTCTCAGCATATCCTTCCTAAGGGTCTCAAACCTGCTCACAATATTCCAAGTGAGGCCTCATCAGTGCTTTATAAAAGTTTCAACATTATATCCTTGTTTCTATTTTCCAGTCCCCTTGAAATGTATGCTAACATTGCATTTGTCTTGCTCACCACAGACACAAACTAATCTTTAGGGAATCCTGCACAAGGACCCCCAAGTCTCTCTGCACCTCAGTTTTTGAATTTACTCTCCATTTAGAAAATAGTCAACCCTTTCATTTCTTTTACTAAAGTGCATGGCCATACACTTCTCGACACTGTATTCCATCTGCCATTTCTTTGCCCATTCTCCTAATCTGTCTAGGTACTACTGTAGCCTCACAGCTTCTTCAAAACTATCTGCTCCTCCACCTATCTTCATATCGTCTGCAAACTTTGCAACAAAGCTATCATTTCCATCATCCAAATCATTGACATACAAGGTAAAAAGAATTGATCCCAACACAGAATCCTGTGGAACATCACTGGTCACCTGCAGCCAGTCAGAAAAGTCTCCCTTTATTCCCATTTATGCCTCCTGCAAATCAGCCACTTTTTAATCCATGCTAGAATCATTCCTGTAACACCACGGGCTCATAGCTTGTTAGGCAGCCTCATGTGGCACCTTGTCAAAGGTCTTTTGAAAATCCAAGTATACAACGCCAACCAATTCTCCCTTGACTATCCTGCTTGTTATTTCTTCAAAGAATTCCAACAGATTTGTCAGGTAAGATTTTCCCTCAAGGAAACCATTTTATTATGTTCCTCCAAGTACCCTGAGACCTCATCCTTAATAATTGATTCCAAAATCTCCCCAACCACTGAGGTCAGACTCACCAGCCTACGGCTTTCTTTCTTCTGCCTCTCTCCCTTCTCGAAGAGTGGAGTGACATTTGCAATTTTCCAGTCTTCCAGACCATTCCAGAATCTAGATATTCTTGAAAGATTATTACTAATGTCTCCACAATCTCTCCAGCCACCTCTTTCAAAACTCTGAGGTGTATACCATCTGGTCCAGATGACGTATCCACCATCAGTTTCCCAAGAACCTTCTCTCTAGTTATGGTAACTTCACACACTTCATTCCCCTTGACACCTGGAACTTCCACCATACTGCTAGTGCCTTCCAAGGTGAAGACTGATGCAAAATACATAAAATACTTATTCATTTTGTTGTTCCCCAGTACTACCTCTCCAGCATTGTTTTCCAATGGTCTGATATCCACTCATTTCCCTTTTACACTTTCTGTATCTGAAGATACTTTTGGTAGCTTCTATATTATTATTGGCTAGCTTACTTTCATATGCCATCTTTACCTTAATGACTTTTTAGTTGCCTTCTGTTGGTTTTTAAAAGTTTCACAATCCTCCAACTTCCCTTAAATTTTTGTTCTATTGACTTTGACTTCACTTGTTAGCCACAGTTATATCATCTTCCCTTCAGAATACTTCTTCCCCTTTGGGATGTATATATCCTGTCCCTTCATAATTGCTTCCAGAAATTCCAGCCATTGCTTCTCTACCATCATCCCTGCCAGTGTCCTTTTCCTATCAATTCTGGGCAATTCCTCTCTCATGCCTCTGTAATTCCCTTTATTCCACTGTAATACTGATACCTTTCACTTTAGCTTCTCCTTCTCAAATTTCAGGGTGAATTTGATCATATCATGATCACTTGTCCCCAAGGGTTCTTTTACCTTAAGGTCTCCAATCAATTCTGGTTCATTGCACAATACGCAATCGAGAATAGCCGATCCTCTAGTGGGCTGAACCATGAGCTGCTCTAAAAAGCCATCTCGTACGCACTCTAGAAATTCACTCTCCAATAATCCAGCAACATCTGATTTTCCCAATCTACCTGCATATTGAAGTACCCTATGCCTATTGTAACATTACCCTTTTGACATGCAGTTTCTATCTCCTGTTGTAATTACCAGATCCTTACTACTGTTTGGAAGTCTGTATACAACTCCCATCAGATCTTTTCACCCTCCCAGTTCCTTAGCTCTATCCACAATGATTCAAAACCTTCCAACCCTATGCTACCTCTTCTGGCATTCTGTCTGTTCTTTTGATGCAATGTGTATCCTTGGACATTAAGCTCCCAGGTATAAACCTTCAGCCATGATTCAGTGATGCTTACATCATACCTGCCAATCTGCAATTGTGCTGCAAGTTCACCTACTTTAGTCTGTTGGAAATAAGGGATGATAAGGAAACATTCATGTTTATTTGCAGGTTTCTCACCACCTGTTTTTGTAATGCTCCAAAGCATCTTATGAGAATCAATCATTGCCACGACTACTGGAGGATTCAGGCCTGTTTCATCTTTTAAAAGCAACAAAACAGAATTTCATGTTATTATTAAACCTATAATTGATCATTTGAATCACATGTAGTCTATTTCAATGGACAACTACATACATGGCTCTGCAGAATTTTTCTTCATGGGTCATACACTCAGTGGCCACCTGCTTGTTAATGCAAATATCAGATCAGTCAGTCATGTAGCAGCAACTCAATGCATTAAAACATGCAGACATGGTCAAAAGATTCAGTTGTTGTTCAGACCAAACAGCAGAATGTGAAGGAACGGCTAAGTGACTTGGACCACGGAATGATCATAGGTGCCAAACAGGGTGGTTTGAATGTCTTAGAAGCTGTTGATTTCCTGGGATTTTCATGCACAATAGTCTTTCAGAGTTCAGAGAGAATATTGCGATAAACAAAAAAATCCAATGAGCAGCAGTTCTGTGGGCATAGTTGCCTTGGAATACTTTATACTTTATTGTCGGCAAACAATTGATACTAGAACGTACAATCATCACAGCAATATTTGATTCTGCGCTTTCCGCTCTCTGGATTACAAATCGATAGTAAATATTGAAAATTTAAATTATAAATCATAAATAGAAAATAGAAAAATAGAAAGTAAGGTAGTGCAAAAAAAAACCGAGAGGCAGGTCCAGATATTTGGAGGGTACGGCCCAGATCCGGGTCAGGATCCGTTCAGCAGTCTTATCACAGTTGGAGAGAAGCTGTTCCCAAATCTGGCCGTATGAGTCTTCAAGCTCCTGAGCCTTCTCCTGGAGGGAAGAGGGACGAGAGGTGTGTTGGCTGGGTGGGTTGTGTCCTTGATTATTGTGGCAGCACTGTTCTGACAGTATGCAGTGTATAGTGAGTCCAAGGACAGAAGATTGGTTTGTGTGATGTGCTGTGCTGTGTTCACGATCTTCTGCAGCTTCTTCTGGTCTTGGACAGGACAGCTTCCATACCAGGTTGTGATGCACCCCAGAAGAATGTTTTCTACAGTGCATCTATAAGAATTAGTGAAGGTTTTAGGGGACAGGCCAAATTTCTTCAGTTTTCTCAGGAAGTAAAGGCGATGGTGGGCCTTCTTGGCAGTGGACTCTGCCTGGTTGGACCAAGTCAGGTCATTTGTGATATTGACCCCGAGGAACTTAAAGCTTTTGACCTGTTCAAAAGGTCATGACTTGACCTCATAATTCATCCAAGGTTTCCGGTTAGGGAATATCCGGATCGTCTTGCGAGACACACAGTCCTCCATGCATTTCCAAATAAAGTCCGTGACAGCTGAGGCATACACATTGAGGTTAGCTGCCGAGTCCTTGAATACTAACCAGTCCACTAACCTCATCCATTTCCTCCGTCCAACACGACACTACTTTTGACACCGTGACCTTCCGTTTCAGTTTCTGTTTGTAAGCCAGGAGGAGGAGTACAGCCTCATGGTCTGATTTTCTGAAGTGAGGTCATGGGACGGAACGGTACGCATCCTTGACTGCTGTGTAGCAGTGATCAGGTATATTCAGGTCTCTAGTGGGGCAGGAGACATGTTGGTATAACTTTGGCAGTGCCTTTCTGAGGTTGACCTGGTTAAAGTCCCCGGATGTAATGAGCAAAGCCTCCGGATACCTGGTCTCAAGTTCACTGATGTTGGCATACAGTATGTTCAGAGCACACTCCACGTCTGCCTGGGGGGGAATTTAGACCGCTGTCAGTATGACTGAGGTGAATTCCCGTGGCAGATAGTAGGGACAACACTTCACCAATAGGTGTTCCAGGTTCGGGCTGCAGGAGCTTGTCAGTGCCACTGTGTCCGAGCACCACGCAGTGTTGATCAGTAGGCAGACACCACTTCCCCTCGTCTTGCCCAAAGACGCCGTGCGGTCCATCTGATGGATCAAAAATCCCTCCAGTCGGATGGCACAGTCGGGGGTGGCAGGGGAGAGCCAGGTCTTGGTGAAACGGAATAGACAGCAGTTCTGCATCTCCCTGCAGTAGGTGAGTCTCCCTTTAAGAGCATCCGCATGGTAATGAGTGAGGTCAGAGGAGACTGGATCAAGCTGATGGGAAGGTGACAGCAACAAATAAGCATGTGTTACAACAGTGGTGTGCTGAAGAGCATCTCTGAATGCACAACACGTCGAATCTCAAAGAGGATGGGCTATAGCAGCAGAAGACCATGAACATACTCAGTGGTCACTTTATTAGGTACAGAGGTACCTAATACATGTGGCCACTGAGTGTAATTTCTTTTTCTCTACAATAGACTTAACAGATTTACAAACAGTATAATAAAGTCCTGTGAATTAAAAAGAAACATTGGTAATAAACCAGAAAATTTAAAATAGTTTGGGGAAATTAAATCAATAAGTTGTTTAACAGTAGAAGTATTGCAAGTATATCTGTTAGTTGCATTCATTACTGACCCACCCGGACTGTCAGATCATTCTTTTTGATCATGGCTGGTTTGCCCCTCTTTGGTGCCAGTTCCCAATAACCGTGAATTTTCTACTTCTTTCAAAAATTCATCTTCTGCCTTTGTAAACATTTCAAATATTCATATTCCATAACTCCTGAGGTACAGAATTCCAAAGATTCACCCTACTTTGCGATAAGAAACTCCTACTCCTCCTGTGAGGCTGGGTGTTTTGTGACAGCAAACTTTAAAGAGGGAATGGATGACAATCAGCAACAAGAGTGAACGAACAGGCAGGACCACTCCCCCAACCTCCCACCATCTAACCCTGTGTTCAGTTCTGATACTGAAGTAGGTTTCTCCCTGGGCAGATACAGGGGACTGATCGCTATTTCTGCGGTTTCACTGGTAATTCTCAGATAGCGTAGGTGCAATCTCAGTTCCAGGAAGATATCACTACACCAGGGAGATGATGAATAGCAGTTGCTGTGGCCCATATCAGTAGAGAAAGGGATGAAATATTGCAAGTAGAATTAGAAAAGATTAAGAAGATGGATCTCAAAAAAAAAGCAGTTTCTAGATTACTCCTGAGCTACATGCCAGCATAGATAAACAAGTGTCTGGAGTGACAATGCAGGAGGGAGGTCTTCAGATGCCGGGGATCTTGGGGCCAATCCAGGAGCTGGAAAGTTTACTGCAGCTTGTAGGCAGCTGGGCACATGGGGAGGGACAAATAAGAAGTGCAAAAGGATTGAGAATAAATAACACAGAACTAAAAAGTAAAATTTGAAATAAGGAACAGAAGAAAGTGCAAGAACATTCACAATGGGTTTACAGTGCATGTGTGTTCCAGAACGAGGGGTCACAGTTTGAGGATTCCAGAACGAGGGGTCACAGTTTGAGGATAAAGGGGAAGCCTTTTAGGACTGAGATGAGGAAAAACTTCTTCACACAGAGAGTGGTGAATCTGTGGAATTCTCTGCCACAGGAAACAGTTGAGGCCAGTTCATTGGCTATATTTAAGAGGGAGTTAGATATGGCCCTTGTGGCTACGGGGGTCAGGGGGTATGGAGGGAAGGCTGGGGCGGGGTTCTGAGTTGGATGATCAGCCATGATCATAATAAATGGCGGTGCAGGCTCGAAGGGCCGAATGGCCTACTCCTGCACCTATTTTCTATGTTTCTATGTGTTAATGTGAGAAGCATAATAAACAAAGCAGGTGAAGTGTTGATACTGTTGACGGGAGATATAACAACAATGGAGAGTAACTGAGACTTGGGCGAAAAAGAGCAGGAATGGCTTCTAATTATCTGTGGGTACAGATTTTCAAGAACGTTAGCTTGGAGGAGAGAATAGATTGGGTTTATTATCCTTGGAGAAGGCAGAGGGAAGATCCTATTGCATTATATGTGATTACAAGAGATTCCCCCCACCACCCCCCCCCCCAACCTTGGCTGAGATGTCTACAAGAGAGGCAGGTAGTTTCGAGGGGATTGGAGGAAGAATTAGAGGGTGGCTGAAACCTGGAGCATGGTGAGAGGGGATAGCAGATGTAGGTGCTCTTCCAATACTGAGCACTTGAAATGCCATGCGAGGTTAGACAGTATAAACATAAGAGGAATAATGCATAAAAAGAGGTGAGACAACAGATGGATACACAGTTCTTTGGAAGAGTTAGAACTAATAAAAAATGTCATGCTGAGCTTCCTAAACAGTAGAACAGAGTTCAAGAGCAAGAAAATCCAAGTGAATGTTTATAAAACGCTGGCCTGACCATAATAGTGTTTTCATTACTCTGTGCCATTCTTCAAAATGATGCAGAAGAAATGAACCAAAATGATTTCAGCATTGATGGATTTTAATTTTGTGGATAAACTGGACAGCAGTCTACAGCAGACGCCTAGAGCAACAAACAACAGAAAGGCCGGTAAAGATCGACAAATCAGGTTTACCAGGAAAGTTTAAGGCATGGATCTTCCAACATGGGCTCATAACCAGACAAACGTGGCCAATGATGCTGTATGACATTGCCCTGTCAATGATCGAGGGCATGGAGAGGAAGATAAACCGGTATCTGAGAAGGTGGTTAGGAGTACTGCAGTGCTTCTCTTCAACTGGGCTATACAGCAGATCAGCCAAGCTCCGGTTGCCCCTCTCCTCAGTTGTAGAGGAATTTAAGGCAGGGAAAACGCGTCTCATCATAACTCTCAAAGACTCCAAGGACGACAAGGTTAGTGAAGCAGGAGTCAAGATACAGACAGGGAGCAAATGAAAGGCGGCAGAGGCGGTAGAAGAAGCAGTCCTGAATTCGCCACAGAGACGTTGTCAGAATAGTGTGCAAGGGCAGACAAGGCCTCGGATGTGAGTCAACAATCAGGTGGAGGGAGGCCAACCCTAAGGACAGACGGCACTTGGTCCAGTGGGAGATAAGGAAGAGGAGGAGGCTAGATATGTGTGAGCAGTGGAGATGGGGAGTCAAGGAACCTGGACAAAGTGGGAAACAGAACACAGAGTGTTGACATGGGATGACATATGGAAATATACATCTTTCCAACTCCAGTTCTTACTGAGGGCTATGTACGATGTATTACCAACTCCAACAAATCTGCGGAACTGGGGAATAACAGAAGATCCAACGTGCCATCTGTGCCAGAAACCAGCCAACCTAGAGCATATTCTTTCTTCACGCCAGGTTGCCCTTTCCCATGGATGGTACAGATGGAGACATGACCAGGTTTTGAGAGCACTCGCCCACACTTTGGAGACAGAGAGGAAAAAGGACCACAAAAAGGACAGCCAACCAAACTTCATCAGGACCAGGGAACATGCTGCAGCAACAAACAAGTGTAGAGACTGTATCCTGAGCATGGCAAAGGACTGGGAGATGAAGGTCGATCTTGAAGAGAAGCTGGTGTTCCCACCAATAGTAGACACACACTTCGACCACATACTCTCTACTATTGTCAGAGAGTGTAAAGAAGCTTGAGGTGATAGATCTAATAGTGCCATGGGAGACCTGATGCTAAGAGGCTCACGAGAGGAAGCTTGCAAGGTACGAAGACCTGGTGGCAGACTACAGACGGCAAGGCTGACAGACGTGGAACTCCCTGCCGAAGAGGGGGCAAGAGGATTTCTTGCCAGATCATGCTGGAAGATGATGGCAAGGGAGAACCAGAAAGAGAGCCATTAACACCATGGCCCAAGCAGCAGAGAGAGCGTCCAGTTGGCTTTGTCAGCAAAGGGACAACGGTAGCTGGATGTCTAACCGTCGGGGGTAGAAGACATCACCTTCTGCTGTCCCATCATCCTGAGGATGTCCCGGGTTAGGGGATGAAACATCTGAAGACGGATGGACCCAGCTGATGACTCGAAGGTCCAGCAGCAGAAACATCACAGCTGTTTAAGGTAATGGAGAAAGTACAGTTTTTCTCCTTCAAACAGAGGTGGCTACAAGGGCATGCAATTAGAGGTAATTAAAACTATGAAACGGTACAGGAGGAGATGTGGATAAAATGTTCCAGCGGTAAAGGGGTAAAGAACTAACAAGTATCAAATAAAGGCGATTACCACAAAGACCAAAATTGATACAAGGACTTCTTTTTGCTTCATACAGTAATGATTGGGGTTTTGAGTGCATGAGAAATACTGGAGGGTACATTTCATGGCAGCATTCAAAAAGGAGCGGGATAAGGAACACATCTAAAGGCTGATTAAGGACAAGTTGCAATGGTCTTTGTTGAGCTGGTGCATACTTGATGAAGCAAATGGTCTTCATCCTTGCTAGGACTTTGTAAATTGCAGATTATATTTGTCTCTGTTCCAATAAATGTTTTACTTCCTTTAAAATTAATTTTAATGACAAAACAGTTGTAATGCAATATCCTAAGAAAAACTTTATTTAGTTATGAAATTAGAAGCTATTAAAGTATAATTGTAGAGAAACTGATTGGAAGTATGACAATTTTTACATATACAGGTTTCCCCCGCCATCTGAAGGTAGAGCGTTTCTATGAAATGGTTTGTAAGCCGGAATGTCGTAAAGTGAATAAGCAATTACCATTTATTAATATGGGAAAAATTTTTGAGCGTTCCCAGACCCAAAAAATAACTTACAAAACACATAAAGCATAAAATAACAGTAACATATAGTAAAAGCAGGAATGATATGATAAATATACAGTCTATATAAAGTAGAAATACTTTTCTGCAGCACTGTCTAGCACAGCGAAAATCTCACGGAAGCACTCTCAGCAGAAACAGTCTCTCCAGTAACCTTTAAGCTATGAAGCTGCCAAATCATACCAAATAACACATAAAAATACACAGCCTATATAAAGTAGAAATAATGTATGTACAGTGTAGTTTCACTTACCGGAATCGGGAAGGCTCCAATAGATTGCAGTTTCATCACAGTTAAACACTTGCTTATATGAATAACCACCTAACACAATCGGCAATCACCTCTGATCTGGGCCCACACTTACGTGCTGGGCGACACCTAATTAATTAGCTTGTTTATTTCGGCTTTTCCTCTTAAAGATGTGCTGGGTGTGTTCCAATTACCACTGCACCACTGCATGCTTCGCGGTAATGTATCGGTTGGCGGCCCAGAGGTTGGGGACCACTGCTTAAACTATGAAGCTGTCCTCGCCTCAGAAACCGATCAAACCACCCATGACTACCTTTAAATTCCACTTTCATCACCATCGCCCAGTGCTTTCTGTTTCAGCTTATTAAAAAGACTGACTGATTTATCCTTAAGTATAAGAAAACTTATCAGAACACCATGCTTTGTACACGCATCAATCCACTCAAGCAACAGACTTTCCATTTTATCCATTATTGGATGCTGACTAAGAGAGACCACTTTGCTACAAGCAGAACCAACAGTAACATCGGCAGCTTTCAAAATTCTTTCTCTCTGTGTATAAATAGTGCGAATGGTGGATGCAGGCAAGTTCAACGCGCGGACAATGTCCTTACTTCGTTCACCACGATCAAAACGCTTAATTATGTCTAGTTTTACGCTAAGTGTAACATCCTTACAAGCTCTTTTAGGTTTTTCCGATACCTTAGAACTCATCTTGCTAACGGATGCACAAAATAAATTGAGATAAAGCACATGTTTAAGCAATGCCGGCTAGAATGCAGTTCCAGGGGAGGAGCTTGGCTGTTCGGGCGCACGCTGCCTTTTTTCGTAACAGTGAAAACACCCTCTGTTAGTGAAAACAGGTAACTAATGTAGGTCTTTTGTCACAGCGAAGTGTCGTAAAGCGAACGTTCAGAAAACAAGGGCCACTTGTATATTATTTGTTCAGAAAGTTCTAGTAGATATACAATTTGTTATAAATTGGAAACTGGAACTGGTATTCATTATCTAGTGAACAACATGGTGAAGGCACAAGTATATATATATTTGATGGATAAAACATACACCGATCTGTGACTGATTTTGTAAATGCTGAAACTTGCAAAAGTATATGCTCTATTCTTTATGGCACAAGTCCTACAAATGGACATAGAGTTTGGCATCCATAGATTTTGATGTAAGTTCCAGTATTTCAAGTTGGTTTCAAATAGTTTAAAAATAATTGGAATAGCAGGCAGATTCATTGTTAGTGCTCAAGTAAATGGAAGACTGTCATAAAAGCCCAGTGTTTTACTGATGCTTTTCAGGAACTGGAATCGGCCATTTTCACCTTTGATTGGAGATACCCCAATATGGTTAACTTTTAACTCTTGTGCATATGATCCAATAGGAAATGAGTATAAATGCCTGCATTTTCAGACACTCACATCCTATGAACAAATCTATATACAAAAAACTTTCTGCTTCACATTGGGATAAAATCTTTCATGGTGTTTCTTTATTGTTAACATTTTAGTCTGGTATCTTTTGTTTGTAAAGCCTTTTCAGCAATGTCCACACGTTCCTTGAGCAAATTAGCTTGTTCTGAAGTGCCCAGGCTGGAGGCGTTCTTTAATAAGAAATGGGAAATGAAGAGTTTCAGACCTTCTCGTAACATTGCCAGATTTGGAATTCCAGAGATCCTGTAAAAACAAAATTCAAAGGTCTTTTGAAGAACTCAATTTCAGTTTGTGTCAGTGGTTGTAATATTTGGAGCATTCTGCTATGCAGTTCTTATACAGAGAACAAAATTCAGAATAAATAGCTAAGATTATTTAAAATTTGTAACTTTTAATAGGCATCTTCAGTCCAATGTCAGATATTTACAATAATGTGGCAAATCTTCTGCTGAAATATGAGACAAGTAACTGGGCAAATCCTGAGCACAAATTGTAAAACAGCATCCTGCTACAGAGCCACCAATAATGTGATTTCAGTGCTGCCTTAATTTTGGAGATACGAACAAGGAAAAAGGTCCTTTTGTTCAACAGAGTTCAATGCGGTCCTCATCAGAGAAATAAAGCACAGAAACAGGCCCTCCATCAGAGGATGTAGCAACACTACATTTGAGACTTCTCTGAGGATTATCACCTTGTCATGGTGGCGAGGCTTGTGTGATCCTGAGGTCGATGCCACCCAGAGCTTAGCTCCTGGTAGGATCACCCATGGCGGTGAGGTCAAGTAGGAGGTTCCAGACAAAGGTTCCAATTGTCTTGCAATCCACGCCACTGGACTCTGACCCCGATCTGTCAAGGACGTCTGGTGGCTGCCCATACATCAGTCTCCCCACATTAAACAAAAACAAGCACAGACATTTGCCATTAAAGGAATAACCCCTTTGAGAGAACATTTGGGAGTCCAGTAATTGCACTTAATATGGGCAAATGAGATCAGCATGTCAGAATAGATATAATGGGGCAAAGAACCCACTTCTGTGCTGTATGATTCTATGGGTCTCTGCCAACCATTAACCACTCGCATTGCCTTGCTCCAGGCAAATGGAAGGCAGCACCCCAGTGAGTCAGAAGGGAATGCAGCACACATTACCTATTAAGCCAGATGCTGAACCATCAGAACTTCTGAATGGTTGGATGGTGGATTATCAGATTTATTATGTATAGAATAAAATTACCTTTGGAAGATTGCTACTAATTCTTCTGGTTCTGTATCCATTAGTAGCTTATGGAGAACCTGTCTCAGGAACTTGACTCGAGGTTTATCCAGCTCACTGAACTCAATCACCTGCAATATTGGAAGAGATGATTTATGCATAAAGATTGCTTTCATTAGAAAAACGAGTAGGTGTAGTTATTAAGCACATCAAGCTTGCTTTGTCATTCAATTAGATCATGGTTGACCTGTATAATTACGTCTCACAGTACGGACTAGATGAGCCAAAGGGCATGTTTCTGTGCAGTAGTGCTATAGGACTCTAATATTCAATAAAAATGCAAGTTTTCTAGATTTACAATATTCCTCTTCCAGAGCCCTGCCTCCTGAATTCACCTGTTCAGTCCAGATTTAATTTTAAAGTTGCACTGCTTGAACCACCAACTCCTCATACCCCAATAGTGGAAACAGATCTATGGCTGCACTGGTGATGTGCTGGAAGAAGCCCTGTGGTGTATTAGGTCTGGATAACTGGCAATCTTACAGCATTGGAAGGTATACTCCAATGTGCAATTAGCTCTTGTCTCTATTGAATCATCTCAAACAGCACTATTAGTTCATTCATTTATTTTCTTTCCACCCTTGGTGGTTAATATAGCCTTCACTGAGTGATTGGCATGTGCTTTATTGGTGTTATGTCCAGAAGTGGATTCTGACCAGAAAAAATGTACTGGGATAAACATGATTTAAAAAAAAAGTTTATTTGTATTTTTTTATCTTTCTCTGATACAAGGTAGTCATTTAATCAATCTATTTCCTATTACAGCCACCTGTGTTTGAAGGGACATTTTATGGCATAGAATTTTCTAGACAGGAAGTGACAAAGATTCATCCAGTTCACAGACATCTTGGTAGATGCTTCATTAAAAATATTTCATTAGTTCTTAGAACATGGGCATCGGAAGCAAAGCCAGCATGTCTTGCCCAGTTTTAATTGTTTGAGAAGGTGCTAGTGAGCTGCCTTTCTGAATTGCTGCTGTCCTTCTGGTAAAGGTACTCCCACAGCAGTTGTGGAAGGATATCCAGGATTTAGACTAGCAATTTGTAATGCGAAGGGTTGGCTTATTTGTTGGTCAAAAGCCACTTCCAATGTGCTGGTCATTGATTGGCCCATTTGTTCCCATTGGTTGTCTTTCACACCACAGCACTGGCTTCCGGTTCTGGGCACTTCAGGGGTATAACAATAGCACATGTGAAAGACTCGGGCCTCTTTCCATTGTCTCCAGGGGCTTATCATCACACTGCGGTGCTGAAGAGGCATTGGGCAAGTGTGCCCTTGAGCACACTTAGCTAAGTTGCCGATTGTTGAATAATTAGTTTGTAGTTGTGTAACTTAGGGAGACTTAAAGTACCTGTTGAGCTTTAGTGTTGTAGTTTTTGTAACTTAGGGTGGCTTAGATGTTTGGTTGAGTGTTCTATTGTCTGTAAATAAATGATTAATGTGCTTATTCATAATCAGTGACTTCTGTCCCACTCACCAATTCTGTGAACCTGCTTCTCTGTAACACCATTACTGAAGGATGGTGGTATATTTCCAGGTCCATTGAGATGTGACACAAGTGGGACCCTGCAGGCAGTGGTGTTCCCATGTGCCTTGTCTATCTTAGTGGCAGGGATCACAGGTTTGAGGTGTGCTGTTAGAATATCTCAGTTAAATGACTGCAGGGAATTTTGCTGATCTGACATACAGCAGATACTGCCTGCTCTTGGTGGAGGAAGGGAATATTTAAGTGTAGGTGATGGGATGCCAATCAAAAAGGCTTTGTTCTGGATAGTGTCGAACTTGTTGGTCATTATTGGCACAACACTCTTCTGGTGATGAATCTACTGTGGAATCTACAGACAGGTAGGTGGGTGGTGACACAAGGTACTACGCCTCTTCCACTGCTTTTTCCATATGCCCCTATTCAAAGAATTAGGATTATCGTTGTCATCACTGAATGGTCCTCCTACCACTTTTTCTCCAAGGATTTGAGAACATTTTGAATATTTCCCTTGGGACACTGGGTAATCTCCTCCTGAGGTAAAGTTGAAATAGATCATCTTTTGCAGGAATCTGCTGTTGGGTATGCAAAGGATGTGATCTGCCTAATGGCAATCACTGTTGATGGTGCTGGCCTGGGATAGGATGTTAATGCTGGTTCTCTTATCCTGATCGTCGATTTGGAGGATTTAGTAGAGACAACATTGGTTGCATCTTTCCAGAACAGTGATGTACCTTGAGATAGACCAAGTCTTAGAAGAGATCTTTGCTATTCAGTTGAACATGAGTTTTATGCTGTATTTTACAATGGGATCTGCAAGCATCCTCTTCTTTGGCTAGTCAAAGGCTGCTCTGCCATAGTGAAGGCAATGATGAACTTTATCATCGATGTCTGGATTTCATCAAGAGGATACCTGGGAACCCACAAATACCTGGGAAAGACTCCCCATTATCACATTCAACAAAATGTATTTATATGTTTAGATACAGCGCAGAATAGGCCCTTCGAGCTGTGCTGCCCAGCAATTCCTCAATTTAATCTTAGCCTAATCACAGGACAATTTACAATGACCAATTAACCTCCCAACGAGTACGTCTTTGGATAATGGGAGGAAACCGGAGCACCCGGAGGAAACCCATGTGGTCATGGGGAGAATATACAAACTCCTAACAGGCAGAGGTGGGATGAGTAATTTTTGGGTGGAGGTATAGGCATTGGCTACGACTTTCATTCAACACTGGACTGAGCATTATTTATTTGTTCAATTCAAATAGAGCAAGTTTGCAGGTTTCAAGCTGGGGATGCACCATCATCAATTCAATTGAGTTCTTACTTCACTTCAATAGATGACAACCGAGAACAGTGTTCCTGAATTGCAATGAGGAGTGGAATTCTATCTATCTATCTATATACACACACATATACATACACTGCACTATAACCGACCGCTGACTAACTACAAAAACTAAAACACAATTGTGATAGTTAAGGCTCGTATCGAGAGATGAGATTGTGGTTTTAGAGTTTTTTTTAACTAAACAATCATATTTCTTAACATCTCATGTTGAAAGGAAGTATTCAACACAATGTTTTACTGCGAAATTGGTTATTGGTCAGATTGTAACTCATGCAACCCACCACCCCACTACATTTACAGTGATGATACAATTTACTTTTGAAATAAAGACTTCTTAATGATGCACACAAAGACCCTCATGATTCACCTTTTGACCACTACTCATTACCCTGATAAAAATCATTGCTATATTTTCTATTTTCTGTTTCACACTTCTGTGGAAACCGTGCATACCTTTACATGAAAAAAAATGTAAAGGTTGCATTATTATCTATTATTCTAGATTCCCAGACAAGCAAGATTACACAAGTTATTCACATAAAGATCTCTGTAACACAGAGGTATGTTTGTTTTCCGCACTCAATGTTTAATATGGCTAGTGTTAGTTGTAACAGTGACCTTTTCAACAGAGTAAGATATAAAGTTACACATTGTGCCATAAAAGAAGGCAACAAAGAAACAATTAAATTATCTTGAACAATGACCAATTGCACTTTAAACAGTATTGAATTACTATCCACTATGCATTTACCTTAAAGATGGCTAGAGACAGCACTTTCCTACTGAGGTGGTGAACAAGAAGATGAACCAAATTTGTGGTTGCCAGACTGGTCATGCCCTTCAATTCCCGGAAACGATCCCACAAGCTGAATTGGAACGTCATCTATTCAAGATTAAGAATTGTGAGTTGGAATATTAAAAATATCTGCAGATAGGTAATGAACTGAAACACTTTTATGAGTCAACAAGACTGAGAACACAGGTCTCCATCTGCAAGATTTTAGATTATTAATTCAATTATACTGCACAAACTTTCCCACTCTCAAACACATAGATTAAAGGGTATTTTAAATTTGTAATTAAAAATGAAAATAACCACACATACTATTGAAGCACGAGTTTCAGAGTACAGGAGACAAACTGCCACCACTGTACATTATATTCACCCCTACTCCTGTCATTGAAACTACAATGTTAACTTCTCAAGTTATTTAAATGGTTCACAACAGTTTGCAACAGATTAATATGGAAACAGAACCCAAATGGATAGAATGAATCATTTGATGCCATCAACATTCAATGTCTATTTTGAGAATGTTAGTAAGTAAGTTTAAAATTGAATCCAAGACTACTTAAAAAGTGTGGATAACCTTGTCAATTAGTATTTGCCCAGCAGTGATTGATGTCGAGATAGGAAGCCATATCTGAAATTAATTCTTCACACAAAATGAGATTTGTTTTAAAGAGAGTTCATCATATTGTTATCTGTCTACAGATCCTCCTTGGGTTATGATTGCCCGACTTATGGACACTGCATACAAATGAGAGAGCATTTGGGAAACAGTTTCTGTGGGGCCGCATGCATCTTGTGCTAGGTGGGAATGAAGCATCTTCATGCCACCCCTCACCTTCACCCAACTATAAGCTAGAACAATTCAGGGCAGGATCAAGTGGAGCAGAGCTGGGAGCTTTGAGCAGATACGCTCGCTGAGTCAGTGAGGTCAGGTGGCGGTCGCTGTTCCCACACTTATTACAGTTGTGGTATGGTAATGTAGTAGTTCGTGCAAAGCTTTACAGTGATCACAGATCGGATTCAATTTCCACTGCTGACCGTAAGGAGCTTGTATGTTCTCCCCAAGACAGTGTGGGTTTCCTCCCGCATTCCGAAGATATATGGTTAGGACTGGTGAGTTGTGGGCATGCTATATCGGTAGCAGAAGTGTGGCAACACTTGCAGGCTGCCTTCACGTATTTGATTTGACACAAACAATGAATTTCACTGTATGTTTCGATGTACGTTACAAATAAAGCTAATCTTTTAGCTGTATCTGTGACCTTCTCTCACATACTACTTTTGTTCATTTCTAACTTATAAACAGATCTTAGTAACAGAACCTGCATAGTTAGTATCTCAGTTATTGAAAATTGTGAAGCTATTTATTGCAGTAATGCTAACTGATACAATCATAAATACATTATTGTATTGTTAGAACTGCTAAAACCTTTCAGACAATCTACTTCAACGCCAACATTACATCATGAAAATCCATCAACTTATGTTATTAGAGGAAATGGCATCTTTTACAACAAGGCAAAGTACCAATATCGTGATATGCTAAATGGAGGTAAAATGCAATTTAACTTGCAGTATATAATATAACCTGTATTATAATGGAAGAACTTTTTCGCTGACATCCCTCAAACTGTTGACATGTGAGCATTTACTTCTCAAGAGCAGCTTTAAGCACAGAGATTAGTGCTTGCAGAAAACAAATATTGAGGGCGGTCATGTTTATCTTCAACGGAAGAATCTTGTCAGGTAAGTGCATTCTAATTCACTTGTAAACTTGTACAGCTGAATGAATAGACGTAATCAACTAGTTTCAGAAAGGAATGAAATATACAGTATAATTTAGAGGAACATCAACTGTTACTTTGGATTACCTGGCCACAATATCAAGATGAGTAAAGAATGGCACCTTTTTGTCCCGATGTCTGTAGTAACTAATTTATTCCTAAATAGCTTTAGAAAAAAATAACCCAGTCCATTTTTGAAGGCATTTCACACATGTTCCTTTATGGGAAATCTGCTGTATTTAACACCATAATAATAAAACAATACACATTTTCACAGGTTCAATAATTTTCAATTAGCACTTTCCAGATCTAGGCTTTCAGAAAAGCGTCCATGTGGCAGAGCACGGCAAAGTGCCTATGTGAAGAGGATGTAAGGAGGCTGCAAGGGGATAGAGATAAATAGAATACAATTTGGGGAAACAGAATTTTCTATTTTGGCCAGAAAAACAAAATGCATTATCCAAATGGCGAGAGTTTGTTGTGCTCTGAGATTCTGCCTGATTCACTATTTGCCAACACAACAGATATAGCAAGTTATTAGGAAAGCTATCAGAATGTAATTGTTTGTCGCTGGGGGACTAATTAACCTACTAACTAACACCTTTGGGACGAGGGAGGAAACCCACAAAAGAATCAGCAGACTTGGCACAGACACCATTGACAGCCAGGATTGTTGAGCTCTAATGCAACATCCCTGTTAGCAGTGCCACCCCATGCACTGGCAAAATCACGTTCGGAACACTGCCTATGGTAATGATTTTAATACAATGGAAGTAGTTCTAAGAAAGTACACTGGACTGATACCTGGAACAGATGGATTTGTCTTCTAAAGAAAGGTTGGACAGGAAAGCTTATACCCACTGGGTGCAGAGGAGTAAAATAGGAACTGATTGAAACACTCAAAACTTTAAACTTTAAAGAGTTTACATGTGGAGAAGCTGTTTTTGTCCATGGAAAAACCCAGAACTAACAGTTTCAACCCCCTCCCCCCAAGAAGGTCACTGGTTTTTGGAAATTCCTTCCTCAAAAGGCACTGGAATCCGATTTTTTACAAGCTGGTGAAAGGTTACAGTAGTTAGAAATGAATAGAGAGTTGGGGGTCACAATTAGATTATCTATGATTTTATTAATTGGGTCTGAGCGGCTTACTCTTGCTCCTGAGTCATGTTTGTATGTAATTTGTGCTCATCAGTATCTTAAAAAAAACAGTACAAGTTCTATCCCCCCACTAAGTTCTCTGCATCCAAATAAAGTAGGGTTTGTAACTTAGGACTCTAAGTTCCAGGATCAGGTTGTTCCTTTGAACAAAAGTATGTTAAAAGGCAGGGCACCTAAAAGTGGCTCAAGATGATTTATTGTAGGTTAAATTAACTAATTTCACTTTACAGTTGAGTCAACGCCCAATGGAAGGGACACTTGGAAGGTCTCTTCAACCACAACACCGTTAATGAATTCACTTGGGCAACCCGGTTGGCATGGACAAGTTGGGCAAAGGATCTTCTATCGCTCTGACTTGATTGATGTGAGTGCCCTTGACCCTAGCAGGCAGGAAATTATTTCTGCCTGTCTCACTGCCACTTGTGATGATAAGAAGTTTAAAATATAAGAAATTAGGAAATATGAGCAAGAATACATACAAAAATGCAAGTAGGAGACTACTTGGCTCTTTGAGCCTGTTAGCCTTTTAGCAGAATCATGAATGATCTGAATGTAGCCTCAGCTCTACGTTTCCACCTACCTTCAAGAATCTGACTGCACCTGGCTTAAACTTATTCAAAGTTTAACTCATTCTACTGCCCTAAGGAAGCAAGTTCCTATGACCTGCAACTCTCAAAATACAATTCACCCGATTTCTGAAGCAACACACACAAAATGCTGGAGGAACTCAGCAAGTCAGGCAGCATCCATGGAAACGAACAAACAGTTGACGTTTCGGGCTGAGACCCTTCTTCAGGGCTGGAAAGGAAGGGGGAAGATGCCAGAGTAAAAAAGTGGGGGGAAGGGAAGAAGGATAGAAGGTGACAGGTGAAGCCAGGTGGGTTGAAAAGATAAAGGACTGGACAGGAAGGAATCTGATTGCAGAGGAGAGTGGACCAAGGAGAAAAGGAAGGAGGAGGGATTCCAGGAGGAGGTGACAGGTGGGAGAGAAGAGGCTAGAGGCCAGAGTGGGAAACAAAAGGAGGGGAGGGGGGAGCAAATTTTTTAGAAGAAGAAGAAAAAAAAAAATCGATTTATGCCATCAGGATGGAGGCTACCCAGATGGAAAAATTGTTGTTCCTACACCCCGAGGGTGGCCTCATCTTGGCACATGTTGGAGTAGGAATGGGAATTAGAATGCGAATCTACTGGGGTCACCTATTGTGTCTGGTCCTCCTGATGTGGCTTCCTCTACATTGGTGACACCCGTTATAAATTGGGGGACCAGACACAATAGATGACCCCAGTACCTCTATGAGCACCTTTGCTCCATCTGCCGAGGGCAGAACTTCCTGGTGGCCAGGCATCTTAATTCCGATTAGCTGCTGCCTCACGATTCCAGGGACCTTGGTTCAATCCTGACTTCTGGTCCTATCTGTGTGGAGTTTAAGATTAAACTTTAACCAGATTCTTCCAGCATAGGACTAGCCGTGTTCTGTCACTAATTTATCAATTGCTGTAATAAATCCTAATAACTCAAAAGTTGGGGGGGGGGGGGGAAGAAGAGTAATTTCCTGTGATCTGGCAGCATAATTACTGTTGGCCATCAATGGGCCAATGGAGTGAATATTCCTTTACACTGGGATACCAAAACTAAGAATTATGTTCCAAGCTGGTGCTAATGATGACTGATGTTGTCAGGCTCTTAATATCTTTGTGTAAATTATCTGAACAACAAGGCAAGCAAATGAAATTAACAGCAGACATCATTATTGCATTAGTACTGGGATTGCTTGCCCAAGGAGTTAGTCAGCTCTTGTTTTATAATCACCAGTGTAAATGACTTGGCCATCAGAAGTACAAATTCTCTAATGCTTAAATAAATAATTCTGTAATGTTAAATATTGGCCAACTTTAAATTTCTAATTTTATTAACACTGCTGGTAAAAGGATTAAAATAATTAAAGATTCAGCAGCTTATGAACTATCAGAACATTGTAAATGTAGTATTACCTGAAATCTCCTCTCATATTCACAGAATTTTTCCACCAAAAAAGCATAAAAAGGATTAAAAGTCTTTTCTTGCAGGCAGCAATGAACAAGGACATGAATAATCTCCCTTTCCTGCTGATCTTTCAGCCCAAGCCTGTGAAAATAAAAGTTAAATGTAAAATCTGGAAAATGGTTAAGCCAGGAAGAATTTTAAATATCTTTAACTTAATGGATGGCTGGGCAAATAGGTTGAGTAGAATCCACACAAGAGTGGTATCAAAGCTTTAATTGATGGCTGTGCTGAATAATATAAAGTTAATCACAGATAAAAGTACATTGATAACAATTTAGTGACAGCAGATGGTTAGAAAAATCATTACAATTAATCACTCGATAACATTTAGTTGCTTCGATGTCCTTACATTCTAATATTCAGAAATGGGGATAAATACATCAGTAAAAATTGATTTAGGAAACTTTTCCTATAATTTTCTATAATGCAACCTAGTCAATTCAACCAGTCATCAATTTAATGTTCTTGGCAATGGCGCACCACAACCTCTTTAAGAACACATTCATCCTGCATTGACTATAGAAATTAGGATGTTATGTCGCAGTTGCAAAAGACTTTGGTGAGCGGCATTTGGAATATTGTGTTCAGTTTGGTCATCTTGCTATAGAAAGGATACCATTATACTGGAAAAAGTGCAAATTTATAAAGATGATGCCAGGACTCGAGGGAATGAATTATGGAAAGGTTTTCATTTGAACATAAGAGAATGAGGGGTGATCTTATAGTGGTGTATAAAATTTTGAGAGGCATAGATAGGGTGAAAGCATAATCTTTTCCTCAGGGTTGGGGAATCAAGAGCTAGATGGATGGTATGGGTTTAAGGTGAGAGGGGAGAGATTTGTTAAGAACCTGAGGGACAACCTTTTCTCCCAAAGAGTGGCGAGTACATGGATGTGAACAATTAGAGGGATATGGGCAAAATGAACTACCACAGATGGGAATCTTGGTTGGCATATACCAATTGGGCTCAAGAACCTGTGCTGTATGATCCTATGACGCCAACCCAAGGTACTTAACACAAAACTGAACACAGTATTCCAAAAAAGGAATTATGTGCAGCTTCAGCTGTATAACTTTCACTGCATGGTATTCAAGTACAGGAGCATGATCGAGAGTGTACAGATCAGCTGCATCACCTTCTGGTACTGGAAATGCAAAGTATCTGAGCGCAAGTCCTTACAAAGGATTTCAAGGACTGCTGAGAGGTTCATTGGGGTCTCTCTTCCACCAGAGATACTTACCTGGAGCACTGCATATGCAGGGCCCTTAGCATTGTCAATGATCCCTCCTATCCAACCAATGACCTCTTTGACCCCCTACGATCAGGCAGGAGGTACTGCAGCATTAGGACAAGAACTATTAGGATGGGAAACAGCACCCCCACCCCCCAGGTCGTAAGACTAGTGTACTCCCTGCCACCACCAGGTCTCATCATCACGTATGAAGTGCCAGTAGCGTTATACTGTTTACTTTTTAACCTGAGTTGTAAATGGACCTTTTTATTAATTTATTTGTGGTAATATCACTTTCATGTGTTGTGTGTGTGTGTGTGTGTGTGTGTGTTTTATGTACTGTGTTGTGCACCTTAGTTTGTAGGAATGTTGTTTTCTTTGGCAATATACACGCGTACAGTTGAATAACAATAACTGAACTTGAACTTGGCATGTACAGGAGATAACATCCAATACAGGTTCCCCCGCCATCCGAAGGTACAGCCTTCCTATGAAATGGTTCGTAAGCCGAAATGTCGTAAAGCGAAGAAACAATTACCATTTATTTATATGGAAAAATTTTGTGAGCGTTCACAGACCCAAAAATAACCTACCAAATCATACCAAATAACATAAAACCTAAAGTAACAGTAACATATAGTAAAAGCAGGAATGATATGATAAATACACAGCCTATATGAAGTAGAAATACTTTTCCACAATCATTACTGAACTGTTCTCCGGAGCAAAAATCTCACGCACGCGTGCTCGGCAGTAAATCTCACGCAAGCGCTATTGGCAAAAACACGCGCATGCACTCTCCAGTAACCTTTAAGCTATGAAGCTGCCAAATCATACCAAATAACACATAAAAATACACAGCCGATATAAAGTAGAAATAATGTATGTAAAGTGTAGTATCACTTACGGGAATCGGGTCAGCGCTGAGCACACTGATGATGGTGTGTTAGACTGAGTCGGAGTTTGGGTGGTGCAGTGGCCCCCCCCCACCCTCCAGGCCGCTGAGCGATACATTGCTGCAAAGAACGCAGGGGTCCAGCGGTAGCCGGGAGGTACACAGCTCACCTTTAAGAAAAAAGTCGAAATAAACATGCTAATTAATTAGGTGCCGCCCATAATTGTTGACCCAGATTAGTGCCAATTTCCAATTGCATCGTCTCTGATCTGGGCCGACAATTACACGTCGGCGGCACCTAATTAATTAGCATGTTTATTTCAGCTTTTTTCTTAAAGATGTGCTGTGTGCCTCCCGGCTACCTTTGCATTCTCCGCGAGTCGGTATCTGTCCGTGGCCTGGGGGTTGGGGTGGTGGAACACTGGGGTGTCATCTTGTCGCCTGTTTCCATTAGAACAGGCAGCTCATCTGCTTCTATCTCTGCCCGCCTCGATGTTGAAGGTCGAGGTTCATCGTCTGCTGTGGCTGATGTGGAAGGCTTGCTTGACTGCTGAGCCTCGCGTATTTTTCTATCATATAGTTCTTTAATAAGGACTCAAACTATCCTGCAAATATCCCCTAAACCGATGTACCCTTTCAAAATTAAAGCCGTACTTTATCATTACTCATTCAGTTTCGATTGTTATCCTTTTTTCTTCCAATTGCATCAGCTCTTCATCTGTCAGTTCTTGGTGATAGGATGCCAAAACCTCTTCCAACATCATCTTCGTCAACTTCCACAAGCCAAACTCACATTGTTCTTACTTCATTCACCACGATCAAAACGCTTAATTATGTCTAGTTTTACCGTAAGTGTAACACTCTTACGAGCTCTTTCAGGCTTTTCCGATACCATAGAACTCATCTTGCAAACGGCTGCTCACAGGCTTGTGTTTAAGCAATGCCGGCAAGAATCCGGGGGAGAGCCGCTGCTCGGGGCGCGCTGAATTTTTTTTCGTAACAGTGAAAACACCTTCTGAAAGCGAAAATAGGGTACTAATGTAGGTCTTTTGTAACAGTGAGGTTTCGTAAAGCAAACGTTCGAAAAGCGGGGGACACCTGTATTCACTTTCCCAATACTCATGACCTGAAACATTAACTTTATTTCTCTTTATACAGTCGCTGCCTAACCTGCTGAGCATTTTCTATTTTTACTTCACGTTTCCAGTATTTGCACTTTTAAAAAATTTTCATCTAATATTAAATTATTTTTGTTAACCCGTCTTATAGTGTTTGGTTATTTTCTCTGCTCATCTCCAAACTCCTACACTCAACACCTCCCTCTGCAACTGGATCCATGACCTCCTGACCAAATGACCACAATAAGGATAGACAGCACCACCTCAACCACAATTATCCTTAACACCCTCAGTTATCTCTAGACTGTGTGACCAGATTCTGCTCCAACTCCATCTACAAGGTTGTAGATTACACGACCACAATGGGCTGAATCTCAAGTAATGATGAGTTGGAGTACACAAAAGGGATAGAATAGTGGCATGATGTCATGATTTAGGGTCAGCATGGTAACGTAAGGCTATTACTGTGTCAGTAACCTGGGTTCAATTCCACTGCCAATTCTAAGGTACTTTATATATTCTCCCCGTGACGGCTGGGGCTCTCCAGGTGCTCTGGTTTTCTCCCACATTCCAAAGACATACAGGTTAGTGGGTTAATTGGTCACATGGGTGTAATTGGGCCGAAAGGGCCTGTTACTGTGCTGTACCTCTAAATAAATGAACAATCTTTCCCTCAATGTCAGGAAACCCAAAGAGCTTGTCATTGACTCGGGAAGGAGGCTACTCCTGTTTACATCAACGGTGCTGTGGCTGAGAGTGTTGAGAGCCTCAAGTTCTGAGGTGTGAACATCAGCCTCTCTAGTCCAAGCACACAGATATCGTGAACAAGAATGCTCACCAACATCCCTGCTTCCTCAGGAAGCTAAAGAAATTTTGTATGCTGGGAAAAGCAGTTTCCCCTCGTCTCTGTCCCAAGTCTATTCTCCTAATCTTGAGACTATATCCCCTTGTTTTAGATTCATTTACCAGTGGAAACAAACTTTCCTGTCCATCTTATCTAATCCTTTCTCATTCCCAGAATCAATTTGATGAACTTCCTCTGCGCCGCCTCCAAAGCCAGTATATCCTTCACAAACAAGAGGAAAAACTGCAGATTCTGGAAATCAGAGCAACACACACAGAATGCTAGAGGAACTCAGGGGTAGATTGGGAGACGGTTTCATTGAGTACCTATGCTCTGTCCACCAGAACAAGTGGGATCTCCCAGTGGCCACCCATTTTAATTCCACTTCCCATTCCCATTCTGATATGCCATGATGAGGCCACACTCAGGTTGGAGGATCACCACCTTATATTCTGTTTGGATAGCCTCCAACCTAATGGCATGTACATCGATTTCTCAAACTTCCAGTCATGCTCCCCAACCCCCCTTCACCATTTCACATCCTCTTTTCTCTCTCTCACCTTATCTCCTTGCTTGCCCATAGACCTCCCCACTTTTCTTTCTTCCCCGGCCTTCTTTCTCTTTCACCAATCAACTTCCCAGCTCTTTACTTCAATCTCCCCCGTCCAGGTTTCACCTATCGCCTTGTGTTTCTCTCTCCCCTCCACCCACCTTTTAAATCTACTCCCTAGCTTTTCTCTCCACTCCTGCAGAAGGGTTTCGGCCAGAGTCGTCGACTGTACTCTTTTCCTCGATGCTGCTTGGCCTGCTGAGTTCCTCCAGCATTTTATGTGTGTTGCCCAGTATATATTTTGTCAAGTAAGGAGACTAAAAATACATACAGTTCTCTAGGTGGTGCCTCACCAATACTCTAAATAGTTGCAGAGCAACTTCCCTGCTCTGAAATCCCTCTAGCAAGGAAGGCCAATGTTCTACTTGCCTTCTTGATTTCCTATTATACTGCAAACAAATCTATGTACCATCAGGCTTAAGGATATTTCTATCCCACTGTTATAAGACTACTGAACAACACCTTAGTACGACAAGGATAGACTCTTGACCTCACAATCAACCTCGTCTTGGCCCTTGTACCTTATTGTCTGCCTGCACTGCACTCTGCAACTGTAAAACTAATCTGTATTCTGTCAATTATCTTCTTTGTACTACCTCAACACACTAATGTGATAAAGTGATCTGTATGCATGCTATGCAAAAAGAATGCTTTTGCTTGGTACATGTGACAATAATAAATTTACCAATTTACTATTTACTTTGCCCACTATAGTTCCAAGTTATTCCACTATGTAGAAAATGCATTTATTTTTGGTCAGATTCACCCACACTATTTGTAGTATTTTGTTTCAGCCTCCTCTATAATACTGTGACACAAAACTTGGTGTCATGAACAAACTTGGAACCAAGGCTCTTTATTCATTCTTCTAATTAATTTCGAGGGAAAGGCAAAGCTTTAGTATAAGTCCTTGGAAGAACACCATATTTTTATATTCTGCCAGTACAAATACATATTCTTGCACTTACTCTCTGACTTTGAGGTTGTTTCCAATTCCATTTGATTCTATTTTCTTATCAGTCTCTCTTACCTAGAATCTAAACAAATACTTTACGAAAGTACTTTAAAGTAACACCCAAACCTTGTTTTATTGACCGTATCAGCAGGAGCTACATTATCAGTTAAATCTGCTTTGGCTGGGCTATCTCTTATACACTTGGAATAGGATAATCAGATCAAAATGTATAAGCAGTTGGCTTGAAGTTTTAGCTGAAAACTGACAACTGTATCAATGAGACACATTAATGTACAGAAATGTCCGTTTGGATGACACACTCCAGTCCTAAACTTTATTAATTGATATTACCAAATAACTTGTTTTACTTCATTTACTCTCAAAAGTATGAAGTAATGGAGCAAATTGTTTTCCACTCAGCCTTTTGTCAGTTTCACTACTGCGCTATGTTGCTTGTAACTAAGCCCCGCTAACTGAATCCGCAATGTCTGCAGACTCTCAAAGGCTATACCAAGGTGATTGTGGTTGATGGCACAATACAGGCCAACATTTACTAATCAGTTGTATCAAGTTCTTTCACACTCAAAGGAACAAGAAGCTACTGACCTCAGAAGTTTTTCAAAAGCATCCAAGTAATCCTCACTGGTCATCAGGACACAGAAGATGTTCTTGCGTATATCCGTATTCATCCTCTGTTTGCGTGCCAACTCCAAAATTTTCCCACTTAACTAAAATGGAATAAATAGTCATCAAGTGTGGGACATATTGTTGGCTGAAGGGTACATTACGGGGTTTTAATTGGATTTTGGGTGGAAAGCATATTTCAAACCTAGAATGCTTTGAACAAGCTAAGAAGTTACAGTGAAGATAAATCCATGACTACTTTTACAGGATGCTAATATCCATCAATTGGCAAATCATCGTCAATAGGT
Source organism: Mobula birostris (assembly GCF_030028105.1). NCBI lineage: Eukaryota > Metazoa > Chordata > Chondrichthyes > Myliobatiformes > Myliobatidae > Mobula > Mobula birostris. Next base: position 208,265,142 of record NC_092372.1, read on the forward strand.
CAACTTGAGAATATCATCGCATTTCAGATCTTTAATTTGAGAGCAGCAGCGCATCTGATTTAATGAGAACAGTGGTGCAGCTAGCCAAGATACTGCCTCACAATGCCACAGACCTGGGTTCGCTCTTGAACTCATTTGCTATTTGTGTGGAATTCCCACATTCACCTCAGGGCATTTCTGTTTCCTCCAACATACCAAAAGGCATGTGGGTCAGAGCTTAACTAGCCACAATAAATTAACCTTTGTGTCTGGGCGAGTACTGAAATCTGGGAGGAGTGTAGCATGTGGGGAGGATAAAGAAAACAGGGATTAATGTAGTGGTGCACAGAAGGCCAAAAGGCCTTTTTCCATGCTCTGTGCACCTCTCTTGCTACCTCACACGTCTTCTATTGAACATTAGTTTTTTTCATCCTATCAGTGATTCTGCAGATACTGGGACACTCAAAGTGCTGCAGATCACGCAGCATCTATGGGGAGGAATAAACAGTCAATGTTTTCAGCCAAGACCCTTCACCTAAGCCCGAAACTTTGACTGTTTATTCCTCTTGGGCAGAAAGGTAGCATTGTGGTTAGCACAACACTTTACAGTACAGGCGACCTGGGTTTAATTCTACCACTGCTTATAAGGAATTTGTACATTCTCCCCTCCATGATCACATAAGTTTCCTCCCACAGGGCACAGCTGTATTGGCTGGTAGGTTAATTGGTCATTGTGAATTGTCCTGTAGGGAAGTGTAGATAGTCAAATTGCAGGTTGAGTTGGTGGTGAGGAACCAAGTGCAGTGTTAGCATTCACTTCAAGAGAACTAGAATACAAAAGCAAGGATGTAATGTTGAGACTTTATATAGCATTGGTAAAACCGCACGTGGGAGTACTGAGAGGAGTTTTGGGCCCCTAAGGAAAGGTGAGCTGGCATTGGAGAGGGTTCCTAATGCTGTACTACTCCATGGTTATCTGAATATATGTAATGTTTTATTACATTTCTGTAGCCTTTTCAAACAGCTCTGATAATGTCATCAGTGAAAATTATTATAATTGATTACATGGTGTCGAAAAGCATCAAAAAAGATGTGGGATATCTGAAGAACCTTAAATGCTGTGATAAATCATCAAACTAAAACTTCAGCATTACTTAAAAAAAAACCTTAGATGTTACCAGATGTGTTGAATATTTCCTCCACATAATGTTTTTAGAATCCAAATTTTAAATACAACATTTTCTTTGGTCTTCTGTTGTCCAGTCTAACATACCCAGGAGTCACAGAGAAGTACTGCACGGAAGCAAGCCCTGCGGTCCACCTTGTTGATTTTAAGACAGTTGGACTGGTACGTCCATCAGAAAGGATTAGAAAGATGTGTGCCTATTGTGAGTAAATGGATGAGCATGATGGTCAGCATGGATGAGTTGGGCTAAAGGGCCTGTTTGCCTGTTGTCAGTTCATGCTGACGTTCAAGCACACAACTTTACATTAATTCTAAGACATCTTATTCTCCCACTGTCCCATCAACACTGCCCTGCCTACCTTTCCCCACCCACTGCAAACCACCACTCTCATCTGTACATGGGCAGCAACTTACAGCAATTAATTAATCTGTCAAGATGCATATTTTGGGAAGGAAATCATAGCCCAAAAGGGTTCCCAACCTATTTTTAATGCCATGGACCCCTAGTATTAACGGAGGGGCCCGTGGACCCCAGGTTGGGAACCCCTGCCCTAGAGGGAACTCATGAAGTCACAGAGAGAATGTGCAAACTCACAGATAGAACTGGAGGTCAGGAATGAACCCTGGTTGCTGGAGCTCTGAGAAAGCAGCTCCACTTGCTGATGTTACTCTTGAATCACTTTTAGTTTTACTTTATTGGGACAAAACACCTATTTGGCACATCTTTGTCCACATGCCAGTGGAAAATTTCAAACTATTAATTTAAATCAATAAGGTAATATCTGAACAATATATAATGCTAAGTGGTTTCGGTGGCAGAGAACTGGCAATCACAAGCTCTTCATGGGTATGCTCATATTTCACTTCAAACCCTGTACAGTGTAATCGTGTGTCCAATTCCCTGGTCTGCCAATGGACTGACAAATGTCCTGAGCTGGACTGTCAGATGTATATACTTGGCTCCAGCTATGGCTGCCAGATGTAATGTCAGCCCAGTAATGGGGACATTGACCTTCACTGATAAAGTGTGGTTTACTTATTTTAGATAATTGATTTCTTGCACTTTCAGTTGAGAGCAACTATCGAAAGTCCACTAGAATGGTGCAGGGATGGGAGTTCAGGATTTGCCAAAGACCTTCCTGCCACTCGCTTTCATGGGGACACAGCTCTGCTTTGTGATGCAGCCAGGCCTCTGGCTATTTGGTTCTATAGAGGGAGAAGAATAAGTGAGACTTCAGGAAAAGTACAAAGATCAAAAACTGCTCATCAATACAGAATGATTGTAATAAACATACTTGAAAGAATTCAGATTTGAAGGGGAAAAAGGCAAGTGGATACAAAAACAACACGCAATATGCCAGGTGTAAATTCACCAAGGCATGACATACATGAACAAAGATCTCATATCGCCTGAGGTCGTAGAGCACGACAACACAGAAACAGGCTATTCAGCCCATGTCATCCATGCTAAACTGTTATTCTGCCTAGTCTCACTGACCCACATCTGGACCATAGCCCTCCATATCCATCCCATGTACTTATGCTCACTTCTCTTAAATGTTGAAATCGAACCCACATTCACCACTTCCACTGGCAGCTTATTCCACACTCTCACTGCCCTCTGAGTGAAGAAGTTCCCTCTTAAATATTTCACTTTTCACCCTTAACCTGCGACCGCTAGTTCCAGTTTCACCCAACCTCAGTGGAAAAAGCTTGCTTGCATTAACCCCATCTATACCCTTCAAAATCTGGTAAATTGTTGGGCAATTTTGTTCCTGTACTCAAAACCTTTTGCAATGAAAGATAATATACCATTTGTCTTACAGCCACTGAATGATGTAGAAAGATATCCTGATCACTTTGTACTTCAACATTTCTCAACCTCTCACTATTTAAATAATAGCTTTCTTCAACTCCTTTCCCAGAATACAGCAGCAAATACTCACCTCACCAACAACTATGTCTTGTTGTGGTTTAACACCCGCAGAGTCAATCATAGGGGCACCGCTCCATGAAGATCCAACAATCCACCATCGTCCAACCTGGTCCGCAGAAAGCAGGTTTTCTAATGTTACACGAAGTTGGAAGTCACCACGATTGTTATGGATCTGAAAACAGATGAGCTGCAGGTCTTACTTTCCATAATCAAAACGTATTTAAAAAGGACTCCAGAATTTTGAATCAACAATGATAAATGTTTGGCAATATTTACGCTGCTTTAAAATTGTTAATTTGGATTTCTGGATGGTCTAGTTGTGCTCTCTCTTATCCCTACGTTCTAGCTACCTCTGAACATTTTGTTAATTATAGATTGTTCTGGAAGAGTCAGTATTCATGAATTCTAGTGGGCAATTCACATGTATTGTGAAGTGAAAACTGGGCCAAAAGTTGAATGCAGAACTGCCCAAATAAACTTAAAAAGAAAAACAGAAACTGACAGATGTTGAAACTCCTCCCAACGAGAAACGGATTATTTATTCAAAAAAATGTATGATTTGCAGAGAGTTGTAACACATGTACAATCTGACAAAATGGTAAAAATTCAAAATGAAAACTGAGATGGTGGAAATCTGGGGAGAAATAAACAGTCTACATTTCAGACTGAAATAAGGGTCCAAAGGCAAAGGCAACAGCATGAGCGCAGAACAGTCACTGCTGTTGCCTGTAATAGACAGCTGCAGTTACAAGGAGAAATTGGATAGGCCGGGCTTCATCTCACTGGAAAATAGGAGGCTGAAGGGTGACTTTGTAGAGATCTGTGATTATGAAGGACATCAATAGGGTTGATATTCTGATCTTTTTTCCCTCAGGGTATGCAAGTCCAAAAGCAGAGGTCATAGTTCTAAGGTAAGAGGGTAGAAGCTTAAGAGAGATCTGAGGGGCAAGCTTTCCCCCCCACACAGAGTTGTGATTATTTGGAATGAGCTCCCAGAGAAAACAAGAGACAATTACAACGTTTAAAAGCCATCGGCACATCTAAAGAGTACAGAAATATCAGGCTAATGTGGGCAAATGGGATTTACAAAGAAAGGCATCACAGTTGGCATAGACAAGTTTGGCCCAAGGGCTCATTTTTATGCTGTACAGCTCTACGATCTCATCATCACAATACTATTGGCCCCACTCTAGCTGGGTATCACATAGGCACCGACACTTAAAAACAAGTTCCTGACAGAGAAGCCTGAAATTTCTGATATTTTCAAACAATAAAGCAGGCATATAAATAATGAAGATTAAATGAGGTGAGCTAGGACCGATTAATAGCCAAATGGATATTTACGAATGGAGCTTGGTAACTTTCCAAATACTTACCAAAGTCAGAGCAAAAGAGGGAATAGCTGAGATAATGGAAAGGCTACAATATTGATACTGAAGATGTACAGTGGTGCTAGAAAGCTTGTGAATCCTGTGATCATCTGGGGTAACGCCTTCTACAAAAGCTATTTGGAGTCAGGTGTCCCAATCAATGAGATGAGATTGGACGTGTGGATTGTAGAGGTGCCCTGCCCTATAAAAAAGACACCAAGTCTGGTTACTGACAGAGCCTGCTCTTTTCAAGAAAGATCTGTTTATGTGTGCCATGCCTTGTTCAAGACAATTTTCAGAGGACCTTAGAAGAATTGTAGAGATGTATGAAGCTGGGAAAGGCTACAAAAGCATTTCTAAAAACCCAAGTGTTCATCAGTCCATACTAAGAGAAATTGTCTACAAATGGAGGAAATTCAGTACTGTTGCTCCTTTTGTTTGGCATCCTGCAAAGATCACATCAAAAGTGCAACATGCAATGAACCAGGTGAAAAAGAACCCAAGGAGAACAGCAAAAGACCTGCAGAAATTTCTAAAACTTGCTAAAATCTCTGTTCATGTGTCCACTATGAGAAAAACACTGAACAAGAATGGTACTCATGGAAGGACACCAAGGAGGAAACCGCTGCTCTCCACAAAAAAAAATTGCTGCATGTCTCAAGTTTGCAAAAAACCACCTGGATATTCTATAATGCTTCTGGAGACAATGCTCTGTAGACAGATGAGACAAAAATTGAACTTTCTGGCAGAAATGCACACTGCTATGTTTGGAGGGAAAATGGCACTGCACACCAACCTCATCCCAACTGTGAAGTATGGTGGAAGGAGCATCATGGTTTGGGGCTGCTTCGCTACATCAGGGCTTGAACAGCTCGCAATCCTTGCGGAAACAATGAATTCAAAATTGTATCAAGACATCTACAGGAGAATGTCAGGGTAGCTGTCTGTTACCTGAAGCTTAACAGAAGTTGGATAATGCAACAAGACAATGATCCAAAAGACAAGAGCAAATCAACAGAATGGTTTAAAAAATAAGAAAATTTGTGGCCTGGAATGGCCGAGTCAAAGTCCTGACCTTAATCCTATAGAAATGTTGTGGACAAGCAGTTCATGTAAGGAAGTGCACCAACATCCCAGAGGTGAAGCAGTTTTGTAAAGAGGAATGGTCTAAGATTCCTTCAAGCTGATGTGCTGGACTGATCAACAGCTACCGGAAATGTTTGGTTGAAGTTATTGCTGTTGTTGTGTATGTGGCCGGGTTATACAACAAAGCTGTAAATAAAAACGCTGGAGACGGGAGCTAAGTTAACAGAGTTCTTTACTGACTGAAACCGAACTGAACACACACGTACAAATCAATACACGCCTAATACTGCATGCTCAATACATGCCTAATAGCACATGCAACGACATGTTACTACAACATAGTCCCATAATATAGGCAATACGGTACACTCCTCCCCTTTTATTTTAATAGTGTATCAACTATATTTTTTCTGGGGCACTATGCTAAACAAATATGTGCACCCTTAACATAGAAACGCCTACCAATTGTTTACTTAGCAACTTAATACTATTAAATTATAACAAAGTTTAGTAATAATAATTATAACTCAAGTCTCGGGGGGGGGGGGGTCTTCTCTTCCTCTCCAGGTAACGCCTGCCCTGAAACATTTGCTTTGGGGAATTAGTCTCCACAGGTACGTCAGGTGGGTCCTCAGCACTGATGACAGGCTTACCTGTAGATGAGGCTGATGCGGTCACATCAGGAGTGTTTGCTTCTATGTCATGGGAGTCCGGGCAAGGTATTGTTGTCTTTTTCACCTGGGCATCCAGGATTTGATCCACATGACGTCTCCATACGTTCTCTCCCACCTGTACTCTATACATCAATGGACTGTCTATGGTGGAAATTATACCCGGTTGCCACTTTTCAGTCCTGTGATCACGTGCAAGAACTGACTGTCCCACCCTGAAGCTCTGTGTTGGCTTAGCATTCAAGTGTTTGAACTGTCTGTTTTCCACCTCACGCCGTACATCTGGTTTAAGAAGATCCATGCGAGACCTCAGATTCCTGTTCAGAAACATCATTGCTGGGATCTGATTAGTGGTTGCATGTACTGCATTACGATAGGCAAAGAGGAAGTTGTCTATCTTGTGTTGCAGTGGTCAAATTTCACTGTCCATTGCCTTGATGGCTTTCTTGAATGTCTGTACAAATCTTTCTGCCAAGCCATTTGTGAATGGATGGCAAGGGACAGATGTAAACTGCTTGATTCCATTGTTCTTCACAAAACTTTGAAATTCTTCAGAGACAAATTGTCGTCCATTGTCTGTGCAGATTTGTTTTGGTATGCCATTCCTGGCGAACGTGGTCCTCAGAACCGTAATGGTCTTTTCTGATGTGGTTGTCTTCATTTTGATGACCTCTGGCCATTTGGAATGTGCATCAACGGTAGTTAAAAAGAGAGTCCATGAATGGCCCAGCAAAGTCAATGTGCACTCGTTGCCATGGTAATGAGGGCCACTCCCATGGATGGAGAGGGGCTTGTGGTGGTGTGTTCTGGATCTTTTGACATCCAGAGCAGTTCCTGGTCAAGTCCTCAATCTGTTTATCAATTCCTGGCCACCACACACAGGCACGGGCAAGATTTCTCATTTTCACGGTACCCGGGTTCCCCTCGTGCAGTTCTTTCAGCACTCTGGTGTGCAGCTTGGGAGGAATCATAACACATCCGGACACACTGACAACTGCTCCTTTCTCGCTGAGAAGGCTGGAAACAGTGTGTTACCCTGTGCTGGCCATCCCTTACCGTGATGTCATTCACTATTGACAACATAGGGTCATTGCGTGTTTCCTTTTCAATAAGGCTGTTTGTTACTGGGAATTGTTCGACTATTGTTGTGTGAAAAACCTCTGCTGAATCCATTTGTGTAGTTATCTCGGAAGTGGGCACTGGTAAACGTGACAAACCATCTGCGTTGCTGGGTCCCCGTGATCAATGTCATACCTGTGACCTCCTAAGAAAAGGGACCATCGCTGCAGCCTTTGTGCTGTCATCAATGGAACACCTTTTTTTGGATTGAAGATTGACGAGAGGCTGATGGTCAATCAACAGGGTAAACTTATGGCCACACAGGTAGTGACTGAATTTCTTGACTCCCCACACGAGGCTTAGGGCCTCTCTGTCAATCTGTGCTTGTTGTGTTCAGCTGAAGTTAGCGTGCTTGAGGCAAAGGCTCTTGGTCTTTCGGAACCACCTGGAAACTTGTGCAATAATACAGCTCCTATCCCGTGGGGTGAGGCATCACAAGCTAGTCGGATTGGTAAGGAGGGGTCAAAGTGCGCGAGCACCTCTTCTGAAGTTATGAGTCTTTTAGTTTCTTAAAACACTTTCTCACAGCTCTCAGTCCACTTCCATTGTGTCCCTGCCTGTAATAGTGCATTTAGTGGGTGTAGGACTGTGGATAGGTTAGGCAAGAACTTGTGATAGTAGTTCACTAGACCAAGATATGCTCTCAGCTGAGACACATTTTCAGGTGTGGTGCCTTAAGCACCGCTCCTATCTTGTCTTGAGACATGTGTAAGCCATCCTTGTTGATCACATGCCCACAGTATGAAATTTCCTTTTTGGAAAAACTCACATTTCTGTTGATTAGCTCTGAGCTCATTCTCTTAACCTGGTGAGCACTTGTTAAAAAGATGTTTGTCATCATCTTTGCCGGTGACAATGATGTCATCCAGGTAACACTGAGTCCCTGGAATCCCCTGCAGGACCTGGTCCATTGCCCTTTGCCAGATTGCAGGCGCTGATGCTATCCCAAACACCAACCCGTTGTACTGGTAAAGTCCTTTGTGTGTATTTATTGTCAGATATTTCTTGGATGCTTCATTGATTTCCATTTGGCAGTAAGCCTGGGTCAAATTGATTTTTGTGAAATGTTCCCCTCCTGACAGGGAAGCAAAAACATCCTCAGTTCGGGGTAGGGGATACTGTACTGTGCGGAGAACTGGGTTAACAGTCACTTTAAAGTCACCACATATGTGCACCTTGTTCGGTTTTCCTGGTTTTGTGATGGAGGTTTTCTTCATCATTGGAACAATAGGCGTGGCCCATTCACTCCAATCCACCTTTGACAGAACCCCAGTCTGCTCCAGATTTTTCAGTTCTGCCTCTGCTGTAGGACGGATTGCATATGACATTTTGGACATGCATTTTCCTCAATCTCAATCTTTGCCTTCATGCCCTGAAGTGTTCCTATTCCTTTCATGAACACTTCCTCAGAGTCAGCAAGTATTTGTGACAGTCTCTCAGATGTAGCCTTGCTGCCCTCCTCTGCTGAGGCATCTAGTGCCTTGATGGTGTGCCAATCCAACTGAATTTTCCTGAGCCATGCACGTCCCAGCAACAGTGGTCCTCCATTTTTCAGTACATAGAGGTTCAGCTGCTGTGTTTTGTCTCCATAGGTCACTGTCACTTTAATTTTACCTTTGGGACGCACCTTCTGTCCTGTCAGTCTCATGTCTGCCACGTGTGGAGTGATCCATATTACTCTTCGATCATCTGTCTCTTTCACGCTGTGAAGTGGCAGACAATTCACTTTCGTCTGAGTCGTTTTCACCAGAATTGCTTTCTTTCATTTTGTGTACATCGTTGTATTTTCCTTTGTGGGGTTTCTTGTTTCTCTGTATTTTGTCCTTTTCCTGCTGTTTACTAGCTTTACATACTCTGCCAATGTGCCCTGTTTGCCACAGTTTCTTTATCTTTAAACCAACAATCATCAGGGTCATGTGACCTGTTCCCACAATGGTAACATTTCTTTCCTTCATTTCTGTTCAGTGACATTTTATTTGCGGCATATTCCAGAGATTTTTGTTGTATCTCGGAAGTACCCCGTACCACTATTTCCATTGATATTCAGATGATGAGTACTTTCTCCAATGTAAGGTCTTTTTCACACAGGAGCTTCTTCTGTGTAGTTTCACAGTGCATGCCACACACTAACCTGTTACCTTCAATGCGTCTGATAGACCAGCTCTAAATTGACAACGTTCTGATAATTTGCGCAATTCAGCACAATATTCAGAAATGCTTTCATTTTTGCTCTGATTCCGTTTATGGAATTTAAATCTTTTAGCAATGACTGGTGGTTTGGGGTTTATCGGAGGGTGCTATCGGAGGGTGTCTACTATTTGCTTGTACGTTTTGTCAGCTGGCTTTTCAGGGGTTAACAAGCTCCCGAGCAACCAGTATGTTTTTGCTCCTATAATACTGAGTAATAAGACGCTGGCTTTCTTTTCATTATTAACACCATTAGCTTCACAATACAACTCCACTCTTTCAATGTAAGTTGCCCAGTCTTCAATGCCACTATCAAATGCTCTAATGGTTCCAATCATCGCCATCTTTGTTATGTTAATTAAGCCCCATTCTCTCCTTATTTTCATTTTTGACTCACGTGTCCTTTTTGCTAGCGCCACGAGCGCACTCCGTCTAGATGTGTGTGTCACTTCTTTTTAATCTCCCTTTAGGGGCAGTCAGACCCTCAGCCCTTGGAGGTCAGCGACAACTGTGGTCTCGGTTGGACATGCTGCGGCTCCGACTGTCTCTCTTGCACCTTGTGCTCTTCTTCCGAGTGTCGTTATCAAATAAAACATGGCGTTCCGATATGATGTAGGTTCATTAACCTCATCGCCAATTTGTTGTGTATGTGGCCAGATTACTCAACAAAGCTATAAATAAAAATACTGGAGACGGGAGCTAAATTAACAGGATTCTTTACTGACTGAAACCAAACTGAACACACATGGACAGATCAATACGCGCCTAATCGCACATGCTCCACATGTGCCTAATTGCGGATGCTCAACACGCACCTAATAGCGCATGCAACGACGTGTTACTACAACATAAAGTAGTCCCATAATATACAGTAGGCTATATGGTACAGCTGTACAAGGAGGTCACGCCAGTTACTGAAAGCAAAGGTTCACATTCTTTTTCCAACAAATACATGTAATATTGGATTATTTTTCCTCAATAAATAAATCAAGTATAATGCTTTGTGTTATTTATTTAATTGAGATTTCTTTATCTGGTTTTAAGACTTACATGAAGATCTGATCAAGTTTTAGATCACATTTATGCAGAAATAGGGAAAATTCTACAGGGCTCACAAACTTTCTAGCACCACTGTACTAAATGGCCAAGTGTACTAGGTTGGGACAGCATGCTTCCTCAAATAGTGAGAGAGGCATGGATCAGAATTGCAGAAATTCTGGTCACAATCTTACAGTTCTCCTTACAGATTAGTGTAATGCCAGAAAACTGAGAAACTGAAAAGGTGTAACCTTCTACTACAAAAGTAGCCACTGGCTAACTAGTTTAATATTCATTTTAGCAAATACGAATTTCTGAGTACTTGCATATACAAATATTAGAATATTAGATTTTAGGACAGTTTAACAAAACAAGTTTCTAAAAAAAACAAATTGCAGACTTTTTGAGAGGCACGGTGTTACGTTAAACCTCTTCAAAACATGCCAATATGGTTTGGCTGCTGACAAAATATTGCATGTCAATCTGGTCATTGCATTAGAGGAAGGAGGTGAAGGCCCTGGAGACCTGGAAAGTGCACTGGAGAGAGAAAAAAAAAAAGAGTAGAATGGTCCTTGCGATGGGTGACTTCAGATTCTTTTGTACAGAAAGCAGATGACGACATTACACTGCTTAAGACATACTTGGTAAAAGATGACTTGATTGAAGTAGAGGAGAACAGAAAGAACTGCTCCCATTTAGTAAGTACCTGTGATCTGTGATTCAGTATCTAAAAGGAGAGTAGAAAGAGATTTAATTGCTACTTTTAAAAGGAACTGGATGTATATTTGAGGGAGAATAAGTGTCAAGACAAGAAAAGAGCAGGGGACCAGGACTCAAGACTACTCCTGCGCAGAGCTGATGTGATGGGCCAAATGGCTACATTCCATGTTGTAATGATTTTATGATTTTAATTTAAAATGTTGAAAACCTCAACAATAGATGTCTCCAATGAGTAATTGTCCATAACCAAAGAATAATTGCATCTAAAATAATTTTTGGCATCTACTCACTAAGCCCCACTCTCTGGGCATCTGCCATAGAGTTGACTCAATCTATGTTCATAATGGTCACTACATACAAAAGACACTTACGATGCATTTTTAATTATTCTAACATATGTTAATTCATTAGCTTTAGTTGCCAAAAATAATTTCTCATTTTCAAATGTCTCCTCCTTTTCCATATTTCGCCCTAGGAAAAATTCTTTCCATTTACACTGAAATCTAAAGTATTTGGCACCTTTTTTCCCTTACATTACTTTTCAAATAATGTTCCCTCGCATTACTCTGATCTGCCTCAGCAAAGTACAATTGGGTTGCATTAGTTGACACCAGATGTTCCACAGAACCAAATATTCCATTTTACTTAAAACTGAAATAATAAAGTTGGAGAAAAAAAGAAACATCAGGTCAAATAATGTTTATTTTTCAGCCCATAAAGCAAAATTTGCCTGGAAGTAGAGAAGCAATAAAACACATATCATCTGAAGTGTTCTTATAATGATCCCTTTTAACTGTCAAGTAAACAGACAGATTTACAGTCTGGATATAAAAACAAATTCACTTTTCAAACATAGTAACATTAACCTTTTCATCGGCGTAATGTAGAGTTATAGTTCAACAAAATTTTGTGCTGTGTTTTCTGCTTCTGTGGATCTTTCAACAGTGTACATATTTAGAAGAGTAGGTGAGGGCCAACAAAACTATTTCATTGTTTACTCACACAGCATTATCCTTGATGAATAATGATGCATTAAATACTTAAATCTTCTCAAAATGATCTGTTCCAAGCTAGTGACTTGTCACGTTCTAATGGTGATAATTTCCACATCCAAGCAATATTATAACCATGATCAAATCCATACAATCAATAATTTCTTCTGCTACTTCATCACTTAATGGAGAGCCTCTCCTAAAAATTTACACCTTCACATTCCTCTGGCAAAAAAATGTTCAATTATGATTAATACAATCTTCCTAAAAACCTCATTCCCTAATTTAGAATGAATCACAATCCCCACTTTGTATTTTCTCCAAAGCGAGTTCATGCCCCATCTCCAAGATCAGATCTATACATAGTATGAAAGATGAACAAAGGTACTAACATAAACAATTATTCAACAAAGCTTTACAGCACATTAGTCACTAATTAGCCATCACAATTAAAGTCAAATTTCACTGCTCCCTGTGTATCCTCATCCGCTGGAAGAGGATAAATTGACACTAATGGAAAAAAAAAACCGAAGATCAGCAACAGAGTTCTGCAATTCTATTGCGCACTCTAGAGTGAGGCCCTCCATTAGTCGGGATTGACCGTGGATGCTGCATCCTAGCTGTCTACTTAAAACGCAAGCCAGGGAGAGTAAGCTGTTGCCCATGCAGATTGGCACCAGCGGTGTCACAGGAGTTGCCAGTCAGCATTGAACTCAACATAGGACTGCCTTAGGGACTCCAGCTCCAGATTTTTCCCTTGGAGAAGACTTCGGTAGTAAACCCCATGGGAGGGTGTAGCTACAAAGTAGCGGGAGGTTTGAGATTATTGATTTCCTTCTCTGAGAGGAGCTGCCAACCACGGCTGACTAGCTCCATCTGTACTTTAGCTATCCAGTGCTATAAATCAAGAATATTATAAACGAAAACTCATCCTTTCAGATGGGTGATAAAAGAATTTGGGTCTGGATATATTATTGGAGTAGAATACTCATAACGCATAGAATACTTCTCTGCAAATGGTTTACAAGACAGAGTGGAGATGGATCTGTTGTTAGTCATGAAATAAAGGTAGCAATATGACTTTGTGATAACAGATTGTGAGATAGAAGTTCAATGTGGGATATGAACCGAAGTTCTAGATAAGCACTTTCATATAGGGAGAATTCATATTAATGATCCCTTTTCAGCATTAAATGTTAATAAAACCATCTTACTACATAAAAATACTGAATTATTATTTTAAGGGCAGAAAAATACTACGCCAAATCCTTATTTATATTTTACTTAAAAGGTTGAGTGACTCACCTACATTTAATCTTTTCAAACATTTAGCATAACATTTGAATTCATGGGCCTGATTTCACATTACCATTAACTCTCAAATGTGTAGTCAGGGTTGAAGTTGGTCTTTAAATTGCACAGCACTAATTTTGTGCAGTGAGCTTTTGTTTGAAATGAATGTGAATGAGTGTTAAGGGCTATGTAGGAGAGAGGGATTAGATTGATCAGGGAGTAGGTTAAAGGTAGGCACAATATCTTGGGCCGAAGGACCTTCACTTTGCTAGTCTGTTCTACGTGACCTCTTTCCCTGTCATTTGCATATAAATTCAAGACATAGATAAAAAGGGACCTATTTGGCGGTTGAGCCTACTCCACCATTCAATAGGCTCATGGCTGATCATTCAAACTCAGTATTCTGTTCCAGCTTCTTCCTCATCATCTTTGATCCCACTAACCTTTAGAACACTATCCAACTCAATGAATATATTTAGTGGGGAATTTTGTGAGCTACTCAGTAAGAAACTTAGATAGCTGAGTTTTTTGCCTGTCTCTAGTCAAACTGGCTGATGTGGGGACTTTTCATTGAAAATGGATAACATTAAACTACCACCTACTCACTTGGTTTGTAGCATACTTGCTGTACTCATTTTGTATGACAGTAATCACCTCCCAAAATCCTGGAATGGTATAACTATCAGATAACTTTGCAAATGTTTGTGATGAAATGGCAAAAACAATCCACATGCTAGCTCTTGTTCCATTTCTTCCCTTCACCTTCTGTGGGAGGAGCTAAAGATGGCACCAGAGGGTGACTTCTCTCAGTACTTCTGCAGAACAGTTTAAAATTCTCCCTAATGTCTGTTCTTTCCTTTGCAAGTTGGCTGGAGTCCTGTTGGAGTCCGTGATCTACAGCTGCATTCAAACTGCTGTTCTTCACGGTGTTGGGTTCTGTGGATTCCTGCTCTTGGAACTTGCTGAGCAGCCTAGCATTTTTGATATAGAAACAGAAAACCTACAGCACAATACACAAAGCTGTGCCGAACATGTCCTTACCTTAGAAATTACCTAGGGTTATCCATAGCCCTCTATTTTTAAGAGCTCCATGTACCTGTCCAGGAGTCTCTTAAAAGACCCTATTGCAACCTCCGCAACCATCATCGCCGACAGCCCATTCCACGCACTCACCACTCTATGCGTAAAAAACTTACCCCTGACATCTCATCTGTACCTTCTTCCAAGCACCTTAAAACTGTGCCCTCTCGTGATAGCCATTCTAGCTCTGGGAGAAAAAGCCTCTGGCTATCCGCACGATCAATGTCTCTCATCACCTCATACACCTCTATCAGGTCACCTCTCATCCTCTGTCGCTCCAAGGAGAAAAGGCCAAGTTCACTCAACCTATTCTCATAAGGCATGCTCCCCAATCCTGGCAACATCCTTGTAAATCTCCTCTGCGCCCTTTCTATGGTTTCCACATCCTTCTGGTACTGAGGAGACCAGAACTGAGCACAGTACTCCAAGTGGGGTCTGACCAGGGTCCTATATAGCTGCAATATTACCTCTCATCTCCTAAACTCAATCCCAAAACTGAAGAAGGCCAATGCACCGTATGCTTTCTTAACCACAGAGTCAACCTGCGCAGCAGCTTTGAGTGTCCTACAGACTCAGATCCCAAGATCCCTCTGATCCTCCATACTGCCAAGAGTCTTACCATTAATACTGTATTCTATCATCATGTTTGACCTACCAAAATGAACCACCTCACACTTATCTGGGTTGAACTCCATCTGCCACTTCCCAGCTCAGTTTTGCATCCTATCAATGTCCCACTGTAACCTCTGACAGCCCTCCACACTATCCACAACACCTCCAACCTTTATGTTATCAGCAAATTTACAAACCCATCTCTCCACTTCTTCATCCAGGCTACTTATAAAAATCACGAACAGTAGGGGTCCCAGAACAGATCTCTGAGGCACACAACTGGCGACCAACAGCCATGCAGAATATGACCCACCTACAACCACTTGCTGCCTTCTGTGGGCAAGCCAGTTCTGGATCCAAGGAGTGGTCTGGAAGACAGGCACCTCTGGGGTGTGGCCCTGCAGACAAACCGTTCCAGTGCGGTGTCGCCGACTTGAGCATCGTGGAAGATCAGAACATTGAGAGAGCAGTGTCTGCTGCTGTTGAAGTAAGTGACTCTGCAGACTGCAACATCAAAAGAACGAGCTGTTGGTATCCCTCTCACTATGGCAGGAGCAATACCTCTCTCTCCCTTGATTGTTGGGGTGAACAGTGGTTTTTGATGGACTTTAGATCATGGTCTCGTTGGGGGTTTCGCTATTCCTTGCATGGTGGGTGCTGGGGAGAGACTGCTGCTTTTTGCTGAGGCACATGGTGGGAGGGGGAAGATTCATGATTTGCTGCTTCTTCTGCGGGTGGGGATTTTGAGGTTCTAACCTTTTTGTCATTCATTCTTTGTAGTTTTTGTGGATGTCTGCAGAGAGTAAGAATTTCAGGTTGCATACTGTGTACATTCTCTGATATTAGACAGAACCATATTGGCCATCTTGCTTTATCCTTCAGTCCTGACTGAGGGACTATCCAGACTGCTGATTGTCCATTTACCTTCACTGACAGTGCCTGACTTGCTGAGTTCCTCCAGCATCTTGCTTATTGATACTGTAAGATGGTAACAGTGCTTGAATTATACTGAGCGGAAAAAAAATGATGAAATTGCAGGGCATTCATAAGAACCATGAAGAACAACAGTAGTCCTAGATAAAATGAGAAAATGGGTTTCAATTAATTCAGAATTAAGTAATATGTAGCTGGGATTTGGAGTCTGCCAAGCTACGGAATAGAGGCGTGTTTTAAAGAGAGCTGGCTGAGAGGCCCATCAAATATATAATGCCTGATAACAGGGTGGAGATTGATCCAGCTGAACCACCAAAGGTACAAGTACCATACAATTGGTCAAGGAGAAGCAAGCAATAAGTGCTGAGAATAACATAAGAAACAGAATCATGCAAGGCCATTTGGCCCCTTGCATCAGGACTGCCATTTAGTAATATCATGGCTGATCTTTTAACTGCACTACATTTCAGCACTAATCCTATGCTCCTCAATTTCCTTAATGTCCATTGACCTCAGTCTTACCTACACTCAGTGACTAAACCTCTACAGATCTGTTGGGTAGAGACATACAAAGATTCATCACCTCAGGGTGAAGAACTTTCTTCTCACCCGTCCCAAATGGCAAACATGCTATTTTGAAACCGTAGTTGAGTTCCAGTCAGTTGTTCACATGCCAATCAAACATTGAAAAGATATTGTCTTGATTAGTGAGATCATTTCTAATTCTTCTGAAAATAGACCCATTCTGGTGAATTCCACTCACTTTCCACTCACAAGTATGTCCTTCCTTGGGTAGGGAGGTTAGTCTTTTGCATAATATTCCAGATACAACTTCACCAACACTTATGAATTCTCTACACTTGAAGTCTCTTGTCATAAACATGTACGGAAAACACAGATAAGTGAAGGGCACCTACACTAGCAGGATCATGACAAAGCACCATGGAAAATAAATGAGAAAGAAACACAATACACATTTTAAACAGCAATATAAAGATACAGGAAATTCTGCAGAATCTGGAAATCTTTAGTAACACCGAAAATGCTGGAGAAGCTCAGCAGTCAGGCAACATCCATGGAGGGAAATAAACAGCCAACATTTCAGTCTGAGTCCCTTCCAGGTTTGGAAAGAAAGGGCAGAAGTCAGAATAGGAAGGTGGGGGAAGAGGAGGAGTACATTCTGGCAGTGACAGGTAAGACCAGAAGTGAGGGGATGGTGGAGGGGTGGAATGATGTGAGAAACTGGGAGGTGATAGGTGGAAGAGGTAAATTGTAATTAATATTGCAAATAGTCTCACCAATAAATTAACATTTCTGAGATCAATGTTGCCAGTGAACAAACATTCCAATGTCAAAATCAATGGTGAAAATTGTTAATATTTACTTACATTGATAGACACATCGAGAGTCAATTCTTGTTATGACATATTTCATCGAGCAATTGGTTGAGTCTGATCTATGAGATTGCCAAATTTATGTGAAGCATGCAACACTGCCACCTAGTGGCATCACATCAGCAAGCATCTTTCAGGATGTTTAACATTATACCAACAGTTCATCTACAAATATGAAGGCCCATGAATATTGACTGAGAATTAGTAGCTCATTTAAAATGCGTGGAGGTGGAGGGGCAATGTTGCAGCCTAGTTCAAAGACATTCAAGGAAAGAAACTTCTAAGACAATTACCTTTGGAAGAAATATTCAGTAAGTGAAATTTATTTTACTGGACACAATGTTTTCTTCCTAGATGTACAGCAAGAAGTTCAATGCGTGAGAGAAAATGTGTGGGTCTTACAAAATGAAGATTGGACATGACTGTATTTCTTAGGTGGAAGATATTTGTCCACACTCAACCATCTAGTCACTTTTGTCATTTGTGATTCTTGACAACTCTCGTCAGTCACATTTGTGGCTTCTAATCCTACCCGAGTGATTTCTGAACAATATCCAGGTTGATCTGTGAATTGTTAAGGGAGCATTGCAATGTGAATGCTGTCTTGCAGATCACCAGAAGCTGTAGGCACATACTCTCAAAGTATTTAAGAGCAACTTAAATGAGTAACTGAACATAATGACACAATGTTACGGGGGGGGGGCTAAATGATGGCAGATAGGATTAGTGTTGATAGGTATGTGATGGCCACATGATCACACTGGACCAAAGGTCACACTTCTTGCCTTGTGACTCGATCTCTTTGTAATATAGTGGATATGCAATTGGAAGTTCCGGAAGATTTTGAAGCAGTATTAAAATTCAGCCCAGTGAGTCTGCTCCACTAATCATGGATAATTTTTTTAACCCCATTCTCCCACCTTCTCTCCACTGCCCCATAAGCAATCAATAACTTATTAACCTCCACAGCCCTTGACAATGAATTCCAGATTTACAATCCTCTGCTTGAAGAAATTCCTATTCAGCTCAGTTTTAAGGGATATCCTTTTATTCTGAGGCTGTGTCCAGGGATCTTAAACTCTCTTACTAATGGAAGCAGCCTCTTCATATCCACACTGTGCAGGTATTTCAGTATCCGGTAGGTCTCAATGCGATAAACTTCTCTTACTTCTAAACTCCTTCGAGTACAGGCCCAGAGGCTCAAATGTTTCTCACGTTAAGCTTTGCACTCCTGGCATCATCCTTGTGAATCTACTCTGGACCCTCTCTAGGGCTAGCACATCCTTCTTGAGAAACAGGGTCTAAAATTTCTGACCAACACCTTGAAAAAATCTTCAATGGTAATTCTCGCTTTTGCTTTTTTAAAATTTAGTTATACTGGGTCGAATAGGCCCTACTAGCCCTTTGAGCTGCTTTGATTTAACACAAGTCTAATCACTGGACAATTTACAATGACCAATTAACCCAAATCTAATCACTGGACAATTTACAATGAACAATTAACCTACCTGGTACATCTTTAGACTGTGAGGGGAAACTGGAGGAACTGAGGAAAAGCCAAGCACTCCACAAGGAGGACGTAGAGATACTCCATACAGATGGCGCTGGGATTGATAATGAATGCCCCAAGCTGTCATAGTGTCATGCTTACCTCTACCCTACACTGGCATACTTTTATTTTATAATCTTGTCCTCTTGAAATAAGGACTATTGCCTTCTTTACTACTAAAGGTGATGACGAATCAGCATATAGGAGGGAGATTAAAAATCTGGCCGGGTGGTGCCACAACAACAACAATCTCTTACTCAATGTTAGCAAGACCAAAGAGCTGATTATTGACTTCAGGTGAAGGAAACCAGAGGTCCATGAGCTAGATCACATTGAAGGATCAGGGGTGGAAAGGGTTAGCTACTTTAAATTCCTCTTATTATTTCAGAGGACCTGTCCTGGGCCCAGCATGTAAGTGCAATGACAAAGAAAGCACAGCAGCACATCTAATTTTCAAAAAAAAAATATATAAAAGGAGTTTGTGCAGATTCAGCATGACATTTAAGAGTTTGACAACTTCTATAGATGTGTGGCAAAGAGTATACTGACTGGCTGCATCACAACTTAGTATGGAAACACTAACACCCTTGAATGGAAAATCCTACAGAACCTAGTCCATCACAGGTAAAGCCCTCCCCACCATTGCACATATTTACATGGAGCATTGTCACAGGAAAGCTCCACTGATCACCAGGGCCCCCCATGAACATTGTCATGCTCACTTCTCACTGATGCCATCAGGAAGGTGGTACAGGAGCCACCAGGTTCAGGAACAGTTATTACCACTTAACCATCAGGCTCTTGAATACAAAGGGGTAACTTCACTCTTGATTTTATTACTTATTTATTAATTATCATTTTTGTTTTGAATTTGCAGTTTGTTTTCTTTTGTAGATTGGTTGAATGGCCAAGTTGGGACAGTCTTTCATTGATTCCATTAAGGTTAGTATTCCATTACGGATTTACTGAGTATGCCCACAAGAAAATGAATGTCAGGGTTTTGTACGATGACATGTATGTACTGTGATAATAAATTTACTTTGAACATAACCTGCAAGTTAACTCAGAGAATTCTGAACTTGGACTCCCAAGTTCCTTTGCATCTACGACTTCTGAATTCTCTTCCCATTTAAAATATAGTCTACAACTTCATTCTTCCTATCAAAGTGCATAATCCCCAACTTCAGTCCACTGTATTCCATCTGCCACTTCTTTGCTTACTCTCCCAACGTGCCAAAGTCCTTCTGCAGACTCCCTGCCCCTGTGACACTACCTATCTTTGTATCACCTGCAAAGCTAGCCACAGCACTGTTAGTTCCTTCATCCAGATCATTAATGTATAAAGTGAAAAGTTGTGGTTGCAATGCTGACCTTTGTGGATCTATACTGGTATTTGGTAAACACTTTTGAAAAGGGCCCCTTTATATCTCTCTGACTTCTGCCCATTGTACAATCTTCAATCCATTCTGTTAACGTCATTGACTCCTATCTTTGTCAGCAGCCCTGTGGGTGACAAACCTGCTGACTGTCTTATTAATCAAGTACTTCCGAGTACCCTAAAATTTCATCCTTAATGGACTGCAAAATCACCAGGATCAGGCTAACCAGTTTATAATTTCCTGATTTTCCTCTCTTCCTTCTTAATCAGTGGTGTCATATTTGTGATTTTTCAGTCCTTTGGGACCCTGATTCCCATCATTCTTGAAAGATCATTACTAATGCCTTCACAATCTCTTCAACTACCTCTCAAAACTCTGTGGGGTAGCCCATCTGCTCCAGGTGACTTACCTACCTTCAGACCTTTCAGCTTCGCCAGCACCTTCTCCCTAGTAATCCACTGCACTCAACTCTGCCCCTCGACTCTCTTTCAAGATATCCAATGATCGCTCTCTTATCCTTTATGTATTTACAAAAACTTTTGGAATCTTTATATTTTATTGACTGGTTTATCCTCATATTTCATCTTCCCCTTCCTTGTAGCTTTTTTAGTTGCCCTCTGCTGGCTTTTAAAGTCATCCTATTCCTCTGGCTCTCCACAAATCTTTGCCATGTTATATGCCTTCTCTCTAGCTCATCACATAATTTTATACAATGTTAAAGTTCTGAACAGCTCAGATGTTATCTATGTCAGGAAACATAATTTCTGATGCTAGGCAAGATGCTGATAATGGCACTTTTCATGTTAAGTGAAAATAATTGTGAAACAACCAGTGTTGTGCATCAGCAAAGCAGCGTGACAACAAAGATTTAGGAAGGGTTGAGAAAAATGGTGGTGAGTTGGAGATAGTGAACAGGTTTTGAAAGATATGTTTTCAAGTGGAGGAAATGCCAAATGAAAATACCCAGACTATGATTCATTATAGTCAAATCAGTAAACCTTAATTAGAGAAAAGTCCTAGCATTCTTCCACTTGTTTGAAGTATGAATTTATTTTCTATACTGGTTTTAAAAATATTGTTGCATTACCAGGCTCCTCTGCAGTTTTCGAAATCTTTCCACTGGTTCAGGATCATAACCTGGAATTTTTCTCATATCATTATTCTTCAATGCCAACAAGATTTCCAGCATAAAGCGAATCTAGAAAAGGAAAAGGAGTTGCAATGTAAATTGGTAAGCAATGGATTGTGAGACTGTGTTGGTTCATTTGGCTGATCCTAAAGCACACACACAGAGAAAAAAAATCATTACCTACAGTCCAACCACTTTCACTATTAAATACTTGGCAATGCTGCTGGTATTATCTGCTTCATTTGCCATTCTGGATAATCCATTCAAAATATTCATGGTACCACTGATGAAATGTTTTATAAATGAGCTGGATTTCATTGCAGTCCAACTCATTATCATTATGATAGTTTTGGCTCTCTTCACAAACGCTGTCTGACAGCTGAGTACTTCCAGCTAATTCAACATTTATTTACACTTGATGTTGTCTACGTGAGTTTTAGTAATGTTTTTGAAAAGGTTATTTACTGGTAGGTCAGAAAATTAAAAACGCACAGAATCCAATGGGGGCTGGTAAAATGTATGACAGAAAAGTTGTAACTGCACTGCACAGGGTAACGAGGATATTGCACATAGGGACACTGCACTGGAAAAGGTTCGCAATCAGAAAAGTTCTGATTAAGCTGTAGTTGTTCTTTGAAACCAAGAAGCAGAATTATACAGCATGGCAGTAGGTCTTTTCAGCCCAACTCATCCAGAGTGACCAAGAGATCTAGAAAATCTTTTCTTGTCTGCCTGCACTTGCCCCGTATCCCACTGAACCATTTACAGTCTATCAATGTAGCTGTCTAAATATGTTTCAAACACTGTAATAATACCCACCTCTACAGTTTCTTAGGGCAGCTTAGGGACCTACCACCCTCTATAACCATATAACAATTACAGCACAGAAATAGGCCATCTCGGCCCTTCTAGTCCCTGCCGAACTCTTACTTTCACCTAGTCCCACCGACCTGCACTCAGCCCATAACCCTCCATTCCTTTCCTGTCCATATAGCTATCCAATTTAACTTTAAATGACAACATCAAACCTGCCTCAACCACTTCTGCTGGAAGCTCGTTCCGCACAGCTACCACACTCTGAGTAAAGTTGTTCCCCCTCATGTTACCCCTAAACTTTTGCCCTTTAACTCTCAACTCATGTCCTCTTGTTTGAATCTCCCCCACTCTCAATGGAAAAAACCTATCCACGTCAACTCTATCTATCCCCCTCATAATTTTAAATACCTCTATCAAGTCCCCCTTCAACTTTCTACGCTCCAAAGAATAAAGACCCAACTGTTCAACCTTTCTCTGTAATTTAGGAGATGAAACCCAGGTAACATTCTAGTAAATCTTCTCCATACTCTCTCAATTTTTTTGACATCTTTCCTATAATTCAGTGACCAGAACTGTACACAATACTCCAAATTTGGCCTTACCAATGCCTTGTACAATTTCAACGTAACATCCCAACTCCTATACTCAATGCTCTGATTTATAAAGGCCAGCTTACCAAAAGCTTTCTTCACCACCCTATCCACATGAGATTCCACCTTCAGGGAACTATACACCATTATTCCTAGATCCCTGTTCTACTGCATTCTTCAATGCCTTATCATTTACCATGTATGTCCTATTTTGATTAGCCCTACCAAAATGTAGCACCTCACATTTATCAGCATTAAACTCCATCTGCCATCTTTCAGCCCACTCTTCTAACTGGCCTAAATCTCATTGTGTGAAAACTGGATAGGTTTCACTCTGTGTGGAAGAACCCTCAGGTTCTTTTTAAATCTTTCCCTTCTCATCTTAAATCTACGTTCTGTAGGTTTTCACTCCCCTACTCTGGAAAAAGACTGAATATCCACCTTAACTATGCTCATGATCTTATAAAGCTCTGTAAGATCCCCCCTCGGGCTCCCATACTCTAGGGCAAAGAGACACAGGCTGTCTTGCGTTTCTTTGTAACTGAAGCCCTCCAGTATCAGTACCATCCTCGTGAATCTTTTCTGCACCCTTTCCAGCTTAATGACATCTTTCCTACAGCTGGGTGACCAGAGCTGTGCACAATACTCCAAGTGTGGGCTTACCTGTTACAACAGGTGTTGACTCTTGTACTCAGATTAATGAAGGCAAGTGTGCCTAATGCTATCTTCACCACGATCTACCTATATTGCCATTTCAAAAGCTAAAAGCCTGCAGCCCTTGGTCTACAAGTACTCTACACATGAGGCTGAAGGAGACATAACTGAGGTGTATAAAATTTATGAGACACCTAGGAAACAAAGATAATAGGGATCAAATGTCTTAAGCAAAGCAGTCAAAAGCAAGTGCCAGAGTCATTTAGCATAGAAAACAGCCCTTCAATCACTATGTCCATGCTAACCATCAAGTACACATTAATGTAATTTTACTTGGTCCATTGTCTTCCATACATTGGCAATTCAAAGCCTCATCTACATAATTTTTAATGCTCAGTGAGTACCAGCCTCCTTCAACACCCACTCAGGCAGTGCCTTCTAGACAGAAGGACAACAAATGCAGTAGCTTTATGCAACATGGCTAACCCAATTTCAATCTTTTGGCTCTAATGTCAGTAGGGAAGTTACTGGAAAAAACTGAAACAGGATTAATCTGCACTTGTTAAAGCAGGGATTAAATCAAAGGTAGTCAGTGTGGCTTTTGTATTCTGTCTACATTGGTTAATTCACAGCTGGAGTACAGTGTTTCATTCTGGTCTCCATATTGTAGGAAGAGAATGACTGTATTGAAAGATTAGTGTTTGTGTGCTTCTGACTTGGTTTTGAGCTGGTTTGGCACAACATTGTGGGATGAATGCCTGTTCCTGTGCTATACTGTTCCGTGTTATATGTATAGGACAGCATGCAGAGGAGATTCACCAAGATTCTTCGGTTAGGAGAAGAGACTGGAAAGGCTGGTTTTGCATTCCTTGGAACAAAATAAGCTGAGTTGGACTTAACAGACAAAATTATAATAGGCACAAATAGGGTAAGTAGTAGGAATCCTTTCCTCCCAAAAGAGATACCAAAAACTAGAAAGCAGTGGTGTAAAAAATTTAGAAGAGATCTGAGGAAGTTGAGCAGTTCTCTAGCGAGCTATTGTATTCTGTTAGGACCCTTGAAATCCCCTTCTTTACCTCCCCTATATCAGTCTGTTGATTCCTCAACTGTTAAACCTGCTAAGGCATCCAATATTCCCTTTTAATGACAACTTATTCTAGAATTTCATCTCCACTTTCTCCAACATACATCCTATCCTACCCAGAAGCAACAGACAATGGAAGGAATAACCATCACTTGATTACCAATATCTCCCTGGTATTAGTGCTGATTTCATCCATGGTGAAGAGTCAGGCCACGTGTCGCTCGTAATTTAACTATTATGCTAATACACCATGCAATGGATGGTCATGGATTAGAAAGTTCAGTGGACTAGTCATTAAAAATGTTCCTACAAGAGGAGAATGGAATTTTGGAAATTTTGTGAAGTGGCTCACCACGTAATTTTCTTACGCCTCTCTATTAGTTATAAAAGAAAACCCTTCCTATGCTTTAGAGAGTTTAGCTACACAAAAGAAAGCTGCTCTGACTGCCACTTCACCAACTATCACTCCATTTATAACCAGTATATTATAGCTAGAGTTTGTATTGTCTAGGTTGAACTGGAGCAATTCCATCAAGCTAAAATTGTTACCATCTGTAACCTCTACCAGGTAGAACAAAAGCATCAGATATCCCAGGCAAACCACTAAACGTGTTCAGATCTCATTACTGGCAAATTAATTAGGATGTAAATTCTGCTTTGGACTGCATCATGACAATATGTGCTGGACATACATGCTGGCTTTGCTAGCAATACCTACATCTCAAACTTATTGGGCAGCACAGTAGCGTAGCAGATAGTGTAATGCTATTACAACGCTAGCATTGCAGGTTCTGTTCTGCCACTGTAAGTTTGTATGTTCTCCCTATGACTGCACGTTTCCTCTGGGTGCCCTGGTTTCCTCCCACATTCATAGGTTACTTGGTCATAAAGGTATAATTGCATGCTGCAGGCTTGTTGGGCTGGAAGGGCCTGTTACCATGCTGTCTTTCGAAATTAGGGGCTCCCACCTTAGGGCCCATGGACCTCTTAGTTAATGGTAAGGCTCCATGGCATAAAAAAAAAGGTTGGGAACCCCTGCTCTAAATAAATAAAATACAAAATAAAGCTGGAAAGCAGTGCAAGTTGTGAAGAGAATGCAGGGAAGCTTTAGAGAGAAGACAGAGTGGGCAAGGACATGGCAAACATGAAAAAACTGCAGATGCTGGAAATTCAAAGCAACACACATAAAATGCCGGAGGAACTCAACAGGCCAGGCAGCATCTATAGAAAAGAGTAAACAGTTGACATTTCAGGCCCAGACCCTTCAGCAGGATTGGAAAGGAAGAAAAGATAGAATAAGGTGGTGGGGGGAGGGGAGGAAGAATGAATAAAGCAATAGTTACTTTATTGATCCCAAAGGAAATTAGTGTCACAGTAGCATTATAAGTGCAGATATACAAACATTAGAAAAGAAGAAAGAAAGAATAAAAAAGTTACCTTGAACAGTCTAACAGGATGGGATCATCACTTCCCTGGGTATAGATTGCTCATTATAGAGCCTAATGGCCGAGGGTAAGAATGACCTCATATAATGCTCTTTGGAGCAGTGCATTTACCTTAGTCTATTACTAAAACTGCTCCTCTGTTTAACTTCGGTGGCATGCAAAGGGTGAGAAACATTCTCCAGGATTTTCTGTAGGGTCCGTTGTTCACCTGCAGCCTCCAGTGTGCCCAGTTTGACCATTATAATAGAGCCAGCCTTTCTAATCAGTTTACTGAGCCTGTTGGGCCCCAGCATACCACTGCATAGAAGATTGTGCTGGTGACAGCAGAACATGTGAACGAGAGGCTTGCATACTCCAAAGAACCTTAGTCTCCTCAGAAAGTAGAGGCGACCCCGGCTCCTCTTGTACACAGCCTCTGTGTTGGCGCTCCACTCAAGTCTGTCATCCATGTGCACTCCCAGGGACTTGTAGGTCCTCACCATCAATAGTAACAGGGAGCAGTGCAGGCTTGGTCTTCCTAAAGTCTATCACTATCTCCTTTCCTTACTGATGTTGAGCTGCAGATGATTCAGCTTGCACCATTTGACAAAGTCCTCCACCAGGGTCATGTATTCATACTCCCATCCTCCCTTTATACACCCAATTATTGATGAGTCATCAAAGAATTTCTGCAGATGACATGACTCAGTGTTGTATCTTAAAGTCTGAGGTATAAAGGGTACATAGGAAGGGAGCCAATATAGTCCCCCATGGGGTCCTGGTGCTGCTTATAGCAATGTCTAACATACAGCTCTGAAGCCACAGAAATTGTGGTCTACATAGAAAATAGGTGGAGTAGGCCATTTGGCCCTTCGAGCCTGCACCGCCATTCAGTATGATCATGGCTGATCATCCAACTCAGAACCCTGTACCTGCCTTCTCTCCATATTCCCCAATCCCTTTAGCCACAAGGGCCATATCTAACTCCCTCTTAAGTATAACCAATGAACTGGCCTCAACTGTTTCCTGTGGCAGAGAATTCCACAGATTCACCACTCTCTGTGTGAAGAAGTTTTTCCTAATCTCGGTCCTAAAAGGCTTCCCCTTTATCCTCAAACTGTGACCCCTCGTTCTGGACTTCCCCAACATCAGAAACAATCTTCCTGCATCTAGCCTGTCCAATCCCTTCAGAATTTTATACGTTTCAATAAGATCCCCCCTCAATCTTCTAAACTCCAGCGAGTATAAGCCTAGGCGATCCAGTCATTCTTCATATGAAAGTCCTGCCATCTCAGGAATCAATCTGGTGAACCTTCTTTGTACTCACTCTATGGCAAGAATGTCTTTCCTCAGATTAGGGGACCAAAACTGCACATAATACTCCAGGTGTGGTCTCACCAAGGCCTCGTACAACTGCAGTAGTACCTCCCTGCTCCTGTACTCGAGTCCTCTAGCTATGTATGCCAGCATACCATTCACCTTTTTCACCACCTGCTGTACCTGCATGCCCACTTTCAATGACTGGTGTACAATGACACCCAGGTCTCGTTGCACCTCCCCTTTTCCTAATCGGCCACCATTTAGATAATAATCTGTTTTCCTGTTCTTGCCTCCAAAGTGGATAACCTCACATTTATCCACATTAAATTGCATCTGCCATGAATTTGCCCACTCACCTAACCTATCCAAGTCACCCTGCATCCTCTTAGCATCCTCCTCACAGCTAACACTGCCGCCCAGCTACGTGTCATCCGCAACCTTGGAGATGCTGCATTTAATTCCCTCGTCTAAGTCATTAATATATATTGTAAACAACTGGGGTCCCAGCACTGAGCCTTGCGGTACCCCACTAGTCACTGCCTGCCATTCTGAAAAGGTCCCATTTATTCCCACTCTTTGCTTCCTGTCTGCCAACTAATTCTCTATCCACATCAATACCATACCCCCAATACCGTATGCTTTAAGTTTGCACACTAATCTCCTGTGTGGGACCTTGTCAAAAGCCTTTTGAAAATCCAAATATACCACATCCACTGGTTCTTCCCTATCCACTCTACTAGTTACATCCTCAAAAAAATCTATAAGGTTCATCAGACATGATCTTCCTTTCACAAAACCATGCCGACTTTGTCCGATGATTTCACTGCTTTCCAAATGTGCTGTTATCACATCTTTGATAACTGACTCTAGCATTTTCCCCACCACCGATGTCAGGCTCACTGGTCTGTAATTCCCCGGTTTCTCTCTTCCTCCTTTTTTAAAAAGTGGGGTTACATTAGCCACCCTCCAATCCTCAGGAACTAATCCAGACTCTAAAGAGTTTTGAAAAATTATCACTAATGCATCCACTATTTCTTTGGCTACTTCCTTAAGCACTCTGGGATGCAGACCATCTGGCCCTGGGGATTTATCTGCCTTTAATCCCTTCAATTTACCTAACACCACTTCCCTACTAACATGTTTTTCCCTCGTTCCTCCACCTCACTAGACCCCCAGTCCCCTACTATTTCCGGAAGAATACTTATGTCCTCCTTAGTGAAGACAGAACCAAAGTAGTTATTCAATTGGTCTGCCATGTCCTTGTTCCCCATGATCAATTCACCTGTTTCTGACTGTAAGGGACCTACATTTGTGTTAACCAATCTTTTCCTTTTTACATATCTATAAAAGCTTTTACAGTCAGTTTTTATGTTCCCTGCCAGTTTTCTCTCATAATCTTTTTTCCCCTTCCTAATTAAGCCCTTTGTCCTCCTCTGCTGAACTCTGAATTTCTCCCAGTCCTCAGGTGAGCCACTTTTTCTGGCTAATTTGTATGCTTTTTCTTTGGAATTGATAATATCCCTAATTTCCCTTGTCAGCCATGGGTGCACTACCTTCCCTGGTTTTGCAAAACTAGGATGAACAATTGTTGTAGTTCATCCACGCGATCTTTAAATGCTTGCCATTGCATATCCACTGTCAACCCTTTAAGTATCATTTGCCAGACTATCTTAGCTAATTCACATCTCATACCTTCAAAGTTACCCTTCCTTAAGTTCAGAACCTTTGTTTCTGAATTAAGTATGTCACTCTCCGTCTTAATGAAGAATTCCACCATATTATGGTCACGCTCACCCAAGGGGCCTCGCACGACAAGATTGCTAACTAACCCTTCCTCATTGCTCATTACCCAGTCTAGAATGGCCTGCTCTCCAGTTGGTTCCTCAACATGTTGGTTCAGAAAACCATCCCGCATACATTCCAAGAAATCCTCTTCCTTAGCACCCTTACCAATTTGGTTCACCCAATCTATATGTAGATTGAAGTCACCCATTATAACTGCTGTTCCCTTATTGCATGCATTTCTAATTTCCTGTTTAATGCCACCCCCAACCTCACTACTACTGTTGGGTGGCCTGTACACAACTCCCACCAGCATTTTCTGCCCCTTAGTGTTATGCAGCTCTACCCATATCAATTCCACATCCTCCAGGCTAATGTCCTTCCTTTCTATTGCGTTAATCTCCTCTCTAGCCAACAATGCTACCCCACCTCCTTTTCTTTCATGTCTATCCCTCCTGAATATTGAATATCCCTGAATGTTGAGCGCCCATCCTTGGTCTCCCTGGAGCTAGGTCTCTGTGATCCCAACTATATCATATTCATTAATAACTATCTGCACATTCAATTCATCCACCTTGTTACAAATGCTCCTTGCATTGACACACAAAGCCTTCAGGCTTGTTTTTACAACACTCTTAGCCCTTATACAATTATGTTGAAAAGTGGCCCTTTTTGATTTTTGCCCTGGATTTGCCGGCCTGCCACTTTTACTTTTCACCTTACTACTTTCGGCTTCTACCCTCATTTTACACCTCTCTGTCTCTCTGCACTTGTTCCCGTCCCCCTGCCACATTAGTTTATATCGTCCTGAACAACAGTAGCAAACACTCCCCCTAGGACATTGGTTCCAGTCCAGCCCAGGTGCAGACCGGTCCCACCTCCTCCAGAACTGGTTCCAATGCCCCAGAAATTTGAATCCCTCCCCTTTGCACCATTTTTCTAGCCACATACTCACTCAAGTCAGTCAGGTAGTCCATTGTCCAGGATATAATGGAACTGCATTCAACAAAGCTTTTCCCCCCCAGCATTGAAAGCTGTATGGCATTGAAGGTGTTTGAGAAATCAAATAACATGAGCCCTGCTAATGCAAATAGGAGCAGGCTGTGTTCAGTAGGTAGATGTCAGCATCGCTGACTCCAATGTGCTCCTGGTAGGCAAACTGTAGGGGATTGAGGGCTAACCTGACAAGGGGTTGGAGGTGAGCCAGGACCGCATCTCTAGGGTCTTCATGATGTGTGAGTCATGGCCACTGGATGAAACTGTGAGACGGTGAGGGGGTGAAGTAAAGGGAAATTGATTGGCAAAAGAAATAAAGGACTGGAGAAGGGGGAGTCTGATAGGAAAGGACAGAAGACCATGAAGGGGAAGAGGAGGAGCACCAGAGGGAGGTGATGGGCAATAAAGGCGATAAGTTGAGAGGAGACGGGGATGGTGAAGGAGAGGAGGTGGGGCGCAGTTACCAGAAGTTCAAGACAAGGCAGCTGGAATATAAAGGCAAGATAATCCATTTTGCATCAGAAGTAGAAAGATTAAAATTATGGGAGGCATGAACTGGGTAGATAGTCAGAGTCTTTTTGGCCGAGACTACAAATGTCAAATAGAAAGGGACATAACTTTAAGTTAAGAGGGGAAAGTTAAATGGAGATTTGCAATGTTGTGGTGTGCAGACCTAAGCACACAAAGCATGAACCATTGAAAATTAACATGTAATCAACAAGCAATCAAAATAAGCAAACAGCAAAATGACTGCACTTGCTTGTAGGATAAACAGTAATTATAGCCATGCGTGGATTGCAATGTTAAAGACATTAAACATTACCAATGCCAGACATAAATGGGTTAATCCATGGTACAAGGACATTAAGGAAGAGATAAAGGTGACAAAGGTCAGTTACAACATTAGATACACAGCAGCAGTAAGGGGTGGTGGGGGGGGGGGGTGACATTTCCTCTAATTTGCACAGCAAAATTAATAGCCATAAATGTGAGGTTGAGGTATTTACTGTCAATTTAGGAGACTATGGTATCGCAAGAATTTCCCCCCACTAAAGCTTGAATGAAAGCTCGATCATAAACTCTGAGGACTTGTCACTGGTCATTATCCTACTGAAACCTTTATTACAAAATTCATGAGTACAAGAGTCAATTACCTGCAATCTGGTTGAGAAAGTTAGCACCTAGAAAATCTGTGTTCCTACAGAAGGAAGGACACACTTACAAGGCAGCAAGTGTAAAGAGGATCACCAGGTTGATTCCTCTAATGGATTTGGAGTGGGGGAAGGGTTGGTTGTGGACCGAGATGAAAAGATATTTCTTCACATAAATTCAACCCAGTACATCATGGCTAAAGCCCTCCCAAACATCTACATGAAACACTGTTGTAAGAAAGCAGCATCCATTATCATAGATCCTCACCATTCAGGTCAAGCTCTTTTTTTGCTACTGCCATCTGGTAGAAGGTACAAGTGCCTCAGGACTTGCACCACCAGGTTCAAGAACAGCTACTTACCCTCAATAATGAGCCTCTTGAACAAGAGGATAACTACACTCAGCTATTGAGATGTTCCCACAGCTAAGGATCACATGTTAAGGATTCTGTCTTGTAATTTCATGCTCTGGTTATTGGTATTTATTTATATTTGCATTTGCACTTGCAGGGTTTCTTGTCTTCTATGCTCTATTTGCTCTTTCATTGATCCTATTAAAAATAATCCTGATAATAAATTTTACTTTGAACTTTGAAGCAGTAAATCTTGGGGAATTTTCTTCAAGCACAGTTATTTTCAAGACCTTTGATGTTAAGATAATTGCAGGACATTGGGACATTGCAATACTGTAGGGAAATGATTGGCCAAGAGAATTTGAATGATGGAGTTGGCAATAGAACTGGGATTGGATTATAACTGTCACATGTACCAAAGAACAGTGAAAACCCTGTCTTACAGATCAATTCATTACACAGTATACTGAAGTAATACAAGGTAAAATAATAACAGGATGCACAATAAAGTGCAACAGCTACAGCGAAAGTGCAGTGCAGGCTGACAATAAAGTGTAAGATCATAATTGGTAGACTGTTATGTCAAGAGTCCA
Organism: Mobula birostris; assembly: GCF_030028105.1. Lineage (NCBI taxonomy): Eukaryota > Metazoa > Chordata > Chondrichthyes > Myliobatiformes > Myliobatidae > Mobula > Mobula birostris. The sequence continues at coordinate 208,297,558 of NC_092372.1, forward strand.
ACTTAGCACAGTAGTGAACCATTCAATAGTCTCATAACAGCAGGGTAGAAGACATCTACGCAGCCAAATAGCATACCTCTCTTCTAAGCATATACAGTGGATTCTGGTTAATTGGGCCATCGATTAATCGGACCAGACGCTTATTCGGTACACATTAAGGAACAAAAACTAATCAAGAAACTAGCCAGGATTCCCCTCATTTATTTGGGACACTATGTCGCTTAATTGGGACAGGAGATTGTTGTTGAACAGTTTTGAAATAGCATCAGTTGGTTATGTTTGTGTTCAAAGACCAGTTACTTTATCATTGATAGTTGGCAAGAAGCAAGCAGTAAGATAATTCAGACAACAGGAATTCTGCAGATGCTGGAAATTCAAGCAACACACATCAAAGTTGCTGGTGAACGCAGCAGGCCAGGCAGCATCTGTAGGAAGAGGTGTAGTCGACGTTTCAGGCCGAGACCCTTCGTCAGGACTAACTGAAGGAAGATTGAGTACGAGATTTGAAAGTTGGAGGGGGAGGGGGAGATCCAAAATGATAGGAGGAGACAGGAGGGGGAGGGATGGAGCCAAGAGCTGGACAGGTGATAGGCAAAAGGGGATATGAGAGGACCATGGGACAGGAGGTCCGGGAAGAAAGACAGGGGGGGGGACCCAGAGGATGGGCAAGGGGTATATTCAGAGGGACAGAGGGAGAAAAAGGAGAGTGAGAGAAAGAATGTGTGTATAAAAATAAGTAACAGATGGGGTACGAGGGGGAGGTGGGGCATTAGCGGAAGTTAGAGAAGTTGATGTTCATGCCATCAGGTTGGAGGCTACCCAGACGGAATATAAGGTGTTGTTCCTCCAAACTGAGTGTGGCTTCATCTTTAAAGTAGAGGAGGCCGTGGATAGACACGTCAGAATGGGAATGGGATGTGGAATTAAAATGTGTGGCCACTGGGTGATCCTGCTTTCTCTGGTATTCAGCAAAGCGGTCTCCCAGTCTGCGTCGGGTCTCGCCAATATATAAAAGGCCACATCGGGAGCACCGAACGCAGTATATCACCCCAGCCGACTCACAGGTGAAGTGTTGCCTCACCTGGAAGGACTGTTTGGGGCCCTGAATGGTGATAAGGGAGGAAGTGTAAGGGCATGTGTAGCACTTGTTCCGCTTACATGGATCAGTGCCAGGAGGGAGCTCAGTGGGGAGGGATGGGGGGGACGAATGGACAAGGGAGTCGCGTAGGGAGCGATCCCTGCGGAATGCGGGGGGGGGGGGGGGAGGGAAAGATGTGCTTAGTGGTGGGATCCCATTGGAGGTGGCGGAAGCTACGGAGAATAATATGTTGGACCCGGAGGCTGGTGGGGTGGTAGGTGAGGACCAGGGGAACCCTATTCCTAGTGGGGTGGCGGGATAATTCAGAACTGATTTGCTCACAGCAATTTCAAGCATTCAGGCTTGGAGATGACAGAAATGGCTGGGACTGAAAATGAAACAATTTCACTACTTCAATAAGTTAAGAACTATGAAAAATTAAGGTAGCCCATTACTTGTACTAGGTGTCTGCGCTGAGTTTTTTTTCCATTATAGCAATCAAAAGAACACTGCAGTGTACACTGGATGAATTCTTCCATCGAAAACGGAGTTTTATAGCACTGTAGTAGAATTGGTAGTGTTCCAATTTGTTCTGTATTTTATTTAAGTACATAACATGTTACTTAGTGAAATGGTAGTTTGTCTTTTTAATATCTTTTTAACCATTTCCATGAAATTCCAGCTATTTGGGACAGCTGCTTAATTGGACCAAAATGATGTGTACCAATTTTACTAGAGTCCACTGCAATTCTTTTCATTCCAAGCAATTCAGGTCAACTCTACTGTAGCTAAATGGAAAATTGAAGATCCTTCATTTCATCCTTGATCTACATTAATGTCAATGATCATTTCCCCAATTTCTGATTAGTTTCTCAATGGTATACCTAAATTGGGAACTTAAAAAATGAACTTCAAAGCTTGAAATATACTTTAATTTCATAATGGTAGGTGTAATGCTCCTGTTACGTTTTAAACCAATGTTAAGATTGCTAGTCTTTCAATGAACTATGAAAATTTGAAACCTTTCTTACCCTGGTCTGGTCATGAAACTGTTTCCCATCAGTATTAACTTTTCTTTGAGCTTCTAAGATAAATTCTTTCAATGCTATAGCATCATCTTTCCGAAGAGCAAATCCCACGTGCTTCAATAAGAAAAGTGTTAGTTCAATGTCTTTTTCTTTAAAGCCGTCTATAAGTTTTCTCAGAATATCAAACACTAACATGGAGTGTATTACGTGGAAGTTGTAAAAATGTGCAATCAAATTGATTAGATTATCAGATTCCTTTCCTTCACCAACACTTTTAGAATGTTCTTCAAATTTCTTTACCACTGCCTCCAAAACATGTGCTCCAACCTGTAAAACAAAAAGGCAACAATCTTGTACCTATAATTCTAATACAACAAATTAGAGCTCAAAATTCATGATCATGAGTAAAAAAGACAAAATTTATGCTGACCTTCAGATAACTCACAGCATGATATAACCACCAAGTATTTAAATTAGACGATAATTGTTGTCGTTCATTGTTATCATACAGTAACAATATGCAAAGAATATTCTCAGCAGCAACAATGAACTAAGTGACCTATTTTACAAATGCTTGTAGATGTAGATTCAAGAACAAAGGATACCAACAGAACTGCTATATTTTCTTTATCGATGTTACAGAATCTCTGATATCCACTTAAGCTTGTTAACAGGATCTAGACTAAAATCCTCATTTAAAATTATCGCAGTGTTTCAGTACTGCATTGAGGTACCAGTGTAGGTCAGGGGTGGGGAAACTTTGAGAGCTTATGCCCAAATGGCATGAATTAAAAAATCTGCCACATGCCATGCTAATTTTGGGCAGAGATTATTTTTGATGAATTAGTAACAATAATTATGGACTTTAAGGAAAAATGAGCTCTATTGCTTATTTACGTGCACACATTGTTTTACTATTTAAAAAACTATATAGATTCAGATGGAAATAAATGAAGCATTTTAGAAAACCTGTTCAAAATTTATTAATATTAACCTTTCAAGAAAACAATTGAAACTTAAATTATTTCTAAACAGTAAGTAACACACACATGCTGGAGGAACTCAGCAGTCAAGCAGCATCTATGGAAAAGGGTAAACTCACAATGTTTCGGGCTGAGAAGGAAGGGGGAAGATGCCAGAATAAAAAGGTGGGAGGAGGGGAAGGAGGCTAGGTGGAAGGTGATAGGTGAAGCCAGGTGGGTGGGAAAGGTCAAGAGCTGGAAAAGAAAGACTCTGATAGGAGAGAAGAGTGGACAACAGGAAAAGGGGGGGAAGGAGGGAACCCAGGGGGATGTGATAGGCAGGTGAAGTGTAAGGTCAGAGTGGGTAATAGAGGGGGGTAGGGGAAAGATTTGTTCACCAGGAGAAATCAATATTCATGCCATCAGGTTCGACAGTACCAGATGGAATACAAGGTATTGTTCCCCCATGCTAAGGGTGGACTCATCTTGGCACAAGTGGAGGCCATGGATCAACACATCAGAATGGGAATTAAAATGTTTGGCCATTGCTAAGTCCTGCTTGTGGCGGACGGTGTAGAGGCGCTTGATGAAGCGGTCCCTCAATTTACGACAGGTCTCACCAATGTAGGAGGTTGCAGCGGAGGCATCGGACACAAAAGACAACTCCATCAGATTCGCAGGTGAAGTCTGGGGCCCTGAAAGGAGGTGAGGAGGAGGTGTATGGGCAGATGTAGCACTCAGGCCACTTGCAGGAATAAGTGCCTGAAGGGAGGTGAGTGGGGAGGGACTAATGGACAAGGGTATCATGATCCTTGCAGACAGCTTGGGGAAGAGAGAGGTAAAGATATGTTTAATGGTAGCATCCCTTTGGAGATCGTGGAAGTTGCGGAGGATGTGTTGGATGCAGCGGCTGGTAGGGTGGTAGTTAAGGAGAAGAGGGGCTCTATCACTATTATGGCATCAGGAAGATGGGGTGAACGCAAATATACGGAAAATGGAGAAGACGCGGGTGTGGGCAGCATCAGAACCTTCTTCTTTAAAGAAGGATAACTTTGATGTCCTGGAATAGAAAGCTGCATCCTGGGAACAGATGTGGTAGAGGTGAAGAAACTGAAAAAAGGGAATAGCATTTTAACAGGAGATGGTGTGGGAAGAGGTGTAGACGAGCTCTATATAGTAAGTTTATTTTAACCATCATTTTCAAAATACTGATGTGTAGAGTAGTTCTGCGAGGATTTCAAATGGTATTGTCAAATGTCATATGTTCTCGCAACTGTCTAGCTGGTGTCAAGTAGGTGAGACATTACCTGTGAAAACATCGCACTGCTCTCTGTAAAAATAATTTGCTGCTTCATTTAGCAATAAAGATATCATGATCTCTCTCTTAATTATGGGTAGGCTTTAAATTGAGAGGCGGCATTGCATGCCCCATGCCAACATTTATTTGTTTGCCACCCCTGGTGGTCATATCACCCCACTGAATTATTTATAGCTATATAGGTTAGAAATTGTCGCTTTATCTGAAAGTCACGTACCTATAGTTAGAAAAGTGGACAAAAACATACAATTTGAATTATAAGACTTCTATTGATTGGTTAGTCTCTTTGAAAAATAAAATTTCAGGAAATTAACAAAGCATTGGATTTCTAGATCCCTTATTTAACATGATTCAATTTTGTTTTAACCACATAGGAAAAGATCCAGCATTTGGAAACTGCAAGCTTTCACAATCTCTTGCCATGTTTCAAGGTAATGAGAATTCACTTAATGTTGATTAAGCCTTTCACAACCACTAAAGCTATCCGCACTCCTTTCAGTATAGAAAATATGCCACAACTTCCATAGATCTAGAAACCTGTTTAACAAGCTGTAATATTTTTTCAAGCAACCAGAATTGAAAAATGGTTCAACTAAGGGTCATCTTAAATGTACTGCCAAAATAAAATACTTGCGCTTTTTCTACAAAAATGTAACTCGATTCCTGAAAATTTCAACTGTGCTGATATGCCAAATTAAAGACAAGGTTTAAAAAAAAAACAAATATCACACACATAAAGAGTTCATGAGCAATTTGATAGACATCTGAAAAATGAGATTACCTCAATTCCAACATTGTGATGAAGAATGCTAACCAGCAGAACATGCTCCATCATCAGTCTGTTCGGCATCAAGGCTGGTGTGACACAAGCAATTAACAGTACATCGGTTAGGGTCTCATTCATGTCTTTACGACTATTTGTCATGTAAAATTCTTCAAGCTGGCCACTAATAGAGGCCATATTTGGTTCACTCAGTCTGAAAGCAGATAACAATGATTTAATACACTTAACATGAAATACTTGTAAATATCAGTATAATTGAGTATTTATCCAATAGAGTGGTTAGCCTATACAATACTCAGGTACCATTCTAGTACATCTATGCTGCATATCTAACGCTGCTCTCAGTATTATAGATGCAGTCTAATAAGAGCTTTGTTTTACTTGGGTATGGATCCTCTAGTTGTCCATTTACAAATGTAAGTTTTCATTAATCTTTATTTTGTGCCATGACATTTTCATGATTTATGAACTCGAACCATAAAGGCACTGTTGATCCGCAATATTTCTGGCCTTTCATCATTTAGAAAGAACTACCTTACTACACTCTCGAGAAGATTTTGAACACCATCCCACATTTACTTGTTTAGTGAAACTGAAACAATTGCCTCTAGTGTTCTGGAGGAAAATATCAAGAGGAGCAGTTTGCAAATTAATATTTCTTCACATTTGAGAGACAAAAGATTTGTATAATGATTCATTACTTAACACACCAAACTTTCAAAGAGATGCTGTTTCCTTTGTACAAACTTCATTTGTATATCCAAACTCAATTTAAAAGATAAATTTCTTAGTTCACAGTGGCTGTGTGCTTAGTCACCTGCTTAACTCACTTTATTGTCTGGTTGTCCGCCCTGTTGGTGCAGTGTTTCATTGCTTCTTTTATGGTTACTGGATTTATTGAGTATGCCCATAAGAAAACAAATCTCAGGGTTGTTTATCGTGACATACTGTATATTTATTATCAAAGGACATTTACTTTGAAGTTTTGAAGTTTGAACTTTAACAGCATAGAATGAACTAATCATCTCTTCCCCAGAATAAATCACTAGTTTCACTCCTAGCCACTTTGAAGCCTGGCAAATTCTCGTCTTCATTTTTTTTTTACTTTTTTGCATTAAGCTTTATAATTTTCTTAGCTCTGATTCTATTTGCTGGTGTATTCTGCCTCTTTTGCTTCCCAATACAGTCTGGCTGTCATGTTATGCACAATTCAGGGAATCCCGCCCCCCGAATATCTCCTCAGTTAAGCCTCTACTTTACAATCAGAGCATCAGAATGTTATACAGCAAGGAAACAGGCCCTTCATCCCATCTCAAACCTGCTGACCAAATTGTCTGCCTGTGTTTGGCCCATAACCCTCCAAATCTTTCCTATCCACGTACATGCTTATATGTCGTATAAACCTGTAATTGTATCAGTCCTACAGCTTCCTTGGGCAGCTTCCCCCATATACCCACCAACCCACATCCCTTTTAAATCTTTTCTGCTAATCTTAAGCCTCTGCCCTCTAGCTTTAGACTCCTCTATGTCACCATTTCTTCTCTAGCTTCCCATAATGCTCTAATATACATGTGGTCAGGCCTGTGATTTATCTATCTTAATAGGTTTCAAATTGCTAGCTCCTCCTCTTTCCTAATGTGAGCACCTCCTACTTTTTATTTGGAATTTTGTAATAACTTTCCATTTCCTTTTTAATCTTTCTCCCCTTTCTGATTCTACCATCTCTTTTCCAACACCACTAAACTCTAATGACGATATTGGTTCCATTCTCATTGAAGTGTAGTACACCTTGTTTGCAGAGGTCCCATCTCCTTCAGAGATTGTCTGAGTTCCTCAGGAATCCAAAGCCTTCATCTCCTATGTCACCTTTCCAGTCAATGCACTAATCTGCTTTATCTTCCTATTCCTGCGCTCAAAACATGTGGCAAAGACATAAACAAATTCTACCAACTTTGTGGTCCTGACCTGTATCTTTTTGTAACTCCCTAAATTCTGCCCATGAAACATTATCTGTCTTTATACTAATGTCATTGGTATCAATATGAACTACGTTCTCTGGCTGTTCATCATTTCTCTGAAAAGGAAGTATAAAATCTATCTTACAGTCCATCACTTCTTGAAAATATTTCAAACTTAACTGAAAGCTTACTACTTTAGCTTTATGTTATTTAATTAAACAAGTCACATTAGAAATGATTCAGCTTGATAAAACTATTTGATTACACTGGTTATAAAAAAAACAAACTGCAGGTACTAGGAACTTGAAATAACAACTAAAAATGCTGGCAATACTCAGCATGTCAGACAGCATCTGTGGAGAAAGATACAGCTGTCCTACTTCCGATCATCAATGTGAAATATTAACGTGTTTTCTTTGCATGTATGCTACGTAATCCAGGTATTTCCAACATTTTCATCTATTTTATACTGAACTGTATGAGAAGACATGTTCAGCATCAAACAATTTCTTCCAGATTAAGCATTTTCTTTACAAAGCAATCCTCAAGGCTCTGAAACATTGTAATGAGTCAATTTATTATGGAAGTTATTGTTCTTTAAGAGTTAATACAATATTTGTTTAATTTCTTGTCATAATTGATTTATAATGCTAATTATCTTAAGAACAAAATATGTTGGAAGCACTTAGCCATTCAGGGAATATCTCTAGATTTAGTAAGACAGAAACAATACTATTAATACAATTAAGTCACTGTGGATCTCAAATGTTTCCAACTTTTTGTCATCTGTAAGGTACTATATACTTCCACATCCTCAGGTGAAATTTGATTGAAACTGAAATGCTTGAAGCAGGCGAGGGGATAGCTTACAAAGGACTGCTTGTGGTCGGGGATGGTGTGGTGCCAACATGATTTTGTGCAAGGAAAAACCTGCCTCTTCGATCTTTTTGAATTTTCTGAGGAAGCTAATAAAAATGACGAAGGCAAGATCCATAGATGTGACATTCATGGGCTTTACTAAGACGTCTGACAAGGTCTCATGTGATAGGCTGGTCAAGAACATTAGGACACCTAGGATCCCCTTCCTTTCCTGATGAAGGGTCTCGGCCTAAATATCAACTGTTTATTCTCCTCTATATATGCTACCTCACTTGCTGAGCTCCTCCAGTATTTTGTGTGTGTTTCTGGGATCCAAGGTGCTTTGACAAAATTGATTTGATGATAGGATGTACTGGTGGATGGCTGCTTTTCTAACTGGAAACTTATATTCAGAATGTACCAGAGACCAGTGCTGGGGCTTTGAAGGGTATGTTATGACTTGGATAAGAATGTTTGTTGTATGATAAGCAAGCTTGCTAACGACATGAAGATTGGTGGAGTTGTAGATAGTGAGGATGCTTGCCCAAGGATATAGAGTGCCTATAAAAAGTATTCACCCCTTGTTTTATTGTTTTACAACATTGAATCACAGAGGATTTCATTTGGCTTTTTGACACCCATCAACAGAAAAAGAGACTTTCATGTCAAAGGGAAAACAGATCTCTACAAAGTGATCTAAATTAATTACAATAAGAAACAGAAAATAATTGATTGCATAAGTATTCACCCCACCCCACCCTTTAATATGGCACACCAAACCATTGGTTTTAGAAGTCACATAATTAGTTAAATGGAGATCTGTTTTTGGAGACCTGTGTGCAGTCAAGGTGTTTCAAAATACACCTGTATCTGGAAGGTCCAACTGCTGGTGACCACACCAGGAAGGCAAAAGAGCACTCCAAGCAACTCTGCGAAAAGGTTATTGAAAAGCACAAGTCAGGAGATGGATACAAGAAAATTTCCAAGTCATTGAACATCCCTTGCCTGCTGCAGTGAAGCATCCTTGGAGTACAGTTAAGTCAATCATCAGGAAATGGAAAGAATATGACACAGCAGGCTGTCCTCAAAAACTGAGTTACTGTGCAAGAAGGAAGCTAGTGAGGCAGGCCACCAAGAAGCTCTGACAACTCTGGAAGAGTTACAAGCTGTAGTGGCTGAGATGGGAGAGACTGCGCATATAACCGTTGCCCGGGTGCTTCATCTACCACAGCTTTTAAGAGAGTGGCAAAGAAACGGCCACTGTTGAAAAAAACTCACATGAAATCTTGGCTAGAGTTTGTCAGAAGGCATGTGGGAGACTCCGAAGTCAGTTGCAAGAAGGATTTATGTTCTGATGAAACCAAAATTGAGCTTTTTGGCCATCAGATTAATGCTATGTTTGGCATAAGCCAAACACCACCCATCATCAAAACACACTATTCCTACTGTAAAGCACTGTGGTGGCTGCACCATATTGTGGAGATGCTTCACTGCAGCAGGTCCTGGAAGGATTGTGAAGGTAGAGGGTAAAATGGATGCAGCAAAATACAGGGAAACCCTAGAGGAAAACCTGATGCAGTCTGCAAGAGAACTGCGACTAGGGAGGAGATTTGTTTTCCAGCAAGAGAATGACCCCAAGCATAAAGCCAAAGCTATACAGGAATGGCTTAAAAACAACAAAGTTGATATCCTGGAGTGGCCAAGTCAGAGTCCAGACCTCAATCCAATTGAGAACTTGTGCCTGGACTTGAAAAGGGCTGTTCTCATGATCCCCATGCAATCTAACAGAGCTTGAGCAGTTCTGTAAAGAAGAATGGGGAAAATTTGCAGTGACCAGCTGTGCAAAGCTGAGAGAGACATACCCACACAGACTGAAGGCTGTAATTGCTGCCAAAGGTGCATCTACTAAATATTGACTTAAAGGGGGTGAATACTTATGCAATTATTTTGTGTTTTATATTTGTAATTAATTTAGATCACTTTGTAGAGATCTGTTTTCACGTTGACACAAGGAAGTCTTTTTCTGTTGATCAGTGGCAAAAAAAAACATGAAAACTTCTACCAAAGGGGTGAATACTTTTTATAGGCACTGTAGAAGGATGAGACTTTGGACATGCAAATCCAGAAATGCCTGAAAATAGGAACACAGCAGAATAGGACAGTGAAGGAAACATTTAGCTTGCTTGTTTTCTTGGGCAGGTATAGAGTATAAGAGTTGTGATATCAATTTGCAGCCATCCAGGCACTGGTTAGGCCACGCTGAGAACAGTGCAGTCCTGGTCATCACACTATACAAAGGATGTAACAGCATTAGGAAGACTTCATTCGGGATTCACCAGGATGTTTTCTGGAATGCAGGGCTTTAGTTATAAGAAGCAATCAGAAAGGATGAAATTGTTCTCACTAGAGAGCAGAAGGCTAAGTTTTATAAAATAATGAAGGCATAAGTCAGGTAGATAGTGTTCTCTATCTGAAGAAAACTATTTAAATGAGATCTCAGGGACAGGGATTTCCACAAATATGGCACGAGTTGCCAGAGGAGGTGGTAGATGCAAATATAATCACAGCATTTAAAAACTTTTTCTTTTTTTTTTCCTACATGGATAGGAAAGCAGTAGAGGAATATGGACCAAATGCGGGAAAATAAGAAATCTGTGTGCAAGTCTTTTTTGCACCCATGCATACAGTACATATATTTATGCATATGACAATAAACTCAACTAAACTCAACAGTTGCAAGATCTGAACACAAAGAGGCAATTCTTATTTCTAAAATAAAATTCTCCACTTTCCAAAAGCACCACTACAAAACATTCACATCCGTACCTATTCAGAAGTCCTTTTACACTCTTCCTCAGTCTTGCAAGTTCTTCTTTCTTTTTCTCAGTCACAGTTTCAGACAACTCACGTAACTGTGGAGGTATATATTTTTCCGATACAGTGCCATCATTTGATTTTTCATCCTAAAAGAAATAATTGAACAAACTGTACCAGCTGAAGTGTACTATATTTCACCCTTTACTCTCTAGGACACAAGTGAATTTATCTCTCACAGGTATTTAAGAAAAAAATTTGATGTCCCAATCCAATAAGAAAAGTCTGCTTTGAAAGACTAGTCTGTAATGGATTGCATATATTGAATTAGATACCCAAATAGCAGAATCATATGGAGATTTATGTTTTGTTTTAGAATTAAATGTTTCATGTATTTTAATATGATCCTTTGTTGAGAATGGATTTCTGACTTAGTATGCAAGCACCTTGTTTCGTTGAGAAGTATAGATCAATTCATTCTTGCCTCCAGTTAGCGAGTCCCATAGGCCTGGCTGAAGAGATGGTACAAATCATCCAGTTTTACAGCAAGCACAACTTGTGTAAAGGATGATTTCAGGGGGACCCTCAGGGCATCAAGAACTATCATACAGTCGACCTTCACTAATCCGACCTCCTTCGATAATCTCCACGCAACTGTCATTTCAAATTTCCCAGGCCACCATACCAATCTGCTGCACACTGTTTTGGTTGTGCTACATCTGTTCACATGTTGGCACGCTCTTGTAAGTGCAGACAGGCGATTCCTGCTTGTTTTCCTGCATTTATTAATATCATTGGCTCTTTTTTAGCCCCATTTATGGGCCCAGTGAGTAAACGAAATGCACCTCGTGCTGTGAGTGAAAACACCTCACATTATCCATTAAAGATAAGGTTGAACTCTTGAAAAAACTGGACAGTGGTGTATCGGTGAAAAGCTTGTGCAAGTGTTACAACATTGGCTCTTCCACAGTGTACAATACAAAGAAACAGAAAAACTGCTACATTTTTTTTTGCTGGTAGTGGCTCAAAGAAACAGATGTGCATAAGAAAAACAATGAAAGATGGAAGAAGTTCGGAACTAGATAAAGTGCTGATAATGTGGTTTAATCCTCGTGTAAGTGAACCTTCCCAGTGACAAATGGCGTCAAACAAGGCTGCGTTCTTGCCCCGACTCTGTTCAGTATGGTATTCTCTGCCATGCTGACAGATGCCTTCTGTAACTACGAAGAAGGAATCCACGTCAGGTACAGGACTGACGGCAGGTTGTTCAACCTTAGGCGCCTGCAGGCAGTTACAAAGGTGCAAGAGACTGTCATCAGGTAGGAATGGGGTGATAGCACGGGTGAATGAGTGGCTGAGGAGATGGTGCAGAGGGTAGAGTTTCAAGTTCTTGGATCATTGGAACCCTTTCTGGGTAAGGGTGACTTGGACAAGAGGGGCAGTTGCACCAGAATCAATATCCTGCCCGGGAGGTTTACTAATGCTACTCAGGTGGGTTTGAACTAGCTTTGCAGGGGCTGGGAACTGGAGGACCTGGTCAGTAAGGAAAGGATCAGACAGGAAGGTAGACGTCAGGGAAACTATAGAAAAGCAAAAATCAAAATAACAGGTATGATGGGTCGGATAGTTTGAAATGATGTATTTTAATGTTAGGAGTATTATGGGTAAAGTTGATGAACTTAGAGCATATGGAACTACGATGTTGTGGCCATTACAGAAACTTGATTGAGAAAGGGGCAGGAATGGGTGACTAATGTACCTGATTACTGAATTTTTAGAAAACATAAGAGGTGGTAAAAGAGGGGGCAGGGGTTATTGAAGGAGACAAGAGACGAGATTGCTGGGGCCTTGACTAGTATCTTCGTGTCCTCTCTAGGCACAGGGCTGACAAGTGGCTGATGTTGTACCTCTATTTAAGAGAGGAACAAGGGTAAATCCTGGAAACTATAGACCAGTGAGTCTCATGTCAGTTGTTGGGAAACTGCTGAAGAAAATTCTTAGGAGTAGGATATATGAACATTTGGAAATCCATGGCCTAATTAGGGAGAGCCAGTGCCAGAATGGCTTTGTTGTGACAGGCCGTGTCTTACAAACTTGAGTGAGTTTTTTCACAAGGTGATGAGAGAGATTGATGAAGGTAGGGCAGTGTATGTTGTTTACATGGGTTTTAGTAAGGCATTTCACAAAGTCCCTCATGGAACGCTAATCCAGAAGATTAAGATGCATGCTGTCCAAGGCAAGTTGGCTGTTTGGATTCAAAAGCGGCTTGCGCATAGAAGACAGAGGGTACTGGCTGAAGGTACCTATTTGAGCGGGAGTTCTGTAGGGATCTGTGCTGAGGCCTCCGCAGTTTGATGTATATAAATGACCTGGATGAAAATATAAATGGGTGGGTTAGTAAGTTTGCGGATATTACCAAGATCGGTGGAGTTTCGGATAGTGTAGAACAGTGGTCCCCAACCACCGAATCGCAGACTGGTACCAGGCTGCAAAGCATGTGCTACCGGGCCGCGAGGAAACTATATGATTTGGTGATATGAAACTATATGAGTCAGCTGCACCTTTCCTCATTCCCTGCCACGCCCACTGTTGAACTTGAATGCACGCAAGGACATCAGTCGGTCATTAACCTACAACTACTTGATGAGTAAAAAACGTCACTTGAGAGTTTCTTTGGAAGAGATGGTAGGGGACATAAAAGGCCTAACGATGATGATAACGCAGAGGCAGCTGAGGCCGAGACTGCAAAAAAAAAACTTCCTCCAATAGAAAATAGGACGAGTCGTACATAAAATATGGCTTTATTGCGACCAGTGACTCGCACGCTCCAAGGGTGCACGAGGATATGTTGTGTACACTGCCGCTGCCAACTAACACAACTGGGGCAGAACTATTCAAGTCTTTGAATGACATGTCAGGCAAACTGGCCTGGTCATTCTGTGTTGGAATATGCACAGACGGGAGTGCAGCTATGACTGGACGGCTGTCTGGTTTCACTTCCCGAGACAAAGAGGTTGCTCCTGAATGCCAGTCTACACACTGTGTCATACACAGGGAGATGCTGGCTAGCCGAGAAATGCCACCTGATCTTAACATTGTATTGAGTGACGTTGTTGAAGTTATCAATCACATCAAAGCAAAAGCCCTTAACTCACGTCTGTTTGAGCAGCTTTATGAGGAAATGGATGCAGAGCACAAACGCCTTCTCTTACACACTGAAGTCAGGTGGCTCTCAAGGGGGAGAGCCCTGGCCAGGGTTTTTGAGTTAAGAGAGCAGCTACAGAGATTTCTTTCAGGAAAAAAGCCACCACTGGCAGCACACTTCAGTGACGAGGAGTGGATACCAAAACTCGCTTATCTGTGTGACATCTTCAACCCGCTCAATGAACGCAACTTGTCACTTCAGGGGAGAATGACAACAGTCTTCAAGTTCGCAGATAAATTGTCTGCTTTCAAAGCCAAACTGGAACTGTGGGGACGGCGAGTTGACAGGGGCATATTTCACATGTTCCCAAAATTAGCTGGAATTTTGGGAGACTGAGCTGCACCGTCCTTCTCACAGCTGGTGCGCGATCACCTATCTTCACTGTCGACAGAATTTGAGCATTACCTCTCAACCGCAATTGATCCAAGACGTGCAAAGGCATGGGTCCGTGACAGTACTGCATACTAGGGGCAGTTTAGAGGCTTACTCAACCAAATTAATAATATAGATGACAAAAAAAATGGACCCAGCTCCTTTTGCCAAAGCATACCTCTATTCACAGACATCCTAGTCTGAGAAATACCCTTTGACAATCTCTACACACAAATTGTTGGAGGAACTCAGTGGGTCAGGCAGCACTATGGAGAAAAATGAACGGTTGACATTTCAGGCTGAGACTCTTCATCAGGATGGAATAGGACGTCTGACATAGAGTTCCTCCAGCAGTTTGTATTGGTGCCGATCCAGATTTTCAGCATCCGCAGTCTTTTATGTCTTTCACCATCACCCTGTACTTTTCCTTCCATCCAGCTAATTTTGTATCCAGTTTGCTAGCTCTCTCTGTTTCTGAGTTATAATGAGAACAGTGGGTCCATGAAACCTGACAGGACCTTATGAATATCGTCCACAGATGAGGTCAATACAGTTTGTGAAATGCATGTTTGGAAAAAAATAAGTACGAAGGCTAAAATAAGTGGTGGGGGTGGGGGGAAGAAAGGGAAATTTAAAGGAAACGAGTAAAAAAAATCAAGAAGTTGCTCAGCAACACAATCACGGAAAGAAGAATGTAAGGTCAGAGCATGAAATTATTACTGGAGTAACAGATTATGAAAAACTCTAGGGAGGAAACCCAACCTGTTTTTGTTTTAAATTACGCAACGACTTTCATAGCTCTTAACCATTCTGGGAATGCGTGACAACAATTACATTAAATACCTGTTCATTTTCAGGTGTTGATTGACTTGGCAGGGAACTTTCGTCACCATCATCACTAGATAGATCAGAATCCTGGTCGAGGGATGCTGTCACTGCCATCAAACTATCTTCTTCTCTCACATCATCCGCGTCGGACGGGCATGAACCCTCTTCTGACATCTGTTCATCTTCAGATTGATCCAGGTCATTGTCAGCCTCCTCAGTCATAAACTCCTCTCGCAATGCGCCCATCTCATCGTCACTTTCGTCATACAAGCCTGACATGGTAGCGGCGCCAGGTTCTACAATCCCTAGGATGTAATCCAGGCCATCCCGGGCGAAAGCCTGCGGGATGGTAGCTTTATTTTTACGCTTGTTCAATCCCAAAGCCTTTTCTAACCGCTTGATCTCCCTTTCTTCCTCCTGGTTGGCCTCCAGTAAGCCGAGTCTCCGGACTTTGGCTGAGGACTTTCCTTTAATGGACTTGGAAGAGGCTGGCGTCGCCTTCTTTTTCTTTTTCGTCTCCTGGCAAGACTTGGGTCCTCTTTCACCGTCTCCCTCACACCTTTTCTCTTTCGGAGCCAGTGATTTCAGGCTGTTGTCCGGAGCCTCTTCGGGGCTCGTTTTCAGGTATTTCCTCTGATAATAGTCTCTCATCCTGCGCTTCTTCAGCACCCGCTGCTCCTTCCTCATCTCTTTCCGACTTTTCGACCTGCTCGGGCCGAGGCCGTATCCGTGGTGCCGAGCCCCAGCTGGTTCTGGTTCGGCCTCCACCGTTCCCACGAACCGTTCGATCGCTTCTTGAAACTGCTTCAACGGGCCGGGGCAGCACCGCCGTTTCTTCCCCTTCATCGCTACACCACCAGCAAAAACACGCTCGCCTATTTAACCGTAAAACTTACAATCGCAGCTGTACGTGGGTAAAGTTCAGCGACGCACAACGTGATTAAAATTCACTCGCGATCGAAGTGACTCGCGAGACCCGCCGTGTGCAATTTAAAAAAAATGTCGTTGGATGGGTACATCCTACCTTGACTGTCCAATAAAGTACTGCTCCTCCGTCAATCTTCCAGCGCGATTTGCCGAGTCTCTGACACTCCTCCGTTTTCATTGGCTAGCATGCACGTCAATATCCTTTTAGACCGTTTAACCCCGCCTCCGTTCTCTTCAAGTTAGGTTGATGCCACGTTTAACCTATAGGCGGAAGGGATATAGCAGGGTGCCGTTATCTTGCGGGTTCAGTCAGCCTATGACGGGTGTTGTTACTGTTTCAGGTTGCCGTCGCGCCGTGATGAAGGAAGAGCGAGTGGGGGTGTGATGTGATCTGGCGTTGCGCTACCGTTTGAAATACGGTGCCGCCGGTTGTGTCTTTCTACTCGAGCGTTACCTCGCCCTGAATGTATTTGGTTCTAAATTGCTTGTTATGTGGCTTCTATTTTTGTCTTTGACTTAAATGTTAAGCTTCTCTGAAGGATGGACGCCGACGATGTGACAATCAGAGAGCAAAACTTTCACAGCCAGGTCCGCGAGTATATTGTAAGTAGTTACACCTGCATCGCCTCTTCACCGTATCATTCAGTGTTGTTTTCTTAGTGTTTCTCGAATGATCGACCAAGAGGAACAAGATGAATACTGGCGGCTGTTGAAATTGGTCTTATTCTATTGAGATGACTCCCACAAAGCGGAGGGTTCTTGCATTGTTTTGTTGAGCACGTAGATGATTATTTGCGGTTTTCTTCTTTTCGCTTTTTTCCCCTGCAAGACTATTGAATAGCCCTCTCACTAACTGTTACGAACTTGCGGATGGTCTCAGTGTTTTGTAGTTTGATATGTTTCCTCGGATTATTCTCTTCCTGTAGTTGTTACGGAATAGCTTCTTGGCTTGAGATGCAGGTGCAGTTATCGCAAAGGCTGCCAATGTTACAGCGAATAGGCCTAGAATATAGTGAGGAAGTATCAAGGGAACTGGTTCGACAAAGAGCTATTGTTGATCTATGATGCAAACAACAGGAATTCTGCAGATGCTGGAAATTCAAGCAACACACATCAAAGTTGCTGGTGAACGCAGCAGGCCAGGCAGCATCTATAGGAAGAGGTACAGTCGACGTTTCAGGCCGAGACCCTTCGTCAGGACTAACTGAAGGAAGAGTGAGTAAGGGATTTGAAAGTTGGAGGGGGAGGGGGAGATCCAAAATGATAGGAGAAGACAGGAGGGGGAGGGGGAGGGATAGAGCCAAGAGCTGTACAGGTGATAGGCAAAAGGGGATACGATAGGATCATGGGACAGGAGGTCCTCTGGGTCCCCCCCTGTCTTTCTTCCCGGACCTCCTGTCCCATGATCCTCTCGTTGCACCAGTAATTAGATATATTGGTACATGATTGAGGAATTCTCACAAATTGGTCAAATACCTTTAACATTTTACAAAACCACATTTACTTAGGGTTTGTTTATATTAAGCCTATTTACAGTGCCTATATTTAAAAAAAAAGTATTCCCCCCGGAAGGTTTCATGTTTTTATTGTTTTACAACATTGAATCACAGTGGATTTAATTTGGCTTTTTTGACACTCATCAATGGCAAAACACAAAATATTTAGACACAAAATAATTGATTGCATAATTACTCACCCCTTTCAAGTCAGTATTTAGTAGATGAACCTTTGGCAGTGCTTACGGCCTTCACTCTGTGTTTTGCACATCTGGACACTGCAATTTTACGCTATTCTTCTTTACAAAACTGCTCAAGCTCTGTCAGATTGCATGGGGATCGTGAGTGAACAGCCCTTTTCAAGTACGGGCACCAATTCTCAGTTGGATTGAGGTCTTGACTCTGACTTGGCCTCTTCAGGACATTTGTTTTTAAGCCATTTTATGCTTGGGGTCACTGTCTTGCAGGAAAACACATCTTCAGTTCTCCTGCAGACCGCATGAGTTTTTTTTCCAGGATCTCCTTGTATTTCGCTGCTTTTGTTTTAACACTGTACCTCCACAAGCCTTAAAGGCCTTGCTGACAGTGAAGCATTCCCACAGCATGATGCAGCCACCACCATGCTTCACGATAGGGATGATGTGTGGTGTTTGGCTTTTGCCAAACATAGCATTTAGTCTGACGGCCAAAAAGCTCAAAATTTTGGTTTCATCAGAGCATAGAACCTTCTTCCAGCTGACTTCAGACAAGCTGAGTACATGTCTTCTGGCAAACTGTAGCTGAGATTTCATGTGATTTTTTTTCAACGGTGACTTTCTCTTTGCCATTGCACCCGGGTAATGGTCGTTGTACGCACAGTCTCTCCCATCTCAGGTACTGAAGTCTAACTGCTCCAGAGATGTCATAGGTCTCTTGGTTGCCTCCCTCACTAGTCCCTTTTGTCTTTGTGGTGTAGTTTTTTGCCGAGATACTGACTCACCAGCAGTTGTATCTTTCAGATACAGGTGTATTTTGAAACATCTTGACTGCTCGCAGATTTATATATAGCTAGGACATCTTAACCAAATATGTGTCTTCTAAAACCATTTGGCTGCACCAGTGATGACTTGGTGTGTCATATTAAAGGTGTTGAATACTTGCACAATAAATTATTTTGTGTTTTATATTTGTTATTAATTTAGTTCACTTTGTAGAGATCTGTTTTCACTTTGATGGGTAAGAGTCTTTTTCTGTTGATCAGTGTCAAAAAGCCAAATGAAATTCACTGATTCAATGTTGTAAAACAATAAAACATGAAAACTTCCAAGGAGGTGAATACTTTTTACAGGCACTATGTATGATTCCCTAGTTCCAGCAGCTTCCATGCAATGCCTCCCATGTTTCCTCCTTAAGTGACAGATTTGAGAGGCTGTTATTCAAGGCCCAGAGGCTAGGTTGGGGGATTACAGTGTAGTCTTTGAGGAGCTTTAGCATTTATTCGGCTGTTCTGAGTTTCTTACTTCCTGTCTGGACAAAGGTGGGAGCTGCAGGGAGGATGTGCAAACTGTAAACACCAGAGATTCTGCAAATGCTGGAAATATGATGGAAGTTCTGGGCCTGAAATGTCGACTGTTTATTCCCTTTGTAGATGTTTCCTGATTTGCTGAGTTCCTCCAACAATTATGTGAGCAGACTGTACACAGCAGCACAGTACAGGGTACCATTCACTGGGGGGGGAGGGTGGTAGGGAGGGAGAAGGAAATATTGTTGTAGTCCAAGAAGATAGATATACTTCATTGATCCCAAAATTACAGTGTCACAGTAATATTACAAGCGCACAAATAGAAATATTAGAAAAGAAGTAGAAAGAATAAAAACAAGTTACCACAGACAGTCTAACAGGAGGTGTCATCACTTTCCTGGTTAAAGGTTGACTTATTATAGAGCCTAATGGCTGAGGGCAAGAATGATTTCATATAGCGCTCTTCGGAGCACCACAGTTGTCTTAGTCTATTACTGAAAGTGCTCCTGTGTTCAGCCAAGGTGGCATGCAGAGGGTGAGAAATATTGCCAGGATTTTCCATAGGATCATTTGTTCTACTACACCCTCCAGTGTGTCCAGTTTGACTCCTATAACCCAGACTTTCTGATCAGTTTTAATGAGCCTATGTTGATGCCTTTGCGCCAGTACACCACCGCACAGAAGATTGTACTGACGACAACAAACTGGTAGAACATGTGAAGCAGAGGCCTACATACTCCAAAGGACCTCAGCCTCCTCAGGAAGTACAGGTGACTCTGGCCCTCCTTGAATACAGCCTGTGATGGTGTAGTTGGGAATGCAGACACTGTTCTCTGCAGCAACAACAAAGTCCTGGAGGTTCTATTCTTGCTTGATGCCGAGTTAAGGACATCTCTTCTGGGTTGGAGAAGAACTTGAAGTGTGATGTGGGGAATCCACTTGCAATGGTTTAAGTAGTGAGTTCTTCTTTGTGAGGCACTGTCTGTGGAAGGAGGCCATTCTATTGGGATTGGCTTCATCAGAACTGTGCTGGTACAATTTCCTGGGAAAAGGCATTAATAGATTTATAGACAAGATTTTAGATTAATTGGAGGGGTTGGGGTTGGATTCTAGTGATGGGACGTTTCATAGATTTGGTAGCATGGTAGAGCCAATATGCGAAGTAGCTAATGATTTAGCAAATCTTCATATAAACAAACCGAGTTCTTGTGGTTTGGTGAAAAGTAAACCACATTGGATGAATATGTGTGAGTTCCTCAGTGATGTAGCATGCAGAGTCATAGCAAGACATAAAATCCTTTGGTCTATTGAGTCTGTTCCACCATTTGATCAGACTGATGATAAATTTACTTTGAAATCAAAGTCACCATATTTATTTTCTTGCAAGCATTCACGTAGAACAAAGAAATACAGTAGAATCAATGAAAAACTACACACAAAGGCCAAGAACTAATGTGCAAAAGACAAACTGCAAATATAAAAATAACTATGAATAATATTGACAACATGAGTTGTAGAATCCTTGAAAGTGAGTCCATAGGTTGTAGAGTCAGTTTAGTGTTGTATTAGTGAAGTTATCTATGCTGGCTCAGGAGGCAGCCAGCGGGGAGTTATTATCTCTCCACCACATTTCCTTGCCTTCTCCTCGTAACATTTGATGCAGTTACTAATCAAGAACCCATCAACCTCCATTTTAAATATACCCAATGACTTGATCTCCACAGCTTTGTGTGCCAAGGAATTCCATAGATTCACCACCCTCTGGCTAAAGAAATTCCTCCTCATCTCTGTTCCAATGGGATGTCCTTGTCCTCTGGTCCTATGCTCTCATGATTAGAAACTTCCTCTCCATGTCCATTCTATCCAGGCCTTTCAATAATCGATAGTTTCAATATGGTCTGACCAATGCCCTATACATTATATCCTTGCTTTTATATTTCATTTAATTTGCCTTCCTCAACACTAACTCAACTACAAGTTAACCAATAGAGAATCCTGCATGAGTGCTCCCAAGTTCATTTGCACCTCCGATTTCTGAATTAACTCCCCATTTAGAAAATTGTTATGCCTTTATTCCTTCTACCAAAGTGCATGCCCATACATTTCCCTGCACTATTCCATCTGTCACTTCTTTTGCCCATTTTCTTAATTTAAGTCCTTATGCAGACTCCCTGCTTCCTCAGCACTGCCTGCCTCTCCACCTACCTTTGTATCATCCGCAAGCTTGGCCACAAAGCCTTCAATTCTGTCAACCAGATCATTAACACCAACACCAACCCCTGTGGAGCACCATTAGTCACCGGCAGCCAACCAGTGCTGTCCCCCTTTACACATCTCCCATCAGGGTCTTTTTACCCTAGCAGTTTTGAAAAAAAAACTCTACCAACAATGATTTTACATCTTCTGATCCTGTATAATTTCTTTCCAGGTATTTGAGTTGACTTTTTTTTTTTAACCAACAGAGCTACCTTCTCCAGCCCCCCACCCTCCTGCCTGTCCTCTTGAAATGATGTATACTTTCTAACTGCACTTAAGATTATGTATATTATTTGTATACTGCATGTATTCAAATATAATACCTTCAGTCTTGTATTCACCACTCTTTCAATTTTGTCTCCATATGGCCTGAAGTTTAATACTTGTCCCTTTCTAAAATTTATGTTTTGTTCTTTATTCAGGAGCGTTCAGTAACCTCTCCTACCCTCTCACTTTTTCAAGTTGTAGAGAGGATAGGTTCAACTACTTGGTTTAGATCCCTATCCACAGACCTAGTTATGTGATTTGCCAAGACCGTGGTTTTAGCATGGTTCAGGTGGAGCTGTACCATCCGACAGTTCTTCCCTTCCTGAATACTGGTGCCAATGTCCCATGAATTCAAACCTACTTCTTCCGCACCAACCTTTGAGCCACCCATTTAACTTTGATCTTACTAACCCTGTGCCAGTTTGCTCATGGCTTGGGTAATAATCCGGTGATTATTAATTTTTCATGCTGCATTTTAATTGAGTCTGTAGCTGCTCAAATTCTCTCAGCAGAACCTCTTTCCCTATTCTTCCTGCATTGTTGGTACTCATGTGGACCATGATAACTGGATCGTTCTCCTCCCTCTCAAAATTCTTCTGTAGGTCGGATGAAATGTCTCAATCCAGGCACCAGACAGACAAAGCAGCCTTCAGGACTCTTGATCCTTGCAACAGAGAATTGTGTCTATTTCCCTCTGTTGAGTAGCTCTGTAAACCATGGTGCCACAGTTCAGTTGTTCATCCTTTCTTCAGCTGTCACTCATCCTCACAGGGGGCCACACTTGTTGGGCAAGCTCAAGGGCTGACGCTCTTTCAGCATTACCTCTAGGGCCTCCTACTTGCCTCACCTGCAGTCACACTCTCTTGTCCCTGACCACGCATTCAGTAGTTAATCTAATGGGTGAGACTGTCTCCTGAAACTGAGTCCAGGTAACTTTTTCCTCTCCCAGATTCCGTGTCATCAACTTAGAGCCTAAGCTCTTTGAGTGACCAGCATTTGCTGCAGATGTTGTCACCAGGAACTACAATGGGATCCACCCGTTCCCACGTCATGCAGTTCCATCACATCAGCTGATCCTGCATGCCTACTTTATTTAGTTGTAGTTTGAAGCTGATAGCGCAGGTAGATTCAAAGATTCAAACTCCATTTGCCAATTTGTGTCCACTTACCTAATCAATTTATATCCTGTTTCAGAAACCCGATGCCCTGAATGCAACATGCCCTTCCACCTATTTTTGTGTCATTAATATTCCACCACTCTTCCAATCATTAATATACAGGCCATTCCCCAGATTACAAACTGGTTCAATTTTTGCAGACGTTGATACAATGATTTTGTCTAGAAGTCAAAAATATGCAAACGAAAACAAAACACGGTATGGTAATCTTAACTCCACAGTACTGCAATGAATAGCACACAAATCAAATAAGAAACAACATTTACTAAAAGAGAGGAAGTTAGTTTTATCATTGGTAGAAACAGATGCATGTATGTACATCAGACTTTTGAGTTTGATAATATTTTAATGGAACATGTTCACACATAAGGGTGTCCATAAGGCAAACATTCACAACCTTGAGATGGTATGTACATTTTAAAAAAAAGAGGGTCAATAACTAATCCTTTGGCTATACAATATTGTTAAATCTATCTTTCCAGTCTGAAAGCAACCCATATATTCCAACTGTCTTCAATTTCCAACCTTCAATTCATGCAAACACACTTCTCCCAATACCATTAGCACCAGCCATGAGAAAGCTTGTCAATGTCTCCTCGAAATGTATTTATTTTATTGATTTATTTTTCTTTAATTGAGTTCTTTCAGGTTTCTTGCTTTGTAGCTACCTGTAAGCAAACAAATCTCAAGATTGTATAATTTATTAACTGACAGGTGAAACAAGTGATTAAGGCAAACAACATATTGACATTTAGTGCATGAAAGTTTGGAAATAGGGAAGTATTGTTACAATTGTACAGTGTGTTGATGAATTCAGTAATCTCTGAACCATTTTGGTCCACTTAAATAATGTCTTAATGCAGGCGGACCAAAGGAAATTTACCAGGTTAATTCGTAGGATGAGAGGATTGTCCTAACATGCAAAACTAAAGAAGTTGGATTTCTGTTCTTTAGAGTATAGAAGAATGTGAGTTGATCTTGCAAGGGAATTGTGGTTGAGATGTTTCCATTAGTAGGAGAGCCTTGAATGAAGGGGCATGGATAAGAGGTTAGAGAGTGGTCATTGAAAACAGAGCTACATGGAAGTTCCTCCTTGAAGAAAATGATGGATTTGTGGAATTCTCCAATGGCCCACAATCATCAAGGATAGGCAGCAACACCTCTGTCATGAATATTCTCAACACTGATGTTCCACAAGGTTGTGTTGTCAGCCCCTAATCTACATCATCTCCTCATGACTGTGTGGCCAGATCTGCTCTAACTTCAAGTTTGCTGATGATGTCACTGTACTGAGCTATATCTCAAATAATGTTTGAGTTAGAGTACAGGGAGGAGATAGAGTTTAGTAATGTGCTGTCATAGCAACAACTTTTTCTTCAATATCAGCAAAACAAAAGAGCTGGTATGACGGAAGCAATGCACATTCTACTGTCTGCATCATTGGTTGAGAGCTTCAGGTTCCTATCATCAATAGATCAGTTCTGGTTCAGCCATTTGGGCACCATGGAGAAGAAAACTCTATTTCTTGAAGAGGATAAAGAAATTTGGCATGTCCCCATTGATCCTTACAAATCTACCTCCTTATCATATTACATTTATTGTTTACCTACTTTCTCTGTAGCTGTTACACTTTATTTTACATTAATATTGTTTTGTCTCTATGCAGTGTGAACTTTTGAACTTTATGAATAATATGCAAGATAAGCTATTCACTGTATCTCAGTACATGTGATAATAAAGCAATGCCATTTCCAGTTCCAATTGTGGAGTTTAGTTCATTGGAGGTATTCAAAATGGAGATAGAAAAAAACATTTAAGAGATTGTAGAATTAATTGCTATGGGGAACTGGCACAGTAGAGCCACTGAGACCTGGTGCTTTTTAGCCATGATCATAGTGCTTGCTGTGTCAGGTTTGAGGAACCATTTGGCTCACTTCTGCTTTGTTATTGTGAGGTGGTTCTTCTGAACAATATGAAATTCATATGGGCAAGAAAGAAGATATGGGAGGAGGATGTGGGAGGTGTCTGGACAGTGGTTTCATTTTATTTAGTTAACTTGACCAAAGGAAATGCAGATAAAACAGAAAGATATCAGTTTCTTGCCACTTATAACAGATGTTGGCCATTTGGCTCCAATTGTCAGGGTGTATAGTATTAGTTTATTCAAAAAGATTCTGGAATGTGAACTGATGGGACAAGCATCTGACAGGTTGTTGAACCACAGAACAAAAGGTAATTGTTTAACCACTGAGGTTTAAGTGTACAGCAGTGAATCATTGTATCATGTTTGGAGTTGCATCATTTCCAGAATAGAAATGCATCTGACATACTATATTTAGCTTGCTACATGGAATTTCTGATGTATAGCAATACCTTTGGAAAAACATAGCAGTACCCTCAAATTCATTTGGAGGGATTTTTGAAGGATAATTTGAGAGGATGCTAAACTAAGGTTTGTTTTTTGATTTTAAAAGTTTGAGGCTTGGTGTTTCTCTCATTTCTCACTTTCACTCCACATGTTGATTTGTACCTATAAGCCACCAGTTCTGTAAGATACTTGGAGCATTTATGTGCATATGATTTAGTTTCCTTCTAACATACAAGGTTTATTGAGTTTGCAATTCAGAAATAAGCCAACAGTTTAAAATTATCATTTGCTGTCTTTGCTATTTCTCACTATCTGCTTTGGTATTTCTCATAAATGAATCAAGTTCTTTGTTTTAAGGTAATACGATGTAACAGATATGTTTCAAAAACAGCATAAAAACAAAAGAGAAGGCATATAATATAATGAAAATTAGAGGGAAGGTAGAGGATTGGAGAGCTTTTAAAAACAACAGAAGGTAACTAAAAAACCAGAAAGAGGAAGTATGAAGGATAGCTAGCCAAAAATATAAAAAAGGATACCAAAAGTGAAGTTGTTTTTTTTTCTCAGATTAAAGAGTAGGAGAATGAGAGTGGATATTGGACCTCTGGAAGATTGCGCTCCAGAGGTAGTAATGGGGGACAAGGAAATAGCAGACAAACTTGAGTATTTTGCATTGGTGTTCATTGTGGAAGACATTAGCAGAATGTCAGAAATTGAAGAGTGTTGGGGTGGAAGTGAGTGTCACTGCTATTACTAAGGAGAAGGAGCTTGGGAAGCTGAAAGGTTTGAAGGTAGACAAGTCACTTGGAGCAGATAGACTACATCCCCAGGGTTTTGAAAGAGATTGTGGAGGTACTACTAATGATGTTTCAGGAATCACTAGATTCTGGAATGGTTCCAGAGGACTGGAAAATTGCAAATGGCACTCCACTCTTTAAGGAGGGAGGGAGGTAGAAGAAAGGAAACTATAGACAGGTTAACCTGTCTTCAGTGGTTGGAGATGATTATTAAGGATGAGGTTTTGGGGTAATTGGAGGTGCATGATAAAGTTGGCCAAAATCAGCACAATTTGTTTCAGGAGAAATCTTGTCTGACAAATCTGTTGGAGTTCGTCAGGACACACCTGATGAAGGGTCTCGGCCCGAAACGTTGACTGTACCTCTTCCTAGAGATGCTGCCTGGCCTGCTGCGTTCACCAGAAGCTTTTATGTGTGTTGCTTGAAATTCCGGCATCTGCAGGTTTCCTCGTGTTAACGTAAATAGAAGGTTGGCTTACTGCAAGAGGCAAGGAGTGGAATAAAGTGGGCCTTTTCTGGTTGGCTGCTGGTGACTAGTGGTGTTCTGCAGGGATTGGTGTTGGGACCGCTTTTCACGTTTTTGTCGAAGGATTTGGTGGCTTTGTGGCCACGTTTGCATATGATTTGAAGATAGATAGAGGGGCTGGTGGTGTTGAGGAAGTAGGGTGCCTGCAGAAGGATGTGGACAGAATGGGGGAATGGGCAAAGAGGAGGCAGATGGAATACAGTGTAGGGAAGTGCATAGTCATGCACTTTGTAGAAGGAATAAAGGTGTGGACTATTTACTAACTGTGGAGAAAATTCAAAAATCAAAGGTGCAGAAGGACTTGGAGTCCACAAGACCATAAGACTTAGGAGCAGAATTAGGCCATCTGGCCCGTTGAGTCTGGTCCGCCATTCAATCATGGCTGATCGGTCTTTTTTCTCCTCCTCAACCCCAGTTCCCGGCCTTCTCCCTGTAATCTTTGATGCTGTGTCCAATCAAGAACCTATCAGTCTCTGCCTTAAATACACCCAATGACCTGGCTTCCACAGCTGCACATGGCAACAAATTCCACAGATTCATCACCTTTGGCTAAAGAAATTTCTCCACATCTCTGTTTTAAAAGGGCGCCCCTCTACCCTGAGGCTATGCCCTCTTGTCCTAGACTCTCCCACCATGGGAAATATGGTGTAATTAAGGCAGAGATTGATAGGTTCTTGATTGGACATGGGATCAAAGATTACAGGGAGAAGGCCAGGAACTGGGGTTGAGGAGGAGAAAAAAGACCGATCAGCCATGATTGAATGGCGGACCAGAGTCGATGGGCCAGATGGCCTAATTTCTCCTTAAGCAAATTGTGCTGATTTTGGCCAACTTTATCATGCACCTCCAATTACCCCAAAACCTCATCCTTAATGGATGAGGCCTTTCAACATTTGAAAGGGTCAATGAGATGTCCTCTCATTCTTCTGAATTCCAGCGAGTACAGACCCAGAGCCATCAAATGTTCCTTGTATGATAAACCTTTCTTTCCTGGAATCATCCTTGTGAACCTCCTCTGGACCCTCTCCAATGCCAGCACATCTTTTCTAAGATGAGAGGCCCAAAGCTGTTCACAATTCTCAAGGTGAGGCCTCACTAGTGCCATATAAAGCCTCAGCATCACATCCTTGCTCGGGTATCCTAGACCTCTTGAAATGAATACTAACTAGTATTTGCCTTCATCACCACCGACTCAAGTCCTTGTGTAGCGTTCCCTGAAGGTTAACTTGCGGGTTGAGTCGGTGGTAAAGAAGGCAAATACAATGTTAGCATTTATTTCAAGAGGACCAGAATTTAAAAGCAAGGTTGTAAACCTGAGGCTTTATAAGGTATTGCTTGGATCACATTTGGAATAGTATGAGCAGTTTTGGGCCTCTTATCCAAGAAAAGGTCTGTTGGCATTGGAGAGGGTTCAGGAGGTGTTTGAGAATGATCTCAGGAATGAAAGAGTTAACATACGAGGGCCTGTAGTTGCTGCAGTTGAGAAGAATGAGGGGTGATCTCATTGACATGTATTGAATATTTTAAGGTGTAGATAGTGGATGCGGAGAGGACATTTCCTGTAGTGGGGGAGTCTTGGACCAGAGGATGCAGCCTCAAAATAGAAAGACGTCCACTTGGAACAGAAATGAAGAAAAGTTTTTTTTTAATTAGTCAGGGGGTGGTGAATCTGGAATTCATTGCCACAGACGCCAGTGGAGGCCAAGTTATTGTGTATATCTAAGGCAGAAGTTGATAGGTTCTTGATTAATCAGAGCGTCAAAAGGTTATGGTGAAAAGGCAGGAGAATGGGGTTGAGCGGGATAATAAATCAGCCCTGATGCAATGGGGAGGCAGACTTGATGGGCTGAATGGCCTAATTCTGTTCCTATGCCTTGTATAATCTGTAATACTAATGTTGTGCTGGAAATGTTAAGAATGAAACTGGGTGACATACTGTGATTTGCTAAGGCAGATCAGATTGTTCGGCAGATCAGATTGTTCAGCAGAACATGGATTAGTGAGGAAACTGTGTATTGAAGTGAACGTTTGAGGCATAGGTAGGAAAGATTAGGATTATCAAGGTAGTTTTGCTTTTTCAGTAAACTGCCATTCTCGATTGATGACGTGTTCTTGTGAAGTGTTAAAATGCATAATGTGCTATTTGCAGGTAGATGTTCATAAGAAAAAGCTAATCACCTGGATGTTTCTAATGAATGTTTTCGTTTTCTTTTAGATTTGCTTCCTTTTATTTACTATTCTGTACACAATCTCCTACTTCATTATCACCAAGTACAAGAGGAAACCAGGTTAGTGAAGATTTTCAGCCATAAATTGAACTTGCAGCAATAACTGTTCAGGGGGAAAATTGGTTATAAACTTCTATATGGGATGAACAAAAGATGTTAAATATTTCTCGAACTTCCAGCCATTGCCCCATGCACCCTCTTCACCGTTTTCCCCATTTCCCTCTCTCACCTTATTTCCCTACCTACTCATCACCTCCCTTTGGTGCACCTCCCCCCTCCCTTTCTTCCGTGGCCTTTCACCCTCTCCTATTAGATTCCCCCTTTTTCAGCCCTTTATCTCTTTCCCTATTCAGCTTCCCAGTTCTTTATTTCACCCCTCCCCTCTCAGTTTCACCTATCCCCTACCACCTTGTACACTTCTTTCCCTCCTCCACCTTCTTGCAAGGTCTCAGCCTGAAACGTTGACTGTCGATTCTTTTCCATAGATGCTGCCAGTCCTGTTGAGTTCCACCAGCATTGTGTATGGTTTGCTTGGTTAATTATTGTCTCATTGACTGTTTACCAGAAAAATTTCTATTTGGTAACCAACCAGAAAGACTGGGGAAAAATCTACAAAATTATACATTCTGTGGCCACTTTATTGGTTACAAGAGTCTGCCTAACCAGAGAAGTGAATCCAGGTAGCCCATCCACTTCAAGGTTCAGCATGTTCTGCATTCAGAGAAGCCCTTCTCCATACCACTGTTGTAAAGTGGTTATTTGAGTTTCTGTTGCCTTTCAGTCAGCTTGATCAGTCTGGCCATTTTTCTTTGACCACTCTCATTGACAAGGTGTTTTTGCTCACGCTTGCTTGATTGTTTTGTTTTTGCATCATTCTCTGTAAACTCGAGAGAATGTTGTGTGTGAAAATCCCAAGAGATCAGCAGTTTCTGAGATAGTCAAACCATCCCGTCTGGCGCCACCATTCATTCCAATGGTCAAAGTCACTTGAATCACATTTCTTCCCCATGCTGATGTTTTATCTGAACAACAACTGAATCTCTTGATCATGTCTGCATGCCTTTTATGCATTGAGTTGCTGGTACATATTTGGCTGATTGGATACTTGCATTAATGAGCAGATGTACTTTATAAAGTGGCCACTAAGTGTGTATTTCAGTGTTTCTCACACAGGGCAGTGACTGAATACATTCTTATCTGGTACAGGGATAAATAACCATTCTTTGCACCTTGTTTATTATTTTAGTAGGAAACAATGTGTGGAGCTCATTGAATCAGAGTATGGCTTGTAGAATGAATCTGTTTCATTGGTTGCTTTTTCTTATTCTTTAATTGACAAAAATGTTCAATTTAACGCGATACCACTGAAGTCTTCAACTGTCACTGAAGTTCTCTAATCACCTTAGTTCAAGTCAGTAGCTTGGTGTTATATTTATCTTTGATGTTTGCCCAGAAAGCTTGTTGCAGTTACTTTTTTTAACCCAGGAAGTCGAGGGTTTTGTTTCAATATTTTGCTGAGTTGACTTCACCAGAGAGCTATAGTGAGCTTCATTATCTTTGGGATTGTGTCTTTGGCATTATTGACAATACCTAACCTCCCAAGTCAATGAATTTGCCCCTGTTTTATCTAAAGTAGTTAAAAAAAAATTGGTTGGCATTGGTGCTAATGTATGTATTCAAATGTAAAATGGAACTGTCTACTGAGTCATAGCGGGGAAAAATCAGTAATACCATTTCTAATTGATGGCCATGCATTAATACAAGGTCAACATTGGATAAATGTATTAGAACATAGAATAGTACAGCACAGTAGAGGCCCTTCAGCCCACAATGTTGTGCTGACTCTTAAACCCTGCCTCCCATATAACCCCCCCACCTTAAATTCCTCCCTATACCTGTCTAGCAGTCTCTTAAATTTTGTTAGTTTATCTGCCTCCACCACTGACTCAGGCAGTGCACTCCATGCACCAACCACTTTCTGAGTAGAAAAAACCTTCCTCTAATATCCCCCTTGAACTTCCCACCCCTTACCTTAAAGCCATGTCCTCTTGTACTGAGCAGTGGTGCCCTGGGGAAGAGGCACTGGCTGTCCACTCTATCTATTCCTCCTAATATCTTGTATACCTATATATATCATGTCTCCTCTCATCCTCCTTCTCTCCAAAGAGTAAAGCCCTAGCTCCGTTAAACTCTGATCATAATGCATACTCTCTAAACCAGGCAGCATCTTGGTAAATCTCCTCTGTACCCTTTCCATTGCTTCCACATCCTTCCTATAGTGAGGCGACCAGAACTGGGCACAGTTCTCCAAGTGTGGCCTCACCAGAGTTTTATAGAGCTGCATCATTACCTCGCAACTCTTAAACTCTGTCCCTCGACTTATGAAAGCTAACACCCCATAAGCTTTCTTAACTACCCTATCTACCTGTGAGACAACTTTCAGGGATCTATGGACATGTACCCCCAGATCCCTCTGCTCCTCCACATTACCAAGTAACCTACCACTTACTTTGTACTCTGCCTTGGAGTTTGTCCTTCCAAAGTGTACCACCTCACACTTCTCTGGGTTGAACTTCATCTGTCACTTCTCAGCCCACTTATGCATCCTATCAATGTCTCTCTGCAATCTTCGACAATCCTCTGCACTATCCACAACACCACCAACCTTTGTGTTGTCTACAAACTTGCCAACCCACCCTTCTACCCCCACATCCAGGTCGTTAATAAAAAATCGTGAAAAGTAGAGGTCCCAGAACCGATCCTTGTGGGACACCACTAGTCACAAACCTCCAACCCGAATGTACTCCCTCCACCACGACCCTCTGCTTTCTGCAGGCAAGCCAATTCTGAATCCACCTGGCCAAACTTCCATGGATCCCATGCCTTCTGACTTTCTGAATAAGCCTACTGTGTGGAACCTTTGACAAATGCCTTACTAAAATCCATGTAGATCACATCCACAGCACTACCCTCATCTATATGCCTTGTCACCTCCTCAAAGAACTCTATCAGGCTTGTTAGACATGATCTGCCCTTCACAAAGCTGTGCTGACTGTCCCTGATCAGACCGTGATTCTCTAAATGCCCATAGATACTATCTCTAAGAATCTTTTCCAACAGCTTTCCCACTGCAGACGTAAGGCTCAGTGGTCTATAATTACCTGGACTATCCCTACTACCTTTTTTGAACAAGGGGACAACATTCGCCTCTCTCCAATCCTCCGGTACCATTCCCGTGGACAACGAGGACATGAAGATCCTAGCCAGAGGCTCAGCAATCTCTTCCCTCGCCTCGTGGAGCAGCCTGGGGAATATTCCGTCAGGCCCTGGCGACTTATCCGTCCTAATGTATTTTAACAACTCCAACACCTCTTCTCCCTTAATATCAACATGCTCCAGAACATCAACCTCACTCATATTGTCCTCACCTTCATTAAGTTCCCTCTCATTGGTGAATACCGAAGAGAAGTATTCATTGAGGACCTCCACAGTCTCCAGGCAGATCTTCCCACCTCTATCTCTAATCGGCCCTACTTTCAATCCTTTCTTTCTTTTCAAATCTTTTTATTATTATTATATTATTCAAAAATAACACGAGTACATTGAAGTAAACAACACTTACAGTGTCTCAAGGAAAATAACCATTATTTTAAGGATTGAAAAATTTTTGGTGGTGATTAAAAAAAAAACCCTACTAAGCAGAAAAAGTGGGGGAAAAAACCCCATTAGGTGTACAACCCGGAGGCATGCGTCATACAAAAAGCTTCTAAAGATAAACATCAAACCGCCAGCAAGAAGAAAAAATATACCAAAAATTTACAATTAGATCGTGGAGGAAATCATATCAATTAACTCAAATGATAATAACAAGCAAATGAACCCCACCTTTTCTCAAAATCAAATAAAGGTTCGACTTCTAATTTTCTCCAAACTAAGAGATAGCATCACTTGAGAGAACCATTGTGACAAAGTGGGAGCTGATGTATCCTTCCACTTCAACAAAATGGCCCTCCTAGCTATCAATGTAACAAGTGCAATAACATGTGTTATTGTTGCTTCGATAGCTACATTGTAAACTGAGACAGCTATACTGACACATGTTTTGGTCTTGTTCTATACTAGAACAGTTCTGGAAGTCAGTTTTTTCGACAATTTCTAAAGCACTTAAAATTAATTTACAACCTGCCTTCACTCCTGTCATCATTTTGTTCTTCACATAATTGAAGAATGCCTTGGGGTTTTCCTTTACCCTATTCGCCAAGGCCTTCTCATGCCCCCTTCTTGCTCTCCTCAGCCCCTTCTTAAGCTCCTTGCTACCCTGTATTCCTCAATAGACCCATCTGATCCTTGTTTCCTAAACCTCATGTATGCTGCCTTTTTCCACCTGACTAGATTTTCCACCTCACTTGTCACCCATGGTTCCTTCACCTTACCATTCTTTATCTTTCTCACCGGGACAAATTTATCCCTAACATCCTGCAAGAGATCCCTAAACATCGGCCACATATACATAGTACATTTCCCTGCAAAAACATCATTCCAATTCACACCCACAACTTCTAGCCTTATAGCCTCATAATTTGCCCTTCCCCAATTAAAAATTTTCCTGTCCTCTCTGATTTTATCCTTTTCCATGATAATGTTAAAGGCCAGGGAGCGGTGGTCACTGTTCCCCAGATGCTTACCCACTGAGAGATCTGTGACCTGACCCGGTTCGTTACCTAATACTAGATGTAGTATGGCATTCCCCTGAGTCAACATATTGTGATAGGAATCCGTCCTGGACACACTTATAAACTCTGCCCCGTCTAAACCATTGGAACTAATCAGGTGCCAATCAATATTAGGGAAGTTAAAGTCACCCATGATAACAACCCTGTTATTTTTGCACCTTTCCAAAATCTGCCTCCCAATCTGCTCCTCGGCATCTCTGCTGCTACCAGGGGGCCTATAGAATACTCCCAGTATAGTAACTGCTCCCTTCCTGTTCCTGACTTCTACCCATACTGACTCAAAAGAGGATCCTGCTACATTACACACCCTTTCTGTACCTGTAATAGTATCCCTGACCAGTAATGCCACCCCTCCTCCCCTTTCCCCCTTCTCTATCTCTTTTAAAGCACTGAAATCCAGGAATATTGAGAATCCATTCCTGCCCTGGTGCCAGCCAAGTCTCTAATGGCCACTACATGATAATTCCATGTATGTATCCAAGCTCTCAGTTCATCACCTTTGTTCCTGATGCTTCTTGCATTCTTGAAGTACACGCACTTTAGCCCTTCTACCTTACTACCTTTACACCCTTTATTCTGCTTCTCTTTCCTCAAAGCCTCTTTATATGTTAGATCTCGCTTTACTCCATGCACTATACTTGCAGTTCTTGCATGACCTTTATCCTCCTCCATCTCACTATCTGCTCTAACACTCTGGTTCCCCTCCCCCTGCAAATCTAGTTTAAACCCCCCAGAGCAACACTAGTGAACCTTCCCACTAGGATGTTAGTCCCCCTCCAGTTCAGGTGCAACCCGTCCCGTCGGAACAGGTCCCACCTTCCCTGGAACAAGGCCCAATTGTCCAGAAACATGAAGCCCTCCCTCCTGCACCAACTCCTTAGCCACGTATTTAGCTGCATTATCTTCCTATTTCTAGCCTCATTAGCATGTGACACAGGTAGCAATCCTGAAATTACAACCCTGGAGATCCTGTCCTTCAACTTTGCACCTAACTCCCTAAACTCTCTTTGCAGGACCTCCTCCTGCAAAGTATTAGTAAATATTGTATTTTAGAAATTACTTGATTTTCAGTATGTTACTTTGTCTTCATTAGGAAGTTGCAGTGCATTAACTAATTGCCTAATTTTTGTGCTGTGGTTGCAGAAATCAGTCGGCCCTTGAACTTAATTTAGTTTTTTAAAATTAAATGCCAAAATTTTGAATGTTAACTTGCTCAAATTGAGTGGATGGTAATACTTGAACTGTGTGGGAAAAGTAATTTTTCCCCCCTATGAGAAATGAATATCTTTTCATGTCTATACCAAGACATGGGTGTGGAGAATAAAATTTCCAGATATGCCGATGATACAAAATTTGCAAGTGTGCTAAACAAACGTAAGGAAAGACGATATAAAGAGGTGGAGCAAAAAAAGAGATCTGGGTGGTATGAATCCTCGAAAGTGACATAATATTTTGAGGGAGTAAAGCTTATGAATTCCTTGGTTAAGAAATGAAGTACAGAGTACAAAAGAAACTGAGTTTAGGTTTAAGTTGTGCAAAACACTGGACTTAACAGGAATATTCCATCCATTTCTGGAGGATGTGATGGCACGTGGCCAAGTGGTTAAGGCATTGGACTAGCGACCTGAAGGTCGTGAGTTCGAGCCCCAGCTGAGGCAACGTGTTGTGTCCTTGAGCAAGGCACTTAATCACACATTGCTCTGCGACGACACTGGCGCCAAGCTGTATGGGTCCTAATGCCCTTCCCTTGGATAATATTGGTGTCGTGGAGAGGGGAGATGTGCAGCATGGGCAACTGCTCGTCTTCCATACAACCTTGCCCAGGCCTGCGCCCTAGAAAGTGAAGACTTTCCAGGCGCAGATCCATGGTCTCGCAAGACTAATGGATGCCTTTACTTACTTTACTGATGGCTCAGAAAAGACTTGACTAGAAACCATGACACAGTGAGGGATGTCAAGTAAGTTGAGACTTGAGGAGCTGGAGTTGTTCTCAATGCAAGAAAAAAGTGATAGCAGTATTCAGCATGCCAGACAGCATTTGAAGAAAAAATAATCTGAGCCAACTTTTCAGATTTTGCAGAGGGAATTGTTAAGATAGATAGAGCAAAGCTATTTGTAGTGGCAGGTGGTACAAGGATCAGGGGGCATTGGTTTCAAGTTTTGGGCAAAAAAAAGAAATGTGAGGTGAGAGAAAATCACTGAAATCTCTTGCCTGTAAGAGTTGGTGCCAGAAGGGATAAAGAGTGGTGTGGGAATAGTTTTCAGAACTATTGGGAATGATCCTGACAAAATTGATGTATGCACCATTGGAAAAGAATCTGCATTATGACAGTTTAGTGGTTTGTACTTAATGGTGCTATTATAGAGCTGCTTACGTTCAGAAATAAAATAATCAGATTATTTGTACTCAAAGGTATTTAGATGTATAGAATAAACTTGATTTCTTTTGTTATTAATCAATAAAGGGCATGATAGTTTTCAATTTCACGTAACAAATCCTAGACTATGCCAACTTGAGAGATTTATTTAGTATTGGCAGTATTTTTAGGTGTTATCAAGGGCAATGAGGTGACTTACATTTTCTGGGAGATGGAATTTAATCCTGATAGGTGGGTGGTGATACATTTTGGGTAGGACAAGGCCTCTGAGAGCATTTAGGATTTTGGGGACCTTGGTGCACAAGTCCATAGTTCCCAGAGGATGGAAGCACAGGTAAGTAGTTGAAGAAGGCATATTAGATGTTGAGTTTTATTTGCTGTGTATAAGTAGTTTGTGGTACAGCATTACAGAACTTTTGGTTAGGCCATAGCTAGAGTACTGTGGCGGTTCTAGTTGAAGAATGATGTGATTGCACTGGAGAGAGTGCTGAAGAGGGTGTAAGTAGAACGGTTTAATTATGAGAGATTGGATAGGTGGTGTTTGTTTTTCGTGAAATGCAGTAGGCTGAGAGAGACCTGATCAGGTGTACAAAATTATGTACTAAAGGACATGGGGTGTATAATGAGAAACTTTTTTCCCGTAAGTTTAGGGTGAGGCATAAAAGGGATAGAAGGCATCAGATAAAAAGTTTAAGAATACAGGTGGCAAGATTAGAACGTGGATAACACCAAAATTGGTTACATAATGGACAATGAAGAAAGTTGCCTGAGGTTAAACATGATTTGTTGCAATAGGATCTGAGGTTACAAGAAGCACAACTGGGAAAGCATGCAAAAGATTGGCAGATGGAATGTACAAGTTTGTTGTTCCCTGAAAGTGGTTACACAGTTAGGCAAGGTGGTGACAAATGCATATGGCAAACTTGTCTTCATCGACCAAGAGATCGAGTGCAAGAGGTGGGACATCATTTTACAGATGTGCAAGGCCTTGATGAGATTGTACTGAAGAGCCTCCTATGCACTTCATGCTGTCATGCAATGTAATTGAGCTAGAGAGGGTACATGAAAGATTTAGAAGGGTATTGCCTAAATTGGAGGTCTTGAGTTAGAAGAAATTAGATAGAATGGGACTGCTTTCCCCAAAGTCAAGGAGGTTGAGATGTCACCTTACAGAAGTTTGAGGGGCATGTATGTGGTGTATAATCACTCTTTTCACCAGGATAGTGGATTCTAAAGCTAGAGGGCATAGGTTTAAGGTGAGACGGGAAAAATACTAGAGTGCCTGAGAAGCATGTTTTTTGGCAAATGGTTGGTAAATGCAATAGGCTTCAGAGGAAGGTTTAAGAGGGAAATGACCCAAATGCAGGCAAGTGGAACTGTTAGCCACCATGGATGAGCTGAGCTGAAAGCCCTGTTTTCATGTTGTACAGCTCTGACTATGACCTAAGTGTTCTAGCAATCTGCATTGTATTGCCTGAGAAGATTAAGCAGGTATCCTTGTATCATTTGTAAAGTATCTGGACTGCCATTTGAATTGCCACAGCATAAAAGACTACAAATTCTATGTGGGGTTCATGTGGGTATTCTTGATGGTCTTTGTGGGTTGAGAAATCTATTTGCATGCTGTATGACTATGATAAAATAGGTGAATAGAAGCTAGGAATTGACAGGGAAAGATGTATTGCACATAAGAGGAGAGCTGGGAGGTTAAGGTTAATTCTGTTAATGTTGGATTGATTAGGCAGTGCAGAGAAGATGCTCAAAAAGAGTCATCTGAAAGCACTCAAGGCAAGACAAAGGTATAGAGGTATGAATGATCCAAGGCTAAAAAAATATGAAGTTACTAACTGCATTTTCTGGATCGAACATGAAATGTATAGGAACAGCAACCCCCCCCCCCCCCATTCCACAATGTTGTGCTGAACTAATTAAATAGATATTTAAATATTAAACAAAACTAATACCTTATGCCTCTACAACGTCTTTATCTGTCCATTTTCTACATATTCATGTGCCTTTCTAAAAGCCTTTTGAATGCCTCTATCATATTTGCCTTTACCACCATCCTTGGCAATGCATTCCAGGTACCCCAGCACTGCGTATGTAAATAGAAAATTGTCCTGAACATCTCTCTTGAACTTGCCTTCTCTTGCCTTTTAAATGCTAGCCCTCTAGCATTCAACCTTTTGATCCCTGGGGAAAAATATACTGTCTGTCTACTCTATCTATGCCTCTCATAATCTTATAAATCTCTTATCAGATCTCCCCTCAGCTTCCGCTGCTGCAGAGTAAACAACCCAGGTCTGTATGTATGGCCTAGGTTGTTTACTCTGGAGTGACGGATTATTTATATTAGAGTGTGTGTGTGTGTGTGTGTGTGTTACTAAATGTGAAGGGGTGATCATTAAGGGGAAGGATGTTGATGGCGAGATGGAGGAGAGGTGTGAAAGTAATGGTTTTGATATTTTGATTTTGACAGTGGAGGGTAGATTCTTGGGCTGATAGAAATGTAAAATTTGAAGTTCACTTCAAAATGCTGTTATTTCTGTGATAACTCTTGCTGTAATATTTAAAATATATCTCTTGAAAAGGTAATTTGAATATTACCTAAAAATTAGGTTATAAATGGAAACAAAGATTATCCATATGCTGCTCTTTATTGTCACTGCTCAGAATTTCTTAGTTTGCATTGATATTGGCTCTGTGCTTTGAAGGAAACCATTTATGCAGTGTTTTGTGTGTTCTTGGCATGTCCCAGTGAAGATTGTAGTCAATGAAATATTTCCTGAAACTTGTCACTATTAATTTATAGAGAAATGCAGCAGCTAAACAAAGTTTTGTGAAGTGAGATGAATGAGCAGATTATGCAGTAATATGGCAGCCTCTATTATAGTCTGAGCTCTCAACCTTCTGAGCCAAGACTGACAGCTTACAAAAGGCTTTTTTGTGAATCATGTAATGAATGACATAATCCCGCTTTTGCAGTGACCAACTACATGCACTCAATTTTGCTTAATTATTTTCAAATGAAAATTTAATGCACTTAAGCAAAATCAATAGTATCAATGTTAAATCTACGAATGTAATCCTAATTTTTTTTTGTCAAGCAATTTTTGTTTTAAATCCAGGAAAATATGAAGCCTTGACCATTTATATTTGCATTTTTCCAATTAATTTTGAATAGCATTTGGAATCCTATTAATTATATTTAGCAATATTAAAGCTTCATATTTATTGGCATTCTAATTATTAAAAATGTTTAGACAATTGTATTGAAGTCTTAATTTCTAAATAGTTATAACCATTTATTGTTTAATATTTCTGATTAGTTAGTTAAAGGGTTTATAATGAATTACATTGAGTTACATCAGCACATGCTGATGAAATTATTAACACAGGAGATTCTGCAGATACTGGAAATCCAGACCAACATACGCAGAATGGTGGAGGAACTCAGCAGGTCAGGCAGCATCATAGAGAGAAATGAAGACTTGGTATTTTGGGCTGAGACCATTCATCAGGATGAAATTATTAGGAGGTTTATTTAGTTGAACTTTTGCATGCATTTGATTCTCTCTCTGAATAGGTAATTAAGTTTGGTTTGAGGCTGGTTTTGTTCTTATGTTATTAAATTTGGCATGCAAAAGAAATTTGAAGATGTGACAAAAATTGCTGTTCAGGTTGACAGTGAGGTGAAAAGCTTTAAACTGCAGGGTAATGTAGATGGTGAGGTCTGTTGAGTAGGATGGCAGCCAGTGCAATTTAATACAGAGAAGTGTGTAATAATGCCTTTATAGAGGTGGAATAAGGCAAGGGGGTACCCAGTAAATAGTAGGATCATAAAGAAAACAAAAACACTGCAGCTGTAGAAAATAGAAGAAGTTTGAAGTAGCTGAAAATCGTCAGTACTTGACACTTCAAGCAGCGTTTGTAGACATGGAAGCTGAGATTGTGTTCTGAATCAACCTTTTAACAAGCTGGAACCTCTCAAATGAAAACCATCATGTGCTGTTCTTCAGTAAATGTATATAATGCAACTATTTATTGTATATCAGAATAGCAATTTCTCACTGTCTTCTCCTTAATTTTAAACTGTGGCTGTGGCCTTTGTTTCTGAAAGTAAATCCTTTTCTTATCTTTTGTAGACATTTGAAATCCAATTGTGGTTGTAAACTGAAACACATTTGCAGTTTTTAAAAAATAATTTTGTAGTAATTTATCTAAATCTATTCCAGAGTTGTATAAAAATCTGATCTCTTGACTGTAAGCAAGTTGTATTGAATAATTTTAATTTAGTTTAAACTTTAAACTATTTTTGACCATCCACACGCAATTGAATTGTTGTGCGGTTCAGTTTTAAGGTTTTCCTTGTTTTGCAGATGATAATGAGGATGAAGATGCCATTGTGAACAGAATTTCGTATGTACTAATACAATGTTTTCATTTTGCCATTTAATATTATGGTCTTCCATTTAACTAAAGGGATACTTCAGTGTACTTTGACTATAAGTCATAAGCTGAGTTCAGTCATCTGTGGTGAGAAAAGATGCCTGTTGCAGACCCCGCAATTTTCTCTCTTGCCTCCCAACGCAAGTTCCATCTCATCAGGATCAGAAGATTTATCCAATTTTTAAGTTTTCTAGCACATATAA
Source organism: Mobula birostris (assembly GCF_030028105.1). Lineage (NCBI taxonomy): Eukaryota > Metazoa > Chordata > Chondrichthyes > Myliobatiformes > Myliobatidae > Mobula > Mobula birostris. The sequence goes on from NC_092372.1 coordinate 208,338,070, forward strand.
AACCACCTTCTTTTCAGTGGTAATTTGCTTATAGAGTTCCATTGACTTTCACTGAGCTTTCCAACCACTTTGCCTTCCTCAGTGAGTACAGATAAGAAGTATCGATTTAAGAACTCATCTACAAGTGCTGGCTCCAATCATACATTCCAGTTTGGTCTTTGATCGATCTGGGATTTTTCTTCATCTTGGGCTATTTTGTGCCCCTACTTTTCTTTCATAATTTCTGTTTAAAAATTCTCCTATATTTTGAATACACTTGTAGGATTTTCCTTCATTCCAGCTCTCAGTATTCCTTGATTTATGTTGCTATCTGTGGACTTAACTGCAAGTGCTTGTCACCCGTCTACTTTTCTCAAGATCAGTCATGCAAAACTGAACTTGACCCTGTCCTTCAGTCCAGTACCTTAATTTGATGATCATCCTTATCCTTTGGTTAAATTCCTTGTTTACCAACTCTAAGTGGCATTCATCACTAAATGCCCTCCTCTCCAGGGCCCTGTTTTTGTTGCTACCTTAAGTGAGGAGATCAGGAGCTTCTGAACAGTCTGAACCCTTCTGAACCCTCTCTTGTTGATCCTCTTTTTTTAACTGCAGTCTTTAATTTTGTAATAGTAATTTTGTGACTGCACTGTACTGCTGCCGCTAAACAAATAGTTTCTTGCCAAATAAGTTGATGATAATCTGATTCTAAGGCTCACCATTTGTCTGACTACATTCCTTCAGTGTTGCCCTTCTCTAGTAGGATAGAGTGACAGTAATTTAGTTGGAGTGATGTGTGGTTTCATTTGTTCTCATTGTTAATTGTTAGCTGAAATCAATTCTTTTTCTAATTTTTGTTTTTCACACATTTTCAGGTTGTACCTCTGCACATTTACTCTGGCTGTTTCAGCTGGTGCAGTCTTGTTGTTGCCATTTTCTATTATCAGCAATGAGATCCTGCTTTCTTTTCCGCAAATGTACTATATACAATGGCTGAATGGATCATTAATTCACGGTTAGTATATACTAATTTGTTTCTCACATTTTCTGAAAAGTTATATGCCGTTTAGTCCACTTCCTAAACATAAGTTCACAAAGCTCTGTTTTATACATTTTGTCTGTGCCCTGGTTTAAACATTAAATTTTGTTACAGCAACTGTGTTAATGGGATTATTGCAGTGATTTCCTGTTCCCCTTTATGCTGTTTTATATTAGCTTCTATTACCATTTGCTTTGGATGGGGGGTGTGTGTGGAAAAAGGACTAAGGAGCATGAAAAGAAGCAAGTGAAATATTGCATTGCACTGTGCCTGCGTCATCGTTTTCCCCATCAATGCAGCCTGCTATCTTCTTGGGGAGGGAACGATCAGCAGAATGAAATCTGCAGTTCAATTTGAGTAAAGGTCTATGGGAAATCCCAGTCTGTTCCCCAGTCAAACCAGTTTCAGCAGCCCACAACATCTTGGTGACTTCATTCCCTTTTACAAGCTTCTGCATGTAACAATGCTGCTTTTTCCCCAAATACTCTGTTTCCATTTTTGATCCTTTCTAAAAGTATGCACTCAGTTCACCCAGGTGGTTTTAATTTTAAAGAAAGGAACCTAGAGACTATTTTGAAATTTCATTATAACCTTTCACTGCCCGAAGCTTTATTGAATGTTTATAGCAAGCTCACTGTAATCAGAATCAGATTAATAGGTTCAGTTCTTTCTGGATATGATAATACTGTTTTAAAATATTGGCACGTGGGCTTCTTTCCAATGCAGGAATTAAATGCATAAATTCAGACCCTGTTAAGCTGTTAAATACTTGCTTGCAGAGCGAAACTTGCGGTTCTGCAGGTGCGTCTGTTCAATGATCATAATGTACTTACCATTTTTGACTTTGTTGTATTATCAAGAAGGAGCAGCATCTTCGACGTTCTTCTAATTAGTCAGAACTGTTTGATGACCCCAATTGCTACTTAATGCAAGCTCCATCTTGTGGAGCAGTTAAGAATTTATACAACTCCTTAAAGGATCTTGAAATCCTGACACTGCAGTTAATGCTTTTGTCTTTTTTTTTAATGGTATTTTGGGTATTTTTTGATGAAAGACTTTTTAATAAATAAGTTGTAGGAGTGGACATCACTGGATAATTCTGCTGCTAATCAAGCCTGATAGTTTTATTGGTTTATCTGACTGATGTTGCACTGAAGATTCTAATTTTCCAGTTATTGTTTGTGTTTCTGCTTAGTTGCAGAGAGATTGCTCTAAATGCATTGTTTTTTTTCATTCACTAAATTGTCTTCTCAGTTAGGTTATCTTGGAAGATGGCATTTGTCCTTCATATTTTGTCTGATTGCACTGAGCTTCTTTCAAAAATATTAGAGGTTCTTGAATCATACAATAATAGAGTAGAAACAGACCCAGTTTGTCCATGCCAACAAGATGTTTCCCTGTGTTTGGTTAATATCCTGCCATATCCTATCCACGTACATATCCAAATGTTTTTTAAATGTTATTGTACCTGTCTCAATTACCTTGCCTGGCATCTCATTCCATATATTCTGCATGAAAAAATTGCCCATCTGGTTTCTTTTAAGTCTTTGCCCTGTCACCTTAAAACTATAGTTTGTTTCCCTTTCTCTAGAGGACACAACTGTGTGCAGTCATCCTATCTAAGCTCCTCATGATTTTATACACTCTATAAGGTCACTCTTCAGTCTCCTGTGTTCCAAATAATGAAGTTGCCCATCTTCTCCCTAAAATATGGGTCTTTGATTCCTCGCAAATTGTCACAAATCTTCTTTACACTTTTGAAGAATTTGTGTCAACTTTTTTTTTAGGTTGTACATTTAATGTTATAAATATTGCGTTAGTACTTTTTTTTTGTTTGAACTCACTAAGTCAGGATCAGGTGTAATACAGCAGGTGAACTTTAAAGATCAGCTTATTTGTTACATGTGCACCAAAACATACAGTGAAATTTGTTGTTTGAATCAATGACCACCAGAGCCCTAGGATTGTGCTGAGGGTAACCCACAAGTGTTGCCATGCTTCTAGCACCAACATGGCATGCCCACAACTCATTAACCGTAACTGCATGTTTTCGGAAACTGGAGCACCTGGAGAAAACCCAAGCTGTCAATGTCAACATTTATTGTCCGTCCCTAATTGCCCATTAAGGTGATGTGTAGTTTATCACCTCTGAAGTTTTGTATCGTGAAAATAATTCCTCAGAGCTGTTGGTTTGGCAGTACCAGGATTTTGATCCAATCAAGATCAGCCTGAAATGTTGACAGTTCACTCTCTTTCATAGATGCTGCCTGACCTGCTGAGGTCCTCCAGCATTTTCAATGTGTTGCTTTGGCTTTCCAGCATCCTCAGATTTGCTTGTGTTTAGTATATTTCTGTGTCAAGATTGTGTTTGAGTTAGAAAGCACACACAAATGGTGATGTTTCCTGTATCTGCTGCACATACCATCGATGATAGAGACTGATTTTATAAGAGGAGTGGAGGAATGCTCTTGAAGAAATCATGGTAATCTGTTGCATTGCATTATGTTGATGATGACAGTGCAGATGTAATGCACTGATAGTAGAGAAAAGGGTGGGTGTGAATGTTTAGGGTGATAATCAGCATGGTGCTTTGTTGTTAAATTTACACATATTACTTTGATGTACTTAAATGGCTTGTAAGACCATATCGCAAGGTAACCACGTCATATGCAGTTATTACAAGGTAAGGTAAATGAAATAATTGTTAACATTTAATTAGCTGTATGCTTACAATTCCAAGCATCATTGTAAGCACTTGAATACATGTTTTTAGTTCAGTCATTCAGGTCTTTTTCACTATTCCTGTAATGTAACCACTGTGCCAGCATTCACTTTGTCCTCATTGGTTTGGGAAAGCATATTTGGATGCAAAGCTGATGTGAATTCTTTTCCTAAACAATTTACTTTTCAGAATCTGTATGTTGCTGGTAAGGTCAGTACTTACTGCAAATCTATGTTGCTCATGAGAAGGTGGGGAAGAGCTGTTGCCTTGAACTGCTTCAGTCCTTTTCGTAAAGGTACTTCCATAGTCCTGTTAAAGAGGGAGTTCTGGGCTTTGGAATCAACTTAAAAAGGCCGTCAAAGTGGATGATGTGCGACTTGATGGAACACATGAAAGTAGTGGTTCTCCAATGAACTTGAACCTTTTATTCTTCATGGCAGTAGAGGTCACATAGTTGGGAGTTTCTGTCAGTGTGGCCTAGGTGAGTAACAGCAGTGAATTTTGTAGATGGTCCATGCTGTGGGCATCATTTGCCAGCGGTGAGTGCAATGTGGAAGAAAGTGAAAATTAGAATTCCAATTAAGTTGCCTGCTTTATGCTTGCACTGTGGAGTTGCTCAAGTGTGTTAGAGCCACACACTTCAAGGATGTTCCATCATATTTTACACTTCCTACTTTTGTAGCTGGAGGTGAAGCTTTGGGTATCAGGTAGTAGCCAAGCCACTTGCTCTTCATGATGCTAATTAAGCCGATATAGTTGAGGTCAGTGAATGAATAATGAAACCCCATTTTGAATTGCAATGCTAGACTCCCAACAGCTCTACATCTCATGAGGCAAGGACATGCACCTTGAATGGTCGGGTCTTCAGGAGCATTGATGAGCAGAAGGTTCTTGTACTCCAAGTCCATAGATCCTTGGAGATGGCTGAGTAAGTAGATAATGTGGTTGGAAAGGCATATAGGATATTGGCCTTTATAATTCACTGCATTGAATATTGAAGTGGTTTGAGCACAACTGGAGTATTGTATGCAGTTCTGGTCATCAAAGTATAAGGAGGATGTAATAGTACTGGAAAACACATAGAGGAGATTCAGCAGGATGTCTGAAGTGGAGTAGTTCAGTTGAGACTGGAGAAGCTAAATCTGTTCTCCCAAGAGTGGAGGAGGTCAAGGGAAATTGAGGTATTTAAAATTGAGGGGTATAGATAAGGTAAACTGCCATACAGTGGTAGATAAATTAGAGTACATAGTTTTATGGTAAGGAGCAAGAGATTTGGAAGGAATGGGAGGGCAATCTTTTATGCCCAGCAAGTGGTGAGTACTTGGAATGCACTGCTCAAGAGAGTTGTTGAAGTGTGATGCTGACAGAATTAAGTGATGTCTGTAGCTGAACACTTACAATGTTTGGGTGTAGAAGGATATTGTCCAATGCTGGGAAATGGAATTAGAGCAGATGAGTGCCCACTGATTGTCATGGATGTGGTGATGCACAAGATGGCTTCTTTCCCAGCTTCATGTCTAAACAGCTGTTATGCTTTGCTGGATTAGTTTATTTTTGTAGGTTAATACTCTCCAAACTTCACATTTTATAAAGTTGCTGATGTAGGGCTCTAGCATACAGTTAAGATTACTTCCTCAGTTTGACTTGGACCTGAACTCTGGTGCTGATCTGTTTTGAATATGCAAAACAGATCATTTCTGCATTCTTGTGGTAAAATGAGAATTAATAACTTCTATTTTGTGTGTAAAATCATCAGAAATATAGCTGAGATAAGGAAACATGATTTGTTTATTCAGGAGCAGCGTGTGGGAAAAATGTGATTCAATATTAAGCAACACACAAAATGCTGGAGGAACTCCGCAAGTCAGGCAGCATCTGTGGGGAATAAATGTTTTGGGCCAGAATCCTCCATCAGGACCAGAAAGGAAGGTGGCAGAAGCTAGAATAAAAAGTTGTTTGAGGTGGGGGGAAGGAGTACAACTCAGGTGATGGGTGGAGGGGGCTGAAGGCAGTTGCTGGGGAAGATGGAGAGAGATGGAAGGAATGGTGTGAGGAGCTGTGAGGTGATACATGGAAGAGGTGAAGATCTGAAGAAGAAGGAATCTGATGTTGAACCGTGGAATAAAGGGAAAAAGGTTGGGAACCAGAGGGAGGTGATGGTCAGGTCATGAGGGCAGGGATAGGGGAAGAGAAGGTGTGAAGGGGGTCACAAGAATGGAGGGGAAAAAGATTTTGGGGGCTGAGGGGGAAACAGAAGGGAGTGGTTACCGGAAGATGGAGAAATCAATGATGCCTCAGGCTGGAGACTACCCCGACAGAATATGAGACATTGATACACCAACCTGTATTTGGTGTCATTGGGCAGTAGAGGAGAATGTTGAAAGACCTTTGTGGGAATGGAAAGTTGAATTGAGTGACCATTTGGACATCCTGGCTGTTGTGGCAGAGAGAATGAAGGTGCTTGATGAAGTATTTTTCCCCCTCTGTTCCACCCCTCCCCCATCTATGTTGGGTTTCGCTGACTTGGAGGCAGCACCAGATGCAGTAAATGACCTTGACAGACTTGCAAGTGAGGTGTTGCCTTAACTAGAGGAGTGTTTAGGGCCTCAAATGGTAGTGAGGGAGGAGATATAGGGTCAGGTGTGGTACTTGTCACAGTTGCAGGGGAAAGTGCCTGGAGGGAGATCTGTGGGGAGGGAAGAGTGAACAAAAGAGTCATGGAGCAAATGATTTCTGTAGAAAGCTAAGATAGGGTGTAGCAAAGAATGTTCCTGGTAGTGGGGGAATGTTAGAGATAGCGGAATTTGCAGAGAATGATGTTTGAATGCAGAGGCTTGAGAAGTGATAGGGTAGAAGTGGAACCCTATTCCTGTTATGTCGGGGGAAGAAATAGGATGAGGAGAGCATTGATAGTGCTGGAAGGGAAATTCCATTTTCTGAAAAAGGGAGGACAACTGCTCTGGAATAGAAAGGCTCATCCTGGGAACAGCTATGGAGGAACCGAGAGAAGGGAATAGCATTTTTACAAGTGACAGTGTTTGGAGAGTTAGTCAAGAGTCGGTTTGTAAAAATGTTGATAGATAATCCGTCTCCAGAGATGGATTCAGTGTTAAAATGCTTTCAGGTATCTTGCTTTGCACTAGAAAACCAGCAGATGGTAGTAGTGCACAACATTAAAATTTTGAGGAGCAATTGGATGACATTGGAATGCTTTGTTAACCAGGATCCTAGTCACCCAGTGCAGGGGACACAAAATTCATGCCCCTATGTCTTTGTCTTCATTTTTGTACTGATTATAATTACTTCCGCTGCCTATCTTGGCGCATGTTCATTTTGAGTGGCTGATGACCTGCTGAGTTTCTCCAGCATTTTGTGCGTGTTGCTTTGGATTTCCAGCATCTGCAGACTTTCTTGTGTTTGTGATTGAAGCTATGCCTGTAACCAATAGAAAGAAGGTGTTCACTGCTTGAGAACAGTAACATTGCAAAAGGTTGCAGATACTGAGAGGAAGTTATGAAAGAGTATGAATGAGAGCAAGCATACTTGGTGTATATTGTGGGTCACTTTAATCAATAAGAGTGCGGGGACAATGCCGTGCAATTTTACTTCTCACTACTCCCTAAAGAATATCAAGCATAATTGCCATTGAGTTGAGCACTGAGAGTGAAGCCCCCAGTGTCACGGATAAGCTTACTGGCCTCACTGAGGTCTAGAGACGCATGGAAGATGGGTACTTTTGTCTGGTTCCACCTATCACCTACCAGGCTCTGTCTCACCCCTCTCTTGATTTATTAACTATCTTCTCTGGTACACTCAGTTCTGTTGCACTGCCTCTACCCTTTGCATGAACAGATGCTACTTGACCTGCTGTGTTCAAGTAGCTTATTTTTTTTGCTCCCTTTTCCAAGATCTGCAGTCTCTTGTGGCTCCACATCGAAATCCACTATGTACAGCTGATGAAGGGTCTTGGCCTGAAACGTCAACTGCACCTCTTCCTAGAGATGCTGCCTGGCCTGCTGCGTTCACCAGCAACTTTTATGTGTGTTGCTTGAATTTCCAGCATCTGCAGAATTCCTGTTGTTTATGTACAGCTGTCATTCACTTTAATAACATCCCTATTTATTATCACCCTTGCCCCATTCATATGGCTGTGTGCTCCCTTGCACACTTGATAGTACACTGAACTGCACCGACATATTTTGCATCTTCTATATTATGTATTGTATTGAATTGCTGCTGAGTTAACAAATTCCTTGACACATGCTGGTGATTATAAACCTGATTCTGATTCTGTAAGCAGGTGTTAGTGCTAGTGTAGCAGATGAGGAATTTAAATTTGTTAATGTGTAAATTTGAAAGAATATTTAAAAGGTCTACTGACCTTTCTGTGTGGTGGGAGTGGAGTACAAGACAAAAGACCCATCAGGGGATGGGGTCAGTTAGAGCAGGGAACATTTTATATAATGAAGATGAGTACAGAGCAAACACCTCATAACGGAAAATGATTAAAATGAAGTTGAAAATTTGTGTTCATTCCAGAAGATTGCAAAATGCCCAGAAAGAAGATGAGGTGTTTTTCTCTAGTTTTTATTGGGCATTCATTAACAGTGATGGAGGCTGTAGAATAAGAGTGGGATTGAGAATTGAAGTGACAAGCAACAGGAAGTCCCGGATCACCAAACTACTTATATTTTAAACTTTTTTTTTGGATCAGATTGTTCTAGACCAGACGCAGGCCTGAACTCGTGGTGCCTGCTTGTCCACACTTGCGTTTTCAGGATGTAGTGGGCTAAATGAGCTGACCCTCTCTCTGCACCCTAGAGGTGTCCTGTGAGGCGGAGCAGGCTCCAAAGGACAAGTAGGCCTCGGGCAGTGTATTGTGAATATTTGACACCTCACGAATGTCAAGCCTTTTGAACTGCTTTTCAACAACTTTCTGATTGTAAATTTCTTTTGAAATAGGTGTAAATAATAGCAAAAACTGCTAGAAATAAATTGCATAAAAACAGGTACACTAAAATAATCTAAATTAAACTCTTAACCTGCACATCTTTTTCCACTTAAATTAGCCATCTACTTCAAAGGAATGGATCACTATTAGAATGTGAGCATTCTCTGGCACTTAAGGAAGGGACTGGATGTGAATTGTTTCCGGGGTTTCTTTACAGCATGACTTTTATTCTAGCACAAACAAAAGAAAATCTGCAGATACTGGAAATCCAAGCAACACACACAAAATGCTGGAGGAATGCGGTAGGCCAGGCAGCATTTATGGAAAAGAGTGCTGTCGACGTCCTGCTGAAAGGTTTCGGCCCAAAACATCGATTGTACTCTTTTTCCATAGATGCTGCCTAGCCTGCTGAGTTCCTCCAGGATTTTCAAGCAACACACATAAAAGTTGCTGGTGAACACAGCAGGCCAGGCAGCATCTCTAGGAAGAGGTGCAGTCGACGTTTCAGGTCGAGACCCTTCGTCAGGACTAACTGAAGGACTAACTCCAGGATTTTGTATGTTTCTTTTTATTCTAGCTGCTGGATTCCAGGGTAAATCCAATGTCAAAATACAGGGTTAGATGTGTTGATATCCAACTTCCAATTCATCTTTAGCTGGCAGCTGTTTGTTCGTGAGTCAGCTTTATTCAGTCTGTTGTCTTAATGATGCATTATTTGAAAGGTGATTTACTCTAGAAAATATGATATTTTCAGCTTTTTAAGGGCTTGTGGTCTTTGTATACCAGTGCACTTTGTACTGAGGTTACCAGAAGTAAAAATGGTAGCATTTCTTAGACAAGGGAGATGTTTGCTCAAGGGTTGGCTGCCAATTAGTTCAAGGTTGTATATCTGTTCAATATGTACCCTCCCTGAATTTGGCTTTTTTGGTGAGATGCGTAAACCTTTCTATGACTTCCATCTCTTATTAAGCGTGTATTCACTCTTTCAAGTATCTTTCCTTTTGGATATTCATTTTTGTTTGATTGTACTTTGTTTTTCTCTGTAAGGATTATATAAAAAGGAATTATTTTGTAGCTCTGTTGAGGTTTCCAATGTTAAGGCAATCTTGTATGTCATAACAATTAATCAGTTTAGCAATTCTGCTTCTTCTCCTGCTTCCCAAAAGGCCTAACTCTGCCCATTCAAGATAGTATCAGTGTTGAGAAAAGATATACAACACACTTTGCACATTTTTATATATATTATTTATGGATATACTTAGTCGCTGCCTGTTATGCTGCTGGCATTTAGGGTAGCAATCAAGGTCCTCCATCTCTGGCAGCGGTCAGGGCTTCTTTCATCGTGTCAGTAACTTCCTCTCGTTTTTCACTACTGCCAGTCGTACAAGTCCCGGGTGGAGACTCCAGAGTACCATTGCACTCAGATGTGGAAGGATTTTTCTTTGCTGTTTCCATAACTATTTTATTTTGCTGTTTAGGATTGTTGGCCCTGAGCTGAACCCCTGAACCTGGAGGGCGGGTGAACCATTTGGCCTGTCCACTACCCTTTGACCTATTTACCATGGGTGACCGTACCAAGAGTCAAAACATAAAAGCCCTGACTTCAGCCAACATAACTCTCCAGGTCATTAAGGCACGTGAGCCTCCAAACTCTCTTGGAGAAAATTATGGATATAATGGATACCATTTAATGTGCCCTTCATGGTACTGAAAAAATAAATTTGAGATTTATTTTGAAACTGTGAAGCAATTAGTTAAAATTTCAGTGTTGTGCTAACTACATCAGCTGCTAACTAATCCATCACAATTGGCGTTACTTTACTGCGTGCTTCATTTTAAAATAAATGCTGCGCAGACTTCTATACAACCAAAATATATATGCATGGTATTTCCTTAAGAAGTTTTGTTTGGCCATTATTTTTTGTTTTGAGCCAAGTTAATGGATGGTTTAACATAGTTCTCATTTTACTTGAATTTGCTTGTTTTGAAGCTGAGTTCAGTAAGGCTGAGGTCTCCCAGACCTGAAATGTTAACCATTTTTCTTTCCACAGATGCTACCTGAATGTTTCCAGTATACTTAGATTTTATTTCAGATTTCCAGTTATGTGTAACTTCAATTTTTAATTTTGTTAAGGCTGGCTGAATAATCATTGTGCCAACTGGAGAGATGAGTTGCAACAGATACTGAAGCTCAAGACCATTTTACTTTTTCTTCAGAAACTTCCATTTCTAAAGTTAACATTGCTCTAAAAGTTGATCCTCTCCACTAGCAAAAGAGGAAGTTTAAGTTTTAGAAAATGGATAAATTGGTAGGGGCAGTTGAAATATATTTCAGTCTGTTAAAGTAAGCATTTGACTACTGTTCGATTCTTGGCTCATGGAAAAATGGAAAAGGATCTAATAACTACTGTTGAAAATGAAGGAAGAGATAAATGGGCCAGTTAGTCTAATTTCTTTTGTGAGTAAATAATTGGAATGAGTTTTAATGAATAATGAAAACCTTTTTTTTTAGAAAAAGGCATAAATTGATCAGGGACATGGAGCATGGATTTCTTTCGGGGAATTTGTCTGATTTGGATTTTTTTTTTGAAGAGGTATCAAGCAGAGGTGATGATGGCAGTGCATTTGACATGGAATGCATTTCAGCAATGTTTTTTACCTGGTTTTTAATTCTGAAAACTCTTAAGGTAATGCCATTAGGGAAATTGCATCTGGGTAAAGGAATGTAAACCAAATAGTGTATTGAGTCCTGGGAAGAACTTGAAGTATGAATCCAGCTTTATAAAGCATAACAGGACAAGTCGGTAAGGTGGTTCAAGCGAGTATTTGAGATGTCGACTTTGATTGGAGGAAAAATATGATTGTACTGAAGATGATGTAGAGAAAATGTATGAAGGTTATGGTTATGAAGAAAGGTTGGGTAAACTGTTAAAGTAACAAAGGAGGCTGATGAGTGACTGGACTCATATAAAGCCATGGTAGACCAAGTAGAAAGGCCAATTACCCTTGTAAGAGATGTGAAAGGAAAACAGCTGTAGATTTGAAGTTATTATTCGAAGAGTTAGCAGTGAGAGAAGGAAACTTTTTTTCTCCCAGTTGGTGATGTGGGAAAAGTTTGGAACTCTCCATCTATCATGATAATAGAAGCAGAAACTCATACCTGAGCAATTTCAAGTTCCTAGGTGTCAAGATCTTTGAAGATCAAGCCTGGTCCCAACATTTGATGCAGCTTTAAAGAAGGCAAGACGGTGGCTATATTTCATTACGAATTTGAGGAGATTTGGTTTGTCACCTAAAACACTCAAGCTTCTATAGATGTACAGTGAAGAGCATTCTGACAGGCTGCATCACTGTCTGGTATAGTGGGGGGAAGGAGGAAGAGTGCTACTACACAGGACCAAAAGAAGCTGCAGAAAGTTGTAAAATTAGTCAGCTTCATCTTGGGTGCTAGCCTCTGTAGTATCCAAGACATCTTCAAGGAGTGGTGGCTCAGAAAGGAGGCATCCATTACTAAGGGCCCCCATCACCCAGGGCTTGCCTGCTTTTCATCGTTGCCCTCAGGAAGGAAGTACAGAAGCTTGAAGGTGCACACTCAGTAATTCAGGAGCAACTTCTTCCCCTCTGCCATTGAATTCCTAAGTGGACATTGAACCCATGCACACTACCTCATTTGTTTATATTATTTGTTTCTGCACAATTTTTAATTTAACTATTTAATATACACATTTACTTTAATTGATTTTTTTCCCCTATATTATGTATTGCACTGTATTTGCTGCTGCTAAGTTAACGAATTTCATGGCATACGCCGGTGATTTGAAACTTGAATCTGATTCTGTGCAGTAGGGATTGAATTAGGCTATTCAGCCCATTGAGTCTTTTGCACCATTCTCACTGAAATTCCTCCTTATTTCAGTTCTAAGGGGACATCCCTTATTCGAAGGCTGTGTCCTTGGCTCCTAGGCTCTCCTACTAATGAGAATATCCTTTCCACATCTACTCTATATGTCTTTTAGTAGTGCATAGCTTGTATTGTTCTAATACAAATCCTCCCCAAGTTATGAACAAGCCACTTGCGTACAGCCCTCCTGTGTGATGAACATCTGGGAAACTAGTGTTCCACCACTCCCCACTCCAATATTTGTGAATTCCATCGCAGAGAGCTATCAAACATTTTCACTTCTAAGATCATTCTTGTGAACTTCCTCTGGATTTTCTCAAGGGTCAGCACATCTTTCCTTAGAAAGATTGTAGGGAATTTGGTGAATCTTAAACCTGTTACATAAGCTTAAGGGCTGAAGCTCAGTCAGAACAATCATGTGCAATTGTTATGTGGAAAAGCAAAATGGTGAAATAATTGTAGGAGGACAGCACATGTAATAAGAAACACATTTATTGTATAATCCCATTACTTTTTTGATTTGCAGATGTTGATATTTTATTTATACAATATGCTTATGTTTATCCTAGGTCTGTGGAATCTTGTATCACTCTTCTCCAATCTTTCTTTATTTGTGCTGATGCCTTTTGCCTACTTTTTCTTGGAATCTGAAGGATTTGCTGGATCAAAGAAGGTAGGTTCTTGTTCTCATTGGTTGTTAACCCTTAGTTGTCATCCTATATGTGTAACAAATATTGGAAAATATGAATGAAAGCATGTAGAATAGTAAGGTTCTACTCTCCATGTAAGACATGAGTTGCCCAAGTCCAGATGAGACTAGGCTACAAAGATGACTTTTTCTTGATAGTTGAATGAAGAAAGAATGAATTTGCTTGTTCTTCATATTTTCGGAGGGGCATGACAGCCATCATCCTGTTGAATTCTGGTCCTTTGCCTGCTCCTGCTCCTATTTCTTATGATATTTTACTGAGTGAAGTAATCAAATAACTGTTTCTAAAGGCTGTACCTTTTTTGTGTAGGTTAGGACTTTGTGTAGGCTAGGGAGGTATTGTAGGTTGTATAGATCTAGAATCTCAAAAAGCTCAGGTTTCTGGAAATTCAAGAAAAATGAGATGCTGTTTGTAGACTAAAATATTGTTTGGCTTTGATCACCAATGCCCATGAATGTATTTTGCTTTGACAACCCAACCTTTTCTTTAGCATTATCATGATTGTGGTCTTGATCAACATAATCTGATTTGCATTGATAGCTTACATCACTGAAAGCACTTGGCAAATGCATTGGGCTTCCAGTAAATGAACTGAGGTGTGCTAAGTTGTCCTGCATACAGAGAATATATGTACTTCTCATTAATAAATGAATCAGCAAGTTGAGTTTGAGTAATAGTTATAAATCAATATTGATTCATTGCCAAATACAAGTGGAACACTTTTAATATTACTCATGACTAAATAGTGGGAGAATTTTAAAGTTTGTTTACACGATATTCTGCATTCTTATTGTTTTACTTTGTACTTCGTTGTACTGATCAGTATGAACAGTATGCAAGGTAAGTATTTCACTGTACCTTGGTAAATGTGGCAATATAAAAAAAATGTACACATTTACCAGTTTTATTTGGCTTAGTTTGGTGAATTGAGCAGTATTATAGACAATCTAGTGAATAATTGAAAAGTTCCTATATTTTAATATATTAATGATTTAAGTAGAAGGAAGAACTGATATTTTTTGTTCTTATTTCAAAAATAAGCGTGTGACAGTTTCTTTGCATAAATCTGTGAATATAGTCTGAGTTTGATACTATCCACATGTTCATCAGCAGTCAGATGACATCAGCATCCTAAACCATTATACCAATTATCCAGACATTACAAAACACTGAACTCTCATGTCGCATCTGTGAGTTTAAGTCAAAGTGAAATGTTTTTTTAAAAAAGGCCTATCAATAAAGTGAGCAGTATGAAATTTGCAGTGATTTCCTTGCCTAATTAATTAGATCCACCAGATGGAAGTGAAGAGGCCAATAATAGTGCTCAAAATGTCTATAAACCTGAGCAAAAAGACAGCACAATGGATGAGAAAAAAAGATTTTTAATACACTTCAATCCTGCGTCGCAGTTTGAGATTGTCCTGGTTTGCATCCCTTTTGGCAAACTTACATAAAACTGACCATGTACTGTATTTTACGACCAGATGACTTTTTTTGTAGTGCTCATTGAAGTTAATTTGTATCAGACCCATATTAAAGAGACTTCAAAATCAGTAGGAAGTACAAGTCTGCTTCGTCAGTTTCTTTCATTGCATTCTTTCATTTTTTTTAAACTTGTTTTCTCCCCATTGATGATCCATAAATTGTTGTTAAAGACTGATTACGGAAGCACTGTTTTGTGTTAATAGCACGTGCATATTTTTGCTGTTCATTTGGGTAGTGAAACTAACCACATTGGAAGCTGATTGAATAAAAGTGTTATTTCAAGCAATATTGATGCTGTTTAAATTTAGAAACAAATTGATTTAGTTTTAAATGATTTTGAGATGTATAACTTTATAATTTAAAATATCTTAATTAAAAGCTCAGATTTCATCCTAGTTAATTGTGGTAACATTGGTGTTGAAGTAGCTATGGTTTTCAGTCATTATGACTTCAACATGTCTGTGATTGATGAGGAATTTCAATTTATGATATCTGGAATTCTTTGTATCTTGGCTCAGTAGCCTTTCAAGGGCATTAATTAACTTGCTAACATTCCAAATTGGGTTGTGGCTAAAGCAACTTTAATTGTTGTTTGAACTTTATGGAGTTTTAAAGAAATTGGCAAATATGTTGATAGCTAGTTCACTCTAATGTTGATAACATTAATTTCTTGAAATGAAATCTTTTATCGGGCAGTTGAAAAGTGGTAGAATTTGCCAGCAGAATATATGATTATTTGTAGTTTTAGCTGTCAATTGTCACCCAGTGATTGATTTAGTTTAATCACCCTGGCTGCTGGTCAAAGAGATATTCTTATCTATTCTTTTGCTGTCATAAACTTGAGGTCACTCTAAAACACTGCTGCCCATATCTTAACTTGCACCAGTTTACCAACCACTTGTATGCTCTTTGACTTAGTTTGGTCCAAATTAAGCCATACCACAATCTGAAAATACTCATTCTTATTTTCATATCTTCCCATATGTTGCCTCTACTAACTCAGCAATTTATTTTTGTTCTTCTGAGATAGCTTTGCCAATCAAATTCTGGTCCCTTGATTGCTGCACCAATGATAGCTATCTTTAATCTGTCATGATTACAACTCTGAAATTCTCTGCCTGAACTTTGCTGTTTCTTTGCACTTAAGATGCTTTGAAACCAACTTCCCTGGCTATAATTTTGATCATTTGCCTGACATCAATTTTTGTTTAATATCTCCACAGTGCCTTAGGATATTTGGCTTTGTTATCATATAAATGGATTTGTACTGTCTGCTCCACAACAGACTTGAAATCGCCTACAGCAGCTTTCTGGGATAACAAATCTTACTCTGCACAAATTCTTCTAATGTCATTGAGAATTCGCTAGATTGCCAGCACTTTAAATTTTACTTCATTGCGAGTTTAAAAATTATGTACCAGTGACACGAATGATGCTATGACTAGAACAAATCATTAAAATCAACCCAAAAAAGCAGGTGCTGAAAAATACTACTTCTGTTTTCACAACTCTGTGCCTGTCTTATCATCGAAGATAATCCTGAACAGTGATTATTTGCATAACTTCTAAATGTGAGAACAAGGTATATGTGTTGATTGGTTTACCTCATAAGTCATTTTAATCTTATTAAAAGTGCATTTATTTAATTTGCCCAAAGGAAAATGAGTAGAGATACACGTGAAGAAACACAGATTTAAAGTAAAGACCCTTAAAAAAAAAAAATCAAAAATAAAATTACTGATGCTGAAAATGTGAAATAACAGCCAATTGGCCAAGTAGCATCTGCTAACACTTTAGGTCAAAATCCTCTTGTCAAAATAGGGAAAAGAGAGAAAGTGTATTAGCTTTGGTTTGTGGAAGGTAAGGGAGCAATGTGTAGGGTAAAGGATGAGGCCAGGGTTATGATCATAGAATCGTTGAATAGTTAGAACACAGAGGTCACCTGCTGCAATATATTTACATTTGTTCTCCATCCAGAAAGCCTCTGCCCCCACCACAGCATCTTTCTTCTCCTGTGTCATGTGCCACCTGGGCTGGTTGTAGTAGATGGGGTTCGGCAGTTCCACACAAAAACAGTGGAAGCAAGTCAGCCACAAAAAATTAGTAATGACAGTACCCTTTGGTCCAAATTGTCTACCAGTCAAGTTGTACCCCTGGCTTTGTCACATTGGTCTGCGTTTGGTCCACTGAACCCTTGCTAGCATAAACACAGGAGATTCTGCTAATGCTGGAAATTCAGAGTAACACACGAAAAATGCTGCAGGAATTCAGCAGGTGAGGTAGCACCTATGGAAAGTAATAAACAGTCGATGTTTCAGGCCACAGCCCTTCGGCTGAACTGCTGACTGTTTATACCTTTCCAAAGATGCTGCCTGATCAGAGTTCCTCCAGTATTTTGTATGTGAAAACCATACTATCTATGTATCTGTTTAAATACCCTTTAAATGTAATTTTACTGTCCTCCACCCACATATCCACTTCTTTCTCTAGGAAAAGATGTCCTTCAAGTGCCCTTAGGATTCCCAATCCTGGGAAAAAATTAATTGGAATCCAGTTTATAATCACTGACATGAATTGTAACCCATCTTAAATAGAATGAGGGGCTTATGTCTATAATATCACCCCTCAGCTTCTGTACTCCAGGGAAGAAAGTTCTAGCTTGCCTTGTATCTGCCTCTATGACCATAAGACAAAGGAGCAGAATTAGACCATTGAGTCCCTCGAGTCGGCTCTGCCATTTCATCGTGGCTGATCTTGTATCCTATACAACCCCATATACCTGCTCTCTTATCATATCCCTTGATGTCCTGACCAATCAGGAATCCACCAACTTCTAATTTAAATATACTCACGAACTTGGCCTCCACCACAGTCTGTGACAGACCATGCCATAGATTCTCCACTCTTTGGCGAAAAAATATTCTCCTTCTGTTCTAAAAGGTCGCCCCTCAAATTTGAGGTTGTGTTGTCTAGTTCTGGATACTCCCACCTGAGGGAGCATCCTCTCCACATCCATTTTATCTAGTCCTTTCAATATTCAGTAGGTTTCATTGAGATCCTCATACATTTTTCTAAATTCTAGTGAGTACAGACCCAAAGCTGCCAAACGCTCCTCATATGTTGTCCTCTTCATTCCTGGAATCATCCTTGTGAACCTCCTCTGGACTTTCTCCAATGACAATACATCCTTTCTGAGATGAAGGGTCCAAAACTGTTGACAATACTCCAAGTGTGGTCTGAACTAGTGCCTTATAAAGTCTCAGCATTATCTCCTTGCTTTTATATTCTCTTCTCCTTGAAATAGATGCCAACATAGCATTTGCCTTCTTTATCACAGACTCAACCTGTGAATTAACGTTTTGGAAGTCCTGCACAAGGACTCCAGAGTCCCTTTGAACTTCTGATGTTTAAATCTTCTCCCCATTTAGATAATCTGCACTATTGTTCCTTTTACCAAAATGCATTATCATACATTTCTCAACATTGTATTCCATCTGCCACCTTTTTGCTCATTCTTCCAATTTGTCTTAATCCTGCTGCAATCGCATTGCTTCCTCAGTACTACCTACCTCTCCTCCCATCTTCGTATCATCTGCAAACTTTGCCACAGAGCCATTAATTGCACTATCTAAATCACTGACAAACAATGTGAAAAGCAGCGGTCCCAATACTGACACTGGTAACACTACAAGTCACTGGCAGCCAACCAGAAGAGGTCCCTTTTATTCCCACTCGTTACCTCCTGCCCGTCAGCCATTCCTCTATCCATGCCAGTGTCTTTCCTGTAATGCTATAGGATTTTATCTTGTTAAGCAGCCTCACGTGTAGCATCTTATCAAACGCCTTCTGAAAATCCAAGTAAATGACACCGCCTGCCTCTCCTTAGTCCACCTTGCTTTTTTCTTCCTTGAAGGACTTTGTCAGGTGAGATTTCCCTTTATAGACTTTGATTTAATTTATCATTATTCTCCAAGTACCTTGAAACCTCAGTAATGGACTCCAACACTTTCCCAACCACTGAGGTTACGCTAACTAGCCTAAAATTTCCTCGTCTCCCCCCCCCCCCCCGCACCCTTCTTTAAGAGTGGTGTGACACTTGCAATTTTCCAGTCCTCTGGGACTATGCCAGAATCAGATGATTCTTGAAAGATCGTGGCCAATACATCAGTTATTTCTTCAGCAACGTCTGTCAGGACTCTGGGATGTAGTCCATCTGGTCCAGGTGACATCCACCTTAAGACCTTTTCAGTTTGCCTAACACTGTTTCCTTTGTAATAGTGTGTCCCTTTGTACTGGTAATATACCTGTGGATCTTATCTACACCCTTTCCAGCTTAGTGATGTCATTGGCATGCTAGTCCAACTGCAGTCTTATCACATCTTGGACAGTTCTAACATAAAACTCAACTTGGACTGAGTTAAAAGAATCAATCATTTTCATGTAAAACATTACATCCCTGCTATATGTAATTGGTTTCAAATCTGCTTTATTATCAAATGCCTACTTATATTATGCTGAAATGCTAAAATTGCTCAGTGGTAACACTCTGGTTTCTTTGTCTACAAATTAATGGTTTTAGCTGCTCCGGAACTTTAGACTCTAAAACACTGGATTACTTTAAAGCTCCATTTGCTATACTAGTTTGGTGCACATAAAAGATTCCATGCACTTTTCAAAGAATGAAGCTATTTCTCTTGTGCATGGCATACTTGGCAACAGATTTCTTATACAGCACCAAAAAGAATAAGCTACTTCTCTCATGGTGTTGTGAATTGTATATAAATTACAATATATACATACGGTATATGTATTGCTGTATAGTTGTAAATGCAAGTAAATCTGTATTGTCTACTCCTTTAAAAGTAATTTGTTACTTATGTTTATTTAATGACATAGAAGGTGGTATATAAAAGCAAGTTCCACTCTCCATCTCTTCCTGCAAACTTATGTCATGCAGAATTCCAGTTGTGGAAATAGCTAGAGATGTACTATAATTGTTATCGAAAGCAGCTTTTAATTTTATAATGGTATGGTAGTATGCATGGCATGGTACAGAATGAATATTCCTGCTGACAGACTTTTTTTATGAAGTGTGAGGAGATGGTGTTTACTGGCAGTGTACAATAAATTAAGAGTTTAGGAATAAAACATGAAAGAAATTTGCAAAGGTATAAATTGGACTTGCATAATAATGGGGATAGATAATCACATGACACTTTTTCTTAAATATTACATTATATTGTTCAGGTAGTGCCATTTAATTTACTTTGAAAGGGGAATGGATGCCGTAATAGGTTGTAATCAGAGCTTTCAATTCTGTTGCCTGCTTTAAAAACCAGTCAACTTTGAATAAGAATTATTTATTTGGGTAATGTGCAACTAATCCAGATTGGATTGAGTTTGGCAACCTTGGACTTCTCCTTTGGCCTTTGAATCTTGAGCACCCATAAGGGCTAGATCTAACTTTATGTTCTTGCTTCAAGATGGCTGGTGTGAGGAAAATGCAATATTACTGTACTGCATTTAAAATGTGTTTTGTGTTGGGCTACCGAACAAGGATTAAGGTTTCAACTGTGCAATTTTGCAGACTTTTGCTACCATTACCCAGTTGAAGCTTTAGTGTGATTATTGTTGGCATGGGGGTGCTTAATCTGCGTCACAATTAATAATGTGAATCGTGTCAATGAAAAATAAAAATTGAATTGACCTGTAGTATAAAGAAACCATGCAAATTGATTAAAAAACGTACAATTGCATTTAATGCAATTAATAATAATACATTTCTAACAATACACATTTGTTTTTCAACTATTGTATGATGTGCATATTCAAGGCTTCCTGAGCTTTTTGGGCATACTCATCAATTTTCATTCTAAAATTTCACTTTTTAATGATGGCAACAGATCTGCGTATGCTGTTTTCTATATGGTGAGCTGTTGATTTTATTGCTACCACTCTTGCTGAGTGGAAGACTCTGTTAAGGGTCAAGCCACATCTGTAGATAGAGAGAATTGACATTCTGGGTTGAAAGCTGGAAGTTGTGATTAAACCATCTCATGCACATCAGACTCTCACAGCAGGCGCTCTGTTCTAAGCTTTGTTTTACTGACCAGGCAGAGAAAAAGACTTGAGCATGTGCTTGAAGCAGTGTAACATTCTCCATTGACTCCCAGAAACTTGTAGTCTATGACTACTCACAATAGAGAGTGAGCACTTAGAATGGTATTTGGAGCATTGATGCCATGCACTGGAACATACAAAAGTATAAACAGTGGAAAGAAAGCCTTGCCTTGCAAGCTATCTGTCTGCATCTGCTCCATCTGTGGAAGAGTTTTGTAGTTCTAACATTTGCTTGCTTAACTGCATCAGAATCCATAAGATTGGAGTGGAATCAAGTCATCCACCATTATGAATGACTGCCATGGGGAAGAGGAGGATGACTATTATTCTGCTGAAATCCTTTCCTGGAGACCTTGGAGAGGTATTTTTCCATGTTCTTGGTCGATTGAATGAAGGCCTATTAACAGATTGCAGAATATGAACAGGTGTATTAGAAATGCCCTGTAGACATGATGTTCAAGATAGATCGGTGAATGAATGACAAATTGCCACACGAGCATCTGTTGTTGACAGATAAAACTGCGTGTCTCCAACTCCTGCAAAATTTTTGGAGATTCACTCATGGTATTTCTTTTTGGTTTTGTTGCTCAGAAGCAAAACTAGTTTTAAGATAGTGAACAGGTCAGTTATATATAGGGCTATAAGAGCGGTGCCATTCAGCTCATTTTGTGTTGACCATCATGCTTATCAAGACTAATCCCACTTGCCTGTATTAATTTGACATCCCTCTATGCCTTGCTCACTCGAGTACTTTTCCTGATGATGCTTAAATGCTGTTACTATTACTATTTCCACCACTCCCTCCTGCAGATCATTCTGGACATCAGCTCCTCTTTGTGTGTGTTTGTGTGTGTGGGGGGGGGAATTATCCCTGAATCCTCTTCTGAAATTCCTCCTTCTATGTCCTGTAGTATTAGCCACTTGTACCAATGGAAAGTCTGTCTAACTTGTCTGTTCCTCAAATAATTTTAAGTCTCAAACATGTCGTTGCTCAGTCTTCTTTGCTTTAGAGAGAGAAAAAGGTTTTCTGCAAAGGTAACATGATGCCCCAGCTTCTGCAATTGATGCCATGACTAATAATGGCAAGCATGACATACAGTGGCATGCAAAAGTTTGGGCACCCCGGTCAAAATTTCTGTTACTCTGAATAGCTAATCGAGTAAAAGATGACCTGATTTCCAAAAGGCATAAAGTTAAAGATGACACATTTCTTCAATATTTTAAGCAAGATTACTTTTTTATTTCCATCTTTTACAGTTTCAAAATAACAAAAAAGGAAAAGGGCAGGAAGCAAAAGTTTGGGCACCTTGCATGGTCAGTACTTAGTAACACCCCCCTTGGCAAGTATCACAGCTTGTAAACACTTTCTGTAGCCAGATAAGAGTCTTTCAATTCTTGTTTGGGGGATTTTCGCCCATTCTTCCTTGCAAAAGGCTTCTAGTTGTGTGAGATTCTTGGGTTGTCTTGCATGCACTGCTCTTTTGAGGTCTATCCACAGATTTTTGATGATGTTTAGGTCGGGGGACTGTGAGGGCCATGGCAAAACCTACAGCTTGTGCTTCTTGAGGTAGTCCATTGTGGATTTTGAGGTGTGTTTAGGATCATTATCCTGTTGTAGAAGCCATCCTTTTTTCATCTTCAGCTTTTTTACAGATGGTGTGATGTTTGCTTCCAGAATTTGCTGGTATTTAATTGAATTTATTCTTCCCTCTACCAGTGAAATGTTCCCTGTGCCACTGGCTGCAACACAAGCCCAAAGCATGATTGATTCACCCCCATGCTTAACAGTTGGAGAGGTGTTCTTTTCATGAAATTCTGCACCCTTTTTTTTCTCCAAACATACCTTTGCTCATTGTGGCCAAAAAGTTCTTTTTCAACTTCATCAGTCAACAGGGCTTGTTTCCAAAATGCATCAGGCTTGTTTAGATGTTCCTTTGCAAACTTCTGACGCTGAATTTTGTGGTGAGGACGCAGGAAAGGTTTTCTTCTGATGACTCTTCCATGAAGATCATATTTGTGCAGGTGTTGCTGCACAGTAGAACAATGCAGCACCTCTCCAGAGTCTGCTAAATCTTTCTGAAGGTCTTCTGCAATCAGATAGGGGTTTTGATTTGCCTTTCTAGCAATCCTACGAGCAGTTCTCTCGGAAAGTTTTCTTGGTCTTCCAGACCTCAACTTGACCTCCACCGTTCCTGTTAACTGCCATTTCTTAATTACATTACGAACTGAGGAAATGGCTACCTGAAAACGCTTTGCTATCTTCTTACAGCCTTCTCTTGCTTTGTAGGCATCATTTATTTTAATTTTCAGAGTGCTGGGCAGCTGCTTAGAGGAGCCCATGGCTGCTGATTGTTGGGACAAGGTTTGAGGAATCAGGGTATTTATAAAGCTTTGAAATTTGCATCACCTGGCCTTGCCTAATGATGACTGTGAACAAGCCATAACCCTAAAAAGCTAACTGTAAGCTCTGAGACCTTGGTAAAAGTTATCTGAGAGCTCAAATCTCTTGGGGTGCCCAAACTTTTGCATGGTGCTTTTTTCACTCTAAAATTGTATAAAACAAAAATAATACTCTAATCTTGCTTAAAATGTTGAAAAGAATGTTTCATCTTTAACTTTATGACTTTTGGAGATCAGTTTATCTTCTACTCACTTAACTATTCACAGTAACAGAAATTTTGACCCGGGGTGCCCAAACTTTTGCATGCCACTGTATGTTACCTTCACCGCCCTGTCTACCTGTATTGGCGCTTTCAGGGAATTAACACTAGGCCTGTGTTTAACAGTACTTCCCAAGGACCTGCTATTCATTGTGGATATCCTGGCTTGGTTTAAATTCACAAAATGCATCAGTTTTTGCACTTGTCTTAGTTAAATACTATCTGCCATTCCTTTTCCCACCTTCCCAGTTTATCTAGATTCTGTTGTGACCTTCTTCACTGTCCAGAAATTTAGCAATTTTTGTGTCATATAAACTGTTAATCAAGTCACCTGCATTCTCATCCAAATCATTTAATATGTTAAATTTGTTACCACTGGTAACAAGCCTCCTGTGAAAATCTTCCATCTAGTACCTCTGCCTCATACCACCAAGCCAATTTTGCATTCATTTGGCTAATTGGTCGTGGATCCTTTATGTTCTTGCCTTCAGGACCAGCTTACAACGTAGGACCTTGTTAATGGTCTTGTTAAGTCCATGTACACAGTGTTTACTGCTCTCTCTTCATCAATCCGCTTGGTTACCTTTTTTTCATGCTTAAACATATGCTGACTATTCCCAATTAGTCCTTGCCTTTCCAAATGCAAATGAATTGTTTCTTAGAATCCTTTCCAATAACTTTCTTACCCAGTACTGAAAGATTCTCTGGTTTATCCTTGTTGCCTTTTTAAATAAGGGCACAATGTTAGTTATCTTCCTGTCTTCTGATGCTTCACAGGTGCCACCAAAAATTTCTGCTAAGGTCCAAACAATCTCCTCTATTTCTTCCCATAACATCGTAGAAAACACTTGGTCAGGCCCTGGTGAATCATCCACATTTAGTCCTCCAACACCACTTTCATATCTTCAAAGCAGCATATACTGGGGGTACTTAGTGTTAAATGTTATAGAAAAGGAAGAATACATCTCTGCAGTTTGAAATAAGACAATTAACACTATTTATTTCCTGCTTGTATCATTTGGCGTCAGTGAACCTTTGAGTAAAACCAGATGGTGCTGCTGATTTTATTTGTGAATGTAAAAATCGGTGATCAAGGTACACGCATTTTAAGTAAGTATTTTGTTGGTAAATGGCAATATTTTTTGAACTGTTAAGATGTGCTTCAAGCAGATTGGAGATATTAATTCTTGAAAATGCTTTCCCTCCAACTTCCAAAATGAACTATCATAGGAAGCTAATAAAATTGTAAATAGTTCAGCAGCCTAAGTAGGTGGCTCTATTAAACCATTGTTAGCATAGTGGTTGTATAAATTGTTTGCATAAGTTTAGTGTCACAAATTTAATGCTCTATCTGTTAATGCTTTTGGTGCTTGGTGCTTTTATGTACTTTTGATTTGGCTTAAAGTATGAATCATTACCTGGCATGTTAATTGAACGTCTAACTTCAGTTGCTGATTGTGTAGTTTTTGGGATGCTGTGGGGTTGGTACCAAGGTACTATAAAGAGTGATTAATTTTAAATGTTATTTTTTTTCTTTCTAGCATTATTTTCAGTTAATATTGAGAATATTTAATATGCTTATTGATCTTAAGTTCAGTTAGAAACTTCATTTTATCAAGGATCAAGGACAAACCTCACTGTGGAAGTAAATCATAGATGGCGATGAGGATAGGTTGAGTAAGCTAGGGCTATTGGCTTTGGAATAAAGGAGGATGAGGGGTGACTTCATAGAGCTGTACATGATAAGAGTCATTGATGGAAAGGATGGCCAGAGACTTCTTTCCTTGGGTGGCAATGGGTACTATGAGGGAGCATAGTTTTAAAGTGATTGAAGAAAAGTGTAGGAGGGATGTTAGAGTGGTAGGTACGTGGAATGCACTGCCGGGGTGGTGGAGACAGATACATCTGGGACATCTTGGATAGGTACATGGATGAAAGAAAATGGAAGGCTATGGGGGAGGGAAGGGTTAGATTAATCTTGGAGTAGGTTAAAAGGTTGGCACAATATTGTGGGCTGAAGGGATTTTTCTGTTCTGTGCTCAATAGAAATGGGAATAAAATATTGATGGCATTTTAAGTGAAATAACTATCAAAGGCTATAAAATTTTGATTTATAATGCAGTGGATCCCTATTAATTGGGACACATCAGGACCAGTATATTTTGGCTCAATTAAGTGGCTGTCCCAATTAATCAGTTTCATTAAAATAGCTAAAAAGGTATTTAAAAAAAAAAGACAAAATAATTTTAACTGGATAGCAAGTTGTGTATTTAAATGAAATACAGAACAAATTAGAACACTATCAATACTACTACAGTACTATAAAGCCATATTAGTTCCTAATAGTTATCGACGGAGGAATTTATCCAGTGTATGCTGTTATGTTCTTTTGACTATTAGTGAACAAAATCAGCGTAGATACCTGGTAGCGATTATGGATTGCCTTCGTTCAATGTTTTCAATGGTTACATTCTCCAAATCGTCATTTTCATTGTAACATTCAGGATGTTGTTGAAGCCTTCAAATTCTTTGTTTTTCCTAACTTTCCGAAGTGGTGAAATCTTTTCATTTTTGTTCCCAGCTGTTTCTAGCATCTTCAAGCCCGACTGTTTGAAATTGAAGATGGCAAAACAGTTCTTAATTGTCTTGCTGCTTATTTCTCACCAACTCTCTGTAACAAAAGTCACTGCATTTTGACACAAATACACGCAACTGACACTAAAAAATACTGCTAAGCATGTTGTAATGGTTAACGACTACACAAGTGCATGCAGCTGATGCTGATCCTGTCCCAATTAAACGGCATAGTGTCCCAAATAAATGAAGGGAATTCTGCCTATTTTCTTGATCAGTTTTTTTTTGTTTGCGAGTTGTCTCAAGTAAGTGGCTTCTCCGATTAACCAATGGCCCAATTAACTGGAATCTATTGTATCTGTAAATGTCTGAATATATTGTAACCACTGAAGCTCTGGTGTATAATGCAAGTTGATGATGTGGTACAGTTATTGCACATAAATAATTTTCACAAGCACAAATATTGGTGGGAGTAGTTGGACTGATAAACGAGGTATGGGTTACCAGTTGATGTGATTGTGTTGGTATTTGTCATGCATCTTTGTTGTATGCGAAAACAATTTAAATATTAATTTCCTTTCATTTGTTTCTGGGATCCAGATGTCACCGAGAAGGACAGCATTGAATGCTCATTCCCAGATGTCCTAAAAAAATTCTGATGATGAGCAACTGCTTTGAACTACTTTAGTCCTTGTGTTTTTATCTATTCCCACAGTGTAATAGGGTAGGGAGTTTTGCTTTGGACCCTGTTGAGGTCGAGCATTGGTAACATACTTCAAAACTATCTTGCATGATTTGGAGAGGAATTTGTTGATTGTGGAATATCCAAGTGAAATGTATGCAGAGGTTGGGTGGTAAATTCATAATTGCAACGTTTTGATGTCTCCTGACAAGTATTTGAAATATGAAAGCCCAGTAATGGTGGTGTGTAATGAGATCTTAAGTAATACTGAAATTGCAAGAGGACTGTCAAATTGTAACATGAAAAATGTATAAACAGCATAGAATCTCATTGTTTTATTTGTCTATCATTTTAGGATAGGTATTTATCCATTTTAAGTGAAAAATTTTTGGTATTTTCATCAATTTTCCTAAATTTTGTCAATCTATTTAGTCAGTGTTACTGCAAGCTTTCCCTCCTAACTCTTCTAATAAGTTACGAGTGGTTAATTTTGCCTTCATGCATTGAAATAGCCTGCTGATAGTTTTCCCCCTCAGTCTGTAAAATATCATGAAATCGTCCTCTCGTGTATTCTCTTCAGACTTTGCATTTTCCAAAGCACACTTTGTAGATCATTTTAGCTTTGAGTTGCATCTTGCACTTTGGACCTTTTGTTGTGAACCTTGCTTTTTAAATAAATGTATGCAAATAATGTACTAAATTGCATTGAAGTACAAAATATTTGAAATGAGCTTTTACCTTTTTTTACAATCAAAAATTTCAGTTACTCAGTTTTACAAAATTCTATTACTTTTTCTGGTTTTTAGATAATTAAGATTTATGTTGAAGTATAATGATGCTATTAGCTTTTATATGGATTGCCTGACTGAACACTGCCAATTACCATTTTGTTTCATTGGGGCTTGAAGCAATGAGTTTTAACTAGTCAGGAAGAAAATGTATTTATTGCAGTAGTGATTTGCATTAAATTACAACTTGAATGTTAAATCTGACCAATGTTAATTTTAGTAGTTATGTGTTTTCTTTTGATTGGTAGAAAAACAGACTATCGTAGATCAGTGGGGTACCACTAACAAATCCTAGATTTATTTTGGACCATTTGCTGACAGCTTGCCTCTCTCCCCAGATTTTCTACTATGCAAATAAGTGTAATTTTTGTAATATTTTATCATATTAGTGAAGTAAAAGAGGTTTAACTTGTGTGAAATCTTCATTAGGAAGTATGTCATCAAAGTGCCATTCACTGTCCTCGTGTTTTATTATGAACAGTAGCAGTCTGCTTTTCATCTCTGACACAGTGCAGCACTTGTTTGGTTGAAGAATCGACTAATAAGTAAGCTTGACATCTGGTGTGTCTTTAACTAAAGTATATGTGAGCGATGAACTGATAGGAGGCTTCCTCTTGGGACCTTCTAACTCCAGATTACAACAGTTAATGGAAAGATGGGCAGTTGGCTGAGTTTTGCTCCTGTGTGTTTATCTGTGGCTGATTAATAGTGGCAGTAAAAGCTCTCTCTCCACTTTGAGTAATTTACAGTCAGCAGTGTCTCTGAGGGTTTATAAATCAGTGGAAATAATGTGCTGAAGACAGCCTGGTTTTTTGAGAATGAGAGGATTTAATTGAATGACATTGGCAGTTTTTGACAATATTATTAGCACTTGTTTTAGAACTATTGTGTATAGTCATCTGCATCATTATCTACATTAGTAGAACAAACTGCAATGCTCAACGTTTTATGTTCCACTGACAATTCCTTATTTGTTGGGTCAGATCACTATTGTTTGCATCAGGCTGAACTTTTAGATTTGTAGTCTTGGTGCTCTAGAATGAGGTAGAAGGCCAAATTTATTTTGGCACAAATTGAATCCAAGACTACCATGGCTGACTATTTAGAGAAATTTTAATTTTAATTTGAAAGTTTTACATATATGTTGATTATAAAGGAATTAGGAGATTCGAAGTACATTAAATACTTTGTATATCAGTGTTTAGGAAAATGACTATCTGAGCACCACTAGGAATGCTTAGGTACTTTGAACAAATGCATTTCTGTGCACCTGATGTTTGTGCTTGGGCTGCGTCCATTGCGAAGTGCTCTTCAAGAGGCATGTCTGATGACTGAGTAGAACATAATATTGCAAATGGAGATCAAATAATGAAGGGGAAAAATCATTTCACTTTTCCTGAATGCCTTTAACAATTTAGTATTAGTCTGTATATCACAATTACTCATTCACAAACTGGAAGAATATAATAAAGCAGTCACGATTTTTTAATTTGCAGCATGAAATTTACCTTATCCTTAAGTACCTCCAAATTTTCTTGTCTCATGCTGTTTTATGTAGTTGCCTACTTGAGCATTACTTGACAGGTTGCCAACTTTTGACAACCTCATTTTTATGAGCTTGATTTTCAAATGGTAGGATATTAATGTGACTGCTTAATGTTACTGATCTTTCATCAGAACAAAGAAGAGCTTAAAAATACTTTTTTTAACTTTACCCGAAGATGGTGGAGACAGAATATTTTGAATTGTTCAGAAACAGAAAATGAATGAGTCCACATGGTGTAGACGAATTGCAGCTGATTGGTCTGATGGTAATGTAGATAATTAAGTACAGAAAAGTGGGGAGGAAAAATATTTGAGACAAAGATTGTAGTTGCTGGAGAATTCAAATAAAGGCAGCATCTGTGGAGAGAGTTTTTTGTCGAGAATGTAGAGAAAGCTGTCTGATGGACCATGTGAACTTGAACAGGGTGGAGTTTGGCTGCACAGTTTATGTAACTTTGGATTTCTATGAGAGAGCTGGAGGCAACATCAGTATAGTCATTAGGGTTTCCAAGGAATAGGTGAAGAAGGGAGCCTGAGTAGGACTGAAACAAGGGCTCTTGGCATCTTTCCCTATTCCCCCACAATGAGAAGAGCAGAGTATGAAGCCCATGTGAGTTTCTGCAGCTAATTGATAAAGCTTTTCATTGTTATATCCACTGAAGTATAATTTAAAAAATGTTCTGCATGTCATACATACAGATCATTTCATCACATCAGTACATTGAGGTAGCAAAAGGGAAAAGCAATAATAGAATGCAGAAAATAGGGTTGCAGTTAGAGAGGAAGAGCAGTGCAGGCACCAGGTACAAGGCCACAGTGAAATAGACTTGTAACATTCTGTAACGTCAGCTGCATAAGTCTAGGGAAGACACCTTCTGGCCCTGTCAAATATTGGAAGTTGAAGTGCAAGCCCCCCAAATCCCTCTGCTTGTGTGGATGCTCCATGATTTGTTACTGTTACAAATAAGTACCACAAAATAACAGACAGTACACCACATACAATTAAAAGATTTGGCTTTATAATTCTTAATTTGACTAAAGGGTTAGTAAAGAAAAAGCAAACAAAAAATGGGGCTATTTTAAATGAAACAGTCTAATGTGCACAAGTTGGAGCTCACGGTTTCCCCTTCATCGATCCTCCTTCGATCTCCCTGGACTTCATCGAATCACAGCTCCACCATGAGTCGACTCCTCCAACCTCTTCTCTCCGGCATCTTCTCTCTTCTCCCCTCTCAAAAGCCCCAAGCCCAACCTTAGCGTCCCTCAGCAGAGAAACCGCCCCTGAATCCATTCATCCCAACTGGATGGCACACATTTCTCCTATCTCTTATCTTCAACAGTAACCCAAACAAGCAGCTTGCACAGAAAACGGAAAAGCATATCAGAGGAAAAAATATGAACCATGTGAACCAGGGCATTACAGACACTTGAACTTACAATCTGTGTTATCGTACAAGGGGACCATTCAATAATCATAACAGCAGGAAAGAAGCTGTTCTTGAACCTGGTGATATGTACTTCCAGGTGTTTATCTTCTGCTTGATTTGAGGGGGAGAGAGAAGTTAGAATGTTTGGGGTGGGAGGAGTCTGATTATTTTGGCTGCTTTACTGAGGCATCAAGAAGTGTAGACAGAACCAACAAAAGGGAGGCTGGATTTCATGATGTGTTGAGTTGCATACACAACTCTGTAGTTTCTTGCATCTTGGAGCTGCTGAGCAGTTGCATACTGAGCAATAATGCATCTGGATAAGATGCTTCCTGCAGTGCATTTATAAAAATTGGTGATGGTCATTGGGGACATGCTGAATTTCTTTAGTCCCCTGAGGAAGTAGAGGCACTGGTGTGCTTTCTTCGTCATGGATCAGGGCTGGCTATTTATGTTACTTACTCCTAGAAGCCTGAAACTTTCATCCTCAGCAACATTGATGTAAACAGTAATGTGTGCACTGCTGTGCTCCCTGAAGGCTATTACCAGCTCTTTGTTTTGCCGATATTGAGGAGGAAGGTTGTTCCTATTCAAGAAGGTATTCATTGCGGGAATGAACTGAGCCAGGTGAAGGAGAGTGATATTGGACGTCATCTCATTGGGCCTCTGTTCAAGAAAGAAGTGAGGGCCCTGAGGGCCATCCTGATAGAGAATAG
This sequence comes from Mobula birostris, assembly GCF_030028105.1. Taxonomy (NCBI): domain Eukaryota; kingdom Metazoa; phylum Chordata; class Chondrichthyes; order Myliobatiformes; family Myliobatidae; genus Mobula; species Mobula birostris. The sequence goes on from NC_092372.1 coordinate 208,369,369, forward strand.
AATTGTAGAAATTGGATGTCTGTAATGGAAATGAACCAGTTAGAATTGGGAAACTGGACACCATCAAAGTGATAGGCAGCATCTGGGGTATCGTGGATGTAAGTAGGAAGAGCGGGATTGGTAGTTGGTTGGAAGAAATTCTGAAGAAAATGAACTGAAGCAATGGGTCAGTGAGGATGGTCTTGCTTACGGTACTAGGGAAAGAGTGGGTTGTTTGAGCCTCAGTCTTCTGAATATAATGTTGTGAAGGGAAGATATCAGGAGGAAACATGGTGAGCAACTATCTGAGAAATAATGGCTTAGTGTGGGGTCATAGTTGAGTGCAATGTGAAGTATCAGAACTAGTGTCTACTCTGATGTCTATCAGAGAGTACCTCTAAGGGCAGTTCATGCAAGGTTTTCCTGTGGTAATTCCCCTCAGCAACAAGTATACCCCTTTTGGATACTGGATCTGATGACCTATTAGGGCACAGCAACAGTCAACACAGTGGCCGTGTGGCTGGCTTTGAGGCTCAAGGAAGGGTAAAGTCAGGCAGAGTGATGGTGATAGAGGGATAGAAGACTTGATTGATAGAGGGATGGAGAGCAGATTCTGTGGCTGTGAAAGAGAAGCCAGGATGGTGTGTGCTTCCCGGGTGATGGATCCAGGATGTCTGAGCAGCTGAGAAGATTCTCAAGAGGAAGGGTGAGCAGCCCTTTGGCACCGTTGACATTAGTAGAAAGGGGAAAGACGTCCTGTGCAGTGAGTATAGGGAGTTAAGGAAGATGCCGAAGAACAGGACCTCCAAGATAGTAATCTCTGGATTACTCCCAGTACCACATGCTGATGAGGGTAGGAATAGGATGAGCGGTGTAGGGGCCAGAGTTTGATTTCTGGACCATTGGGATCTCTTCTGGAGGAGGTATGACAAGTATTAAAAAAAAGCGGGTTAAACATGAATCCAAGGGGGACCAAAATCCTTGTGGGCAAGTTTGCTGGAGCTGCTGCGGAGTGTTTAAACTAATTTGGCAGGGGGATGAGAACTGGAGTGATAGAACTGAGGATGGGACAATTGCTATACCAGTCAATGGATTGTTTTTTGTGAGACTGAGGCTACGTCCACACTACGCCATATAGTTTTGAGAACGCCGGTTTCGAGTAAAAACGACAGGCGTCCACACTAAGCGTTTTTCAAAATATCTCCGTCCACATTAGGCGGATATTTGGGCGAATCTCCTCCTACTGGGCATGCGCAGGACACACAGAAAACAAGCGAAGAGGAAACGGTATACTTAGTGCGTGTTTGTCCAGTTACAGAGTAGAAAAACTTTAAAGGAATTGCTCTTGGCTTTCGCGCAGGAGGACTTAAAACTTAAAAAAAAAAACACATAAATACTGGAGCGTATGGAGGCAACCGACAGGGAGTTCACGGACAGTATGACCCAGCTGACGACGAAGATTGAAAAACTGACTAACTCTGTTGCATTAATAAAGCACCTTGTTAAATGTATAAAACGTCTGCATCAGTGTTATCTTGTATTCCCATACAATGTTACATTAGGCTGTTACACATCTATTGTCAGAGAAGTACTTGCATAAATAGGTAAACCACCTTCATACAAGCAAGGACAGAAAACAGGGCAAAGTGAGTATACTTATTTATCCAGTAAGCTATGGGTCAAAGTATTTGGTGAGTACATTTCTAACCCTTCTGGTTTCAGTCTTGTCCGTCTGTTCTGAAATTGTTAGGTGGTGGTGTTCAAGAAAACAGCGAACACCTGTACTGGCACGTCATGACAGCGTTTTTAAATAGTCAAAAAGCTCACTTTACAATTTAACTGTCACGCCGTTCACACCGACTGCACGTTATAACAGCTTGCACAGTACCAAGCAGAAGCAGAAAAAAGCATTGTTGTTGTGGTGTTGCCATGACAACGCTTTTAAATCTCTCCGTTTACCCCGTACACACTACGCCGGATATTAAGCGTTTTCAGATTTATTCACTCTGGAGAGTGTTTTCGAAAATCTCCGTTTTCGGGGGCTGAAAACGCTGGCTCAGTGTGGACGGGAGGGCAAAACGAAGAGAAAAAGCTTCGTTTTCAAAATTATCCGGCGTAGTGTGGACGTACCCTGAGAAAGGACAGGTGGGAGGATAGAGGAAAATTGAAGTCAGTGGGATGTGTCAAAGTGTAACTTGGGGGCAAAATTGAAAAGGGTGATGAATACAGGACTGAAGGTGTTATATTTGAATGCATGCAGTATGCATAATAAGGTAGATGACCTTGCAGTGCAGTTGGGGATTGGCAGGTTTGACATTGTGGGCAACATTGAGTCATGGCTGATAGTAGATCATAGCTGGGAACTTAACATCAAAAGGACATAATCAAGGATGTGGGATATGAATTTCCACAAGAGATAAAAAAAAATGCATGTAAAATGGACTGTGTTACAATGGTCATGGGGGATTTCAATATGCATGTAGATTGGGAAAATCAAGTTGGTGCTGGATGCCAAGAGAGAATTTGTAGAATGCCCACAAGATTTATTTTGCTTTTTTTTTTAAAAGAGCATCTTGTAGTTGAACCACTAGCATAAAGGCATTTCTGCACTGTGTTGCCTGATCGACCAGATCTGATGAGGGATTAAAGTAAAGGAAGCCTTAGTAGGCAGTGGTCATAATGATATAATTCACCCTGCAGTTTGAGAGGGAGAAGCTAAAGTCAGATGGATCAGTATTACATTGGAGTAAAAGGAATTGCAGAGGCATGATAGGGGAGCTGGCCTAAGTTGATTGGAAAGGGGACACCAATGGAGATGATGGCAGAATGGCAATGGCTGGAGTTTCTGGAGGCAATTCGGAGGGTGCAGTATAGATGTATCTCAAAGATGATAAGTATTCTAGAGGGAAGATGCGGCTACTGTGACTGACAAGGGAAGTCAAAAGCAGCATAAAAGCAACAGTTCGTGGGAAGTTAGAGGACTGGGATGCTTTTAAAAACCAACAGAAGACCATTTTTTTTAAAAAAAAGGGAGAAGATGAAATCTAAAGTTAAACTAGCGATAATATAAGAGGTTTATAGAGTCTGTGTCTGAAAAAAAGAGTAAAAGAGAGATGAGGGTAGCTATTGGACTGCTGGAAAAAGATGCTGGAGAGGTAGTCATGGGAATAAAGAAATGGATGAACTTAAGTTATTTTGCGTCAATCTTCACTGTGGAAGACACTATCAGCATGCCAGAAATTCAAGAGTGCCTGGAGGCAGAAGTAGTTATAGTTGTTATTACCAAGGAAAAGGTGCTTGGGAAGCTGTAAGGTCTGAAGTTAGTTGAGTCACGTGGACCATATTGACTACCCCTCTGGGTTCTGACAGAGGTAGCTAAGGAGATTTTGAGGCTTTAGAAATGATCCTTCAAGAATCATTAGATTCTGGAAGGGTTCTAGAGGACTGGAAAATTGAAAAAGTCACTCTATTCTTTAAGGAGGGAGGAAGCCAGAAGAAAGAAAATTATGACTTAAGTGTTTCGGAAAATGTGAGTCCATTATTAAGGAGGAGGTTTCAAGATACTTGGAGGTGTATGATATAGTAGGCCAAAGTCAGCATGGTTTCCATGAGGAGAAATCTTGCTTGACAAATAATTCTTTGGGTGCCACGGTAGCGCAGCGATTAGCAAGATGCTATTACAGCTCATGGCATTAGAGTTTGAAGTTCAACCCTGATTCTTCTCCAATGAGTCTCTTTCTGTCCTTGCCATGGAATGGTTGGCATAACATTGTGGGCATCACTGAGTTGTGGCTGAAAAAAGGTCATAATTGGGAGCTTAACATAAAAGGATATACTTTGTATAGAAAGGTCAGGCAGGAAGGCATAGGCAGTGGTGTGGCTTTGTTGGTAAGAGATGGAATTACATCTTTAGAAAGCGGTGACAGGGTCAGAGAATGTTGAATCTTTGTGGGTGGAGTTAAGAATTTGCAAGGGTTAAAAAAAACATCCAAATCATATATAGGTGTTCAGATAGTAGCCAAGATGTGGGGTTGAGTTTGCAAAGGGAGCTGGAAAAGGCATATGATAAGGATAATGACACAATTGTAATGGGTGTTTCAATATGCAAGGGGATTGGGATAATCAGGTTGGTTTTGGATCGCATGAGAGGGAATTTGTTAAATGCCTATGAGTTGGCTTTTTAGAGCAGCTTGTGCTTGACTCTGCTCGGGGAAAGGCTATTTTAGATTGGATGTTATGTAATAACCCAAATCTTATTAGGGAGCTTAATGTAAAGGAACCCTTAAGGAGGCAGTGATCATAATATGATTGAATTCATAATGCAATTTTAGAAAAAAACATAGATGTATCAGTATCACAATGGAATAAAGGGAATTGCAGAGGCACGAGAGAGGAACTTGCCTGGGTGGATTGGAGGAGGATACTGACGGGGATGATGGCAGAGCAGAGATGGCTGAGGTTTCTGGGAATAGTTTAGAAGGGACAGGATGTATATGTCCACAGAGGAAGAAGTTTTCAAATGGCAGGGGTAGACAACCATGGCTGACAAGGGAAGTTAAGGACTGCATAAAAGCCAAGGAAAGGGCATATAATGTAGCAAAAGTGAGTGGGAAGTTGGATGATGGAGAAGTTTTAAAAATTTAACAAAAGGTAACTGAAAAAGCTATAAGAAGGGAAAAGATGAGGGCAGGCTAGCCAGTAATATAAAGCAGGATACCAAATTTTTTTTTTCAGTTATGTAAAGAGTAAAAGGGAGGTGAGAGTTGATATTAGGCCACTGGGAAATGACACTGGTGAGATAGTAATAGGGAGCAAAGAAATGGCAGATGAACTTTTCACTATGGAAGATACTAGCAGTGTGCCAGAGGTCCGTGAGCATCAGGAAGCACGAGTGAGTGCCATTGCTATTGCAAAAGAGAATGAGTTTGCCTGGCACCTATAGTCTTAAGTTGGATAAGTCACCTGGGCCAGATGGACTACATCCCAGAGGTCCAAAGAGAGGTTGCTGAAGAGATAAGGGATGCATTGGTCATGATCTTTCAAGAGTCATTTGATTCTGGCATGGTCCCAGAGGACTGGAAGATGGCAAATGTCACTGCACTCTTTAAGAAGGGAGGAAGGCAAAAGAAAGGAAATTATAGGCCAGTTAGCCTCACCTCAGTGGTTGGGATGATGTTGGAGTCTATTATTAAGGATGAGGTTTTGAGGTACTTGGAGACTAATGATAAAATATGTCAAAATCAGCTTGGTTTCTGTAAAGGGAAACCTTGCCTGACATATCTGTTAGAATTCTTCAAGGAAGTAATAAGTAGGGTGGAGAAAGGAGAGGCAGTGGATGTCATTTACTTGGATTTTCAGAAGACATTTGGTAAGATGCCACACGTGAGGCTGCTTAACAAGATAAAACCCTATGGCATTACAGAAAGGGTACTGGCATGGATAGAGGAGCGGCTGACAAGCGGGAGGCAGTGAGTGGGAATAAAAGGGACCTTTTCAGATTGGCTGCCAGTGACTTGGGTCAGTATTGGAATGACTGCTTTTCAAATTGTTTGTCAATGATTTGGATAATGGAATTGCTAGCTTTGTGGCAGAGGTTTCAAAGGTACATTTAATGTCAGAGAAATGTATACAATATGCATCCTGAAATGCTGTTTTTTTTTTTTTTTTCGCCACCATCCAGAAAAACAGAGGAGTGCCCCAAAGAATGAATGACAGTTAGATGTCAGAATCCGAAAGCACCCCCCCCCCCAGCTCCCCTCCCTCCTGCATGTAAGTGGCAGCAAGCAAAGATCCCACCCGCCCTCCACTGGCAAAAAAAAAAGCATCGGCACCCACTATCGAGCACTCAGGCATACAGCAAAATCAACAGCAAAGGCAGATTTGCAATACTCCAATGACTACGCATTCATCTGGTATTTGATGTACCACAGGTTCTCCCTCTCTTCCTAATAAGGTAGAACGAGATGTCTCCATTTCACAGCAAGAGGGAGACATAACAAAACAACTCGCTGGTTTACGATGTTAAAAGTCCGTTGCGTCGCCTTTTCTGAGCTCTGTGCCCAAAGATCTCAGGTCTCTGGGCACACAGCCAAAGATCTTACAGCTCCCACGACACATGGGTCCAGGACACCGACCCTTGAACTGCCCATCTCCAGAGCCCCGAGATCCTCTGCCTCCAAAGGCAAGCCGAACTCTTAGGCTACGCCCTTGACATGTCGAATAACGGCCAGTCGTGACACCCTGAGAGCGGGTCCCGTTCCTGCAAAGAACCGATGTCAGTGTGTAACTCCAAGTCAGGGTCTTCAAAAAAACCCTGAAAAGGAAACATAGAGATAGTAAAGATGGAAACAGAACTGTTTCTGAAAATGTAAGCAAAGGAGTCGCCGTTTAGCGCCATCTTAACTAAGCTCTGCCCTCTGAACGGATGATTTGAAGATAGGTGGAGGGGTAGATAATGCTGAAGAAGCAATGTGATTACAGCAGGCCTTGTACAAGTTGGAAGAATGGGCAAAAAAAATAGCAGGCAGAATACAGTGTTGGGACATGAGTCTTCTGGGAGTCCTTGTGCCAGTCTCCCAGAAGGTTAATTTACCAGTTGAGTCTGTGGTAAAGGTGGCAAATGCAATGTTGGCATTTATTTCTAGGGGAATAGAATATAAAAGCAAGGAGATAATGCTGAACCTTTATAAGACACTAGTTCAGGCCACAGTTGGAGTATTGATAACTATTTTGGGCCCCATATCTCAAAGGTTGTGTTGTCTTTGGAGGGAGTCCAGAGGAGGTTCACAAGGATGATTCTGGGAATGAACGGTTTAACATATGAGGAGTATTCGGCAGCTTTGGGCCTGTACTGCTGGAATTTAGAAGAATGCATGAGGATGTCATTGAAACCTACCGAATGTTGAATAGACTAGATTCAGTGGATGTGGAGAGGATGTTTCCTATGGTGCAGTCATGACTAGACTGAACTCCTGCCTCAGCAAGGACCTGGACCCATTGCAATTTGCCTATCACCACAATAGGTCAACAGCCGAAGCAATCTCAATGGCTCTCCACATGGCTTTAGACTACCTGGACAACACAAATCCTTATATCAGGATGCTGTTCATCCACTATAGCTCAGCAATTAATACCATCATTCTCACAATCCTGACTGAGAATTTGCAGAACCTGTACCTCACTCTGCCATTGGATCCTCGACTTCCTAACTGGAAGACCACAATCTTTGCGGATTGCTGATAACATATCTTCCTCGCTGACGATCAACACTGGCGCGCCTCGGGTGTGTGACAATAGACAGTAGGTGCAGGAGTAGCCCATTTGGCCCTTCGAGCCAGCACCGCCATTCACTGTGATCATGGTTGATCATCCTCAATCAGTACCCCGTTCCTGCCTTCTCCCCATATCCCTTGAGTCCACTATCATTAAGAGCTCTATCTAACTCTTTCTCGAAAGCATCCAGAGAATTGGCCTCCACTGCCTTCTGAGTCAGAGCATTCCACAGATCCACAATTCTCTGGGTGAAAAAGTTCTTCCTCAACTCCGTTCTAAATGGCCTACCCCTTATTCTCAAATTGTGGCCTCTGGTTCTGGACTCCCCCAACATCGGGAACATGTTTAACATAGAACATAGAATAGTACAGCACAGTACAGGCCCTTCGGCCCACAATGTTGTGCCAACCCTCAAACCCTGCCTCCCATATAACCCCGCACCTTAAATTCCTCCATGTACCTGTCTAGTAGTCTCTTAAACTTCACTAGTGTGTCTGCCTCCACCACTGACTCAGGCAGGGTATTCCATGCACCAGCCACCCTCTGAATAAAAAACCTTCCTGTAATATCCCCCTTGACCTTCTCACCCCTTACCTTAAAGCCATGTCCCCTTGTATTGAGCAGTGGTGCCCTGGGGAAGAGGCGCTGGCTATCCACTCTATCTATTCCTCTTAATATCTTATACACCTCTATCATGTCTCCTCTCATCCTCCTCCTCTCCAAAGAGTAAAGCCCTAGCTCCCTTAATCTCTGATCATAATACATAATCTGTAAACCAGGCAGCATCCTGGTAAATCTCCTCTGTACCCTTTCCAATGCTTCCACATCCTTCCTATAGTGAGGCGACCAGAACTGGACACAGTACTCCAAGTGAGGCCTAACCAGAGTTTTATAGAGCTGCATCATCACCTCGCGACTCTTAAACTCTATCCCTCGACTTATGTAAGCTAACACCCCATAAGCTTTCTTAACTACCCTATCTATCTATGAGGCAACTTTTAGGGATCTGTGGACATGTACCCCCGAGATTCCTCTGCTCCTCCACACTACCAAGTATCCTGCCATTTACTTTGTACTCTACCTTGGAGTTTGTCCTTCCAAAGTGTACCACCTCGCACTTCTCCGGGTCAAATTCCATCTGCCACTTTTCAGCCCACTTCTACAACCTATCAGTGTCTCTCTGCAATCTTCGACAGTCGTCTACACTATCTAGAACACCACCAACCTTTGTGTCGTCTGCAAACTTGCCAACCCACCCTTCTGTCCCCACATCCAGGTCGTTAATAAAAATCACGAGAAGTAGAGGTCCCAGAACCGATCCTTGTGGGACACCACTAGTCACAACCCTCCAATCCGAATGCACTCCCTCTACCGCGACCCTCTGCCTTCTGCAGGCAAGCCGATTCTGAATCCACATGGCCAAACATTCCTGGATCCCATGCCTTCTGACTTCCTGAATAAGCCTACTGTGTGGAACCTTGTCAAATGCCTTACTAAAATCCATATAGATCACATCCACTGCACTACCCTCATCTATGTGCCTGGTCACCTCCTCAAAGAACTCTATCAGGCATGTTAGACACGATCTGCCCTTCAAAATGCCATGGTGACTGTCCCTGATCAGACCTTGATTCTCTTAATGCCCATAGATCCTATCTCGAAGAATCTTTTCCAACAGCTTTCCCACCACAGACGTAAGGCTCACTGGTCTATAATTACCCGGACTATCCCTACTACCTTTTTTGAACAAGGGGACAACATTCGCCTTCCTCCAATCCTCCGGTACCATTCCCCTAGACAATGAGGACATAAAGATCCTAGCCAGAGGCTCATCACTCTCTTCCCTCGCCTCGTGGAGCAGCTTGGGGAATATTCTGTCAGGCCCTGGGGACTTATCCGTCTTAATGTATTTTAACAACGCCATCATCTCCTCTCCCTTAATATCAACATGCTCCAGAACATCAACCTCACTCATATTGTCCTCACCATCATCAAGTTCCCTCTCATTGGCGAATACCGAAGAGAGGTAGTCATTGAGGATCTCGTTCATTCCCACAGCCTCCAGGCACGTCTTCCCACCTTCATCTCTAATCGGTCCTACCTTCACTCCTGTCATACTTTCTTTCTTCACATAATTGAAGAATGCTTTGGGGTTTTCCTTTACCCTAGTTGCCAAGGCTTTCTCATGCCCTCTTCTTGGTCTTCTCAGCCCCTTCTTAAGCTCCTTTCTTGCTACCCTATATTCCTCAATAGACCCATCTGATCCTTGCTTCCTGAACCTCATGTTTTCTGCCCTAGCGTGTCCAATCCCTTAATAATCTTATGTTTCAATCAGATCCCCTCTAAGCAGTGTGCTTAGCCCACTGCTCTACTCTCTAAATATACATGACTATGTGGCTAGGCATAGCTCCAATGCCATCTACAGATTTGCTAATGATACAACCATTGTTTGTAGAATCTCGGGTGGTGATGAGAGGGTGTACAGGAGTGAGATATACTGACTAGTGGAGTGGTGCCGCAGCAACAACCTGGCACTCAACGTCAGTAAGACGAAAGAGCTGATTGTGGACTTCAGGAACGGCAAGACAAAGGAACACATAACAATCCTTATAGAATGATCAGAAGTGGAGAGAGTGAGTAGCTTCAAGTTCCTGGGAGTCAAGATCTCTGAGGACCTAACCTGGTCCCAAAACATTGATGTAGTCATAAAGAAGGCAAGACAGCTGCTATACTTTATTAGGAGTTTGAAGAGATTTGGCATGACAACAAATACACTCAAAAACTTCTATAGTTGTACTGTGGAGAGCATTCTGACAGGCTACATCACTGTCTGGTCTGGAGGGGCTACTGCACAGGACCGAAAGAAGCTGCAGAAGGTTACAAATCTAGTCAGCTCCATCTTGGGCACTAGCCTACAAAGTACCCAGGACACCTTCAGGGAGCGGTGTCTCAGAAAGGCAGCGACCATTATTAAGGACCCCCAGCACCCAGGGCATGCCCTTTTCTCATTGTTACCATCAGGTAGGAGGTACAGAAGCCTGAAGGCACACACTCAGCGATTCAGGAACAACTTCTTCCCCTCTGCCATCCGATTCCTAAATGGACATTGAATCTTTGGACACTAACTCACTTTTTAAAAATTACATTATTTCTGTTTTTGCACGTTTTTTTGATCTCTTCAATATACGTAATTGATTTGCTGTTTAGTTATTATTATTTTTTGTTTTATTTTATTTATTTATTTTTCTCTGCAAGATTATGTAGTGCATTGAACTGCTGCTGTTAAATTAACAAATTTCATGTCACGTACTGCTGATAATAAACCTGATTCTGATTCCAGAACTAGAGGGCATGGTCTCAAAATTGAGGGGTGACCTTTTAGAAAAGAGGTAAGGAGGAATTTTTTTCAGCCACAGAGTGGTGAATCTGGAATGCTCTGCCACAGTCTGCGGTGGAGGCCAAGTCTGGGGGTATATTTAAGGTGGAAGTTGATCGTTTCCTGATCGGTCAGGGCATGAAAGGATATGGTGAGAAGGCAGGTGTCTGGGGTTGAGTAGGATCTAGGGTCATCCATGATGGAATGACAGAGCAGACTTGATGAGCTGAATAGCCTAATTCTGTTCCTATGTCTTGTGGTCTAGTGTGCAGATTTTCTCCTAGTCCTCCAGTTTCTTCCAACAGACCAATGACATACCGGGTAGGTTAATTGGTCATTTTAAATTGTCCTGTGATTAGATTAGGATTAAACTGGTGTTGTCATGGGTTGCAGGGTGGTGCAGCATGAAGGGCCAGAAGGTCCTATTCTCCGCTGTATCTGTAAATAAAAATAGAATAAATAAATAACATGCAGGATAGACAAAGGTCATTGTGCAGTCATGATCCCTCACTGAAGTGCTTTTTGGTCTATTTTGTTGCAGCTAGTGTACAGTACTATCATGCAGTAGGTCAGTGTGCTCTTAATTACACAACAATAACTGTTTACCAGCTGATTTACTTCCTTTTTTTTTGCCCAATGCCGGTCCCCTAGGCCTGAGTCGATGTTATAGTAGTAGTACTTTCTTTAAACTCATAAGATAGTATAGGCAGTGCTGGGCCTTTCCTACTATCAGGGATGTGTCGGTTGTCCTCTGAAGTTCACTCCCAAGAACTTAAAGCTGGAGATCCTTTCCACTGCTTCACCTTTTGAGTAGTGGAGATTGTTCATACCTTTTTGATTTCCTGAAATTTTTTAAAATGTTGCGTGAAAAGTTACGGTTATTGCACCATTCAGTTTCTGTACTTTTATAGTGGGTGAGTCTAGGATCAGAGGGAGCAGCCTCAGAATGGAGGTATGCCCATTAGAACAGAGATGAGGAGGAATTTCTTTTGCCAGAGGGTGGTGAACCTGTGGAATTCATTTGTCTATCATAGAACATAGAACATAGAATAGTACAGCACATTACAGGTCCTTCGGCCCACAATGTTGTGCCGACCCTCAAATCCTGCCTCCCATATAACCCCCCACCTTAAATTCCTCCATGTACCTGTGTAGTAGTCTCTTAAACTTCACTAATATATCCGCCTGCACCACTGACTCAGGCAGTGCATTCCATGCACCAACCACTCTCCGAGTAAAAAACCTTCCTCTGATATCCCCCTTGAACTTCCCACCCCTTACCTGAAAGCCATGTCCTCTTGTATTGAGCAGTGGTGCCCTGGGGAAGAGGCACTGGCTATCCACTCTATCTATTCCTCTTATTGTACACCTCTATCATGTCTCTTCTCATCCTCTTTCTCTCCAAAGAGTAAAGCCCTAGCTCCCTTAATCTCTGATCATAATGCATACTCTCTAAACCAGGCAGCATCCTGGTAAATCTCCTCTGTACCCTTTCCATTGCTTCCACATCCTTCCTATAGTGAGGCGACCAGAACTGGACACAATACTCCAAGTGAGGCCTAACCAGAGTTTTATAGAGCTGCATCATCACCTCGCGACTCTTAAACTCTATCCCTCGACTTATGCAAGCTAACACCCCATAAGCTTTCTTAACTACCCTATCGACCTGTGAGGCAACTTTCAGGGATCTGTGGACATGTACCTCCAGATCCCTCTGCTCCTCCACACTACCAAGTATCCTGCCATTTACTTTGCCTCAGAGTTTGTCCTTCCAAAGTGTACCACCTCACACTTCCCCAGGTTGAACTTCATCTGCCACTTCTCAGCCTACTTCTGCATCCTATTCTGCATGTTATCTATTTATTTATTCTGTGGAGGCCAAGTCATTGAATAAAATTAAATCGGAAGTTGAGAGTTTCTTGATTAATCAGTGTGGTAAGGGCTGTGGGGAAAAGGCAGTAGAATGCCTTTGAGAGGGATAATAAATCAGCAAGATGAATGGCAGAGCAGGCTTGATGGGTCGAATGAACTAGGTCTACTCCTATGTCTCAAAGTCTTCAAGACTGAGATCAGTTCACTACAAAGAACGGCATTACCATTCTCAACAGAATTGATGACAGAATTGGGGCTGTTTGTTTCTGTGGGTTGAAAATGCAGAGAATTAGTTGTATTGGGGAGGGTGTTGGCTGGGCGAGAATGAGTATGATCATTTGAGAAAAAATTAATATGGTCTATATCACGTTGGTAGTTGCAGATTTTCAGATCTAGAAGAGATGAGAGGTTAGGAATGCTGCCATAGTCCATATTGAAAATGGATAAATGAATATTGAAGCAAAGTTGTCAGAACAACATCATGCGAACTGTGAATCCTTGGGATGGTGACATGGGGGGTTGATGAAGCTGAGGATGTATAGTTTGGGATTAGCAAAGAGAAGATCAGAAGGGATAGTGAAGACATGGCAAGTGCAAGACTGAGAAAACTGGCATCAGTGGAAAATGAAAAAAGATCCAGAGCAGTAATAGAATTTAATCATCGTTTAAGTTTATTCTCTTTGATATCTGAAAGGAAAGAAAAATATCTTTTGGTGAAGCAGCAAATATGGCTGTGCTAATGCGTTCATCTACAATAGTACGAAAAATGGCAAGTCTCTCTGCAAGTCTGAAGAAGAGCATCTCTCTTTCTTGGCATGCTTGAGCCTCTGGGACTCTGTCAGATTCGATAATTTTAGAAAATTAACCTTTTCAGCCTGTGTCAGTTCTTTTGAAGAATTATTAATCATGGTTTTCTCCACTGATGCTGCCTGACTTGCTAGCTACTTAAAATGTTCTTAATTCAGTTTCTTACTGTGTTGTGTATCTCACAGGTCCAGCATTTTCTCTGTCCTCGTTCATCCTAATTTGCATCTCTGTACACCCCACCTGTCATTAATGAGCCTTCATCACCAACGTTCAACTGGCGCTACCAACATATTTTGTGAATCCGTCTCTTGGTGTCCCTCGGCACTCAGCAAAACGTCTAATTTCTAAAGCAATGCAAATTTCTGCTATGTAAGGCAATGGAGCACACCATAGTTTGTTTTGAGTCACAAACTTTGATGCGATGATAGGTGTTTGACCTTTTCATAGATGCTGCCTGATCACCTGAGTATTTGCAGCATTTTCTGGTTTTATTTAGTCATAGTCATACTTTATTGATCTCGGGGGAAATTGGTTTTTGTTACAGTTGCACCATAAATAATAAATAGTAATAAAACCATAAATAGTTAAATAGTAATATGTAAATTATGCCAGGAAATAAGTCCAGGACCAGCCTATTGGCTCAGGGTGTCTGACCTCCAAGGGAGGAGTTGTAAAGTTTGACGGCCACAGGCAGGAATGACTTCCTATGACTCTCTGTGTTGCATCTTGGTGGAATGAGTTTCTGGCTGAATGTACTCCTGTGCCCAACCAGTACATTATGTAGTGGATGGGAGACATTGTCCAAGATGGCATGCAACTTAGACAGCATCCTCTTTTCAGATACCACCATGAGAGAGTCCAGTTCCATCCCCACAACATCACTGGCCTTACGAATGAGTTTGTTGATTCTGTTGGTGTCTGCTACCCTCAGCCTGCTGCCCCAGCACACAACAGCAAACATGTTCGCACTGGCCACCACAGACTCGAAGATCCTCCTCAGCATCGTCCGGCAGATGTTAAAGGACCTCAGTCTCCTCAGGAAATAGAGACGGCTCTGACCCTTCTTGTAGACAGCCTAAGTGCTCTTTGACCTCCTCACCTCAGTCATGAAAATGGGTCCTTTTGGCTCAGAGCCTATGCTGGCATCAAATGCACATTTACATTGATTATATCCTAATCTACTTTATTCTCCCCATTTTCCCTCAAACATCCACTCAAATTCTACTACTTGTATACACAATGGGAAATTGAATTACTAACACATTTTTGATGTAGAAGAAAATCGGAGCACCTTGAGGAAACCCTTGTGCTCATACAGAGAATGTGCAAACTGCAAGCGGACAGCTTCAGAAGTCAGGATTGAACCTGCATTACTAGAGCTGTGACAGCTTTTTCATTGTGTTGTTGCCCCATTGTTGCATGTAATAAACTAAAAATTAAAAAGCAAATCACTCTATTTTTAGTATCAGATTAAATATTCTCCCATCTTGTGTGCCATCAATTTCTGACAGAATTTTTTGAGGCTTTAGACCTATTTTGATGGGTTGCTAATAAGCAATTTGCATGATTACATCTTGGATGTGACACCTATATAACTTGTGCCTTGTACTTACCAAGAAGATGAGGTAAGACAGGAAACTTGTGTATATCTAGATAATTATTACTGCATACAGTGAGCATTAAGCATTCTTCATGCATAAACAAGTATTAGTATCAGTTTTCAAGTGAGTAGGGGAGCAAGATATCAATATTTCGACAGATTTTACTTCTGATGGTTTCTTCAAGACTGAGGTTATTTAAATCTCTGCTCAAGTAACAGACCAAGATATTCTTTACTAGATCATAACTATTTACTTCACGATTGTCACCTCTTTTTACTATTGCATTTAAAGGACAAGGGCAATGGGTCACACAGTAAGTTACTCAATTTCATTTTTAATCTATGAACTATTTAGTGTTTGAGTGAGAGTTGCCCAGTGAGGCTCATATTTTAAAAAAAAGTGAAGATATAAATAACAGTAGCTTGTCACTTGGTAGGGCTGTGCCTTCCAGCAGGCAGCTTTCATGTTCTTGGAGTTTTGGAATTCAATACTTTTTGTCACTTTTATACTAAGATCAATATTTTGAGCATAAGGTTCTAAAATCTAACTTAAAAAAACCTTGGAAAATTCTGTTGTCATCCCAACTCCAAAACAGCGTTTTCTTCTGAAGTAGGATAATATTTCTTAATTCAACACACATCCTGCTGTTGGTGTCAAAACAACAGGAATTCTGCAGATGCTGGAAATTCAAGCAACACACATCAAACTTGCTGGTGAACGCAGCAGGCCAGGCAGCATCTGTAGGAAGAGGTGCAGTCGACGTTTCAGGCCGAGACCCTTCGTCAGGACTAACTGAAGGAAGAGTGAGTAAGGGTTGGTGTCAAAACTGCTGGTTTGCTATTGGTATATTTCCATTTGTTTGTTTTCCCACATCATTTTAAATTGATTTGTGATATGATTTTCTCAGTGTTTGGTTTTATTGGCAGTTGGAGTGATAATGGAATTGCAAAATTGTCAGTAAAATACTATCCGTTCCATCTCAGTGTAAACAGTTTAAGTCCAGATGTATATTCGGTTGGAATAGATAGGGGAAAATGGTTCTGAGATTGCATGTTTAAAACATTCTTGGTGCTATTAGGAGTACAAATGTAAAGCAACGCCTTCAGTCTAGAGGTAATTTTGGACTTTGAATTTACCATATAATTAATTTCATGTACTGTATAATATAAACTTGTAAATAGTCTTTGTTTCAGCTCGTGTTACCAGTGAGAATCACCTATTTTTAGTACATTTTTGCCTTGTTTAATGATTGTTGTACAATTGATTCTACTATTAAATAACGTGCAACATCTTTTCTAGTGTTAAACTAATGATTCTGATGTCATGAGTTCAAATTACAGCAAGCTACTGAATTGTGTGATTGCAGTGGTTGCTGGGTTGCTACCAGAAATCTTTTGGGAAAACGAGGTTTAAAAACATTGGGGGGGGGGGGTCCTTCATTAAGGACCCCTACCACCCAAGACATGCTCTCTTCTCATTGTTTCCATCAGGAAGGCACACACCCAGCAATTCAGGAAGAGCTTTTTTCCTCTGCCATCCGATTTCTGAATGGACATTGAAACACTCCCTCACTACATTGTTATTTCTGTTTTTGCACTAATTTAATTGAACTATTTGATATATATTTACTGTAGTTCAGTTTTGTCTATATTATCATGTATTGCATTGTACTTCTGTCATAAAGTTAACAAATTTCACGACATGCCAATGATGTTAAATCTGATTCTGACTGGTTCACTGACTTTTAGGGATAGGATCCTGCGTTTATTTTAAAAAGTAGGTAATGAGTTTAGATGGACTGACGAATTGAAAAATGGTGTAGCACTTATTTTGGGGTACTCATACATGTCGACCCTCACTAATCCGGCACCATTGGGACCTGAGGACTGCCGGATTAGTAAAAATGCTGAATTACTGAAGGACCACATTAAGTGTAATCAGTGCTGGATTATCGAAGGAACCGGATTACAGGTACAGTAGTCGGATTAGTGAAGGTTGACCTATATAAATAATCATCATCGTCATCATCATCAGGTGCCGTGCCCAGTTTGAGCTTTGACTGCCATGGCCCACATACTGCTGTCTCAGGTCAAGTGGATCAATTCATTGTTATTCATTTCCAGTTCTCTGGTTGCTGTCTCCATCATCATTTGTCTTTGCCTTCCTCTTGCTTTCTTCCCTTTAATCTTTCCCATAATTACTGAGCATTCTAACTCCTCTTTCCTAATCACATGTCCAAAGAAGTTACGTTGCCTTTTCATGATCTCATACATTATTTCTCTTGTGTTTGCTTTGTTCATGACATCCTCGTTGGATATTCGTTTCGTCCATGATATTCTTTGCATCCTCCTCAAAAACTACATCTCTGCTGCTTCAATTCATTTCCTCATGTTACTAGATATTGTTCAACATTCTGAGCCATATAACATAACTGGATAAACGTAACATTTCAGTACTCTGAGGCGGGTTGTCATGCCTAGTTTAGTGTTGGTCAGTATACTCTTCAATCTCGTAAAGGTGTCTTTTGCCATCCCTATTCTTCTTTTGATGTCCAAGTTGCACCTACCATTTGATGTCACCCAGCTTCCTAAGTAGCAAAAGTTCTGTACTTGTTTTATGTCTTCCCTGTTTATTTTCAGCCTGCAGATAGGATTCTATTGTATAAATAATACAACTTAATAAATTGAATCAGCTGTTAATTTCCCAAGTGCTGTTTCTCTGTATCCCTTCTACTGATGATATTCGTTGATTCATTTTGCATCTTTTGCTGTTTGTGATGTTTGTGTTCTTGTTTATGAAAGAATGCCATTCATCAAAGACTAGTGGAGATCAAAAGAGTTTGTTCACACCATTGTGCAAAATATTTTCCTGCGGATATTTCCTGTAGTGGGGGAGTCTTTAGGATCAGAGAGCACAGCCTCAGAATAGAGGGATGTCCATTGAGAATGGAGATTAGGAGGAATTTCTTTAGTTAGAGGGTGACAAATCTGTGGAATTCGTTGTCTCAGGCAGCTGTGGAGGCCAAGTAATTGGGTGTATTTTAGGCAGAGGCTGATAGTTTCTTGATTAGTCAGGGTGTGAAAGATTATAGGGAGAAGGCAGGAGAATAAGGTTGAGATGGAATTGAATCATCCATGGTCAAATGGCAGAGCAGATTTGATGGGCTGAATGGCCTAATTTTGCTCCTGTTTCTTATCGTCTGTATAAAGAGATTCTGGAGATGCTGACATATTTGAGCAACACACACAAAATGCTGGAGGAACTCAGCATGTCAGGCAGCATCTGTGCAGGGGAATAAATGGTTGGCATTTTGGGCTGAGACTCTTTATTAGGACTGGAAATGAAAGGGGCAGAAACCAAAATTAGAAGTTGGGGGGAGGGGGTGGAGTGCAAGTTGACAGGTGGTAGGTGAAACCAGGTGAGAGAGAGATGGAGTATGAAGTAAAAGCTGGAAGGTGATAGGTGGAAGAGATAAAAGACCAAAGAAGGAGGAATTTGATGAGAGAAGACAGTGGACCATCAAAGAAAGGGAAGGAGGGTGGGTGAGGAGAAGAGATGTAAGGGGAACCAGAACAGGGAATGGAAAAATAGAGAGAGATGGGAGAAATTATCGGAAGCTAGAGAGGTGTGTAATTTTTTATAATATATATAGTTTTTAATTAATGGTCTGCTTTGGAGATGAGGTTTGAAATTGGTTGGGCTGCTTCAGCTTGTTTTATGAAGTGGGTAGGAACTGAAAGACATTGTGTCTTTATGAGTGGACTTTCATTTGTTTTAATTCTTTCTATTGTAAAACAGAAAACTTACTTGCTGTCTCGATTTCTGCATTGAATTTTGCTTGACTTCTATTTGCTATTGAAATAAAATCAAAAATGTCATGCAATTTCATTGTACTGTCCAAGATATATATAGCTTTACCTGCCCTTCCCACTCCAATATAGGCTATGTTTTCATCTCCTCCTGATAATGCGATTGTTCTTTTATTTTCTGTTAATGTGGCTTAGCATCTCTGGATGCAAGAAGGGTGCTAGATTTCACTGACTGTTAATGAAATCATTGCGTTCCTCAACTGCAAAGATCATGTTTTAATATATCAACATGTTGTTTTCCATTTACTTTCAGGGAATTAGAGCACGAATTCTGGAGACTCTAGTCATGCTTATTCTTCTTGGGCTCCTCATTTTCGGAATAGTTTGGGTAGCTTCTGCCTTGATTGATAATGATGCTGCCAGCATGGAATCTTTGTATGGTATGTGATCTGAAAAATCAAAATTTTGATATACAGTGGATATAGAGCTAATTGGGCTATTGGTTAATTGGGACTGCCATTTATTTGGGACATCTCTTAAAGAACAAAAAGATAAATTGTTAAAATTGCTGTGATTCCCTTCATTTACAGTATTTGGGGCACTGCTGCTCAATTGGGGCAGGACACTGTTGCCGAACAGTTTCTAACTAGCATCAGTTGTGTACACTTGTGTGACACTAACCCCTGTTTAGAGTGATCAGCACGGGGTAGTGTCACTTGCATGTGTTTGTGTTCGAAAAAGCAATGACTTTTGTCACTGATGATTGGTGAGAAGTGAGCAGCAAGACAATTCAGAATAGTTTTCCAGCATTCAGGCTTGGTGATGCCAGAAACAGCTGTTAGACATTACGGAGTGAACAGTTTTAAAATGGTGTCAGTAGCATATTCTTGTGTTGTGTTTTCCATTTGTGCTGACAGATGCTGATTCAGAAAGCAGTGACTTTTGATAATTTTGTTGTTTTCATTTTGACTTCATGCTTCTTCGGTTGTCCATCGAAATCAGATGACGACGTCCACTCCTTTAACAGTGAGATCTTTGATGACCATACAGTCCTATCCTGGATCCACAAGCTCTATTGCAGGTGGGACATGGATATGTAGTAGTGGTGGTGGTAGAGGTGGCAACCATGGCTGCATTTCTCCTGGCTCTCATCTGCTGTCTTCTGGTTGTTCTTTCCATCTCCAGAATATGAACCCCGTCACTACACAACTGTTGTCAAAGTGGTACGGTCAGCAGCAACCTCCTCCAGGTCCTCGGGTCTTGACCTTAAGCCATTCTTCATCTGATCCTTATAGCGCTTCTTCAGCCTTCCAGCTGAGCGTCGACCATGATGTAGCTGGCCGTATAACACTCTGCGGGGTAGCCGACATGGGGCATCCTTATCACGTGCCCCAGCCACTGCAGCTGACGCTGGGTGATCATGGCCTTAATACTTCTGCAGTTGGTCTTTACAAGTATTTCAGTGTGAGGCTCCCGCTCACACCAGGTAATTCCCAGGATGCTCTGGAGGCAGCTTATGTGGAAGTGCTCCAAGGACTTGATGTGATGGCTGTAGGTTACCCAAGCTTCACAGCTATAAAGGAAGGTGGTGACACAGACCGCTTGGTATATGGCGACCTTTGTGGAGGGACGAAGACTCCTGTTCTGAAAGACTCTATGCCGAAGTCTCCCAAAGGCAGCTGATACCTGTTTAATACGGCTCTGGATGTCGTTGTCAATGCCGCTATCCTCAGAGAGAATGCTCCCCAGATATTTGAAAGATGGCACTACTGACAGTTCTTCATCACCAACAGTGAAGGCAGGTAGAGCGGGTGGGACACTGGTACTCCACTGGCAAACCATTTCTGTCTTGGTGGTATTGACAGTCAGCTCCATCCTGCTGTACACTCTCACCACCACAGCAAGGACAGTCTGACAATCCTCCGGAGTATGGGCCACAAGAGCACAGTCATCTGCATACTGCAGCTCCAGGACCTGCTCTCTACGGAGTTTGGTGGTCGCGTGGAGCATCCTGATGTCAAAGAGGTTTCCATCTAATCTGACGTCCACTGCCACACCGTTGCTGTCTTCAATCTCGTTCTGGAGAAGCTTGGTAACACACAAGAGGAAGATATTAAAGAGCGCTGGTGCTAGCACACATCCCTGCCTCACCCCTGTGTGTACAAGGAAGGGCTCGGACTCTTGTCCTCCTATGGTCACCCGAGCAGTCATCCCATCGTGGAACTGGTGGAGGATGTTAACAAATTTATTGGGACAGCCAAACCTAAGGAGGACATCCCATAAGAGCTCTCTTTGTACAGAGTCAAATGCTTTGGAGAGGTCAACAAAGGCCACAAACAGGTCCTGATGTTGCTCCTGGCACTTTTCCTGAAGCTGCCAGGCTGTGTGTGGGTGAGAGTTTTCGCTCATAGGGTGTGTGTGAAGCGTCTAGTGCAGTAGTGTAGTAGTGCTTGTAGTTAGTGCATGCCGCATGCTGTATGCCACATAGTGCTCTCTGCTTACAGCTATTGCTGCTGGTTAGCCTTCTTAATAGAGGGTGACTTCATGCAGGAAGGCAATAAAGGTAGTCTATTATCTGCACCAGGTGTCTGCGCTGCTTTTGTTTATTAGAGATGAGTTACTCTGCCAATAACTATCAGAACTAATACAGTTTGATAATACTGTAGTAGTATTGGTAGTGTTCTAATTTGTTCTCTATTTCATTTAAATGCATAATTTATGACTCAGTTAAATGGTATTTTGTGCTTAATTCGGCCAAAGTGTACTGGTCCTGATGTGTCCTAATTAACTGAAATCAAATTGTATTAATTAAAAATGATGTAATGCCACATTTTGGATTTTGTTTTCTGTCCCATGTATCATCCCCACAATCTATTAAATTAAAAAAAGTGTTTTTAGGGCAGATAACAGCATTGATTACTGATCTTTAAAAAACATCAAAGTTGACAATTGAAGCAACTCACTGGTCTAGTATCTCGAAGTAGCACTATTCCTCTTGTGTTGGGGTAACATATTGTTGATGCATTATTACTGAGCTATACAACTGTTAATGGAAATGCAAATGTTCATTTTATTCAGGAGTGTTTGGAGAACTCTTCACTTTATTTGGCATAATAAGTAACTATTGTACATTTTGTCAGAGTTACCTGCTCCAACATTTGAACTTAATAAATAACTATAAAGGAATTGATGACCATAAAAATGCCAATTGCTGGAGACTTCTTTTGAATCATTTTAGCTTTGTATAGGACTCTTGGTGAATTTTGAAATGTAATTGTCTTTACAAATTTTAAGTGCCAGAGCAGGAGTGGGTCGGTCACAAAGCCTCTCAAGCCTACTCTGTCATTTGGTAAGATCATGGCTGATCCAAATGCAACCTCAGAAATATTTTTCGATACTCTTTCCTTTTACAGAACTCTGTAACTAGTATGAAAACATCAGGTTATTTCACTACTATTTGAGCAATTACAATGTCTTTGAGATTTATAGTAGGTGTGTAAATTAGCTGTAACATTTACCTAAATTAAATATAGTAATTGCACGCTTTAAAATAGTTCTGGCTGTGAATAATTTTTGTGCACTGTCACACTAAGGTCTTCATCCCAAAGCAGTAGTTAGATTGTGGAATTCAGATATTATTTTGAAGCGTACAAATGATAGTTTATGGTTCACATGATCTTCAAGATCAGACTGTGCTCTTCATGTCCATTAAGTTTTGAGCATACTTCAAGAATTTAGGAGGCCTGATTCTTGGTTCCTTGTGTTTCTGTTGAAAGTGGGATATGATTTGGTGAGCATTCTCCCTGAACCAGAAAACCGTTAAACCAAAAGAAGTTTGGTACAGACTAACTGGGCCAAAGGGCCTATTTCTGTGCTGTACTTTTCTACGACTCGGTGACTTTTTATTAAAAAAAATGCAGAGTTTACTGATTTGCTTAGATAGCTATATCTTAGGCTTTATAAGTTCTTATGGAATGTTTATTTTTACAACTGTCTTTAAGCAGTCAGCTTCAAGAAGACATGAACTTCCAGTAAAATCTAGTACCGTGCATTTGTTTATTTTCTGCCATTATAACTCGAGATATATTTTGTTAATTCCTGTTTTGTATATTCCAAAATTGTTATGACTTAGTTGGTTATTTTTTTTTTTGAAGGACTAATGGACAAATTTTACTAAAGGTGTTTTATTACTGGGTTGTTTCTTCCTGCAGACCTTTGGGAATTTTATCTTCCTTATTTGTATTCCTGCATCTCGTTGATGGGTGGATTACTACTATTGTGTAAGTAACTATTCAGTAACGATAAAAGATTGAGTTTATTTATTGCTATTGTATTGCTACAAAACTGGATGCATTTTCTAGTTGGAGTGATTTTGACTGCATTACTGTGGTAGAATACACAAGACTAAAACGGGAATGTAAGGAATCATTACCCTATCATAAAACCCAGGCTGTAAATGAGAAATTAAGAAGGATCATGTTTTTGTGGAGCCCAATGCCTAATTGAACGGGATGAGTTCCAGTGGAAAAAGCCAATTGGATTTAGACCTCAAATGAATTGGGTGCTGGGCTACCAAAATGATTGAATGGACTTTAAAAAGATATGTACAGGTTGTAATGGAAAGTACACATCCTTAGGAAAAATGAGCTGTCGAAGATGTTTTCCAAAAGTGTCAAATTTTCAAAAAATGTTTTATTCTGCTTTGAAAATTTGTAGAATTATTGTGTAGAATATAATCATGTGGAGTTGACCATGATTGGTTTTAGTAACTCTTCTTCACTTTTAGAAAGTTTTCCTCTGATCTAAACATGCAAGAGCTAAACATGCAATGCCAAATGGCTGTTTTCAGTTTTTTCAAGTTCTTTTCCATTTGATGTTACCAAGTTCAATTTCCTTGAGCTGCAAGTCTATTAAGTACAATGCACATCCTCTTTTCACAAGTTAAAAAAAATCACATTTATGGTGTTAAAAAAAATGCAGTATCTCATAATTCAGCATTAATGCTATGATGTAAGAGTTTATTTTAGGTTAATATTTTGAGAAGTTGCATACAGACTGGCTTCCTTTGAAATCATTTTCTCATTAAAGATGGCCTTTCTGGAAATCTGAAATAGAAAATGCTGGAAATATTCAGTAGGTTAGGGTATCTGTGAAAAGAGAAACAGTTTTCAGGTCTGCACACTGGGAAATGGAGAAATAGAGTTGGTTTTTGAATGGCAGAGATGGTGAGGGAGGACTGGTTAGAGAAAAGGAAAATATTTTCAATAGTGTGAGACCAAATTAATTAATGTAGATTTTACAAACTAACTTTATCTCTCATATGCTTGGGATATGCCCAGCAGGTCAGAAGGAATGAATCGAGCCAAATGTTAATGGGCAGAAATATACAGATAAGATGCAGGTAAAGAGTGAGCTGTAAAATTTGATAAGAATCCAGGAGTCAGAATCAGATTTATTATCACTGGCACGTGTTGTGAAATTTGTTAACTTAGCAGCAGCAGTTCAATGCAATACATAATATAGAAGGCAACAACAAAATAATAAGTAAAACAATTACAGTAGATGTAATTGAATAGATTAAATATTGTACAAAAAACAGAAATAATAGATATTAAGAAGAGTGAGGTAGTACCCAAGGGTTCGATGTCCACTTTGGAATCGGATGGCAGAGGGAAAGAAGCTGTTCCCGAATTGCTGAGTGTGCCTTCAGGCTTCTGACCCTCAAGCGTGCATTGTTCCTTTCCACATTGTTAGAAAGAAACAATGGACAATAGGTGCAGGAGTAGGCCATTTGGCCCTTTGAGCCAGCACCGCCATTCACTGTGGTCATGACTGATCATCCACAATCAGTATCCAGTTCCTGCCTTATCCCCATAACCTTTGATTCCGCTATCTTTAAGAGCTCTATCCATCTCTTTCTTGAAAGCATCCAGAGACTTGGCCTCCACTGCCTTCTGGGACAGAGCATTCCACATATCCAGCACTCTGGGTGAAAAAGTTTTTCCTCAACTCCATTCTAAATGGCCTACTCCTTATTCTTAAACTGTGGCCTCTGGTTCTGGACTCACCCATCAGCGGGAGCATGCTTCCCGCCTCCAGCGTGTCCAATCCCTTACTAATCTTATACGTTTCAATCAGATCCCCTCTCAGCCTTTTAAATTCCAGAGTATACAAGCCCAGTCGCTCCAATCTTTCAACATATGACAGTCCCACCATCCCAGGAATTAACCTTGTGAACCTACGCTGCACTCCCTCAATAGCTAGAATGTCCTTCCTCAAATTTGGAGACCAAAACTGTACACAATATTCCAGGTGTGGTCTCACCAGGGCCCTGTACAACTGCAGAAGGACTTCTTTGCTCCTATACTCAATTCCCCTTGTTATGAAGGCCAGCATGCCATTAGCTTTCTTCACTGCCTACTGTACCTGCATGCTTGCTTTCAGTGACTGATGTACAAGAACACCTAGATCTTGTTGTACTTCCCCTTTTCCTAACTTGAAACAGGTCATAGTGGAGATGTGATGGTGAATTAAAGTGGCAGGCACTGGAAGCTCAGGGTTACAAATTATGGCCTGAACTGTGGCTTCATAAAGTGATTATTCAATATGCCTCTGTTTTCTCCAATATACATGAGGCTACATTAGATTGGAAGGAGTGCAAATGAATTGCTGCTTCACCTGAAAAGGCTGCGTCTCAGAACTAACTAACTTTTCTTTCAACTAAAAACACACAGCGTGGATTATTGGCAATGGTAAAGCTTAGTTTTGATATAATGAGGTAAGAGGCTTCAAGCAAGGGAATCCAAATGTAGCATAACTTATGTATGACTGGCAACTTCTAGTCAAACACAGTAGGTTACAGGAAGACCCCACTAGTCTATAGCTGGTTGAAGTAGCACATGTTCTTGCCCAATGATATTTGTGAAAAAGTGGAGTACAAGCACCTGGATTCGAGGAGCACCCAGTGAAAGTACCTGAGGCAATTCATGACCATCTGCGAGAAGTGGTAAAATGTGTGGCTTGGTTATTACCAGGTACCTTCAGAGTGTCTTTGAGAGAACTGGGGAACTCCTCCTCCTAGAAATTTTTCTTCAAACACATAAATGGAGTTTGGTCCATAATTGAGTGCAAGGAACAAGGACGGCCGTGCTTGTCATTCACTAACTTGGATCTCCTGATTACCTTTGTTTTTTTAAAATTATGTTATGCCATCATTGGTGACAAAACACTTAGTTACCAAGATCCTAAATTCAGTGGTTCAAAGTAAATGTATTATCAAAGTACATGTCACTATATACAACCCTGAGGTTCATTTTCTTGCGGGCATTCACCGTAAGTACAAGAAACACAATAGAATCGGTGAAAAACTGGCCCCCAATAGGATGGACAGTAACCAATGTGCAGTAGATGGCAAAATGTGAATATAAAATTTTAAAAAACCCATAAAATATTATTAGTAAATAAATAAGCAATAAATATCAAAAATGAGTTGCAGAGACCTCGAAAGTGAGTCCAGAGGCTGTGGGAACAGTTCAATGATAGGGTGAGTGCAGTTGTCCCCGCTGGTTCAAGAGCCTGATGGTTGTGGGATAACTGCTCCTGAACCTGGCAGTATCTGTCCTGAAGCTCCTGTATCACCTTCCTAATGGCAGCGAGAAGAGTGTATGACAGAGGCAGTGGGGATCCTTGATGATGGATGCTACTTTCTTGTGACAGCACTCCACGTAGCTGTGTTCGGTGATGGGGAGGTCTTTACCCGTGAAGGACTGGGCTTTTTGTAGGCTTTTCCATTCAAGGGCATTGCTGTTTCCATACCAGTCCATGGTGCAACCAGTCAATATACTCTCCACCACACATTGATAAAAGATGGTCAGAGTTTTAGTTGTCATTCTGAATCTTCGTAAACTAAGAAAGTGGAGGCACTGCAGTGTTTTCTTTCTAATGGCAGTTGTTTACAGGATCATTTCAGATCCTCTGAAATGATAACGCTGAGGAATTTAAAGTTGCTGACCCTCTCCACCTGTGATACCCAATGAGGACTGGTTCATTGACTGCCAGTTTCCTCTTCTTGAAGTCATTAATCAGCTCCTTGTTCTTGCTGACATTGAGAGGTTGTTGTTGTGGCACCACTCAGCCAGATTTTGAATCTTCCTCATATGCTGAATCGTCACCACCTTTGATTTTGTCAGTGACAGTGGTGCCGTAAGCAAACTTGTATATGACATGCACTTAGCTTTACAGTCGTAAGTGTAAAGTGAGTAGAGCAGGGGGCTAAGCACACAGCCTTGTGGTGCACCTGTGCCAATGGAAATTTTAGAGGAGATTTTGTTGCCACCCCAAACTGACTAGTGTCTGCAAGTGAGGAAATCCAAGGATCCAGTTACACAGGGAGGTACTGAGGCCTAGGTCTTGAAGTGTATTGATTAGTTTTGAGCTGTAGTCACTGACTGCCTTCCTGATGTATGCATCTTCACTGTCCAGATGTTCCAGCGTTGAGTGGAAAGCCAATGAAATGGCATCTGCTGTTGATCTGTTGTGATGATTGGCAAATTGGAGTGGATCCAAGTTTCTTAGGCAGGAGTTGCCTTCTAACACATCTGTGTTCCTTTTTAAAACACCACTTTAAGGCAGTTGGGATTTGTCTCTATAATTTCTGTACTAATATTCAGTCTTGCCACTAGATGGAGTACACAGCAAATAAGTCATTGAAGAATTCTCAGGCATAATTTTTCGATGATCTCACTATTAGGATACTGCAGCTTTGATCAGTTAGTAGGAGGAAGAGATCAGACAATAGTGAGGTTATGAATTGGGTGCAAGAACATAAAGGTCTAGACTTGGTAGATATCAGGGCATGTTAAGTGGGCTAGTTTGAAGGCATACATTATATGTAACTAGAGAGACACAGAGTATAAAATGAGGGTATGTTACTCCCTTCATGATGGTGGCTAGGCCCCATTTGCAATATGTTATCTAATTGTAGATGGTACAATTTAGGGATATTGATAGTGGAAATTTACCGGTAAGTCACTGAAATAACTAAGTGCAATGGAGCTGGTCTTGTCTATCACCCCACAGCTTCTCTCTCTTGGATTCTTGTCAGTTCCTGTTTGATTTTTTTTTCTTTGCTGCTTATTTTCATTAAGGGGTAATCTGCAGAAGATGAGCATAAAGATTAGCTTTATTTGTCACATGTACATTGAAACATGCAGCGAAAATGCATCATTTGCGTCGATGACCAGCACAGTATGAGGTTGTGTTGAGGGAAGCCTGCAAGAGTCACCATGTTTTTGGCGTCAACAGAGCATGCCCACAACCTACTAACCCTAACCTCTAGGCCTTTGGAATGTCGGAGGAAACAAAAGCGTGTGGTCTCGAAAAGTACATACAAACTCCTCACAGATGTCAGTGGGAATTGAATCCCTGTTGTTGGTACTGTAAATCATGACTATACAGTGCCACCCACTTGTTGACTTGACTTAGCAGCATGCCTTTAAAGAATGCTTCAAACAGTATGTTTTGGATGTGGAAGGAAAACAGCATTTGGTGAAAGCCCATGCAGTCATGACTAATTCTTCAGAGACAATACCCAGGACTGAACTGGAATCTCCCTGGCTGAGAACAGCAGCAGTCAATGCTACACCACAGTAGCACTAAGACCAGATTTGGTATGCCAAATCATACAAGGTTTAATGGGCTACAATTGAAAATTGCTTTAGAGTTACAAAATGATCAAAAATGAGAGGGTACAAGTTTAAGTAATAAATGAATAATGAGGATGACTTTGTCTTTAGACTGTGTGTTGATATCTGCATTGCCAGACTTTAAAAGAATGATGGAAGGATTTAACTCATAACTATTAGGGGGGATTTAAATGAACACTTGAAATATTTGTAGGGCTGCTTTGAGTGAGTAGGAATGAGGTTGTGACTAACTGGGTGATTCTTTCAAAGTGTCCGCTGTCGGCTGTAAGATTCTGTGAAGTTCATGCATCAATTCAATCTCTTACTAAAAGTGGATTGTCAATGCAAATCTATGTTCTTTTAGGTGAATCTTGCATTTTGAGAATTAGTATTCATAAAGCTGTTGGGGGAATCATAGGAAGATTGCTGTACAGAAGAAGTCCATTGTGCCTGAGTTGAAGTTCTGCTCCTCAAGTACATATCCAAGTACTTTTCAGATGTGGTGAAGGTTTTTGCTTTTACCACTCTGCCAGATCTCTACTACTCCTTGCATAGAGGGATAGAAATCTCTCCTCATCTCCCCTCTAATCCTCCTTCCAATATATTTGAAATCTATGTACTTTAGTTTTGAATTTATAAAATGTATCTAGTGCTCCCGTAATTGCATATATCTAAGTATCATTTCAGTCTGATCTGTTACGAAGAAAGCAATCTTAGTTTATCTAATACTTGTAGCTAGAATCTCAAATGCCTTCTCTCCAGTGCAGTTGCATATTTCCTTAACGTGATGCTGAAGAATGAATATAGTACTTCAGCTGTGGTTTTATTGGTGTTATATATTCTAATAAGAAAGGTAAAAAAAAATTTCCATGGCGTTGCTGTACTTCGCACCCAACAAACTTGCAGCAGTGGTGCTAATCTTCCGAACTAAAAGGAAATGCATAGACCTGCAGTTGAGAACAAAGGTCACGTGAATCACAGAAGCTGAGCTGAAGTATGTAAACTATGCTTACATTTCCCATGAATGGAGACAGTTCCAAGCCAAGATTTGATTCCTGTGTTGTAGCATTGTCTTTCAATTGATACCCACCTGAAAAGGTCAACTACCAACCTACCCAAGCTTTGCAACAATGCCTTCTGACAAGTTTCACTCTTAAGACCCTGGGAAACATGGTCAACCACTCTTAAGTATGATTTTGCTTCTTAGAGAAGGCAGATATTGATGGAATTCACCAGCACCACTATTGATTGAGGAAAAGTTGATTGTGAAAATCAAGGCTTTACGGTTGACATTAAACCAGGCATCAATGAGCATTCAATGCCATTCTGAGGTTGGAACCACTGCAGCTGGCAAGGCACTAGAAAGATACAAATTCACTGAAAGGATAAATGAATACTTGACAGTGTCCTCTCCAAGGCTAACATTTCTGGCTCGGTTGGGCATGTCTTATCATTTGAGCAGACTTGCACAAAGGTGCTCTATTCCAGTTTCTATTGGAGAGCAAATTTACAGGTAAGCAGGAAAAGATTCAAGGATGTGCTCAAAGCCTTCTCAAAAAAAAAAAATTTGCCGTCTCCGTTGACAGGTGGGAATATTAAAGACCTCAGGTACAGACATTGAAAATATCTCGAAGCTGTGCATGAGCAGCTAAAGGAGTGCTTTAGAGTTTATTGTTCCCATATTAGTCTCATCAGTCACTCTGAAATCAAGGTAATACAAAGGAAGCAGAAGAATGCAAGAAATTTACTATGTCTTGTATTCCGTGTCTTGGGTAATAAAGGAAAGTATCCCCCGTGCCTTTTTAAAACCACCTTATTCAACTGCCCTGCTAATTTTTAAAGAATTTGAGAATGTACATACACTCCAAGGTTTCTCAGTTACTGTGTATGCCCCTCACATGGAGCCTCTCGTCTCTAATTTATCATATTTACATCGGACTGCTCCTGTACATTTGTGTGTCAACCAGCAGAGGTCACTAATGACTTTCTACACTGCAGTGGAACAAGTGAGTTGCTAGTGTTTGGATATTGCAGAACCATGGCTAATATTTCAGCAGCTATTGGCAAGTGACAGAATATTAGTATTATTTTAGCACTTCAAATCTAAATGAGCTTGGCCTATGTTAACCTGTTGCAGCACAGTAATTGCAATTTTACTTCCCTTTTGGAGAAGTAAAGATTACCATGAAATATCAGAACAGTTGGCTATTGATTATTGTAATCATCGTTATTTTACATTTTTTTATGATTGCATGTTTTTGTTTTGCAACACAGAATTGTCAATTTTAATAATTTTGCTCTTTCATGGAAAGTGGATTGTTAAAAGTTGGGCAGTTGTTTCATAGGGGTGAGAAATGATGAGCAACTGTGCCTTCTTCCCTGGAAGATGGTTTTCATTGTCTATAATTGGAAGTCTACTCATGCGCAAGTCAGATTGATGTTCAGTCATTTGGACCCATCTACCGTAGAGTGTTAGGCAAACTCCCTGTAGTCTTCAATATGTTCCATTGTCCATGAATATTACATTAGCTGACCTGATGTTGCCTGATTCCTCCTTTCTGTGTAAAGATCCCAAGAGAATATTTTGGGTGTGCAAACAAGATCTTAGGGAAAACAAACATCAGTTTGAAAATTTCATTTTTAGTCCAACTATGGGATTTGTGTTTGGCATTCCCACCGGTCTTCAAGTTTGATAATTTAACGGAACAAACATGTGGCGAAAACAAATGGTGTATTGCATTTGTTGTCAGTTTGTATTTTGTGTTATATTGCTCAGTGTAGTTGCAATATTCCACTTGTTTCATATTCGAATGCAGTGGTCAAATATTCGTGAAAAAGTCTAACACAACTGTCTGCATTCTTACCACAGTTGTGTATGTGAAACATTGGAATTAGTTTGTAGATTAATTTAATTATTTTAAAATTATTGAAGAATTATTTTTAAGTCTCAATAACCTTGATCAAAAAATTGGTATATGATGTATTGTTGCTGTATTAAAGATCTGTTTGTTTCACAGTTGGACTCGCATATGAAGAACTTAGTCAATGGGAGTTAGTACAAATTGATTTAATTATGTGTGGAATGCACACAGTGAGGAGATTGGCCGCATTTCCCATTTGACATACCATAGTTCTTATTTTGGTGCAAAATAATCTGGCAAACTAAGTTAGGTTTCTGAGCTTCTAACATGACCATTTCATATTGTGTATCTTGTATGTTAGCATATCCTGTAAGCTTTAATCAGATACATGGGTTTAGAGCTGTAGTGCTATGGTGGATTAGTATAATACATTTTGATGGTCTCGAGTGCTGGAACAATTTCCTTTTATATGATGTATAGCTATATTTACAGGGTGTCTCGATACCTTTTTTTCCTGATGTCTCTTTTAACAGTTCCTAGCAGTTTTGTTTCTCAATTAGTGTGAAGAAATGGACTGTTGATTATGCGTTAATTGTGTGTTCGTTGTTTTATATAAATCTTTAACATCATAATTCAGGAAGACCGTATTGTTTTTGGTTATCCTCATTTTTATTTTCTGAAGGAGTGGTGTCTAGTGGCTTCTGGTAATTCACCGCAGATAAATGGCAAGAGTGGGGGGGGATTTAAGAAAAAGTGAAGATCTAGCTGAGTAACCAAGGAATAAATGGAAAATTGGAAATGACTGGTTCCAGCACAAAGAAGTCAATAATACGATAGAACAACAGGAAAGTAGGAAAGTGAGATCTTATGGCACAAAGGCCATTTCTTCCATATGAGTCTGTGATGAACTTTTAGAGTGTTCCCATTAGAACCTATAACTTGGTCTCTCGTACGGGGAACGGGAACTGGAGTGATAGGGCTGAGGATGGGGCTATTGTTATGCAAGTAGTTGCAATGTGTAGTGAGACATTGTAGTCAGTGGGATGAGTTGAAGTGTAACATGGGGACAAACTCAAAAAGGGTGATAAATACAATACTTAAAGGTGTTATATCTGAATGCATTCTGTATATGGAATAAGGTAGATAATCTAGCAGTGCAGTTAACGATGGCAGATATGGCATTGTGGGTATCACTGAGTTGTGGCTGAAAGAAGATCATAGTTGGGAGCTTAACATTCGAGGATACAAATTGTATTGACAGGACAAACCGGTAGGCAGAGGAGGTGGCGTGACTCTGTTGGTAAAAAAAAATGAAATTAAATCCTTAGAAAGAAGTGACATAGGATCGGGAGATCAAGTCGTCAAGTCAAGTTTATTGTTGTTTCAACCATAAGCTGCTGGTACGGTACACAGTAAAAATGAAACAATGTTCCTCCAGGACCCTGGTGCTACATGAAGCAACACAAAACTACACTACACTATGTGAGACAGCACAAGGCTACACCAGACTACGTAAAACAACATAAAAACTGCACTAGACTACAGATCTGCACAGGACTACATAAAACGCACAAAACAGTGCAGGGCAGTACAATAATTAATAAACAAGACAATAGGCACAGTAGAGGACAAATTACAATATAATAATATATGATGTAGATGTCAGTCTAGACTCTTAGATCAAGTCCAAGTACATTTATTATCAAAGTATGTATACAGAATACAACTCTGAGACTCGTCCTCCCTCAGGCAGCCACGAAACTAAGAAACACCATGGAACCCAAAGAAAACATCAAACACCCAACGCTTTTTCAAAAAAACTCAAATTGTGCAAATGGCAGAAAGTGAGCGAACAACACATAACCAAGAAACCAAGCATCAAGCCAAGAGTCCAAGAGTTTTCAGTTTACTTCAGTTCAGTGCTGCTGTCTGACTACGAATTACAGAGCTAGTTGTTGCCAATGTGCCCCAGTCTGCATTGGTTACTTCGATCAAACAGCAAAAATCAGAATAGCCAGAATCCAGAAACACATGCAACATGAAGCTAAGTCCTCCGAAAATGGGTCCACAGCCGTGAGCCTCACCAATCAATCCTTGCAAAGTGGATCCCAAGATTCCTGTACTTTCCTCCGACAGCAGCTGGCGACAGGGAGAGGAAGACCAGTCAAATGCAGGCAGGCATTGCTGAATGACTGCCCATCCTCTGCTCTCATCTTTGTCAACCTCAACTTTACTTGGTGCCTCATGGGGGATTTCAATTTGCAGGTAGATTAGGGAAATCAGATTGGTGCTGGATCCCAAGAGACAGAATTTGTAGAATGCCTACATATGAAAGATGAAGTATTTTAAATGGAGGATGACGTAATTGGTCTATGAGGGAAATCAAAGACAGCATAAAAACAAAAGAGAGGGCATATAAGATAGCAAAAATCAGTGGGAGGTTAGAGGATTGGGAAGCTTTTTTTTAAAAAAAAACACAACCAACAGAAGGTAACTAAAAATCAAGCCATAAGAGAAAAGATGAAAAAAGCCTTAAGAGAGAAGAAGGGCATGTAATGTACTGTAAACTTCTGTGTTCTATGTAATATGGAGGAAGGCTAGCCAGTACTATAAAAGGGGTTACCAGAAGTTTTTTTTGGAATATATTGAGTAAAAGAGAGGAGAAAGTGGATATTGGACTGCTGAAAAATGACACTGGAGAGGTAGTAATGGGGGAGAAAAGTGGTGGATGACTTTTCACTATGGAAGAAACTAGCCATTAATTCAAGAGTGTCAGGGGGCAGAAATGAATGTTGTTGCTATTACTATGGAGAAGCTGAAAGGTCTAAAGTAGGTAAATCACCTGAACCAGATGGACTAACTCCAAGGTTTGACAGTAGCTGAAGAGATTGTGGAGGTATGAGTAATGATCTTTCAGATAGGATAGACATAGGAGAATCAGTAGGTGTTGTTTATGTGGTTTTTCAG
Organism: Mobula birostris; assembly: GCF_030028105.1. NCBI lineage: Eukaryota > Metazoa > Chordata > Chondrichthyes > Myliobatiformes > Myliobatidae > Mobula > Mobula birostris. Next base: position 208,403,596 of record NC_092372.1, read on the forward strand.
AAGACCTTTGACAAGTTGCTGCACGTGAGGCTTCTTAACAACATAAGAACCCACGGTGTTGTAGGAAAGATACTAGCATGGATAAAAGATTGGCTGACTAACAGGAGGCAAAGAATGGAAATAAAGGTGACCTTTACTTGTTGGCTGCAGGTGATTAGTGGTGTTGGGATTACTTTTTTTACATTATATGTTAATGATTTGAATGATGGCATTGATGGCTTTGTGGCCAAGTTTGCAGACCATACAAAGATGGGTGGAGGGGCAGGTAGCATTGAGGACAAAGGTGGTATGTAAAAGGACTCAGACAGATTGGGAGAATGGGCAAAGAAGTGGCAGTTGGAATACATTGTATGGTCATGCACATACATCAAAAATCAGAACTGCAAAGGACTTGGGAGTCCTTGTGCAGGATTCCCTTAAGGTTAGCTTACAAGTTGAGCTGGTGGTAAGGAAGGCAAATATAATGTTGCATTCAGTTTGAAAGGACGGGAATATAAAAGCAAGGATGTAATGCTAAGGCTTCATAAGGCATTGGTAAGTCTGTTCCTTTGATTGTTACACTTCCCTCTTCCTTGGGAAAGCAGCCAACATAATCAAGGATCCCTCCCACCTCTTCTCTCTCTCCCACTGGACAGAAACTACAACAGTTTGAGAATGCATATTACTAGGCTCAAGGACAGTTTCTATCCACCTGCTGTAAGAGTCTTGAATGGACCTCTTTTATGGTAAAAATAAACTCTTGATCTCCCTATCAACAGCATTTTGGCCTTGCACTTTATTTACCCAACTTCTCTAACTGTCATGCTATATTTGCATTCTGTTTTTATTTTATTACCTCATAATTATGTATCCAGGGTCTAGTTGGGTGGCATGCAGAAGCTTTTCACTGTATCTCGGCACATGTGAGAATAATAAACCAGTACCAGTCCCTGAAACAAAGTTGAGGGTGACTGAACAGAATTATATGAATTCATAAGAAGTACTGATATGGTCATAGTCATAGTCATACTTTATTGATCCTGGGGGAAATTGGTTTTCATTACAGTTGCACCATAAATAATAAATAGTAATAAAACCATAAATAGTTAAATAGTAATATGTAAATTATGCCAGGAAATAAGTCCAGGACCAGCCTATTGGCTCAGGGTGTCTGACCCTCCAAGGGAGGAATTGTAAAGTTTGATGGCCACAGGCAGGAATGACTTCCTATGACGCTCTATGTTGCATCTCGGTGGAATGAGTCTCTGGCTGAATGTACTCCTGTGCCCAACCAGTACGTTATGTAGTGGATGAGAGACATTAACCAAGATGGCATGCAACTTGGACAGCATCCTCTTTTCAGACACCACTGTCAGAGAGTCCAGTTCCATTCCCACAACATCACTGGCCTTACGAATGAGTTTGTTGATTCTGTTGGTGTCTGCTACCCTCAGCCTGCTGCCCCAGCACACAACAGCAAACATGATAGCACTGGCCACCACAGACTTGTAGAACATTCTCTGCATCGTCCGGCAGATGTTAAAGGACCTCAGTCTCCTCAGGAAATAGAGAATATGGGTAGGTGGTCAGAATCTTTTTCCCATGTTATGAGTATCACAAACAAGAGAACATGGATTTGAGGTGATAGTTATCCCAGTAACCACTAGTAGTTCAAAAAACTTCAGCAATTAACTGTACTGTCATTACTTGCACAAACTCTTTCAACAGTTCCTTTCAAACCCTTGGTACTAACCATGCCAAACGTTGTTTTGATGCTAGGTGTTAGTCATTGCTCAGGGATGGTAATTTTGCTTCTGGATCAGCATGCTAATGTGTTCAACTAATACTCCAAAGGACGACAATATAAATGGATGAACATTGCCTCTAATCCCAACTTTTGGATAGGAATACCTTGTGCCTCCTCTTGAGTAAGAGTAAAAGTTTCCTGAGTTTTACTTGCAGGAATGCAGAGGAGTTGTTCGGATGCATAGGCCACTGTCTATTCCTTTACCAGCGTAACTGAAATAGATTTATCCACCCATTGATGGTAGCTGTACTTAAAGTTGTCTGCTACATTCTCCTAAGTTGTAACAACTGTTTCATTGCTATAACAAGGGTTTTATGATGTTCTGAGCTTAGAAACATAGAAAACCTACAGCATAATACAGGCCCTTTGGCCCAGAAAGCTGTGCCGAACATGTCCTTACCTTAGAACTAGCTAGGCTTACCCATAGCCCTCTATTTTTCTAAGCTCCATGTATCCATCCAGGAGTCTCTTAAGAGACCCTATCATTTCTGCCTCCACCACTGCCGCAGGTAGCCCATTCCACACACTCACCACTCTGTTCTAAAAAAAAAAAAACACTTGCCTCTGATATTTCCTCTGTACCGACTTCCAAGCCCCTTAAAACTATGCTCTCTTGTGCTAGCCATTTCAGCCCTGGGAAGAAGCTTCTGACTATCCACATGATCAATGCCTCTCATTAGCTTGTACACCTCTATCAGGTCACCTCTCATCCTGTGTCGCTCCAAGAAGGAAAGGCCGAATTCACTCAACCTGTTCTCATAAGGCATGCTCCCCTATCCAGGCAACATCCTCTGCACCCTTTCAATGGTTTCCACATCCTTCCTGTAGTGAGATGACCAGAATTGAGCACAGCTTGTGTGAAATTTGCTCTATAAATGGAACCCTAGCTAGATAGAGATCATAAGGCAGTCAATATAAATTGGGAAGGAAATTATGCAAAATTCACTTTAAAAATATTTTTATTTAGCCACTTGTGTGTGAAGAATTGGAAAGATGTTGTCACCACATTTTGGTATAATTTAGGTGGGGAATAAGATCTGGTGCAGCTTTTGAGTTTTTCGGACGAGTATCTTAGAAATTATACCTGTCCCCAACAGGTATATTGAGCAGGAGCACTGCTGTTCATTAAAGGCAAAGACTAACATTTTTATTAACTATACATAGAAATTTCTCTGTATTTTACATAAACCAGAAAACAGTCTGTTACCACTATTTTTGATAACATGAAGCCACGTCATCTGCACATGCATTAAGATAAGAGATAAACAAAAAATGACTTTTATCACAAATTTTCTAAGAGCTAATTTATAGTTCCATAGACTAGATTTTCTGGTAGTGATGCAAGTTCTTTAAGGGCGAATTTAATTACTGAACTGTCACAATATACAGGTGCCCAAACTGAATATAATTTCTCATGCAAACAGGCTGAGGGCTGAATTTCCAGTTTACACAGTGGAGAAAAGTTTCTCGCTTTAATCTCTTGGTTGCCTTAATGGAAAAGGGTTCACATATTAAACAACGCACACTAAATGCTGGAGGAAATCAGCAAATTTAGCAAACTTAGAAATTAGGGAGCATCTGTGGAGGGGAATAAACAGTCGATGTTTCAGAACTGATGAAAGATCTTAACTGTTAGTCCTCTTTATGTTGCCTGACTTGCTGAGTTCTTCCAGCATTTAATGTGTGTTGCTCAAGATTTGTAGAATCTACAGAATCTCTTGTGTTGATGACATATTAAGCAGGCTTTAACGTGTAGAAATTCTGTATAAATTATTGTATTTGAATTTAATGTGTTCTTTTAAAAATAAGAACTTTTCAGTATTGAAGGATATGTGTTGTAATCCTGGTTTCGGTTGAGAATTGGTGAGTTCCAGGTGGAATTAAAACACCTGCCATATTATCAGACAGGAGAAGGGAATATTCTTTCATCCTTGAAATTTTAACTGAAGCTTAATTCTTGTTCTTGTATCAGAAGGCCATAATTTCGTTCACCCTTCTGTCAGAGAGGTGGAGTAATGGGAAATCCACAAAGTACCCATCAAAAAGATCAAAGATCTTTCAAAACCCTCCAATGTTTTTGTGGATCAGGTTATTTTCCTGGGTTTTGTTTAATGGACATTGCACTAGTGTATTGATGAATGTAACATCATCGAATCAGTGCGTGTGTATATACAGTCTCTGCATATATGTGTGTATGTATATGTAACTATATAGAATATGTATCCATTAGCAGCTTGAATTGACTTTAATCAGTTAGGCTTGGAGAGAGTTAACTTTTGATTTTTATTAAGAAGCTTTGGAAGGTATTTGTCACAATATCAGAAGTCATTTGTACTTGAAACAAGCTACATTTGGATTCCCCTCAACCACTTGGGCCCTTTTGTACACTGATCTATACACTGAATTGATTTAGTCAGCTTTGTTTTACATCCCGAAATCTTTTTTTTACCTCAAAGGCTATATCTTTAGGGGATAGATTACTACTTAAGGCTTCAGTTATTACCCTTCAAACATTAGGCCCCTAAACTGGTATGAATAACTTCATTCACCACTACTCTAACTGATTCTATGATCTATGATCTCACTTTCAAGGACCCATTACAACTCATGTTTTTACTTTTTTTTTACATTAGTTACATTACATTACAAGTAAAAACATCATTTTTACTTGCACAGTTTGCTGCCTTTTGCACAATGGTGCTTGTCAGTTTTTATCTGTTTATGTATAGTTTTTTCATATAATTCTATTGTAGTTTCCTGTAAATGTCTGCAAGAAAATGAATCTGAAGGTAGTATATGGTGGTATACATACTTTGATACTAAATTTACTTTGAACTTTTCCCTCCTGGTCCTGGTTTGATGTTGTGGACCCTTATTGACAAATGCTTATGGTATAATCTACGAGGGCTAGATTGGCGGCATTCAGATCTGACTGCCAAGGAAAGTACAAAAGGTCCAGGTATGACTTCCAGAAAGCGATCTCACATGTGAAGCGGCAATTCTGGATCAAATTTGAATCACATCTTTGACATCTGTGGCAGGACTTGAATGCTATCGTCTCCTACAAAGTAAAAATAAGCAACGGATAGGACAGCAAGGTTTCGCTCCCAAATGAGCTCAGTGCCTTTTATGCTCGCTTTGACTGGCAGAACATGGAGTGCACCTTCATGAGCTCACACAGCCCTGACGATCTGTGATTTCAGTTTTGGGGCCAATTTGAGAGATCCTTCAAGAGGGTTGTTATTATTCCTTTCTGTGCCTTGTGGCACATCAGTCAGCAACCTTGCAGTTTCTTTAGCATTTTTGTCTGTTTTTTGAGGCCAAGTTGCTAGTTCGGCACTCAGCCCAACATGGATGGAAAGCATGCAAGGACTTGAACCCGGGACCACTTGCCTCGGATGCTAGTACACCACAGCTCGCTTTCAGGAGGATGAACCCGCTGAAATCATCTGGCCCAAACGGTTAACCTGTTTGAGTACTGAAATCCTGTGCTAATCAACTGATTGGACGGTTTACTGATATCTTTTACCCCTCCCTTCGGCAATCTGAGGTACCCATCTGCTTCAAGCAGGCTTCAATTATACCATTGCCCAAGAAGAACACAATAACTTGCCTTAATGACAATTATTCAGTAGAACTGAGGTGCAATTTGGATCCACATCAATTTGCCTGCCATCATAACAGGTCAGCACCAGATGCCATTTCATTGGCTCTTCACTCAATCCCGAAACATCAGGAAAGCAAAGATGTATACATTAGAAAACTTTTTATTGACTACAGCTCGGCATTCAATACTATCATTCCCTCAAAACTAATCAATAAGCTTCAAGACCTTGGCTTCAATATCTCCTTACGTAGCTGGATCCTCTATTTCCTCACTTGCTGACATCAGTCCTTTTGGCTTAGCATCAACATCTCCACAATCTCCATCAGCACAGGTGCATCACAAGACTGTGTGCATAGACCCCTGCTCTACTAGCTTTACACTTATGATTGTGAGGCTAAGTATAGCTTCAATGCCATATTTAAGCTTGCTGATGACACTATCTGTTGTTAGCCAAATCAGAGGTGGTGCCGAATCAGCATATGAGGCAGATTGAAAATCTGGCTGAGTGGTGCCACAACAACAACTCCTCACTCAATGTCAGCAAGAGCAAGGGGCTGATTATTGACTTCAGGAGGAGGAAATTGGAAGTCCATGTGCCAGCCCTTTTGGAGGACCTGAGGAGGAGAGAGTTAGCAATTTTAAATTCCTTGGTTAATCATTTCAGAGGATTTGTCTTGGGTCAAGAAAACACTGGAATGCCTGTACATACTTACGAGCTTGCAAAAATTCGACATGTCATCTAAAACTTTGACAGACTTCTATAGATGTGTGGTGGAGAGTGTTAACTGGTTGCATCATGGCCTGGTATGGAAACCCCAATGCCCTTGAATGGAAAATACTGCAAAAAGTAGTGGATACATCTCAGTCCATCACGGGTAAGGCCCACGCAACAACTGAACACATTAAGGAGTGCTGTCGCGGGAAGGCAGATCCATCATCAAGAACCTTCAGAACCCAGGGCATGCTCCCTTCCTGCTCCTCCCATCAAGGAGGAGTATAGGAGCCTAAGATCCCACACCACCAGGTTCAGGAACAGTTTTTACCCTTCGGTCATCAGGCTCCTGAACAAGTGTGGGTAACTTTACTCACGTCAATACTGAACTGATTCCACAACCTTTAGACTTGCATTCAAGGGCTCTATAACCTATGTTCTCAATATTTATTACAGCTTTTTTTTTGTATTGGGATCGTTTGTTGCCTTTTGCACATCGGTTATTTGTCTGTCTTTGTGTGCATTTTTTCATCAATTCTACCGTGTTTCTTCGTATTTACTGTGAATGCCTACCTGAAAATGAATCCCTGGGTAGTATGTGGTGACATGTATGTACTTGGATAATGAATTTACTTCAAACTTTTTATATTTTGGTTTATATCACTTTCTACAGATAGACTATGTATCCTTTGCTTTACTCTCGAACTCATCACTGAGCTCGGTTGTGTTGTGAATGCTTGAGCATACAGTGCATCCTGCCTCTCAGATTATGTAGCTCATTTGGAAGGATCATTGGACGGGATTTGATTGGTCAATATCGTATAAGAGGCTTACAAACGTGAATATCAATTAAAGCATGTATAGGCCTCTCAGGCCCTCAAGCCCTCAAACCTTAATTGCTACTTAGAAAAATTGTGGCTGATCAATTTCCTTTTAGCCACAATTGCTTAACATTCCTCTAATCTCTCAGCCCTGGCTATTCTTATCCATTTATCTATCTTTCTGCCTTAATATTCAAAAACTCTATTTGGGTAGTTTTCAAGACTAATCTCCATCTTGAATATTCAGACACCTTATTTTTAAACAGTGACTCCTTAGTTTTAGATTCTCCCACATCCTTTCCACATCCACCCTATTAAGCCCTCTCCAGGTCCTACCTCTCAAACAAGTCCTGAACTTTAGGGGATGCAAGTTTAATCTGTTCAATTTTCCACATTAGACAAGCTACCCATTCCAGTTAGCAATCTTCTAACCTGCACTAATTCCAATGCATTCATGACATCTTGCCAGTTGCAATTGTTTAGTGTCTCTTGTTGGCCATCCAGTTTTGTACCTACTTAAAAGTTCAGTACAGGCAGCATCATTTTTGTATTTTCTGAAATAATCTGTGTTGCAGCATTTTATCAAATGCACCGTTCTTTATAATGGTATTTTATATTGGATTTAATTTAATTTTATTTTTAATTATCTGTAACTTTTATTTTTGTCTCCTTATTTCATCTGCAGGACCTTGTGAATAAGATTATTGCATTTGAGTATTGCCAGTTATTTCAGTTTCAAGATTCAAACATGTTGATTAGACAATATGAGTTAAAGGCTTTGGAGATAAAAATTAATTTTCCTACATGAGCATGAGATTACATACCCTCCTATCGTATCATTCTGGATCATTAACAGATGTTTATTTTAAACTAAGACTTTCTCAAGGAACTTGTTAAACTCTTCCACTTTCACAGGTTATAAGTCAGCCTTGCACACTTCAATGACCATAAGCAAGCCCTTGAGTCTTTCCATCTTGAAAGCCATCAATTTGCTCCTGACTTCTGCTTTGAGAAATTTGACAGCAGCAGCACTGTACAAATTTGATAAATCTCATTTGCATTGTATTAAATGCAATTCATGGAATGTATGGTCAAGTCTAGCCAAACAGATACTTTCAGCTTTCTCATGACTCAGATGGACAGAATTTTTTTTTTTGCTGGGAGTTGTATGACCTATAGACATCAAGCAGCCAGAAAATTTCTCAAGCAACACACACAAAATACTGAAGGAACTCAGCAGGTGAGGTGGCATCTATAGAAAAGAGTAAACAGTTAATGTTTTGGGCCTAGACCCCTTTTGGCCTGAAATGTTGACTGTTTACTCTTTGCTATTGAGTGCTGTAGGCCGGCTGAGAATTTCCATCTTAGTTTTTTTTTGAGATTTTGACTAGTTTGGTATTTTGATTCTTATAGTAGATTTTTAAAAAATCATATGTTTCATATAGTCTTTGTTATATGTGATCGTGGTATTTAGATAATTGTTTTATTAAATCACGGGATGTGGACATCTTTGGCAAGCCTAGCATTTATTATCCCTCAATTATCTTTGGTGTGGTGCAGCATCTTGAGTCAACCCAGTAAAGGATCTCTTAATGTTGTTGAGAGTTGCAGCATTTTGCCCCCATACGATTGAACAACAGCCGAGTTAGCCACCCAGTTAATTCTGAACAGCAAATCTTTATCACTACCAGTGACACATCATTTATTTAAATACTGTATAATAACAGGCCCTTCTAGTGCCGCACATTCGTACTGCCATTTACACCCATGTGACCAATTAACCTACTAACCTGTACATCTTTGTAATGTGGGAGGAAACCGGAGCGCTCGGAGGAAACTCACACAATCAAGGTTAGACTAAATAATCTCCTTACAGATAGTGGCGGAATTAACCCAGGGTTGCTGGCACTGTTATAATGTGCTCACCGATATGTGACTGTTCTGCCCCGTTATTGGTAGCTCTTATTGTTTTCTGTATTAGGTACACTTGCTACTTAATATTGCACACTGAATCTTGTTTGAAAATATCACTGGTGATGGTGGGAACCTTGGAAAGACTATTAAGCTGATCATCCACTTAACACATGCACTTTATACAGATTGTGATGATACTGAATTTGGCCAATCATAATCTGCTGCCTCCTGGAAGCCTGGTTATTAGTTGCTAGACAAAGCCTGTTTCTCTTGAAATTTAAATAGATAATGAAAGATCATTGCATGAAGGGAATTTTCTTCCCTTTGTGGGCTACACAATAGAAAATTAGTAATATTGACGTGGAAAAGTGAACATTTGACTGTTAGATTGAGGACAAGGTCACAGAGATTACCTCAGCACTTCATGCTCATTCTAAGTACTTTGTACTTGCCATAGCTACATGTTCACACCTATAACAGAGGGCAGCATAGCCAACACTGTATATACTGAAATAAAAGAAATTCACATTTCTGATTTCTAATGTAGAATCTTAATGCACTAATTTAATTCTTTTGTGAATGGGGTACTGTAAATGCCTTTTTCTTTTCAGTATGCACTCCGGTTGGTCTCTCCAGAATGTTCACAGTAATGGGACAGTTACTTGTAAAGCCAACTGTAAGTAATCAAAATTACTGTAAGTATAATTAGTTCTGCTCTAAGGTGCTACTGTAAAAGGTGTCCCTTTGTAGATTACTTTACGTACATACTGAAGATATTTTCAGATTCAGATGCAGGTTTATTTGTCACATGTACATCATAACATGTAGTCAAATGTATCATTTGTGTAAACAATCAACACTCCCAAGGATGTGCTTGGGGCAGCTTGCAAATGTTGTTACACATTAACATGCCCACAAGTTGTGCTATGTATTTTTTTTTGAAGGAATATATGCATAATAATATGTGTATTTCAGCCATGTATCTCTCATCACAAAGCATGCAAGCTTGACAGCTTCTATCATATTTTGTAATATGCTCTAATCGGAACCACTAACAAGATTTGTAAGGTTGTAAGAGATCATCAGAAACTTGGACAAGCTCGTTGATGATTTGATTTGTGAAATATTCCCATATAAGGCCAACAAAAGAGCATATTAGCTGGTAGTTTGCAAGCCATGAATTTTTATATTCATTTAATCTCATATCTATTTTGTTTTATTTTCCATTTTAGATGTTTTTTATATTGCTTTTCTGTAAGTTAGTAAGTGTATAGTGATCACTTTTGTTGGGGTGGTATTCTAGTGGAAATCACTTAAAACGGAAGCTGTCAAACCAAATCAAATCCTAGTTTCACAATGTTACAGCAAGCATGTCAATTCTCTGTTTTATGCATTTTCAAGAGTTCAAGTATTAACGGATATTACATCCCATTGTGGTGTTTCTTTCTTTCTCCTTGGCCTCAGTCTGTAGCATTATAATAAGGAGAGAATATAAATCAGTGTTAATCCTTTTACCATACTTGGGATTCTTTCAAATTTCCTTTTTATTTTCCTTCTGCACCTCTGATCTGAGTTAAACAGCATAGAAATAGACCCTTCAACCCAACTGGTCTATGATGAACAAGGTTTTCCAATCAGTCTCATCTTATTTGCCAGAATTTAGACCATATTCTTCTAAAGCTTTCCTATCCACGTACCTGAGCAACTGTTTAAAAGTTGTTATTGTACTTCTTTTTGGAAAAGAAACAAAGCAACACCTGGCACTTATCCAAATTAAATTCCATTTGTCATTACTCCGCTCACATACTCAGCCAATTAAGATCCCAATATAATTTTTGATAGTCGCCTTTATTGTCCACTATACCATGTGTTTTAGTGCAATCTGCAAACTTATTCACTTTGCCTTGTACATTCTTATCCAAATCACTGATATAGATGATGAGCAATGGGGCTAGCAGTGATTCCTGATGCAGGTCGCTAGTCATAGCCTCCAGACAAGAAACAACCTTCCACCATCACTGTCAACTTTCCGCCTTAATCTATTTGTCAGTTTTGTCTGGATTTCTTGTGATCTAACAGCCTATCATGTGGAACCTTATCAAAGGCCTTACTGAAGTCCTTATAAACTGAATCTGCTGCCCTCTTGGCACTGCTCATCACCTCATCAAAACAAAAAAACTCACTCAAGTCCAAAAGAAATGATCTCCCACGCACAAAGCCTTTTTGTCCTTACAGTGTTCCTTTTCAATGTTCTTCCATCCTGCAATAACTCTCTTACATGCCCATCAACTTCCTCTTGATTCTTTTTTCACATTGGTCATCAAAGGGGTAATTTCAATTTACTAAATAACCCACAAGTGTGTCTGTGAGATAAGGAGGAAACCAAAGAACCCGAAGGAAATGCATGCAATCATGGAGAGAATGTGTAAACTCAACACAGGCAGCACCTGAGGTGGGATCGAAACTGATTCCTGGAGTTAACTGCTATGTTGCCCTGGTACATGTGTTGACTGTTCTATGAATAGAAAATGGGAAATCTGAAATAAAAGCAAAAATACTAAAAACTCACCTTAAATCAGGCAGCATTAATTTGAAGTAAAACATAGTTCATCTTTCAATTTCAGCTGAATTTCTTAACTTGCATATAAGCTGTGTGAGGAGTGTGAAGGACAAGGCAATATATCTGAGACTGCAGCTGGGGTTGTGCAGATAATCTGATTAGTGGGGCTACTTAGAGGAAAAGAAATGGAACAAAAATGAGAGAGATATATGGTACACTTTGATAATAAATTTACTTTGAACTTTGAGCTTTTCGAACAAACAAAAGAACATGCAAAAAGTGCAAACAAGAGTTGTGTAGTGTAAATTGAGAGAGAAAAGTTGAACTGGTATTACAGATGCAGCAAAAATGGGCTGTTCTTATAAAGGAGAGCATGAATTTGCTGAAGTTGGAAAATATTTATCCATGAAAAATAGATGAGATATGGCCGATGACTCTTGAACGATGTGAAAACCACTGTTCTGTAATTGTTCGATTATGCCCTGGGTTCTGATAAGTTGCTTTATAGCTGTAATGTTGGTGTATTTTGTAAAGTTGATGCTGAATTCTTTCAAAGTGGAGAATATTGAAGCCAGAGGGTAAGTCTTGCACTGGATACTTCAGCTAAAGATGCACATGATCAACCCTAATTTTTATTTCCTCTTTTTTTACTACGATTCTATTGATGTTTTCAAAGTTTGAAAGTGTAAATAAATTAATGTTTCAGCATTTTGATCCTATGTGCAAAAAAGATAATTGTCCAAATAGAATAATGTTGCAAATAGTACTTGTTTGGTGTAAAATAATGTGCTTTCAAAAACACAAATTTTACACATTTGGATTTAATTTGCAATAATTTCAACTTGTCTCTATTGTTCTAGTTGGGTTTCTTCCATTTCAACTGTCAACTAACAAATAATGCCGTTGAAAATAGAAAATTAAATGTTAATTATTCATTTAAAAAGTCACCAAAGACTTCGTGCTTGTTTTCTGCTGTGGTGCTGTACATGCCAAACTACCCATTTTTTCATTCACTTCAATTAACTGTGAAGTCCCTAATGATTTTCAAAAAAATAAAGAAACTTGTACCCAAGTCAATGTATCAAAAGCACTGAACTTGTCCCTTTGGAGAATGCTTAGAATACAGAGACACTAATGGAAGAGCAAATGCATTCAATGTAATAAGAAAATGATGTACGGTGTGGAAAGTACACAAATGTTTTAAAAATATAGATGGAAAGATTTATGAAAGAAGACAACAAATAAACATTACAAGCAAATAAAGCAAACAAATAAAGATTACAAGCAAAAGCAACTAAGTAAAAAGTGCAATAGAGGTTACCTAGATGACAGTTGTCATCCTGTATGTTAAAATGTGGACATTACAGACGTACTTCCTAGAGATGAACTAATTTGCTTTCAGAAAACTGTACACCAGATATTGATATGCAAATTAAATTTGCAAAAGCTGCATTTATCTAAAACTTGAGCCATCTATGCATCCCAATATATTTACAACCAAGAAAAGTTTTGCAGTTATTTTTGTTGTTGGATAAACCTAAAGCAATAGTCTGTGTGTGCAGACCTGAAATAATTACTGGCTGATCTGGATATTCATCATGATCACTCCTGATTCATTATTTAAATTCATTCCAGTCCCAGCATTGGATCCCTAGTTACATTCAGTTGCCTAAATTTAGCAGGTTACATAGTTGCATTCTTGTCATCAGATTCCGAGAATGGGAGCTCTCATTCCTGCACTGTCAGTTGGACAGAGGAAGGTTTTGAGAATCTATGCAAACATTCCATAAAGAAATGCAACTGACTGATGGAAATCTTTGCATGACCACTCAGTGGAGGAGGAGAATTCGGAATGGTCAGAATCAGGTTTAATATTACTGGCATATGTCAGTGAAATTTGTTATGTGGCAAAGGTACATTGCAATACATAATAAAAGCTTTACTCTGTGTGTGTGTGTGTGTGTGTGTGTGTGTGTGTGTGTGTGTGTATAAAATGTTAAATTAAATAAATAGTGCAAAAAGAGAAAACAATAGTAGAGAGGTAGTTTTTATAGGTTTAATGACCATTCAGAAGCAGTAGAAGGAGCATATTACACTCATAATCCACCTTTTCCCATCAGTGGCAGTCTCTGGATCCCAGATTGTCCTCATTGGTCATCTCAGCAGTGGATGCAAGTTATCCTCGATCCCAGGAAGTTACCTAAGATAGGTGGTAGTGTCAATTTACACGTATGTTCACATCTTCATTGAGGATCCTGTTCTCTCACTGTTAGCCTCACACTCAATAAGCTCTAACACAGAAACATACTGTTCAGTCCATCTGGTCTATGCAACCTAATTTTCTGCTGAGTCCATCTACCTGAACCCAGAGCAAAGACCTCTATACTCCTTTCATTCACCTGAACTTCTGAAATGTTACCAGGCACTGTCAGTAAGAGGATGCGGTGTTGTAATGCTAAGTAAGGAGTCCATTACTGCAGTAAGGAGATGGGATGTCCCAGCAGGTTCTTCAAGTGAGGTCATATGGGTGGACCTCAGAAACTAAGGGCGTATTCACAGAAAATAGGAACAGGAGTAGGTCACTTGGCCCATTAAACATACTTGGCTATTCAACACCATTGTAGCTGATGTACATTGGCCTTGGTCACTTTGATATCTTTGTGATCAGGTGTCACTTATAAAATAATTAAGGTTACAATGAATACCAAAGAATTTGAGTACAGTAATAACCAAAAGTGTAACTGAATCTTTCTTAAGAGCTTCAGAAAGAAAATTCAAAGAACTGGAGGATGTCATAATGCATTAAACAAGGAATAATATAAACTGGAATACTATAGTTCAAACTTCAAAGTAAATTTATTATCAGAGTACATACACCACACGCAACTCGAAGATTCTTTTTCTGCGAGCATACTTAGCAAATCTGCAGAATGGTAACTGTAAATGGGATCAATGAATAACAAATTACAAATGCAAATATAAATAAATGGCAATAAATAGTGAGCATGAAATAACAAGATAAGAGTCCTTAAGTGAGTGTAGTTATCCCCTTTTATTCAAGACTCTGATGTTAGGGGTAAGTAACTATTCTTGAACCTGGTGATGAGTCCTGAGGCACTTGTACCTTCTACGTGATGGCAGCAGCAAAAAAAAAAAGCATGACCTGGGTGGTGAGGAATTTTGATATCGGATGCTGCATTCTTATGACAACATTTCATGTTGATATGCTCGATGGTTGGGAGGGTTTTATTCGTGATGTACTGGGCCCAATCCGCTACTTTTTGTAGGATTTTCTGCTCAAAGGCATTTGTGTTCCCATGCCAGGCCATAATACAGCCAGTCAACACACTTTCCACCATACATCTATAGAAGATTCCCATAGTATTTGATGACACGCTGAATCTCCAGTGGAAGTAGAGGTGCTGCTGTGCTTTCTTAGCAATTATATTTATATGATTGGTCCAGGACATGTCTTCTGGGATAGTAACATCTAAAGTCACTAGAAACCTAGAAAACCTACAGCACAATACAGGCCCTTCAGCCCATAATACTATGCTGAATATGTACTTACTTAAGAAATTACCTAGGGTTACCCATAGCCCTCTATTTTTCTAAGCTCCATGTAACTATACAAGAGTCTCTTAAAAAGACCCTCTTGTATCCGCCTCCACCATCGTCGCTGGCAGCCATTTCCACGCACTCACCACTGTCTGTGTTTTTTTAAAAAAAACTTACCCCTGACATCTCCACTGTACCTACTTCCAAGCACCTTAAAAGTGTGCCCTCTTGTGTTAGCCATAGCCATTTCAGCCCTGAGGGAAAAAGCCTCTGACTATCGACACGATCAGTGCCTCTCATCATCTTATACACCTCTATCAGGTGACCTCATCCTCATCCTCCACCACTCCAAGGAGACAAGGCCATGTTCACTCAACCTATTCCCATAAGGCATTCTTCCCAATCCAGGCAACATCCTTATAAGTCTCCCCTGCACCCTTTCTATGGTTTCCACATCCTTCCTGTAGTTAGGTGACCAGAACTGAGCACAGTACTCCAAGTAGGGTCTGACCAGGGTCCTATACAGCTGTAACATTTCCTCTTGAACTCAAACCCATGGTTGATGAAGACCAATACAATGTATGCCTTCTTAACCACAGAGTTAACCTGCGCAGCAGCTTTGAGTGTCCTTTGACTTGGACCCCAAGATCCCTCTGATCCTCCGCAGTGGCAGGAGTCTTACCATTAATACTATATTCTGCCATCATATTTGACCTACCAAAATGAACTATCTCACACTTATCTGGGTTGAACTCCTGCCACTTCTCAGCCCAGTTTTGCATCTATCGATGTCCGGCTGTAACCTCTGACAGCCCTCCACACTATCCACAACACCTCCAACCTTTGTGTCATCAACATATTTACTAACCTGTCCCTTCACTTCTTCATCCAGGTCACTTATAAAAACCACGAAGAGAAGGGGTCTCAGAACAGATCCCTGAGGCACACCACTGGTCACCAACCTCCATGCAGAATATGACCCGTCTACAACCACTCTTTGCCTTCTGTGGGCAAGCCAATTCTGGATCCACAAATCAACGTCTCCTTGGATCCCATGCCTCCTTACTTTCTCAATAAGCCTTGCATGGGGTACCTTATCAAATGCCTTGCTAAAATCCATTTCCACTATATCTACTGCTCTACCTTCATCAATGTGTTTAGTCACATCCTCAAAAAATTCAGTCGGCTTGTAAGGCATGCCTTTGACCAAGCCATGCTGACTATTCCTAATCATATTATGCCTCTTCAAATGTTCATAAATCCTGCCTCTCAGGATTTTTTCCATCAGCTTATCAACCACTGAAGTAAGACTCACTGGCCTATAATTTCCTGGGCTATCTCTACTCCTTTTCTTGAATAAGGGAACAATATCTGCAACCCTCCAATCCTCTGGAACCTCTCCTGTCCCCATTGGTGATGCAAAGATCATTGCTCAGCAATCTCTTCCTTCGCCTCCCACAGTAGCTTGGAGTATATTTTGTCCGGTTCCAGTAACTTATCCAATTTATGTTTTCCAAAAGCTCTAGCACATCCCTATTCTTAATGACGATATGCTCAAGCTTTTCAGTCTGCTGTAAATCGTCCCAACAATTGTCAAGGTCCTTTTCCATAATGAATACTTTGCTTCAGTATTCACTAAGTACCTCGGCTACATCCTCTGGTTCCATACACACTTTTCCACTATCACACTTGATTGGTCCTATTCTCTCATGTCTTATCCTCTTGCGCTTCACATATTTGTAGAATGCCTTGGGGTTTTCCTTAATCCTGCTCACCAAGGCCTTCCCATGATCCCTTCTGGCTCTCCTAATTTCATTCCTAAACTCCTTCCTGCTAGCCTTATAATTTTCTAGATCTCTATCATCTCCTAGTTTTTTGAACTTTTCGTAAGCTTTGCTTTTTTTTCCCTTAACTAGCTTTTCAACAGCCTTTGTACACCATGGTTCCTGTACCTACCATCTTTTCCCTGTCTCATTGGAATGTATCTATGCAGAATGCCACGCAAATGTCCCCTGAATATTTGCCTCATTTCTGCCATACATTTCCCTGAGAACATCTGCTCCCAATTTATGGTTCCAAGTTCCTGCCTGATAGTTTCATATTTCCCCTTACACCGATTAAATGCTTTCCTGACTTGTCTGCTCCTATCCCTCTCCAATGCTGTGGTAAAGGAGATAGAATTGTGATCACTATCTCAAAAATGCTCTCCCACTGGGAGACCTGACACCTGACCAGGTTCATTTCCCAATACCAGATTAAGTGCAGCCTCTCCTCTGTAGGCTTACCTACATATTGTGTCAGAAAATCTTCCTGAACACACCTAATAAACTCCACTCCATCTAAACCCCTTGTTCTACGGAGATGCCAGTCAATATTGGGAAAGTTAAAATCTCCCATCACGACAACCCTGTTATTTTTGCACCGTTCCAGAATCTGTCTCCCTATCTGCTCATCATTGTC
Organism: Mobula birostris; assembly: GCF_030028105.1. Lineage (NCBI taxonomy): Eukaryota > Metazoa > Chordata > Chondrichthyes > Myliobatiformes > Myliobatidae > Mobula > Mobula birostris. The sequence continues at coordinate 208,421,014 of NC_092372.1, forward strand.
CCTGTTACTATTGGGTGGTCTATAATAAAACACCCAATAAAGTTATTGACCCATTCCTGTTTCTAACTTCCACCCACAGAGACTCCGTAGACAATTCCTCCATGACTTCCTCCTTTTCTGCAGCCGTGTCACTATCTCTGATCAGCAGTGCCACACCCCCATCTCTTTTGTCTCCCTCCCTGTCCTTTCTGAAACACCTAAAGCCTGGCATTCTTAAGTATTTATTGATCAAAAGTACAGAAAGATTCATTCAAATGATATACACACAATCTGCTGGAGGAACTCAATATGTTGAGCAGTGTCTGTGGGAGGGAAAAAAATAGTCGACGTGTCAGGTTGAAGCCCTACATCATAACTGAGAGGTGAACTGGCCAGCACAAAGAGGAAAAGGGGATTGGCAAGAAAGGATTCTGTGTTGATGGTGGACTGAAGAAGGTGTAAGGTGATGGGGCAGGTAGTTCAGAATCAGGTTTAATTATTACTGGTATATGCTGTGAAATTTGTCTTTGCAGCAGCAGTACAGTGCAATACATATAGGAAAAAATGTGAACTATGGTAAATGTATATATATATTAAATAAGTAGTACAAAAATAGAAATTAAAAAAAGTAGCTAGCTAGTGTTGATGGGTTCAATCTCCATTCAGAAATTGGTTGGCAGAAGAGAGGAAACTGTTCTTAAACTGTGGAGTGTGTTCCTTCAGGCTTCTGTACCTCCTTCATGATGGTAGCAATGAGAACAAGGCATGACCTGGGTGATGTGGGCCCTTAATGATGGATGTCACTTTTTGAGGAATCGCTCCTTGATGGTCTGGATACTACTGAGGCTAGTGCCATGATGGTGCTGACTGAATCTTATTTCGATCCTGTGCACCTCCACACCCTCACACTACCATACCAGAAGGTCATAGAGCCAGTTAAAATGCTCTCCACAGTACTGATGTAGACAATTCCAGGTAAGAGAGGTCAGCGAGAGTGGAATTTGAAGACTCTGGCAGGTGAATGGTAGATAGAGCCAGATGATGAAAAAGAGTAAAAAGATGAGAAAACATGCTAGAGTAAGGTGGGGGGAAAGATTTGTGAAGGTGGATGACAGCTGCTGGATAGAGATGAGCAGGAACACGAAGTGCTATCAGAGCTGGATTCATAAGGAAAAGAGATTAGGATGAGAGACCTGTTGGAGCAGCAGGGAGAGGTAATCAACAGTTGAAACCAGAGTAAAAATAACCAGTGTATGAAGTGGCTGGATGGAACCAGAAGGGAGGAGTGGACAAAAATGCGTGAAGGGAGGCTGAGAAGAGGGTAGGAAGAGGATCAGCAATGGGAGATCAGAATGAGAAGGGGGAAGAAAAGGTGAGGGGGAAGGAAGAGAGGCAAAAGGGAGGGGGACTGAATATTCATGCTATTGGGTTGTAGAGTACCTTGGTGGAATATAAGGTGATGCTCTTCTAGTTTGCATTTTGCTTCAGCCTGGTTGTAGAGAAGATCAAGATAACACAGGTCAGTGTGGGAATGGAGAGGGGATTTGAAATTATTGGTAACTGGGAGCTCAGGATGGCCATTGCAGATTCAGCGTAGGTACTCTGCAGACTGTACTTGATCTCATTGATGTTGAAGCCACTCTGGGAGCACTGAATGCAGAAGACAAGAGCTGCATGTAAACCCTTGCCCCACCTGGAAAGATTGGTTTGGTAGCTGGATGGTGATGAGGGAGGGATTGTAAGGGCAAGTGTTGCATCTTCTACAACTCAAATGATGACAGGAAAGAAAGGTTATAATTATTAGGTAAGGCTGGAATATTTGGGAGTTTCAACAGTTGGAATTTTTGAGCAGAAGGAACACAGAAGATCATTTTCCAGTTGGTAAAATAGTCTTGAAAGGTTTGGAATTTCACTCAAGGGATAATATATAATATTTTACCAAGAGTTTATCATAAACAATGGTTGAGAGATTTTTTTTACTAAATGAAACTGAACAAATAATTTTTTTTAAAGTATATAAGCTATACAAGGAAAATGCAAGGAATTGCATTTGGATAATTTCAGCTAAATTCCAGCTACCAATTTATAAATTCCCCCATGTTTGCTGGTTCAATGATGTAACAATTCATTTAATTTTGTAGGTATTTCAATTAAAACTGTGACCAGGAACTGTTTTATTTAGCTTAACTGTTTATAATTTCAGATTTTAGAGGACCTGGATGAGCAAATCTATTGTACCGGCCTTCAGGAGGAAGCACTTATAAGGAGATTAAATGGTATGCAGTCCAGACTGGTAATTTTTTTTTTGCATTTTGGCAGATAACTGATAAGTTGCACTGAGAACAGATAATTTATTGAAATGATAAACTGCATGAAGCTCTCAGTTTTCAGAAGCAGTCTGATTTATATTAGAAACATTAGGCTTTGTAATGGGATTAATGGTCACAATTCCAGAAGAAAAGGAACAGAATGTACAATCAATTTCTATCACAGCCTTTATTAATTGATAACCAGATTAACTTTTAGCTCTTGGTTCTCCTGAGATGGTAAGAAAGCATCTATGAACCTCCTATTGATGCTATTTATGAGCACTATGAGAAGTAAGGAGGAGAAAAAATATATATTTTGGCCTATTTGTGTATTGTCCGAATCGGCTTAATTACAAATCTATGAATCAGAAGTTGGCTACTCAGCTCCCCGTATCTGCTTCATTGTTAAGTAAAATCATGGCTGATCTGATATGACCAGTTCTAAATTCCCCAATAAGGGAAACATCCTCTCCATATCCACCACTTCAGATCATAGATGTTTCAATCAAGTCCCTTCTCATTTTGCTAAACTCTAGCTGACACTAGTCAAACTCTAGTTTACCCGATACGTCGACTGTACTTCGTTCTATAGATGCTGCCTGGCCTGCTGTGTTCCACCAGCATTTTGTGTGTCTAGCTGACACAAGTCTAGATTGTTTAACCTGTCCATTCTAGGGACTGGTCAAGTTGTTAACCTGCTCAATGTTATTGTACCTGCCTTAACCATTTTCTCTGGCAGCTCATCCTCTGTGTGAAAAAGTTACCCCTCAATTCATTTTTTAATCTTGTACTTCACAAAACATAACATCTCCTCCTTGCTAACAATCAACATTGGTGAAGCTCAAGAATGCATACTTATCTCACTGTTCTACCTCTCTACACCCATGATTGCGTTGCTAGGCACAGCTCATTTGCCATCTTTAAATCTGCCGATGACACAGCTATTGTTGGCAGAATTTGATGGTGACAAGGAGGTGCAGAGGAGTGAGGTAGATCAGCTAGTTGAGTAGCGTTGAAACAACAACTTTGCTCTCATTTTCAGTAAGACCGAGGAATTGATTGTGGAATGGGAAGTTGAGGGGAACACACACTAGTCCTCATTGAGAAACCAGTAATGGAAAAGATGAGAGTTTCAAGTTCTGATGTATCAACATCTCTGAAGATCTATCCTGGGCCAACGTATTGTTGCAAAGAAGGCACAACAGTGGCTATATTTCATTAGGAGTTTGAGGAGACTTGGTATGTTACCAAAGACTATCACTAATTTCTACAGTTGTACTGTGGAGAGCATTCGAACTAGTTGCATCTTTGTCTGATAAGAAAGGCCCACTGCATAGGATGGGAAAATGCAGTAGGAAGTTTGTAAACTCAGCCCGCTCCATCATGACACTAGCCTCCCCAGCATCTTCAAAATGGATAACACGAGAGGGCACAGTTTTAAGTTGCTTGGAAGTAGGTACAGAGGAGATGTTAGGGGTAAGTTTTTTAAGCAGAGAGTGGTGAGTGTGTGCAATGGGCTGCTGGTGACGGTGGTGGAGGTGGTTAAAATAGGGTCCTTCAAGAAACTCTTGGATAGGTACATGGAGCTTAGAAAAATAGAGGGTAACCCTAGGTAATTTCAAAAGTAAGTAAATACATGTTTGGCACAGCACTGTGCTGTGGATTTTCTATGTTTCTGAAAGGCAATGCCTTAAAAAGGCAGCATTTGTCATTAAGGACCACCATCACTCAGGACAATAAGAAATAAATGTATTTCTTACTGTAGTTTATAGTTTTATTGCAATGTACTGCTGCTATTAAACAACATATAGTGATTGATATTAAACCTGATTCTGATTCTACTTCTCACTTTTAATCTGTTTTCTAGTTTTTGGTCGCCTTTCTCTGGGAACAAGAATGTGCATTCACTGTATGATTTTGTACACCTTTATCAGGTTACAGCTCAGTCTCCTACACACCATGGTTTAAAAAAAAGTCCAAGCCTGTCCAACCTCTCCCTGAAACTTAGGCCCTTAAGTTCCTGGTAACATTATTATATACCTTCTTTGTACTGTTTCCAACTTAATGATGTCTTTGCTATATCAAAATACCTAAAACTGTATACAGTACTCCACATGTGGCCTCACTGATATTATGTACCACTGCCACATAAGGCTCTAACTCCTATACTCTGCGCCCTGTCTGGTGAAGGCAGTGTATCAGAAGCTGCCTTCGCTGCTCTGTCTTCCAACACCATGATCTCAGAGAACTATGTACTTGCATTCCCGGGGCCCAGGCATTTCTCAAGGTTAGGTAGTTGGACTTTCACCTGTGAAGATGGTTACTGACTAGAATACTTGAATGTTGTCTTTGTCTTGCTGCCTACAGGTCTGATGGTTTTGTTTTCTGAAGAGTTGTAAATAGAGTTAAATATTGGCCATGTCCTAAGAAAAGCAGATGACCTGGAACTTCAAAGAAAATATGAAATGCAGATTGTTTTGCAACAAACATATTTGTACTGCATATACAATATTGATAGTTTGTGAACTTGCTGCTGATAACTTATTTTTGTGCTTGTTATAAAAAGATGCACTGATAAATGTTTAACCGTGGGTGGCTTCATGGGCTGTGCACGTCCTCCGCGTATAGATACATGAAAAGACATTGTGATGCTTTTAGCAGACTTGTTGAACTTTTGATTATTCTCGTATATTTCATCCACTGGGTTAAGGCCAAGATGCTCTATGCACCAAGTAACTGGTGTAATGATGAGAAGTGACTGTTTTCTATTTAAAGTAAAACAACAGCGAAGATCTAACGAATGATGACAATAAAACATCAGTTTTCTTCTGATAAAAACAGAGCTTATTGAACAAATGAAGATCAACTGATTTTCATGCCTTGCAAATATAAAAAGAAATTGTACTTTCATAGTGGATATTTGATGTTTTAGTCTTTATTTGGATTATTTTAAAAACTTTTCCTAAATAAAAATTTAAAGATGTTTATGTACTTGAGAAGGCAAAAAGAAGTACCATTTCTTATCATAGTGAATAATATATCATTTTTGGCAATATTTCCATTTTTAGACACAACTTCCAGTATTTTTTGGTTTGACTGAGCACAAGTTTCACCTATTAACATATATGTCACCACAATCATTTTGCATGGGTTATGTAGCCACGTGCCATTTTGCCCTACCAGTCATGTGAATATTTTATGTTTAACTTGTCTCTCCTGTCACCTTGATCTTCCAACTCCATCAATATTTATACCCTCATTTATTTGGATTCCCAAGAAAAATACCTATATTGTTTGCCTGAATGAAGAGTATACTGACCAATACTAAACTAGGCATGACAACCCACCTCAGAATACTGAAATGTTACATTTATCCAGTTGTGTTATTTGGCTCAGGATGTTGGGCAATATCTAGTAACATGAGGAAATGAATTGTAGCAGCAAAAATGTGGTTTTTGAGGGGGATGGAAAGAATATCATGGACGGAACGAATATCTAACAAGGATGTCATGAACAGAGCAAACACAAGAAGAGAAATAATGTATGAGATCATGAAAAGGCAACATAACGTCATTGGACGTGTGATTAGGAAAGAGGAGTTAGAATGCACGGTAATTATGGGAAAGGTTGAAGGGAAGAAAGCAAGAGGAAGACAAAGACAAATGATGATGGAGACAGCAGCCAGAGAACTGGAAATGAATACCAATGAATTGATCCACTTGACCTGAAACAGGAGTGTGTGGGCCATGGCAGTCAAAGCTCAAACTGGGCATGGTACCTGATGATGATGATTGTTTGCCTGAATCACACCATGATGCTGAGCTGCACGTTCTCACTAGTGTGAGTAAAGAAATTTCTTCAGAATTCCTTACTTGTTTTTTTGTTAGTTTTCATTAATGGTATGAGTGCCATAAGTTGTATACAAAACACTTGGTAATTTTGTGAGTAATGAAGGCTTCAGAGAGATTTTAGTCATAGTCATGAACTACAAAAATGAATGAACCCTTTGACCCATGCCAACCAAGACTATGCCATTTACTGGCAATTGGCCTTCCATACCTTGGTCATTCATCTCCTCATCTACATCTTAAGTGTTTTTCCTTTTGACTCCCTTTAATTTCATTACTGTAGAGAACAGGTATTTTTGATACTGAGTTGTGATGACATAAGTGTACACATGGGGCTTAAGTCAGAGAGGGAATAGGAAGCAAGGTTATGAATAGAAGCAAAATGGAATGAAGACTTGCAACAGTGTGAAAAGCCAGTATCTTTAGAATTGTGTTCAACACCCTAGGAATCCTTGGCAAACCAGTATGTATTCCTTATCCACAGTTTCCCTTGGAAGAAGTGGCTTGGTGTATATTGATTATTTTATTGGACTTCAAGAGACAATTACAAACGTATATTGAAATCATGCATGGATAAGGACAGCAATTTTCTTCCCTGAAGAGCTTCAGTGAATTAGATATGTATCTGAAGAGTGGTACCTGCTCATAAGAGAGGATGAATGTATTCATCAGAGAGATGTACAGTGTATACTGTGACACTGAATTGTATAATAAGATGATCCTTTTCCTATTTGAAACCTAAAACAGGAACTTAAATTTTTGCTTGACAAGATGTAATAAGCTCTGGTGACTTGTTCTTCCATTTGGTTTGATAACTTGACATATTCTTAAAGACCATTTTTGATGATTTCAATGTATGTTGAATAGGTGGAACAATTAAATGATTTATCCTGTATGATAGACATCTCTAATTATAAGAGTGGTTTCCCCCCTGCCTATAGCTATTAGTTCTCCAAGTTCAAGAAGCACAGGGTGTGGTGGGCACAAATGCTTACTTGATCAAAGACATTTAATTTTCATTACCTATTCAATGAAGATGAAAGGTTGTTGTATTTGATGCCACTTACAGTGTTAGGAGTGAACTAATTGGTGTCGCTCTCCCAGTTGCCTGGGGGTGTTAGCAGTCAAGCCACTTGGATGTTTTTCTTTGAGCAACTGAATCTTTGTCTCAGAGCTGGGAAGATAACAAAATTAATCTGTTAATTGATTTTAAATGATCTGTATAGTTGATTCAATTGTGAGCCCACATTAAATATCTGAACAAGCCCAAGCAAGTAAATTTGATAATTTTGTTAGCGAACTATATTACTAATTGCTGAGTTTCTATGTATTTGGGGGAGAATAATTTTTGTAGGATATTGTTAAACATATATCCTGAAGTGACCTGATAGAGATGTATAAGATGATGAGAGGCATTGATCGTATGGATAATCAGAGGCTTTTTCCCAGGGCGGAAGTGAGTAACACGAGAGGACACAGTTTTAAGGTGCTTGGAAGTAGGTACAGAGGAGATATCAGAGGTATGTTTTTTTACGCAGAGAATGGTGAGTGTGTGGAATGAGCTGCTGACGATGGTGGAAGCAGATACAATTGGGTCTCTTAAGAGACTCCTGGATAGGTACATGAAGCTTAGAAAAATAGAGAGCTATGGGTAACCCGAGGTAATCTCTAAAGTAAGTACATGTTCGGCACAGCATTGTGGGCTGAAGGGCCTGCATTGTGTTGTAGGTTTTTCTATGTTTCTATATGGAGTCAAGAAGTTGTGAATATTAAGAAAGATTGACAATTTCTTTAGATCTTGCACAAGTATTTTGTGAACCCCTTTTTTAAATGACCTTATTGACTTTTGAAGCTGACCATCAAATGAAAAGTTCACCGTGTTTAACAATTTTTATTAGTTTTGGATTGTTTTGAGAAGATCATTAATTTTGGGGGAAAATTTGAGAGTGCCACAAGTCTTCCTTTACATTTAATACAGAATAATTAATATACAATATTTTTGTACAGTTACATTGAAAGTTAATAGCTGGGATGTGGACCACAGATTACAACGGGAAATAGAAAAGATGTATCTGAAGGGCAATATTATGATCGTCATGGGAGACTTTAACATGCAGGTCGATTGGGCAAATCAGTTTGGTAATCAGTCTCAAGAGAGTGAGTTTGTTGAAGGCCTGTGAGATGGCTTTTTGGAGCAGTTTGTTGTTGAGCCTGCAAGGGGATCAGCTATACTGGATTGGGTGTTATGTAATGAATGTAATGTAAGTGATTAGGGAGCTTAAGATAAAAGCTTAGGATTCAGTGATCACAATATGATTGAATTCAACTTGAAGTTTGATAGGGAGAAAGTAAAGTCTGACATAGCAGTGTTTCAGGGGAGTAAGGGGAACTACAGTGGGTTGAAAGAGGATATGGCCAAAGTAAATTGGAAGGAGATGCTGTCAGAGATGTTGGCAGAGCAGCAATGGCAAGAGTTTCTGGGGAAAAATGAGGAATGTGTAGGATAGATGTATTCCAAAAACAAAGAAATACTCTAATGGCAAAATAGTACAACCGTGGCTTACAAGGGAAGTCAAAGCTAATGTAAAAGCAAAAGAGAGGGCATACAACAAAGCATTTGGTATCTTTTAAGAGCCTCTTAGATAGCTACATGGAGCTTAGAAAATTAGAGGGCTATGCCGAGCGAAATTCTAGGCAGTCTTCAGAGTAGGTTACATGGTCGGCACAACATTGTGGGCCCAAGGGCCTGTAATGTGCTGTAAAGTTCTATGTCCTACGTTCTATATTCAAACGTTAGCAGGAAGATGAAGGATTTGAAAACTTTTAAAACCATACAGAGAGCTACTAAATAGAATCATTAGAAGGGAAATAGAAAGGATGTATCTGAAGGGCAATATTATGATCGTCATGGGAGACTTTATCATGCAGGTCGATTGGGCAAATCAGTTTGGTAATCAGTCTCAAGAGAGTGAGTTTGTTGAAGGCCTGTGAGATGGCTTTTTGGAGCAGTTTGTTGTTGAGCCTGCAAGGGGATCAGCTATACTGGATTGGGTGTTATGTAATGAATGTAATGTAAGTGAGTTATGAGTTATGAAAGCAAGTTAGCAAACAATATCAAAGTGGATCATAGAAGCTCTTTCAAGTATGTGAAAAACGAAAGAGAGATGAGTGCGGATTTAGGATCGCTGGAAAATGAAGTTGGAGGAATAATAACAGGGGCCAAGGAGATGACAGATGTATTTTGAAGGGTGTGAAGGAAGAGAGGTGAGTGCAGTTACTATTACAAGAGAGAAGGTGCTCAAAAAGCTGAAAGACTTAAGGGTACATAAGTCACCCATACCAGATGAGCTGTACCCTAAGATTCTGAAATAGGTAATGGTAGAGATTGTGGAGGCATTAGTAATGATCTTTCAAAACTATTGGACTTGGGCATGGTGCCAGAGGACTGAAAAACTGCTAATGTCACTCCACTCTCTAAGAAAGGAGGAAGGCAGTAGAAAGGAAATTATAGACCAGTTAGCCTGACCTCAGTGGTTGGGAAGATATTGGAGTCAGTTGTTAAGGATGAGGTTATGGAGTACTTGATGACACAGGACAACATTGGATAAAGTCAGCATGGTTTCTTTCAGAGAAAATCTTGCCAAACGACCCTGTTGGAATTCTTTGAGGAGATTACAAGTAGGATAGATAAAGGGGATGTAGTGGATGATGTATATTTGGATTTTCAGAAGGCCTTTGACAAGGTGCCACACATGAGGCTGCTTACCAAGTTAAGAGCTCATAGTCAGGAAAGTTACTGGCATGGTTAGAGCATTGACTCATTGGTAGGAGGCAGCGAGTGGGAATAAGAGGATCGTTTTCTGATTGGCTGTCAGTGAGTAGTGGTGTCCCACAGGGGTCGGTGTTTGGACCACTTCTTCTTCTGCTGCATATCAATGACGGAACAGATGGCTTTGATGCCAAGTTTGCAGATGAGACAAAGCTATCACAGACATATATTGTGAAATTTGTATATATTAAAAATGAATTGAATAGTACAAAAAGAGAGGAAAATAAAAAAAATTGTGCCAACAATAGTTGTGTCGTCAACGATTTTGTAGATGGCATTTGAACTGTTTCCCTACCCACACAGTTGTGGGTTTAGAGTAGGGGTTCCCAACCTTTTTTATGCCATACCATTATCCCTACCATTTACTAAGGGGTCTGTGGACCCCAGATTGGGAACCCCTGCTATAGAGAGAGTAGTGCAGTGGGCTATCCATGAAGCCTTGAGGTATGCCAGTGTTGATTGTCAGCGAGGAGGAGATGTTAGATTGTGGTATTCTGGTGAGAAAGTCAAGGATCCAGTTATAAAGGGAGGTACAGAGGTTTGGTTAGTCAAAAATTTAACAGTTTGGCGGCTAACTAAAAATCAAGGACCTTGATTGGGTCAGAAACTACAAAGTGTAGCATTTTTGAGGTTTGTTGAGCTGGTGATGGTTAGTGACGGAGAAGTCATATAGGAATAACAAAACAAGAAGGAAATCTGAAAATATTTTGAACAACTGAAGGAAGCTTCAGTCAGCAAATGAACGAGTGAGTGAGGCCTCCACCAGTTAGGGTCAATCATGGATGTTGCATCCTAACTGTCTACTTACACAGTCTGGGCAGTTAGATATGATGAGCAAGCTGTTACCCATGTAGCAAGCTCCCCCTCTCCATGCATCTGATGAGCCCAAAGGAATGGCAGAAACCAATACAGTTTTGTATCAGCAGTGTCGCAGGAGTTGCCAGTCAGCGTTGAACTGAATGTACAACTGCCTTTGGTACTTCAGCCCCAGATTTTTCCCTGTGGGTTTACTCCCAAAGCCTTCCCCATGAGTGGGTATAGTCGCAAGGCATCAGAGGTTTGAGATCAGAGATTTCCAGCCATGACTTCAGGCAGTCAGCATGTACAGTGGTGATAACTGAGAGGGGATTTGTGCTCTTTAAGAAAAGATGCATGTTTAGAGCTGTCAGTGGTATATCTTGGGCCGTGCCTGGTCAGGGAAAAGGCAGGATATAGTGGGAAAAATGTGTCAGGGAAAATTGAAAAAGGAACAATGCTGTTGAAATGCGAGTTTGAGAGGTTCTGCATTTCAGAGACACCAGTGGCCTTGTATGTTAATTGTTGAATGCAGATAGAGCAAGCAGATTGGTCTTTTTACCCAAGGAGGTTGAGAGTTATGATAGAGGGAGTGCAGTGAAGGTTTATCAGATTGATTACTGTGATGGGATTCTATGATTTTAAAAAAAAACTGGGCCTCAGAATGGGAAGACGTCTCTTTGAAGCACGCTGAGCTTGTAGAGAATTTAATTGGGTAGATGGTTGATGGTTTCCCTGGCTGGGTTGTCCAGACCTGTGGGTTGCAGACTCAAGGTGTTGGTGATCGAGGATAGCTGAGAAAAGATTTCTTTATTCAGAGGATTGTGAATCTTTGGAATGCTTTATCACAGGGTGTATTCAAGAAAAAAGTGAATAGATCTTAGGAAAGTGGGGAAAATCAAGGGAGTTAAGTTCAGTATTAAGGCATTAGCATGCTTGCCTTCATCAGCTGAGGCAATGATTTCTGGTTGTTGTAGAAGATTGTATCGTTCTGAATTGAGCAATTAACTATTAATCATTATGGGGTAATATGCTTACGCCTGTTCTCTCTTCCAGTTAGAAATATGCCTTGTTTTGTTTTAAAGGTGTAGATCTATAAAATTCATATGTGTGCAATTTTACTATACTATTTTGACCTCTGTAAAATGTGTAGTCCGTAACAAAGGTAAAATTGTTGTAATTTATCCGTTATATTTCTGACTATTACAATATTGTTGATGAAATATAATATAGTTTATTATTTTCTGTCATAATAATAGTAGAAATAACATGTTCTTTGTTCAGTCAATTATGGTATCTGATGCCAGGATGAAGTGCCTTATAAAGTGACTGGTTCTATTGCAATTGCAAAGTGTTTGTAATTCAGTATGTTTGGTCTCTGGCCATTTGCATTGAATTGAACTTGCCTTAGTGGATTTGGAGGAGCTATATACTGTAGTTCTATACATCTTTTATGGACCTTGGCATCACTGCCCATTTCTATTTATTGCCCATCTCTAATTGCTTTTGAGAAGGTGATAGTGCTGTGCCACCTTTAAACACTACTCCTCCTGATGCCTACCCTGCACTTGGAATTTCACAACATAAGAAGTTGCGGAGTTTCTATATCTGACACACATGAGAGCCAAGGTTACCTCGGGCTGTATTTCTTACATACTAATTAATGGTGTTCTACCTTGATTATTGATTCGAGTGCAATTCTCTTGGTCCCCTCAGCTTAGCCTTCAAATGCACAGTTAACTTCCAACAATTTATGTTGCCCTGTAGCACTTTGGAGTGAATCATGCAGCATAGTTTTGTCAAGGTAGATTGATGAACTCAGTGCATTATGTGCACCCAATCGTAAATTTAGGTGGTGCATAGTTTTTCAGTGCCTCCAACTAAAGTATAAGCAATAGCATTTTATGTTGATAGCAATGGTAAAGTGTTGTTTGTCTATGCAATGGGCACTCCTGGCTGTAGATTCTATATGGGTTGTCAAGTGGAGTGTTATTGAGAAAAGGGAATATATTGATTAAGAAGTCTCCTGACTAAGACAACTTGAAGCCCCATATCCAGAATATGTGAGGTGCAAAATATATTTGTAGTTCAAAAGACTGCAGTCTCTAATGTATTTGGTACTCCCTAGGCCAATAATACTTGAAGGCCTTGCTTTCCAACTGCTTGGTCCTCTTTATTGCTCCTTTTCTTACAGTGTTCCTCTTAACGGATTTTATTTATGTCTTGCTCTTTCTCTGGTGGTTTTATTTTTCTATAAATGTTCACATTCATTAATTCAGCTGATCTTTAGTTGTCACAGGAAAAAGTCTTTGCTTTTCAGAAGCCAAATAAGAGCTATGCTGGTGTACACAGATGTTCCTATCTTGGTGGCGCACAGGGATTTATGCTGTACGTATTTATTGTTTTCCGCATGGTAACAGCAATCATCTCTCGGCAATTGAATGAAAAATCGGTGGTTTTGGTGTTACGTTCCTTTGTAATTTGATTTTATAATATCCCCATCTAAGCCACATCATAGATGGATGTTGATGAGTTGAGAATAAAAGGATTAATATGAAAATGTTTTTTTCTCTAAATTTAAAGAGTTGTAGAATGCACATTGACATAATTATAACCGGGCAAGCTTGAGTTTCAGCAAGCTCATCAAATAGGAGCCATCTTACTATTTCCTTATTGCTAAGAAATCATTGCTGAGACATTCTGCAAGTTTTCTTTACACAAGTTCAAAGTAAATTTTTATCAAATACAGATAAGTCACGATATACAACCCAGTAAATCAGTAAACCCAAGAAACGTAATAGAATCTGTGAAAGATTACACCCAACAGGATGGACAAACAAACAACGTGCAAAAGACAACAAACTGTGCAAATAAATAAATAAGCAATAAATATCGAGAACATGAGATGATGAGTCCTTGAAAGTGAGTCCAAAGGTTGTGGGAACAGTTTAGTAATAGGGCAAGTGAAGTTGTGTGAAGTTATTCCCTTTAGTTCAAGAGCCTGACAGTTGAGGGTAATAACTGTTCCTGAATCTGGTGGTGTGGGTCTTTAGTAGGCTCTGGTACCAGGTTCCTGATGGCAGCAAGGAGAAAAGAGTATGGCCTGTGTGGTGAGTGTCTTTGATGATGGATGCTGCTCTTCTGTGACAGCACTCCATGTAGATGTGTTCAGTGGTGGGGAGGACTTTACCTGTGATGAACTGGGCTGCATTCACTACTTTTAGTAGGATTTTCCATTCAAGGGCATTTGTGTTTTCATACCAGGCCATGATGCAATCAGTCAATATACCCTCCACCATATGTCTACAGAAGTTTGTCAAAGTTTTAGACATCATGCATCATCATCATTACATACTTCTAAGAAAGTAGAGGTGCTGTCGTGCTTTCTTTGTAATTACACATATGTGCTGGACCCAGGACAGATTCTCTGAAAAGATAACACTGAGGAATTTAAAGTTGCTGACTCTCCGCACTTCTGATCCCTTGATAAGGACCTCCAGTTTTCTCCTCCTGAAGTCAATAATCACCTCCTTGGTCCCGCTGACATTGAGTTAGAAGTTGTTGTGGCACCACTCAGCCAGATTTTCAGTCTGTCTCCTATATGGTGGAAATACTTTATGCTTTATTGTCGCCAAACAATTGGTACTAGAATCTACAATCATCACAGCGATATTTGATTCTGCACTTCACACTCCCTGGATTACAAATATTAAATATTAAAGATATTAAAAATAGTTAAATTTAGTAAACATTAAAAATTTAAATTATAAATCATAAATAGAAAATAGAAAAATGGGAAGTAAGGTAGTGCAAAAAAACCGAGAGGTAGGTTTGAATATTTGGAGGGTACGGCCCAGACCTGGGTCAGGATCCGTTCAGCAGTCTTATCACAGTTGGAAAGAAGCTGTTCCCAAATCTGGCCGTACGAGTCTTCAAGCTCCTGAACCTTCTCCCGGAGGGAAGAGGGACGAAAAGTCTGTTGGCTGGGTGGGTTGTGTCCTTGATTATCCTGGCAGCACTGCTCTGACAGCATGCGGTGTAAAGTGAGTCCACATGCTGATTTGTCACTAACCTTGATTTGACCAATGACAATGGTATCATCAGCTCACTTGAATATAACATTGGAGCTGTGCTTAGCCTCACAGTCATAAGTATAAAGCGAATAGGCTTTAAGTGTGAAGTATAAACCTGTGTGCTTAGCCCCCTGCTCTATACTGATGACTGTGAGGCTAGGTACAGCTCCAATGCAATATTTAAGTCTGCTGACAGCACCGCTGTTGTTGGACAAATCAAAGGTGGTGATGTATATTGGCCACTGTGGAGAATTCAGTATTTAAAGATGCAGTATGAAGATTTGAGTTATTTTTCTTGGGAAATGGTGCTATACAAGAGGCTGTTACCAAATGGGTGTTATGTGAGCTTGTAACCAGATGACTAGCAAATCCTTCGCATAATGTCCCCAATAATGTAGGCTTGATTGGATGTTCTACATAGATCTAGAAAACTTAAGTACATTGCAGTGTTTTGAGAAAAGTGTAAAATGTTATTACAAATAAGCGTATCATTAACTTGCCTTGCTTGATGTGCCATAAAAATTTTTGCATTTGAAGTAGTTGGTTTTTGAAGTAATTCGGATGACCAAGCTTGCAACAGAGGTAACTTATAGATAATTAACAGGAATTTTGGTTTAGCACAACAGTGCAGAGCACTGATTTATTTCACTTTAATAGATATTACCTTCTGATATTTCTGAATGTTAGTAATGAATGAAAAAAGGCTGAGTACTGTATGTGAAACTATCATATTTTTAGAATTGCGTAGAGGTCAACTTTAAAGAAAGTGACTCATGTTTGTTACTAGAAATTAATACTATGTTTTTTTCCTCCTTCAGGTGCTTATATGACATCCTACTTAAAATACAATTCTGAGGACCTTGAACAGGAATTAGATGCTGTAAGAAACAAGAAGTCAAAGCTTGGTATATTTCATGTTTATTTTACTGCTATTACAGAACAGTAGAGATGAAGGACAGATTGGCAAAAAATGAAAATTGGATAGAAGAGGATAAGTTGGGTTTTAGTGTGGAAAGAGGTCCCTGTGTCCCACAGTCTTCATTGAGGTGCAACCACTCATTTATCTGATTCTCTCCATCTTTTCATTCTCTCCATCTTCCATTCAACACTCCACAGATTCTACATATCAGGAGGCCGGCTGGTTAACCTACCAGTCTTTGCATCTTCATGATGTGGGAGGAAATTGACACAGTCAGAGGGAGAATATTCAAGCCACACCCTCCCTAGATCAACTCCTCTTGGTCTTAACCCCAAAATTTTGGCTATCCTTTCCCTGCTATAGATGTTCCCTGACCTGCTGAGTTCCTACATTGTTTTTGTGAGTTGCTTCAGATTCCAACATCTGCTGTCTGTTCTGCCTCCATTCACTAGCACTTGGTTTGTAGCCTACAATTCTACTAGTATTCTAGGAGGCGTGTGTTTTATGATAAACTCTCTGTGGTGTTCCGATGAGATGGTTTTGTCGAACTCGTATTCCCCGACCATAGTACCTAATGAATAAATGCTTTTCATTCTACTTACCAAGAGACTTCTTCTCTGTGATCCTGAGTGTAGTTTATATACCTCCAGTGGCCGACTATAATCAAGCGCTTGAGATACTGCGTGATGCCTTCTCCAAACAAGAAACAGTCTATGCGAGCGCATTTCATATCATAGTCAGAGATTTCAGTTAGGCTTGCTTGAAGAAATCCCTGCTTTTTTAATTTCCTGTTACTGTATCTAGTGTAGTAAATGGCCAGATGTTGGAATCCTGGGAGACCCAGAGTATCCCAGGCAACTGCGTCTGTGTGAAGTGCATCAAGCTGCAGCTCTTTGAAGACCATGTTAGGGATCTGGAGCAGCAGCTAGATGACCTTTGGCTTGTACGGGAGAGGAGATAGTCGATAAGAGTTATTGTGAAGTAGTTCACCCCTACATTGCAGTTAGCACAGAGCACTCCTGTGACCATGTCCCTCAAAAATAAGTATACCATTTTGGAAACTCTGGGGAGGTATCCTCCCAAGGGAATGAATGGGTCCATGGTGCAGAAGGGAAAGAGGGAGAAATGGGGAGAGGTAATGATAGGGGACCTGAACCTAAGGGGGACAAATATTCTTGCAGGCCGGTCCTTAGAGCTGTTGGGGAAAGTTTCAGCTATTCTGGCATGGAAGTGAGAACTGGAATGAAGGGACTCAGGGTAGGACGGATGGTTAAAAAAAACAGAGATTGCATGCAGTCAGATGGTCAGGAAGGGCAGGCAAATGATAGGACAAGTTGCAGCCAGCAGGATGAATATCAGTGCATTTGGGCTGCAGAATCAAAAAGGGTAGCAAATACAGTACTCAAAATCTCAATGCACAGAGTGTAAGAAATAAGGTGGATGATCTTGTTGCACAATGACAGAATGTCAGGTATGATGTGGCCACCCCTGAATCGTGGGTGAAGGATGGTTGTAGTTGTGAGCTGAATGTCCAAGGTTACACATAATATTGGAGGGATAGGAAGGTAGGCAGAGGGGGTGGCATGGCTCTGCTGCTAAAGAATGGCATCAAATCATTAGAAATATGTGACATAGGATCGAAAGATGTTGAATCCCTGTGGGTTGAGTTAAGAAACTGCAAAGGTAGAAGGATATTGATGGAAGTTATATACAGGCCTCCAAACAGTAGCTGGAATGTGGACTGCAGATTACAATGGGAAATAGAAAAGGCGTCTTAAAAGGGCAATGTTATGATAGTCACGGGAGATTTCAACATGCAGGTTGATTGGTAAAATCAGGTTAGTAATGGATTTCAAGAGTGAGTTTGTTGAATGCCTACGAGATGGCTTTTTAGAGCAGTTTGTCGTTGAGCCTACTAGTGGATCAGCTATATTGGATTATTCACTGAACCGGAGGTAATGAGGGAGCTTCAGGTAAAATAACCCTTAGGAGACAGTGATCACAATATGATTGAGTTCAACTTGAAATTTGATAAGGAGAAAATGAAGTCTGATGTAACAGTATTTCAGTGGAGTAAAGCAAATTGCAGTGGTATGAGAGAGGAATCGGCCAAAGTAAATTGGAAGGAACTGCTGGCAGGAATGACAGCAGAGCAGCAATGGTGAGAGTTTCTGGGAAAAATGAGGAAAGTGTAGGATAGATGTTCCAAAAACGAAGAAGTACTCTAATGGCAAAATAGTACAACTGTGGCTGAAATGGGAAGTCAAAGCCAATGTAAAAGCAAAAGAGAGGGCACAACAAAGCAAATATTAGCAGAAAGTTAGAGGATTGGGAAGCTTTTAAAAACTTACAGAGAGCAACTAAAAGAATCATGAGGAGGGAAAAGATGAAATATGAAAGCAAGCTAGCAAACAATATCAAAGTGGATAGTAAAAAACTTTTTCAAGTAGGTAAAAAATAAAAGAGATGAGTGTGGATATAGGACCACTAGAAAATGAGGCCAGAGAAATAATAACGGGGGACAAGGAGATGCAGATGAAC
This sequence comes from Mobula birostris, assembly GCF_030028105.1. Classification (NCBI taxonomy): domain Eukaryota; kingdom Metazoa; phylum Chordata; class Chondrichthyes; order Myliobatiformes; family Myliobatidae; genus Mobula; species Mobula birostris. The sequence goes on from NC_092372.1 coordinate 208,439,307, forward strand.
TAAATGGGTATTTTATATCAGTCTTCACTGTGGAAGACACTAGCAGTGTGGCAGATATTGAAGGGTGTGAGGGAAGAGAAGTGAGTGCAGTTACTATTACAAGGGAGAAGGTGCTCAAAAAAGCTGAAAGACCTAAGGGTACACAAGTCACCCGGACCAGAAGAACTGTACCCTAGGATTCTGAAAGACGTAGCATTAGAGATTATGGAGGCATTAGTAAAGATTTTTCAAAAATCGTTGGACTTGGGCATGGTGCCAGAGGACTGGAAAGTTACAAATTCCACTCTTTATGAAAGGAGGAAGGCAGTAGAAAGGAAATTATAGACCAATTAGCCTAACCTCAGTGGTTGGGAAAACCTTGGGAGTTAATTGTTAAGGACGAGGTTATGGAGTACCTGGTGACACAGGACAAGATAGGATAAAATCAGCATGGCTTCGTTAAGAGAAAATCTTGCCTGATGAACCTGTTGGAATTTTTTGAGGAGATTTCAAGAAAGATAGATAAAGGGGATGGAGCGGATGTTGTATATTTGGACCTTCAAAAGACCTTTGACAAGGCGCCGCTCATGAGGCTACTTACCAAGTTAAAAGCCCATGGTATTGCAGGTAAGTTAGAGCATTGGCTGATTGGTAGGAGGCAGTGAGTAGGAACAAAAGGATCCTTTTCTGGTTGGCTGCCAGTGACTAGTGGTGTTCTGCAGAGCTCGGTGTTGGGACTGCTTCTTATGCTGTGTATCAATGATTCAGATGATGGAATAGATTGTTGCCAAGTTTGCAGAGTATGACGATTAGTGGAGGGGCAGGTAGTGTTGAGGAAACGGGTATGCTGCAGAAGGACAGACAGATTAGGAGAATGGGCAAGAAAGTGGTAAGTGAAATACAATGTTGGAAAATGCATGGTCTTACACTTTGGTAGTAATAATAAATGTGTAGACTATTTTCTAAATGGGGAGAAAATCCAAAATTCTGAAATGCAAAGGAACTGGAGAGTCCTTGTGCAGAACACACTATGGGTTAACCTTTAGGTAGAGTCAGTGGTGATTAAGGCAAATGCAATGTTAGCTTTCATTTCAAGAGGTCTAGAATATAAGAGCTGGGATGTAATGCTGAAGCTTTATAAGGCACTAGTGAGGCCTCACCTTGAGCATTGTGAATAGTTTTGGGTACCTCATCTAAGAAAAGACATGTTGGCATTGGAGATGGTTCAGAGGAGGTTCACAAGGATAACTCTGGAAGTGAATCTGGGTCTGTACTTGCTGAATTTTAGAAGGATGGGGGGGGGGAATCTCATGAAAACCTTTTGAATGTTGAAAGACCTCGACAGAGTAGATGTGGAAAGGATGTTTCCCATGGTGGGGGGAGTCCAGGACAAGTGGGCACAGCCTTAGGATAGAGGGGATCCATTTAAAATAGAGCTGTGGAGAAATTTATTTAGTCAGAGGGTGGTGAATTTGTGGAATTTGTTACCACAGGCAGCTATGGAGACCAGGTCATTGGGTGTATGTAAGGCAGAGCTTGATAGGTTATAGACAGGACATGGCATCAAACTTTATGGGGAGAAGACCAGGGAGTAGTTTTGAGGAGGGGAATGAAAAGATCAGCCATGAATGGCGGAGCATGCTTGACGGCCAAATGGCCTAATTCTGCTCCTATGTCTCAAGGTCTTGTGGTCAATTACGTGTAGCACCAGAGGTTCCAACGCACTAGACCACATTCATACTAAAATAAGGATTGCCTTCCGTTCCAAGCCCACTCTGCATTTGGGGAAATCTGATCACTTGACTGTCCTTCTCTTTATCTGCATACAGGTAGAGGCCAAAGAGCAAGGCTCCAGAGATTAGGACAGCAAAAATGTGGTCATGGGAGGCAGAGGAGTGGCTACAAGATTGCTTCGAGTTGGTGGACTGGGCTGTGTTCAAGGGCTCATCTGTGGATCTGAATGAACACACCATTGCTGTTATAGACTTTATAAAAACAGTCGTACATGGGTGTGTCCCCACAAATTCAGTCAGAGGCCTTCCCCACCCAGAAACCCTGGATGTTCTATGAGATCTGCAATCTCACCATTCAGGTCTGGTGACCGAGGAATTTACAAGAGGTCCAGATACATAAGAACACAAGAAACAGGAGCAGGAGTAGGCCATCCTGCCTGTCGAGCCTGCTCTGCCATTCAGTAAGATCATGGACTCGCCTCTACCTACCTGCCTTTTCCCCATAACCCTTAATTCTCCTACTATGCAAAAATCTAGTCAACCTTGTCTTAAATATATTTACGAAGGTAGCCTCCATTGCTTCATTGGACACAGAATTCCACAGATTCATCATTCTTTGGGAAAAGCAGTTCCTCCTCATCTCCTTCCTAAATTTATTCCCCCGAATCTTGAGGCTATGTCCCCTCGTACGATCTGTGGAAAGCCATCTCATGGACGAAGTGGCAATTCCAAACTAAACTTGTATCAGCGAGGGATGCTTGATAGTTGTAGCAGAGCTTGAATGGTATCACCTCTTAGAAAGTAAAATCAAGTGACATAGGTGACGACAGAGCTTCACTTCCAGCTGATCTTAATGCATTGCATGCTTATTTTGACTGTCAGAAGTTGGAGGAATTATCATGAACTGCCACAGCCCCCGATGACCCTGTGATTTCGTTCTCTGAGGCTGATATACAGGCATTTTTCAGGAGGATGAACTCACGGAAAGCAACCAGCCGAGACAGGATACCTGGCTGAGAACTAAAGACCTGTGCTGATTAACTAGCTGGAGTGTTCACTGAGATCTTTAACCCATGACTTTGGCAGTCTGAGATACCCACTTGGTCTAAGCTGTTTTCAGTTATACTGGTGCCTGCGAAGAATGTGGTAACGTTCCTGAATGATTATCATCCAGTAACACCTGCATCCACAGTGATGAAGTAGTTTGAGAGTTTGGTGATGATGCCTGAGAACCAACTTGGATCCTCTTCAATTTGCTTATTGGCGCAATAGGTCTGCAGCAGCTGCCATCTGATTGGCTCTTCACTCAATGATGGAACATCTGTATAGTAAAGGTGTATACATCAGGATGGTCTTTATTGACTACAGGTCAGCATTCAATTTTATCATCCCCTCAAAACTAATCAATAAGCTTCAAGACCTTGCCCTCAATACCTCCTTTTGCAATTGGATCCTCAATTTCCTCATTTGCAGATACGTGTGAGTTTGGATCAGCAACAACGTCTCCTTCATAATCTCCTTCAGCACAGGTGCACCACAAGGCTGTGTGTTTAGCCCCCTGCTGTATTGGCTTTACATTTAATGACCTCGTGGCTAAGCACGGCTCCAATGCTATATCAAAGTTTGCTGGCGACACCACTGTTGTAGGCTGAATCAACCATGGTGACAAATCAGTATATAGGAAGAAAATTGAAAATCTGGCTGAGCGGTGCCTCAGCAACCTCTTACTCAATATCAGCAAGAACGAGGAGCTGATTAATGACTTCAACAGGAGGGAATTGGAAGTCCATGAGCCAATCCTCATTGGGATGGAGAGATGGAGAGGGTCAGCAACTTTTAATTCCTCGGTGATATCATTTCAGAGCATTTGTCCTGGGCCCAGCATGTAAGTGCAATTATAAAGAAACCACAACAGTACCTCTGCTTCCTTTGGAGTTTGTGAAGATTTTGCATATCATTTAAAACTTTGCAAACTTCTGTAGGTGTGTGGTGGAGAGTATGTTGGTTGCATCACGGCCTGGTATGGAAACACCAATGCCCTTGAATGAAAAATTCTACAAAAAGTAGCGAATACAGCCCAGTCCATCACAGGTAAAGCACTCCCCATCATTGAGCACATCTACATGGAGTATTGTTGCAGAAAAGCAACATCAATTTTCAGGAACCCCCACCACTCAGGTCATGCTATTTTCTCATTGCTGCTATCAGCAAGAAGGTACAGGATCCTCAGGAATCATGCTACCAGGTTCAGGAACACTTATTACCCCTCAGCTATCAGGTTCTTAAACCAAAGGGGATAACTTCATTCAGTTTCACTTGTCCCATCACTGAAATGTTCCCACAACCTATGGACTCACTTATATAGCTTTCTGTCTGTCTGTGTTCTTTTTATATTTACTCAGTTTATTGTCTTGCGCACTAGTTGTACACCCAGTTTGTGTATTCTTTCATTGCTTCTATTATGGTTATTGGATTTATTGAGTATGCCAACAAGAAAATGAATCTCAAGGTTGTATATGGTGACGTATATGAACTTTGATAATAAATTTACTTTGGACTTAACAATTCTCTGGTGGTTCAAGTACTCATCCAATGCTTAAATGTTGTAGGTATACCTAACTTGGTTGTTGATATGTTAATTACCCATTTCTTTTAGTATGAATTCATATATTGGTCTCATCTGCTGCACCTGCTGGGGACTCTGTCATGGTTGAGAATGGGTTCATTTGTGGGTTTCCTTGTTTGCTTTCACTGGATTTGAATGTATGGCCCCGGACTTTAATATGAAGGTTTGTTTGTGGGATCACTGATTTCTGGCTGTAGCATGTTACATTTATTCTTCAGCATGTACCTGTAAAAGATTAACAAAGTTTTCACCTTGTGAAATCTCATATAGTCTTTTGCCACTAGATTCTAGAGTCCCCAACAGATAGCTTTCTTTTATACCATGTGCCTTCACAAAGCTATGTATCGTGTATCCCTTTTTAAACAGTCTTTTGAACTCATTCTGTCACCTTTAAAAGGATTTTACAGGTATCTACAGATCCTTGTTAAAACTGCACCAATCTCTCCTAAATTGAATCACTTCACACTTCTGTTTTGGATTTCATCTGGCACCTGTGTATCTGTTCCATGAGCTTGTCTCCTTCTGGCACCTGCAACAATATTTTTACTTTTCTTGCTATGTTTAGTTTTGTATCAATAGCAAACTTTTAAAATGTGCCCCAAGTACCCAACTTTAGGCATGTTCTATGGTCCCAACACTGATCCATGGAGAATATGGCTACACTACCCACTCCATCTGTAAAGCAAGCATTCTCTACTTCCCTCTGCTTTCTTAACACCACTTTGATCACATAGATTTCAATTTTAGTAACTAGTCCATATGTACATCATTACAAGCCTCTTTAGATGCCTTTTCCCCAACCACATTTCCCTCAACTGTCTTTGTTACTAAATCTTGAGACTAAATGCAGTTAAAAGCAGACCTGTTTGTGGCAAATTGTATGGATTTCCATTTACTCATTTATACTTTTCAAGTGAGAGGATGAATAGACTTAAATGTAATTACCTTAATGTTAAGAAGTCTACCTTGCAAGGTATAAGATGGCAAGCAGAAAGAAATGGGATTTCTCTATCCCATACTAAACAAGGGAATTGGCTTGTTCTGAGGTATTTTGTTTTCTTTACACAATTTTGTATACCTAAATTTGGTTTAAAATTCAGGCATGACACTACATTACAATTGTATTGCTATCTAATCTTATGTCTGTCTCTTACAAGAGCGTCGCAAGAAAGCTTCTGCATGGGAGAGGAATTTGGTTTATCCCGTTGTCATGCTGATACTATTATCTGGAACGGTGAGCTATTTTGTTGTTCATCATTTCAGTTGGAACTTTTATCTTACTTTCATTTATTTTCATAAGCAATTGAAAGTCAACGTCAGTTCTGACAAAGAGGCTTCTATTTGGAACATTGACTTTATTTTTGTTTCCGCAGATGCTGCATCATCTGCTCAGTATTTCTAGCACTTTGTTTATTTTTTTAATCACATTTTCAACTTAATCAATGGGTAGGTTGTGTACTATGTTCAGTCTGTACAGGCTCTTTTACGATAAAATTACTCTTTTTTAAACTATCTTGTTCTAATCAAGAATTTATCCAATCTTCTTTTCATTGTTTCATTTGATTCAAAATCTGTAGAAAGAGAAACAGGGTTAACATTTCAGATCAAAGGCCCCGCATCTGGGCAGCACTTTGTATCTTTTACTTCAGATTTCCAACATCTGCATTTTTTTTAAATTTTCAAGCTTTCCCTAGTATTGTCTTTTGCTGATTTACCCTCAAGTAGTATTTTTATCTGTTTTATTTAAACACTTCATGATGTTAACTATGCTATTAAGTCTTTTCTCAACTTGTTCTCTAACAAACAACTATAGCTTCTGTCTTTCCACACAACTCTTAATCTCTTATCCCTGGAACCATTCTGGTAAATCTGCCATTGTGCTATCCAAATCTCCCTCCAATTACCTTAAATGTATATAACTCAAGAATTATTGAGTTATATATGTTTAATGTAACCTCTTGGCATATGTGTACTCTTATGCTCTATTTATAAAGCCTAAGGTCACATTTGCTTTATTAACAGCTTTGTTAATTTATCTATCTGCTGTCATAGGTTGGACAGAAACACATTACCAACTCTAAATCTCATGCATTCCAAAGGAAATTAAAAAAAAACTCAACTTGGAATAAAACAAATGATCCTCATAGTGCATTGACTGTAGCTTTTCAGCTTTGAAATGGGAAACTGAAGGAGATTTGGCTAGTACTATGGCAGGTTGAATGAGAAATTATGACTGGATTATAAATTGTAGTGATATTAGCCTTTTCGATCTAGTTCTTGATAGTGATAATTTTTGATGTTATGATTAAGTTCTTCAACTTTTTATTCATAAAAATCCATAGCTAAATCTCTCTTTGTGGCTGAATGTATCCTGTGCGTAGATGAGCTTTTTTTTAAAAGGCTCTATCAGTCTATACTGAGTTATGTAACCTAAGATGGATGCCCTCAAAGTTACTCTGATAAACTTTTGCATTCCTAGGATCTTGAACAGAAAGCTTGGGTTGGAGAGGTTTATTTAATATAGAGCTGCAGATTTAAGATCAAGTCAAATCAAGTCACTTTTTATTGTCATTTCGACCATAGCTGCTGGTACAGTACACAGTAAAAACGAGACGACGTTTTTCAGGACCATGGTGCTACATGAACAATACAAAAACTGCACTGAACTATGTAAAACAACACAAAACTACACTAGACTACAGACATACCCAGGACTGCATAAAGTGCACAAAGCAGTGCAGGCTTTACAATAAATAATAAACAAGACAATATGCACAGTAGAGGGCAGTAGGTTGGGGTCAGTCCAGGCTCTGGGTACTGAGGAGTCTGATGGCTTGGGGGAAGAAACTGTTACATAGTCTGTTCATGAGAGCCTGAATACTTCGGTGCCTTTTGCCAGATGGTAGGAGGGAGAAGAGTTTGTATGAGGGGTATGTGGGGTCCTTCATAATGCTGTTTGCTTTACGGATGCAGCGTGTGGTATAAATGTCTGTAATGGCGGGAAGAGAGACCCCAATGATCTTCTCAGCTGACCTCACTATCCGCTGCAGGGTCTTGCGATCCGAGATGGTGCAATTCCCGAACCAGGCAGTGATGCAGCCGCTCAGGATGCTCTCAATGCAACCTCTGTAGAATGTGGTGAGGATGTGGGGTGGGAGATGGACTTTTCTCAGCCTTCGCAGAAAGTAGAGATGCTGCTGGGCTTTCTTTGCTAGGGAGCTGGTGTTGAAGGACCAGGTAAAATTCTCCGCCAGGTGAACACCAAGAAATTTGGAGCTCTTAATGATCTCTATGGAGGAGTCAAGGTTGTATATGGTGTGTGTGTGTATATATATATATATATATATATATATATATATATACTTTGATAATAACTTTGAACCTTGAACCTTGAACCTTGAAAACAAAAAAAAATGGAAGGGCAGTGGACACCATTTGGCTTCTTGTGCTTTCCCATTCACTAAAATATTGTAAGCTTTCTGGCCCTTCAAACCCGCTCCATCTTTGATTAAATGGAGCCGAGGGAGAAAATCAGTTATAATTTGTTTACACTGTCACCATATCCCTTGATTCTGTTGATATACAGAAATCTATCAATCAGCATATTTAATGAACTCAATAACATGATCCTTTGACATAGACAATTCTCAAGATTAACTGCTCCTTTAGAGAAAGAAACTCTCCTTAGCTTCCTTCTTGATGACTTATCCCTTGTTCTGATATTGTGACCCCTGATTCTAGACTTTGGCCAAGGGAATCATCTCCTTGCATCTACCCTATAAGTTTCAGTGAGGTCTCCTTTCATTCTTCTGAACTCCAGAGAATATAGGTCTTCTCTATTCATTCTCAATTTATTTGACATCTCTGAATCTTTGTGCACCCCTCTATACCAAGTTTATCCTCACTTTTTGATGCAAGGCTACCAAAGTTGTATGCAATATTTCAGATGCACTCTTATATTTTGTACGTATTTGGAGTAAAGTATCTAGTTACTGATCCTTTCATAGTAAAAACTTAAGACATCCCATTTGGTTCTGCAAATGCCTAAACATCTATCCACTGGGTCTTCTTTGATGTTTGCGGTCATCATTGACCAGAAGAACAACTGGACAAGCCGCATACAAGAATATGGCTACAGGAATAGGTTAGAGACACTTCAAGAATAATTCACCCTGATGCTGCAAAACCTGCACACCTTTTAAAAGGTATGACTCAGTTGTGTGATGAAGATAATTCTTATAGGTGAGTGCAGCTCCAGCAAAAGACAAGAAGATTAGTACCATCCACAACAAGGCAACTAGCTTGATTGCTATTGAATTTACCAGCCCAATCATTAGTTTCCTATACACTATGTACCATCTACAATATCTACAGGGCTATTCAAGCACATCATCCCAAACCTGTGACATCTACCAGCAAGGATGTCATGCAAAACAAAGTTTCTTTTTGTACTTCAGTACATGTGACAGTAATAAACCAATCACCAAGCAAGGTTAGATTAGATTAGATTATGAGGACATAGTCCTCATTTATTGTCATTTAGAAATGCATGCATTAAAAAATGATACAATGTTCCTCCGGTATGATATCACAGAAACACAGGACAAACCAAGACTAAAACTGACAAAACCACATAATTATAACATATAGTTACAACAGTGCAAAGCAATACCATAATTTGATATAGAGCAGACCATGGGCACGGTAAAAAAAAGTCTCAAGTCCCGATAGCTCAATCATCTCCTGCAGATGTTAGAAGGGAGAAACTCTCCCTGCCTTGAACTCCAAGCGCCACAAACTTGCCGATGCATTGGAAGCACCCAACCGCAGCCAACTCTGAGTCCGTCCGAAAACTTCGAGCCTCCGACACCGAGCACCGAGCACCATCTCTGCCGAGCGCTTCGACCCTGCCCCGGCCGCCAAGCAACAAGCAAAGCGGAGGACTCGGGGCCTTCCCCTCCGGAGATTCTGGATCACACAGTAGCAGTGGCAGCAAAGCAGGCATTTCAGAAGTTTCACAGATGTTCCTCTGTGCTCTCACGTCTGTCTCCATCAAATCAGGATTGTGCATGGCACCCTACTTGACAGATAACAGATATCATTCACCGGAGTGGCCACTGCAAGCTGCGTCGCGCCACCATCTTCTCCTCCCGTGGTTCAAGAAGGAGGTCCAGCAGAACTTTTTCATGGGTACTAGGAATCATAAGTAAATGCTGGCATTGCCAGTGACAAAGCTGTACAAAACTAAGTAGATAACAAAGAAATTCTACTGACGGGTCAAATTAGAAATGTTTTCTCGAATGATGTAACAGTCAATGCTTTGGCATCTTTTATTTTCCTTTGTAAGAAGTTGGCACTTTTAAGAAGTGCAAAACAATTAGTGCAGGGAAAGAACATTAAAAAAAATCTGTACTTGACTTACAGTACAAAAAAAAACGATTTAATTGATCATTTTGATAGGTGCATCTGGACAGTTTTTGCCACCATGTTTTAAGCTTTGAAGACATAATCCTGTTTCACTCAGCATGGAAGTATTTGTCAAAAGTGATCAGTGGCTAATGATCGACTATTGAATCTGTCCTGACGAAGGGTCTCGGCCTGAAACGTCGACTGTACCTCTTCCTAGAGATGCTGCCTGGCCTGCTGCGTTCACCAGCAACTTTGATGTATGTTGCTTGAATTTCCAGCATCTGCAGAATTGCTGTTGTTTGTACTGTTCTAATCAGTTTCATTCCTTATTTAAGCCACAACAGTTGATTGAAATAAACATTTGTGAGTAATGCGCAGAAAAATTGTTGCAGTTTAAATTCTGTATTTTTATTTTCTGTTCTTTACTATAATGTACTGTATATTTGTATGCATTACATAGTATAAATAGAACTTGTTACCATCATGTTTATTTATGAAAACAAAAGTTTTGAAATATAATACTAGACCATCCAGCAAGCCAATGTTTGGTTCTACAAAGTCTGTGCTATTTGAGGCACTAATTTTGTATTGGGCACAAAAAGCCAGAAATTTACATCAGAGTCCAAGTGAATGGTCTCAACCCAAAATGTCGACCTTTTATTTCCTCCAGTGCCTTTTGTGTTGCACCTAAATCTTGGTCCGCAGGAGATGTGCCATGGAGGTTGATGGTAGTATGGGAAGTTTTTAAGAAAGGTGCATTGTGGATCTTATCATTTTCAATGCACTGGGGTCAAGAATCAAAGAGCATCATGTTAACCTGCCATAAAATTTGAAATGTCAATTAGACTTAGTGCCTCGATATATGCTACTTGATCTGCTGACATCTTCCATTATCCTGTTTTTTTCTTGTTCCAGATTCCAGCATCTACAATCTTTTTTGTCTTCATTTTAACCTTTCATTTAAACAATATTCACAGCTGATGCTGCAGTTATATGAAGTATCACTTAACATATATCTTTAGTTTGTCAATACAAATTGTTTTTGATTCAATTTGAACCAAAGAATTACAGTTTCATGCAGAAATGTTTTTTTCAGCATAGTTTTTTATGTTAAACATAGCTGGTTTATTGTTGAATTTAACGTTGTAAACTAAGTCAGCTATTTATCTGGGGTTTTACTGTAACAATGATACCTCAACAAAGCTGTGTAAATGTGGGAAGTCAGGGTGGGGGTAATCTTATAATCTTTTAACAAGTGATTGCACAAAGGCAGTTTTATGAGAGACACATTTATTTTTATATTTACTACAAGTAATGAAAAATTAAATGCATATTATAAATAAGCTAGTAAGGAGACTCGATGAATAGCTTATCTTGTCATTTTTTTCCTGAAGTTTTTAGTCAGTAATTTCTCTATAAACTTTATATCTTTGTATTCTTTGTGTTGAGAATACAAACAGAAGGTACCTTTGTTTCTTACCTGGTAGTTTTGCTATTTTAGAGTGAAGTGTAATCTGTTCTCTATGTCCTGTGGATGGAAAAATATGCATGTCAGAAACTATGAAATAATTTCCAAATTGATAGGTTTGGATTGTGAAGAATTTCAAAATTCTGAAAGCTTCAAGCATAGATCCTTCACTTGAGCACCTTCGCTCCATCTGCAACTGGCAGGATTTCCTGGTGACTAACCATTTTAATACCCTCCGCACTCCCATTTCAACATGTCAGTCCATGGCCTGCTGTACTGCCACAATGAGGCCACTCTCATATTCTCTCTAGATTGTCTCCTGACAGCATGATTGTCAATTTCTCTTACTTTCAGTGATTTCTCCCTCCACCCCCTTCTTTCTTCTTCCATTCTGACTCCCCTCTTACCCCTTCTCCTTTCTTCACTTACCTATTACCTCCCTTTAGTGCCGCTCCTCCTTCCTTTTCTCCCATGATCCATTCTTCTCCTGCTAGATTCCATCTTCAGCCCTTTACTATTTCTACCTATCACCACCCAGGTTCTTTCTTCGTTCCCTCTCTCTCGCCTGGCTTCACCTATCACCTGCCTGCTTGTATTCCTTCCTCTTACCCCGCCTCCTTATTCTGGCTTCTTCCTTCTTCTCCAGTTCTGATGAAGGGTCTCAGTCTGAAACACTGACTGTTCATTCCTCTCCATAGATATTGCCTGACCTGCTGAGTTTCTCTAGCATTTTGTGTGTGTAAACCCAAATCCTGTTGTTGGGTCATACAGTTAAGTATTTTAATAAAGCTTTGTGCTTCAGATTTTATTTCTTCCACCCTTAATGCTCTCTGGCTACCTGACTGGATTCTCCTCAGCTCTTGCACCCCCATGGCCTGAATTGGGCTTAATTCATATCCTGCTCTACTGATTTTTCAGGCACTGGTCATTGCGGGCAAGACCAGTATTTATTGCATGTACTTGTTCTTGAGAAGGTGACAAGGAAGCACTTTCTTGAACTGTTGCAATCCAATTCTGAATATAGTGATAATGGTCCAGCTGAGTGGCTACTTGGATGCCAACAGCTGAGAGTAGATCTAGAGTTACATATTGACCCAACTGGGCAGGAAAGGCAGATTTCCTCTTCTGCAGGACATATTTATGGGAATTTGTTAATTTTTTAATAGTTATCCTGATTTTTTTCCCCCATAAATTCCATAATAATTTAAATTCTGTAGCTGCAGGATTTGAATTCTGATGTTTGTCCAGACCCCTGTTTTTGTAATCTATTAATGTAACTGCTGCACCACCCAGTTATAATAATTTTTTCCATTATTGTCATAACTCAGGAGGGTACCCTCTGCATCTCTGGTAATATTTAAATTTTCTCCAAAAGCAGATAATGTTATATGGAGTGAAAGTAACAGATGGCAAGATTATGGTGTGGTGCCTCTGTTAATATTTGGTGTGAGTGAGCAGATAACCCAAGGATGTATGAGCCCTGCTCTTTATAATTGGCATTGCCTTTCAGCCGTGACAATGAGCTGGCAGGCGTACAAGGAATGTTTTGTAAATCGTTGAAGTAAGTAAATCTGTCAAACTTGTGCTATCCATTTACAGTAATTGTATTTTCATTCTGCAAATAAGTTAAAGTAATTGTGTATTATTTCCAACTTGTCTCTGAAGAATTATAATTGCATAATAATTACTGAAACTAATAAATATCTTGCCCCATTATTACAGGCCATCTCTGTCCTCTTGGTCGCATTCAATATTCTTGCTCTGTTGGTTGATGAAACTGCAATGCCGAAAGGATCACAGGTAATGGATTGCTTTCAAAAAATGTTCCATGGATATCCTTACACCTGGATGCTGCACTGATCTCTTTTCACCTATAATTGTAGTTCTTGATTTGCCTTCTGCTGAGCTTAGTCCTCCTGTATTTTCCTTTTGTTTGACCTTTCCATCAGATGCTTGTTGAACATAAATACAAGATAAAAACATAGATTAATGGTATATATTGTACTGTAGTTTTATTTTAAATACTCAGGTTAGTACTTTTACAAAGTGTGTTCATATTATATGGTTCACTGATACAGCTGCTCTCTGTTCTGTTCAGCTTCATATATTCAAGCTTGCAGTTGGCTAGCAAGCAGAACTCTTAATGCACTAAAGCAATTAGTGAGAAGAAGTTCCCTCTGCTGAGCTTTAGAAACTTGTTTTATCAAACTACCAATGACTAATAATTGGCTTAAAATAATTTTAACACTTGATGCATTTGAATGTACAACTGATTGAATTTAGTCTACCTGCTGTAAAAGGACGATTGGAAAATATGGTATATTTTCATGACAAACATGTCTTACTGCATTTAGTGTTATAAACATCCTTTAGGGTGTCCCAAAGAGCTTCAAAGCCAGTAAAGCACTTTTGAAGTGAGTTATTGGTGTAAGAATCTAAAATGTCTGAATTAGGATTTTAAAATACCTGAATTTGAGACTTGTATTCTGTTCTGCATGCTTAAATAAAAAAATTTTATTTCAGATTTATAGCATCCAATGCCTTTTACATTTGCCTCCAAGATTAAGCCATAACTTTAGAGTTATCTAGTTCTAGGAGGGACTAAGTAAAAGTAAAAAAAACATCAAAGTAAATTGAGGTGTTCCTCTTTATCAGATTTCAAAGTATTACGCTGATTTTGTTGGAGATAATAAAGCATGGTACATCTCTCTATCTATGATAAATCTTGGACACATTAAATTCAATTTCAAAATGTTTTTATTAATGTTTGCCATTTTTAATGCAATTGAACTTTGGAAATGGATTAAGCTTTTTATGCCAACCATTTGGTACATTAAATACAGACATGTAAGATGTTTTTATAGAAATTTTTTAATATGGTAATCATTGGGAATTCCAATGAGATCAATTATTAATTTAAAACGATAATATCAATATGGAATATTCTTGTAAATTTAAATTCCAATTAGAACTCAGTTTTTGACTTTGAATGCATTAGCATTATAGTCTTGTTAACTTCATAACCTTCCATGCATCAAAAGTAATTATGTGCAGGAATTAAATAATCTGAAGTTGTTAAAGGCTATTGAGAATAAATATTTGAATTAAAGATTGAAGAAAATAAACAAGAAAAATTATCTTCAAACAGTGTGGGGATTTTCAAAGATGTTTCCAACATGAGCAGATTGTATTAAGTGGCTTTGTAACACTATTTGCAAGCTTACCAGATATTTAGTTTGTTCTTATTCAAGATATGAGGATATAATGGAGCAGAGCTGAGGAAGTGTTGTGATGTTGGATAAGGTTCCTCTTTGATGAACCATCAACTATGGCCTGTCTGCCCATATCTTCATTTTTTTCCTACAATATGGAATAAGATGCTTTTACCTATCAAGTCTTCTGCTCACAGAGTAATCCCTCCTCCCTCCAATTCAACCACCTAGTAAAAGTTACAGGGGATAATTAACCTATCAACTATCATATCTTCGGGATGTGGGTGGCAACCAGGTGTGTTTGTGTTTTGAACACAAACACAACTGATGCTACTTTAAAAACTAAGCACAGTGTAGTGTTTATTGACCACACAAGTGCATGTAACTGACACTAGTTAGAAACTGTTTGACAGTAGTTTTTTGTTGTTCTGTCCCGATTAAGCAGCATAATGTCCCAAACAAATGAAGTTAGTCCTGGCTTTTTTTCTCACTTAGCTTTTGTTCTTTAAGAGTTGTCCTAAGTAAGTGGCTGCCAACTAACCCCAGATAACCAGAATCCACTGTCTTGGTGTTCCAAAGCCATTTTAGGAGTGGTGTCTATTGAGTGCTACTGAGCCCCAATATGACGTCATAGAGTAGTACAGCATATAGTAGAAGAAAGTTCCAGTGGAAATGTCAGAGGTAGTGTTTTTTTTTAAAGAGTTGCAGATGTCTGGAAGGTGATACTAGTGGTGGTGGTGGTAGAGGTTTATATACTAGGGACATTAAAAAAGTACTGTTGATAGGCACATGGATGAAAGAAAAATGAAGAGTTATGGGTTGTGCATCTAAGACAATATGTGCTTGCATTGGAGAGGTTCATAAGAATGATGCCATGAATGAAAGGGTTAGCATTTGAAGAGTGTTTGATGGCTGTGGGCCTGTAGTGAAGTTTACTGTCATTTAACTAACTACCATACTCGCTGAAGTTTAGATTAATGTGGGAAAATCTCATTGAAATCTATTGTATACTGACAGGCCTAGGTAGAGTGGACATAGAGAGGATGTTTCCACTCTGCAGGATGTTTAAGCAAGTTAGAGCACATTGAATTGGGAAATTGTACTGACATGGTTTGGAAACTTGTTTTTTAGACAGTAAAGAGTGGGACAAATGGGTCTTTCTCAAGTGGGCAAGCTGTGATAGTTGGGTGCTGTTATTCATGATCCTTATCACCAGTTTGGTTGTGTAAAACAAACTGACATTTCCAATGCCCTGATGAAGGATCTTGTTTATTCTCTTCCATAGACACTGCCTGACTTGTTGAGTTCCTCCAGCCTTTTGTTGTGTGGTCTGTGGAATCCCTTGTTTTTATGACATTTCCAAGGTTGCTAATGATATTAAACTAGGTGGGATGTGAATATAGAGTAATCAAAGAGACTTCAAAGGTATATGAATAGGCTGAGTGTGGTATGAATAGTGAGATGCAATATTTACACTTTCCACAGCATCCTTCACTAAGATTATTAATTGATGCTTTCTCATTCCACAATCTAAAATAAACTGCTTCAATTTGATTCCTCAAAGTATATAGAACATAAAATATTATAGCACAGTACAGGCCCTTTGGCCCATGATGCTGTGCTGACTTTTTAACCCTTCTCTCTTAGATCAATATAACTCTTCCCTCCTACATAATCTTCCTTATTTGTGTCATCCATGTGCCTCTCTAAGGATCCCCATTATTTCTTGAATTCTACTCCCCTAAAGTTTATAGTTTCCTACTAATACATAATCCCCTATTTGATTTTACAGAAATAAGGGGCAAGGTCTATTCTTTTTGGATAAGTCTGTGAACTTTCGCTAGCAACCTAGCCTATGACATAAGGAACATATTGCTGTGAGTTCTAATTTTCATCCTGCTTCTATAAGACCATAAGACATAGAAGCAGTAGTAGGCTATTCAGCCCATTGAGCCTGTTCTGCCATTCTGTTTTGACTGATTCTGGATCCCATCCAACCCCATACACCTGCCTTCTCACCATATCCTTTGGTGCCTTGACTGATCAAGAAACGATCAACTTCTGCCTTAAATATATACATGGACTTGTTCTCCACCGAAGTATGTGGCAGAACGTTCCATAGATTTATCACGCTCTAGCTGAAAAATTCCTTTTTAACTTCTGTTCTAAAAGGTAGCCTCTCAATTTTGAGGCTGTGCCCTCTAGTTCTGGATATTCCCACCATACGAAACATCCTCTCCACCTCCACCCTATCTAGTCCTTTCAACATTTGGTAGGTTTCAAAGAGAACCCCCCCCCCCCCAATTCTTCTAAATTCCAGTGAGTATAGACCCAAAGCTGCCAAACACTCCTCATATGTTAACCACTTCATTCCTGGAATCATCCTTGTGAACCTCCTCTGGACTCTGTCCCATGACAACACATTCTTTCTGAGATATCAGGCCCAAAACTGTTGACAATACTCCCAAGTGCAACTTTAACTAGTGTCTTATAAAGGCTCAGCATTATCTCCTTGCTTTTATATTCTATTCCCCTTGAAGTAAATGCCAACCTTGCAGAAAGATTAGCACCATCCAGGATGTACCCTCTTCTTGTTACTACCATTGGAGCTGAGGTACTGGAGTTTGAAGACCCACACTCAATGATTTGGAAACAGCTTGATCCCACTCGCTATCAGATTTCTAAACGATTCATGAATACTGTTTCATTATTCCTTTTTTTGTATACTTTGTAATTTATAGTAATTTTATATCTTTGTTCTGTACTGCCTCCGCAATACAACAGATTTTATGTCATATGATGATCTTTATGTACTGTGTCATATGATGTGAGCAATCATGGTTTATGACCATTATTGTTCTTGACAAGTTTTTCTACAGAAGTGATTTGCCATTGACTTCTACTGGGCAGTGTCTTTATAAGAGAGGTGACCTAGCAGCTATTATCTCTCCTATTGTCTCAGCTTACTCCTGCCCCACCAAACTCGTTTCTGCATACCTCGACACGGTTTTATCCTCCCTTGTTCAATCCCTTCCTACCTATGTTCGTGACACTTCTCATGCTCTTAAACTTTTCGATGATTTTAAGTTCCCTGGCCCCCACTGCTTTATTTTCACCCTGGATGTCCAGTCCCTATATACTTCCATCCTCTATCAGGAAGGTCTCAAAGCTCTCCGCTTCTTTTTGGATTCCAGACCTAATCAGTTCCCTTCCACCATCACTCTGCTCCGTCTAGCGGAATTAGTCCTTACTCTTAATAATTTCTCCTTTGGCTCCTCCCACTTCCTCCAAATTAAAGGTGTAGCTATGGGCACCCGTATGGGTTCTAGCTATGCCTGCCTTTTTGTTGGCTTTGTGGAACAATCTATGTTCCGTGCCTATTCTGGTATCTGTCCCCCACTTTTCCTTCGCTACATCGACGACTGCATTGGCGCTGCTTCCTGCACGCATGCTGAGGTCGTTGACTTTATTAACTTTGCCTCCAACTTTCACCCTGCCCTCAAGTTTACCTGGTCCATTTCTGACACCTCCCTCCCCTTTCTAGATCTTTCTGTTTCTGTCTCTGTCTCTGGAGACCGCTTATCCACTGATGTCTACTATAAGCCTACTGACTCTCACAGCTATCTGGACTATTCCTCTTCTCACCCTGTCTCTTGCAAAAATGCCATCCCCTTCTCGCAATTCCTCCGTCTCCGCTGCATCTGCTGTCAGGATGAGGCTTTTCATTCCAGGACGAGGGAGATGTCTTTCTTTTTTAAAGAAAGGGGCTTCCCTTCCTCCACTATCAACTCTGCTCTCAAACGCATCTCCCCCATTTCACATACATCTGCTCTCACTCCATCCTCCCGCCACCCCACTAGGAATAGGGTTCCCCTGGTCCTCACCTACCACCCCACCAGCCTCCGGGTCCAACACATTATTCTCCGTAACTTCCGCCACCTGCAACGGAATCCCACCACTAAGCGCATCTTTCCCTCTCCCCCCCTCCCCCGGCTTTCCGCAGGGATCGCTCCCTACGCGACTCCCTTGTCCATTCGTCCCCCTCATCCCTGTCCACTGATCTCCCTCCTGGCACTTATCCTTGTAAGCGGAACAAGTGCTACACATGCCCTTACACTTCCTCCCTCACCATCATTCAGGGCCCCAGACAGTCCTTCCAGGTGAGGCGACACTTCACCTGTGAGTCGGCTGGGGTGATATACTGCGTCCGGTGCTCCCGATGTGGCCTATATATTGGCGAGACCCAACGCAGACCGGGAGACTGCTTTGCTGAACACCTACGCTCTGTCTGCCAGAGAAAGCAGGATCTCCCAGTGGCCACACATTTTAATTCCACATCCCATTCCCATTCTGACATGTCTATCCACGGCCTCCTCTACTGTAAAGATGAAGCCACACTCAGGTTGGAGGAACAACACCTTATATTTCGTCTGGGTAGTCTCCAACCTGATGGCATGAACATCGACTTCTCTAACTTCCGCTAATGCCCCACCTTCCCCTCGTACCCCATCTGTTATTTATTTTTATACGCACATTCTTTCTCTCACTCTCCTTTTTCTCCCTCTGTCCCTCTGACTATACCCCTTTGCCAATCACCTGTCCAGGTCTTGGCTCCATCCCTCCCCCTCCTGTCTTCTCCTATCATTTTGGATCTCCCCCTCCCCCTCCCACTTTCAAATCTCTTACTAACTCTTCCTTCAGTTAGTCCTGACGAAGGGTCTCGGCCTGAAACGTCGACTGTACCTCTTCCTAGAGGTGCTGCCTGGCCTGCTGCGTTCACCAGCAACTTTGATGTGTGTTGCTTGAATTTCCAGCATCTGCAGAATTGCTGTTGTTAGTCATTATCAATACTCATTAGAGATTGTCTGCCTGGTGTCAGTGGTTGTATAACCAGATCTATGCGCCAGCACATGTGATCATATGACCATCCACTTTCTGCTCCCATGGGTTCATGTGACTGATCTGGAGAATAAGTAGGTGTGACACTTTGCTTAAAGGTGACCTGTAGGCTAATGGAGGGAAGGAGTGCCTTCTAACTCCTTTGGTAGAGATGTGTCTCCAGCCCACCACTCAAGTGTCATGTAGGACAGTGATAATTATCCTGTTTTGATTCTGAGTTCTGATGGAGAGTAAGGAGTAATATGGAATATATCATGATCAGTATACCAGATGAAAAAATGGAGAGGGGGTTTCCATTTAGGATTAAAACAAACTGCTCAAAGAGATGAAGTCGGCTTGAATCTATGTTAGGTTCTGATTTTGGGTGAAGTAAGTGAATAGACCAGTTTTTCAATGTGAGAGCATCGCAGCAGATCATATAAGGTAATGATGGAAGGGTTTAGTTAAACTATCATTCAGGAAAGAAGACTTTTACTATGCTGTACATTGTAGACATAATTAAAAATGTACTCAAATTTAAAAAATACATGATTTACAATGAACTAACTTGAATCTTGTATAAATTTTTAACCGCGTATTTATATAAAACTGAATTCATTCTTTCATCAGAATGAGCAAAGTATATATATTTTTACAAGAACTTTAGTTATGTTCAGACTAGCTTTTTGCCACTTTTGAAATTTTTGTTTGTAGTCTGTATTTGGGCTGTGGTCATGAGCGTGCACATGATCAAATAGTTCTGGCAGAGCAACGAATCATGAAGTAGCTTGTTCTTCTAAGCTGAATCTTGTAAGGATATGCAAGTCTCATTGCACATGGCTCAAGTGGAACTGGAAATAAATAAAGCTGTGTATTCTAGGTTGATGACTCAGTGATATTGGCTTGATAGGATGGCCATATGCCAATTCGCGTAGACTCTTATCAAATCAAGAAATCCCGTTGAGAAGTTTTGTACTTTCTTTTCGTAAAAAAGAAGAAGAATCAATACAAAGGTTCAAGGAAATGGCTTATATTTTCTACTATAAATCTGGGGAAGCCTAAAGTACCAAGGAAATACTGGCATGTGGGATAAAGAACTGACCCTTCTGGTCAATTCTGAGAAGCCTCGAGAAGATATGCACCAATTATGCTTATTTGGTTCCCTGAATAGCTAAGCTGCATGGATCAGGGACGCACAAGATTTAATGTTTCATCTTTGCACAGGACTCAGCCAGAGCATAATTATGATTATTTGAGGACATCAGGTTTCTGAATGGTCCATGGAACACCATGAACATTACCATGTTGTAGCTTTCCAATGCTTTATTTATTTTTATAGTTTCAAAAAATTACATGTTTGCACTGTACTGTTGCCACTAAATAGCTAATTAGGATTTTGAAAATAGTTTTGGCTTCTCGTCTCTAAACTGCTCAATTGTAGAACTTGGTAGGAAGACTCCAACTCTGTTCCGTCAGTGGGCCCACTAATCCTTGTCCTTGCATGAAAAAGTATGGAGAATAAAGGAGAAATAAAATGTGTGCAATACAGGGGAGTCTAATTATTACAGTCATTAAAATACTGAAATTAAGAAAATCAGATTCTTTCACTACATTTGTTCATTCATCATGGTCAGTTTACAGCAGCCAATTAACTTAGCAATTCTCCCACTCCCTCCCTGTCTCCCCCCCCCCCATCTCCCCCTCTCTCCGTCCCCTTCTCCCACTCTCACTGAGGGAAGAAACCAGAGTAGCTGAGGAAACCTACATGGTCACGGAGAATGTGCAAACTCCAGCCAAACAGAATCTGTGATCAGGAAAGAACTGAGTTTCTAGAGCTATGAGGTGGCAGCTCTACTAGCTGTGCAACTGAGCCTTTGTGGGTCTGCTCCCCTAACTAAAAAATTATAGTGGATCTGATCTTAGTTTCTCCTTGATACCTGTAACCCTTGGTTTGCACTCTGGTTCAAAAATCAATTTATGTCAGCTTTGAATTTAATGACTCTGAATTCACAAGTTGCTGGGGCAGATGCATTACTATCAGTCCTATGAACCGATATCTTATAAACTTTATGTGCCTCATTGTGACTTGCCATTTGGAAATTCAAATGTAGCACTTGAGGGGTATAGATAGAGTAAGTGCAAGCAGGCTTTTTCTCCGAGGTTGGGTGGGACTACAACCAGAGGTCATGTGTTAAAGATAAAAGGTGAAAATTTTAAGTGGGGCATGAGGGGAAACATCAGTCAGAGGGTTGTATGAATATGATATGAGCTGCCAGCATGTGAGCTCGATTTTAAGGTTTAAGCTAAGTTTGGATAGGTACATGGATAGTAGTGGTATGGAGGGCTATGGTCCCATTGCAAGTCGATGGGAGTAGGGAATTTAACTGCTTTCAGTGTGGACTAGGTGGGCGAAGGGCCTTTTTCTGTGCTGTACTACTCTGACTTGCATATTCCGGTTTTAACTGACTTTGCAATTACATCCTGGAAAAGTTCTAATTTGTTTTGTAGATAAACTTCCCTTTTGTAACACCATGTTGAGCCTATGTAATGATATTTATGTTTTCTAAGTGCTTTGTTATTACTTGCTGGAGTTTGGAGTTTAATTCCGGTACCGTTCTATAAGGAGTCTTTGTATGTCCTCCCTGTGGAATGTGTGGATTTTCCCCAGGTACTCTGTTTTCCTCCGACAGTCCAAAGACGTATTGGGTAGGTTAATTGGTCATTGTAAATTGCCTCCTGATTAGGTTAGGGTTAATCGGGGTTGTTGGGGTGGCATGGCTCGAAGGGCTGCAAGGACCTGCTCCGCGATGACGATGATGTCATCGTCATCTTCATCCGTGCCGTACCATTATATAAATAAATGGTAAAAATTTCAATGTAGTGTTTTTTGCTTGAAATGCAATTTTATCCTAAAATGACTTGCTTTCTTATAATATGGTTTTTTGCTTCCTGTAGTTTCACTGAAATAAATTTGTAAAGTTATGGAATGCAAATCCAGTGAGTGGCCCTATTTCAGTGTCAGATGATAATTTGGTCTAGAACTTTTCTCTGATGATATCATTGAACACCCTGTCATTAATTTAAGTTTTTCTATAATATTTATCATATCTGGATTAGTACACTTGCAAAGTCTTAGGGATGTTCATCTTCATTCCCATTTTTTGAGTACACTGACAAATTCAAAGAATTGTGTATTAATTAAATCGTACATTGAAACACAGTGATGTGTGTCACTGGCACTAATAACTAACATAATCTAAGGATGTGCTGGGGGCAGCGCTCAAGTGTCACCACACATTCCTGTGCTAACATAACACGTCCACAGTATTCACAGAATACAAACAACAACAGCAGCATAAACAGAAGAAGCCCCTTACCTACCTCTCATCCACGCATTCCTCTAACCCCAGAACAGACGGTCTCTGGGCCTCCAGTGGACTCACAAGCATTAGGCCTTTGACTTCCTCAGTTGACTCGAGGACCCTGGCCTTCACCCATTGTGCCTTGACTTCCGTTTGATCTTAAGGTTCCACTTTCATTCCCAGGACTTGTTGATGATAACTAATAAGGACCCTGAGCTGCAGGCCTTGAACTCCAGACTTGCCCGTGTCGGGACCCCTAACACTTGACCTCGAATTCTGGTATCACTGATTGTGTACTGAGGGTGGGGGGAGGGTAACTGGCCCTTGTGACCTCTGCTAGCACGTATGTATTTTAATGTCACAAATGACGTTGATATTATCTTTCTGTCAAGTACCTAAGTTATGCTGAGGAATTTGGAGATGTTTGAAGATATCATAATACCTGCCAGTTTTTGTTTTCTCTATTGTAAAATTAATTCTTTATAAACCAACAATGTTCTTATCTTTTCATGAAAGTTAAGAAAAGTTCGTCAACAGAAAGAGACTTACTTTTGAGCTTGCTTTAACCATCAGTACTGGGATCTTAATTTCTTTTTGTACCTTTTTTTCAACATAGGATGGTATATGATTTCAAAAAGCTGGATTACTACTTCACCTGTTTTTAGTACTGATGTGTGAAGCACAGAAGAAACATGAAAGGCGTATAAGAAATACAAAAAATGCAGCTGATAAAATATGGATTTATTGAACGCTAAATGTTTCAAGATAATGAACTTCTGCACTGTAGTACATAAGCATCAAAGCAACTTCTTTGGTGTTTGTTGCAGCATGAAGTGCATTGAATTTGCCACTCTGAAGTGTACAAGGTCATGTACAGTGTAAATACCTTTTTTGTGTCTGATTTTAGTAAATAGGTTGTTAGTGACTGGTTACCAGTAAATACTTTCATCTGTTGACAGGATCCTTGTTCCTAAGTACAATAAAATACCTTTTAATCCATATGATATCTTTTTCCTTTGGAAAAAGATAATTCAGTTTTGGTTTCTTTTGATGTTGGCTGTGCGCGCTGACTAATCATGCTAATAACTTGTCAGTGAGGTTTTAAACAATTCATCTAATTTCCTGTTCTTTCTATCCCCATTGAAGGTATTGGGAATTGTGACAGCATTTAAAAATGGTACATCTTTGCACAGAATTTTTCTCCTTTGTTTTCAACCCTTCCCTAAAAATTTGTGAGATGTGCTGATAATGCTGATAACAACAATCTGAACATTCCCCGCACCCGAAGGATTATTGGCTCAGTGTTTTGAAAGAGGGGAAAAAAATGGTAAGACTAAAGACAGGGAGTCAGACTAACTAAATTGCTGTGGTAAAGAAAACCAAATGGCCTTTTCTGCAGCTGTTATCATTCTTTACTCAAAGTCAAAGTAAAATTTTATTATCTAAGTATGTGTATGTCACTATATACTATTGCAAGTCTAATTTTCTTTTAGGCATTTACAGGAAAACAAAATACAATAGAGTTGATGAAAAACTATGCATAAACTAAGACTGACAAATAACTAATGTACAAAAGAAGAGAAATTGTGTCAATAAAAAGATACTGAAAGCTTAAGTTGCAGGGTCATTGTAAGTGTGTCTGTAGATTGAAGAATTAGTTCAGAGTTGAGGCGAGTGTAGTTATTCCCACCGGTTCAACAGCTTGGTTATAGGGTAACCAGGACAGACCCTCTGATATGATACTGCCAAGGAATTTAATGCGACTGACTCTCTCTACCTCCAATCTCCTGATGAGGACTGGCTCAAGAACTTCCAGCTTCTTCCTCCTGTAATCAATAATCAACTCTTTGGTTTTGCTGATGCTGAGTGAGAAATTGTTGTTGTGGCACCATTCAACCAGATTTTCAGTCTCCCTCCTGTATGCTGATTCGTCACTGTCTGTGATTTGGTCAACAACAGTGGTGTCGTCCACAAACTTAATTCAGCGTTGGAGTTGGACTTGGCCACACAATCATATGTATAACGTGAGTAAAGCAGTGACCTAAGCACACAACCTTGTGGTGCACCTGTGCTGATGGTGAGTCTGGGGAAGATGTTGTTGCCAATCCGTACTGACTGGGGTCTGCAAGTGTGGAAATGAAGGATTCAGTTGTACAGGGAGGTATCAAAGTCCAGGCCTTGGATCTTAATGATCAGTCTTGAGGGGACGATATTGTTGAATGCTGAGCTGTAGTCAATGAGGAGTACCCTGATGTATACATCTTCATTGTCCAGGTGTTCCAGAGCTAAGTGGAAGGCCAATGAAATAGAATTTGATTTTGACCGTCAGTTAGTGTAGATCCTTGTACAAAAGAGAAATTGTGTAAATAAAAAAGATACTGAAAGCTTAAGTTGCAGGGTCGTTGAAAGTGAGTCTGTAGATCGTCCCAAAACGTTGGCTGTACCTCTTCCTATAGGTGCTGCCTGGCCTTCTGCGTTCACCAGCAACTTTTATGTGTGTTGCTGTAGATTGAAGAATCAGTTCAGAGTTGTGGCGAGTGTAGTTACCCACACCGGTTCAATAGCTTGGTTGTAGGATAACCATGACAGATCCTCTGATATGATACTGCCAAGGAATCCTTGACACTCCACAGGCAGAAGGTGATATGCTTTGTTGACCAACCTCTTGAAACACTTCAATACAGTAGATATAAGTGCTTCTGGACAATAGCTATTGAGGCAGCTTACCACATTCTTCTTGTGTACCAACATGATTGAAGCCTGCTTGAAACAGATGGTTACCTCAGACTGCCATATCAGAAGTTGAAGATGTAAACACTCCGGCTAGTTGTATAGCACAGGTCTTCAATACTTGGCCAGGTATGCTGCCTGGGCCAAATGCTTTCAGTGAATTCACCCTCCTGAAGGGTGCTCTCACAGTGGATTCAGAGATCGAGATCACAAGGTCGTCGGAGGTGTGGGGGTTCGTGAAAGTATCTCCATGCTCTGTCAGTGAAAGTGAGCGTATGAGGCATGGAGTTCATCTGGGATCAAAATCTTGACATTTATGTTGCTTGGTTTTGCTTTGTTGGAGTTGATGACATTCAAGCCCTGCCATAGTTGCCAAGCATCCCTCTGTGATTTAAGTTTAGTCTGAGATTGCTACTTTGCATGTGAGATGGAGGTTTACTTGTACTTTCAGTGATTTACCTCAGTGGGTTATTCAAATAAGGACAGGTTGAAGTGAGTGTAGCAGCACAACCGAATTAATCCACCTTTCCATTATTACCAACATTGATACAAATATCAGTTAATAGAAGGTGAGCACAAAAATGACCAAAGAATTGGTATTGGACTTTAGAAAGGGTAAGACGAGGGAACACACACCAGAATTCATAGAGGGATCAGAAGTGGACAGAGTGAGCAATTTCAAATTCCTCGGTGTCAACATCTCTAATCTGTCCAGGCCCAATATAGCAATGCAGTTCCAAAGAAGGCACAACAGTTGCTATATTTTATTTGGAGCTTGAGGAGATTTGGTATGTCACCAAAAAAACACGCAAATTTTTTCAGAGGTACTGTGGAGAGCATTCTAACTGGCTTCATCACTGTCTTATATGTGGCGGGGGGAGGCACTGCACAGGATTGAAATAAGCTGCAGAAGGTTGTAAACTCATTCAGCTTCATCATGGGTCCTAACCTCCTCGGCATCCCAGGCATCTTAAAGGAACAATGCCTCAAAAAGATCGCATCCATCGTTAAGAGCCCCAGCATGCAGAACATACCCTCTTATTGCTACCATCACCGAGGAGGTACAGGAGCCTGGGCACGCACTTAATGATTCAGGAACGGCTTCTTCCCCTCTGCCATCAGATTTCTGAATGGATATTAAACCCCATGATCATTACCTCACTGCTTTTTTGCACTACAGATTCAATTTCACTTCTTAATATAAATGTCCTATCACTCTCTGTAAGCTCAGCACTAAGATATATAAATCTGGTTCAAATATTAATTAAGTACATGTATTTAATTTGCACATTTCTGAGGGTTCTCTTCAGTAAGAGCTGTTTTCTTGGAGGTTGTCTGTTCTTTTAAAGCAGTTGAATGTTATAATTCAATTTTGGATTGTAGGTGATGCTGGTGTAAGGTCATGTGTTGCCCATGTCCAGTTGTCCTTGAGGGGGTTGTGGTGAGCCTTTATGAACTGGATGACATCTTGCTGGACATACATAATACGGCACTGATGAAAGGTGACAAACTAGAACAGTGGTCACTCTCAAACATTATCCCAGTCCCCAAGTCTGGACCCCTCACAAAGACATAACTACCGTGGTATCAGCTTGACCTGCATCTTAGCAAAGTTATACAATCGGATGATCTTGAACAGGATTCGCACCGCCATTGACCCTTAGCTAAGATTCAATCAGAATGGTTTTCGGCAGAAGCGCACAATGGTAATGCAAGTACTTGCTCTCTGTAGGATCATCGAGGAAGTCGAGAACAACCACCTACCAGCCATGCTTACTTACATCAATTTTTGCAAAGCTTTTGACTCCATTCACCGAGGTAAAATACTGAAGATCCTGAAAGCTTACAGAGTGCCAGACCATCTACTGAGAGCAATAGATTCTAGCTATACCAAAACCATGGCGAACGTTGTATCACCAGACAGAGAAACTGCAGTGTTCGAGCTCCTAGCTGGTGTGCTGCAAGGAGACACTCTGGCACCCTACATCTTTATAATCATCCTTGATTACGCTCTGCGTCAAGCTACCAAGGATCATGACAAGCTTGGTTTTACCATAAACCAGGGCAAACCAAAAGGGTCAGACCAGTTACGCTCACAGATCTCGATTTTGCAGATGACATAGTCCTGCTCTCTGACCAGATGGAGGAAGCACAGCAGCTACTGACAAAAGTGGAAATTGAGTGCAATAAAGTTGGACTTCACCTAAACGCTAAAAAGACAGAGTACATGGTGTTTAACTGTGACGAAGGTACTCTCAAGACCGTAGAGAATGATACCATTAAGAAAGTCTTTGACTTCAAGTACCTCGGGTCAAGAATGATGAGATCGGAGAAGGACATAAAGATACAGAAGGTGCTGGCGTGGAGGGCTATGAATGACGTGATGGAAATCTGGAAGTCGAACCTGACCAGAGGGCTTAAAAAGAGGATTTTCATAGCAGTCATAGAGTCCATTCTCACGTATGGATGCGAGACGTGGACACTCACCAAGACGATGCGAAAGTCTCTAGATGGTTGCTATACAGGAATGCTCCGGGTGGCTCTTGACGTGAGTTGGCAACAGCACATGATGAACGTCGAGCTCTATAACAACCTACTGATGCTCACCACTAAAATCGAGGTGAGAAGACTGCAACTAGCGGGGCACTGTCTACGCGACCCCGAGCTACCTGCCAGCCTAGTCATCATATGGGAGTCCAAGCACGGGAGGATGAACCCTGGACACCCTCCCAAGACTATGGTCAACACACTCCTAGAAGACAACAGCGTGGCTAATGTAGGTGAACTGAACACACTGATGAGGGAGAGGGAGAAGTGGAGAGTCCGTCATCGTGCCCGACGCTGGCCCCTAGGTCTGAGTTGACGTAGTAGTAGTTTACGAACTATATGTGTCTGCCTGATTTAATTCTCCTTTGTTGTTCTGAGTGATTCAGTGCAATTAAATGGTCACTGAAGTGACCAACTAAAAATATTTTGAGTATTGTAGTCATATATAAATCAGATAAAGTAATTAAGTAACAAGTTTCCTTCCATGAAGGGCATCAGTCAATTAACTGTGTTTAATATGAAAATCTGATAGCCTTGTGGCTACTTTGTATTATTTTACTTTAAAACTTTTTAACTGAATGCTGTTTGTCAAATTCCAGTGATATGACAGTGCATTTTCTTATTTCATGGAATATATTACACAATAGTATCTATCATATGGTGTCACTCTGTTACTCATTGCTTTATCTTGTGATTGAACAAAAACTGTGATATTCGTTAACTAGCAGATCATGTGCTGCTAATCAGTCATAATCTTTTAATTATTCATAAGGTTATCCAAATATAGACCTCTAAATAAATTATATTGTGATATATTACTGAAACTATAAAATAAGCTTGCTTAATAGTAAAAGATTTTATTTTACCATACATTGAATGATGGTTCTTTATATGGTCAAAGTCTTTTAGTATTTGCAAAAATAGAGGTGAGGATTCTACCTTTAAATGCTCTTTTAAAAAAAGCAGTAATTAGGTTTATTTCTTGTAGTAGTTATATCATTCTCTCAACACACACAAAAGTTACTGGTGAATGCAGCAGGCCAGGCAGCATCTCTAGGAAGAGGTGCAGTCGACGCTTCAGGCCGAGACCCTTGGTCAGGACTAACTGAAGGAAGAGTGAGTAAGGGATTTGAAAGTGGGAGGGGGAGATCCAAAATGATAGGAGAAGACGGGAGGGGGAGGGATGGAGCCAAGAGCTGGACAAGGGGGCGGGGGGACCCAGAGGATGGGCAAGGGGTATATTCAGAGGGACAGAGGGAGAAAAAGGAGAGTGAGAGAAAGAATGTGTGTATAAAAATAAGTAACAGATGGGGTACGAGGGGGAGGTGGGGCATTAGCGGAAGTTAGAGAAGTCGATGTTCATGCCATCAGGTTGGAGGCTACCCCATCTGTTACTTATTTTTATACACACATTCTTTCTCTCACTCTCCTTTTTCTCCCTCTGTCCCTCTGAATATACCCCTTGCCCATCCTCTGGGTCCCCCCCCCCGTCTTTCTTCCCGGACCTCCTGTCCCATGATCCTCTCGTATCCCTTTTGCCTATCACCTGTCCAGCTCTTGACTCCATCCCTCCCCCTCCTGTCTTCTCCTATCATTTTGGATCTCCCCCTCCCCCTCCAACTTTCAAATCCCTTACTCACTCTTCCTTCAGTTAGTCCTGACCAAGGGTCTCGGCCTGAAACGTCGACTGCACCTCTTCCTAGAGACGCTGCCTGGCCTGCTGCATTCACCAGCAACTTTTATGTGTGTTGCTTGAATTTCCAGCATCTGCAGAATTCCTGTTGTTTGCATATCATTCTCTCAGGTGTTTTTAATTTGCACTATCTTAGTGATGGCAAAGCTGGAAATGGCTATCTCTCTCACACACAAGACTGACATGACAAGTTGTTTTATCAATAAGTATCAATAGAAACTGAAGGTCTCATGCTTCTATTCAAACGCAACCAATAGGGTCATTTGCATCCACTTCAGAGGGCACATGGCACTTAATTTATTGACTCAACAAACAAAACTGTAAAATGAGGAATCAAATATAGAATTTTGGAGAGGAGAATAGCTAAAAATGCAAATTCTACAAACAGGTTATTTAATATGATCCAACTGTTGGATATGCAAACTCCAATATCAACTAGAAACTAAACAGCAGTTTATTTATTTGACTCAAAGAACAATGTACATTTTAAAGAAAACAAAATCAGTCCCTTTTATATTCTGGTGCATTTGATTTTGTATTTTTCATTTTTTAAATTAATAAAGTTCTATGATTCTGCCCCTTTGCAACTATTCCAAGGGATGAGATTATTCACTTTGACCTGTTGGTTTCAAGATTAAGCGTAGCCATTGTCTTAATGTACTTTCTCCAAGGTATGTCTAAAATGCAGTGCTTGGGTATTTAGATTTATTTCATGGGAGAAAAAATTTTTCTTTTTCAGGAACTAGGCCTTGGTAAAGCCTCTCTGTCTGCATTTGGGTTTGTTGGTGCGGCGATTGAAATCATCCTGATTTTGTATCCTTTTTTTCTTAAAACCAGTCATGTCTGTTAACAAGTATTATACACAGTTTTCTGGGACAGTGGTATTTTACTTAAGAGTTAGAGCTAGATAAACAGTGGTGAAGGCTTGGACCATGTTACTATGGAGACACTTCAGTGAAATTCTTTGTTATTTCCCATTCTAAGGAAGTGAAGGGGGTGGCAAATGATATGAATGAAACCCTTGCATTCCTCATCCTGCAGAGGTTCTCCTTAATTCTCACAGCTATCTGATGGTGTCCTCTGTCGTCGGCTTCTATAGCCTCCGGTTCTTTGCAGTCCTCGCTCCCACAAAAGATGACACAACCATGACAAAGGTATGGTGGACAGTGGTGATGATGTATTTGTGGCCCCTCTTGTAACCACACAGCTGGCAGTTTTTCCTCACATAATTGCCTTTAATGGCTCATTTGCAATGATAATATTTGTTTGTGTGGTATGTAAACATAAATGGGAAGATTTTCATAAAACTAGGTAGTGGAGGAAAAGGATGTACTCTGTTTGGTTTGGATAGTGTCCATTCACTTGTAAATAGCTTGGGATGGAAAGGCTTGTTAACTATCTATAGAAATCCAGTGAAAGGACTTTTCCTCAAAGGGAACATCTGCTAATGAGTAACTTTAATTGAACTAATTGTATCTCTAATACTAGCATGGGAGTCATAGAATTCAATTTATTTAGTGTCCACAGAACATTATTCTTCAAAGCACACCACTAAGATTGAAGATTTAAAACTTCAAAAATACTTTGTGGCAGATGGTGCCATCTCTGATTTGCATATATAAACTAGCAGTTTAAGACCAATGCTATAAAATAAGCTCTGTAATGACATTGCAGTGGGCCCTTTTGTCTATTATTTGGGTAGATTGCAAATCTCAATGAAACACCAGTACTGTTTTATGTATGGTACCCTACTAAGATGCCAATACAGCTTAAAATTTTAGGTTTGATAAGAAGCTTCAAGTAATTGCATAAGGTAGACTGAATTTCTGAATATAAATTATTTTAACGTGAGTGGTATCTAATCCCAATACTTTTATTGAAGAAGATTAATTGTTGCTGAATTTGATATTTGATTTTCTTTTACTGAGGCGGTATGGATCAAAAATGCACAGTTGACCACTAAGCAGATTTGTCCATTGTTTAGCTTTTATACTAGATCAGTGTAGAGATAAATAGTTTTGTTACATTTTTATTATATCTTCCTATGCATGCTATTCATTCAAACAATAGCAGTCATTTTCTGTTTTGGGATATTTTATTAAGTACAAATAGAGCTTGTTTGTTTAAAAATCCTTCAGAGGAAAGTTAAACCTTGTAACTTCTCCAAGGTACAAGTCAGAAACTTAAGGAGTTGTTTTAATGAAAATGCTTTCCCTGTCCAACAGATTATTGGAAATTGTGTGTCGATATTGGTTCTCAGTTCAGCACTCCCTGTAATGTCAAGAACTTTGGGTAAGATTAATTATAATCATTCTTGAGACTAGTATTTACTACTGCACCTGTACTACTGTTTGTCAGGAAATTGGGTTGTTTTCAGGGCAGATGTAATGTTCCTCTGCCGTTGTTTCCAAATATACCACCATAACTACTTATCACTGGTAATTTGAAAGTGTATTATACATTTTAGTGGGCTCTAATGAAATTACTTGCTTACAGTGGTGAAATCCTATGCCTTGTTGGTGAGATGGTAAATGTGAGAGGATAAACTTGTGATTCGAAAACATGTTAAGGGACAAATTATAAAATGCAGCGGATTCTAGTTAATTAGGACATATTGAGATGCGGAAGTTTCATGGAAATAGTTTAACATAAGAAAATAAGAAATAGGAGCAGGAGTAGGCCATCCAGCCCATCGAGCCTGCCTCGCCATTCAATAAGATCATGGCTGATCTGTCTGTAAACTCAGCTCCATTTACCTGCCTTTTCCCCATAACCCTTAATTCCCTTACTATGTAAAAACCTATCTAACTGTTTCTTAAGTATATTTCATGAAGAAGCTCAACTGCTTCCCTGCACAGAGAATTCCACAGATTCACCACTCTCTGGGAAAAACAGTTTCTCCTCATCTCCGTCCTAAATCTTCTCCCCCGAATCTTGAGGCAATGTCCCCTAGTTCTAGTCTCACCTACCAATGGAAACAACTTTCCTACTTCTATCTTATCTATCCCTTTCAAAATTTTGTACGTCTCTATAAGATCCCCTCTCATTCTTCTGAATTCCAGAGAGTATAGTCCCAGGCGACTATCTCTCCTCATAGGTTAACCCCTTCATCCCTGGAATCAACCTGGTGAACCTCCTCTGCACTGCCTCCAAAGCCAGTATATCCTTCCTCAAGTATGGAGACCAGAACTGCACACAGTACTCCAGATGCGGCCTCAACAGTACCTTGTGTAGTTGCAGCATGACCTCACTGCTGTTGAATTCAATCCCTCTAGCAATGAAGGCCAACATTCCGTTTGCCGCCTTAATAACCTGTTGTACCCGCAAGCCAACTTTTTGCGATTCATGCACAAGCACTCTCAAGTCCCTCTGTACAACAGCATGCTGCAATCTTTCACCATTTAAATAATAATCTGCTGTTCTATTATTCCTTCCAAAATGGATGATCTCACATTTACCAACGTTATATTCCATTTGCCAGACCTTGGCCCACTCACTTAACCTATCTATATCCCTCTGCAGACTCTCCATGTTCTCTGTACAATTTGCTTTTCCATTCAGTTTAGTGTCATCAGCAAACTTTGCTATGCTACACTCAGTTCCCTCTTCCAAATCATCAATGTAAATGGTAAACAGCTGTGGGCCCAGCACCGACCCCTGCAGCACCCCAGTCACCACTGCCTGCCAAATGGAGAAACACCCATTTATACCAACTCTCTGCCTTCTATTGGTTAACCAATCCACTCTCCATGCCAATACACTTCCTCCGATTCCATGCATCCGTATCTTATTTATAAGTCTCTTGTGCGGCACCTTATCGAACGCCTTCTGGAAATCCAAATATATGACGTCCACTGCACTCATTATGTCCTCAAAGAACTCCAGTAAGTTTGTCAAACAGCACCTGCCCTTTCTGAATCCATGCTGCGTCTGTCTAATAGAACCACTTCTTTCTAAGTGTTTTGCTATTTCTTCCTTAATGACAGCTTCAAGCATTTTCCTGACTACAGATGTTAAATTAACTGGTCTATAGTTGCCGTCTTTTCCCTACGTCCTTTTTTTAAGACGTGGCATGACATTTGCTGTCTTCCAATCTGCCGGGACCTGCCCAGAGTCTAGAGAGTTTTGATAAATGATTGCCAACACGTCTACTATAACCTCCGCCAATTCCCTCAGCACCCCGGGATGCACCCCATCAGGACCAGGACACTTATCTACCTTCAGGCCCTCTAGTTTGCTCATCACTATCTCATTAGTGACAGTGATTTTATCGAGGTCCTCATCTCCCATTTCGTCCATAACATCATTCTTTGGCATATTAGACGTGTCCTCCACCGTGAAGACGGACACAAAATAGTCATTCATTGCCTCAGCCATTTCCTTATCACCCAATATCAATTTCCCCTTCTCGTCTTCCAAGGGACCTACATTAACTTTAGCCACCCACCTAATATATAAACGTTTTTATATATTTATAAAAACTTTTGCTATCTGTTTTTATATTTTGTGCTAATTTACTTTCATACTCTATCTTCTCTTTCCTTATTTCTTGTTTAGTTGTTCTCTTAAAATTTTCCCAATCCTCCAGTCTCTCTAACTACTATTTGCAACTTTGTACACACGAGCTTTTAATTTGATACTATCTTTTATCTCCTTAGTTATCCAAGGCTGGCTCTCCCCACACTTACTGCCCTTACTTTTGAATAGAATATACTTTTGTTGAGCACTGAAAAATCTCTTTGAAAGAATTCCACTGTTCCTCAACTGTCCTACCAAATAGCCTGTGCTCCCAATCCACATTAGCCAACTCCTCCCTCATCCCATTGTAGTCTCCCTTGTTCAAGCATAATACACTAGTTTTAGATCTAACTATTTCATCCTCCATCTGAATGTGAAATTCAATCATACTATGATCACTCTTTCTAAGAGGATCTCTGACTACAAGATTGTTAATCTTACCTGTCTCATTGCACAGGACTAGATCTAAGATAGCATTTTCCCTTGTAGGTTCACTAACATGCTGCTCAAGAAAGCCATTACGGATGTATTCTGTGAAGTCCTCCTCAAGGCTTCCTTGACCAACCTGATTCACCCAATCTATGTGGAAGTTAAAGTCCCCCATGACAACTGCCGTTCCGTTCTTACAAGCCTCAGTTATTTCTTGGTTAGTCACCTCTGCCACTGCAACTTTTGTATTAAGTGGCCTATAGACAACACCCACCAGTGATTTTTGTTTCTCCCTTTACTATTCTTAATCTCTACACAGATGGACTCAACAATCTGCTCCGTAGATCTTCTATCGTCTCTCACAATTGCCCTAATCAAGAGCGCCACTCCACCTGCCTGCCTATGTTTCTGTATTACCTGATACCCTTGGGTATTTAATTCCCAGTCATCTGTACCTTGCAACCAGGTTTCTGTAATTGCCACTAGATCCTAAGTCTTGGTACTGATCTGTGCCACAAGTTCACTAACCTTGTTTCTAATACTACGGGCAGTTAGATAAAGTGCCCTTATACTCATTGTCCTTTTAGAATCTAGTGACTGATGCGATTTTTGCATTTTACTTTTATGAACTCTACTCTTACTTTTTTCTTCACTAACTCTAGCTTTGGGTCTCTGCATTACTTCCCTCTTCTTTTCTGTGTGGGTTTCCCTCCCCCTGCCATATTAGTTTAAAACCTCCCCAACAGCATTAGCAAACAATCTCCCTAGGACATTGATCCCGGCCCTGCTGGGATGTGGACCATCCGGACGGTACTGGTCTCACCTCCCCTAGAAGCGGTTCCAGTGCCCCAAGAATCTGAAACCCTCCCTCCTGCACCCCCACTCAAGCCACATATTCATTCTAGCTATCCTGCTATTCCAACTCTGGCTTGCACGTGGCAGTGGTGATAATCCTGAAATGATTACCTTTGAGGCCCTGCTCTTTAATTTATCTCCTAGCTCCCTAAATTCGGCTTGTAGGACCTCATCCCGCTTTCTTCCGATATCGTTAGTACCTACATGCACCACGACAGCTGGCTGCTCACCCTCCCCTTTCAGAATGCCCTGCAACCTCTCCGAGACATCTCTGACCCTTGCATCCGGGAGGCAACACACCATACGGGAGTCCTCTGTTTGCGGCCACAGAAGCTCCTCTTTATTCCCCTTACCATGGAATCCCCTACCACAACAGCTCCTCCACGCTTTTTCTTGCCCTCATGCGCAGCAGAGCCACCTGTGGTGCCATGATCCTGGCTACTGCTGCCTTCACCTGATGAGCCATCTCCCCCTACAGACTCCAAAGCGGTATATCTGTTTTGGAGGGAGATGACCACAGGAGACTCCTGTACTACCTTCCAGCAACTACTCTTCCTGTTGGTCACCCATTCCCTAGCTTTCCTTAGATCCTTAAACTGCAGTGTGATCAACTCACTAGATGTGCCATCCACAACATTCTCAGCATCTCGGATGCTCCAAAGTGAGTCCATGCGCAGCTCCAGTGCTGCCATGCGGTCTATTAGGAACTGCAGCTGGACACACTTCCTGCACATGTAGTCTTCAGGGACGCTGTCAGCCTTTCTGAGTTCCCGCATGTCACAGGAGGAGCATGGCACGGGTCTGAGCATACCTGCCATGCCAGAGCAACGGATGTTAACGGAAGAGGACCAGGGGAGAAAGGAAAGAGCCCACTGGGGAAGTCGAAGACTGTTATCTGTGAGTCTCTGCGAATCAGTTCTTTGCCAAAGCCCCATTTGAGCCAAAGCCCTCTCACTCTGCTGCCCGCTGTATATGGCAGACTTCTTTTAAACTCTTCCGCTGTCTGCTGGCTGACGTCATGCGCCTGTGAAGTCTTGCCTCTCTTAACCCCAAGTAATAAAATACCTTCTCTCCGAAAATCCCTTCAGACGTTCCACTCTCAGCCTTCTTGCTTAAAAAAGACAAACTAGACTTAACTGAGTAACAAATTATGTACATATTTAAATGAAATACAGAACAAATTAGAACACTACCAATATTACTACTATGTATTAGTTCCTAACAGTTATTGACTGCAGAATTCATACAGTGTACTCTGCTGTGTTCTTTTGATTGTAAATGAACAAATTCAGCGAGACAGAGACAGCTAGTGCAGATAACGGACTACCTTCATTGCTTTCCTATATAAAGTGATGTCAAAAGTCATTGCTTTTTAGCTCTGTGTCGGTCGACCCAAATGAGGAACATAATGCAACCATACACAACTGACGCAATTTAAAAACTGTTCACTCTAAGCATTTGTAGTATCTTACGGCCACAAAAGTGCACAAGATTTTCATCTTCAGTGTAATATTTAAGATGATTGTCAATGCCTTAATTCTTCATAGTTCCTTATGTGCTGAAGTAGTGAAATTGTTTCATTTTCACTACCGACCTAAATGTTTGAAACCATATTGAGCAAAATAGTCCTGAATTATCTTTCTGTTTATTTCTCACAAACTAACCGTGACTAAGAGTCACTGATTTTTGAACACATACGACTGACATTATTTAAAACTTTTTGCTCTTAGTACGGTGTAGTATCAAACAGCCACACAGGTGCATGAAACTGACACTAGTTAGAAACGGTTAGGCAACAACTGTGTGGAGAGCAGGGAAGATTCAGGTATAAAAGGGAGACACTGCCTCGTGGAACGGTCATCGATGGAGTGGTCTGTGTCAGTGGTAGGCTCATTCGGGCTTTGGCGAGGTAAATGGGTAAGTGGACTTTGTTTTTTTTCCTTGCATTTTTTGAGGAATAGAGAGCATGTCTGTAGGTTTAGTACTTTGCTCTGGGTGTCAGATGTGGGAATCCTGGGAATCTTCCAGTCTCCCAGATGGGCGCATCTGTGCCAGGTGCACCAAGATGCAGCTTCTGAGAGACCGTGTTAGGGATCTGGAGCTGCGGCTTGATGGCCTACAGCTTATTAGGGAAAGGGAGCAGGAGAAAGGAAAGGGATAGGAGCTACAAGGAGTTAGTCACCCCCAGGCTGCAGGAGTTGGATAGGTGGATGACTGTCAGGGAAAGGAAGGGAAGAACTCAGATAGTAGAGAGCACCCCTGTGGCCATCCCCCTCAGTAATCGTTATCTCATTTTGGATGTTGTTCAGGGGGGTGACCTGACAGGAATGACCACGGCGATCAGGTCTCTGGCACTGAGCCTGGTTCTGTGGTGCAGAAGGGAGAGAAGATGAGGAATGCGGTAGTCATAGGAGATTCCATAGTGAGGGGAACAGATAGGAGGTTCTGTCAGCCTGATAGAGATACCCGCATGGTGTGTTGCCTCCCAGGTGCCAGGGTACAGGATGCCTCGGATTGGGTGCAGAGTATTCTGAAGGGAGAGGGTGAACAGCCAGAAGTCTTGGTACCAATGACACAGGTAGAAAAGGGGACGAAGTCCTGAAGAGAGGATTCAGTGAGTCGGGTAGGAAGCTGAAAAGCAGGACCTCCAGGGTAGTAATCTCAGGATTGCTTCCAGTGCCACATGTTAATGAGTGCAAAAATAGTATGATCAGGCATATTAATGCATGGCTGAGAGACTGGTGTAGGGGGCAGGGCTTCGGGTTCCTGGATTATTGGGGCCTCTTCCGGGAGAGGTATGACCTGTACAAAAAGGACGGGTTATACCTGAACCCAAAGGGGTCTAATATCCATAGCAAGCAGGCTTAATAGAGCTGTTAAGGAGGGTTGAAACTAATTTGGCAGGGGGATGAGAACCGGAGTGATAGAGCTGAGGAAAGGGAAAACAGAAATAACTCAAAGCTTGCGTGCAACAGAAATGATAGAAAGGACTGGCAGGAAATAAGGCATAATCACAGCTTATGGTATGATTTACAGGGCAATAGAGGCATGGTGCAGTTAAAACAGAAAGCAACAGATACTGGACTGAAAGTGTTATATTTGAATGCACGCAGCAAAGAAATAAAATGGACAATCTTAAAATTCAGCTACAGATTGGCAAGTCTGATGTTGTGGCCATATCTGAAACGGCTAAAGGATGGCTGCCATTGGGAGCTGAACGTCCAAGGATATATGGTGTGTTGGAAAGAAAGGTTAGTAGGCAGAGGGGGTGGTGTGGCCCTGTGTATAAGAAATAATATTAAATCATTAGAAAGAGATGTCATAGGATCGGAAAGTGTAGAGTCTCTATGGGTTGCGTAAAGAAACGGCGAGGGTAGAAGGACTGTAGTGGCAGTTGTATATAGTCCTCCAAACTGAACAGGTGCTTTGGATCTGTCTTCACTAGGGAAGACACAAACAACCTCCCAGATGTAATAGTGGCCAGAGGACCTAGGGTAACAGAGGAACTGAAGGAAATTCACATCAGGCAGAAAATGGTGTTGGGTAAACTGATGGAACTGAAGGCTGATAAATCCCCAGGGCCTAATGGTCTGCATCCCAGGGTACTTAAGGAGGGTGCTGTAGAAATCGTGGACACATTGGTAATCATTTTCCAATGTTCTATAGATTCAGAATCAGTTCCTGAGGATTGGAGTGTAGCTAATGTTATCCCACTTTTTAAAAAAGGAGGGAGAGAGAAAACAGGCAATTATAGACCAGTTAGTCTGACATCAGTGGTGGGGAAGATGCTGGCCTCAATTATAAACGATGAAATAGTGGCATATTTGGATAGCAGTAGCAGGGTAGGTCAGCATGGATTTACGAAGGGGAAATCATGCTTGACTAGTCTTCTGGAATTTTTCGAGAATGTAACTATGAAAATGGACATGGGAAAGCCAGTGGATGCAGTGTACATGGACTTTCAGAAAGCCTTTGATAAGGTCCCACATAGGAGGCCAGTGGGCAAAATTGGAGCAAATGGTATTGGGAGTAGGGTACTGACATGGATAGAAAATTGGTTGGCAGACAGGAAACAGAGTAGGGATTAATGGGTCCTTTTCAGAATGACAGGCAGTGACTAGTGGGGTACGCAAGGCTCAGTGCTGGGACTGCAGCTATTTACAATATATATTAGTGATTTAGATGAGGGAATTAAAAGTAATATTAGCAAATTTGCAGATGACACAAAGCTGGGTGGCAGGGTGAAATGTGAGAAGGATATTATGAGAATGCAGGGAGACTTGGACAGGTTGGGTGAGTGGGCAGATGCATGGCAGATGCAGTTTAATGTGGATAAATGTGAGGTTATCCACTTTGGTGGCAAAAATAGGAAGGCAGATTACTATCTGAATGGTGTCAAGTTAGGAAAAGGGGAAGAACAATGAAATCTAGGTGTTCTTGTTCATCAGTTACTGAAAGTAAGCATGCAGGTACAGCAGACAGTGAAGAAAGCTATGAAGCATTTTGGCCTTCATAACAAGGGGAGTTGAGTATAGGAGCAAAGAGGTCTTTCTGCAGTTGTACAGGGCCCTGGTGAGATCACACCTGGAGTATTGTGTACAGTATTGGTCTCCAAATTTGAGGAAGGACATTCTAGCTATTGAGGGAGTGTAGTGTAGGTTCACGAGGTTAATTCCCAGAATGGCGGGACTGTCATAGATTGGAGCAACTGGGCTTGTATACACTGGAATTTAGAAGGATGAGAGGGGATCTGATTGAAACATATCAGATTAATAAGGGATTGGACACGCTGGAGGCAGGAAACATATTCCCAATGTTGGGGGAGTCCAGAACCAGAGGCCACAGTTTAAGAATAAGGGATGGACCATTTACAATGGAGTGAGGAAGAACTTTTTCACACAGAGGGTTGTGGTCTTGTGGAATGCACTGCCTTGGAAGGCAGTGGAGGCCAATTCTCTGGATTCTTTCAAGAAAGAGTTAGATAGAGCTCTTAAAGGTAGTGGAGTGAAGGGATATGGGGAGAAGGCAGGAAAAGGGTACTGATTGTGGATGATCAGCCATGATCACAGTGAATGGTGGTGCTGACTCGAAGGGCTGAATGGCTTACTCCTGCACCTATTGTCTATTGTCAAACAGCAGCTGGGATGTAGTTTGCAAATTACCACGGGATGTAGAAGAGGCGTGTCAGAAGTACAATTTCATGATAATCATTGGGGATTTTAACATGAAAGTGGATTGGGAAAACCAGGCCAGTACTGGACCTCAAGAGAGAGAATTTATAGAATGTCTAAGGGATGGCTTTTTAGAACAGCTTGTTGTTGAGCTCACTAGGGGATCGGCTGTGCTGGATTGGGTGTTGTGCAATGATCCTGAGGTGATAAGAGAGCTTAAGGTTAAGCAACCCTTAAGAAACAGTGATCACAATATGATTGAGTTCACTTTGAAATTTGAGAAGGAGAACTAAATTCCAATGTGTCGGTATTTCAGTGGAATAAAGGAAATTACAATGGCACAAGAGGAGAACTGGCCAAAGTTGACAGGAAGTGGACTCTAGCAGGAAGAACAGCAGAGCAGCAATGGCTGGAGTTACTGCGAAAAAGGAGGGAAGTGCAAGACAGATATATTCCAACTAAGAAGGTCATTAGGAAGGAAAAGATGAATTATGAAAGGAAGCTGACAACTAATATCAAAAAAAATACTTTAAGTATATAAAGGGTAAAAGAGAGTTGAGGGTAGATATAGGACCAATAGAAAATGATGCTGGTGATATTGTAATGAGAGATGCGGAGATAGCAGAGGAACTGAATGCGTATTTTGTATCAATCTTCACAGTGGAAGACATCTGCAGTATACTGGACATTCAAGAGTGTCAGGGAAGTGATGTATGTGCAGTGAAAATTATGACTGAGAAGGTGCTCAAGAAGCTTAATGGTCTGAGGGTGGATAAATCTCCTGGACCTGGTGGAATGCACCCTTAGGTTCTGAAGGAAGTAGCTGGAGAGACTGCAGAGGCATTAACAATGATCTTTCAGGAATCGATAGATTCTGGCATTGTACCGGATGACTGGAAAATTGCAAATGTTACTCCGCTATTAAGAAGGGTGGGAGGCAGCAGAAAGAAAACTATAGACCTGTTAGCCTGACATCAGTGGTTGGGAAGTTGTTGGAATCGATTGTTAGGGATGAGATTACAGTGTACCTGGAGGCACATGGCAAGATAGGCCAAAGCCAGCATGGTTTCCTGAAAGAAAAATCCTGCCTGACTAACCTACTGCAATTTTTTTTTTGAGGAAATTACAAGCAGTGTAGACAAAGGAGATGCAGTAGATGTGGTGTACTTGGATTTTCAGAAGGCCTTTGACAAGGTGCCACACATGAGGCTGCTTCGCAAGAGCCCATGGAATTAAAGGGAAGTTACTAGTATGGGCGGAGCATTGGCTGGTTGACAGTTGGAGTAAAGGGATGCTATTCTCGCTGGCTGCTGGTTACCAGTGGAGTTCCACAGGGGTCGATGTTGGGACCGCTGCTTTTCACGATGATTTGGACTGTGGGATTAATGTATTTGTGGCTAAATTTGTGATGATACAAAGATAGGTGGAGGAACAGGTAGTGTTGAGGAAACAGCGAGCCTACAGAGAGACTTAGATTGTGTAGGGGAATGGGCAAAGAAGTGGCAAATGCAATACAATGTTGGAAGGTGTATGGTCATACACTTTAGTAGAAGAAATAAATGGGCAGACTATTATTTAGATGGGGAGAGAATTCAAAATACAGAGATGCGAAGAGACTTGGGAGACCTTGTGCAGGATGCCCTAAAGGTTAATCTCCAGGTTGAGTCGGTGGTGAAGAAGGCGAATGCAATGTTGACATTCATTTCTGGAGGTATGGAATATAAGAGCAGGGATGTGATGTTGAGGCTCTATAAGGCTTTCTTGAGACCACACTTGGAGTATTGTGTGCAGTTTTGGGCTCCTTATTTTAGAAAGGATATACCGTCATTAGAAAGGGTTCGGAGGAATATTCACGAGAATGATTCCAGGAATGAAAGGGTCACTGTATAAGGAACATCTGGCAGCTCTTGGGCTGTATTCCCTGGAGTTCAGGAGGATGAAGGGGGATTTCATAGTAACATTCCAAATGTTAAAAGGCCTGAAAAGATTAGATATGGCAAAGTTATTTCCCATGGTAGGGGATTCTAGGACAAGAGGGCACTACTTCAGGATTGAAGGACATCCATTTAGAACAGAGATGTGCAGAAATCACTTCAGTCAGAGGGTGGTAAATCTGTGAAATTTTTTGCCATGAGCGGCTGTGGAGGCCAAGTCATTGGGTGCATTTAAGGCAAAGATAGATAGGGTCTTGGTTAGCCAGGATTTCAAGGGGTATGGGGAGAAGGCAGGGGAGTGGGGATGACTGGAAGAATTGTATCAGCCCATAATTGAATGGCAGAGCCTACTCAGTGGGCCGAATGGCCTACTTCTGCTCCTATATCTTATGGTTTATAGTCTCCTGTCCCAAATAAGTGGCATAGTTCCCCAAACAAAAGAAGGGAATCCTGGCTATTCTCTTGATCAGATTTTGTTCTTTAAGAGTTGTCTCAAATAAGAGGTTGCCCTGATTAACCGAAAGCCCAATTAACTGGAATCTTAATCCGCTGTCTGATTTTACGGCGAGGAACTAGAATGTTTTAATTTTTCTCTATTCAACAACTAATACTTTTCTGGAAGAGAATTTGATACTTGTTTAATAAAAAGAAACTGTGGAGGAAAGGGGAAAAAGCAAGTTAGTGGGAGTAAACCAGGTTAACTTGTGGAGAAAGTACACGAATGAATGATTTGAACTAAATGTCTTTTGCTGTGCCGACTCCTCTATCTTGGGTGGCTCTTTGTCTTCAGTGGATAAATAGAGTATGTCATACATAATCGGCTAGCCAAAGAATGGTCTACTTATTTTATTCCATAGACAGTTTTATGTGTGGAGCAATATTTGACTTGGATGGTAGAGCAACTGAAGCAAGGTTTATTAGAGTTTCAAAAAATGCTAGGCAAACACTGTAGGAACGTTTCAAAGTGCTGTAGTAATGATCAGGGAATGATTCAAGTCTGAACTTTGGAACTATGCAAATTTTGATCTTATTAAATGTTCTGGATTTGTGGTTTACTTCCGAGCAATAGCTAAGTTGTCAACAATTTTCTTCTCAGTTTTATGCAGGGAATGGTTCTTTTACAGAAACTAAGTTACAAGGTTGGACCAAATGGCAACTTTCTGTGCTGTAATGATCATTGGGTCACTTCCTCATGATTAACTGTACTCTGTGTTTGTGTTGTCTCTGGTTCCTCTCCGTCTGTGTTTACATGATCCACTTGTTTAGGGGAGTGAATGCACAAATGTAGTTCTGTATTCCCCTGAAACAAAATCCAAAATTTCCACATGGGTTAGAATTCAAAAGTATTGGAAGAGTATCATCAATTGATATAATGAGCTGCCCTCTACAATATTGTTTCTGAGATTGCTCCCTTTTTCTTTAACTGCTATTTGCCCTCCACCATATCTGACAGGGTTTTCAACGACTTCTGTTCTATCTCTTGCATTTGTACTCTCATCCCTGCAGTTTCCACCCAGGGCATGAGTTATGTTTCTCTTGTTCTCTTTTCTTGCCCTTTAGCTCCCACATTCACAGATCATCTTTCATAATTTCCATCAAATTCACATGACACCACTACAGACACATCTCCACTCTCCTTTTTGAAGGCACTTTTCCTTCTACTTTCAATCGTTCCCATACTCACTTTCACCACTTCTTGCTTCCCATCTCACAGTATCTTCCAATGCATCGCAGGATATGTCGCACTTTTCTTTCATCTCTTGCCCACCAAGCAGGACTCCAGGCATGCCTTCCAAGTGAAACAATAAATTCACTTGTACTACTTTCAATTTGGCTGTACTGCATTCATGCTCCTGACAAAAGGAATATTTGGCGACAACTATGGGGAACACCTCTGGTCAGTTAACAAAAGTGCCTTAAGTTTCCACTTGCCAGTCACTTTTATTCTCATCTCCACTCCTACTTTGACCTCTCTGTTATGGCCTCCTGTGCTGTTCAAAATATGTCCAGCTCAACGAACACTGTCTCACTTTCTTGCCAGGCAGTCAGAGCTCGATATTGAATTTAACAATTCCAGATAATGAGCCTTTCCAGTTTATATCCAACAGGTCAGCTCAGGTCTGTGTCATCAACTTTTCTCTCAAATATGCTAGCTGACCTGCTGGGTACTTTGAGCATTCTCATTTCAGATTTCTAGCAGCTGTCATATTTTGTATCTGTTTC
The DNA here is from genome assembly GCF_030028105.1 of Mobula birostris. NCBI lineage: Eukaryota > Metazoa > Chordata > Chondrichthyes > Myliobatiformes > Myliobatidae > Mobula > Mobula birostris. The sequence continues at coordinate 208,484,074 of NC_092372.1, forward strand.
ACAAGTCTTTATTTCTCTCTTATCCACCTCCTCCTTCTACTTAGTTTTCCATTTGATCAGTCATTATTAACAAGTTTTCACCATCCTCTCACTGGCAACACTTGTCCTGTATTCAGTCTTTTATCCCGGTCAGGCAGATCCCAGTCAGTTCAGATTGGCAACAACATCTCCGCAATCTTCGTTAGCACAGGTGCACTACAAACCTCCTGCTCTACTCGCTTTATACTTATGATTGTGAGGGTAAGCACAGCTCCAATGCCATATTCAAGTTTGCAGATTTCATCACTTTCTTAGGCTGAATCAAAGGTGGTGACGAATCAACATATAGGAGGAAGACTGAAAATTTGACTGGGTGGTACTACAACAACACCTCTTACTCAATGTCAGCAAGACTAAGGAGCTGATTATTAACTTCAGGAGGAGGAAACCAGAGGTCCATGAGCCAATCTTCATCCGTGGATCAGAAGTGGAGAGGGTCAGCAACTTAAAATTCCTCGTTATCATTTCAGAGGACCTATCCTGGATGCACCATACAAGTGCAATTGTGAAGAAAGCGCAGTAGTGCCTCTACTTCCTTTAGAGTTTGTGAAGATTCGGCATGTCATCTGAAACCTTGACAAACTTCTATAGATGTGCAGTGGAGCGTACTTTGACTGATCTATTTTGACATCACAGCCTGGTATGGAAACACCAATGCCCTTGAACGGAAAGTCTTACAAAAAGTAGTGGATACTGCCCAGACCATCATGGAAAAAACCCTCCCCTCTATTGAGCACATCTATACTGGGTGTTGTTGCAGGAAAGCAGTATCCATCATCAGTGACCCCCCCACCGCCCAAGTCATGCTTTCTTCTTGCTACTGCCATCAGGAAGAAGGTACAGGAGCCTCAGGACTTACACAACCAGGTTCAGGAACAGTTATTACCCCTCAAACATCAGGCTCTTGAATCAAAGGGGATGATTTCACTCAACTTCACTTGCCCCATCACTGAAGTATTCCCACAACCTATGGACTCACATTCAAGGACACTTCATTTCTTATTGGGTATGCTCAGAAGAAAATTATCCTCGGGGTTGTACAGTGGCATGCAAAAGTTTGGGCACCCCTGGTCAAAATTTCTGTTACTGTGAATAGCTAAGTGAGTAAAAGATGAACTGATTTCCAAAAGGCATAAAGTTAAAGATGACACATTTCTTTAATATTTTAAGCAAGAAAAATTTTATTTCCATCTTTTACAGTTTCAAAATAACAAAAAAGGAAAAGGGCCCTAAGCAAAAGATTGGGCAGCCTGCATGGCTGTACTTAGTAACACCCCCTTTGGCAAGTGCCTTGTAAATGCTTTTTGTAGCCAGCTAAGAGTCTTTCAATTCTTGTTTGGGGGATTTTTGCCCATTCTTCCTTGCAAAAGGCTTCTAGTTCTGTGAGATTCTTGGGTTGTCTTGCATGCACTGCTCTTTTGAGGTCTATCCACAGATTTTCGATGATGTTTAGGTCAGGGGACTGTGAGGGCCATGGCAAAACCTTCAGCTTGCACCTCTTGAGGTAGTCCACCTTATCTGTGTTTTTAAAAAAAAAACAACTTAACCCTGACATCTCCTCTGCACCTACTTTCAAGTGCACGTAGAGAAGATATGCGGGGATATTGCTTGGACTGGAGGGGATAAGTTTTGGAGAGAGATTTGGGCTTTATTCATTGGAGCATAGGAGAATGAGGGACAATCTTGTAAAGGTGTATAAAACCACTGTGCTGACCTAGAAATATATCACTGTTTCTTCACGATTGCTGGAATTCCCTGTCTAACACCATTGTAGGCTTACTGACACCTCAGTGACTGCAGCGATTCAAAAAGGCTGACTTGCCACCACCACCTCAAAGTTAACTAGTGATGGGCAATTAAATGTTGAAACAGCATGTGAAGCCGACATCCCCCGAATAAGTAATAAAATAAAAGTCTCTGTCTCAGATAAATGAGCAATATAGAGGCTGATAGGAAATTTCCCAAATTGAAATGGTATGGAATTTTTATCAGCTGGATAGGTGGGCAGAGTAATAGCACGTGGAGTTTAATTCAGTAAAGTGCAAAGTATTGAATTGTCCCTCATTCTCCTATGCTCCAATGAATAAAGTCCAAATCTCTCTCCAAAACTTATCCCCTCCAGTCCAAGCAATATCCCCGCATATCTTCTCTACGTGCCTTCCAGCTTAAACCTAAAAGAATTCTCATCTTGTCTGCTACAATGCCTGTCGTCTTCTCTTTCTAGCCTCAATTACTTTCAACCAGTTGTGCTCAGAAAATGAGCTTTTACACCACACAATAGCCAAAAACCTGGTAACCAAAAGTACTTCAGTTAAAATTACATTTAATCATCTTTTTGTGGAGATGCACTAAATTTATACTTGTAAAACTTGCCTTTTTCTGCTTGTACCAGCCAAAATTTCAAAGTTTGTAGCATCTCATGATATTGTATGTATAACATGTTCATTGCTGCCCTTCTCATGGTCTGCTGTTGAAAACTACCCACATCAGCGAATTTTGATCTGGTGGAGTACACTAGTATAATAATAGCTTTATATCTTTTCTCTACTTCCAGAATTTGTTTCTGTTGACTTAAGTGGAAGGGAAATTGTATGAATGCATGTTAAATACTACATGATGCATTTTATGTTACAATTATTTTAGGCTGTATCAATAAAGTAAATCAAGAAAGCAGGTTCTGATGGAATTCAGCAGGTCAGTTGCGTTTTGGATATGGAGGGAAATCTCTTAAGATTTCCCTCGGAATATTGATTTAAATAATTACTTTGTATGACAAATTTTCATTTTTAACCCTGTTATTACTAATAGGCAAAGAAGCATGTACTCTGCTTTTAGCTATCCCCATCAACCCATTTGTATATGCTATATCAGAGATATTTGCGTTTTCTGCATATTCCTCCATTGCCTTCTCTGCTTATGGAAACTGAACGTTTCTTTCTCTCTCTAAGTTTCTGACAAAGGGCTTGGGACCTAAAACTTCGACTGTTCCTCTTTTCACAGATGCAACCTGATCTGCTGAGCTTTTCCGGCTTTTTCTGTTTATATTTTATGCAAAGCAATTTGGCGTATTTTTCTAAACTGGCAGGTTGAAGCGTTCTGCTTAAATTTTATTTTAGTCAAATGGAGATGGAAAGTTAACTATTCCCTCTGCTTTGTTATACAAAGAAAGCTAATGTAAACAAGGTCAACCTTGACAGATTGCTGTTCAGAAGTGCCTCATGTAAACAATGCATGGAATTCATGATTAAAAGTAAAAATTTAAATAATCTAAATAACACAAGAATGTGTGATTTTTGAATTGTGAGGTGGATAGTCTTGGGCTACAGGAAGTTATTGGGCAGACCAATGACAGAGGAAACTTAAACCTTTAAAAGCGCAAGGAGATGCACTTTGAAAGGCTGTATAAGGATGGGGCAGACACATTGAATGGAAGGACCCCTACGCTGTAATGAAGAACAGAGGTGGGATGATGTACAAGCCCAATGATTCCTGAAAGAGGCAGCCTGGATAGATAGGGCAGTAAAAAAGCAGACAGGATATTGCCTTTCATTAGCTGGATCATAAAATATAAAAGTAGAGAAGTTGCGATACTGCTTTATAAAAGATTGGTAAGACCACATTTGGAATATAGTGTGCAGTTTTGCCGTAGTAGGGGAAGAACATGACTGACCTGGAGAGGGTGTAGAGGAGATTCACTAGGATGATCCTTGGTGGGGTATATTTTGGTTATGATTAGAGACCGGATAGGCTGGGTTGTTTTCCTTGGAGTGGAGCTGGCTGCCAAACCTCTTGATAGAGATGTTCAAAAACATGAGGGGTATAGTTAGGGTACAGAGTAGGAAACTTTTCCCTTGTAAACAGGACTTAAGGACAGGAGTAAGGGGTTCAGAGGAGATACAAGGAAGATAGGATGGCTTGAATTTGAAATGTCCTGCCTGAGTGGGTAGTGGAGGCAAAAACTGACAATATCTAAGAAATAGCTAAATGCACATGAATTGCCAAAGCAAAGAAACCTACAGACCAAGTGCTGGTAAATTGGATCAGTATAGATGAGTACAGTGCTCAACATGGACATTGTGAGGTTATCATCCTGTTTTTGTCCTCGTGACTATATCATTTTCATGTGATTCATGGCTTACTTTTGGGCACTATAATTACTTTTGCCCTAAATTTATCTGAATAGATTCATTTATTATAGAGGGAGATTAGGAAGCATTTATGTTCATTACAATGACATCACTGGTGATGTCCTCCTGTATTAACCAATCTGTTGATGTCACTGTTATTTTATAAATTGCTTGTTCCTTTAATGGCGTGTCTGGCAGCACACAAGTAAACACATGATTTATTCTTAGGATCTGTTGAAACCAAATCTCTTTTGAAATGGAACCTCCTTCTCTACTGATTGCCCAAGGTCTTTTGGGAATTCAATTTGTTTATTGCTGGTGGTTGAGGTTCCAGAATGCGGCACTATCCTTGCATTGGCCTGAACTACTCTCACCTAGATTTTAAATATAGTTGGGATATATGTGGAAAAATGCAGAGTTATGGAATGGGACCTGTTTGACTGTTGGGTCAAAATTTATTGCTGAAATTGAATTGACAATGGTTTCATTTTGTATCTTACTGCACTACTTCTCTAAACTTGAAATGCTTAATATTGATGTAGTTCTGATGCAGGGTTTTGACGCAAAACATCAACAATTCCTGACTCTCCACAGATGCTGCTAGACCGACTGAGTTCCTAAAGCAAAATTGTTATCCATGTTCTGGTATCTGCAGTCCTGCATGTCTCCAATGTTTAGTATTTAATAGAGGGAAATTGAAAATATTTTGAAACTAATATTGGTCAAACTGGCGAATGTCCAAAATATAGAAATTAAAACAAAATGTACATGTGTATAAAAATGTGTTCTATGCCAGGAAGTATAATTTATTGTATATAATGAGTTATCACAGATGAGATTCTATTTTGAAGATTTTTATGGATGATTACAGAGTCTTTTTCATTGTGATCAAATCTTGACATGGAAAGAAAACTGCTTGGTCTAATGAAGATTGGTAAACATCCAAGTCAAATTTTTATTTAAAGTAATTTGCATGTGAGGCTTTGTACCATAGCACATGCTGTGACTAAGAAGTTAGTATGTTGGCAAAAATCAGCCATCTCTAAGTGAAAGAATGAGTTTCCTGAATCGTTTACTATAGGGATTTATGTAAAGAATAGAAGGGGGAAAAAAGGAAGTGATTGAACAATTTAAAGTTCTGCCACCAAATGCACGGACACAGCTGTCCAAACAAGATTAATGGGACGTATTAGAGTACAGTGATTCAAGCAGTGCTTCAGAAAATATCAAGATGCATCATTTTGTAGGTTATGCTGAGTGGCATTCAATAGATGAAAAGAAATAAATGCATTTAGCAAATTCAAAGGTTGCGACACAATACGCAAAACAGTGTGGAGATTGAAAAGATTCCAGACGGGTGTAGTTTTGATTGTTAAATGAGGGAAAATTGTGTTTTATCTTGAGAAAGGTGAAAGATCATTGAGTTGTAAACCATCTAAATTAGAAGCAATAAAGGAGGAAAAGAGTAAATATGAGGGAAGTGATTATGCATTGCCATATTTGAATTCTCTAAGTAATGGCTCTAGGTGGGAGGAGAGTGAGAAAGCTAAATAATTGCATGCTTTTGGGGTCCTGGTCTATAATGATTCAAAAACTCTTGATTTCAAATGATGGGAAATTTATAGATGAGGAAAGAAATTGTATAATTATGTATTCGTATTCATAATTTGATGTTGTATGGGGAAAATGGCAAAGTCTATTGCAGGGTACCTAGAAAGTCATAAAATAGTAGAATGAGCACAGCTGTTGAAAGAGAAATGGTGTTAAGAGTTCTGTGAGGCAGTACATAGAGAGGTATATATGTGGGAACCAGAGGAAGAATTGTATTTGGATTTTCAGAAAGCAGTTGCTGAGATGCCTTAGAAAAGATTATTTGATCAGAATGAGTGGCTATCAGGCTAAGGTATTGGATTGGTCGTTGAAGACAAAGGAGTAATTAACAGAAATAAAAACTGGGCAATCTGTGTTGAGAGAAGAGGTCTTAACATTTCCGGTCAATGAAAAGTCATCAATCTGAAATGTTAAATGTTCCACATTCTACAGATGCTGCCTGACATGCTAAGCATCTTCTGCTTTGATTTCAGATTTCTAGATTTGTAGTATTTTGCCAAAATGATGAAGCTAGTCATTTTTATCAAGTTGTAATTAATGGAGTTATGCAAAGAAGAGTCAATGTACATTACTTACTTAGACTTTCAGAAGGCCTTGGACATGATGCCACACATGAGGCTGCTAAAAGGTAACAGCCTGTGTTGTTAGAGGTGAGGTACTTGTGTGGATGGAAGGTTAGCTGATTGACAGAAGTCAGAGAGTGGGGATAAGGGGTTCCTTTTCATGTTGGCTGCCAGTGACTAGTAGAGTTCTACGGGGATCAATGCTGGGATTACAACTTTTCATGTTATACACTACATTAATAATCTAGATGAAGGAACTGATGGCATTGTGGCCAAGTTTGTGGATGATGCAAAGACAGGTGGAGGAATGGGTAATCTTGTCGAGGCAGGGAGTCTGTAAAGGGATTTTGACAAATTGCGAAAGTGGACCAAGAAGTGGCAGATGGAATTACAGCATAGGGAAGTGTGCAGTTATGAACTTTGGGGAGAGAATTCAAAAATCTTAAATACAGAGGGAAGTCCTAGATTGGGAACCTGAAAACTACCAGATACTGAAATGCTTGGATATGGAGAAGATATTTCCATGAGTAGGAGAATTTAGGATCTGAGGGGACAGCCTCAAATTAAACAGACCTACTTTTAAAACTGAGATGAGGTGGGAATTCTTTAACCCGAGGGCAGTGAATCCCTGGAATTTATTGTCACAGGTCTGTGGAGGCCGTAATTGAGTGTATTTAAGGCAGAGATCAATAGGTTCTTGAGTAGTAAGTGGTTTAAGGGTTACAAGTAGAAGGTAAGAGAATGAGTTTGAAAAATATTGGCTATGATTGAAGGATAAAGCAGACCTGATTGGCCAAATAGCCTAAATTCTTCTCCTCCAATTTGTTTAAAGTGGGGAAAAAAAACTACAAATGCTGAAATCAAAATGCAAAATGCCCGCAGCATTCAGTTGGTTAGCAGGATTAGTGGAAAGAAAATTAGTTAATGTTTCGGGTCTGTATTAAACCGATCGGGACTTCATGGTTTGTATATAATCTTTATCAGTGGGATTCAAGTGTGATATTTGCTTGTTTATTGGCTATAGAAAGTGAGTAAGCAATGAACAACATATTTAAAATAAAACCGTAAAAGTATATATACAGGTAATTTGCTGTTTAAGAATATGAATAGCGGGATTTAATGTAAAGTTTTTCCCCTTCTGTAGAAGAAAAGAAGGGAAGTATTTTCTAAATTGTGAAAGACTGAATAATGTGGGTGTTCATACATTGGTTTCAAGATAGACAGAAATGCCTTATAAGCAAATCATAGAAAATTAACATAATGATTCAAGAAGCTGTTAGGTAAATATTCTTTAATTGCGAAAAATTGGAGTTCAAGAGTAAATCTACTTTCCATTAAATAAGGCATTAGTGAGCTCACAGCTGTAAAACTGTATCAGTTCTTTGCTTGTCTTGCCAAGGAGGGAGTACAACCAAGATTCAGTATGTGGGGCATTCTATAAGGAAGAGAAATTGAGTTGAACAGCATACTTTTCTCCAGAGTTTGGATGAATGAGGGGTAATCTTCTGGAAATATACAAAATTATTAAAAGATTTAAGTAGGTGGATGTATGGAACATGTGAGATGCTGGAAATCTGGAGAAACAAAGATGGAATGCTGGAGGAACTCATCAAGTTTGGCAGCAACTGTGAAGGAAAATGAATAGTTATGTTTAGGACTAAAACCTTTCATCAGGACCAATGAAGCTCTTGGAAGACCTGTGGCTGTGGACCCAGATCCTGCTGCGTAAAACATCCTCAGTTATTGAACAAGTTCGGTCCATGTCTTTAGCTTTTCAGATGTGAAAAGAATTGAATAATAATTTGGGAGGTGGATTGTTGATCTTAGTGAGTCCTTGTAGAATGTTCTTTGTTCAAATCTTATTCAGGTTTCCTTTTTTACTATGAACTCATAAGCAAAAATGTTTTTGGCTGTACGTGTGAGTGCAGTGAGCTGATCGAATATGGACCAGAAGCAAGCCCTTTGGCCCACGGTTCCTGTTTCGACCATGATGCCAATCCAAACCATTTCCATCTAGCTGCATGTAGTTTATAACCTGCCAACTGCTGCTTGCTCATGTCTAAGTGCCTCTTAAATGTTGTTATTGATTTGCATCCATTACTCTCCTCTGGCAACAAGTTCCAGGTGCCTACCACTCTGTGTAAGAATGCAACTTCCCTCATAAATCTCCTTTAACCTTGTCCTCCCTCCATCTTAAAAATATGCCATCTTCTACTTACATTTCCACCCTGGGGAAAAGATACTGGCTGTCTACCCTATCTATGCTTTTCATAATTTTATATATTTCTGTTATTTCACCTCTTATCTTTCAATACTCCAGAGAAACCAATCCAAATTTGACCAATTTCTCTGTAAAGCCTTTTAATCAGGGAATATCCTGGAGAACCTTCCTGTACTGTCTACCTGTAATGTGATGAGCAGAATATCCTGGAGAACCTTCCTGTACTGTCTACCTGTAATGTGATGAGCAGAATTCTACATTTCAATAACAAATTTCATGACGAATGCTGGTGATATTAAACCTGATTCTGATTCTGAAATTTGGACTAACCAAAGTTTAATACAGAAGCACATGACTTCCCAGCTTTTATACTCAAAATTTTGACTGATTATGGCAAGTATGCTTCACTGCCGTATCTAGTTCTGTTGAAGTTTTCAGGGAGCTGCAGACTTGTACACCAAGATCCTTCTGTACAACAGTGCTCCTAAAGGCCCTGCCATTTACTCTGTGCTTTCATCTGACTTTTGGCCTCCCATAATGCAAGACCTCACAACTGTCTGATTTAAATTCCATCTGTTCTTTATCTGCCCTCATTTCCAGTCAGTCAAAATCCTGCTGAATACTCTGAATACAACCTTCTTCACTATCCATAACTCTTGTCAAATTTTGTGTTGTCTGAAACTTTACTAATTAAGCTACGTACATTTTTGTCCAGAACACGTATATCACAAACATCACTGGACACGGATCTCCAGTCTGAATAACACCCATCCACAACTACATTCTTCCAAGGCCAGGTCATTTTTTGATTACAATTTATTAAGTCACATGCACCTCAATCTGCTGGATCAGCCTACAATGTGGGGGAAACTTTAGAAAGTTTTCTTGTAATAATGCAGTTCTGTATCGGTTGTGTGATGGAGAAGGTTGCTTGATAATTATTTAGAACATAGAACATAGAATAGTACAGCACAGTACAGGCCCTTCGGCCCACAATGTTGGGCTGACCCTTAAACCCTGCCTCCCATATAACCCCCCCACCTTAATTTCCTCCATATACCTGTCTAGTAGTCTCTTAAATTTCACTAGTGTGTCTGCCTCCACCACTGACTCAGGCAGTGCATTCCACGCACCAACCACTCTCTGAGTAAAAAACCTTCCTCTAATATCCCCCTTGAACTTCCCACCCCTTGCCCTAAAGCCATGTCCTCTTGTATTGAGCAGTGATGCCCTGGGGAAGAGGCACTGGCTGTCCACTCTATGTATTCCTCTTAATATCTTGTATACCTCTATCATATCTGCTCTCATCCTCTTTCTCTCCAGAGAGTAAAGCCCTAGCTCCCTTAATCTCTGATCATAATGCATACTTTCTAAACCAGGCAGCATTCTGGTAAATCTCCTCTGCACCCTGTCCAATGCTTCCACATCCTTCCTATAGTGAGGCGACCAGAACTGGGCACAGTACTCCAAATATGGCCTCACCAGAGTTTTATAGAGCTGCATCATTACCCCGTGACTCTTAAACTCTATCCCTCAACTTATGAAAGCTAACACCCCATAAGCTTTCTTAACTACGTTATCTACCTGTGAGGCAACTTTCAGGAATCTGTGGACATGTACCCCCAGATCCCTCTGATCCTCCACACTACCAAGTATCCTGCCATTTACTTTGTACTCTGCCTTGGAGTTTGTCCTTCCAAAGTGTACCACCTGACACTTCTCTGGGTTGAACTCCATCTGCCAATTCTCAGCCCACTTCTGCATCCTATCAATGCCTTTCTGCAATCTTTGACAATCCTCTACATTATCCACAACACCACCAACCTTTGTGTCTTCTGCAAACTTGCCAGCCCACCCCTTCTACCCCCACATCCAGGTCGTTAATAAAAATCACGAAAAGTAGAGGCCCCGGAACCGATCCTTGTGGGACACCACTAGTCACAACCCTCCAATCTGAATGTACTCCTTCTACCACGACCCTCTGCTTTCTGCAGGCAAGCCAATTCCGAATCCACTTGGCCAAACTTCCCTAGATCTCATGCCTTCTGATGTTCTGAATAAGCCTACTGTGTGGAACCTTAAAGATGATTACTTGTAAAATGTTATTATAACTGAATTGTCTAAATTGGAGAATTTTTATGAATGATAAGTAAGCATTTGTCTAATTATCTCAATTTTTAGCAATGTTTTAACCTTTTAATAGTTGTTTAAAAACTGAGTATGCACCATCAATAATAGTTCCATGACTTGGCTACAAAAGCTGAATATAACACTTCAAAGTGATTTGTCTGGAAGGTATGTTTGTACAATGTTTAATGATTTTAATCTTTATGGAATGGGACTTTTTCCAGAAATGAGGAAGTAGACAGTTTTCTCATTTTGTTGTGGCTGGGGTAGGGCATTAGGTTTCTGTAGTCCGCTATTGACCTGTTAAATTATTTCATTTGATGCTTTGGTGCCTGTTCAAGAAACTTCGAAGCGAATGTGAGAAAACACTTGCGCAAATTTTCTTGCACGGTTCTTGATCTTTGTTTCATACATGATGAAATTTAATCAATGTGTTTTTAACTGATGTACCATTTTTGTTTCATCTGGGCAGCTAATTCTGTTCACTTTCTTTTATTTTTGTTTCATGTTTTGAGAAAATATGATTAGAATAATGAAAATTAGAGCATAGAAACATTTGCTAATGGATTAAAATTGCCAGGAAGCTTTGGTAATTTTAAGACCATAAGATATAGGCTGCTCTGCCATTTCATCATGGCTGATCCAATTTTCCTCTCAGTCCCAATCTCCTGCCTTCTCCTGTATCCCTTCATTCCCTGACCAATCAAGAATCTATCAACCTCTGCCTTAAATGTACACAAAGACTTGGCCTCCACAGCTACCTATGGCAAAGAATTCCACAGATTCACCACTATCAAGGCCTTTCACCTTTCGATAGGTTTTAATAAGGTTACCCGTCATTCTTCTGAATTCTGGTGAATACAGGCCCAGAAACAACAAAAGCTCATCTTATGACAAGCCATTCAGTCCTGGAGTCACTTTCATGAACTTCCTTTGAACCTTCTCGGTTTCAGCACATCTATTCTAAGACAAGTGGCCCAAAACTGCTCACCAGTGCTTTATAAAGTCTCAACATTACATTCTTGCTTTTATATTCTAGTCCTCTTGAAATGAATGCTAACATTGCATTTGCCTTTCTCAGCAGTGATTCAACCCGCAAATTAACCTTAAGGGAATCCTGCACAAGGACTCCTAAGTCCTTTTGCACCTCTGGTACTTGTATTTTCTCTCCATTTAGAAAATTCTTGACCTTTCATTTTTTTCTACCTAAGTGCATGACCATACACTGTATGCCTTCTGTCATTTCTTTGCTCATTCTCCTAATCTATCTGTCCGTCTGTAGCCGCTCTACTTCCTCAAAACTACCTGCCCTTCCACCTATCTTCATATTGTCTGTAAACTTTGCAACAAAGTCATTCATTCCATCATCCAAATCACTGACATATAACGTGAAAAGAATCGGTCCCAACACGGACCCCTTTGGAACACCAATAGTCACCAGCAGCCAACCAGAAAAGGCTCCCTTTATTCCTACTGTTAGCCTCCTGCTAGCTTTATCCATGCTAGAATCTTTCCTGTAATACTATGGACTTATCTCTCTCTGGCTAACCATCCCATAAGATGATGATGTTTCCTTTCAGTGAGTTAGTGGGGTGATACACCACTCCTCAGAAAGGAACAGCGTGTGCGTGAGTGGATTTTAGGTGAGTAGGGGGTTGCACAGGTCCAGACCCACCCTCTCGATATCCCCTCCCGGATCCAGCGGCATGGTGGGGTCCAAGGCGGCTGGGGGAAGTTCTGTTGCAGTGAATGGCCAGACCAAGCTTCGATGCAAGGGATGCCCTTTCCGCGCTTCACAGCACGTGTTTGCTAGATGGCCATTGACCCTATGAGAGGGTTCATCCGCCCTTTGATAGGTCTTGTTTTTCGTCCTGCAGGGTGTCTAGCCACCCTCCTCACCAGGCAAGCCTGGTGGGGGAGCTGGTTTAGTTGCCGGCCACCCAACAATGCAACAGGTAGTACTGGGTTACGTGGTACCAGTAGCACTCAGATGAGTGACCTGACCAGAATATGGTGCCACATATGGGCTTGTAGCTTGTTAAGCAGCCTCATATGTGGCACCTTGTCAAAGGCCTTGTGAAAATCCACGTGCACAACATCAACCGATTCTCCTTTGTCTATCCTGCTTGTTATTTCTTCAAAGAATTCTGACAGATTTGTCAAGCACGACTTTCCCTTGAGCAAACCATGCCTACTACAGCCTATTTTATCACGTGCCTCCAAGTCTGCTAAGACCTCATCCTTGATAATTGACTCTAACCACTGAGGTCAGGCTAACTGGCCTTTCATTTCCTTACTTCTGCCTCTCTCCCTTCTTGAAGAATGGAGTGACATTTGCAATTTTCCAGTCTTCTGGAACTATTCCATAATCTAGTGGTTACTGAAAGAATCTACTACTACTACTACTACTAATAATAATAAGTACTTTATTGATCCCAAGTGGGAAATTATTTCAAAAAGACGGCCACGATCTCTTCAGCCACCTCTTTTGGAACTCTGGGGTGTACGCCATCTGGTCCAGGTGACTTTAGACCATACAGTTTCCCAAGAGCCTTCTCCCTTGTATGGTAACTTCACACACTTCATGTCCGCTGACAGCCGGAACTTCCACCATACTGCTAGTGTCTTCCACAGTGAAGACTGATGCAAAATACTTATTCATTTCATCCACAATTTCATTCCTACCTCTTCAGCATCACTTTCCAGCGGTTCAACATCCACTCTCGTCTCTCTTTTACACTTCATGTATCTGAAGAAACTTTTGGTGAATATTATTGCCTAGCTTACTTTCATATTCCAACTTTACCTTCTTAGTGACTTTTTAGTTGCCTTCTGTTGGTTTTTAAAAGTTTCAAAGATACAATTTAATGTCAGAGAAATGTATACAATATGCATCCTGAAATGCTTTGTCTTCGCAACCATCCACGAAAACAGAGGAGTGCCCCAAGGAATGAGTGACAGTTAAATGTTAGAACACCAAAGTCCCCCTCCCATGCTTAAGCGGAAGGGAGCAGCAATCCTCCCTCCCTCCACTGGCAAAAAAAAGCAACGGCACCACCACCAAGCACTCAAGTGTGAGCAAAGCAACAGCAAAGACACAGACTTGCAGTTACCCCAAAGACTTCACTTTTCACCCAGTATTCGACATACCACAGGTTCTCTGTCTCCCTAATAAGGGAGGAAGAGGTGTCTCCATTTTCCCAGCGAGCAGAGAGACATAACAAACAACTCGCTGGTTTACGATGTTAAAAGTCCGTTATGTTGCTTTTTTCAAGCTCTGTGCCTGAAGATCGCAGAGATCCCGAGTCTCCAGGCACGCAGTTGCAGGTAACCTGATGACACATGGGTCTCCTGTCATGACACCAACCCTCGATCTGCCCATCTCCAGAGCCCCGAGATCCTAGGCATCCGAATCCAAGCCAGGTCCTTTGGCCAAGCCTTTGTCATGCCGAACAACAATGGCCGATCGTGGAACCCCAAGAGCGGGTCCCATTCCTGCAAGGAACCATAGTCAGCGTTTAACTTCAGGTCAGAGTCTTCAAAAGGACCCTGAAAGGGAAGAATAATGATATTAAAGATGGAAATAGAGCTGTTTCCATAGGTGCAAGCAAAGGAGTGACCGTTAGGCGCCATTAACCCTCCTAAGCTCCGCCTTCCCAATCCTCCAACTTCCTACTAATTTTTGCTCTATTATATGCCTTTCTTTGGCTTGTATGTTGGCTTTGACTTCTCTTGCTAGCCATGGTTATAGTATCTTTCCTTTAGAATAGCTCTTGCTCTTTGGGATGTTTATATTCTGTGCCTTCCAATTTTCTTCCAGAAGTTCTAACCGTTACTGCTCTGCCATCATCCCTGCCGGTGTTCTTTTCCAATTAGTTCTGGCCAACTCCATTCTCAAGCCTCAGTAATTCCCTTTACTCCACTGTAATACTGATACATCTGACTTCAGCTTCTCTTTCTCAAATTTTGCGGCAAATTTGATCATATTATGATCACTTTCCCCTGAGCGACACACATCAAAGTTGCTAGTGAACACAGCAGGCCAGGCAGCATCTCTAAGAAGAGATAGAGTCAGCGTTTCAGGCCGAGACCCTTCGTCCGGACTAACTGAAGGAAGAGTTAGTAAGAGATTTGAAAGTGGGAGGGGGAGGGGGAGATCCAAAATGATAGGAGAAGACAGGAGGGGGAGGGATGGAGCCAAGAGCTGGACAGGTGATTGGCAAAGGGGATGTAAGGGGGTTTCGACTTTTATGTTACTGCGGAGGTTAATTAAAATGGCGTCTGTTATGTTAATCTGGGGAATGCGGCTTTGGCCGATCGTGGAACCCCAAGAGCGGGTCCCATTCCTGCAAGGAACCATAGTCAGCGTTTAACTTCAGGTCAGAGTCTTCAAAAGGACCCTGAAAGGGAAGAATAATGATATTAAAGATATCAGAGGATATGAGAGGATCATGGGACAGGAGGTCCGGGGAGAAAGACAAGGCGGGGGGGGGAACCCAGAGGATGGGCAAGGGGTATAGTCAGAGGGATAAGAGGGAGAAAAAGGAGAGTGAGAGAAAGAATGTGTGTATAAAAATAAATAACGGATGGGGTACGAGGGGGAGGTGGGGCATTAGCGCAAGTTAGAGAAGTGGATGTTCAGGCCATCAGGTTGGAGGCTACCCAGACGGAATATAAGGTGTTGTTCCTCCAACCTGAGTGTGGCTTCATCTTTACAGTAGAGGAGGCCGTATATAGACATGTCAGAATGGGATGTGGAATTAAAATATGTGGCCACTGGGAGATCCTGCTTTCCCTGGCGGACAGAGCGTAGGTGTTCAGCAAAGCGGTCTCCCAGTCTGCGTCGGGTCTCGCCAATATATAGAAGGCCACATTGGGAGCACCGGACGCAGTATATCACCCCAGCCGACTCACAGGTGAAGTGTCGCCTCACCTGGAAGGACTGTCTGGGGCCCTGAATGGTGGGAAGGGAGAAAGTGTAAGGGCATGTGTAGCACTTGTTCCGCTTACAAGGATAAGTGCCAGGAGGGAGATCAGTGGGGAGGGATAGGGGGGACGAATGGACAAGGGAGTCGCGTAGGGAGCGATCCCCGCGGAAAGCGGGGGGGCGGGGAGGGAAAGATGTGCTTGGTGGTGGGATCCTGTTGGAGGTGGTGGAAGTTACGGAAAATAATATGTTGGACCAGGAGGCTGGTGAGGTGGTAGGTAAGGACCAGGGGAACCCTATTCCTAGTGGGGTGGCATGAGGATGGAGTGAGAGCAGATATGCGTGAAATGGGAGAGATGCGTTTGAGGGCAGAGTTGATAGTGGAGGAAGGGGAGCCCCTTTCTTTAAAGAAGGAGGACATCTCCCTCGTCCTGGAATGAAAAACCTCATCCTGAGAGCAGATGCGGTGGAGACCGAGGAATTGCGAGAAGGGGATGGCGTTTTTGCAAGAGACAGGGTGAGAAGAGGAATAGTCCAGATAGCTGTGAGAGTCAGTAGGCTTATAGTAGACATCAGTGGATAAGCTGTCTCCAGAGACAGAGACAGAAAGATCTAGAAAGGGGAGGGAGGTGTCGGAAATGGACCAAGTAAACTTGAGGGCAGCGTGAAAGTTGGAGGCAAAGTTAATAAGGTCAATGAGCTCTGCATGCGTGCAGGAAGCAGCGCCAATGCAGTCGTCGATGTAGCGAAGGAAAAGTGGGGGACAGATACCAGAATAGGCACGGAACATAGATTGTTCCACAAAGCCAACAAAAAGGCAGGCATAGCTAGGACCCATACGAGTGCCCATAGCTACACCTTTAGTTTGGAGGAAGTGGGAGGAGCCAAAGGAGAAATTATTAAGAGTAAGGACTAATTCTGCTAGACGGAGCAGAGTGGTGGTAAAGGGGAACTGATTAGGTCTGGAATCCAAAAAGAAGCGGAGAGCTTTGAGACCTTCCTGATGGGGGCATAGCTAGGGCCCATATGGGTGCCCATAGCTACACCTTTAGTTTGGAGAAAGTTTAGTACCCCTAAGGGTTCTTTTACCTTAAGCTCTCTAATCAATGATGATTCATTGCGTTACACCCAATAGAATAGCTGATCCTCCATTGGGCTCAGCCATGAGCTGCTCATAAAGTTATTTCTCAGGCACTCTAGAAATTCCCCCTCCTGTAATCCAGCACAAATCCAGCAATCTACCTGCATGTTGAAGTCCCCCATGACTATGGTAATATTGTCCTTTTGGGATTCATTTTCTACCTCCCATTGTAATTTGTTGTTCTTACTACTGTTTGGGGGTCTGTATACAGCTCCCATCAGGGTCTTTTTACCTTTGCAGTTCCTTAGCTCTATCCACAATAATTCAACACCTTCCGACCCTATGTTACCTCTTTCTAATGATTTGATTTTATTTTGTACCAACAGAACAATGCCGCCTCCTCTGCCTTCCTGCCTATCCTTTCGATATAATGTGTATCCTTGAGCTCCCAAGTATAATCTTTCAGCCATGATTCAATTATGCCTACAATGTCATACCTGCCAATCTGCAACTGTGCTGCAAATTCATCTACCTTACTTGGTATACTGTGTGCATTCAGATACAACACCTTCAGTCTTGTGTTCACCCTTTTCGATTGTTGCACCATGCTTAACCTTTTGATTCCTAACTTTGCCTGAGGTGTTACCAACATCTGCCTCCACAGTCTCTCCACTAACTCTCCTGGTTCCCAACTCCTGCAACTCTAGTTTAAACACCACTACGCAGGATTAACAAACCTTCCCACTAGGGTATTTTTCCCTCTCCAGTTCAGGTGCGAACCGTCCCTTCTGTACAGGTCCCACCTTCCCTGGAAGCAAGCCCAAAGATCCTAAAATCTTAAGCCCTCCCTTGTACACCAACTCCCTAGCCACGTATTAAACTGTATAATCTTCCTAGTTCTAGCCTCACTAGCACCTGGCATGGGAAGCAATACTAAAATCCCAACCCTGGAGGACTCCCCCTTTAACTTAGCACCTAACTCCGTAAACTCCCTATGCAGAACCTTGTTATACTCATCCTACCTATGTCATTGGTACCTATATGGGCCATGACTTCTTGCTATTCATCCTTCCACTTCAGAATGCTGAGGATTTGATCTCAGATGTCCTGGATCCTGGCACCCTGGGGCAGCATACCATCTGAGAATCTTGTTCTTGTTCACAGAACCTCCTATCCATTCTTCTAACTAACAAATCCCCTGTCTCCACAAGAGTTGATGTAGGAGGCAGGCCATAAGATTTTAGAATCATTGGGCTCTTTTCCAGGGAAGGTGGGACTGGTACAGAAGGGACAGTTTACACCTGAACAGGAGGGGGACGAATAACCTAGCAGAAAGGTTTGTTAATGCTGCACAGTGGGGTTTAAACTAGAGTTGCAGGGGTTGGGAACCAGAGTGCCAGAAGATTGGCATATTTAGAAAGCATGCAATATCTGATAGTCATTCCAAAGTAGTTCATAACCAATTTACATTCACGACCTGTGAATTATGATGAGGAGGCAGTTTCATTGGGAATTTATACTTGATAATTCATTATGAACAAACAGAGAATTAGCAAGTTAATTAATTAGCAAATTTCTTAGCCATGTTGGCTAAAAAAGAAGAAACATTAACTCAAAATAGCTCTGTTCCTTTCCAAATTATGGCATGGGAAGTTGCTCATCAGACAGATTTTTATAAATATTAAAGGGCAGATGGAAAAGATGGAATAATCTGTTTTTTTTTTAAACCAATGGTACTGAGGGATAAAGAATAAAGGCAGTTGAAAGAGATTGAGATGCAGGTTGGCCATAATCTTATTAGATTTAAGGCAGATCTTATGCTTTTAAGAGCAAAAAGCGTGAAAATTAAGTGAAACGGAAGGGATGAAAACAAAGGCTCAGCATAAATATCTCCTTAATGATGCTAGAAAGAAAATTATCACCTTAATAATACTTGTGTGTTGAAATAAATGGGACCGTATTACTTCGACTGGATTAATTTTATATTTGTGGTTGTAAAACTGTTGAGAGTGGAATGTTGCTTTAGCATTCTGGCTGCCATTCCGGAGATGTCATTTATCTGGTAACTAATGACATGAGTGGCATGCCAGGTCCCGTCTTTCATTTATTAAATCCACTTTTATTATCTTCCACCCAACTCATCAAAATATAAAGCAGTCGCATGTGTTTGTTTTATAGCCCTTCAGCAGCTTATCAAATTTTTCCATTTACTTTTCCACAGGCATCTGTTCATGACTGATATAATTAGGATATAAGGACTGCATTTCCAGCAGGGAACTTTGCTGACAAGCAGCATGGTGGTCAAATCACTGTAACTTTTATTCCTGACTAAAACTTTCCAGTAAATCTGTTGCATTATGGAATTAATCAAGTGTATCCCACCATTTCTTCTTTTAAGAAATCGTTCATGGAAGATGCAACATGTTGTTTCTAGTATATTTATTCCAAACACTAATTTACTTTAACAACCCTTTTATTAAACTGTAAAATCTTGAAGCTGTAATTTTTTTTCTTGTTGTGTACACTTAGAAGCAGTCACATGAAGTATTTTCCCCTGTCATTTTATTCATTAATTAAACCACAGCAGATTAAACGTGGAATTGTTTCTGAACCACATTGTATATTAGCAGCTTTGAAAGGTGAGGATTGGGGCAAATACCAGAAAGATACGTTTCTCCTGTGGAACAGTTTGAAGTTTGAACATCATGTCATGTCATGACTTATTTTTCTTTCAAACACATTCAAATTCCTTGACTCCCATAATGCGGTATTCATTGTTACCATAGATATCATTATCTAAGATGCCATGACAGGGACATGCATGTTTGATCATAAGTAATGCATTGTTCTATTGAAATATTTCTATCCACCTTGCAAACATGTGATCTTCAATGTGCAACATTTGATACACTTCACCCTCACATTCATTTTTGTTCTCTGTCAATATACATAAAGTGCTGCTTAGCAATAAGCAAATCTCCTTCAAATTCACTATTTTCTTGAATCCTTCAACAGATTAAAAATGCGCAATTAATTTGTCATGGAACTTTTTGCAGATGCATTTCTCTGCAGTTTTTTAAATAATTTATTTTCTTAGTTTGGATTCAATGTGGTTTTTGAGGATGCAAAGAATATCATGAGTGAAATGAATATATAATGAGGATGCCATGAACAGAGCAAACACAAAGAAATAATGTATGAGATCATAAAAAGACAACGTAACTTCATTGGACATGTGATTAGGAAAGAGAAGTTAGAATGTACGGTAATTATGGGAAAGATTGAAGGGAAGAAAGCAAGAGGAAGACAAAGACAAATGTTGATGGAGACAACAGCCAGAGAACTGGAAATGAATACCAATGAATTGATCCACTTGACCCGAAACAGGAGTGTGTGGGCCATGGCAGTCAAAGCTCAAACTAGACACGGCACCTGAAGATGATGATGATGGGTTCAGTGCTATACTCGTATATCATCAATAGAGTATTTCCTTTTATCAACTTAATTACTTCAACTTTGACAACTGGTTTCAATGTCACATTGTCACATATGCATATTCCAGTAGCCATAATTAGGGATGATATGCTATAGCTACAAGTGTTTTACAACTGGTGCTTGTTCTAATTATTAATGCTAATTGAATCTTTGGAAAATGTTTTTGAGAGGCTTTGTAATATAACTTGTATTACGATACAAATCAAGGAAAGGAATTACAGCTAATCCATTTTACATTTGATTGAATCACTGCATTTGCTTAGCTCAGGGGTTCCCAACCTGGGGGTCCATGGATTTCTTGGTTAATGGTAAGGCTGCATGACATAAAAAAGGTTGGGAATCCGTGGCTTTGCTGTTTGGCGCAATGATGCTGCTTGCTCCTGTGTTTAACAATTAAACTTCATGTGCTTTCATGAGGATGAAAACAACATTTTTTAATTCATATTTGGAGATGTGTCAAAAGCCATCATTGTCCATCCATATTGAGTGGCACAATTGTCCAGCCAGTAGAGCCGTTGCCTCACAGCATCAGAACTCCAATCCTGATCTTGGGTAGTGTCTGCATGGAGTTCACACATTCTCCATTTGTATGTGAGCGTTTCCTCTAATATCCCAATGACTTACAGGTTGGTAGGTTAATTGACACACTGAATTGTCACTAGTATGTAGGTGAGTTGGAGAATCTGGGGCAATTGATTACGATGTGAGATGAACAAAAAGATTAACTTAGAATTAATGTAAATAGGTTGACATGGGCATGTTGGGCTGAAATCCTTTATCTGTGCTGTATGTCTCTGCAACGCTACTACCTACACTCAAGGAACTTCGTCTAGCATCTTTACAAAGCAAGGATTAGTTGACATGTTACACAAATTGACCTTGGCCTTATCCAAGTATTTTAAAGTCAAATATTCCAATCTAAGCCGGTTTACAAAACTAATTTCCCTCTTCCTGACTTGCACATATTGAATGTCAATTTCATTCATTTCAGTCTCTGGCTTTAAGATGAGTTCCTTGCTTCAAACTCCAGTTCCATTAAGTTAAGACGGAGTCGTAGAGCAACACAGCGTTGAAACAGGCCCTTTGGCTTAATTCAACCTGCTGATGAAGATGCCCATCTAAGCTAGATAGAGTCAAAGAGTAATAGCAATATACTCTATGGTGTGAAGGTTTAATGGAATCAACCTTTCAAAATCTATCATAAAAAACAAACAGCCTTCCAAAACTTTAGGTGAGTTAAGGAAGTTCCCTCAGATGTTCATGCTCAGTGGCAATTTATATGCATTACCTAACTTTACTTGTAAAGTGTTCCTCAGAAGTAATAATCCTTGCATAATATGTGAGATTTGTTTTCAGAAGAGGCTTTCTATTCACCATTCAGTCATCTGGTTTATGAAAGGAATAAAGAAGATATAGAAAGTTTCCTTTCTTGTTTAATAGATTGACTAAACGCTATTAACGCTAATCCTATTTACCTACATTTGACACATATCCCTCTAAACCAGGAGTTCCTAACCTGGGGCCCATGGACCCTTTGGTTAATGGTGGGGGTCCATGGTATAAAATAGGTTGGGAATCCCTGCTGTAAACCTTTCCAATCCATGTACCTATCTCAATGTCTTTAGGAATAGGAAAAGTATATAGTGAGTGGTATTTGCCTACTTAGAATCAGATTTTTTGGCTTCAAACTTGATATGCAAAGCTTCAGATCTCCCATTTTAACTGCAATTGTTGATTGATTGAATATTGATACAACACAATGAACAAAACATCTATTAGACAATTTTGGTTACACCTTTGGTAAGTTGTTCAAGTGTGACGGATTGGGAAGTGTTAATGTGCTGTCTGTACACACCAGTCATTGAAAGCATAAGACATAAGAGCAGAATTGAGCTATTTAGCCCATCGAGTTTTCTTCGCCATTCCATTATGACTCATTTATTATCTCTTTCAACCCCATTCACCTGCCTTCTCCCCGTAACCATTGGCATCCTTACCAATCAAGAATCTATCAACCTTTGCCTTAAATATACTTGGCCTCCACAGCTATTTGTGGCAATGAATTTCACACATTTACCACCCTTTGGCTAAAGAAATTCTTCCTCATCTCTGTTTAAAGGGACATCCTTCTACTCTGAGGAGTTGTCCTCTGGTCCTAGACTCCTCCACTATAGGAAACATCCTCTCCATTTCCACTCTATCTAGGCCTTTTAATACATGATAGGTTTCAATGAGATCCCCTATCATTCTTCTGAATTCGTGATACAGACCCAGAGCTATCAAACACTCCTCATATGGTAACCTTTTCATTCCTGAGATAATTCTCCTGAAACTTCTCTGGACCCTCTCCAATGCCAACATGCCCTTTCTTAGAGAAGGGGCCCAAAACTGCTCACAATACTCCCAAGTGCAGCCTGACCAACATAAATATACAATTGCAGCAAACTTTAAGAAGACAGGAGATTCTGTGGACGTGAACGGGACACCCGGATGGTATGTTGCCTGCTAGGTGCCAGGGTCAGGGATGTCTCAGATCGCATCCACAACATTTTGGAGAGGGAGGGGGAGTAGTCAGATGTCTTGGTATATATTGGTACCAATGACATAGGAAGGAAAAGCAATGAGGTCCTGAAAAGAGACTTTAGAGAGCTAGGTAGAAAGCTGGAGCTCCCGGGTAGTAAGTTCTGGATTGCTGCCTGTGCCACGCCCCAGTGAGGGTAGAAACAGGATAAGTGCATGGCTGAGAAGCTGGTACAGGGGGCAGGGCTTCAGGTTCTTGGATAATTGGTATGACCTGTTCAAAAGTGATGGTTTGCACCTGAACCCGCGGGAGACGAATATTCACATGGGCAGGTTTGTTCAAGCTGTTGGGAAGGGTTTAAACTAACTTGGCAGAGGCCTGGAAACCGGAGTGAAGGAGTGTAGGAACTCAGGAAAGGACGGATGGTAAAAAAATAAAGATAGCATGCAGTCAGATTGTCAGGAAGGGCAGGCAGGTGATGGGTCTCCGTTGCAACCAACATGCTGAGTATCAAATCATTAGGGATGCAGAGTCAGAAAGGATAACAAATACGGTGCTCAAGGTCTTGTATCTAAATGCATGTAGTATAAGAAATAAGGTGGATGATCTTGTTCCACTGTTAGAGATTGCTAGGTATGATGTTGTGGCCATTACTGAATCGTGGCTGAAGGATGGTTGTAGTTGGGAGCTGAATGTCCAATGATACACGTTATATTGGAGGGATAGGAAGTTAGGCAGAGGGAATGGTGTGGCTGTACTGGTAAAGAATGGCATCAAATTATAAATATTAAGAAAGAGGATGTGCCGGAGCTTTTGGAAGGCATCAAGTTGGATGTCACTGGGACTGGACGAGATATACCCCAGGCTACTGTGGGAGGTGAGGGAGGAAATTGCTGAGCCTCTGGCAAAGATCTTTGCATCATCAATGGGTATGGGAGGGGTTTTGGAGGGTTGCAGATGTTGTTCCCTTATTCAAGAAAAGGTGTAGAGATAGCCCAGGAAATTATAGACCATTGAGTTACTTCAGTGGTTGGTAAGTTGATGGAGAAGATCCTGAGAGGCAGGATTTATGAACATTTGGAGAGGCATAATATGATTAGGAATAGTCCGCATGGCTTTGTCAAAGGCAGGTCGTGCCTTACGAGCCTGATTTAATTTTTTGAGGCTTCACATAGATGAAGATAGAGCAGTAGATGTAGTATATATGGATTTCAGCAAGGCATTTGTTAAGTTACCCCATGCAAGGCTTATTGAGAAAGCAAGGGGACATTGCTTTGTGGATCCAGAATTGGCTTGCCCACAGAAGGCAAAGAGTGGTTGTAGATGGGTTATGTTCTCCATGGAGGTCGATGACCAATGGTGTGCCTCAGGCATCTGTTCTGGGACCCCTTCTCTTCATGATTTTTATAAATGAGCTGGATGAAGAAGTGGAAGGATGGGTTAGTAAATTTGCTGATGACACAAAGGTTGGAGGTGTTGTGGATAGTATGGAGAGCTGTAAGAGGTTACAGTGGGACATCGATGGGATGCAAAACTGGGCTGAGAAGTGGCAGATGGAGTTCAACCCAGATAAGTGTGAGTTAGTTCATTTTGGTAGGTCAAATATGATGGCAGAATATAGTATTAATGGTAAGACTCTTGGCAGTCAGGAGTATCAGAGGGATCTTGGGGTCCAAAAGCTGCTGCGCAGATTGACTCTGTGGTTAAGAAGGCATACGGTACATTGGCCTTCATCAACCATGGGAATGAGTTCAAGAGCTGAGAGGTAATGTTACAGCTGTGTAGGACCCTGGTCAGACCCCA
This sequence comes from Mobula birostris, assembly GCF_030028105.1. Lineage (NCBI taxonomy): Eukaryota > Metazoa > Chordata > Chondrichthyes > Myliobatiformes > Myliobatidae > Mobula > Mobula birostris. The sequence continues at coordinate 208,508,589 of NC_092372.1, forward strand.
TTCGGAGTACTGTGCTCCGTTTTGGTCACCTCACTACAGGAAGGATGTGGAAACTATAGAAAGGGTGCAGAGGAGACTTACAAGGATGTTGCCAGGATTGGGGAGCATGCTTTATGAGAATAGGTTGAGTGAACTTGGCCTTTTCTCCATGGAGTGACAGAGGATGAGAGGTGAACTGATAGAGGTGTATAAGATGATGAGAGGTATTGATCGTATGGATAGTCAGAGGCTTTTTCCAAGGGCTGAAATGGCTAACACGAGAGGGCATAGTTTTAAGGTGCTTGGAAGTAGGTACAGAGGGGATGTCAGTGGTAAGTTTTTTATGCGTGGAATGGTCTGCCAGCTATGGTGGTGGAGGCGGATACGATTGGGTCTTTTAAGAGACTCCTGGATAGGTACATGGAGCTTAGAAAAATAGAGGGCTATGGGTAACCCTAGGTAATTTCTAAAGTAAGTACATGTTCAGCGCAGCATTGTGGGCCAAAGGGCCTATATTATGCTGTAGATTTCCTATGTTTCTGAATCAGTTGAAAGATGTGACATAGGATCGGAAGATGTTCAATCCTAGTGGGTTGAGTTAAGGAACTGCAAGGGTAAAAGGACATTGATGGCAGTTACGTACAGGCCCCCCAACAGTGGCTGGGAGGTGGACCACAGGTTACACCAGGAAATAGAAAAGATGAGTCAAAAGGGCAATGTTATGATAGTCATGGGAGATTTTAACATGCAAGTCGATTGGGAAAGTCAGGTTGGTAATGGATCTTGAGAGTGAGTTTGTTGAATGCGTAAAAGATAGCTTTTTAGAGCAGTTTGTCGTTGAGCCTACTAGGGGATCAGCTATGCTGGATTGGGTGTTATGTAATGAACCGGAGGTGATTAGAGAGCTTAAAGTAAAAGAACCCTTAGGAACCAGTGATCACAGTATGATTGTGTTCAACTTGAAATTTGATAGGGAGAAAGTAAAATCTGATATAGCAGTATTTCAGTGGAGTAAGGGAAATTACAGTTGTATGAGAGAAGAATTAGCCAAAGTAAATTGGAAGGATCTGCTGGCAGGGATGTCAGTAGAGCAGCAATGGTGTGTGTTTCTGGGAAAAATGAGGAAGGTGTAGGACGTGTATTCCAAGAATGAAGAAATACTCAAATGGTAAAATAGTACAACCATGGCTGACAAGAGAAGTCAAAGCTATTGTAAAAGCAAAAGAAAGGGCATACAACAAAGCAAAAATTAGTGGGAAGACAGAGGATTGGGAACCTACAGAGAGCAACTAAAAAATCATTAGAAAGGAAAAGGTGAAATATGAAAGCAAACTGGCAAATAATAGCAAAGTGGATAGTAAAAGTTTTTTCAAGTATGTTAAAAATAAAAGAATGAGAGTGGATATAGAAGTGCTAGAAAATGAGGCAGGATAAATAATAATGGGGACAAGAAGATGGCTGCTGAACTAAATAGGTATTTTGCGTCAGTCTTCACTGTGCAGTATGCCTGATGTTGTATTGTGTGAAGGAAGAGAAGTGGGTGCAGTTACTGTTACAAGAGAGAAGATGCTCAAAAAGCTGAAGACCTAAATGTATATAAGTCACCCAGACCAGATGAACTACACCCTATGTGTAGAGATTGGCATTAGAAATGATCTTTCAAAAATCATTGGACTCTGGCATGGTGCCAGAGGATTCAAAAATTGCAAACATTACTCCACTCTTTAAGAAAAGAGGAAGGCAGTAGAAAGGAAATTATAGACCAGTTAACCTGACCTCAGTGGTAGGGAAGATGTTGGAGTCAATTGTTAAGGGCGAGGTGATGGAGTACTTGGTGACACAGGACAAGATAGTACAAAGTCAGCATGATTTCCTTCAGGGAAATTCCTGCCTGATGAATCTGTTGGAATTCTTTGAGGAGATTACAAGTAGCATAGATAAGGGGATGCAGTGGATGTTGTATATTTGGACTTTCAGAAGGCCTTTGACAAGGTGCCACACATGAGGCTGCTTACCAAGTTAAGAGCCCGTGGTATTACAGGAAAGTTAATGTGCTGATTGGTAGGAGGCAGTGAGTGGGAATAAAAGGACTCTTTTCTGGTTGGCCCTCAGTGCTAGTGGTCCGCAGGGGTCGGTGTTGGGACTACTTCTTTTTATGCTGTATATAAATGATTTAGATGATGGAATAGATGGCTTTGTTATCAGTTTTGCAGATGATACAAAGATTGGTGGAGGGGCAGGTAGTGTTGAGGAAACAGGTAGAATGCAGAAGGACTTAGACAGATTAGGAGAATGGGCAAGAAAGTAGCAAATGGAATACAATGTTGGAAAATGAATGGTCATGCACTTTGGTAGTAGAAATAAATGTGTGGACTATTTTCTAAACAGGGGAAAGATCCAGAAATCTGAGATGCAGAAGGACTTGGGAGTCCTTGTGCAGAACACCCTAACGGTTAACTTGCAAGTTGAGTCAGTGGTGAGGAAGGCAAATGCCATGTTAGCAAGAGTTCTAAAATACAAGAGCAAGGATGTGATGCTGAGTCTTTATAAGGCACTGGTGAGACCTTACCTTGAGTATTGTGAACAGTTTTGGGCCCCTCATCTTAGAAAAGATGTGCTGGCATTGGAGACAGTCCAGAGGGGGTTCACAAGGATGATTCCAGGAATGAAAGGGTTATCATACGAGGAACGTTTGGTAGCTCTGGGTCTTTACTCGCTGGAATTCAGAAGGTTGAGGGGGGGATCTCATTAAATCCTTTCGAATGTTGAAAGGCCTAGACAGAGTAGATGTGGTAAGGATATTTCCCATGGTGAGAGAGTCTAGGACAAGAGGGCACAACCTCAGAATGGAAGGGTGCCCTTTCAAAACAGATGCGGAGAAATTTCTTTAGCCAAAGGGTGGTGAGTTTGTGTAACTTTTTGCCACATGCAGCTGTGGAGGCCAGGTCGTTGGGTGTATTTAAGGCAGAAATTGATAGGTTCTTGATTGGACATGGCATCAAAGGTTACAGGGATAAGGCCGGGAACTGGAGTTGAAGAAGAGATATAAAAAAAAGCATCAGCCATAATTGAATGGTGGAGCAGACTGGATGGGCCAGATGACCTAATTCTGCTCCTATGTCTTATGGTCTTATGTGGTAGATTTTGTGTAGTTCTGGTTTACTTACCTAAGGTTACACAGTATTTTGTATTTTGCATGTATAGTGCATTTTCTGTGATTTATACAGACCTTAAGATGCTTATATTTGTTTAAGTTCTAGTTTATTGTCATCTAACTGTGCATATATACAACCAAGTGAAGCAATGTTCCTCTGGACCATGGTAAATCCACACAAAATGTATCATACACAGCACATAAACCAAAATCTTATACTATAAATAAGTTAATAAATTACAAAATCAATGTCGTAAAGCACAGTATAGGTAAACAGTGAACAGTAAACAGCTCGCTGTCCTAATAACGAGACCTCAGTGGTGTCTGTATTCATTAGTTTCACAGCCTGAGGGGAAAAAGCTGTTACCCAGCCTGTCAGGCCTAGTCCTGATGTGTTTGTACCACCTTCTTGACCGTAGTGAGTTAAAGAGTGGTGTGATTTCTCCCATATTTAATACAGGAGGTAGGGCCCAGGGCTGTGTGCTCAGTCCACTGCTGTCCACTCTGCAGACCTACGACTGTGCAGCAATACACAGCTTGAATCATACCAAGTTCGCCAATGACATGACCGTGGTGGGTCTCAACAGCAAGAACAATGTGTCAGCATACAGAGAGGAGGTGCAGCGGCTAACGGACTGGTGCAGAGCCAACAACCTGTCTCTGAATGTGAACAAAACAAGAGATGGTTGTTGACTTCAGGAGAGCACGGGGCTACCACTCTTCGCTGAACATTGACGGCTCCTCCATTGAGATCGTTAAGAGCACCAAATTTCTTGGTGTTCACCTGGCGGAGAATCTCACCTGGTCCCTCAACACCAGCTCCATAGCCAAGAAAGCCCAGCAGTGTCTCTACTTTCTGTGAAGGCTGAGAAAAGTCCATCTCCCACCCCTCATCCTCACCACATTCTACAGAGGATGTACGGAGAGCATCCTGAGCAGCTGCATCCCTGCCTGGTTCGGAAATTGCACCGTCTCGGATCGCAAGACCCTGCAGCAGATAGTGAGGTCAGCTGAGAAGATCATCAGGGTCTCTCTTCCTGCCATTACAGACATTTACACCACTCGCTGCACCCATAAAGCCAACAGCATTGTGAAGGACCCCACGCACCCCTCATACAAACTCTTCTCCCTCCTGCCATCTGGCAAAAGGTACCGAAGCATTCAAGCTCTCAGGACCAGACTGTGCAACAGTTTCTTCCTCCAAGCCATCAGACTCCTTAATACCCAGAGTCTAGACTGACATCTACATCATTTATTATTATATTGTAATTTGTCCTCTACTGTGTCTATTGTCTTTTTAATATTTATTGTACTGCCCTGCACTGTTTTGTGCACTTTATGTGGTCCTGTGTAAGTCTGTAGTCTAGTGTAGTTTTTGTGTTTTACGTAGTCTAGTGTAGCCTTGTGTTGTCTCACTTAGTCTAGTGTAGTTTTGTGTTGTTTCATGTCGCATCATGGTCCTGGAGGAAAGTTATTTCATTTTTACTGTGTACTGTACCAGCAGTTTATGGTCGAAATGACAATAAAAAGCGACTTGAGGTATGCATTATAAATTAATGTGCAAAACTGAGATGGTAAGTATTTTTTACTCTGTTTACTATTTTGTCATTTTGGGCTTTGAATGTCATTTGCTGTAGGCTAGATCTGGCTAACTAACGCTTAACTTGGCATCAAAATGCCTCCTAAATTTCCCCTGCAGGGCCTAGTGCAAATGGTCTCTGAGCAGCTGTGGAAAGTATCTACTTAACCAATAGTTTCTCTATTGCCTTTAAAGTTTAAATACAGCAACCTGAGCAGAAAATGATTCCTTCAGCTCATCGGATGGATATAAAGGACACTTGGCTTTATGTCTCTCAGCCAACATACTTTCCTCAGGATTAAAGACAATAATAAGCACAAAAAAAAACAGATGGAAAGTTCAATTTCTTTAAAGCAAATGTGGCTTCATTTTACTAGTTCAAATAGATTGCTAGCAATAGATACAATTGCGCGCAATGACTTTTTTTGAACATTCTCTTACCAATTACTATGATATAAATTAAGGTGCATAATGGAGTTATCTTTCTCTAGCTGAAAAGTAATCAGTCATGCACACTCCAGTGTGACAAAAATGGACATATTTCACTCATCAGAATGCTCTAAGATATTGGCTCATCTTGATCTTTTGGTGCTAGATTTAACATTTGCCTTGGAGCTTTGTCACTGGGTTCAAGTCCCAGCAGCAGCCAGCACTTCAAGGCAGTCATGATGAAAAGTATTTCTCCTTAGCCAGTATGCTTGGTGATGTGCCAAAAACTGATAGTTGACTTGATCATATACTGATCTCTGCTTTGCCTGTTAAGCATTCTACAAAGTATCACCGTGAACTGGATGTTGTAGGTGTGTGGGGCTGCCTGCTATAGGGTTGACGCACAATTGGATGTGACAGTGTAATGTATGCTAATTTAAATTGAGGGAGAACTGTCTTCTGTCCACAAGTCCTTTGAGATTGTCTTAAAATGCACAGATGTGTAGATATCAATGTGGATTTAATATTTATGGCGTGACTGCTTATGGTAAGGCCTTTAATACTGAAACATGCAAGTAGCAAGTATTGGCAATACTAGTCCATGTCTATTACTTCAATACTACTTGCATTATTGTGCTGCATTTAGGTCATAACATTAATACAAAAGGAATCTTGTAAGCAGTTTTTGTTTGCAGATTTTTTTTCTCATTGGTCAAAATGACAAACAAGTGTTTTGCTACATAATGGTGAAATAGTCAGCAGTTTTTAAACACATCCACAATTATGAATCAAACATTAGGAAAATATACTTGGTGTTGCACACTATTTGACATATGCTAAAAATGTTCTCCTCTTATGGCAACTATTCCTCTCATATAAAGTCGATGAAGTCTGTGGTTTAAAATATTATGACTGGGAGAATATTGAACAGCTATTTCCTGAATGTGAACCAAGTATTTTTTAATTCAATTTGAAATCTATACTTGATATATTGGAATCTAGGTATCATTAAGCCTCTAATACTGTAATCATATCCAATTCTATAATGTTTTTGTGTTGGCTTTGTTCCAAAATCATATCCTTATTTTATTCAATGTTGGTTAAAGCTATGCTAAGTAATAGATCTGTGGCTTATGAGGACATTTTTCCTATCTGTCACTTTTGAAGATGTAGAAGAATGAACTTTTAAAAGATTACTGTATGAATCAGCTGAACTCTGTCTTAATATTGAAACAGCAAATGCTGTTAATACGTAGAATTTAGGGTCTTTTATTTCTTTCCAGTTGTGATGTGGTTATTATTCATGTCCAGTTTACACAAAGAAGAACTTTGCTGTCAGGTTAATTCAGTTACACTTACACCATTGCAGTGTTTTTCCAGTGTTCCTCATCTTACAACGCATCTCATCTTCCAACTAGGCAAATGTCAGAGATAACTATTCTATTCAACAATTTTAGGTCCCTTTCCCATCCGAACTGGTCAACTCTAATGCAAGAGCACATATTTTTAAAATAATTTCCTTTTCTTCTGTCTCCACAGTTGCTGCCAGTATATGCTCTTGTTTTAAATTTTCAGCAACACATTGCTGAAAATTTCCTCTAACTGTTGACACTGGTAGAAATTATGTGGTCAATACAATTTTGGTCTCCACCCTGCTGCAAGCATTTTCTCTCCAACCTACCACCGCTTCACAATTTACTCAATGGCCTCTTTATTGGGTACACTGTAATGCATATATCTAATCAGCCAAGCATGTGGCAATACTCAATGCATAAAAGCATGCAGACATGGTCAAGAGTTTCATTTGTTGTTCAGCCCAAACATCAGAATGGGGAAGAAATATGATCTAAATGACACCGTGAAAAAAATTGTTTGTGCCAGACAGGGTGGTTTGAGTATCTAAGAAATTGGTGGTCGCCTGTGGTTTACAGAGAATGGTGTGAAAAACAAAAAAAAACTTCCAGTGAGTGACAGTTCTGAGGGCTAAAATGCCTTGTTAATGAGAGAGGTCAAAGCAGAATGGCCAGACTGGTTCAAGCTGACAATAACTCAGATAACTACATGTTACAGCAGTGGTATGCAGAGGAGCATCTCTGAATGCACAACACTTCGATAAGCTCAGGCAGCAGAGGACCATGAATATGCACTGTGGCCACTTTATTAGGTGCTGGGTGTACTTGCTTTCTCACAGTTCCAGTTCTATTGAAGAGAGATTGACCTGAACTTCTGATTCAAGTATCTTACTGTACATTTGCTGCCTGACCTACTGAGTGTTTCTACCATTTTTTTGTTTTATTTTAGGCTGCCATATACTGTACTCTAGGAAGCATTCCAATCATATTTTGTGGCCACGTCTGTCAATTTAAAAAAGTAATAACGATATCATCAAAACCAGATTCAAATTAAATAATGCACTTGAAAGAGCTGGCTAATCAAAAGCATACAATGGACTTAAACTTTTTTTTAATTTAAAAGAATTAAAGAGTAATTGCACTTGAAAATTTAAAGAATTAAGAAGTAGATACTGAGAAGCTGCATTATTTGGCTAAAAAGTCAAACTAGGGATTGTAAGTAGGAGGTAATATATTTAGGACTGAAGAAGAACTGGTTCATCTGTTTGAATTCTCCACCTCAGAGCTTATTTACAATAGACTAATCAATAAATCTTTAGGAACAAAGGGAATCATATGATATTGGTGGAAAGGTGAAGGTGATTGTAGTTGTATTGCTTTGAAATAGAAATTTTGGGACAGATGAATGCAAAACTTTAAAAAAAAGATTTGATTCTTCCTGTGCTCTATGAAGAAAGATGTTACTAATCATCGCACAAGGCTGCGGACGACAAAAGAATTTGTAGCTCTCTGAAGATTAGCTTCTTTTGTACATAACTATGCACCAACAGCATAACATCACCATTCCTTCCATTTAAACTGCTTTGGATTTGCTACTGTAATAGTTGGGCTGCTGCAGTTATTGTCAGTATAACTTAATCCATGAGCAGAAAAAGATCTTCCCCATTTCAATTCAGTATTTCTAGTATCTGAAGCTGAATAAAATTCCCTGCACAGAAAATGTGTATAAGAACATAATTAAGTCTGGTCTTTGAAGTTTAAAAAGCGGTAAAATGAGTGATCAAAAATTTAATAAACCGTGTGGAGGTGTCACTCCATTATGCAGTGGAGTTTTGCTTTCAGTTGTAGCTCAAAACAGGTGGTATAATGTTCTCTGCCAACCAAATGTCTACTTCCAGTGATTTCAATGAAACTAAATGTCAGCCAAGCAAATAATAGTTGGCATCATCTTCCATTGCGCAGTTTAGACCCTTTCATACTGAAAGTCTGACAAAAAGTAGTGAGTAGAGCCCAGTCCCTCTTCACCATTGAGCACATCTGTACCGAGCATTGTCGCAGGAAAGCAGCATCGACCATCAGGAACTCTCACCATCCTGTTCATTGTCTCTTCTGGCTGCTGCCATCAGGAAGAAGGTACAGGAGCCTCAGGACTCCCACCACCAGGTTCAGGAACAATTATTATCCCTCAACCATCATGCTTTGAACCACAGGGAATAAACTTCACTCACCCCATCACTGAACTGTTCCCACAACCAACCTGCTGACTTTCAATGTCCCTTATCTCGGGTTCTCTATTTATTATTTATTTATTTTTTTCTCTTTTTGTATTTACGCTGTTTGTTGTCTTTTGCACATTGGTTGTTCATCCTGCTCGATGTGGCCTTTCATTGATTCTATTGTTTCTTGCATTTACTGTGTATGCCCAGAAGAAAATGAATCTAAGAGATGTAAATGGTGACGTATATGTACTTTGATAATAAATTTAACTTGAACTTTGAAATTTATTCATTAACAGTGTAAATGTCAAATGCTGTCTTGAGTACGTGCTCCCAAGTGTCAGCATTATTTTTGAAACCTGATGTTTTGCTTTCGATATACAGAAATGTGTGCTTGTATCAGAGAGTATGACTGATATGTTACATTCTTTGTGTGAAATCTCCTTAGTTATTTTTTGCAAATACTTGTTTTTAACAGGAATAACCAGATTTGACCTACTTGGAGACTTTGGAAGGTTCAATTGGCTTGGTAACTTTTACATTGTACTCTCCTACAACCTGTTATTTGCTGTGGTAACAACTCTGTGCCTGATCAGAAAATTTACATCTGCAGTAAGAGAAGAACTGCTTAAAGCTTTAGGTAAGGGGCAATGACTAGTAACCCTCTTTCATCCAATATTGAAACTAAGCATTGTAACTGCTAAATTTTCTCACCTCTTAATATATCTTAAAATTCATATCTGTACTTAGCATTAAAAATTCTATTTAATTTAAAGTTGGTATCACAATTTTATGTTGCTATTGAATTAACTGGATGATGCAAGGTCATGTGCTAGACACAAGGTATGGTGCCTATTGTGGTTAACTATTAATGCAGTATGTGCTGAGATTGATCATGAAGATTACTGTTTTCTGAATGGTTAATAGAAGAAAGTAATAGGTGTACATATTTTATCAATAAACTTCATGCAAAAAATGGCAATATCAGATTGAGTGCCTACATCTATAAAATGTAGCTTTGTACTGGTTTATAAAGATCTGTACTCTTTTTGGCTCAAACTGCTGGGAGGGATTATGCTCTTCCTGGCTTTCAGGAAGTTAAAGTGTATAATTATTGAGTTATACTGCAACATTTGTGGATCTCAAACTTGTTTCCATCAACTCAAAAGTAAATTTTCAGTTTTCTGCATTTCTTTGTATTTCTCATTATTTTACATGGTGAATGCTGAAATTCTGAAACTTACAAAAAAATGAAATTTCAGAAATTACTCAGCAGGTCAAGTAGCATCGGTGTAGAGAGAAACTTGACCTTTTACTCTCTCCCTTTTCACTACGCAAATACACATGCTAGACTCAAGTTTATTGTCATCTGACTGTACACATATACAACCAAACAAAACAATGTCCCTCCAGACCACAGTGCACCCATAAAACATATATCACACATGGCATGTAAAACAAATTATTACCATAAATAAGTTAATAAAATATAATTCAAAATGTATGTGGACTTCAGCACAGGTTAACAGTAAATAGCCTACTTTCCCAGTGATGAGACCTCAGTGGCAGCAGGGTATTCATTAGTCTCGCAGCCTGAGGGGAGAAGCTGTAACCCAGTCTGACAGACTTGGTTCTGATGGTCCTGTACCTCCGTCCAGATCATAGTGGGTCTAAGAGATTGCAGGGTAGGTGGTAGGGATCCTTAATGCTTCGGGCCCTTCGTCTACAACATTCCTGGTAAATATTACAAATAGGGGTTAGTGAGACCCTAGTGATCATAGGGTCTTGCAGTCTGATGTATTGCAGTTTCCAAACCACACAATGATACATCCAATCAGGGTACTGTTGATGGTGTTCCAGTAAAAAGTTGTTAGTCTCCTTAAAGTGAAGATGCTGCGGTGTCTTTTTGACTAATGAGGGGGTGTTGTGGGTGCATCAAGCAACTCTGTATGCTTCACTCTGTCCATGGCAGAGCCAGTGATGTGCAATGGAGAGTGGTTGACCTGTGCCTTCCTCAAGTCCACAATTGTCTCTTTTGTCTTATCCACATTGGGACTCAGGTTGTTGTTCTCACGCCATTTGACAAGTCTCTCTACCTTCTCTCTGTATGCCATCTTTTCATTGTTGCTGATGAGGCCATCCACTGTAGTATCATCAGTGAACTTGGTGATGTGGTTTGAGCAGTTCAGTTTTGAGTTTTGGAGCGTGAACAAAATTGGGCTGAGAACACATCCCTGGGGGAAAACCAGTGCTCAGTGTGATGGAGCTTGAGATGTTGCAGCAAACTTGGATTGTTGGGGTCTTTCCGTCAAGGAGTCCAAGATCCAGTTACAAAAAGAGTCCTAAACAGAGACAGTTTACCCACCAACCTCTGAGGGGTGATTGTACTAAACACCAAGCTGAAGTTGATCAACAACATCCCTGTGTATGAGGCATTGTTTTCTAGGTGGGACAGGAAGCAGTGGAGGGCTGAAGCTGTGGTGTCGTTAGCGGACTGGTTTGAATAGTGGACGAACTGGAAAGGGTCCAATTTAGCTGGAAGGGGGATTTTATATGATCCATTACCAGGCCCTCAAAGGACTTCATAATTTTTGAAGTCAGTGCCACTAAGGCAGTATTCATTTCAGCCAGCTATTGTCACTCATTTGGGCACTTACCTTGAAGTGTGCAGGGACAGTGGATTGTTTTAAAGAGATGTTAAAGATGTACATTAAAACTTCTGTTAGCTAGACCACACAACTCCTCTGCACCTGACCAGGTATGTTGTCCGGCGCCACAGCTTTGTGTGGGTTTACCTTGGCTAGGATCCTCTTCGCCTTGGCTGTGGCCAAACAGGGTGTCTGTTCAGGGGGAGAGTGGGCTTTCCTCATTGTCACATCATTCACTGCGTGACATCATACATAGAAGACATACAGCCCATCAGGAAGGGAGTTGTTACTGCTGTTGACGTGCAAGATGGACTTGTAAGTGTAGTACAGTAAAAGGCCCTTCAATCTACTGTGGCTATACTGATCATCAACCAGCTATCTATACTAATCTCATTAACTAGCTCTTGAATTATATCCTACTATGCCTAGGCAATTCAGCTGCTTGTCTAGCTGCTGCCTAAGTGTTTGAGAACCTGCCCCCTCTTTGATAATAAATTTACTTTGAACTTTATGTATTCCAGAAAGCAACAACCCCTGGATGAAACAACTGTTCCTCAGATCCCTTTAAATCACTTGTCCTTTAGCCACGGGCACCTCTGTCATAGGGACGTGGCTTACTGTCAATCTTATATGTGGCATTTATAATTTTACATAAATCTACAGTGTGCTTTGTTCCAAGGAAAACAAACCCTGCCTGTCCAGTCTCTCCTCATAACTGAAGTGTTCTATAGCAGGCAACGTGGCAAATCTTCTCTGCACCCTCTCCAGTGTGGTCAGATCCTTACTATAGTGTGGGGACCAGAATTGCACAGACTCCATTCCAGATATGGCCGAGTATTGTGTGCAGTTTTGGTCCCCTAATCTGAGGAAAGACATCCTTGCCATAGAGGGAGTACAAAGAAGGTTCACCAGATTGATTCCTGGGATGGCAGGACTTTCATATGATGAAAGACTGGATGAACTAGGCTTGTACTCATTGGAATTTAGAAGATTGAGGGGGGATCTGATTGAAACGTATAAAATCCTAAAGGGATTGGACAGGCTAGATGCAGGAAGATTGTTCCCGATGTTGGGGAAGTCCAGAATGAGTGGTCACAGTTTGAGGATAAAGGGGAAGCCTTTTAGGACTGAGATGAGGAAAAACTTCTTCACACAGAGATTGGTGAATCTGTGGAATTCTCTGCCACAGGAAACAGTTGAGGCCAGTTCATTGGCTATATTTAAGAGGGAGTTAGATAAGGCCCTTGTGGCTAAAGGGATCGGGGGTATGGAGAGAAGACAGGTATAGGATTCTGAGTTGGATGATCAGCCATGGTCGTACTGAATGGCGGTGCAGGCTCGAAGGGCCGAATGGCCTACTCCTGCACCTATTTTCTATGAAACAAGGTTTTATGTAGACACAAGAAACTGCAAATGCTGAAATCTGGATTAGTAAGGAATCTACTGGAGGAACACAGCAGACGAACAGAAAGTGTGGGGAGGAGAAGGAATTGTTGACTTTTCAGGTTGAAATCCTGCATCATTTCTGATGCTATGCCATGGCCTAGGATTTCCCTCGCTGCTAACTAATAACTTTTCTGTAATTTCCTTCATTTGCTTAAATGTCTCTTTCCAATTTTGACAAACTGAAATATCAGCTCTTCAATCCCTATACTCTGTCTGGCCTGCTGAGCTTTATTTCAGATTTTCAGCATCTGCAATATTGTGCTTTTAAATAATGAAGATGTTATTAACTATATCTTGTTCCATGTGGTGTGAATATTTGCAAAATGCTTTTTCAATCTTATTGCCAAAAATGCTAAGCATAAATGTCTTTGGCAATGAACTTGAATACAGGGATAATGGTTGTACATCATTGATTTAAAATGTATGAATCTTAAATGCTATATTTTCTTTTTTCTCTCTAGGTCTGAATAATTTGCATCTTTCAAATAAGACGAAAGATACAGAGAAGGTCCTGCATTCTGCAAATGGACATCAAAAATCATTCTGAGATTACCAATGGCGACTTAAAGACAATTTTGTGTGTGCGTAAAGAAGCGAGGAGGAAGCAAATAATTCAGTTGGATGACATTCCACTTCACCATCTTGAGTCTTAATGGTCATTTATTTTCGGCTGCTAGAGGAATTAAGGGTTCAGCTATGGGAAAGTTCAAACTAGGAAATGCACAGGAGGTAAATGTCTAGGTCTTCCTGCTTTGCAGTCAGATTCTGAATATGTGCCAAATTAGCTTGAGGTGTCATGCGGCACTCAGACTAACCACTACAAAACATCAGAATATGATTTGGGATCTATTTGGCTGTGATTAAAGATTCTTTTCAGGGCCAATTGGTAAGCCTGTCACTGAAACCCTTGTTTATCTAAGCCCTGAACCACCTCTGGCAGTGTCTTAACTGCAAATGTGCTATTTTGGAGATCTTTGGAATTCTGGCTGTCACTTGCATTGACATTGGGGAGCGGTTGCCATTTACTGCATTTGAACAGAATCTGACTTTTCAGTTGAGCCAACTTGGACTCTGTGATAATTCTGGTCAGTGTACTTTGGTGAATGCAGAAAAGTAACAGTCAGCAGAAAGAAAATCTGTTTAGTTTGTTGCCTAAGCTCTTCTATTGCATTACAACAAAATGGTTTTCAATCTGCTATTGTATTTTTTAAAAAAGTAAAACTTCAAAATAGATTACTGTAGGTATTAAATAAATGCTCTTTTATGCTAGCAGTTGGAAACCTCTGCCCTTGCAGTTTCCCCAACATGGTCCAGGTTTCAGTTGGTTCTGATGAACGGATGTGGGTGCTGTCAGACCTCTTGGCCCATGGAGTTAAATGAACTGATTGCTGTGAAGATTCTGCCTGGCTTTCCCATTCTGATGTACAGATCAGCTAGGAGTTTAAATCCAACTTTTTGAAGTATTAATTTTGTGTTTATAATTCCCCTATATCAGTAATAAAATAATTTATTGTGTGGTTAGCTTAGAGTATTCATCTACAGTGCAATAAGTTTTAATGCCCTACTGCATGATATTATTAAATAGTTATGCTGGAGTCAACTTCAAGGGAAGGCTTGAACTTGTTGAGGTTTCTGTATTTGAAAAGGGGTAAATGGCCACAAGTTTGGCTGTCTTGGGATCCCAGATTAATCAGTTTGTTGAAATTCATTCCTAAAAGCATTTTCTGTAACCATTTCCTGGCTCACTACTAAATGGATTACATAAAGCCCTTTTAAACCACGATTAACTTTATTTTCTTTTGAAAATTGTAAACACAACATGGTGATTTGTGGTAGTCTGATCCAAATGTGAAAGGATATCCCAAAAAAGTTTTGCATATTATTACATTTGCAAATTAACCTATGCACTTGGCAGGGATGGGGGTGAAGAAAAGGAGAAAGAGGAACAAGTTCACCAATATTCAAAATCTGATATACTCATTTTGTACCTTTACTGAATATCCTTTACACTGGTGATTAATTTGGGATTATACCAGTGATGTAAATTGAGTCATCCCCGAACTCACTTCTTGTCTACAACCTGCTTCAACATTTTTCTCCTAAATATGCATATAGGATGTAATCTACATAATAATAGTAACCATTCTTAAAAATACTGTGAGAGTAAAGAGAACAGGATATACTGATGATACAGAAAGGTGCTATGTAACCACAAGTTCATTTCTCAATTCTTCAGTAATTTCACTTGGCATTGAGTTAATACCCATTTAGTGAAATATTTGAGTTGCCTCTTAATATGGTTGTATTTCAGGTTCCAGATACAGTAAAAAGGAATTGTTTCAGTTGTTTTTTGTATGAAAAACTAAACACTACTAAATTAATGCTGTAATTATCACTGTTACCCAAACAGATTAATTTGATTGGTGTTGGAAGCATTTTTTGGAAAATGCTTCATAATTATCATTGGAATATAAGTGACTTTGGATTGTTGGGGAGAAATTTCATTTTCCTAGTCTGCTGTTGGAAAACTGGGCTGAAAACTAATAGCTATAGCATTATTCCAGGAAGATATGATGTGTTGTTCAAATATATTTGAAGATGCTGATCACATCACATTGTGAGTTCTACAGACCTTGGTTGCCTTGGACCAAGGTTATACACTTGTCCTGTTTACATTAACTGTGATCCATTTTGATAAATCCATTTGTGTAGTTCTAGGTTAAATGTGTGGTGTAGAAATAATTTGAAGCAATGTTTGACTGAAGGTTCTTTTCACCAGTATCAGACAATCTGTCCACATGAACATTGCTTTCAGGAAAAGAATAGGAAAAGGATTGACTGTGGAGTGCATTTAGGTGTGTGGGAAATTTAGCCTGGCCTTTTCAATGAAATGGGAAGTTTGGAATGGGAGAGCAAAATAAATCCCATTTTATGCTGCTTTGGCTTTTTTTGTAAGTTTTAAAATCTCTGATTCACCAGCATGTTGGTGAATCTTCAAAATGTTGATGAGAATCTTGACACATGCTGTTCTTGCCATTTAAATTGTTTGTGGTCTGAGTACTGTTTTCTGTTGTACTGATAGTACAATATACTGTATATTCTCAATTCTGTTTTACTTCATTACCACTCATTGTTCCTTAATTGTACCTGGTGGTGATAATTCCTTGTAGAAGTTGCCTGTGGAACTGCTTCCAATTTCCAGTTAAGTCACTTGGATGCAAATATGCACAGGCTGATGGTGTTGTCCTGAGCTGAACCTAATAAAATTGCATAAAGGTTATTGCTATAATGAAATCAGATGTCATCAAGGATTTTTAGCAACATCAGCAAATGCAGACCTGTATCAAACACTTACTGAAGCAGTTTTAGGGACCTTGCATGTTTTTGGTGGGGTTGGGAAGGGAGGTAGGTGGGTGGGAAAGAACTGTGTTAGTGTGATATTGCTTTCCTGTACTTTTTAAGAGTACTATGCTGTATGTTGCTAGAACTCAAATTTATATTTGCATTGAAAAGTTTTTACATTCCTGAGAGAGGGGTAGGAAGCAGTGTTTAATCATTGAATTTGAGGCACTTTCTATATGAGAGGAATGCATTATGTTAGCAGGCAGACTAATGATAATTTGTAGGGTTGGCGGAGTGGGGGGAGGGGATGATAATGCTACAAAACCATAATCTCATAGACAAAGTTATTGCAGGCATAAAAGCTATTATCAAGTTTGCATCATCACCTCAAGAGGAATTAAGTGACAGCTGATCGGTGTGTCAGACAGCAGTACCCTGCTGCTTTATGGAAGCTGGCTGCTTTTTAAGAGATCATTCTCACCAAGCATGAATTGGAAAAGCTAGCAGTGCGAATGCACAAAATGAAGTAAATACTGTCTAAAATTGCTAGCACAGAATGCTCCTGCTTTCCAAATACTAACTTGTGAATATGAAAATAAAAGCAAGTTATCATAACAGGCAATATTTGAGTTAATTTGGTTTTTGCCTGGTGACAACTATCTGAGTCAGGTACAGTAAAAACAAGATCAGAGGAAAGGCGACAGATTGTAAGGAAATGTACCATAACTTATGTTTTAGTCACTTGAGTTTTACCCAGCCCCTTACCTTAGCAAATCTCCCATGTTTAGTTGGCTTTGCTACTGAAACCAAAAGGTCCTGGTGTGATAATAAAAATCAGTCCATTAGATTTCGTAGTTTTATGTACAATTATTTACAGTGACCAAAAATGTCTACATGTATAGTGTTATGTTAACCAGTTATAAACATCCCAGCATCTTACCCATAAAGAGTTTCTTTAATGACAAATACACTGTGATTTTTCTTCATAACTCTCAATTCAGTTGTTTTTGTGAGTTATCTTTTTGATCACATTTTTGTAGCAATTTATTGTGTACGTATATTGATGGAGCTCATTATAGTAAATTGTATCTTTATTGTCTAATGTACTGTGATCTGACATGTAGAAATATTTTCCTGTCATATTGCAATTAAAAGGAACAGCAAAATACAGATAATTCTGTTCTGTTTGAGTAAACTTAGAACAGCCCATTATGTGATTCCAGTAAAATTACTGTTGGATAAAGGCCATAGTTGTACCGGTGTGTGCAGACTTGTAATTTATCTGACTTCCATTCATAGTTGAATTACTGGGAAGATAAATGGAAGCATATTGTGACCTTTTTTCAAATGTATATATAAATCCAACCATTTCAAATGTGAAAACTTTGAGAACTAGGCTGTGAAACAACACTTCAGATTGTTTCCTCTTGTGGACAATATTCAGTGGTAGATTGCAGTTTGATGAATTGGCAGCTGCTTATTTGTTTCCATTACCAACTCTGTAGTTGTAATTACATCACTGTGAAGAGTCATGTTTGTTTAGATTCAATGTGTTGATGCAATTGCTTTGAGAAACACCTACTTGGGTTATTTAAATAGGAATTTTACAGTGGTATTGAAAAGGGTTCTGATTTTTCTGAACAATTTTTTGTTTAGATGGTAACATTTTATGAAAAATTAGGCAGAGTCAAGAAAGGATCTGAGTTCATTAACAAGCAATAATTTTTCTTATTATCAAATTGTGTGATAGTTTGTGAATGCCAAGCAGTTCAGACTTTACCAAAATTTAACATTTGATTTTCTTTTGGGCACTTAAAATTATTTTATAGGTGTATAAACACCCCACTAATGTTAGTTACTATGGATAAGGTGGAAATAAAAGTTGTTATTTTCCAACATATTAGTAGGCTACTGAAGATGTTAGCTTTACCCATCTGTTACTTTCTGTGTTATGGCAGAGCTTTTGTGTTATGCCAGACTTGTGTGAGCTATTTTCATCACTTGGTTGTTCTTTTTTGCCCATAAAGGAGCAAACAACTGTTTTCTCATGCTAAGTCTAGATTCCTCTACTGTACACTGGAGATGATCATATACTGTAAGCAGTTTAACAGTCGTTTTGCTCAGCATTCCAAAGATTTTGACAAGTAGCTGTTTCTTATATCTCACAAATGCTGCTTCCCAATCGTGTCCGTATCAGTAGAACATTTTTATAATTACATTTGTTACACATTATTCTAATGCAAACTAGATTCTTGTGCAGAATTTATTCAGATGTAGATTGCAGAAACTCAAGCCAGTAGCTGCCAATTCGTTAGGTTAATTTTGATATCTAGGATACAGATCCTGTGTGTTTCAGTTATTGACATATTGCATGTTAGCCTTGTTTCATTGTTGCAACTGAGAATATATCATCAACATTGTATCTATCTTATGTTTATAGTTTATTTTGTAAAATAGTTTGTAATCAAATCTTACATTGTGACTCCAGTGTTTACAATAAATTCAGTTAACTGTGTGTCATGTGCTTTTCCATATTTATTCAATCTGTCAAAATGCAATGCTGTGTGGGTGATGTGGTTTGCTTTATTATTATGGTCATGTACTGAAATACAGTGAAAATCTTTGTTTTGCATGCTGTCCACCCAGAATATTTCATCACATCAGCAGTACAAGGGAAAACAGTAACAGAATAAAATGTTACAGTTACAGACAAATGGTAGTGCAGGAAGACAATACGGTGCAAGGCCATAACGAGGTAGACTGAGGTGAAGAGGCCACCTTATTGTACAAAGGGACTGTTCAATAGTCATAACCATGAGATAGAAGGTGTCCTGGAGCCTGGAGGTAAGTGCTTTCAGGCTTTTTAATCTCCTGCCACATGTGGAGAGGGGGAAAAGAGAGAATGCTCATAATGGGTGGAGTCTTTCAGTTAGGCAGCGAGAAGTGTAAGTCCATGGAGGCAAGGCTGATTTTTGCGATATGCTGAGTTGCGTCCATAACTCTTCAGTTTCTCACAGTCTCTGGTAGAGCAGTTGTCATACCAAGACATGATACATTCAGATAGATACATCTGTAGTTTATTCATAAAAATTAGTCAAAGGGGATATGCCAAATTTCCCTAGCTACCTATGGAAGTAGAGATACTGGTGTGCTTTCCTGGCCATGTATCTACATCGTTAGACCAGGATAGGCTATTGATGGTGTTCACTCCTAGGACCTTGAAGCTTTCAACCCTCTCTACCTTAGCAATGTTGATGTAAACATGAGTATATGCACTAGACAGTATTGTGCAAATGGGGGATATAATTTACGATGCTGTCTAACTACATCTGATTTCAGTTTGGAGGTTCCATCTCGTTGCACCAGAGTTGTTTCATATAGTGCATAAAATATAGTATAGTACAGCACAATGCAGACCCTCTGACCCATAGCATTGTACACACCTTTTAACCTACTCCAAGATCAATCTGACCCTTCCCTCACACATTGCCTGTGATCAATCTAACCCTTCCTATCCACACAGCCCATGTGCCTATCTAAGAATTACTTAAATGTCCCTAATACATCTGCCTCAAACATGATCCTGGCAGTACATTCCAAACATTTACCACTCCCTGTGTAAATAAATAATCTACCTCTGACATCTGCCCTAAACCTTCCTCCAATCACCTTAAATGGATGTCCTCCGGTATTATCCATTGCTGCTCTGGGAAAAAAAATACTGAATGTTCACTTTATTTGTGCTGGTAATGAAGAATCTCTGTGCCACACACATTAAATCTTGGCTTTCAGCTTCAGAAATTTGAACTACAGTAAAACCACTATGAAGAAATCTCCCAAATCTCCTACAAGCGACAAGGGTAACCTAGCAAATTATCTGAATATCCTTAAGTTACTGTCCCTTCCACCCATTTTCTCTGCTGAAGTCCTCAGCCATGTCCTTATAAACTTCACACTATATTGGAATATTTTGCTGGCTGGCTGCTCTACTGTCCAATTCCTGCTCAGCTATCACTATTCCACTTAAAATCTACTTTGGCTTCTAACATTACATCATCTTAAATATTAAATGTTGCAATTTTGAAGAATCTGTATGGCTTGTGGACTTTTCCACACTGGTTGTCCACCCTCTTGGGTGCAGTCTTTCAGTGACTTTATTATGGTTTTTGGTTTTACTGAGGATGCCCACAAGAAAATAAATCTTTATATGATGACATATACAGTAGGTACTTTGATAATAAATTTACTTTGAACTTTGAAATGTGTTCTATCCAAGAGTGAAAGTATCCAGATCAGACAATAACTACATTCAAGGCTGTGAAGAAAACTTGTTCTTTTATTTAAAGTCTGTTTGGCTTGAGAATCAGATTACAAAATACTTTCATTTATGACATAGTTTGCCTTTGTGTATTATCTGCCTAGAGTGCTTGTACTAGATGAGGATTTTTTTAAAATTGCAAGGCTGAAACAATTTGAGAAACGGCTGGAATGATACCTTATTTCGTTGAGACATAAAATAAAATTCGTAGCCCAATCCCAACAAATGTCCTCAAATATTCAGCAGAAGAAATTTAAGCACATATTGATGCAGAGTTGGACCTGATACAGTATTGGTCCTGGACTGAAGAGTGACCATGTAAATTAAGGAGAAATTTTTAATTCTGAAGTGAATTGTTATATATTCACTGAGTTACTGCTGAACAAATTCCATCAACTGTTCAACGCTCGCAAGAATGAAGCTCCTCATTCATCATACAATTAAACCAAAGCTTTTTAATTGCACTTCTATGCAGAACTTCTATGCCGAATCTGCAGGAATCTTCCAATGAGGATGACTATCCAATCATGCGTGAAGTTGAAGCCGCAATACGATCACTGAAGTGCGGAAAGTCAGCAGAAGTTGACAACATCCCCGCTGAACTGCTGAAGCATGGAGGAGAGGCCGGGATAGACATGCTTACCACCATCTGCAATAAGACCTGGCAGACAGGTGAATGGCTGACACCTTGGACTCAGTCGCTGATCACTGTGCTTCCCAAGAAAGGCAATCTCCAACTTTGCCAGAATTACCGTACCATCAGTTTGATCAGCCATGTAAGCAAGGTAATGCTCAGAATCATCTTGAACAGACTGAGACCTCAGGCAAAAGACATCATTGCTGAGGAACAAGCAGGCTTCCGTAAGGGCAGAAGTACCACTGAGCAGATTTTCAACATCCACACCCTCTGTGAGAAACACCTTCAGCACCAGAGGGAGTTCTACTACATCTTCATAGACTTCAAGAGGGCATTTGACAGAACCTGGCATGATGCCTTATGGGCCACCATGAAGAAATTCAACATGGGGCAGAAGTTGATTCATACAATCCATCAGCTTTACACCAAGGCAACTAGTGCAGTATTTGCTCAGGGCACCATCAGGGCATGGTTCCATACCTCTGTAGGAGTCCGTCAGAGCTGCCTCCTCTCCCCCACTCTCTTCAACGTCTTACTGGAATGTATCATGAGTGTTGCCCTTGAAGAACACGTGGGCACAGTCAGCATCGGAGGGAGGAACATCGCAAACCTAAGATTTACTGACGACATTGATGGACTTGCAGGAAAAGAGGACGAACTGGCCAACCTGGTCAGCCATCTTGACAGAGCCTCCACAAAGTTTGGAATGGAAATAACTGCCGAGAAAACTAAGCTCATGGCAAATGCCAACGATGCCATCACAACATACATCTCAGTCCATGGTCAGAAACTTGAGACAGTGCAGCAGTTCAAATACCTGGGGGCAATAATCAGTGATGAAGGATCAAGACCAGAAGTCCTGGCAAGAACCACACAATGACTGCACTATCCAAACTCAAGACAATATGGAGGGACAGCAACATCACCATGAAGTACAAGATCAGACTCCTGCGTGCATTGGTATTCTCCATCTTCCTGTATGCATGTGAGACATGGACCCTCACAGCAGAACTACAGAGGAAGATATAGGCATTGGAAATGAGATGCTATCGCAACATCTTGGGCATCTCATACTTGGACCACATCACAAACGAGCAGGTCCGCAAGACCATCCAGCACCACATTGGCCCCCAAGAAGAACTTCTCACAACGCTGAAGAAAAGAAAGCTGAGATGGTACGGCCACGTAACAAGATCCAGTGGCTTAGCAAAGACCGTTCTACAAGGAACTGTGGAGGAGAAAGGAAGGAGAGGCAGCCGGAGGAAAAGATGGACAGACAACATTAAAGAATGGACAGGGAAAACATTTGCAGTGACCCAGGCACTGGCACACAACCACGACAGATGGAACAGACTGGTGCAAAGCTTGTCGTGATGGTGCCCCAATGACTCCACCAGGAGTTAAAGGCAAGACAGAACTTTTGGTACAGTTATGCTATCAAGTGCATCATTTTATAACAAGTAGTCTCGATGACATCCAGTAATCTCTGATCACTGGTGCTGTGAAGCATTATACTAACTGTTATGCACCGTGTTGCCATGTCTATTTATAATGTCGATGTTGACTATGGCTCCCAGATGATGAGTTGTTTCCCTACTGTTGTGAGGAGTGTAATGAAACTGATAGGAGAAAACAGCTGGGAGGAAAGAATCCAGTCAACCAGCACTGGCCAAATTTGAACCAATGGTATAAATATATTTCTACTTTGTCTTGGACAGGGAGTTTAAAAATGTAGAAACATGCCCTGAATGACTGTCATTTTCAAATTAATCCCTAAGCTATATGTTAGATAAATTGGGAATAGTTGCAGGAATAAAGGGTTCACATTTCTAGACAATGGTTTGGCATCCATCTGTAAAGTCAAGTCACAGTAGTTTTGGTTACTCCAGTAAAGGGAAGCATAAAGGTTGTAATAGAATGGTACATTGTAGTTATGAGGTCTTGCTAAAGATGCTAACACTACTATTGACAGAGAAATGAAATTTTATGCATTTTTAATATTTAGGGTTTTAATAAAACAAAATTAGTGAATATTTGGATTCTCTGGAATAAAAGCACATTAAATATGGTCAACATTCTAAATTGTTGAGGAGTGAAAAGGGGGAAGAATATGTCTGCACAATGTTGGAATGATTTGATGCAGTGACTAGTCTTTTAAATTTGGATCTCAGTGGCAAATAACTGCGGCAACCACAAGAAACGTACCCGTGTGACTAGGCTGTCAAAAGATGAGATCGCTGCTTTTTTTAAAAAAAGGCAACTTCTTGACAAAAAAGCATAAATATGTGCTATGCTGTGACCATAATTTGCCCATTCAACCAACTATTCCAACCAATGAGAATAGTGGCCTCAGTGTAAACATGCAGCTTGTGGGCTTTTAGTGGTTATCATCTGTGATGCAGCATATATGGGTAAAATACTTAAGTTCCATTACAGAGTAGAACAAACAGATCTAATATGGGAAGCAGTCAGAAATCAAGAGTTTTAAGCTGCCCCTGAAACAGTTGGAAAAAGATCGTTGAAGACATGAAACATATAATATATGGAGTTCATTATCATAAAAGATAATCCATTCCCTAAATTGTAAAAACCTTTACACTTCTGTTATTTTTATAAAGTTTAGTTTTAGGAGAGAGATCCAAGAAGAATAGGAATCTTCTCAAAAAATGATTTGACACATCATGTTTATTGAGAATGCAAATGAACAGGGATGAAAATTTCCTTTTTTTGGACAGAGTAGAGATTTATAGCTTATTACTCAAAATCTTTTTTTCATAGGTTGATCTACATAATGGGCAAATGTGGTTTTCTCCCTCTGAAAAGTCTTCAAAGGCCTGCAGGCAAGTGTAATGGAAGGTGTGTGAGCAAGACAGCAGCACTGCTTGCCGCACTATTGAATCACTTTTCTCTCCTCTGCCAGGTCCATCAGCTTGGCACGATATGTTGCTTAAGCGATCCAATGGGGTGATACAAATTGGACAATCAAATATCTCTCTCTGGCTTGCCTGAAGATAGATTAAAATAACACATTTGACGAAAGAACAACCAATGTAAGTTTACTATAACGGCTGCACAATACTGAATATACTGAACAAAGATAAACTGAATTTTTATTTTTAAAATTCACTAAATTTTAAACTATTCAGTCTACTATTTTGATAGAGGTATTGGTCCCTTTTTAAACAAAAACTTAATTTTTCAGTGTAATTGTGCCAATTTATAGTCTCCTGTATTTAATGTACCAAGATTTCCATATTGGTCGATGCTTTTTAAGAAGACAATACATTTTCTAAACAAGGCTTCTTGACATTGAGCAGGGCCACCACCACTTCAAATATCATTATCCATCGCTAAATAGTGGAACATTACTTTTTGACTGTAGCCATATCATTGCCATATCCTTGTAACCTGACCTTTGTCTTGCACTGTACCGCAGTCACAGAACAAATTTCATATAGTACTGTGCAAAAGTCTTAGGCACATACAGTTTATAGTTAGGGTGCCTAAGTCTTTTGTACAGTATTGTTATTTGTCAATATTGAGCGGAGTGTGAGTTTTTAAATCCAGTGGGAGCAAAGGAATTTGGGAATGGTAAGAGTGGAGTGGGACAGGTGGCAGAGAAGGAGTGCCAAGGGTTGGGGGTGGTACCGGTGCAGACACACTCAGCTGTGAGACACCAGGCAAGGTCAGAATCACGATTAGAATCAGGTTTAATATCATCGGCATATGTTATGAAATTTGTTAGCTTTACGGCAGTATTACATTGAAATACATGATCAATAAATACAGAGAACAAAGAACTGAGTTACATTAAGTATATATATGTCTTTTAAAAGGTTAAGTTAAAATAAGTAATGCAAAAAAAACAGAAATAAAAAAAGTAAAGTGTTCAGGGTTCAACATCCATTTAGAAATTGAATGGCAGAGGGGAAGAAGGGGAAGAGGGGAAGGACATTTGATTCCGAACAATTAGTTTATTAATCATTACAGAATGTCTCTCTGGTGCTTCCTAATCCCTCCTTTCTCCTTTTCCCTTTACCCAATCATGATTCCCCTCTCCCCGTCCCCTTCACACTCAGAATCAGAATCAGGTTTCTTATCACCGGCATATGACGTGAAATTTGTTAACTTAGCAGTAGCAGTTCAATGCAATACATAATCTAGCAGAAAAAATAATAACAACAATAAATAAAATAAATAATAATAATAATAAACAAGTAAATCAATTACATATGTTGAATAGATTTAAAAAAGTTCAAAAACAGAAATGCTGTATATTTTTTAAAAAAGTGAGGTAGTGTCCAAAGATTCAATGTCCATTTAGGAATCAGATAGCAGAGGGGAAGAAGCTGTTCCCGAATCGCTGAGTGTGTGTCTTCAGGGTTCTGTACATCCTACCTGATGGTAACAGTGAGAAAAGGGCATGCCCTGGGTGCTGGAGGTCCTTAATAATGGACACTGCCTTTCTGAGACACCGCTCCCTAAAGATGCCCTGGGTACTTTGTAGGCTAGTACCCAAGGTGAAGTTGACTAGATTTACAACCTTCTGCAGCTTCTTTCAGAACTGTGCAGTAGCCCCTCCATACCAGACAGTGATGCAGCCTGTCAGAATGCTCTCCACAGTACAACTATAGAAGTTTTTGAGTGTATTTGCTGACATGCCAAATCTCTTCAAACTCCTAATAAAGTATAGCTACTGTTTTGCCTTCTTTATAACTACTTCAGTACGTTGGGACCAGGTTAAATCCTCAGAGATCTTGACACTCGGGAACTTGAAGCTGCTCACTCTCTCCAGTTCTGATCTCTCTATGAGGATTGTTATGTGTTCCTTCATCTTACCCTTCCTGAAGTCCACAATCAGCTCTTTCGTCTTACTGACGTTGAGTGCCAGGTCGTTGCTGTGGCACCACTCCACTAGTCGGCATATCTCACTCCCGTACGCCCTCTCGTCACCACCTGAGATGACGATACAATGGTTGTATCATCAGCAAATTTATAGATGGTATTTGAGCTATGCCTCACCACACTGTCATGTGTATTTAGAGAGTAGAGCAGTGGGCTAAGCACACACCCCTGAGGTGCGCCAGTGTTGATCGTCAGTGAGGAGGATATGTTATCACCAATCTGCACAGATTGTGGTCTTCCCGGTTAGAAAGTCGAGGATCCAATTGCAGAGGGAGGTACAGAGGCCCAGGTTCTGCAACTTCCCAATCAGGATTGTGGGAATGATGGTATTAAATGCTGTGTGGGCACATGGCCAAGTGGTTAAGGCCGTTGTCTAGTGATCTGAAGGTCGCCAGTTCGAGCCTTAGCTAAGGCAGCGTGTTGTGTCCTTGAACAAGACACTTAATCACACATTGCTCTATGTCTGTGTGAGAAGTGGCGCGCCACAATCTTTCATTCCGCACCTTGTAAGGCATGAAAACACCCGATGCTGGCCTGAGTCGGCGATCCCTCCCTCCCCCTAAAGTCGCTGAACAGCATCCTGACATTGATGTTTATTTTGCCCATGTGGTTTAAAGCCGTGTGGAGAGCCATTGAGATTGCGTCTGCCGTTGACCTATTGTGGCACTAGGCAAATTGCAATGGGTCTAGGTCATGACCAACCTCTCAAAGCATTTCATCACTGTCGACGTGAGTGGTACCGGGCGATAGTCATTAAGGCAGCTCACATTATTCTTAGGCACTGGTATAATTGTTGTCTTTTTAAAGAAAGTGGGAACTTCCACCCGTAGCAGTGAGAGGTTGAAAATGTCCTTGAATACTCCTGCTAGTTTGTTGGCACAGGTTTTCAGAGCCTTACCAGGTGCTCCATGGGACCTTCCGCCTTGTGAGGGTTCACTCTCTTTAAAGACAGCCTAACACCGGCCTCTGAGATGGAGATCACAGGACCATCAGGTGCCGCAGGGATCTTCACAGCCATAATTGTGTTCTCCCTTTCAAAGTGAGCATAGAAGGCGAGTTCATCTGGTAGTGAAGCATCGCTGCCATTCATGCTATTGGGTTTCACTTTGTAGGAAGTAATGTCTTGCAGACCCTGCCAGAGATGACATGCATCCGATGTTGCCTCCAATCTTGTTCGAAATTGTCTCTTCACTTTTGAAATAGCCTTCAACAAACCATACCTGGTTTTCTGGTACAGGCCTGGGTTGCCAGACTTGAATGCTACAGATCTAGCCTTCAGCAGACAATGTACCTCCTGGTTCATCCATGGATTTTGGTTTGGGAATGTCCAGTAATTCTTTGTGGGCACACTCTTAGTCCACAGTAGAGAACCATATTAGAATCAGATTTATCACCACTTATTTCTTCAGCAGTACAATGCAATACATAAAATTATGTATTTTATGTATTATGCACACTAGCCACAGTATATATGTGCCTAAGACTTTGCCACAGTACTGAATGTCAATAATAATATAACTGATTCTATTCAACTCCTCACAAACTATTTATGGAACTGCAGACACAAGGAAATCTGCAGATGCTAGAAATTCACACAACACACACAAAAAATGCTGATGAACACAGCAGGCCAGGCAGCATCTATAGGAAGAGGTACAGTCGACGTTTTGGGTCGGGTCCCTGGGTAATGCACTGTATAATTCTATGTTCTATGATGCTGGAGAGGTTGGAATGGGGGACATGGAAATGGATGAACTGATGAAGTGTTTTGCAACGGTCTTCACTGTGAAGTATGGTGGAAGTTCCAGGTTTCATGGGTATGAAGTGTGTGAAGTTACTATAACTAAAGAGAAGGTTCTTGGGAAACTGAAAGGTCTGAAGGTAGATAGGTCACCTGGACCAGATGGAGTACATCCCAGGGTTCTGAAAGAGGTGGCTAAAGAGATTATGGAGGTATTAGTAATGATCTTTCAAGAATTACTAAATTCTGGAATGGTTCCGGAAGACTGGAAAATTACAAATGTCACTGCACTCTTCAAGAAGGGAGTGAGGCAGAAGAAAGGAAATTATAGGCCAGTTAGTCTGACCTCCGTGGTTGGGAAGATGTTGGAGTCGATTATGAAGTATGTGGTTTCAGGATACTTGGAGGAACATGACAAAATAGGCTGTAGTCAGCATGGTTTTCACAAGGGAAAATCTTGCCTGATAAATCTGTTGGAATTCTTTGAAGAAGAAACAAACAGGATTGACAAAGGAGAATTGGGTGATGTTATGTACTTGGATTTTCAGATGGCCTTTGACAAGGTGCCACACACGAGGCTGCTTAACAAGCTACCAGCTCATGGTATTACAGGAAAGATTCTAGCATGGATAAAGCAGTGGCTGATTAGCAGGAGGCAAATAGTGGAAATAAAGGGAGCCTTTTCTGGTTGTCGCCAGTGACTAATGGGGTCTCTGTTGGGACCGATCTGTTTTACGTTATATGTCAGTGATTTGGATGATGGAATTGATGGCTTTGTTACAAAGTTACAAAGTTTGCCGAAGATAGGAAAATGGGTGGAAGATGGGTGGTTTTGAGGAAGTAGGGAGGCTAAGGAAGGACTTGGACAGATTAGGAGAATGGACAAAGAAGTGGCTGATGGAATACAGTGTCGTAAGTGTATGGTCATGCACTTTAGTAGAAGAAATGAAAGGGTTGACTGTTTACTAAATAGACAGGAAATACAAAAATCTGAGGTGCAAAAGGATTTGGGATTCCTTGTGCAGGATTCCCTAAAGGTTAATTCGCAGGTTGAGTCTGTGGTGAGGAAGGCAAATGCAATGTTAGCATTCATTTCAAGAGGACTAGAATATAAAAGTAATGATGTAATGTTGAGACTTTATAAAGCGCAGGTGAGACCTCACTTGGAGTATTGTGAGCTGTTTTGGACCCTTTATCTACGAAAGGATGTACTGAAACTGGATAGGGTTCAAAGGAGGTTCAGGAAAATGATTCCAGGATTAAATGACTCGTCACGTGAAGAGTGTTTGATGGCTCTGGGCCTGTACTCACTGGTGACTGGTGACCTCATTGAAACCGATTGAATGGTGAAAGGCCTTAATAGGGTGGATGCAGAGAGGATGTTTCCTATGGTGAGAGTATCTAAGATTACAGCTTCAAAATTAGAGGGCTGTCCTTTCAGAATGGAAATAAGGAGGAATTTCTTTAGCCAGAGAGTGGTGAATCCATGGAACTCATTGCCACCGGCAGCTGAGGAGGCCAAATCTTGATGTATATTTAAGGCAGAGGCTGATAGGTTCTTGATTAGTCAGGGTGTGAAAGGTTATAGGGCGATGGTAGGAAATTGGGGCTGAGAGGGAAGGTGGATCAGCTATGGTAAAATGGTGGAGCATACTTGATGGGCCAAATGGCCTAATTTTGCCCCTGTAGTTTATGGTCTTATGGTCTAAAAAGACTACTTCCAGCACTAATGTGATACTACAGGCGCTGAAAAGAACATGCCAAACCACTTGAAGTTGCGTGGTGCTTTTACTTGGGTCATTAAAGAAATGCATAGGGTAATTCTCCTCCTTATCAATGGTGCAATTCCCAGAAGGAGCTTTATCAGAAAGAGTGACCAAAGGCCCCCATGTCATTGCTTTCAACACATTAGTTGAGGCCAGATCTGTTGTGCTGACAAGAACCAGCATTGGATATCCATGACTATAGCAAGCTTGCTGTATTTGCCAACTGCTAGGAAAGGCTTCCGTGCTAATATAGTAGTTGGAATATTCCCAGCATTGGGGATGGCGCTAAAGACACTACCTTTTCTCCAGATTTATTATCTGATATCTGAACTTGCTGGAAAACCATGGGGTTTGGGGGGAAAGAGAACCTTTCCTGTACAAATGCTTGGTGGGCTCAGTATAATAGTTTATGAACAATGTGCAATAAATATCTTCTGATACCATTGTATGGTTTAATTCCATTAGAACTGATTTTCTAATGGTAAACAAATAAAAGAAAGAAAAAATGCTTAACATTATGGAGGGTTCATCAAAAACTGCTGGCATTCGGGGAGTTTCCACATGCTTTTCCCTCGCATCTCGTTTCAATTCATTTTTATCATCATGACTTTTAGACAGATGTTCTTAATATCATGAAAAAAAAATCCTTGGGTGTTACAGATAAAGAAAATCTTGCATGACAGTTGCCTTTCTACCTGCTCATGTTTTGTTCCTTTAGAATTGGCCGCTCCGAGAACACCTTTCTGAAATCTGAGGTTTATGTTTGCATTACAGTATCTGTCCAGCAATGACATATTCAGAGTTAATAGCTACTGTGAAGCATCCATAATTAAACAAGAATACTTTTCATTACTGACCTTAATCTGTATTTGCTCCCATTCTTCCTCAGATATGGTCTGAACATATTGACTCTCAAACCGCTGTAACACTCTTCTGCTTGTAGCCACTGAGTGGTCAATTTCAGAAAACAGTTCATCGATATTTATACTGCACGATCTCACTAACCTGTCATTAATCTCATGCAACTGTGGAAATATATAATAAAAATGTTGGTTAGTAGACTGCCAGTAGAAACAGAACTTGACAGCTCAGCTGCAAAAGTAAAAATCTGCAGATGCTGGAAATCTCAAATAAAAACAAAATGCATGAAATAAGCAGTAGGTCCAACAGCATCAATGGAGAGAACGAGAGACAGTTAAGATAAGGGATAATCTTCAACAAATACATTCATCTTCCTTTTGCGCAACATGTGACTCCAATCATTGAGTATTTTGCCTTGATGTCCACCGACTTTATTTCTAGCAGGGCTTCGAATCAACATGACCAATCCAACCATCTTAATATCAAAACAGAATGCAGAAGAGATTTTATGAGAATGTTGCCAGGACTAAAAGGTCTGAGTTTATAGAGAGAGGTTGGTCAGGATAGGACTTTATTCCTTGGAACGTAGAAGATTGAGGGGAGGTTTGATAGAAGTACACAAAATTGTCAGGGTTATAGATAGGGCAAGTGCAAAAAGGCTTTATCCACTGAGGTTAGATGGGACTACAACTAGAGGTCATGGGTTAAGGGTGAAAAGTGAAATGTTTAAGGGGACCATGTGAGGAAACTTCTTCACATAGAGGGTCTTGAGAGTGTGAAATGAACTGACGGCACAAATGGTGCATGTGAGCTCGATTTCCATGTTTAAGAGAAGTTTGGATAGTGACATGGATGACAGGGTTATTGGTTGCTATGGTCCCTGTGCAGGTCAATGGGAGTAGGCAGTTTAAGTTGTTCAGTAGAGACTAGACAGGCTGATGAGCCTGTTTCCGTGCCGTGCTATTCTATGAGTCTAATGATGGGCAACCTTATGAGGTGTTTCGAAGTATGAGATAAGGTGGATGGTAACAGCCTTTTACTTAGGAGAGGGGAGTCCAAAACTAGAGGGCAAATGGCTTCCATTTCAGGTATTAGTACATAGTTTATAGCAGATATATGTACCTTAAGGCACCAAAGCCAACCGAGAAAAGTGGTCCAGCTGTATCTGACAAGAGAGGTTAAAGAACTGAGGAACAGACTTGTAATGGTTGAGGGAATAAGTACACTAAGTCAGAGGATCAAGTAAACTTCAAACTTCAGTAAAGGAAGACAAAGGAATTGATAAGATAAAGTAGAATATGAGAGTAAGTTACCAAGAAACCTAGATGGACTGTGAAAGCTTCTATAGATGTATGAATAACAATTTAGCAAAAAAATTTACATGGCTTCCCGACACTGTAATAGAAGAAATTATTTACTGGGGAATAAGGAAATGCAGAAAATAATTTGTTTATCTTTACAAAACATCCTGGAGTACTGGTCTCGGTCAACAATGAATTGGGCATTGCAAGAAATTAAAATATCTTTGGTTTAAAATGATTTGACTGAAAGCGATAAATTTGGAAAAAGTAACTGAATGTATAGGGAGGTGGTAGATAAAATATAAAGTGGAAAAAGATCAGACCAAACCCCTCACTTGAAATATTCTCGAAGCAGAAAGGTTATACCTGCAATAAAGTGCAGGAAGTTATGTTGCAGCTACAGTATATAAAACTAAAAACAAACAAGAATCTGCAGATGCTGGAAATTCCTCTGAAGGGTTTCGACCCAAAATGTCAACTGTACTCTTTTCCATAGATGCTGCCTGGCCTGCTGAGTTCCTCCAGCATTTTGTGTGTGTTGCTCATAAAACCCTAGATGGGCTGCATCTGGAGTATTTCAGACAGTTCCAGCCACCCTACTACAGGAAGAAGTTTAAGGCTTTGAAGAAGGTGCAGAAGAGGCATACCAGGATGTTGCCTGGATTACAGGGCATTTGCTACATGACAGGTTGGACAAACTTGGTTTGTTTTCCCTCGAGTGGTGGAGGCTGAGGGGAGATCTGATAGAGATTTGTAAGATTGTGAGAGACAGAGTAAACAGACAAAATCTTTATAATAACAGAGGGCACATATTTAAGATGAGAGCGGGTAAATTCAAAGGAGATGTGAGGGGCACAGAGAGGGGTGTGTGCCTGGGATGCTAATAGAGGCAGAAATAGTCGGGACTTTTAAGAGATGTTTAGATAGGTACATGAACGTGAGGAAAATAGAAGGATATGGACATTGTGTAGGCACAAGAGATTAATTTAGTTAGCCATTCGATTCGACACAACACTGTGGGCCAAAGGGCCTGTTTCTGTGCTGTACTCTTCTACTTTCTATAATGAAATGTTGCCAGGTTGTTTCCTGGAATGGATAGGATTGTCCTATGAGGAGAATTTTAGCACAAATATGTTAATAAAATATAATTCAAAATCGAGCCCATTGTGCCACATAGGTAAACAGTAAACAGTTTGCTGTCCTGGTGATGAGGTAGCAGGGTATTCATTAGTCTCACAGCGTGGAGGAAGAAATGTTACCCAGTCTGGCAGTCCTCATCCTGATGCTCCTGTACCTCCTGCCTGATGGTAGTGGGTCAAAGAGATTACGGGATGGGTGGTAGGGATCCTCAACAATGTTTTGGGCCCTCCGTATACAACAGCCCCGGTAAATGTCACAAATACTGGAGGAGGGAGACACTGGTGATCCTCTGTAGGGTCTTGTCATCTGATGTTTCACAATTTCTATATCACACAATGATGCAGCCAGACAGGCCACTCATGATGGTGCTCCTGTGGAAAGTTGTTAGAATGGGGACAGGGAACCTTGCACCTCTCAATCTGCTCTGAAAGTGTAGACTCTGCCGTGTCTTTCTGACTAACAAGGAGGTGTTGTGGGTTGAGGTTAGTTTGTCCATTATGCGTACCCCGAAGAAATTTGTGCTCTTCACTCTCGCCATGGCAGAGCCATTGCTGTGCAATGGAAGTGGTTGACCTGCTCCTTCCTGATGTCCACAGTTATCTCTTTTGTCATGTCCACGTTGAGACTCGGGTCATTATTGTTCTTACACCATTTGACAAGCCTCTCTATCTCCTCTCTGTATACCAACTTATTATTGTTGCTATGAGGCCAACCACGATTGTACCATCAGTGAAGTTGATGATGTGGTTTGAGCTGGAGCTGGCAGTGCAGTCGTCAGTCAGCAGCATGATCAGCAGCAGGCTGAACACACAACTATGGTGGGGGAGAAGGCATCAGTGCTCAGCATGATGGAGCTTGAGATGTCGCTGCTAACTCAGACTGATTGGGGTCTTTCTGTCAAGAAGTCTAAGAGCCAGTTACGGAGCATGGTGTTGAGTCCTAACGAGGACAGTTTACCCACCTAACTCTAAGGGATGGTTGTGTTAAACGCTGACCTGAAATCAATGAACAACATCCTGGAGTATGAGGCTTCGTTTTCTAAGTGCGACAGGGTGGAGTGGAGGGCCAAGACTATGGCATCATCAGTGGACTAGTTTGAGCAGAAGGCAAACTGCAGATGCTAAAACTAGAGCAAAAAACTGATGTCCTGATCCAACTGTCAGCCATCCCTTTGCTTCCCTAAATGCTGCTTGACCTACTGAGATCTTCCAACAGCTTTTTTTGGGGGATCAAGTTAAGAAAAAAAATGTTTGTTATCATGTTCTACCAGACCTGTTGCTATGCCATCTTCTACTAGAAGAATTCTGGGATGCCAATCGTCCATCCATTTGGTGGACAGACATCATCAGCCAATGATTAAAGAATGAGGAGCTGCAGCATTTCAGCATCTGCCTATAATTTCCTGTTTCATGGCTTGACATCAGACTAGCTACTGCTTTCCTTTTTGCCTGCATCTATAAGATAGACTGGCAAATGACACTTAAAGAATTGACGGTGGATATGCAATGGCAAGCATTTAAAGGTTGCATGGATGAACTACAACAATTGTTCATCCCAGTTTGGCAAAAGAATAAATCAAGGAAGGTAGTGCACCTGTGGCTGACAAGAGAAATTAGGGATAGTATCAATTCCAAAGAAGAAGCATACAAATTAGCCAGAGAAAGTGGCTCACCTGAGGACTGGGAGAAATTCAGAGTTCAGCAGAGGAGGACAAAGGGCTTAATTAGGAAGGGGAAAAAAGATTATGAGAGAAACCTGGCAGGGAACATAAAAACGGACTGTAAAAGCTTTTATAGATATGTAAAAAGGAAAAGACTGGTAAAGACAAATGTAGGTCCCCTGCAGACAGAAACAGGTGAATTGATTATGGGGAGCAAGGACATGGCAGACCAATTGAATTATTACTTTGGTTCTGTCTTCACTAAGGAGGACATAAATAATCTTCCAGAAATAGTAGAGGACAGAGGGTCCAGTGAGATGGAGGAACTGAGCGAAATACATGTTAGTAGGGAAGTGGTGTTAGGTAAATTGAAGGGATTGAAGGCAGATAAATCCCCAGGGCCAGATGGTCTGCATCCCAGAGTGCTTAAGGAAGTAGCCCAAGAAATAGTGGATGCATTAGTGATAATTTTTCAAAACTCGTTAGATTCTGGACTAGTTCCTGAGGATTGGAGGGTGGGTAATGCTCCACTTTTTAAAAAAGGAGGGAGAGAGAAACCGGGGAATTATAGACCGGTTAGCCTAACGTCGGTGGTGGGGAAACTGCTGGAGTCAGTTATCAAGGAGGTGATAACAGCACATTTGGAAAGCGGTGAAATCATCGGACAAAGTCAGCATGGATTTGTGAAAGGAAAATCATGTCTGATGAATCTCATAGAATTTTTTGAGGATGTAACTAGTAGAGTGGATAGGGGAGAACCAGTGGATGTGGTATATTTGGATTTTCAGAAGGCTTTTGACAAGGTCCCACACAGGAGATTAGTGTGCAAACTTAAAGCACACGGTATTGGGGGTAAGGTATTGGTGTGGGGGGAGAGTTGGTTAGCAGACAGGAAGCAAAGAGTGGGAATAAACGGGACCTTTTCAGAATGGCAGGCGGTGACTAGTGGGGTAACGCAAGGCTCAGTGCTGGGACCCCAGTTGTTTACAATATATATTAATGACTTGGATGAGGGAATTAAATGCAGCATCTCCAAGTTTGCAGATGACATGAAGCTGGGTGGCAGTGTTAGCTGTGAGGAGGATGCTAAGAGGATGCAGGGTGACTTGGATAGGTTGGGTGAGTGGGCAAATTCATGGCAGATGCAATTTAATGTGGATAAATGTGAAGTTATCCACTTTGGTGGCAAAAATAGGAAAACAGATTATTATCTGAATCGTGGCCGATTAGGAAAAGGGGAGGAGCAACGAGACCTGGGTGTCATTATACACCAGTCATTGAAAGTGGGCATGCAGGTACAGCAGGCGGTGAAAAAGGCGAATGGTATGCTGGCATTTATAGCGAGAGGATTCGAGTACAGAAGCAGGGAGGTACTACTGCAGTTGTACAAGGCCTTGGTGAGACCACACCTGGAGTATTGTGTGCAGTTTTGGTCCCCTAATCTGAGGAAAGACATCCTTGCCATAGAGAGGGTACAAAGAAGGTTCACCAGATTGATTCCTGGGATGGCAGGACTTTCATATGAAGAAAGACTGGATGAGCTGGGCTTGTACTCGTTGGAATTTAGAAGATTGAGGGGGGATCTGATTGAAACGTATAAGATCCTAAAGGGATTGGACAGGCTAGATGCAGGAAGATTGTTCCCGATGTTGGGGAAGTCCAGAATGAGGGGCCACAGTTTGAGGATAGAGGGGAAGCCTTTTAGGACCGAGATTAGAAAAAACTTCTTCACACAGAGAGTGGTGAATCTGTGGAATTCTCTGCCACAGGAAACAGTTGAGGCCGGTTCATTGGCTATATTTAAGAGGGAGTTAGATATGACCCTTGTGGCTACGGGGGTCAGGGGGTATGGAGGGAAGGCTGGGGCGGGGTTCTGAGTTGGATGATCAGCCATGATCATAATAAATGGCGGTGCAGGCTCGAAGGGTCGAATGGCCTACTCCTGCACCTATTTTCTATGTTTCTATGTTTCTATTCCCAATAACTAACCTTGCAAAAACTGACAAATATTAAAGCTATTTAAACTGTCTAAAATCAAAATTAATTTCTTTCTTCCATCAGCCACATTCTTAATTCCTCCTAATGTGGACATTCATCATTTAGGTTTAAGCAGCAAGCCTTCAAATGTCAATTCACAATACTGCCTGCCTCCCTACAGAATATACTTTGTTTAAGGCCACATCCGTACAAAAAGTATTTGAAATTTCATCAATTGGCCAAATCTGCCAATTTATAATGAGGTTAGCAGATAGTTATACATTGATCTTTCATTGATCCTGTTATAGTTACTATTTTATAGATTTGCTGAGTATGCCTGCAGAAAAATGAACCTCAGGGTGACATATATGTACCTTGATTATAAAATTTATTTTGAATTTTGAGGTACACGAGAAGTCTACTCCATCCCCGTTTCTTCCCCTAGATAGATTGTGATTCCTGATTTTAGAATTACATATTGTTACTTCCCGCTTTTTTAAGATTCGAAGTATAATAGGACAATGTTTGATGACATAAAGTACATCTTAGCTAAATGGGGTTAAGTATGCGCTCATGAAGTGTAGCAACTTTTTAGGAATGTTCTTGGGTATAACAGAATGTGTGCTTGGATTCATGCATGCATTTTGTGTCTTGATTGTGACAGGATTCAGGCATGCCAGGCTTTGCGGCAGTACCTGGGGTCTGAAAGACATCACAGGAGAGGAAAAAGGAGAGCATGTCATTTTGGTGGTAGCCTTTCAAATTCACCTTCAGCAATCAAACTAAAATTCTTAAATTGTGGATACATAACCACTTATAATATTGCATTAACTTTTAGATGCTATTTTCAGTTATAAACAATCTTGCAGAATAAACATTTATAATTTATCACTATTTTAATTTTGAAAGAGTCAATATGAAGTTATTTCAGAATCTATAAACCGTCTAAATAAATGCAAGTTGGTGGACTTTTCTCACTTCAGAAAACTTTCATTTAAACGCCAACAAATTGGTTACTAATGTGTTGACCTCCAGTAAGCCTCAAAACTAAACTAAAAAAACAAGGAATTTACAACATATCAATGAAGATAAGACTTGATTGGTTTAATATCTTCTCAGTCACACTCTTCAAAACCTCTTCAAGTTAGCAACAGATTGTTTGCTATCTCTGAGTGATAAAGGAAGCTCTCCGACTAAGCAAACCTCAAAACCATTACACTGTTTGGTGAGATTTAAGTCAAAATTGTTCAAATCCTGAAACAAGGCTGCCTTCCTTTTGTGGGGAATAAATGAAGCTGAGCAAATTGTTTCACAAAAGACTCTGACTTACTACCTTTTAAAAACATCTATACAACCAGTAAAGCTGCTGATAATATGATGCATTTGAATAGATTTAATTGCTGCAATAAATGGTCATACTTCAATTACATGACATTTGTACAAAGATTTTATAGATAAAGATCAAAGAACTGTACCATGAAGAACCCTACATTCCAAGGAACACGTCTCACTCAGGTAAACATTCTTGTATAGTGTATTGGTATAACAAAGTTTCAGTGACCTTTTAGGCAACTTTGATCTAAATTATTAACAAACTTAA
Source organism: Mobula birostris (assembly GCF_030028105.1). NCBI lineage: Eukaryota > Metazoa > Chordata > Chondrichthyes > Myliobatiformes > Myliobatidae > Mobula > Mobula birostris. The sequence continues at coordinate 208,546,640 of NC_092372.1, forward strand.
ATGGATTACTGGAAACTACTGTATCACCAACACAAACCATAAAGCTGTCCGAAGCTGTTTGATATAACTTGTGTTTAAATATGTGAACAGTGATATTTTCAATCCACAAACTGCAATATTATTTGACTAATTGGTCCAAAGTATAATGCTGCAGTTTTGTTAGCTCACTAGGTTTTAGAATTGTTTGCTTACTGTATTTATTTTCTTTTTTAACTTTGTGAATTTTAAGACTCTAATTTACTTAAGGCAGTGTTCGTAGAACAGCTTAAGATAGCTAAATCAGGCTGCACTAATAAATATGTTAAAAATATAATTAGTTTCTCAATTAATTTTGAATGTGCAAATATGACCAATTGTTCCAAAGGAATTCTTATCAGTGTAATAGGACAACTGAATTCTATTTTAATCTAACATTCCCAAATTACATCAGAGTTCAAATTTACATCTGGTGGACCATGAGATATCACACATGGTTATTGACAAATGCCATAAATCCTGAGTCACATTTTGAGTTGTGCTGCATGCAAAGAAGCCCTTCAGCCCAATGCATTCATGCCAAACAAGATATCTGAACTTATCCCATTTGTATGCATTTGGCCCATATGCCTCTCAATCTTTCCTATCCATGTACCTGTCTGAATCCCTTTTAAACATTGTATTTGTACTTGCCTTTGCAAGTTCCTTTGGCAATTCCACATACCCACCACCACCTGTGTGGAAAAAATTTCCCCTTTTAAATGTTTCTACTCTCAACTTAAGATTTATATTCACAGCTTTTAGACTCACGTGCCCTGGGAAAAAGACTGTGACCATTGAGAAATACAACACTCATGATCTTACACAGCTATACGGGATCAGCCCTCAGCCTCCTATACTCCAGGGAAAATGGTCCCATACTAACCAGCTTCTCCTCATAGGTTAAGCTGTCCAGTCACGGTAACATCCACGTGCATCTTTTCTGCACCCTTTCCAGCTTAATGACATAATAAGACCATAAGACATAGGAGCAGAATTAGGCCATTTGGCCAATCGAGCCTGCTCCATTGTTCCATCAAGGCTGATCCCAGATCCCACTCAACCCTGTACACTTGCCTTCTCACCATATCCTTTGATCAGGAAACTATCAACTTCCATCTTAAATACACCCACATACTTGGCACCCACCGCAGTCTGTGGCAGAGCATTCTACAGATTTACTACTCTCTGGCTAAAAAAATTCCTCCATACCTCTGTTCTAAAGGGTTGCACCTTGCCAACTAATTTTGAGGCTGTGCCCTCTAGGTCTGGATACCCTCACCACAGAAAACATACTCTCCACATCCACCCTATCTAGTCCTTTCAACATTCGGTGGGTTTCAATGAGATTCCCCCGCATTCTTCTAAGTTCCACTGAATACAGGCCCAAAGCTGCTAAGCACTTTTCATATGTTAACCCCTTCATTCCCAGAGTCTCCTTGTGAACCTTCTCTTGACTTTCTCCAATGACAACACATCCAGTCTGATCTATGGGACCCAAAACAGTTGACCATACTCCAAGTGCGGCTTGACTAGTGTCCTATAAAGGCTCAGCATTATCTCTTTGCTTTTACATTCTATTCCCCTTGATATAAATGGCAACATTACATTTGGCTTCCTTACCACAGACTCAACCTTCTGCAATTAGCCTTCTGCACCTCTGATGTTTGAAACTTCTCACCATTTAGATAATAGTCCGCACTACTGTTCCTTTTACCAAAAATTCATTATCGACATTTCCCAACACTGTATTCCATCTGCAACTTTTTTTGCCTATTCTTCCAATTTGTCTAAGTCCAGCTACAATTGCATTGCTTCCTCACCACTACCTACCCCTCCACCTATCTTCGTATCATTCGCAAACTTTGCCACAAAGCTATCAATTCCATTATCTAAATTATTGATAAACAATGTGAAAAGTAGCGGTGCCAATACTGACCACTGAAGAACACCACTAGCAACTGGCAGCAAACAAATAAAGGCCCCCTTTATTCCCACTTGCTGCCTCCTGCCCATCAGCCATTCCTCTATCCATGCCAGTATCTTACCTGTGATGCCATAGGATTTTATCTTGTTCAGCAGCTTATGTGTGGCACCTTATCAAATGCCTTCTGAAAATCCAAGTAAATGACATCCACCGCCTCTCCTTTGTCCACCCTGCTTGTTAATTCCTCAAAGAAATCTAACGGATTTGTCAGGCAAGATTTCTCTGACTTTGACTTATTTTTATCATAACTCTCCAAGTACCTCATCCTTAATAATAGACTCCAACAACTTCCCAACCACTGAGGTTCGGCTAACTGACCTATAATTTCCTTTTTTTTGCCTTCCTCCCTTCTTAAAGAATGGAGTGATATTTGCAATCTTCCAGTCTTCTGAGACCACGCCAGAATCAAGTGATTCTTGAAAGATCATGACCAAGGCATCTGTTATCTCTTCAACAACCTCTCTTAAGACTCTGGGATATAGTCCATCTGGCCTAGATGACTTATCCAGCTTAAGATCTTTCAGGTTGCCTAGCACTTTTTTTTTGTAATAGCCATGGAACTCACTCCTGCTCTCTGATGCTCATGGACCTTTGGCACACTGCCAGTGTCTCCACAGTGAAGACAGATGCACAGTACCGATTAAGTTCATCTGCCATTTCTTTGTCCCCCATTACTACCTCACCAGCATCATTTTCTAGTGGTTCAATATCAACTTTCACCTCCCTTTTACTCTTTACATAACTGAAAAAACTTTTAGTATCCTGCTTTATATTATTGGCTAGTCTGACCTCATATTTCATCTTTTTCCTTCTTACAGCTCTTTTAGTTGCCTTTTGTTGGATTTTCAAAGCTTCCCTATCATCTAACTTCTCAATCACTTGTGCTACCTTATATGACCTTTCTTTGGCTTTTATGCAGTCCTAAACTTCCCTTGACAGCCACGGTTGCCTAGCCATGCCATTGGAGAACAACTTCTTTTGTGGGACATGTCTGTCCAGCGCCTTGTAAACTATTCCCAGAAATTTCAGCCGTCTCCACTCTGCCATCATCCCTACCAGTATCCTCCTCCAATCCACCTGGGCAAGCTCCTCTCTCAAGCCTCTGTAATTACCTTTATTCTATTGCGATACTAATACATAGGACTTGTGTTTCTCCCTCTCAAATTGCAGTTTGAATTCAATCATATTATGCCTCCTAAGGGTTCCTTTACATTAAGCTTCCTAATAAAATCTAAAGCTGGGTGACAGGAAATGTAGACAATACTCCATGCGTGGTCTCACCAGTGACTTGAACAGTTACAACATGATGTTCCAACTCCAGTACTCAAAGCCATGACTAATTAGAGCAAGCATGTTAAATGTTGTCATCTTCACCCTGTCTACCTGTCTTCAGGGAACTATGTACTTGTATCCAATAGGTCTCTATGTTCTACATCATAATCCTTCACCACCAACTCTGGTGTCATCTGCAATTTTTCTATTTATGTTAAAAACAATGTTATCTAAGTTGTTAACGTGCTGTATTGATCCCTGCACACATAACTAGTCAGGGGCCTCCAATCGGAATGGCAATCCTTCACTATCACTCTCTGTCTCCTTCTACCAAGCCTATTTTGTATCCAACTGGCTAATTTACACATGATCTCACATGATCTAACCTTCCAGACCAGCTGGACTTTGTCAAACACCTTGCTAAAATCCACGTAGGCCATTGTCTATCTGGGGATACGAATTGACAATAAACTGGACTGGTCAAAGAACACTGAGGCTGTCTACAAGAAGGGTCAGAGCCGTCCCTATTTCCTGAGGAGACTGAGGTCCCTTAACATCTGCCGGACGATGCAGAGGATGTTCTACGAGTTGGTGGTGGCCAGTGTAATGTTTGCTGTTGTGTGCTGGGGCAGCAGGCTGAGGGTAGCAGACACCAACAGAATCAACAAACTCATTGGTAAGGCCAGTGATGTTGTGGGGATGGAACTGGACTCTCTCACGGTGGTGTCTGAAAAAAGGATGCTGTCTAAGTTGCATGCCATCTTGGACAATGTCTCCCATCCACTACATAATGTATGGGTGGGCACAGGAGTACATTCAGCCAAAGACTCATTCCACCGAGGTGCAACACAGAGAGTCATAGGAAGTCATTCCTGCCTGTGGCCATCAAACTTTACAACTCCTCCCTTGGAGGGTCAGACACCCTGAGCCAATAGGCTGGTCCTGGACTTATTTCCTGGCATAATTTACATATTACTATTTAATTATTTATGGTTTTATTACTAATTATTTATGGTGCAACTGTAACAAAAACCAATTTCCCCCGGGATCAATAAAGTATGACTATGACTATTGCCCTACCGTTGTCAGTATTCATTACCTCCTCAAAAAACGCATATTTGTGAGATATGATTTCCTGCACATAGTCATGCTGACTATCTCTAATTAGAACATGCCATTCCAAATGCTGGTGTATTCTGCCCCTCAGAATTCCCTCCAGTAACTTTCCCAATACTGCTATTAGACTCACTAGCCTGTAGTTCCCTGGCTTGTCCTTGCAGCCCTTCTTTAAATAAAGGCACAATATTAATTCTCATCCAGTTTCCAGTGGCTAACAATGTTGCTAGTTTCTCTGCCAAAGCCCCTTACAATTTCTTCACTAACTTTCCACAATGTCCGAGTATAAACTTTTTCAGGCCACGGGGCCTGAACATTGAACATACCTTAACACTGCCAGTTATCTCCTCTACTGTAACGTACAAATGTTCTAACACATCATTGACCCAACCAGTACCCTCCACCACAACTCTCCTCCATCTAACGTAACTTGTCCTCACTCTTAATAATTTCCCATTTGGCTCCTCCCACTTCCTTCAAACAAAAAGTGGGAGCCATGGGCACTCGCATGGATCCCAGCTATGCCTGCCTTTTTGTTGGTCTATGTTCCAAGCCTACCCTGTTAGCCATCCCCCCCACTTTTCTTACGCTACATCGATGACTGCATTGGTACTGCTTCCTGCACCCATGAGGAACTCGTTGACTTTATACACCTTGCCTCCAACGTCCACCCTCCCCTCAAATTTAGCTGGATCATTTTCGACACCTCCTTCCCTTTTCTCGTTTTCTCTGTCTCTATCTCTGGAGATAGCTTAACTACTGATGTCTATTATAAACCCACGGACACTCACAGCTACCTGGATTATACCCTTTCCCACCCTGTTACTTTTAAAAATGGCAACTCCTTCTCTCAACCACTGCATCTGCTCTCAGGATGAGGCTTTTCATTCCAGAATGAAGGAGATGTCTCTCTTCTTCAGAGAAAGGGGCTTCCCTTCCTCCCCCATTAATGCTGCCCTCACCCGCATCTCTTCTATTTCACGCTCACCTGCTCTCACCGCACCGTCCTACCACCCTACCAGGGATAGGGTTCCTCTTGTTCTCACCTACCACCCCACCAGCCTCTGCATCCAGCACATAATTCTTTGCAACTTCCACCATCTCTAACGGGATCCTGGTACCAAGCACATCTTTCCCTTCCCCCCCACCTCGACTTTCTGCTTTCCACAAGGACTGCTCCCTACCCGACCCCCTTATCCATTTGTCCCTCCCCACTGATCTCCCTCCTGGCACTTATCCTTGCAAGCAGAACAAGTGCTACATCCGCCCCTGTACCTCCTCCCTCACTACCATTCAGGGCCCCAAACAGTCTTTCCAAGTGAGTCTGTTGGGGTCATATACTCTGTCTGGTGCTCCCGGTGCGGCCTCCTGTATATCGGAGAGACCCGACATAGATAGGGAGACCACTTTGCTGAGAACCTATGATCCGTCTGCAAGAAGAAGCAGGACTTCCCAGTGGCCACCCATTTTAATTCCACTTCCCATTCCCATTCTGATATGCCCATCCATGGCCTCCTCTACTGTTGCGATGAGGCCACACTCAGGTTGGAGGAACAACACATATTCTGGCTGGGTAGCCTCCAACCTGAAGGCATGAACATGGATTTCTTAAACTTCTGGTAATGTCCCCACAGCCCCTCCCCCTCCCTCCTTCACTATTTTCCATCCCCTTTTCCTTCTCTCACCTTGCCTGCCCATTGCCTCCCTCTGGTGCTCCTTCCCCCTTTTCTTTCTTCCATGACTTTCTGTCCTCTCCAATTGGATTCCCCCTTCTCCGGTCCGGTATATCTTTCACCAATCAGCTTCCCAGCTGTTTACTTCACCCCTCCATCTCCCAGTTTCACCTATCACCTTGTGTTTCTCGCTCCCCTCGACCCTTTTAACTCTACTCCTCATATTTTTCTCCAGTCCTGCCGAAAGGTCTCAGCCCAAAACATCGACTGTACTCTTTTCCATAGATACTGCCTGGCCTGTTGAGTTACTTCAGCATTTTCTGTGTATTACATCTTATTCATTTCCCCTAATTCCAACCTTATCCACGGTAAGTACAGATGGGAAACATTCATGTAACACTTTGCCTTTCTCTTACGGCTCTACATATCGATGATTCCTTTGATCGTTAAGTAGACCTTTTTGTTCCTTAGTTCCCTTTTGCTTTGAACATACTTGTAGATCTCTCAGAATTCTGCTTTATTTTTTTTGCCAAAGCTATCTCATGTCCTTGGATTGATTCCAGCTGCCTCTACCTGAGATATGCCACCTCCTTTTCCTGACCAATGCTTCAGTCTGCCTTGTTATCCAATATTCTCTAATCTTGTCAGCCATGCCCTTCACTCTAACAAGACCATGCTGTCCCTGAACTCTCCCCATCTCATTTTTAAAAGTCTTCCATTTTCTGGACAGCTAGTTGCCTGCAAACAGCCTCTCCCAAGCAAACTTGGCAAGCTCTTGTTTAATGTCTGCAGAATTTGCCTTGCTCCAATTTAGAGCTTCAATTTGTGGAGCAGTCCTATCTCTTTTTATGACTATGGAAAAACTAATGGAATTACAGCCACTTGATCCAAAGTGTACCCTCACTGACATTTCAGTTACTGTTCCTACTTTATTTCCAGCAGTTTGTTACCATTTTCTAGTTGGAGCACTTGCATACTGTTCAAGAAAACTTTACTGGATATATAAAACTAATTTTGCTAAGTATCAGCTAATACGGGCGAAGTTGAAATCCGCTACTATAACATCCTTATTATTCATACAGCTATCTGCATTCTTTGTATATATTTTACCTTCTAATTTCCACTGACCGTCAAAGTGATCATCCCCTTATTCCTAATTTCTATCCAAACAGCCTCAGAGGATGATTCTAAAAATATCCTTTCTAAGTGCCACTGTGATGTTCTCCCTAAACAAAATGCAACACTTAGCCCTGACGAAGGGTCTCGGCCCGAAACGTCGACTGCACCTCTTCCTACAGATGCTGCCTGGCCTGCTGCGTTCACCAGCAACTTTGATGTGTGTTGCTTGAATTTCCAGCATCTGCAGAATTCCTCGTGTTTATGCAACACCTCTTCCTCACTTATCTCCACCTCTATCACACCTGTAAGCATCTATACCCCTAAACACAAAACTGTCAGTCCCAACCCTGTCTCTGTTAATGCTACAGTACCCCAGTCCCATGCCTTGGATAGCATAACTTGAGGTCTTCTACTTTATCTGTAGGTTTCTTTATTTTAAACAAATGCAGTTTAGTCGACCAAACCTTCCTCACTTCCTGTCTTGGTCCAGCCATCCTGTCTACTGAACATGTTCACTTTAACTTTCATATTTGCCTCAACTTGCCCATACTTGCCTCACTGCTTTGGTCTCCACCACCTCTGCCAAACTAATTTCAACCCTCCTGATTGGAATTAGCAACTCTTCCTTCCCTCTTGAACAAGTCACCTCTGCCCAAGTAATCCCAATGGTCCAAAAACTTGAACCTTTCCCTCCTGCACCAGCTCCTCAGCCACTCATTTATCAGAATCCGAGTCAGGTTTAATGTCACTGGCAGAGTCGTGAAATTTGTTGTTATGCAGCAGCAGTACATCATAATAAAAATTGTAAATTACAGTGAGAAATATATATATTGTACAAACGTTTGTATATTAAAAAAGCTAAAATGAATAAGTAGTGCAAAAAGAGGGAAAAAAGTAGTGAGGTAGTGTCCGTGGGCTCAACGTCCATTTGGTAATCTGATGGCAGAGGGGAAGAAGCTATTCGTGAGTCATTGAGTGTTTGCTTTCAGGATCCTGTACTTCCTCCCTGATGGTAGCAATGAGAAGAGGGCATGTCCTGTGTGATGGATACTGCCTTATTTTCCTGTACCTTCTTATTTCTACCTTCACTAGCACATAGCACCAGAAGTAAGCTAGAGATTACAGCCCTTGAATTCCTGCTTTATTAACCATCTGCCTAATTCCTTATGTTCACTTAGCATGACTATCCCTTTTTACCAACGCCATCATTGCTACCAAAGTGTACAATGACCTCTGCCCTCTTCCCCCCGAAAATGTTCTGCAAATCTTTGACCCTGGTCCCTGGCGCCTTGGAGGCAACATATCATCCTGCAGTGGTGCTTGTAGCCACAGAATCTCCCATTTGTCCCCCAGTTATTGATTTTCCTATCACTAAATCTTCTTTGTCTCCATCCTCTCCTGCTGTGCAACAGAGCCAATTTTGCCACAGACCTGACCGCTGCTGCTGCTCTCCTCTGAAAGGCCATCCGAATTTTAAAATTTAAGCCTGTAATTTCATCAATGAGTTAAATTAACATTTCTCTACACTCCAAAATGATAGTACTTTAATGTACTTCACTGCCTGTGGGATGTAAAAAGTTCTATATAAAGATAATGTTTTGATTGTATTGTCCAAGCCACTCTTTTATTCTTAAAAGCTGCCACTATTTTACTGTGCTGGCTTTGTTGTTTGCTTACGCGCAATGCTGAAAAACAAATAACACTATTACTGTCCCAGATTAATTAATAATTTATATCACACTTTCTACCATTTCCCTAAGTTGATTAGTGTGTATTCAAACAATCAACCAGATGAAGATTGCCCAAATGCCTAGACTTAGAAAAATTGCTAACACTTTTTTATTATCTAAGCCATTGTGAACTAGGCTGGAACCTAGAAGCATAAGTGCCAGTTATTTCAGATGGTTGAGATTCACTGCTTCTTTACAATAACAATTATAAGCTTATCACCATACCTTGTCTTCATAGAATCGCTTTCGTAATTTCTTGTCTTTTGGAGGCACAGTGCGCCTCAGTTGCTTGTACCATTTGCGAACAATATATCCACGCCAGTGACTCTGAATTCTAAGTTAAAAAGTGTAAATTGTTAAACCAACATTAAAATTGGTCCTCCAATTTTAATTTCGACTGGGAAGTCGATTGGTGAAACGGGGAGATCATTGTGTGGGTTGCTTGCATCAATCAATTTATGTCTTTCAATCATACTTAGGCTAACTTTATTTGACACAATAATTTACTCCTGAAGTAATATTTAGAAAGATCAGAGATTTAGTTAAAAAATTAGCTATTGGAACATTGAAAAGATAAAGAAAAGCCAGTTACTTGACTGATCACAAACAACAGAAAATCTGCAGATGCTGGAAGTCTAAGCAACACAAACAAAATGATGGTGAAACTCAGCAAGGCAGACAGCATCTATGGAAAAGAGTAAACAGTTGCTGTTTCGGGCAGAACTGGAGAGAAAAGATGAGAGATCACAGTAAGAAAGTGGGAGGGGGAGGAAGAAATACAAGATAGTAGGTGATGGGTGGAAGTGGGAGGAGGGAGGAGAGAAGTAAAGAGCTGGGAAGTCGATTGGTGAAAGAGATAAAGGGCTTGAGAAGGGGAACCTGATAGGAGAGGTCAGGTGGCCATGGAAGAAAGGGAGGGGGAGGAGCCCCAGAGGAATGTGATGGGCAGGTAAGGAGATAAGGTGAGGTGGGGGGAATGCGGAATGGTGAGGGGGGCATTACTGGGAGCACAGGATACAGTAAATGACCCAACAGACTCACAGGTGAAGTGTTGCCTCACCTGGAGGGACTGTTTTGGGGCCCTGAATAGTAGTGAGCGAGGAGGTGTAGGGGGCAGTTGTAGCACTTGTTCCTGCACCCATGCAGAGCTTGTCAACTTCATCAACTTTGCCTCCAGCTTCCACCCTGCCCTCACATTTCTTGGTCCATTTCTCACACGTTCCTCCTCTTTCTCAATCTTTGTCTCCTTCGCTGGAAGACAAATTATCTATTAATGTCTTTCATAAACCCATTGACTCTCACATCTAGATGGGCAATATCTCTTCCCACCCTGTACACGTAAAAATGCCATCCCCTTCTAACAATTCCTCTGTCTCTGCCACATCTGCTCTCAGGATGAGGCTTTTCATTCTAGAAAAAAGGAGAAGTCCTCCTTCAAAGAAAGGGGCTTCCCTTCCTCCACTATCAATGCTACCCTTAACTGCATTTCTTCCATTTCTAACCCCTTCCTCCCACCACCCCACCAGCCTCTGTGTACAGCACACAATTCTCTGTAACTTCTGCCATTTCCAATGGGATCCCACCACCAAGCTCATCTTCCCCCTCACTTTCTGCTTTCCACAGGAATAGCTCCCTACATGATTCCCTCCCACGGATTTCCCTACTGACACTTATCCTTGCAAGTGGAACAAGTGCTAGGCCAGCTCCTACACCTTCCCCCTCACTACCATTCACGGCTCCAAATAGTCCTTCCAGGTGAGGTGACACTTCACCTGTGAGTCTGTTGGAGTCATCTACTGGTGTGGTCTCCCATATATTGGTGAGACCCGACATAGATTGGGAGACCACTTCGCCGAGCACCTATGCTCCATCCACCAGAAAAAGCAGGATCTTCCTGTGGCCACCCATTTTAATTCCACTTTCCATTCCCATTCTGACATGTCAGCCCATAGCCTCCTCTAATGCTGCGATGAGGTCACAACTCAACTGGTAATAGCAGAATTAATTTGAATTTATATAGAACTTTTTATGGCAGCTGGGTGTCAACTATACCATACAGTTAATTAAATACCTGTTATGGATATTTGTTATAATGATGTCAGGATACACAGCACCTACATACTGTAGCTGTTCACTGATAATGCAATAAAGGAAACTGAATCCACAGACATCTTTGGAAAAGTAAGTTTGAAAGTTTTGGAAAAAAATGAAAAAGTATTGAAGAGGGTGATGAGGGGTCTCATCCTGAAATTTTGACTCTTTATTCCTTTCCATTGATGCTGTCTGACCTGCTGAGGTCCTCCAGCATTTTGTGTGTGTTATTGTAATATTTCTCAAAGTGTGTACAATTCTGGTTGCCACACTACATGAAGGATGTGGAAGCAATAAAGCAAGTACAAATGAGATTCATCAGAATACTGTCTGAAATTGAGGGCTGTAGTTTCGGGAAAGATTGACGCACTGTGTCTATTTCACCTAGAATGTAGGAAGCTGAGGGTTGATCTTACAGAGGATCAGAAAATCAGACAAGGCGATGGAGGCAGATCAAAAAGGCATTTAGATACGTACTGAGGAAATGTCTAATGCAAAGAAATGAGATTAGCATAGATAAGTATCATGATTAGCATGGACAAGTTGGAGTTAAAGGACCTATTTCGGTGCTGTATGATTCTAAGTCTTGTTTTAATTTTGAACAGGCACATGATTAGCCAGAACAGCCAAAGTGTAGAAAATCTCTGATGCACAAACAAATCCAATAATAAAATCAACAAAATTTCCTTACATACTGGAAGGAAACTTCTTTACTCCAGTCTCCCTCAAATTGAAATGATTACTTTGAGGAGGATGGTCTCTTAGCATAAAAATACTCACTTTTCTCCAAGGAATGAGACTTTAATTTTGCATCCACCCTATTAACAGTTTGTGAAATAAAAATGTATCTACAAATGAGATGCTTCAATTAAATAAGGTACCTTGTAGCACATTTCATTCTGTATAGGCGAGCTCCATCATGAATTACCCTGGTCTGGTATTGTTCCTTCCTACACATGGGGCAACTCTTTCTCCCAGAGAACTTCTCAAAGGCTTGCAGACAAACCTTAAGGTATAAATTAAATATAATAAGTAAATTGTGAAATTCAGGAATTCCTTGTATTAGTATTTTTAATACTCAAAAGCCATTTTTGAATAAAAAGTAGGTTTTAAGAAAACACAGATCGGAGGCTGGGTATTCTGTGGAAGGTGCCTTACCAAATGACACCTCAAGACCTTTCCACCAACTTCACTGCAATTACCTTGCTGAGACTACAGTTGCAGTATTTTATCTTATGTTATCTTGTCTTCAACCTCTACTATCAAGAAAGACAGGGGCAATAAGCCTGCAGGTTCTCCTTCATTTCACAGATTACAGTGATCTGAAAATATACCGCCAGTCCTTCATCATTGCTGTATCTAAATGCTGTAAATCAGGATCTAGCAGTATTGTGATGGTGATTCAGGAAGATGGCTCCTCAGCACCTTCTCAACAGCAGTTAGGAACGAAAAATAATTCTGGCCTTGCCAGTAACACCCAGGTACTGGATAAAGATAAAAATTAAAAAGAAAAATGTCTGCATTTTTACCGCTCAGAGTTTCCCATCCCTGATATTACTGACCATGTGTTCATGACAAATGTAAATGGTCACTACATAATCCACATTTATGAATCAATGTTCTTAATGAAAAATGCATGATTGACATACAAAATATATTGGCAATACAAATGGTTACCAAAAAAAAACTAATGTAATAGGAGCAACACACACAAAAAATGCTGGTGAACACAGCAGGCCAGGCAGCATCTCTAGGAAGAGGTACAGTCGACGTTTTGGGCCGAGACCCTTCGTCAGGACTAACTGAAAGAAGAGATAGTAAGAGATTTGAAAGTTGGAGGGGGAGGGGAAGATCCAAAATGATAGGAGAAGACAGGAGGGGGAGGGATGGAGCTAAGAGCTGGACAAGTGATTGGCAAAAAGGGATAGGAGGCTGGAGAAGGGAGAGGATCATGGGATGGGAGGCCTAGGGAGAAAGAAAGGGGGGAGGGGGGAAAACCCAGAGGATGGGCAAGGAGTTATAGTGAGAGGAACAGAGGGAGAAAAATGAGAGAAAAAGGGGGGGGGGGAGAGAGAGAGAGAGAGAGAGAGAGAGAGAGAGAGAGAGGAAAAAAAAGGGGGAAATAAATAAATAAATAAATAAGGGGTGGGGTACAAAGAGGAGGTGGGGCATTAACGGAAGTCAGAGAAGTCAATGTTCATGCCATCAGGTTGGAGGCTACCCAGACGGAATATAAGGTGTTGTTCCTCCAGCCTGAGTGTGTCTTCATCTTCACAGTACAGGAGGCTGTGGATAGACATATCAGAATGGGAATGGGACATGGAATTAAAATGTGTGGCCACTGGGAGATCCTGCTTTCTCTGGTGGACAGAGCACAGGTGTTCAGCGAAACAGTCTCCCAGTCTGTGTCGGGTCTCGCCAATATATAGAAGGCCGCATCCGGAGCACCGGACGCAGTATATCACCCCAGTCGACTCACAGGTGAAGTGTCGCCTCACCTGGAAGGACTGTCTGGGGCCCTGAAAGGTGGTGAGGGAGGAAGTGTAAGGGCATGTGTAGCACTTGTTCCACTTACAAGGATAAGTGCCAGGTTCTGTGCTGTATTGATTTTATAAAGCAATTTTTGGGCTTGTTTTGCTGATTGTTATTTGTTACAACTAAAAACAATATCAAATCTCTCTGTTCATGCAAACCCTAAATCTGGGTTGCATTATTTCCCCAAGCAGCACAAATCATCAAATGGTTATTTATCTATAGATATTCTCATTATTTCTCTGCAAACCTTTGTACTTACCCGGTGAAAAACATGTGAGCAAGACAGCAAAACCTGTTGCACAGAAAAAAAACTTGTACATTAATTTGTAATCTTATTTTACATATGAGTATAAAAAGTACTGAATAACATTTCCCTTAATGTTACCCTCTTTAATGCTAAAGAAATTATCAGAATTCTTTATGGCAGACAATGACAGAAATTATCAGGATTCTGCATGATAAGACTGACAATCCTCAATAAAAATTATTTTTTTAAAACACATGTTCTTGAGAAAAAGCCATGTTTATTGCCTCTCCTAGTTACTCAATGATGCTAATGGGTTGTTGAATGCTACTAGCAGAGTTTGGTACAACTGTGTGCTTTGATGAGTTTCTTCACAGGAAAGATTAGAGTCACACCTGGCCTAGTGAGGTTAAGGAAGTAGTTTCTTTTTCTGAGGGGCATCTGTGAACAGCTGAGTTATTTTTAACGATGTGACTTCTTCATTGGCATTTTCTTAATGGGAGCAATTCTTAGTTTTACTACCATTTTGTAAATAATTAAATTTTTAAAGTTGTGCTTTCTGGAGCTTGCTTTGCTCATTTAACTATTTTCAAGTTTTGATGTAGCAGTTCAGAGCCACAGTCCAAATATGTCAAGGAATGATTACCTGATTTCACGTATGACTGTAGTGTCCTTGACAACTCAGCCTAAAAATGATCCAATACTAAGCAGAGTGACAAAATGGCAAGACAATGGAGTTGATGGGAACAGACCTATTCTTCCTGGCTCCACGGACAAAATGTTAACTATAACATGGTTCCTGAAGGAATTTTTCAACAATGATTAGGCTCCAATTAACAAATTTAACAACACCTATTTTAATTGACCATCAAAGAAGGAAGGCATCATGTATTTAGCACTGTTTATATGAAAAGCAATATTACTTGGATTAATTTTAGCATTTCCTACACCACTAGATGGCATGCCAAATAGTTGTGGGATGTTCCCTTTTAGGGTCAAGGGAGGAAATACATCAACATTTTTTAGGTAGATTTGTTTAAATTCAAGCACTTAGAGAGACTACTGAAGTCCTGGTGGTCTTAATCGCCATAAGAGAAGGACATATACTGGCAATAGGTCTGAGGAGAGAAAAAATAATCCCAAGATAACGCAATTTTTAAAATGAAATCAAAGTAAACCACCTGAAGTATTTTGTGGTCATAACAGAATCTAGTACATATTTACATTTTGGAAGGAAAACAATATTTGGGATTTCAATACATCGTATGGAATTCAGTGTTTTTATAGCTACAAGTTGAGTACTTCTTAACCAAAATTACAAAATCCAAAAGCATCAAAAATTGGAAGGTTTTTTGAGCACTGATATGAAGTCACAAATGGAAATTTCCACAAGTTGGTGGGAAGGCTCCCAGGTGATGTGTAGATCTCTGCGCACTATAAACAGTTCTGAGAAGTGACCTTATATACAGTATGTAATGAACAGAAGTTAATAAAAACCAGAAAAACAATCAGTAAAAAGTAAAAAATGAAGATCTTGATTGTGTATTGAAAGGGTGGATTCATCAGCATCAGAGTGAATATTTGCTGCTTTAATAGCGTGCTGATCATAAAACAAGCAAAGATCTATCACGATGAACTGAAAATCGAAGGTAATTGTGAATATTCATCAGGATGGTTGCAGAAATTTAAGAAAAGGCACAGTATTAAATTTTTAAAGATTTGTGGTGATAAAGCGTCTGCTGATCACGAAGCAGCAAAGAAATTCATTGATGAGTTTGCTAACGTCGCTGATGAAAATCTAACACATTGAATGGTTTCATCAGTACATACATGTGATGAACAAGTGTAAGACAATCATTGGTAGCACATAAACTCAGAGTCAGAAATTATGGTGATCCCAAGCTATCTCATTATATATTCCAAAATTTGAAAAAAAAACACTTTGGCCCCAAGCATTTCAGATAAGGGATACTTAACTGTAATTCCAAGTACATAGTGACTTAAATAACATCATTGTCGCATAGTGTTGAGGTTTTCTGGTACAGTAAAATGTTTTGCTCTTCAATCATGTAAGGTGCTTACTTGTTGTTGTAATCCAAATTCTTCTCTGCATATAGCACAAGGCTGTGCTGAATCTCCCTGTTGCACTGATCTCTTCTTTACTAGTTGCCACTCATTAGCTGTCAAGGGTTCTTTAGGTGCCTCAACCAGACCCATTTTCTGAGCTGAAAGGATAAGGTTGATAGTAGAAATATGTTTCAGAAGTTGTTCTAAGTAAAACTTGAATTCATCCAATTATCCTGCTATTTGACAATTATATGTGGAAATAATAAAAAATGAAGATATTTAAATCAAATTTACAAATGCATTATCTAAGAATGCCCAAATCCCAGTTAGGGCATTACCAGCAGAAGTTTAATATTCATCTATTTCAAATTAAGGACATTCAAACAAAAATATTTCAGTCCATGCATAAGGCCAGCAAACACTCAATGCAAGGATTAATAACAGAGGACATAGAAGCAGAATATTGCATCTGCTCTACCGATCAGTAAGACTATGTCTGATCTATTTGAGACCCTCCACTGGCGGGGATGACCGTGGGTGCTGCACTCCAGCCATCCATGTGATACTTAAAGGTAGGGCAGTATAGTATGGAGAGCAAGCTCTCCCTCTCCATGATACAATTTGGCATCAGTGGCATTGCAGGAGTTGCCATTCAGCATTGAATTCAATGTGGATCTGCATTAGGGACTCTAGCTCTGGATTTTTTCTCGGGGTTTACTCACAAAGCCTTCCCCAGTAGTGGGTATAGCTGCAAGGCAGCAGAAGTTTGAGATAAGACTTTTCCTTCTCCTGGTGAGCTTCCAACCACGGCTGACTTGCTGTATCTGCCTGAAGATACTAGTTTTAAGGTGACAATAACCCACCGTTGCTCCTTCTCCTTTCAGTAGAACTTCTTCCACTGGGTTTAGTAGCTAAGCTGCATGTGAAGGGCAGGAGCTGAATCTGGTTGTCAGAAGCTATTTGAGGCATATGCCATTCGGAGCATTTAATAGGTAGCAAGAGCTTATCCCCACTATCACCCCCTGTCTATAACAACCTAAAGAACTGACTTATCTATTACTTCTGCATCATTTGGACATCAGTGGATCTGGGGTTGAGAGGGTAAACAGCTTTAAGTTCTTCGGTATCCAAATCACCAAAGACCTCATGTGGTCTGTACACACCAGCTGTGTGGTGAAAAAGGCACAACAACGTCTCTTTCACCTTAGACGGTTGAAGAAGTTTGGTATGGGCCCCCAAATCCTAAAAACTTTCTACAGGGACACAATTGAGAGTATCCTGACTGGGTGCATCACTGCCTGGTGTGGGAACTGTACTTCCCTTAATCGCAGGATTCTGTGAGAGTGGTACGGACAGCCCAGCGCATCTGTAGTTGTGAACTTCCCATGATTCAGGACATTTACAAAGACAGGTGTGAAAAAAAGGCTCGAAGGATCATTGGGGACCCAAGTCACCCCAACCACAGTCTATTCCAGCTGCTACCATCCGGGAAATGGAACCGCAGCATAAAAGCCAGGACCAACAGACTCCGGGATAGCTTCTTCCACCAGGCCATCAGAATGATTAATTCACGCTGATTTGAGTGCATTTCTATGTTACATTGACAGTCCTATTTATCATAAATTATAAATTACTATGATTGCACATTTAGACGGAGACGTAACAAAGATTTTTACTCCTCATGTACGTGAAGAATGTAAGAAATAAAGTCAATTCAATTTCTGCAGCAACCTCATATCACTTGATAGCTAAAAATCTGTCATCTGGTATCATGTATGTACTCAGAAACTGAGCTTCCATAGCTTTCTTGCACAGAGAAATCCTAAGATTCACAAATATTTGAGTGAATGAGTATCTTCTCATTTGCCCTGAATGGCCAACAATTACTTTGGGACCGTGATCCTTGGTTTTAGAAACCAACCCCCACAGTATTTATCCATGAAGCCTTACAAAATTTTGTAACTCAAATGAATTTTATATCCTCACAATGTTCTGAATTCGGAAGGATACTGGTCCTGTCATTTAATCTCTCCGTTTACGACACACCTATCATCCCAGGAATCAATCTGCTGAAACTTTGTTGCACTTCCTCAACTGCAGGTATAGCTCAGGCAGGGAAAATAGAATGGTCCTCAATATTCCATTTGTAGCATTAAGTGGGCCACATATAGTTGTAGCAAGATGTCTCTCGTACTCATGTTAAATTTCAGTGTGTACACTGACATCGTTCTGAATATCAATTATCTTTTGATTTTACACTATTTCACACCATTGACCTTATTTTTCAAAGCTTTCATCTTTAAAATTGGATGACTGCTTTGTTTTACATTATATTCTTTCTCATCTATTCATTTCACCTGCACAAATCCTCCTTTGAAGCCTCTCTGCACCATCCTCCTCATATGGCTACTGGTAGAGCCATCCAATGTAGAATCATTTGAGAGTTATACTGCATGAAAACAAGCCTTTCAGCTATTCTGTCACCACCAACAATCAAGCATTCATCTACACTAATTCCACTTTTTTCCCCCAATTTACTGCACATTCCTATCAACTCCCACCAATCCTACTGCTTATCTCTGCACTGTCTTGTCTCCCTTTCTCTTCACCATTTACACCTCGGACTTCAACTACTGCACAGAGTCTTGTCATCTTCAGGAGTTTTCGGATGACTCTGCCATAGTTGGATGCATCAGCAAGGGAGATGAGGCTGAGTACAGGGCTACGGTAGGAAACTTTGTCACATGGTGTGAGCAGAATTATCTGCAGCTTAATGTGAAAAAGACTAAGGAGCTGGTGGTAGACCTGAGGAGAGCTAAGGCACCGGTGACCCCTGTTTCCATCCAGGGGGTCAGTATGGACATGGTGGAGGATTACATATACCTGGGGATACGAATTGACAATAAACTGGCCTGGTCAAAGAACACTGAGGCTGTCTACAAGAAGGGTCAGAGAGCTCTATTTCCTGAGGAGACTGAGGTCCCTTAACATCTGCTGGACGATGCAGAGGATGTTCTACGAGTCGGTGGTGGCCAGTGCGATCATGTTTGCTGTTGTGTGCTGGGGCAGCAGGCTAAGGGTAGCAGACACCAACAGAATCAACAAACTCATTCGTAAGGCCAGTGATGTTGTGGGGATGGAACTGGACTCTCTCACGGTGGTGCCTGAAAAGAGGATGCTGTCTAAATTGCATGACATCTTGGTCAATGTCTCCCATCAACTACATAATGCACTGGGTGGGCACAGGGGTACATTCAGCCAGAGACTCATTCCACCGAGATGCAGCACAGAGCATCATAGGAAGTCATTCCTGCCTGTGGCCATCAAACTTTACAACTCCTCCCTTGGAGGGTCAGACACTCTGAGCCAATAGGCTGGTCCTGGACTTATTTCATAATTTACATATTACTATTTAACTATTTATGGTTCTATTACTATTTATTATTTATGGTGCAACTGTAACGAAAACTAATTTCCCCCGGGATCAATAAAGTATGACTATGACTATGACTACTATGACCACTTTGCAGTTAGTTAACTATTGCATAGTTTTGGATGAAACCTGAGCAACAGGACAATGCACAGGGGGACTGTGCAAACACTACACAGACAACTCCAGAGGTCATGACTGAACCCTGGTACCCAGAGCGGGGGGCGAGCAGCTCTTCGAGGTGTGTCACTATGCAGTACTGCCAATAAGCTGCGCAAGTCATCGAGAGATGAAGGTAGAGATACATCCTGACATTATCATAACATAATTTTCTGCTAGGTTGCTTATCAAAGTGCACAAAATTTTATATCTTCACTGCATCAAGTATCATAAAAAGTTTCTAGAAAATATCATTATTAAAAGTTGTTTTTGACTCTAAAACGGCTGAACCAATGAGTTTGCTTCAAAATGGCAAACCTTAAAATGGGTGAAAATAATTTCTCTAGTGGTAATCAATAAATTTTCATTTTTAAAATCTTTTTATTGATACATAATCTTCTACACCTTTAAAATGGTACAAGATTTCAACAAATTGATATATATAGTTAATAAAGCTGAAGAAAAAAGCTTATCAAAAATATATGAAAATAAAAAAAAGTATTTTTTTAAAGAAAAGAAGGAAAAAGAGAACCCCAGCTACTAAAAGAAAAAAAAACCCAGTAACTACAAGAGAAAGAAAAAAGAAGAAAAAAGAGAGGGTAAAAAACCCATTAGGAACCAAACTCCCGGAGCAATACGTCTTACAATCATCTATATATATAAAGAAGAAAAATCATCAACCGCCAATTCACATTTATATCAAATAAGATTGGAAGGAAACCATATAAATTAATTCAAATTAAATGATAATATTTGGCAAAAGAGCCCCAGCTTCTCTTAAAATCGAATCGAGGATCAAAAGCTCTAGTTCTAATTTTTTCCAAGCTAAGACATAACATTACTTGAGAAAACCATTGAATTAATGTAGAGACAGAGGTACCTTTCCATTTCAATAAAATAGCCCTTCTTGCCAACAATGTGACAAATGCAATTACATGTTGGTCTGAAGATGAAATACCCTGAATATGATGCAGAACTATTCCAAATTAGGTTGTAAATTAATTTTCAGAGCTTTAGAAATTGTGGAAAATAAAGATTTCCAAAAAGATTTTAATGAAGAACATGACCAGAACATATGTGACAAAGTGGCTACTTCAGTTTTACACCTATCACAATAATAATTAATCAATAAATTATCTCATGTTGCTTCCTATGACATTAAGTAAGAATAATGGCTTCAACAACGTCCTATCAATGGACTTCATATTTCCATCTCATCCACAAGGTTAGTTGCACATTGTATCTTACAAAGTTAATAAAACTGAAATATGAAATGTTAAATATATTTACCTAAAGTAAGACCTGGAGGTTTTGGATCCAGAACATACTCTCTTTCCTCATCTTTCTTTATTTCCTTTTTTTCATTTCTTTTTATCCCTGTATCCACGACAGCCTTCACAGTGTTTCGGTTTACAAGCCTGTAACAATTCATTTTATTCCGTTCTTTTGTTTTAAAAGTATCAGACAATGAATGATTTTGGAGCTGCAGATTCCTAATAATGTGATCTTGCAAAGCTACAGCAGCGAGCACTGTGGTGTCTGGTTTTGTGGAAATATGCTAAAGGGTACAATGGAAATGAGAATGCAAGAACAACTAATTATTTTTTATTTGAGAAGTCCTCTTAACTGAGTAACTTATGTCCAACAAATTGTTATTCACTCATTCTGGGGTATACATTTAATGTTTCATGACTTGCTCTCCTTCCTCCCCCTTACAAATTTTATGGTCTATTTTAAGAGAGCTCATTAAAAAAAAGGATTGTGTCTTTCTCTGCTAAATTCCAGAAAGCCTAACTATATTGGTGGATACATTGGAGCTGATTGAGAAATGAAAGTGTTTATGTGCTAAATTACATCCCATAAACACTCTCCTTCCTCAATCAGTTTCCGATTTAGGGGTCCTATGTACAATCCGCCTTTATAGTCAACTGGAGCTACCACAATCAGCAAAGGCATAAAGCACAAAAGATGTAACATTATTTTAACACACAAATATACAAATTATACATATTCTTCCCTCTTTAATGAGATCTGAGAAGAACAGTTTCTGGTCTGTAAGACTTGTCTATAACTTTAACTTTGAAGAAGTCTACTGCAGTTAAAAGCAGGAAAAGGTACAGGGTTAATATTCATTACAAATCTTCTCAGTCTCCAGCCACTTGTATGGGACTCAAGTATCAGGTGCTAGCATTACTCTAGCATTATGTTATCCCTGTGATTTAGGGAGCTTAAAATTGATAATAAACATATTAAATTTAAATTGGCCTTTTTCTTCTCTATCGAATTTCAAAATACTACCATAATAAAGTGTAATGAACAGAGATTGCTGCTGATGAACTTCTTTGGGAATGCAGAATTCATCGAATAAAAAGTAAATTAAGCTTTCAAAAGCAGTTTTTCATTGAACAAAACCTAGCATACGCAACAGAGGTCAAATATCCTTGTTTAAAATACGGTTCAAAACATAATAAGTCATAGCTTGGAAAACAAAAGCACTTTAAAATCATGATTAAAATCTAGACAGTAATCTGTTCTTTACAGAAATATTAATAATCAGAAATAAAGTTATATAATTTTGGAATTAGTTATTCAATATTTGCCAAGAAGGGAACTTGTCATTGACAAGAAAATAATAACGAACTTCTTTAAATAAACATGTCAACAAGCTGCAGTTGAGTTTCTGTTAAAGCAATATCACAATGTTGTCCTAAACAGTAATAAAACAGTCTCCAAATTTTGCTATCACCTCTGTTATATACAGTGGCATGCAAAAGTTTGGGCACGCCTGGTCAAAATTTCTGTTACTGTGAATAGCTAAGTGAGTAAAAGATGAACTGATTTCCAAAAGGCATAAAGTTAAAGATGACACATTTCTTTAATATTTTAAGCAAGAAATCTTTTTTATTTCCATCTTTTAAGGTTTCAAAATAACAAAAAAAGAAAAGGGCCCGAAGCAAAAGGGCCAATAAGTTCTATTTTAACTTCATCAGTCCACAGGACTTGTTTCGATGTTCCTTTGAACCTTTTGAATGGAACTTTTTGGCCGCAATGAGCAAAGGTATGTTTGCAGAAAAAAGGGTGCAGAATTTCATGAAAATAACCCCTCTCCAACTGTTAAGCACGGGAGTGGATCAATCATGCTTTGGGCTTGTGTTGCAGCCAGTGGCACGGGGAACATTTACTGGCAGAGGGAAGAATGAATTCAATTAAATACCAGCAAATTCTGGAAGCAAATTTCACACCGTCCGTAAAAAGCCGAAGATGAAAAGAGGATGGCTTCTACAACAGGATAACGATCCTAAACACACCTCAAAATCCACAATGGACTACCTCAAGAGGCGCAAACTGAAGGTTTTGCCATGGCCTTCAAAGTCCCCCGACCTAAACATCATCGAGAATCTGTGGATAGACCTCAAAAGAGCAGTGCATGCAAGACGGCCCAAGAATCTCACAGAACTAGAAGTCTTTTGCAAGGAAGAATGGGCGAAAATCCCCCAAATAAGAATTGAAAGACTCTTAGCTGGGTACAGAAAGCGTTTATAAGCCAAAGGGGGTGTTACTAAGTACTGACCATGCAGGGTGCCCAAATGTTTGCTTCGGGCCCTTTTCCTTTTTTGTTATTTTGAAACTGTAAAAGATGGAAATAAAAATGTTTTCTTGCTTAAAATATTAAAGAAATGTGTCATCTTTAACTTTATGCCTTTTGGAAATCAGTTCATCTTTTACTCACTTAGCTATTCACAGTAACAGAAATTTTGACCAGGGCTGCCCAAACTTTTGCATGCCACTGTATTTATTCAATTATTTTTGGGGCATTGATGGTAAGGTAGGTTTTTACTGCCCTTGAGAGGTGGTGATGAGCCAATCCTTCTTGTGAAGATTTTTCCACTCTGATTTTGGGTAAGGATTTCCAAGATTTAGATTTGGGGAGGAATGGAAATTTAATTTCAAGTCAGGATGGTTTGTAACTTGGAGGGATACCTGCAAGTGAGCAATATACTTGTGCACCTGCCTCCCTTAGCCTTCCTAGTGGTAGAAGTCATGCGCTTGGAAGTTGTCATTTGAATAGCCTGGGAAAGTAACTACAAGCTATGTTGCAATTGTGGATTCTAGGCACTCAAATGAAGGCAGGCAATATAAATAACAAAGGAAAAATATTGGGCAAAAGCAGTGATCTCATACAGCTGACCTTGCCATGACATGACTGAAGAGAGGCTTTTGGCAGTCTAACAACGAAGCAGGAAAGGAGTTAGAAATATTGGTGCTAATGCCTCCTAACTTAACTAGAGGTTGTGGATACAATAACACTTGTTTTCGGTTAAGTGCTGACTTTTCAATCTTGAAAGTATGCAAATGCTCAGTCCACCTCGGCAGGTCAAATACAATAACGTTAATTAACCCGTTTAATTTTAGACAAAGTAAAACATGACTGAGTGAACACTCTGTATAAGAAGAAAATAATTTTTGATTTGTAGAATATATCATAAAGAACAGGAAAGTGGTTAACAGAGTCTCTTTATAGAGCCAAATACTCAAGAGTTCAAACATGTACCTTATCATTCTGTGTTTTGCTACTTGGGCCTGGCATCATAGATGTGTTCAGTGATTTGGATATTGTTGCATTTAAATCCATAAGTAAAGCTCTGACCGCAACAGGAAATTTTATTTATCCAAAAGTTTATCTAAAATAAAACAAACATTAATGATATATTATTTACATTATAAATTTACTAAATTATTCCCATTTATATAATGCACTATTGATTCACACATTAACACACAATCACAAAAAGGCAGGGAAAAACCCTGTTGCCAAAATAAAGATGTTTATTTAATACAATTTACACAAAGACTCCACAAAGATGCAATTTGTCTAATACAACTTTTATTCAGTATTCTCCTTCCCATTCCTTGTATTACTTTTATTTCTCTGCCCCCATTATTCCCCTATATTTCAATGGAGAAATGTTCTCCTTGCTCCAGAATCTCTAGAGATTGCTACAGAGCCACTGTGAGAGGGTCCACCAATGACTGTCACCATGGAACTTTTCTCTGATCATAGAAACATAGAAAACATACAGCACAATACAGGCCCTTCGGCCCTCAATGCTGACCCGAACATGTATTTACTTTAGAAATTACCTAGGGTTACCCACAGCCCTCTATTTTTCTAAGCTCCATGTACCTATCCAGGAGTCTCTTAAAAGACCCGATTGTTCCAACTCCACCACCATTGCTGGCAGCCTATTCCACGCACTCACCACTCTGTGTAAGAAACTTACCCCTGACATCTCCTGTGTATCTACTTCCATCTGCTTTAAAACTGTGCCCTCTCTTGTTAGCCATTTCAGCCCTGGGAAAAAGCCTCTGACTATCCACATGATCAATGTCTCTCATCATTTTATACACCTCTATCAGGTCACCCCTCATCCTCCGCCGCTCCAAAGTGAAAAGGCTGAGTTCACTCAACCTATTCTCATAAGGCATACTGCCCAATCCAGGCAACATCCTTGTAAATCTCCTCTGCACCATTTCTATAGTTTCCACATCCTTCCTGTAGTGAGGTGACCAGAACTGAGCACAATACTCCAAGTGGGGTCTGACCAGGGTCCTATATAGCTGTAACATTACCTCTCGGCGCTTAACTCAAACCCACGATTGATGAAGGCCAATGCACCGTATGCCTTCTTAACCACAGAGTCAACCTGCACAGCAGCTTTGAGTGTACTATGGACTTGGACCCCAAGATCCCTCTGATCCTCCACACTGCCAAAAGTCTTCTCATTAATACAATCTTCTGCCATCATATTTCACCTACCAAAATGAACCACCTCACACTTATCTGGGTTGAACTCCATTTGCCAATTCTCAGCCCAGATTTGCATCCTATCGATGTCCCGCTGTAACCTCTGACAGCCCTCCACACTATCCACAATGCCCCCAATTTTTGTTGTCATCAGCAAATTTACTAACCCAACCCTCCACTTCCTTATCCAGGTCATTTATAAAAATCATGAAGAGAAGTGGTCCCAGAACAGATCCCTGAGGCACACCACTGGTCACCAACCTCCATGCAGACTATGACCCGTCTACAATCACTCTTTGCCTTCTGTGGGCAAGCCAATTCTGGATCCACAAAGCAAGGTCCCCAAGGATCCCATGCCTCCTTAACTTTCTCAATAAGCCTTGCATGGGTACCTTAACAAATTCCTTGCTCAAATCCATATACACTATATCTACTGCTCTACCTTCTTCAATGTGTTTAGTTACATCCTCAAAAAATTCAATCAGGCTTGAAAGGCACGACCCGCCTTTGACAAAGCCATGCTGACTCTTCCTAATCATATTATGTTATGTTCATAAATCCTGCCTCTCAAGATCTTTTACATCAACTTACCAACCACTGAAGTAAGATTCACTGGTCTATAATTCCTGGGCTATCCCTACTCCCTTTCTTGAATAAGGGAACAACATCTACAACCATCCAATTCTCTGGAACCTCTCCCATCCCCATTGATGACATTGATGATACAAAGATCATTGCCAGATGCTCAGCAATCTCCTCCCTCGCCTCCCAGAGTAGCCTGGGGTACATCTCGTCTGGTCCTTGATGCTTTCCAAAAGCTCCAACACATTATCTTTCTTAATGTCTATATACTCAATTTTTCAATCCACTGTAAGTCATCCCTACAATCACCAAGATCCTTTTCTGTAGTGAATACTGAAGCAAAGCATTCATTAAGTACCTCTGCTATCTCCGCCGGTTCCATACACACTTTTCCATTGTCACACTTGATTGGTCCTATTCTCTCATGTCTTATCCTCTTGCTCTTCCCATACTTGTAGATTGCCTTGGGGTTTTCTTTAATCATGTTTGCCAAGACCTTCTCGTGGCCTCTTCTGTCTCTCCTAATTTCATTCTTAGGCTCCTTCCTGCTAGCCTTATAAGATTTCTATTATTACCTAGTTTTTTTGAACCTTTCGTAAGCTTTTCTTTTCTTCTTGACTAGATTTTCAACAGCTTTTGTACACCATGGTTCCTGTACCCTACCATCCTTTCCCTGTCTCATCGGAACATACCTATGCAGAACACCACTCAAATATCCCCTGAACATTTGCCACATTTCCCTGACCACAGCTGTTCCCAACTTATGCTTCCAAGTTCCTGCCTGATAGCCTCATATTTCTCCTTAATCCAATTAAATGCTTTCCTGACTTTTCTGTTCCTATCCCTCTCCAATGCTATGGTAAAGGAGATAGAATTGTGATCACTATCTCCAAAATGTTCTCCCACTGAGAGATCTGACACCAGACCAGGTTCATTTCCCAATACCAGATCAAGTGTAGCCTCTCCTCTTGTAGGCTTATCTACATATCGGGTCAGGAAACCTTCCTGAACACACCTAACAAACTCCACCCCATCTAAGTGCCTTGCTCTAGGGAGATGCCAATCAATATTTGGGAAATTAAGATCTCCCACCACAACAACCCTGTTATTATTACACCTTTCCAGAATCTGTCTCCCTATCTGCTCCTTGATGTCCCTGTTACTATTGGGTGGTTTATAAAAAACACCCAGTAGAGTTATTGACCCCTTCCTGTTTCTAACTTCCACCCACAGAGACTCAGTAGACAATCCCTCCATGACTTCCTCCTTTTCTGCAGCCATGACACTATCTCTGGTCAGCAGTACCATGCTCCCACCTCTTTTGCCTCCTTCCCTGTCCTTTTGAAATATCTAAAGCCTGGCACTTTAGGTAACCATTCCTGCCCTGAGCCATCCAAGTCTCTGTAATGGCCACAACATAGCTCCAAGTACTGATCCATGCTCCAAGCTCATCTGCTTTGTTCATGATGCTTCTTGTATTAAAATAGACACATCTCAAACCATTTGTCTGAGCGTATCCCTTCTCTATCACCTGCGTATCCTCCCTCTCGCACTGTTTCCAAGTTTGTGAGCTATTTGTGAGCCAACCGCCCCTTCCTCCGTCACTTCAGTTCAGTTCCCACCCCCAGCAATTCCAACTTAAAACTCTCCCCAATTGCCTTAGCAAACCTCCCTGCCAGGACATTGTTCCACCTCGGATTCAAGTGCAACCCATCCTTTCTGTACAGGTCACACCTGCCCCAAAAGAGGTCCCAAAGATGCAGAAATCCGAATCGCTGCCCCCTGCTCCAATCCCTCAGACACGCATTCATCCTCCACCTCACTCTATTCCTATACCCACTGTCGTGTGGCACAGGCAGTAATCCCAAGATTAATACCTTTGAGATCCTGCTTCTCAACTTCCTTCCTAATCCCTGTAGTCTGTTTTCAGGACCTCCTCCCTCTTCCTACCTATGTCATTGGTACCAATATGTACCACGACCTCCAGCTGTTCACCTTCCCACTTCAGGATTTTGTGGACGCGATCAGAAACATCCCAGACCCTGGCACCTGGGAGGCAAACTACTATCCGTATTTCTTTCCTGCATCCACAGAATCACCTGTCTGACCCTCTAACTATAGAGTCCCCTATTACTGCTGCCGTCTTCCTTTTCCTACCCTTCTGAGTCACAGGGCCAGACTTTGCGCCAGAGGCGCGGCCACTGTTGCTTCCCCCAGGTAGATTGTCCCACCCAACAACACCCAAACAGGAGTACTTATTGTTAAGGGGGACAGCCACAGGGGTACTCTCTAGTATCTGCCTCTTGCCCTTCCCTCTTCTGACTGTTACCCACTTATCTGTCTCCTGAGGCCCCGGTGTGACTACTTGCCTATAGCTTCTCTCTATCACCTCCTCACTTTCCCTAACCAGACTAAGGTAATCCAGTTGCAGCTCCAGTTCCCTCACGTGGTCCCTAAGGAGCTGCAGCTCAACGCACCTGGCACAGATGTGGCCATTTGGGAGGCTGGGAGTGTCCCCAACTTCTCACATCTGACACCCAGTACAGAACACCAGCCTTACAGACATACTTCCTGTTTCTATTCCTCACAGGTAACTTGCCTCGACCTGTTACCGCCAAAGCCCTACCACTCTGCCTCAGATCACTCCTTTGATGACCACTCCACTGGGCAGTGTCTCCCTTTTATGCTGGAACTTTCCCTGCTATCTAACTCATGATTGGTAATCTGGTTATAGCCACTGTAAGGCCACGTAGAATGGACAAACCATCTCGAAGCTCCCTTTTTAAACAACCACCGCCAACCTGCTAGAAATCCCTCTTGGTAAAGCTCTGTTGACGCCACTGATAGGCCAGATATCTCTGTATTTGATGCTTTGTGTTTTCTTTGGAAAGTTGCAAACAATCTACTTTATCCAGTCCTTCTCAGATAACCTTGAATACTTCTTTGATCCCACCTAACCATACCAGCAGATTCAAGACACCGTCTGAAGCAGACTTCCCACTGAGGGCCACAGCTTAAGAGTAATCACCATGGCAGATTACACAGGAAAGTAATTCTTGAAACCCTGCATGGAAGATCCAAATGCTCCAATATTGTTTCTCATCTGCTGTGAAAACAAGTGTTGACTACGGAACCATTTAAGAGGCATTTCCAAAAATGTCCTTTATCAGATTACAGTTAATTTCCCCTCATGCCCTACCCCCAACCATTCTTATGACTCTGTGAAGCATTCTGTAAAGCTTTTCAAAACTCAATTTATAAATAGATAAGATTAACTGCTACTGTTGAAATCTACTTTATCAACTTCAAATTTACAATGATTATTGGAGGGGTGGATCAACTTTTGAATGAAATGTTAAACAGAGTCCATGTCTGTAGAGTGGAGATCAGAGATCCCTGATATTATTTCAGTGTAGGTAGTCACTACTGAAAATACAAGGCTGTTGAGTAACTTAGTAAAAGACTTTATGGAAGGAGTAGTTCTGATTGAGAGATACAATGAATACATTTCTACTTCTGGGGTGAACTAGAAGCCCAACAATTTGTTGCAAGAACTCAGTGGGTTGAGTTCATTCAGTGGGAGGAAAGGAAATACCAATGACTTATCTTGAAATTCTGGTTTAGAAGTGAGAGTGGAGAAGTGAGATGGCCAGTATAGAGAAGGGGAGAGGTGAGACCGATATCTGAGGTGACTGGTGGACAGGCAGGTTGTAACAAGTAGGAGAGGGGAACGAGGTGGAGGTGGGATACAGTGGCAGGTGAGTAAGAAGGGAGGCAGACAACAAAACAAAATGGAGAGGCAGATGGAGCGATGGGGCGAGAGGGAAGTGTGTAGGTTGGAGACGGCTGCTCGAGGGAGATAAACCAGAACACAAAGGGCTACCAGTGCTTTAGTCTGAAGGTTATAATGGGAAACATTAAGGGAGAGGTGAATGGCAGAATTATCCCAAACCAGAACCAAATAGGGGAAGAGGTGCGGAAGATACTGTGGGTGAACTAATGTATAGTGGATAGTTGGACTCAGGGGGTGGTGATGGGGGACAGGAGGCAGGGATGTTTAAGAGAAAGGGGACAAAAATAGGAGGACTAGAAGAAAGAGAGGTGGGGGAAAGGATTAAAAAATAGATACATTCACCAGAGGGAGGATTACCTAAAAACTCAATGTTCCTGTCACGGATTGTAAAATATTCAAGGAGAGTATGAGGTATTGTTCCTTCAGTTTGCATTGAGTATCACGCTAGAAGTGAGAAGACTGAGAATGGGAAGAGGAATTGAAATGGCTTGCAACAGGGAGCTCAGGATATCCACTTTTGACCAAGTGGATAGATGCTCTGTGAAATAGGTGCCCGATCTGTGCTTGGTTTTACTGATGTACAGAAGGCCACATCAGGGTCTCGAAACACAGATGACTTTGGTCTCTGGAGGGGTGGATGGAGGGGGGTAAGTAGACCAGGGTGTCACAGTGGGAGTGGTCTCTGTGGAAGGTAGAAATGGGTAGAGACAAGTAAATGGGGCAGCTGGTGGGGTGTCACTTCAGCTGATGGAAATTATGAAGGATAATATGCTGGATGTGGAGGCTCATATCATGAAAGGCAAGGATGAAGGGATCTCTGTGTCTGCTTTGTCTACACAGAGATGGGTGGAGAGTAGACAATTGAGAAACAGATGTAAGATAAGGCTTCAACAATCATAGTCATGCTTCCTGAAAAAAAAGACATTTCAGATATCCTTGAATGCGAGATCTCATCTTGAGAGCAGATACGGCAGAGACAGAGAAACTGGGAGAAAGGGATAGCATCCTTACAAAAAATGCTGGGAAGAGGAGTAGTCTAAGTAGTTGTGGGAGTGGTGGTGTAGTCCACTATACAGTACTAGGCAAAAGTCTTAGAAACCCTAGCTATTCTTATTTTATATATATATAGACATACACACCTAAGACCTTTACACAGTACTGTATTTGTCAATACAGTATTTGGAGTAGAGAGTGAGTCTATAAATCTGGCAGGAGCAAAGGACGTTGAGAATGGTGAGGGTACAGCACCGTGGGAGTGATGTGGGACATGTGGCAGGGAAGTGATGCTGGGGTGAAGGGGTTGTGGTGTGTGCAGACAAACCCAGCCCTGAGACACCAGGCAAGGTCATTTGATTACAAACAATTGGTTTATTGATCATTACAGAATGTCTCTCTGGTGCTTCCTGCTTCTTCCCCTCTCCTTTCCCTTTTTCCCCTCTCCCTGTCCCCTTCCCACTCTCAGTCCACAATAGAAACCCGTATCAGAATCAGGTTTATCATCACTCACATATGTCATGTAATCTGTTTTTTTGCAGCAGCAATACAGTGCAATACATAAAATTACTTACAGTATTGTGCAAAAGTCTTAGGCTATGTATCTGTGCCCAAGTTTTTTTCATAGTACTGCATATCAATAGGTACATTTAATGTCAGAGAAATGTATACAATATACATTCTGAAATTCTTTTTTTTGCAAACATCTATGAAAAACAGGAGTGCCCCAAAGAATGAATGACATTCAAATGTTAGAACCCCAAAGCACCCCCCCCAGCTCCCCTCCCTCCCATGCATCAGCAGCAAAGCGACAACCCCCCCCCCAACACCAGCAAAAAAGCATCTGCACCCTCCACTGAGCACTCAAGCGTGCGGCAAAGCATCAATAAAGACACAGACTTGCAGTCCCTCAAAGACTACTCGTTCACCTGGTAATTCAACATACCACAGGCTCTCTCTCTCCCTTATAAGGGAAAAAGAGGTATCCCCCTTATCCTAGTAAGTGGATAATTTGGCTCTTGAGTAGGATTTACAAAAGGGAGGGAAATGTCAGAAGTTGCTCACATGAATTTGAGTTAGCGGCAAAAGTGATAAAAGTTGATGGGTTCTGTGTCATGCAGAAAACAGCAAAAATGCAGTAATTAATGTAATGGAGAAAAAATTGGGGAGTGACACTGGACGAGGTTTGAAACAGGGACTGTTCTACATTGCCAACAATGAGGCCTAATAATGTAGTCAGAAAGAAATCAAATAGAGAATTCAGATGAACCTTCTTTCTAAAGCGAATAATGAAAATATTGACTTCTCTACAACAGAAAGAAGATGAGGCAAGAGGATGAACGTGATAAAGGGAATAAAACAGGTAAAGAGAAATTAGACAAGTAAACACAAGAGCCGAATTTTAAAAGATTTGCCAATGGTTAGAATGAAACACTGAATAGCCACATGGATTAAAGCAGGGGTCCCCAACCTTTTTTGCACTGCGGACCAGTTTCATATTGACAATAATCTTGCGGACCGGCCGACCGGGGGCGGTGGGGGTGGATGATTGCCAACGGACAGGACTAGCAGTGTAAACACATTGCGTTTACCCCGAGAAAGACTACAAAGACCATGAAGCCTTGAACAGGCAACAGTGCACATGTGTGACGTGCGCATGCGTGCACCTGCCGATTTCTTTTCTGCAAACACGAGGAATTCTGCAGATGCTGGAAATTCAAGCAACACACATCAAAGTTGCTAGTGAATGCAGCAGGCCAGGCAGCATCTCTAGGAAGGGGTACAGGCGACGTTTCGGGCCGAGACCCTTCGTCAGGACTGTACCCCTTCCTAGAGATGCTGCCTGGCCTGCTGCGTTCACCAGCAAATTTGATGTGTGTTGCTTCTTTTCTGCAAATCGTTTTTGGTGATTCTGTTTGGGGGCGGGGGGTGTTAATCACGACCGGAATATAGGTGATAAGTGGCTAACACACTCAATTTCGTTTCTAAAAGGGTTTATCTAACGAATTTAATATTAAACACACAGCGCATATTTTCCTCACATGAATATAGCGATAAGTCAATTATCAGGGGAGGACAGGGGAGCTTGAAGTAAGTGTTGAACGAACTTCCAGTAGAAGTGGTAGAGGCAGGTTCGATATTATCATTTAAAGTTAAACTGGACAGCTATACGGCCAGGAAAGGAATGGTGGGTTATGGGCTGAGTGCAGATCGGTGGGACGAGGTTAGAGTAGCGTTCGGCATGGACTAGAAGGGAAGAGATGTCCTGTATCCATGCTGTAATTGTTATATGGTTATATAAGTCACTTATAAGTCAATAGCATCATAACATTTTAAGTAACGCTTGGATATTAAACACACAGCGCATATTTTCCTCGTATGAACATATAAAATCATTGCAACGCACCAATATCGCTGAATCAGTGGGAGCCCTGGGCTGAATACTTGATTCCCTGCAACGAGATGGTGCCATCAAAGGGTGATGGGAGACAGTGATACTCGAATGGAAACAACAAGAATTCTGCAGATGCTGGAAATTCAAGCAACACACATAAAAATTGCTGGTGAACGCAGCAGGCCAGGCAGCATCTCTAGGAAGAGGTGCAGTCGACGTTTCAGGCCGATACCCTTCGTCAGGACTAACTATAGGAAGAGTGAGTAAGGGATTTGAAAGTTGGAGGGGGAGCGGGAGATCCAAAATGATACTCGAAAGGGTTCCTTATGTCCAGTCAATTCCGCAATTTAGTTTTCGTTGCACTCATTGCAGAGATATGTTGGAAATGGAAGCAACGTTTTCAGTGCTTCTGTGGCTATCTTAGGATATTTTTCCTTGACTTTGATCTGGAATGCCGGCAGAGATGTTATGTCAAACATACTTTTCAGCCCCCCCCCCCACCCCCGCAGTCATTTGCAAGCTCGAGTTGATCTCCTTCCCGCTCTGACATGGATGACGCATGCGTAATGAGCTCGTGTGCGTTCGAGCTCAACAGTGGGCGTGACAGGGAATGAGGAAAGGCGCAGCTGATTCATATCAGCAAATCATACCGTTTCCTCACGGCCCGGTAGCGCATGCCTTGCGGCCTGATACTGGTCCGCGGCCCGGTGGTTGGGGACCACTGGATTAAAGGCCTATTTCTGTGTTGTATGTAATTCAATGCAAGAGCTGGTGAGCTTTGCCTGGAGTTCTGGCCACTACTTACCAATCAAGCAACATTACCACAGCACATTATCTGGTCACAATCACATCTCTATTGACAGTTCTTACTACATAAAAATAAGCTGTCACATTTCTTATGTTAAAACAAATGCAATACTTCAAAAATACTTAACTGGTTACAAGCCGAAGTCATAAAAGATGCAACAGTATATACATACATTTTCCTTTCTTCTTGGAGTTCTCCTAGGACACAAAAAAAACTCTGGCACACCTTACCAGCTACATGTAAAGTATATGCATATCTCAAGATAACTCCTGCAGGCATCTTGCTTACTGAAAGTTATAACGTGTAATTGAGAAGCGATCGTTATAAACCACAGTTCCACAAACCAGTTTTATGTGATCAAATAATGAGGATAATCTCCAGACTTGTTAAGTAGGTCTCTCTGTCTCTTTACAGTGAGTCACGTTTTGGGCTGGAAGCAATCTTGTCTCACTCTTTAAAAATAAAATACATCCTTTTTGCATTCCAATGGATTTATAATTCTTTTTAAAAAAAATCTCTTGAAGTTGCATCTTATGAAGACAGACTTGAAATTCCAGTGCTCTCAAATGATAGTGTAAGATACAAATTTCAGAAACAAATCCTGCCTCTTGGAATTGACTCTGGGTTTGATGGGGGAGTCTGATCAGGTCTTGCATTGGTAGTATGGGTTGTTTAGAAGGATTGGGGCTTCTGATGAAGGGCTGAGGCGTGTCAAAATACTAGGGGATGCAGTGGTAGAGAGGGTGTCTTGAAGAATGTGTGCCTACAATGAGAGCAGACCACCAATCAAGTGGCCAGGGGTGGAACAGATATCATGCCCAACGTTTAGGTTTCAAGTACACTGAGGTGGTCTTGTCCATTTGGGAATTGGTAGGATCTCAGATTCTCAGGGGTTCAGGAACATGATAGGATCAGAGAGACTTGGAGAGTCTCTCTGATGATGGGAACCCATGTAGTTTCAAAGGGAACACTGTACATGGAATGATATCATATATAACTGACGTGATAAGAAGATGCATCACAGCTGCAAGGATGACTCAAGTACAATATATGGGCTTAGGTAACTTTATAGATTAATAATAATAAAAAATAGAAAATAGCTCATTGCATTTTGCTCATGGAATAATCAATTTGCAATCAGACAATATCAACAAAAGTAGCATTATTCAATCGTACTTCTTGATTGACATGCTTATTGTGTTGAAACAATTTGAAAGAAGGAAAATCGTTAATTTTGTCCTGTTCTTTTCTGAACCACTAGGCCAGATTTTACAAGCTGTTATTTGTTTAAAAAAAGGAAGCTCTGTTTACCACTTTATCTATAATTCACTTCTGCAAACAGCACTATTTCACAGGATGTGAGTAACTGTACCATAGTTTCAAATTTTGCTAACCATCACCTACTTCTAGCAATTAATTATCATAGCCTTGCCCTACATCTCAGAATCAGAATCAGGTTTATTATCACTGGCATGTGGCGTCAAATTTGTTAACTTAGTAGCAGCAGTTCAATGCAATACATAATATAGAAGAAACAAAACAAAATAAAATAATAATAATAAATAAATAAGTTTATTTACGGCTAGCATTTCAGTTTGCCAACTAATGCATGTAAATTTAAAGCACTTGCTGGCAATATGTCTGTACAAAGGAAATTTTATCCAGTAAACCCTTTCTCTACGTAGCAAGATCCACAATTTCTTGACAGTAATGACTATGCTATATGGCTTTTAGTTCAATATGCTTGGCTTGTTGTACCACCTGGAACATAAAAACTTCCTGTACCTAACGAAGATGCAGGAATTTTGGACCAAAGTGTGCAGTTGGGAATAGTAAACAACGGGAATTCTGCAGATGCTGGAAATTCAAGCAACACACATCAAAGTTGCTGGTGAACGCAGCAGGCCAGGCAGCATCTGTAGGAAGAGGTGCAGTCGACGTTTCAGGCCGAGACCCTTCGTCAGTTGGGAATAGTGATGGGATGCGATTTGAGATAAAATTGCTGCTGTTAATGGTTAGAGAACTGGGTTAAGAGTACATGTTATGTTGATCGAAATTAGGGTATTAAGAATGGAAAGAGGATCATATAGATTACAATGCTGGTGTTACAATGGTAACACTGTGGAACAGACTACAAGCATTAGGGTAATGATATTGATTATTAGTGCTAGGATCTAAGAAATTTAATGTGAATGCGTAAGTTTTTCCTCAGTGCTCTAGTTTCAGTGTTGGGTTCTTTCCTGCTTGTCACCTACAGTATATTAATGAATGAAAATGAAGGTGACCTAATTAAATGGCTTGCAGATGACCCTAAAATTGGTAGTACAATGGAGACTGAAGAAGGTTGTCTCAGGTTACAGTAGGATATAGATCAACTTGGAAAATGGGCAAAGGAATGGTAGATATGGTTGATGTAGGATTGTTATGGAAAATGTACAACATTCTTGTCTTCATTGGCCATTACACTGAGTATAAGACTTAAAGCTGTACAAAACATGTTCAAAGCCTGCCCCGGTTATACCCCCCCACCTTTTCCCCCGCTACATTGACTCTGCTTCATGCACCCGTAGTGAGCTCTTCAATTTTATCAACTTTGCCTCTTAACTTCCACCCAGCCCTTAAATTCACTTGGTCCATTGCTGAGACCTCCCTTCCCTTTCTTGACCTCTCTGCCTCCATCTCTGGAGATAAACTGCCAACCGGCCTCTTTTATAAACCTACTGGTTTCCATGGTTATTCTGACTGTACCTCTTGCCACCCTGTCTCCTGTAAAAAAGTTATTCTGTTTTCGCAGTTTCATTGCCTCTGCAGCATCTGTTCCCAGGTTGAGGCTTTCTGTTCCAGAACGTAAGAGGTGTCCTCCTTCTTTAAAGAACACATTTCACTCCCTCCACTATTGATGCTGCACTCACTTGCATCTCCTCCATTTCCCATACATCTGCACTCACCCCATCTTCCCACCAGCTTAATAGTGATAGAGTTCCTCTTGTCCTTACCTACTACGCCATCAGCCTTTGTATCCAAACATTATCCTCCACAACTTCTGCCATCTGCAAAGGGACCCTACCACTAACCATATCTTTATCACCACCCTTCCCCTCCACTTTCCACAGGGATCACTCCCTAGTCCATTCATCCCTCCCCACTAATTTCTCTCCCGGCACCTATCCCTGCAAGTACCTAAGTGCTACATCTGCTCATATATCTCTTCCTTCACCTCCATTCAAAACCCAAACAGTCCTTCCAGGTGAGGCAACACTTCACCAGTGAATCTGCTGGGGTTGTCTATTGTGCCCAGTGATCCCGATGTGGCTTCTTCTACATCGGTGATACCCATCGTAAATTAGGAGACTGCTTCGTCGAGCACCTCCGCCACAAGTGGCACTTTCCAGTGGCCAAACATTTAAATTCCCATTCCTATCTGATGTGTCAGTCGATGGCCTCCTCTTGTGCCAAGATGAGGATAGAGGAGTAACATGTTATATTCCACTTGGGTATCCTCCAACCTGATGGCATGAATATCAATTTCTCCTTCCGGTAAACAAATCTATCCCCCTCCTTTACTCCCCACTCTGACTTTTAACTTTTTCTCACCTGCATATTACTTCTCCCTGGGTCCCCTCCTCTTTCCCTTTTTCCTATAGTTCACTCTCCTCTCCTATCAGATTCTTTCTTCTCCAGCCCTTGACCTTTGCATCCACCTGGCTTCCCCTTCCAGCTAGTCTCTTCCCCCATTCCCCCACTAGTCATGGAGAAGGGTTTTGGCTTGAAATGTCGACTCTCTATTCTTATCCATAGATGCTACCTGACCTGCTGAGCTCCTCCAGCATTTTTGTGTATCTTGCTTTGAATATCCCGCCTCTGCAGACTTTCTCGTGTTTATGATTTGGTACAATTTGGCTGCACTTGAGTACTGTATACGGTTCAAGTTGCCACACTATAGGAAGGACATGATTAAGTTAAAGTGGGTGCAGAAAAAAAATCATACTGGGATGTTACCGGGATTGGAGGACTTAAGTTATCAGATACTGGATAGGCTTGATCTTTTTTCAATAGAATGAAGCAGGGTGAGATGTTGCATGATAAGAGCTGTATAACGTTATGAAAACCTTAGATGGGATATATAGCCAGTGTATGTTTCCCATGGGAGGGGTGTCAAAAGCTAGAGGCCAAGTGTAGTTGGTATCTGGAGTGAGCAGCAAAGAAGGTGGTAGAAGCAGGAACAGTAACAACATTTTAGTGACCTCTCAATAAGAAGTTGAAAGAGCAGGGCATAGAGAATATAAATATAGGAAAGTGGGATTAGCAGAGATAGACATTATGGTTGGCATAAATACAGAGGACTGATGGAGATGTTCCAATGGTGTACATTGGAATATCCCCACCACCCACTATTACTCTGTCCCTAAGGTTTGCTGGTTAATATGTTAAATGGCTCCTGTGTAGATGGCTGCTGGGAGATTTGTGGTATTGATGGAGAGAGAATAGGTTTTAGGGAAGTAAGTCGGGAAATAGGACAAACCAGAATGGTATGAGACCATCTATGGTATGATGGTTTGCTTCTATATTGTAAGGAAACAATAAACAGAAGTTAGGGTGTTGATGCCAGGATTTACAAATTTTGAATTACTGAAGTTAGGGTGTTGATAATTAGAAATTTATTGTACAGAGTATGGGAATGCTACCACCCAAACTGGACCCCCTACAATTCGCCTACCGACACAACTGCAGATGAAACAATAGCCACTGCTCGATATACTGTCCTTACACATCTGGACAAGAAGAATGCTTATGTGAGAATGCTGTTCTTGGACTACAGTTCAGCATTCAACACCATAATTTGCTCTAGGTTCAATAGGAAGCTCAGAGACCTCAGCCTTGATCCTGCCTAGTGCAGCTGGATCCTGGACTTCCTGTCAGATCATTGGCAAGTGGTAGGAGTGGGCTCCCTCACCTCCACCCCTCTGACTCTCAACACAGGAGCCCCTCAGGGCTGTGTACTAAGTACCCTCCTTCACTCCCTGTATACCCATGACTGTGTCGCCACCCACAGCTCTAATCTGCTAACTAAATTTTGTGATGACACTACCTTGATTGGCCTAATCTCAAACAATAATGAGATGCCCTACAGGGAAGAAGTCATCTCTCTGACACAGTGGTGTAAAGAAAACAACCTCTCTCTCAGTGTTGCAAAAACAAAGGAGCTGGTTGTGGATTACAGGAGGAATGGAGACGGGCTAACCCCTATTGACATCAACAGATCCGGGGTTGAAAGGGTAAACAGCCCCAAACGTTCCTTGGCATCCACATCACCGAGGACCTCACGTGATCTGTACACACCAGCTGTGCGGTGAAAAAGGCACAACAGCACCTCTTTCACCTCAGACAGTTGATGATGTTTGGTAAGGGCCCCCCAAGTCCTAAGAACTTTCTACAGGGGCACAATTGAGAGCATCCTGACTGGCTGCATCACTGCCTGGTATGGGAACTATACTTCCCTTAATCACAGGATTCTGCAGAGAGTGGTGTGGACAGCCCAGCACATCTGTAGTTGTGAACTTCCCATGATTCGGGATATATACAGACAGGTGTGAAAAAATGGCCCAAAGGATCATTGGGGATCCAAATCACCCCAACCACAAACAGTTCCAACTGCTACCATCCAGGAAACGGTACCAGCATAAAAGCCAGGACCAACAGGCTCTGGGACAGCTTCTTCCGCCAGGCCATCAGACTGATTAGCTCACGCTAATTTGAGTGTATTTCTTTGTTACATTGACCATCCTATTTATAATAAATTATTATAAATTACTATGATTGCACATTTAGATGAAGACATAACTTAAAGATTTTTACTCCTCATGTATGTAAAGGGTGTAAGAAATAAATTCAATTCAATTCAATAAGTGTAGGTATTGAAGATCATATTTTGGGATTTAATTACCAGAGGAGTTGGTAATGGGGGGGGGGGGTTGTTGGTGGAAATTAATAGAGTAACAGGGAAATGAGGAATAGTTAATTTATAAAGAATACATAGTTCATAAATACATACTTCTTTGCAACAAATAGGAATAGATGATCAGCTTTGAATATTATGAAGTTAAAGTGGCAAAGGAAAAGGTTTATAATTTTCCTGAAAAATTCAGTATGGCTAAAGTTTGGGGAGGTTTCAGAATTCAGCAAAGGAGGATCAAGGTAGTAGTGAAGAAAAAGAAAAGAGTAAACAAAAACAGTCTGAAAGAAACATAAAGACTTCTACAGCTATATAAACAGGAAAAAATGACTATTGTAGGTCCCTTACATTCAGAATCAAGGGAAATCATTTTTGGAAATCACAGAGAAATTAAAATGAGTATGTCTGTGTTTTGTCATCAGGGAGGAAAACACAAAACACTTCCTTGAAATACTGAACAACAATAGATCAACAAGGAAGGAAGCCCTGAAAAATATTTATATTACTCTGGAATTAGGACTGGAGAAATTAGTGGGACAGAAATGTTATGAATCCCCTGGATCTAATGACCTACATTCCAGGGCCTTGGAAATAGTAGTTTTAGGAAAAAATATTTGCTTTGATTGTCACATGTACATTGAAACATACAGTGAAACGCATCATTTGCATCAACGAGCTACACAGTACGAGGATGCGCTGGGTCAGTTCGCAAGAGTTGCCAGCATAGCATGCCCACAATGTTCTAATCTTAACCAATGTGTCTTTGGAATGTGGGAGGAAACTGGAGCACCCAGAGAAAACCCATGGAAGAACATACCAACTCCTTACAAACGGTGGAGGAAATTTAACCCAGATTGCTGGTGCCGTAAAGTTTTATGCTTACCACTATGCTACT
The DNA here is from genome assembly GCF_030028105.1 of Mobula birostris. NCBI lineage: Eukaryota > Metazoa > Chordata > Chondrichthyes > Myliobatiformes > Myliobatidae > Mobula > Mobula birostris. Next base: position 208,587,303 of record NC_092372.1, read on the forward strand.
GGGCTTCCCAATTATTGAAACTACAAAAATATTATAGATTCTACAGATTAGAAGAAGGCAAATGTAATCTTACCACCTGTGAGAGAGAGAAAAAAATTGGAATTTTAGACATATTGTACTGGTATTCATAGTAGAGAAAATGTGGGGCAATGTTATTGAGGAAATGTTAACAAAGCACCGGAGAATAATAATAGGGCTGTTAAGCAAAAACATACATTTATGAAAGGGAGTTAAGGTTTGATAAATTTTATAGCTTTCTAAATTTGGAACTATCAGTTTAGATAAAAGGAAATAGCACATTTGTATTTTGAGAAGATGTTCCATAAGATGTTATGCAAAAAAAAATTATTGTACAAAATTTGAAAATAGTGTCAAGTTGGTACACTGGCATGGGCTGTGAAATGTTTAACTGAAAATAGTACGTAGGTAAAAACAGGTCCTTTTCTGATTAGGAGGCTGTGACTGGTGGTGAGATATTGAAGAGTGTTGATCCTCAGAGGGATTTAATTGCTTGCTCTACCTTCATATTAAATTTCCGTGATTCATGTAGATGTCCTTGTACATGAATGATTGATATTTAATATGTTACAGCAAGCAATTAGAAAGGTAAATTGTACACTGGCCTTTACTGCAAGAGGATTTGAGTACAGAAGTGGAGACTTCTTGCTCCAATTATTTACAGCCCTGGTGGGAACAACTCAGGAACAATACGTACCCAAGAAAAGATGTATTACAAAAGAGGAAGTGCAGTAAGATTCACCAGATTGACTCCTTGATAGGCAGGCTTATGCTCCAAGGAGAGATTAAGAAGACTAAGGCTGTACTTCCAAGTTTGGAAAAATGAGAGGTTATCATTGAAATTTCGAAATGGTTTGTCCGAAGTATAATGATAATGTTTATGCTGATGTTTATTCTGGGCAAGTGTAGGTATTGCACTTTGTGAGGTCAAAATACAAAAGGAAAGTACTTGTTAATGGCAGGACTATTAACATCACTTTTTGTACAGAGGGCTAAGTCCATAACTTTCTGAAAGTGGCCATGCAAGTAAATATGGTGGTAAAGAAGGCATATGGTATGATTGCCTTCTTTCGTTGGGGCATTCAATATAAAAGTAAGGAAGTCATACTTTATCTATAATGATCTTTGGTTAAGCCACACCTGGAGTATTGTGGGCAATTCCAGTTGTTCCACTACAGGAAGGATGTAGGAAGGAAACAGAAGAGATTTACAAAGATACTACTTGTATTAGAGAATATGAGATATAAGGGGAGGTCAGACAAATTGAAGCATCTGGAGCATTGGAAGATGAGAGGAGATCCGACAGATGTTTATAAAATAATGAGGAGCACAGATAGATTAACCAGCCAGAATCCTTTTCCCAGGATAAAAATGTCAAATACCAGAAGATGTTCATTTAACACAAGAGAAATCTAGAGCAACACACAAAATGCTGCAGGAATTCAGCAAGTCAGGCAGCATCTATGGAGTTGACATTTCAGGCCAAGACCTTTCTTTAGGAACATTCACAAAACTGAGATTAGGAAAGTTTGAGGAAGATGTGTGGGCAAGTTTTTTTTAACACACGAGTGCTTGGATGAGGGTAGTGATGGAAACATACAATAGTGACATTCAAGAGGCTTTTAGAAAGGCACATGGATATGCAGGGAATGGAGAGGGCTAAGGATTATGTTCAGGCAGAATGCTTAGACAGAAGTGACTTAATTTAACTTGGCATCGTGTTCAGCAGACAATATCGACCGAAGAGCCTGTTCCTATGTTCGATGTTCTGTGTAACTAGGAAACTAGGAATCACTAATCCCACTTTAAAGGAATAACAATTGAGGAGAAATGACAATAATTTTGCTCATTCATTGGGTAGTTAATCTTTGGAATTCTCTATGCAAGAGTGATGGGGAGATTCAGTTACTGAGTATATTCAAGGAACATTGATTGGTGTTTAGATAGTAAGGATAAACAACTGCAGGAAAGTGATGTGGAAGTAAACATCTTGTGAGTGTCTGGTCTGATGGCTGAATGATCTATTCCTTCTTTTGTTCCATATGTCATTACTGCTGTGGATTAGTGCTGAGATCTGAGTAGTTTCAGGGGATGGTCAGGAGTGGAGAGAATTTCTGATGATAATTGGGCATCAGGGTATTACTGTTGGGAAGAGGGAGGGAAATCTGTGTTGAAAGTTGGGGATTAGGATGTTATTTTTGAGGAGGGACGGTCATGAGTTGTAGAGTCACACAACATGAAAATAGGTCATTTGGCCAACAAGTCTATGTCAAGCAAGACAAACATCTAAGCTAGTCCTATTTTCCCACGTGTGACCCATATCCTTCTAAACCTGTCCTATCCTGTCCAAGAGTCATTTAAAGGTTGTTAATGTACCTACCTCGACCACTTTTTCTGACAGCGCATGTGATATACATAACCACCTCCTGGGTGATAAACGCCCCCTTCAGACCCTATTAAATTTCTCCCATTTCACCTGAAATTTGTGTTCTCTGGATCTTGATTCCAGAACCCTTGGAAAAACACTAAGTGCATTTAATCCCTTCATGGCTTCATACTGCTCTATAGGATCACCCCTATTCTCCCACACTCCAATCAATAAAAACCCAGTCTGCTCAACCTCTCTACATAACTCAGTCTCTTGAACCTAGCAACATCCTTGTAGATCTCCTCTGCACTGTTTCCACCATAACGGCATCTTTCTTGTAGTCGGGTGACTAAAACTGAGCATAAAATTTCAAATGCCAAGGTCTGGAGATAAGAGTGGTACTGACAGGGGTTAAGCTAGTATAAGTGGAGATGAGGCAGATAATGATAGAGTAGACTGTAGGTGGACACATCACCTGGACTATACCCCAGGGCTCTGAAAGAGGTTTCCACTGAGGCAAGGGGAGAAAAAAACCAGAGGACATGGGTTAAGGGTGAGGGGGGAAAAGTTTAAAGGGAACATTAGGGGGGGCTTCTTCACAGAGAGTGGTGGGAGTATGGAATGAGCTGCCAGACGAGGTGGTAAATGCGGGTTCTTTTTTAACATTTAAGAATAAATTGGACAGATACATGGATGGGAGGTGTATGGAGGGATATGGTCTGTGTGCAGGTCAGTGGGACTAGGCAGAAAATGGTTCGGCACAGCCAAGAAGGGCCAAAGGGCCTGTTTCTGTGCTGTAGTTTCTATGGTTCTATGGTTCTATGAAAAGATTAGTAATGATCTTTCAAGAATCACTAAATTCTAGAATAGTTAACACCATAAGACCTAGAAGCAGAATTTGGCCATTCAGCCCATTGAGTCTGCTCCACCATTCCATCATGGCTCTTCCTGGATCCCACTCAACCCCATATACTTGCCTTCTCGTTATACCCTTTGATGCCCTGACCCATCAGGAAGTGATCAACTTCCGCCTTAAATATACGCATGGACTTGACCTCTACCGCAGTATGTGGCACAGCATTCCACAGATTTACAACTCTCTGGCTAAAAAAAATTCCTCCTTACCTCTGTTCTAAAGGGTCGCCCCTCAATTTTGAGACTGTGCCCTCTAGTTCTGAAGACCCCCATGATAGGAAACATCCTCTCCACATCCACCCTAACTAGTCCTTTCAATATTCGGTAGGTTTCAATGAGAACTTTAAAACTAGGTCCTTGCTGAAGTTCAAGTTCAATTGTCTTTGAACATGTATACAGTTTGTGGTGGGGGACTACTAAGCTGGCAACTGTTGGGGTTTACATAGTAATGGTGAGGGCTAGGCTGGTAATGCTGGTATCAATGAGTCTTACCAATTTTTATAGATGTACCACAGAAAGGATCTCATCCGGATGCATCAAAAACTGGTGCAGCAACTACTCTGTCCAAGACTACAAGAATTTACAGAGAGGTATGAGTGCAGTCCAGTCCATCATGCAAACCAACCTCCCCCCATTGACGCAGACACAAGGAAATCTGCAGATGCTGGAAATTCAAGCAACACACACAAAAAATGCTGGTGAACGCAGCAGGCCAGGCAGCATCTATAGGAAGAGGTACAGTCAACGTTTCGGGCCGGGACCCTTTGTCAGGACTAACTGAAAGAAGAGATAGTAAGAGATTTGAAAGTGGGAGGGGAAGGGGAGATCCAGAATGATAGGAGAAGACAGGAGGGGAGGGGTGGATCTAAGAGCTGGAAAGTTGATTGGCAAAAGGGATACCAGGCTGGAGAAGGGAGAGGATCATGGGATGGGAAGCCTAGGGAGAAAGAGAAGGGGGGAGGGGAGCCCAGAGGGTAGAGAGCAGGCAAGGAGTTATAGTGAGAGGGACAGAGGGAGAAAAAAGAGAGAGAGAAAAAAAAGAGGAAAAAATAAAAAAAAATTAAAAATATTAAATAAACAAATATGGGATGGGGTGTGAAGGGGAGGAGAGGCATTAACGGAAGTTAGAGAAGTCGATGTTCATGCCATCAGGTTGGAGGCTGCCCAGACGGAATATAAGATGTTGTTCCTCTAACCTGAGTGTGGCTTCATCTTGACAGTAGAGGGGGCCGTGGATAGACATATCAGAATGGGAATGGGACGTGGAATTAAAATGTGTGGCCACTGGGAGATCTTGATTTCTCTGGCGGACAGAGTGTAGGTGTTCAGCGAAACGGTCTCCCAGCCTGCGTCAGGTCTCGCCAATATATAGAAGGCCATATCGGGAGCACCGGATGCAGTATATCATCCCAGCCAATTCACAAGTGAAGTGTCGCCTCAACTGGAAGGACTGTCTGGGGCCCTGAATGATGGTGAGGGAGGAAGTGTAAGGGCATGTGTAGCACTTGTTCCGCTTACAAGGATAAGTGCTGGGATGGAGATCGGTGGGAAGGGATGGGGGGGACGAATGGACAAGGGAGTCGCGTAGGGAGCAATCCCTGCTGAAAGCAGAAGGGGGGGGGGGGAGGGAAAGATGTACTTGGTGGTGGGATCCCGTTGGAGGTGGTGGAAGTTATGGAGAATTATATGTTGGACCTGGAGGCTGGTGGGGTGGTAGGTTAGGACAAGGGGAACCCTATAACTAGTGGGGTGGCGGGAGGATGGAGTGAGAGCAGATGTGCGTGAAATGGGAGAGATGCGTTTGAGAGCAGAGTTGATGGTGGAGAAAGGGAGGCCTCTTTCTTTAAAAAAGGAAGACATCTCCTTCATCCTGGAATGAAAAGCCTCATTCTGAGAGCAGATATGGTGGAGACGGAGGCATTGTGAGAAGGGGATGGCATTTTTACAAGAGACAGGGTGGGAAGGGGAATAGTCCAGATAGCTGTGAGAGTCAGTAGGCTCATAGTAGACATAAGTAGGCATAGTAGACATAACATAGTATAGATGCTACCTGGCCCGCTGCGTTCACCAGCATTTTTTGTGTGTGTTGCTCCCTCCATTGACTCTGTCTATACTTTCTGCTGCCCCACAGGCGATGATGGGAAACAGGGAAAAGGCAGGAAATTGGGGCTAAGAGGAAAATTGGATCAGCCATGATGAAATGGCGGAGCAGACTCAATGGGCCAAACGGCCTAATCTGCTCCTATATGTTAAGGCCTTAAAAGTAGCCAATATAGGGTCGGCACAACATTGTGGGCCGAAGGGCCTATACTGTGCTGTACTATTCTATGTTCTATGTTCTATAATCAAGGAACCCTCTCACCCTGGTGATTCTCTCCTCTCCACATTCCTGTCAGGAAGAAGCTTCAAATGTCAGACTCATGAATAGACCTCTCATATGCTATTAGATGAACTCTTGATCTCCAAATCAATGTCTTTGTGGCTCTAGCACTTTGTCTACCTACATTGCACCTTCTCTGTAAATACAACTATATTTTGCATTCTGTTTTCTTATTATCTTGATGTAATTATGTATTATGTCTTCCTCAGTTCAAAGATTTCTATAGATGGTAACTGCAGCCACAATATTAAATGGCGCTTACTTCTGGGCAGGGCAGCAATGGCAAATTTAGATAAAATACTGACGAGCAGAGACGTAACATTGTCTATGAAGATCCGTATAGTCAAGTCTATGGTATTTCTAGTTGTGATGTATGGCTGTGAGAGCTGGATTATTAGTAAGACTGAATACAAAAGAATTGACGTCTTTGAACTTGGATGCTGGAGGAAACTATTCAGAGTTCGTTAGACAGCAAGAAGATCCAACAAGTCAATACTTGAGGGAATACAGCCAGACTGCTCACTAGGAGGCTTGATTATGAGGCAAAAGCTCAAATATTTTGGCCAAATCATGAGAAGACAGGATTCCTTGGAGAAGACTTTCATGTTAGGTAAAACAGAAGATAAAAGAAGGAGAGGATGATAGAGGCTATGATGGATAGATAATATTACTCAGACAATGCGTATGACCTTGGGGGATCTTAGAGAGGCAGTTTCCAACAAGAAGGCTTGAGGTGCAGGAGTCCATAAAGTCACGAAGAGTCGGACTTGACTTAAGGACTGAACAACAAATTATGTATGGAATGACTTATAATTATATTTGAATGAAACAAAAAACAAAATAATTTTCGCTGTACCTCCATAAGTTTGACAATGAAAAACCAAGACCAATACCTAAGCTATCGAAGATAAGAGGCACAGGAGTGGACTTGCCAGCATCTTGTTCTCAGAGTGGAAGTGGCATCCTTTTAAGGTGAATGGAGGAAAGTTTAGGGGAGATGTTGAAGGTAAGGTTTATACACAGAGAGTGGTAAGTACTGTATGAGGAATGCTCTTCTGGTAATAGTGATATTTTAGGGGCACCTAAGAGACTCTTAGCTAGGCACATGGATGAAAGAAAAATGGAGAGCTACGGGCGATATAAGAGGAAAGAGTTAGATTGACCGTGGAGTAGGTTGAAAGGTTGGCTTAACTTAGTGGACTGAAAGGCCCATACTGTGTTCTATGTTCTAGAAATGGTCGAGATCCGCCTAGTAATGTTGGGTCCCAGGATGGTAATAATACAAAATAGACTGGTAATAGTGGGGACTAGGCTAGCAAAGGTGGGGTTAGGCTAGTAAAGCTGGAAGCTCCGTTATTAATAGGATAAACTAGGGTGATCATAGTGGGGGCTAGGCTAGCAAATATGGGGTTAGGCATTGGGAAACAGTACCCCTCCAAACTCCCAGAGCCCGGGCATTTGCAATGATTGTGTCCGCCACTCGAAGCTCAATGGCACTGAGTCTAAACATACTTATCCATATTAAATAAGACTTAACAGATTGTAGATCACACACCTTCTTAACCGCATACACGCGAAACGTTGAACAAACAACACTCCGTTCATTTAAGAATTAAAATCGGCCCCGGCGGCAGGAGGAAGCAGGCAGGCCCGAGTACAGGCGGTGGCTGTTACCTAGCAACGGCCCAGCGGCCAATATACACCTAAAACAAACACGAGCTCTTTGAAAGTAATAATACAATACGCCGCATATTTTGGGGGAAAACTTTTAAAATTAGTTTCTTATTGCGGGGGGAGTTTTTTTTTTAATAATTGATCCAAAACCCGCTTTTGTCAGTTTAACAGGAGCCTGCGTAGTTTAAATTTCGTGGTTTGATGAATTAAATACCTTCTTGGTTCTAAAATGATATGCATTTATTTCTTGTTGAATTCTGATTCCAAATTCAATTATGTCGTTATTAGTTAACTCCCGCAGGATTTGCCTGGTAACTCAAACGACTTGGTCTCTGTGTAATTTAGGGCAAAGGTTGAGATTTCTAGTGTTAGAAGTCCCTTGCTCAGTTGGATAGGACCATTTACGAGACTTCAAGAATCCAAATATGAGGCAGGAGAATGGGGTTGAGAGGGATAATAAATCGACTAGAATGGAATGGCAGAGCAGACGATGGGCCAAATGGCCTAATTCTGCTCCTATGATTTATGGCCTTCCTGCTGTGACCAATCTTCTGGCTTATCTCCTCCGCGGTAAAATTTGCTGTTCAGCTGTTTGGGCCAAGTTTTACATTCCTTTTCAAATGATTTAACATCAAATTCCATCTGCAATGGTACTATTATGTCACTATCTGTAATCTGCCCTCTGGGAACTGTCTGCTATTTACTGTGCACATCCTGGACTTTTTTTTCTAATAATATCGGAAAATACTGTAAACATCCAGCAGGGCAGGCAGCAATTGAGAAAGGAGGAACAGCTAACACTTTAAGTAGAAGACCTTATATCAGACCTGAAACATTATTTTTTTCTATCTCCACAGATGTTTCCTGATCTGCTGAATGTTTCCAGCATTTTCTGTTTTTATCTTACATTTCTGGCATCTACAGGTTGAGTATGCCTTATTCAAAATACTTGGGGCTGGAAATGTTATGGATTTCAAATTTTTTGGTTGATTTTGGAGTATAAAATGGGACATTTTGGGATTGCCATCATTTCTGACTCTGAATTTATGTGCTACTGCTAAATAGTGTTTGCCTTACACTTATTCATCAACATATGTACTTTAACATTAAAAAATATTACATACCATTAATATAATGAAAATAGAATGTATGCAGTGTAACAAAAGCAGGACAGCGGCATGGGGAGAATACTGTACCTGAATCAGCCATTGAACAATAACAACAATGGTCGGCTATCAGCTGTATTTTTTATTTTACGTTTCTTTGAGGTTTTATGTAAGATATAAAATCAATTAGCACTGGTGACTTGTTCTGGTGATTGATTTTCATCAGCAACGACCTTGGCAAACTCAAATGAATTTCTTGGCTGTTTCGTAATCAGCAGACACTTTATGTTTACAATTTTTTAAATCTTTACAAATATTTAATGCTGTGCTTTTTCTTAAATTTCTGCAATCAGCCTGCAGTAGGTTCACAATTTCCTTCAATTTTCAGTTTGTTGTGATAGGTCTTTGCTTGTTTCGTGATCTACATACCGCTAAGTGGCTAGCTCTAATTTTTCAAGATTATTTTACTATCTATGGATCCAAAGATCCCTCTGTTCCACCACACTGCTAAGAATCATGCATTAATCCTGTACTCTTCTTTCAAAATCGACCTTCCAAAATGCATCACTTTACACTTCAATAGGTACATTTAATGTCAGAGAAATGTATACAATATACTGTACATCCTGAAATACTTTTTCTTCGCAAACATCCACGAAAACAGAGGAGTGCCCCAAAGAATGAATGACAGTTAAATGTTAGAACCCCAAAGGCCCCCCAGCTCCCCCTCCCACACCCAATCAGCAGCAAGGCCATGACCCTCCACAACCCCACCAGCAAAAACTTATCAGCACCCTCCACTGAGCACTCAATTCTTTGCCCCAACATGTCTAAATCATGTTTAACTGGGAAGAAAAATAGAACAGAGAATAGTACAGCATAGTTCATGCTCTTTGGCCCATCTAATACTTTCCTCGCATATAGCCCTCCACTTTTCTTTCATCCATGTGCCTAGCTCAGAGTCTCTTAAATGTCTCTAATGTACCTGCCTCAACTACCACCCAGCAGTGTGTTTCACTCACTGAGTAAAAAAATCTACCTCAATACTTTCCTCCAATCACATTAAAATTATGCCCACTCCTATTAGCCATTTCTGCCCTGGGAAAAAGGTTCAAGCTGAGCATTCTATGCCTCTTATTATCTTATACACATTTATCAAGTCACCTCTCATCCTCCTTTGGTCCAAACAGAAAAGCCCTTGCTTGGTCTAACTTTCCTCATAAGGTACACTCCCTAATCTAGGCAGTATCATAGTAAATTTTAGACATGAGGTACTGCAGATGCTGGAAATATACATAATGTGCTGGAGGAGCTCAGCAGGTCAGGCAGCATCTATGGATGAGAGTGAACTGTAGGTATTTCGGGCCGAGACCCTTCAGCAGCACTGGAAAGGAAGTCAGAATAAAAAGGCGGGGAGAGGGGAGGGAGAAGTAGAAAGTGCCAAGTGATCGGTGATCACAGAGGGGGAGCAATGAGAGAGAGTTTCACTGAACTCCCGTCAAAGAGAAGATATAAACTTCTTCACAGTAGTCGTACCTCGAAGAGACTTCGCAGTGGAACAGTAAATCATTTACACAAGAAGTACTACAGACGCTGGAAATCTTTGCAACCCGTATTGCTCTGCATCCCAGAGCAATTCCTCTGCACCCTCTCTAAATCCTCCAACTCCATCTGCCACTTCTCAGCCCAGCTTTGTGTGCTGTAATTGTCGCATTCTAACCTATGACAACCTTCTACACCAGCCAAAACCAATCCTCATGTCATCTGCAAACAATAATCCACCCTTCCACTACTTCATCAAAGTCATTATAAAAATCGCAAAGAGCAGAGATCCCATAACAGACCTCTGCAGGCAACACTACTCACTGACCTCCCGGCAAAACATGCTCCATCTACTACCACCATATGCCCTTCTTGGGCAAGCCTAATTCTGAATTCATGCAGCCAGGTTTACCTGGATCTCATGTCTTCTGACTTTCTGAATGAGTTTGCCATGGAGAACTTTGTCAAATGCCTTACTAAAATCAATATACACCTCATCCACTGCCCTACTTTCTTCAATTTGTCACTTTCTCAAAGAATTCAGTCAGGTTCATGAGGTATGACTTGCCCATCACAAACCATGCTGACTACCCTTAATCAGATTGTACTTCTTCAAATGCTTCTAAGTCCTGTCTTGATGAATCTTCTCAATAGTTTACTACCACTGACATCATACTCACTGGTCTATACTTTCCAGGATTATCCCTATACCTTTCTTGAACAAAGGAATAACTTTTATCACCCTCTTGTCTTCTGGTACTACTGCTTTGGCTAGTGATGACACAAAGATCATTGCTAAGACACAGCAGTCTCTTCCCACATCTCTTGTAATAACCTGTGGTATATCCCGTCCTGCCCTAGGGACTTATCATAGAAACCATAGAAACCATAGAAAAACTACAGCACAGAAACAGGCCTTTTGGCCCTTCTTGGCTGTGCCGAACTATTTTCTGCCTAGTCCCACTGACCTGCACACGGAGCATATCCCTCCATACACCTCCCATCCATGTAACTGTCCAATTTATTCTTAAATGTTAAAAAAGAACCCGCATTTACCACCTTGTCTGGCAGCTCATTCCATACTCCCACCACTCTCTGTGTGAAGAAGACCCCCCTAATGTTCCCTTTAAACTTTCCCCCCCTCACCCTTAACCCATGTCCTCTGGTTTTTTTCTCCCCTTGCATCAGTGGAAAAAGCCTGCTTGCATTCACTGTATCTATACCCATCATAATTTTATATACCTCTATCAAATCTCCCCTCATTCTTCTATGCCCCGGGGAATAAAGTCCTAACCTATTCAACCTTTCTCTGTAACTGAGTTTCTCAAGTCCAGGCAACATCATTGTAAACCTTCTCTGCACTCTTTCAATCTTATTTATATCCTTCCTGTAATTTGGTGACCAAAACTGAACATAATACTCTAGATTCGGCCTCACCAATGCCTTATACAACCTCATCATAACATTCCAGCTTTTATACTCAATACTTTGATTAATAAAGGCCAATGTACCAAAAGCTCTCTTTACGACCCTATCTACCTGTCACTCCACTTTTAGGGAATTTTGTATCTGTATTCCCAGATCCCTCTGTTCTACTGCACTCCTCAGTGCCTTACCATTAACCCTGTATGTTCTACCTTGGTTTGTCCTTCCAACGTGCAATACCTCACGCTTGTCTGTATTAAACTCCATCTGCCATTTTTCAGCCCATTTTTTCAGCTGGTCCAAGTCCCTCTGCAGGCTCTGAAAACCTTCCTCACTGTCTGCTACACCTCCAATCTTTGTATCATCAGCAAATTTGCTGATCCAATTTACCACATTATCATCCAGATCATTGGTATAGATGACAAATAACAATGGACCCAGCACTGATCCCTGTGGCACACCACTAGTCACAGGCCTCCACTCAGAGAAGCAATTCTCTACTACCACTCTTTGGCTTCTACCATTGAGCCAATGTCTAATCCAATTTACCACCTCTCCATGTATACCTAGCGACTGAATTTTCCTAACTAACCTCCCATGCGGGTCCTTGTCAACACTCCTAACGTTTTTCAAAAGTTCCAGCACATCCTCTTTCTTAATGTTGACAAGTTCCAGCGTATCAACGTGTTCTATGTTGTACTCAAAATAGTCAGGATCTCTCTCACTGGCAAATACTGAAGCAAGGTATATGTTAAGGTCCTCCCCTAACTCCTCTGACTCTGGACACATGTTTCCTCTTTTATCCCTGATTGGTTCTATCCTCTCGTGTCAACTTTTTGTTCTTCATCTAGGATGCCTTGGGATTTTCCTTATTGCCTCTCACCAAGGCCTTCTCATGTCCCCTTCTAGCTCTCAGCCACGATTCCTTAGCCCTACTATCCTTTCCCAGCTTCAATGGAAGCAACCTATCTGGAAGCCCATGCAAATGCTCCCAAACAACCTCCACATTTCCATTGTGTATTTCCCTGAAAAATGGAAGAGGTGATACTTTATAAAGTAAAGAATGATTAAATATGTGACTAAACATAAATTTTGAGGACAATTTTAGTGATTTGCCAGAATAAGTGTTTGAGCAAATACTTATGGATTGCAGGAAAATTTTAGGTGAAGACACTGACAGGAAAAAGCACATTGAGGATTAAAGTTGAAAGAATCGATATTGGTATGTATCAACATAAGGGCTGCAATTGAATAAAGCCTTTTGACTGAATTTTAAACAAGTTAAAGATCACTGAATCCTCTGATGGAGAAGGGGAACCTGTGATAGCAAAAATGATAACAATGCAATAATTACTAAGACAGCAGTGTTCAAAGTTTTAATTCAAACTAATGGACATCCCTTGTAATACCATATATATTAAAAAATACAATGACAAGAAGTGGTCAGATAGCTGTATGTTGGCGATGTGTTCTGAATTTGGGGGCAAAAAGACACTTGAATAACTTCATACTTTCTCTACCCTGTAGGGTTGGATAGGTTTTATGTGTATCGAAAGTTAATTGGTCAGAAATGACTATGTGTCTCGTGATGACAACTTAGAAGCCACTTTGACAGCGTCTTTGGATATAACCATGGATATAATTGTCCTGCCTTTATGTAACTCAGGTCATGTAAGTAACTACTAATGGGAGAAGAGAAATTACAAAGCATAGGTGTTGTACACCTGTACAGATATGGCCTCAGAGCCCGTCTATATGGGGGAAATAGCAATTTGACAGCATCTGCCAAACATCACATTTACCTGCACAAACGGGAACATCCTGAGGCAATACAAAAGGTTAGTACATGTAAAATTAGTGAGAAGCATGGAACTGAAACCAGAGGATCGACTGTAAGTGATGTTTATAGTTGAAAGGGAAGTGACTGGCAGTTGAACAAAGTGGTCAGGCTTCAAAGAGAAAGTACTATCCCAAATATGAGCATTTAGATCCAGCATTGTGTATGTGATTCAATAATCTCAGAGTAGACAATGTGGGGGTCAACCTTGACATGTTCATTACCAAAGCAAAAAATGTTTGATGAAGACTTGGGCAATAATGATTGACTTTGTAGGCTCATGTGCAGATTTATCATTGGCTTTGCAGTGACAAAAGGAGATGTAACACAGGGTAAACTTGACAGATGCATAAAGCAATGAAATGCAATTTTTTTCACTGATTCCTCAGTGGAAGTTTTTTTTTAACCAAGAGTTTTCTCAACCCTAACATGATGTAATCTTTGTGGAATGTTACAATCTCGATCTTGGAAATGTTGTAAAAGTTATGTTAACAATATTGAACCATTAATAAATATATATCTTTAAAATCAATAACAAAATGTTGATTTATTTTGTTGATGCAAAAGTTAATCTATTTTGTGTCTCAAATGAAACGCAGTAATGAACTGATGAAGGGTCTTGGCCTGAAACGTCGACTGTACCTCTTCCTAGAGATGCTGCCTGGCCTGCTGCGTTCACCAGCAACTTTGATGTGTGTTGAATGAACTCTTCTGAGATATTTAATGCTAATCGGGAAATTTGATCAGTCATGAGACACCCTTGCAAACTGATGTAGCAGGGCTCACTGGTTAATATAATCCCTTAACGTATCATTCCCTGTTCTGCTCTGTAGGACCATATTGCTTGTAGTTGGGCATTCCCAGGAAAACATGGACCTCCAATGGACTGGGCTACTGGCCAGGTAAATGAATTCCTTCTCTTCATCCTTCAGGAACCACCACACCCACCATCTGCATGCTGCAATAATCAAGTTATCACCCCTCCCAATCTTGCTCTAAGATCACCCAAATCTCAAAAAGTTTAAAGTAAAATTTATTATCAGAGTACATACATGCTCCACATACAACCCAGAGATTCTTCTTCTGCGGGCATACTTAGCAAGTTTATAGAACGGTAACTGTGAACAGGATCAAGAAACACAAACCGTACAAGTGCAGATATAAATGAATAGCAACAAATAACAAGAGCATGAAATAACAAGATAAAGAGTCCTTAAAATGAGACCATCAGTTGTGGGAACACCAGAAATAGAATGAGTGTAGTTATCCCTGATGGTTGAGGGGTTGTAACTGTTCTTGAACCAGGTGGTGCGAGTCCTGAGGCTCCAGTATCTTCTAGCAGATGGCAGCAGCGAGAAATTCTCACCTGTGTGGTGAGAATCTCTGATGATGCATGCTGCTTTTCTATTCAACGTTTCATGTGGATTTGCTCAATGTTTGAGGGGGTTTTACCTGTGACGTACTGGGTCCAATACACTACATTTTGGAGGATTTTCCACTCAAAGTCATTGGTGTTCCCATATCAGGCTGTAATGCAGCCAGTCAGCGCCCTTTCCACCACACATCTATAGAAGTTTGCCAAGGTTTTTGATGACACAGAAAATCTCTACAGACTCCTGAGGAAGTAGAGGCACTGTCATGCTTTCTTTGCAATTATATTTATATGATGGGTCCAGGACAGGTCCTCTGAGACAGTGACACGCAGGAATTTAAAGTTACTGACCCTCTCCTCCTCTGATCCTCTGATAAGTACTGGCTCATGGACCTCTGTTTTCCCTCCCCTGAATCAGTTCTGTGGTCTTATTGACATTGAGTGAGAAATTATTGTTATTACACCACTCGGCCAGATTTTTGTTTCTCAAAATCCCTCAGCATTGATTCTTTCAATCCCCAGTTCTTTCCGCTAGTTCTGTTCTCATTGCCTCTGTGGCCACTGCTCCTGGACTCAAGCTCAGAAAGCCAGTATGGGAGCCATATTTTTGGTGTCAGTCAGGTATGCCTGAATGTATAGCATGATATAGATATTACTTGAGATTGCATAGAATTATATTATTGCTGAAAATTTAAGATCTAGTGTTAGGTACTCTCCATAAGACTATAAGATATAGGAGCAGAATTAGGCCATTCAACCCATCAAGTCTGCTCTGCCATTCCATCATGGCTGATCCCAGATCCCACTCAACATCATACATCTGCTTTCTTGCCATATCCTTTGATACCCTGACTGATCAGGAAATGATCAACTTCCACCTTAAATATACCAATGGACTTCGTCTCCACTACAGTCTATGGCAGAGCATTCCTCAGATTTATTACTCTCTGGCTAAAAAAATTCTTCCTTACCTTTGTTCTAAAAGACCTCCCCTCAATTTTGAGGCTGTGGCCTTTAGTTCTGGATACCCCTATGATATGAAACATCCTCTCCACACCCACCCGATCTAGTCCTTTCAACATTCGGTAGGTTTCAATGAGAACCCCCAACCTGCCCCCCCCCCGCATTCTTCTAAATTCCAGTGAGTACAGACCCAAAGCTGCCAAGCGTTTCTCGTATATTAACCCCTTCATTCCCAGCATCATTCTCGTGAACCTCCTCTGGACTCCCTCCAATGACAACACATCCTTTCTGAGATATGGGGCCCAAAGCTGTTGACAATACTCCAAGTGCAGCCTGACTAGTGTTTTATAAGGCTCAGCATTGTCTCCTTGATTTTATATTCTGTTCCCCTTGAAATGAATGCCAACCTTGCATCTGCCTTCTTTTTGCTCTCATTGGCGCAATCATTCTAGTGCCTTGTGTTGATGGTGCATTCATGTTACAGAATGCATGACTATAACAAAGCTGAAATGGCATACTAAAACTTAATTTCTCTCTAACCTTTCCTACTTTGATGAAAGATGATTGACCTGGAGCATTTTTACATATCTCTCCACAAATGCTGCCTGCCTGCAGTAAGTGTTTTAGTATATTGTGTTTTTAACATCGGCACTATTTACCTTTTGTAAATAAACTTAACCTGAAGTAAACTGATATTATGACTTTTTCTGGTCCATATCTGAATGTGTTTTACAGTTCTTCTTTAAGATCTTTCAAATTATGCAAAGGCACCAACTGGTGAGAGAAAGACTTACAGATAAGATGGTGGCGCGCTTGGAAGCAGCGGCTTCTACAGGGCCAGTCAAAGGTGTTATTATATTTTATTACATTATGCTGCTGGACATTAAGAAATTCAAGTACTGCAGGCCTCCCCCATCAGCGAGTTACTTGTTAGTGGAGGGGCTGGACCTGCTGCAGACTGTGTTGCAGCCTGCGACTGAAAGGCATGGGAGTCGGTGGGCGAAGGCGGTGTGCAGTCCCACAGCGAGTGATTGTCTTGGACGTTTTTCTTGCATTAGCAGTTGCTTTTGAGTGATCAGATTTTCAATGTATTTACGTAAATTCTTACAGTAGAATCAGTGATGAAAGCTCATGTAATATGTTGAATTCTGCTTGAGTTGAACCCCAGTGCTTGAGGTTTCACATCACCAGGTTTGTGGAAAATGAGAGTTTGTTTTGAAAAGATGTTCTCTTTTAATTACATTCATAAGGAAGAGAAATTAATTTAGGCCCTTTTTTCAAACCTTCCAAGTCCATGTTCCTAACTTGAAATAGTCATTTATATTTGATTATGATGATGGTTGACCAATGCCCTGGCATTGCTAATTGTTTTTCCCTATCCACGCTGGCGCGCTTGTCACAGTCACCTTTGAGCAGGAGGTCTGGCAATTTTTCGCCCTTATAATTTTTACCTTGTCCTATTTCACTGATCGGTATTTTCAGGATGGCACTCTGATGTATTTTTAATCCTTTCAAGGATCACCAAAAGATATACTGTGCTTTTCTGTAGCATAGAATATAACAAATTAAGTTATCATTAATGTTTATTAACGAACATTTATATACATTTTTCATGTTATTATTATTATTCACTGGCCATCCAGTGGTATAGTGGCATCAGCACCGGATTTCAAGGCAAGTGGTCCTGGGTTCGAATCCCGCTAGCTCCTCACATGTTTTCCATCCGTGCTGGGTTGGGCGTTGAACTAGCAACTCTGCCTCATGAGAAAACAGACAATATGCTGAACAATAGCGCAAGGTTGCCATCCAATGCACCACAGGGCGTGGAGAGGAATAAAGGCTGATTTATACTTCTGCGTCAAATCGATGCCATAGGTACGGCGTAGCCGCGAACCATATGCAGTGCCTACGCAGATCCCTACGCCGTAGCCTGACGTGCACCTCTCCCAAAGTGTAACTACGCGTCACAGCCACGCAGACCGCAACAACTGTGATTGGTCCACTTGGTAGCATCGCATTTCCTCCTACGCTGCAATAGCTTCCCACTGGGTGACTGAAGGGCAGGGAAGGAACTCTGGCTGCAATGCTTTCTATAAAGCTTTACAAACCTCCGAAATTATGGAGGACACATTTCGCTTTTATGAAAAAAGACGCTCGCTTTAAACTTGTTTACCCCGAGAAAGACTACCATGACCATGAAGCCTTGCGCGGGCAGGTGTGTGTGCATGCATGACGTGCGCAAATTGCAGAGCAACACAGACACACCAACGTACAAGTATAAATGCTCACAATGGCGTTGCCCACTTGCGTAGGCTATGGCGCAAGCTTGATGCACAAGTATAAATCAGCCTTAACAATTGTTCACTCCCAAGACAATGGTTGCCAGTGAATGATAATTATAATATAGAATTCATTTGAGTCGCTAGCTGGTTACTAAAAAGATGTTCTCCCTCCTCCGCTGGGTGCGCTAGAAGATGGTAGTGCCATTAGGCATAAAGTCTGAGCCTAATCAGTTCAATCATCTGATATCTAAAAATTAGATTAAAGATTAGCTTTATTTGTCACATGTACAGTAAAATATGTCGTTTGCATCAATGAAGAATTTACATCATGCAAGACTGACTGAGTTTAATTTTCTGGGTAAGGCCAGGATCAGCATACCACAGCCTAGCCTCATAGATCATCTGTTCAGCTACTTTATTATTTATTTATTGAGATAGAGCGTGGAATAGGGCCTTCTGGTCCTTCCGGTCCCCAGCAATCTCCCGATTTAATCCGAGCCTAATCACAGGACAATTTACTATGATCAACGTCTTTGGGCTTTGGAAACCGGAGCACCAGGAGGAAACCCTCAGGGTCACAGGGAGAACATTATGGGCAGTGGCGGGAATTGAACCCTGGTCGCCTGTTCTATAAAGCATTGTGCTAACCATTACACTACCTTGCTGCCCCACATATAGCTGTCGATTTTCAAAAAAGGTTACAAAATGAATATATTAATCCACCACTGTTAATACTGAAACCAAATAAAAGTCACTTTACTCTGGTGCAGGGGTTCCCAACCTTTTTTATACCATGGAGGGGTGTATGGGGTGTCAGGGAGAAGTAGCAGCTCTGGTAGGGGAACATGTCGCGTCCTTCTCAGGGCGGTTTGTCCACCTTTGGTCCCCACCTCGCACTCAGCTCTCACCTGTGGCTCCCCGTAGCTGTTTGCATGCGACAGCGGCCACACCTCGGGCAACGGCTTCGACAAGCCGGCTAAACCAGGTGAGGGTAGCCGACGAGTCTCAAACCCTCGGTGAGATCGGGAGTTGTCTATCCCAGCATGTGAAGACAGACTCCAGCAGATTGAGTGGACGAGACCAATGGAAGGTCCACTGGTCAAGAAGGTGGTCTCTGCAAGCGTCGTGGAACGTATAAAGCAGGACAAGACACAGAAGGCGTCCTGGTCATCCACTGCGCCTAGTCCCATCTCCAGCTGTCTCGACTCTTGTCTTGCCACTGGATCCAGATGGGAATTGGGAAGAGAGAGTGAGGTTGCGCAATTCTCCCTCACGTAAATCCAAATCAAGCCCTAGTCTCGACACCATCAGCTAGCTGGTAGTGCAGTGACATCAGCGCCGGACTCCGGGAGCGAAGGTTTCTGAGTTCGAATCTAGTCGAGCTGCTCCTGGGCATGCTTTCCATCCGTGCCGGGTTGAGTGCTGAGCTAGCAACTCGACCTCGTAAAAAAAAAGTATGAATGGTGTCAAGGTCTTCATTGATAACGATGGACGAACCTTTATACCATGGACTGATACCATTAGGCAAGAGATCCGAGGACCCCAGTCTGTGAACCCCTGGTCTGATGTGTAGGAGACTGGTAACAGGGCTAATCACGCAGACCTGCAGGCCTCAGAAACAGTTTGCGGCTCGAAAGGATTAACTCTTCCCAGCTGGACTACAATTATCATTGCGATCTCTGGGCTGATCAGGAGAAACATCAACCAGGATTCTCTGTTGTTATCTCTAGTCCTATTTATTTACTCCCTAGTACAAAATCCAACACATGGTGGGAAAAAAAGATCAACTCAGTAGTAATAACATGCTAACTGTTCAGTGAATACTTTGGGCCAAATAATGTTTTTCTATGCTGTATGACTCCATCATCCTATAAGCATAAAAGATGCTGAAATTCTTTAGCTGGCTGTGGATGGTTTGGGGGAAGGTGAGGATTGAAGGAGTGACTGACCTTTCATCAGAATAGCACTAACTCTGTTTCTACCCCAACAAGTGCAGCTAAACCTGTGATGAAATTCTATGAAAGATCTGTTTTATTTCAAGTTTAGCATTTAACAGGGGACAAATAGCCACTTCACAGCTAGCCGGAACCCATATGTAAGTGCACTCCAACGACAGTTAGTAGTTTCAGAATAGGTAAAAGAAAATGGCTGGATTAAGAAATGAAGACAACAATTCGATATATTAATCCACCACTATTAATTTTGAAACTAAATAAATGTCACTTTAGGTACAGAAAAGTTAACACGCCTGCTTGAAATCAACTCAATGCAAATGACTTTGTTTATAGAAGACTCCAATTTTAGATGAACACGTGAATTGTTTGATACCTTCAACTTGGAAACATGTTATTTAAGCTGTGGAAGTATTATTTTAATTCACAAGAATTAACTGATTTTTCAGGTATAAAAACAACATTAAAACACAAAGGATCTCTGAGTTCTTTTCTTGAATTACTGAAAGTAATTTCCTCCCATTATTTTTTGTTTGTAGTGTCAAACCAGGTATGTTATTTGTCATGCTGTGGTTTGCATATTTTTTTTAAGAAGAAGGTTTCAACTTTGATCTGATTTAGGTGCACTCAAAAACACAGATGGCAGAAGCAACAAGCAACTGAGGTACACAGCCAGTCAAAGCAGCCGGTAAGTCAACAACAGTCCTGACTTATAAGTAGGAAGGCCCAGTACATTTATGAGACTTGTATGTTCTTGCGGGAAACTACAGACCTTTGCCTTTCTGCTCATGACAAAGCTGTGGAGCAATTTGTTAGTTAAAGATTTAATTCACTGAAATCAAAGGGCTGCAGTAGCAGGCTAGACTGTGGACATTGCTTGCGTTTTTAGCTAAACAATCCAATCAAAAAGCCACAGCAAAGGTGGGCTCAGCAATACATAAAAGGTGCTTTCTTAAAACTGTCATCGAAATGGATTTCAGTACGTGCCTTTATTTCCCTAGGGCCATTGTTTATCTTATTTATAAATGCTTTCTAAAGACCTTTTTATTTGACTTTCATCTTGGCTTACCTACCACCCAATTCATGGCATTTTATAAACTGACCTGGCCTTGTGAGGAGATGACTGTTGTTTTTAGCGGGGTAAAAAGATTGCACAATTAGATGTCGGAAAATGGCTGGTTTGCAAAACTCCCTTTGTGAGAAAGGCAGCAAATAGAAGCCAAATAACTACAGGCCTAGATGGTAATGAAGCTATTGGAGAAACTACTAAGGGAAAGGATCTATGTAAATGTGGAAAGACAGGGACTGATCAAAGATAGTCAGCATAGTTTTGTGTAGGGGAAATCCTACCTTATTAACTTGAATGAGCTTTTTGAGAAAATAATTAAGAAAACTGATGAAGGCAGGGAATTCACTTCTATATGAACTTTTGTAACGCATTTAACAAACTCCGCATAATTGGCTGATTCAGAATCAGAATCAGATTTAATATCACCGGCATTTGTCGTGAAATTTGTTAACTTTACAGCAGCAGTACAATGAAATACACGATAAATAAATATAGAGAAAAAACTGAGTTACGTTAGGTACATATACGTCCATGAAATCGTTAGGTTAAAATAAGTAGTGCAAAGTAACAAAAATAAAAAAACTAGTGAGGTATTGTTCAAGGGTTCAATGCCCATTCAGAAATCAGATGGCAGAGGGGACGAAGCTGTTCCTGAATCTCTGAGTGTGTGCCTTCAGGCTTCTGTACCTCCAGAAGGCGAAGGGACATGGATCTAATTTGTTGCTACTTGCAAGAGATTTGGATTGTCTCTCCATTTTACATATGGAATATCTGTGATATAATGGGATAAATCAAGACTTTGACTTTGTATACATGTGCAGTAAGGAGCATCCTAACATGATGCATCACTGCATGATATGGAAACTGCACTGTGGCAAGCAAGAAGGCTTCGCAACAGGTAGTCAAAACGACCCAGTGCATCACCGGATCCCACCCACTCTCGCGCTCCCGGACTGTTTGTCCCACTCCTACCAGGGCAGAGACTGCATTGTATCCACACCAGGACAACTAGAATCAAAAGCAGTTACTTTCCCCAAGCAAAGGCTGATCAACACTTCAACCCACTAACCTACAACCTCCCTACCACTACTACTCTATCATTTCCTGCCAGAGAAATTTATTTATAGACACTCCTATGGCTAGCATCATTTTATGGACATACAATGTATGTATATATATATGCTACCATATGTATTTATATTTATTATGCTTTTCTGTTTTATTTTTATTTTAGTTTAATATAGATTGGTGCTTGATGGTTCATATGGAAACAATGGGCAGGAAGCCCTACTTCCATGCTGGATGCCTAAAAACTCTTAAAAATCATAATTACCCTTTCTAGAAACTATTCCCTACTTATCTACTGAAGGAAATAATCAGTCTTCACTTATCTACTCTATTCCTTTCGTTATCTTCAGTACCTCTGTTGGATTCATTTTCAATCGTAGCTGGAGGGAAAATCCTATGAGCTCTCTGCTCTTTCAGGATCACCCTACTGAAGGCGTATTTCCTACCTCCAGTATCACTCCCATATAACAAGGATCTTCCAACTGCACTCAAGTATGGTCAGCCCCGTTGCATAGTGGTTAGCATGATGCTATGACATCTCGGGGTGTCAGAGTGCCCCGGCGTCAGCTGTAAGGAGTCTGTATGTCTTCCCCATGGAACGCATGGGTTTTCCCGGGGAGTTCCAGTTCTCTCCCACAGTTCAAAGATGTAACAGGTAGGTTAAGTGTTCTGTGATTAGCTCAGGCCTTAATTGGGGTTGATTTGGGCAGCACGGCTCAAGGGGCCAGAAGGGCCTATTCTGTGCTGTATCTCTAAAAAAATATTTTTCCACAAGGCCATCATGACCTTTGCTCTTGTGTACAATGCAACCCTTACGTTCTCTTTGCCTTTTATTTAATGTGTCCATTCCCTTTTAAGGATTAATGCAATTGGGTCAACAAATGAATTTTGTTCCCGTCGTCTATCCGTTTAGCGTTTTATGGGTGATCTATTCATTTGGCAGCAGGACGCCAGCACGCACTTACCACATAGAACAAACGTATAGATTTTGAACATACAATCCTACAATAACCGCAGGGAAAATGACATATGGATCACTTTTTGTATTTTGGGTGATTAACTTTATCCCCACTCTTTGCTCCAATTAGAATTTCTGCACTGTCAATTTAGAACTGTCAAGCAGCACACATCATACCTTTGCCTCTGCTGTTCTCCAAGTAGCATTCTGACTTGCACAATTTAGGCCCCACTTGACACATTTTATTCCTCCCTCACAATGGGGAAGCTCCTTTACAATATTCCCAAATTCTAGCATGGCATTTGATTGCAAAAATGCTCAGCACTACCTAACTGCCTTAGAAATATACTGTAGTCTCTTAAGATTTCATTAATTTAATTTGAATCATGCATGAGCTGACCCATTTACAAATCTCCCCTGTGTTGCATCTTCTAAAAAAAGATCTGTACAAAAATATCAATATTGGTTAATAAAATGAATAAAGTTCTTAGATAAAGATATTTCGCAATATTGTTTTATTTCCAATGTAGGAAAATAGCATCGTTGTTTAAATAAATTCAGAATAGCAAGTGGTCAAAAGTTGTTTAAGTCTCTTTACTTAACTGAGAGAAGTGAATTTCATCTAATCAAATATCAAACATTTATAATCTTGTTCTTTTAATGTTATTACTTATTAACATCTACAGCAGGGGGAGCCAGTAGGTCTCTGTGTATTCACTAGGTCAACCAGAATGTTCAGAAAGAGGCTTTTGTCAAAATTCAGTGTAAAAAGCATTAGGAATAAAGTGTGGCTTAGTAGTTTGTACATTGCTAAAGTACAGTCATGGCTTTAACACTCCACTGGTACACTGTCTGGGATTGTACTGAACTAATAGGAGGAGGAATTCCAGTGTAATAAGAACTTAGAAGCAGGAAGCCATCCTGTCTTTGAGCCCATTCTGTTAGATCGTGGCTGGCTGCTACCTGCTCCACTTAATTTCACCACATCCTCTGTTTCTTTTAGTATTCAGCAAATTATTGATCTTCCCTTTCTATAAACAGCACTCATAACTCTCTGATGCAGGGATAGCTAACAGTTACAAACCTCTGCATAAAAAAATTCCTTATTACAGCACTAAATGGTTGACTCTTATCTATTGCCTTTTAGAACTGGCTGGAAGAAACAGTTGTCAGCATCTTCCCTGTTCAGAACACTTATTCCTTCTAAATCCCACTGCATTTCACTTAATTTTGAGAACCCGCTTAATCTGCTAATCAGTCTAGGAAATTATACTACGCTGATACCATGGCTAAACTCCACAAAATACTCCAACTGAGATCTCATCAAACTACTTACAGTCTTACCCATATAATCCATCTAGCCAATATTGCTGTAGTAGCCAATTCTAACCAAAACAATTGCCACTGCAGCGACCCCACAGACTTGTTGTACTTGAATGATGTGCCCCCAGCTCCAATAATGATTGCTCCCTCAGTCGAAGATATGTACTCGATCCTTTATTAGCAATTAGCAAACATAAATCTTGAAGTGATGAAACTTGCGTGTAAGTTAAATGTAATTGAGTGGTCAGCAAAAGATACAATATCCATCGGTCCCTAGCCCCAAACTGCCATAAACAAACTTATTCCTTTGATTCAATTTGATTATTACCATGCCCTCCACTCAAGTTTCCGTGATAAACACAATAAACACGTAACACAGAACGCGATACAGATAGAAAACAGAATCATGTCTGCGACAATGCTAACATCCTACTTTCCTGTTGTACTTGTATTTCTTCTTTCTATATCTTTTAAGACAGCAGACCAAGATGGCATTTGAGTTTCATCTAACAGCCTTTTCTGTGACACACTTTTGAATAATATTTGTGTATGAAGAGATGCCATGTCCACGAAAATCAAAAACCAAACTGCAGGTGTTGGAAATCTAAATTAAAAGCAGGAAGTGCTGGAAGTACTCAGCAGGTCAGGCCACACCTGTGGGGAGAAACCAGGTGGAGACACAGATGCTGCAGTCTGGAGCAACAATCTGCTGGGGAAACTTAAGCAGCGTCTACAGGGTGAAATTAATTGTTGATTGGCTTTATTTCTCATACATAGATACACAAGAACATAAAAGCATAAGAAATAGGAGCAGGAGTAGGCCATCTGGCCCGTCGAGTCTGCTCTGCCATTCAATAAGATCATAGCTGATCTGGCCATGGACTCATCTCCATCTACCTGCCTTTTCCCCATAACCCTGAGTTACCCTACTATGCAAAAATCCATCCAATCTTGTCTTAAATACATATAGTGAGGTCGCTTCCACTGCTTCATTGGGCAGAGAATTCCACAGGTTCACCGTTCCCTGGGTAAAGCAGTTCCTCCTCATCTCCGTCCTAAATCTACTCCCCCAAATCTTGAGTCTATGTCCCCTAGTTCTAGTCTCACCCACCAGTGGAAACAACTTTCCTGCCTCTATCTTATCTATCCCTTTCATAATTTTATATGTTTCTATACGATCTCCTCTCATTCTTCTGAATTCCAGCGAGAACAGTCCCAGGCAACTCAATCTCTCCTCCTAGTCTAACCCCCTCATCTCTGGAATCAACCTGGTGAACCTCCTCTGTACCATCTCCAAGGCCAGTATATCCTTTCTCCAGTATGGAGACCAGAACTGCATGCAGTGCTCCAGGTGTGGCCTCACTAGTACCCTTTTCATTTGCAGCATAACCTCCCTGCTCTTAAATTCAATCCCTCTAGCAATGAAGGTCAACATTCAATCTGTCTTCTTGATAGCCTGCTGTACCTGCAAACTAACCTTTTGTGATTCATATACAAGCACTCCCAAGTCCCTCTGTACAGCAGCATGTGCAATTTTTTACCGTTTAAGTAGTAATCTGCTCTTTCATTTTTCCTTCCAAAGTGGGTGACCTCGCATTGATCGACATTGTACTCCATCTGCCAGACCCTTGCGCACACACTTAACCTATCTATATATCTCTGTAGACTCTCTGTGTCTTCTGCACAATTTGATTTTCCACTCAATTTAGCATCATCAGCAAACTTAGATACACTACACTCGGTCCCCTCTTCCAGATTGTTAATGTATATCGTGAACAGTTGCGGGCCCAGCACCAACCCCTGCGGTACAACGCTCACTGCTGATTGCCAACCAGAGTAACACTCATGTACCCCAACTCTCTGCTTTCTATTAGTTAACCAATCCTCTATCCATGCTAATACATCACCCCTTACTCTATGCATCCTTATCTTATGGATAAGTCTTTTATGTGGCACATAATGCCTTCTGGAAATCCAAGTAAATAACGTACATCTGTTCACCTTTATCCACTGTGCTCATTGTATCCTCAAAGAACTCCAGTAAATTTATGAAACAGGACCTGCCTTTGCTGAATCCATGCTGTGTCTGCTTGATGGATCCATTTCTTTCCAGATGCTTTGCTATTTCTTTTTTAATGGTAGCTTCAAGCATTTTCCCAACACAAATGTTAAACTAACCGGCCTGTAGTTACCTAACCTTTGCCTACATCCTTTTTTGAACAGTCACACCATCTTCAAAGCATACAGCGAAATGTGTCACTTGCATCAAATCAATTCAGCAAGGATTGTGCTGGGGGCAGCCCACAAGTGTTGCCATGCTTTTGGCACCAACATAGCATGCCCACCAATTACTAATCCTAACCTAACTGGACACGGTTGGAATGTGGAAGGAAACTGGAGAACCCAAAGGAAACCCAGTCACGGGGAAAATGTACAAAGTCCTTACAGACAGTGGCAGGAATTGAACATCGATCTTCCAGTCGCTGGTGATCGTCCTAGTCCAACTCTACTGTGCTACCTCAATTGGTAATTGCTTAACGTTCTAGAGGATATAGAACATGAACCCTATTTCTCTTCTTACAGGTGAAACTTCATCATAGTTCATAGTTTGTAGTTCAAGTTCAATTGTCATTCAACTTTGAGAGATGTTGATCATGTGGATAGCCAGAGGCTTTTTCTCAGGGCTGAAATGACTAACACAAGGGTGCTTGGAAGTAGTTTGGGGGGATGTCACAGGTAAGATTTTCACAAAGAGCGGGTGCATGGAATGCATTGCCAATGATGGTGGTAGAGGTGGATACAATCGGGTCTTTTAACAAGCTCTTAGATAGGTACATGGAGCTCAGAAAAATAGAGGGCTATGCAGTAGGGAAATTCTCGGCAGCTTTTAGAGTAGGTTACATGGTCGGCACAACATTGTGGGCCAAAGGACCTGTAATGTGCTGTAGATTTCTACGTTCATACATGAATACAGTCAAACAAAAGAGCATTACAAAATAGCTGAGTATTTCCAACATTTCTGGTTTTATGATGTTATGTTCTTGATTAGTATCTATTGAACAAGCGTATTCTAATTGGTATTGGACAAGAAGACATAATATTATAAGCTATATAATTGGCCTTAAGGCATGGGAAAACTACTGGAAAGATATAGCAATGGTTCAAACCCTACAAAGCTGTATAATGATTTGTGGTAGATTTGGCATATAGATACATTGAGTAAGAAGACAAATAGACATTGCTTTGATGCCTACCATGGACAAATAACCAGTGGTGCTAATCCAAACATAACTGTTTTATTTGTCCGCTTTGTTTCATACCAAAACAGTGGTTTGATCATCTGAAGGACTCAGTCTGTTTTAAATGGCTGCTTACTGCTGAGGAATTATATCAAATGACTCCACATTGTATTTGACTCTTTCTGACTTCACCCACCTCATTCAAAAACAGCATGCTAGTAGAAAAGGGCAGCAAATTTGGAAATACAGCTAATATATCATTGTGCAATATTTAAAATATTTTCTGGGTAGATGGTGAGAATAAACACAAAGAATATGTAAAACCATTCCATAGTGAAAAAAAGGGTAAACATTTTTTGCACTTTCTTTTGTGACCACTTATGTGTTGAGAATGTCCTTGTTCAACTGCCATTGTTCCTGATACAGTTGTAAAAATACCCCTTAAGTGGATAAAATTGGGAAAGTATTGCTGGTTATTTATTAACAAATAGAAAATGCTGAAAAAGCATCTCCGGCAATTGATTGATCTATGAAGCTCAATGCTATTCTTTTTTAATCCTAACCAAATAAATAATCAGAGAATTGTGGCATTCATTTTGTTTTTTGATGATACATCACCTAGAGGACGGGTCGTGAACCTATGGCACATGTGCTCAACATCGCATGAGCAAAAATGTTATTGGCCAGTGGCATGCAATACTGCCCCTCAATTATTTAAACCCAAGCCCATAATAAAACAATACATAATCATTATCCCTACTGTCAAATGAAGCAGTGAATATATATCTTTTATAACCCAAGAGCATGAGCTGTTTTCATAGCTAACAATGTCATACTGACTTGAGCCAGTTAGATGATTGCAGGAACATGTGACGTTGCATTATACATTTTGAAATCCTCGCAGACCTAGTGTACACATCAGTTTTTGGATCGTAAATGGTTACAATAACAACACTATTTAGAAATAATGTCATTTACCAATTGTCTTTAAAAGATTAATGTTAGTAACTTTTGAACAAGTTTTCTAATTAGCTTCATATATTTCAATCTGTCTCTTATACTTTTATTAATAGTGAACCAGTGAATACACATGCATAAGCAACAGGACTCATTCCTTTTCCTTCAAGTCCATAATTATTGTTACTAATTTATTAATCAATGATAATGACTGCCAGGACCTCCAGACTCAGAAACAGTTAGTTTCCGCAAGTTGTAAGGCTGATCAGCACCTCCACCCACCAATTCAACCCTCCTCACCCCAACCTCATCTTCTAGTGTCACTTTATGTACATAAATCAGTTTAAGTTACTTGTACATTGTGTTTTATAGGATTGTTTTTATATTTATATTTCAAATCAAGTTCAAGTTTATTGTCACATGACTGTACGTATATACAACTCAATGAAAAAAGTTCTTTATGTTATTTTTTATGCTGCATC
This sequence comes from Mobula birostris, assembly GCF_030028105.1. NCBI lineage: Eukaryota > Metazoa > Chordata > Chondrichthyes > Myliobatiformes > Myliobatidae > Mobula > Mobula birostris. The sequence continues at coordinate 208,616,233 of NC_092372.1, forward strand.
AGATCCAGAAAAGGAGGAGAAGATGGCGGTGCAATGGCAGCGTGCGCGGCCTCTCCGGTGAATGAATGATATCTGTAGTCTGTCAAGTAGGGGACTGTGCACAATTCTGATTTGATGGAGACAGATGTGAGAGCACGGAGGAACATCTGGAAAACTTCTGAAATGCCCGCTTCGCTGCCGCTGCTACTGTGTGGTAACCCGAATCTCCGGAGCAGAAGACCACGAAATCCTCGGCTTTGCTTGTTTCAGCGGCCGGGGCGACGTCGAAGGCACTCGTCGGAGGATGGCGCTCGGGAGGCTCTATCGGAGGGCTGGTTGGAAGCTCGAAGTTTTCAGACGGATAAGCTCAGTGTCAGCTGTGGTCGGCTGCTTCCAAGGCATCGGCAAGTTGACGGTGCCTGGAGGTTTATGGCAGGGAGTTTCTCCCTTTTGCCGCCTGCTATCAGGGACTCGGGAGTTGATTGACTCGGGGACTTTTGAGACTTTATTTACCGTGCCCATGGTTTGTTCTTCATCAAATTATGGTATTGCTTCGCACTGCTGTAACTATATGTTATAATTATGTGGTTCTGTCAGTGTTAGTCTTTGGTTTGTCCTGTTTTCTGTGATATCACACTGGAGAAACATTGTATCATTTCTTAATGCATGTATGCATTTCTAAATGATTATAAAAGAGGACTGAGTGTTCTCATAATCTAAAATCTAAAGAGTAACAATTATTTAATTCTCCTTTACACTGTGTTCTGAAGAATGCCAATAAGCAATCTTCAAACTTGTACATTAAATATTTATGTATTATCAGACAGCATGGTAGTATAGCGGTGACTGTAACATTTTAAAATACTGGTGATCAGAAAATTCAGACCTTTCACCTTTCTAAACACCTTCTCCTTGGTAATAGCAAAAATCCCCACTTCTGCCCCCTAAAACTGTCAAATTCTGTCATACTGCTACTGTCTTCCACAGTGAAAACCGACCTAAAACACTTATTAAGATCGTCCACCATTTCTTTGTCCCCATTACTACTGCTCTAACATCATTTTCCAGTGGTCCAACATCCACTCTCACCTTTCTTTTACTCTATCTATCTGAAAATCTGTTTTATATCCTCCTTTATATTATTGACTAACTTACCTTCATATTTTATCTTTTCTCTCTTTATGGCTTTTTAATTGCCTTCGGTTAGTTTTTAAAAATTTCTAATACTCTAAGATCCCACTGGTTTTTGCTATATTGTATGCCCTCTCTTTTGATTTTATGCTGTCTGTGACTTGTCAGCCACAGTTGCCTCATCCTCCCTTTAGAATACTTCTTTGTCTTTGAGATTCCTCTTGTGGATTCAACCACAAGCTGCTCTAAAAAGTCATCTAGTAGGCATTCTACAAAGTCCTTCTCTTATATATTGAAATCCCCCATCTATCCTGTACCTTCTGAATTGCTCCCAGAAACTCCAGCTGTCATCCCCTACCACTAATGCACGCCTCCTCTCCCTTCTACCCTTCTGAGTCACAGAACCAGACCCAATGCCAGAACTCGGTCACTGCAGCTTCCTCCAGTAGGTTGTGCCCCCAACAGTCTTAGAGTCATAGAACACTACAGCAGAGAAACAGGCCCTTCAGCCCATCTAGTCCATGCTGAACTATTAATCTGCCTAGTCCCATTAACTTGCACCTGGACCATAACCCTCCAATCCCATCCCGTCCATGTTCCTATATACTTAGATCATAGAACATAGAAATTTGCAGCACATTACAGGCCCTTTGGATCACATTGTTGTGCTGACCATGTAACCTCCTCTAGAAGCTGTCTAGAATTTCCCGACTGCATAGCTCTCTATTTCTCTAAGCTCCATGTACCTATCTTAAGAGGCTCTTAAAAAACCCAATTGTATCTGCTTCCACCACTGCCTCCGACAGTGCATTCCACGCACCCACCACTCTCTGTGTGAAAAACTTACCCCTGACATCCCCTCAGTACCTATTTTCAAGCCCTTAAAACTATGCCCCCTTGTGTTAGCCATTTTCAGTCCTGGGAAAAAGCCTCTCACTATCCACACGATCATTGCATTTCATCACCTTATACACCTCTATCTGGTCAGCTCTCATCCTCTGTTGCTCCAAGGAGAAAAGGCCAAGTACACTCAACCTATTCTCATAAGGTACGCTCTCCAATCCAGGCAACGTCCTTGTAAATCTCCCCTGCACTCTCTGTATAGTATCCACATCATTTCTGTAGTGAGGTGACCAGAACTGAACACAGTACTCCAAGTGGGGTCTGACCAAGGTCTTGTATAGCTGTAACATTACCTCATGGCTCTTGAACTCAATCCCAGTGTTGATGAATGCCAAAATACCATATGCCTTCTTAACAACACTGTCAACCTGCGCAGCAGTTTTGTGTGTCTTATCGACACAGACCCCAAGATCTCTCAGATCCTGCATACTGCCAAGAATCTTACCATGTATGTTATATTCTGCCTTCAAATTGGACCTACCGAAATGAACCATTTCACACTTATCTGGGTTGAAGTCCATTTGCCACTTCTCAGCCCAGTTCTGCATCCTATTGATGTCCTGCTGTAACCCCTGACAACCCTCCAGACTATCCACAACACCTCCAACCTTTGTGTCATCAGCAAACTTACTAACCCACCTTTCTACTTCTTCATCCAGGTCATTCATAAAAATCACAAAGAGGAGGGGTCCCAGAACAGATTACTGTGGAACACCACTGGTCATTGACCTCCATGCAGAACACAAACCATCGACAGGTACCCTTTGCCTTCTGTGGGCAAGCCAATTCTAGTTCCACAAAGCAAGGTCTCCTTGGATCCCATGCCTCCGTACTTTCTGAAGGAGACTTGCATGGGGAGCCTTATTAAATGCCTTACTGAAATCCATATACATTACATTCACTGGTCTAGCTTCATCAATGTATTTTGATATTTCCTCAAAAAATTCAATCAGGCTCGTAAAGCACCACCTGCCCTTGACAAAGCCATGCTGTCTATCCCTAATCAGAATCTGTCTCTTCAAATGCTCATAATTCCTGCCTCTCAAGATCTTCTCCAACAACTTGCCCACCACTGAAGTCAGACTCACTGGTCTATAATTTCCTGGGTTATCTCTACTCCCTTTCTTGAACAAGGGAACAACATTTCCAACCCTCCAATCCTCTGGTACTTTTCCTATCCCTATTGATGATGCAAAGATCATCATAAGAGGCTCAGCAATCTCCTCATTTGCCTCCTGGGGTATATCTCATCCGGTCTCAGTGACTTATCTAACTTAATGCTTTTCAAAAGCTCCAGCACATCCTCTTTCTTAATGTCTATATGCTCAAGCATTTCAGTCCGCTGTAAGTCATTCCCACAATTGCCAAGGTCTTTTTCCCTGGTGAATACTGAAGCAAAGTATTCATTTAGTACCTCCGCTACCTCCTCTGACTCCACGCACACATTTCTACTTTTGCACCTGATTGGTCCTACTCTCATGTGGCTCGTCCTTTTGCTCTTTACCTACTTGTAGAATGCCTTGGAGTTTTCCTTAATCCTGCTCGCCAAGGCCCTCTCATGGCCCCTTCTGGCTCTCCTAATTCCATTCTTAAGCTCCTTCCTAGCAACCTTGGAATTTTCTAGAGCTCTAACAGTTTCTGGAACCTTTCGTAAGCTTTTCTTTTCTTCTTAACTAGATTTTCTACAAACTTTGTGCACCTTGGTTCTTTATCTCTACCATGCTTTCCCTGCCTCAGTGGAACATACCTGTGCAGAACTCCATGCAAATGTTGCATGAACATGTATTACATTTCTGCCGTGCATTTCCCTGAGAAATTCTGCTCCCAATTTATGCTTCCAAATTCCTGCCTAATAGCATCATATTTCCCCCTACCCCAATTAAATGTTTTCCCAAGTTGTCTGCTCCTGTCCCTCTACAGTGCTACGGTGAAGGAGATAGAGTTGTGGTCACTACCTCCAAAATGCTCTCTCACCAAGAGATCTGACACCTGACCAGGTTCATTTCCCAATACCAGACCAAGTACAGCCTCTCCTCTAGTTGGGTTATCTACTTATTGTGTCAGGAAACCTTCCTGAACCCACCTAACAAACTCCACCCCATCTAAAGCCCTTGCACTAAGGAGATGTCAATCAATATTAGGAAAGTTAAAATCTCCCATCACAACAACCCTATTATGATTGCACCGTTCCAGAATCTGCCTCCTTATCTGCTCCTCGATATTCCTGTTACTATTGGGGAGGTCTATAAAAACACACAGTCGGGTTATTGCTCCTTTTCTGTTACTAAATTCCACCCACACTGACTCAGTAGACAATCCCTCCATAACTTCCTCCTTTTCTGTAGCCATGATACTATCCCTAATTAGCAATGCCATGCCCCCACCTCTTTTGCCTCCCTCTCTGTTCATTTTGAAACATCTAAAGCCTGGCACACTCAGCAGCCATTCGTATTCCTGAGACATCCAAGTCTCTGTGATGGCCACAACGTCACAGTTCCACGTATTGATCCATGTTCTAAGTTAATTTGCCTTGTACTCCTATCCTAAAAGTTGAAACTGAAATCACATCCACCACTTCCGCTGGCAGCTGGTTCCACACTCTCACCACCCTCTGAGTGAAGAAGTTCCTCTCAAGTTCCCCTTAAGCATTTCACCTTTCACCCTTAACCAATAACCTCTAACTGTGGTCTCACCCAATTTCAATGGAAAAAGCCTGCTTGCATTTACCCTCTCTATACCTCTCATAATTTTGTATACCTCCATCAAATCTCCTCTCAATTTTCTGTGTTCTAGGGCATAGTCCCAACCAATTCATTCTTTCCCTACAACTCAGGTCCTCCAGTCTTGGGAACATCCTTTTAAATTTTCTCCATACTCTTTCGATTTTATTTACTCCTTTCCTCTAGCTGATGACCAAAACTGCACAATAATACTTCAAATTAGGCCTCACCAACATCTTCTACTTCTTCAACATAACATCCCAACTCCTGTATTCAATGTAATGATTTAAGAAGGCCAATGTGCCAAAGGCATTCTTTGCAACCCCAGAGTGGATGTGGAGAGGTTGTTTCCTGTAGCGGAGGCATCTCAGACCAGAGGGCACAACCTCACAATCCAGGGATGTCTCTTTAGAACAGAGGTAAGGAGGAATTTCTTTAGCCAGAGGGTAGTCCATCTGTGGAATTATTGCCACACATGGCAATGAAGGTCAAATTGTTTGGTATGTTTAAAACAGAGGTTGTTAGATTCTTGATAGATAGATGTCACTCTGAGGTGGCTTCTTTAACTCATATGTTTTGGTCCTGTCCTCTTTTGGAAAAATATTGGAAAGATATTTTTGATATTATTTCAACAGTTCTATGTTTTGATTTAAAACCCCATCCTATTATGGCAATTTTTGGATTGCCAATGGTAGAACATAGATCTTTGTCTTCTTCAGCTCGTCGGATGATAGCATTTGTTACTTTAATGGCTAGAAGATCTATTTTATTGAACTGGAAGGAAATCAATCCTCCTACTACGTTCCAATGGTTTTCTCAAACTATATTAAGTTTAAATTTAGAAAAAATTAGAAGTGATATTTTTGACCCTTCGGTTAAATTTGAAGAAACTTGGAAACCTTTTATGTAACATTTTCATATGATGTAATCTGACCTTTCCAAATCTTCTTTTTTAAACTTAAATTATATGAATAGAGGAGCAGAGTTGATGACATTACTGAACGTGTCTGATTCAAGATATTGGTCTAGCCCGGTTTTGTTCTGTTTTTTTTTGTTTTTTTTTCTTTTGGGGATTTTTCTTTGTTTATATATATATATATTTTTTTATGACTAATTTCGTTGAGTTTGGAAGTCTATTATACCTATGTTACTTAAAATCCTTTTTGTATATGCTGATTAAGATTATTTCAATCTCTTTGTACCAACTTTGTTATTGAGTTTATAATTTGAAAAATTAATAAAAAGATTTAAAAAGAAAAGAAAAGATTCTTGATAGGTGAGGGTGTCAAAAGTTTTGGGGAGAAGGCAGGAGAATGCGGTTGAGAGGGATAATAAATCAGCCATAATAGAATGGCAGAGCAGATTCAATGGGCTGAATGGCCTAATTCTGCTCCTATATCTTATGATCTCATGGTGTTAGGTCCGTGCCAGCTCCAAGTCAATCCCGTTCCCACACCTAATTCCCTGTAGCCTATTCCCTTTCACATAACCCTTCAAATTTTTCTCCTGCCAACCACCCACATGAGGGGCAATTTACAGCAGATAATTAACCCACTAAATCACACTGCTTTGGGGTGTGCGAGGACCCCAGGGCAGCTGGAGGAAACCCACATAGTCATGGGGAGAACTCACAAACTCCACCAGGGAGTACCGGAGCTCAGCATGAAACCTGGGTTACTGAACTCTGGAGGTGTCTTTCTGTTGGGGGCCATGTTTTAGTAAATAAATTTAAGGTCTAAAAAAATGTTACTGAAATGATTCCACCAATAAAGGACTTACTTTCTGTTCATGGATTGGAGATTCTGGAATCGTTCTCAGAACAGGTAAATTTGCTGGGGATTTGACAGAAGAAAGTATATTGGTGAAGGATGCAGGCAGAGCAGAGGGAGGGAAACTCTTCACATCAACAGTGGGATCAAGAACAGGAGAGTATAGAATGAAAGGTCTCATCATGAAACATCAACAATTTATTCCTCCCCATAGATACTGCCTGACCTGCTGAATTCCTCCAGCATTTTGTGTGTGTTCTTGTAGGATGAAGATGTTTGGTAAATAAACAAAAGTAAATATATTTTTACACTTCAATTATCTAATGCCTGTAGGAATAGTGGAGGCAATTACATTCATCCAAGGGTGACAGTGTACCTGGAGTCCCCAGGAATGTGACTCTCACAAATGGGACATTATTTATAGGCAATGCACTTGGAAAGGGACAACATTTGCAAATGATCCTTGCCTTTCATTCTGACAGGAACGTGCAATCTCTGTACTTTCAAAATTCCACGTTTGAAAGCCTCCCACTTACCAATTACACCTTTGCCAGAAAACAGTCTGTCCCAATCCACACTTGCAGATCCTTTCAGATACCATCAAAATTCGCCTTTCTTCTATTTAAAATTCATGACACTCACGAGTGGGACACTATTTACAGGCAGTGCACCTTGAAGGAACAAAGTTTGCAAGTGATCTCTGGGAGTTGTATGGCATTTGCAAGAAGGTTAGTTCAAAGTTCAAAGTACAATTATTATCAAAGTATGTATATATTATACAACCTTGAGATTCGTCTCCCTACAGGCAGTCCCTAAACAATGAAACCCTGAAAGAACCCACTAAAAAAAACACGTCAGACACCCAGTGAGACAGTGGGAGTGTTCGAGGCAAGATCCCAAGTGTGGGACAATGATTACAGGAAGCTCCCGGAAGTATGGCATGATTCACTCATGTTTCTCCCTTTAAGACTCCATTTTATTTCTCAATTCTTTAATGTTAAATGAAAATAGGAAAAATAATTATGCAATGTCTCCAAGGGCCATTTTAGCACTGGATCTCTCTGTAAGGAAAGAGTTCAATGTGATTCCTCCTTGGCATATGTGAAAACAAAATGGAAGTCTGTGAAACAAAATGGTGCTGGCCTGGAGTGGAATTGTTTTGAGGGAGTGAAAGGAGAATGAGCCTGTACCCTTGAAAGCAGATAGAATGGGAAGTTAAACCAGAGCAGGACATCAGAGTGGATGTCAGAACCCGGGGAGAGCTGTAGAACAGAGAAATGGAGGGGCACAAGTACAGAGTTCCCTGAAAGTAAACACGGTAGTGAAGAAGGTGTGGATGGGTTTTCAGGCCGTGTGAATCTGCATAGAGACCTGTCATTGTCCAGTTGCAAGCCGGTGACTTTACTTTCTCTTTCTTCCAAAGGGACAAGACTTCCGGAAACGGTGGCATCTGGGTGAGCAAGGGAAATGGATGCTTTCACCGCATGGGCCAGTGATGAAGCTGTGAGTCACCAGTCCATAATACAAGCCCGAGTCCCCTCATACCCCTTCTCTTTTCCTTACCTATCACCTCCCTCTGGTGCCCTTCCCCCCCTTCCCTTTCTCCCAATGAACATTCTCTGCTCCTATCAGATTCCTTCTTCTTCAGCCCTTTACCTCTTCCACCTATCACCTCCCAGCTTCTTACTAAAACCCATTCCCCCACATGCTTACCTTCCCCTCATCTGGTCTCACCTATCAGCTCTCAGTTTGTGCTCCTCCCCCTCAGGCCTGACTGAAGACATTGCCCAATGTCCAACTGCAGAATGGCAAACCTGCCACCTTTAAAACCCAGGCAAGTGTGTCACGCTCCGACTGAATCAAGAAGTGTAAGCGGTCTTGTTGTCATCCTGAAATAATCTGCTGTTTGTCACTCGTGTTAATGATTTGGAGCAGAATGTAGGTGGTATAATTAGTTTGTGAATGACATAAGGATTGGTGTGTGGTGAAAGTCAAGGTTGTCTAAAGTTACAATGGGAGGGAAGCCAGCTGGGAAAGTGGGCCAAGGAACTGCAGGTGGAACTTAAACAGGGACGAGCACAATGTGATAGATTTTGGGAAGTTAAAACAAAGCAGAACACACAGAGTGAATGACAGGTCCCAGGGAGGGTTGCAGAACAGAGAAACCGAGGGGTACAAGTACAGATTTCCCTGAAAGTGGCGACACAGGTAGACAGGGCAGTGAAGAGGTGTGGACTGGTTCTCACGCTGTGAAATCTGTGACTCTCAAGTGTAAACAGAGCTGACATTGCCGAGTTGTAAGCCGGGGAATTTGCTTCCTCTTTCTTCTCGCAGAGGGACAAGGCCGCCAGACCCAGTGGCATCTGGGTGAACGCAGTGAAACAGAGGCTTTCTCCGTGTGAGCCAGTGATGAAGCCGTGAGTGACCAGCCCACGGAACGAGCCTGAGACAGCAGATCTGGACTGCACCGATGCCCCTCGGGTCAGTCCCTTTGTGTCCTCTCCACCTCTCCGTGCCAACTGGTGAAATTTGACAATGGGTTCTCTCCCAGTATGGGCCTTCGTGCCCATCCGCTGTGACCCCACATCGGCAACAGGGACTGTACCTGGTCCAGCTCCAGGCTCAGACCTTCCAGAGTAGAGGAAAGGTCCTTGTCTGGCACTAGCTGGGTCCGAGGAGTCTCTGCCCACTGGTGCCAGAGTCAGGCTGGTTCCCCCGAGTGCCGACAGCTACTGTTGGCGTATCCATCGCCAGGGGTTCTCATCATACTCTCTGGTGGCACTGATCCTGGTCTCTGGTTGGCGCCAGCTCATTTGGGGGAAACGCCCTCCTGGACTTCACCCCACTCAGGGGCACACATGTTGTGGATGGGTTAGGCTGAGAGGGGGAGGGCAGTCACAGGTCCTGTTTGGCACTCTATGTGACTCCCCCCTCCCCGATGTGGACCCACGCGCAGTCGCTCTTCCTTGTCCTTATGGGAGACATCTGGGTCTGTAGGGCTGGCACGCCCAGGGAGGGCATAAGGGCCCTAGTGGCACCTACCTTCAGTGGTAGGGGCTCACGGCAAGAGTTGAACTCCTTCAGGCCCTGTAATTGTGACCTTGGGGTTGGATAGCCACCCTCATCTCTGCTCCTAGGGATTCCCTTTTAACCTTTTCCCTCCCTGCCAGTTCTTTCTGGAGACTCCCTACCTCTGGAACCCCAGTCGGAGCCTGAGTCAGTCGCGATCACCTGTCAACTGATGTATGAACACAAAGGTGTCCGAGTCTGGAAGTCCCTCCATTCGTCCTCCCAGCGTCCCCTCCCAGTCTGCACCCTTCGGCAGCTCAGCTCTTGGCAGCAACTGTTGCCAGAGTGAGGATCACCCTCCGAGAGCGCCCACTGTGGCAGCAGGCTGTGGAGCCTCGTTGAAGGAGCAAGGTCTCTCGTCCTGTCCAACTGACGCCACCACTTCACCTGCACTTCCGCCTCGGGCCTCCTCGAGGTCCTGTGCTGTGGCAGCAGAACCTTCAGGAGGTCCCTCACTGGTACTCAAGGAGTGGGGACACTTCTCTCTAGCAGCTTTGACTCCCCCCCCCCCCCCCATCCTTGACTCCTCAACCAGCCTCTCTGAGGTTGTGCCTGGACCTCAATGTCCTTTGTAGCACACTGGCTCATCAGTCCATATTAGGAATGAGGGGCAAGGTTTTTCAACCAGTCCCCTCCGAGACCGTGTCCAGTTACAACTTCCCAAGCACTGAGCCTGTCTTGGTCACCTAGTGCCGAGCAGGTAGAGGTCCCAAGGGGAAGCACTAGGGGTGGCTCAGTCCAATGCTTGGTTCCAGGAGACCTGAAGAAGTGAGAACTGCTGCTTTCGTGCACTCAGCACCAGCCCCCGCCCCCAATGCTGCTCACAATGTGGGCTGAGTTGGTTTGGCCCTAAGCGAGAACCTCTACTAGTCCACATAATGGCAGTGTGATGTCATAGTCTATCCACACACGGTGAGACTCATCCTGAAACCTCGGAATGCCCCTCCCTCTGTCGGGAATGTGTCCACGGATCTCCTGTGTTGCAGCATCTGAATGAGCCAGGATCCCGGTGCCTAGTCTCCTTCAAGCTGGGTGCTGTGGCCCTCAGACCCTTCAGACACTTCGACACCTGGGTGGGGGGGGCCACCTTCAGGACCAGTGGGCTTCTGGGCCACTGGACGTGGATGCGTCCTCCTGCTATTTCCACAGGCTCGGAGAGTGAAGTGTACAATGGACATTGTCCAGTTCCAAACTCAGAGTGGACTTGAACCCTCTCCTGGGTCTCTCTTTTTCGGCCACACACTGCTTCCCGTTGGTGCTTGAGCAACGGGGTGACACTCTGCCAAGGTCAGACAATCCAACAGCTGGCTCCCTCAGCTGCCCTGTTGAGTGGATGGTCCACACGGAGGCAGTCCAGATCCTCTCTGGGCTCGGGAAGGGTGACCGGGCCGAGAAAGCTGCTGAACCCCGGACAATCACCATTCTGCTCGGACGTTGGGCGGACGGGGTGGAGGCTCCACAGCCTGAGGTTCCTTCCTTCCCAGCTCCTGTCACTCAGGGTTGCCTGATCTCCAGGATGCTACCGGAAGTCTCAGTGGATGGTGTTCCTGGTTAACCCTTTCCTGGCCTCACTAACCGTCCTCTTACACCCTTGTGTCTCACTACTGCCGGGCCGGCTCAGGTGCCTCAGGAGAACGCTGAATCGCCTGATGTTTAAAGACGAGCCTACCTTACAAAAGGAATCTCTGCATTCCAACGTACTCCACGCTCTGCTGGACACTGTCCAACTAGACCTCGGGGAGAGGAGGGTGGAACTTGTGAGGGAACAGGTTCCTGCTCTGGGGATTAAAGTGAGGGTTATTCTGGAGCACTATCACCAGACCCAAGCAGATGAACAGTTAGGACGTGGACTTGGACCTTTCAGCCTCTGACTGGTGCTCTGGATGTTTTAAGATGGAACGGAACGCCCATCAGATTCCGGAATCGCAGCCGATTCTTCAATCTTGTCTGTCCTGGGCACTTTAAATCTCTCTTCCCAGCCAGGCCCCTTCTCCCTCCTCATCTTCTGTTCTACTTGGTTAGTCACCAGCAGTGCACGGAGAATGCTCGGATGAAGACCAGATCCCTTGTAAGCTGGTCCTTTGCTTGCTGTTCTCTTGTAAGCTCCTCTTCATTCATCAGGCGACGTGGGATTTTCCACTCCCCTGGTTGTCCCCTTGGGTTCTGTGGAGAGTGATGGGTCTGTTTGTTTCTCTTTTTGAGCTGTCTTTGGGTGTCAACAAGATGAGTTCTGGAGTGTGTGCTGACAGATTCCCCAGCTGGGGAGGGAGGGGGAAGAGCATCCGAAACACATCTTCATATGGAGGTCACACCTGAAGGCTTTTTCCCCAAACTGTGCCGATGCTTCCCTTCCCCCACCAACAGTCACCGGGGGCTGATGTTTCATCCAATCACTGCTCGCTCTGGGAGTTCAGGTCCAATCAGCACATCCCACCCTAAAGGAATGGTGTCAGCTCTCAGCCAATCAGAAGCTGTCACGGTTAGCACTGTGGGACAGGATGAGGGAGGGCTCAGGCCATCGATGAGTGTTGAGGTTTGTCTGGCTGCAGGTCGAGGGATGGGACTGGAGACCATTGAGAACAGTGCTCCGTCATTGAGCTCTGACGGAGAGAGTGGTCACAGAACGTGTCTCCCACAATATATCAATGGTCCACTGGGATTTAAAAATAAAGTGGAATTGACCATCTCTGAAGTGTTTGCTGATTTGTGCACAGGGAGATGGGACGGAAACAGGCTCCTCTCTTTCTCCGGGCACCGCTGGTTTTCTGAACACTGAGACACACTCTGGTGTGGTGGTGCGGTGCAGTTGCATGGCAGTTAGCACAGCACCGGCGATCACCAGTCAGGGACCAAATCCCACCACTTTCTATAGGCAGTTTGGACGTTCTCCCCATGACCACTTTGGTTTCCTCCGTGTTCTCTGATTTCTTTCCACATTCCTAAAATGTAGGGGTTAGGGTTAGAAAGTTGTGGGCTTGCTATTCTGGCGCTAGAAGCATGGTGACACTCGCGGGCTGTCCCAAGCACATTGTCAATGTATGTTTTGATGTTTGTGTGTACATGTGAAACATAAAGCGAATTACAGCAGCCTAGGACAGACTCAGTACAGAGTCTACAGATGTACACTGGTATCTGTGCTTTCATACACACACACACACACACACACACACACACACACGCACACACACACAAATCCTTCTGTCATCTACTTTACAGTTTCTTAGCTCATTCTGGCAAAGAGATGTGGTCACATGAGGTTACACCACCACCCCAAGGCTACCCACTCCCTCAGCTCTAGTTGTGAGTATTCCCTCCCCGTGATGTCTGCACATCATTGCAAACTTGATCATTCAACCCCCATTAACTTGTCAGCTCCTCTTGAACTGACCACACACCCAACTCTACATGTATTGAACATATTTCTCTCTACTGATCCTCTCTTCTTGCTACTACTATCAGGAAGGAGATACTGGAATCTCAGATCCTGCACCACCAGGTTCAGGAACAGTTATTACACTACAACCATCAGGCTCCTGAACCAGTGTGGATAACTTCACTCCCTTCAACACTGAACTTTGGGATCAAGAGCACAAGGATAATTAGGGAGAGAGTGGAACCCTTCAAAGGATAAAGTGGGGAACATTTGCTTGGATGCAGAGAATGTGAGTGAGTACTTTGCTTCAGTATTTACGAAGGAAAAGGATATGGAGGACCAGGAGATCAGTGCTGAGTGTATAAATATATTAGGGAGTTTAGCAGTCAAGGAGGAGGAAGTGTTGAGCCTCCAAATGAGTATTAAGGTGGGTATGTCCCCAGGGCCTGATGGGATTTAAAGCAGGTTATTGAAGAAGGCAAGAGACGAGATTGCTGGGCCCTTGACCAGCATCTTCATGTCCTCTGTAGCCACAGGCGAGGAGGTCCCAGAGGATTGGGGAATGGCTAGTGTTGTAGCTCTATTTAAGAAGAGAACAAGAGAAAATCCTGGGATCTATAGACTGGTGAGTCTCATGTCAGTTGTAAGGAAATTGCTGGAGAAAATTCTTAGGGATAGGGTATACGTGCATTTGGGAACCCGTGGCCTAAATCGGGAGAGCCAGCAAGACTTTGTGTGTGGCAGGTCATGCCTTACTAACTTGACTGAGTTTTTCGACAAGGTGATGAAAAAGATTGATGAGGATAGGGCAGTGGATTTCAGTAAGGCATTTGACAAAGTCCCTTGTGTGAGGCTAATCCAGAAGATTAAGATGCATGAGGTCCGCAGCGAGTTGGCTGTTTGGATTCAGAACTAGCTTGCACAAAGAAGACAGAGGGTAGTGGTTGAAATAACTTATTTGAGCTGGAGGTCAGTAATCAGTTGAGTTCTGCAGGGATCTGTGCTGGGACCTCTGCTGTCTGTGATGTATATAAATGATATGGATGAAAATGTAGATGGGGGGGGAGGTTAATAAATTTGTGAATGATACCAAGATTGGTGGAGTTGTGGATAGTGTAGAGGACTGGCAAAGAATACAGAATGATAGTGATCAGTTGTAGATATGAGCAAGTAAATGGCAGATGGAGTTTAACCTAGAGAAATGTGAGGTGTTGCACATTGGTAGGGCAAATGCAAGGAGACAGTACAATGTAAAGGGCAAGATCCTTAACAGTGTTGCTGAGCAGAGAGACCTTGGGGTCCCAGTTCATAGCTCATTGAAAATAGCTGCCCCACTATAGGAAAGATGTTGAGGCTTTGGAGAGGGTGCAGAGGAGGTTTACCAGGATACTGCCTGGTTTAGAGGACATAAGGGGCTGGATAAACCTGGGTTGTTTTATCTGGAGTGCCAGAGGCTAAGGGGGGATCATCTGATAGAGGTTTACAAGATTATGAGAGGCATAGAACATAGAACATAGAATAGTACAGCACAGTACAGGCCCTTCGGCCCACAATGTTGTGCTGACCCTCAAACCCTGCCTCCCATATAAGCCCCCACCTTAAATTCCTCCATATAACTGTCTAGTAGTCTCTTAAACTTCACTAGTGTATCTGCCTCCACCACTGACTCAGGCAGTGCATTCCACGCACCAACCACTCTCTGAGTAAAAAACCTTCCTCTAATATCCCCCTTGAACTTCCCACCCCTTACCTTAAAACCATGTCCTCTTGTATTAAGCAGTGATGCCTTGGGGAAGAGACGCTGGCTATCCACTCTATCTATTCCTCTTATTATCTTGTACACCTCTATCATGTCTCCTCTCATCCTCCTTCTCTCCAAAGAGTAAAGCCCTAGCTCCCTTAATCTCTGATCATAATGCATACTCTCTAAACCAGGCAGCATCCTGGTAAATCTCCTCTGTACCCTTTCCAATGCGTCCACATCCTTCCTATAGTGAGGCGACCAGAACTGGACACAGTACTCCAAGTTTACTGGCATTTCCAGTACACAAGTGTAAAGGAGAACAAAATAATTGTTACTCCCAATCTGATGCTGCACAAAAAAATCACCAGAAGATAAAGAAGATAATAATAATAAAAAGACAATAAATATAAATACGTAAGATAACTTATACACATAGGTTGATAATATGTCCATGAAGTGATCTGGGAGTCTATTAAGTTCTTGACATTAATACTCAATGAACAAAGGACTGTTATATAAATGGTAAGCACAAGAGTTCCTGCAGATGCTGGAAATCTAGAGCAAAACACACAAAGTGTTGAAGGAATTCCAGGGGTTAGGCAGCACCTATGGAGAGGAATAAACAGTTGACGTTTCATGTCCTGATGAAGGGCCTCGGTCTGAAGTGTCACCTGTTGAGTTCCTCCAGCATTTTGTGTGTGTTGCATAGGATGAAATGACATCTAGCCATTGAAGGAACAATTAAGCTTCTTTTTCAATCTAATGCTAATATGTTGAGGGTCAGGTTGTACTGTATCACCTGGCCCACTTGGACAGACTGGGCATGCCAGAATACACAAATAGGAAAACAAAGAAGTGGTGGAGAGGAATTGTATATACAAATGGCCATTTGTGATACAAACAGACATAACGAGCAAAATGATCTGAAGTTGGAAATTTCTATATAGAATCCTGCTCATATTTATCGCTTAGTCAACATCACTTTAAAATATAACTGTGTGATAACACAGTACACTTTGGGGGAAAATTGCTTAGCTCAAATTGGCAACTTCATTTCTTGCATTACGTCAATGACAATGTTTCAAAAGTACTTCATTGGTCATGGAACTTTTTGAAGTGGAAATACAGTGTGAATTCAAGTTTTCCTTTCTTTTGTTTAGACTGTAATTTCTGTAAGTGGTTGTCTGGGTATCCAGCAGTGGATTGCTTGAAATGATGTAAATAAGTGTGTACGACCCTTGTCTTATGTCTTGCCCAATCACCCACTAAGATTTTGGCGTGTGATCTGGAGAACTAGATTAAAATTCCTTCAAGCAACACACATAAAAGTTGCTGGTGAACGCAGCAGGCCAGGCAGCATCTCTAGGAAGAGGTGCAGTCGACGTTTCAGGCCGAGACCCTTCGTCAGGACTAACTGAAGGAAGAGTGAGTAAGGGATTTGAAAGTTGGAGGGGGAGGGGGAGATCCAAAATGATAGGAGGAGACAGGAGGGGGAGGGATGGAGCCAAGAGCTGGACAGGTGATTGGCAAAAGGGGATACGAGAGGATCATGGGTCAGGAGGTCCAGGAAGAAAGACAAGTGGGGGGGGAACCCAGAGGATGGGCAAGGGGTATATTCAGAGGGACAGAGGGAGAAAAAGGAGAGTGAGAGAAAGAATGTGTGTATAAAAATAAGTAACAGATGGGGTACGAGGGGGAGGTGGGGCATTAGCAGAAGTTAGAGAAGTCGATGTTCATGCCATCAGGTTGGAGGCTACCCAGACGGAATATAAGGTGTTATTCCTCCAACCTGAGTGTGGCTTCATCTTTACAGTAGAGGAGGCCATGGATAGACATGTCAAAATGGGAATGGGATGTGGAATTAAAATGTGTGGCCACTGGGAGATCCTGCTTTCTCTGGCGGACAGAGCATAGGTGTTCAGCAAAGCGGTCTCCCAGTCTGCGTTGGGTCTCGCCAATATATAAAAGCCCACATCGGGAGCACCGGACGCAGTATATCACCCCAGTCGACTCACAGGTGAAGTGTTGCCTCACCTGGAAGGACTGTTTGGGGCCCTGAATGGTGGTAAGGGAGGAAGTGTAAGGGCATGTGTAGCACTTGTTCCGCTTACATGGACAAGTGCCAGGAGGGAGATCAGTGGGGAGGAATGGGGGGGGATGAATGGACAAGGGAGTTGCGTAGGGAGCAATCCCTGCGGAATGCAGAGAGAGGGGGGGAGGGAAAGATGTGCTTAGTGGTGGGATTAGTTCCAGTAATTTCCACACAGCCTGGGGAATTTATGGCCAACCATGTTGCCTACTCTAGAAACTGCCTAGAATTTCCCTACCGCATAGCCCTCTCTTTTTCTAATTTGTCTCATTGGAACAAACAGAGGTAATAATATTTTTCTAATTCCTGTAACTCAGATAGCCAGTTTGACAAAGAGGGTGCTGATATTGTTAAACATGGAGTTGTCATCTTCAGATTTTTGTTGTGTACAACCTCAAAAGCTTTATTTAATAAATCTGCTTCATTTGTGTAAGTCATGATGATGGAATTGATGGCTTTTTGGTCAGGTTTGTGGATGATACAAAGACCATAAGATAATAAAATTTAGGAGTAAAATCAGGCCATTCGGCCCATCGAGTCTACTGTATCATGGCTGATTTATTATCTCTCTCAATCCCATTCTCCTGATAACACTCCATCATCGTGACTTACACATACGAAACAGCTTTATTAAATAAAGCACTGGATGTTGTACCCGTGAGAAAAATCTGATGACAACAACAACTCCATGTTTAACAATACCAACATGTTCTTTGTCAAACTGGCTTTCTGCGTGATAGGAATTAGAAAAATATTATTAATAAAGGTGTAGACTATTTTCTAAATGGGGAGAGAATTCAGAAATCTGAGGTGCTAAGGAACTTGAGAGCCCTAATGTAGAATTCCCCAGAGGAAGGTAAATGCATTCACTTCTTGACTATAAAAGCAAGGATATGAAATGTTGACATTGGTAAGACCATATTTGGAGTATTGTGAGCAGTTTTGAGCCCTATATCTAAGGATAAGTGTGCCAACATTGGAGAAGGTCCAAAGGAAGTCCATGAGAATGATCATGCAATGAAAAGCTTAATGTATGAAGAGTTTTTGATGGCTTTGGGCCAGTATTTCCTAGGGTTTGGAAGAATGGGAGGGATCTCATTGCAACCAATTGAAAATTCTGTTTAGATGGCACTACGGAACCTGTGTGACAGCTTCCTGGTGGTCAAAATCTGGGTCAGGAGCAAGTTGCTAGGCATCATGGTCTAGGCCTAGGGTTGTTCGCAGCGGTCGTACCTGGGTCTTAATGCACGAACGTCGGCCCAGATTGAAGGAGAGAGCCTATTTCACTCCATCTCTGTGATCTTCAGACCCTCTCCAGGGCACCTAAGCCTTTCACTGTTCCGTAGTTTGGTCAATATAAACGCTGGCCCAGATAGACTGTAAAGACAGGGTGTCAGTTGGGATAAGAACTGACTTTGCTCATTCTCCATTTGGTCATCTCCATGCCACTGAGGCTATGAAGGCTGCCCCGGCTGCTGAGCTCCATGCCTGCTAATATGATGAACTGATAAGCGAGGCTTTGGGCCTACCCTGGGTTGCTCCGGGGTTCAGACCTGAGGACTCAATTTTGGTTTGGAATGCTGTTGTTCACTTGAATTGTTTGCATGATTATTTTTTTCTTCTCTTGCACATTGAGTACTGGTCTTTTAATATTTTTTCTTTAAATTGTTGCTTTGTGGCAACCTATGAGCAAGCAAAACTCAAGGTTGTATAATTTATACATTCTTTGACAATAAATGTACTTGAAAATTGAAAGGCCTGGATAGAGTAGATGTTTCCAGTAGTGGGGGAGCTACAGGGAGAAGGCAAGAGACTGGAATTATGAATGTATTCCTTCAGGTTTCCCCCGCCATCCGAAGGTAGAGCGTTCCTATGAAACGGTTCTTAAACCGAAATGTCGTAAAGTGAAGAAGCAATTACCATTTATTTATATGGGAAAATTTTGTGAGCGTTCGCAGACCCAAAAATAACCTACCAAATCATGCCAAATAACACATAAAACCTAAAATAACAGTAACATATAGTAAAAGCAGGAATGATATGATAAATACACAGCCTATATAAAGTAGAAATACTTTTCCACAATCATTGCCGGCACAGATCTCCGTAGTGAAAATCTCACGCAAACGCTGTTGGCAAAAACACGGAGCAAGTGCTCTCCAGTAATCGTTAAACTATGAAGCTGCCAAATCATACCAAATAACACGTAAACATACACAGCCGATACAAAGTAGAAATAATGTATGTACAGTGTAGTATCACTTACCGGAATTGGGAAAACAGCGCCGAGCACACTGACAATGGGGTGTTAGACTGAGTCGTCGCAGGCTGGGTGGTGCAGTGGCCCCCACCCTCCGGGCCACCAACCGATACACTGCCGCGAAGCACGCAGGGGTCTAGCGGTAACCGGAACGCACCCAACACATCTTTAAGAAAAAAGCCGAAATAAACATGCTAATTAATTACGTACTGCCCGACACGTAACTGTCGG
Organism: Mobula birostris; assembly: GCF_030028105.1. Lineage (NCBI taxonomy): Eukaryota > Metazoa > Chordata > Chondrichthyes > Myliobatiformes > Myliobatidae > Mobula > Mobula birostris. Next base: position 208,635,501 of record NC_092372.1, read on the forward strand.
CCCAGATCAGTGCCGATTGCATTGCCTCTGATCTGGGCCGACATTTATGTGTAGGGCGGCACCTAATTAATTAGCATGTTTATTTCGGCTTTCTTCTTAAAGATGTGCTGTGTGCCTCCTGGCTACTACTGCATTCTCCGCAAATCGGTACTGTATCTGTCTGTGGCCTGGGTGTTGGGGTGGTGGGACACTAGGGTGTCATCTCGTTGTCTATTTCTATTAGAGCAGGCAGCTCATCTTCTCCTATGACTGCCCGCCTTGATGTCGAAGGTCGAGGTTTGTCGTCTGCTGTGGCTGATGTGGAAGGCTTGCTTGACTGCTGAGCCTCGCACATTTTTCTATCATACAGTTGTTTGTAAGGACTCAAAGAATCTTGCAAATATCTGCTAAACCTACGTACCCTTTCAAAATTAAAGTCGTACTTTATCATTACTCATTCGGTTTCGATTGTTATCCTTTCCTCTTCCAATTGCATCAGCTCTTCATCTATCAGTTCTTGGTCATGGGATCCAAAACCTCTTCAACATCATCTTCATCAGCTTCCACAAGCCAAACTCACTTTGTCCTTGCTTCATTCACCACGATCGAAACGCTTAATTATGTCTTAGTTTTATACTAAGTGTAACACCCTTACGAGCTCTTTCAGGCTTTTCCCACACCATAGAACTCATCTTGCAAACGACTGCTCACAGGCTCGTGTTAAAGCAATGCTGGCGAGAATGCCGTTCCGAATCCGGGGAGAGTGGCGGCCCGGGGCGCGCGCTGCTTTTTTTTTGCACGCTGAATTTTTTATCGCGCGCTGAATTTTTTTCGTAACAGTGAAAACACCTTCTGAAAGTGAAAACAGGGTACTAATATAGGTCTTTGGTAACAGTGAGGTTTCGTAAAGCGAATGTTCGAAAAGCGGGGGGCACCTGTAATAAATGAGCCATGATTGAATAGTTGAGCAGACTGGATGGACCAAATGGCCATATTCTGCTCCTGTGCTTTATGGCCTTATGATATTTAAAAACTCATCTGATTATCTGCATCTATTATTATATGATATTAAAGATATATTAAAATGTCTTCAGTTCTTCAAAATAATATTTCGACCTAAGATAATTTATTGACAATTTGTGTAGATAGCTTAATGAAGTCTTACATACGTTATAGTCCTGGATTCCATGGAAGTTTCCTCACTCAGATCTCAGTTGACCTCATCAAAGTGCATCGCTACAGAACTGCTGCAGCTTTAAGTAATGGTTTTGTGAATGCCAGGTGAAAATATATCAAAGCAGCAGCATCAAAGAACATTGGCACTGGTAGTGGCAAGTAGGGTCTCATATTTAACTGAAACAAGAACAAAAACAGCAAAGGAAAATATTTGTGAAGCTTTCTCTTTGTAGTGGTTGAGGCAGATTGTTAATTTTCAGGATCTGTTTTTTGAACAAATTTAGAGGACACGGGTGAAGGAGAATGTTGAAATAGTTGCTGGAGTATAACCATTTAAAGTGTATATCCAGCAGTTGGAAAAATGCGCTGGGGAATATGATGGAAGCCATCTACTGAACTTACTTAAGAGCTAATTTTAGATAACATGAGAGTGATAGAGTTGGTTATCCCAGAAAAATTGAATACAAGAGCTTTCTTGATCTAATCCTAACTTATTCTCTTTTGCAAGTATTTAGTGAATTGTGGAAAGTTTTATTTCTCTGTTTTCATAAATATTTTTTAAGCCTCTTTTGTCTGACGTGCTACTCTCCAGGGGTCAGTGATAACGGTGCTTTTTAAATACAGTGTATTAGTGCAATCGCTCACTTGAGTATGATGTTCTCCTAAGGGGTTGTCTATTGGTGGATTCTCAGGTGACTGTAGAGCCTGATCCAGGAGCCACATATTCTGGGCAGTGGTGGTTGGAGTTAGTGGTTGGCTCTTATGGTTTTTCAGTCTCTCCTTTCACAGATGCCACCTGTTCTTTGTGGCACAGCAGAGGGTGTTCTCGTGCAGCACAGCTCTCTCTTGAACAGATTTTCTCTGGTGTATCTACTGAGTGCAATGTTTCCCAGGTTTTAGACGTAATATTGAATTTCTTCAGGCTGATTTTGATGTTATCTTTGAAGTGTTTCCTTTGTCCTCCAGGGGCACGCTGATCTTCCTTCAAATGGGAGCAAATGATCTGTTTGGGGAGACGTGAGTTAGGCATCCGGATGACATAACAATTTCCACTTTGCAGATGACGCAAAGCAAAATAGTGAAGAGAGAAATAGATTGTAAGGAGGTAGACAATAGACAATAGACAATAGGTGCAGGAGTAGGCCATTCGGCCCTTCGAGCCAGCACCTCCATTCACTGTGATCATGGCTGATCATCCACTATCAGTATCCAGTTCCTGCCTTATCCCCATAACCTTTGATTCCACTAACTTTAAGAGCTCTATCCATCTCTTTTTTGAAAGCCTCCAGAGACTTGGCCTCCACAGCCTTCTGGGGCAGAGCATTCCATATATCCACCACTCTCTGGGTGAAAAAGGTATAGATAGTGTGCTATCATGGCCAGACAAATGGTAGATGAAATTTAATTAAAAACTATGTTGTGAAGCAGTTAGAACAGTGTCATTTAGTTTATACTGTCTCCCCTTGATGATTTTTTTCCATGTATGCACATAAAAACTCTGTTCTCTTGTAGATACTGGAAATCGATGATGAAGCAGAAATATTAGATATACTCAGTAGTCATGTAGCATCTGGGAAAAGAAAAGAGATGACCTTTCGTTAAAACAGGTGCTCTGTTCAAAGGCCATTGAGCTGGATCATTAATTCTGTTTTCACTCTCCACAGGTGCTGCCTGACGTGGAGAATTTCCAGCATTTTCTGTCTTATTACATATTTAATGTTTTGGGCGAAAAATGTGAGGAAAACACTTTCGTTGTGGGTGGTGGTCATGAACTAGTTTACACTGTTTGCAAAGATGGTGGAAGTGGAATCATTCAGGGATTTCATGAGGGAATTGGATAATAGACCCAATGGAAAATTGTAGGGTCGGGGAAATGTGACTGATAAGATTACTCTGAGGATTTATATACAATAAATTCAGTAATAATTTTAAATGCAAGAAATGGATAAACATGTGGATACAAACTGAAAACAGATAAAAACAGTAAGTCAGATAGCAAAGTCAGTATATATTAGTGAGTCTCTATTCATATCCACTCGATGAAAGTAAACATTCATACTGATGACCTTTGTAATATGGAATAAATTTGATTGTCCTTGGTGAGTTTTTATGCCTAGTCTTACATTCAAGAAGTCATATAAATAGGACAGGACGCTCAGAGGGTTCATGATCTGTAGAATAAATGGATTGAGCTCAAGTGCTTTTAGTTGCTTTATGGAAATCCAGTCACAATTTTGTATTTCTAAAATATGAAATAGCAACAGTGATATCTGACAACTTGGAATGAGAATCAGAATTTCTTCAAGATTCAGGTTACACATTTGATTTTGTATGCCCAAGTTTCAAAAATAAAATGCAATCTAAAATTGAAATCGAAATTTGTTGCCAGTGCCAACATATATCTCCCTGATGTCCAGAGCAATATGAGCAAATACACCCTGCATCTTAAAATAAAACTATTTGTATTCAACTCTGGTCTAGCTGGTGATCTAGCATATTTAGATAAGAAGTAGGAAAAGAATTAGGCCATTTGACTCTTCAAGCCTATTTCCTTATTTGGCAAGATTCAGACTGATCTTCTGCTTTGGTTCAGTTTTCCTGCCGAATTCCTATTCCTTCATTTTCAGTGGGACTACCAGCACCAATTAGCTGAAAGACAATTCTAACAATATACTGGTATTTTTTTCTGTGGCGTCTTGTTCCATCACAAACAGACAGTCAGCTGACCAACATTGCCAGATACATGAATATTGACACAAGAGAATGCAGGTGCTGGAATCTTGAGCAACACTCAAGAAGCTGAAATGGATCAATATTTCAGGCAGCATCCACTATTTAGGGTTGAGATCTTTCATGAAAGGTCTTACTTGGACTGTAATGTTGATTCTTCAATGGAAATTCAATAGGAGTTTTCTAATGGGAGATCAGGGATAACCACAGAAAAATTGTGCAGAAGCGTGGAAATACAATGCTGCCAAATCATCATCCAATGTTAACAGAAATTAGCAAGAGAACGTTCGGTGATTTTGGTCTGCTTTCACTTGAGATATTAGAATGCTCAATGGCAAAATACATGGAAATAAACAAATGACAATTTTCTGATTAAAGGTATTCTCATTCAGCCACAATTTGGAAAGTTTATTTAAGGACAAAGCAAGCAGAAAGCTTGCATTATCATTTGATCGGTGCACACAAAATGCTGAAGGAACTCAGCAGGTCAGGCAGTGACGATGGTTGACACCCTCCATCCGGACTAGAAAGGAGATGGGAAGAAGGCAGAAAATGACAATGAGGGGAGGGGGATGAGTACAAGCTGGTAGGTGATAGGTGGACCAGGTGAGGGGGAAAGTGGGTGGCTAGGGGAGGGGGGAGGGATGAAAAGAGAAACTGGCAGGGTATACGTAGAAGAGGTAAAGGGCTGAATAAGAAGGAATCTCGTAGGAGAGGGCAGTGGGCCATGGAAGAAAGGGAAGGAGTGGGGGAACAAAAGGGACGTAATGGGCAGGTGAGGGGAAGAGAAGTGGAGAGAGGGTAACCATTTTGTGCCTTGATTAATACATTTATTGATGAAAAATGCATTTCTATTCAATTTAACACATCATTCCGTGTTGAGGTGAGTGAAGTTATCCATGATGGCTGTAGGGTAATAATTCTTCCTGAACCCAGTGGCATGGGACACAAGTCTCCTGAGCCTCCTGCCTGATGGTAGTAGTGAAAAGACAACATAGTCTGGATGATGGGAGTCCTTGATGATAGGTGCCGCTTTCCTGTGGCAGTGCTGCTTGTAAATGTGCTCGATGATGGAGAGGGTTTTTCTTCTGATGGACTGGGCTGTGTGCCCTACTTCCTGTGGACTTTTCTGTTCCTGGGCATTGGTATTTCCATAGCAAGCCATCAGCAAATATAACAGCCAAATAGCTCATAATAAAGTCATGTTAATGGAAAATGAATAAATAATTAATCAGTTTTGAAGTTAAAGAAAGCTTACACAAGAGCAATTATCTTTTTGAATAGTATTTATCGATATATTTATTTATTTATTGAGATACAGGCCATTCCGGCCTTTCAATCCATGCTGTCCAGTAACCCCCGATTTAACCCTTGCCTAATCATGGGTACAAATTGCAATGACCAATTAACCTACCAACCATTTGGAGGGAGGAAACCCACCCAGACAATGTACAAACTCCTTACAGGCAGTGGTGGGAATTGAACCCATGCCGCCTGTACTGTAAAGCTTCATGCTGGCCACTGCACTATCATGGCACCGATGCCTTTGCAGGATCCTTCACATTGACCTGTTAACTTTCCAAAGCTTTGCACAGAAGTTCATTCCAGAGAAAGACCCAACATATATCTACTCAGCTCTGTACATGACTATCATTCAAAGTATGTCTTCTAATATATAGTCAAGTTTAAAAGCACAAAATTAGTCTCATCGATGAAGCCAAGGTTATGATTATGGGATTTTTTTATATAAAAGGAAAAGACCACGTTGAGTTAATAAAAGTATATGAGTAGTCGCAAACAACTTTGCTATGGATAAGTTCAGATGTAAATTTTGATAAATCTGTTTGTGTTCACTTACATATTTGCTTTTTTTCATTTTTTGTAAATGGGGAAACCATTTTCAAGCATTAGCTTCAGATAATAAATTTTACATATTTAGCAAAACACACTGTTTTAATGGACTTGTTTTCCTTTAGCTCCAAATGCAAAGTGGACATCAGTTATTGTAAAGCATTTGGAAGAGGTTAAGTGATACTCTAAATGTTTCTTAATGAGCATGTGTGCATTCCATACATATCTGGACCTGCATCAAAGGTGCAACCATCTAAAAGATAAGCAGTTTCCTCTCATGTTTCAGAAAAACATCACACATTTTCATCAAGTTTTAAGGAATGAAAGCTATTGGTGTAGAGTGTTGTCAAAATGATAGAGGAAAGATGTGTAGATATTAAGATCAGTAGGTGCCAAGTGCTGATGCAACAGTGCATGAAGGCATTTGATTTACTGACAATTGTCCATTTCAATCTCATTTCTTTTATACAGAAGAGTATTTATTTGACCAAAATATACAGTATTATCATAGCTGAAGCAGGTGAAGGCAGTTACCACGCAATATAAAGGAATAATCACTGGCCAGTTATTTAACCCTGCTCCCATTTATAGTCTATTTTCTTATAACAAGGCCGTTTGGTTTATAAATATAAAAACTTTCGAATCATATAGCATTGAAACAGGCCATTTGGCTCAATCTGTCCTCCCTGAGCAGAGGACTTCTTTCTGTTTTAGAAGCATGGTGGCACCTCTCCTTCCTTAGAAATTCACGCAAATTCGGCACATCATCTAAACTTTTGATGAACTTTTATAGCTTGCACATTAAACACATATGGAAACACCAGTGAGCGAGAGTGGAAAAGCCTACACAAAGTAGTGGATACAGCCCAGTCCATCAAATGAAAAGTGGCCCCCCTCCCCCCACCACTGAGCACATCTACAAAGAGAGCAGCATCCATTGTCAAGGACCCACCATCCAGGCCATACTCTCTTCTCTCTTCCACCATCAGGAAGGAAGTACAGGAGCCTTAAGTCCCATACCACCAGGTTCAGGAACAATTATTCAACCATTAGGCTCCTGAACCAGTGTGGACAATTTCATTCAACTGATCACCAAACACAACCTACGGACTCACTTTCAAGGACACTACAACGATGTTTTCAGTATTATTTATTTCCCTGTTTATTGATGTACTTATTTTTGTATTTGCAGCTTGTCTTCTTTTGGTCATTGGTTGCTCAGCCCTCTTTGTCTCTAGTTTTTCATTGATTCTATTGTACTTCTGTGTTCTAGTGTGAATGCCTGCAAGAAAATGAATCTCTGGGTAGTATTTGGTGACATATATATACCTTGGTAATAAATTTACTTTGAACTTTGATACTAATCCTTTCATCCAGCTGTTGATCTTGCTATGTGGAAGTGATTCATTCAAAAATCAGGACCCTTCTTAAATGCTGTCAGCAACCCAGCTTCAAGATTTAAAGATTCAAGTTTATTTGTCAGGTGTACATTGAAGCATACGGTGAAGAGAGTTGTTTGTGTTAACAACCCGAGTGTGGGCTGGAGGCAGCCCGCAAGGGTCGCCACACATTCCTGCACTAACAAAGCTCGCCCACAATACTCAGCAGGACAAGTCAGAACACAACAAGAAACAAAACAACAGCAAAACCAAATCCTGTTCTTTCCTCCCACCCACATGCATCCACAGTCCTTTAACCCTAGGACAGGCTTCCGGCCTCCAACGGACACCGATTTGGGCCTGTAGACACTGGGCTTTGACACCTCCAGTGGACTCACAGAGATTCGCAGACTCAGATTTCCGAATTGACCCTCACGCCTCAGTCCTCGGCATCCATCCCAGGACATGCCAATCACCAAACACTAAGTCTCGATCTCTGGCCTTGCCAATGATGAGGCCCCAAACTCTAGGCATGAAATTCTCTCTGAGATATGCCAAAACCTGAACACTCTCTCAGATAATGCATTCTAGCTAGAGGCCACTGTCTGGATAAAGAAGGTCCCTCTTATATCCCCTGTAAATCTCTTTCTCCCTTACCCTAAACCTATGTTGTCTAGTTTTATCTATCTCTGACATGGTTAAAGTTTCCTGCAGTCAATCCTATTTTTCCTGAGACCTTAGTCATGTCCCTTCTTAACATCCTGGCTTCCAGAGAGATCAGACCTAGCTTCTCCAGTATCTCCTCATACCCTAGTGAATCTCATCTACGTTCTCACCAGCATGATCACATCCTTCCAATTACCTTGGTAACCAGAACTGTACACAGTACTCCAGCTGAGGCCTGACCAAGATTTTATAAAGCTGAGGCATAGCATTGATGATGTAGCCAAACTGTAATTTCATAACTGCAGAATATTTTCCCCCTTCTCTTTCTTCCCCATGAAATACAGAATGAAAGGGTTGTTTGAGAGTTCTGGGCCTGTACTCACTGGAGTTTAGAAAATGAAGGGTGGATCTTATTAAACGCTATAACTATTGAAAGATCTAGATAGAGTGGACATCCAGAGGGTGTTTCCAAGAGTCTAGGGCTAGAGGACACAGCCTTAAGATAGAAGGATGTCCCTTTAGAATAGAGATGAGAGGAATTTCTTTAATCAGGCGGTACTGAATCTGTGGAATTCATTACCACAGATGGCTGTGGAGGCTAAGTCATTAGGTATATTTAATGCAGAGGTTTATAGGTTCTTTGCTAAGGGCGTCAAAGGGTATGAGGAGAATGAGGTTCAGAGGGAAAATAAATCAGCCATGATCAAATGGCAGTTCAGACTTGATGGGCTGAATGGCCCAATTCTGCTCCTATGTCTTATGGTCTTATTATACTGCAGTTTACAGGCCTCTAATAGGCAGGAACGTGGGAGTGTAAATTGTGAACTGATAATACTAAGGAAATGTCAAATTGTTTCGGGAGCATTTACACAGGGTTCTGGATAGACTTTTCACTTTGAGGCAGAGGAAGGATTGTAGGGTAGATGAACTGTAATTGACAGGGGATGTGGAATATCCAGTTAAGAGCAAGAAAGAAGCATACTTAAGGTTTAGGAAGCAATGATCAGACTGGGCTCTTGAGAGTTATAAGGTTGCCAGGAAGGTGCTTAAGAAGGAACTTAGGAGACCTAAAAGAGTTCATAAGAAGGCCTTGGTGAGTAGGAATAAGGAAAATCCCAAAGCATTGTACATATACTTGAAGAACAGCAGGATGACTAGATTGAGAGTAGGATTGAAGGAGGAAACATGCTTGTAGTTTGATGAGGTAGGGGAGGTCCTTAACAAAAACTTTGCTCCAATATTTGCCAGTGAGCTGGACTGTAACAAATGTGAGGGCAGGCAGGCTAGTCAGCTGGAGCATGTTGACATGGAACATAGAGGGTAGTGGTAGATGGAGCATATTCTGTCTAGAGATTGGTGATCAGTGATGTTCCACAGGAATCTGTTCTGGGACCCCTGATCTTTGTGATTTTTATAAATGATTTTGATGAGGGAGTGGAAGGGTGGGTTAGTAAGCTTGTAGATGACATGAAGATTTATGGTGTTTTGGCTCGTGTTGTCGTGGGTAACAATGGGACATTGATAGGATGCAGAGCTGTGTTCAGAAGTAGCAGATGAAGTTCAACCTGGAAATGTGTGAAGTGATTCACTATGGAAGGTCTAATGTGAAGGCAGAATACAGGGGTAGTGGCAGGATTCTTAGCAGTGTGAAGGAGCAAAGGGTCCTTAGGGCCCACATCCATAGATTGCTCAAAGCTGAGGCGCAAGTTGAAAGGGTGGTTAGGAAATGCATTGGCCTTCATTAGTCAGGGTTTGAATTCATGAGCAGTGAGGTCATGTTGCAGTTCTATAAAGCTCTGAGTAGGCCACAGTTGGAATATTATGTTCAGTTCTGGTCACCTCATTATAGGAAGGATGTGGAAGCTGCAGAGGAGATTTATCAGGACACTGACTGGATTAGAGAACATGTCCTATGAGGATAAGTTGAGTGAGCTAGGGCTTTTTTCTTTGGAAAGAAAGGTGAGTGGTAATTTGATAGAGTTGTATAAGATGATAAGAGGCATAGATAGAGTGGACTGCCAGTGACTTGTAACCAGGATGGAAATGGCTAATGTGAGAGCCCGTAATTTTAAGGTGACTGGAGGAAAGTATAGGAGGGGTGTCAGAGGTAGGTTTTTACAAAGATGGTGTGTGGAATTTGCTGCCAGGGTTGATGGTAGAGCCATGTGCATTAGGGCTATTTAAGAGACTCTTAGGCAGACTCATGGATGAAAGCAAAATGGAGGGCTGTGTGGAAGAGAAGGACTAGATTTACTTTAGAGCAGGTTAAAGATTGGCACAACATCATTGGCCAGAGGGCCTGTACTGTGCCATGCTGTTCTGTGATGAATCAATTGAATAGATGGCTATAGTGGTGAATCTGTGAAATTCATTGCCACAGACGGCTGTGGAGGCCAAGCCATTGGATATATTTAACTCGGAGGTTGATAGATTCTTGATTAGTAAGGACATCAAATGTTACAGTGAGAAGGCAGAAGAATGGGATGAGAGGAATGATAAATCAGACGGATAGAATGGGGAGCAGACGTGATGGGCCGAATGGCAGATTTCTGCTCCTATCTCTTATGGTCTTACGTTCTATATCTCTACACATCCATTCATATAGTCTGAGATAATGTATCGCTTAAATGATATTGAGATTCTTTGCTTGGTATGTATCCAGATTTCTTTAATTAGCTGATATAGTAGGTCTTGTTCCATTTTTGACAATCTGTTCCTAGCATTCACTATGCTCTTTGCAGTGTTGCTAAAACTAAAGTTTATTTTGCTAAGTCCCCATAACCCGTTGATATGTAAATACCGTCACTGTACTAAATCTAATGTGGACAGTTTCCCTCAGGGCTCCATAGTGGACGTTCACTAAAAATACCCTTGAAATTCTGATTGAGAACCAGGAAGAACACTAAGGAAGATCACTTCTAATTCAATCACCTTTTCTACAGTAGTTAGGGTTCTGAATATTTCTATTAAATTATCCCTTTTCATTGTAAACATTTTGTCTACTATCACATCCTGGATACCGTGTAGCATCACATCCAGGCTGACTCCTTTGTGTGATGTTCATAGTGGTGGATGCCAGCAGCCTGCTTGGTGGTGACGATGAAGATTAATCTGGTCCTTTTATTACTAAATAAATAAAGGCATCCGTTAGTCTTTTGAGACCATGGACCTGCACCTGGAAAGTCTTCACTCTCCAGGGCGCAGGCCTGGGCAAGATTGTATGGAAGACCAGCAGTTGCCCATGCTGCAAGTCTCCCCTCTCCACGACACCAATGTTGTCCAAGGGAAGGGCATTAGGACCCATACAGCTTGGCACTGGTGTCATCGCAGAGCACTGTGTGATTAAGTGCCTTGCTCAAGGACACAACATGTTGCCTTGGCTGGGGCTCGAACTCACGGCCTTCAGGTCGCTAGACCAATGCCTTAACCACTTGGCCACGTGCCCACTTTATTACTAGGTAAAGACTAAACAGAATGAATCAATGGACAGAAATAATTAACATGTATGCTGTATAATATAGAGCTACATTGGATCATAGCAGGAAGCATAATGCTTTACAGTGCCAACGATATCGGTTTAATTCCAGATGCTGACCGTAAGAAGTTTGTACGATCTCCCTGTGACCGCAGGTATGGCACTTGTTCTGCTAGCAAGGCTAAGTACCAGGTTGGAGATCAGTGCAGAGGGATGAGTGGACAAGGGAGTCACGTAGGGAACAATCCCTGTGGAAAATGGAAAATGCAGGAGAGGGGATGATGTACTTGGTGGTGGGATCCTGTTGGAGATGGCGGAAGTTATGGAGAATTATGTGCTGGATGCGGAGGCTACTTGGGTGGTAGGTGATGACAAGTGGAACCCTATACCTGGTGGGGTGGTGGGAGGATGGGATGAGGGCAGGTGTGTGTGAAATGGAAGCGATTCCTTCCTCCAACATCAATGCTCCCCTCACCCACATCTCTTCATTTTGCAAACGTCTGCCACCTTGTACTTCTTCCACCGCTCATCCCCACATCCTTACTCATACTTCTCCCCTTCCTTTCCAGTCCTGAAGAAGGGTCTCAGCCTGAAACATTGACAGTTTACTCTGTTCCATAGATGCAGCCTGGCCTGCTGAGTTCCTCCAGCTTTCCTCACAGGAAAACAGCATCCACCATCAAGGACCACCACCATCCGGGCTGTAGTGCATTAAACACTTCACTCGTTTTGTAAATACATTGTTTGAATATACATTCTTTGTTTGTTTATATAATTCATTATAGGTTATATGTAAGAAGTATGTGAACAGCATATATCATTATGTTACCACGTCATATGTGCACGCCTGGCTAAAAAAAAGGGAAAAGGAACTAAATAGACATGCATCCCAGCTCCTTGGTTTTCCTTTCAATTAGTTTCTGGAGTTACAAAACATAACGCAGTCCATGCTCTCTTTTTGTTTCTGCCACCAGGAAGAAGGGACCTCAGGATCCACACCACCAGGTTCAGGAAACAATTATTACCCCTCTCCCATCAAGTTCTTGAACCAGAGAGTTCACTCAACTTCTCCCCATTTCTGAACTGTTCCCACAACCTACCAACTCACTTTCAAGGGCTCTTCACCTTGATAGTTGTTTCTCCTTCTTCTCCTTTTCCTCCTCCTTCTCCTCCTCCTTCTCCTTCTCCTTCTCCTCCTCCTCTTAGCTCAAGCCGGTAAAACCTGAAGTTTTCCCTTTATCCTGTCATGTCAGTCTCAAGTTCTGTTACTCAGTAATATACGCACACTATGAGTATGTTTACTTCTAATGACCATTTCATGTGTGTCTTTCTTCTCTCAACCGTTCGAGTGGTCTCAGATGTAAGTGGGCTGCTCCCCTGAGAAGCACGTGTGGCACTCGCAGCCTGTGGTATTGATGGACTATTTTGAGTGTTGGCAGTATCTTCTTCGGGTTTCCTGGTGCCTGCCCGCCTACTCAGCAGCGCACCACTAGCGGTTGCTCACTGTCACACCCAGCATCAGCTCCAGGCAGGCTCTGGCAGCGACCCTATCACTTGGTTCCATAGACATCTCTCAGTTTCTAAACTGAAAGGGTATTGCTTTTAATACCTACAGCCAAGGTTTAGTTTCAGCCACTTCTAACATGGGGAACAGATGCTGACCAGAACACTGCCTAATCTGGGTTACTGATGTGACTGGATTTGTTTCAGGACTGGGGGTAGGTGTAGATGATGATGATGATGATTATTATTACTACTACTATTATTACTATTAATAATAGTAATAATAATAATATTTCTTTTGAATTTGCACAGTTTGTTGTCTTTTGCACATTGGTTGTCCGTCCATCCTGTTCTGTGTTGTCTTTTATTGATGTTATTGTGTTTCTTTGATTTACTCTGTATACTTGCAAGAAAATGAATCTCAGGGTTGTATATGGTGACATACGCGTACGTACTTGGAATAAATTTACTTTGAACTGCATGCTGCTGCAACAACTCTATTATTCACCAATACATTAAGGTCAATTTATAATGGCTGATTAAACTGTCAGTCCAATCACAAACAAGAGCAAATCTGCAGATGCTGGAAATCCGAGCAACACACACAAAATGCTGGAGGAACTCAGCAGGCCAGGCAGCATCTATGGAAAAGAGTGCAGTTGACATTTCGGGCCAAGAACTACCAGTCCATACTTCTTTAGAATGTGGGAGGTAACCAGAGCTTTCAGAGGAAGCCTGTGCGGTCACAGGAAGAATGGACAAACTCCACACGGACCGCACAAAGGGTCAGGATTGAATCTTGATCTCTGGCACCGTAAGTCAGCAGCTCTACAAACTGCAGCACCATACTTTTCTAAATTCAGTGAATATAGGAAGCCTGTTCTAAATTGACAACAGAAAAGGAAGATTGGAAGCAAAGGAGTAGAAATTACTTTGCTGCCTTTTAATGGTATTAATGCAGTGCAGTGCATTACTCTTAACGTAGTTTGTGTAAGTCACATGGAGATCAAGATCTTCAATTGTACAATTCACACAATTGTCATATTTCTCTATGTAAAACTATGCTAAAATTGGAATTGACATATTGCAAAGCCTCTCGGCTGCCAGTACTTAAAATACAAGTACTTTGTACTTGCCGCCAGCACGTCAAGAGCTATACCATAACAGGTGCAGCACACAAGTTTCTGGAGGAACTCAGCAGGTCAGGATCAATACCTTCCAAGCTTCAAGAGAGTCTTTCTAATGAATACATGAATGAATGAAGGCAAATGAGGGAAGAGTGGTGTGGGAGAGTGCTCCCAAGAGTTCAGAGGGACCTGGACCGGCTGAAGAAAAGTGCCTGCGTTGGCCATGTTTTTTTTTAATGCATGGGAGCTAGGGATACCTCAAGAGATACAGCCAGGTGCTGCAGGTAAGAGAACTCTTAGATGAGGTCTCTGTAAGGTCATAAATGTAATAGTTGAAAACCTTCCTCTAGGGTTACCTGAATACAACTGAATGCCCCATCACTGCTCTGCCTGCTCCCATGGACGGGAGGACAGGTATATGAAGTTTTCCTCTGAGTATGGAGTTTTGGTAATTTCACAACTGCAGCAGTCAGCAGTAAACTGTTAAACTTGGCAGAGGTTGGAATGATGCTGGCGGTTGGAAGCTGAGAGTAATCTTGGCACTGATGTGGTTGTATTTGATGAGGTAGCGGGAGGTCACAGCTTCAGGAGAGACAAAGAATGCAGCTTGATATTTGGCCCTTGAAATATCCATTCCATTTTTTCTCTTCTACCTTCTAGTAGAAGATATAGGAGCTTGGAATCCTAAACTTAGAACAGTACAGCACAGTGCAGGTCATTCGACCCACAATGTTGTGTCAATACTTCAATTCACTCTAAGATCAATCTAATCCTTCTATTCCACACAGCCCTCCACTTTCCTTTCATGCATATGCTTATCTAAAAGTCTCTTAAATGCCCCTGATGTATCTGCCTCTAATTCATCCAAACAGTTTCTTTCCTACTGCTTCTGACTTACGAACCAATAATTCTATTACACCATCTTTCTAATTGTGCTTCCACTTTCGTGTTCTTGGATATTCCATTATTGAAAGGTCAGCATTTCTTTTTTGCACTATTTTAGATTGCAGTAGAACATCTGTACTATTCTGCTGATTTGCTCATCATTGTACTGATTATTACCGTGTAAAGTTTATTGTGTGAACTTCATGTGAACAAGGGATTTCAGTGGACCTTGTGGGTGGAGCTCAGGAGGATGATGGCACCTGATGGAGCGCTTGCATCCTCAGAAACAGCTTTATTTTTATCTTCTGGTATCTCTTTTTTTTCCCCTTTCAAGGTTCTTTTAAAGACCCTAACCTGGAGTTAAATGCTGGCTTCGGTTCTTTGCGGAAATGGGACCCGCTCTCGGGGCCTCACAACCCGCTGCTTTTCGATGTGCCAAGGACGTGGCCTGAAAGGTTAGTGCACCTTCAGGGTGCTGGATTTTTGTGGCCCTGGAGACAGGCGGATTCGAGGCTGATGCTACCGCCTGATGTGTCGTGGGAGTACGTGGAAGATCAAAAGCAGCGAGCTGGGTGCTGGCTGTGTGCCCAGGGACCTGAGTTCCCAAATTACTGGGTGAGCAAGTAGTCTTTGGGGTACTGCAAGTCTGTGTCTTTACTGATGCTTTGCTGCACGCTTGAGTGCTCTGGTGGGGGGAGTCGATGCTTTTTTGCTGGTGGGGGGGGAGTCATTGCTTTGCTGCTGCTTGTGCGTGGGAGGGGGGAGTTGGGGGGACTTTGGGGTTCTAATATTTAACTGTCAGTCATTCTTTGGGGTATTCCTCTGTTTTCGTGGATGAAGAAAAAGAATTTCAGGATGTATATTGTATACATTTCTCTGACATTAAATGTACCTATTGACACCTCTTGTTCATGAGATAAACTAGCCTAAAATAATCTAATCTAAGGTATAGGGGAAGTAGTGCAGTTCTGTGAGATAATAGGAATTCATTTTTCTAACCAGTGACTTTGAATATGTCACTGCAAATGGGTCTTGCCTGTTGCAGTGCAGTTGATGCTATCTGGGGGAGTTCTGCTTAGGCATTGAAAACCTTTGAATGGAAAATCCTACAAAAAGTAATGAATTCAACCCAGTACAAGCCTCCCAACCACTGAGCACATCTACGTGAAACACTGTTGTAGGAAAGCAGCATCCATCATCAGAGATCCCCTTCCATAAGGCCATGCTCTTTTCTCGCTGCAGCCATCAAAATCAGAATCGGAATCAGACTCAATATCACCAGCATGGGTCATGAAAATCTTTAAGACAGCAGTACAATTAAATGCATGATAAATAGATATAGAGAAAAAACAGTTACATTAAGTACATATACATCTATTAAAGAGTTAAGTTAAAATATGTAGTAGTGCAAAGAAAACAGAAATAAAAAAGTAGTTAGGTATTGTTCATAGGTTCAATGTCCATTTAGAAATCAGATGGCAGGGGAGAAGAAGCTGTTCCTGAATCACTGAATGTGTGCCTTTAGGCTTCTGAATGGTAACGGTGTGAAGAGAGCATGTCCTGGGTAATGGGGCTCCTTAATAATGGACAATGCCTTCTAAAGGCACCGTTCCTTGAAGATGTTTTGGATATTACTGAGGCTAGTACCTATGATGGAGCGGACTAATTTTACAATTTTCTTCAACTTATTTTGATCTTGTGCAGAGACCCCCTCCCCCTCCATACCAGACAGTGATGCAGCCTGTCAGAATGCTCTCCACGGTACATCTGTACAAGTTTTCAAGTGTTTTAGTTGACAAGCCAAGTCTCCTCAAGCTCCTAATGAAATATAGCCGCTGCCTTGCCTTTTTTATAGCTGCGTCAATAGGTTGCATCCAGGTTAGGTCCTCAGAGATATTGACACCCAGGAACTTGTAACTTCTCGCCCTCTCCACTTTTGATCCCTCTGTGAAGATTGCATTGTATACCCTTTTCTTACAATTCCTGAAATCCACAATCACCTCTTTGGTCTTACTGACACTGAGTGCAAAGCTGTCGCTGTGACACCACTCCACTAACTGGTATACTTCGCTCTGGTACACCCTTTCGTCACCATCTGCCAAGAATGGTTGTATCATCAGCAAATTTATAGATGGTATTTGAGCTATGCCTAGCCACACTGTTATGGGTGTAGGGAGAGTAGAGTCATGGGCTAAGTACATACCCGTGGTGTGTCAGTGTAGATTATCAGTGAGGTAGAGATGTTATTTCCAATCTGCACAGGTTGTGGTCTTCTGGTTAGGAGGTCAAGAATCCAGTGGCAGAAGGAGGCCCAGAGGCCGAGGTTCTGTAGCTTCTCAATCAGAACAGCAGGAATGATGATGTTAAATGCTGAGCTATAGTCAATAAACAGTATCCTGACCTAAGTAAGAGAATATCTGCAAAAGCTGGAAATAAAAATCATACCCACAAAACGCTGGAGGATCTCAGCAAGCCAGGCAGCATCAATGGAAAAGAGTAAATTGTTGATGTTGAGGGCCAAAACCTTTTAGTCCTGATGAAGGGTCTTGGCCTGAAATGTTGACTGTTTACTCTTTTCCATAGGTGCTGCCTGGCCTGCTGAGTTCCTGCATCAGTATTTGTATTGTCCAGGTGATCCAGAGCTGCATGGAGAGCCATTGAGATCATATCTGTTGTAGAGCTATTGTGGTGATGGGCAAATTGCAGTGGGTCCAGGTCCTTCCTGAGATAGGTGATGATTCAAATCATGACCAACCTCCCAAAGCACTTCATCATCATTGGTGTGAATGCTACACATCAGGTAGAAGGAAGGTACAAGAGCCTCAGGACTCGCACCACCAGGTTCAAGACCAGTTACTATCCCTCAACCATCTGGCTCTTGAACAAAAGGGGAGAACTGCACTCACTTGCCCATCATTTGAGATGTTCCCACAACCAAAGATCTCATCTTAAGGACTCTTTATCTTGATATTTCATGTTCTCATTGTTTATTGCTATTTATTTATATTTGCATTTGCACAGTCTGTTGTCCTCTATACTCTACTTGATCTTTCATTGATCCTGTTATCATTATAATTCTATAGATCTGCTGAGTTTGCTCACAGGGAAATGAATCAGGGTTGTATGTGGTGACATATTTATACTCTGATAATAAAAAATATTTTGAATTTCATGAACTTTTTCCAATGGACGCTCAGGCATCCAGAAATGTTCACAAAATCACTTCATTCTGGGTTAAGACAGTTTTTAACTTCAGTATCTTTTCTTTGTTGATGTATAAAGGCATTTATACACCAAGATCATTATGGGTATGAAGTAAGCAAAGATACCCTATTTGCATTTTTCATATTGCTTCAAAAAGGCTGAAAGCAAATATTGCTGCTTTCTCAAATGTTGTCTTACATTTAATCCACATTAAGCAGACACAATCACGCCCTGCACAGCACCTAGCATTTAAAGAGTTAACTAACTGCATTTAAAGTGGTCCTAAATATAAGAAATTGGAGAACAGTTCAAAGGAGAAACTGAATAGGTGTCTCTTTGCCCAAGGTATTGCCAGTGTGTGTGAAGTGAGGAAAGAAAATGCATCTGTAGCTGAAAAAGCACCAAAGTGAGACTTACTTATTCGATTAAAAAAAGACAGGAAATTCAATTTGCTGAGTGCTGTTTGTTTGTACAAACAAAGTATACATTGATATCAGGTTGCACCAAAGTCCAGCTTTGGACTTTGGAAGCCTCCAACTGATTCCTGAGGTTCTGACAGGGCAAAAGAATGTAAGAGGGTATTTGTACCAAACAGATTAAGCTGTTTGTAAACATGTTCCCCTCAAATTAAGTGCGGTACAGGACAAAGAAAGCATGTTGTCAGTGGCTGTTGGATTTGTCTCAAGGCAAATGTGCAAACGAGTTAGGTAGCAAATCCTCCTTAAATCCCTAATGAGCAAATTAATTGAATTCAAGGAGGTCCATTGAAAGAGAAAAAATTAGTTACTCGTTGTTTTGGATTCCCTGTTGAGCCTCGGCGGAAAATTCTTCTTTTTTATCCTTTCAGTTGATAGGCAGTTAAACCTTGCAGTTTTCTAACTATATTACTGCGCATCACACGGGGACAAATTTTCAACAAGAATTTCCATTATCCCCGGGCTTGTCACATGTGATGAATAAGGCCTTCCTCAATAAGTGGTGACATGTCTTGGTGGCAGCTTCTGTGTCTCGGTGGAGAGATAATTAATCTTGCTGTCAGCATCAATAAACAAAGGAAGCAAACATTTTATAATGCTGCCTTGTGATAGACATGAGCTTCAATCACTAACAATCGTGCCCGAGTAATGCACTCACTATGATTAGTTCCTACTAATCATAAGTATATTGCATTTGTAAGTTCCACTCTGTGACCAGTTATAACCATGCAAGATAAATTAAGTTTTATACACTCAGAGGCTTTTATTAGGTATTTCCTGTGGCCATTGAGTGTATGTTTGTGGTCTTCTGCTGCTGTAGCCCACCAGCTTCAAGGTTTGATGTGTTGTGTGTTCAGAGATGCTCTTCTGCACACCACTGTTGTAACAACCTGGTTATTTGAGTTACTGTCACCTTCCTGTAGTGTGGTAGCGTAGTGGGTAGTGCTTGTCGCTCTCACTTTCAGCTTCCACCGTTGGCTAGCAGCCTTGCAAGAAGGAGAGCTGAATATCTAAGTCTCTCCCTGCCAGCACATAGTCTATCCAACAGCGAGCCTCATGTCGTGTCTCCTCGCTGGCGACACACGGAAATTGAGCTCCTTTTGGACTCAGGCTGAACTACAGAGGACTGGGAGGAGGTCCGGCTCCTGCACACGTAGCACGCAGGCCCGCCAGTGTGTGGACACTTTCTCGTGCCCGTGAACTAGATCCCTAGTTACAAGTAAATAGCCCCACTGCCTTGTGGGCAGCCTCAGGAGAAATGAAGGCTATGGGAGTAAACCCAGACTGCAAATCTGGAGTGGAACCCTTCCAGCAGCTCCTACAGCCAAGCTGGTGCCAAACATCTTATTTCATAAGCTTTCCTTTGGACTGTACTGATGAGGCCAAGGGGGGATCTTGATGACTGGACATCTCATGATCACCATATCTTCCACCCAGGCTTGTGATGACGATAATCATCATTCATTGTCTTTCGAGACAGACGGATGCCAACCACCAACCCACCTGTCAGCTTGAACCAGCCTGGCCATTCTCCTCTGATCTCTCTCATTAACAAGAGATTTTTGCCCACTGAACTGCTGCTCACAGGGAGTTTTTTTTTAAATTTCTCGCACCATTCTCTGTAAACTCTGGAGACTGTTGTGTGTGAAAATCCCAGAAGATCAGCAGCTTCTGAGATACTCAAGCCACCCTGTCTGGCACCAACAATCATTCCACGGCCAGTCACTTAGATCATACAGTATTTCTTTCACATTCTGAACAACTGAACCTCCTGACCATGTTTGCATGCTTTTGTGCTTAGAGTTGCTGCCACATGATTGGCTGATTAGATATTTGCATTAACGAGCAGGTGTACAGGTGTATCTAATAAAGCGTCCACTGAGTATATGCTACAATAGGATGGTAGTGCACACACCATCCCAGTAAAGTGTTTGTTCCCTGATTAAATAAACAGGCTTGAGTTTATACCCATCAAATTTCACAAGTTTAAGAGATGACTGAGGTTGGGAAACATTCCACTGCTTGTCTGACATTTGGCTTCTTTTGATATTTCTTAGCGGTAGCTGTAGCAAGTATGGAATATGACCATCAATGTTAAAAGTTTAGAAACTAAGAATTTTGGCCAATAGATCCTGCGTTTAACTTCTGACATCAATTATGGTGCATGGTAAGGAAGCATATTCAGATAGATGCTTTATCATGTGCAATTGCTTATAAGGCAGCAGATTTAAGCTAAGTTAATTGCCTGCTGACTATTTGGTTATGGCAGCGTCGGGGTTAAATAGCTTGACCAGCATTCTGAGTTCCAGACTAATGCCCAGAGGTCTGAACTATTGATCCAGAGACTTGAGTTTAAATCTCTGTTTGGCAGTTAGTGAAATTAAATTAATTAAATAAATCAGTTCTTTTCTTTTTGTTTTCGAGTGTTATTCTCCCTTTAAGTGAAAGTGGCACTGTGAGATAGTTATGAAAATTTTCATGATGTTGTAATATTCTTGATATTCTTCAGAGAATCCTTCACAATGTGCCTCGTTATGATAAGGATTCTTGACCTCACAGTCAACCTCATTATGATCTTTTTGTTTACCAGCACTGCACTTTCTCTGTAACTACTACACTTTTTTATGCATTCTGTTATTGTTTCACCTTGTTCTACCCCAATACACTGTGCAATGCTTTGATCTGTATAAGCAGTATGCAAGACAAGCTCTTCACTGTATCTCAATACACGTGACAATAACCAAATTCCAATACCAATTCCAAGAAGAAAAGCAACAGTCCTTACTGGTTCTGGTCCATAATGGACATGCATCTGCATGAAGTAGAGGAAAGAAGGTTTTTGCTTCACATGATCAGGAGGCTCCAAACTAACAGGGGATTCTGCTTTGAATTAGGCAGGAGGTGGCAGACAAGAGTAAATGTCATGTCAAAGAGCTGAAACATGCAGATGCAGATTAAAAAATACACCAGTTCCTAAAAGCCTGCAAGGGCAAAGCTAGCAAATAATTTATTATATTAACTATATTGGAAATCTATGGATGGTGCAGTGAGTCACCTTTCAGATATTAAGATTAAACTATGCTCAAAGTAGCATGATAATCTGTCAAATGTAATCATATCCACACTACAATAGTATCTACAGTACTGTGAAAAGTCTTAGGCACATATATATAGCTAGGGCGCCGAAGATTTTTGCATAATACTCTAGTAATTTTATGTATTGTACTGTACTGCTGCCACAAAATCAAAACAAATTCGATAACATATCATATTTGAATGATGTTAAACCTGATTCTATTATGGACTGAGAGTGGGAAGATTTACAAATTTGCTCTCCATTCTACACTGACAAACTTAGTACTGTGGAAATGTCACAGGCAGCCTAGCTGTACATATATAGTGAGTGTGTGCGTGCGCGCGCATGCGCGCGTAGTACTGTACCTTATTACTATGACTAAAAGGATGAATCTGTTTCCATATTGTCATTTAGAGAATAAAATCTATTCTGCAACTTTAAAACTAAGAAAATCATAAAGGAAAATAAGAAGCTAAAAAAAAATAATTTTGAAGGGCCTCTGTGGACTTCTGTTCCTCTTCCCACACTTGCTGCCTGACCTGCTAAATTTTGTCAGCATTTATTATTTTTATTTTGGTCTTGGACCTAAGCCTGCTTCTGTGAAGAGTGCAGAGTGCAATTGCCTCCGTTTTGATTCTGACCTCTGGTGCTGTCTTTAAGGAGCTTGCAGTTATCCCTGTGAATGTGCTGTTCGTACTGGGTGCCCTGGTTTCCTCTAACCTAGCCCTACACTGGTAAGTTCCACCTGGTCCTGATGAGTCGCAGGAGAATGGAGAGAGGACGAGAGAAGAGATGATGGACGTGTTAGAGAGATAGGTTACAGGGAAGTAAATTCAGATTAGAATGGTCCAAGAGCTGTTAGAGACTTAATGGGCTGGATGGCCTCCTACTGTCTTGCAAAGGAATAGATGTGAATTTGCAACATGGCAACTGAGGTTTTGCTCACACTGCTTGCAGGGTAAATCTTGGTGGAATATAAGGTGCAACAGGGATGGAAAGGATGGCATATATTTGCATTACTAAATCCATTTGAACTGATTGCGTACATACACAAGAATCCCCAAATGTTTCTGAATGCCATCATACGCAATGCACCCTAAAGACATTGGCTTCACAGTTGTAGAACAATAGAAAATCAAAATATGTTTAAAAAGAGCTACTGATAATGACAATGATTTAGTCAGGCAGAATGGAAATGATTGGGTTATTTCTCTGTCAGCCAGGTTAGGGACGCTGCTGTTGGTGACTGGCTTTCTTTTGACGCAGTACTTAACTACACTCAGTACCCACTTTATTAGGTACAGGAGTGAAAACAGAGGGGTCTGCTGTAGCCCATCCACTTCAATGTTTTGACATGTTATGCATTCAGTAATGCTTTCTGTACACCACTGTTGTAACCCATGATTATTTGAGTTACTGTTGCTTTCCCATCAGCTTGAACAAGTCTGACCATTCTCCTCTATCCTCAAACCTTTCATTAACCAAGTGTTTTCTCCCACAGAACCGCCACTCACAGGATGTTTTTTCGTGTTTCACATCATTCCCTGTAAACTTCAGAGACTGTTGTGTGTGAAAATCCCAGGAGTTTCTGAGATACTCAAACCACCCCATCTGGCACCAACAATCATTTCACTGTCAAAGTCACTTACATCACATTTCTTCCCAATTCTGATGTTTTGTCTGAACAGTAACTGAACCTCTTGACCATGTCTGCATACTTTTATGTATTGGATTGCTGCCACATGATTGGCTGATTATATATTTGCATTAAGTCACCAGGACCAGACAAGATGTACCCCAAGTTACTGTGGAAGGTGAGAGAGGAGGTTGCTGAGCCTCTGACGATGATCTTTGCAACATCAATGGGGACGGGAGAGGTTCCGGAGGTTTGGAGGGTTACGGATGTTTTTCCCTTATTCAAGAAAGGGAGTAGAGATAGCCCAGGAAATTATAGACCAGTGAATCTTACTTCAGTGGTTGGTAAGTTGGTGGGGAAGATCCTGAGAGGCAGGATATTTTAGGAGATTTCAGCATGGCTTTGTGAAAGGCAGGTCATGCCTTATGAGACTGATTGAATTTTTTGAGAATGTGACCAAACACATTGATGAAGGTAGAGCAGTAGATGTAGTGTATATGGATTTCAGCAAGGCACTTGATAAGGTACCCCATGCAAGTCTTCTTCAGAAAGTAAGGATGCATGGGATCCAAGGGGATATTGCTTTGTGGATCCAGAACTGGCTTGCCCACAGAGTCAAGGAGTGGTTATAGATGCGTCATATTCTGCATGGAGGTCGGTGAACTGTGGCGTCCCTCAGGGATCTGTTATGGGACCCCTACTCTTCGTGATTTTTATAAATGACCCAGGTGAGGAAGTGGAGGGGTGGATTAATAAATTTGCTGATGACACAAAGGTTGGAGGGTTGTGGATAGTGTGGAGGGCTGTCAGAGGTTACAGCGGGACATTGATAGGATGCAAAACTGGGCTGAGAAGTGGCAGATGAAGTTCAACCCAGATAAGTGTGAGCTGGTTCATTTTAGTAGGTCAAGTATGATGGCAGAATATATTATTAATGGTAAGACTCTTGGCAGTGTGGAGGATCAGAGGGATCTTGGGGTCCGAGTATATATGACACTCAAAGCTGCTGTGCAGGTTGACTCTGTGGTTAAGAAGGCATATGGTGCATTGGCCTTCATCAATCGTGGATTTGAGTTAAGCACCGAGAGGTAATGTTACAGCTATATAGGACCCTGGTCAGACCTCTCTTGGAGTACTTTGCTCAGTTCTGGTTGCCTCATTACAGGAAGGATGTGAAAACCATA
Source organism: Mobula birostris (assembly GCF_030028105.1). NCBI lineage: Eukaryota > Metazoa > Chordata > Chondrichthyes > Myliobatiformes > Myliobatidae > Mobula > Mobula birostris. Next base: position 208,659,848 of record NC_092372.1, read on the forward strand.
GAAAGGGTGCAGAGGAGATTTACAAGGATGTTGCCTGGATTGGGGAGTATGCCTTATGAAAACAGGTTGAGTGAACTTGGCCTTTTCTCCTTGGAGCGACGGAGGATGAGAGGTGACCTGATAGAGGTATATAAGATGATGAGAGGCATTGATCGTGTGGATAGTCAGAGGCTTTTTCCCAGGGCTGAAATTGCTAGTACGAGAGGGCATAGGTTTAAGGTGCTTGGAAGTAGGTACAGAGGAGATGTCAGGGGTAAGTTTTTTATGCAGAGAGGGGTGAGTGGGCTGCCGGCGACAGTGGTGGAGGCGGATACGATAGGGTCTTTTAAGAGACTCCTGGATAGGTACATGGAGCTTAGAAAAATAGATGGGTATGGGTAACCATAGGTAATTTCTAAAGTAAGGACATGTTCAGCACAGCTTTGTGGGCTGAAGGGCCTTTATTGTGCTGTAGGTTTTCTATGTTTCTATGTGTCTAATGAGCAGATGTACGGGTTTGCCTAATACGGGAGCTACTAAGCATATAATTCCCAATCAGTATTTTTCCTGTTGAAATTGCATTGTTCTACTTGCAGATGTTCCTGTAATTATTTTTTGCTTCTGCACTTTAGATGAGTTGTTTTGGATAAAATTGACTCAGTTTGCTGTATAGCAGATTGTTTGATGACATAGTGTTATCAAAAATATTTTGTCTTTCAACTGTGAGAGACTGGTTGAGGGTATTCACGAAGGTTTGAGGATCCCTGTGCATGAATTGAAAAAAAAAGAGCATGCAGACAGAACAAACAATTAGGAAAACAATTAAATTTTTTGCCTTTTTCAAAGGAGTTGGATTATCATGATAAGACCATTCTGGTGAAATTAAATATGGCTTTGATGTGACCACGCCTGTGTAAAATATTATTCTTTTTAATTAGTGAAAGATGTAATTGCTGCAGATGGGGGAGCAACAAAAAAGATTAAAGTCTAGCTTTGGTTGTCACATATACACTACAACATACAGTGAAATGCATTGTTTGACTACAAGACCATAAGACCATAAAATCAATCAGTGAGGATTGTGCTGGCCAGCTCGCAAGTGTTGCCATGCTTCCAGAGTCATCATAGCATGCTCACAACTGACTAACCCTAATCGTACATCTTTGGAATGTGGGAGGAAACTGAAGCACCCAGAGCCAAGCCACATGGTCATGGAGATAACATATAAACTCTTTACAGACAGCAGTGGGAACTGAACTCCAATCAAACAGGATTTTTTGTTTCTTCACAAATGTAGTTCGAACCACATTTGTGCAGAAAAAAGACAAATTTAATGAACTTTCATCTTTTGTTCATTATCTCAAAACTTCATGATTTTGAACAATTCTATGTTTAAACTCTCTGCTCTGATCACCCTCAGCTTTCCTAAGCTCTCCATGTATCTGAAGATCTTCAGTCTCTACACCCACCCTGAGGTATGCCTTCTTCCGAAATGAGGTCGTGCAGAATCACAAGAAGTTTGATAAGAGTTGGTAATGCTAAACTGTAAGTTTCTTCTGAAATTCAATTACATTGCAATCAAATCTGACTGTGCAAAAGTATTCCATAAAGAGAGTTCATTCTTTTACTTTTCCAGGTGCTGCCTGTAAGGTGATTGTACATTCTCCCTGTGGCTGCATGAGTTTCCACTGTGTGCTCTGGTTTCCTCCCACAGTCCAAAGATGTACTAATGGTTGGTAGGTTAGTTGGTCATTGTAAATTGTCCCATGGCTTGGTTAGCGTTAAATTGGTGGGTTGCTGTGCAGCACCATTCGAAGGGCCAGAATGGGTTACTCCACACTGTATCTCAATAAATTAAAAAAAAATTCAAGATTAAGATTGTTTATTGTTATTTTTCAGTACTGAGCATAAAGGAGAACAAAATGATTGTTGCTACAGATCCGATGCAGCATATGAAAACACAATAAGCATAAAAAACACAAAAAACATAAATATAAAAGCAATCCTATACTGTACAAATAACTGTTTGAGTGTGGCTGCATATACATGAGATTAGCTTATATACATAGACTGTACATACATAAAGTGATGCTAAATGCGGAGTTATCTGTACAAAAGGTGACTCTGACAGGAAATGAGTGACAAAGTGATACTTGGCAAAAGGAACTCTTCTAGGTGGCAGCAGGTATATGAAAACACAGTATGACATGGAGGTATGAGGTGTAGTTTGGAAGTGTAAAGTGGTAGTGTGGGGGGGGGTGAAGGGTGCTGAGGGGTTGTGGAGAGGAGTGGCTGATGTGGGTGTAATAGTGGTGGGGGGTGGCGAATTGGGTTAATGGGCAGAGGTGTTGGTCAGTCTGTTGGTTTTGAAACACCTGAATTATTAAGACTGAGGGAAGGTCTCATTCTGAATGGAACTATTATCATTAACCATTAAAGTCTCAGACTTCTGCACTAAGATTCTCAACTATGGAAGAACAGGGAATACTGACAGAGCTGGAAACAGGATTCTGTGTGTTCACTCTGAGTTGAACAACTTCACAAACGAAGCAAGACGCTGACAGTTTTGTTTCTGACATGCAGCATTGATAAATATCTAATTAATGAGCCATATTTCTGTTCCTCTGTACTGTTTCATCAGGAGAAACATCCCATGAAGCCTGCACATCCACGAAGGATTCAGACATATATAAAGTAGGCAGATTATAACATCAATCAGTGTTCAATTATGCAATTCTACCAAATCAAATCTCAATCGGAACTTTTGTGTTCAATTCACAGAAAACTCAGGATTTACGGAGGATTAACACAGTCCTCAGTGATATCTAAAGAGAATACTTGTCCTTGTAGTGTCAACTTGAAAGAGAATTGATTATAGAGATGTACTATTGAGTCTTTGGAGTATTCTGAATGTTGATGTGGTTCTTTTCCTGCACTTCATATTCTCCATAACTGTAAGATCTTATTCTTCATTTTGCTATTGTTTTCCCTTGTACTAGCTCAATGAACTGTGTAATGAAATGGATGGCCTGCAAGACAAGGTTTTTCACGGTACTTCAGTACAGTGAAAACCACCACAGAAATAAGCCCTTTGGCCCATCTTGTCCATGCTGAACCATTTAAACTGCCTACTCCCAATGACCTGCACCGGGGCCGTACCCCTACTATCCAAACTTTGCTTAAAGATTGAGATTGTGCTCGCATGCACCACTTGTTGAATAGCAAGCAATGTGAGATGTAGGAGATGGAACAATATGCTGGGTCAGGTAGAACAGTGGAATGCTGGTTCCCATTACTGATTAATTGAGATTATTGGCAGATGTGTGATCGGAATTTATTTGGGAGGGGTAGTGTCTGAGGCTATAGAAACAGCAGGTGAGGGAATGGATTTGGAAATGTAATCATTGAACATGGGTATGAAGTGATTACATTTCTTCCACTTTGCATCCACATTCTTTGGTTTTTTTCTTATGTTCTCATCCAGTTTTGCTTCCTAGCAATACTACATCATTGTGTCTTTGAAGAACCTTCGGCCCTCTCTCTCATTTTGTCCATGAAGGTCTCGAGAATCTTGTTGAAAAAAAGTCGGGGTGCTTGCTCTCAACTATATAGAGTCATAAAAAACACTACAGCTCAGAAACAGGCCCTTTGGCCCATCCAGTCTGTGTCATGATATTTAAACTACCTAGTCCCAGATTCATAGCAAACTACAGCACAGAAACAGCCCATCGATCCATGAAAATGAAACCTCCCTGGTATCATTGGCTGTGTACGTCTATGGAATAATACTCCGGTCCCACCAATCCCGCGAGACTGAGACGGCTCTTCCACCCCAAACCCCGGTTTATGTGATGCTGTGTAATTTGCTACCCTGTTACAAATCAGTGCCAAGAAATAACAGACAGCACACTGCATGCAATTAAAGGAATTATATTTATGACCCTTAGCTAAAGATTCAGTAAAGAAAAGAAAAAGAAACAAAAAGTGCCCTTTATAATTAAACAGGGCCGGCTGGTGGCGTAGTGGCATCAGCGCCGGACTTCGGAATGAAGGCTCCCGAGTTCGAATCCAGCTGCCTCCCTTGCACGCTTTCCATCCGTGCTGGGTTGAGCATTGAGCCAGCACCTCGGCCTCGTAAAAATAAGAAAGCCTGCTAAAAAAACGCCATCATGACAGCGTCCCGATGACTCCACTCGGAGTTAAGGGCTTTCTTCTTCTTCTTCTTCTTCTACTGTCAATTGTGCACAAGTTGGAGTTCACAAGAGGGCTATGGGTAACCCTAGGTAATTTCTAAAGCAAGTATATGTTCGGCACAGCATTGTGGGCTGAAGGGCCTGTATTGTGCTGTAGGTTTTCTATGTCTCTATGTTTCTAAGGAGCTCAACTCTTCCCAAAATCCACATTCAATGATCCTCAGTCGATCTCGGCACCTGGCTCCATCGAATCTCGGTCCCCCACTGGGTCGAATCCTACGGCCAGTTCTCTCTAACATCTTCTCTCTTCATTTCCTGCCAAACAAAGGACCTAGCTCACATTCCAAAGCACACATTATCTCTAACCAAACACTGCTTCTGCAGAAAGACCATTACGTTAGCAGTGAAACCTTTCCCAGGGTGTTACAAAAAGAAATATGTAATTCCTAAATTTCATGTGACAGAGGATGCTGGAATTGAACTCCAAACTCCGATGCCCTAATCTGTGATAGTGCCATGCTAATCATGGCACCCTTAATATTTGGTAATGTGTCTCACAATCTGCTAGCATAAACGGGGTGATATCAGATTCAGCCTACTCTTTAGACGGTGGAAGATATATGAGATGGAGTCAAGGGCTCTGTCCACTTTAACAGGGGAAAGTCTCAGTTCAGAAAGAAAGAAGACCTGCTCTTTAAGTCATGCAGGTCAACAACCAGTACAGGCTGGCCTGAAATAGAGCTGATTGCTTACAGTACGGGATTCAATGGTTTTTACAACACTTTGGTTACTGCTAGCTGATCACTGAGATCATTTTAATGAGGCCACAGGATGTCTCTTTGTGTGTGTGTGTACAGCATACGGTTCCCACCTAGGCTTCATTAGCCACTTTAGAACCACGCAGAGCTAGACTGGAAGCAAGTCATCCTCAAACCCAAAGGACTGCCTAAGAAAAGAGAAATAGAGTAGATTCCGGATATTCTGGGAAGCAGCTTATTTGGGACAACGTTAAAGAACAACAACTAATCAAGAAAATAGCCTGGATTCCCTCTGTTTATTTGGGATGCTATGATGTTTAATTTGGACAGGAGACTTTTGTCAAACAGGTTCTAACTAGCATCAGACACATGCATTCCTTTGGCCATTAGACAATGAACTGTGCTTAGAGCAGTTTTTAAATAGCATCAGTTGTGTGTGTTTATGTAAAAAAACCAGAGATTTTTGTCACTGGCAGTTGGCAAGAAATAAACTGTAAGACGATTCAGAATTATTTTGCTCACGGTGGTTTCAAACCTTCAGGCTTAGTTTGCCAGAGATGGCTGGGAGTGAAAATGAAACGATTTCACTACTTCAACATGTTAGGAACTATGAAGAATTTGAAGGTATCAACAATCATTTTGAATGTTACAATGAAAATGAAAATTTGTAGGATGCAATTGTCGATAGCATTGTATGAAGGCAGTCCATTATCTACACCAGGTGTCAGCGCTAATTTTGTTCGTTTACAAACAATCAATAGAATGAGCGTGCGTACACTGGATGAATTCCTCCATCGATAACTTAGGAACTAATACACGGTTTATAGTACTGTAGTAGTATTGGTAGTGAACTTCATTCAAATACATAATTTATTACTTAGTTATATGGTAGTTTGCCTTTGTTACACATTTAAACTATTTTCATGAAACTTTGGCTAATTTGGGGCAGCTGCTTAATTGGACCAAAGTGTACTGGTCCCAATGTGTCCCGATTAACTGGAATCCACTGTGCCTGCAAATATCGTCGGAATATAGATACAGGACCCTCACACTATGCATTTACCTCAGTACAATTCTATACAGCATATGTTGTCCATTTCTAATTGTCTTTGAAGTAATTAGCTTGGTTGGCTGTTCCAAAGAACAATTAAGGAGCAATCACTTTAGTATGGCCTATGATGCAGATATGGGTTTAACCCAATAAGGGTGACAGAATTTTCTGCTATAAAATACATTGGAGGAGAAGATGAGACTCTACCGTAATCTGCTGATTTCATCAGCACCATTGACACTATTTATTTCCCTGTCTGTTATGATAGGAGAATGCTTAATTCAATTGGCGAATTAAATTTGTATATTATGTATCCAAACGGGAATTATTATAAAGTTCGTAACTGATCAGTGAAAGAAGTGATTTGTGTAAGCAACTTGCTACTAGTTGTAGGGCAGATGAGAATGGGGGGAAGGGAGAGTTCCTATAATGACTGTTTGCAAAGAAGACACCTAGAATTAGGTTGAAAGAGAATGGTCCATAAAAGATCAAGAAGCAGAGATCTAAACAAAATGTTGCTTTTCATCTGCACCTCTTAATTAAAGAGAGGGAAAACGGATGTCTGTGAGTAAATATTATATTAGGAATAAAACCTAGTGGTTTATAAAATGTTGGGAAATAACTAAAGAAAGCAAATACGCCTTCAATTTATGTGCATACATTGTAAATTTACATTGCGGTTTGCTGGAACTGATGTCCTCTGGGCCAGCTTGCTATCTCTTTCCAGTATTACCAGTCCTGATGCTCTAGATGTACCAGCCAACCGCGAATCACTATTAATGAACAGGTGGTAAACGAGGATGTATACAGCACTGGCAGCAATCGCTTTTAGTGGAGTTCCCTTAGGTAAATTTCAGTTAAGTGTCGCCAAAGACAATCACAGCTTCGTTTGTATGGAAGCACATCTCAAGGGGGAAAATCCTTTTGATATCAATTCAGCTCCCATTATCTGTTGATGACTTTATTTCCCCTTGTCTTTCTGGTCCACATAGAGGGATTGAAAGTGGAAAGAGTGAGCCACTTCAAGTTCCTGGGTGTCAACATCTCTGAGGGTTAATCCTGGGTCCAACATATCTCTGAAGTTGCAAAGAAGGCACAGCAGTGGCTATATTTCACTGGGTGCATTTAAAATCAAGATTGCTAGGTTCTTGATTTGATTGGTAAGGTGAGGTGGGGTAAAGGTTGCAGGGAGAAGGAAAGAAGAATGGTTTTAAAGAATTAGCCATGGTTGGGTGGCAGAAACAGACTAAATGGCCTGAATGTCCTAATTCTGTTCCTACATGTTATGGTCTTGCGATCGTTACCCGTTCAAACCTTTGGTATTTGTGCTTTCCACCCCGCCTTCACCACCCCCCACCACTCTACCACCAACCAACACCACTTATATTAATCCTTATACGTTTGGCTCTTGTGCCTTCGGGGCCAAGTTCATAATTTCTCCCCAAATTCTTCATCTTTCTATTTCTCTTTCTGCCTTTAAGAAATTGTTTTAAACCTATCCTGGTGATGAAGCTTTTGGTAATCTACCCCAATATCTTGCTCAGTGTCAAGTGTTGTTTTGTACTGCTTTTCTGAAGTATTTTGAGACGTTTTAGGAATACAAAACCAGAACCATTCGGCTCCTGGAGCCTGATGTTTTATTTTAATGCTGCTTTTCTAAGGTAACCACGATCCCTTGATTCTCATAAGATCCAAAAATGTATGACTTCCAGAACTATAGGGAGAGAGCAATGAATGATAGAGAATAATTTCATTCATGTAATACTATTTATGGTTGAAAATATCTGAAGGCATTTGACAAGAACTTTGTCAACATTGATTAAATTATTGCCCAGTAGATTGATGTTTACCTGGCTGCAGTGTCCAGAACCAAAGTCAAAACCTCAAAGTAAGAATCGACCATCCTATACTGAGAATGAGTAGAACTTTATTCACCTTGGAGGCTTAGTTGCTGAGTTATTTATGACAAAGCTGGCTAGGTCTTTGGATATTAAGAGAATCAAGATATATTGAGATAATGTGTGAGACAGGCACTAATAGGAGATCGTCCATGATCTCACTGAAGGGCAGAGGAGACACAAGCAATCAAATAACCTACACCTCATCCTGTCTACAATCATCTTCTGTTCTTATCTATCAATTTCTATTAACAGTTTCTGAACAGTAAGTGACTGGCCATCTCAGACCACCTGAACAGAACTTTCCGAAGGATTACAACCCTGTTAAAGAAGAAACTTATTTTCATCCCTGTAAAGAATGGACAATTCCCTACTTCGATGTAGTAACCCCTGGTTTTAGAAAACCCCGCCAAAGAAAACACTTTTCCTTCATCTATCCTAGTAAGGCCTGCAAGAGTAAGTTTCAATATGGTTGCCTCTCATTTTTTTCTGAATTTATGATCTGCTTTTTAAATTTGAGCTCATATCACAAACCTCTAACCCCAGAATCAATGTGCTGAATTTCCATTGAATTCTCTAACAATTACATGTGGAGAGAGACTCAGGGTGTTGTCTCACCCAATACATATGTAATTTCAGGAAGACATCTTTAGTAATTGCACTTTTAATAATAGTCAATGACAACTGTGCTGTTCCAAAGAGCGCTATATGAGGTCATTTTTACCCTTGGCCGTAATGAATCAACCCATAGCTGGAGATGTAATGGCCCCTTCCAGTTAGACTGTTTATGGTAGTTTATTTTTTTATATCTGTGCACTTGTAATGCTACTGAGAGACTGTAATTTCCTTTGGGATCAAAAAAGTATCTATCTATCTCCTCCTCTCATCAAATCCCCTTGGAATTACCATCAGCATATAACCTGTAGCACCAGAGGTCCCAACGCCCTAGACCACAGCTATACTGAGATAAGGAGTGCCCACCATTCCATGCCCAGATTGCATTTTGGTAAATTAGATCACTTGGCTGCCCTTCCCATATCTGCATACAGGCAGAGGCTGAGGAGCAAAGATTAGGACAACATAGAGGTGGTCATAGGAGGCAGAGGAGCAGCTACTGGATTGCTTTGAGTCACTGGACTGGCCGTGTATAAGGACACATCCATGGATCTGAATGAATACACCCCTAGTTGTAACGGACTTTTTAAAAACAGCTGTAGGTGAGCGTGCCCCAACAAAGTCATTCAGAGTCTTTCCCAATCAGAAGCCTTGGATGAGATCTGCAATCTGCTGAGAGCCAGTTCAGGGGCATTCAAATCTGCTGACCAAGCAAGTTACAAAACGTCCACAATCTCCAGAAAGCCATTTCACGGGCGATTCCGGAAAAGGAAACCAGAAGTCCAGGAGCCAGTCCTCACTGGAGAGGGTCAGCAACTTTAAATTCCTATGTGTTATTATTTCAGAGCATCTGCCCTGGGCCCAGCACAAAAGTGCAATTACAAAAAAAGCATGGTATTATCTCTACTTCCTTAGGAGTTTGTGGAGATTTGGCATGACACCTAAAACTTTGACAAACTTCTATAGATGTGTGCTGGATAGTTTGTTGACTGGCTGCGTCACAACCTGGTAATGAAACACCAATGACCTTGAACGGAAAATCCTACAAAAAGTACTGGATAAGGCCCAGCCTATCACTGGTAAAACCCTCCCAACTATTGAGCACATTTACATGAAATGCTTCTGCAGAAAAGCAGTACCCATTATCAGGGACCCCCACCACCCAGGACATGCTCTCGTCTTGCTGCTGCCATCAGGAAGAAGATACAGGAGCCTCAGGACTCACACCACCAGGTTCAGGTACAGTTATTACTCCTCTTCCATCAGGTTCCTGAACCAAAGGGGATAACCTCACTCAACTTCGTTTGCCCCATCACTGAAATGATCCCACAACCAATGGACTCGCTTTCAAGGACTCTTCATCTCATGTACTTGATATCTATAGCTTATTTATTTATCATTATTGTTTCTTCTTTCTCGACATGCACAGTTTTTTGTCTTTTGCACTCTGGTTGAACGCCTTAGTTAGGCAGACTTTCCTCAATTCTGTTATGGTTATTATTCTGTAGATTTATTGATCATACCCACAAGAAAATGAATCTTAGGGTTGTGTATGGTGACATATAACTTTGATAATAAATCTTACTTGAACTTTGAACTTTGGAATAAAGGCCAACATACTGTTTACCTTCCTTGTTGCTTGCCACATCTGCACATTGAACTTCAGTGATTTGTGTTCGTATGCACACCAGCATTCTCAATTTCTTTGTTATGTCAAAGCTGTCTACCAATAAGAGTTCTTGTTTTAGACGCTTTAATCTTAAGAGTGAGCAAACAAGATAACTAATAGTGTTATGCATGTTTGTTTGATATGTTAATGGCCGTTTGCAGGTCTTCAATGTGCTTTGTACACATTTCAGTTTGACACACTTCAGTTTGAAAGGCAGAAGATTACAAGTTTAAAGTAATATCGGCAGCCATCTTCTGATGAAGATTGTAATGTTCTGAGCCAATTATTGCAATGAAATGTTATTTTTGAAGTACATCGTTTCACAATCAAAGATGCTCTGCTGGAGGAATTTACATTTAAAGTAAATGGGATAACATCGACGATTAAACAGCAGACACCAGGGTACTACTAACACTGTAAGCAGTTATTAGTGCTCTAAAAAATTATAGTGTTGCACCAAAAAATGGAGCCCAGAAACTATTTCTTTAAATAGTCATTAAGAAACAGTGGAATGTAATCAAAACTGCAGACTCACAGCTGGCTAGAAGTAGAGACACGTATTGCACTTCCCTGGCAAAGGCAGGGTAGGATAGGCTTTTTGCTAAAAGATGGTGTGAAATCCCTGGTCTGGTCTTCTTCTCATCTTCAAAGACAGTCCATTAGAATCGAGGAGACTTGTTTTCATCCCAGTGGCATAGGTTCTGAGGTGGATGTTCTGATATTCCACCATATGGCCATTTTGTGGATGCCATGGTAGTGCAGCAGTTAACGCGGCTCAGTTACACCTTGGGGTGTTCCAGAGTTCAGAGTTCAATTCTGGTGCCATGCTGTACGTCCTCCCCATGGAATATAAGGATTTTCCCCAGTGCTCTGGTTTTCTCCCATAGTCCAAAGACATGTCAGGTAGGTTAATTGGTCATGGTAAATTGGCCCGTGACTAGGTGAGGGTTAATTGGAGATGTGGGGGTTACTGGGGCAGTGTGTCTTGAAGGGCTGTAAGGGTCTACTCGGTGCTATATCGCTAGATTAATTAATTAGCTCCTTCCTCGACAAGGCATATCTGGAATGTGACTGCTGCCAACGGCTGTTCTCTGTGTGCAACCCCTTTCAAGATATACAATCTCCTTGTACAACACCCTTCACTCATCCCTGGCGCTAGATGAAGAGCTTTTTAAGGGCCCTTAGCAAACATGGCCTCCTGCTTGCAGCACTCTACACAACTCCTTCGTCCTGTTCCTTTCTATTTTGGCAGGTGGTCCTGTTCTTCAAATTATCTCTGCCCCCTTCTTTGCTATCACGTTACCTAGTAAAAATAATAATTTCTTACCTAATTGCAAGTAGATCATGTCTACCTTCATCCATGGCATTCCCTCCAGACCATGCAATCTCAATATCCAGCAAATCTGCATAACCCACTCTCCTTTCAATCAATCATCCCAGCAATTGCTGTCTGGGTAGGGCGAAAAGCATTATCAGGGATGCATCTCACCCTAACCATGGACTTTTTATTCTCCTCCCATCCGGTAGGCACTATAGGAGCCTCCGCACCCGCACTAGCAGGCGCAGGAAGAGCTTCTTCCCTGAGGCTGTGACACTGCTGAACCTCTCATCACAGCGCTAAGCAGTATTGCATCCGTATTGTACTGTCTCAGTACTTTCATATTTGTGTGCTGTAGCATTTTTCTTTATTCGCAGTTATTTTGTAAATAACACTATTCTTTGCATTTCTGGTCAGATGCCAAATGCATTTCATTGGCTTTGTATCGGTACTCGGCACCATGACAATAGGGTTGAATCTAATCTAATCTAATCTAAATTGACTAATAATGCTTTTCCTTGATGCAGGATGACATGATTCATTGTTCTATTTTACACTGGGAGAGTTGGGTCATTGAGTTCCAGTTTAGCAGTATTGATGAAAAAAAATTCTTTCTTACTTAATGTGATGCAGGCTGGATTGTAACAGATTAAGTTCATTGGCCCTTTTGCCCCTTTCCTAATTTTATTACACCCTTGCAAAATATTCTCTATCACAGACCCACCAACTTCCCCTTGATTATTTAACTCTTCACCTATTGAAAAGAGAAATTTACTAGAGCTGGTTAATTAGCCAGCAAGTGGGAAGAAACCAGTGTGCTAGGTGAAATGTTAGAGAGATTGTGTAAAAATGCACTCAGCCCCGAATGTCATGATCAAATCCTGACCTCTGGAGCTCTGTGGCAGCAGCATCGATTCCTACATGACCAGGTCACCCATGAATGTGGATCGCTGCCACAATTTTCCTTGCCGAGAAGCTGAAGACCTCCAGGAGGACCACAACATTGTCATTGGGTTTGGAGGCTTGCGTGCCTCAATGACCCGGAGAGCTATGTTGGCTGGGGTCAGGGCTTATGCTTTGGCTCTTAGTAGGGTCTCTCATCAAACAGGTCAAAGGGTAGAGGCCGGACGAAGAGTGGTCCACCAGTCCTCCAGGTTCAGGGATTCAGCTCAGGGCTAACAACCCTGACTGGTAAAACAAAACTGTTGTGGAACAGCAATGAATAATCCTTCTATATCTGAGTGCAAATGGTATTCCTGAGTCTCTGCTCGGGACTTGCATGACTGACATTACTGAAAGCCAAGAGGAAGCTACTGATATGATGAAGGAAGTCCTGAACACTACCAGAGATGGAGGGCCTTCATTGCTGCCCTAAATGCTAGCAGCATAATGGACAGTAAATAAATAATTAAGTAAGAAGCAGAAGAGGTGGGTATAATTGCAATGTTTCAAAGACATTGAGACAAGTGTTTGGTTAGAAAAGGGATATAGGCCAAATGCAGGCAAATAGGACTAGCCTGGGTAGACAGTTTGGTTGGGATGGACAAGTTGGGTGAAAAGGCCTGTTTCGATACGAGATAACGTTGTGGCTCTATGATATCTGTTATGAATGAACTACCTTCTGCATTTGCTGTCATACCGAAATTATGTACACGTGCACTGCATGTAAATTTTGAGTCAAGTTAACACATGTGGTACCTGGACAATGGGTCACATGGAACACAATTTCTTGGCAGTAATCTTATCCGATCCTGTCAAAGGTGCACTGTAAATGGAAATGAGTACTTGCTATGATCATAATTTCAGTTTTAACACCTAAGGTATTTGAATTTAGGAGTGTTAAAACTGAAGAGTGGAATTTAGATTAGAGGAAATAGTTTATAATGGTAGTCATAGAGCACTACAGCACAGAAACAGGCCTTTTGGCCCATCTAGACCGTACCGAACTGTTATTGTGCCTAGTCCCATTGACCTGCACTCGGACCGTACCCCTCCCATCCATATACTGATCCAAATCTCTCTTACATTTTGAAATCAAACCTGCATTTACCACTTCCTCTGGCAGCTTATTCCACATTCCCACCACTCTCTGAGGGATTAAGTTCCCCCTCGTGTTCACTTTTCACCCTTAACCCTTGACCTCTTGTTCTAGTGTCACTTAACTTCAGTGGGAAAAGCCTGCCTGTTTGCATTTCATTCATTATGTGCCATGTCGTATGACGTAGGTGATCATGACCATGATTGTTCTTGGCTAATTTTTCTACAGAAGTGGTTTGCCATTACCTTCTTCTGAGCAGTGTCTTTATAAGGTGGATGACCCAGCTGTTATCAATACTCTTCCGAGATTGCTTGCCTGGCATCAGTGATCGCATAACTAGGACTTGTGATTTGCACTAGCTACTCATACAAGCATCCACCACCTTCTCCCTTGTCTTCATGTGACCTTGATCGGGGTGTTAATCAGGTGCTACACCTTGCCCAAAGGTGACCTGCAGGCCAGCGGAGACATCTTACACCTTCTTTTAGTTGAGGCGTATCTCCACCCCGCCACCCAGTGCTTGCACTTACCATACCTTGACCCCTCATAACGTTGTAAATCTCCATCAAATCTCCCCTCAGCCTCCTATGCTCCAGGGAATAAAGTTCTAACCTGCTCAACCTTTTCCATAACCTGCGAAATATGACCTTAGTGTACCTTTCCATTAAGCCTGCCATATGGAGCTCCTTGCCCTCAGAACAGAATTTGATCAAATGCTCTTTGGAAAATTCTATTTTATTCCTTCCAGTTGAACATTATAAAGTGGCATTTAAAGGCTGAGAAAAAACATTCTCAGACGTTATTTTCCGCACACTACACAGCCCATTGATTTCCCTTTCAGACTGCAGTTTAGAATACTTTGAAACAATTGTTAAGGACTCTGTTAAGCAGCAGGTTGCAGCTAAAGGGCATACAATGTAGAATTTGAATGGCATTTTGCTTCTGATGTCACTTAACAGCTTGGTCAAGCATGTCGTCTCAAGATAATGAAACATATGTCAGCCAGGTGCATTTGAAGCAATTTCCCATGATAAGGCTTGTGTGGATGAAGGTGTCAGACATCTACTGTTAGCCGTACGTCTCCTAGCATCACCTGTGGCACGGTGACAGCAGACTGTTGTCATGAGCTGTCAGGAAGCTGAACTGCAGGCCTTATCTTTTACAAATCACCTGATCTGAAAGGTGGGTTAACAGAGAGCAAAGGGAGATCTGCGCTAAAACAGTTGTGACTCTCAGAATATGCAAATCATTTTGGATTATTTCTATGCACCTTGTTCCTGATTATTTCATGGGACCTTGGTGGTGGTTGTCGTGTCGTGCCTGAATGATGACATGAAACGTGTGCAGGAGAGTTTTTAAAGTGGAAAAGCTGTTGCCCTGGCATAGCTTCACTCTCTCGATCCGACTCCAGTAGCACGAGCAAATGTCACAGCTGGGATCATTCTTGGTTGCAGTGGATGGCCGTGGCTTCTTCTGTGTCTTGTCATGCCCTCCGGTCATCACAGAGTATTGCAGAGACCCTTTCCTGGCCATTGGATCTCACTGTAGATCTCATCCACATAGTCTGCTGGAGCCGACTTCGCGTGCTCGGATGGGCTTGTCTCTGTCTCACCGGGGTATGAGGGCCGCTGGTTACCCTCACCTGATTTAGCCCACCCCGTCGAAGCCACGTACTGGGGTGTGGCTACTGTTGCATGCAAAGCAACTACCTGGAGGCACGGGTGAGAGATGAGTGTCTGGTGGGGACCAAAGGTAAGCGAGCTGCTCTGGAATGGACACAACAATTCATTCACCAGAGGTGCTACCTCTCCCTGGACACCCCATACCGTACATCCCATGATATACGTTCTCTGGTAACCAAAATATTGGTCAAATATTCTGTATAGCTATTTGATCCTCTGTAGGTCAAAGCATTAGTTCAATAGTTCTAATTAAACCAGCAGTGTTTCTGTGAGCTCTTACAGCTCAAACATATGTCCTTTGAATATCGTACTATCCCCAATCATTTTCACCACAGTGCTGTTTTTCACTTTCCAAATTTTCCCCAGAGTGGAGCTAATCCACAGGGAGCATTATAAAGTAGCACACATAAAAGTTGCTGGTGAATGCAGTAGGCCAAGCAGCATCTCTAGGAAGAGGTACAGTCGACGTTTCGGGCCGAGAACCTTCGTCAGGACTCATTGTAAAGTGTTCACCCTACGCCACCTCCTCTCCAGAACCACGTCAGCTTGCTTTGGTCATGGAGCTGCAGAGTGCAGACAGTGTTTGCATCTGATCATGTTTGGAGTTGAGGTCCTCTCTAACTGAAGCCTGTGAGAGAAATAGCCTCATACTTAACACCCGCAGAACAGAAGTCCTGCACTGACTTGTCCCCTCTGACCAACGCTGGTGTTTGACGATAAGGGTCTGTATTGAGAATCAAGAGACTGTGGACCGCTGTCTAACTCTCAGTGGAGGCCGGATGCTGAAGTAAATGGAGAGAGGAGGTGCAGGAGTCTCAAGAAGAAATAGTGCAGCACCTCACATGCCACGCACCCCCCCCCCCCAACCTGTCCTGTTTGACGTTTATTATTCTACTTGTGGAAGTATCTGTGGTGCCTACATTACCGTCATCAGCCACCCCCGAACTATGTAGAACTGGAATGGAAGTACTTCATCATCAAAGCAGAAGGAAAGAGAAATAGATATTATCAGAATGCACAGTCAAGACCCTCAGCCTACACACTTACCCCAGTATACTTGTATTTTCCCACATTACCATCAACTTCCCCCAGATTCTATCACTCACTTACACACTAGGGACAATTACAGTGGCCGATTAACCTACCAGTCCACAGGGGGAACGTTCAAAATCCACACAGAGAGAAGGTCAGAGTTGAGCCCAGGTCACAGGAGCTGTGAGGAAACAGCTGTACTACTGTGGTACCACGATTAATACCGCCACCTCAGAGACCCCTTGGCTTGGGTGATCTCTAGTGATGAGCATGTATGGTGGGGTTGAAGGAAGGGGTTTTGTCTCTTCAAGGTGCTCTGACTTACTCCTAAATGACAAAGATATACTGATTGTTAGGTTGATTGGCTCCAGTAAATTATCTCTTCTGCTGATGTGCTAGAATTAATGGAGATGCCAGGTGAAAATTAGGATTGGTGTAGACGAGCGCTTGATGGTTGAAAAATCTTCGACTGAAAAATAGGGCAAAGTTTGAAAATTAGCTGTAAAATGCTGAAGCTACTGTACAACCCAAGGTAACAAATTTATAAGACATAGGAGCCAAATTAGGCCATTCAGCCCATTGAGTCTGCTCAGCCATTCCATCATGACTGTTCCTCTGCACCTCTGATGTTTGAACCTTCTCCCCATTTAGATAATCGTCTGTAATATTGTTCCTTTTACCAAAATGCATTATCATACATTTCCCAACACTGTATTCCATCTGCCACTTTTTTGCCCATTCTTCCAATTTGTCTAAGTATAGATTGTTGAGATGGAACAAAATGGTACAAATGGGAAAATAAAGTAGGGAGGTTAAGTTAGACCTCTATATATCTTGATAAAGCTATATATGATACTGTGAATAAAATTATTTCATTAAAAGATAGTGCATTTTGATGTAAAAAGGATCTTATTGGTAACATGCCAACAGTCAGGGCAATCTCATTTCCCCACTTATTTCTTTGTAATCTATGCCTACCAAAACTTGCCTCTTCTCAGTTCTCCTACTACCCACCTGCACCAGGAATAGTTTACAGAAGTTATTCAGTCTAAAACAAGCCCTTCTCTGTGAAATGGAAAGAAATTGAAGCACCTAGAGGAACATGCAAACTCTGCACAAACAGCTAGGTAGGATCATAAATTGCTGGGTCATGTGCTACCCCAGAGACGTTGAGAAAGATGCTTCAAAAGATAATACCATAGTTGAGTATGTCAGGAGACAGTAAGCAGACTAGGTTTTATAGAGAGAAGTCACCAGATAGGTCTTTAAGAGTAGGAAAGAGTTTGAAAGGGTATGCATAGTGAAAATAATTACATTAGTTGGAGTGACCAAAAGAGATCATATATATAAAATATAAATTGTTTCTCCAAATGGTGGTATTGGCCAGAAAGAACTATAGGTTTCAAATCAGTGAATTTGAATGAATCAAGGACGCTGAATTCAGCCAGACCAATTGTCTTTGTCTTGCCATGAGGTCGAAGGAATTTTGTGAAGCTGTTCTGCATCCTCCATTTTGTGAACTGAAGTTGCTTGGCTTGATCAGTGCTTTAAAGTAGAAACAATGATGCTTCAGGTAATCTGCTGGATTAGCGATAACTTCCAAAAAAGAAGTTATTTGTGAGGTGTTCTTTGATATAATATAAAATGCAGATTTGTGAATGGTATACTCTTTGTTTGCCCTGAGTGGTTTGAGCTGGTTACTGGTTTGATCCAGAGTCAAAACGGACCAAGAGCCAAAATCTACCAGTTGTCACTTGCAGAAGAAAGACAAAAATTGGTGCTGACCTGGACCAGAGCCAATAAGAAAGTGTTAAATGTCAGTAAGATGACCCGTAGTCAATGACACTGAAGTGCAACATTTGAACTGGTAAGGAATCAATATAAAAGCAGTTGCTTTGAGTGATCTTACAGTAATAACTTTCTTCAGAGACCCACCATTGCAGATGTGGAGTACCCCACAGACACGTGGAGATCAGAGAAATACATGGCCAGCATAGATTCCTTTTATTGATATTACCTTTTCTATCCTTTGACTGTTGAAGGAGGGTCAGAAAACTTAGTAGATTGATAGTAGAAAGTTGAGATTGTTGCTGTTCCTTTTCATGCCTTGTGGCACATCAGGTGGCATTTTTCCTGTTTCTGTAGCATTTGACTGTTTTTCACGAGGCCGAGTTGCTAGTTTGACTTTCTACAGGGAACTGGCCAGATTTGAACTTGGGACCATTTACCTCAAAGTCCGAAGCTGATGCCACTATATGACTAGTTGGCTCATTGAGATAAATAAATAAAATGGTACAAAGGAGAAATAAAATATTAAAAGTAGAGAGAAAGGCAAAATTAGTTGGGCTGGAGGGAATCACATGTGGAGCATAAATACCAACATAGAACAATTGGAATTCACCAATGTTTTAGGTTATATAGTTTGTTTTTGAAATGCAAATTGATTAGTTATTGAACTTCAGAGTTCACTTTTCTTTAATTATTTAACATGTAGGAAATTTTAGATATAGAGACTGAAAGTCTTGGGTGAATAAAATGACTGTTGACCTGGGCCACAGCCCAGCACTCTTTCCAAAATAAAGCCTTCTTACTTTGATAATTACAAGCATCATAAAGTGGGTGCAACACAATCCCTGGGATTATGGATATGCACAACGCTCTGCTGTTGTGCATATTGTCAGTGAAAAATTATTGAACAGAAACATACCTTACAGAAGAGACGTTCATGTCAAACTTGAAATGATGGAACTCTATTGATTTGGTGGGTCAGCAGGGCAGGAAAAATAAGAGCCTAAATTAGAGAGCAGTGTCACTCAGGTGGATTTATATTAATGTGAGCACTTGTCAGGGTAAACTCCTTCCTATGTCACTCATGCACATCCATGTAAAATGGGCACTAAATCCACTGTCATTCCTGCTATTGGGCTCTTTTAACAGCTTGCTGTTGGTTGAAACTTGAGGGTTATGCTTTCTGGAAGAAGGATTGGCAGAAAAATTGCATTGAACATCCTCCTGCATTCAATCCCTTCATGGTGGACAGTGACATTTTAACACTGTTTTGTCAATAAACCTCCCTGTGGTATTTAGTGCAACATTTGCTGCCACAGCAGAAGTTTGCAGTAGTTAAAATGGGAACATTTTAGGACACCATCTAAACTCCGTGATGTGTTTAAGGAAGATGACTTCATGTTTTTTTCTCCCTGCAAATCACTACACAGCCTCTAAGTTCAGAGAGCCTTTTACTCATACAAAAGGAAAAAAAAAGTGCATGCAGGAAACTCTGAAAATAATGGAGCTATTCAGCAAGCATGTGTAAAGAGTTAACTTAAGTTAACTTTTCAGGTCAATTACTTTTTATCCGAATTCTTGACAATGAGTATTAAATAGTACTGTGTTAAGGAACCAACTGACCTATACTGGGGTGTATTCTGTCCTGCCTTACTTCATGGAACTCAATCAAAATATCCATCAGTCCTTCACCTGACCTGTACCAAGATGAATCCCAGGCAAAGGAGTCCCAGCTTTCTATCTCGAATTCCATAAATAAACAATTAAATGACATTTGCTTCAGGATGCAATATACAAATTGTAGACGGGAATGCTTTCTTCCTCTACTTCTCAAGATTATCAGAGTATCTTGTAGAACCTTACCAGTTTTGTACGTTGGCAGAGCATTCACTCAAGATGCTTCATGGAAGTGACACTGTGTTAGAGGGAGGGGTTGTTTAGCAAGATGTTTTGTTGTGTTCTGTGTTGTTCTGTCAGACATGGCGGGCATGGTATCTTGGTGCTGGAATGTGTGGTGACACTTGCAGGCTGCCCACAGCATATCCTTGGGTACTTGTTGGTGGTTAATGCAAACAACACGTTTCACAGTATGTTTCGATGTACATGTGATAAATAAATCGGAATCGGAATCTTACCTGTTAAAAGCAAGCCATTCATTTCATTCCCTGTTCAAAAAAGCATCAGGTGGATCGAGCAGAGGGAGCAACCTAATAGACTCACAAATACAAGGACTCAATGAGCATCGAATAAGAGAAAACAAGTACAACAGCTCATGGAGCTTAATCAGACTTAATCCAGTGCATACCATGGTTTAACTGCATCATGGACGGTCCCTAGCCTGGCTGCAAAAGGAGCAGGGTTGGGCATGGAGCTAGCAACCCCAACCCATAATATCCCAGAGCTATGGAAACGCCAATAGAAGCTCTAAAGACCTCATCCCTGGGAGAGGAAGGATCTGCAATGGGCTACACCAGGACAACTTAAAATACTGGCCCAGGGCAAAGAACTCCAGCGTGCTGCTGCAGGCAGCCTATGCCCCAGTAGGGGTGATGGACGTAAGTTATATACCCATGGCCTGATCGAAATTCTGGTATTTTGACTCAGTCCCTCAAAATCGTTGAAGTCCAAAAATATCACCATATTCATTTTTGTGTGTTGCAAGCTTTGTTTTATATATAGTATGGAGGAGACATCATGACACCCAGTGAAGAGAATGATGTAGAAGATCTGGAAGAAATGGAGAACCAGCAGAAATGTGAAAGAAGTTATTTGAAACCTGGAAAATTAAAGGAACCTATGAGCTGATCTGCTGACAGTCATTAATAATTAGCTTCAATATAAGACTGAGTCGCTGCAAGAATATGGCAAAAGAAGGTGAAAACTGAATACAACCAGAAATAAAGTATTGCAACACGTTTGACTACTATCTCATGTAAACTGTATTCTCAGTTACAATCTTTCACGAGCTTTGCAAAGAAGAAGACTGTACGAAGGAGACAAAATGTTGGAAATTTATTCCATTATATTGGTGGCAGCGGCATACTCTTACTAAGATTATTCTTAGAATAATACTACCATGTGGCAGCAACTCAAGATTTAAAACCACGTAGACATGGTCAAGAGGTTCAGTTGTTGTTCAGACCTAACATCAGGACGGGGAAGAATGGTGATCGAAGTGAGTTTGACTTTGGAATGACTGTTGGTGCCAGATGGGGTGGTTTGGGTATCTCAGAAACTGCTGATCCCCTGAGACTTTTATGCCCAATAGTCTCTAGAATTTACAGAGAATGGCGAGAGAAACAAAAAAAAACCAGTGAGTGGGAGCTCCGTGGGTGAAAACACCTTGAGAGAGGTCAGATGAAAAAGACCTGAGTGGTTCAAGCTGACAGAAAGGCAACGGTTACTCAAATAACTATGTATTACAACCATGGTGTGCAGAAGAGCATCTCTGAATGCACAACATGTTGAACCTTGAAGTGGATAGACTGCAGCAGCAGAAGACAATGAACAGGAGGTACCTAATAAAGTGGCCACTGAATATATAGCACTTTTGGTTTAGAGGTGCTAACCTCGTTTGCCTGAATTCAATTTCATTGGTTTCTTATTGTCATATGTACTGAGGTATGGTGGACAGCCCGTCTTGCAGGCTTTTCACACGTGTCATTGCACAGTGCCTTGAGGTAGAATAATAACAGAATACAGAATAAAGTACAAAAGCTACAGAGAAAGTGCAGTGCCGGTAGACAATAAGATGCGTATCATTACGCAGATTGTGATGTCAAGAGACCATCTTTTCACACTAGAGAACTATTCAATAATTTGATTCTGACAGGATAGAAACTGTCCTTGAGCCCATTGCTTTCAGCCCATTGTTTATTTGTTCGCTATGCGCCATGTTGTATGACGTAGGCGATCATGGTCTATCCATGACCATGATTGTTCTTGGCAAGTTTTTCTGCAGAAGTAGTTTGCCTATTACCTTCTTCTGGGCAGTATCAATACTCTTCCTGATGTCAGCAGTGGCATAACCAGGACTTGTGATATGCTGCTCATATGACCATCCACCTCTTGTTCTCATGGCTTCCCATGACTGTTTAGGGGGCTAATCAGGTGCTATGCCTTGCCCAAGGTTGACCTGCAGGCTAACAGAGGGTAGGAGTATCTTACACCTCCTTTGGTAGAGACATATCTCCACCCTGCCACCCACAGCCTATTGTATCTTTACTAATGGGAGGGGGGAGAAGAAGGGAATGTTTGAGGTGGGTGTGGTCTTTGATTAATTTGGTTGCTTTAATGAGGCAGTGAGAAGTACTAAGTTCACGGAGGGGAGGCTCAGTAGCACAGTAGTCAGCATAATGCTTTAGAGCACCAGCTATAGGATTGCAGTTCAATTCCCGCTGCTGTCTGTAAAAAGTTTGTACGTTCTCCCCACGACCACGTGGGTTTCCTCCCACCTTTCAAGTGTGTATGGGTAAGGGTCAGTAAACTGTGGGCATGCTACGTTGACGCAGGAAGCATGGCGAGACTTGGGTGGTGCCGCCAGTACATCCATGTGCTGATTGCACATACAGGCAAACAACATTTTTATCTGTACTTTTTTACATTTCGATGTACATGTGACAAATAATCTCACATTATAATGTTTGCCCACCAGGGACATTCGGAACAGCCAACTTGAAATAACATGGTAGTTCTGTTACTGGACCAGTACGCTGAAATTTTGGACCAGCTTTCTGGAGACTGAATTCGGATCCCACTGTGAATGGAATTTAAATTTAGTTCATTAAGTAATCTGGAACAGAAAGCTAGTACTAATAATAGTGACTTTAGTGGATTATTGTATAAAGCCACTCATTTATTATTCACCATAATTCAGTAATTTACTAATTTATATTCCTGAAGTAGGGTTTCAGTCTGAAACGTCAACTGTTTGTTCATTCCACAGATGCTGCCCGACCTTCTGAGTTCCTCCAGCATTTTGTGTACGTTACTAATTCATTATTATGCATTAGTAACGTACACAAATCTGATTCCTTACCTAGTCTTGTCTTTATTGCTGCTTCAATTTTATTTTGCTTATTTCAGAACATTGTCAATAATGTCTTCTGAGATAATTTTCAAATTGACTGGGAAAAGAATTCCATTGTTAATTTTGAAAAGAAAGTAAGTTCAGAATAATAAATTTTTGAATAAAACTCATCCTGACCCAGATCTGGGCCGTACCCTCCAAATATTCAGACCTGCCCCTCGGTTTTTTTTTGCACTACCTTACTTGCCATTTTTCTATTTTCTATTTATGATTTATAATTTAAAATTTTAAAATATTTACTATCGATTTGTAATCCAGGGAGCGGGAAGCGCAGAATCAACTATCGCTGGGATGATTGTACGTTCTAGTATCAATTGTTTGGCGACAATAAAGTATAAAGTATAAAGTGCTCCTCAAATTATATTGAATCTCCTCAAACCGAAATTTGTCAGACTTGCAATCCATTAACAGAAAATGAAGCTATGAACATCTTCTCACAGATGGTGACTGGCATGATTAGTTTTCTCCTCTGTATACTGTAGATCTTTTGAATATAAATACTTTAATAATGTGAAAATCAAAAAGATGGTGATGCCAGAAATCTGAAATGAAAGCAGAAATTGCTGAAATGTCAGGTAGCCTCTGTAAAAAGAGAAACATAGTTGATGGTTCATATTCTCTGCCAAAAGTGGGAGAGACAGAAAATGAGTTAGTTTTAAATTGCAGAGATTAAAAGAGATGAGTGGATAGGACAAAGGTGATAACTCTGATATGATGAGAACAAGTTTGCTGTGAGATAAGTTGCAGATATGATCAAGCTACTGGCAAGATGAGGACAGTTTGGGAGAGGAGTTAGCAGAGGCTATGAGATGAGGACAATTTGAATTAGGTCCAACATTAATGAGTGTTTAGAGGCTTAACTTGGACTTCACGTGATTAATTCAACTCTAAGAGGAAAACATTTGGAAGCATCAGAAACAAACTAATTTAGATTTGGTTAAGTAACGAACAAAACTTTGTATCAGATGCTTAAGAGAAGATGAAATAGTGCCCCTGTGATGGTTGCATGCAGATATTTAAGAGGGTGATTTGGAATTACCTTCTGACAATGTTGAAAAAAATTGCTAACTCATTTATTTAACGCAGGGTAATGCCTTCCTAAGTAAAAAAAGAGTGAGTATACACTAAACCATACACAATATTTCCTTTCCTAGGATATGTTAAAGCTGGGAAGTCTGTGATCTGGTAACTGAGACAAAATACAGAGTTTATGGACAAGAATTACATCAAATCTTACGATCAATCTTTGCTGCTATGCTGGAAATCATATAAAAGAAGACAGCTTACCCTCTTAATACTCTGAGATTAATACGTGAGTATAAGACATGTGGATGTAATATGTAGATGCATATAATTTGATGTGAAAATTAGTTAAAAATAATTGGGTTCAATAGGTTACTTGTAGATTTCAGTCAATATTAGTTAATCTATGTGCTGTGTTAAAATATGGCTAAAACCACAACTAAAATTTGAACTATAAGCGATGGAGTGCTTGCTAAATGGTATACAGCCTAATATTGAATGCCTTGTAGCTGGTTAGAAAGTTTGCCCATGGAGCTGTGTGGAGGAGAGGCCAGCTTTGTTCATGTTGGAGCTTTTATTGTTAAAGCTGGAATTCTAGTTTTTACATTATTCCTCTCCTAAATAATTGAATGACATCTGTGATTTTTGGCAATTCTTTGAATGCATTCCATTGTCTATAGCAGAAATAGCAGGAAATAGCTTGCTTACCTCTGAAGATTTTTGCTTGGAGTCAGAGTTGTGATGTTTTTTTTTACTTAAATTTAACATAAGATAAAATTTATTTTGCGAAATTGTACATGTTGAAACAATAGAGTATGTGCACCTTAAAACAGTAGTATAATCTCAAGGGGTACTGTAGTGTCTGGAGTTACTGAACTCATTAAAAGATATGCACATAGTGAAACTTCATTAGGTACCTCCTGTTCCTAATAAAATGGCCACTGAGTGTATGTTCGGTGGTTTTCTGCTGCTGCAGTCCATCCGTTTCAAGTTTTGATGTGTTGTGCATTCAGAGGTGCTCTTCTGCACACCACTGTTGTAACACAAGGATATTTGAATTACTGTTGCCTTCCTGTCAGTTTGAACCAGACTAGCCACTCTCTGACCTCTCACATAAACAGGGCATTTTCACCCACAGAACTGCCACTCACTGGATGTTTTTTTAGTTTGTCACATCATTCCATGTAAACACTAGGGACTGTTGTGTGTGAAAATCCCAAGAGATCAGCAGTTTCTGAGATGCTCATCTAGCACCAACAATTATTCTATGGTCAAAGTCACTTAGATCACATTTCTTCCCCATTCTAGTATTTGGTCTGGTATGGGGTGTGCGGGGGGGGTGCTACTGCACAGGATCGAAATAAGATGCAGAGAGCTGTAAACTAGGGCAGCTCCGTCATGGACACAAGCCTCTGTGGTATACTTTATAATTTATACTTTATTGTCGCCACACAATTAATAGTAGAACGTACAATCATCACAGCGATATTTGATTCTGCGCTTCCCGCTCCCTGGATTACAAATATTAAATACTAAAAATAATAAAAATAGTAAAAATTAGTAAATATTAAAAATTTAAATTATAAATCATAAATAGAAAATAGAAAAATGGAAAGTAAAGTAATGTGAAAAAACTGAGAGGTAGGTCCAGATATTTGGAGGGTATGGCCCAGATCCGGGTCAGGATCCGTTCAGTCTTATCACAGTTGGAAAGAAGCTATTCCCAAATCTGGCCATATGAGTCTTCAAGCTCCTGAGCCTTCTCCCGGAGGGAAGGGGGATGAAAAGTGTGTTGGCTGGGTGGGTTGTGTTCTTGATTATCCCGGCAGCACTGCTCCGACAGCGTACAGTGTAAAGTGAGTCCAAGGATGGAAGATTGGTTTGTGTGATGCGCTGCGCTGTGTTCACGATCTTCTGCAGCTTCTTTTGGTCTTGGACAGGACAACTTCCATAGCAGGTTGTGATGCACCCTAGAAGAATGCTTTCTATGGTGCATCTATAAAAATTAATGAGGGTTTTAGGGGACAGGCCAAATTTCTTCAGTTTTCTCAGGAAGTAAAGGCACTGGTGGGCCTTCTTGGGAGTGAACTCTGCTTGGTTGGACCAAGTCAGGTCATTTGTGATATTGACCCTGAGGAATTTAAAGCTTTTGACCTTTTCTACTTGCGCACAACCGATGTAAATTGGGTCGTGTGGTCCACTACTTCTGAAGTCAACAACAAATTCCTTCGTCTTGCTGACGTTGAGGGATAGGTTATTGTCTTTGCACCATGCCACCAAGTTCTTAATTTCCTCTCTGTACTCAAACTCATCATTACCCGAGATACGGCCTACAATTGTTGTGTCATCAGCAAACTTATATATCGAGTTTGATGGAAACTTGGCTACACAATCATGGGTGTACAGTGAATACAGCAGGGGGCTGAGTACACAGCTTTGTGGGGCACCAGTGCTCAGAGTGATCGTAGAGGAGAGCTTGTCCCCTATTTTTACAGCCTGGGTCCTGTCTGTGAGGAAGTTGAAGATCCAGCTGCAGATCTGAGTGCTAAGGCCCAGGTTCCGGAGCTTGGGAATCAGTTTATTTGGAATGATGATATTAAAAGCAGAGCCGTAGTCAATGAAAAGGAGCCTTACGTATGCGTCTTTATTCTCCAGGTGTTCTAAGGAGGAATGTAGGGCCAGAGAGATGGCATCTGCCATTGACCTGTTGCTCCGGTAGGCGAATTGCAAAGCGTCGAGGTTGACCGGTAGGCTGTGGGTGACGTGTGCCATAACCAATCTCTCGAAGCACTTCATAGCAATTGACGTCAGAGCCACATGTCGATAGTCATTTGGGCATGCCACCTTGCTCTTCTTCGGCACTGGGATTATCGTTGCCTTCTTAAAACACGAGGGGATCTTAGACTGAAGCGAGGAGCAGTTGAAGATGTCAGCAAACACTCCAGCTAGCTCGCTTGCACAGGCCAGAAGAACCCAGGAGACCTTCAAGGAGTGATGTCTCAAAAAGGCAGCATCCATTATTAAGGACTCCTGTCACCCAGCAGATGTCCTGTTCTCATTGTTACCATCAGGAAGGAGGTACGGGAGTCTGAAGGCACACCCCAATGAGTCAGGAACAACTACTTCCCCTCTGCCCATCTGATTTCTGAATGGACATTGAACCCTTGACCAGTACCTCACCACTTTTTTATTTCTGTTTCTGCACCACTTATTTGATTTAACATATATATACACACACATACTTTAATTCAGTTTTTCCTATTATTATATATTCTGCTATACTGCTGCAGCAAGACAACAAATATCACGATATATGCCCAGTAATACTATACCTGATTCTAACCTGATTCTGATTACGAACTGAACCTCTTGGCAACATCTGCATGCTTTTAAGCACAAAGTTGCTGCCATATGATTGACTGATAAGATATTTGCATTAACGAGCAGGTGTATGGGTGTACCTGATAAAGTGGCCAATGAGTGTATTAATCATCTTTGAATTTAGCCTCTTTTCAATTTTATTCTCTTCTATCAGTTGTGTCTCATTTGAAGCTCAAGGTTGTGTTTGAGATTTATTTTTGCTTTACTTCTAATAACAACAAGTAAAAGAGGAGTTTGGAGGGTTTTTGTGGATTGTGCAACTCTACCTCTCAAATCTATGTGATAGAGAGTAACTTTAGAGTGCCTGAAATAGCAGTATTAGCCCAGAGCATGGCTTCGCTCTTCGTGCGGTTGACCCTGGCCCCCGACGCTAGCTCGAATTGTTCGCAGGTGCCAATCAACCTGCGAACTGACCTCGGATCAGAGCAGAAGACGGTGACGTCGTCCATGTACAGGGAGGTTTTCACTTGGGTCCCTCGACTGCCTGGCAGCGTCACCCCTCCTAAGCCCTCATCCCTCCTGATGGCTTCCGCAAAGGGTTCTATGCAGCAGACAAACAAGACAGGGGAGAGGGGACAGCCCTGCCTGACTCCAGACCTGATGGGGAAGCTGTCTGTTTCCCACCCGTTGACCTGGACTGCACTATGGATGTCTGTGTAGAGCAGTCTAATCCAATTCCGGATTCCCTCCCCAAATCTCATTTTGGAGAGCATGTCCGCCATGTACGTGTGCGATATCCTGTCGAAGGCTTTCTCCTGGTCCAAGCTGACCAGGCAGGCGTCCACCCCACTGTCCTGCACGTAGGCGATGGTGTCCCTCAGCAGCGCGAGGCTGTCTGAGATCTTCCTGCCCGGTACAGCACAGGTTTGGTCTGGGTGGATCACCTGTCCCAGAGCAGACTTGACCCTGTTGGCGATAGCCTTGGACAGGATCTTGTAGTCCACATTCAGGAGAGAGATGGGTCTCCAATTTCTAATGTCCTCCCTTTCCCTCTTCTGCTTGTAGATGAGGGTGATGATGCCCTTCCTCATGGACTCAGACATACTGCCGGCCAGAAGCATAGCGTTGTACACTTCCAGCAGTTCTGGGCCCATCCAGTTCCACAGAGCCGAGTACAACTCAGCCGGTAAGCTGTCGCTTCCCGGAGTCTTACCTGACCCAAAGGAACGGATGGAGCCTGTCAGCTCGTCCAGGGTCAGTGGCTGATCCAGACTCTCCCGCTTGCCGTCGTCTAAGATCTGCGTGATAGACGACAGGAAGTTGCGGGAGGCTATGGATTCTGTGGCCTTTTCGTCGTACAGACTGGCATAGAAGGATTTGCAGATCCTCAGTATGTCGGTCTGCGAGGATGCGACTGAGCCGTCCTCTTCCTTAAGGTTGTGGATCACAGAGCTCCCCCTGTGCACCTTTTGGAAGAAGAAGCTTGAGCACGTCTCGTCCTGCTCCACGGTTTGGACCCTTGATCGGAAGATGATCTTGGAGGATTCGGCGGCGAGGTGCTGGGCTTGCCGGCCCTTCACCTCTCGCAATTCCTCCCTGACATCCACCCCCTTCGACTGCAGAAGGAGAAGTTGCTGCAACTTTGTCTGGAGTTTACGCAGTTCCCTCTGCTCCTGCCTTGCCTTCTGGATACCCTTGCGGATGAAGAACCTCTTAATGTTCTCCTTGGTGGCTTCCCACCAGTGAACCGGGGAATCAAAGAAGGCTTTCAAGGTTCTCCAACCTGTGTACTCCCTCTCTAGTTCCTCGATGTTCTCTGGGGACTGGCCCGACCGATCCAGCGTCCCCTTACCATCAGGTCTGACCATGTGAAGGTGTTGGGGATCTGGTTCGGAGGAGCTGAGGCGTGCAACAAGAACTGGCGGGAGCGGACTGCCAGGGTGAAACAGAAACTGGGACTGTGGGGAGGGCTCTCCCTGTCGATAACGGGCAAGAACCTGGTCATCAGGTGTGAGGTGCTCTCAGGGCTGCTGTACTTGGCGCAGGTCTGGCCCGTCCCCCGCTCCTACAGCTCGGAAATCACCCGGGCTGTCTTCAGATTCGTCTGGGGATCCAAGATGGAGTGGGTGAGAGGGACCGTCATGCACAAGTCCCTGGACAACGGGGGCAAGAAAGTCCCCAATGTCGCCCTCACCCTGATGGCCAGCTTCGTATGTGGCTGCATCAGGTTGAGTGTAGAACTCAGGTATGTGGGCACCAAGTACCACTATGTGCCCAGGTTCTACCTGTCGCCCTGGCTACGAAGGATGGGTCTGGCCCCACTCCCGCGCAACACCCCAGTCAGCTGGTCGTTGCCGGCATACCTGTCCTACGTAGCAAAGTTCTTCCAGGAGAACGCCTTTGACCACAGGGCCATCAGGCAGTGGTCAGCACGTAGTGTCCTGCAGACACTGCAGGAGAAAGACGTGATGGACACAGTGGGGTGATTCCCTGAGCAGACTGTCCAGTTCATCTGGCAAAATGCCTCATCACCAGATCTCACCAACAGGCACCAAGACCTCGCCTGGCTGGCGGTGAGAGGGGCCCTCCCAGTCAGATCCCTCCTGTACGCCCGGAACGTCGTCTCCACACCCCACTGCCCACGGGAGGACTGCACTGAGGAGGAGTCTGTGACCCACCTCTTTGCACACTGCCAGTTCGCAAAGAAGGTGTGGAGGAGGATGGACGGGCTAGTGTCACCAGCAGCTGCGTAACAGAGGACTCTCTGATCTACGGGCTGTTCCCGGGGACGCACACGGAGACCAACATCCGGTGCTGCTGGCAGATCATCAACTCGGTGAAAGACGCTCTTTGGCCGGCCCGAAACTTGATGATCTACCAGCACATGGAGATGTTCGTGGGAGAATGCTGCTGACTGGCACATTCTCGGCTGCAGGAGTACGTGCTGAGGGATGCACTGAAACTCGGTGCAGCCACCGCAAAGGCGGTTTCTCCACCCGTGGGAGCGGGCAGGGTCAGTGGGCGGGGAGTATACCCCTCAACAATGATGTGGTAAGCTGAACTACTGGAGTGCCACGTGGGTGGGTATAAATACGGATATGTACTGAGTATAATGGAAACGTATGTAAAGGATGAAAAGTTATTGAAGGGTTTATTGTATATATTTATTTTTGAATAAAGTATATTTTGAAATAAAAAAAAGCAGTATTAGCCCAGATAAGGTGAAGTCACAAGTTTAGAGCAGGGTTCTTTCTCAATACTTGTATAAACTCTACATTGTACAAGTGATATTTTCTATTCAATATAAAAAGTTGATCCTAAAAATGAATTACTGAATATTGAAATTAGGATTCACCAGAAAGGAGGTACAAAAGCCCGAAGGCACACACTCAACAATTCAGCAATTCAGGAACAGCTTTTTCCCTCTGCCATCTGATTTCT
Organism: Mobula birostris; assembly: GCF_030028105.1. Lineage (NCBI taxonomy): Eukaryota > Metazoa > Chordata > Chondrichthyes > Myliobatiformes > Myliobatidae > Mobula > Mobula birostris. The sequence goes on from NC_092372.1 coordinate 208,690,743, forward strand.
GAACGGACATTGAACCCATGAACACTACCTGACTACATTTTTATTTCCTATTTTTTGTGCTACTTATTTAATACATATATATGTAATATATTCACATGCACGGTAATTCACAGATTTATTTTTTGTTCTATTATCATGTGTTGAATTACCCTGCTGCCACAAAGACATCAAATTTCACCACATATGCCGGTGATGTTAAATCTGATTCCGATTCTGATGCTGATCATCTGATTTTAGTTTACGAGAAGTGATTTAATACAAAAACCAAAGAAATCCTGTAGAACTATTCTACTTTTTACTGAAATATTAAAGCTTCTAATAATCCTTGTGACATAGTTCAAGTTTTAAGTAATTTAGTTCTTTTTTATATATCTCCCTAAATAATTAAACAATATTGATCTTCTGCCATTCTTCAAATTAATAATTAATTAGTTTCATTTGTTTCTGTTCTTATCTCATTAATTATCTACCCTTAGGTCCATAAGACAAAGACTTTGCTGCAATTTTTTGGTTTTTAAACCTGTAAAAAAGTTTGAAATAATTTTTCCCATTGTCCTTATGTGAACAATTGAAGTCATAGCCTTGTGGCTGTGTTTCCCTTTTGTTAATAATTAATTTGCTAAGTGGTCTTTGTATGTTTTAACACTTGCCTTTTTTTGTGAATAAAGAACACAATATGGTACAAATGATAAACTATCTCACAAATCAGCAAACCTCTCAGAGCACAATCAGCACTTCAGAATTTATTGATCGCACGTCTTGATTAATGTTTCATGGGTCTTCTTTAAGAGAGAACCATAGCCTTTCCGAAGCTTTCCATCATAACTGCCCGCTTCCACCATGAACCAATGAAGCTTCTCAAATCAAGAGGAACAGTCCACTGTTTACTGGCACCTTTTTCAACAAAGACTAATTGGCTGGGTTCAGAAATTATTTACCATATTCGAGTAAAGCAAAACTGTGTGAAAATAGATTTGCTAATATTCATATGTTCATCGAATTGCTTAACAATTTTGTAAAAAATATCAGACAGGTGAATTTCATATATATTATTTAGAGGTCTTGTTTATATACTGCCCCTCAAAGCAATTCTGCCCTGAGTACACTGGAGTTTACTAAAATGAAAGTGGGAATGTCACATCATTATTAATTCACAGCAACGCACACAAAATGCTGGAGGAGCTCCACAGGTCAGGCAGCACTTACGGAGAGCAATAAACATCAGGATTCATGAATAGTTTAGGCCCAAAACGTCAAGTCTCTATTTCTCTCCATAGACACTACTTGACCTGCTGAGTTCTTCCAGCATTTTGTCTGTGTTGCTCCGGATTTCCAGCTTCTGTAGAATCCTTTGTGCTATTAATAAAAGTCAGCTTTGGCTTTGTTGGTAGGACTTTTCCTCCAGGCTGGAAGGCTGTGGGCCATCCCATTTCAGAAACCTGAGCACAAAAGTCTATCTGACTCTCCAACACAGTGCTGTGGATGTGCTGTACTGTTGGAGACAGAGTCCCTGTATGCTCTGTTCTACAGACGCTTGATACGATCTTGCATGAGAATTTGTTAGCTAAAGCTGAAATGCATGGTATTAAAGGTAGATTATTGACCTTCAAAGGAAATTGGCTGAGCAGTGGGAGAATAAAACTGACTATAAAAGTGGGTACTCAAACTGATCACCTGGTATCCCACAATGATCTGCACTGGGGCGGTCTGACAAAGATAGGTGGCTTTGTAGACAGCACGAATCTAAGCACTATTAATAAAGTGAGTGAATGGTCAAAACTTTGGCAAATGGTTTTCACTAGAGGCAAATGTGAGATAATTTGTGCATGAAAAAGGTATTATATAAAAACATTAGTAAATAGTTAAAAGCTAGAAACAGTGCTCCTCCAAAGAAATAGGCAAGTCTTTGTACATTGATCATTATAATGTGATGAAGAGGCACAGAAAATACTCTGGAATGAAAGTGGAATTCTGGCCTAGATTTACAGATATTTGGAGTGCAAGGTGATATGCTACATACAAAGCTCTAGGTAGACCAAATTGGATTCTGGGAGCCATGTGCTAGAAAGGAGGTATGGGCTTTGGAGAGAATGCACTACAATAATTCAAGTTCCAGTTCAGGTTTATTGCTACTCAACTCTATAGATATGTTCCTCTGAACCAAGGTGCTCAATTTGAGGAGTTCCTGGTCTGGAAGAGTTAAGTTATATGGAGAAAGTTTACAAACTAGGATTATATTCTCTGAAATGTAGGGAGTGAAGAGATGACTTGTTTAAGGCTTTAAGGCCTTTAGAGGGATTCATAAGTGGATAGAAGGAAATTATTTCTGCTACACAAAATGCTGGAGGAGCTCAGCCCTTCAGGCAGTATTTATGGAGGGGCATAAACAGTCAATGTTTTGGGGCGAGACCCTTCATCAGGACTGGAAAGAAGCCAGAATATGAAGGTGAGGGGAGGGGAAGGAGTAAGAAAGGTTGGGGGGTGGGAGGACTTAGCAGAAGTTAGAGAAATTAATGTTCATGCCACCAGGCTGGAGGCTACCCAGGCAGAATATGAGATGTTGCTCCTCCAGCCTGAGTTTGTGCTCAACATGGCTGTAGAGGAGGCTATGGATGGAGATGTCAGAATGGGAACGAGAGGATGAATTGAAATGCTTGGCATTCGGAAATGCTGCCTCTTGCAGCACACAGAGTGAAGATGCTCAACAAAGCAATTCCCCGATCTCTGTTGATGTAGAGAAGGCCATACTGGGAGCACTGGATGCAATAAATGGCGCCGACAGTCTCACAGGTGAAGTCACCTCATCTGGAAAGACTGTTTAGGGCCCTGAGGTGTAGGGGGAGGAGGTGTAAGGGCAGGTGTAATACTTGTCATGATTTCATGGGTGTGGTAGTTGTCCAGAACACTCGCCATGCCAGAGGGATCTGTGGGGAGGGCTGGTGCGCACAGACTTTTTTGGGTAGGACACTCAAAACTAGAGGGCATAGTTCTAAGCTGAGAGAGAGAAATGTAGAGGAAGAGGTTGAGACAGGTTAATAACATTTGAAAGGTACTTGGACAGGTACATGGAGAGGATAAGTTCGAGGGATGTGGGCCAAGCACAGGCAAATGGGATTAGCTTAGATGGGAAACTTGGTTGGCATTGACCAGTTGTATTGAAGGGTCCATTTCTATGCTATATGACTGTATACCCTTCCACCACTTAGCCTGATAGAGTCTTCTGGACAACTACTACCCTCTGTGTAAAAAAGACTTAATCCTAAATCTCCCTTGAAATTGCCCCCAAAAATGCAATACATAATTTTTGCAAGAAAGAATACATTTAGAACCAAATAAAAATATGGAGATAAAAAAAATATTAACCAGGCTTGAGCCAGAGTCACATGACCTTTCTTGTAAAGTGGCACATCACTGGATTCACCATTGTTTGCATAGCAATTGGGTTTTTGGCTGAGATTAAAAAATGGGTTGTTTTGTGTTCTTTATTTTACTCTATTTTAATGATTTAATTAGTCTCTTATAGTTTAATGTATTTTAAATAAAATTATGTGTTCTCTATTTTTCAATTAAATTTACTTGATAGATTACTGATTTAAAATCAGTTCAAATAGATTTAAATAAAGTGGAGGCACTGTAACGTAGAGATATGCACAACGCTTTACAGTACCAGCAACCTGCGTTCAATTCACACCACAGTCTGTAAGGAGTTTGTGGATTCTCCCCGTGACTGCATAGGTTTCCTCCAGGTGCTCTGGTTTCCTCTCACAGTCCAAAGCCATGCCCATTGGTAGGTTAACTGGACATTGAAAATTGTCCCGTGTTTAGGCTAGGATTAAATCGGGGATTGCTGGGCGCTGTACCTCAGTAAAACAAAATAAAAATAAATGCCTCTGGTTCTTTAAGACATATAAAGGCCTTCAAAAAGGCCTTTGACAGTGGGGTCAATCAGGATGTTATGGGATGGTGGTTGAGGCCTGCAGTTACTTAGGCCCTACCACTCTGCCTTGTGGACCTCCAGTCAACAGAGTGCATGGAGCCACAAAAATGTGAGGGTCAGAGCAATGGATTCAGGACAAGTGGGTCCTATATTATATTTGCAATTGATCTCAGTAGAAATTTTATGTATAATTTAGCTCGTTCCAGTTAAATAAATGTTAAAGCAGAATACTGGAAAGACAAGTTGAAAGAGCTGTCTGATGATGTGACTATTTTCACTTGAATGTACTAAAGCAAGATTTAAAAGGGGATTTAAAATTCTTACAAGAGGATGATTATGGAATATATTTCCTCCTGGTGGCAAAATCTGTAATCAGAAGACGTCCTTTGCAAGTCCTTGGTTAATGATGTCTTTCACTGCACACAGCAAAACCTGGGCATATATCAAGCCTTGCCAGATAAATGGCAAGTAATCTTTATATATCACAAGTTCCAGGCAATGAACATCTCCAACAGAGAAAGAATCTAACACACTCCCTTGAAATTTAATGGTACTATCACAGTCAAATCACTGATTATCACACTCCTGTGGTCACTGGAACAGCCACTTATCTACTTTGTTGGCTGTGAAATGCTTAAGGATATTTGGAGATTATGGAAGATACAACACAAATACAAGAGCTTCTTTATCAGGTATTTTTATCTAATTACGCAATCTGTTTCAGCAAATTTACCCTTAGAACCTCCTTAATTGGCTTTGAATTATTTCCTATTTCAGGCCTAACCACATCAAATTTATTACGTAATTCTAAACCGTGCTCACTTTGCCTCAGAGATTATTAATTAATCCTGTTTTACGACCCGAACTACGACTATAATAACCTAATTCGAAATGGTTTCTTGAAATAATATTGTGTCTTTCAAGAGATTAAAAACTCAATATTTTAAATCAAGACAAGGCACAGAGTGTTTAGAGAGGAGCAGAGAAGTATTTTTGGATTATTCTGGCAGGGTTTGCCTAGGCTTATTGGGCTGGATGACCTCCTCTTTTGGAAATAGTTTGGTGACGTCACTGCATTAGAGAAAGAATCACTGTTGAGTTTGAAATAGTATTATTTGGGTGAGCCATCAATCTATTAAATATTAAAGTAATAAATGGGAATGGTGGCATTAAAGTATGAGGTTAGTAATCAACAATTTGACTGAAAATCTCTGTTTTGAGAAAGTGATTGCAGCTTGAGCTTTGGCACAAGAACAGCCTTGGAAGGGGCTTTTTTTTCAAGTACAAATGCAGTTCTGAGAAACCCAATGTGATGTCTGTAAATCAGTTTATTGGTAAATTGATTATTTTCACCTGCACCGACATACAGTAGTTAACTTTATTTTGCATGCCGTACAAAAACATCATTTCATCAAATCAGTACACTGAGTGAGTACAAGAGAAAAGCAATAACAAAATGCAGAATAAAATGTTCAAAGTTCAAAGTAAAATTTATTGTCAAAGGTTCAAAGTTCAAATTTTCATTTTATTATCAAAGTATGCATGCAGAATGCAACCCTGAAATTTGTCTTCTCCAGATAGCCATAGCATACAGAAAGCCATAGAAGTAGTTGAAAGAGAGTCATTAATCCCCCTTCCGCAAAAAGAAAAAGCAGCAAAAACTTGCAAACCCCAAACACCTCCAACCTTTCCCTTGCCCAAAAACTAGCAGATCACCCAAACCCCACTCTGCCAATTGACAACAAGAAAGAATGGGCAAGAACATGAAAAAAATATAGAAATGAAAAAGGCCAATATGAAAAACAGTTAGTTTGAACCACAGTCCAATGCACAAACCTCAGAATTTCGAAAAAACCTCTGAGAGCATAAGGACTCAGCGGCCCCTGCAAGGATAGCGACTTGAACCAGCAGCTCCTCTGACGGCAGCGACTCGAGCCAGTGGTCTCTCCGAGGAAAGCAATTCAAACCTACTGCATCTCTGAGTGCATACATGTCAGCACATATGACCCTGAGATTCTTTTTACCTGCAGGCATACTTAGCAAATCTACAGAACAGTAACTGTAAACAGGATTAATGAACAACAAACTGTGCAAATGCAAATTTAAATGGAGGAGGAGAAGATGGCAGCGCGATGGCAGCACGCGTGGCCACCTCGGTGATGATGTCTGTTGTCTGTCAAGTAGGGGACCGTGCACAATTCTGATTTGATGGAGATGGACGTGAGAGTACGGAGGAACATCTGGAAAACGTCTGAAATGCCCATTTCGTTGCTGCTGTTACTGTGTGGTAACCAGAATCTCCGGAGCAGAAGGCCCCGAAATCCTCGGCTTTCCTTGTTTCAACGGCCGGGGTGAGGTCGAAGGCGTTCAGCAGAGGATGGTGCTCGAGAGGCTGTATTGGAGAGGCTGGTCAGAAGCTTGAAGTTTTCGGACGGATGGACTCAGTGTCGGCTGTGGTTGGCTGCTTCCAAGGCATCGGCAAGTTGACAGTGCCTGGAGGGTTATGGCAGGGAGTTTCTCCCTTCTGCCGCTGCTATCAGGGACTCGGGAGTCGATCGACTCGGGGACTTCTGAGACTTTATTTACCGTGCCCATGGTTTGTTCTTCATCAAATTATGGTATTGTTTTGCACTGCTGTAACTATATGTTATAATTATGTGGTTCTGTCAGTGTTAATCTTTGGTTTGTCCTGTTTTCTGTGATATCACTCCGGAGAAACATTGTATCATTTCTTAATGCTTGTATGCATTTTTAAATGACAATAAAAAGAGGACTGGGTGTTCTCATAATCTAATCTAAATAAATAGCCATAAATAACGAGAGCATGAAATCATAAGATAAAGAGTCCTTAAAGTGAGACCATCAGTTGTGGGAACACCAGAAATAGAATGAGAGTAGTTATCCCTTTTTGTTCAGGAGCCTGATGGTTGAGGGGTAATAATTGTTCTTGAACTTGGTTGTGTGAGTCCTGAGGCTCTTGTACCTTCTACCTGAAGGCAGCAGCAAGAAAAGAGCATGACCTGGGTGGTTGGGATCTCTGATGTTTGGTGCTGCGTTTCTAGGCAAAGATTCATGTGGATGTGCTCAATGGTTGAGAGGGTTTTACCTGTGATGTACTGGGTTCAATACACTACCTTTTGTAGGATTTTCCACTCAAAGTCATTGGTGTTCCCATACCAGGCCGTAATGCAGCCAGTCAGCACTCTTTCCACCACACATCTATAGAAGTTTGCCAAGGTTTTTGATGACATGCTGAATCTCCACAGACTCCTGAAGAAGCAGAGGTGCTGTCATGCTTTCTTTGTGATAATATTCAAATGATGCATCCAGGACAGGTCCTCTGAGATGGTGACATTCAGGAATTTAAAGTTACTGACCGTCTCTGCGCCTGATCCTCCGATGAATATTGGCTCACGCACTTCTGGTTTCCCTCTCCTGAAGCCTACAATCAGAGTCAGAATCAGAATCAGGTTTATTATCACTGGCATGTGTCGTGAAATTTGTTAACTTAGCAGTTCAATGCAATACATAATCTAGAAGAAAATAAATAAGTAAATAAATTACAGTATACATATATTGAATTGATTAAAAATCATGCAAAAACAGAAATAACATACACTAAAAAAGTGAGGTAGTGTTCACGGGTTCAATGTCCATTTAGGAATCGGATGGCAGAGGGGAGGAAGTTGTTCCTGAATCGCTGAGTGTGTGCCTTCAAGCTTCTGTACCTCCTACCTGATGGTAACAGTGAGAAAAGGGCATGCCCTGGGTGCTGGAGGTCCTTAATAATGGATGCTGCCTTTCTGAGACACCGCTCCCTGAAGATGTCCTGGGTACTCTGTATGCTAGTACCCAAGATGGAGCCGACGTCCCTCTATAGGTTCTTTCAGTCCTGTGCAGTAGCCCACCCCATACCAGACAGTACTGCAGCCTGTCAGAATGCTCTCCATGGTACATCTATAGAAGTTCTTGAGTGTTTTTGTAGACATAACAAATCTCTTCAAACTCCTAATGAAGTATAGTCACTGTCTTGCCTTCTTTATAATTACATCGATATGTTGGGACCAGGTCAGATCCTCAGAGATATTGACACCCAGGAACTTGAAACTGCTTGCTCTCTCCACTTCTGATCCCTCTATAAGGATTGGTATGTGTTCTTTCGTCTTACCCTTCCTGAAGTCCACAATCAGCTCTTTTGTCTTTCTGACATTGAGTGCCAGGTTGTTGCTGCGATACCACTCAACTAGTTGGCATATCTCACTCCTGTACACCCTCTCATCACCACCTGAGATTCTACCAACAATGGTTGTATTATCAGCAAATTTGTAGATGGTATTTGAGCTATGCCTAGCCACACAGTCATTGATTTAGAGAGAGTAGAGCAGTGGGCTAAACACACACCCCTGAGGTGCACTAGTGTTGATCATCTGTGAGGAAGAGATATTATCACCAATCCGCACAGGTTGTGGTCTTCTGGTTAGGAAGCTGAGGATCCAATTGCAGAGGAAGGTACAGAGACCCAGGTTCTGTAAGTTATCAATCAGGATTGTGGGAATGATGGTGTTAAATGCTGAGCTATGGTCAATGAACAGCATCCTCTCATAGGTGTTTGTGAGGTGCAGTTCCTTGGTCTTATTGACCTTGAGAGGTTGTTGTTATGATAACACTCAGCCAAGTTGTCATTCTCCCCTCTGTATGCTGATTCATCACCACCTATGATACGGTTCACAAAAGTGGTGTCATCAGCAAACTTGTATATGGTGTTGGAGCTGTACTTAGCCGCACAGTCACAGGTGTAAGGCGAGTAGAGCAGGGGGATAAGCGCACATCCCTGTGGTACTTCTGTGCGGATGGAGATTATGGAGGAGATGCTTTTGCCATTCTGAACTGTCTGCAAATGAAGAATTCCAGGATCCAAGCGCGCAAGGGGGTATTGAGGCCCAGGTCTTGGACTTTACTGATTAGTTTTGAGGGGATGGTGGTATTAAATGCTGAGCTGTATTTGATAAAGAACATCCTGATGTTTGCTGTGTAGATGTTCCAGGGTTGTGTGAAGAGCCAATGAGATGGCATCGGCTGTAGACCAGTTATAGAGAGACTGACATGTAGGCAGACAATAAAGTACAAGCCCATGATGAGGTGTATTGTGGGGCCAAAGATTCATCCAATTGTACTGGCTACCAATTAATAACCTTGTATCAGCAGGAGAAAAGAACAGCAGCAGAAAAGCTGTTCTTGAGCTGGTGGCATTTGCTTTTTTCACAAATTTCTGTATCTTCTACATAATGGGAGAGAGGAAAAGAGAATGACTGGGCCTGGTGGGGTCTGACTATGGCGGCTGCATTTACTGAAGCCGCTAGAGGCGTAGATAATGCATCAATGCCCACAACTCTCCACAGTATCTTGTGGTCATGGGCAGAGCTGATGCTCTACCAAGTTGTGATGCATCCAAATTGGATGCTTTCTACACTGCAACTATATGAATTGGTGAAGTTCAATGGGTACATGCGAAACATCTTTAGCCTTCTGAGGAAGTGTAGACGCTGGTGCACATTCTTGCCTCGCAGCATCCGTGTGGTTGGACTGGGACAGGCTAAAGTTGATGTTCACACCTATGGGTTTGATGCTGTCAACCTACTCAACCTTAGTACGGTCATTATAATCAATAGCATGTGCACCACCCCCTTCCTGAAGCCAATGGCCAGCTCTTTAGTTTTACTGACATTTATAGGTCCAAAGGTTCAAAGGCTCATTTATTATTAAAGTATACCACCCTGAAATTCTCCTTCTCCAGGTAGCCACAAAACCAAGAAAGAAAAGAATGGCTGCACAATCATCACCACTCAAATCCCTTCTCCCCACATAAAAGAATGACAAAAAAAAAGGAACAGCCACATTGACATTGAAGGAAAGGTTGCTGTCATAACTTGATGTTACTGAGCTCTCTATCCCCTTCTTGTGCTCTGACCCATTGTTAATTAAGCTTTGGCCCACGATGGTGGTGTCACCTGCATATTTGTGAACGGCCATGTAGTTGTGAAGTGAGTAAAGCAGAGCATTGTGGATGCTGCTTTGAGTTCTCAGGCTAAAGTCTGAAGCTAGCAGTTTAGAATTCCCCTAGTTCTCATTCTTCCGTTTGATAGTGAGATTTGGGGGGGGGGTGCGAGAGGCAGAGAAATCTGAAGCTAGGTGGATATTGCAAATACTTTGTTTAAATACTCCTATAACCCTCATGTTCGGCCAGCATGTGTGTGTCTAGGGGGAGACAGCCTCCGGCCCAGCCAAACTGAGAAATCTCATCTGTGTGGATGCTGTGTGATGTGTTGCCCGGTTACAAATCCGAACCGCAAAATATCAGACAGTACACCACATGCAATTAAACGATTGAGTTTTATAATTCTTAATCTGACTATAGGGTTAGTAAAAGCAAATAAAAAGAAAAAGGGCCCATTTTAATGAAAGAGTCTAATGTGCACGTTGGAGCCCACGACTTTCCGTCCATTCGTTCCCCATCGATCTCCTCCGAGCATCGTCGACTCCCGGACCCTCACTTCAAGCCCACTCGGTCCTGCGGTCTACCAACTCTCCCCACTCACCTGTTCCCTCTCCTTCTCTCGCCAACAAAAGCCCGCGAATACCACCTCTCAGACCCACAACAAAGAAACGATACTCCCCGCATTGGATAGTACACATTCCAAAGCCCCTGTTACCTCTAATCACAAACCAAACAGTCAAGCATTTGGAAATCTCTTATGTCACCTCTTGCTGGTTGTAAATTTTAATGGATTATTGTTGCAGTTTACCCTCATACTACATGTTCTGAGATTGCACATGTACACCAAGACTCATTATACTCTTGCACATCTGGCAAAATATGAAGAAACATATTTACCTTTCATTAGAAGCACTGAATAGAGGAAACAATCCTTCCTACGTAGTTAGGTACTATGACCACAGAAACTCCTGCACTGTGATTGAATGAAATTTTAGGGGTAATTTTTTGCTCTTATTTCCCCTGAGGGGACTTCAACCCTGAGTGTGCTGTGCAGAGTTTAATTAATGATTGAGTAAAGAACTTCACACAGCACACTTCTAATGCTGGGAGTGGCTTTCTACTGAGGCTGTGACAGCTTCCAACCTGCTAGATACTCCTAAGAATTTAGGAAATAGAATCAGCTCCTGCTCTGCTATTCAGTAAAATATGTTACTTCCAGGCCAACTTACTTTTGGAAAGGCCAGGCAGCATCTGTAGGATTGACGAAGGGTCTCGGCTGGAAATGTCGACTGCACCTCTTCCTACAGATGCTGCCTGGCCTGCTGCGTTCACCAGCAACTTTGATGTGTGTTGCTTGAATTTCCAGCATCTGCAGAATTCCTGTTGTTTACTTTTGGAAAGATAATGTGGAATTGTAGACTATCATGGCCTTTATTTCATAGTGAATTGGGGTTGTTTCATAGAGAGGAAAAGAGCATTCACGTGTCAATGCACGGACCTGAAGATATGCTCATGGTGTTTGGTCATGCTCTTTGGTAGAAGAAATGAAAGTGTAGACTATTTTCTAAATGGTGAGGAAGTTCAAAAATATGAGGTTTCAAAGGGATTGGGAATCCTGGTGTAAGAATCCCTAAAAGTTAATTTGTAGGTTAAGTTGGTGGGGAGGAAGACAAATGCGATATTAGCATTCATTTCCAGAGGACTGGAATATAAAAGCAAGGATGTAAATTTGAGGCTTTAAAAGGCACTGGTGAGGCCTCACTTGGAGTATTGTGAATAGCTTTGGGCCCGCTATCTAAGAAATGATGTGCTGCCATTGGAGGGGATTCAAAGGAGATTCACAAAAATGATTCCGGGATTGAAAGGCTTATCATATGAGATGCCTTTGATAGCTCTGGGCCTGTACTCCATGGAATTCAGAAGAATGAGGTGGGATCTCATTGAAACCTATTGAATGTTGAAAGGCCTTGATAGAGTGGATGTGGAAAGGATGCTTCTTATGGTGGGGGAGTGTAAGACTAGAGGACACTGCCTCAGAATAGAGGGATGTCCATATAGAGTGGCAATGAGGAGGGATTTCTTTAGCCAGAGTGTGGTGAATCTGTGGAATTTGCTGCCACAGGGGGGCTGTGGAGGCCAAGTCACTGGGTATATTTAAGGCAGAGCTGATAGGTTCTTGATTAGTCAGGGCAGGAAGTGTTACAGGGAGAAGGCAGGAGACTGGAGCTGGGAGGGAAATGGATCAGCCATGATGAAATGGCAGAACAGAGTCAATGGGCCAAATGGCCTAGTTCTGATCCTACATCTTATGGTCTTATGATCTTATGTTGAGTACACTGTTTTGAACATACGTCTGATCCTGAGTGGGTCACTTCCAGAGCCACTTTTCCTTCTGGGCAGTATTCGGACACTCTCAGACTTCCGGCACCTGCATTTTCAGATTTTTTTTAACATCTAGCACCAAGGTGGACAAAGATCAGGACACCACTCTCTGCAAGCAATGCACAATTCCTGAAGTGGGACTGCTCGGCTCTTCCTTCATTATCGCTGAGTCCATATTTTGGAATCTCACACCCGTCAACACTGTGGGTGTCTGCCACTTGGACTGTGGTATTTTAAAAAGAATACATGTCACCATTTTATCAGGAGCATTTAAGATGGGTAATAAATAATGGCCTTGCTAGCAAAATGGCATCCAATAAAACAAATACATATAAAATCCTAGGGCATATTCAATTTTCTATTAAGTGTAAATTGTTGTTTCAGATTCTGACAGATTCATTTCTTTATCACGTATACATGGAACATAGGGTGAAAGGCAATATAACCTTTGGATGTGCAGGGGGCAGCCTTCAAGTTTCACCAGACATTCTGGCGCCAACATGGAATACCCAGAATGTTTGGCAGAACGACAGCGAACACAACGAAAAAAACACTACATGCAACAGAACTACAAAAGAAAACAAGCCCCCTTTCCTCTCTCCTATCCACACAGACAGTCCTCCAACTGCAGGACAGGACTCTGGGATTGATTTATTAAAATATAGCAGTTGGCAAGTTGCATACATTTGGGTAAATTTTTATGAACTCAGCTCTTTTATTAACTCAGCTCATTTCACCCTGAGCTCCACCTTTTACCTCGGTGACTTCATTCCCACTAACCGTCCAACCGGCTCACACATTAGCTGACATTATTAACGATTCTCTTTGCTCAGATGCTGTTCCCTCTGACACTTTAGATATGATATTATCACCTTTCCCTTCTGAAGATCAGTCCCTGCAAATAAATATCGCATTTTCATTCCTCTTTTCCCCTTCAAAGTCTTGGAATATGCAAATTCACGCTCATTTTACCTGGTACTTCTGAACAAAATCCTGCAATTAGATTTTCAACCTATTATGCTACTGAAACTACATTCCCCAAAGTCACAAATGGTACCCTAGATGATTGCTACTCACGTAATGCTTTCCCACTCATCCTTCTCAATCAATTTGCAGTTTTTAACATGTTTGACTATACACTTGGGTGGCAGAGTGAGGATAAGTCTCTACCCTTTCCCTCCGCTAGTCTGCAGGTTCCCCGATCAGGATCATGTGAAGCCATAGCAGTTGGTGGTAGATGGTCATATGAGCAGCTGGTGCGTATCACAATTCCAGGTTATGCAACCATAGATGCCAGGCAAACAATCTCTGAAGAGTATTGATAATGGCTGGGATTACCCATCTTCTGCCCGGAAGAAGGCAATGGCAAACCGCTTCTGCAGAAAAAATTCCCAAGAAGAATTATAGCCACAAGACCATAATCACCCACTTCATATGACACAGCACATAATAATGATGACCATAGGATACTCTTTCAAAGCATCCCCACTGCTACTGAACTGGGTTAGACTGCCCTCAGCAGATTCAATTCTCGGCTATAAAGAAGTAGTCAGAAAATAGGCTGTTACTATACTGACACAGATCCCTTTGGTGTCTCCTAAGGCTCTGTCCTTGGCCCTTATCGTTTGCTATCTCTGTGTTATTCCTCAGCATCTCCATTTGAAAACGTAGAGTAAGCTTCCACACGCTAACTACACGTTTGACCTATCCACTGTTTCAAAATTTTCAGAATTTTTGTCCACCATCCAGTAGTGGGTGAGGAAGAATCCCCAGTTGAACATTGGGAAGGTCATAACCATTGTCATTTGTTTTTTGACTGAAATTCTGTCCATTAGACACTAACTCCATCTCTCTCTCTTCAACTCTTTGAAAGTGAAGCCGATTATTTGTGGTCACGGTGACATCTTTAAACTTGAGCTGAGAGTCAGTCTTCATGGTGATGCCTTTCCCCAGAATACCTAATTAAATATCTGCAATAATATATCCGCAATAATATATCCGCAGTCTGGCCTTGCCTTGGTTTACTGCTGCTATTTTAGCTCTAGACATTATTATTAAAGCATTCTTGTTTGGCCTCCCTTGTCCTACTCCCCACAAATACATGAAAGACCCTAAAAGAAATTTTGGAAGCTGGCGACACTCCCTCCTCCCACACACAAAACCCACATTTACTTGGTTATAATAAATTACAGGACAAGAGTAAGACTGATTGGCTGGATGAGTTGTGTCACAAAAACAACCTTGCACTCAACGTCAGTAAGACCTTGGAATTGATTGTGGACTTCAGGAAGCAGATGTCAGGGGAACACACACCAGTCCTATTGAGAGGACAATACTGGAAAGGATAAGCAGCTTCAAGTTCCTTGGACTCAACATTTCTGAAGATCTACCCTGGGCCCAAGATAGTGATACATTCACGAATAAGTCATGCTATTGGCTATAATTCATTGGAAGCTTGAAAAGATTTGAAATGTCACTGAAGATTTCAGCAAATTGCAACAGATGTACCATACAGAGCATTCTGACGGGCTGCATCACTGTCTGGTATGGGTTGTCAATGCCCAGGATCAGGAAAAGCTGCAGAGAGTTGTAAACTCAGCCAGCTCCATCATGGGCACTAGCTTTCCCACCATTGAGGACATCTTCGAGGGGCGATGCCTCAAGAAGGGAGCGTCCATCATCAAGGGTCCTCACCATCCAGGACATGCTCTCTTCTCATTACTACCATCAGGAGAGGTACAGAAGCTTGAAGGAACACAGTCAGCATTTTAGGAATAGCTTCTTTCTCTTTGCCATCAGATTCCTGAATGGCAGAACACTACCTCACCATTGTATTATATTTATATTTATATTTTTATATTCCTTATTGTCATGGATAGTATTTTTTATGTTTTGCATTGTACTGCAAAACAACAAATTTCACAACATTCTATGTTGGTGATAATAAGCCTGATTCTGATTTTGATTAAATTCTTTGAAGCAGCAGTAAGAATGTTGCACTACATGTTCATGTCTATTAATAAAGCAATCTATTCTATTCTCAGCGCATTTCTAAGAACTTCACTTGTATTAATATCTTTCAAAATTAAATTGGATACCTGAAAATTGAGGAACAAAGGGCTGTAGATGTTGGACTCTGGGCCATGAATCAGAGGAACTCAGCATCTGTGGAGTTCTAGCTATCTTCCCTCTATATTTTAATCCAAAATCATCTCAGCCTAAAACATTGACCATCCATTTCTCTCCCCAGATACTGCTTGACACACTGAGTTCCTCCAGCAGTTTGATTTTTGGTTTACACTTAAAAACTAGAAGTTTGCTAGAGTACTTGGAAAGAACAGGGGAATGTTACTAACAGAATTGTTCCTTCACAGGATGAATAGCCTCCTGTCTGTAACATTTTCTGATTGTGTGTCCAGATTGTGGAATTTGACACAATAAGGAATGGTTATGATGATTACCATAAATGTTTTAAAAAAGAAGCTTGGCAAGTAATTGAATAACATGCATTAATTTAAATGCGGTAGAAGGTCTGTGCGAGACATCTGGGCCCATTGGTCTTTTCTGTACCATGGAGTCTTATTATTCTAAGAGATCTCTTAATAAGAAATCCAGGACCATGGTAATTTAATTTTTCATTGTGAACTGATATAGATGGCCTTACTTTATTCCATTTGGTACTCTTGGGTATCACCTGGGCATCCAGATTATAAACGTAAGAAATTCCACACATGCTGGAATTCTTGAGCAAGACACATAAAATGCTGGAGGAACTCAGTAGGTCAGGCAGCACCTATGGAGAGGAATATGCATTCGATGTTTTGGACTCATCACGACTGGAAAGGGAAGGAGAAGAAGCCAGAATTTATAGCCTTTCAACCATAGTCAACTATAGAAACAAAGGAGTAGCACTCTTCTGTCAGAGATTCTGCATTTAAAAAAATACCAAGAACCAGATATTATAATTTAAACCTTTTAATTCACAGATTCGTCAAGTTTTATAGTACAGAAAAAGGCCCTTTGGTGCAATGTCCTTGCCAACAAAGACGCCTACATGAACTCGTGCCATATGTCTGTATTTGTCCACTATCCCACTAAACTTTACCTAATCACATACCTATCCAATTACCTTTCAAAGTTGTAATACCTGCCTCTACTACTTTCTCTGGTAGCTTGTTCCTTATATCCATCACCCTCTATGAAAAAATATTGCACCTCAGATCCACTCTCATCTTAAACCTCTATCCTCTAAATATCCTTGGAAAAAGACTGTGACTATTCTATCTATATATCTCATGATTAGTAAATGTCTTCAAGGTATTGATCTGCCAAAAGTGACAATTTTGGCTTGAGTGATAAATTGAAGTCCCTGTTGTTACCTTCGGTTGTTCTAAGAGAGACCGTGATACTATTTTGTAGAAGAGCAGGTTAGATAGTAATGTTGTCCTTGCCAATAGCAGTCTTCTTTGCAACTAAAAGGTGACAGAGACTCTTTTGTATCTCTGAAATTTGTGATTTCATTCTCCCCCTCTTTGTCCCTCTGTCTCCGTCTCTCTGTCTCTGTCTCTCTGACTCACTATCTCTGTCTCTGTCCCTTCATCTCTTTGGATCTGTCTCCCTGTCTCTCTCTCTCTTTCACATTATCTCCGTCTCTCTGTCTCTCTCCTTTTTCTCTCTCTGTCTCTGTCTCTCTGTCTCTTTCTCATTCACACTGTCTCTGTCTCTCTAAATCTCTTTCTGTCTGTCTCTCTATCTGTTTGTCTCTGTCTCCCCATCTCTCTCTTTCACATTGTCTGTCTCTCTGTCTCTCTCCCTTTCTCTCTGTCTCTCTTTGTCTCTCTATCTGTCTCCCTCTCATTCACACTGTCTCTGTCTCCCTGTCTCTTTCTCTGTCTGTCTGTCTTTCACACGGTCTCTGTATGTCTCTCTCTCTCTCTCCGCCTGTCGGTTTCTCTCTTTCTCTCTGTCTGTGTGCCTGCCTCTCATTTGTACTCACACCCACTCTAACTCTTGCTCACTTTCTCTTTTACTAAAAAAAACCCCTAACCTTTCTTACAACGTGACTTGCTCTCTTGTGGGATTCAGCTGGCAATTGGGCTAAATTTTACCCGATTTTAATGGCAGAGGATCTTACATGATTTTCAAATCAGGAGCAAGGCTACACTACTGTCCCATTATTAAGAAACAGGAATTCTGGAGCTCTATATCTGTATATCTGTCTTTAGATCTGTACTTCTTGTTACAAATATAATAGACAGATTGTCACACAAGGGTTTTGACGTGAAACATTAGTTCTATTTCTCTCTCCATAAATGCTGCCTGACCAGTGAAGGATTTCTTTATTTTTAGTTCAAGTTTCTAGGATCTAAAGTATTTTATGTTTGTAAAATGGGTAAGGCACTATGTGATTCTTGTTCCTTTGACCTTGTATTAACTCAAATGTGCAAACACAGCGTGTTTGCATTGTATTTCCATTTTAACATGTAATGGTTGCAAGGACCTTTTCAAATATTTGTCATGCAGATTCAGATTCATTTACTTATCGCATTTTCATCAAAACATACAGTGAAATGTGTAATGTGCTGCAGGTAGCCTGCAAACGTCACCACACATTCTGATGTCAATGTAGCATGCCCACAATGTTCAGAAGAACAACACAAACAGCAACAATGGAACAGGAGCAACAAACTGACAACAGCAAAGCAAGCCTCTTACCTCCCTCCCACCCATACACCATCAGTCCTCCAACCTCAGGATCTCTGGCCTCCCAAGACTGCCCCTGGGCCTCCAGCCTCCAGTGGACTCTCAAATATCATGCCTCCCATTTCCCCAGTGGAGCCACAGACCCAAGGCGCGGGCTATTGAGCCTCGACTTTCAGACTTCCGATCTTCCGTATCAACTCCAGGACTTGCTGATGACAGGACCCCATGCTGCAGGCTGTGAACTCCCGACTCGCTGACTTGTGCTGACCTTGGGGGTCACTGACCCTCGTGCTTCCTGCCTGCATAGATCTCCAGTGGCTGGACTTGCTGTTCTGAGGTACTCACTGACCTAGGTGGCCCTTAGACCTCGTCATAGCTGGTCTTTGTCCACAGCACTTGTCGGCTCGACATACAGTACGTCCACGGGTGTCCTTTGTCATTCATCCATGTTGTTGCCCTTCGAACACGGAACAAAAATAACTAAATCTGAGGCACAACCTTGATGGAGACTGCAGCTCAGACCAGAAACAATTCATAATTCATAATAATGAGTAATTAATAATTCACAATTCATGTACTTCCATTGACAGGTGGATCCTTGACTTCCTGACTAACGGACCACAATTAGTAAGGAAAAGCAGCAACACCTCCATCACAGTTATCCTCAACACTGGTGGCCCACATGACTGCATCCACATACCCTTCCTGTACTCCCTGTATACCACTGACTGCATGGCTAGAATCTGCTCTGACCCCATCTGTAAGTTTGACGTTGATGCAAATCTTCAGTCCAAGCACTGGAAGGAGATGGGCGCAGTGTGATGATAACAAACTCTCCCACAATGTCAGCAAAACAAAAGAGCTGGTCACTGATCTCAGGAAGGGGCTGATGCACGTGCACCTCTGGACCTCAATGGTCTGAGGCTCAGCACATCACGGAAACCAGCCTCCCCTTCATAGACTGACTACATTTCTCAATGCCTCAGAAAGGCAGCCAGCATAAAGACCCCACTCATCCTGGTCATATTTCTTTCCTTTCCCCTCCGACAATCGGGCAGAAGATAGAAAAACCCGAAAGCACATACCACCAGGCTCGAGGACAGCTTCTATCCCACTCTGTCTTTGTAGGATAAGAAAAACTCTTGACTACACCAACTGTCTCGTCGCAGCCTTGCACCTTATTGTTTGCCAGCACTGCACTTTCTCTGCAATGGTAACACGTTATTCTACATAGACACAAGAGGTACTGCAGATGTTGGAAATCTAGAGCAGTACACACAATGTGCTGGAGGAGCTCAGCAGGTCAGACAGCATCTACAAATGGGAATAGTCAATGTTTCGGGCTGAGGCCTTTCATCAGGACATCAAACATCAGAATTGGGAAGCAATGTGATCCAAGTGGCTTTTTCCTTGCACTAACTCGATATACTGATGTGATGGATTGACCTGTATGGATGGATTACAGAACAAATTTTTCACTGTACCTCAGTATGTGTGACAATAATAAACCAATTTACCAATTCTCAACAAACCTAGTCTGAAAGGTCTTGCTATTAAATTGTCCTGATCCTTTCTCTTCAAATTGTTCAACCTCCAATCCACTGGTATCATGCTTAATTAATGTTCTTTGACTGATGTAGTGAATAGAGCACCCAGTGGGGAATATTAAGAAGGATTCCATCTATGGACATTAATTGAACTTGACAGGATTGGCAGTCTGGTTCATCTCACACCTTTATTTACAACACAACTGTTATCTTTATCATTATGTCTCTTTTGCAATGTTTGTTTTTTAAAAGGAATAAATAAAAGGAAGATTGAAAAGAAAATAAAATGATCGAAAAGAAGTGTCTTAATGTAGCAAAAGATCAAGCTTTCTGCCATCATTAAGCCTTAACATTTTTAAGCCAAGCGGAAGAATTTAACCATTTGGGAAAGGGTTAAGAATGTATCTAAGCCACCAGTAAGATTGATAGCTTTAGCAAACTGGCTGATGACTTTGCTAAAAATGAGTGTCATTTTCTATCACAACAACACTGCCTTTTTGCTTTGTTACAGAAACTATAAATTGAAACAGAGACTGGTGAAGCGGAAACCAGTGAAAACGCTCTTTAGCTGGTAAGTGCCAACAAAACTCACATGAACAAGTATGGGAAGACACTAAACATGACATACACTCAGTGGCCGCTTTATTAGGTACACCTACACATGCTCGTTAATGCAAATATCTAATCAGCCAATCGTGGTGACAATTCAATGCATAAATGCATGCAGATATAATCAAGCATTTCAGTTGTTGTTCAGACCAAACATCAGAATCGGGCGCCAATAGGATCTAATTCACTTTGACCATGGAATGGTTGTTGGTGCCAGATGGGGTGGTTTGAGTATCTTAGAAACTGCTGATCTCCTGGGATTTTCATGCACAACAGTCTCCAGAGTTTATAGAGAATGGTGTGAAAAACAAAAAAAAACATCCAGTGTGTGGTAGTTGTGTGGACAAAGTTGGTAATGACAGAAGGCAAAGGAGAATGGCCAGTCTGGTTCAATTTGACAGAAATGTAACAGTAAATCAAATAACCACCAATTAGAGTGGTGTGCACAAGACCATTTTTGAATGCACAATACTTTGAACCTTGAAGTGGATAGGTTAGAGCATCAGAAGACCAGGAACATACAATCAGTGGGCACTTTATTAGGAACAGGAGGTACCTAATAAAGTGGCCACTGAGAGTAGCCTGTCCTTATGGATCCAGAAAATGAACTGCCCTAATTTTCATGCAAACATGTTGCAAAATATTGGTTTAGGAGCAGAGATCAAAGATACTTGAATCAAAGTACCTCAAGTGTATTGATTAATATATTCCCCAAGCTTTGAAAGAAGAGCTCTACAGAGAAGGAAAGCTCAGCCTCTAGTTAATAGATGTATTGATAGGCACAAGATGTCACTATTGTGCTTATTGCTAAGAGAACATTTCTATTGAAATTTTAATGACCTTAATGTTTTACTTCTGTAGATAGTGCATGTCTAATCAGTCAAAGACTTAGTCTAGAAGCATAAATCACCACACATCATGAAAAAAAGATGCTAGAGGGTGTATTAACTGAAAGAGGTTATAAATGTCTGGCATTGTGCCTTTTGCTATAAACTAGATGCTATTAGCAGAGTAGAACATATTTTAGTTTGCTGTCCACAAAAGGTGCGTAAAATCACCAAAAAACGAAGATCATTGCAAAACGTATTTTAGGGTTTTTAATATTTAAAAAATCTAGGAACCACAATGTGAAAAGTCATTAGATTTTATTTTAAAATATTGAATTTTACACAATTGTAGGTCTGAGATTGTCAGGAAAGTTGATTAGTTGGGAAGCGACAAATTAGCACCTTTGAATGGATATGATCCTCTATAGCAGCTGAAAGAATGGCTGCTAGTTTTCCCATTAATTGTGAAAATTTCTATGATTTTATTAAAATCACTTGACATTGTGAAATACTCACATAGTCAGTAATTGCCCAGGTAGTACTGTAATTGGTTTTAAAGGAGTGACTGTTAGATTGTAATTCTAAGATAGCTGTACTTTGTCATTATATTCTTACAGGTATTGTTTCATATCAGCTGCTTAAACAACGGCTGAATGAATAAAATGACAATAATTCCTTCTACAAGATAATATTGGTTGACATCTTGTCATATGTCCAAGGGTGTGTTATGAACTGTGTGGACACACCTGGTAATGCTTTCTTAACTTTCCCAGTTCTGATGAAAGGTTATTGAAATGAAACAATAAAACTATTTTTCTTCCCACTTTTCCTATGTTCCGTATATTCCTGACCTTTGCCCCTAATCCATGACCAATATACCCAGAATTCAAATGGTTATTTAGAATAAAGGTGACTTGGTTCTGGCTTACTTAGCTATAAGGTAAGTTACACAATAAGAGTATTTTCATAATATTTGCAATTTAATATAATATCAAAGGAGTACCTTAGGTATCTTCTCTTCATTACAACAGATTATTTTTACAGCTAAGTGAATTACCTAAGACTATTTTTCTTTCCCCTCATTACAAGTTATTGTAGTAACACATAAACTTCATGATTTATTACTGTTTTGGTCACGTGCTGATTTAATTTTTATTGTTATTATTTATCATTTCAAAAACTATTTCCCCCCAACTATTAAGCATTATGGGCAATCTGTACAATTTTAATCCAACCAGTTCAGTTTATTGATTGTGAGCTAGTCTATTTTAGCTTGGTCCATTTATAGTTAAACAGTCTTTGACCTCATTCCCACTGCCGTTTTGGGCTTGATTACTGTCTTTCCCTTTTTCTTGCAGCATTGGGACAGTCTGAACTTGGGGGGATTATGCTCATGCAATTTTTCAAATGCAGTGCATTGGCCCCAAGACAATTCTGAGCCTTTCTTTCCAGCCCCAGACTGCTCAGATGTGGAGCTCTCACCAAGAGCTGGATTAAAAGGGAAGGGGACTGTAGAGGAAAGTACTTTCGGTATCAGATCCTTTCCCCTTTATATCGAGCCACTGAACTTGATTCAAACAGTTTTCGGCTTTGAAGAGTAATCCTGTTCTAAAGAACTGCTCAGTGGAGCTCAGCTGAATAGTGTTTGGTGCAGACACGCACACTCCAATGGTACTGTACAAGTGCAAGCCCCAGGGTACTGGTCCATTAGGAAAATTTTACTGGGGAACAAGAGTTCACTTCTTTTACTTTAAACATTATTTCTACTAATTTAACTTTAGCAGAAGTTGCTTTAGTGCTAAAATTATTTATTTTAAAGATAGAATTGGCTTGGAACCAGGTGAGTGCCCAACAGGCTCATTGGACCGAACACTTTGCCATCACTAACACTCCAAAAGGAGCCTGGTCTTTTTTACTCCACTTCATTATATCGACATCTACTTCTATTCCTTCCTGCCTCATATTCTCCTATCCCACTCTGCAGCTCTTTCTGGCATGTCATCATTACAATATGCTTCCTTCTATGAAGTTCAGGCTTTCTGAACTCAACAAAGAAGTTATTGGAGGCATCTAAGTTGTTCTTTTATATTCATTCAATGGACATGGGCTTCTCAGGCAGAGCTGGAATTTAATTGGCCATCCCTGATTGTCCTTGAGAAGGTGCTGTCAATATTCACTCAATAGTCACTTTACTATGTACCCGCTGTACCTAATCAAGTGGCCACTGAGTGTATGCTCATGATCTTCTGCTGCTGTAGCCAAACCACCTCAAGGTTCAATGTGTTGTGCATTCAGAGATGCTCTCCTACACACCACAGCTGAAACGTGAGGTTACTTGAGTTATCGTCGCCTTCCTGTCAGCTTGAACAAGTCTGGCCATTCTCCTCTGATCTCGCTCATTACAAGGCATTTTTTTCCCCACAGAACTGCTGCTCACTGGATTTTTTTTTGTTCATCACACCATTCTCTGTAAACTCTAGAGACTGTTGAGCATGAAGATCCCAGGAGCTCAGCAGTTTCTGTAATGCTCAAACCACCCCATCTGGTACCAACAATCATTCCATGGTCTAGGTCACTTAGATATCATTTGTTCCCCATTCTGATGTTTGTTCCAAACACGCAACTGATTATCTTGACCGTGTGATGTTCTTATGGTCTTATGGTGTCTGCATGCTTTTATGTATTGAGCTGCTGCCACCTGATTGGCTAATTAGATAGTTGCATTAACGGAGCAGGTGTATAGGTGTACCTAATAAAGTGGCCATTGAGTGTAGGTGCATCTGCTATCATTATAACCTTCCAATAATAGGGCAAAACTAAACTACACACACATCTCCAAGTGAAGTCTCACAATCATCTTGAGTGACTGTAACATGACGTTCTTACTCCTGTACTCAGTACCCAAACTGATTAAGGCAAATGTGCCATATATTTTCTACACCACTCTATTCACCTCTGTAAACAAGTGAGTAGTAAATATCAAACATGTGAAGAGTCAATATCAAACAAGAGCATTACACTCAACCTTTCCTCTTTATAAGAAGACCTCTAGATGACCTCTCTCAGAAGATTACAGAAGTCTGTTTGAATGGTTGCGGTATACCATGTAGTTTTTCATCTTGTGGGTTCTGGATTCATATTTGCTTCGCTTGGCTTCCAGAAGTTCATATTTTTAGCAAATGTCAAGCACGTTATTTATTTTTGCATGTAGTAATGACTTGACAAAGACCAGTGTGGTTGTCCATGGGTGGAATCACGGGAGATGGGTGAGGACTTACAGTAAATGAATACTTCTTGCCTGTGTTTACCATGGTGAAGGTAATCAAAGCTAGTAAGTTCAGGAAAGAGAGCGGTGAAGTCCTAAAACGTTTTGAAACCACAAAAGAGGATGTGTTGTCAATCTTGAAACGCATGAAGGTAGATAAATCCCCAAAGCATGACCACGTATATTCTAGGATGTCGTGAGGACCTAGGAAGAAATTTTTGTGGCCCTGGCATAGATGTTTGAGGACAGAGAATGGCAGGACCTTGCAGATTATTACAATTTATGACACCTATGGGTATAGGTGCTTAATTACCTGAAAGTGGTAACACAGATGAACAAAATGGTGAAGAAGGTATATGGCATACTTGCACTTATCTGTTGGGGTTCTCAGTACAGGAGTAAGAACATCATGTTACAACTGTGTAACATGTTGGTAAGACCTCACTTGGAGTATTGTGTGCAGTTTTTGTTTACTATATCAGAGGAAGGATGTGATGACACCAATTGCATCTATATTGACACCGCTTATTTTTCAGAGCAGACTCAGCTAAATCTGGTCTTTTCTCAGCGGCTCAGCTGCGGGGTGTGTGAGCGAAAGCTGGGAGAGAGTTAGAAGGAGCAGAATTGGGCAAGGCAAATCTTTTTGGGCTGCGCTGATGCCGTTAAGTGTTGGCGTCACAGGCCTAAACACAGCTGCAAACAAAAGGAAGGCAAGCTCCTTTTGTCTGGCTGTTGTTGCAATGTGCCACGGTGGAGTGTGAAAGCTTTGGTGTGAACAGGCGGAGGCACAGTTAAGAAGAGGTAAGCATTTTTGCCCACCTCTTTAGTAGCCAGAATGGAATGACTCCTGTCCAATATGGAAATTCAAGATACCTGACTGTTTCTCTGATAACTACATGCAGGAAGTGTGTCTTACTTCAGCACCTGAGTGACTGGGTCAAGGAGTTGGAGCTGGAGTTGGGGTGGTACTCAAGATCATTCAGAATGTTGAAGGTATTATAGACGGGACTTTTGAAAAGGTGGTCGTACCCAGACTACAGGCTTCGGACAGTAGATGGGTGACCACCAAGAGAGGTAAGGGGGTTAAGAGGTCAGTGCTGGGTTCCCCTGTAGCCATTTCTCTCAGCAAGCTCTTTGGATACTGCTGGGAGGGATGGCCCATTGGATCACTGCAGCAGCAGCCCAGCTGGTGGTGCTGTGACTGGCTCCGAGGCTCTCCAGGGAAGGGTGAAGTCAAGGAGCGCTGTAGTTATAGTGGACTTGATAGTCAGGGAGACAGAAAGGAGATTTTGTGAACGCACAAGAGATACCGGGATGGTGTGTTGCCACTTGGGTGCTCGGTACTATGATGTATCAGAATGGCTGCAGGATATTCTCAAGGGGGAGGGGGAGCAGCCAGAGGTCGTGGTGCATATTGGTACCAAATGACATAGGCAGAAAAGGGGAAGAAGTTCTACACAAAGAGTGTATAGAGTTCGGAAAGACTCTGAAGAGAAGGACCTCCAAGGTAGTAATCTCCGCATTACTCCCTGCGCCACGGGCTAGTGCAGGTAGGAATGGTGTGATAGCACCGATGAATGAGTGGCTGAGGAGATGGCGCAGGGGACAGGGCTTGAAGCTCCTGGATCATTGGAAGCTTTTCCGGGGAAGGGGTGACCTGTACAAGAGGGACGGGTTGCACCTGAACTGGAGGGAAACCAGTATCCTGGCTGTAAGGTTCGCTAATGCTACGCACGAGAGTTTAAACCAATATTGCAGGAGGCTAAGAACCAGAGCCCAGGTCAGTATGGGAAGGATCGGATCAGAAGGTAGATGTCAGGGTAAGTATTGAAAGGGAAAATCGAAATAATAGGTATGATGGGTTGGATAGTTTGAAGTGTGTATATTTCAATGCTATTATGGGTAAGAGTGATGAACTTAGAGCACGTATCAGTACATGGGACTATGATGTTGTAGCTAGTACTGAAACTTGGTTGAGAGAGGAGCAGGAATGGGTGATTCATGAACCAGGTTTTCAAAGTTTTAGGAAAAATAAAAGAGGAGGTAAAAGAGTAGGTGTGGGGGGGGCAGTTGCACTACTAATCAGGAAAAATATCGCAGCTGCATTCAGGGGATACATAATGGAGGGGTCAGCCATAGAGTCCACTTGGGTAGAACTCAGGAATAGGAAGGGTGCAATCACACTGATGGGATTGTACTGCAGACCCTTCAATAGCCACCGGGACATTGAGGAACAGATATCTAATCAGATTAAGGAAGTGTGTAAAAAATAGTAGGGTTGTTGTCATGGGGGATTTCAACTTCCCGAATATAAACTGGGACCATCTTAGTGCAAAGAGCTTAGATAGGGCTGAATTTGTTAAGAGTATCCAGGAAAGTTTCTTAAATCAATTTGTGGACGGTCCAATGAGAGGAGGATCCCAACTGGATCTGGTATTGGGTAATGAACCTGGCCAGTGGGTCACCTTTCAGTAGCTGAACATCTGGGGAACAGTGACCACAACTTCTTAATTTTCAGGATAGTTATAGATAAGGATAGGTATGGTCCTTGTGGGAGAGTCTTAAATTGGAATAGGGCAAATTGCGGGGGCAGTAGGCAGGAACTAAGAGGCATTATGGGAACACCATTTCTTTGACAAGTCCACATCAGACATGTGGAGAGTGTTTAAGGATCAATTGCACAGAGTGAAGGGAAAGTATGTTTCTGTTAGAAGGAAGGACAGGAATGGAAATATAGGAGAACCTTGAATGTCCAGAGAGGTGATGAATTTAGTCAAGAAGAAAAAGAAAAGTATGTAAAGCTTTGGAAGTTAGGATCAAACGAAGCACATGAGGAGTGTAAGGGAGCCAGAAAAGAATTAAAGATGGGAATTAGAAAAACCAGGAGGGGCCATGAAAAGTCTTTGGCAAGTAGGATTAAGGTGAATCCCAAGGCATTCTACACATACATCAGGAGCAAGAAGATAACTGGAGAAAGGGTGGGACCACTCAAGGATAAAGGGGGAAAATATGCCTGGATGCGGAGAATGTGAGTGAGGTACTTATTGAGTACTTTGCTTCAGTATTTACCAAGGGAAAGGACGTGGAGGACCAGGAGATCAGTGCTGAGTGTGTAAATATGTTGGGACATTTAGAGGTGAAGGAGGAGGAAGTGTTGAGCCTCCTAATGAACGTTAAGGTGAATAAGTTCCCCAGGGCCTGATGGGATTTGCCCAAAGTTATTAAAGGAGGCAAAAGATGAGATTGCTGGTCCCTTGGTATCTTCATGCCCTCTCTAACCACAGGTGAGGTCTGGAGTACTGACAAGTGGCTAATGTTGTACCTCTATTTAAGGAGGGAACAAGGGAAAATCCTGGGAACTATAGTCTGGTGAGTCTCACATTAGTTGTAGGGAAATTGCTGGTGAAAATTCTTAAGGATAGGACATATGGGCATTTGGAAACCCATCGTTTAATTAGGGAAAGCCAGCATGGCTTTGTGCGTGGCAGGCCATATCTTACCAACCCGACTGAGTTTTTTGATAAGGTGATGAGAGAGATTGATGAGGGTAGTGTAGTGGATGTTGTCTACATGGATTTTAGTAAGGTGTTTGACAACGTTTCTCGTGGATTAAGATGCATGGGGTCCAAGGCGAATTGGCTGTTTGGATTCAGAACTAGCTTGTGCATAGAAGCCAGAGTAGGGGTTGGAGGGACTTATTCAAGCTGGAAGTCTGTAATTAGTGGGGTTTCACAGGAATCTGTAATTGGACCTTTGCTGTTTGTGATGTATATAAGTGACCTGGATGAAAATGTAGATGGGTGGGTTAGAAAATTTGCAGTTGATACTAAGACTGCTGGAGTTGTGGATAGTGTAGAAGATTGGCAAAGAATACAGCACGATATAAATCAGTTGTAGATGTGGGGAGAGAAATGGCAGATGGCATTTAACTTAGATAAATGTGAGTTGTTGCATCTTGGTAGGGCAAATGCAAGGAGACAATAATCTGCTAAGGGCAAGATCCTAAACAATGTTGCTGAGCAGAGGGATCTTGAGATCCAAGTTCTTAGTGCATTGAAAGTGACTAAGGTTGATAAGGTGGTTGAAAAGTCTTATGGAATGCTGCTTTTATTATTTGAGGCACTGAGTTCAAAAGTCAAGGGGTTGTGTTACAACTTTATAAAACTCTGGTTAGGCCCCATCTAGAGTATAGCATACAGTTCCGGTCACCTCACTATAGGAAGGATGTTGAGGCTTTGGAGAGGTTGCAGAAGAGGTTTACTAGGATGCTGCCTGGTTTGGAGGGCATGTGCTATCACAAGAGAATGGATAAATTTGGGTTGTTTTCTCTGGAGCGTTTGAGGCTGAGGGGAGATCCGATAGAGGTTTACAAGACTAGGAGAGACATAGAGTGGACAGAGAGTATCGGTTTCCCAGGATTGAAATGGCTACTGTCAGTTGACGTGCACTGAAGGTGAGAGTGGGTAGGTTCAAGGGTGATGTGAGGGATAAGTTTATTATTCAGAGAGATGTGGATGCCTGGAATGTACTGCCTGGTATGGTGGTAGAGACAAATATATCAAAGGCTTTTAAGAGACATTTGGATAGGCTTATAGATGTAAGGGAAATGGAGAAATATGGATATGGTGCAGGTAGGATGAATTAGTGTTTGGACATTCTTGATTTGCTTTTTAGTTGGTTGGTGTAGTGCCTGTTCCTGTGCTGTACTGTTCTATGTTCTATGTTCTAATCCCCTTAGTCTGAAGGCTTATTTCCACACAATTACTGTCTGCAATTTGTTTCTGTCATCAGGATTAGAATGGCATAGGCTAATATTTTCAGGAAATTACCAGAGTTGATCATTCTTGCCAGAATGAAATGTACATTAAACTAAACATGTCAATATCAAGAACAGTTTAGAAAAACATGTTATATTCAAATAATCCCTTTAGGACAGAAATGTGGCTGAATTGCTTTAGCCAGAAGGTGGTGAATCTGTGGAATTCATTGCCACAGGTGGCTGTGGAGGCCAAATCATGAAGTATATTTAAAGCAGAGGTTGCTAGGTTCTTGATTAGTCAGGGCATCAAAGGTTACGTGGAGAAGGCAGGAGAAGGGGTAGCTAGTTCAGCAGAGTTTCTCATCAAATATGATCCTCATTTCAGGTTGTGGAACTTAGCAACAGCAGTGCTATAGAATGTCAAGGGTAGGTGGTAGAAGGCCTGACCCTTCTGTCCCACTTAATAGCCCAAACCTGATTCTGTGTATTGGTCTTACTGGATGCAGGCCTGGGTTGGTTCATTTGCTGAGGGGTTGTCAATGGAATTGTACGTTCTGCTGTCATCAGCAACCATCCCCACCTCAGAACTTCCGATGGGATTGAAGAAGTGCACAAGGATGGTCAGGCCTCAGGCTCTTCCTTGAGGATCTCCTGTGGTGAGATCCTGGGAGTGGGAACATTCACCTCCAGCCCTGACATTGAGCTTTATTAAGACCATAAAACCATAAGACCTAGGAGCAGAATCCCATCGAGTCTGCTCCTCCATTCCAAATGAGGCCTCCGTTGATTGGGGTCGACCATGGATATTTTATCCCAGCTGTCTACATAATATGCAGGGCAATATGATACAGAGAGCAAGCTTTTGCCCATGTAGTAGC
Source organism: Mobula birostris (assembly GCF_030028105.1). NCBI lineage: Eukaryota > Metazoa > Chordata > Chondrichthyes > Myliobatiformes > Myliobatidae > Mobula > Mobula birostris. Next base: position 208,720,645 of record NC_092372.1, read on the forward strand.
CTCCCCCCATCCACGCAGCTGATGAATCCAAAGGAACAGCAAAGACCGATACATTCTGGCACCAGCAATATCGTAGGGGTTGCCAGTCAGCATTGAACTCAACACTGCTTTGCTTCAGGGATTCCAGCTCTGGATTTTTCCTCAGAGTTTATTCCCGAAGCCTTCCCCATGAGTGGGTATTGCCTCAAGTCAGTGGAGGTTTGAGATCTGTGTTTTCCTTCTCCCAGATGAGCTGCCAACCACGGCTAATGAACTCCTTCTGCCCAAAGTGACTGCTTTTAAGGCGGCAGTAACCTGCCTTTTCCTCTTCTGTCAGTAGAAAATTTTCCGCTGGGCTTAGTTAAGCCATGTGTGAAGGTCAGGAGCTGGACTTGGTTGTCAGAGGCTATTTGAGATGCATGCTATTGGAAGCATTTAATAGGTAGAGGAAGCTTATCCCCCCTACCATGCCCAGTTAACTAGGCCTCCATGTTATTCATGTGAGATGCGGCACAATTTTTGGACTATTTTCTATTAACTTCAGTTTCACCAGTGCACTGGCTGCCACACTAGATCAAGTGCTGATTTTTTCAGTTAAGGGCCTTCACTCTCACCTGATGTCTGAAATTCTACTCTTTGCACTGTGGTGTTATAAGGTCTTGGGGGCACATAGCCCTGGTAAAAGCTAAGTTGGCACGAACAAGTGCTGCTTGATATCACTGCTGATGACGTCTCCTGATACTAGTGATGATCAAGGGTAGATTGACTGTGGGACAATTGGCTGTATTGAATTTGTCTTGCTGTTTTTATGAGGAGGACAAACTTGGTTTTGGCATTGGCCTATTATTATTGTCACATACATGAAATGTACGCTCAGTGGCCTCCTGCATCTAATAACTGAGTGTATGTTCATGGTCTTCTACTGTTGTAGCCCATCCGCTTCAAGGTTTTGGTATTCTGCACACCACTGTTGTAACACATGATCATTTGAGTTACTGTCGGTTTCTTGTCATCTTGAACCAGTCTGGCCGTTTTCCTCTGACCTCTGACGTTAACAAGGTGTTTTCACCCACAGAACTGCAGCTCACTGTTTGTGTTTTTTTGTTGGTTTTTGCTCCATTCTCTGTACATTCAGGAATCTGTTATGAATGAAAATCCCTGGAGATTACAGGAAGAGAAGTGAACCATTCCCACAATGTTGTGGCACCAACAACCACAGACAAAGTCACTTAGATCACATTTTTTCCCCCATTCTGATGTTTGGTCTGAACAACAACTGAACCTCTTGACCATGTCTGCATGCTCTTATGCATTGAATTGCGGCAACATGATTGGCTGATTATATGTTTCCATTAATAAGCAGGTAATGAAATGGCCACTGAGTGTACAGTGAATAGTTTGTTTTGCATATTGTTCTGAGAGAATTCAATCATTACACAGTTCATTGAAGGAGAACAAGCTAAAACAATAAAGTGTAACAGCATCAGTGAAAGTGCAGTGTAGGTACACTCTAACGTGCAATCTCATAACAAGGTAAATTATGAAGTCAGAAGTTCATCTTATTGTACCAGGTAACCATTTATTAGTCTTATGGGGTAGTAGCTGTATGCTCTTATGGTCCTTGAGCCTGGTTGAATGTGCTTTCAGGCTTTTGTATTTTCTGCATAATTACTTGGGTAATTTTCAGGTAGATGTCAGAGTTTAAGAGAAAGATTAGCTTTATTTGTCACATGTACATAGAAATATCAAAGCATACAGTGAAATGTGCCATCTGCATCATTGGCCAACAAGGTCTGTGGATTGTGCTGGGGGCAGCCTACAAGGGTCCCCACACTTCCGTTACCAGCACAACATACTTACAACTCACTGACACTAGCGGTAAGTCTTTGGAAGGTAAGAGGAAACCAGAGCACCTGGAGGAAACCCATGCGATCGCAGACAGAGGGAACAAAATCCTTACAGACAGCGTGGGAATCGAACCCTCATCTTAGATATGGGTCTGTAAAATGTTATGCCAACTGCTACACTACCATGACACTCAGTAGCTCGCCTAAGTCTGGAGCACTGGTTTTCAGTGTTACAGTGGGCATGTTGCCTGGACCTATATACCCTCTGTAGCCAGTGCTCTTGGCCATTTCCTGATACTGCGCGGAGTGAAATGAACTGGCCGAAGATTGGCTCCTGCTACCATAGGAATTTCACAATGAAGTAGAGATACCTTCTTCAGAATCAGAAGCAAAAATCAAGTTTATTATCACTGACATATGTCATGAAATTTGTTTTTTTGTGGCAGTGTTACCATGCAAAACATAGTAAAGGCATCCATTAGTCTTGCGAGACTAGGGATCTGCTCCTGGAAACTCTTCACTCTCCAGGGCACAGGCCTGGGCAAGGTTGTATGGAAGACCAGCAGTTGCCCATGCTGCAAATCTCCCCTCTTCAAAATACCAATGTTGTCCAAGGGAAGGGCATTAGGACCAATACAGCTTGGCACCAGTGTCGTCGCAGAGCAATGTGTGATTAAATGCCTTGCTCAAGGACACAACACGTTGCCTCGGCTGGGGCTCGAACTCACGACCTTCAGGTCGCTAGTCCAATGCCTTAACCACTTGGCCACGTGCCCACGTCAAAACATAAATGATAGTATAAAGTACATAAGAATTATATAAAAATTAAATAATAAACAAAGGGATCAAAAATAGTGAGGCAGTGTTCATAATTTCATTGTCTGTTCAGAAATATGATTGTGAGGGGAAAAATCTGTACATAAAATGTTGAATGCACCTTCAGGTTCCTGTACCTCCTCTCTGATGGTAGTAATGTGAAGAGGGCATGTCCTGGGTGGTGGGGTCCTTGATGATGGATGCCGCCTTTTTGAGGCATTGCCTTTTGAAGATGTTCTTGATGCTATTTATCATCAAGTTTTTAACCACTTAGTATTTTTCAGAAACATCCCAGGGAAGTCCTAGATATTTTTGTTGGGTATTGTGGGACATGAACTAATGGCTCCCATCTGCAGATCATATGCAGAAGAAATTCTCGTCCTCAACTTCTTCATCTTCTGTTTCTTGCTAACACCCTTGAGGAATTCTGAACCCATAATGTAAATGAAAGCATATCTGATCAAAATATATCTCCAAGATCAAATTTGTAAGTATTAACATTTATCATGTACTTACTTGCATCGAGCAAAACAATTTGAAAGTAACACCTGCAGGCATCCGGTTTCCTATTGTGAGCCCTCTCCAGTTTCTTGTGAACTATTAGGAGCTAATGAATGATCTGTTCGGAGCTAATGAACTTTTTTTCTACAACTGTACAAGTAAGACTTCCTTTTCTGTCACATGCCATCAAGGGTTCTTTCTGGGAGATCAGAGCAAGCAGGCGCTGAGGTTTTTGTTCTTCATTCATCCATCACTCTGTTTTGACTACTTCTGCTGGGACTCAAAGGTGAGCTTGTAGGAAACGTACACAGTCCTGTTAATATTTTGTCATCAAAAAGAAAGTCTTTTACATTTTCAAAGATAATTTTGCACGGACTAAAGAGCATGATTAAATTCCTTTGAATGTTTTTTGCTTGCATAGCGGTATTTAAATGTTTCAGACTGAAGTGTTGAGACATATATTTCGATTATCTGCAGGGGCTGAGATCTGCCTACCTTCTGTGTAATAGATTTGATCAGATTATACTATTTTAGTACGTACTGTTTGGATTCAATTACAACCAGTTCTTAGCTTGAGAGAAACAGCACGGCTCCCAGGCAATAGGCTGTCTAATAAGGAATGAAAATCTCTTTGATGTGATTCTGTATCTGATTCTGTGGAAAGTTACATGGTTGTATAAACAAGATATTAATCATTTACATTACTTGTATTACAGCTGTCATTATTAGCTCATATCATAATTTTCTTGTTATAATTTGTTCTCCACTTTATAGACCAAATATAACTGCTGTGCACAAGGCATAAGACATTTAGATGACTTTCCTTTATGTCACATAAAGGGGTTAGAATTATTAAGTTATGAGAACAAGTTTTGTGCTACTGTAAGATCTAATTCTGGTGCTTAAAATATTGATAGGGTAGAGACACAGGAACAGAAGTGAACCATTCAGCTCCTCAGACTGCTTCTCTCATTTGTCAAGTTCATGGCTAATTTACACTTTATTAGATACACCTGCACACCTGTTTGTTAATGCAAATATCTAATCAGCCAATCATGTAGCAGCAACACAATGCAGGAAAGTATGCAGACGTGGTCAAGATGTTCAGTTGGGTTGGGGAAGAAAGGTGAACTATGTCACTTTAACCGTGGGATAATCTTTGGTGCCAGATAGGATTATTTGAATATCTCAGAAACTGCTATTCTTCTGGGATTTTCATGCTTAACAGTCTCTAGAGCAGGGGTTCCGGACCTTTTTGATGCCATGGACCATTACCATTAAGCAAGGGGTCCATGGACTCCAGGTTGGGAACCACCACTTTTGAGTTCACAGAGGATTGTATGAAAAAAAAATCCAGCAAGTGGCATTTCTGTGGGTGAAAACACCTCGTTAATGAGAGCGGTCAGAGGAGAATGGCCAGACTGGTTCAAACTGAGAGGAAGGTGACAATAACACAAATAACGATACACTGTGAGGAAGAGCATCACTGAACACACAATACATCAAACCTTGAAGTAGATGAGCTACAGCACTGGAAGACCACGAACTTACATTCAGCGGTCACTTTATTATTGAATTGAATTGACTTTATTTCTTACATCTTTCACATAAATGAGGAGTAAAAATCTTTATGTTATGTTTCTGTCTAAATGTGCAATGTGCAATCATAGTAATTTATAATAATTTATAATAAATAGAACAGTCAATGGAACTTAGAATTACACTCAAATCAACGTGAGTTAATCAGTCTGATGGCCTGGTGGAAGGAGCTGTCCCGGACCCTGTTGGTCCTGGCTTTTATGCTGCGGTACCGTTTCCTGGATGGTAGCAGCTGGAATAGATTGTGGTTGGGGTGACTTGGGTCCCCAATGATCGTTTGGGCCCTTTTATCACACCTGTCTTTGTAAATGCCCAGAATCATGGGAAGTTCACAATTACAGATGTGCTGGGCTGTCCGCACCACTCTCTTCAGAATCCTGCGATTAAGGGGGATACAATTCCCATACCAGGCAGTGATGCATCCAGTCAGGATGCTCTTAACTGTGCCCCTGTAGAAAGTTTTTAGGATTTGGGGGCCCATACCAAACTTCCTCAACTGTCTGAGGTGAAAAAGGTGTTGTTGTGCCTTTTTCACCACACAGCTAGTGTGTACCAGGAATGGTTGCCCCAATACCCTGTACAACTGTAATAGTATGTCCTCATTTCCAAAGTCCAACCCTTGTAATGTAAATGCAATAAGTATGCCATTTGTTCTCCTAACCACTACCCACACTTGCCTGCAAATTTGTTTGTGTGAAGTGTACTCTTCCTACCTGGGTAAGTACAGTATCAACTTGATACTATCCAGGATGAGGGAAATGCTTGATTGCACCTCATCAATCATACTGAATACCTTTTCCCTCCATAACCAGTGTACAGAGGCTGTGTGTACCCTCCACAAACTGTACTGCTGTTACATGCTCGGGCTAATCCAACAACATCCCTCAAAGCTCTGATCTCCACCACCAAGAACGTTAAGGGCAGTCAACACAACCATCTGCAGATTCCCCCACAAGTCACACATCATCCTGATTTAGAAGTACTGTACATCGTTTGTTTTGCCGGTATCACTAGGCCGAAAGCTTGGAACTGCTCACCCAATGGCATTGTGGGGAAAGCTCTCGCCAGAAGAGCTCTGACATTTCATGAAGGCGTCTCTGCCCACATTCTTTAAAGGGAATAAAGGATAAGAAATAAATGCTGGCCTTAACAACAATGTCTGGATCCCAATAAAAATTGCACTCAAAATTTGTACTAGTTAACGGTAAATAATTGTGGGCGGTGGGGTGGGGAGGCTGTGGGTATCAAATCACTCCAGGGCTCTTTTAACTATATTCTTCCATTTTGATCCCTTCTACATCCAGTTTTAATCTCAGTTTTGGGAACTGTCTAAACTCTGGGTTCTGGAAAGTCTGCCTGATAAACTATTCCGCTCTTCCACTGCTTTCTCCTCCCCAACACTGAACTCCCTGTCCGAACTACTGTTCAGCTGTCCTAACTCGCTTTACGTGGCTCATGTCAAACTCACTTTGACAACACCCCTGTAATGCACCTTTGGGAAATTATGCTTTTCATATATCCTCTGCAGCTGAGACTTCTCTGAATCAGTGAAGTGAAACTATCAGATCTACCAGATCTTTATTAAGAATTATCCAGACAGTAGTAACATGCTGTTAAGCTTTTATATAGAGCAAGACAGCCTGTAAAATCTTGTGTGCTGGAGACAAAGGTGAAAATGTCAGTCTGGTTGCAGGAAGCCCAAATACAGCTCCATACTACATATAAGCTGCCTTCTCATATTTGCATATGAGAAAAACCTGTATGGGGAAACATTCTTCAGTTAAAAAATAAATGCAAAAGCCAACACAAATTTTATTGGATGGCAGGCAGTTCCAGATGTGACATGAAGGACAGAGGGTAAAAGGTCATATTAGATTAGCACACTGCACTGTGTCTTAAGAAATAAATAAAGAAATACATTTATAATTGCACCAGCTTCCTTTAACAGTGATTGAGTGCCAGTGGAATTATCAGGGGAAAATTCTGCACATGAAGCAGTCTTTCTGTCAAACTAAGCAGAGTTATTTTTAAATAGTGTGGGCCTGTTATTTCAATCTGTTTTACTGTACAATGAATACAGTCAAAAATCTCCAGTGCTCCTGTATTAGAATGCTGTTGAAATTTCCTTGACCTTTTTCTGATTAAGAATTAAATTAGCAGTTGCAACGTTGATTTGTGTGCAGACCATTTCTCATGGATCTATACAAAGGCTGGATGATGCCATCAATCAGTCACATTGTTTAATTAAGGATATTAAGGGCCAGTTCCTTTTCATCTCCGCATCAACCTGTTGGGGATGTTGCAGTTTTAAAGGATACAGCTGTGTGAAACTAATATCACAATGAATTGAGGGCTATGGATTGCAGTCAGTGAGTTTAACATCATTACATCACACTTCAGGTTCAGGAACAGTTATTACCTTTTAATCATCAGGCTCCACAACCAACATGGATAACTTCACTCACCTCAACATTGAACTGATTCCACAACCTATGGACTCACTGTTGAGAACTCTACAACTCAAGGTTTTATTATTCATTTATTCATATATTATTGTTTTTTTTTATACTTATGCAGTCTATCTTCCTTTGCACATCGATTTTTTTGTCAGTCGTTGTGTGTAGTTTTGAATTGATTCTGTTGTACTTCTTTGTTCTACTTTGAATGCTGGTAAGGAAATGAAGAAAATGGTGGAGATCAGTGTAGTATACAGTGACAAATACCTCCTTTGAGAATATATTTAATTTGAATATTTGAACATTGAACTGTGAATATATTCTGAATTCCTATCTTTTATGACACATACATATATAAAGGCTGCATGTCATTCTGTAAAGGAACGTGGGAGTAAACAGGAGTACTTAGAGAAACCCCATGTGATCACGGGGAGAATACAAACTCCTTACAGATTTGGATTCTGAGTCTGATTCTGATGTTTTGGAGAGGGTTCAGAGGAGGCTCACTAGAATGATTCTGGGAATAAACGGGTTATCATATGAGGTGCGAATTTAGAAGAATGAGAGGGGATCTCATTGAAACCTATCAAATGTTGAAAGACTTAGCTACAGAGTGGATGTGAAGTGTATGTTTCCTTTGGTGGGGAAGTCTAGGACCAGAGGGCACAGACTCAAAATAGAGGGACATCCTTTTAGAATGGAGATGAGGAGGAATTTATTTAGCCAGAGGGTGGTGAGTCTGGAACTCATTACCACAGGTGGAGGTGGAGGCTAGGTCACTGCGTACACTTAAGGTGGAGGTTGATAGGTTCTAGATTAGTCAGGGCTTGAAAGGTTACGGGGAGAAGGCAGGAGATTGGGGTTGAGAGCCATGATGAAATGATGGAGCCAACTCGAAGGGCTGAATGGCCTAATTCTGCTCATATATCTTATGGGCTTATGGTTCAGTTGAGTAATTTAAACAAAGAGTGTAATGCTCAGAATAACAATGAAATAATACTTTCATGAAGTATGTTTTGTCTGCTTTTCTGTCCTGAATGGAACTCAATCCATCCAACAAAATAAATGAGGAACAGTAGCCAAAGTAGCTATGTGACCCCTCAAAGCAGTTGTCTTTGATGGCCGGCAGGAGCTATCGGTAGCCAGATATTTTAACTCCACTCCGCATTGCCACGCTGATATATCTATGCTCAGCCTCCTCTGTCGCCAGGGTAAGGGTTAAGTGCAAACTAGAGAAACAGCACCTCATATTCCTCCATCACTTCATTTCCCCTATCACCCCTCGATCTTGCAGTTCAGATGACGTGTCTTCACCTGAAAGCTCAATTGTCCAGTTCCGTCCGCAGATGCTGCTTGATCTGCTGAGTTCCTCCAGGCTCTTGTTTGTTACTGTAGTGGGTCCTCATAAAGTCTCCTTTCATTGTTGTAAGGTGCCCAAACTTCTCTGAGTCTTTCCCTTTTTATATGCAGTATCTTAAAACACTCTTACAGTCCATATTTTTGTTTCTTAGCAGTCTACAATCATATGCTACCTTGCCTGTCTTTATCAATTTCTTGGTGCTTCTCTGCAGAGCTATAAAATGATGCCAATCCTCAGGCCTTATGCCACTTTTGGCAGGTCTATGAATGTCTTCCTTGAACAGTCACTTTTCTCTTTGTTTCTGTGCCTTAAAGGGAACATTTTTATTTCAACTTGTACACTTTTGCTTTAAAATACTGAAATATTTAAATGTTCATTCATCCAGTATCATGTCAATATATTCTGCCAATCACTCTATAATCCCAAGATGGCGCTGGTGATATATGGTGACGTTATGTGGGATGCTGACAAAACTACTAGCTCTTCTACTGGACTATTATCACTACGATCTGCAGCCTGTAATTTCCCTTCGGGATCTGTGCTTTTGAATCGCCTGAATGACCTAGCATTTCTGTGGCATTTTGAAGGATTCGGTGAATTGTATTCTCGAAAATGCAGGTATGTCTGCAGCCACTCTGGGCTGAATGGAGGCGATGGAGACCAGGCCCGAGAGTGAATAACAAACTGATGTTTAGCTGATTTAAGCACCGAGCCACGGTAGCGTAGTGGTTAAATCAACGCTATTGCAGTTCGGCGCATCAGAGTTTGGAGTTCATTCCCGGCATCCTCTGTAAGGAATCTCTGTACGTCCTCCCTGTCGAAGGTAAGGACTTTCCCCGGGTGCTCCAGTTTCCTGCCACAGTCCAAAAATCTACTGGGTAATTTTATTGGTTATTGTAAAGTGTTCTGTGGATAGGTTAGGGTTAAATCGGCATTGTCAGGCAGCATGGTTCAAAAGGACAAAAGGGCCTTTTCCCTGTAGATGTGGGATGCAGGGAATTCGTTGCTACATCTACGACCAGTCTACTGAAGAAGATGGGGGTGAAGGGTCACTCCCTCCACCAAGCAATCAAGTCCTTGTCAAATGCAGCAGAAGAAAGCAGCAATTGGATTTCGATTAAAAGGAAAGACAACAACTGGGCTGCAAGATGAAGACAGGAGGGTATGGAATTGAGGAGGTTGTATCTGGGATGCCAGGTAGCACCGTTGAGCCCTCTGGAGACGTCGTGGGCTTATCAACGAAACTTCAACGAAGGAGGGTGCCCACCTGATGACCCCGATGACGTACCTACTCTCCCTCCTTGTCACCACTCCAAACCCACTGCCAACATCGAGAGTGCTGACTTACCATAGGGATTGAAACATCAAGTCCCAGTAGCTCTACTGTGGTTTATCTTGAAAATAAAAATTAGGACGTCCAGGCTGAGGGCAAAGAACAAACTGGTGCACAGCTCATTACTCTGTGTCTTTCTCATCTCAGCACTGAAGTAATTATGCATCTGCGCCTGAGGCCATCGGACTCTTGGATCCGCTGCACTTGGCTCATCGCTGAACTGGCTCTGTGACTGTGGACTCTGTGGTTAATGTTTTGTATGTTTACTTTCTTGTTGGTTTGCACGATTTGTTCTTTTTTCACACATTAGGTATTTGATGGTCTTCGTTGTGCGGGGTTTTTCATGGATTCTATTGTCTTATTTGAAAATGAATCTCAAGGTTGTATGTGGTCTACATACTTTGATAATACATGTACTTTGAACTTTGAACTCTCCTCCTATACCTTCATCAATTTAAACACAGGTGTCTCTGACAAGTCTTCCTTCTTCCTAGGATGGGAGGAAGTCATTTAAAACTGAGTTGTAAGAATTTCTTCTCTCAATTGGTGGAATACTCTCCCACAGAGGGATGCAAAGGTTAGATCATTGAAGTTATGTAAAGACGAGGTAGGTCATTTTTTGAATGCAGATTAACTGTTCTAACACCCTAGGAATCACTTTTGAGGACTGTATCTCATGTTGTTGATATTTTAATGATTATTATTATTTAGTTTGCTTTTTCTCTTTTTGTATTTGCACAGTTTGTTCTCTTTTGCCCACTGGCCGTACGTCCGTCTTGTTGCGTGTGGTTTTTCATTGATTGTGTTGTGTTTATTTGTATTTACTGTGAATGCCTGCAAGAAAATGAATCTCAGGATAGTGTATGGTGACACATACAGTATGAACTTTGAGAATATATTTATTTTCAACTTTTGACTGTGAGCTGTGTGGAACTGGCACAGAAGAGAACTTCCTCTGCAGCTGTTGCACTTTATTCTGCATTGTTACTATTTTACCTTGCACTACCCAAATTCACCGTGTAATGATTTGATCTGTATGAACAGTGAGCAAGGAAGCCTTGCACTGTACCTTGCCACATGGAATGATTATGTTTTATAAACTGTTTTTAACAGGTTCTCAATGGTCTAGGACTGGCGTACATCACAGAATCACTTTCATTTTATAACCCTGCTTGAGCTCTAGGGTCTTCTTCTGCCAGTCTCTTAAACTTAAACAACCACCTTCAAAAGATAATCAACGGGTCAGCTTTTCTAAACTGTGCTCCTAAACTGTGGAATTCAATACCTAAAACAATAAGGATGCAGACTCTGTGACACATTCAAATACTAGCTCAAAACCTACTTATTTCACCTTGCCTTGAACTAATATACTTTTGTCTTTTATTTTCATGTTTGCACTTTATCTAACAGTAAAACACGTTGAACTGCATCGTCTGGATGAAAAGTCCTCCATTAATAAGTTATTAATATTACAGTATAATTCCAAACTGAGCCCACTATAGCTCAGCCAAGGACATACTGAATTTCAGAACGGACTCGAGGAGCCAGCTGGCCTAATCTTGCTCCTATTTCTTATGTTCTTCTTGTATTGTTTGCAAGGCGGGAGGAGAACATAGCAGTGCGACGCAGCGCACGCAGCTCTCCGGTGAAATGATATCATATCTGTTAAATAGGGGCCATGGACAATTCTGATTTGATGAAGACAGACGTGAGAAGCAGAGGAACATCCAGAGAAATTTCTGAAATGCCTGGTTTGTTGCTGTTGTTACTGTGCGATCGAGAATCTCTGGAGAGAAGGCCCCAAAATCTCCGGCTTTGCCTGCTGCTGGTGACCAAGGCTGAGGTCGAAGCATTTGGATAGAGATTGTGCTCGGTACTCGGTGTCAGAGGGATGATCAGAGCTCGAAGTTTTCAGACGACTCAGAGTCGGACAGTGGTCAGGCATGGCAGGGAGGGTTTTCTTCCCTCTCCCGTCTGCGTGAGATGTGGGACTTTCGAGGGACTTTGAACTTTTTTACTGTGCCATGGACTGTTCTTCATCAAGTTATGGTATTGTTGCACTGTTGTAACTATATGTTATAATTATGTGGTTTTTGTCAGTTTTTCAGTCTTGGTCTGTCCTGTGTTTCTGTGATATCACACCAAAGAATATTGTATCGTCTCTTAATGCATGCATTACTAAATGACAATAAAAGAGGACTGCGTGTCCTCATAATCTAATAAATGCCTGATCTCTCCAGGAATGAGCCACATTAGACCTCCACTGGTCCTCACTTTCTACCCTTACAGCTTTTGTAACTTCCGTCACTTTCAATGTGATATGACATGAACGTAGTGGTACCGGTGGATGGGGCAGAGGAAAAAGCATTCGGTATGCTTGCCTTCATAGGCCGAGGAACTGAGAATAAGAGCTCGCGTGTCATATTGCAGTTGTATAGAAAATTGGTTAGACCCCATTTGGTGTACTGTGTACAGTTCTCGTTGACGCACTACAGGAAGAATGCAGTAGAATTGGAAAGAGTGCAGATGAGATTCACCAGGATGTTGCCTGGAATGGAAATCAATTGTTATAAGGAGAGATTGCATAGGCTGGGTTTATTCTTACTAGAATGTAGAGGGGTACGAGGTGACTATATAGTGTTTCATAAAATTATGGGAGGCACGGATAGAATAAAGAGTTATATTCTTCCCCCTCCCCCCCCCCCAGGACAGGAGAAGCTCGACCTAGAGGGCACAGGTTTAAAGTGAGAAAGAGGGATGTTAAAGGAGATTTGAACAACAAGTTTTTCATACTGAGGGTTGTGCTTATCTGGAATGAACTGCTAGAGGAGGTGGTGGGGGCAGACACAATTATAGTGTTTAAAGACGTTTGGATAAATAATTGGGTAGGATATGAATAGAGGAATGCAGATTAATGTGGATTAGTGTAGGTGGGCATCACAGTTGGCATGGATGAGGTGGCCCAAATGGACCCATTTCTGTGCTCTGTGATTCTCTCAATCCATCACCAGGAACATCTATCCTCTGTCGGCATTGTGAACACATTTGTGACTCCCTTGGTCAGTTCTTCTATTTTAACAAGACTCATCTTTAGGAACAACCCCTTATCTTACACTGAGACACGTTGCAAACTTGAGGACTGAATGCAACAGTTTTGAGTAGCTTAGTTCTGTTTGTACCTGAACTGGTTGGCTCTGCAGCATAATTGTCTCAGAAAATCCCTTTCCACTAGCCTGGCCTGAGTTCCTGGGCCTTTCATATCAATCAGCATTTCACAGCCTTTACTTTCCTTTGTATGTTGTGTCTCTCTTTTGTTTATGTTCTCTCTGTCTTGTTTCCACCGTTAACTTATGTATTAGAAAGGTTCATCAAGAGATTATCCCCATGGCAACCCTATCAGAGATATTCCTTTCCTCCTATCCAACCCTCTCTTGTGATCTTTTTAACCTTAACGTCTTAACTTCCCACATCTGATGAGTCATATAGAGTTGTGCAGTACAGAGATGTCCATGCTACACTTTGTGTGTGTCTACATTGATTGCACCTGCCCGTTTTTGAACTGTACTTTCCATGCCTTGCCTATTTTAGTGTCTGCCTAAATGCCTCTTAAATGTGGTAATTGTATTCGATTCTCTCACCTTCTCTGGCAGAGTGTTCCAGATTTCAGCTAATCTCTTCGTAAAAGAATGTACCCTAAGGTATCACACAAAATGTTGGAGGAATTCAGCAGGTCAGGCAGCATCCATGGAAAAGAGTAAACAGTCGACATGTTGGGGGTCTCGGTCCGACACATTGACTGTTCATTCTTCTACATAGATGCTGCCTGGCCTGCTGAGTTTCTCCAGCATTTTGTGTTTGTTGCTTGGATTTCCAGCATCTGCAGATTTTCTCTAGTTTGTGATTGGACTATGCCCTCATGTTCTTGATGAAAGACCTGAATCATTACTTCTGTTTCATTTTGCACAAGATACTGTCTACCTGCTGATTGTATCCAGCATTTTCTACTTTTTATTTCAGATTTTCTGTATTTGCATTTTTATTTTTTTTCTTCATAGTTTTCTCTGTTTAAATTTATGATCCTAGTTTCACACAGAACTACAGAGTTCAAACCCAATGTAGCATAGTGGTTAGCACAGCACTTTACAGTACAGGCAATCTGGGTTCAGTTCCTGCTGCTGTCTGTAAGGAATTTGTAAATGCTCCCTGTGACCGCGTGGGTTTCCGCAGTCAGAGAGAGATCACACAAACTCCTTACCGGCAGCAGTGGGACTTGAACCACCACACTATCTGCGGCTTTCATAATATTAGACTTCTACCCAGTTACCCCTCAGCCTCCATTGCTCCAATCCAAGTTTATCCAGCCTCTGCATAAAGCACATGCCCTCTACTTACAGTTAGTGCTTATTTGGCAGATGTGGCTGCTGTGTAGCTCCAGGGCCAGATACAAAGTAGATTCAGCTCCTCACCTGGGCACTGTCTGCAGCTGCTGCTGGACACAGTGGTAGGTCCAGTGCTGGATTGAGAGATGCCACCTCTAACCTCCAGCGCATGGACACAGTGTTACAGAGAGCACACATAGAAGATACATGAAGCTTCAGTCAGCAAATGGTTAACAGCTACCCCCTTTGAAGCTCCATCCAGCTTAATGTACTGAGCACCCATTAGGCAACATAAGAAAAGTTGCACCTAGAGATGCAAGGACAAATTTCTTATCAAATGAACTTGTGACTGATTGCACTAGAGAACTGGTAAATTGTGGCCATCCTGAAGTTCTCTGTCTCTGTCCCAGTTTGCACCATCCTGTTGACCAATTCCCCCTGCTTGTTGACTTACAGCAGTTCTTTGGTTAACAAACACTTCAAGATTAAAACTACTCTCCTTGTTTCCACAGTTGTGACCTTTTACGACATGCTAGTGTTTCTCTCCTAGTGGCTCCCTGCTTCATCCAAGATATGTATAAAGAAAACAAAGCAATCGGTTCAGAACATCCTTTAAATCTTGTCCTTATGTCCTTTAACATAGTCACCTTTGACCAAGCATTTGGTCACTTGCCCAGATGTCATTTGGCCTGACTGGGCCCCTGCAAAGTGCCATGGGAAACTTTAGTTACATTTGCCAGGCTTTAGACGGTTCAGAAAGGACAAGGAGGGAGGCAAAAGAAGTGGGGGCGTGGCATGGTTGATCAGCCGTAGAAAAGGAGGAAGACATGGAGGTATTGTCCATAGAGTTTCTGTGGGTGAAACTTAGGAATAGGAAGGGGTCAATAACTATACCAGGTGTTACTTATGTACCACCCAATAGTAACATGGACATCAAGGAGCAGATAAGGAGACAGATTCTGAAAGGGTGTAATAATAACAGGGTTGTTGTGGTGGGAGAATTTAATTTCCCAAATGTTGATTGGCATATCCCTAGAGTGAGGGGTTTATATGGGGTGGAGTTTGTTAGCTGTGTTCAAGAAGGTTTCTTGACACAATATGTAGATAAGCCTACAAGAAGAGATGTTGTACTTGATCTGGTATTGGGAAATGAACCTGGTCAGGTGTCAGGTCTCTCAGTGGGGGAGCATTTTGGAGATAGTGATCACAATTCTATCTCCTTTACCATAGCATTGGAGAGGGAAAGGAACAGACAAGTTAGGAAAGTGTTTAATTGGAAATATGAGGCTATCAGGCAGGAACTTGGAAGTATAAATTGGAAATAGATGTTTTCAGAGAAATGTACGGAAGAAATGTGGCAAATGTTCAGGGGATATTTACATGGAGTTCTGCATAGGTACGTTCCAATGAGACAGGGAAGTTATGGTAGGGTACAGGAACCATGGTGTACAAAGGCTGTTTTAAGTCTTGTCAAGAAGAAAAGAAGAGCTTATGAAAAGTTCTAAAAGCTAGATAATGATAGAGGGCTAGAAGATTATAAGCATGAAGGAGTTCAAGAAAGAAATTAGGAGAGCCAGAAGGGGCCATGAGAAGGCCTTGGCAGACAGGATTAAGGAAAACCCCAAGGCATTCTATAAGTATGTGAAGAGCAAGAGGATAAGACGTGAGAGAATAGGACCAATTAAGTGTGACAGTGGAAAAATATGTATGGAACCGGAGGAGAGAGCAGAGGTACTTAATGAATACTTTGCTTCAGTATTCACTATGGAAAAGGATCTTGGCAATTGTAGGGATGACTCACAGTGGACTTAAAAGCTTGAGCACGTAGATGACTTGCAGGAGCTTTTGGAAAGCATCAAGTTGGATAAGTCACCGGGACCGGACGAGATGTACCCCAGTCTACTGTGGGAAGCGAGGGAAGAGATTACTGAGCCCTTGGTGATGAACTTTGCATCATCAATGGGGACTGGTGAGGTTACAGAGGATTGGATGGTTGCGGATGTTGTTCCATTATTCAAGAAAGTGAGTAGACATAGCCCAGGAAATCACAGACCAGCGGGTCTAACTTCAGTAGTTGGTAAGTTGATGGAAAAGATCCTGAGAGGCAGGATTTATGAACATTTGGAGAGGCATTAATATGATTAGGAATAGTCAGCATGGCTTTGTCAAAGGCAGGTAATGCCTTACAAGATTGATTGAAGTTTTTGAGGATGTGACTAAGCACATCGATGAAGGTAGAGCAGTAGATGTAGTGTATATGGATTTCAGCAAGGCATTTGATAAGGTACCCCGTGCAAGACTTATTGAGAAAGTAAGGAGGCATGGGATCCAAGGGGAAATTGCTTTGTGGATCCAGAACTGGCTTGTCCACAGAAGGCAAAGGGTGGTTGCAGACAGGTCATATTCTGAATGGGGGTCGGTCACCAGTGGTGTGCCTCAGAGATCTGTTCTGGGACCCCTACTCTTCATGATTTTTATAAAATGACCTGGATGAAGAAGTAGAGGGATGGGTTTGTAAATTTGCTGATGACACAAAGGTTGGAGGTCTTGTGGATACTGTGGGGGGCTGTCAGAGTTTACAGCATGCCATTGATAGGATGGAAAACTGGGCTGAGAAATGGCAGATGGAGTTCAACTCAGATAAGTGTGAGGCCATTCATTTTGGTAGGTCAAATATGATAACAGAATATAGTATTAATGGAACAACACACATCAAAGTTGCTGGTGAACGCAGCAGGCCAGGCAGCATCTCTAGGAAGAGGTGCAGTCGACGTTTCAGGCCAAGACCCTTCGTCAAGACTAGGCCTGACGAAGGGTCTCGGCCTGAAATGTCGACTGCACCTCTTCCTAGAGATGCTGCCTGGCCTGCTGTGTTCACCAGCAACTTTGATGTGTGTTGCTTGAATTTCCAGCATCTGCAGAATTCCTGTTATTTATAGTATTAATGGTAAGACTTTTGGCAGTGTGGAGGATCAGAGGGATCTTGGGGTCCGAGTCGATAGGACACTCAAGGCTGCTGTGCAGGTTGACTCTGTGTTTAAGAAAGCATACGGAGCATTGGCCTTCATCAATCGTGGGATTGAGTTTAGGAGCCGAGAGGTAGTGTTGCAGCTATATAGGACCCTGGTCAGACCCCACTTGGAGTACTGTGCTCAGTTCTGGTCACCTCACTATAGGAAGGATGTGGAAACTATAGAAAGGGTGCAGAGGAGATTTACAAGGATGTTGCCTAGATTGGGGAGCATGCCTTATGAGAATAGGTTGAGTGAACTCGGCCTTTTCTCCTTGGAGTGACGGAGGATAAGAGGTGACCTGTTAGAGGTGTATAAGATGATGAGAGGCAATGATCATGTGGATAGTCAGAGGCTTTTTCCCAGGGCTGAAATGGCTAGCATGAGAGGGCACAGTTTTAAGGTGTTTGGAAGTAGGTACAGATGAGATATCAGGGGTAAGTTTTTTTACGCAGAAAGTGGTGAGTGCGTGGAATGGGCTTCCAGCAACGGTGGTGGAGGCGGATACGATAGTTCCTTTTAGGAGACTCCTGGACAGGTATATGGAGCTCAGAAAAATAGAAGGCTATGGGTAAACCTAGGTAATTTCTCAGGTAAGGATGTATTCGGCACAGCTTTGTGGGCCAAATCGCCTGTATTGTGCTGTAGGTTTTCTATGTTTCTATGTTTTTATAATTGTTGTAGATCTGTAAGAAATGGACTCCAGTAACTCTTGCTGAAGAATTTGTTAAGAAAAATAAGCACTTTTAGCTTGATTGTTTATTGGACTTTTACATGCTTCAGATTCAGATTTATTTATCACACGTACATTGAAACATACAGTGAAACGTGTCATTTGTGTTAACTACCAACACATCTAAGAATATGCTGGCGCAGCCTGCCAGATTTGCCATACATACCGATGGCAGCGTAGCACGCCCAACGTGCTTGGCAGAACGACACATAATGCAACAAAATGGAACACAACAAGTAACAAAACAATTACAAGATAAACCTCTTACTTCCCTCATACCCACCCACACACACAGACAGGATAGGCCTCTAGGCTGCAGGCTTCCATCTTTGGTATCAACCCGTGGACTAGCTGACGATGGGACCCTGCGGCTCGAAGACCAAGCCCACTGACTGACCAGCCCTCATGTCTCCTGCTCACATGGACATACCCGAAATCCATGGATCTCCTTTGTCTCAATATCCATGTTGCTGGCCGTTGAAACTGAAGCGGGGCTCTGGACTTGGGATGTCATCTGTCCGGTGTTCCAATAGTTTTATCATATGACACAAGCAGGGTTAAGTCTAGCTACTACTAATTCTACCTGCAGGCTGCAGAGTAGTTACATCGGAACCCCGGGCTTGCTGTTTCCCACCCCCGTGTGTTTAATATGTCAATATCCATTGAGAGCAGCTTGCTTATGTCCTTCTGTTCAGCAGCATCCTGGCGACTGTTAGGCAAGCATTAATTTCCTGAAATGACTGTTTGGTTAAAGCTTTTGGAATAGATCAATGGATTTCACAAGAAGGAGTCAAGCCATTGCTTTCAATTACAAACATTCCTCAGTGCTGTTTACAAGGTATGTTTGTTTGGTGGTCGTATCTGTGTGAGAGAATGCCGTTTTGTAAGCTGTGAAGTCTGACCTATATGTCAATTTGCAAAATACTTGATTTTAATTTCTTTTGTTCTGAATTACCTATCGCTTTCTGACTCAGGCTGAAGCCATCAGAGAGGTAAAGCTAATCAGTATTTTATAGTTTAATAGTCTTTCATATCCTGTAAGAAGTCTTGCTATTATGGGAATTACTGTCTCCTTCTTAGGCAGCTCCTTGGGACTGAGTATAATGTGCTTCCATTCCTATTTTGTGGGTTCTGAGCTGACTGATAGGACTGTGTGAGATGTGTAGATACTTGAAGGATGGGACAGGGAGTACCTGACACAGCAGTGGGGATAGTTTGTGAGATGATGCTCTCCTTTGGCTGTGCTATGGCTATTATTCTATAGACTTATTGAGTATGGCCACAGGAAAATGACTGTCAAGGTTACATAGGATGATATATATATGCATTGGTGCAGCACAACGCTTTACAGTAGCAGGGAATGGGGTTAAGTTCCCACTGCTGCCTGAAAGGAGTTTGTACTCTCTCCCCGTGACCGTGTGGGTTTCCTCCAGGTGCTCCAGTTTCCTCCCACAGTCCGAAGATGTTGGTAGGTTAATTGGTCACTGTAAATTATCCCATGATTAGGCTAGGATTAAATCAGGGGACTATTGGGGGCGCAGCACCAAGGACTCAAAAGGCCTTCATCATGATGTGCTGCAACATCATCATCATCATCAGGTACCATACCCAGTTTGAGCTTTGACTGCCATGGACCACACACTCCTGTTTTGGGTCAGGTGGATCAATTCATTGGTATTCATTTCCAGTTCTCTGGCTGCTGTCTCCATCAGCATTTGTCTTTGCCTTCCTCTTGCTTTTTTCCCTTCAATCTTTCCCATAATTACCGTGCATTCTAACTCCTCTTTCCTAATCACATGTCCAATGAAGTTACATTGCCTTTTCATGATCTCATACATTATCTCTCTTTTTGTGTTTGCTCTGTTTTCTGTGCCTGCACCTGAATAAATAATGGCCTCATAAATATATGTACTTTGATAATTAGTTTACTTTGAACTTTACCGGGGCTTCTGGGTGCTCTCAGTGCAAGGAATCAACACTCTCAGTTCCTTCTCCACCAGAGATTTAGTGGGGACATTACATTCTTTCCAGGAGGGTTTGAGCACATTCTTGAATCCTTCTCTGTTTGCCTGGAAGTTTCTTCCCCTGAGATTAGAATGCTGCTTGGTGTCGGACATCAGAATCAGAATCATGTTTATTGTTACAAATAGCAGTTGTGAAATGCATTGTTTATATGGCAGACAAATTATTAAAAATTACAGTTGGAAACTAAGTAAATAGTTTAAGAAGGGATTGCTGAAGGCAAGCGACAACTTTTTGGTGGTTAACAAAACAAGAAATGCAACTAAATACTGCACGAATAACACCTTTTCTGTAAAATTATGGTAAATGATCACCGTAAACGATAAAGCAGCAAGTGGAGGCGAGGCTGAGTTGAGGGCCGAAGCGTGCGGGTGCGAGGTGAAGTTTGGGTTAAGTCAAAGCACATTCGGGATGAAGTCCGGGCAAGTGGAGAGGAGCAAAGTCAGAGCGGAGGAGAGGCAGTTTCGGGCCCGTCCAGCTGAACTGAGACAACACACATCAAAGTTACTGGTGAACGCAGCAGGCCAGGCAGCATCTCTAGGAAGAGGTACAGTCGATGTTTCAGGCCGAGACCCTTCATCAGATGCTGTCTGATCTGCTGCGTTCACCAGCAACTTTGATGTGTGTTGCTTGAATTTCCAGCATCTGCAGAATTCCCGTTGTCAGCTGAACTGAGGGTCGATCCAAGCACTGAGCTGATTTGGAAAGGTCAGGTATGGGCCGAACCGTGGTGGTGGTCGGGGGGGGGGGGAGGGGTCCAGACCAGAGAGTGTATTGATGCAACAGGGTCGAGGTCTTCTAGCAAGGTACGACCCGATGTTCGGAATGTTTGGATGATCTAAACGCCGGGCTAGATGGATTGAAAAGGCAATGTGTTGGGACCAGTGGCAAAGGTTTCGCCGGTTCTGCTCGCTACCCTGCAACGCTTATTCTGTTCTTTGCAGCACTGAGGCTGCAGCTATGGCCTACTCTGGCTGCTCTGGGCTTCGAGCCTGTAGGCACCACAATGTTTACTCAGCTACCTGCTGAACTGAGGCTGACGCTCTGGGCCTGCTCAGGCTGCCCTGGGCCTTGTGTCTGAGGACTCACTTTTGTTCCATATGCTTACTTTTACTGTGTGTGCAATTTGCTTTTTTTCCCCTCTCTCTGCATATTGGGAGTTTGTCGGTCTTTTTTTAATGGGCTCTTTTGGGTTTCTTGTTTTGTGGCTGCCTGTAAGGAGACAGATCTCGAGGTTGTATAATGTATACATACTTTGATAATAAATGCACTTTGAACTTCTCTTGTGATTTTGGGGAAGCATGGTAGCGTTGCAGTTAACATAAGGCTTTATAGCACCAGTGATTGGAAGATCAGGCTTCAATTCTAGCTGCTGTCTGTAAGGAGTCTGTACATTCTCTCTTGTGACCCTGTGGTTTTCCTTTGGGTGTTCCAATTTCTCTCCACGTTCCAGGAATGTGCCCAGAATTTGAGCCTGGAATTTGGTGTCCTGTCATCAGCTGGTCTGGGGGTTGATACCGAAGATCGGAGCCTGAAGGTCGATCGGTAGTCCGGAAGTCAAAGCCCGATGGCCAAGTAAAACTAATTTTTATATCCTATGCCTTGCGCTAAGCAGTCTAAGTTTGAGAAGCTTGCAAGAGGACAGGAATAACTGCTGCTTGGTGGATCGTGATTTTGTGCCTTGTTTGAGATCTTGAGCTTCAAACAGTCTTTCCCTCAGACAGACGGTTCTGAAGACTGTAGTGGCACATTGGAGGTCATGATTGATATATGTCATCTCAGTGAACTGATTCCTGAATTCTGGGCAGCAGTTCATGCTTTCCAGAGCTTTTTCCATTGACTTTTATAGTTGCGGGATGTTGTCGTGCAGTGGGAACTGTTAGTTTGCAGATATTGAATAAGAAGCCCATTCTCTGCTATGCTTCACTAAACAAGCTAACGATGCCTTGGAATTTAGCTTCTGAAAGCATGCATATACAGTATAAATGTCTAGGTTCTGCAGCTTATTAGGGAGTTATTATTAAAGTGGTATCTTATTTTTTTTTGCAAACTAGAGAAAATCTACAGATGCTGGAAATCTGATCAACACACACAAAATGCTGGTGGAACTCAGCAGGTCATCTATGGAAAAGAGTACAGTAGACATTTCGGGCTGGGACCCTTCAGCAGGTCTGAATATGAATATATTCATACATATTCAGCCCGAAACATTGTCTGTACTCTTTTCTATAGATGCTGCCTGGCCTGCTGAGTACCTCCAGCATCTTATATGTGTTCGTCTTTTTTCTGATGTCTTAGTACTACAGCCATAATTTTTGTGTCTGTGGTTGTCACCAACAATTCTGGGATTTACTGCTTATCTCTAATTGTTCCTGAACTGAGGAGATGTTAGCGGTCAACCACATTAATAAGTCTGGAGTTATGTTTATGATGAGTATGGCCAATATCTTTCCTTTTAGTGAACTGTTGGACTTTGATAATAATCTGTAAAATTTAAGGAGTCTGAATATTAAAGTTTTTCTGATATTAAATGTTGAATCTGTTTCTCTTCCATTAGATGTAACTTGCATCATATTTCTATTTATTTTTTTACTGCGTTTGTTTCTTCTGTGGCTACCATTATTAAACCATGGGCCTTGGGGTCAATGGTGCAGATCTTCAGCAATTAATACACGAATGCAACCAGTTCTCTACCATTTTTCAAATCTGCTAGCTTTTGTCCCTTTAACAATGCATATTGATTAAAACATGCCTAGTGGTAATAGCCGAAGTCATATCTGTACAGGCCTGCTGAAATCCAGGACATCAAAAGCAAGTAATAGGCTTGGCCAACTTTGAGAATATTTTTCCACTTTCAGCATCTCACTTGATCAAGTTACTTTGGTAATTTTAGCCATGTGAACACTATTTCCAGACAGCATTAAGCAACATTTTCTGAAGGACTATAAATATGTAGTCATACGAAGTCCCTGTACCCATATTGTACAGCAGTGATTTGGGGAATTAACTGTGACAGGCAGGCAAAACTATTAAAGTTGCAAAATAAATTAATTTAATCAAAATTAGATTACATTGTTATGGAAGGTAATAGCAGTGAACTTTATCACAAAAATCTGGTGAGTTGGTATTAGATCAAAGATTCAACTTTTATAAAATCTGAAGCCCAACTGATGCGATATGACGTTACGTATGAGAAGATAACTGGATTGACAGAACTCTTTGTGGAACAAGAACAAGAAGGGAGTCCTTGTGCAGGATTCCCTAAAGGTTAATTTGCAGGTTGAGTCTGTGGTGAGGAAGACAAATGCAATGTTAGCATTCATTTCAAGAGGACTAAAATATAAAAGCAAGGATGTACTGTTGAGACTTTACAACGCACCAGTGAGCCTTCACTTGGAGAATTGTGAGCAGTTTTGGGCCCCTTATTTTAGAAAAGCTGAGCTGAAGCAGGAGAGTGTTCAAAGGAGGTTCATGAAAATAATTCCAGGATTGGTATATGAAGAGCATTTGATGGCTCTGGACCTATAAAAAATGAGGGGTGACCTCATTGAAACCTACCGAATGGTGAAAGGCCCTGATAGAGTGGATGTGAAGAGGATGTTTCCTATGGTGGGAGAGTCTAAGATTAGAGGACACAGCCTCAGATTGGAACAGAGATGAGGAGAAATTTCTTTAGCCGGAGAGTGGTGAATCTGCGCAATTCTTTGCCACAGGCAGCTGTGGAGGCCAAGTCTTAATGGATATTTAAGGCAGAGGCTGTTAGATTCTTGACTGGTCAGGACATGAAAGGATGCAGGGATAAGACAGGAGATTGGGGCTGAGAGGAATATTGGTTCGGCCATGATGAAATGGTGGAGCAGACTCAATGGGCCAAATAGACTAATTCTGCTCCTATATCTTAAGGTCTTATGGCCTAATTGGAGTGTGCTCTCCATTCAGTTGGAGTGTCTGCAAGATTGGTGAGAATTATAAATGAAGCAAAGATTATGCAAATACGATGAGAATGCAATTACAAAGCACTTCTACTTCAATAGGAGTTTGCGAAGATTTGGTATGACATCTAAAACTTTGACAAACTTCTATAGATCTGCAGTGGAGGGTATATTAATTGGCTGTATCACAGCCTGGTATGGAAACACAAATGCCATGAACAGAAAATCCTACAAGAAGTAATGGATATGGCTTAGTTCATCATGAGTAAAGCCCTCCCAACTGTTGAGCACATCTACATGAAAAACTGTTGCAGGAAAGCAGCATCCATCAACAGGGACCCCCCCCCCCCTCCCCACTATCCAGGACATGCTCTTTTCCTGCTGCTGCCATCAGGAAGAAGGTACAGGAGCCTCAGGACTCAAACCACCAGGTTCAGAAACAGTTGCTACCTCTCAACCATCAGGCTCTTGAACCAAAGGGGATAACTTCACTCCACCTCTCTTGCCGCACCATTTCAAATCTCAGACACAGAAATGGGACCATCTGAACTGGTGCTCCACAACCTGCTGAGCTCCTCCAGTGCTTCGTGTGCTGCTCCGGATCCCGGCATATGGAAGTGGGACATTGAGGTACAGTAATAACAGAAGGGTATAAACAATTAACAAGTAAAAGATAAAATCAGAAGAGTCAGTTCTTTTGGTTGAGAAATGTGAGAGAAATGGCACAAGGTTCTGACAATCACTGCCTTACCATTCCTCTCTTGCAGTATTTATTTATGTATATTTTTATTGTAACCTATAGTAATTATTAAATGTCTTGTACTGTATTACTGCCACAAAACCACAAATTTCATGGCATATATCAGTGATAATAAACTTCATTTTGAAGTGTCATGAAGTGACATAGTAAATGAATAAGTGGATTTAATGTTAGCAAGACTAGTTCCTTTGCAAAGATCAGAGAGACTTGAGAAAATCTATGAATATATCAAAAGTAAGTAATGTAAACATGCAAAACAAAGTATACTTCATCTTACAAAAAGGAAGTATAAAGTATATTGAATGTACAACATTTGAGAAATGCCCTGCAGAGAGGATTTGGTGAGCAAACAAATTCAAATTCGAGATTCTTTCAAGAATCATTGGACACTGGCATGGATCCAGAAGACTGGAAAATCTGCAAACTTATTAAAGAGTGGCAGCAGAAAGGAAATTATAGTCCAGTTAGCCTGACCTCAGTGGTTGGAAAGATGGTGGAGTCCATTTTTAAGGGTGAGGTTATGGAGTACTTGGTGACACAGGACAAGATAGGACAAAGTCAGCATGGTTTCCTTAAGAGAAAATCTTGCTTGACAAACCCCTTGGAATTATTTGAGGAGATTACAAGTAGGATAGACAAAGAGGATGTGGAGGATGTTGCATACTTGAATATTTGGAAAGCCTTTAACAAGGTGCAACACATGAGGCTGCTTACCAAGTTAAGAGCCCATGTTATTACAGGAAAGTTACTGACATGGATAGAGCATTGGCTGATTGGTAAGAGGCAGTGTGTGGGAATGAAAGGTTCCTTTACTGGCTGGCTGCCAGTGGCTAGTGATGTTCCGCAGGGGCTGGTGTCTGGACGACTTCTTTTTATGCAGTATATACATTATTTAGATGATGGAATAGAGGGCTTTGTTGCCAAGTTTGCAGGTGATACAAAGATTGGTGGAGGAGCAGGTAGTATTGAGGAAACAGGAAAACTGGAGAGGGACTTAAACAAATTAGGAGATTGGACAAGAAAGTGACAAATGAAATATAATGTTGGAAAATGCATGGTTATGCACCTTGGTAGAAGAAATAAATGTGCATACTATTTTCTAAACAGGGAGGAAATCTAAAAATCTGAGAAACATTGAGAGTCCTTGTGCAGAACATCCTAAAGGTTAACTTGCAGGTTTAGTCAGAGGTGAGGAAGGCAAATACAATGTTAGCATTCATTTCAAGAGGTCTAGAATATAAGAGCGGAGATGTGATGCTGAGGTTTTATAAGGCACTGGTTTGGCCTCACCTTGAGGATATGAACAGGTTTTGAGCTCCTTATCTAAGAAAAGATGTGTTGGCATTGGAGAAGTTTCAGAGGAGGTTCACAAGGATGATTCCAGAATGAAAAGGTTGTCATATGAGGAACGCTTGATGTCTCTGGGGCTGTACTCATTGGAATTTAGAAGGATGAGGGAAGATCTCATTGAAACTTTTTGAATGTTGAAAGGCCTAGACAGAGCAGATGTGGAAAGGATGTTTTCCCACAGTGGGAGAGTCTAGGACAGAGGGCACAGCCTCAGGATAGAGGGGCGTCCATTTAAAACAGAGATACAGAGAAATTTCTTTAGCCAGAGGGTGGTGAATTTGTGGAATTTATTTCCACAGGCAGCTGTGGAGGCCAGGTCATTGGGTATCTTTAAGGTGGAGTTTGATAGGTTCTTGATTGACCATGGCATCAAAGGTAATGAGAAGAAGGCAGGGGAGTGGGGCTGGGGAGGTGAAAAAAGGATCAGCCGTGATTGAATGGTGGAGCAGACGTGATGGGCCAAATGGCCTAATTCTACTCCTATGGTCAAATGTTTTGCACTGTTAGTGTAGGAAAGGCATGAATACAGCACAATCCCCTGCAAGGATTGGATTTACTTGATCCTCTGGAGTGCTTCTGTTAATCATACTTCCAGATTTATTCATTAACATGGTGATTAAATTACTGGACTAGCTTCCAAAAGCCTGGTTTATTGATCCAGTGACATCTCAGCATGGTAGCTGAGGGAGTTATATTCCACTAATTATATAAATCTGGGATAACAAGACAGCAACAATAAAAGCAACCAGGAAACTAGTGGATTATTGTGAAAACCTATCTAGATCACTGATATTAAACAAGGATGGAAATGTGCCAACCTTACCTGGTCTGGTGTTTAGGTGACTTCCGACTTACCAATGTGGTTGACCTTAACTGTGCTTTCCTATATCCCAACAAACCAATCAGTTCACGGACAAGTTAAGATAAATAAGAAATACTTAGCCATCACCATTCAGATTCAGAATTCATTTATTTATCACCTGTACATCGAAACATACAGTGAAATGTGTTGTTTGCATTAATGACCAACAAAAGCTAACAATGTGATGGTGGCAGCCTATGAGCATCACCATGGAATCCGGAGTCAACATAGCATGGCTACGTTGCAGAATGACACAGAGCACAACAAAATAACATCAGCAAAGCAAGCCCTATTACTCCCTCCCACTCACTCACCCATGCATATACGCAGTTCTTCAAACTCAGGACAGGCTGTCTTCGGCCGACTGTGGGTTTGTGGATTCTTAGACTTTTTTCCTCATGAATTTGCAGACCCAGGCTTCTGCAGTTTTCTGATTAATCTTCAGGCTTCAATCTTCAGTATTGACTCCAAGGAGTTGCCAATGGTGATGAATGAGGACCCTGGATGAGTTCCCTGAACACTCGGCCTTGAACGCCAGACTCACCAATGATGGGATCCTGAACACTAGGCCTCAAACTCCGGTCTTGCCGACTTATGTACCTCATGGGTCACCAGCCCTCGTGCCTCCAGTTCGCACAGAACTCCAAACCTGGAACCCGCCGCTGACTTGCTGACCTGGGAGGCAATCAGTCCTCGTCCAACATCCAACATCCCCAACCACAGATGTCCCATGCCTGTATCACTGGCTTTTGAATGCAGAGCGGAAGACTAAACTTTGGCCTGATCTCTATGTCATATTAAAGATGTAAGGGTATTGGATTGAGGAATTAGTTTCCACTTTAGTCTTGGTTTGCAGTTTACTGCCCTAAAAGGCCTGCAACATTTTCTGGAATGGTAATCTGAAAGCACTAATTTGAAAGGGGACCATTTATAGCATAGAACTTGTTCCAGCATCTTGAACAAGGTAGAGATGACTGCTGGCGGTCATTGGTCTTCAGAAGAGGTGGGTGTTCAAACTGTTTCTTTTCACGTTATGTGTCAATTATTTGGATGATGAATTGATGGCTTTGTGGCCAAGTTTGTGGATAATATGAAGATAGGTGGAAGGGCTGGTTGTGCTTAAGAAGCAGGAAGTCTGCAGAAGGACTTGGACAGACTCAAAAACTTCTGTAGATGTACTGTGGAGAGCATTCTGACAGGCTGCATCACTGTCTGGTATGGTGGGCTACTGCACAGGACTGAAAGAAGCTGCAGAGGGTTGTGAATTTACTCGGCTCCATCTTGGGTACTAGCCTACAAAGTACCCAGGACATCTTTAGGGAACGGTGTCTCAGAAAGGCAGTGTCCATTGTTAGGGACCCCAGCACCCAGGGCATGCCCTTTTCTCACTGTTACCATCAGGTAGGAGATACAGAAGCCTGAAGGCACCCACTCAGTGATTCAGGAACAGCTTCTTCCACTCTGCCATCCGATTCCTAAATGGACATTGAAACCTTGGACATTACCTCACTATATTATTTCTGTCTTAGCACGATTTTAATCTATTCAATATACATATACTATAATTGATTTACTTGTTTATTTATTTATTATTATTTTTTTCCTTCTATATTATGTATTGCATTGAACTGCTGCTGCTAAGTTAACAAATTTCATGACACATGCTGGTGATAATAAACTTGATTCTGATTCTGATTCTGATTGGGAGAAAGGGCAAAGAAGTGGCAGATGGAACTTAGTGTAGGGAAGTGTATGGTCATGCACTTTGGTGGAGGAAATAAAGGCGTAGACTATTTTCTAAATGGGATGAAAATTCAATTATCAATGGTGCAAAGGGACTTGGGGTCCTCGTGCAGGATCCTCTAAAGGTTAACTTGCAGGTTGAGTTAGTGTGAAGGAAGGCAAATGCAATGTTAACATTCATGTTCAGAGGACTTGAATATAAGAGCAAGGGTGTAATGCTGGTACTTTATAAGGCATTGGTCAGACCACACTAGGAGTATAATAAGTAGATTTGGGCCCCTTATCTAAGAAACTGACATGCTGGCATTGGAGAATTCCCAGAGGAGGTTCATGAGAATGAAAGGGTTAACGTATGATGAGCATTTGATGGCTCTGGGCCTGTACTCGTTGAGTTTGGAAGAATGCGGGGCCATCCCATTGAAACCTATTTAATATTGAAAGACCGAGATAGAGTAGATGAGGAGAGGGTGTTTCCTATAGTGGGGGAGACCAGAACCCGAGGGCTCAGCCTCAGACTATCTATTTAGAACAGAAATGTGGAGGAATTTCATCAGCAAGAGGGTAGTAAATCTGTGTAATTTATTGCCATAGATGGCTGTGGAGGCCTAATCACTGGGTACTTTTAAGATGGAGGTTGATAGGTTCTTGATTAGTCAGGGAATCAAAGGTTACGGGGAAAAAACAGGAGAAGATTGAGAAGGATAATAAATCAGCCATGATTAAATGGCAGATCAGACTCGATGGGCGGTATGGTCTAATTCTTCTTCTGAGCCTTATGGTCTTATGATATAAACAGAACGTTGGATTACCATCGGAAAAATCCAGATCCTTTTTGAAGTCCCCTGTCTTGACAATCCAGCCATATGCAGGTCTACAAGTACCCTGTGCTCTAAAGATCAGGAAAGTTTTCAAATTCGGAATGGTAAATAATGAAAGATAAAGTTTTGGAATTGTTAGCATTGCTATTATTTTGGTTATATATATTATTAAATTGTTTCTTAATTAAAAAGTCCAAAATAGTTAATTCTTTTTTCAAATCGCATCATAAAGTTACTCAAAAACAGGGCCTTTGCCTCACCATATCCATGCCAACCACTGAGAACCCATCTGTATTATTAACATTTATCAGCACTTAGTCTATTGTCTTCTATACCTTAGTTTGGGTAAAAAAAAAGCTTACCCAAAGCTGTTTTCTGTGGTGGCTACATGAAGGAAAGAGGAAGCATGGTGGTCAGAAGCTGCCCTACAAAGATGTGCTCAAGTGCCACATGAAGAACACTGACATGAATGTCAGCATCTGGGAGAACGATGCTTTGGACAGAAGAAGTTGGCACTGCATTGTCAAGAAGTCAGTCCCAGCTATCGAGGAGAAAAGGCAGAAGAAATATGAAGCAGGTCATGAACGCAGACATTCGGTGCTAGACCAGTCAAATGACAAATGCAACCGATGTGGGAGACAGTACCGATCCAAAGCTGGTCTTGTGGCCCATAAGCGTGCCTGCAGAGACTAAACTCTCAGCACAGTCAACATTGAGATCGATGGACAGCCGAAGAAGAAGATACCTTAGTGATTCAAGTGGTCATAGAACAATAGAGTCAAAAAGTAAAGCAGCATGTAAACAGGCCATTTGGTCCAAATTTTCCATGCTGACTATGGTGCCCTTAACCTAACCTCATCACATCCTCTCTATGAACTGTATGTTCTTCTGCCATCAGGCAAACGTTACAGGAGCATCAAAACTAAAACCACAAGGCTACTAAACAGCTTCCTCCCACAGGTGGTCAGACTGCTAAATAGCTGCTCTACCTGACTCTGCTTTGGACACTTTTAACTTGCACTGCACACTTATAACTTGATTTTAACTGACATGTGGCTGTTGTGTTTTACTATTTATTGTTATGTTTATTATTTAGTGTTGCATTTGTTATGTTATGATTGCACTGCTCCTGGGAAACGCTGTCTCATTCTGCCCTGCAGAGCTGATGTACGGTTAGAATGACAATAAAGGTTTTTGAATCTTTGAATCTTTGAATCTGTCTTCTTTTGGCCCAGACCCCTCTACACCTCTCCTATCCATGTACTCATCCAAATATCCAAATGTTGTTATTGCACCTTCCTCAACTGCTTCCTATGACTGCTCATTCACATACATAGCATCCTCTGCATGAAGAAGTTTCCCCTTGGGTATCTTTATATCTTTCATTTCTCACCCTAAACCTCTAGATTTTACTTCCCATTTTCTGTTGAAAAATAACTATTCACTCACCCTACCTATACCTGTCATGATTTTATATACCTCTACAAGGGCATTTGTCAGTTTCCGACACTCCAAGGAATAAAATTCCAGCCTAGCCAATCTTTCGCTATAACTCAGGCCCTCACATCCTGTCCCTCATATGTCTTCGTAAGTTTTCTCTGCTTTCTTTCCAGTTTAATGACATCATTCCCACAACAGGGCAACCAAAACCTTACACAATACTCCTAGAGCAGTCTCAACAATGTCTTGTACAACTTCAACATAACGTCCCAATTCCTATACTTCCTTTTTCAATATTTTTATTGATTTCTTACATAAAAGAATACAGAGGATATATAATATATATCGATTACAATATATTGGAATCACAAGTATAGTCTCATTACCCCATATCCATATACATTAAATTTAAACATAATATTGAAAAGAGATAATTTTATTATACAAAAAGAATCTAAACCCACTACCAGAAAAAAAAGCTGTTTGCTTAAAAAGAAAGGAAAGGAAAAAATCCTTATCATATAATAAAATATATTGTTAGCCAATATCTGTGCTGAATAGCAAATCAAGGATTTTGAAAATAATTCAAAAAAGGTCCCCACAATGTTAAAAAGTCTTGTCTAGGTTCAGAAATTGAACAGAGAATCTTCTCTAAATTTAAGTATGACATAACATCATGAGCATGAGTAGGCAGAGTGGCATCCTTCCACTTAAGCAACAATGCCCTCCTGGCTATAAGAGAAACAAAGGCCAAAATATGCAAATCATGCAAAATAATGTCATTTCTTGCAATAATACCAAATAAGGCAGTCAAAGGATTAGGTTTAAAATTTACTTTAAAAAGCACCGAAAAAGTTTGGAATACATCCTTCCAATATTTTTCAAGACTGGACAAGTCCAAAACATATGGATTAGTGAAGCTTCTCTACTGTTACATCTATCACAATAGGGAGATATATCCAAATAAAAACGAGGGAGCTTATCTTTAGTCATGTGGGCCCCATGGACCACTTTAAATTGTAGAAGGGAATGAAGGGCACATAATGATGAGGTATTAACCAATTTAAAAATTTCATTCCAAGTATCCTCAGAAATTGGAATCTGTAAATCTTGTTCCCAGAGATTTTTAATTTTGTCTAAAGGAATATTTCTCATTCCCAACAACATATCATAAATATTAGATATAGATCCATTATGGAAGGGTTTCAAATTAAAAATAGCATCAAGTAAATTCTTATCTGGACTTTTAGGAAATGTATGAACTTGAGAATGGAAGAAGTCTCTAATTTGTAAATGTTGAAAAAAGTGGGTTTTGGGTAGGCTATACTTAGCTGACAGCTGTTCAAATGAAGAGAAACTAGCTCCAACAAACAAATCTTGAAACATTTAATCCCCAATCTATTCCACTCTTTAAAACTACATTAGTCATAGAAGGTTTAAAAAATAGTTAGAAAAAGTGGGACTTGAAAGTGTGCTCTGCTCTAATCTCCCTGGGATGGGACGTCCCCTCACTCTGTTCTAATCTCCCTGGGATGGGACCCCCCACCCCCCTCACTCTGTTCTCCCTGGGATGGGACCCCCAGCCCCTCACTCTGCTCTAATCTTCCTGGGATGGGACCCCCCCCCCACCCCCCTCACTCTGTTCTCCATGGGATGGGACCCCCAGCCCCTCACTCTGCTCTAATCTTCCTGGGATGGGACCCTCACCCCCTCACTCAATAAACCAAAATATTTTCTAAATTGTACCCAAACCCTCAAAGTGTGTTTAACTACAAAATTATTAGTTAAATTACTTAAAGATAAAGGAATTGAGGATCTGAGAAGGGAAATGATAGAAAATTTATTAACAGAATTAGCTTCTAAAGAAATCCAGACCGGACAGTCCTCTCAATTAATATAATATAACCAAAACATAAGATTCCGTATATTGACTGTCCAGTAATAAAACCTAAAATTGGGTAAGGCTACACGTCCATTCTTTTTATCTTTTTTAAGATGAACTTTATTTAATCGAGAAATTTTATTTTTCCATATATAAGAAGATATAATAGAATCCAGAGAGTCAAAAAAGGATTTAGGAATAAAAACAGGTATGGCCTGAAATAAATATAAAATTTTAGGCAAAATATTCATTTTAATAGAGTTAATTTGGCCTATGAACGATAAAGAGAGGGGTGACCAATTCGATAGTGCTTTCTTAACATAACTCAAAAGTGTAAAAAAATTTTCTTTAAAAAGGAATTTATAATTCCTAGTAATTGTTACGCCCAAATAAGTAAATTGATTTCTTACAATTTTAAAAGGTTAGTATTAAGTAATACCAAATTATTCAAAGGAAAAAGTTCACTCTTATGAAAGTTAAGTTTATATCCTGAAAACTGACTAAAGCAGGAGAGTAAAGGAAGTACGGAAGGTAAAGAAGACTCTACATTAGAAACGTAGAGCAAAAGATCATCAACATAAAGCAACACCTTGTAAGTAATACCCCTCCTTAAAATACCAGTGATATCATTTGATTCCCAGAAAGCAACAGCTAAAGGTTCTAAGACCAAATCGAAAAGCAAAGGACTCAAAGGACAACCTTGTCTAGTTCCACGTTGAAGTTTAAATGGTTTAGAATTCTGAGAGTTAGTAAGAACCTGAGCGGAGGGAGATAAATAAAGTAATTTAATCCATTGAATAAAATCAGGCCCAAAGTTAAATTTTTCTAAAGTTTTAAATAAATAATTCCATTCAATCCGATCAAAGACTTTATCAGCATCTAAGGATATCACACATTCTGATACCTCTTTAGAAGGAGAATAAATAACATACAATAAACAACGGATATTAAAGTGGGAGTATTGAATTTTGATAAATCCAGTCTGATCCTCAGAAGTAATAGATGGCAAAATATTTTCAATCCTACAAGCCAAAAGTTTAGATAAAATTTTAGTATCAACATTAAGTAAGGAAATTGGTCTATAAGAAGAACATTCAGTTGGATCCTTATTCTTTTTAAGAACAGATGAAATAGAGGCTTCATAAAAAGATTGTGGCAACCTACCTAATTTAAAAGAGTCCAAAAGGACTGAATTTAAGTGAGGTATAAGCAAAGAGGAAAAAGCCTTATAAAACTCTCCAGAAAATCCATCAGGACCTGGAGCCTTCCCAAATGCAAAGAATGAACAACTTCAGCAATTTCCTTATAAGAAATGGGTTGATCCAGCAATTTTCGTTTATCACCAGAAAATGTAGAAATATTTAATCAATCTAAGAAATTATTCTTTACAATATTATCTTTAGAAGGATCAGAACTATAAAATTTAGAATAGAATAAATTTCTAAATGATCAGATGTTTTATCACCATTAGCTTTACAAATTTCTTTAATTTGGTGTTTAACTATAAAGGTCTTTAATTGGTTAGTCAAACAACAGGAATTCTGCAGATGCTGGAAATTCAAACAACACACATCAAAGTTGCTGGTGAACGCAGCAGGCCAGGCAGCATCTCTAGGAAGAGGTGCAGTCGACGTTTCAGGCCGAAACCCTTCGTCAGGACTAACTGAAGGAAGAGTGATTAAGGGATTTGAAAGTTGGAGAGGGAGGGGGAGATCCAAAATGATAGGAGAAGACAGGAGGGGGAGGGATGGAGCCAAGAGCTGGACAGGTGATTGGCAAAAGGGGATACGAGAGGATCATGGGACAGGAGGTCCGGGAAGAAAGACAAGGAGGTGGGGGGGGGGGACCCAGAGGATGGGCAAGAGGTATATTCAGAGGGACAGAGGGAGAAAAAGGAGAGTGAGAGGAAGAATGTGTGCATAAAAATAAGTAATGGATGGGGTACGAGGGGGAGGTAGGGCCTTAGCGGAAGTTAGAGAAGTCAATGTTCATGCCATCAGGTAGGAGGCTAGCCAGACGGAATATAAGGTGTTGTTCCTCCAACCTGAGTGTGGCTTCATCTTTACAGTACAGGAGGCCGTGGATACACATGTCAGAATGGGAATGGGATGTGGAATTAAAATGTGTGGCCACTGGGAGATCCTGCTTTCTCTGGCAGACAGAGCGTAGATGTTCAGCAAAGCGGTCTCCCAGTCTGCGTCGGGTCTCGTCAATATATAAAAGGCCACATCGGGAGCACTGGACGCAGTATATCACCCCAGTCGACTCACAGGTGAAGCGTCGCCTCACCTGGAAGGACTGTTTGGGGCCCTGAATGGTGGTAAGGGAGGAAGTGTAAGGGCATGTGTAGCACTTGTTCCGCTTACACGGATCAGTGCCAGGAGGGAGATCAGTGGGGATGGGGGGGGGGAACGAATGGACAAGGGAGTTGCTTAGGGAGCGATCCCTGTGGAATGCAGAGAGGGGGGGGAGGGAAAGATGTGCTTAGTGGTGGGATCCCGTTGGAGGTGGTGGAAGTTACGGAGAATAATATGTTGGACCCGGGGGCTGGTGGGGTGGTAGGTGAGGACCAGGGGAATCCTATTCCTAGTGGGGTGGCAGGAAGATGGAGTGAGAGCAGATGTACGTGAAATGGGGGAGATGCATTTAAGAGCAGAGTTGATAGTGGAGGAAGGGAAGCCCCTTACTTTAAAAAAGCAAGACATCTCCCTCGTCCTAGAATGAAAAGCCTCATCCTGAGAGCAGATGCGGCGGAGACGGAGGAATTGCGAGAAGGGGATGGCGTTTTTGCAAGAGACAGGGTGAGAAGAGGAATAGTCCAGATAGCTGTGAGAGTCAGTAGGCTTATAGTAGACATCAGTGGATAAGCTGTCTCCAGAGACAGAGACAGAAAGATCTAGAAAGGGGAGGGAGGTGTTGGAAATGGACCAGGTAAACTTGAGGGCAGGGTGAAAATTGGAGGCCAAGTTAATAAAGTCAACGAGTTCTGCATGCGTGCAGGAAGCAGCGCCAATGCAGTCGTTGATGTAGCGAAGGAAAAGTGGAGGACAGATACCAGAATAGGCACGGAACATAGATTGTTCTATAGATTGGTTAGTCAATAGTTTATCCGTTTTATGCCCATGAACATAAAACTGACTTCTATCTTTTAAAAGTTGAGTTTCAATTGGATAAGTTAAAAGCACATTGTATTTAGTTTTAATTTCAACACGTCTTTTATGTAAAGCAGGATCTGAAGCCAAAGCATATTTTTGGTCTAATTGTTTCAACTGATTGGCTAATTCAATTTTCTCCTTATTAGCTTTTTCCTTAACACTTGCAGTAAAAGAAATAATTTCTCCTCTAATATAAGCCTTAAAAGCATCCCATAAAATAAGACTAGAATATTCTTATTCTAGCATATTCATCTTCAAAAAAAAGAGTAATTTGTCTCTCCAAAAATTAAAAAAAAATCCTTATCAGATACCAGAGTTGGATTAAAATGCCAGAATCTGTTTATTTGGGAGACACCCAGAAGATTTAAAGATAAAAACACAGGGGCATGATCTGAAACAGCAATTTCTTTATATTCACAGGATCGAACCATTGGAATCAATTGACTACCAACAAAAAAATAACCAATCCTGCAATATGTATGATGAACATGAGAAAAAAATGAGTACTCTTTATCTGTTGGAAACAAAAAGTGCCAAACATCAACAATATCATATTTCATTAGAAAAGATTGGAGAAAGGAGGCAGATCTACTAAAAGTCAATTGTTTAAAAGATGAGGGATCTAAAGCAAGGTCTAAACAACAGTCGAAGTCTCCTCCTAAAACCAGAGAATACAGACTTAAAACTTATTTAAAAAAACCTCATGAAGAAACATAGTATAAAATATTAAAAAGAACCAAGAAAATTCAGAACATATTAACTTGGAAAGTATTAACTCAATGAAAACTTACTGATGTTAAATCCTTAAGTTTCTAAACAAAGAAATAAAAGTACAAAAAAAATTAGATACGAAGGTATACCAAAAGTAAAAAAAAACAATTGTTCATAAAAGAAAGTAATGAACAGTTAGACTGCTGATTCTAAAA
The DNA here is from genome assembly GCF_030028105.1 of Mobula birostris. Lineage (NCBI taxonomy): Eukaryota > Metazoa > Chordata > Chondrichthyes > Myliobatiformes > Myliobatidae > Mobula > Mobula birostris. The sequence goes on from NC_092372.1 coordinate 208,757,549, forward strand.
AAAGGATCCATCAGGCAAACGCAACATAGATTTATAGAGGGAATTATTGAACAGTTAAACTTCTGATACTGATTCGGAAATTAAAAAATCCTACACCTCTTGAGTCGAACGGAACCATTTCTGAGAGCCAGTTTTCAAATTGATTCTAAGACGAGCGGGGTGACAAAGTGAGGGCTTAAAACCTTTATTATATAACTCCGACATAACCTTTTTAAACTTGAAGTGTTCATTCACCACCTCGGGTGAAAAATCCTCCACAATTCTGACCTTCCAGCCTTCGTAATCAATCATACCTTTCTGACGAGATTCATGAATTATAAGTTCCTTTGCTTGAAAGTCGTGAAGCCAAATTATCACTGAACGGGGTCGTTCTCCTGGAGGAGGTCTTGGTACTGACGATCTATCAGCTTGGTCTATTTTAGGTGGAGATTTTTAAATATTCGGGAATAAGTGAGCCAAAAGGTTTGCAAAAAATTCCGAAAGCTGATTGTCTTCCATTAACTCTTTAAAACCCAGAATACGTAAATTATTTCTTCTGCTTCTATTTTCTGAGTCAACAATCTTCTGTCTTAAATGTTCATTAACCTTTGACTGTTTATCACAGATTTTTTCCAGGTCATCAGTCTTCGCATCCAACACCATCAAAGTGTCTTCATTCTCTTTTATCCATTTATCGTGTTCACTTAAAGTTTTTTGAATAGAATCCAATTTTACATTCATTCATTTAAATTCAGCACTGAGTTGCCAGAATTTCTGCTGAAACTCCTCCGAAAGTTCATTTTTATGCTTCCAATGTATCTCCATAATAGAGTCCAATGTTATAGGAGGGTCCTCTTCTTTCTTAATAGCTTTGGCACCCCTCATCATAAAACAATATTGCGCTTAAAAGTAAGTTTTCAAAACAAGTTGGAAAGAGTAAATTAAGTAGAGTGGGAGCAACTATAAAAACGCTGCTACTCCGTCATCAGCCAGTAGGTTTCTCCAATTCCTAGACTTACTGGGCTAATTGATGAAGGCCTGGGTGGCAAGCAACTCCTCCGTGGCCAGTCCATAGCCCAGCTGCAAAAGGAACAGGGTTAGGGATGGAGCTAGCAACCCCATCCTGTAAAAAACCCAGTGCTACAGAAATGCCAAAAGAAGCTTCCACGACCTCACCCCGGGGAGAGGTCTAGGAAGGTGAGGTCTAGACTAGAAGATGTATACACCTGGACTTTAAATAATGGCCCAGGCCAGAGGACTCTGATAGGCTCAAGAAGAAGAGGCTGCCAAACACCTTCTTTACCACCCTGTCTTCCTGTGATAGTGGGTTCAGTGAACTATGTACTCGTACTTGTACTGCTTCTACTTCACTATATTATGAAGGGCCCTACTATTAAGTATAATACTTACTTTGGTTTGAATTCCCAAAATACTCACAGTTATCTGAACTGAAAGCCATTTGCCAATCCTTGGTCCACGTACATTGCTGTTCAAGATCCCCTAGTAATTTTTTGATAACTGTCTGCACTCTCTATGATCTAGTTTAATATCAAAGCAAACTTATTAACCATGCCTTGTAAATTTAAATCCATATTATTTCCATATGTAATAAATGAAGTTTCAGTACTGACCCCTGTGCTAATCGCTAGTCACCTCTGGATACCTCTTAAAAGTTGCAAAAATCTCTGACTCCATCACCCTCTCAGGTATTGAATTTCAAATTCCAGCCACCCTCTGGTGAAAAATATTGTCTTTGGATCCCCTCTGATCCTTTTATCCCTTAACATGATGAGGCACAAATCTGTGCTGTAGGGAGCATCAACGTTACAGATTGCCACAAGGATACACCTTCAGCTGAACTAGTGCAAGTACCTTGTGGGAAAGCTGATCAAAGGTCACTGTGAGGACCATGCCGCTGTAAGGTTTCACTGCTCTCAAAGCATCAGCAAGGTGTGACAGGTTGCAAGTAGAGTGATTGATTATAATGGAACAGCTTGGACATCCATCTGAGCATTTTGATCATCACCACCACTGAGGATACTGCCACCAACATTCACATCTCACCATACATGAGCAGGATGTCCTCCAATCAGATGTTTGTTGTCTGAAGTTGAATTCCAAAAAATATATAGTTTAGAAGAGGAAGTGGTAATATCTGATTTTTAAATGAAATTGCATTTCAAGTTAATTTAGTATGAATGCACCCATTTTATTTTTGTTAAGTTTAGACATACAGCATAATAACAGGCCTTTCTGGTCCAACAAACCTGAGCTGCCAATTACCCTCGTGTGATCAATTAACCTACTAACATGTACAGTAAGTCTTTGGAACAAGGGAGGAACCTTGAGCACTTGGAGGAAACCCATGCAGTGATGGGCAGGATGCATAAACTCCTTACAGACTTTGGTGAAATTGAGCCCTGGTTGCAATAGCATCATGCTAACCACTATGCTCGTGTGTCACCTTAATTCTGGTGTGACTCCTACCCACCTGAAAATAGAGTGGGAAGTTGAGGGAAAGATTTGTCCTGATGCAGTAGCTATTTCTCCGGCATCTCCCCTGAACGTAATGACATTATCCGTGCCTGCCTTAATGAATAGTAAAGGGGGCAGTAATGTGTGACTTCAATTGTTGAGTCAAATGAGGAGAAGAACTTGTGTCAAATTAGCTGCAATATGCCAATCAAAGAATCCCCACTATCACATCAACAAGCAAGCCACAAATGTCTTAATTGCCGGTGATCCTCTCAGTGGTTTTTACAGTCCTCTGTAGGGTCTTTCAGTCTGATGCCTTGCAGCTTCCATACCACACAATGATGCAGCCAGGGAGGACACTCTCAATAGTACTCCCATACAAACCTGCTAGAACTGTAGCAGGGAACCTTCCACACCTCATTCTCCTCAGGAAGTGTAGACACTGCTGTGCTGTCTTGTCTAATGAGGAGGTGTTGCGTGTCCAGGTTAGATCATCCATTATGTGCACATCAAGGAACTCTGTGCTCTTCACACTCTCCAAGGCATTGATGTTCAATGGAGAGTGGTCGATTTGCTCCTTCCTGAAGTCCACAATCATCCCTTTTGTCTTGACCATGTTGAGACTCGGACTGTTGTTCTCACACCATTTGACAAACCTCTCAACCTCCTCTCTGTATGCAGATAAGACCAAGTACTGTTGTGCCATCAACAAACTTGATAATACGGTTTAAGCTGGATCTGGCAGTGCAGTCATGTGTCAGAAGCAGTGGGCTGAGCACACGGCTCAGGGAGAGGGTGGTGGTGCAGCCCCAGTGCTCAGTGTGATGGAGCTTGAGATGTTGCTGCCAGTTCAGATTGACCTGGGTCTTCCCATCAAAAAAATCTAAGATCCAGTTGGATAGAGGGGTACTGAGTCACAATGAGGACAATTTATCCACCAGCCTTTGAGGGATGATCATGTTAAATGTTGAGCTGAAGTTGATAAACCACAACCTGGCACACAAGCCATCATTTTCCAGGTGGGACAGGATGGAGTGAAAATGTTGAAGAAAGGCTGACGCAGTGGAAAAGAAGGAAGGGTAAGCAATGCAGTCCTGCAATAGCGAGATGGGATATTAGTTCAGAAAATGAAGATATGGCGATTCCTTGTAGATTTATGAAGTACCAAGGGACAGAAGACAACAGCGGAAGTTGTCTACTAGTCTTCAATTTTATTTATTTCTTACTTCAATTTATAGTAATTTTTTATGTATGGACCGTACTACTGCCACAAAACAATGAATTTCATAATATATGTCAGTGATAATAAACTTGATTCTGATTCTAAGTTAAAGAGCAATGGGTAGCCATGCTGCCTAGTAGAAGATGAATCTCAAGCTTGTTTAATGGTTACATACTTCGATAATAAATGTACTTCAAACCTTGAACTTTGAAAATAGCCACAAAGGAAGAGGCTATGGATAATGAAAAAAACTGCAGAAGCTGAAAATGTGAAATAAAAATCTACTGGAAAAAATCACCAGGTCAGGCCAGCATGTGTGAAAAGTTTTGGTGAAGGGTCTTTGAGCTGAAGCTCTATCAGTTTTTCTTTGCAAAGATGTTGATCTGACTTGGTGACTACTTCCAGCAGATTATGTTTATTTTTGTTTTCACATTGCCTTAGAGTCAAGGAGTCATACAGCACAGAAATGGGCCTTTCACCCCCACCATATCCAAACCAGTGATTGTATTTATTTAAGCTAATCTGCATTTGACCGATTGCTTTTCATGCTCTGGCAGTTGAAGTCCTTGTCTAAATGGGGGGTTCCTAACCTTTTTTATACCTTGGACTCGTGCCATTAACAGAGGGGTCCGTGGACCTCAGGTAGAGGACCCCTGATCGAACTGCTTTATAAACGTTGTGAGGGTACCGGCTTTCACCAGCTCCTCAGGTAGCAAATTATATGTTCCTACACTCCCTGTGTCACAAAGTTGCCCTTCAGAATCCCTCTGCATTTCTTACCACTCATCATATTCCAATGCCCTCTTGTTTTAACCACCCATACTAAAGGAAAAAGATTATTATTATTCATCCTGTGTAGCCCCTTCATAACTTCAGATAGCTCATTAAGGTATGGGCTCTTCTAGTATTGTACAGTAAGAAAGGATCAGTAACTGTTTTGTCATTTAGTATCGATTTAGATAATATAACGTAACATGACAGAATTTTTTATTCCAATTAAAGGTGAAGTAACTCAATCCAAAAATTAGGATTTAAGCGTCGACCTTGACCTCCTGAGGTCCTCCAGAATCAGATTTAATATCATCACCATATGTCGTGAAATTTGTTAACTTTATGGCAGCAGTACAATGCAATAATAGAAAAAAACTGAATTACAGTAATTATATCCATATCAAATAGTTAAATTAAGTAAGTAGTGCAAAAAAAAATAGAAATAAAAATGAGGTTTTGGTCATGGATTCAATGTCCATTCAGAAATCAGATGGCAGAGGGGAAGAAGCTATCCCTGAATTTTCGAAGGTGTGCCTTCAGGCTCTTGTACCTCCTTCCTGATGGTAGCAATGAGAAGAGGGCATGTTCTGGGTGATGGGGGGGAGGTACTTAATAATGGACACTGCCTTTTTTAGGCACAGCTCCTTGTAGATGTCCTGGATACGATGGAGACTAGTGCTCATGATGGAACTGACTGGCTCACTTCAGTTTACTTTGATCCTGTGCAGTATCCCTCCCTCCTCCCTCTTCCCCCCATACAAGATGCAGACAGCCAGAATGCTCTCCATGGTACATCTGCAGTTTTAGGTGACATACCAAAACTCCTCAAACTCCTAATGAAATATAGCTTCCGTCGTGCCTTCTTTGTAGCTGCATCGACATCTTAGGTCTAAGTTAGATCCTCAGAGATATTGACACCTAGGAACTTGAAATTGCTCACTCTTTCCTCTTCTGATCCCTCTAAGAGGACTGGTGTGCATTTTCTTTTCTTACCCTTTCTGAAGTTCACAATCAGTACTTTGGTCTTATCGATGTTGAGTGCGAGGTTGTTGCTGTGACACCACTCAACCAGCTGGTATATCTTGCTCCTGTGTGCCCTCTCATCATCAACTGAGTTTCTTGCCAAGAATGGTTGTATCATCAGCAAGTGTATAGATGGCATTTGAGCTGTGCCTAGCCATGCAGTCATGGGTATAGAGAGAGTAGAGCAGTGGGCTAAGCACGTATCCCTGAAATTTGCCAGTGTAGGTTGTCAGAGAGGTGGAGGTGTTATTTCTAACCTGCACAGACTGTGGTCTTCCGCTTAGGAAGTCGAGGATCCAGTTGCAGAGGGAGCTACAGAGGCCTGGGTTCTGGAGCCAATTACTTTCTATTATTTATACCCAGTTTACCTAGTGAGTCTGGTCACCTCACTACAGGAAGGACATGGAAATGATAGAAAGGGCACAGAGGAGATTTACAAGGACATTGCCTGGATTGGGGAGCATGCCTTATGAGAATAGATTGAGTGAACTCAGCCTTTTCTCCTTGGAGCGACGGAGGATGAGAGGTGACTTGATAGAGGTGTATAAGATAATGAGAGGCATTGATCATGTGGATAGTCAGAGATTTTTTTCCAGGGCTGAAATGGCTAGCACGAGAGGGCATAGTTTTAAGGTGCTTAGAAGTAGGTACAGAGATGTCAGGGGTAAGATTTTTACACAGAGAGTGGTGAGTGTGTGGAATGGGCTGCCGGTGTTGGTGGTGGAGGCGGATACGATAGGGTCTTTTAAGAGACTCCTGGATAGGTACATGGAGCTTAGAAAAATAGAGGGCTATGGGTAAGCCTAGGTAGTTCTAAGATAAGGACATGTTCAGCACAGTTTTGTGGGCCGAAGGGCCTGTATTGTGCTGTAGGTTTTCTATGTTTCTATGTATACTGCTCTTCACACTCATTGGATGATCTGCACATAAGGGGCAATGTGCATAAGCCAGTTAACCTACCAACCCAGACATCTGTGGGATACTGACACCATCAGCATCTTCATCCTTAGTAAATACTGATGTATACTGCTTATTTATTAGGTCAACCACAAATCCTATCTCTGTTTTCATTAGTTCATCTTCTGCTACCCCTTTCCTGTTTGCATGGCTACAGAATGTTTATGGATTCTTTTTCACATTTGCTGCCAGTATTTCCTCATGCTCTTTCTTTGCCACCAATTTTCCAAATTTTAATTTCCTCGCTGAACTTCCTACATCCTGTTATCTCTTCCTTCTGCTCTATTTCACTCTCTTTCCCTCTGGATCATCCAAGGAGTTCTGCTTTTAATTTCCCTACCCACTTCCCTCACAGGAACGAGAGCTGAAGCATCTCCACTTCAAAACCCTTCCGTTGTTTTGTCTGCAGAGCTTTAATTCCAGTTTATCCTGGCCAGATCTATTCTCATCCCTTTCAAATTGGCCTTCTTCCAATCTACTATAATTTTTACATTCTAGCCAACCATCCTTTTCCACAACCATTATAACGGCCAATTCCCAGATGTTCCTGTACTTGGCCTGGATCATTTCTCAACTCCATTTCTAAAAAATGCTGCCTTCCCTGTTGGGCCAGGACCGTTTTAATCAAGAAAGTTCTCCCCAGAATACCTTAGAAACCCTTCCTCTTCTTAGCTTCATATCTTGTTACCATCCTAGTCTATATTTGGATGGCTGAGTTTGCCATTGTCATTGTTCTGTGACGTTTTCCCATCTTTACATTTTCTATGTAAATTTTCTTCTCACTTTCCTTCCAACCAGTTCGTGGCAAATACAGCAGCATAATCTCAGTTCTATTAATTTTTAATTATCAGCCGGTAGATTCTATTCTGTAGTGAATATTCTCCTTTGTCAATACTGGCACAGCCCCCTGTGTCATAATCACAGAGTAATACAGACCCTTCATTCCAACATGTCCATGCTGAAAAAGCATACCAACTGAGTCCAATTTACCCACATTCGTATTTGCACAGTTAGTAGTCTCTTGCATACCGGTTGTCCACCCTGTTGGGTGCGGTCTTTCATTGATTCTATTATGGTTAATGGACTTACTGATGCGCCCGCAAGAAAATGAATCTCAGGTTTGTAGATGGTGAAATATTCGAATGTACTTTGATAACAAATTTAATTTGAACTTTGAACTTTGAAGGGGCATCACAGGAGCAGTAAGAAGCACATTAAGACAGTTGATCAAAGCTAAATTAGAGAGGGACATTTCGTTTAGAGTTATGGAGTCATAGAGTTTACAGCATGGAAGCAGGTCTTTGGCCCAACTCCCAGCATGACTGTGGTAACTTCTTGAGTTAGTCTCGTATGCCTGCATTTGGCTCACATCCCTCTCAACCTTTCTTATCTGTGAGCCTGTTCATGTGTCTTTTAAATGTAATTGCACCGGCTTTCATCACCCCTTTTGTTACCTCATCCCATTAAACCAAAAAAAGAGAATCAGGGGCAAGAGGTTCAGGGATGGGTTTCTGGTGTAGCTATAAGACTTGGGAGCAGAATTCGGCCATTTGACCCAAAGGGCCTGCTCCACCATTCGTCAGATAATCACAACTGATATATTATCTCTCTCAACTCCACTCTTCTGCTTTCTCCCTGTGTAACCTTTGACACGTTACCAATCAAGAATCTGTCAGCCTCCACTTTAAATATACCCAATGATGTGGCTTCCACAGCTGTCCATGGAAATGAATTCCACAAATTCACCACCAACTGGCTAAAGAAAGTCCTCCTCATCTCTGTTCTAAAGGGACACCCTCATATTCTGAGGCTATGTGTACTGGTCCGAGACTCCAACACTACTGGGAGCATCCTTTCAACCTAGGCCTTTTAATATTTGGATTTCAGCAAGGCATTTGACAAGGTACCCCATGAAAGGCTTATTGAGAAAGTAAGGAGGCATGGGATTCAGGGGGAAATTGCTTTGTGGATCTAGAACTGGCTGCCCTCAGATGGCAAAGAATGGTTGTAGACGGGTCATATTCTGCATGGAGGTCGGTCACCAGCTCAGGGATCTGTTCTGTGACCGCTGCTCTTCGTGATTTTTATAAATGAACTGGATGAGGAAGTGGAGGGATGCATTAGTAAATTTGCTGATGACACAAAGGTTGGAGGTGTTGTGGATAGTGTGGAGGGCTGTCAGAGGTTACAGCGGGACATTGATAGGATGCAAAACTGGGCTGAGAAATGGCAGATGGAGTTCAACACAGATAAGTGTGAGGTGGTTCATTTTAGTAGGTCAAATATGATGGCAGAATATAGTATTAATGGTAAGACTGTTGGAAGTGTGGAGGATCAGAGGGATCTTGGGGTCCGAGTCTAAAGGACACTCAAAGCTGCTGTGCAAGTTGACTCTGTGGTTAAGAAAGCATACGGTGCATTGGCCTTCATCAATCATGGGATTGAATTTAGGAGCTGAGAGGTAATGTTGCAGCTATATAGGACCCTGGTCAGACCCCACTCGGAGTACTGTGCTCAGTTCTTGTTGCCTCACTATAGGAAGGATGTAGAAACTATAGAAAGGGTGCAGGGAAGATTTACAAGGATGTTGCTTGGATTGGGGAGCATGCCTTATGAGAATAGGTTGAGTGAACTCGGCCTTCTTTTCCTTGGAGCAACAGAGTTTGAGAGGTGACCTGATAGAGGTTTATAAGATGATGAGAGGCATTGATTGTGTGGATAGTCAAAGTCTTTTTCCCAGGGCTGGAATGGCTAGCACAAGAGGGCACAGTTTTAAGGTGCTTGGAAGGAGGTACAGAGGAGATATCAGGGGTAAGTTTTTTACGCTGAGTGGTGAGTGCGTGAAATGGGCTGCCAGCAATGGCGGTGGAGGTGGATAGGGTCTTTTAAGAGACTCCTGGACAGGTACATGGAGCTTAGGAAAATAGAGAGCTATGGGTAACCCTAGGTAATTTCTAAGGTAAGGACATGTTCAGCACAGCTTTGTGGGCCGAAGGGCCTGTATTGTGCCGTAGGTTTTCAATGTTTCTATTTGATAGGTTTCAATGGGATCCCCCTCATTCTTCTAAACTCCAATGAGTACAGATCCAGAACCAACAAATGCTCCTCATATGTTAACTCTTTCATTCCCAGGATCATTCTCTTGAACCTCCTCTGGTAGTACTGCACACAGATGAAGCAGTGTTTGAATCTGGCTATCATTAAGAGGTTCGAACTTGATGAGCACAGACACCTAGGACCAGAAATGATGACAAAGATAGGGAGCACAAAATAACACCCCCAGGGTGAGCATTTTAAAGGGCAAACATTATATAACCTGGGCATTGTTTAATGGGGAGCCAACATGAGTTGGTGAGCATGGGGAGAAGATGGGAAAGGGACTTGCAAAATAAAACATGGCCAGCAGGCTTGGATGATTTTGCGTTATGGGACAATAGAATGATGCTGGTGAGCGGTACGTACTTCAGAATCGTTAAGTGTGAAGGCAATGGAGGCCTGCAGAAAGTCTTTAACAAGTTCAAGTTTATTGTCGTAGACATACTGTACACACCCAAGCTATAGATGCCATGAAAATCAGTTTTTTGCTGCAGCAACCCAGTACGTTACAAACATGAGAAACAGAAACATGAGAAAGTCTGCAGATACTGGAAATCCAAAGCAACACACACAGAATGCTGGAGGAACTCAGCAGGTCAAGCAGCGTCTATGGAAATGAATAAACAGTCAATGTTTCGGACCGAGACCATTCTTCATAAATTTAATCTAACATAAGTTATACATAATATAGCAGCCCTTTAGAACATAGAACATAGAACATAGATCATAGAATAGTACAGCACATTACAGGCCCTTCGGCCCACAATGCTGTGCTGACCCTCAAACCCTGCCTCCCATATAACCCCCCACCTTAGATTTCTCCATATACCTGTCTAGTAGTCTCTTAAACTTCACTAGTGTATCTGCCTCCACCACTGACTCAGGCAGTGCATTCCACGCACCAACCACTCTCTGAGTAAAAAACCTTCCTCTAATATCCCCTTTGAACTTCCCACCCCTTACCTTAAAGCCATGTCCTCTTGTATTGAGCAGTGGTGCCCTGGGGAAGAGGTGCTGGCTATCGACTCTATCTATTCCTCTTATTACCTTGTACACCTCTATCTTAGCACAGCAGTTAGCTGTGTTATAGTGACAGCGACCCAGGTTCAATTCTCAGCGCTGTCTGTAAGGTGTTTGTATGTTCTCCCTGTGACCATGTGGGTTCCCTCCAGATACTCCGGTCTCCTCCCACATTTCAAAGATGTACAGGTTAGTTGGTTCATTGACATCACACAGATGTAATTATGGGATTTGTTGGGCCAGAAGGGCCTGTAACTGTCACAAACAACAGAAAATCTGCAGATGCTGGAAATCTGAGCAAAACACAGAAAATGCTGTAGGAAATCAGCGGGCCACTCAGCACCCATGGACTGTCATTGTGCTTTATCTCAAAGTAAATAAATAAGAGTGTAAGTTACATGATAAAACAAAAATAAACACAACATTACTGCAAGTTGAGGGAAATATACTCTGAGGTAGAATGAGGGATTTTCAGGTCAGTTCAAGAGCCTAATGGTATTGGGAAGAAGCTGTTGTTGAACTTTAAGGAGTAGGTCTTTAGGCTCCTGTACCTTCTGCCTGGTGGCAGCAATGAAAAGAAGGCATGGCCTGGATTGTACTGGTACTTAATGATGGGGATAGCAGATCAGATAAGGCATGGATTGAAGTGGTGAGATTCTGAGGTGAAATTAGAGAGGACATATTGTCTTTGGAAGATACACACTCACTCGGACGTTGCTAGGATTTCAGAGTTTATGTAAAATCGACAATCAACTGGACTGGTCAAAGAACACTGAGGCTGTCTACAAGAAGGGTCAGAGCCGTCTCTATTTCCTGAGGAGACTGAGGTCCTTTAACATCTGTCGGACGATGCTGAGGATGTTCTACGAGTCTGTGGTGGCCAGTGCGATCATGTTTGCTGTTGTGTGCTGGGGCAGCAGGCTGAGGGTAGCAGACACCAACAGAATCAACAAACTCATTCGTAAGGCCAGTGATGTTGTGGGGATGGAAATGGACGCTCTGACGGTGGTGTCTGAAAAGAGGATGCTGTCCAAGTTGCATGCCATCTTGGTCAATGTCTCCCATCCACTACATAATGTACTGGGTGGGCACAGGAGTACATTCAGCCAGAGACTCATTCCACCGAGATGCAACACAGAGCGTCATAGGAAGTCATTCCTGCCTGTGGCCATCAAACTTTACAACTCCTCCCTTGGAGGGTCAGACACCCTGAGCCAATAGGCTGGTCCTGGACTTATTTCCTGGCATAATTTACCTACTATTATTTAATTATTTATGGTTTTATATTGCTATATCTATGCTCTATTCTTGGTTGGTGCAACTGTAATGAAACCCAATTTCCCTCGGGATCAATAAAGTATGACTATGACTAAATCATTTTGCATTCATTGGAGTCTAACTATGTGAGTGCAATTTCAAAGTTCAACATTCCAAGTACATTTATTATCAAAGACTGTATAAATTATACAACCTTGAGATTTGTTTGCTTACGGGCAGCCACAAAGCAAGAAACCCGAAGGAACGCAATTAAATAAAAGACCAAGACCTGATGTGCGGAGAAAGGGGAAAAAAATACAGATCATGAAAACAATACAAGTGAGTAAGAACATTCTGAACCAAAATGACCCCTATTAGCAGACACAGAGCACAGCATCTGGGGCAGTCTTCATAGCCTCAGCTCCTTGGAGAGAGGAGTGAACATCATGGGAGAGCGAGTGATGTCTTGTTTTTTTTAGGCTTTTTTGCAATTTTGTTTAAGGTTTCAGAATTTGAAAGGAATTGTTGCAGTAGGTTAAAGTTTCTTCATCCTGGAAGGAAATTGTGAATGAACAGATATAACCTTAAAATCATATAATTCCGGGGAGAATTTAGGAACCAACTTTTAAAACAAAGGAAACAAGAATCAGTCATTCCTTCAATTACTTATTTTAACTTTGTGATTGACAGGTATTTGTTAGCCAAAGGTATAAAAAGAGTTGGAAGGAAGCCAACAGTTGTCATTCGGAAACATAACAGCCATGATCTCATTGCATGGAGAAACAGTTTTGTGCAGCCTCTCCTATCACTGAGCTTTTTTGCAGTTTTTTCATTTGGGGAAACTTTGGTCCCCTATCCACCCCACAACACTCATTGGGTGCTGTACAATCACATTAGACCAAGGTAAGTGAGAAATACTGCAATATTCTAATATTAGCCCTGAATTACCTAACAAATTGTGTGGGCACGTGACCAAGTGGTTAAGGCATTGGTCTAGCGACCTGAAGGTCGTGAGCTCGAGCCCCAGCCGAGGGAACGTGTTGTGTGTCCTTGAGCAAGGCACTTAATCACACATTGCTCTGCGAGGACACTGGTGCCAAGCTGTATGGGTCCTAATGCCCTTCCCTTGGACAACATTGGTGTCATGGAGAGGGGAGACTTGCAGCATGGGCAACTGCTGGTCTTCCATACAATCTTGCCCAGGCTTGCGCCCTGGAGAGTGAAGACTTTCCAGGCGCAGATCCATGATCTTGCAAGACTAATGGACGCCTTTATTTACCTAACAAATAACTTTGATGCTTGTCAACTGGAAATTCCAGACCTTTTTGAAGCAACAAATTTCTCTGATAAAATTCTTAGAAGTGCAGTAGAACATTTTACAGACATTTGTAAACCTGCTTGTAATGTAACAATTTGTTCTTATAAACTTCAACATGAATTAACTTTATCATATTGTGCATTCATAATTCAATTAGACCAGGATGGATCTGTTTAACCAGCAAAAAAAAGAGATTAGTAGTTAGTGTTCTTGCAGGAAGGTGTCCATGACAGTTACAATGGATAACTAATCTGCTGCAACACACACAAAATGCTGGAGGAACTCAACAGTTAGACAGCATCTATGGAGAGGAATAAACAATCGACAGTTCAGGCTAAGACCTCTTATCAGGAGCCTTGATGGTCAGTATTGGTTCACAATGTCAACTGTTTAATCTTTTCCATAGATGCTGAGTTTCTCCAGCATTTTGTGTGCTACTCCAAATTTCCAGCATCTGTAGAATCTCTTGTGTTTATAATTAATCTATTCTCTTGAACAATAAGCATGGAGAAAAGAGGAAACTGAACTGTGCTACGGACACAACTTAGCTCATCACGGAAACAAGCCTCCCCTCCATGAACTCTGTCTACGCTGCCCTAGTAAGGAAGCCAGCCTGATGAAAGACCCAGAAGAACAACACATCAGTCGCTGAGTTCCTCCAGCATTTTGTATGGGTTGGTCTGGATTTCCAGCAACTGCAGAATCTTTTGAGTTTAAAGACCTGACCCACCCCATTTCTGTTTCTCCCCTCTTCCATCGGGGAGAAAATACAAAAGCCTGAAATCATATACCACGAGGATCAAGGATGGTTTTTACAAGACTGCTGACTGATCCTCTAGTACACTAAGATGGAGTCACAGTCTATCTTTTTATGGCCTTGCAACTAACTGTCTATCTTTACTGCACTTTCTCTGTAACTGTTCCATTTTATTCTGCATTCTCTTATTGTTTTCCCTTATACTACTTCAATGCACTGTTTTAATAAAATAATCAGTATGGTTGGTATGCAAGACAAGCTTTTCACTGTACCGCGGTACATGTGACAATAATAAACCAATTTACCAATGATATCCAACTTCCTAAGTTCACAGAGTTGATTGAATAATTTGTGCTTTCATTTTTTTCGATAAATCTCTTAAAAGTAATACAGTGTGTTAGTGGTTGTGTTAGCTGGCCCACAGCCAAGGTTCTGGACTATTGATCCCAATTCATGAGATTGAATCCTGCTATGGCAACTGGGGAATTATAAATTAAATAACTAAATTTGGAGCTTTGAGTAAAGATTGTCTCAGAAACAGTGGCCGCGAAACCACTTAATTCTAGAGTCTCGTCAGATTCACTCGGTCGTTAAGCAACCTGCTGTCCTTGCATGGTTTGGACTATATTCTGCATCTTAAGTAGATCCTTGGCTTTGAGGATAACTTGCTCCCATTCCAGTTTTGTAGGCTTTGACATAAAGAATAGGCTAGTGTGTGAACCTTCCAGTCAAGGTGGCAGGTGCCTGATGCAATGGATAGGTGAACTTAAACACAAAAGATTCTGCAGGTGCTGGAAATCTTGAGCTGGAAAGCTTGCCTCACACATCTACTTTGAACTTACCCCCTCTCACCTTAAAAGCTCTGTAGTATTAGACATTTAAATCCTGGGAAGAGATCACGGCTGTCTAATCTATCTATGCTTCTCTAATAGTATTAGCAAGAGTGGATAAGGTAGAGTTACACACACAAAATGCTAGAGGAACTCAGCAAGTCAGAGAGCATCTGTGGAAGAGAATAAACAGGTGATGTTTCTGACTGAGATCATTCATCAGGACTGGAAAAGAAGGGGGCAGAAGTCACAATAAGGCAGGGGACAGAAAGGAGTACAGGCTGGCAGGTGATAGATGAGACCAGGCGAAAGGGAAGGTGGATGGGTGGGGCAGGACAAATATTGCCCTGAGCGATTCCAAACAACTGGTTTATTGACCATTACAGCATGTCTCTCCGATACTTCCTTCTCCCTCCCTGCTCCCTTCCCTTTTCCCAACCATGATTTTACCTCTCCTGGCCCCTTCCCACTCTCAGTCCACAACAGAAACCCATATCAGAATCAGGTTTATCATCACTCACTTATTATGAAATTTGTTTTCCTTTTGCAGCAGCAATACAGTGCAATACATAAAATTTCAGCAGCACTCTGCAAAAGTCTTGAGCACCCTAGCTATATATACATGGCTAAGACTTTTGCACAGTTTTGCAAATAATTATGTATTTAACAGATATTGGTCTTTACCATCGTAAAATCTGTAACATAATGCATCTGCAAATCTGTGCTGGGTTTTGAAAAATTAACTCATAGGACATGGAATATTACAGCTCTTTAGCCCACGATGTTGTGCTGACCTTTTAACCTATTCTAAGATCAACCTAACCCTTTCCTCCTACATATTCCTCCATTTTTCGATCATCTGTGTGCCTCTCTCTGAAATGCTGTTAATGTATCTGCATCCACAATGACTCCTGCCAGGGTGTTCCACACACCTGCCACACCCTGTGTGAAAAAAAACTATCTCTGACATTCCTTATCCTGCAATCACCTTAAAATTATCCCTCCTCGTATTAGCCATTTCTTCCCTGGGAAAAGTCTCTGGCTATCCATTGATTAGCCAGAGACTCTTGCCCTGTGAAAAAACCATTCAGTTTCCCCTACTCTGAGACTCCAGAAACCTATTGATGTTAAACTAAACCCAGTCTTGTATTGCAATTTACTTTTAATCATTACCTTGCCTATATCACCATAAGGTATGTGAATTAGTAACTAAAGCATTTACTAAATTTACAAAAAGTTAATATATTCCTATAGCATCCGCAGCACAATATTGATACCTGTATGAATTTAAATACAGCTCTGGCAAGGTATCCAGACGTGAGAGGTCTGAGAGGTATGTGAGAGATTCACGATACCAGATCCTGTCAGACAGGCTGCCCAAACATTCTTGTGTAGAATTTTGAAGGGGTATAATAAAAAGGAAAAGGGAAATATTTCTTGCAATGCTGAATTAAAATACAGTGCCCTGTGAACTCATGCCAAGCAGAACTGCGAATGTGATATTGTACTTCTAAATCTGTGTGCTTTGAGTGGTGAGCTGAGTTGGACAATGATATGTGAATTACGTACTCTTTTTTGGAGGCAGGAAACATGACAAGACGCAATAGTTAATTCTACATTATATTAAAACATATGAGCAAAATTGAGGCTTTTGTCAGTTTAGTACAAAATAATAACCATGAGAATTTCAGCAGATGCTGGAAATCCAGAGCAGCACTCACAAAATGTTGGAGAAACTCAACAGGTCAGGCAGCATCTATGGAGAGGAATAAATAGTTGATATTTTGGGCTGAGACCCTTCATCAGGACTGGAAGGGAAGGGGGAAGAAGCCAGAGTAAGACGATGGGAGGAGGGGAAGTAGTACAAGCACAAAGGTGCCAGGTGGGTGGGGAGGGGGGAATGAAGTAAGACGCTAGGAGATAATCAATGGAAAAGGTAAAGGGGTGGAGAAGAAGGAGTCTGATAGGAGACGAGAGTGGACCATAGGAGAAAGGGAAGGAGGAGGGTCGCCAGAGGAAGGGGATAGGCAGTTGAGGAGTAAAGGTAAGAGGGGAACCAAAGTGGGGAATTGAAGAAGGAAGAAGGGGTTGGCGCAGAATTATCAGACGTTAAAGAAATTGATGTTCATGCCAACAGGTTGAAGACTACACAGATGGAATATGAGGTGTTGCTTCTCCAAACTGTGAGTGGCCTCATCATGGCAAAGTTACAGTTTGTGTGTGTAACTATACATTATTGACCCTTGTTAATATTATTAGAGAAACATTGATAGAGTAGACATCTAGTATCTTTTTCCCAGGATTGAAATTTCAAATGCTACAGTGCCCAAACTGCAAGTTCAAAGGAGATGGATGATGCAAACGTTTTACACAGAGTGGTGGGTGCCTGGAATGTGCAGGATGAGATGGCGGTGATGGCGGTACAATGAAGGTATACAACAAAGTAAGCATACTTTGATAAGAAATGCACTTTGAACTTTGAACTTTGATCTAAAAGGTGTTTAAGCTGCTCATAGGTAAGCACATGAATATGCAGAGAAAGCAGGGGTGTGCACTATGCGCAGGCATAGAGTGACACACACAAAATGCTGAAGGAACTCAACAAGTCAAGCAGCATCTATGGCAAGAAAAGTAGTTGATGTCTTGGGCCGAGGTCCTTCATTAGGATTGGAAAGGAAGTGGGAAAGCATTAGGTGTCATTAGTTTAATTAGTTTAACACAACACTGTAGGCTGAAGGGTCTGTAGCTGTGCTGTGTTCAGTGTTTTACTTTCTATTCCTAGGAGTTATATTGGACCTGAATTGTGCTATAATGCAGTTTCATGTTACTATACATGCTACTGCTATTAAAAACCTCTCTAACCCACGGTAATGATTTAGTATTTAAAATAAAGATCTTAGAGTCAGCTCTCCACCTTATGTTGTGAAATTTTTATTAAAAAATTCTTATAACATGAAAGGAGGTGATGTGGCCCATCTCAGGGCATTCCCATCAGTTCCATTTCCATGTGTATTCCCTGGCAACCTATACTTCCTATCAATACCGTGCTGATTTACACATCCTGATCACTGGAGAAAGGTAGCAGCAACACTAAGAGCTGGGTCACACTGCTGCCAAGAGTTTGATGTCCCATTCCCATTCTGACATTGTGTGTCCATGGCCCCCTCTACTAACATGATGAGGCCAAACTTAGGTTGGAGGAGCAACACCTCATATTCCATCTGGGTAGCCTCCAACCTGATGCATGAACATTGATTTCTTCAACTTCTGCTACTTACTCTCCCCACCCTCTTTCTCTTCCTTTTTCATTCCATGTTCTAGTTACCTCTTCACTTCCCTTCTCCTCATCTGCTCATCACCTCCCTCTGGTTCCTTTCCTCCTTCCTTTTCTTCCATGGTCCACTGTTCTCTCCCGTTAGTTTCCTTCTTCTTCCACCTTTCACCTACTACCTATCATCTCCCAGCTTTTTACCTAATTTCCCCTCCTTCTCACCCATCTTGCTCCTCACCTGGTGTCGCCTATCACCTACCAGATTGTACTCCTTATCCTCTCCCCGTCTTCTTATTCTGGCTTCTGCCCACCTCATTTCCAGATGATGGGTTGTGGCCTGAAACATCGACTGTTTATTCCTCCTCATAGACACTGCCTGAGTTGCTGAGTTCCACCAGCATTTTGTATGTGTTGCTCAAGACTTCCAGTATTTCTTGTTTTCACGATTTGCTGCCAAAAGCCTGTTTTGTTGTTGAGGAATAGTGGAGAATGCTGGGCAAGCAGGGATGAAATCTTTCAACATCAGGGTATCAATGATGGTTCGACAGAGACATGCCAAATTTCTTCAGTCTCCTGAGGAAGTAGACCAACGGTAAGCTTTCTTGGCTGTGTGGTTGCCTCATTAGCTTTTGGTGCTTGCAGTTTGCCATGTGATAGTTACTGCCATATTTGTATTTGTATTTTTCACATTAACCCTCACTCGTCCATATCAGCTTCAATATGCTCATCAGTCTTATTCGCCCACTTATTTCTCCATAACTGATTTTCTCGCAAAACTCCATCCATTTATTGGACTGCTTGCCATTGGACCAAGATCTTGCTCAGCAAAGCCTGCACAGTGGTGGGTGTGCAGCGGTCACTCCACATTAAGCAAAAATCAATCTCAAGTATCTTTCATTCTTCAGGGGGAAGTCCATGAGCTGGGGCACCAGGACCCACATGGACGTGGCCCATTGCTGGGTCTGAATTACTGCATTCCCAGATGGAATGGGATTAATGTAGATGACTAGCATGGACGTGGTGTGCTGAAGACCCTGCTTCTGTGCATGGAGAGGATTTTTCCAATAGTGGGAGAGTCTAGGACAAGAGGATACAACCTCCAAATAAAAGGACAAACCTTTAGAACGAGGAGGAATTTCTTTAGTCACAGGATGGTGAACCTGTGGAATTCATTGCTGCAGATAGCTGTGGAGGCCAAATCATTAGGTATACTTTAAAATGCAGCTTGATAGGTTTTTGATTAGTATGGGTGTCATAGTTTATGGGAAGAAGGTAAGAGAATGATGTCGAGACTGAAATTAAATCAGTCACGATGGAATGGCAGAACAGTCACAGTGGGCCAAATGGCATAATTCTGCTCCTATGTCTTATGCTCTTATAGTCTTACTACTTTATGACTCCATGTCTATGGAGCAGGAGACACAAGAGACTGCAGATTCCAGAATATGGAGCAGCAAACAACATGTTGATGGAACTTAGTGGGTCAGGCAGTATTTGCAGAGGGAGATGGACAGTTGACATTTCAGATCAAGACCCTTCATCTGGACTGAGGGAAATCAACATTTGACTGTTGAAGAGTCGCAATCAAATATGTTGACTGTCCATTTCCCTCCGCAGATGCTGCCTGACCTGCTAAGTTCCTCCAGCATTTTCTTTCTTTCTCTTTAACAGGTTTTGGTTTGCTACTTACTATGCAACATCTACATCACTGGAGCTCCATTCAGATATTGTCTAGATCCTCCAATGTCCTTCAAGGCTGGTGAAGGAGACTTGCTGTTGTGTATTTGAAAGATCCTTGGAAAAGAATTCAGTGGGAAGTGATAGCTTTCTCACCTGTTACATGAAAAAAGTGTAATGCCTCAATAGTAGTGTGGAGGAGCAGAGGGATCTGGGGGTACATGTCCATAGATCCCTGAAAGTCCACTCACAGGCAGATAGGGTAGTTAAGAAAGCTTATGGGGTGTTAGCCTTCATAAGTCGAGGGATAGAGTTTAAAAGTTGCGAGGTAATGATGCAGCTCTGTAAAACACTGGTTAGGTCGCACTTGGAGTACTGTGTCCAGTTCTGGTCGCGTCACTATAGGAAGGTTGTGGAAGCGTTGGAAAGGGTACAGAGGAGATTTACCAGGATGTGGCCTGGTTTAGAGGGTATGCATTATGATCAGAGATTAAGGGAGCTAGGGCTTTACTCTTTGGAGAGAAGGAGGATGAGAGGAGACATGATAGTGGTATACAAGATATTACGAGGAATAGATAGAGAGGACAGCTAGCGCCTCTTCCCCAGGGCACCACTGCTCAATATAAGAGGACATGGCTTTAAGGTAAGGGGTGGGAAGTTCAAGGGGGATATTAGAGGAAGGTTTTTTACTCAGAGAGTGGTTGGTGCGTGGAATGCACTGCCTGAGTCAGTGGTGGAGGCAGATACACTAGTGAAATTTAAGAGACTACTAGACAGGTATATGGAGGAATTTAAGGTGGGGAGTTATATGGCAGGCAGGGTTTAAGGGTCGGCACAACATTGTGGGCCGAAGGGCCTGTACTGTGCTACACTATTCTATGTTCTATGTTCTATGTTCTAAATGTCAGAGTCATAAAATAACACAACATGAAATCAAGCCTTTCTGCCCAATCTGTCCATGCCAACCATGGTGCCCACCAACATAGTCCCATTTGTCTGTATTTGGCCCATATCTAAACCATAACTTGCATTTATTCAAATGTCTTTTAGTTACATGCCTGAATCACTTCCAATGGCAGCTCATTCTATGAATGCACCAGCATCTGCATGAAGAAGTTGCTCAAGCTCCTTTTAAATCGTTTCCCTCTCACCAATGCACTCTAGAATTTAGTTCCCCTTCCCTGGACAATGTTCATCCTCTTTATCCATGTCCACCATGATTTTATTCAGCTCTATAAGGTTACCTCTTAATCTCTTATATTTAAAGAAATAAAATCCTAGCCTGCCCAACTTCCAATTAAAACTCAGATCTCTGAATCCTGGCAGCATCCTCATAAGTCTTATCTACACGCCTTTCAGTTCAGTTATGCCTTTCCTATCACAAGGCAGCTAAAACTGAACCCAATACTCCAAATGCATTCTTGTTCAAATACAACATAATATGACAATTCCAATACTCAGTCTCCAGACTGATGGAAGTCTTGTGTCAAAGGCCTGCTTCACAAAAATGTCATCAAATTAGTGACCTCAGATACAACAAGGAAGATTTTCTGGTTAGTATGGCAACAGTTGGACAGTAATACCAAGCAACAGCTGCTGTCTCAAGAAGAGAGTATTGAACAAAAGCTTGCAATTTGTACTGCATTGAAGGGAATTGGCAAGGAGAAGGTTTCCTCAGGTCATTATTTTTACCAGTGTTATAAATAAGTCCTTTCAGAATACTTCTGCAATATCATTGGAAGTAGCAGTGTGGAAATCTCCTTAATTCTGGCATTCTATGACAACTCAATGAAAATCAATCCTTGGTACAATTTTGGAGAGATTTAGTATTCCATGAGGGTTTATTTTCCATCTGAGGGTGTGAGGGCGAAGTAGAGGAACAAGAAATGGAGCGGGATTCGGAAGAGAACGTGGATGAAGCTGCTCTTAGTTCTAGTGGGAATACTGTTAGCGATGTTAGCCAGCAACCTGAGGAAGGACCCCATCGGCCAGCATTGAAAAAGTACCCTTCGCTGCTCGCAACAGTTTGGCAATCAGCAAAGGAGTTTTATTCGTGGCTGTTTTGACCTGTACTCCTGGCTAGAATATTCGATCATGAAAGATACTACGTTCTGCTTTGCATGCAGGCATTTCCTGTGTGGAGGACATGGGTTCCATTCTGAGTCTACCTTCACTGTCACCGGTTACCGCAACTGGTGGAAAGCTACAACAGCTTTCAAAACCCACCATGTAAATGCAGCTCATAAGTTTGCTATGGAGGCACGGGCTGAATTCAGATTGAGAAAACAAGACGGTTCAAGATTGGGAAATATGCTTGATAAAGGACATGAAAAGATCGTCCAAGAAAATCGTGAGTATATGAGAGCAGTGGTTGAGTCTCTAGCAAGGACAGACAGTGAATGACACAGTGGAATTTCTAGCTCCAATGAGACCGTACCATGATGCATTTATAGATTTATACAAACTAATCTGCATATCACTGACTCTACCTGTGACATCTGCCTCATGCAAATGGAGTTTCTTTTGCCTCAGACACCTCAAAAACTACCTAAGGAATAGCAGTGGCGATGCTCGGAACAGCAACTTGGCCCTGTTGTCCATAAACAGCCGGAGGACCAAAGCACTTGACATCCAGAAAATCATTGATGCTTTTGCCACCAATCACAACAGATGGATTGTGCTTCCCTGAAAACATCAATCGTGAGTGCAGTTGATTTTTTAAAAATTTGAGCCGAGACTAATGCTGATCATTATTATTTTGTGGTGGATACCCCATAGTTCTCATGTTTCCTGCAAATACTAAAATATTACATTTACTGCTATTAAGCCTACTGGTTTTGCTTAGACTTCCAAGCAGTGATTCTGTTAATCTTTGTTTTAAATTCAGTAGCCAAATTAATTGAGGTATTGCATGGTCGGAGTACGATTTGTCCAACTCCTGGTAAAGCCTTGCATCTGTTGTTTGCCGTATTTGACTTTAATAATGGTGTATCTTTTGGCATTTTCTGTCTATGTAATGCGAATAGCAGTGGACATTGTGGGTTAGTGTTGTGTTTTTCAGTTGAAAAGCATACATTTGACGCTGATTGCGGGATTGGTGCGTGATTCACGTTGTGCGCTGTGGGTCGGATGCTCTGTTGGTTTGTTTGTTTATGCTCTGTGTAGCCCGAGTTGTCTCCGATGCTGTTGATACTGTCACAGTTCACTTCTATATTAGATCTATCAATTGCTGTTGCTTGTGAATCAGCAGAGGCATTTATAGTAGGCACATAATGCTTGAAACTGACTTTTGAACGCCACGCGTCTGGCCTTGCGAATACATACAGTACATCCCTCAGCACCATCACTGAATAATTCAGCCCCACTGTAGCACCAGCAAGAAAAAATCTCTGGCGCTGCCAATGGTGGAGGTGGGTGGAATTGCTAGTAGTTTGAGAAATCGATGTTCATGCCATCAGGTTGGAGGTTACCCAGACATGAGGAGCTGCTCCTCCAATCTGAGTGTGGCTTCATCGCGACAGTAGAGGAGGCCATGGACTGACATGACGGACAGTTGAGTGATTTTAGATTTATTAATAACTGAAGAACTCTGCAATGTTAAGAGCTGTGTTTAGACTTTCTCAGGTAGATTCAAATGCTCCTTTGACACTACTTAGAAGAAAATCGAGAGTGTTATTATGTATTGACAATTTTTTATCCTTCAGTTAATATTACTATAAACAGAACATCAAGTCATTATCCTGTTGGTGCTTGCGGGAGCTTGCAGAATTCAAATTCCCTGCATGACAACACCTACAGTCCCTCAAATCTCCCATGGTCCACTTTCCTTTCATATTTCTTCTTCAGTCCTTTACCATATACAGCAATCACCTCGATGCTTTTGACTTCATCCTCCCTCCTCCACTCACCTACCTTCCTCTTCACCTGGCTTCATCTATCACTTGCCAACTTGTGCTCTTTCCCCTCCACCCACCTTATTCTGGCTTCTTTCCCCTCCCTTTCCAGTCTTGATGAAGTGTCTTGGCCCAAAGCATAGATTCTTTATTCTTCTCCGTAGATTCTGCCTGACCTGCTGAGTTCCTCCAGAATTTTGTGTGTTACCTTCAAATATTCCATGGGCCAGAAGCCCAGTTGAATATAATAAACCATGAGGGATGTTTCATGAATGTAAGCTTTTCTTCTAAGATTTTCTTTCCTGCCTTAGTAGGAAAGGTATAAAATCACCCAAGATCCCTACTTTTGATGAAAATCAATTTTCCTCTGTGAGAAATTGCATTGATATCTACACTCAATGGCCACTTTGTTAGATACCAACTGTACCTAATAAATTGGTCACTGAGTGCAAATTTGTGGTATTTCGCTTCTGTAGCCTGTCCACTTCAAGGTTTGATGTTTCTTGCGTTCAGAGATGCTCTTCTGCACACCACTGTTTTAACGTGTGGTTACTTGAGCTACTGTCACTTTCCTGTCAGCTTGAACCATCCCAGTCTGCCCAATCTCCTCTGATCTCTCTCATTAACAAGGCTTTTACACACGCAGAAATGCTGCTCAATTTTTTTTTTCGTTTTTCCACACTATTCTTTGTAAACCCTAGAGACTGTTGTGTGTGAAAATCCAAGGAGATCAGCAGTTTTTGAGATCTCAAAACGCCCTAACTGGCACTAACAACCATTCCTCAGTCAAAGTCACTTAGATCGTAGTGTCCATGAGTGTACATTGGCCTAAATCAAGACCCCATATATTAACAATGGTCTCCAACATTGCATGTACTGACATTTATGCAATAGAAACCTCGGTGAATAAGAACTTCCTGAGTGAACTATGAAAGGATTTTTGATATCGTTCAATGATCAAAAAAGAGAGGGTAATTTACAAACCTAAGTCATTTTATGTTGCAAACCAGTGCAGAGTTTGTAATGCAAGATCTAATAATGAAATGTAACAAACCCTAGATAAATTTAAGTTGGATTTGATCTTTATGCTTAGCAGACCACTAGAAAATTTGATAGGTCGGATCTTACGTTTCTAAAATACTGCCTTCATTTTCCCTTTCTTTTTAATTAAAGGGTGAGAATTTGACAATCTGTTTTAAAGGTGTGTTCTTAAACCTGCCCAGATTTCTGGAAACCCTCTGTGTTTAAAATGATAATGTGGACCATAATCTGACTTTGTTCTTCCCCCTTTTGAAAGAGAATCATGAGAATCAAAGTTGTCTGCCTCTAAGGATGCATAGTGTCGAGGTTCATGATCATAACATGTAGCATGGATTGCAAACTGGATGTCACATTGGAAACAAGAGTTTCAGGATGGGAAAATGCAGTTGGGGATCAGTTCTGGGCTTTCAATTGTTTACCATTTACATTAATGAACTGGAGGAGGGAACAAAATGTAAGGTTTCCAAGATTGACAATGATGCAAAAATAAGTGAAAGGGCTCATTGTGATTCTGTAATGGAATATAGCAGATTGGTGACTGGGGCAAGAGCCTGGGAAATGAAGTCTAATATGGGAAAATGTGAGTTCACGTGCTGTGGTATTAAGAATCGAAAAGCAGATTATTATCTAAATGAAAATAAACCGTAAATAAATGAAGTTCAGAGGGATCTAGATCTTATATAGAACAAAACATGGAATAGTACAGCACTGGACAAGCCATTTGGCCTATAGTGTTGTGCTGACCTTGATGCAATTTATATTAATGGTCTTTCTCCTGTTTTCATCCACATCTCCCATTTCCTTCATATTCATGCCATTTTCATCCAAACGTCTCTTAAACTCCACCAGATAGCCCGATTCTATTACTACTGCTGGAAACCTGTTCCAGGCACCCATTACTCTCTGCGTAAAATAAACTTGCTCCTGATGTCACCTTTAAACTCCCCTCTCTGACCCCCACTCCAATAATCTTAAAAACATGTTCTCTTGTGTTTGATATTTCTTTCTTTGGGGAAAAAAAACGTCTGACTATTCTATCTATGCTTCTCCTAATTTTAAAAACCTGTTCCATATCCCCCCTTTGCCTTTGGTGCTCTGTAGTAGACAACCCAAGTTTGTCCAACCTTTCCTATATCTTCTAATATCTTCTAATCCAGATATCATCCTGGTAAATCTTTTCTGCACCCTCTTCACAGTCTCCACATCCTTCCTATAATTGTAACCAGAAGTAGATGCAATAGTCCAAGTGAGGTCTGGTGAAAATTTTAAATAGCTGTATCTTGACTCTCCTACTCTCATACTCAACACCCCTACCAAAACATGACAGCGACTGACCTCTATCTGACTATGGCTATGTGGCAACTCTCAGACACCTCCATTTGCTTACCCCTTGAAAAGTTCCATACTCAGGCAATTGTCTCCTGCACCATCATCAATCTCATCATCTCTGAAGATCTCCTATCTACTGCCACCAACCTCAAAGTTCCCTTACTCCGCATTTCTACCTTCTACCCAAGATCCACTGATCTGACTATCTGGGTAGGCCCATTGTTTCTGCCTGCTCCTGCCCCACTGAACTTACATACCTCGATTCCTTTTTATCCCCTTTGTTTGGTCTTGATCTCCTCAACAACTTTCAATTCCCTGGCCCTGATCTCCTCATTTTCACCATGGATCTGCAGTCCCTATACACTTATATCCCCCATCAAGAAGGCCTTAAAGCTCTCAGTTTCCTTTGCGACAACAGACCTGACCTGTTCTCTTCCCCCACTATCCTCATCTGTCTGGCAGAACTCGTCACCTTCAATAGTTCCTCTTCTGCCTCCTCCCACTTTCTCCAAACTCAAGGTGTAGTCATGGGCACTTGCATAGGCCTCTGATATGTCTGACTTTTTGTTTGCTATGCGGAACTGTCCATGTTCCAAGCCTTCCCTGGTGATGATCCCCAAACCTTTTTGCACTACGTTGATCATTGATGACTGCATTGGTGCTGCTTCATGCACCCATGCTGAGTTTGTCAATTTCAACACCTTTGCCTTCAACTTCCACCCAGCCCTTAGATTCACTTGGTCCATCTTTGACACCTCTCTCCCCTTTCTCAATCTCTCTATCTCCAACTCTGGAGACAAACTGTTCACCGACACCTTCTATAAACCTATCGATTACCATGACTATTTTGACTATACCTCTTCCCACCCTTTGTCCTTTTCTCAGTGCATTTGTTCCCAAGAAGAGGCTTTCCTTCTCAGGACATCAGAGATGTCCTCCTTCTTCTAAGAATGGGGTTTCTCTTCCTCCAGCATTGATACTGCCTTCACCCACATCTCCTCCATTTCCTGGACATCTGCTCTAACCTCATCTTAACTGGGATAGAGTTCCTCTTGTCCTCATCTACCACCCCATAGTCTCTGCATCCAACACATCATTCCCTACCATTTTCACTGGGACCCTACCACCAAACACATCTTTACATTTCCCCCACTCTCCACCTTCCACAGGGATCTGTGATTCCCTTGTCTATTCGTCCTTCCCTTCCTGGCAGTTATCCTTGCAAGCAGCAGAAATATTACACCTGCCCATTCACCCCCTCTCTTTCCACCATTCAGGGCTCCAAAGGGTCCTTCCAGGTGAGGCAACACCTCTCCTGTGAATTGTTTGGGGTCGTCTACTGTATCCGGTGCATCCAATGTGGCCTCCTCTATACTGGTGAGACTTGATGTAGATTGGGGGACCGCTTCTTCGAGAACCTCCGCTCTGTCTGCAGAAAGCAGGATTTCCCAGTGGCCTAACATTTTAATTCCTATCTCCAAATCCATTCTGACATGCCAGTCCATGGCTTCCTCTTCTGCCATGATAAGGCCACTCTCAGGTTTGAGGAGCAACACCTCATATTCCATCTAGGTTGCTTCCAACCTGATGGAATGAACATTGATTTCTCCATCTTCTGGTAATTTCCCTCCTCCCCCTTCCCTCTTCTCCTCCACTCTGGCTTCTTGCCTCTTCTTCTCACCTGCAAATCACCTCCGCCTAGTGGCCCTCTTCCTTCCCTTTCTCCCATGGTCTACTCTCCTCTCCTATCAGATTCCTTCTTCTCTATGTTTTCCTTCTATCACCTGCCAGCTTCCTATTTCATCTCTTCTCCCACATCCACTTGGCTTCACCTATCACCTTCTTGCTTGTCCTCCTTCCTCTCTCACCACTTTCTTTTTCTGGCATCTTCTCCCTTCCTTTCCTGACCTGATGAAGAGTGTTGCCTGAAACATCGACTATTCATTCATTTCTATAGACGCTGTCTGACCTGCTGAGTTTCTCCAGTATTTTGTGCATGTTGCAAAGCATGCCCTTTGCGTTCTTGATCATTTTATCCACCGTATAGTCGCTGTCAGTGAACAATGGACCTAGACTCCAAGATCCCTCTGTACCACAATGCTATTAAGGGGTCTGCCATTAAATGTTTAATTTCTCATTTCATTTGGCCTCCCAGTGCTATATCTCAGATTAAACTCAATCTGCTTCTTCTCTACCCTTATCAAATGCCTTACCATTGTCCATATAGATAACATCCACTGAAATGTCTTACCCTCATCAAGCTCCTTTGTCACCTCCTCACAAAGTTGATCAAGTTTGTGAGGATGACCTGTCCTGCACAAATTCATGGGGACTATCCGTAAGCAGGCCGTTGCTTTCTAAATGTCCATAAATCTTATTCATCGGTATCCCTTCCAATAGTGTTCCTGCTGCTAACATGAGACTCACTGGCATGTAAGTACTTGGAATATCCCAACTTTCTTTCTTGAACAAAATCACAACATTTGCTCTTCTCCAGTCATTTGTGATCTCAGGTGTTACTAGTGAGGACACAAAGATCTTTATCAAAGCGCCAACAATCTCATCACTTGCTTTATTCAATATTCTGGGATATATTCTATCAGGCTTTAGGGATTTATCTGCCTCAATGCTTTTCAGAAAATCCAGCACTATCCCTTCCTTAATCTCAAATTGTTGCAGCACATTAGGATGTCCCATTCTGTCTTCACAATCCTTCAAATCCTTGTTGTCAGTAAATATGGCACAATGTGCTCATTTAATACCTCAGCTACTTTCTCTGACTCCAAGCAAAAATTCCCTCTTTAAGCCTTGAGTGGACCTCTACTCTCCTTAGTTATCTTCCTTTTCTTAATATAAATATAAAATGTCTTAGGGTTTTCCTTGATCTGCTTGCAAAGAAAATTTCATGGGCACTTTATGCTTTTCTAATTGCCTGTTTGAGCACTTTCCTACTGTTTTCATATTCTACAAGGGCCTAGTTTGATTTTAGCTTTTTAAACCTTATGCATCCTTCCTTTTCCTTCCTGACTAAATTTAGAATCTCTTGGATCACCAAGGTTCCCTTCACTTACCAGCCTTGTCCTTATTCCTTACCGGGACATGCCAATCCTGAACTGATCTACTGGTCTTTAAACAACTTCCACATGTCAGATGTGGACTTGTCATACTGCAGTTGCTCCTAATCAATGCCCCTTAGCTCCCGTTTAATCCTGTCCTAATTTTCCCTCCTGCAATGTAGTAACTTTCACAAAATCTTAACTCAGAACTACCTTAAAATATGAGTTGTGGCCACTATTCCCAAAATGTTCACTCACCATCAGGTCTGTCACCTGGCCTGGCTCATTTCTCAAAATCAGTGTTGAATTGTACATGGCTATGGAGCTAATGCAAGAGAGGGAGCTTCCGATTCTAGAGTGTGTATCCCTAGAAGATAGTTGGCAGGTCCAATGAGTAGTTATAAAAGTAGACAGCACGCTGACCTTTACTACGCAGAGGTTAGAGCTGTTATAGTCGACGAGGCCACACGTGGAATACTGTGCACAGTTTTGGTTCTTTTATCTAAAAAAGTCTATTGTACCTTGGAGGCAGTCCAAAGGACATTCAGCAGGCTAATTTCGAGCAAGACAGGCTAGGCAGTTTGGTTCTGTATTCCTCAGAGTTTAAAAGAATGAGAGAAGACCTTATTTAAACACAGAAGATGCTAAGAGAACTTGACAGAGTAAACATTTCATGAGAGGGAGAGTTATGAACAAGGAGACATAATTACTAAAGATGGAAGCTGGTCATTTGAAACTTCAGAACTTTCTCACAGAGGACAGTGAATCTCTGGAATTCTCTAACCCTGAGGGTGCTGGAAGCCAGATCATACAGTCATAGAGTCATTGAGTACCACAGCACAGAAACGGGCCCTTCAGCCCATCTAGTCCATGTTGAACTGCCTAGTTCTAAAAGCTGAACCTGGACTAAAGCCCTTCATATCCCTCCCATTCGTGCCCTTATCCAAACTTCTCTTAAATGTTGAAATTGAACCCACATCCACCACTTACACTGGCAGCTCTCAACCCCATTCTCCTGGCTTCTCCCAATAACCTCTGATGCCCTATAAGCCTCTGCTTTAAATATGTCCGATGACTTGGCCTCCACAGCTATCTGTGGCAATGAATTCCACAGATTCACTATCCTCTGGCTAAATGGACATCCTTCTATTCTGAAGCTGTGCCCTCTGACCCTACACTCTCCCATTATAGGAGACATCATCTCCACATCCATTCTATCGAGACCTTTCAATATTTGATAATTTCAAATAGATCTGCCCTCCTTCTTCTAAGCGCCAGCGAGTACAGGCCCAGAGCCATCAAACAGTCCTCATACATTAACCCTTCTATTTCCAGAATCATTCTCCTCTAGACTTTCACCAATGCCAGCACATCCTTTCTTAAACAAGGGGCCCAAAACTGCTCATAATACTGCAAGTGAGGCCTCGCTAGTGCCTTACAAAGCCTCAGCATCACATCCTCTCAAAATGAATGATAACATTGAATTTGTCTTTCGTACTACTGATTCAATCTGCAAGTTACACTTTAAGGAACCTAGTGGGTGACTACCACCCTGTAGCTTCTAACTATCACCTTCTCATTCTTCTATATGAATTGAAGGTCACCGAGCTGCAGCTCCAGTCCCTTAACACGGTCTCTAAGGTGCTGCATCTCGATGCACTTTGTGCAAATGTGAGTTTTCAGGGGGGTTGTGGGTCTCCCAGAGTTACTACATCTCTCACAAAGAATATACCACTAAACCTGGATCCAATCAATTAGCTGTGTACTAATAGACAAAGATAGAGAGAGAAAAAAATAGAAACTTACTTAGAGCCTCTGCCTTTTCTTGCCAAAGCCTAATAAATTTCTAACCTATTCAACGTCCCCCATCTCAGGTCTTCAGGTCCCTGCAACATCTCTGTAAATTTTCTCTGTACTCTTTCAACCTTATTGATATCTTTCCTCAAGGTAGGTGACCAGGACTGCACACAATACTACAAATAAGGTCTCAGTAAATCTTATACAACTTCAATGTTACATCCATCTCCTGTATTCAATAATTTGACTATGGTGGAGATAAAAACAAAGTTTTGATATATTGAGGAATCGAGGGCTATGGGGAACTGGTGAAGAAGTAGAATTGAGGACAGCACGGATTGTCAATTAAATGCTGGCGCAGCCGCGAAGCCCATGTCCTTTAAATTAAAAAGAACCAGTGAGTTCTTTCAGCCTGCCTCTGGCCTTGCAGGTGACCCATAACGAATGTCTGCTGGGAAACAGACCTAGGGGACCGTTCATCACTTCTGTTAACTCGGCAATCATAACTTCATAGGGTCAAACAGCACAGACACAGAGCTTTCAGCCCAGTTGCTCCATGCTTCCCTAGATGCCGATCCAAGATAGTCCCATTTGCCAATGTTTGGCGTACTTGTCTTTTAAAAGATATCATTGCATTATGTCTTTAGAAAGTGCCGATACTGATTGTGAAATTCAATGCAGGATCCAGTGCGCATTTTGGGAAATGGCTCTGACACACTGTGAGGGGTTCCTAGTGACCCCCCCCCCCGCCAAGTCTCACGAACAAGGGGGAGCCAATCAGACTTAGTGATGGAATTTGAGGTAAAACATTTTTGCGGCCTGAAAGGGGGAGGAAAAAAGAAAGGAGAAAAAATTCCCTTATCTAGAAGGAAATGACTGTACCTTCTAAGAGGTCTCTGATTCCAGAAGCTGAATCCTGAGGTGTCCCAGGACCGATATGTGTCAGCAAATGACCTTTGAAGCAAGAGACTGGTGACACTGAGTTAAGTTCAAAGTTCAAAGTCAATTTATCACCAAAAGAACGTATATGTCAACATATACTACACTGAGATTACTGCTCTAAGTGCTTTGGGAGAAAGGAATGGGAGTCCATGCTGACAGAGTGAGATTCGGAAGAAGTTTGAGTAAAGCATAAGCACTGACATAAGGGCCGAATGGATGTTCATTACATACAGCAGATGCTGGGAATTTAAAACCCTGACCTTCTAAGTACTCTGCAGTTTTTTTTTGCTTTTTTTTTTGTTCAAATTTCTCTGTAATTCAAGTAATATCATGTAAAGTGCTTTAATAAGAACAAAGACGAGGGGAAGAGAAAAAGATCATTTGAGATTATTTGAAATCTGCTTAAAGCAACTTCTGTGAAAGTTATATTGTAGAAAGAACAAAACCTGGGCATTTCAAGTTGCAATTTATACTTTAATGATATGAATAATTTAGATCTCAGAAAAGGCGATGATGAATGATTATATTATAATAGTATGAAGTTTGCTTCAACAGATCCTCAGATGCCAGGGATGCTAAGGTTACTTAGCCAGGGGACTGTTCATCAAAGCCTGTCGGAGTTATTTTGCAGTCAACATCTGTTGCATCGCAAAATGTGCACAGGATACAACTTGCTGCTTTGTCAATAACAGGCTGCGAAATGATTAATGGACCAGCCATGTAAACATTTTGCATAATATTGTAAAAATGTGTGGTTAATATACTGTATATACATGTGCATATGTATACAGACACACTTAGATTCATATAGAAATACACACGCAGACATGAGTATACATGCATGTGCACTTATACACACATGTATACACACACACTGACTGACACATACACATAGATTCACGCATATAGAAACACACACACACTCCCAGTTATCTTCTTTTGAAATTCAGTAAAGATGTGAAATGCTTATGTCGTGAGGTTAAGGAAACAATGAATATAATACACACAGAATACTTTTGTAAGACTTTAATTTAGTGCCTAATATAGATTATAATGGATTTGAATTATACCCCTTGTTTGGCCTTTAATTATCTCACATGTTTAGGGTTCATTTAGATTAGTCTCTCATATGAAGCATATTACCAAATGCTGATCTTGCTTACTTAACGGGACTGGCTCGATGTTAAGTACAGGGTGTGTTATTTGTTTTGCTTTCTGCGTTCTAACAAAGATTTTCCCACCAGATGATCTGTTGCAAACATGGAGGAAATCCTGATCAGTGCACATCATTCAGTGAAAGAATGACAACGGACACCACAACCATGCTCTGTAAGTATCCACCTGTACCGATGGTGTCTTTTTTAAAGGGAGTTCAGTTTACGTCTGCTCCTTAGCTTTCCTCTTCTTAATGGCAGGTGATGATTCAGAGGCCTTCACCTGCTTGGAGGCTCTTTCATCTTTCTTCAGACAGAGTAGGTGTGGACTTTGTGGTTTGATTATATAAGCAATAAGGAAGCTTTGCCAGAATGTGTCTGGCTCCCTGCCGAAGTTCCAGAGGCTTCTTTTGCTCAGAGTTTGAATATGGCTAGTTAATCGTGATTTCAAAAACAGACTCACCTCAAATAGTTTTAAAAAAATCTGTACAAGATTTGAATATACATAATGCTATAGCAAGTTAGCACACCATATTGAACATACCTTAGATTATTTGTCTTGTACATCTCTATCAGGATTAGGGTTTGAATTAACATTTTTTTTTAGGACAGAAATGGCTAGCATGATGGGGCATAATTTAAAGGTGACTGTAAGGAAATATTGAGAGTGGGGTGACAGAAATAAGTTCTTTCCACAAAGAGTGGCGGTGTGTGAAATGCGCTGACAGGGGTGATGTATCAGGACATTTGGCTTAAATATGCTGCAGAACCCTAACTGATGCACACAAAACGCTGAAAGAACTCAGCAATTCAGGCTGCTTCTATGGAAGGGAATAAACAGACGACATTTTGGGCAGATAGAACTATAGCAGAAATAAACTTAAGACCATAAGACATAGGAGCAGAATCAGTCCATTTGGCCCATCGAGTCTGCTGTGCCATTCCAGCATGACTGATTTATCACTCTGTCTGCCCCATTCTCCTGACTTCCCCCTGTAACCTTTGACACTCCTACTAATTAACAACTTCTCAACCTCTGCTTTAAGTAGTGTATACCCAATGACTTAACCCCTACAGCCATCTATGGCAAGGAATTCTACAGACTCACCATCCTCTAGCCAAAAAAAAAATCCTCTTCATCTCTGTTTGAAAGGGCCATCCTATTATTCTGAAGCTGTGCCCTCTGGTCCTGGACTCCTCCATTGTAGGGAACATCCTCTCTACATCCATTGTATCTAGCCACATTATTATTGGATTGGTTTCAATGATGTTCCCCCCTCCACCCATACTTCTAAACTCCAGCGAGTACAGACCACAAGAGCCATCAATCAGTCCTCATACGTTAACCCTTTCATACCCAGTATCATTCTCATGAACCTCCTCTGGACCCTCTGGACCCTCTGGAATGCCAGCCTATCTTTTCATAGATAAAGGGCCCAATAAAACTCACAACACCCCAAGTGCATTGTAACCATTGCTATATAGAGCCTCAACATTATATCCTTGCTTGTATGTTCGAATCCTCTTCTCGCCTTTGACAATGGAACTTTATATTTCTATCTTTTGAATTTTTAGAGGTGCTATTAAGCTAACATGGGTATTAAAAATAATAACCTTTTAGCCCAAAATATTGAGTAGAAATGTATTTGTGATAAGAATAAATTTAAGGCATCTGTTAGTCTTGCGAGACCATGGATCTGCGCCTAGAAAGCCTTTACTCTCCAGGGCACAGGCCTGGGCAAGGTTGTATGGAAGACCAGCAGTTGCCCATGCTGCAAGACTCCCCTCTCCATGACACCGATGTTGTCCAAGGGAAGGGCAAGGACCCATACAGCTTGGCACCAGTGTTGTTGCAGAGCACTGTGTGGTTAAGTGCCTTGCTCAAGGACATAACCTGCTGCCTCGGCTGGGGCTCGAACTCACGACCTTCAGGTTGCTAGTCCAATGCCTTAACCACTTTGTCACATGCCCACACATAAGAATAAGAATAGTGTCACATTAAACAGGTGACAACTGCAGCCACTCTACCATTGATAGCAATATTAGGTTACAAAAGTAGGTAGATAAATGCCAGATTTTATGTACACGACAGAAACTGGAATCAACATTGCTGAATTACCTTGGGCACTGACTGTGAATTAACTACTCTTTGGATCCATCTTTGGCAGTTGTCCACTTCCACTTGAATAAGTACATTTCCATATAATAAAGAGATCTGACAAATTCTGATTTAGCTTACAGAAATATTTTTGCTTCTGCCAGAGATTGTTTCTGTAAATTAGTGGCAAGTTGTAGGCTGTGGATCTAGTGTAATGTGCAGTGCTACTTAGCTGCTCAATACTTTACACCCAGGCTAAATCTGCCATGTCACTTCCATCAGGCAGGAGGTACAGGAGCCTGAAAGCACCTGCTCAACTGCTTCTTCCCCTCTACCATCTCATTTCTAAATGGTCATTGAACCCATGAACACTTCCTCACTACACTCTTTATTTCTATTTTTGCACTCCTTATTTAATTTAGCTATTTAATATATGAGGGGTGATTGATAAGTTCATGGCCTAAGGTAGAAGCAGATGACCTATTAACTTCAAACTTTCTGCATTATCACTTAAAGAGTTGAACTGCATGTGCATGTAATGAGAGCATCTTGGACCTCCAGCTGGTCCACAGCAGGGGTGATTGATAAGTTTGTGGCCTAAGGTAGAAGGAGATGAGTTATACAGCTCTTGTTACATGCACATGCAGTTCAACTCTTTGTGTGAAAATGCAGAAAATTTGAAGTTATTAACTCATCCCCTTTTACCTTAGGCCATGAACCTATCAATTCACCCCCGCTGTGGACCACTTCTGGATGTCCAAGCCGCCGACTCCTACAAAGAAGGGGTCCGTATGCTCCACGACCACTGGACTGTGTGCAAATGTAGGAAAAATAAATGTGCTAGGTTTTCTAAAATTGACTCCTTCTACCTTAGGCCACGAACTTATTAATCACCCCTCATATACGTACTTACTGGAATTAATATTTTTCCTATGGCTATGTATTGCATTTTACTGCTGCTGAAAAGTCAGCACATTTCATGACATATGACAGTGATATTAAACCTGATTCTGATTAATTGAATTGAATTTATTTAAATCTTTCATCCATCCCACAACTTGAGGGAGTAAAAATCTTTGTTTTATGATTCCGTCACAATGTACAGGCACGTGGATTTATAAGTTTATTGGCTTTCTGAAAGAAACTATCCTGTAGCCTGTTGATCCTGGCTTTAATGCTGTGGTGGAGTTTGCCAGACAGAAGCAGCTGAAATAGTTTATGGTTGGGGTGACTGGTGTCCCTGATGACCTTCCAGGCCTCCTTTCTGCACCTGCTGCTGTAAATGTCCTCAATAGAGGGAAGTTCACATCCATGGATGCGCTGGGCTGTCTGTACCACTCTCTGCAGTGCCCCGCATTCAAGGTTGGTGCAGTTCCCATACCAGGCGATGATACAGCCAGTCGGGATGCTCTCAGTGATGCCCCTGTAGAAAGTCTTGAGGATTTGGGGCTCATACCAAACTCCTCCAGTTGCCTGAGGTGGAAGAGATGCCGTTGTGCTTTTTTTTGCCATACAGCCAGTGTGTACAGTCCAGGTTAGATCCTCAGTGCTGTGTGTACCGATGAACTTGAAACTACTCCCCCAGGGGGACCAATATCCTGGTGGGGAGGTTTGCTAAGGCTATTGGAGAGAGTTTAAACTAGGATTGCTGGGGGGTGAGAACCAAACTGAAGAGACAGAAGAAGAGGCCGTTGCCTCACAAATAGAGAAAACTTGGAGGCAGTGCGAGAGGGAGGATACGCAAGATTCGAACAGAACAGAAGCGTCCCGCTCCCTCCAGATGAACCGGACCTGGTGGCATCAAGATTCATTGTCACTGAGGAGGATGTTAGAAGGGCCTTCCTGAAGATAAATCCAAGGATGGCGACGGGCCCAGATGGCGTTCCGAGACGGGTTCTCCGGGCCTGTGCAAGCGAGCTAGCTGGAGTGTTTGCTGACATCTTCAACTGCTCCTGCTTCAGTCTAAGATCCCTTAGTGTTTTAAGAAGGCAACAATAATCCCAGTGCCGAAGAAGAGCAAGGTGGCATGCCTGAATGGCTATCGACATGTGGCTCTGACGTCAATTGCTATGAAGTGCTTCGAGAGATTGGTTATGGCACACATCACCCACAGTCAACCGGTCAACCTCAACGTTTTGCAATTCGCCTACCGGAGAAACAGGTCAACGGCAGATGCCATCTCTCTGGCCCTACATTCCTCCTTAGAACACCTGGAGAATAAAGACGCATACGTAAGGCTCCGTTTCATTGAGTACAGCCCTGCCTTTAATACCATCAGTCCAAATAAACTGATTCCTAAGCTCCGGAACCTGGGCCTTAGCCCTCAGATCTGCAGGTGGATCTTCAACTTCCTCACAGACAGGACCCAGGCTGTAAAAATAGGGGACGAGCTTTCCCCTACAAACACTCTGAGCACCGGTGCCCCACAAGGCTGTGTACTCAGCCTCCTGCTGTACTCACTGTACACCCATGATTGTGTAGCCAAGTTTCCATCAAACTCAATATATAAGTTTGCTGATGACACAACAGTTGTAGGCCATATCTCGGGTAATGATGTGTTTGAGTACCGAGAGGAAATTAAGAACCTGGTGGCATGGTGCGAAGACAATAACCTATCCCTCAACGTCAGCAAGACGAAGCAATTGGTTGTTGACTTCAGAAGGAGTAGCGGACCGCACGACCCAATTTACATCGGTGGTGCGCAAGTGGAACAGGTTAAAAACTTTAAGTTCCTTGGGGTCAATATCACAAATGACCTGACTTGGCCCAACCAAGCAGAGTTCACTGCCAAGAAGGCCCACAGGCGCCCTTCCTTCTCAATAAAACTAAAGAAATTTGGCCTGTCCCCTAAAAATCCTCACTAATTTTTATAGATGCACCGTAGAAAGCATTCTTCTAGGGTGCATCACAACCTGGTATGGAAGTTGTCCTGTCCAAGACCGAAAGAAGCTGCAGAAGATCGTGAACACGGCACAGCACATCACACAAACTAATCTTCCATCCTTGGACTCACTTTACACCGCACGCTGTCGGAGCAGTGCTGCCAGGATAATCAAGGACACGGCCCACCCAGCCAACACACTTTTCGTCCCCCTTCCCTCCGGGAGAGGGCTCAGGAGCTTGAAGACTCGTACGGCCAGATTTAGGGAACAGCTTCTTTCCAACTGTGATAAGACTGCCGAACGGATCCTGACCCAGATGTGAGCTGTACCCTCCAAATATCCGGACCTGCCTCTCGGTTTTTTTGCACGACCTTACTTTCCATTTTTCTATTTTCTATTTATGATTTATAATTTAAATTTTTAATATTTACTAATTTTTAGTATTTTTAATATTTAATATTTGTAATCCAGGGAGCAGAAAGCGCAGAATCAAATTATCGCTGTGATGATTGTACGTTCTAGTATCAATTGTTTGGCGACAATAAAGATTAAGTAGGTGATAGAGAAGGGATACGTTCAGACTGTTGGTTTGAGATGTGTCTATTTTAATGCAAGGAGTATTAGGAACAAAGCAGATGAGCTTAGAGTGTGGATCAGTAGTTGGAGCTATGATGTTGTGGACATTACAGAGACTTGGATGGCTCAAGGGCAGGAATGGTTACATCGGGTGCCAGGCTTTAGATGTTTCAGAAAGGACAGGGAGGGAGACAAAAGAGGTGGGGGTGTGGGACTGTTGATCAGAGATAGTGTCACGGCTGCAGAATAGGAGGAAGGGGTCAACAACTCTACTAGGTGTTTTTTATAGACTACCCAATAGTAACAGGGACACCGAGGAGCAGATAGGGAGATAGATTCTGGAAAGGTGTAATAATAACAGGGTAGTTGTGGTGGGAGATTTTAATTTCCCAAATATCGATTGGCATGTCCCTAGAGCAAAGGGTTCAGATGGGGTCGAGTTTGTTAGGTGTGTTCAAGAAGGTTACCTGACACAATATGCAGATAAGCCTACAAGAGGAGAGGCTGTACTTGATCTGGTATTGGGAAATGAACCTGGTCAGGTGTCAGATCTCTCAGTGGGAGAGCATTTTGGAGATAGTGATCACAATTCTATATCCTTTACCACAGCATTGGAGAGGGATAGGAACAGACAAGTTAGGAAAGTGTTTAATTGGAGTAATGGGAAATATGATGCTATCAGGCAAGAACTTAGGAGCATAAATTGGGAACAGATATTCTCAGGGAAATGTACAGAAGAAATGTGGCAAATGTTCAGGGCAACAGGGTCGGTGAGCGGCAGAAAGGTGGGGTGGGGGCTTCTTTTGTTGCTTGTTTCAGGGGGTACTTGCATGGAGTTCTGCACAGGTACATTCCAATGAGACAGGGAAAGGATGGTAGGGTACAGGAACCATGGTGTACAAAGGCTGTTGTAAATCTTGTCAAGAAGAAAGGAAGAGCTTATGAAAGGTTCAAAAAACTAGGTAATGATAGAGATGTAGAAGATTATAAGGCTAGCAGGAAGGAGCTTAAGAAAGAAATTAGGAGAGCCAGAAGGGGCCATGAGAAGGCCGTGGCGGACGGGATTAAGGAAAACCTCAAGGCATTCAACAAGTATGTGAAGAGCAAGAGGATAAGAGGTGAGAGAACAGGACCAACCAAGTGTGAAAGTGGAAAAGTGTGTATGGAACCGGAGGAGATAGCAAAGGTATTTAATGAACACTTTGCTTCAGTATTCACTACGGAAAAGGATCTTGGTGATTGTAGGGATGACTTACAGTGGACTGAAAAGCTTGAGCATGTAGATATTAAGAAAGAGGATGTGCTGGAGCTTTTGGAAAACATCAAGTTGGATAAGTCACCGGGTGCGGATGTTGTTCCATTATTCAAGGAAGGGAGTAGAGATAGCCCAGGAAATTATAGACCAGTGAGTCTTACTTCATTGATGGAGAAGATCCTGAGAGGCAGGATTTATGAACATTTGGAGAGGTATAATATGTATAATATGATTAGGAAAAGTCAGCATGGCTTTGTGAAAGGCAGGTCACGCCTTATGATCCTGAATGAATTTTTTGAGATTGTGACTAAACACATTGATGAAGGTAGAGCAGTAGATGTAATGCGTATGGATTTCAGCAAGGCATTTGACAAGGTACCTCATGCAAGGCTTATTGAGAAAGTAAGGAGTCATGGGATCCAAGGGGACATTGCTTTGTGGATTCAGAACAGGCTTGCCCACAGACGGCAAAGAGTAGTTGTAGATGGGTCATATTCTGCATGGAGGTTGGTGGCCAGTGGTGTGCCTCAGGGATCTGTTCTGGGACTCCTACTCTTCGTGATTTTTATAAATGACCTGGATAAGGAAGTGGAGGGATGAGTTAGTAAATTTGCTGATGACACAAAGGTTGGGGAGGTGTTTGTGGATAGTGTGGAGGGCTGTCAGAGGTTACAGCAGGATATTGATAGGATGCAAAACTGGGCTGAGAAGTGGCAGATGGATTTCAACCCAGATAAGTGTGAGCTGGTTCATTTTGGTAGGTCAAATATGATGACAGAATATAGTATTAATGGCAGTGTGGAGGATCAGAGGGACCTTGGGGTCCGAGTCGATAGGACACTCAAAGCTGCTGTGCAGGTTGACTCTGTGGTTAAGAAAGCATATAGTGCATTGGCTTTCATCAATCATGGGATTGAGTTTAGGAGCCAAGAGGTAATGTTGCAGCTATATAGGACTCTGGTCAGACCCCACGTGGAGTTCTGGTCACCTCACTATAGGAAGGATGTGGAAGCCATTGAAAGGGTGCAGAGGAGATTTACAAGGATGATGCCTGGATTGGGGAGCATGCCTTATGAGGATAGGTTGAGTGAACTCGGCCTTTTTTCCTTGGAGCGACGGAGCCTGAGAGGTGACCTGATAGAAGTGTATAAAATGATGAGAGGCATTGTTCGTGTGGATAGTCAGAGGCTTTTTCCTGGGGCTGAAATGGCTAGCATGAGAGGGCACAGTTTTAAGGTGCTTGGAAGCAGGTGTAGAGGAGATGTCATGGAGTGGTGAGTGCGTGGAATGTGCTGCCGGCGACAGTGCTGGAGTCAGATACAATGGGGTCTTTTAAGAGTTTCCTGGACAGGTGCATGGAACTCAGGAAAACAGAGGGCTATGGGTAACCCTAGGTAATTTCTCAGGTAAGGACATGTTCGCCACAGCTTTGTGGTGCGAAGGCCCTGTATTGTGCCGTAGGTTTTCGATGTTTCTATGTTTCTCTCAACAGTAGACCCATTGATGTTGATCAGGCTGAGCCTGTCTCCGTTCCTCCTGTAATTCACAATCAACTCTTCTGTTTTGCCAATTGTCCTTGACATTGAACTTGAGAAAAGGTGTAACTAGTATTTATATTTTTACCTGGTTTCCGCCAAAGCCTAATAATATCATTGGCATATTCCTTGATCTCCACCCTTAATAGCAGCCAGTATCTCTACCCGCATACTGCCCTTGACTTCCATTATATCTATTCTCTCTGAACTCCACCGGCTTTACATTCCCAACAAGTAGGCTAAAAGATTGCCATCAGTGACTCGTCCACTGTATGGTACATTGAGATGCAGATTTATCTGGCTATCAGATGTCCGTTGACATTCGCGTTAACAACCAACACAACCAGGGTGTGCCACTCAGTCTGTCGACGACATGGCATGCCCACAATGCTCAGTGGAGCAACACAGAGCACGGCAAAGCAGGACACAACAAGCAACAAAAGAAGCCCCCACCACACCTTTCTGCCGCTCACCGACTCGCACAGACCATCCTCCAACCCCAGGACCGTCCTCCAGACCTCCAGCCTCCAGTGGAGCTTCTATTTTAAATGTTTTCTCTCTGTAATTTCTAAAAAAACAATCATCGTCGTATTATCTCTTTCTCATGCACAAACATTTGGCAGTGTTTTTGTTCAGCTAATACAGTTCAAGCTGCTAAAACCACTTGGAAATATTTCCCTTCCTGCTTTCAAAGCCACCCCAAAGCCCTTCCTTCACCTGCTTTAAGGATTAGTCATTAATAGTGGAAGATGAATACGCAGCCTCAGTTCTCCTCACCCTGACTCCGCATTTCCAGTCCGTTTACCTTCCCCCTTTCCTGTTGAGCATCCATCAGTTTTGAGACATTTTTTGCTGCATTTGAGGAAATTCCATTCATAGTAATGGTACAATGTCGTAGCTAACAATCAATTAGAGGAGGGACCAGCTCAGTAAATTCAAGTAAAATTAAACATTTATGATCAGTATCCATAGAGAGAGAGAGAAAGGGAAACAGAGTTAACATTGCGACGAAAGGCATTGAACTGAAACTTCACAATTTTTCACTCTACACCAATGGTACCTGCCCTGCAGTTTTTTATTTTGGACTTCCAGCTTCCACAATGTTTTTCTTTTGGAAGATTTGTAGGTTTTCTACTGAGTAGTTACACAGCACAGTGAGGTAGTACAGTTGCTACGTTACAGGAACAGTAACCTAGAGCCAACGTTTAAAATTATGGAAGCATGAATTGAAATCCCACTATGGGAGGTGGGGGGCGGGAGTTGGTTGGTATTTAAATAATAAATCTTAAAGATGAAGCTAATACCAGTAGCACACACAAAATGCTGGAGGAACTCAGCAGGCCAGGCAGCATCCATGGAAAGGAGTAAACAGTCAGTGTTTTGGGCCGAGACCCTTCATCAGGACTGGAGAAAAAAAGATGAGAGGTTAGAGCAAGAAGGCGGGGAGAAGGGAGGAAGAAGTACAAGGTGGCAGATGATAGGTGAAACTGGGAGGGGGGGTGAATCAAAGAGCTGAGAAGTTGATCGGCGAAAGCGATAAAGTGCTGGAGAAGGGGGAATCTGATAGGAGAGGACAGAAGGCCATGGAAGAAAGGGAAGTGGGAGGAGCACCAGAAGGAGGTGATGGGCAGGTAAGGAGATAAGGAAAGAGAGGGAAACGGGAATAAGGAATGGTAAAGGTTGGGGGGAGGGATTTCCTCCTCAACTCCTCCAACTCTGCCACATCTGCTCTCAGGATGAGGCTTTTCATCCCAGAACTAAGGAGATGTCCTTGTTCTTCAAAGACAGGGGCTTCCCTTCCTTCACCATCAACGCTGCCCTCACCTACATCTTTTTCATTTCGCGCATGTCTACCCTCACCCCATCCTCCTGCCACCCTACTTCTTGTCCTCATCTACCACCCCATCAGCATCCACATTCAGCACTTAGTCCTCAGTAACTTATGCCATCTCCAACAGTATCCCACCGCCAGGCACATCCTTCCCTCCCCACCACATTCTGCTTTCTGCCGGGATCGCTCCCCATGTGATTCCCTTGTCCATCTGTCCCTCCCCACTGATCTCCTTCCTCGCACTTACACTTGTAAGCAGAACAACTGCTTCACCTGCCCCTACACCTCCCCCCTCTCTACCATTCAAGGACCCAAACAGTCCTTCCAAGTGAGACAACAGTTCACCTGTGAGTCTGTTGGAGACATCTACTGTATGTGTGGCCTCCTGTATATATGTGAGACCCGTCGTAGACTAGGAGACCACTTTGCTGAGTACTTATGCTCTATCTGCCAGAAAAAGCAGGATCTCCCAGTATCCCCACATTTTCAATTCCTATTCTGACATGTCAGTCCATGGCCTCCTCTACTGCTGTGATGAGGCCACATTTAAGTTGGAGCATCAATACCTTATATTCTGTCTGGGTAGCCTCCAACCTGATGGCATGAACATTGATTTCTCAATCTTTCAGTAATACCCCCCCCCCCACTCACCATTCTCCATTCTCATTTCCCTCTCTCACCTTATCTCCTTACCTCCCCATCACCTCCTCGTTCCCCTTCCCTTTCTTCCATGGCCTTCTGTCCTCTTTTATCAGAGTCCCCCTTCTCCAGCCCTTTATCTCTTTCACCAATTGACTTCTAACTCTTTACTTCACCCTTTCCCCTCTCCCAGTTTCACCTGTCACCTACTGCCTTGTACTTCTTTCTCCCGTCCCCCCAACTTCTTGCTCTAACTTCTCGTCTTTTTTTATCCAGTCCTGATGAAGGGTCTCGGGCCAAAACTTTGACTCTTTACTCTTTTCCATGGGTGCTGCCTGGCCTGGTGAGTTCCTCCACCATTTTGCATGTGTTGCTTATAATAAAGACCTGTTTTGTGCACAAACATCTATTTTGGATGGAAATCTCTGGAATTTGCTTGCTGTTTGGTGTGGTCTAAGAATCCACCCAATTTGAACAAACAATAATGTACACAAAGCGAAATGACTCCATGATTCAAGAAGCCAGCTTTCCCGAGGGTAATCAGGGAGAGTCAATAAATGCTGTGGTCATAGAACATAGAATGATAGAGCACAGGAACAGGCTGTTTGCCCCATAATGTGAATGCTAGCCATGATGCTAATTTAAACTGCTCCTTTACTTGCACATATTCTACATCCCTCCCTCCTGATCTGGTCATGTGCCTGCCTAAACTTCCCTGAAATGTTGCTTCCAATACCCACCCTGTCGGTGTGTTCCAGGCACATAACACACTCTGGGTAAAAAATCTTGCCTTGTGAATCTCATCTAAACTTTCTCCCTTGCACCTTATACATGACCTCCAGTATCTGACATTTCCACCCTCAAAAAAAACCCTCCATCTATCCTATCTAAAGCCCTCATAATTTTTTTTACTCTTATCAGGTCATCTCCCTGCCTTAAACACTCCAGAAAAAAAACAATGCTTGTTTAAATATTTTTTATTGCTAATTCTTTCCACTCCATGCAACATCCTGGTAAATCTCTGCTGTATCCATTCCAAAGCCTCCATGTCCTTGCTGTAATGCAGCAACCAAAAGTGCACACAATCCTCCAAATGAGGCCTACATAAAGGTTTCTACAGCTGCAAGATGACTCCTCCTTCCCTTTCTCTTATGATCCACTCTCCTCTTCTATCAGATTCCTTCCTCTCCA
Source organism: Mobula birostris (assembly GCF_030028105.1). Taxonomy (NCBI): domain Eukaryota; kingdom Metazoa; phylum Chordata; class Chondrichthyes; order Myliobatiformes; family Myliobatidae; genus Mobula; species Mobula birostris. The sequence continues at coordinate 208,802,421 of NC_092372.1, forward strand.
GCTCTTGACCTTTCCCACCCATCTGGCTTCACCTGTTACCTTCCAGCTAGCCTCCTTCCTTTCCCCCACCTTTTTATTCTGGCATCTTGTCCCTACCTTCTCAGTCCTGAAGAAGGGCCTTGGCCTGGAACAGTGCCTGTTTGCTCATTTCCATAGATGTTTTCTGACCTGCTGAGCTCCTCCAGCATCTTGCGTGTGTTGCTTTGCAATATGACTTCCCTGCTTTTATACTCAGCACCCCGACTGATGAAAGCAAGCACGTCACAGCTTTCTTTACTGCCTTTTAGGGTTGGCACTTTCAGGGAGATGTGGATTGGCATGTCAAGATCCCTCCATACATCAATAGAGTACACCTGATGCTCCTTCCGTTTACTGTATAATTTCCTTTTATAAGACCTCCCTAAGAAGAAACCGTCACACTTCACTGGATTAAATTCCACCTGCTATTTCTCTGCACAGATTCCCAACTGGTCTACATCCAACTGAATCCTTTGACTATCATCCTTACGAGCCACAATTCCATTAGTTCTTGTATCAACTGCAAATTTAATAATTGGCCCTATATTTTCATTGAATTCATTTCTATTTATCACTAACAGGTGCCAGTGAATTAATATATAAAATAATACACATCAGGCCAATTTTAGTTCTTTTGTTCTAAGTGTCCTGATCTTAGGTGTGTGGGTACTGTTAGTGAAACAAATTGATATTACTTTTTCTGGGATAGGAATGTGCTCCAATGTTGCCATTGGTAACCGGCAGGCACTGTTGAAAATTGTGTTACGTGGATGACCTTAGCTTTTGGTTCCGTAGACCATAACACATAGGAGTAGAATTAGACCAATTTGCCCACTGAGTCTGCTCTGCCATCATGGCTAATTTAGTGCCCGTTCCAACCCTATTCTCCTGCCTTCTCCCTATATCTTTTGACACCCTTAATAATCAAGAACCTATCAACCTTGGCTTTAAATATATCCAAAGACTTGGCCTCCTCAGCCGTCTGAGACGATGAATTCCACAGATTCACTATCCTCTGGCTAAAGAAATTCCTGCTCATCTCTGATCTAGAGGGATATCGGTCTATTCTGAGGTTGTGCCCTTTGGTCCTAAAATCACCCACTACAGGAAACATCGTCCCCATGTCCACTCTGCATCAGCCTTTCAGTATTCAGTAGGTTCAATAACATCCCCTTCTCATTCTTCTAAGCTCCAGCGAGTACAGACTCAGAGTCATCAAATGCTTTCCTTATGTTAACCCTTTCATTCCTGAGATCATTCTCATGAATTTGCAGTGGACCCTCTCCAAAGCCAACACATCCTTTCGTAGATAAGGGGCTAAAAGTTGCTCACCATATTTCAGGTACAGTCTAACAAAGCCTCAGCATTGCATCCTTGCTTTTATATTCTAGCCTTCTTGAAATGAATGCTAACATAGTCCCCGTTTTGAGTAGCCTGTGCACTGCCAGGGGTAGGGTGCAGAGGAGATCCACTAGGATCCTTCCTGGATTAGAGAGCATTTCTAATGAGTACAGGTTGAGCAAGTGAAGCCCTTTCCTGTTGGAGTGGAGGAGGCTGAGAGGTGAATTGATAGACGTGTACAAGATGATAAGCTGCATAAATAGAGGTGATAGCCACAGACTTTTTCCCAAGGTGGAAATAGCTAACATGAAGGGCATGATTTTAAGGTGAATAAAGTGAAGGGACAGATGTCCATAAGATCATAAGACACGGGAGCAGAATTAGGCCATCTGGCCCATTGAGTCTGCTCTGCCATTTCATCATTGCTGAGTTATTATTCTTGTCAACCCTATTCTCCTGCCTTCTCCTTGTAACCATTGGTGCCCTGACTAATCAAGAACCTATCAACCTCCACTTTAAATATACCCAATGACTTGGCTCCATAGCCATCTGTGGCAATAAATTCTACAGATGCTTTATCCTCTGGTTGAAGGAATTCCTCCTCGTCTCTGTTCTAAACAGATATCCCTCTATTCTGAGGCAGTGCCCTCTGGCCCTAGACTCACCCACTACGAGAAACATCCTCTCCACATCCGCCCTATCAGTATTCGATGGGTTTCAATGAGATACTCCTCATTCTCCTAAACTCCAGTGAGTACGGGCCCAGAGCCTCCAAACACTCCTTGTACGTTATCCCTCTTATTCCTGGAATAATTTTTGTGAACATGAGCCAAACGCAAGCAGCTAAGGCCAGTGAAGAGAGTCAGAATGGACAAGTTGGGCTGAAGGGCCTGGTACTGTGCTGTACCACTTTGTCATTGTCCAGCAGAACAACTCTGTCAGGGGTAAGGATTTTACACAGGGAGTGGTGGGTGTGGGGAATGCCCTGCCAGGGGTGATGACAGAGGCAGATACATTAGGGGCATTCAAGAAAAACTCTTAGGCACATGGGTGATAGGAAGCTGGAAGACTGTAGGAGAGAAGGGTTAGATTGATCTTAGAGTAGGTTAAAAGGTCAGTACAATATCGTGGGCTGAAGGGCCTTACTGTGCTGTAACGTTCTACGTTCTCAAATGAAAGGTGACCACTACTCGGGAATTCTACCAGCCAATATCTTCAGCAGAAAATGAGGTGAATTCATTATTTTTCACATGGCTTTCCATGAAGCATTGGAGAGTGAGGAGGTGAGGTGTCAATTTTTTTTTGGATTATTCAGTATGGATAGAACTGAGAAATTCTAAGGGTAGAAAGACCCGGATGGGAGTTATCTACAGGTCCCCAAACAGTAGTCTGGATGTAGGGTGTAAGTTGAATCAAGAGTTAAAATTGGCATGTCGCAAAGGTAATGCTACAGTTGTTATGGGGGATTTCAACATGCAGGTAGACTGGAGGAATCAGGTTGGTGCTGGACCCCAAAAAAGGGAGTTTGTGGAGTCCCTCCGAGATGGGTTCTTAGAACAGCTTATACTGGAGCCTACCAGAGAGAAAGCAATTCTAGATTTAGTGTTGTGCAATGAACCGGATTTGATCAGGGACCTCGAGGTAAAGGAGCCATTAGGAGGTAGTGACCATAATATGATAAGTTTTATTCTACAATTTGAGAGGGAGAAGGGAAACTCGGAAGTGTCAGTATTACAGTCGAACAAAGGGAACTATGGTGCTATGAGGGAGGAGCTGGCCAAAGTTCAATGGAACAATACCCTAGCAGAGATGACAGTGGAACAGCAATGGCAAATGTTTCTGGAAACAATGCGGAAGGTGCAGGATCCGTTCGTTCCAAAGAGGAGGAAAGATCCTAAAGGGAGTAAGGGGAGGCCATGGCTGACAAGGGAAGTAATGGACAGTATAAAAATAAAAGAGAAGAAGTATAACATAGTAAAGACGAGTGGGAAGCTGGAGGATTGGGAAACTTTTAAAGAGCAACAGAAGGTAACAAAAAAGGCAATACGCGGAGAAAAAATGAGATACGAAGGTAAACTAGCCAAGAATATAAAGGAGGATAGTAAAAGCTTCTTTAGGTATGTGAAAAGGAAAAAAATAGTTAAGACCAAATTGGGCCCTTGAAAACAGAAGCAGGTGAATTTATTATGGGGATCAAGGAAATGGCAGACGAGTTGACAGGTACTTTGGATCTGTCTTCACTAGGGAAGACACAAACAATCTCCCAGATGTAATAGTGGCCAAAAGACCTAGGGTAATGGATGAATTGAAGGAAATTTATATTAGGCAGGAAATGGTGTTGGATAGGCTGTTGGGTCTGAAGGCTGATAAGTCCCTGGGACCTTATGGTCTGCATCCCAGGGTACTTAAGGAGGTGGCTTTAGAAATCATGGACGCATTGGTAATCATTTTCCAATGTTCTATAGATTCAGGATCAGTTCCTGTGGATTGGAGGGTGGCTAATGTTGTCCCTCTCTTCAAGAAGGGAGGAAGAGAGAAAACAGGGAATTATAGACTGGTTAGCCTGAAGTCGGTGGTGGGAAAGATGCTGGAGTCAATTATAAAAGATGAAATTACTACACATCTGGATAGTAGTAACAGGATTGGTCCGAGTCAGCATGGATTTACGAAGAGGAAATCGTGCTTGACTAATCTTCTGGAATTTTTTGAGGATGTAACTATGAAAATGGACAAGGGAGAGCCAGTGGATGTAGTGTACCTGGACTTTCAGAAAGCCTTTGATAAAGTCCCACATAGGAGATTAGTGGGCAAAATTAGGGCACATGGTATTAGGGGCAGAGTACTGACATGGATTGAAAATTGACTGGCTGACAGAAAACAAAGAGTAGCGATTTCGGAATGGCAGGCGGTGAGCAGTGGGGTACCGTAGGGTTCAGTGCTGGAATTGCAGCTGTTTACAATATATATTAATGATTTAGATGAGGGAATTAAAAGTAACATTAGCAAATTTGCCAATGACACAAAGCTGGGAGGCAGTATGAAATGTGAGGAGGATGTTATGAGAATGCAGGGTGACTTGGACAGGCTGGGTGAGTGGGCAGATGCATGGCAGATGTAGTTTAATGTGGATAAACGTGAGATTATCCACTTTGGTGGTAAGAAAGGGAAGGCAGATTATTATCTAAATGGAGTCAAGTTAGGAAAAGGGGAAATACAACGAGATCTAGGTGTTCTTGTACATCAGTCACTGAAAGCAAATATGCAAGTACAGCAGGCAGTGAAAAAAGCTAATGCCATGCTGGCCTTCATAACAAGGGTAATTGAGTATAAGAGTAAAGAAGTCCTTCTGCAGCTGTACAGGGCCCTGGTGAGACCACACCTGGAGTATTGTGTACAGTTTTGGTCTCCAAATTTGAGGAAGGACATTCTTGCTATTGAGGGAGTGCAGCGTAGGTTCACAAGGTTAATTCCTGGGATGGCGGGACTGTCATATGTCAAAAGATTGGAGCGACTGGGCTTGTATACTCTGGAATTTAGAAGGTTGAGAGGGGATCTTATTGAAACATATAAGATTAATAAGGGATTGGACACGCTGGAGGCAGGAAGCATGTTCCTGCTGATGGGTGAGTCCAGAACCAGAGGCCACAGTTTAAGAATTAGGGGTAGGCCATTTAGAACGGAGTTGAGGAAAAATTTTTCACCCAGAGAGTGCTGGATACATGGAATGCTCTGCCCCAGAAGGCTGTGGAGGCCAAGTCTCTGGATACTTTCAAGAAAGAGATGGATAGAGCTCTTAAAGATAGTGGAATCAGAGGTTATGGGGATAAGGCAGGAAGTGGATACTGATAGTGGATGATCAGCCATGATCACAGTGAATGGCGGTGCTGGCTCGAAGGGCCGAATGGCCTACTCCTGCACCTATTGTCTATTGTCTATACCTTTTGGTGCCTCCCATGCTTCAACTCTGCAATCTCCTCCTTGGGTTTCTCTGTCTCTAACCCTCCCTCTGTTGGAGGCTCCTTGAGAATATACTTCTTGATCACGTTGCAGCATTTCTTTATGTATCTTGATGTCAGATTTTATTGATGGTATTGGTTGTAATAGCCTCCTGGGAATATGTTACAGTGTTTTAAGGATGCTACTGCATATGATGCCCATTGATATTATTAACTAGACACCCTTCCAACCTCAACTGAGGATAACCAGTTGTAGGATAGTGTCTCCCTCTTTTCTCTTTGCTGTTCTCTGACCCTCTACACAGGTGCCCCCAGGGTTGTGTCCTGAGTCCCCTCCTTTACACCCACAACTGTGCTACCACACACTGCTCCAACCTGCTGATCAAATTCGCGGATGACACAACATTTCTGGCGGTGACGAGACAGAGGAGAGGTTAACATCCTGATATAGTGGTGCCAAGATGACAGCCTCTCCCTCAGCATCCAACAAACAAAAGAGCTGATTGCGGGTTACAGGAGGAACGGAGACACGCTCGCCCCAGTCAGTATCAATGGGTCTGCGGTTGACAGAGTGAGTAGTTTCAAATTCCTGGGTATACACATCACTGAAGATCTCACCTGGACTGTACACACGGACTGTGTGGCAAAACAAAGTTCAACAGCGTCCCTTCCACCTCAGGCGACTGAAGAAATTTGGCATGAGCCCCCAAATCCTCAAGACCTTCTACAGGGGCACCATTGAGAGCATCCTGACTGGCTGTATCACCGCCTGGTACGGGATCTGCACCAACCTTGATTGCGGGGCACTGCAGAGAGTGGTACAGACAGCTCAGTGCATCTGTGGACATGAACTTCCAACTGTTGAGGATATTTACAGCAGCAGGTGCAGAAAGAAGGCCTGGAAGGTCATCGGGGACACCAGTCACCCCAACCATAAACTGTTTCAGCTGCTTCCGTCTGGCAAACGGTACCGCAATACTGTATATAAGCTATGACCACCAGGCTTCGGGACAGCTTCTTTCTACAAGCCATTAGACTTTTAAAATTCACATGTCTGTACATTGCGACAGAGTCATAATGCAAAGATATTTACTCCCTCATATTGTGGGATGGATGTAAGCTTAAAATAAATTCATTCATTCATTCGTTCAAATTCATTTATATTCCATCTCTCTCTGAGATCAAATGCCCTCAGGTTTTCTGGCGTAAGACAATTGATTCTGAAATGAGAGATTATGTGACCCACACTGAGTTACTTAAGTTTCACTCCAACTAAAAGCCCGTGCAGATTTGAAGGCTTTAGGTAAGGCAGCAATGGAAGTTCGGGAAATAAGAATCTGAAGAAGTTCATTATAAGGGCTCACTTGAAGCCTGTTATGACTGGATGAAAATGAGAAAGAAACAAAGTAAAGAGTTGTGCACTCGGCTCAGCACAAAATAGAAACCTGCCTCCCATCTATGGACTCTCTCTACTTCGCATTGCCTCGGTAAAACAGCCAGCATAATGAAAGCTCTCACCTACCCGGACATTCTCTCTTCTCTCTCTTCCATCAAGCAGAAGGTACAGCACTCTGAAAAGCACACACCACAAGACTGTTATATCCCACTGTTATCAGACTCTGGAACAAGACCTCTTCTAGAAAGATGGGCTCTTGGCCTCATTGTGATCTTGCACTTTATCATTTACCTGCACTGTACTTTTTCTGTAGCTTTTGCACTTACTCTGCATTGCTATTGGTTTTACTTTATTCTAGCTCAGCCCTCCAAGAGGATCACAGCCTTGTTGTGGTTTGGAGGCTTGCATGCCTCAAAGACCCGGAGGGCAATGCTGGCTGGAGCCAGGGTTTTATGCTTTGGCTCTTTGTAGAGTCACCCATGCTGAACAGGTCAAAGGGCAGAGGCCAGACTAAGAGTGGTCCTCCTATCCTCCCGGTTCAGGGGTTCAGCTCAGCGCTAACAGCTCTGATGGTAAAACAAAATTGTTATGGAAACAGCAATGAAGAATTCTTCTACATCTGAGTGAGATTGTATTCCTGAGTCTCCACCCAGGATTTGCATGACTGACAGTAGTGAAAACTGAGAGGAAGCTACTGGCATGATTAGGGAAGTCCGAAACACTGCCAGAGATGAAGAACCTTTATTGCTGCTGTAAATGTCAGCAGCGTAACAAACAGTGAATAAGTTATTCCAGCTCAGTGCACTGTGTAATGATTTAATCTGTATAAACAGAATGCTGGACGAAGTTTTCACTGTACGGTATTTTTGTACATGTGGCAATAGTAAGCCAAAACCAATAATAATAATGCTATATTAGCCATAAAATCAGCTCTCACTTTCAGTAATTCCCAAGCTGTCAGAATATGTGTATTATCATTGTATTGAGATATTTTATAAATAATCTGAGCAGCACAATACAGTTCATGAAGCTTTAAGCTAGACTTGCAGGGGGAAGGGAACCAGAGTGTTAGAGCAGATAGTGAGATGGAGGAGGATAAAGGTCATGCAAGAACTGCAAGTATAGTGCATGGAGTAAAGCGAGATCTAACATATAAAGAGGCTTTGAGGAAAGAGAAACAGAGTAAAGGGTGTAAAGGTAGTAAGGTAGAAGGGCTAAAGTGCGTGTACTTTAAGAATGCAAGAAGCATCAGGAACAAAGGTGATGAACTGAGAACTTGGATACATGCATGGAATTATGATGTAGTGGCCATTACAGAGACTTGGCTGGCACCAGGGCAGGAATGGATTCTCAATATTCCTGGATTTCAGTGCTTTAAAAGAGATAGAGAAGGGGGAAAGGGGAGGAGGGGTGGCATTACTGGTCAGGGATACTATTACAGCTACAAAAAGGGTGGGTAATGTAACAAGATCCTCTTTTCAGTCAGTATGGGTAGAAGTCAGGAACAGGAAGGGAGCAGTTACTCTATTGGGAGTATTCTACAGGCCCCCTGGTAGCAGCAGAGATACTGAGGAGCAGATTGAGAGGCAGATTTTGGAAAGGTGCAAAAATAACAGGGTTGTCATCATGGGTGACTTTAACTTCCCTAATATTGATTGGCACCTGATTAGTTCCAAGGGTTTAGACGGGGCAGAGTTTGTTAAGTGTGTCCAGGACAGATTCCTGTCATAATATGATGACAGGCTGACTAGGGGGAATGCTATACTAGATCTAGTATTAGGTAACGAACCGGGTCAGGTCACAGATCTCTCAGTGGGTGAGCATCTGGGGGACAGTGACCACCACTCCATGGCCTTTAACATTATCATGGAAAAGGATAGAATCAGAGAGGACAGGAAAATTTTTATTTGGGGAAGGACAAATTATGAGGCTTTAAGGCCAGAACTTGTGGGTGTGAATTGGGATGATATTTTTGCAGGGAAATGTACTATGGACATGTGGTCGATGTTTAGGGATCTCTTGCAGGATGTTAGGGATAAATTTGTCCCAGTGAGGAAGATAAAGAATGGTAGGGTGAAGGAACCATGGGTGACAAATGAGGTAGAGAATCTAGTCAGATGGAAGAAGGCAGCATTCATGAGGTTTAGGAAGCAAGGATCAGATGGATCTATTGAGGAATATAGGGTAGCAAGAAAGGAGCTTAAGAAGGGGCTGAGAAGAGCAAGAAGGGGGCATGAGAAGGCCTTGGCGAGTAGGGTAAAGGAAAACCCCAAGACATTCTTCAATAATGTGAAGAACAAAATGATGACAGGAGTGAAGATAGGACCGATTAGAGATAAAGGTGGGAAGACGTGCCTGGAGGCTGTGGAAATGAGCGAGGTCCTCAATGAATACTTCTCTTCGGTATTCACCAATGAGAGGGAACTTGATCATGGTGAGGACAATATGAGTGAGGTTGATGTTCTGGAGCATGTTGATATTAAGGGAGAGGAGGTGTTGGAGTTGCTAAAATACATTAGGACGGATAAGTCCCCGGGGCCTGACAGAATATTCCCCAGGCTGCTCCACGAGGCGAGGGAAGAGATTGTTGAGCCTCTGGCTAGGATCTTTATGTCCTTGTTGTCCACGGGAATGGTACCGGAGGACTGGAGGGAGGCGAATGTTGTCCCCTTGTTCAAAAAAGGTAGTAGGGATAGTCCGGGTAATTAAAGACCAGTAAGCCTTATGTCTGTGGTGGGAAAGCTGTTGGAAAAGATTCTTAGAGATAGGATCTATAGGCATTTAGAGAATCATGGTCTGATCAGGGATAGTCAGCATGGCTTTGTGAAGAGCAAATTGTGTCTAACAAGCCTGATAGAGTTCTTTGAGGAGGTGACCAGGCATATAGATAAGGGTAGTGCAGTGGATGTGATCTACATGGATTTTAGTAAGGCATTTGACAAGGTTCCACACGGTAGGCTTATTCAGAAAGTCAGAAGGCATGGGATCCAGGGAAGTTTGGCCAGGTGGATTCAGAATTGGCTTGCCTGCAGAAAGCAGAAGGTCGTGGTGGAGGGAGTACATTCGGATTGGAAGGTTGTGACTAGTGGATCAGTTCTGGGACCTCTACTTTTCGTGATTTTTATTAACGACCTGGATGTGGGGGTAGAAGGATGGGTTGGCAAGTTTGCAGATGACACAAAGGTTGGTGGTGTTGTGGATAGTGTAGAGGATTATCGAAGATTGCAGAGCGACATTGATAGGATGCAGAAGTGGGCTGAGAAGTGGCAGATGGAGTTCAACCCGGAGAAGTGTGAGGTGGTACACTTTGGAAGGACAAATTCTATGAAACACTGGTTAGGCCACACTTGGAGTACTGTGTCCAGTTCTGGTCGCCTCACTATAGGAAGGATGTGGAAGCATTGGAAAGGGTACAGAGGAAATTTACCAGGATGCTGCCTGGTTTAGAGAGTATGCATTATGATCAGAGATTAAGGGAGCTAGGGCTTTACTGTCTAGAGAGAAGGAGGATGAGAGGAGACATGATAGAGGTATACAAGATATTAAGAGGAATAGATAGAGGACAGCCAGCCCCTCTTCCCCAGGGCACCACTGCTCAATACAAGAGGACATGGCTTTAAGGTAAGGGGTGGGAAGTTCAAGGGGGATATTAGAGGAAGGTTTTTTACTCAGAGAGTGGTTGGTGCGTGGAATGCACTGCCTGTGTCAGTGGTGGAGGCAGGTACACTAGTGAAATTTAAGAGACTACTAGACAGGTATATGGAGGAATTTAAAGTGGGGGGTTATTTGGGAGGCAGGGTTTGAAGGTCAGCGCAACATAGTGGTCCGAAGGACCTGTACTGTGCTGTACTATTCTATGTTCTATGTTCATTTGTAAGCTTATTACCTTTATTTGTTAATTAATTTACTACATTATTTACCAGTAATCAATTGTTGTCAAATGCATTCTGATGACAGCACCAATAGTACTCTGTCATCATAGGTATTTTGAACTCTGATCAATAATGTAACATGATTTATCAATATTGGAATGTGCAATTATGCTGTAAACTAAAACACCAAGAAATACTGAGTCTACTGCTCTACACTCATGGCTGTGGCCAAGCACTGCTCAATCACTACCTGCACTGCAGATGACACCACTGTTGTTGGTAAAACCTCAGATGGCAACAAGGATGCATGCAAGAGTGGTAATAGATCAGCTGGTTGTGTGAGCATGTGGCCAAGTGGTTAAGGCATTGGACTAGCGACCTGAAGGTTGTGAGTTCGAGCCCCAGCTGAGGAAACATGTTGTATCCTTGAGCAAGGCACTTAATCACACGTTGCTCTGTGACGACACTGGTGCCAAGCTGTATGGGTCCTAATGCCCTTCCCTTGGACAACATTGGTGCTGTGGAGAGGGGAGACTTGCAGCATGGGCAATTGCTGGTCTTCCATACAACCTTGCCCAGGCCTGTGCCCTGGAGAGTGAAGATCTTTCCAGACGCAGATCCATGGTCTCTCAACACTAACGGATGCCTTTATGAGTAGTGTCACACTCAGTGTCAGCAAGAACAAGGAATTGATTGTGGACTTCAGGAGAACACACAACAATTCTCACTGAAGGGTCACTGGTGGAATGGGTGTAACCATCTCAGAGGATCTGTCCTGGGCTGCATTGTTGAAGTCACGAAGAAGACACATCAGTGGGAATTGAGGAGATTTGGTATGTCACCAACGACTCTTGCAAATCTCTGTAGATGTGTGGTGGAGAACATTCTGACCAGTTGCATCCCTGCCTGGTAAGGAGGTGCCAGTGCGCCAAATACAAGAGGGTGCAGAGGGTTATAGACACAGTCAGCCCCATCACACGCACAAACCATCATCCCCTCAAAACTACTCAGTAAACTCCAAGACCTGGGCCTTAATACCCCCTTGTGCAACTGGATATTGCATTTCCTCACCTGAAGACCCCAGTCAGTTCAGATTGGCAAAAACATCACCTTCACAATCTCCACCAGCACAGGAGCATCTCTGGGATGTGAGCTTAGCCCCCTGCTCTACTCGCTTTACACCTATGACACTGTGGCTAAGTACAGCTCCGACTCCATACGCCAGTTTGCTGATGACACCACTGTTGTGGGCTGTGGTGATGAGTCAGCATATAGAAGGGAGATTGAAAATTTGGCTGAGATCTCACTCAATCTCACTATGTCCAAGGAACGGATTGTGTAATTCAGGAGAGGGAAAACAGAGGTCCCTGGGCCAGTACTCATTGGAAGATCAGAGTTGGAGAGGGTCAGTAACTTTAAATTCCCGGGTGTCACTATCTCAGAGTACGTGTCCTGGACCCATCATATAAATATAATTGCAAAGAAAGCACAACAGCTCTTTTCCTTCCTTAGAAGTTTGCAAACATTTGGCATATCATCAAAAACCTTGGCAAACTTCTATAGATGTGTGGGGGAACGTAGACTGACTGACTGCATTACAGCCTGGTATGGGAACACCAATGCCTCTGAGCAGAAAATCATACAAAAGGTAGTGGATTTGGGCCAGTACTTCACAGGTAAAGCCCTCCTACCCATTGAGCACACCTGCATGAAATGTTGCTGTAGGAAAGCAGCTTCCATCATCAAAGATCCTCACCACCCAGGCGATGCTCTTTTCTCACTGCTGCCATCAGGTAGAAGGTACAAGAGTCTCAGGACTCACACCACCAGGTTCTGAACAAAAGGGGATAACTACACTCATTCTATATTTGGTGTTACCACAACCGATGGTCTCACTTTAAGGATTATTTATCTTGTTATTTCATGCTCTGATAATATATTGCTATTTACTTATAATTGCATTTACACAGTCTGTTATTCATTGATCCTGTTTACAGTTAATATTCTACAGATTTACCAAGTATGCCAGCAGGAAAAAGAATCCTAGGGTTGTACGTGGTGACATGTATGTACTCTGAAAATAAGTTTTAATTTGAACTTTAAACTTTAGTTGGCCAGAAGAAACTACAGTCCAATCAAGGACAGGGGAAACAGACAAACCAGTTCTCTTTGTTCCCGCCATTTTGTGGACTCTGAACTGATTCTTGCTCTTGGATAATCAAATCAGAGCAACTGAATGTGGAGGTAGGAAGCTTCAGGGAATTATTTGCTAAACTTGAGACCATTCTCAAACAAGTAGCTACTTGTTATGTAAAATGCCAGACCTACCAAACAAGCAATCTGTAATCTCATTAGACTGTCTGGGTTGCCTCATTTAACCGGTTTTGTTCAGTCAGAGTTGAGAGACACAAACACAGAAGGCTGAGGAGGGCAAAATCATGAAACAATGTTGGTTGTAGCCCTGTACAATGACCCAAGTAGGTCAGGTGACCTTGAGCCAATGGGATGGAGAAACAATGGTTCAATTGATGAGGAAGGTATAAGATTCATGAGCTCTGAATACGCAGTGGCGATAACTCTCCAGCAGCCAGAGACCAACCATCGCGGATAAGGAGGACCCCGCGGATACGTGGACATCAGGACCACGAGGAATGCCAGGCCAGCGTAGACTTATTTCTCGGGTAATACCTTTTCTCTTCGTTGACTGTTCATGAAGGATCAGGGATTCTAATAGGGTGCACACAGGTAGATAGTTTGTGAACCCATGTGCTTTTTAGTTGAAACAATAAAAGTTACTGGTCAGTAAATACAGATTCTCTGTACCTCAATGAACATTATTATAAGGAATGATTCTTGTAACACTTCGAACTTGAACCCCCTCAACCACTGTTGACATCTTTAAGAGGCAGTGGTTGTGGAAGGTGGCATCCACTGCTAATGACCCTCACCATCTGGGTCAAGCTCTCTTCGTACTACTCCATCAGGGAGGAGGTAGAAGAGCCTAGAAACTGGCACTGATTGCTCCAGGAACAGCTTCTTCCCCTCTGATTTCAGATTTCTGAACGATCCATGAACCCATGAACACGACCTCATTTTTTTTGCATTATGTATTTATTTTGTAACTTATTTTTACAATTCTATGTCATTGTACTGTACTGCAGTCGCAAAGCAACAAATTCCAATTATTAGGCGGTGATAATAATTCTGATTCTAAAAATGAATTTCAAGTATATGATCTGATGCTTTTTGATATCCCCTTAAACTTTCCTGGAGATGATCCCCAATTCATGGCCTGTTTCATTTCATTTAGTCCTTGAAGGATGATATTTCATACTTGAGAAATAATACTGCATATACATGAAAATATCATTTGTTCTCTTTACCACAACTGCATTCTTCATGCTCTAGATTGCTGTCATCAAAGTTACTGCATATGTAGCCCCATAGGGAAAGTCGTAGCTGTCTTTACATGCATAATAGGGTATGACTGCCATTCTGAAATTAGAACAGACAGTGTAACCTATTGTCTTTGTAAGAAGCCTATCATTTGACATTGATTTAGTGCAAAAGTATTGAATGAGATTAGACTGAAAATTAAGTAACATTTCTTGTTTTTTTTGAGGCTTAGAACGCAAAAGTTATGCTGAATCTCTATAAGTCATTGATAAGACCCAGAATCGCATGAGATTGCAGATGCAGGAATCCAAAGCAATCCACAAAAAAGCTGGAGGAACTCAACCGGTCAGGCAGCAGCTGCAGAGGGAAAGGGACAGTTCGCTTATTTGGGTTGAGGTCTCTTGTCTGTTGGCTGTCCATTTCCCATCATAGATGCTGCCTGACTGGCTGAATGCCTCCACCTCTTTCTGCATTGCTCCAGATTCCACAATCTTCTATTTCTTGTGCGTCCACTGCAAAGCCTCATCCAGGTAAGCCCACTTTGAAGACACTTTCCTCCTCTGTTAATAAGGCCCCAGACTGAATATTGTGATAGGCACCACACTTTAAGAGTTAGGCTGTAAAGGAGACTTACTAGTGTGGTGTCCACCATATAGGAGAAAGATTGGGGTTATTCTCTGCATAAACAGTTTAAAGTTAAAGGTTTAAAGTAAATTTATCATCGAAGTACATATATGACACCATATACAACCCTGGATTTGGTTTCTTGCAGGCATTCTCAGTTAAGCTATTAACCATAATAGAATTAATGAAAGACCACACCAACAACCAGTGTGCAAAAGACAAAACACTGTGCAAACACAGAAGAAAAAAAATCATAATAGTAAATAAATAAGCTATAAATATTTAGAACATAAGATGAAGAGTCCTTGAAGGTTCCCCATATCATGAAGGAACAATGAAGAACAACAGAACTGAAGGAGGCTGTTCAGCTTTTGAAGCCCGTTCCATGGTTCAGTGAGATTGTGCTTGATTTGTGATCCAGACTAATTTTTAAAATTGCTCTTTTTTTCTTAACAGTGCTCTATTAATTTCAATTTTAAAAATAACAATCAACGTTGTATCATTTGAGAGCTTTGGACTCTACTATCTTGCACCTGTGGAGATGTTCCTTAACATTAATTTTGAGACAATTTCCTCAAATCATCTTAGAATTTCCAGAGATTTTAAAAGAGTAAATAAGGTGATTCAATAGAAGGTTTATTATTCATGTAGCCTTATCGACCTCTAGTTATGCTACACCTGGAATATTACATTCAATTCTGTTTGCCTGTATTTATTTTTATTTAGAAATTCATCATGGAACAGGCCCTTCAGGCCCAACAAATGTTGCCTGCTAGCAACCCATGTATTTAACTCTAGCCTAATCACAGGACAATTTACAATGACCAGTTAACCTAGTAACCGATATGTTTTTGGACTGTGGGAGGAAACCAGAACACCAGAGAGAACTCATTTGGAAGAATTTACGAACTTTCTTACAGAGGGCGCTGGAACTGAATGTCGAACTCTGATAACCTGAGCTGAGGTTTAAAAAGTGCTTGAATCAATGAGAAAAGTCATTCGTTGGTGACACGGCACAAGGTTTAAACAAAGCTCGGAAGTTCTCAGCTTCTTTTCGGCATGCGACAATCAGTGCAGGGCCAAGAAAAAGAAAGGAGATGTAAGTGGTGTGGCTGTTGTCGGAGTGGTCTAGCTTGGCTCAACAGGCTTGGGTGAAAGCAGGCAAGTAGATGAAACGTGTAGTGAGACTGTGCGAAAGAATAGGCCAAAATTACAGTTAATGGGATGGGGAGAAGTGCAACAATGGGCCAAGATGAATAAAGGTGATGAAAACAGGGCTGAAGATGTTATATTTGAATGCACGCTGTATATGGAATAAGATAGATGATCTTTTTGTGCAGTTCAAGATAGGCAGGTATGATGTTGTGGGCATCCCTGAGATATAGCCAAAAGAAGATCATAGTTGGAAGCGTAACATCCAATGATACACATTGTATCAAAAAAAGAGGCAAGTAGGCAGAGGGGGTGGGTGTTCTGTTGGTAAAAAATTAAATCAAACCCTTAGAGAAAGGTGACATGGATCAGAAGATGTTGAATCCTTCCAGGTAGAGTTCAGGAACTGCAAGAGAGCAAATGGACTACTACCAGTGTTCTAAAAGATGTAGCTGAAGAGATTGTGGATGCATTCGTAATGATCTTTCAAGCATCATTAAGTTTTGGAATGGCTCCTGAGGATTGGAAAATTGAAAATGTCACTCCACTCTTTAAGAAGGGAGGAAGGCTCAAGAAAGGAAATTATAGGCCAGTTAGCCAGATTTCAGTGTTGGGAAAGATGTTGGAATCTATTATTAAGGATGAGGTTTGGGGGTACTTGGAGGTACATGCCAAAGTCAGCCTGGTTTCATTAAAGGGAAATCTTACCTCTGTTAGAGTTCTTTGAGAAAGTAACAAACTGGATAGACAAAGGAGAGTCAGTGGATGTTGTTTATTTAGATTTTCAGAGGGCCTTTGACAAAGTGCCGCACGTGATGCTGCTTAACAGAATAACAGCCCATGGTATTACAGGAAAGGTACCTGAGTGGATAGAAGGTTGGCTGATTGGCAGGAGGCAAAGAGTAGGAATAAAAGGGGTCTTTTCTGGTTGGCTGCCAATGACTAGTGGTGTACCACAGGGACTGATGTTGGGACTGCTTCTTTTCATGTTGTATTTCAGTGATTTGCATAAATGAATTGATGGTTTTGTGACCAAGTTGAAGATGATTTGAAGATATGTGGAAGCACAGGCAGCATTAAGGAAGCAGCATATCTACAGAAGGACTTAGACAAATTGGGGGAATGGGCAAAAGCATGGCAAATGGAATATGGTCATGCACTTTGGCACAAGGAATAAAGGAGTGGACTATTTTCTAAATTAGGGGAAAATTCAAAAATCAGATGTGCAGATAGACTTTAAAGTACTTGCGCAGGAATTCCTAAAGGTTAACTTGCAGACTGAGATAGCGGTAAAGAAGGCAAATGCAATATTAGCATTCGTTTTGAGAGGACTAGAATACAAAAGCAAGGATGTAATGCTGAGGCTTTTTAAGGCACTGGTGATCCAGAGGAGGTTCATGAGAATGATCCCAGGAATGAAAGGGTTAACACATGGGGCTGTACTCATTGGAGTTTAGAAGAATGAGGGGGGAATCTCATGGAAACCTATCAAATATTGAAAAGTCTGGATAGAGTGGACGTGCGGAGGATGTTTCCTATACTGATGGAGACAAGGACCAGAGGGCACAGCCTCAGAATTGAAAGACATCTATTTTGAACAGAGATGAGGAAAAATTTCTTTAGCCAGAGATGGTGAATTTGTGGAATTCGTTGCCTCAGATGGGTATGCAGGCCAAGTCATTGGGTATATTTAAGGTGGAGCTTGATAGGTTCTTGATTTCTTAGGGCATCAAAAGTTGTGGGAGAAGACAGGAGAATCAGGTTGAGGGGGATGATGGATCAGTCATGACCGAGTGATGGAGCAGACTTGATGGGCTGAATGGCCCCCATGTCTTTTGATCTCTTATGCAATAGCATTGTGCTAATCATTTTGCTACCGTGGTGCCCTATAGTGAGGCTTTGGAATGGCACAGTCCTGGAATATATTGCTAGGGTTGGTGGTGGAGGCAAATCCAAAAGAGGCTTTTAGTTAGGCACTTGGATGTGCAGAGAATGGAGGATTTTAGACTTTGTATAGAGAGGTGAGGTCAGTTTTGTTTGGCATTTAATTCCTAGCTTAATTACTTCAGCACAATGTCAAAGGCCTGTTCTTGCGCTGTACTGTTCTGTGTTCGAAGAAACAAAAGTGAAATGATGATCCTGGAATCTGAAGCAAAATAAAAACAGTTGGAAGACCTCAATGGATTGAGTGACATCTGTGTGGGGAAACTGCTGTAGTTTAGGGTGGTTAGTTCTTTTTAATTGTAATTCATCAGGTTGTTATGATGCAGAATGTACTGCCCATAAGCGAGATGGAAGAAGTTTCAAAGGGAATTTTGAAGGGCATTTGGACAAGAATTTGATGGGGAGATATGTGTGGAGTTATGGGTAAAGGCCAAGGGAGTGGTATTAATCAGATAAACCTTTTAAAGAGCATGCAAGGGTTGAATGATCACCATTTGCAAGGCATCATTCTGGGCCCGTCACCCTTTGTGTGAAGAACGGCTTTCTGTCATCATCCCTGGATGATGCCTGACACTAATGAATCACATCCCATACAGCGCCTTTGGATTCAGGAGATGAAGAGGGCAGCTTCTTTGGAGTGCAAGGCAAAAGGGAACTCAGTGTGAAGGATTTCCGTGGGAAAGGAAGGCACTGCAAAAGAGCCATGGAAAGAAATGCAATGTGGTAGAAGTTTATAGAAGTGTTTCTTTCACCAAGGGCTCAATTTACTTCAAAGCATACTGTGTAACTTGGTCACTGCAAGTTCAGGTCACTTCAGTATTCCCTGTCAGAATTTTTCACAGTGATGACGGCTTAATAGGAAGTTCATATTTACCCCTTTTTCAGCACCTGGTGACCAACAAGAATGTCGGTGTTACGGTGCACTTCCTCTGGCTGGTAACATTGAAAATCCTTTCTTCTAAAGGCCCAAGTGTTATTTCCACATTTCTATACCACAAGTGCACTGAATGTTAGCTCATGCTACCAATCAGGTGTTTTGATCAACTGTCATAGTCATACAGAAACGCAGCACAGAAACAGGCCTTTGGAGTTGGTTTATCATTGTCAAATGTACCACAATACGGTGAAGAGCTTATCTAGCACACTGTTCATACAGATCAAATCATTACACTATGCACTGAGGTAGAACAAGGTTAAAAGAAAAGGAGAATAATGTGTAATTGGTACAGAGGAGGTAAACAGTAAGGTACAAGATCATAACAAGGTCAACTGTGAGTTCAAAACTCTATTTTATCATACTCACGAACCATTTAATAGCCTCATAATGGCTGGGTAGACAAACAGCACACAGGGTCGGGATTAAACCCCTATCATTGGAGTTGAGATACACCAGTTAGAGTGCCTGAGTTGCAATCTGCTCTATCCATATTACAGTGATATATCCCTTTTATAAAGTTATAAAAGAGAGTAGAAGCTATGGATTCACTAAATCAAATTTAACAAGGACATAGTGTTATGATGCTGAGATCCAAAGTAGATTATTCAACAAGTGCAGTAAATTCAACTTTGACTGTGATGATGCAAACCTACAAATGATTCCCTGTTTTAATTTAAACATTCTTATGGTTGTTTTCATAAGTCTTCATAGGGTAGTCCTTCTAAATTTCTTTTCTTTCCTCAAGCCTATAACTCTTGCAGTTATCACTTTCTGGTCTTTCTTGTATCCCCGGCTTTCTTTGCTCCTTCATTGGGTGTGTGTGTTTATCAATGTGTACTTAAGCTTTAGAATCCTCTGGTCTTTTTCTTGTATCCCTCTTTGACTGAGCATTCAACCCCACTCGTAATTAATTCTCAGGTAAATTGGTATCAAATTTTGTTTGACGCTACATTTGTGCAAAACATTGTATATACCCCTTGAATTTGTCCATGATGTTGGCCTGCAGAGTGAATAATGGAGGTTGAGTCTATTGGAATGGGTGCTAAATTGAGATCCTGTTTAAGGAGCACAAATTCTAGTTTAGAGACGATCAGGATCAAAGATAGCTTCCATCCCACTATTGAACAGACCTCTTTTACAATAATATAGGCTATTGACCTCACAATTGTAGCCTTGCACCTTATTGCCTGCCTGTACAGCACTTCCTCTGTAACATTATATTCTGCCTTTCCTTATTGCTGTTCCCTTGTACTACCTCGATGCACTGATATGACCATGTGATCCGTACGGATGGCATGCAAAGTTTATAAAGTCTCATATTCTGTCCCTGTCAATCTTCTTCTAAATCTGGTCTCAGCCAGAAAAGTCAACGCTTTATTCCTCACCATAGATGCTGCCTGACCTGCTTATCTCCTCCAGCGTTTTGTATGTATACCTCTTTGATCAAACTTTTGTTCATCTCCTTTAATGTCTCCTATTTGACCAGATGTCATATTTTGTGTTATAACATGCCAGTGAAGCTTCTTGGCATGCCTCATTATTTTGAAGCATTATATGAATGACAATATATAATTTATGACATGAGATATAGTTTCTACAACTCAGCAAGGAGGGCAAATTTGAACAAGGTAAAATGGAAGTGGAAGATTTGTAAAATCAACAGATTGATCAGACTGAACAATCATTGATTGACACTGATGTGCTGATATATTTGTCATTGGTTAGTACAGTAATAGATTTCCAACAGCCATAATGTGTTTCAAATTTCAAAGTAAATTTATTATCGAAGTATGTATGTCACCAAGTGTTACCCTGAGGTTCACTTTCTTGCAGGCATTCACAGTAGAATAAAGAAGTACAATAGAATCAATGAAAAACTACGCACAAAGAATGACAAATAACCAAAAGAAGGCAAACTATGCAAAGACAAAAAAAAAACAACAATCATAAATAAGTAAGTAAAAGAGCAACATGCACAAAATGTTGGAGGAACTCAGCAAGTCAGGCAGCATCTATGGAAAAGAGTAAATAGTTGGTGTTTCGAGCTGAGACCCTTCATCCAGTCCTTAAGAAGAGTCTTGGCCCAAAACATTGATTGTTTACTCTTTTCCATAGATGCTGCCTGACCTGCTGAGTTCCTCCAGCATTTCGTGTGTGTTGCTTTGGATTTCCAGCATCTGCAGACCCTCTCGTGTTTGAAGTAAATTAAAAAAAATGACTAATATCAAACCATTTGTACCGTCAACCAACCGTAAGAAACAATTAATTATCTGTTTGCCTATTTTACTGGAGTGTAAGCATTGTCCCATGACACAAGAAGAACTCAGTACTTTCCTTCAAGAAATGTGGCGGGTCTGTTGAAGAATGTGGCAAAATGGAATTTTACATATGCCAGATTTTGAATATGGAATAAGTCCAAAAAAATTGTTGCCATTAAGGTCTCAACTCAAAATGTCAGTTGTCCATTTTCTTCCTTAGTTGCTGCCTGACCTGCTGAATTCCTCAATCACTTTGTGTGTCGTTCCAGGTTCCAGCACCTCCAGTCTCTTGTACCTTCATCAGAGTGATAAAAAAATTGAAATCCGTCGTAAACTTACAAGCACAGATTTTTAATCCTGTTTTTTCCACAAAAAGACTGACAATCTATCATGATCATTAAATTCTTTATCAATTAATCTAATATGGCTCTGATTGAAGTTCCCAGTAACCATCAAAGGTATTTCTTTGACAGATTGTCTTATCCTCCAGTTACAGCCAGCAGCAGACCTTATGTAATTTAGTAAGGAAAGCACCTCCACAATGCTTATGAAGAAATTTTTATCATTCAGAATTGAGAAGGATGAATCATCTGTACTGATACCAAGATCAGAGGTTAATACTTTATAATCTGGGTCAACGAGGCAATGACATACCTGCTGAATGATTTATCTAATGGAAGATGTATGACCTTGATGCCTTGAATTACATTTTTTTGGTGTGACAAGAAAGCCCAAGAGGCTATTTAATTACATCTGAACTGCAGTTGCATCTTGTAGAAACAAGTTGGCATTTGAAAGTGGCTTTGAAGAGCTATGTTTGTACCTGCGAGTATTTATTGCACACTATCCATTCTGGGAGGAGTAGTATACTGTGCCAAGGATGTACTGGCAGTTTCAGTCTGCTTTATAGTGCTATATAACTCTGGTGACAGAGTAGTTTTGGCTGTATTCCTAGTAAAACATTTTAGGAATAGGCAGGTGTCATGACCTAAAGAAGTTTACTTCAAAGTGGTTGCATTCATGTCTACAAGAATAATTAAAATATATTGTGCAAAGTGTGGTAACATGATAGAAAATAACATCCCTAATGTTGCATGCTGTTATAAATATGGAACATCAGCGTATGAACAAGCTCCGTGAAATCTGAACATGGTGCCAAATTAAACTAATCTATTCCGCCTGTGCATGACCCCTATCCCCCCATTCCCTGCATATTCATGTGCCTATTTAAAAGCCTCTTTATCAACACTATCATATCTGCTTCATGACAAACATAGCTGTCTACCAATCTCTGTGTAAGAACCTTGCCCCACAACCTCCACTAAACTTTTCCCCTGTCACCTTAAAGCTGTGCCTTTTAGTATTGGACATTCCTATCCTAGCAAAAAAACTCTGTTGCCTACCTGTCTATGCCTCTTAACACTTTATAAAATTGATGTCAAAATATTATTTAGTTGGAGAATAGTAATGTATCACATCTTACTGTGATTATAGTTCCACACTGGAAGAGCGTAATTATAAACTCTTTCTCAAAAAAAAATCTTATTTCTCTCTGTCACCCACGTACTTTCAAAAGAGTTGAGCTGAAAATGTAGAACCTTCTCATTCTCCGCAAGTTCTCCATCATCAGTTGTTTAGATGAAGGATGACAAATATGTTGATGTTAAGAACTTTGTTGTGGGGCAGCTGAAGGCTGTTGAAAAATTGTCTGATGACATCGATAGATCTAAAGCCGTGAATCCTTTCTGATACTTCAGCATATGTCAGCACCTTGTAAATCTATTTCAGTCAGTCCTGGATTCACTCACATCATTTTCGGCTCACTCCTTCCTTGTTCTGCAGTCGCTGAAGAAGATTGCTCGCCACTCGCTTCTCGAGGGCAATTAGGCGTAAGCAGTAAATGTTGACCTACATACATCCTGCAAATTAAGTAATAAAAATTACCTCCAAGGACAATAAATCAGCATAAACATAGGGGCAAGGAACAAATATCAAACATAGCACAGTACAGTGGAGTGCAGGTCCTTCGGTTCATGATGTGGTGCTGATGTTTTATCCTACTCTGTGATCAATGTAATCCTCCCCTTCTACAATCTAATCCTCCTATCATCCATGGGTGGCATGGTAGCGTAGTGGTTAGCACGATGCTTTACAGTGCAGGCGACCCGGGTTCAATTCCCGCCACTGCCTGTAAAGAGTTTCTACGTTCTCCCTGTGATTGCCCGGGTTTCCTCCCACAGTCTAAAGATGTACCAGTTTGTAGGTTAATTGGTCATTGTAAATTGCTCCACGATTAGGCTCGGATTGAATCAGGGGATTTCTGGGTGGTGCAGCTCGAAGGGCCAGAGGGGTCTATTCCATGATGTATCTAAATAAATAAACAAATATCTAAGAGTTTTTTAAAATGCCCCTGATGTATCTGCCTCTACCAGCACCTCTGGCAGTATTCCATGGACTCACCACTCTCTGTGTGAAAGATCTATCTGATATCCCCACTACACTTTCCCCTAATCATCTTAAAATGATGTCCCCTTGTATTAGCCATTTCCATCCTGGGAAAAAACGTCTCCGGCTGTCCATTTGATCTATGCCTCTTATTAACTTGTACACCTCTATCCAGTCACCTCTCATCCTCCTTTGCTCCAAAGAGGAAATCCTTGGTTCACTCAATCTATCTTCGTAAGACACAATCTCTAATTTCGGGGGCTTTGAGTTGTTGCTGTGCTGCAGTCTGCACACATGTTCTGTCCTACCTTATCTGTTGAGACAACTGACTGGAAAATGTTCTTCCTGAATCTATACTTATGTGGTTCAGGAGCACTGGCACTTAAAACAGGCTACATATGGAGAAGTATGGAGCATTGCTTGAAAACAGTGTAAGAGGTAAATTTGAAGGACGGATTGAAATAAAGTGGAAGATAGGTTAAGGAACAAAGGTCTAGAGCTTTAGAAACAGACACTGAGTTAGATGAATCTCTTTGAATGATTAAAAAATTAATAATTCAAATAGTTCAGACAAGATTGGCCAGGGTGTTACCTAGGGCCTTAAAGCTAGGGCTTTACTCTTTGATGAGAAGGAGGATGGGAGGAGACATGATAGAGGTGTACAAGATAATAAGAGAAATAGATAGAGTGGATAGCCAGCACCTCTTCCCCAGAGCACCACTTGAGGACATGGCTTTAAGGTAAGGGTGGGAAGTTCAAGGGGGATAATAGAGGAAGGTTTTTTACTCAGAGAGTGGTTGGTGTGTGGAATGCACTGCCTGAGTCAGTGGTGGAGGCAGATTCACTGGTGAAGTTTAAGAGACTACTAGACAGGTATCTGGAGGAATTTAAGGTGGGGGGTTATATGGGAGGCAGGGTTTGAGGGTTGACACAACATTGTGGGCAGAAGGGCCTGTACTGTGCTGTACTATGTTCTATGATAATGTTCAATTATGAGAGAGACTGCATTGACTGGATTTGCTTCCTCGGAGAGCAGGAGGCTTGGGGGCACCTGCCAGAGGTACATGAAATCTTGATGGTCATGAATAGGTTAGTTAAGAGGAAAAGTTCTCCACAGCAAGGAAGATATAGTGTAGAGGGTAAAATGATAAACGGGTTAGAGGGGATTGGAGGAGATTCTTTTTAGCTATGGGATGGTTGGAATTTGGAATGCACTACCTGAGAGAGTGATGGATGCAGTGACTCTCTCAATATTTAATATGTATATGGGTGAGCATTTGAACCATTAAAGAACAGAGAATTACCGTTAAGGAACAGGCTATCCACTAGTAAATGAGCAACTGTCCAGCTCTTGGCTCCATCCCTCCCCCTCCTGTCTTCCCCTAACATTTTGGATCTCCCCCTCCCCCTCCCACTTCAAATCTCTTACTAGCTCTTCTTTCAGTTAGTCCTAACGAAGGGTCTCGGCCCGAAACGTCGACTGTACCTCTTCCTAGAGATGCTGCCTGGCCTGCTGCGTTCACCAGCAACTTTGATGTGTGCTGCTTGAAATTCCAGCATGTTTGAGTAAATGGGACTGGTATAGTTAGTGATCAGCATAGCTATTCCGTGCTCAGGGAATCTAGATTACTCTATAACTATGACTGAAAATCATTGGCTTATAGTAAACCCAGGTAAACATCTCTTGAGCAAAATAAACCAGATAGTTTTAAAAAATAACCATAACTTGCCCAAGTTAAGAACATGGATGAAAGAATAATGGAGGGCTTTGGGGGGAGGGAAGGGGGAGGTTGATTAAAAAGCTGGCACAACAGTGTATGCTGAGGGGCTTGTACTGTGCTACACTGTTCTATATCCTATTTACTACAACCACAACTTGCCTTTAATAGATTAAAGCACTCCAGAGCAGGAACACTAGGAGATCATCATCATCATTATTATGTACTGTGTCATATGATATGTGCGATCATAGTTTTCCATCTGGCGTTAATCTGAGAAGTACTAATAAACTCTTCAAAACTTTTGCCTGTCCATCCCTTGATAACTCATGAATGTCATGCGCTGTCAGCCACAACTTTTTCTTCTATCAATTTTTTTCTGTCACTGCAGTCTTCTCTTTTCTCAGTACATGTCCCAGGAATTCCAGCTGCCATTTCCTGATGGATGATATCAGCTCTCTCCTTATTCCAGCCTTTTACAACACTTCCTCGATATTTTCATCATTCCTCTCAAAAACCACATTTCTGCAGCTTCGAGTCTTCCTTAATTTTGCTTTGACATTGTCCCACATTGACTACCATATGATAGTGTGGAATGAACATAGCACCATAACACTCTGAGCTCTGTGCTCACAGAAATTATCTTACTTTTTAGTACCATTTTCGAGCATGCATTTAGCAATCCCAATTCTTCTTCTAATTTCAACATCACTAGGAGAATCAGCAGCAAAACATGATTCTGAGCTACACAGTGGCAAAGAGGTTTTAAAGCTCAGGATTAAATCACTTGGAAACTAATTGGTGAGGTCTTATTGGGAGTAGATTATGAGTTGAAAGAGGATGGAGTTCTCAGTGAGTATAGGGTTGAAAAAGATTATAGAAAGTGGGTGGTTGGGGAAGCAGCTGAAAATGGATATGAAAATAATAATGGGGATTTTCAATGTGGCATCACTGAATGGAAGTTGAAAGTTAAATATTATGGAATCAATGCTGTTGGTTAATTTGGCAAAAATATGATCAATGGCATTTAATCCAGAGAAGCACGAAATGATGCAGTTGAGGAAGTCCAACAAGGCAAGAGAATACTCAATAAACGGCAGGATTTTGAGAAGTGTGGAACTATGTTCACAGCTTGTTAAGTTTAACAAGACAGGCGGATAAGGTGGTTAATAAAGGATATGGAATGCTTTTCTCATTAGCCAAGATAGAAGAAATTAGAACAAAATAGATATTCTGCAGCTGAATACATTATTCAAACCACACTTTGACTACTAGGTACAGTTATGCTCAATAGATTACAAGAATTAAGTTGAAAGTTCAAAGTACATTTATTATCAAAACATGTATAAATTATACAACCTTGAGATTTGTCTCCTTGCAGGCAGCCAGAAGACAAGAAACCCCAAAGAACCCATTAAAAAAAAAGACCCACTATGCAGAGAGAGGGAAAAAAAAACCCAAATTGTGCAAACAATAAAAGCAAGCAACCGCATTTTGAGTCCATAGACACGAAGCACAGTGCCTCCAGAGCAGGCCCACAGCTTCAGACTCAGTCTATCACACAGCAGAACAAAACTGGGTTTGCAGACATGAAGTCCGGAGCAGGCCACAGCCTTAACTTCAGCCTCAGTGCTGTGGAGAGCAGTGTAAATGATGTGATCGCATTTAAAAATGCTGAGAAAATTTACAATAATTTTATTCCAGCCTTCTTATTCCAGCCTTTTACAACACTTCCACGATATTTTCATCATTCCTCTCAAAAATCACATTTCTGCAGCTTCGAGCCTTTGCTTTGACTACCACATTGACTACCATATGATAGTGTGGAATGAACGTAGCACCACAACACTCTGAGTTCCATACTCACAAAAAGGGAGAAAGGGAGGCTATAAGAGAGAAAGGAGGCTATTTGAAGAGTGAAAGTTATTAAGTACCAAATAGTAAGGGCCTATTCCCTTAGTTGAGTGGACAAAATCTCAGAGGTATAGAATTAAAATAATAGGGTGATGATTACCCGACAATCTGCTGGAAGAACTGAAGGGGCCGGGCAGCATCTGTGGAAGGAAAGGAATTGTTGATGTTTTGGGTAAAGTCCCGACACCAGGAGCTATCCTTCTGGTGGAAGGATTAGACAGGATTTGAGGTAAAAATGTCTTTTACCCAGAGGGTTGTAGAGGTCTTGAAATTACTACCTGAAAAGGTGGTAGAGGCGGAAGTCCAAAGGGCACATAAGTAGTGCATGCATGAAAACTTGAAGACCTGTGACCTGTAGTGAATGGACCCAAGCGTGGCATATGGAGTTGGGCTGGGATGCTTCTTACGTATAATAAATTTTCAATCAATCGATGATCATCAACCATCAGACGAATGGTATGCTCGCATTCATAGCAAGAGGATTCAAGTACAGGAGCAGGGAGGTACTACTGCAGTTGTACAAGGCTTTGGTGAGACCACACCTGGAGCATTGTGTACAGTTTTGGTCCTCTAATCTGCGGAAAGACATTCTTGCCATAGAGGGAGTAAAAAGAAGGTTCACCAGATTGATTCCTGGGATGGCAGGACTTTCATATGAAGAATGAGCCTAGGCTTATACTCGCTGGAATTTAGAAGATTGAGGGGGGATCTTATTGGAATGTATAAAATCCTAAAGGGATTGGACAGGCTAGATGCAGGAAGATTGTTTCCGATGTTGGGGAAGTCCAGAACGAGGGGTCATAGTTTAAGGATAAAGGGGAAGCCTTTTAGGACTGAGATGAGGAAAAACTTCTTCACACAGAGACTGGTGAATCTGTGGAATTCTCTGCCACAGGAAACAGTTGAGGCCAGTTCACTGGCTATATTTAAGAGGGAGTTAGATAAGGCCCTTGTGGCTAAAGGGATCGGGGGTATGGAGGGAAGGCAGGTACAGGGTTCTGAGTTGGATGATCAGCCATGATCGTACTGAATGGCGGTGCAGGCTCGAAGGGCCGAATGGCCTACTCCTGCACCAATTTTCTATGTTTCTATGTTTCTATCTGTCTATGTAGCCTGCCCTTACCTAGAGTGGACTTTGGCTATGACATTGAATGAAATGTTGTTTGTTTTGGCACCACACAGCCAGATTTTCAAACTCCCTCCCACATGCTGATTCATCACTACCTTGATCTGGCCAATGACAGTGTTGTCATCAGCAAACCTAAATATGACACTGGAGCTGTGCTTAGCCTCACAGTCGTAAGTATAAAGTGAGTAGATTAGAGCTCTAAGCACGCAGCCTTATGGTGCACCTGTACCAATAGTGATTGTGGAGGAGATGTTTCTGCCAATCAGAACTGAGTTGGGTCTGCAAGTGAGGAAATCGAGGATCTAGTTGCACAAGGAGATATCGAGGCTAAGGTCTTGAAGCTTATTGATTAGTATTGATAAAAGGGATGATAAATAATTATGTTTATGCTAATAATGGAAATAAGTTTGTAAGAAAAGCCTAAGAAGCTAGAAACACTCAGCATTCGGGCAGTGTCAATGGATGGACAAGCACAGTTAACATTTCAGGTCATCCGAACTTAGATCAGAAACATTATTTCTCTTTCCACAAATGCTTCCTGACCAACTGGGTGCTTCCAGCATTTTCTGGTTTTGTTTCAGATTTTCAGCATTTACAGACTTCTCGACTTTTCAGAAATTATCCTGCATTTATCCTTCAGTTGTTTTTTGTTTCAGTAAAGTCAATGAACTGGCCACACATTTCAATTGGTGGATTTCACTGTCTGTCTGTTTATCAAACAATTGATAAATCTTTTACGTCCACCTGAAAAATAGGAAGGGTTGGTGTTGAAACAATATCTGCTCGAAAGCAACTCTCAATTAGCTGCTTAGAAAGACTTGAATTTTGAGAGCAGTGTGTTTTCAGCATTCTTGATTTCTGCATGCAGTGTATTTGTCATGAAATTGCCGGACCAGTTTACTGTTGGCAATGTATCATAACCGATAGATCGTGAAGCAACCTTGTGCTGGGTAACTACTTGGTAAAGAGATCGTATCACATTGCAGCCATCCAACATCGCATGGGTATTTGCCCCATTGTTCGAACACTGCTTCTTGCACTGACCAATCTAAAATGATCCCATTGTCTTGCATCCTCTAATAGAGTACTACAGACAGAAAAAGGCCTTTCAGCCCATCTAGGCCAACCAATTTGGTGTTCTGCCCAGTTCCAGATACTTGCACCTAGATCCTCCATACCCACCACATCCATGTATCTATCCAAACTTCTGTTAAAGAGATTAGTGCACCCTGATGCCTTCCTCATCATTGTGGGGGATTTCAGCCAGGTCAGCTTGAGGAAGTCTCTGAACAACAACCACCAACATATCAGCTGTGGAAACGGAGGAGCCAACACACTTGACCACTGCTATACCACCATCAAGAATGCTTATCGAGTCACCCCACTCCCACACATTGGTAAGTTCAATCACCTGGCTGTACTTCCACTCTCAGTGAATTGGCAGAGAGTAAAGACTGCAGCACTGGTGTTGAGGACAAAGAAGGTATGGTCAAGGGAGGTGAAGGAGTGCTTACTGGACTGCTTTGAGTCCGTGGACTGCACCATGATCAGGGATTCATCTTTGAATCTGAATGAATATGCCATAGTTGTCATCGACTTCATCAAAACCTATGTGGATAAGTGTGAGCATACTGCACAGACCCACATCAAAAGCCATGGATGAATCAAGAGATTCATAACCTGCTGAGGGCTAGATCTGTGGCCTTTAAATCTGGTGATCCAGAACTATACAAGAAGCCCAGGTATGAACTTTGGAAGGCTACCTTAAGAGCAAAAAAAATATCCTAGTTGAGAAAGGGTCCAGTGCTTTACTGGCGTATATGACGAATAAAGTCTTCTTAGGCTCCCAGTCGGTTACAGGTATCGACTTTAACTGATGTTTCGATGACAAACTCTGCCATCTTCAGTTGTCATCAAAACATCAGTTAAAATTGATACCTGTACCCGGCTAGAAGCCCAAAAAGAGTTTATTTGTAATTCCAGTTGAGGTGAGAAGAGGAATTGGATGCACATCAGTTCTGGCAGAGTTTGCGGGATATTACTTCCTACAAAGTGAAGCCTAACATTCTGAATGGCTGTAATGCTTCACTCCCAGGTGAGCTAAACACCTTTAATACTTGTTTTGAAAAGGAGAATAAAACTACATCTATGTGAATCCCTGCAGCATCTGATGACCCTGTGATCACTGGCATGGAGGCTGATGTCAGAACATCTTTCAAGAGGGTGAACCCTTGCAAGGCAGCAGAACCTGATGGTGTACCACTAGGGCTCCAAAAACCTGTGTGAACCAGCTGGTAGAAGTATTCAAAGACACCTTCAATCCCTCACTGCTGCAGTTGAAGATTCCCACCTGCTTCAAAAAGGCAATGATCATACCAGTGGCGAAGAAGAATGAGGTAAGCTGCATCAACAATTATTGCCCAATGGCCCTCACATCTACTGTATTGAAGTGCTTTGAGAGGTTGGTCATGGCTGGAGTGAACTGCCTCTGTAAGGATCTGGACCTGATGCAACTTCCCTATTGCCAGAACAGCTCTATGGTGGATCCAATCTCATTGGCTCTCCATATGGCCTTGGATCACCTGGACAATACTTGCACCAGCCTGTTGTTCATTGACTACAGCTCTGTATTCAACACAATCTTGCTCTCAATTCTAACTTAAATGCCCGAAAACCTGGTTCTCTGTACCTCTATATCTCCCTCTGCAGCTGGATCCTTGACTTCCTCACTGGGAGACCACAGTCTGTGCAGATCGGAAATGACATCTCCTCCTCGCTGACAGTCCATACTGGCACATCTCAAGGATGTATGCTTAGCCCACTGCTCTACTCTCTCTACACCCTGTGGCTAGACACAGCTCAAACACCATCTATAAATCTGCCAACAACACAACTATGGGAGCAGAATTTCAGATGGGGACGAGGAGGCATGCAGAAGCAAGATTGATCAGCTGGTTGAGTGGTGTCACAGCAACAACCTTGCACTCAACATCAGTAAGACCAAGGAATTGATTGTTGACTTCAGGAGGGGATGTCAAGCAAACACATATCATTAAGGGATCAGAAGTGGAAAGGGCGAGCAATTTCAAATTTCTGGGTGTCAACATCTCTAAGAATCTACCTTGGGCCAAACATATTGATGCAATTACAAAGAAGGCACGACAGCAGCTATACTTCATTAGGAGTTTGAGGAGAATTGGTGAGTCATCAAAGACACTTGCTCATTTCTACAGATGTACCGTGGAGAACATCCCAACTGGTTGCACCATCGTCTGATCTGGAGGTGAGACTGCACAGGTTTGGAAAAAGCTGCAGAAAGTTGTAAACTTTGCCAGCTCCATCGTGGGCATTAGCCTCCCCAGCATCCAGGAACCATCAAATGGTGATGACTCAAAAATCCATTCTTAAGGGCATGCCCTCTTCTCATTGCTACCATCAAAGAGGAGGTATAGGAGCCTGATGATACACACTCAATGCTTCAGGAACACCTTCTTCCCCTCCACCATCAGATTTATGAATGGACAATGAACTCATGAGCATTCCTCCATATTTTTAACCTCCCTTTTTGCATTACTTGTTCATTTATTTCTTACTGTAATCTATAGTTTTTATTACTATGTATTGCAACGTACTGCTGCCACCAGCAACAAATTTCATGACGTATGCTGGTGATATTAAAGCTGATTCAGATTCAGATTAGATCTGGTCATCTACACCAGTACAATGAAATTCCTTGATCGTATGAAGCTCACAAAGTAAACCGTGTACATAAGGTTAGCGGGCTGAAAATTAGGCCATTGGTATAAGTGGCCCCATTGAAGCCTTAAACCTCTGTTACACGGGCGGGATGGAAATAGGATGGCGGTCTGGCCACCCAAAGCTATTGAGGGGCTGGTTTAATCAGTAACAGAACCAGAAGTGACATCAGTAAAAATCTTTTGATACTGCGAATCCTTGGAGTCTGAATTGCACTGCCAGGGGTAGTAGAGGTGGCAGGTTGAATTGATACACTCAAGAGGGAGGTGAATAATAATCTATAATAGTTTGCAGGACCATGGGGGCGACTGCTGGAGAGTGAGATTAACACAATTAATCTTATCTAGAGGGAGCATGGAGTCCACAACCCAATTCCACCCCCCCCACTGCCCCCCCAACCCGTGCTGAAATCATTCTAAAATTCTGACATATATTTTGCAGTATTAACTTCTGTAACGCTTTAGATTTGTGAATTTATTTATAGGGCACCGAACTGCTAAATTGCACCTGTTCACTTATTTTTCTCAATCCTGCTGAGACTTCAGGTGGTCCAGTGATGCTATGAATTTTTATCCTGAGCTCTCCCCGGTAATCCATGCGCATTGAGGTTTTTAGTTGCTTATGTTTCTCAAGATTATTCAGTGCCATCCCAGTCTACCAAAGCACCTCCTGTAGATCAACTACTTAAGATCTCAAGAGCTTGTCTCTGTGGCAGAGACCCCCAAATAAATCCTGGCGTAAAATGGTGTGGGTTGGTGTTTTGGGAGGTGTAAGGTTCGGTACACACACACTTCCTGGTTAGAAAAGATGGCACCAGAGGTTTTTACAGATGCAGGCGACTTCCAGTTCATCCGCAAAAAAGCTTCTTCTTTTTCTTTTCTCATGCCTCTCTTTACTTTTTAAAGTGGTTGGTGTCTTGTCGGAGTCCGTGATATACAACTGCAGCTCAAACTATAGTTTTCCACAGGCGATGGGTTTTTGTTCTTGAATTCGCTGTGCTGCCTAGCATTTCGATATCTCCAGGTGCGGCCTGGAAGACACGTTCCTTCAGGGTGTGGCTCTGTTGATGAACCAACTCCTTGCCGATGTCGCCATCTGTAGTGTCGTGGGAGATTGAAACATCGAGACAGCCGGCAGTGTGCACTGATTTCTCACTCTCTCGGTCCTCGAGTCAGGGGACTCGAAAAAGTGACATGGCAGATTTGTAACATCAAAACAGCGAGCTGCTGGTCTCCCACTCTCGTCTGTTGCAGGAGGGATATCTCTCTTTCCCTCACTAGTGAGGGAGCCTGTCTGAGGTGTCGAAGTGTTGGAATGGACAGTAGTTTTTTGATGGTCTCTAGATCATGGTCTTTTTGGGGGCTTTGCTATTGCATGCATGATGGGGTTGTCGGGGGGGCGTCAGTGCTTTAGTTGAAACAAGTGGGGGAGGGGAGTGTTGACGCTTCTGCTATTGGTTGCATGTGAGAGGGGTGAGGGGGGCTTTAGGGCTCTGTCATTTCTGTGAGTCATCCTTTGGGGTTTTTTCTGTTTTGTGGATGTCTGTGAAGAGTAAGAATTTCAAGTATTGTATACCGTATACATTCTCTAATATTAAGTTGAACCATTGGTTCTTTTTCAGTGGTGGGTTCTGAAAATTAGGCAATTCTTGTCCATTCAGAGTAGACCAAAACCTTCAAAAAATATCTAAATGGTTGTCGCTAAGAGGAAGGCAGGAGAACATGCCCCAGTCCTCAATGGGGTATCAGCAACGGAAAGAGTGAGCAGTTCAAGTTCCTGGGTGTTGATATCATAGGGGATCTACCCTGGGCCAGTACACTGATGCATCACAAAGAAGTCACCAATGACTTGAACATTGCTACAGAAGTACTCTGGAGAGTATTCTGACTGGTTGCGTCACAGCCTGATACGGAGCCTCCAACGCACAGGATCGCAAGAGGCTGCAGACGGTCGTATACTCTGTCAGTTCCATCGATTACCTTTGACCCTAGTCATTTTTTACTGGCGAATCAATTTCAGCTCCAGAATTGAATAATGGTATATCACTGGAAACATATGATCTTGGTCTGTGATTTTTAATTTGTTTGCTAATACTGTGCATTAAAGAGTGGAACCATATGTTCAATATGCAGCAAAATCATACGCACATCTCAAATTTATCATCATATTTTATTGCAGTTATTTTAAAGGGCAACAAAGTTCTCAAAATTATGGCTGTTTTCATTGTTTGAAAAACTACATGTGCCAATACATTATTGTTAATCGATCATTGAAATTAGTTGTTCACCTGGCATAGGTCAGAGAAAACAAATGATTTGTGGCTGAATAATGCAACTTAAAACACATTTGTCACAAATAATTATAATCCATAATAGAATGATAGGGTGTTTAGGAGGTTACATCCTAATGCTTTTCTCGGGCTGTGGGATATTTCAGCAATGTAATCTCATTTGGTACTGTAGGAAAGGAAGCCTAGATTCATAGAGTTACACAGCATGAAAACAGCCCAACTCATCAATACCAACCAACATGTCCATCTGAGCTCATTCCTTCTGCTTGTATTGAGCTCATCTCCTTCTAAACCTTTCTTATCCGTGTACATATCTGAATGTTTTTAAGATGTAATCGTACCTGTTTTAACCACTTCCTTTTGCATCTTGTTCCACATATCCATCCTCCTCTGTGTGAAAACCTTGGCCCTCTGATCCTCTTTAAATGCTTTTCCTCTCAATTTAAACTTACGCCTACATGCAAGAGATTCTGGAGTTGCTGGAAGTCCAGAGCAAGACACAAAATGCTGGAGGAACTCATCTGCTCAGACTGTATCCATGGAGGAGAATGAGCAGTCAGTGTTTCAGGCCAATACCCTTCATTAAGACTGGAAAGGAAGCGGGAAGAAGTCACAATAAGAGGGTAGGGGAGGGAAAGGAGTACTAGCTGGCAGGTGAAAGGTGAAACCAGGTGATGGGGAAGGTGGGTGGGCGGGGCCGATGGAATGAAGAGAAAAGCTGGGAGGTGATAGGTGGAAGAAGTAAAGGGCTGAAGAAGAAGGAACCTAATAGGAGGGGAGAGTGTATTATGGAGGACAGGGAAGGAGGTGTGGCACCAGAGGGAGGTGATGGGCAGATAAGGAGAAGAAAAGAGGCAAGAATGGGGAATGGAAAAGAGGGAAGGAGGTGGCAGCAAAATCACCAGAAGTTAGAGAAATCAGTGTTTGTGCCATCAAGTTGGATGTTACCCAGATGAGTTATGATGTTTTGCTCCTCCAGCCTGAGAGTGAATTTATAGTGGCACTGGAGGAGGCCATTGACTGACGTATCAGAATGGGAACAGGGAAGTAGAATTAAAATGGGTGTCACCAGGAAATCCCATCTGTTGTGGCGCATGGAGCAAAGGTGTGATGCCTTCTGGACCCCTAACCTGTGGAAGAGGACGACTAATCGTGCCATCTACATGTTTGTCCAAATCATTAACACACATGACCATCGACAGGGATCCAACACTGATCTCTGTGTCATATCGCTGGTTGCAGGCCTCCAAACTAAAAAACAGCCATGAAAATACCACTCATTGTCTCCTACCACAAAAGTCAGACTTGTATGGAGGCATTCAGTCTGAGCACCGAAAGCTCCTTTAATGGTAATATAATAATGCTCCGATAACCTCTTTCAATGAGGCACCGCCTTTGTCCAAGAAGCAAGTATAGTCTCTAGCTAACTCCTTGTGTATTTAAAGGGTGTGCAGGAGCGAGGGCCCAGAGCATTAAAGTGAGCAATAAAACTTGGATCCAACTGTGTTAAGATTAGCTCAGGAACTGGAACTACTGTGTTTTTATTGGGAACACAGCAATTAAAGTGTGTTAAAGGAAGTGTGGAATCAGTACCTGGTAAATGAAATGCTGAACAATCTAAACTTCTGAATAATCAGATAGCAGATTATTGGAGTTCTATTAACAAACAGAGAAATGAATCCAGAACAACCGAATTTAATGGTCTTCTATTTAATTCTGCAGGATCTCTAGTTGGTTGGAGAAAATTACACAGTTAATAGAGCTATTGCCTTACAAAGCTAGAGACTTGGGATCTGTCTTGGTTTTTGCTGCATGGACTTTTCATATTCTTCTGATCTCATGGGTTTAATGTGGCTGTTCTAGTTTGTTCCCATGTTCTTAAAGACGTGTGTATTGACAGTTCAGATAAGTTGTTCCAAGTTTATGGGTGAATGATTGAATGTGGGGGGAGTTGATGGTGTGGAGTAAAAAAATGGAATTGTGTAAATAGAGAATGAAAGATGACTTGATGGAAATGTACAAGATATTAAGGGGCACAGATTGAGTGGATAGCCAAAGACATTTCCCTGGGCAGAAATGGCTACTATGAGGCGGCATAATTTTAAGGTGATTGGGGGAAAGAATAGGGGAGGGGATACCTTTTACACAGAATGGTGGGTGCATGGAATGGGTGCATGGAGTGGTGTTGGTCCTGGCAGATACATTAGGAACATCTAAGAGACTCTTAGTCAGGCAGATGAATGATAGAAACATGGAGGGCTATGCAAGAGGGAAGGATTAGATTGATCTTAGAGAAGGTTAACATGTTGGCCAAAGGGTCTGTATTGTACTGTAATGATCTATGTCCTATTTTTAATAGGAGATCAATGGTTAGTGTAGACTCACTGGGCTGAAGAGACTGTTTCCATGCTGTATGACCTCCAGGTCATCCGGAGATACTATGTGTGAATCTGCCCAACTTGACTGAGCAGTATTCAAACTAATATAAATTACAGTTAAGCTAAGTGCCAAAGAAAATTGTGCATATTAAACTCTTGAAAACAACGTTGAGGTAATTTGTTTCCACGGAAATAGAAGCACCCCTTTCAAAGTCAAACATGGAAGCAGCAAGAAATTTTTATAACATTCCTTCAGCTGGATGGTTAGCAAATGATTTCTGTGCTAAAGTAATTCTTAATTATTCACTTATTTTTCAGGATCTGAACATCATTATAAGACTAACATTTATTGCCCATCTGTAATTGTGCTTGAGAACATGGCACCTTGTCAACCTCTAGAACTGCTAGCATTGTTCTGGTAAAGCTATCCCTTTGGTTTCCCTGTAGTGCTGTTGGGCAGGGAGCTCCAGCTATAATAAAGGACCAGATTACAAATTCTGGATGGTGCACGGGTTTAAGGGGAACATGTGGTTGGTGATGTTTGTGCCAAGGATGGCACGTATGGCATGAGTTATTGCTTGTCAATCTATGCTTGAATGTCTTCTAGGTTTTGCTACATGGATGGAACAGGTTTAGAGCAGAGGTCCCCAACCTTTTTTGTGCCATAGACCCCTACCATTAATCGAAGGGTCTATGGGCCCCAGACTGGGAACCCTTGGTTTAAAGGGATATGACCTAAATGTAGGCAAATGGGATTAATGTAGACACCTCGATTGGCAAAGACGAGCTGGGCTAAAGTGTCTATTTCCATTCTGCATAATTCTATAATCCCTATGCAGCATGGTAGCATAGTGGTTAAGGCAATGCTTTACAGTGCCAGTTGTAAGATAGGAATTCAGTACCTTCCGCTGTTGGTAGGATGTTTATACGTTGTCCTCAGGACTGTATGAGTTTCCTCCGGGTGCTCTGGTTTCTTCCCATATTCCAAAGACGTGTAGTTTAGTAAGGGTTAGTAAGCTTTGGGCATGCTATGTTGGTGCTGGAAGCATGGTGACACTTGAGGGCTGCTCCCAGCACATCCTCGACACAGATGACACATTTCACCGTATGTTTCGATGTTTCAATGTACACGTGACAGAAAAAACTATCTTTAACTTTGTATATGCAATACACTTAATCGGGGAAGCCCCAATGCGTTTTTGCAATTATGTCTGTGAACAGTCTGTGGCTTCGTCACTTATGACTTGATCTGTAAGGAGATTTTTTTTCTTGAAACAACTGGAATCACTTCAATTCCAACATCATATAATTTACTCAATAACTCAGCCAATGTTGTTTTTGAAATGTTGCCCATTTACTGGATGTACTGCGAATGAACTATGAAAGTGAGATTATTGTGATTCTCTGTGTTAGATATTCAGGAATATCTTGGAAAAATGTTGATTATCTAATGAGCCAATGATAAAGAATTCCAGCATGTAGCTGGACAGCTGTCAAAAGTATCTCCCGAAGAATGCATATGTGCTTTACTAGCTTTTGACTGGCACTTGACAACTGGCCCTCAAAGAGCAGCTTTAATATTCAGTGATGATGTATACTACAGAAATGTGATGACTCTTTTGAAAGATGGTAAAACAAGCGCGAGAGTGGGATAGTTTGTCATGCTCTGTTTCAGACTGTTAAACACTATAAAAACAACAACCTCAGCCTGAAGGAAGTTAAACTGGGCTTATTCTGATTAAAAGGAAACCAAGCATTTTAAGTGGACTGAAGGATGCAGGCAAATGATGGGAATGGTGGTACTGCCGTGACATTTGATAGGTGGGACCTCAACTAGCGTTGACAGCTCAGGTCTTGAAAAAATGCTGCCAGGTAAGAGTTCGCTTCTCTGCTGTTGAGCCCAGCTGTTTGCTTTAAAGCCAAAGGACAGGGTGGGATAACCTCCGTTCCTCTGTTCCTTGGTGCTTGGTATATCTCAAATTAAAGAAAAGTCCAAAAGGAATATCATTCTTCTATTTCATTTTATTTAACACTTTTTGTCTTTATTAACAAATTTCATGACATGTGCCGGTGCTAATAGACCTGATTCTGATTTTTTTCTGATTGGCTGTGTTTACTTCTAAAGTGGTAAACATTCTATGCTAGAAATATTACTTTATTCCTGATAGGCAAATGGCCCATATTAGAATCAGGATCAGGTTCATTATCACTGGCTAAGGTGTAAAATTTGTGGTTTTATGGCAGCAGTACAGAATCAGAATCATGTTTAATATCACCGGCATAAGTCATGAAATTTATATATATTAAATAGTTAAATTAAATTTGTGCAAAACTGAAAATAAAAAAGGCAGAATTACTCTAAATTACAAACATAAATAAATAGTACAAAAGTCCAATAATGAAGTAGTGTTTGTCCCATACTTCCCTAACTCCCTCCTATCCATGTATTCATCCAAATACCTTTTAAATGTTATTATTGTACCAGCCTTGCCCACTTCCCCCCAGCTCAGTCCATATACACACCATCATCTGTGTGAAGAAGGTTCCCCTTAGATTCATTTTAAATTGTTCACCTCTCACCTTAAATCTATCCCTCTAGTTTTGAGTTCTCCTTCCATGCATTCTATGCATTTTCCCTATCTATGTCCATCATGATTTTACACACCCTTTGAGGAATAAAGTTTTAGCCTGCCCAATACCTCCCTATAACCCAGGCCCTCGAGTCTTGGCTGATTCCTCATAAATATTCTCCACCCACTTTCCAGTTTAATATAGTTTTTCTATTGCGTGGTGACCCTGTGTAACATTTGCTATTCGCTGCCTCTGGCGTGACGCCAGTGGTATCAGCACTGGACTTCGAGGTGGA
Source organism: Mobula birostris (assembly GCF_030028105.1). Taxonomy (NCBI): domain Eukaryota; kingdom Metazoa; phylum Chordata; class Chondrichthyes; order Myliobatiformes; family Myliobatidae; genus Mobula; species Mobula birostris. Next base: position 208,841,811 of record NC_092372.1, read on the forward strand.
TGGTCCTGAGTTTGAATCTGGCTAGGTCCCAACCTGGGCAGCTGCTGTACCTGCGCAGAAGAAATTCCTGGCAATTTACTGCAGTATCTTGCCATGAAAACCCTATGGACAACAACACTATCCATAGCGTCGTCATGAGTCGATGACAACTTGATGGCACTCAACAACAACAATATTTCCATAACATCTGCTTTAAGTAACCCCACGGAAATCTGTACAACACCCAGTTCATGGGGCAGCAGGTGTGGTTCTGAATATTTGAATTGTTGACCTCTTAAGTTGGAATATTATGTCCATTTAAAACCTGGAGAATAAAGCAGCTTTGCCCAGATTCGGAGACTCTGCAGATGCTGAAAATCATGAACGAAAAACAAACACACCAAATGCCAGAGGAACTCAGCAGGCCAGGCAGCAACAATGGAGGAGAATAAACAGTCGATGTTTTGGTTGTTTGCCAGAAACTTTGTCTGCTTTAACCCACCTCTATAGATGCTGCCTGATCTGCTGAGTTCCTTCAGCACTTTCTGTGTGTTGCCTAGTTTCAGTTCCAGATATTTGAATTGGGACCAATAATAAAGTACCTATCAAGGGTCATAGAACAAGGAAGAACTATAAAAAGCTGCCAATCTACTATTTAAAGTGTATTGGATTAGAAGTCAAGTGTTGAAGCATCCTCATGAAATTTGAGCCAGAACCATTTCACACCTGGTTGCCTATTAACATTTGGTTTCAATTTCATAAACATATTGTTGCATCCAAACTGATGACTAAAATGCATGTTTAGATAATAAAGTCATTTTATTTCTCTTTTCATCATGCCCTTACCCAGAGCTGAAATGGCCTTGATCCAACTTTACCACAAACTCCTCCTCAGAGGTTAAAGAACTAAATGGAGAGAAACATTTCAAGCCTTTAATTTAAAGCAGTGTGGAAGAAGGGAATAACACTTAAAGTTAACTGAACATCAGAAGCCAGACCTTTCATTCTGTCAGTAAATGAAAAAAACATTGCTGATGCTGGAAATCTGAAATAAATGAAATAATCGGAGTTTTTATAAGGCATTGATCAGACGGCATTTGGAGTATGGTGAGCAGGTTTGGGCCTCTTATCGAAGAACAGGCATTGTGCTGGTATTGGAGATGATCCAGTGGAGGTTCACAGGAATGAAATGGTTAACGTATGAGGAGCATTTGATGGCTTTGAGTATGTACTCACTGGAGTTTAGAGGAATGAAGGGAAATCTCACTGAAACCCTTCGAATATTGAAAAGCTTAGATAGAGTGGATGTGGAGAGGTTACTTCCTATAGTGGGGCAGTCTTTCTTGGATCAGAGGGCACAGCTTCAGAGCAGAGGGACATCCATTTAGAACAGAGATGAGGAGGAATATCTTTAGCCAGAGGGTAGTGAATCTGTGGAATTCATTGCAAGAGATTTGGTATACTTAAAGCAGAAGTTGATAGGTTCTTGATAAGCAACTCACACAAAAGGCTGGAGGAAATCAGCAGGCCAGGCAGCATCTGTGGAAAAGCATACAGCCGATGTTTTGGGCTGAGGCCCATCTGCCGATTTTCGCTTGTTTGTGATAGGTTCTTGATAAGTTAGGGTGTCAAAGGTTATGGGGAGGGGGGAGGAGAATGAGGTTGAGAGGGATAATAAATTAGCCATGATGGAATGGCAGACTTGATGGGCCGAATGGCCCAATTCTACTCCTACTGCATGTCTTATGAAAAACAGAAACACTTATCAGATCAGGTAGCATCTGTGGAAGGAGAAAATAAAACCCAACACTTCAGGTCTATTTGCGAAGGATCTCAGACCTGAAATGTTAACTTTTTCCCTTTCCATTGCTGCTGCTAAGTACTGCTAGCATTTTCTGCTTATATTTCTATTTTTATGTGGCCCTTTTTTAACATACATGGAGGAATCACTGCAATCAGATACCATCTTCATTAATGCTTGTTGTGTGTTCTGATTTCCATTGAAAAGTGGAGATGCAGTTGCTTGTAGCCATTTTACCCATTACCGAGAAAGGAACCCATGAATATATTGGAACCAAATTCAGTGTAATGGTTAAGAAAGGCTGTCTCACTGGTGTTCTATTATTATCTGCCTGCACATGGGCCATTCTCCCAATTCTTTGCATGTTCATGCATCTATCTAAAAGCCTCTTAAACATCAATATCATATCTGCTCCTACTAGTGCTGCTGGCAGCTCTTTCCATGCCATTCTCTGTGTAAAAAAAAACTCCCAGCACACCTCCTTTGAACTTCTCCCCCTCTCACCTTACGTGGATTTCATAAGGCAGGCATTACCTCGGCAGACTGCACTTCACTGGCATTGTGGATATAAGCATTGTACATGGGGAAAAAAAAGTGGTCCCTACCTCATCACTCTCTCAGGTTGAGCAATCCACAACCACAATATTGGCTTCTCGATGTGAAAAAAATGATTTGTTTAACCATATATCAATATTCCTGTGGGAGCTTTTAAGTCTGTACCACTATTCCTGGAATCGGTTACTGGGAATATCTTCAGTAATTCTCACAACTGGATACCAAAATGTTAGTAGACAGTCATCAAAAATCCCGCTTATGTGCCTGGAATTTCTGGTTTACATTAACTGATTGGCAGAAATTCACACGGACCCTTTTAATCCAGTAATAGGGAAGCTTAGAGACACTTTTGATGTTTCCTTCACACTCTTGTATTGCACAGTCCTGTGTGAACTTAAATAGTAGGCTTTTCCGCAATTTTATTTTGAAACTAGAATCCACATTAGTTAGTTCCTGCCAAGGTAAAGTGATTAGTTTGCCAATTTTTGGGTTGATTTGAAATCTGCGATTCCCTGTGTCACTGGGCCAAAAATTAAATCATAACCGTCTGAGACTCTGATTTGTTGAGGGAGGTAAACCCCTTACACAAAATCTTTCACCTGAAGAGTGCAGGTGACACCCCCACCCCCACGCACACACACACACACTGGGGGAGTTATGTTCCTAGAAAATGGCCCAAATTGTGATTTTCTGTGATGATGCCAGGCTGCATCATTTGTGCATCCATTAAGAAATGCCAAATATATTAATGCTTCCCACGTAAATTTTGTGAGGGTGAATTTTATTTCATATCTCAAGTTTTTATGTAGTGATTTGTGAAAACTGTAGGAGTGAATTTCCATTCCCAAGCGGCTGTAGTCATTATTTGCCCTTGTGGATTCAGATCTCTAGAACAGCCCATTCAGGATGTGTTGAGCAACACACATCAAAGTTGCTGGTGAACGCAGCAGGCTAGGCAGCATCTCTAGAAAGAAGTACAGTTGACAGTTTGGGCCGAGACCCTTCGTCAGGACTAACTGAAGGAAGAGCTAGTAAGAGATTTGAAAGTGGGAGGGAGAGGGGGAGATCCAAAATGATAGGAGAAGACAGGAGGGGGAGGGATGGAGCAAAGAGCTGGACAGGTGATAGGCAAAAGGGATACGAGAGGATCATGGGACAGGAGGCCCAGGGAGAAGGAAAAGGGGGAGGGGGGGAAAAACCCAGAGGATGGGCAAAGGGTATAGTCAGAGGGACAGAGGGAGAAAAAGGAGAGAGAGAGAGAAAGAATGTGTGCATATAAATAAATAACAGATGGGGTACGACGGGGAGGTGGGGCATTAACGAAAGTTAGAGAAGTCAATGTTCATGTCATCAGGTTGGAGGCTACCCAGATGGAATATAAGGTGTTGCTCCTCCAACCTGAGTGTGGCTTCATCTTTACAGTAGAGGAGGCCGTGGATAGACATATCAGAATGGGAAGGGGATGTGTTGAGGTTGGCTAAGTAGATAGTGAACCTGCAAGAGAGACTGCAAATTATGGACTTGGAGCAACGTTCGAAGTGCTGGAGGAATTTAGCAGGATCAGGCAAGATCTATGAGGGGAAATGGATGGTCAATGTGACCCTTCATCCAAACTACTGGACCTGGACCCAATTCAGATGAAGAGACGCAATCTGAAATTTTGATTGTCCATCTCTCCCTAAGTGCCGCCTGACCCACTGAATCCTTTCAGCATTTTGAGTGTTGCACTTAATAAATTTGCTTTGATGACAGTGAAAATTAGCTACTTATGTAAGACATGGCACGACCAAAAGGGTCATTTCCACTCCAGTTCTACATCACTTCCAAAATGACTTAGGCAAGGGAAATTCCAACTTTCAAATCCCTTACTCACTCTTCCTTCAGTTAGTCCTGACGAAGGGTCTCGGCCTGAAACGTCGACTGCACCTCTTCCTAGAGATGCTGCCTGGCCTGCTGCGTTCACCAGCAACTTTGATGTGTGTTGCTTGAATTTCCAGCATCTGCAAAATTCCTGTTGTTTGCGTTTTTAAATTCCAACAAGGTTGGTCTCATCCACTTGGGTCTTGAAATCCCATCCTCCTGCACAATTGAACGAACTTGTACAACCAGTCACTTAACATGCTTAATGAGAAGATCGTGTATTCCAAAACTGAGTCATGCACAAGGTTTTCTGAAGAGGGGAACCCACTTTAATACATGGTTAAGACCATTGCTGTAATGTTGGAGATTGATTATGCCCTCAGGAAACAAAATAGTCCTTACTCAGGAAATCAGGTGTGAAAAGAACATAGACCATTACAACACCGTACAGGTCATGGTGTGGTCGGCATAGACCTATTGGGTCAAATAGCATGTTTTAACTTCACACACTTCGATAGAATGACTGCCTTTGTTAATATGTAAATCAGTCAGCCACATTTGGCTGAGAAAATGTTAAAATGAAGAAGCCAGAATAAGAAAGTGGAGTGGGGGAGGAGTAGAAGCTGGAAGGTGATAGGTAAAACCAGGTGAGGAGCAAGGTGTGTGTGTGTGTGTGTGTGTGTGTGTGGGGGGGGGGGAGGGGGGAATGAAGTAAGAAACTCAGAGGTGATCAGCGAAAGAGCTAAAGGGCTAAAGAAGAAGATATCTGATAGGAGAGGACAATGGACCACGGAAGAAAGAAGAGGAGGAGTGGCAAGAGGGAGTTGATGGGCAGGAGAGGAGAACGGGAGAGGTAAGAGGTTAACCAGAATGGGAATGGAAAAATGAGTGGAGTGCGGACGTGGGGGGGGGAGAGGGATGCGGTGAGGAGAGAAATTACTGGAAGTGAGAGAAATTGATGTTAGTGCTGTCTGGGTAGTCTGTCTGGCTTCTCAACCCAAAATGTCAACTGTTTATTCCTCTGCACAGATGCTGTCTGGCCTGCTGAGTTCCTTCAGCATTTTGTGTGTGTTGTCCTCGTTCATGAACTATTGCTGTTTCCAAGAATGTGCTTTATCAAAGCCAACAAGAGTGCTACCAGTGCACTGATCTGTCCACCTGATAGAGCTGCAGAACTTTTGCTGTATTTGTGGATCTTCTTTACAGTGATATGACAGCAGTTGAGGAATGAACAGCTTGTGCAGATTACTTCCCATGGCACAAGTTGATAATTCAATACGAGCTTCCATTTATCAGGTTTGAATGAGGTAATGAATATTTAGGATAATTAAACATTTATTGGTGAAAATGTTTAATCAACACATTGAAGTAATTAATTGTGGAGCATTGCCAAATATGAAGAATTTAATACTTCAGCTACAGCTGAAGGGCTGGATTAAAGTGAAGCCTTTAAGTTAATTTATTAATTAGTAAGAGTGAAAAGTTCAAAATTCAAAGTATGTATACTTCCTTGAGACTCATCTCCTTATGGGCAGCGGCGTAATGGGCAGTAAGTAAGCTGAGCTAAAGAGCCGTCAGGCAGTACATTAGCCGCATGCTCATTGTGCTTCTGCTTTAATAGAAAAATAGGTGGATTCAAATTGAGTTTGTTTAAGGTTACTTGCAGTCCAAGCCCACCTATTTCCGGAGTCAAGACTTAGTCTGCCGTCAATAAAACGAAGCCAATCTTTTGCCATGTCAGGTTCTCTTGTTTTCCAGATGATTCGATTTACGACTTTTTATGATCCTTGGCACATGGATAAAAGATCAAAATGGAGGGCTTTGTGGGAGGGAAAAGTTAGATTGGGTTTAGAATGGGTTAAAAGGTCAGGATAATACCTTGGGCCGAAAGGCCTGTACTGAGCTGAACGTTTCTATGCCCCTATGTAAATCTTTAAATACAATAGCTCCAGTTCCCAATAAATAAAAGTAAAGTATGCCTTTTACACATGTTGAGGAAATTGCTGTAAAGCTTCATAATGCATAATGCTTTTAATTTATTGCAGCTAATGAGCCTTGTCTATGGATTAATCAGACATCTGCTAACATGCATCAAAAGCTGAAAGAGCTAGTTACTGCACAGTTTGATCATTGCAACACAATGCAGTGAGAATGCCTTCGAATACTTTCCAAGCAATGAAATAATTATTTTCTTTGAGGACTGAGCAAGGGCAGGAGCTATGTTTGCAGCCAGACTGTTTTGTCTTATGGGGTAGCTAAAAAAAACCTTTCAAAGTGTTAACATTGCTTCCAAAATCACTTCTTGTTTGAGTAAGCTGCAATACTAAAATGTCAATGGTTTATTCCTCTCTGTAGATGCTACCTGACCTTTTGTGTTCCTCCAGCACTTTGTGTATATTGTTCAAAATTTCCAGCATCTTCAGAATCTCTTGTGTTCCTGGTTTACTGCTCCATTGCAAAATCTCTTTGAGATATGGCTACCATGAATAAATTAAAAGCTCTTTGACAGGAGTTCAGCGAGATCTTTGCTTACTGCTCTCCTTCTATGATCTTGCTGCTCTCCGACTCAACTGTCGCCTGCCAGCTTGAACTCCTTTCCGTCCCACCACCTTCTTACTCTGGCTTCTTCCCCCTTCAATTTCAGCTTAAATGCCAATGGTTTATTCCTTCCCATAGATAGAACTTGACCTGCTGAATTCCTCTGGTATTTTGTGTGTGTTGCTCTGGACTTCTAGCATCTGCAGGACACTATGTCAGCAAGACCAAGGAATTGATTGTGGACTTCAGGAAGCAGGAAGATAGGAGAACACACATTGGTCCTGATTGAGGGGTCAACAAAGTCTGAGCAGTTTCAAGTTCCTGTGCATCAGCATCTCAGAGGATCTATTTTGAATCCAACACATAATGCAATCCATATCTCATTAGGATTTTGAGATTTGGTATATCACCAAAGACTCTGGCAAATTTCTACAGATGGGTGGTGGAGAAAATTCTGACTGTATCACTGCTTTGTATGGAGATTCCAATGTACAAGGTCGCAAGAAGGTTATGGACTCAGCCAGCTTCATCAAGGGTGCAAACTCGTTACCATCAAGGACAACTTTAAAAGGCAGTGCCTCAAGAAGATGGCATCCATTATTAAGGACCCTGAGGTTCGGGGACATGCCCTCTTCTCGTTACTATCATCACGGAGGAGGTACATGAGCCTAAAGACCTACGCTCAATGATACAGAAATATCTTATTCCCCTCTCTCGCCACATTTCCAAATGGTCCATGAACTATAAATGTTCACTGGACCCATGAACACGACCTCATTTGCAGTACTTATTTAGTTTTGTAACTTAAAGCAATTTTTATGACTTCACTATACTGCTGCCACAAAACGACAGCTTTTGTGACATATGTTATTGATAATAAACTGAATCTGATGTGCCTGTTCTGCCACTGCCAGTAATATTTTCATCACACCTGTATATACATATATTTCTGCATATGACAACCAGCTCAAATTTGATGTTGGAGATTTTGACAAAATTATTGGTTCTCTTATGCTTCCCTGAATGTGCAGGTTTTCCAGAGATAGCAAGGGTAGGATCTTCCTAGTGCCTTGAGGTTCCTATTGTAGGTGATCAAAATCTTGGTCGAATATAGGTGGATACTACTGATTGATGATTTGGCTGACTGTCATATCTGGCAACTGCAGTTAGACTTGTATAGTTCTCATGATGTGAATTGCATGAAGAAACCTGTGCAGGTGAGTTTTCAAAGTGGAAAAGCCATTTCCACTTTATCAACCTCAGCAGACCAGGTCCACTGGTAAGAATAGTCATTGCAGCTGAGGTCTTCCTTGGTTGCAGTGGATGACCATGACATCTTCTATGCTTCGTCATGTCCTTCGTTCTCCATGAAGTGCAGCAGAACCACTTTCCCTGGCTGTTGGATCTCACTGTAGATCTCATTCACCCAGTCTGCTGAAGCTGACCTCATACGCCAGAACAGGCGTGTCCCAATCAGCTGTGATGATTACTCGTACCAGAGGACCCAGACTGCTGAGGTTGATGAAGTGGAACTGTCCCAGTACAATGGCTTTTCCACTTTGAAAACTCTCCAGTACAGGTTTCTTCATGCAGTTTAGCCTGCCTGGCGAAGCAGTGTACTGGCATGTGGCTGCTGCCACTTGTAAACAACTACTTGGAGCCACAGGTAAGAGCTGAATGTCCAGTATGGGACCAAAGGTGAATGAGTTGCCCCAGAATGGACATGACAGGCTGCTTCATTAGAGGTCTACCCCTCCCTGGACCCTCCATAAACCCTAGGAGAATACTAAGAAATGACAAAATCTCTTGACTTCACAATTTACCTTGTTATGGCCTTGCACTGCACTTTCTCTGCAGCTGCTACACTTTTTTCTTCACTGTTATTCCTTTTCCTTGTATTACCTCAATGCACTGTTTTAATAAAATGATCTGTATGGATAGTCTGGAAGACAAGTTTTTCGCTCTACCTGTTACAATAATAAACCAATTCAATTCTATTCAAATTAATAATGGAACATACCTCACTCACCTTTTCCCATCAATTCTGAGAGTTTGGATTCCCCATTCCTATCCATTGATCATTACCCCTACAGCTGGATTAGTCTGTCCTGAACTGAGGTGGATTGCTAACAGGAGAAAGTCTGCAGCTGCTGGAAATCCGAGCGACGCACACAAAATGCTGGAGGAACTCAGCAGGTCAGGCAGCATCTATGGAAAAGAGTACAGTCGACATTTCGGGTCGAAACCTTTCAGCAGGACTGCAGAAAAAATGCTGAGTAGTAGATTTGAAAGGTGGGGGGAGGGGGAGGGGGAGAGGGAGAAAAATGCTAGGATATAGTTGATTGGACAAGGAGACAGAAGGCCATGAAAGGTGGGGGGAGGAGCACCAGAGGGAGGCGACGGGCAGGCAAGGAGATAACATGAGAGAGGGACAAGGGGATGGGAAATTGGGAAATGGTGGAGGGGGGCTGGAGGTATTACTGGAAATTTAAGAAATCGATGTTCATGCTACCCAAACAGAATATAAGGTGTTGTTCCTCTGACCTTATCCCGGCAGTGGAGGAGGGCATGGATGGTCATATGGGAATGGGAAGTGGAATTAAAATGATTGGCCACTGGAAGATCCTGCTTGCTCTGGCGGACGGAGCGTAGATGCTCGACAAAGCGGTCTCCCAATCTAGGTTGGGAGCACCGAACACAGTATATGACCCAACAGACTCACAGGTGAAGTGTTGCCTCACCTGGAATTGAGGTGAATTGCTCGTTGTAAAGCCCCTTAGCTGGTGTGCAGGTCAAGTCCAGCAGTGGAGCAGATGGCTCTCTGGCATCTATTGCTCATCTGATTCCTCAGAGCTCCTAGACACAGCCAGCTGGATTTGGCCTATTGGAGCATAGAAGAGTACAGCACAGAAACAGGCCCTTCAACCCATGATGTTGCGCAGAACCAGCTAGAAAGCAAATTAACATACCTTTCTTGCTCAGATACTGAAGTGTAATTCCACTCTTTGTCTTTTTGGTGTTGTTCAGATAGTTTCTGGAAATTTCCAATAAGGTGGAACCTCTCAAACCTCTCCACTTTAATTGACTGGATATACAGCTCATCTATGTAGAAATGCACGTGAGTAATGCTTGCTTTGCAGGTGCCTTTTGCTTTACACCTACATCATGCTCACCTCTGTCATGTCCCTCAGCAGGGTGGAATTTTTATGAGGTTGCTCTTTCTGGAAAGAACAGGCTTCTGGATGGGACATCCAAATGAGGCCCCATTTGCCTCCTCAGAAGTACATTTAAGGTCTCTCACACCCGATGTCTGCGATTCTGGGCCAGAGATGGAGGTTGGAGGTCCTGTGTCAGGGCCGAGGACTGGAGGTCTGAAGGTGGCTTGTCCTGGCGATGGAGGCCTGTCTGAGTGTGTGTGAGAGGTGGGAGCGTGGGAAAGGGGCTTGTCTGTGCTGTTGTTGTCTAAGCACAGAAAATTCACTAAATAATCAGCAGGTCAGGCAGCATCCATGGAAGAAGAAACAGATATAAATCTTCAGGTCAAAGGGCCTTTGTCAGAGCTATGATATACCAAACTTTGCTTCACCCTATCTTTTTGTCTTGTTCATTTCTTCTTCCATCTGCTCTGCAACTTAAAAACCACTTGCTTTCTCTCGTTTCCAAATCTGATGAAGTGCCTTTGATCTGAAACATTAACCATTATTCTCTCTCCACAGATACTGCCTAACCTGCTGTGCATTTGGAACATTTCTTTTGTTTTTTTTAAATTTCAGATTTCTAGCATCTGCTGCTCTTTCATTTTCTTTTGGGCACTTTATTGGTTTTGTGGTTCTGTGGAGACCTGGAAAGATGTCAAGTTATTTTTAGCCCCTGATGTTTCTTTCCCTCTGTGCCCATTGACAGCAGCTGCCATTCTAAATTTAACCTGTCAGGAAAAGAAGGAGAGAAAAAAATACGTGTGTTAGGCACGCAGGTGTTTCAGAGGCATTTGCATTTTAAAATTTTCTGTTAAATCCAGTGCCTGACAAGCAGTAGCAGAAAATAGGATGAGGCAGGAAAAAGCAATTTATTGGAAGACATGGGCAAACTCGTTTCTGACACTCTGGCATCTTTGCGTGGCTGCCTGTTTGTGCTGGCTGGACTTCGAAGTTGTGTGAAATGGCCCACGGCCCTTCCCAATTCTCCTGATGGATCTTTGCCAACTTCTGACCAATGAAGTAATTTCGATCATTAAGTCAAATATGATTTCCATTTGCTCTGAGTATTACAGGCCAGGACAAAACAGTGAGAGCAACATTTTTATCCTACCTTGAAAAGGTCTTACAGAAGTATAAAATTAGAATGGAATATGTTATGATTATTCTTGTTTCATTGGCCTGCATTTGGCTCTTTTTAAATGATATATCAACTGTATCTATTTTTTGTACTTTCTTTCATATTCTTTTCTTATAAATAGTAATCCAAACCTGCTTTTAGATGGTGTTTTAATTTCTACCTGATAAGCCAGTTGCAGTGGGTACAGAGGTGGGTGTGGTTCGGCGTACAACAGTGTGTTGGCTAGGTTACTGCATTAGCAGCCAGTGCTCTGCAGCTTTGAGACACAAGTTCAGGCTCCACCGTGGTAGCTGGGGAAATCAAACTCCAGTAATTAATTATATCAGGAGGGAGTTTAAATACACAGTGCAGGAAAGCTCTGCGAATCTGGCTTGAGAATTTTGGTAGTACCAAACCATCAGATTTTCTAGACTATTACATGTTACTACATTAATTGTTATTATTGATAATATACAATATGTTACCTATACAATAATTGAGGTTTTTTTTAGATATTACACAGTAGTATAATCATTTTCCAGTCAACTCGGTAAGTGTAAGGGAAACTTGGTTAAGAGAACCCAGGGAGCCTTAATGAATTGCGGAAACGGGGCCTCAGTGAGAATGGGACACAGAAGTGAATGAGTTTCAAGGGAACGTGGGAGTCAAGGTCCCATTGTGTGAACAGGACAGAGGGAAGCAGGGCCTGAGTCAGCTAAAGGAGGCTTCGAGCTATCAGAGCATTATGAAGCTACCAGAAGCTACCATGAAGCTACCAGACTGTCATAAATACCAGCTTGGCTAGCAAATGCCCTCCGTGGAAGGAAACCTCCCTGGTCTGCTCTCTGTGTGACTCCAGACCCACTGACAAGTTCACACTTAGTTCAGGCTCATTTAGTGCTGGCATTACCAGCGTATCTCACATTTCAAGAAAAAAAATAAATTATAAAATGAGTGTAAACTAGGTGTGATTCAAATGATCTTTTCTAGTCTTGAGTGTTCTTTATATTTCATTCTAAAACATGCAACTTTCTGATAACAACTTTGAATTCAAGCTTCAAGATTGTTTAATGTAATTTTCAGTTCACAAGTGTAAAGGAGAATGAAATAATTGTTATTCCAGATGTGATGCAGCACATAAAACACACACTAAGATAAAGAACACAATAATAAAAAACCACAGTACATATAAAAACATAGGACAGCTTATACACTGTACATATATTGATTACATAAAGCGATGCTGGGTACGGAAGAGTCTGTACATAAGGTGACTTTGACAGGAAATGATAAAATAATGGTGTTGGGGGTGGGTTATTGGGTGGAGGTGTTGATCATTCTTACTGCTTAGGGAAAGTAACTGGGCCTGGTCATTCTGGCACGGATGCTGTGTTGACTCTTCTCTGATGGGAGTGGGTCAAAGAGTCCATGAGCAGGGTGGGTCATGATAACACACAATTGTCATCCTTCCCCCCATTAGTGATAATATACAATATTAGTTTGCTTGTGACCAATTTGTCAGTTAATGAAAAATCTTTCTTGCATTATTCCTCAGAATTAATCAGGATTTATATTTAACATGCTCATTCCAGTTGGTATACTTCTTGTGAGTCATTCTGCGCATGGCTCTAACATTATTCGTATACCTGGGTAGGTGGTACCCCAACTGTGACCTAATCGTTCTGCAAGAACACTCTTAATCTCCCACACTCTGCGTCTACATTCAAAATCCTATTTGTCCTTCTCAGAAATGGACACATGCTGCTAACACTGACTGTGGTGGTTTGAATGATTGGTAGAGCTGTATTCCTCATTTCATATCTTTTAAACATCAGCAGACAGAAAAGTAGAATAAAGACACTTGGTGGCCTGTGCCTAATACGGTGGCCACTGAGTGTATGTTCATGGTCTTCTGTTGCTGTAGCCCCTTCACCTCTCAGTTCGATGTGTTGGGCGTTCAGAGATGTTCTTCTGCACACCACTGCTGTAATCCATGTCACCTTCCTGACAGTCTCCTTTGCTCTCTCTCATTAACAAGGCGTTTTTGGCCACTGAGTGTGTGCATATGTCACCATATACTACCCTGAGATTCATTTTCTTGCAGACATTCAGAGTAGAACAGAAAAACAGGATGCAATCAATGAAAAACTACACTCAAAGACTGATTAAAAAAATACATTAAAAAGGCAAACTGTGCAAATAAAAAAAGAAAATAATAATAGGGTAAATAAATAATACATACATTGCAGAGTCATTGAAAGTGAGTCCATAGTGAGCTGAAGTTTGATGTGTCGTGCATTCAGAAATGTTCTTCTGCACACCACTGTTGTAATGTGTGATTATTTGAGCTACAGTTGCCTTCCTGTCAGCTTGAACGTTTGGTCATTCTCCTTTGATCTCACTCAATGCAAGACATTCTTTTCCCACAGAACTGCTGCTCATTGGATGTTTTTTTGTTGCTTTATGCATGATTCTCTGTAAACTCCAGAGCATCAGAGTCAGGTTTAATATCACCGGCACATGTTGTAAAATTTGTTAACTTAGCAGCAGCAGCACAATGTAATACATAATATGAGAGAGAAATAAGCTGATCAATTACAGTAAGTATATATATGCATATTAACCAGTTAAATTAAAAATAGTGCAAAGCCAGAAATAATAAAAGTCAGGTAGTGTTCATGGGTTCAATGTCCATTTAGGAATTGGATGGCAGAGGGGAAGAAGCTGTCCCTGAATTGCTGACTGTGTGCCTTCAGGCTTCTGTACCTCCTATGTGATGGTAACAATGAGAAGAGGGCATGTCCTGGGTGATGGGGATCCTTAATGTTAGATGCCACCTTTCTGAGAAACCACTCCTTGAAGGTGTCTTGGATACTATGAAGGCTAGTACCCAAGATGGAGCTGACCAATTTTATAACTTTCTGCAGCTTCTTTCAATCCAGTGTAGTAGCCAATCCATACCAGACAGTGATGCAGCCTGTCAGAATGCTCTCCATGGTACATTTGTAGAAGTTTTTTAATGTCTTAGGTGACAAACCAAATCTCCTCGAACTCTAAATGAAACATAGCCACTGCCTTGCCTTCTTTATAGCTGAATTGATATACTGGGACCAGGTTAAATACTCAGAGATCTTGACACCCAGTAACCTGAAATTGCTCACTCTCTCCACTTCTGATCCCTCTATGAGGATTGGTATGTGTTCCTTCATCTGATCCTTCCTGAAGTCCACAATCAGCTCTTTCGTCTTACTGACGTTGAGTGCAAGGTCATTGGCTGGTATATCTCGCTCTTGTACACCCTATTGTCTCCATCTGAGATTCTGCCAACAACGATTATATCATCACTAACTTTATAGATGGCATTTGAGCTATGCCTAGCCACACAGTCATAGGTATAAAGAGAGTAGAGCAGTGGGCTAAGCACTCACCCCTGAGGTGCATCAGTGCTGATCAGTGAGGAGGAGATACTATCACCAATCTGCACAGTTTGTGATCTTCTGGTTAGGAAGTTGACGATCCAATTGCAGGAGGAGGTACGGAGACCCAGGTTCCATAGCTTATCGATCTGGGCTGTACGATTGATGGTATTCAGTCCTAAACTATAGTCAACAAAACAGCATCCTGACATAAGTGCTTGTGTTGTCCAGGTGGTCTAAGGCCGTGTGAAGAGCCATTGAGATTGCATCTGCCGTTGACCTATTGTGGCAACAGGCAAATTTCAGTGGGTCCAGTTCCTTGCTTAGGCAGGAATTATTTCCGGCCATGAGCAACCTCTCAAAGCATTTCATCATATGAGAGCTACTGGATGATAATCAGTAAAGCAGCTCACACTATTCATCTTGGGCACTGGTACAACTATTGCCCATTTGAAGCAGTTGAGAACTTCTGACTATAACAATGTCCTTGAGTACACCTGCTAGTTGGTTGGCACAAGTTTTCAGAGACTTAATAGGTACTCCATTGGGACCTGCTGTCTTACAAGGGTCCAAAGGCCTCCGAGACTCACAGGGTCACCAGGTGCAGCAGGGTTCCTCACAGTGGTAGTTTTATTCTCCCTTACAAAGCAGGCATAAAAGGTGTTGACCTCATCTGGTAGTGAAGCATTGCTGCCATTCATGCTATTGAGTTGACTGTGAAAATCCTGGGAGGTCAGCAGTTTCTGAGATACTCAGAACATCCCGTCTGACACCAGCAATCACTCCACTGTCAAAGTCACTCAGGTCACATTGCTTCCCCATTCTGATGCTTGGTCTTAAAAATTGAACCTTGACCATGTCTGCATGCTTTTATGCATTGAGTTGCTGCCACATGATTGGCCGATTAGATATCTGTACTAACAAATAGGCATACAGGTGTGGCCATAATGTGGCCACTGAGTAGAGCTGTATAAAATTCTGTACTGGTTACATTTTTTTTTACCATGTCTGGAGCTTATCTAATAGGATAAGAGTTTATGAGAATTAGAGTAGAGATAACATTTTGGAGTAATCCAAACACAAACAAGAAAAAATCTTTACTGGAAATCCGAGCAACACACATAAAATGCTGGAGGAACTCAGCATGCCAGGCAGTATCTGTGGAAGAGTACAGTTGCCGTTTCAGGCCAAAATGTCGACTGTACATTTTGCAGTAAGTTATTTTTTTATTTTATTTCATTGAGATACAGCGCGGGATAGGCCCTTCTGGCCTTATGGGCCATGACACCCAGCCTAATCACGGGAAAATTTACAATTAGCCTTCCAGCCAGTACACCTATAGGAGGAGACTGGAGCACCCGGAGGAAACCCATGCGATCATGGGGAGAATGTACAAACTCCTTACAGGCACCAGTGGGAATTGAACCCGGGTTCCTTATAGTGTAAAGTGATGTGCTAACCACTACACTATGTGCTGCCCTTTAACTATTCTGAGCTTTCAAGATATGCACATTTCTACACTTTACACCCATCGTAAGCACAATGAAAATAGCAAAAGCAGTAATATGTCCCTGATGGAGGAGAGTTCAAATTACAATAATGCATTTTCTGGAGGAAATTTAATGTGGCCCATCTGACCACTAACTGCAGAGAAGGTGATCAGCTTACTATGAGGGTTTAGCAGCTCTCTAGAACAAGGAAAATTTTGGGAAATACTTGTGCAATGTGGCCTGCGCACTGTCGTGTACTTTAGATTTGCAGCCTCCGGTGCAGTGGTAGTAAGGTACAGCACCCCTTATCCGAAACTCCAAAACCCAAAAACCTGCCAAGTCTGAAATTTGAGTGCTGACACGAGTTCACAAATGGAAAATTTCCACAAGGTGCTGGGAAGGCTCCCAGGTGATGTGTGATGTGCACACCTCAGCCAGCTCTGAGAAATGACCTCAAATATGTAATGAAGTTAATGAAAAATAGAAGACCACCGCATAAAGTGAAAAATGAAGATCTCAACATGTATTGAAAGAGTGGATTCAGAGTGAACATATGCCAATTAATGATATGCTGATCATGAAACAAGAAATGATCTATCTCAGCGAACTGAAAATTAAAGGTAATTGTGAATATTCAGCAGGCTGGTTGCAGAAATTTAAGAAAAGGCATGGCAATAAATTTTTAAAGATTTGTGCTGATAAAGCATCTGATGATCATGAAACAGCAGAGAGATTCATTGATGAGTTTGCCAAGATCGTCGATGATGAAAATCTAACATGTTGAATGGCTGCATCAGTGCAGATGTGTGATCAACAAGTGTAAGACAAAGTCTGCTTAACAGTAGCACATAAATTCAGTCTGAAATAATGGTGATCCCAAGCTATCTTCAAAATCCTTAAACATCTGAAATCCGAAAAACTTCCGGCCCCAAGCATTTTGGATAAGAGCTATTTGACCTGTATTGCAATGACTCGAGTCGAACATGATGTTCTCCTCAGGGATTGTCTATTGGTGGGTCCTCAGGTGGCTGTAGAGGCCAATCCGGGATCCACATATTCTGGCGCAGTGTGGGCAAGAGTTAAGTGGTGGCTGTGGTTCATGGTTGGGTCTTTTGATAGATAAATAGATAGATAGATAGATAGATAGATAGACATACTTTATTGATCCCGAGGGAAATTAGGTTTCATTACAGTTGCACCAACCAAGAACAGAGTACAAACATAGCAATACACAAACCACAAACAATCAAATAATAATATATAAACCATGCCAGACGGAAATAAGTCCAGGACCAGCCCATGGGCTCAGGGTGTCCAACCCTCCAAGGGAGGAGCTGAAAAGTTTGATGGCCACAGGCAGGAATGACTTCCCATGACGCTCAGTGCTGCATCCCAGTGGAATGAGTCTCTGGCTGAATGTACTCCTGTGCCCAACGGTATAAGTGATGTTACACGCCGACATCGGGTTGGCAGAGGGAGGGATGTACACAACAAGCACAATTGCATATGAGATTTCCCTTGGCAAATAATATGGCCCGAGTCCAACAGCAAAAAGTTCAATACCCGGGCTACAAGCACGTTCCTTGATTGTAATATGACCAGGATTGCACCATTTGTTGTGAACCAGCACAGCAAGTCCCCCTCCTTTACGCTTACCGCTCTCAGTGCACTTCCGGTCAGCCCGAACAGCCTGGAAGCCCTTTATGGAAATGTTTTGGTCGGGTATGTCCTCATGCAGCCACGTTTCAGTAAAACACATAACACTGCACTTTCGAAATGTTCTCTGACTTCTGGGTAGCGCCGTTAACTCATCCATTTTATTACCCAACGATCTCACATCGCCCATAGTGAGAGAGGGGCGACACGGCTTATAACTCCTCTTCTCCATAAGTCTCTGTTGCCTCGACCCAGTCCTCTTCCCTTGCCTTTTTGATCCCCCTCTGCGTCTTCTGTCTGTTTTCCTCCAGATTTCAGCAGGGGTGTCCGCTGCTCTGTTCGCTAAACCGGCCGGCATAAGCACAATCAGCTGGTCTCTGGAATAAACAATGCGACCATACTGCTGCCCCGCTAATGAGACAAGTCCGAATGTAACTATTTCCAGCGCTAAAAACCCAAATAAAACTCTCTCCACCAGCATGTTAGAGAGGGTGCAGCTTCAATGTATTACCGTGAAAAAAAAAACAACAAATAATGTAAGTTAAGAAAGTAAGAAGACTAGTCGGAGCGGCTGTAACAGGCTGCATGCATGACCGGCGCATGCGCGTAATGGTTGTTCAGTTTTCCATTTTGCAGCTGCTGCTTGTTCTCTGTGGCACCGTGGAAGTCGTTCTCAGGTACACAGCTACCTAAGATCTAGTGCTGCAGACATGATGATCCATGGTCTTTCTACAAATGACCAATCCTCTTGTGTCAGTTCAGGCATTTTCCCATGAAGTGGCCTTCCATACTGCAAGCTCAAAACATTAAATTAATTCCAAAAAATGCACGAGAGTCCGAAATACGTGTGTAGCTTTGAATTTACTTTAAGCGAGGCGTGCCCATATCATGTGGTAGCGTAATGACATATGTAATTAACATATATTTACATATAACAAGAATGCTTAATCAACAATATTTACAAGATTACTCAAATTTTACTAAAATATTAAGTACACTACACATACATTCCATGGTGAAAATTCTGTAGTTTTCTAAAACCATAGAGGCCATTTTGAAGCACCTTGGAAATAAATTACAAAGCTTGGCTACCAACAAATTCCATTGTATGTTGGTACATGTGACAATGATCCTAGTAATGAAAGGGTTAACGTATGAAGAGTGTTTGATGGCTCTAGGCCTGTAATTGATGGTGTTTAGAAGAGTGATGAGGATCTCACTGAAACCTATCCAATATTGAAAGGCTTAGAGTGGACATGGAGAGGATGTTTCCTATAGTGAGAGAGTCTAGGACCAGAGGACACAGCTTCAGAATAGAAGAATGTCATTTTAGAATACAGATGAGGAGGAATTGTATTAGCCAGAGAGTGGTGAATCTGTGGAATTGGCCAAGTATTGGGTGAGAACTTAAAGCACAGGTTGATAGGTTCGTGATTAGTAAGGATGTCAAAGGTTATGGGGAGAAGGCAGGAGCATGAGGTTGAGAGGAATAATAAATCAGCCATGATGGAATGGTGGAGCAGACTTGAAGGCCAAATGGCCGAGTTCTGCTCCTATATCTTAAGCACTTATAATATTAATATTGTAGGCTGAATTTCTGCCTCTTTTTACTTCATAAAGGCACCTATTTTAAAATTGTGACACAGTATACTGCAACATTTAGAAGGTTTGTTGATGTGTGACAATTTTTCATTGAATTACTTGGAATTTAAAGTGCAAGAATAGCCCTTTTTGCCCCTTTTGGTCCATGGCAGTGCTTATGCACCTCAGAAATCTCCTTTTTAAGCTACCTTATCTAAATCAAAAGTGGAATAACCTTTTAAATCATGTCTCCCTTGTGTGTATCTGGATCCTGCCTTAAATAGGGCATTTTATATATATATTAGATATACTGTTAATCTTATGGTACGATTTATATAAATTTTGCAATACTGGCTATCATTTAGGGATGGTGACTGCCAATATTTTCTCCTTGAACATTATCCATAATGACTCCCCGAGTGAAGAATAGGATTTATGGTTTTAACATATTACTACAAGTTTATTGAGGAATCGTTTGCAGTTGGTTACAGGGAAATTTAATGGCCATGATATATTGGAGAAATATTATGATTGGGATCACGTTTCGTCACCCTTGCTTCATTAGACAGCTCTTTAACTGTGCCTGTGAAATCCACTTAGCCGGCTTGAAGAATTAAATCATTGGGCCTTATCAGCTTAGGAAAGAACATTCTGCCAAGTTAGGGCACGGCACTTGATTAAGATTTAACATCTATTGTCTAACCTAATGGAAGTCATCAAGATTATAAAGTGGATTGATAAATATGATTGAGATGAATTGAGATTGGGGTATGGGTTCCTCTGTTTGTGCTACACTGCTGCAGAGGGCCTCCTGTGACTTCTTCCCAGCAAAATCATAAGCGTATTCTCTTAGGCTATTTTTAAGATCTTGATGGAGAAGGTAGACAAAGCCATATGGATAAAAAAAGACCCTGATCTCACCACGTTACTCCGACCTTTGTATCCCATCTATACTAATCCCATTTATTTATATTAGATTCACAACCTTCTGTGCCTTGCTATCTGTCAACGTGCTTCTTAAACGTTGTGGAATCATCTGCCTCCACCATTTCTTCAGGCAGTGCGTTCGATATTCTAATCACCATCCAAGTGAAAAAATTTCCTGTTCAGATCCCCTCCATGCCTCCTTCCATTCATCTTAAATTTATGTCCTCTGTTATATGCTCCCGACCACATAAACCCCCAGGATTTACACACTCTGATTCTCCAGAGTATGGATAGCTAGCGTGGTCCTCTTAAAAATTCTGCTGTCCTCCATTAATTGGTGGCCATGTTTTGGCACCAAGATATGGATATTTAAAGAGCATCTGAACTCAGGTTTGATACTGAATTGCCAGCTTAACTTTAGTTTAGTCTGCATCTAGGATATCTGCTTTGTTTGGATTGGTGTCTAGTCTCATCAGGTTTCCGTCTAGCATGTGGTCAAGAGCCCTGTTCTCGTCTCAATCTCAAAATCATGTCTTGATTCTAGCCTCTCCAGCACTTGGGTCCTTTCCATCCTCGCCTAGGTCTCTCATCACACCCCCTTGATATAGACCCCCCTCTCTAGGAAAAAGATTCTTACTTTCCATCATCCTCACAGGGTTGGGAAGGTTGAGTGCATCTAAGTTCCTAGTTGTGAATATCACCAATAGCCTCTCCTGGTCTAACCACACTGATGCCATGAACAAAAAAGCTCACCAATGCTTCTGCTTTCAACTTTTATTGACGTACCATAAAAAGTATTCTGTCTGGATGCATTAAGGCTTGGTATGGCAACTGCTTTGTTGGTGACCACATGAAACAGCAGATAGTTGTGGTCACAGCTCAGCACACAACCAGCCTCCCCTCTATGAACTCTGTCTCATATCTCTCACTGCTTCAGTAAGGCAGCCAGGAGAACTCACCTCACACATTCTCACTTCTCCCCTCTCCCATATTCTCTTAGGAATACCACCAGGCTTAAGGGCATTGTCATCAGACTTTTATATGGATCTCTTGTACCATAAGATGGACTCCTGACCTCACAAGGTGCCTTGTTATGATCCACCACTTTATCATTTATGTGCACTGCACTCTTTTGGTAGGTTTTACATTTTATTCCATATTATTGTTGATTTACTTTATTTTAGCTCAGTGCATTGTGTAATGACCTGACCTGTATAAACAGTATGCAGGCTGTCTTGGGACATATGACTATAATAAACCAATACCAATACAAAGAAGCCTTCACAGGCATACAGTAAGAGAAAATCTGCAGATGCTGGAGATCTGAGCAACACACACAAAATGCTGAAGGAATTCAGCAGGCCAGGCAGCATGTATGGTAAAAAGTACAGTCGACATTCCAGGCTGAAACCCTTTGGAAGGACTTCACAAACATATTTGCCCTTTTCTCTAGCTTCATCACTTCTTGGGCACAAATTGCATTTTGAGTTCTTGTAGCATTTTTAATACAGTAAATCATTCCAAGCTCATCTCGGAAACAGCTGGAACGTGAATTGTACAAGGGACTGAATTTATGATGTTTGACCAATATAGCTCAAATACAAGGTATGAAGATTCTAGCATCAGTGAGATTATTAGAGTGGGTTGCCAGATACAGTGTTTGAAGTAGCATTCTAGATAAATACAGGGATAGGACAGGTTTAGGAGGCTATGGGCCAAACACAAGAAGGTGGGATAGCTTGCTGGTCACCACAGTTGGCATGGACCAGTCAGGCTGAGAGCCTGTTCTCCATGTTGTATGCCTCTACAACTCTTAAGTGTTATTAATCAAAAGTCAAAGTAAAATTATTATCAAAGTATATAAATGTCATCATATACTATCCTGAGATTCAGTTTCTTGTAGGCATACACAGCTGAACAAAAAATAACAATAGAATCAATGAAAAATTACAGACAAGCAAAGACTGACAATCAATGCGCAAAAGAGAACAGACAGTGCAAATGCAATAAACAAATAACAAATAGATAAACAAACGAACAAATAAATAATTGATACTAAGGACACGAGTTGTGGAGTCCTTGAAAGTGAATCCATATGTTGTGGAATCAGTTCAGTGTTGAGACTGAGTTCAGGACCCACATGGTTGAAGGGTAATAACTATTCTTGAACCTGATGGTGTGGGACCTTAGGGTTCTATACTTCCTTCCCAATGGCAGCAGCGAGAAGAGAGCGTGGCCTGGATGCTGGGGGTCCTTGATGATGGATGCTGCTTTCTTGTGACAGCGCTCCTTGTAGATGGATTTAATGGTGGGGGGGGATTTTACACATAATGGACTGGGCTGTATCCACTACTTTTTGTAGGATTTTCCATTCTTGGGCATTGGTGTTTCCGTACCTGGCCATGACGAAACCAGCCAGGAAACTGTAACTCTCCCTTGACTAATTGGAGTTAGGACCTTCATGATTAGCAGAAGATAAAGCGGCTTTAAAATAAAGAAACGTTTATGAAGAGAAATGACAAATAACAGGCAGCAAGTAACAAATATGCACTGTCTCTATTTCTTGCCTCATGTTCATCAGTATGAATCTGTTATAACAGATCAGTTAGTGATAAGCACTATTTTTTTGTAATACATTTCCTTTGCACATGTGTATTTGACAGGTTGGGAACCAACTGGCCCTTGGTATTTGCTTGAACTATTGATACTCTTGATATATTATATGTTTTTCACAACCTTTTAAGGTTGACTTAATAGGTAGCCACAAAATACTTATGTTGTTTACTGCGGTATCATCCATGTATCATCGGGTGATCCAGCTTTCACGCAAGTTCAAAAACCCAGGAGAAAGCAATTTGTTGAAATGTAAAGGACTGAGGAGTTCTGGGATCAGTTTTCATCTCACTCCAGAGAAGTCTGGTGCAATGCAATGATAATCACAAGTCAGTGTCTGTTGCAGGATCTCCCTTCAGCCTCTTCACAGCCCCATGCTCAGTAGCGTGCAGGTAATTCTGGTTTATGCATTGAATGAGTCAGAATTCATTGAGTCTGTAAGTTGTAAATGTCTGTACTGCTGAATCTTGATTAATTTTTATTTATATATTTACTTCATTGAGTGATACAGCCTAGGAGTAGGCCTTTCGACCTTTCGAGCCACGTCACCCCTTCAACACCGATTAACCCTAACCTAATCAAGGGGCAACTTACAATGAGCAGTTAACCTACCGGGACAGTGGGAGGAAACTGGAGCACTCGGGGGAAACCCACGCAATCCACGGGGAGGACGTACAAAGACTTCCTACAGATGGCGCCAGAATTCAACTCTGAACTCTGGCTCCCTCGAGCGATAATAGCATCGCGGCAACCACCATGCTACCCTGGCGCCTATCAGAGTGTCACTGTTCCTTAGCTCTGTAAGGGAGCAATAA
The DNA here is from genome assembly GCF_030028105.1 of Mobula birostris. Classification (NCBI taxonomy): domain Eukaryota; kingdom Metazoa; phylum Chordata; class Chondrichthyes; order Myliobatiformes; family Myliobatidae; genus Mobula; species Mobula birostris. Next base: position 208,865,356 of record NC_092372.1, read on the forward strand.
ATCTGATCTTATTCATGAGTGAATTAGCATGCCAGCTCACCTCTGCAAATTTAGCTCCAGTGAAGTCAGTGAGCAGAGCAGGCAGCAGATGCATCATCATTTAATATAAAGCAACCAAAAGCAAATTTCCCTCCTACTGATTTTCAAATTGAAGTAGTCACTAAACCGCTGACGAAAAGTTTCATTCATAATTTGACAGGCAATGGAAGCTTGAGCTCAAAGTGAAAGCTATCATGTTTGAAATATTCATTTAAATTATTAATATTATTTTCACCCCTGTTGCACTTTTACCTGCGTGCGTATGCATATAATGTGTAAAAATCTGAGCTCATCCTCTTTGATAGGAGAAATGGAAAGTGCTTTTTCAGAAGTGAGCAAATGAAAGGTGCTGGTGTTCAGAATGACCTGGCTATCCTTGTATACCAATCACTGAGGGTTAATATGCAATAGGGTAAACATTAGGAAGGAGTCAATATAATAGCCTTTATCCTCTGCGTACTTCCATCGTTTTGTGTTTTGCTTCCCACACTTCCAGAGACTGCAGTTTTTATTTTGTAGAAATAGGATTTTAACTCACTCAGATATTGGAAATAGCCCAAGGGTGGGATAGATGTTAACCGCAGCATTGCAACTTCTCAGCTTCTTGGCAACAGCTCCGGATTTGCGAGCTTCTAATTCAAGATTGTTTTATCAGGGTATCATAGGTTTCTTCATCACCTGCCGACTGTGTGCCTTGGAGTCGAGTCAGACCTTCAAGCCCCAGGGAACCTTATGCACAGTCAGGCATCGCCAGACTTGGCCACATCCATCCAACCTCAGGGCACAGCTTGGCAGTGTACTGAGCTTCAACACAGTTCTGCAGTATAATATGGCCAATGTCACTTTCCACACAGTTTCATGCAAAGAAAATGTGTTACCTGCATAACAAAACAGTAGTTACTTTTCCACAGATCTTTTCTTTATTTTGAACCTTTTGTGATTGTTTTATAACTGTTTTTTTTAATCCAGAGGATTAATATTTATAAGAGCTAAAGGGATAAAGTTTCTATTTTGAATACAATCGCAGGTGAAGCAAAGACTGTGCCTAAAATTAGTGAGCTTTTTTTTCACATATCCCTGGGGAAATCTGTCACACTTAATCCCAATTTTAAACTTCAATTTGAAGATATTTCTTGCTGTATTTAAAGGCGGAAATTCAATGCACACTGAATAACATGTCTGAAAGCAACTTATCACAAAAAAAAATCAACCTTTTAAATCCTCGGCTTGAGAATTATTTCAAAGTGGCTTTTAACTGGGTTAAAACCTCTTAGAATAGGTTAAAAGGCTGGCACAATATTATGGTCCAAAGCGCCTGTATTGCTGTGCTCTGTAGTATGTTCTGTGTTCCTAACACACGCACAGGACTAGTTATATGGTGGTATAGTCATCAGATTCTTCTAAGCAGTCACAATGCTTGAAAAATCTTTCGATTAGTGGCCCTGTGCCCAAAGGTACCAATGAAATTTACAAGCATTTTTGAAAACTTGCAGTTGATTATGAATAGGAACTCTCAGTGGAGAATAATTCACTGTGATGGTGTGGCTGGTTTTGTGGGCAGAGCCAGATTCCTGTGTAAGTTTTCACAACCAGCATTAATGATGGCAGTAAATGTGAGTTGTGTCAAATGCAATTTCAGAAAAAAGCTACCAACACTTGAAGGAAATTGCTCTGTAAATGCCATTGCTACTGAATGGAAACTGTAGGCCCTAAGTTTCATTGGGGAAGATGAATTTAAACGGCATTGATTTATATTAAGAAGAAACACAAGAGGGAGAAAGGATAAAAAAACAATAAGTTGATAAGGATTATGTTGGTGGGAGGATCATAATTAGCTGGAACTGCGTCTGTAATAAAAATTGACTATAAATAGAGAAATAAACATATAGGAAATGCTGGAAATACTCAGCAGGTCAGGCAGCATCTGTGAGAACTGTGAGAAGAAAAACAAGTTAGCTTGATGAGTATTACAAAGGCAACATCTCAGAAAGAGTGAGGTCAGGTGAGGTCACCCTTTGGCTCATGGTGTCTGAGCCAAACAAGACACTAAATTAAATGAAGTCAGACAAATGATTAGTTATTTGCGTTTTATAGGTTACTGAGAGTAGTGTCTGTGTGACAGACAGAGAGAGAGGGAGAACAAGAGCCAGAGGGAGAGGGAGAGGGAGAGACAGTGGAGAAATAAAGAGACAGAGAGAGAGAGAGGAGTGAGAGAGAGAGGCAGGGCGAGAAGACACAAAAAAAGAACATGTAAATCTGTAATGGATAGAGCAGCAGGATAAACCCAATGGAAAGGTTTTACAGACAGAGAAATAAGATGAGTTAATACTGCAAAGAAGATGAGTTAGTACTACAGCTGAATTGGCCTGTCTGATACAAGTCGAAAATGCAAGGTAGTTTAAATTATTGAACTTGATATTCAGTCTGAAAGGCTGCTACTTGAAGGATAACACAATGAAGTGCTGTTCCTCAAGTTTATGTTAAACTTGCAAGAGGACGGCCGCAAACAGAGAGGTTGAGCTGGAAGCTGGGTAGGCAGGCTCAGAGTTACCCTTGCAGACAGAATTTGTGTGCTTTGCCAAGTTGTTACCCAATCCAATGTAAAGGTGATGGCACTATAGAGGCCAAGTGCCGTACACCAGATTGGAAGTGGTTATCTGCACATCAGCAAGGTTGTGTCGAGTGGGAGTTAATGTCACAGTTTTGGGATTATAAAAGTTACAACAACCGTTGTCTAAAGATGAAGGAACCACAAGATTATTTTGTCAACCATTTGTGGACAAGTACATAGTGATCTGTAGACTGCCAGAGACTTTTTCTTGTGGCATCTCATACTTCATTCTGCAAGCTAGAAACTTAGCAATGCACTTAGTTTTCAGTGTAATAATATAATGAATGAAACATTATTAATGATATTAGGTATCCTGCTCAGTCTTTTAACTTTGGCGACATCAGATAATCATTCCTTCAGCTGCTAAATTTTACCGGTTCTTTTGTTCCCTGTCATTACGAATGACATGTACTTTGTTACAAATGCCTCACTCATCCATCAGGATGAAGCCAGTGTTAGCTGGAGCGCACTCATGTAAATTCTGCTTCAATCCATCTCTGCCCCCAACCCCCACCACCCCGTGCCTGAGCTGTGATTTCGACAGCTAACTGGCTCCAAGCCCGCTGTCACTTCGCCCCACTTACCTTCATGCCTCTGCACACAGGTGTGCTCTCTGTCTTGCAGGCTTCCAAAGCAGCTGAAGATGGACAGGCAGATCAGCCAATATTATGTAATGGGATAGCTTTCATAGACTGAAGTAGATTAATTATAATTCTTTTCCACAAGCAACGGATTAACAGTATAATATCCTACACAATGTTTGTATGTCCATACCTCCAATGCTGAAGTTCAGCATTAATGCCTGCATTCTTTTTAAAACTATGAGAGCCTCTATGTTTTTTGGAGGTAAAAATTGCTCTGTCTTAATGATGTTGGCTATCATTGCTATTTTACTGAGGTGAACTATTCAACAGCTGTGAGGGAGGGCAGACTTACTTAATGCAGTCTAATTGCCAGGCAGTGTTGTGCTCTAATTAATATTAAGGCATGTCCATGTATTAATCCATGTTTTGAAATGTAACTACAACTGTTTGGGCAAATCCACATAATAAGGTAATTACACGACAGATTAAACAATGAGCAATGACAACTCTGAGTTAAAACAAGTCTGAACTAATGTCGCTCTTTGAAAATTCTATCTACCTGTAGTGTGAGCTTAAAGATGAGATGAAAAAGCTTAAAGTTCCTTGTAAGGCAGACACTAGTGACTTCATAAATAGTAATTATAACTGTACAGGCCCCCAGCTGATGATGGATTTGTTCTTTAAAAATGTAGATTAATAAACAATGAGCATCCTAAAGTGTAAAACAAGTCTGTACTTCTACTTTTTTTTTGAACATTCTAGCCATTTGTAGTCTCAAATCAAAGAAAGGAGGAAAAAAAACATTAATAATCCCAGAGTTTGAAACTGCCTTTTAAAGGTGTTCTCTCCTTCCTGTTTCCCCACCTGCTTTAGTGAAAGATGGAAGGAAGATCCGAAATGTGTGTTCGACCCATGCGTGATGTGTTGCACCTTTCATCTCTCACCTGCTTTGAGGTCAGATGCTTCTGTGCATCAGAGACTTCTCAGTCTTGGCAGAACAGAGCTTTATCACATTCTAGTGCTGTCCACTTCACAGGCACTTGCTCCCACTTACAACAGAAGGTGTGAGTCAGTCAGGAATGACTAATCTGCTGTTTATCCAACGCGAAAGAAAATGTCAGATCAGATGTGGCCAGCTACAAATATAATAAGAGGCATAGATGGAATGGCCAGACAACGCCTTTATCCCGCAACAGCAATGCTAATACCAGAGAGTATAATTTTAACATTATGGAGGAAAGTATGGGGGAGGGCAAGTCAGGGGTAGGTTTTTTTTACACAGAGAGTGGTAGGTGCATGGAACGCCCTGCCAGGGGTGGTGGTAGAGGCAGATACATTAGGGATATTTTAGAGACTCTCTGGATAAAAGAAAAATGAAGGGCTATGCAGGAGAGAAGCATTACATTAATCTTGGAGCAACACACATCAAAGTTGCTGGTGAACGCAGCAGGCCAAGCAGCATCTCTAGGAAGAGGTGCAGTTGACGTTTCAGGCTGAGACCCTTCGTCAGGACTAACTGAAAGAAGAGTGAGTAAGGGATATGAAAGTTGGAGGGGGAGGGGGAGATCCAAAATGATAGGAGAAGACAGGAGGGGGAGGGATGGAGCCAAGAGCTGGACAGGTGATTGGCAAAAGGGGATACGAGAGGATCATGGGACAGGAGGTCTGGGAAGAAAGACAAGGGGGGAGGGACCCAGAGGACGGGCAAGAGGTATATTCAGAGGGACAGAGGGGGAAAAAAGAGAGTGAGAGAAAGAATGTGTGCATAAAAATAAGTAACAGATGGGGTACGAGGGGGAGGTGGGGCCTTAGCGGAAGTTAGAGAAGTCGATGTTCATGCCATCAGGTTGGAGGCTACCCAGACGGAATATAAGGTGTTGTTCCTCCAACCTGAGTGTGGCTTCATCTTTACAGTAGAGGAGGCCATGGATAGACACGTCAGAATGGGAATGGGATGTGGAATTAAAATGTGTGGCCACTGGGAGATCCTGCTTTCTCTGGCGGACAGAGCATAGATGTTCAGCAAAGCGGTCTCCCAGTCTGCGTCGGGTCTTGCCAATATATAAAAGGCCACATCGGGAGCACCAGACGCAGTATATCACCCCAGTCGACTCACAGGTGAAGTGTTGCCTCGCCTGGAAGGACTGTTTGGGGCCCTGAATGGTGGTAAGGGAGGAAGTGTAAGGGCATGTGTAGCACTTGTTCTGCTTACACGGATAAGTGCCAGGAGGGAGATCAGTGGGGAGGGATGGGGGGGATGAATGGACAAGGGAGTTGTGTAGGGAGCGATCCCTGCGGAATGCAGAGGGGGGGGAGGGAAAGATGTGCTTAGTGGTGGGATCCCGTTGGAGGTGGCAGAAGTTACGGAGAATAATATGTTGGACCCGGAGGCTGGTGGGGTGGTAGGTGAGGACCAGGGGAACCCTATTCCTAGTGGGGTGGCAGGAGGATGGAGTGAGAGCAGATGTACGTGAAATGGGGGAGATGCGTTTAAGAGCAGAGTTGATAGTGGAGGAAGGGAAGCCCCTTTCTTTAAAAAAGGAAGACATCTCTCTCGTCCTAGAATGAAAAGCCTCATCCTGAGATCAGATGCGGCGGAGACGGAGGAATTGCGAGAAGGGGATGGCGTTTTTGCAAGAGACAGGGTGAGAAGAGGAATAGTCCAGATAGCTGTGAGAGTCAGTAGGCTTATAGTAGACATCAGTGGATAAGCTGTCTCCAGAGACAGAGACAGAAAGATCTAGAAAGGGGAGGGAGGTGTCGGAAATGGACCAGGTAAACTTGAGGGCAGGGTGAAAGTTGGAGCACATCCTTCCCTCCCCCCCTCTCTCTGCATTCCGCAGGGATCGCTCCCTACGCAACTCCCTTGTCCATTCGTCCCCCCCATCCCTCCCCACTGATCTCCCTCCTGGCACTTATCCGTGTAAGCAGAACAAGTGCTACACATGCCCTTACACTTCCTCCCTTGCCACCATTCAGGGCCCCAAACAGTCCTTCCAGGTGAGGCAACACTTCACTTGTGAGTCGACTGGGGTGATATACTGCGTCCGGTGCTCCTGATGTGGCCTTTTATATATTGGCGAGACCCAACGCAGACTGGGAGACCGCTTTGCTGAACATCTACGCTCTGTCCGCCAGAGAAAGCAGGATCTCCCAGTGGCCACACATTTTAATTCCACATCCCATTCCCATTCTGACATGTCTATCCATGGCCTCCTCTACTGTAAAGATGAAGCCACACTCAGGTTGGAGGAACAACACCTTATATTCCGTCTGGGTAGCCTCCAACCTGATGGCATGAACATCGACTTCTCTAACTTCCGCTAAGGCCCCACCTCCCCCTCGTACCCCATCTGTTACTTATTTTTATGCACACATTCTTTCTCTCACTCTCTTTTTTCTCCCTCTGTCCCTCTGAATATACCTCTTGCCCAACCTCTGGGTCCCCCCCCCCCCCCGTCTTTCTTCCCGGACCTCCTGTCCCATGATCCTCTCGTATCCCTTTTGCCTATCACCTGTCCAGCTCTTGGCTCCATCCCTCCCCCTCCTGTCTTCTCCTATCATTTTGGATCTCCCCCTCCCCCTCCAACTTTCAAATCCCTTACTCACTCTTCCTTCAGTTAGTCCTGACGGAGGGTCTCGGCCTGAAACGTCGACTGCACCTCTTCCTAGAGATGCTGCCTGGCCTGCTGCGTTCACCAGCAACTTTGATGTGTGTTGCTTGAATTTCCAGCATCTGCAGAATTCCTGTTGTTTACATTAATCTTGGAGTAGATTAAAAGGGTGGCACAAAGTTATGGACTGTAGGGCCTGTACTGTTCTATGCTCTATGTTCTAAAATATGCAGGTACGAAACTTTTCCTATCAGCTGTAGAGCTACAGTTACAGAAACAGGCCCTTTGGCCCACGGAATATGTACTAACCACTTTTACAATAAGCTTACCCGAACCTCAACTTTCACATGATTCTAAATATATGTTTGGGCTTAGAGGTTCTTCTGCCTGGTCCTACAATTTTGTGTATCATGTGAAGCTTCTAATCCAAAACCCCAATCTCATTAATTGTGCAATTCTTCTGGGACTTTCCCACATTTCCTATGTCCTCTGTGCAACATATACTTAATGCAGCCTGCACTTACAATCATATCAAGTGATGTACAGATCCACTTGCCATCAAATGCACGTGAACCTCTCCTCTCTCTCTCACAGCAGAAGACAGTAACAAGAGTGCTCCTGCTATGTCACTGAAAGAGATAAGACTTCAACAGTCCGTGGCAGGGGAACATGTGTTGGATGTCTCCTGTCGTCAAGATCTGCTTTAAGATCTTTACTTACTGCTTACTCCTATCCCTGCTACTCATAGTGCTGGTGTTGTTTGGGCTCCAGAAGGTATCTCCATCCACCCTGCAACACTCCTACTAGGCAACACCTTAATTGCACTTTGATCTACCACTAGATCTTGTCCTCACAACATCAGGTCTGACCTTATCTTCACCCGATCCATAGAGTCATAGGGCCACACAGAACAGAAATAGGCCCCTCAGCACAATTAATCCCTGCTGACCCATGTCCCCACTGAAGGCAGACCCATTTGCTTGCATTTGGGCCCATATTGCTCAAAACTTTTCCTATCCACGTACTTATCCAAATGTCTTTTAAATGTTGCCATCATACCTGCCTCAACTACTTTCTCTGGCAGCTCATTCCATCTACACACCACCCCCTGCATGACAAAGTTGCTGTCAAGCCCATTGCAAAACGTTCCCCTCTGACCATAATTCTGAAGGGGGTTTTTGGCTCCCTTCACCGGGGGAAAAGAAATTGAATGCAATAACTCTATTTATACCCCTCATGATTTTATCCATTTCAATACATTCAGTCCCAAGCTTCCCAAGTTCCAAGGAATAAAATCCTATCCTGCCCAACGTCTCCCTATTGCTCAGACCCAGAAGTTCTGTTACCCTTTTTATACTATCTCCTGTTTAATGACTTTTCTCTAGTACACAGTGCAGCAGACAATGGTCAACTCTCCCCATGCTATTTTCAGAAGAATTCCTTCTCCAAAACCCCATAACCTGTGGCCTAACTATGGCAGGACTAGTACGGAAAGATCTTTGTGCATTGTTTAAGCTGCAAGTCTCTAGTTTTATCTATGGAAGAATAAGGCCAGATAATTGCTTACAATTCTAACTTAGGCCCCAGTGTGACCTTCAAGACCTTTGACATTATTGCTTTCAAGTCTCTTTCTCACACTAATTAGTCTTCAAGGTCACTATTTGTCTGAATTGGATTTAAATTTGTCAATTTTAAAATCACAGTTGCGGCTTCTCTTCTGTATGTTGGAAATCTCCAAACCCCCTATGTTTCCTGATCAAGCTCCTTCACTGTGTCTGATGGAGCATGTTAACTCGTGTCCTTCTGTCTTTAAAGTTTAAAAGCATTTTCATAAACAGATAAATGTGTGCTGGATATAAACATGAATTTAACAATGATAATTATCTTAGAATACAAACATCACTTTTTGAACAGTCTAGAGTCTAGACTAAAACCTCATAGATTCATCCGCGCTTATTCATTACAAAAGCAGTAAGATTGTGATCCATTTAGTTTAACAGTAATCTAAACTAATTAAATTTCATTGTTTGGTTGGAAGACTGAAAGCCGAAGTATTCTTATACAGTTTTTAATCCTTTATTAAATATATATGGTTAATTCCCTGAGGAATGTTTAACATTTTCAGAGATTTTTTTTCCATTAGACATGATTTGTGTTCTGAACTCAGATAGGGTGAGATTGTACCTTGTGATATTAATAACACATTTATATAAAATTTGCTAATTTACAAAATGCATTTGTTCATAGGCTCAGCAATGCAGACATACACTCGGTGACCACTTCATTAGGTACTTCTTGTACCCAATAAAGTGGTCAGTGAGTGTACGTCAGTTGTCCTCTGCTGCTGTAAGCCCATCTGCTTCAAGCTTTAGCTTATTGTGCTTGCAGAGATGCTCTCAGAAACATAGAAACATAGAACATAGAAATCTACAGCTCATTACAGGCCCTTCAGCCCACAATGTTGTGCTGACCATGTAACATACTCTAGAAGCTGCCTAGAATTACCCTATTTTTCTAGGCACCATGTATCTATCAAAGAGTCTCTTAAAAGACCCTGTTGTATTCTCCTCTGCCACCTTCTCTGGCAGTGCATTCCACGCACCCACCACCCTCTGTGTGAAAAGCTTACCTCTGACATCTCCCTTATATCTACTTCCATGCACCTCAAAACTATGCCCCCTTGTGTTAGCCATTTCAGCCGTGGGAAAAAGCCTCTGGCTATCCATGTGATCATCTAGAATTGCTGGGGGGTGGGAACTGAACTGAAGAGACGGAGGAAGAGGTGGTTGGCTCACAAATAGAGGAAGCTTGTAGGCAGTGTGAGAGGGGGTATAAGCAGGTGATAGAGAAGGGATGCGCTCAGACTGATGGTTTGAGATGTGTCTATTTTAATGCAAGAAGCATCATGAACAAAGCCGATGAGCTTAGAGCATGGATCAGTACTTGCAGCTATGATGTTGCTCCATTACAGGGACTTGGATGGCTCAGGGGCAGGAATAGCTACTTCAAATGCCAGGCTTTAGATGTTTCAGAAGGGACAGGCAGGGAGGCAGAAGAGGGTGTGGCACTGCTGATCAGAGATCGCGTCACAGCTGCAGAAAAGGAGGAAGTCATGGAGGGATTGTCTACTGAGTCTCTGTGGGTGGAGGTTAGGAACAGGAAGGGGTCAATAACTCTAATGGGTGTATTTTATAGACCACCCAATAGTAACAGGGACATGGAGGAGCAGATAGGGGACAATTTCTGGAATGGTGCAATAATAACAGGGTTGTCATGATGGGAGATTTTAATTTCCCTAATATTGATTGGCATCTTCCTAGAACAAGGGGTTTAGATGGGGTGGAGTTTGTTAGGTGTGTTCAGAAAGGTTTTCTGGACACAAGATGTAGATAAGCCTACAAGAGGAGAGGCTGTACTTGATTTGGTCAGGTGTCAGGTGTCTCAGTGGAAGAGCATTTTGGAGATGGTGATCACAATTCTATCTCCATAGCATTGGAGAGGGATGGGAGCAGACAAGTCAGGAAAACGTTTAATTGGAGTAAGGGGAAATCTGAAGCTATTAGGCAGGAACTTGGAAGCATAAATTGGGAGCAGATGTCCTCAGGGAAATATACGGCAGAAATGTGGCAAATGTTCAGGATATTTGTGTGGGGTTCTGTGTAGGTACGTTCCAATGAGATAGAGGAAGGATGGTACGGTACAAGATCCGTGGTGCACAAAGGCTGTTGTAAATCTAATTAAGAAGAACAGAAGAGCTTACGAGAGGTTCAAAAAACTAGATAATGATAGAGATCTAGAAGATTAGAAGGCTAGCAGGAAGGAGCTTAAGAATGAAATTAGAAGAGCCAGAGGGGGCCATGAGAAAGCCTTGGTGAGCATGATTAAGGAAAATCCCAAGGCATTCTACGTATATGAAGAGAAAGAGGATAAGATGTGACAGAATAGGACCAAACAAGTTTGACAGTGGAAAAGTATGTATGGAATTGGTGGAGGTAGCAGAGGTACTTAATGAATACTTTACTTCAGTATTCAGTATGGAAAAGGATCTTGTCGATTGTAGGGATGACTTCCAGTGGACTGAAAAGCTTGAGAATGTAGGTATTAAGAAAGAGGATGTGCTGGAGCTTTTGGAAAGCCTCAGGTTGGGTAAGTCACCAGGATGTACCCCAGGCTACTGTGGGAAGCAAGGGAGGAGATTGCTGAGCCTCTGGCAATGACCTTTGCATCATCAGTGGGGACGGGAGAGATTGCTGATGTTGTTCCCTCATTCAAGAAAGGGAGTAGAGATAGCCCAGGAAATTATAGACCAGTGAGTCTTACTTCAGTGGTTGGTAAGTTGATGGAGTAGATCCTGAGAGGCAGGACTTATGAACATTTGGAGAGGCATAATATGATTAGAAATAGTCAGCATGGCTTTGTCAAAGGCAGGTCGTGCCTTACGAGCCTGATTGAATTTTTTGAGAATGTGATTAAACATATTGATGAAGCTAGAGCAGTAGATGTAGTGTATATGGATTTCAGCAAGGCATTTGATAAGGTACCCCATGCAAGGCTTATTGAGAAAGTAAGGAGGCATGGAATGCAAAGTGACCTTACTTTGTAGATCCAGAATTGGTTTGTCTACAGAAGGCAAAGAGTGGTTGTAGATGGGTCATATTCTGCATAGAGGTTGATGACCAATGGTGTGCCTCAGGGATCTGTTCTGGGACCCCTTTGCTTCATGATTTTTATAAATGATGTGGATGAGGAAGTGGGGGGATGGGTTAAAAAATTTGCTGATGACATAAAGGTTGGATAGTGTGGAGGGCTGTCAGAGGTTACAACAGGACATTCATAAGATGCAAAACTGGGCTGAGAAGTGGCAGATGGAGTTCAACCCAGATAAGTGTGAGTTGGTTCATTTTGGTGGGTCAAATATGATGGCAGAATATAGTATTAATGGTAAGACCTTTGGCAGGGTGAAGGATCAGAATGATCTTAGGGTCCAAGTCCATAGGACACTCAAAGCTGCTGCGCAGGTTGACTCTGTGGTTAAGAAGGCATACGGTGTATTGGTCTTCATCAACTGTGGGATTGAGTTCAAGAGCCAAGAGGTAATCTTACAGCTATACAGGAACCTGGTCAGACCCCATTTGGAATACTGTGCTCAGTTCTGGTCACCTCACTACAGGAAGGATGTCTAAACTATAGAAAAAGTGCAGAGGAGATTTATAAAGATGTTGCCTGGATTGGGGAGAATAGGTTGAGTGAACTCGGCCTTTTCTCCTTGGAGCGACGGCAGATGAGAGATGACTTGATAGTGGTGTACAAGATAATGACAGGCATTGATCATGTGGATAGTCAGAGGCTTTTTCCCAGGGCTGAAATGGCTATCAGAAGAGGGCACAGTTTTTAGGCGTTTGGAAGTAGGTACAGAGGAGATGTCAGGGGTAAGTTTTTTACACAGAGAGTGGTGAGTGCGTGGAATGGGCTGCTGGCCATGGTGGTGGAACTGGATACAATAGGGTCTTTTAAGAGACTGTTGGATAGGTACATGGATCTTAGAAAAATAGAGGGTTATGGGTAACCCTAGGTAATAAGTAAGTGCAAGTTTGGCCTAGCATAGTGGGCCGAAGGGCCTGTGTTGTGATGTAGGTTTTCTGTGTTTCAATGTTTCTATCTTATACACCTCTGTCAGGTCACTTCTCATCCTCCGTTGCTCCACGGAGAAAGGCTAAGTTCACTCAACCTATTCAGGCAGGCAGGTGATGGGGCAAATGTGTAGCCATTGGGATGAGTTGCAGTGCAATAAAGTTGCAGTGAAATCAAAGCAAAAAGTATCAAATACTGGTCTTAAGGTGTTGTACTTAAATGCACGCAACATAAGGAATAAGGTAGATGATCTTGTTGTACAGCTACAGATTGGCAGGTATGATATTGTGGCCATCACTGAGACCTGGCTAAAGGATGCATGTCTCTGGGAGCTGAACGTCCAAGGATACACGGTGTATCGGAAGGATAGGAAGGTAGGCAGAGGGGGAGGCGTGGCTTTATTGGTAAGAAATGATATTAAATCATTAGAAAGAGGTGATATAGGATCAGAAGGTGCAGAATCTTTATGGGTTGAGCTAAGGAATAGCAGGAGTAAAAAGACCCTGATGGCAGTTATTTATAGGCCTCCAAAGAGCTGCAGGGATGTGGACTACAAATAACAACTGGAAATAGAAAAGGCTTGTCAGAAGGGCAGTGTTATGATAATTGTGGGGGATTTTAACATGCGAGTAGATTGGAAAAATCAGGTCGGCACCAGATCTCAAGAGAGAGAATTTGTAGAATGTGTGCGAGATGGCTTTTTAGAACAGCTTGTTGTTGAGCCCACTAGGGGATCGGCTGTACTGGATTGGGTATTGTGTAATGAACCGGAGGTGATTGGAGAGATTGAGGTGAAGGAACCCTTAGGAGGCAGTGATCATAACATGATTGAGTTCACTGTAAAATTAGAAAAAGAGAAGCCGAAATCTGATGTGTCGGTGTTTCAGTGGAGTAAAGTAAATTACAGTGGCATGAGAGAGGAACTGGCCAAAGTTGACTGGAAAGAGACACTGGCGGGAAAGACACCAGAGCAGCAGTGGCTGGAGTTTATGCGAAAAATGAGGAAGGTGCAAGACAGGTATATTCCAAAAAAGAAGAAATTTTCGAGTGGAAAAAGGATGCAACCGTGGTTGACAAGAGAAGTCAAAGCCAAAGTTAAAGCAAAGGAGAGGGCATTCAAGGAAGCAAAAATTAATGGGAAGACAGAGGATTGGGAAGTTTTTAAAACCTTACAAAAGGAAACCAAGAAGGTCATTAAGAGAGAAAAGATGAACTATGAAAGGAAATTAGCAAATAATATCAAAGAGGATACTAAAAGCTTTTTCAAGTATATAAAGAGTAAAAGACAGGTGAGAGTAGATATAGGACCGATAGAAAATGATACTGGAGAAATTGTAATGGGAGATGAGGAGATGGCAGAGAAACTGAACAAGTATTTTGCATCAGTCTTCACTGAGGAAGACAGCAGGATACCGGACACTCAAGGGTGGCAGGGAAGAGAAGTGTGCGCAGTCACAATTACGAGAGAGAAAGTACTCAGGAAGCTGAATAGGCTAAAGGTCGATAAATCTCCTGGACCAGATGGAATGCACCCTCGTGTTCTGAAGGAAGTAGCTGTGGAGATTGCGGAGGCATTAGCGATGATCTTTCAAAAGTCGATAGATTCTGGCATGGTTCCGGAAGACTGGAAGATTGCAAATGTCACTCCGCTATTTAAGAAGGGGGCAAGGAAGCAAAAGGGAAATTATAGACCTGTTAGCTTGACGTCGGTGGTTGGGAAGTTGTTGGAGTCGATTGTCAAGGATGAGGTTACAGAGTACCTGGAGGCATATGACAAGATAGGCAGAACTCAGCATGCATTCCTTAAAGGAAAATCCTGCCTGACAAACCTATTACAATTTTTTGAGGAAATTACCAGTAGGCTAGACAAGGGAGATGCAGTGGATGTTGTATATTTGGATTTTCAGAAGGCCTTTGACAAGGTGTCACACATGAGGCTACTTAACAAGATAAGAGCCCATGGAATTACAGGAAAGTTACATACGTGGATAGAGCGTTGGCCGATTGGCAGGAAACAGAGAGTGGGAATAAAGGGATCCTATTCTGGTTGGCTGCTGGTTACCAGTGGTGTTCCACAGGGATCAGTGTTGGGGCCGCTTCTTTTTACATTGTACATCAACGATCTGGATTATGCTTTGTGGCTAAGTTTGCTGACGATACGAAGATAGGTGGAGGGGCCGGTAGTGCTGAGGAAACGAAGTCTGCAGAGAGACTTGGATAGATTGGAAGAATGGGCAGAGAAGTGGCAAATGAAGTACAATGTTGGAAAGTGTATGGTTATGCACTTTGGCAGAAAAAATAAACAGGCAGACTATTATTTAAATGGGGAAAGAATTCAAAGTTCTGAGATGCAACGGGACTTGGGAGTCCTTGTACAGGATGCCCTTAAAGTTAACCTCCAGGTTGAGTCAGTAGTGAAGAAGGTGAATGCAATGTTGGCATTCATTTCTAGAGGAATGGAGTATAGGAGCAGGGATGTGATGTTGAGGCTCTATAAGGTGCTGGTGAGACCTCACTTGGAGTAGTGTGGGCAGTTTTGGTCTCCTTATTTAAGAAAGGACGTGCTGATGTTGGAGAGGGTACAGAGAAGATTCACGAGAATGATTCCGGGAATGAGAGGGTTAACATATGAGGAACGTTTATCCGCTTTGGACTGTATTCCTTGGAGTTTAGAAGAATGAGGGGAGATCTCATAGAAACATTTTGAATGTTAAAAGGCATGGACAGAGTGGATGTGGCAAAGTTGTTTCCCATGATGGGGGAGTCTAATACGAGAGGGCATGACTTCAGGATTGAAGGGCACCCTTTCAGAACAGAAATGCGAAGAAATTTTTTTAGTCAGAGGGTGATGAACCTATGGAATTTGTTGCCACGGGCAGCAGTGGAGGCCAAGTCATTGGGTGTATTTAAGGCAGAGATTGATAGGTATCTGAGTAGCCAGGGCATCAAAGGTTATGGTGAGAAGGCCGGGCAGTGGGACTAAATAGGATAAAACGGATCAGCTCATGATAAAATGGCGGAGCAGACTCGATGGGCCGAATGGCCTACTTTTGCTCCTTTGTCTTATGGTCTTATGGTCTATTCTCATAAGGCATGCTCTCCAATCCAGGCAATATCCTTGTAAATATCCTCTGCACTCTATGGTATCCACATCCTTCCTGTAATGGGGTGACCAGAACTGAACATAGTACTCCATTTGGGTTCTAACTACAGTATTATATAGCTGTAACATTACCTCATAGCCCTTGAATTCAATCCCATGGTTGATGAAGGCCAATACACCATACATCTTCTTAACAACACTGTCAACCTGTGCAGCAGCTTTGAATGTCCTATGGACATGGATTCGAAGATCTCGCAGATCCTCCCCACTGCCATTAGTCTTACCATTAATATTACATTCTGTCTTCAAATTTCACCTACTGAAATGAATCACTTCGCACTTATCTGGGTTGAACTCCAGCTGTCACTTCTCAGCTCAGTTCTACTTCATATTTACATTTCTGAGCAGGTGTGCAGTCGTAAAGTGGCCACTGAGTGTACAGCAAATTTTTGTTACTCCTGATTCCCTTGCCATCGGCCCCACTGTCAATTGCTCCATCTTTCTTCAACATTTCCTCTGTTTTCCTTCATGAGAACTGATTTGTCTCATTCAGGTCTCTTCGTTGTACAACACGTTATGTAAGACAACTTCATCCAACAATTATATCCTCGATCTAAAGGACCTTGAAATGCCAACCCCTCCCCTCCCCTCCTTCACCATTCCTATCCCCTTTTCTTCCTCTCTCCTTATTTCCTTGTCTGCCCATCGCCTCCTCCTGGTGCTCCTCCCCCTTTTCTTTTTCTCTGGCCTTCTGTCCTCTTCTATCAGACTCCCGCTTATCCAGCCATGTATCTCTTTCAACAATCAACTTCCCAGATTGTTACCTCAGCCCTTCCCCTCCCGGTATCACCTCCACCTCTCTCCACCTTTTAACTCTACCCCTCATCTTTTTTTCTCCAGTCCTGGTGAAGAGTCTCGGCCCGAAATGTCAACTGTTCTCTTTTCCATAGATGCTGCCTGGCCTGCTGAGTTCCTCCAGCATTTTGAGTGTGTTGCTTGGATTTCCAGCATCTGCAGATTTCCTCCTGTTTGCAATGCCATCTGTTTGTTAGGCTCAACTCCAGGTGAACTGAGATAATATTTTCTTTATGTGGCCCTGTGAAGCCTGGCAATGAATTCACATGCATCTATTACTGCAAATCATCTCAGTTCACCAAGATTACTGACTAGCCATGTAAACATAGTGCCTCTTTTGTGATAGAATCTCATTGCTGGGTAGCTTTGCTCAAAATTGGTCAATGCTGCTTTAGCAAAATGTGGTATGAGTTCGCCCTGTATACTTTCATTCAGAACTGTGAGAGTAAAACAGATGCGTATTTTTTGGAGATCAAGGGAATCAAGAAAAACCTAAAATCATAACATTGTACTTTAGATTTGGTTATACTAGTCAAGATACATCATTAATGTTATCACAGAAATGTACTCCACATAAATAGGCTCTTTTGGCTGATTTTGTCCATGTTTCTGTAATGTTTATCTATCGTTAGTCCTAGTTGCCAAGTTAGGCTTGTTACCTCTCTACTTGTCTAAACGCCTGTTAACTTTCTAAGCACTTGTCCAAATGCCTTTAAAGCAATTTAATTGAATATGCCTCCCTTACCTCCTTTGGAAATTCATCCCAAATATTTACCCCTCACTGTGTGAGAAACTTATGGTGTAAAGGAATTAAGCTGGCTAGTGGTGTTGTGGCATCTGCACCGGACCACGAGGCAAGTGGTCCCAGGTTCGAATCCGGCCGAGGCCTTCCATTCTTTCCATCCATGCTGGCTTGAGCATTGAGCTAATAACTTGGCCTCAGAAAAAAAAAAAACAAAAAATTCTAAAGATGTAACAAGGTTGCTGACCGATCGGCCAAAAGGCACGGAGAAGAACAACAAGAAGCTGGAATCTAGAGCAATAAGCAATTGCTGGAGGAACTCAGTTGGTCAAGCAGTATCTGTGGGAGTAAATGGATTGTCAGTGTTTTAGATCCTGTCCTTCCTGGTTCCATTCACCCACCACACGCATGGTTGACCACAGGATTCCTCCCCCATTCCCCCACACCCAAAATCTAGTTTCACTTCATCTGCCATTAACCTCTCCCCACTCTCACCTCCTTTGCTTATCAGAGTCCATCACTGGTACCTCTGAGCATTCCTGCTTATCTCCCTTCAGCAGCAGTCTCCAAACTTTGCACTCCATCTGCCTCGCAGTTATTTTCTCTTCTTGTCTGTGTCCAACCATCATCCACCTACCACTGTGTCCCAATCCCACCCCTCCATCAGTTCAGACACCTCGGGCTCCTGTCTCACTACTCCAGTTCCATAAGGCCATAAGGCACAGGAGCAGAATTGGGCCATCTAGCCCATTGAGTCTGCTCCACCGTTCAATCATGACTGATTTATTATCTGTCTCAACTCCTACCTTCCCCCTGTAACCTTTAGTGGCTTTACTAATCAAAAACTAATCAACCTCTACTTTAAATAAACACGATGACTTGGCCTTCACAAACATCTGTGGCAATGACTGCCACAGATTCACCACCCTCTAGCTAAAGAAATTCCTCCTCACCTCTGTTTTAAAGGGACATCCTTCTATTCTGAGGCTGTGCCCTCTGGTCCCAGATTCACCACTATAGGAAACTTTCTCTTCACATCCAATCTGACCAGCCCTTTAAATATTCGATACACTTCAATGAGATGTGATCATTGGATATAGGAGCAGAATTAGGTTCTTTGTCCCATCGAGTCTGCTTCGCCAAATCATCATGGCTGATTCAGTCTTCCTCTTAACCCCCTCTCATTCTTCTTACCTCCAGTGAATATAGGCCCAGAGCCATCAAATTCTCCTCGTACCTTAACATTTCATTTCGAGGATCCTCCAAGAAACCTCCAGTGGACCCCCTCCAATGCCACCACATCCTTTCTTAGATCAGGGGCCCAAAACTACTCACAATACAGGTTGACCAATGCCTTACAAAACCTCAGCATTATATCCTTGCTCTCTAGTTTTTTCGAAATGAATACTAACATTGCACTTGCCTTCCTTACCACTGACTCTATATATTCTCCCTCCTGTGTTGGCCATCATCCCTCACCCCCACATTCCCAGTCTCAGTCCTGTTTCAACTCAAAACATTGACAGTTCCTTTCCTGTAACAGATGCCATTCCACCTACTGAGTTCCTCAGGCGAGTTGTTTGATGTTACAGCATCTACAAGCTTTTTTTGATTTTTTCAAATCTTATTGTGGTTGTACACTTACACCTTGGTTGTGTATTTCTCAGATATAGATCAGTACCTTTGATGGATATAAATATGATTATGATTATCACATGTACTGAGGTGAGTGAAAACTTTGGCAAGCCATCCACACAGATCATCCTGAAATAATGGCCAGGTTTTCATGTGGCTTTATCGTCAATTCTCCACAGAGTTATCAGCATTTCACAAGTGTCATCAGGCCTTAAACTCGATGTGGCATGAATGGTCTCATTCCGCAGGAAGAAACTGAAGGGCAAGATAAGTGTAATTTTACAAAGCTATATTTGGTTTAAGGAACTTAACCAACTCAAAGCACTTTAAAGTATTTTTAGCACTTTAATCGAATTAATTAAATAAAATTCAATTGATTTTCATTCATAATGTTTTTTTTTGTTTACTTTTGGAAGTTAGGGAGTTTGGTGGCAGGACCTGTTTTGGCCCATTCATTTGACTTGGGTCCTAACCACTAGCTGAACAGTCAGCATCAGGAAAGTCATAAACCAAGATGGATATTAACCACTGCTGTAAGTCCACCCAATTGTCACAAGAGGTTCCCATGTCTTCCAGCAGAATAAGCCATCCACAACCAAGACTTGGTGACAAGGAAGCTCGATGGTGCAGGAGTATGTGTCACAGGACACACACAAATGCTTAAGATTCATCTGAGGAAGGCCACTAACACTTTCATCGAAACATCTTTAGAAAATAATGAACAAGTGGACAGAGACCATCATTAAGAAATGAATTTGGCTAGTGAGAGGTTGTAACTGCCAAAATGCATGGAAGTGCTGTGTAAATGCTGCTGGCACTTGCCTACACAAACACTTTCCAACTGAAACACTTTCTATGAAGTATGGCATCAATTTCACAGTTCTTTAGCCCGAACAAGCATATAGACCCCGGTCACACATTGCGATGTTCAGTGTTAAGACTGCTTCTTTTCTCATTATATGTCAATGATTTGGTTGATTGAATTGATGGCATTGTGGCCACGTTTGTGGACTATACAAAAAATAGGTGGGGGGGGGCAGCAGGTAGTGTTGAGGAAGTGTGGCGTTTGCCGAAAGATTTGGACAAATTAGAAGAATGGCCAAAGAAGTGGCAGATGGAATAAAGTGCAGGGAAATGTATGGTCATGCACTTTGGTAAGAAAGAATAGAGGCATGGACTATTTTCTAAATGAGAAGCAAATTTAGAAAACAGAGGTGCAAATGGATTTGGCAGGCCTCATGCAGGATTCCTTAATGGCTAACTTGGAAGCTGAGTCAGTGGAAAGTAAGGCAAATGCAACGGTAGCATTCATTTTGAGATGTAATGCTGAGGGTTTATAAGGCATTGGTCCGACTGCATTTGGAATATTGTGAGCAGTTCTGAGTCCTCTATCTAAAAAAGCATGTGCTTGCATTGGAGAGGATACAGAATCAGAATCAGGTTTAATATCGCTGGCATACGTCATGAAATTCCTTGTTTTGCGGCAGCAGTACAGTGCAACACTTTGTAATTAAAAACTATAAATTACAATAAGAAATATATATAAAAGTAAGTTAAATAATTAGTGCAAAAAGAGAGGGAATATACTGAGGAAGTGTTCATGGGTTCATTGTCCATTCAGAAATCTGAAGGCATAGGGAAAGAAGCTGTTCCTGACATGTTGAGCATGTGTCTTCGGGCTCCTGTACCTCCTCCTCGATGACAGAAATGAAAAGGGGCCATGCCCTGAGTAATGGGGTTCCTTAGTAATAGATGCCGCCCTTTTGAGGCATTGCATTTTGAAGGTGTCTTTGATGCTCGGGAGGCTGGTGCCCATGATGGAGTTGGCAGACGTTACAAATTCCTGAATGTTTTTCCAATCCTGGGCTGTGGCCCCTCCACACCAGCTGGTGATGCAACCAGTTGGAATGCTCTCCATGGTACAGCTGTAGAAATTTGTGAGTGTCTTCTCAGACTCCTAATGAAATATAGTTGCTGTCATGCCCTCTTTGTACTTGCATCGATATGTTGGGCCCAGAATGGATCCTCAGAGATGTTGGCACCCAGGAACTTGAATCTCCTCACCCTGTCCACTTCTGATCCCTTCAAGAGCAGAGGCGTGTGTTTCTCTGAATTATTCTTCTTGAAGTCCACAACGATGTTGAGTGTAAAAGTGTTGCTGTGAAATCATTCAACCAGCTGATCTATCTCAGTCCTATACGCCTCCTCGTCATCGTCTCAAGTTCTGCCAACAATAGATCAGCAAATTTATAGGTGGCACTTGAGATTGTCAATGAGGAGGAGCTGTGATTTCCGATCTGCACAGACTGTGGCCTGCCGGTGAGGACGTCAACGATCCAGTTTCAGAGGGAGGTACAGAGGCCCAGGTTTTGGAGCTTTTTGATCAGAACTGAAGGCAAGATGGTGTTGAATGCCGTGCTGTAGTCAAAACCAGCAGCCTGACGGAAGTATTACTGTTGTACAGCTGATCCAAGGCCGCGTGGAGAGCCAGTGAAACTGGATCCGCAGTAGACCCATTGTGTCGGTAGGCAAATTACAGTTGGCGCAGGTCCTTGTTCAGGGGTTGATTCTAGACGGGACCAACCTCTTCATCACAGTGGATATGAGTCCCAAAAGGTGAAAGTCACTGAGGGAGCCAACCCTGCTCTCCTTGAGCACTGGTATGATTGAAGCAGGAGGGAACCTCTGAGTACAGCAGTGAGAGATTGAAGAATTCATAGAAACATAGAAACATGGAAAACCTACAGCACAATACAGGCCCTTCGGCCCACAAGCTGTGCCAAACATGTCCCTACCTTAGAGCGACCTAGGCTTTACCCATAGCCCTCTATTTTTCTATGCTCCATGTATCCATCCAGGAGTCTCTTAAAAGACCCTATCGTTTTCACCTCCCCCACCGCCGCCGGCAGTCCATTCCATGCATTCATCACTCTCTGCATAAAAAACTTACCCTGACATCTCCTCTGTACCTACTTCCAAGCACCTTAAAACTGTGCCCTCTCATGCTAGCCATTTCAGCCCTGGGGAAAAGCCTCTGACTATCCACACGATCAATACCTCTCATTATCTTGTACACCTCTGTCAAGTCACCTCTCATCCTTCGTTGCTCCAAGGAGAAAAGGCCGAGTTCACTCAACCTGTTCTCATATGGTATGCTCCACAATCCAGGCAGCATCCTTGTAAATCTCCTCTGCACCTTTTATATAGTTTCCATGACCTGCCTATAGTGAGGCGACCAGAAATGAGCGCAGTACTCCAAGTGTGGTCTGACCAGGGTCCTATATAGCTGCAACATTACCTCTTGGCTCTTAAACTCAATCCCATGATTGATCACGGCCGATACACCATTTTCCTTCTTAACCACAGAGTCAACCTGTACAGCTGCTTTGAGTGTCCTATAGACTCGGACCCCAAGATCCCTCTGATCTTCCACAGCGCCAAGAGTCTTACCATTAATTCTATATTCTGCCATCATATTTGACCTACCAAAATGAACCACCTCACACTTAACTGGGTTGAACTCCATCCGCCACTTCTTAGCCCAGTTTTTCTTCCTATCGATGTCCCGCTGTAACCTCTCCCTACTCCGTCTTCCACTCTGTAAATCTGTCTTCTTTTTAAACTCTTCCCGCTGTTCTTCCTGGCAGACCTCCATGCGCTTGTGCAGTCATGCCCCGTTCCTTGAACACTCCCGCCAGTTGGTTGTCACGGTTTTCAAAACCTATCAGGGCCTGATGCCTTGTGAGGGTTCACCCTCTTGAAAGATATTCAGACACTGGCCTTCAAGGCAGGGTCACTGTATGCTGTAGGTGCAGTTTTATTGTCCCTTTCAAAGTGTGTATAAAAAACATTGAGCACATCTGGCAGTGAAGCATCACTGGCATTCATGATGTTAGATTTGTCTTACTTTATTTATTTTTACTTTGCTTTATTGTCGCCAAACAATTGATACTAAAGCATACAATCATCACAGTGATATTTGATTCTGCGCTTTGCGCTCCCTGGAGTACAAATCGATAGTAAATAGCAAAAATTTAAATTATAAATCATAAATAGAAAATAGAAAAGGGCAAGTAAGGTAGTGCAAAAAATAACCAAGAGGCAGGTCCGGATATTTGGAGGGTACGGCCCAGATCCGGGTCAGGATCCGTTCAGCAGTCTTATCACAGTTGGAATGAAGCTGTTCCCAAATCTGGCTGTACGAGTCTTCAAGCTCCTGAGCCTTCTCCCGGAGGGAAGAGGGACGAAAAGTGTGTTGGCTGGGTGGGTTGTGTACTTGATTATCCTGGCAGCACTGCTCCGACAGCGTGCGGTGTAAAGTGAATCCAAGGACGGAAGATTGGTTTGTGTGATGTGCTGGGCTGTGTTCACGATCTTCTGCAGCTTCTTCCGGACTTGGACAGGACAACTTCCATACCAGGTTGCGATGCACCGTAGAAGAATGCTTTCTACAGTGCATCTATAAAAATTAGTGAGGGTTTTAGGGGACAGGCAGATTTCTTTAGCTTTCTCAGGAAGTAAAGGCTCTGCCAGAGCTGACGTACATCCAATTCCATCTCTATCCTCAAGTGGAATTTTTTTTTTTACTCTTAAGATAGTACGTACCAGGACTTCTTGCATAGTTCTGGACCACCAGTCTAGAATGCCACAGATCTAGCTCTCAGCAGACTACAAATTCCTAGTTCATCCATAGTTTTTGATTTGGATATGTCTGGCACACACACATCCACACAGATTTTGATGAAGTTGATGATCCTCCACCCGATGTCGCGGCATTACATGAACTTTTACATGTCTCTAATAGTTCTTTCTTTGAGCTACTGAAGAGCTTGACAGCGTGGAAGGGGAGAGAATGTTTCCTTTTGTAGAAAAACTAGAACTAGGGTTTCATTGTTTGAAAGCAAAGTGTCATCCACTTACAACAGTTTACCACTCAATAGCTCACACATGGTTGGAGTTCTACACAGTACCTTGAATCAGAATCAGTGCAATACATAATCTAGCAGAGAGAGAAAAAAATTATAAATAAAATAAAACATAATAATAAATAAACAAGTAAATCAGTTATTGAATAGATTATTAAAATGTGCAAAAACAGAAATACTGTATATTAAAAAAGTGAGGTAGTGTCCGAAGCTTCAAAGTCCATTCAGGAATCAGATGGCAGAGGGGAAGAAGCTTTTCCTGAACGGCTGAGTGTGTGCTTTTAGGCTTCCGTATCTCCTACCTGCTGGTAACAATGAGAAAAGGGCTTGCCCTAGGTGCTGGAGGTTTTTAATAATGGACGCTGTCTTTCCGAGACACCGCTCCCTAAAGGTGTCCCGAGTGCTTTGTAGGCTAGTGCCTAAGATGGAGCTGACTAGATTTACAAACTTCTGCAGCTTCTTTCAGTCTTGTGTATTAGCCCCTCCATACCAGACAGTGATGCAGCCTGTCAGAATGCTCTCCACAGTACAAATATAGAAGTTTTTGAGTGTATTTGTTGACATGCCAAATCGCTTCAAACTCCTTATAAAGTATAGCTGCTGTCTTGCCTTCTTTATGACTACATCAATGTGTTGGGACCAGGTTAGATCCTCAGAGATCTGGACACCCAGGAACTTGAAGCTGTTCACTCTCTCCACTACTGATCCCTCTATGAGGATTGGTACGTGTTCCTTCATCTTACCCTTCCTGAAGTCCACAATCAGCTGTTTCGCCTCACTGACATTGAGTGCCAGGTTGTTGCTGCGGCACCATCCCACTAATTGGCATATCTCACTCCCGTACACCCTAGGGCGGAAGCAGAGTCTTTGAATGTCTTTAAGGTAGATAGATTTTTAACAATTAAGGGGACAAAAGATTACCAGGCTGGATGGGAATTAGATTTGAGATTACAATTAAATCAGATATATGGTCTTAAAGAATGGTGGAACAGACTTGAGGAGCAGAATTGCCTACCTCTGCTCCCTATTCACATCGTTTTCTTAAAATAATGTAGAAGTATCAGAATTATTTTGAAAAGGCAATGGCAAATTAAAAACATTAAGAATCATAAGAAGTAATTCAGAACAAAATAGGGGAAATAATTGTAATTTACTGAATGCACATTTCTTAATTTCTCCCTTCTGCTCTACATGAAGAGTGATGACTCAACTTTGAACTTCGAACTTTGAAATCAGTAGGCTCAGGAAGCTGTATGACTTATACCTGTTCTGATTTCTTATGGTTTTATATTCTGTTTTCATTCTTTGCTCCTGTATTACCAATATTTTGCTTATATTGTAAACAAGTTTATATTATATAGTTTATATGACAATGTACTACATTCAAAAAAAAGTTTTATGCGTCTCAGTGTAAGTGATCACAAAAAAATGCGATCATTCCTGAAACAGATATGCTGAAAATCACAAGTGCTTCACCAAGTAATCCCTTAGTGTGTGTATATTGCTGTTGTGTACAAAATAAGGGAAGCAATTTGGTATTCCTGTGCACTCACAAAGAGTGAACAAAGTGATTAATGCCTCTTCCTATATACGCACAAGCAGAGGGAGGTAGGTCAGAGATAAAATCTATGAGATGGAAGATTTTTGAATGTAGTTCAGGACCAGGCCATAATGAATCATTCCAGTGAATTGGCTGATATGTGTCTGATTGTTGGTTGAGAACTCTGAAGTCTTTACTGGAAATGTTCTATACAGTTAATTTCTTTGCATAGCAGATTTACAAAACCATGGTGGTTTCTTGGAAAATCTCTTAACAGTGCCAAGGTGAAGCCACTCTCAGGGGGGAAGAGCAATACCTTATATTCTGCCTGGGTAACCTCTAACCTGATAGATTGAATATTGATTTCTCCTTCTGGTAAATATATATTTTCCTTCAACACCTCCCTTCTATTCCGCACTCTGGCCTCTTACCTCTTCTCACTTGCCTATCACTTCCCCTTGGGTCCTCTCCTCCTTCCCTTTCTCCTAATGCCCACTCTCCTCTCCATTTGGATTCCTTCCTCTCCAGCCATTTATTTTTCCTACCCATCTGGCTTCATCTATCACCTTTTAGCTTGCCTTCCTTCCCCTCCCCTCACCTTTTCATTCTAGCATCTTCCCTCTTCCTTTTCAGTCCTGAAGAAGGGCTGAAACGTCAACTGTTTATTCATTTCCATAGACCTGCTGAGTTCCTCCGGCATTTTGTGTGTACGGCTCCTCTTAATTTAACACTGCCCTCATAAACATCCAGAAGAGATAAGAGACCACAGATACCGGAATCTGGAGCAACAATCTGCTGGCAGCACTCTGCAGGTTGAGCAGCATTTGTGTGAGCGTTTGTGTTTTGGGTTTAAACACTGTACCATGACTGTTATTTTATCTCCCTTCAGTTTAGAAGTACTTAAGTTTGCAATGAAAGAAAAGGAATCTTTAATTTTACCTGATCACAGATGTCTCCTCCAAGGTTGAAACAAGGAAAAACTGATATAGAATAGAACTATATTGGCATTGCTCAAGACAAGGTGGTTGCGGTGCTACTCCAGTCCATGCAAAACAGATATTTACAATGCATGTAGTAGAGCTTAATTTAAAAAAAAACATATTTACATGTAACAAGTGACTTTGAAAGTCCATAGTACTCATTGCCATTGGCAAGCCGGGGTGTAACATTATTCAACTGCACAACAGCCCTCAGGAAGAAGATATTTTTCAGTATTACTGCCTTGGCTAAGATGTTTCGTATCCCCTCCAAGATGGCAGGGGAAAGAACAGGCAGTGTCTTGGGTGGGATGGGTCTTTAATGATGTCTTGAGTGTGCTATAGGCATCAAAAGTCGTAGATTGTCTCGTCTGGTAGTTGAGTCCCAAAGATAATCTGCAAAGGTATGGATGTACTTTGAGATCTAATCTATCATCCTATCATCCATGTGCCATCCAAATAATAGTTGTATGATTCATAGGATGATAAATTGGGGGAATTTGTTTGCAATAGAAAAGCAGCTTGAAAGTTTGGGGAAACTTAATTAAAAGTACTTTTTTTCTTGCAGAGGATGGTGAATCTCTGGAATTACCTACCCCACAGGCTTGTAGGGGCCAAATCACTGGAGGCAAATAAAGAGAAGGCAGGTGAACATTTGAAAGATTAATGAATTAAGTAATACATGGAACTGTAGAGGAGATGAGGTCTAGGGCAGGTCAGGAACGATCATATTAAATAATGGGCTGGGTTGAGGAAACAAGTGGCCTACTCCTGCTTCTAATTTCATATGTATTTTTATTTTTGTCCTGGGTATGACTCTAAGCTGCAACCGGTGATGAAGATCTGATTGGGGACTTTCAGAACTTTAGGGAAAGTGGAGTTACCCCTTAGTCATTAATTGCTCCCAGGGCAGCTCTGACCCAGAACGGTAGCAGCTGCAAGGGTTCCTGCTCAGGATACGAGCGAAGGCCAACAGCAGATCCGGCAGGTTCAGTAACTGAACTTATGATGGAGAAGGCAGATGAGCTAGGACCTCAAATGTCAACGGCTATAGTACAGGCGGATGAACATTTGGGAAGAGAAATGGCGATTTCTTTAGTTCGCCCAACGGAAGGCAATAGCAAACCACCGTTGCTAGATACTAGGTTTCCTAGAATCTATTTGCTAAGAAAACCATGGTCAAACTCACAAAATGTATCACACAACAACAGCGTCAAGAGGATCTTCAGGACAATTCTGAAGATGCTTCACACAGTAGGGTTGGTTCTGGTCAGCAGCGGATCCCCGACCGTCATCAAGCTACTGCTCATAAAATTCAAGTAACACAAAAGAAAATTATTGCCACTTGGAAAGTAAGAACCCTATATCAAGCAGGAAGATTGGACAATGTGATAAATGAAATGGGAAGACTAAAGATTAACATCAGGGGAATTAGCAAAGTTCGTTAGATAGGTGCTGGAACATGTCAGAATAGGAATAAAACACTAATTTATTCTTGTGCAACATCCCATACTAATGGAGTAGGAACTCTTATGGATGAAAACATGGCAAAACGTGTTTTAGGACATTGGGCAATATCGGAAAGAGTGCTCCTTGTTAGATTCAGAGGACAACTGTTTGATTAAGCAATTATACAGGTATATGCACCAACAACAGATGGAACAAATGAGGATATAGATAAATTCTATGAAGAGCTTGAACAAGCAAAGAATGGATGCAAATCTCAAGATATTGTTGTTGTCATGGGAGATCTAAATGCTAAATTAGGACAAGGTGCTGATGGAAATACCATAGGAAAATTTGGACTAAGGGAAAGAAGTGAAAGAGGTGAGAAATGGATAGAATGGTGCAAGATGAATAATCAGGTCATTATGAATACCTACTTTAAAAAACATCCAAGATGCTTGTGGACCTGGAGAAGTCCAGGTGATAACACCAGAAATCAAATTGACTTTATTACTATAAACCAAAGATTCAGAAACTCAGTGACTCAATGCAAAACATATCCAGGTGCAGACTGTAATAGTGACCATAACCCAGTAGTATGTCATGTAAAAGTAAAACTTAAAGAACTAAAGAAGCAAAAACCTGAACAATCCCTTGACTACTTGCAATTAGTTAAAGAAGAAAACTTAAGACAAAAATTTATAATTGAAGTAAGGAATAGATTTCAAAGTCTAGAAATAGAATCTGTTGAAGATGATAGCAATCATATAGAAATGAAATTTAACTCTATAAAGGATGCCTTGGTAGAATCAGCAAAGTCAGTGATTCCTAAAAAAAGAAAAAAGTACAAAGAATAAATGGATGACAGAAGAAATCAAAAATCTAATGGAAGAAAGGAGACGGAAGAAAGCAAATCCTCTAGAATATAAGTCCTTAGATAAAAAAAGTTAAAAGCTTATGTCAAAAAGCCAAAGAAGAATGGTTAAACCAGGAATGTGAGCCAATAGAAAGAATCCCTATTACTAATCCAAAAAGTTTACATCAACAAATCAAGAATATCACTGGTAAAAAGTTCCTCTGTTCTTCAGGTGGATGTTTGAAAGCAAAGGACGGTACCATTATCATGGAAAAAGGTGAGATTATGAACAGATGGACTGAGTATATTAAGGAATTGTTTGAAGATGATCGAGGCAAAAAACCAGAAATTAAGAAAAACATTGAAGGTCCAAGTATTTTAAAATCTGAAGTTCGTAATACAATAAATAAGATGAAGAAAGGAAAGGCAGCAGGTCCTGGTGAATTAGTAATAGCACAAATTAGCGCCCTTGAAGACTATGAAATTGAAAAACTTACTGATTTAATCAATGACATTTATGAGACTGGAATAATACCAGAAGAGATGAAAAAATCAGTATTTTTTCTTCCTCTTCAGTACCCTTCCTAAGAAACCTGGAGCAATAGAATGTAAATTACATAGGACCATAAGTTTAATGAGTCGTATCACCAAGATACTTCCAAGAATTTTGATGACAAAAGCTGAAAGTAAGATACAAGCGTAAATAGGTAAAGAGCAATGTGGTTTGGTGAAAGACAAAGGTACAAGAAACACAATATTGATGTTAAGGATACTATCAGAACGAGCTATTCAAGTGCAAAAAGATCTGTTGGTTTGTTTTATCGACTACACAAAAGTATTTGATAAAGTGAAGCACAATAAGTTCTTTGAAATATTACAGAAAACTCTAGATCTAGATTCGAAAGACCTCCGCCTAATCAGAAATCTGTACTGGGAACAAACTGCCGCTGTAAGAATAGATGGAGAAGTGAGTCAGTTTACGAAAATCAAGAGAAGTGTTAGACAAGGGTGTGTTTTCTCCCCTGATTTATTTAATGTGTACAGTGAAACAATATTATAAAAAAGTAAGAGTCATCTTGGGAATCAAAGTTGGCGGAGAAAACGTCAATAATTTCAGATATGCAGATGACACTGTTAATTGCAAGTACGGAGAAAGAACTACAAAACTTAATTGATATAATTGTTGAAGAAAGTGCAAAAATGGGTCTATCTATCAATTGCAAAAAGACAGAATGTATGGTGATATCCAAAAAGAAGGAGAATCCTATCTGCAGGCTGAGAATAAACGGGGAAGACATAAAACAAGTACAGAACTTTTGCTACTTAGGAAGCTGGGTGACATCAGATGGTAGGTGTGACATGGACATCAAAAGCAGAATAGGGATGGCAAAAGATACCTTTACGAGAATTACGAGTATACTGACCAATACTAAACTAGCCATGACAACCTGCCTCAGAGCACTGAAATGTTACGTTTATCCAGTTATATTATATGGCTCAGAATGTTGGACATGAAATGAATTGTAGCAGCAGTCCTGTGGTTTTTGAGAAGGATGCAAAGATTATCATGGATGAAACGAATATCTAACGAGGATGTCATGAACAGAGCAAACACAAAAAGAGAAATAATGTATGAGATTATGAAAAGGCAATGTAACTTCATTGGACATGTGATTAGGAAAGAGGAGTTAGAATGCATGGTAATTAAGGAAAGATTGAAGGGAAGAAAGCAAGAGGAAGACAAAGACAAATGATGATGGAGACAGCAGCCAGAGAACTGGAAATGAATACCAATGAATTGATCCACTTGACCCGAAACAGAAGTGTGTGGGCCATGGCAGTCAAAGCTCAAACTGGGTATGGCACCTGATGATGATGATGATGATGATTTTTATTTTGGAAATGATAAAAGTGATTGATCATCTTACCAGAAATTACTTTTAAAAAAATCTTCAGATGATGTCTGCAACAAAACCAGCATTTATTGCCCATCCCTAAACACCATGGAGAAGATGGTAAGCCATCATATTAACAGGAACTAAATGAAGCTTCAGCACTCAGGAAAACAATTCGACCCAATTGGTGTGTCCCTTTAAACCTCTGTTAAACAGAAATTTGGTTGTTTGGTAAATGTAAGAAATATAAATCAATGTAGAATTTCTATTGTATTATAAAATTCATGGAATCTCAGACACTGATGACAAAGAAGAAGGCTAATTGGCCTATCACCTCCACCTCAGCAAAATTCTCCTTTAGGTTAATCCCACTTTCCCTCTCTTATTCCATCACAATGATACTTTTAGCTCTTCAGGTAGTAAAAATGTTCCTGTAAATGTCTGCAAGAAAATTAATCTCAATATGGTAACACATAGTATAGATATTTTGATAATATATTTACTTTGACTAAATTTATTTCCACTTTGAATGACTCTTGTCTTTATAGGAGCCAAACTTGCAACATCTACATGATAAGGCCAGAGAAGTTGTCCATTTTCCTCTGCATCAACAAACACTCAAACAAATAATTGAAGATCTTAACCTTGTGTGGGAAGTGGGACCAATTTTGAGGTTTGTGGGAGCACTCCAATACATGCAATAAAGGTTTAATTTTAATCCTTTATCATCAGTAATATTATAAATAAAAACTATGTGTCATAGCTGTATTTTGTTATGGTTGGGGAAAAGAAATGCCAACCTCACCATTTTTTAAAGAGGAAAATCTGCTATTCCATTATTTACAAACTGTTTTATCTCTTGTTTTTACAGCAATTCTTCAAATAAATCCTCAGACTATTGCTGGTAGAGCCACAATGTTAATGGCTCTAGAGGTAAACACAACTTCAAAAAGCCTATACATCAGGAATGTGGAAGGCAGTTGTCTGTGGATTAATCTGCCACAGCTGTAGCTCCTGATTCCTATCTCCAAAGTTGTAGATATTCAAAGAAAAATATCTATTTAAATATGTTAAAGTGGAATATGAAATGATTTACATTCTTGTTGAACAAGGATGAGTGTGTGCCTTTGAGAGTGTACTGAGTTTTGTCCTGGATGAACTAGGAGATTTGGACTCGTTTGAGAGCTAGATCTGTGGTGTTCAAAACTGGTGATCCAGACTCCTTCAAGAAATCTAGTTATGACTAGTGGTAGGCTATCATGTGGCAAAAAGGTAGCTCTCTGTGCAATTAGAGATACAATTAGGTGCACAACAATTGTGACAGGGCTTGCATGCCATTACTTCCTATAAGGAGAAACCTAACAGTATAAATGATGGTGATGCATCATTTAACAATGATAGCAGTGCCTTTTCTGCACTCTTTAAGTAGACCTATGCAGATCCCCATGGCATCTGGTGACCCTGTGATCTCTATCTTGGAGGCCGATGTCAGGATGTCCTTCAGGAAGGTGAACCCTCACAAAGCATCAGGCCTCAACCATGTATCTGGCTTTGTAATGGTAACCTATGCCAACCAACTAGCCGGAGCGTTCAAGCTCTCATTATAGTGGTCTGTGGTTCCCACCTGCTTCAAAGGGGCATCAATCATATCGGGCCCAGGAAGAGTAGGGCGAGCTGCCTCAATGGCCATAATGAAATGCTTCGAAAGGTTGGTGATGCCCAGAATTAGTTCTTACCTGAGCAATGGCCTGGGCCTGCTGCAGTTCACAAACTGCTGTAACAGGTCTATAGCAGATGCAATTGCACTGGCTCTCCTCTCTACTTTGGAGTACCTAGACAACAGCAGAACCTGCTGCAGGCGACTGTTTATCAACTACAGGTCATCAGTCAATACTATTATCCTCTCAGTGTTAACCGCCAAACTTCTAAACCTGGGCCTCTGGACCTCCCTCTGTAATGAGATCCTTATTGAGAGACCACAGTCAGTGCAGATCAGAAATAACTTCTCCTCCTTGCTGACAATCAGCACCCCCACATCAAAGGTGTGTGCTTAGCCCAGTGCTCTACTCCCTCTCCACTCATGACTGCGTGGCTAAGCTCAGCTCGAGCACCATTGATAAATTTGCAGATGATACAACTTGTTGGTAAAATATCGGCTGGTGATGAGGATCACTAAATTGATTAAATGGTGTTGCAATAACAACTAGACACTTAACATCAGCAAAACCAAAGAATGAATTGAGGACCTTGGAAGGGGAAGAATGGAGAACACGCACCACTTCTCATTGATGGGTCAGTTGTGGAAAGGGCGAACAGCTTCAGATTCCTGGTTGTCAGCACCTCAGAGGGTCTATCTTGGGGCCAATACATCGATGCAATCATGAAAATGCATGCTTGTGCTTCTATTTCATTGGGAGTTTGAGGAGATTTGGTATGTCACTGAAGACTCCTGCAAATTTCTACAGATGTACAGTGGAGAGCATCCAAACTGGTTGCATCACTGTCTGGTATGGAGGGTCCAATGCACAGGATTGCGGGAGGCTGCAGAGTGTTGTATACTCAGCAGGCAACCCTGCCTTCCACTCAGGACAGTTTGAAGAGGCAGTGCCTCAGGAAAGCTGCATCCATCACTAAGACCCCCTTACTACCTGGGACATGCCTTCTTCTCATTTCTACCAGCAGGGAGAGGGGCAGGAGCCCGAAGACCCATATTCAATCATTCAGAAACAGCTTCTCTCCCCACTACCATCAGATTTCTGAACAGTCCATGACCACCACCTCATCATTTCTTATTTTCTGTACTATTTATTTTGTAATTTTTTAGTAATTTATCTCTTTGCACTATACCGCTGCCACATGCAACAAAGTTCATGTCATACATAAGAAAATGATAATAAACCTGTATTTGATTCTGATTCTGAGCTGCTGCTCTCTTGCAGAGATTTTCAGAGAACCACTCCGCAGAACAATTTCATTTTAAACACAATTGACCAGACCAGTCTTTTGTGTAACAATTACCCACAATTGATTGGAGCTGACACTCTTAATCCTTCTTGGTTGTTCAATGGTATGATGTCAGTTTAAAATCTTGTGCCGCAGAGCACATTTCATATCATCCTTGTTGTAAGAGTTATGCCAGATTATGTTAAAATAACAAAGGCGCAATGGGTCTTATTTGAAAGTTAGAAGGATTATATGGTCTTCGTGAAACAAGGAATTTGGTTTTCAGGAGGGGCTGATCTATTTTTTGTTTGTATTCCTGCACCTCCTTTGATATTTCAGTATCTGTCACTAAGTATTACACTTCCAGTACTTTCTTGTATCAACCATGATGAAATGTGCACAAATTCACAAATAATTTATGCCACTAACTGGATTTTGCTTGCAAAGTAAGCTTGTTCAGTATGTGTATCTAGAGATTAATTTCTCCTTA
Source organism: Mobula birostris (assembly GCF_030028105.1). Taxonomy (NCBI): domain Eukaryota; kingdom Metazoa; phylum Chordata; class Chondrichthyes; order Myliobatiformes; family Myliobatidae; genus Mobula; species Mobula birostris. The sequence continues at coordinate 208,899,242 of NC_092372.1, forward strand.
ATAAAGCCAAGGTGCGTGCATTTTCTATTTCCAGACGTCAATTCCATTGAAATCAATGTAATTGAATTTCAGTGATCTCCTTCTAAATAGTATATTTATGCTGTTGACAATAGACAACATAATCATATGCACTGAAGAGAGATCTTAATTCATAGGCTGAGAGTTGGGAATAGACTGTTTGGGCACTCATTGCACTCTCCTGCTTTTTTTAAAGACCACTATCATCCCGACACCCAAGAAAAACAAACTAAAATGTATTAACTAAAACTGCCCAATGGCTTTGACATCTACCATTATGAAGTGCTTTGAGAGGCTGGTCATGGCATGTATCAACTTCAGCTTTCCAGACAAAGTTCAAAGTAGATTTATGATCAAGTTACATAAAAGTCACCATATACAACCCTGAGATTCATTTTCAATGTGCATACTCAATAAATCCATAATCGACTGCACCAACTTGGGCATTCACCTAGTGTGCAAAGGACACCAACTGTTCAAATACAAAAAAGAAAGAGATAATAATGATAAATAAATAAGCAATATTGCAAACATGAGATGAAGAGTCCTTGAAAATGAATCCATAGGTTGTGGCAACATTTCAATGATGGGGCAAGTGAAATTGAGTGAACCTCAACCCACTGCAATTTGCTTATCGCTGAAATAGGTAGACACTATCTCCCTGGCCCTGCACTCACCCCTGGAGCATCTGGACAGCAAAGACACCTACATCAGACTATTGTTTGTTAACTACAGTTCTGCCTTCAGTAATATCATTCCAAGCAAGCTCCTCACCAAAACCTGGACCCTGGGAGTTACTGCTTCCTTCTGCAACTGGATCCTTGACTTTCTGGCCAACAGACTGCAATCAGTAGGATAGGCAATAACACCTCTGCCACAATTATTCTAAACACTGGTGCTCCACAAAGTTGTGGTCCTCAACCACCCCCCCTCTCCTCCCGTTCTGCTCCTTGTAGATGATATCACAGTAGTAGGCTGTATCTCAAATAATGAGCAGTCAGAGTACAGGAAGGAGACTGAGAGATTAGTGAGATAGTATCATGTCGACAAACTTTCCCTCAATGTCAAAACAAAAGAGCTGGTCATTAACTTCAGAAGGTGGGGGGGGCGGTTGTGGGGTGGGGAGGGAACAGTACATATCCTCTGTGCTCCTGTCTAAATCAACAATGCTGAGGTTGAGAGGGTTGAGAACTTTAGGACTCTAGGTGTGAACATCACCAGTAGCTTGTCCTAGAACAACCACATTGTTGTTATAGCCAAGAAAGTTCATCAGTGCCTCAGCTTCCTCAGGAAGCTGTAGAAATTTGGCATGTCCCACCTGAGCCTTACTAATTTACTAATTTTTATCTAATTTTAATCTTACTAATTTTTATCAATGAACCATAGAAAGAATTCAGTCTAGATGTAGGCTATAAGATCATAAGACATAGAAGCAGAATTAGGCCATTTGGCTCATTGAGTCTGCTCTGCCATTCCATCATGTCTGAACCACAAATGCCTGCTTTCTCCTGTAACCTTTGATGCCCCTACTAATCAAGAATCTATCAAATTCTGCTTTAAGTATACCAATTGACTTGGCCAATGCAGCTGTATATGGCAATGAATTCCACAGATTCACCACCCTCTGGCTAAAGATATTCCTCCTCATTGCTGTTCTAAAGGGATATCCTTCTATTCTTATGCGGTGCTTTCTAGACCTAGACACTCTTACTAATGGAAGAGCGTTTAGGTCTCCCCACATCCTCTCCATGTCCACTCTATCTGGTATCTGGGATACCTATCCGTTGCCTTTTCAAAATTTACTATTGACTTTCTCCCAATGCTATTGCATAAAGAACATTGTGAGGTACACAGTTCTTCAGATATGCTTTCCCACCTCCCATTTCTGCCCAGGCTGCTTATTATTTCTTAGCTTTCCTGGTTTCTGACTGATGCAACCTAACTGCACCCCCCCAACCACAAGAGCAGATGGACTAAGCAAATTCCAGCACATTGGAGTCGTTTAGGAATCATTCCAAACCTGCTTGAAAGATTTAAATGATCCAAATTGGCTTCTCATTTGCAAGAGCAATGGTTCAAAGAGGAAGAGGGAAAAACTTGGCTATGGTTGGATTTAGCTGACTGAAGGATTTTTGAAGCCAACTCCCAGGTTTCAGCCTTTCTGTTCTCTGCTGGACCAGGACATCTGTGCATCCTCAGCCAAGCATGCCAGTCTGAATGAACTGCAGGTCACACACCAGCACAGCTGATCTCGTGCTCCACTACTGGGCTAATCCTCAAAGTTCAATGTTCAAGTTTAACTGTCATTCCACCGTACATGAATACAGCCAAACAGTACAGCATTATTCCAGGGCCAAGGTGAAAAATACAGTTCTAATAGTCATATACAGCACAAGGCACAAATAAGATAGCAAGCGTATATGAGACATCAGTAAAGTACAGTCACACAAAATATATATAATCCAAGACCCTGAGTCCCATGAATGTTGCCGACGTCTGCAGCCGATCACAATACAGCTTGTTTTCTGCCGAGTTAACACTGGGGTGCAGCACCGACTCCAGCCCGGACACCACACCACACCAACTCTGGTTTAGCGCAGCAACTCCAACACCTCTCTCCTGGGAGGCTGTAAACAGGCGACACCGCGACTTGAGGCCTAATCTTTGCTGTGACAGATGCCATGCAGCTTCCCCACCATCCACCGATCAATCAGCGAATCAGGCTTGCAGCATTCCGCATTAGCAATGGCCACAGGGTGTTGTGATCACAAGAAAAATGATTAAGACAATCACTCGCCGTTAAACTGCACAACACCGCCTTTACTACTCCAATGCCTCTCTAACATAGGCAGCAGCATGATCTGCACCAACTCCTTCAGTTGGCCAATGAACAACTCGCTGATGGGATAGACGTGCTGTACTTTAAGCTCTTATTGTCCAGCAGAGTCTTGCAATCATAAAATACAGGTTTAAAACAGACAGCAACACACCTATGGTTGGCACTGTTGAAGCCTCTGTGATCGAACACACCGCCATCTTACTGGAAGAAGTGTGCCAGGTAGGAGCCGGACACGTATCCTTTCTGGCACTCAACTTCACACTGGGGAGGGTGGAACTAGAATTGGTTTATTATAGTCACATGTACCAAGATGCAGTAAAAAGCTTGTCTTGCATACAATAACAATGCAGAATAAAGCGTACAGAGTAAGGTAGGCGGCAAGACGGTCGACAGTAACTGTGTAGTGCAGGTAGAAAGTAAGGCAAGAGCATAACAATGTAGATTGTGAAGTCAAGAGTTCACCTTATAACAGTGGGGTAAAATCTATCCTTAAGAGTGATGATATGTACTCCCGGGCATTTTTACCTTCTGGCCAATGTGAGAGGAGAGAAGAGAGGATTCCTGGACTGTGTAGGGTCTTCGATTATGCAGGCTGCTTTACTGAGACAGTGAGAAGCTTAGACAGAGAAGTATAGGCAGCACTAACAACATCCTTAGTCATTTGAAAGTGTTATGGCTTTATGGATGAGGGTCAGCGTTTTGACTTATATTATTTTATTCATGGTTGGTTTAAAAAATACTGTATGTCACTTAAAAAAAGATCATAAGATGTCGGAGCAGAGTTAGGCTATTCAGCCCATCGGATCTGCTCTGCCATGCAGTCATGGCTGATCCCAAATTCCATTCAACCCTATACACCTGCCTTCTTGCCATATCCTTTGATGCCCTGACCAGTCAGGAATCGATCAACTGCCGCCTTAAACATACCCACAGACTTGGACTCCACTGCAGTCTGGCAGAGCGTTCCACAGATTCACTACTCTCTGGCTAAAAAAACTCCGCCTTACCTCTGTTCTAAAAGGTCGCTCCTCAGTTTTGAGCCCGTGCCCTCAAGTTCTGGATACCCACGCCATAGGAAACATCCTCTCCACACCCACCCTATCTAGTCCTGCCGAAGGGTTTAGGCCTGAGATGCCGACTGTGCGTTTTTGCATAGATGCTGCCTGGCTTGCTGATTTCCTCCAGCACTTTGTGTGTGTGTAGTCTCTTCAACATTCAGTAGGTTTTAATGAGATCTACATGCATTCTTCTAAATTCCAGTGAGTACAGGTCCAAAGCTGCAAAACGTTACTCATATGTTAACCCTTTCATTCCTGGAATCATTCTCATGACCCTCTTCTGGACACTCTCCACTGACATATGGGGACAAAATTGTTGATAGGACTCCAAGTGCAGCCTGATTGGTGTCTCATAAAGACGCAGCGTGATCTCCTTGCTTTTGTATTCTGTTCCCCTTGAAATAAATGCCAACATTGCATTTGCCTTCTTTATCACAGACTCAACCTGTAAATTAAACATCTGGGAGTCTTGCATGAGGACCCCTAAGTCCCTCTGCACCTCTGATGTTTGAACCTTCTCCCCCTTTAAATAATGGTCCGCACTATTGTTCCTTTTACCAAAATGTATTATCTTGCATTTCCAAACACTGTATTCCATCTGTCACTTTTTTGCCCATTCTTCCAATTTGTCTAAGTCCTGCTGCAATTGCATTGCTTTCTCAGAACTACCTACCCCTCCACCTACCTTTGTATCATCTGCAAATTTTGCCACAAAGCCATCAATTCCATTATCCAAATCATTGAAAAACAATGTGAAAAGTAGCAGTTCCGATACTGACCCCTGAGGAACACCACTAGTCACTGGCAGACAACCAGAAAAGGCCCCTTTTATTCCCACTAACTGCTTCCTGCCTGTCAGCCATTCTGCTACCTATGCCAGTTTCTTTCCCTTAACACCATAAGATTTTATCTTGTTAAGCAGCCTTATGTGTGGCACCTTATCAAATGCCTTCTGAAAATCCAAGTAAATGACAACCACTGCCTTTCCTTTGTCCACCCTTCTTGTACTTCAATGAAGAACTCTAACAGATTTGTCAGGCAAGAATTCCCTTGACAGAAACCATGCTGACTTTAACTAGTTTCTAAGTACCCCGAAACTTTATCCTTAATAATAGACTCCAACATTTTCCCAACCACTGAGGTTAGGCTAACTGACCTATAATTTCCTTTATTTTGCCTTCCACCCTTCTCAAACAGTGGAGCAACATTTGCATTTTCACATCCTCCAGGACCATGCCAGAGAATCAAGTGATTCTTAAACGATCATGACTAATGCATCCGTGATCTCTTCAGCAGCCTCTCTCAGGACTCTGGGATGTAGTCCATCTGACCCAGGTGAGTTATCCACATTAAAACCTTTGAGGTTCCCTAGCACTTTTTCCTTTGTTGTAGCAAAGGCACTCACTCCTGTTCCCTGACACTCATGGACCTCTGGCACACTGCTAGTGTCTTCCACAGTGATGACAGATGAAAAGTACCCATTAAGTTTATCTGCCATCTTTGTCCCCCATTACTACCTCACCAGCATCATTTTCCAGTGGTCCAATATAAACTCTCACCTCCCTTTTATTCTTTATATAACTGAAAAATCTTAGTATCCTGCTTTATGTTATTAGCTAGCTTTTCCTCATATTTCATTTTTCCCTTCTTATAGCCTTTTTAGTTGCCTTTTGTTGGATTTTAAAAGCTTCCCAATCAGCCAACTTCCCACTCACTTTTGCTACCTTATACGCCCTTTCCTTGGCTTTTATGCAGTCCTCAATTTCCCTTGCCAGCCACGGTTGCCTACCCCTGCCATTTGAGAACTTCTTTCTCCGTGGGACATATCTATCCTGCACCTTGTGAGCTATTCCCAAACCTCTGCTCTGCCGTCAACTCCACCAGTAACCTCTGCCAAAAATAGCTGTAATTATTTTTATCTTGAATCATAAAGGGTATCATGATGTTCTGGGACTTGGGTCACAGTACTATGTCATCTGAAACCGGGATATCTCTCAGAACTGTGCTGCTTGACAGGAAACAACTTGACTGAATGGAGAAAGGAGGTACAGGGACAAGGCCACATAGACTGTGAGGTTTAACAGCACAATCTAGCTGATTAGACCTGGCCTATTAGTGAAATGAGTGAAGTAGGAAAAAAAACTAATTTTTGTGAGGCAATTGCTTGCACTGCTGCATAACAAAGCAAAGAGTTATAAATTGGCAAAAAAGCAGTCCCAGAACTGGTCACATGGTGTAATTTGGTAGTGCGGGCTTGTTGGCCAGAAGGGACAGTTACTTTGCTGTATCTCTAAATACATCACTGGTATTTCCCACACCTCCATTCACCTCACCACCACTACATTACCACCTCCTGTAAGAGTCACCTTATGTATAGACAGTCCTTTGCTGAGAGTCACTTTATGGACATACAATCACTCTATGTATATAAGCTACATTATGAATTTATATTTATTGTGTTTTTTAAATTATTGTGTTCATTATCTTATTGGTTTTTCTTGTGCAGTATTGAACCTGGAAAAACAATTATTTCATTCTCCTTTACACTTGCGTTCTAGAAATGGCATTAAACCATCTTGAGGTTTACCATTGCCGATTATCCTAGCATTAGCATTGAGGCAATGATAATATCTTTAAAAACACAAGAGATGCTGCAGATGCTGCAGATGCTGGAAATCTTGAGCAACACCCACAGAACGCTGAGGGAACTCTGTAGGTCCACAAAACCATCAGACATGGGAGCAGAATTAGGTCATTTGGTCCATCGAGTCTGCTCTGCCATTCCATTATGGTGGATTTCTTATCCCTCTCAACTCTATTCTCCTGCTGTCTCCTTGTCATTTTCACTTATCAGGAGTATATCAAATTCCACTTTAAATATACCTAATGTCACGGAGAAAAATAAACTGTCAATAATTTGGGCTGAGATGTTAATCAGGTCTGATAAAATCTATATATATTTATTATCTTAAGGTCAGCGGAAGTTGAGGGCAGGGTTGGTAGTGAGGGCGGCTGATCCTCCTTCATTTGGCTTACTAAACTGCCAAACCAATGTTCAAGTTTTACACTAGGTAACAGTCAATTACAGGGAGACTGAAAAAAATATTTTAGAGCCATTAAAAACACGGGTCTATGGAATCAAGCATCATTACCTTGTTTCCTACATGACTGGAACACCTACACAAACAACTACGCCATCACCTCTGTCACAGAATCACCCTTTATCCCAACATCCATTTGACCACAGCGCACATCATAGTTAGTTCCATTTGTCTGCATTTTCCCATATCCATCTAAATTTTTCCCACCCATGTTCTTACCCAAATGTCTTTTAAATGTTGTTTTTCTTCCTTCCTCAACCATTTCCTTTGGCAGTTCATTCCGTTTATACCCCAGCTTCGCATGAGAACATTGCCCCTCAATTCACTTTAAATATTTCCTCCATCACCTGAAACCTGTGCCCTGTAGCTTTTAATTTGCTTTCCCTGGGAAAAAAGACTATTCATCCTGTATATGCCCTTTATGATTTTATAGAAACTTGATAAGGTCACCCCTCATCCTCCTACACTAAAAGGAATAAGACCATAAGACTATAAGACATGGGTGCGTAATTAGGCAACTTGGCCTATTGAGTCTACTCCGCCATTCAGTCATGGCTGATCCCTTTCTCCCCTCCTTAGTTCCACTTCCTGTAACCTTTGATGCTGTGGTCAATCAAAAACCTATTAATCTCTGCCTTAAATACACCCAATGACCTGGTCTCCACAGCTGCCTGTGGCAACAAATTCCACAAACTCACCACCCTTTGGCTAAAGAAATTTCTCCATATCTCTGTTTTAAATGGACACCCATCTATCCTGAGGCTGTGCCCTCTTGTCATAGACTCCTCCCACCATGGGAACCTCAATTCCACATCAACTCTGTCTAGGCCTTTCAGCATTCAAACTGCTTCAACAAGATTCCCCCATCATCTGTCTAAATCCCAGTGAGTACAGGCCCAGAGCCATCAAATGATCTGCATATGATAACCCTTTCATTTTTGGAATCATCCTTGTGAGCCTCCTCTAAATCTTCTCCAACTTCTTTTTGTAGATAAGGAGCACAAACCTGTTCACAATACTCAAGGTAAGGCCTCACCAGTGCCTTATAAAGCCTCAGCATCATATCCCTGCACTTATATTCTGGACCTCTTAAAATGAATGCCAACATTACTTTTGCTGTCCTCACCTCTGAATCAACCTGCAAGTTAACCTTCAGGGTGTTCTGCACAAGGATTCCCAAGCCCCTTTGCATGTCAGATTTTGGGATTTTCTCCCCATTCAGAAAATAGTCTGCACATTTATTTCTTGTCCCAAAGTGCATGACCATGCATTTTCCTATATTGTATTTCATTTGCAACATCTTGCCAATTTCCCTAATCTGTATAAGTCCTTCTGCAGTTACCTGTTTCCTCAACACTACTTGTCCTTCCACCAATCTTCATATCATCTGAAAACTCGGCAACAAAGCCATCTATTCCATCTTCTAAACCATTGATATACAACATAAAAAGAAGTGGTCCCAACACCAACCTCTGTGGAACACCACTAGTCACTGGCAGCCAACCAGAAAAGGATCCTTTTATTCCCACTCGCTGCCTCCTACCAATCAGCCAATGCCCTGACCATGTTAGTTGTTGTTGTTGTTGTTGTTGTTGTTGTTCATCCTTCATAGTCGAAGATGACCATGGCTTCAAAGTCAAATGGGAGATTGGTGGCTGTGAGTCCGCAGGTGACTGATGAGGCCAATCCGGGCCCTGAAGGCTCGCCCACATGTGGGACACAAGTGGGTGAGTGCTGTCGTGGCAGTGGATGCTGCTCGGGCCTTGCACACAGCACGCTTTCGTTGCGCCTCGATGATGCGCCTGACTTCAGCTGCACGGGCTCCTGTGGTGACCTTGCTGCGCCAAGCTGGACGGTCGAGGGCAAGCGTCTCCCACGTGTTGATGTCGACACCCAGGCCTTTGAGGGACGCTTTCAGGCAGTCTTTGTAACGTTTCTTCTGCCCTCCGACTGAGCGCTTGCCCTGACACAGTTCTCCGTACAGCAGCTGCTTAGGCAATCGGCTGTCTGGCATTCTGACCACATGTCCAGCCCACCTGGCTTGGGCTTTCAGCAGGAGGGTGTAGACGCTGCAGAGCCCAGCTCGTTCCAAGATTTCCGTGTCGAGGACTTTGTCCTGCCACCTGATGTGGAGGAGTCTGCGGAGACAGCTCAGGTGAAAATGGTTGAGCTGTTTGGCGTGTCTGCTGTAGACAGTCCAGGTCTCGCTGGCGTAAAGGAGGGTGGTAAGGACCACTGCACAGTAGACCTTCAGCTTGGTGGTAAGGCTGAGTCCTCTCCGCTCCCAGACGTCCTCACGGAGTCTCCCAAAGGCGGCGCTGGCTTTGGCAATCCTGTTGTTGACCTCAGCGTCTATGTTCACTGCGCGAGAGAGTATGCTGCCCAGGTAGGTGAAGTTGTCGGCTGCCTGGAGGTTCTGGCAGCCATGTTAGTAACTTTCCTGTAATACCATGGGCTCTTAACTTGGTAAGCAGCCTCATGTGTGGCACCTTGTCAAAGGCCTTCTGAAAGTCCAAATATAGAACATCCACTGCATCCTCTTTATCTAGCCTTCTTGTAATCTTCTCAATGAATTCCAAAAGGTTTGAAAGGCAAGATTTTCCTTTAAGGTAACCATACTGACTTTGTCCTGTGAAACCAAGTGCTCCAGAACCTTATCCATAACAATTAATTCCAACATCTTCCCAACCACTGAAGTCAGGCTAACTGTTCTACAATTTCCTTTCTGCTGCCTCTCTCCTTTCTTAAAGAGTGGAGTGACATTTGCAATTTTACAGTCCTCCAGAACCATGACAGAGTCCAAAGATTCTTGAAAGATCATTACTAATACCTCCACAATCTCTACCAATACCTCTTTCAGAAGCCTAAAGTACAGTTCATCTGGTCCAGGTGACTTATGTACCTTTAGGTCTTTCAGCATTTTGACCACCTTCTTCCTAGTAATACTAACTGCTCTCACTTCTTTTCCCTCACACCCTTCAACATCTGGTGCACTGCTAGTGTTTTCGACAGTGAAGACTGATGTAAAATACTCATTTAGTTCATCTGCTACCTACTTGTCCCCCATTATTATTTCTCTAGCCTCATTTTCGAGTGGTCTTATATCCATCTTCATCTCTCTTTTTTTATATACTTAAATACCCTTTTCTATCCATCCTGATATTGTTTGCTAGCTTGCTTTCATATTTCATCTTTTCCCTCTTAATGATTCTTTTAGTAGGCTTTTAAAAGCTCCACAATCGTCTATCTTCTTGCCAGTTTTTGCTTGGTTGTATGCCATCTCTTTTGTTTTTACATTAACTTTGACTTCCCTTGTTAGCCATGGAATCAGAATCAGGTTTATTATCACTGGGATGTGTGGTGAAATTTGTTGTACAATTTTGCTATTTAAGTATTTCTTTGTTTTTGGAATACATCTATCCTACACCTTCCTCATTTTCCCCAGAAACTCAAGTCATTGCTGCTCTGCTGTCATCCTTGCCAGCATCTCCTTCCAATTTATTTTGACCAACTCCTCTCTCATACCACTGTAATGTCCTTTACTCCACTGAAATACTGCTGTGTCAGACTTTATTTTCTCCACATCAAATTTCAAATTGAACTCAATCATATAGTGATCACTAGCTCCTAAGGGTTCCTTTATCTTAAGCTCCCTAATCACCACCGGTTCATTACGTAGCACTCAATCCAGTATGGCCGATCCCTGAGTAGGCTTAACGAAAAAGTGCTCTAAAAACCCATCTTGTAGGCATTCAAAACATTCAGTCTCTTGAGTTCCATTACCATCTTGAATTTCCCAATCTACTTGCACGTTAAAATCTCCCATGACTATCGTAGCATTGCTCTTTTGATACACTTTTTCTATTTTCAGTTGTAAAAGAGGAGAAGATGGCGACGCGATGGCCACTTCAGTGATGATATCTGTTATCTGTGAAGTAGGGGACCGTGCACAATTCTGATTTGATGGAGACAGACGTGAGAGTACGGAGGAACATCTGGAAAACTTCTGAAATGCCTGCTTTGCTGCCACTGCTACTGTGTGATAACCGGAATCTCCCAAGCAGAAGGCCCCGAAATCTTCGGCTTTGCGTGTTTTAGCGGCCGTGGTGAGGTCGAAGGCACTCGGCAGGCTGTATCAGAGAGGCTGGTTGGAAGCTCAAAGATTTCGGATGGATGGACTCAGTGTCAGCTGTGGTCGGCTGCTTCCAAGGCATCGGCAAGTTGACGGTGCCTGGAGGTCTATGGCAGGGAGTTTCTCCCTTTTGCTGCCTGCTATCGGGGACTCGGGAGTCGATCGACTCGGGGACTTTTGAGACCTTGTTGGTTTGTTCTTCATCAAATTATGGTATTGCTTTGCACTGCTGTAACTATTTGTTATAATTATGTGGTTCTGTCAGTGTTGTCTTTGGTTTGTCCTATTTTCTGTGATATCACTCTGGAGAAACATTGTATCATTTCTTAATGCAGGTATGCATTTCTAAATGACAATAAAAGAGGACTGAGTGTTCTCATAATCTAATATAATCTGTAGTCTCCTTCCAAGCTACTGTTTGGAGGCCTGTATATAACAGCCATCAGAGTCCTTTTACCCTTACAGTTTCTTAATTCAACCCACAAGGTTTCAACATCTTCCGATCCTGCGTTACATCTTTCTAACAATTCAATGCTATTCTTTACCAGCAGACCCACACCACCCCCTCTGCCTACCTTCCTATCCCTCCAATATAATGTGTAACCTTGGACATTCAGCTCCCAACTACAACCGTCCTTCAGCCACGATTCAGTGATGGCCACAACATCATAACTGACATTCTGTAATTGTGCAACAAGATCATCCACCTTATTTCTTATACTCTGTGCATTGAGATATAACACTTTGAGTACCATATTTGCTGCGCTTTTTGATTCTGCATCCCTAAGGCACTGATACTCACCGTGCAGGCTGCAATTTTGTCCTATCATCAGACTGCTCTTCTTGACAATCTGACTGAACTCTGTCTTTACTTTTATACCATCTGTCCTACCCTGAGATCCTTCACTCCAGTTGCCACCTCCTGCCAAATTAGTTTAAACCCTCCCCAACAGCTCTAACAAACCTGCCTGTGAGAATGTTGGCCCACCTCGGGTTCAGCTGCAACCCGTCCCTTTTGTACAGATCATACCTCACCCAGAAGGGATCCCAACGATCCAAGAATCTGAAGCCCTGCCCCCTGCACCAGCTTCTCAGCCGCGCACTTATTTGCCAAATCATCCCGTTTCTATCCTCACTAGCAGGTGGCAAGGTAGCAATCCAAAAGTTACTACCCTGGAGGTCCTGCTCCTCAGCTTTCTGCCAAACTCTCTAAATTCTCTCTTCTGGACCTCTTTGCTTTTTCTTCCTATGTCATTGGTACCAACATGTACCAAGGCAGCTGGCTGCTCTCCCTCTCCCTCCAAAATGCTGTCCAAGACATCCCTGACCCTGGCACCTGGGAGGCAGCATACCATCCACGGGTCCCATTCACATCCACAGAGTGTCCTGTCTGTTCCTCTGACTATTGAGTCCCCTATCACTACCGCTCCCCTCTTCTCCCTCTTTCTGCTGCGCTCATAAAGTTCTAGCCTCCCTACGGACCCATGTCCATTAAGTCCTGCCCTTCACAACCTCTCCCTACAAACTAGGTCCTTGGCTACTGACAACATCCTCATAACTCTTGCGTTCTCTTTCACAAATTTCACGACGTACATCAGCGATAGTAAACCTGATTCTCAGGTCTTTCCAACAACCGTGTGATCAAAACTGTACATTTAGGATATTATGAGCAGTTCTGGGCTCCATATCTGGGAATGGATGTGCTGGCATTGGACATGATCCAGAGGAGAATTAAGATAAAAATCCCAGGAATGAAAGGGTTAACATTTGAGAACCATTTGATGGTTCTGGGCCTGTATTCAATGGAGTTTAGAAAAATAAGGAGGGATCTCATTAAAGCATACTGATAATTGAGAGACTTTTTTAGAGTGGATATGGAGAGGATATTTCCAATAGTGTGAGAGTCTAGGGCCAGAGGGCACAGACTCAGAATAGAACGATGTCCTGTCAGAACAGAGATGAAGAAGAATTTCTTTAGCCAGAGGGTGGTGAATCTGTGCAATTTGTTGCCATCATGATTTAATGTTTAATGATTTCCTGAATTTTGCTGGAACTGCCACACAATGCCCCGGGAGTTCCACCCTAAGGCCTAGAACATAGAATATTATAACACAGTACAGGCCCTTCAGCCTGCAGGGTTAGGCTGACCTTTTCAAAGGTTCATTTAATTCATTTATGAAATTCTTCTTCTCCGGGTAGCCATGAAACCAAGAAAGAAAAGAAAAGCAGCACAATTATCAAACCCGTATCTCCCCTGCCTAAAAAAAAAAGACCAAAATGGAACAGGCACCTACTTTTAGATCAATCTAACTCTGCTTTCCTACGTAGCCCTACCCTCCACATAAGGCCATAATCGAACAGTGGAGCAGATTTCATGGGTTGAGTGGCCTAATTCTGCTCCTATATCTTTTGATTCGGGGAGCCTGCAGCCAACGAGCACTGAGATGAACTTAATATAACCTGGACTCTTTCGATTTTGTGTTTTATATTCTGTGTTTTTGCATGACTTGTGTGTGTGTGTGTGTGTGTGTGTGTGTGTATGTGTGGGGGGGGGGAGGAGTTGTGTTGCTGTTTTCTCTGCACAGGTTCCATGGTTGTCTTTGGTTTGTGGCTGTCTGTGAGGAAGACGAATCTCAGGTTTGTATTCTGCTTACATATTTTGATAATAAATGTAATTTGAATCTTTGAAAACTCCAAGTGCGGTCTCACCCACATCTTGTACAACTGCAGCATTGTACCATTTCCAACTTTTGAATGATGCCGTAGTGTTGACTCATTTCTCCTTGGCCTTCACAAGAAGCTGCTCTAATGCTCAAGTTAACCCCACAATGCTTGTCTGCATGGTTACTTCTCCAATAGCTTGACACCACAGGAAGTAGCTTAACTAGGGGAAACCCCGTCTGCCCGTCCAACCGTGTCTCACGGTTTGCGTAGTTGCTGGGTACAAACTCACACCTCAAATATCAGACAGCACACAATGTACGATTTACAGGTTACACTTTATAAATCTTCCTGGAACTATGTAATTAATAGAGATAAAATATAAAAGGGAAAGTAAAAGGCGCCAAACTGATCAGAGTTCAACCACTTCGTGCATAACCGTTGGAGCTCAATTAATGGGAGTCTCGTTCCACCAGGCTAATCTCCTCCGAGCCCCTTGACTCGCCACTAGGGACCAACCATAGTGGTCGACTAGAGCGTGTCCAGCACATCCCTCTTCTTCGGGTCTCCTCCCGAAAAGCCCGCCAAACCACACGTTTCCCAGCCACATGAGACAGAGTATCACCCACAAAGAGAATAACATGGACGCTCATTGGTTCATTCTCTCTCTTATCAATAATATAACCCAAACCAGCAGAGAGAGAGAGAACCCCTTACATTGCAGTTATTATTACAGAAAAGCCATTTTATTAGCCGTCGCAGTAACGTAAAAGAAGAAACCCCTTACACGTGTAATACAAATGCATTTAAGGGGAGTCTGGACATGCATATGTGGAACAAGGCCACAGAGGTTTATGGTGATGTTTAGATTAGGAAATACATGAACAGCATCAAGTGAAGCATAAGAAGTGGTGTGGATTGGTTAGAGCACATAGTCTGTTTCCTACAAAATTATTATGAGTTTGACATGAAGTTTCCCCTGATTAAGGTGTCTAGAACCAGGGGTCACATTCTCAAAAACGGGTGTGCAATTCAGCGGACATGGATGGTGGAATCTGGAGCAGGCCGCAAGATGGTGGAGGAGTTCAGCGGGTCCCAGATGGCACCTGTAGAGGGAAATTGTCTATCCATATTCTGGGTTGGGGCTCTTCAACATTTAAAGACTGGTGACAATTCAGCACTGAGGTGAAGAAAATTTGTTTATCATGAATCATTAGGATTCTCTTTCCAGGAAGGTCTTGGAGTGTATTCAAGATTGAAATACTTTTGGACATTAAAGGAAGCATGTCATTATGGTTCATACAGAAAGAGGAACTGAGGTCAAATATCAGATTTGATCCTGTTGAATGATGGGGCAGGATGGTTCATTTGCCTTTATTTATTATGTTTTTAGGTTCTGTATACGAGACCATAAGACCATAAAACTTCAGAATCAGGCCGTTCAGCCCATCAAGTCTGTTCTGTCATTCCATCAGGGCTAATTTATTATTCCTCTCAACCCCATTACCATAGAACCATAGAAACTACAGCACAGAAACAGGCCTTTTGGCCCTTCTTGGCTGTGCTGAACCATTTTCTGCCTTCTTATACTCCTCAAGCACCTTATTTACTCCCTGCTTCCTATACATGTCATACAACTCCCTCTTCTTCTTTATCAGAGTTGCAATATCCCTTGAGAACCAAGGTTCCTTATTCCTTATTCCTATTCACTTTGCCTTTAATCCTGACAGGAACATACAAATTCTGCACTCTCAAAATTTCTCCTTTGAAGGCTTCCCACCTACTGATCACATCCTTGCCAGAGAACAACCTGTTCCAATCCACGCTTTTTAGATCCTTTCTCATTTCTTCCATTCTTCTGCCTTCTCCCTGTAGCCTTTCATGCCCTAACTAATCAAGAATTTAGCAACCTCTGCTTTAAGTATACCCAATGACTTGGCCTCAACAGGCCTCTGTGGAAACAAACCCTACAGATTCACCACCCTTTGGCTAAAGAAATTGCTCTTCATTTCTGTTTTAAAGGGATGTCCCTCTATTCCGAGGCTGTGCCCTCTGGCCTTAGACTCTCCCACTGTAAGAAATTGTGCAGCAATCAGTATCCATGGTGGGAAAGGGACCGTTGACATTTCTGGTGGAAAATCTGCATCAGCATTTCAACTTGGAAGACTAACTATTACTCTCCTCCCCAACAGATGCTGCTCAGCCCACTGAGTTCATCCAGCTGAGTGTTCTCCACATTCCAGCATGTGCTCGAGGGAACCTGACGTCCTTCTGTTATCGCTGCCTCTCTCGTTTACTGACCATGAGTCCCATTAGTAGTACAGTATGTTTCACTGAGGGTGTTTGATGGCTAATGGTCATCGACTCAAGGCAGCCTGTACAGGTGAATACTTCAGCACTGGAGTTGATATAAAACCATGGAAACTTGATAATTTGACCCAGTTGGCCCTTGGCAACCAAGATTCCCATCTCTGGTAATCCCATTTGCTGGCATTTGGCTCATGTTCCCCCTAAATCTTTCCTATGTATCTGCCAGGTACCCCTTAAATGTTTTAATGAACTTGTTTTATCGACTCTCTCTAGCAGCTCATTCTAATCACTGACTGCTGTCTGAGTGAAAAAAAAATTGCTGCTCAGATGGTTATTAAAACTCTCTCCCCCCTCACCTTTAAACCTATACCCTTTAGTTCTTGATTCCTGAACCCGGGGAGAAAAGATTATGCACATTGACCCTTTTTATAGCCCTCATGACTTCGTATATCCACCCCTGTATAAGTGTGTATTGGTGTGCTTTGTCTTGAAAGTTCCTCTGGATGTTTTATGCGTAACTACATTGTCACTGCAGGAGAGTGCGGGTTCCTGCATAGGTGGAGCAAGGGTGGGAGTAGAGTGCGTTAAATGATTGACAGAGATTTAAGGGGAGTAAAAGAAGTTAGTTGTGAGATTGGTAGATGCTGCAGGCATGAGGAAAGATTAATTGCTAAGAGAGAGAGGATTCTTAACTGACAACCTGGGTGAGATCATTGCATATTTTCCTGCATTAACTTGAAGTGCTGTGATATAAACTCTTACTGCTGAAAGCAACTTTGCCCACTGGTTGCTGAGGTGTTACTGGGGAATTTCTGGTCCCTAAGGGAAGCAGGATCTAAAGTACAGATCCTGAACAGGAAATATGGGAACTCAATCGAAGACGGCTTCAAATGGCGGTGCCTCAAAAAGGCAGCATCCATCATTAAGGACCCCCACCACTGAAAAGATGCCCTCTTCTCCTTCTTATTTTAGTTTGAAGATCCTTCAACAAACCGTGAAAGTTAATTAAAAATTTGTGTGTAGGAGTGGGAGGGGTGGATGGGCCAAAGGGAATAACTGTGGTAGGATGAGGCTGGGGTTGCCATAGTGATGTGCTCTTTATGAAGAAGTCTGGATGATAAATTGATTGGAGAGAGGATGATAAACTGATTCTTCAGATACATAAAGTATAAAAGAGAGGTGAGAGTGGATAACGGACCATTGGAAAATTAAGTAATAATGGGGACAATGAAATGGCGGACGAGCTGGACAAGTATTTTGCATCAGTCTTCACTGTGGAAGATGCTAGCAGTATGGTGGAAGTTCCAGGTGTCAGGAGCCATGAAGTGTTTGACGTTACCATAAATAGAGAAGAGGTCTGAAGGTAGATGGTGTACACCCCAGAGTTCTGAAAGAGGTGGCTGAAGAGATTGTGGAAGCATTAGTAATGATCTTTCAAAAATCACTAGATTCTGGAATGGTTCCAGAAGACTGGGAAATTTTGAGTGCCACTCCACTGTTCAAGAAGAGAGAAAGGCAGAAGTAAGGAAACTATAGGCTAGTTAGTGTAACCTCAGTGGCTGGGAAGATGTTGGAGTCGATTGATAAGGATGAGGTTCAGGGTACTTGGAGGCACATGATAAAATAGGCCATAGTCAGCATGATTTCCTCAATGGAAAATTCTGCTTGACAAATCTGTTGGAATTCTTTGAAGAAATAGCAAGCAGGATAGACAAAGGAGAATCAGTTAATGTTGCAAACTTGGATTTTCAGAAAGGCTTTGATAAGGTACTACACATGAGGCTGCTTAACGAGCTATGAGCCTATGGTATTACAGGAAAGATTCTAGCATGGATAAGGCAGTGGCTGATTGGCAGGAGGCAAAGTGTGGGAATAAAGGAAGCCTTTCCTGGCTGGTTGCCAGTGACTAGTAATGTTCCATAGGAGTCTGTGTTGGGACTGATTATTTTTATGTTATACATCAACGATTTGGATAATGGAATTGATGGCTTTGTTAAGAAGATTGCAGACGATATGAAGGTAGGTGGAGGGGCAGGTAGCTTTGAGGAAATGGAGAGGTTACAGAAGGACTTAGACAGTTTAAGAGAATGCACAAAGAAATACAGTGTCGGGCTGTGCATGGTTATGCACTTTGGTAGAAGAAATGAAAGGGTTGACTATTTTCTAAATGGAAAGAAAATACAAAAAACTGAGATACAAAGGGACTTGGAAGTCCTTGTGCAGGATTTCCTAAAAGTAAATTTGCAGGTTGAGCCTGTGGTGAGGAAGGCAAATGCATTGTTGGCATTCATTTCAAGAGGACTAGAATATAAAAGTAAGGATGTTATGTTGAAACTTTATAAAAGACTGGTGAAGCCTCACTTGGAATATTGTGAGCAGTTTTGGGCCCTTTATCTGAGAAAGAATGTGATGAAATTGGAGGGGGTTCAAAGGAGATTCATAAAAATGATTTCAAGATTTAATGGCTTGTCATATGAAGAGCGTTTGATGGATCTGGGCCTATATTCACCGGAATACAGAAGAATGAAGAGTGACCTCATTGAAATCTATCAAATGGTGAAACTCATTGATAGAGTCGATGTGGAGAGGATGTTTCCTGGGGTGGGAGAGTCTAAGACCAGAGGACACAACCTCAGACAGAGGGGCGTCCTTTTTGAAAGGAGATGAAGAAGAATTTCTTTAGCCAAAGAGTGGTGAATCTGTGGAATTCTTTGCCACAGGCAGCTGCAGCTGTGGAGGCCAAGTCTTTATGGTATACTTAAGGCAGAGGTTGATAGATTCTTGACTGATTAGGGCATGGAGGGATATAGGGAGAAGGCAGGAGATTGGGATGAGAGGAAAATTGGATCAGCCATGATGAAATAGGGGAATACAATTAATGGGCCAAATAGCCGAATTCTGCTCTTATAGTTCAAGGGGAGGGATATGTGAATGCTGTGGAAAGTAGGACACAGCTGCTGTTGAACCTGAAACTGAAAAAGGGACTCTGGGGAACATGCAGCAGCCGAGGCATGGTGCAGAGACAAATAAAATGGATCATCTTTCCTTCCTCAAAGTTCAAAGTCCAATGTAAATTTATTATTAATGTTTGTATACTATATACAACCTTGAGATTCAGCCACAAGCCAAAGAAACCGAATAGAACCCCTTAAAAAAAAAGACCATCAAACACCTACCATGTAGAAAAAAATAAATGGTGCAAACGGTAAGTTCACAAAAGTAAGTCCACAGCTGCAGAGCTAGTCATCACTGCAGCTGAACCAAAAGCTCACTAGCTGCAGGACGCAGCCTTAGTTTAATGCAGAGACCAGTAAACAACACAGGGCAGTAACCTGCCACCTGAAGCCAATATCTCCTTCATTGTCTCACAAGCCTGGCAGCCTTTTTTCGCCCAGATTGTTCAACTAGTGTATCTTCCCTTAAGTTTTCAGACTGAGTGCACCATAAGACATAAGCATTGCATGCAAGACCTGCATCTATTGCACATCCATGGTTGTCCCAGAGGCTGTGACAGAGAACATCAGCATTGAACTGCTGAAGGGTATTTCCACATGTTATGGGGTAAGGAGTTCAGCGATTTGCATTCAGTGAGGATGAAGGAATAGCGATAAATTGCCAAATCAGAGCAGGGAGTGCGGTGGAGGAGAATCTGTAGAACAATGTGATCACAACACTTGCTTCCATTGTCTGTTGAGGGCACAATTTTGGGGAGTGCTCAACAATTGAATTTGAAATGTCCAGAATTAATTCCCACTTTGTAGAGGTTAGAGATTCTGGCTATATTTATGAAGTACCCAAGGAAAGTCAAAAAATTTTAGACGTTGAAGGCATGGAAGGCTTTGATTTAGGTGAGAGGGAAGGACTTAGAAAGGACCTGATGGGCAACTTCTTCATACAAAAGATAGTGAACAAGAGTGCTGAGAAAAGTTACAATGATTTGAGGACCTAAGTTATAGGGCTGAGAAAGTTAGGACTTCATTCTCTAGAATGTGGAAGACTAGGGGTGATTTGATAGAGGTATACAAAATTAAGAGTGGTATAGGTTTGGTAAATACAAGCAGGCTTTTCCCACTGAGTTTGGTTGAGACTACAACTAGTGGTCATGGTGAAAAGGGAGATGTGAAAAGGGAGATGTTTAAAGGGAATATGAAGGGTCTTCTTCACTCAGAGAGTGGTGAGAATGTGGAATGAGCTGCCAGTGGAAGTGATAGTCATAGTCATACTTTATTGATCCTGAGGGAAATTGGGTTTCATTACAGTTGGACCAACCAAGAATAGAGTATAAATATAGCAATATAAAACCATAAAAAAATAATAATATGTAAATAATGCCAGGAAATGATTGATTTCAACATTTGAGAGAAATTTGGATAGGTGCATGGATGAGAGGAGGTATGGAGGGCTATGATCCAGGGTGCAAGTCAATGGGACTAGGCAGATTAATGGTTTGGCACAGACAAGATGGCCAAAGGGTCTGTTTCTGTGCTGTAGTATCGTATGACTCTGCAAGTGGAACAAATTGCCACAGCAAGTGATTGAAGAAGGTTAAATAGCAACATTTAAAAGGTATTTGGATAAGTACATGGGTAGGAAAGGTTTAGAGGGATATGGGCTAAACGCAGAAAATGGGACTAGCTTGATTAGGATTGATCAGAGGGACTTAAAGGCCTGTGTCTGTGCTGTATGACTCTACGACTCTAGGCTGGAAGTCTGAAATAATCAGAGAATACTGGAAACATTCTACCGGTTAGGTAGCATATGTGAAAAGATATATTCCTGTTGCCAATCTATCCAACCCTAATTTTCACTGTAACTGGATTCTTCTCATTTTCCCAGTTAGGATGAAGGTTCCAGAAACTCTTTTTCCTCCCTCCACAAATGGTGCCTCACCTGCCAAAGGGTAGTACGGTACAGAAGCAGGCCTTTTGGTCTATCAAGTTTACATAGACCATTTAGCACCCATTTACCCTGATTTTTCACTTGATCTTTTATTCATCCCACATTCCCATCGACTGCATTTTCCCACTCATCTACACAGTGTAAATTGCCCCTGACCTACAGTGTAAGTTTGATGTAGCTTACGCAAGTCAACTAATCTATTAGCTCATATGTCCTTATGTGAAAGGAAACTGGGACTAACACGTGTTGAATTCTCAGCCTAATACAAGCCAGGTTGCAGGTGGAAACCAAGTTTTAGATCACCAAATCAATCAGTAAGTTTTGACAGCAACACTTGGACTAGGACAGCTGATTGTGATACAGGTCTTAAATATCAGAGAGTAGTCCATAACAGTCTAGTCAAAATGTGAAATGTTCTCCATATTTACTTTGTTTTCCAGCTCTCTGATATGAGCCTCAGGAAATATCTCCCCTATCCTATCCTCATTCAAGTTTAATGTCATGGGCATAGAAAAGACCATCTTATCGTGGCTGATCAGCCTTGTTCTCCTGCCTTCTCCTTGTAACCCTTCATTCCCTGTCTATTCAAGAACCTATCAACATCTGCCTTAAGTATCCCCAATGACTTGGCCTCATAGCTGATTGTGGCAATGAATTCCACCGATATATGTAGTGTGTAGATGCCAAGAACGTTAGTACTTTGCAGCAGCAGCACAGTGTGCTACAAACATGACAAACATTATTTACATAAACTTAAATTAACATAAGTCATACATAACATGCACAACAAAGTAATGAAAAATAAACATAACAACGTTTGTACAAGTTGAGGGATATATAGTCCGAGGTAGAATTGGGGATTTTCAGGACATTTCAAGAACTGATAGCAGTGGTGCAGGGGAAAGCTGCTGTTGAACTTTCATGTGTGGGTCTTCAGGCTCCTGTGTCTTCTACCTGATAGCAGCAATGAGTCAGTGCTCTGTAAAGTGGTCTGGACAGTGGAGCAACTTAATGATGGATATCGTCTTTCTGAGATATTGTATCTTGTAGATATCCTTGTTGGTGGTCGATCTGTACCCATAATAGAACTGGCTGAGCCTCTTGCATACCTGTGTATTGGAGTTCCCATTTCAGACCATGAAGCAACCTGCTAAAATTCATTCCACTATAGATCTGTAGATGCTTGTCAGAATATTTAATAATATGTGTGAATCTCCTTAAAATTAAAAAAAAATAGAGACGCTGGTACCATCTTCCCCATCTCTCCTTTCTCACTCTCATTTTTATTCTCATGACTTTTAATCAATCTGGTGCTGACTGGGATCTTTTGTTATATTTTAAACCATATCATTGGAAGTGTTGGGAACTATTGCTCAGCAATAAATGTGAGCACTCCATACAATTGCAATGAGACTAAATATTGAGGATTTGTTCTGCATGTTACAGATAAACCAACATATGTTTGGACTGCTCTGTTAATCTTTTATTGCTGGTAGTTTGATGGATGCATTGAAAACTAATATTTATGCTCTTTAGTAATTTAGTGATTAAACTATTTTTTCCATTTTTGCTAAAAACCTTGGGCTAAGACCATTTGTCACTTCTGATATGACTTAATATTGAGCTCAGTAACAGTGTGATTACCCCAGCATAGCTTTTCTCATATAAGTTTAGACAATGTTGTAGTTATTGTTGGAATCTTTGAAGAGATTTATGGAGAACAAGACAGAGATCAAAATGAGACTGAGAAGGTCTTCCCAACCTTTGAGCATATTTACAAGGAACACTGACGCAGGAAAGCAGCATTAATCATCAAGAACCAGCACCATACAGGCCATGCTGTCTTCTCGCTGCTGCCATCTGGAAGGAGGTACAGAAGCCCAACATCCCATAACACCAGGATCAGGATCAGTTATTACTCCTCAACCATCAAATTCCTCAGCCAGAGTGGATAACTTCACTCACTCCACCACTGAACTGATTCCACAACTTATGGACTCATTTTCAAGGACTTATGTTCTCAATACTTAATTTTTTATTTATTGATTATTTTTATTTTGTTTTTTTTTCATAGTTGTATTTACTTAATTTATTGTCTTCCACACTTTGGTTGTTTGTATGTCTTTGCAGTTTTTCATGGATTCTGTTTCGTTTCTTTGCATTCGCTGTGAATGTTTGCAAGAAAATGAATCTCAGGGTAGTATATGGTGACATATACTGTACGTACTTTGATAATAAACTTGCTTTGAAGTTTGAACAATGAAAGACAACAAACCGAACACTGGTTGACAAGTTGGTGCGGTCGTTCATTGATTCTCCTATAGTTATTGTGGATATATTGAGTATGCTCACAAAAAAATGAATCTCAGGGTTGTATCTGGTGACACTAATAATAAAGTTACTTTGAACTTTGAACTCTGGATACATCAGAAAGAACCAGAAATAGAGGGAGAGTATAAAACAGAGAGAGAACTGAGAAAATGGAGGATAATATGTACAAAGAGAAAGAGGGCACCATTTGCTACATCGTGTATGCGTGCCCTCTACTTGAAGGTGTAGGCAAGGTGAGGTTTGTTAGCTTTTATTTCCCCATAGATTAGACTAACACCTAAAGAGAAGCAGGAAATACTTGCTTTCCTACACAGATAATACTCAAACAGGAAAACAAAGTTAATTCCTTATTTCAAATACCTTGCTAACTAATGGAAAGACTCTGCCTTACTTTAAGATTAGGCAAATGGTCTGTGAGCCTTGTCAAAACAGAATTGATCCCGAATAATGCTGACTCTGCTGCAAGCATCAGTTAAGATGATTGTCTAGTTTAACACTTTAAGTAGCAAATGGCATTCAGAGGTTTTACAAAAGCTCTATAGGGATTGTGCCCACGTTATTCTAAAGGTATTCATTGTATTTATTCCATCTGAGCAATTAAAATCATGCCAGATGACTAGAGTCCTGATGAAGGGTCTCGGCCCGAAACATTGACTGTTCATTCTTCTTCATGGATGCTGCCCGACCTGTTGGACTCCCTCAGCATTTCGTGAGTGGATTTCCAGCATCTGTGCAATCTCTTGTGTTTAAAAATTATCCCAATCTTTGTCATCAGAATCCAGTGACTTCAAAAGAATCAGTACTTGTGACACCTATTTCCACACTGGTGTCAATATCCAGTATTGAAAACAATTGTTGTAAAGTCACTCTTCAGTTTAGACCCTCTCAAAAACTGATAAGATGCTGCTTATTTATACTCCCAGAAATTCTTATTTTTGCAGGTAGCCATTTGAATTTTTATTAACATTCAGAAAGTACTGAGTCCTACTCAACAGCTCAAAAATTCCTCTGTGAGTGCACATATACTGGCAGCTTATGAGGTGAGGTTGAAGCATCAGACATGCGTTTTGGGTCTGAGGATTTTGGATCATGAAGGTCATCGATGGGGGAGGGAGAGGTCAAGATGGGCTAAAAGGCAGCAGTCAGTCAAAAGGCAATGGCAATCAGGTTGAGGTCACAATAGATTGATAGATAGAGCACTATAGCATAGAAACAGCCTCTTCAGCCCATCTACTCCATGCAAAATTGTTATAATACTCAAATCAGTAACAAAGATTATTCCTTATTTCAAATACCCTGGTAACTAATGACAGGACCCTGCCTTACTTTAAGATTAGGCTAATGGTCTGTGAGCCCTGTCAAAACAGAATTGATCCTGAATAACGCTGACCCATTGACCTGCACCTGGACCAGAGCCTGCTCCATCCACGTACTTACCAAAAATTCTCTTACACTTTGCAATTAAAACTGCATCCATCGCTACCACTGGCTGCTCGTCCCACACCCACTCCGCACCCTGGGTAAAGAAATTGCCTCTCAGGTTCCCCTTAAATATTTCACCTTTTGCACTTAACCTATAAGCTCAAGTGCTACTCTCACCCAAACTCAGTGGCAAAAGCATACTTGCATTTACCTTATCTCTACCTCTCATAATTTTGTATACCTCTATCAAATCTCCGCCCCCGCCCCCCCACTTATTCTCATGCTCCAGCGAATGAAGTCCAGTCCTATTCAATCTTGCCCTATAACTCAGCTCCTCAAGTCCTGGCAACATCTTTGTAAAATTTCTCTGTACTCTTTTAATCTTATTGATATGTTTCTTGTATGTAGGTGACCAGAATTGCACAGAATACTCCAAATTTGGCCTCACCAACATTTTATACAACTTCAACATAACATTTCAAATAATCTCTAGAGCCACTGATCCTAACACACAGGAAAAAGATAATGAGGTTTGCTTTATAAGGAACCTCCTGTACCTAATAAGGTGATGACTGAGTGCACGTTTGTGCTGTTCTGCCACTACAGGGGTTGACATGTGTGTTCAGACATGTTCTTTTGCACACCACTGTTGTAACGCATGGCGTTTTGAGTTACAATCATCCTCCTGTCAGCTTGAGCCAGTCCGGCCATTCTCCTCTGAGCTCTCTCATTAACAAGGTGTTTTTGCTCACAGAACTGCCGCTCACTGGATGTTGTTTGTTCCTCGCACCACTCTCTGTAAGCTCCAGAGACTTCTGCGCATAAAAATCCGAGGAGGTCGTGAGACACTCAAATCACCTTGTGCGGCACCAACAATCATTCCATAATCAAGATCACTTAGATCACATTTCTTCCCAATACTTCTCCAAATCAACACTGGGATGCTGCTACATGATTGGCTGGTTAGATATTTGCATTAATAAGGAGGTGTAAATTTGTACGTAATAAAGTGGCCACTGAGTATAGGTTGACAACAATGTATAACAGAAGAAGCAAGGTAATACGATGTGCATTTTGTCATAGTTATGATATGGATTTCATCACAGCAGACCAGAAGGTGTAGCACCTGGAGTGTGAAGTGATACAGTTAGCAGACTGGACTGACAGAGCTACACAGCGATAAGAGCATGACCTCATATTCCACCTTGCCAGTCTCCAATTGCAGCATTAACATCAAATTCTCCAATTTTCAGTAACCACTCCTCTCTCTCCCTCCCATTTTTTCCCCTTAGTTATTTCGTGATACAGTGTGGAGTAGGCCCTCCCGGACTTTCGAGCCACACCGCCCCAGCAACCCCTGACAACATGAACCTAATCACAGGACAATTTTCAAAGACCAGTTCATCTACCTGGTACATAATTGGACTGTGGGAGGAAACCAGGGCATCTGGGGAAACCCCATGCATTCCACGGGGAGGACGTACAGAGACTCCTTACAGAACGGTGCTGGAATTGAACTCCGAATCCCAACACCCAAACTATAATGGTGTCACGCAAGCCACTATGCTACTGTGGTGCTCCCTTATTGCTCCGGCCTCCATCTCTTTTCTCTTTCCTTTCCCCTGCCCTCTCTATATGCCCCTCACCCACACACACTCTTCCCTTTGGTTCCACTCCCCACCTCCTTTCCATTATTCCACGGACTACTGTTCTCTCCTATCAGGTTCCATTCTCAGCTCTTTCCCACGCCCACATATCACTTCCCAGCCCCTTACGCCATCTCCCTCACTTTCATTACATAACCCCCCCCCCCAATCTGAATCCAAATGCCGGCTGTCAATCCAACCCGTCAACCCACCTTTTTATACAGGCTATCTCCACTCTTACTTTCCAGTTCCTGATGAACAGTCTCAACTTGAAACAGCAACTGTCTGTTTCCCTCCATGGATGTTGCCTGACCCGTTAAGTTCCTCCAGCAATTTGTACGTTGGTAAGATCATGAAGGTTGCTTTAACATAAGCAAATGCCATCCTAGAACTCAAGGAGTACCGCCACAAGAAAGCAGAATCCATCTTCGAGGATCCCCGTCATTCAGGCCATGCTCTCTGCTCACTGCAGGAGGAACAGGAGCCTTACGTCCCACACCACTAGGTTTAGGAGCAGATATAACCCTTCAACCATTAGGCTCCACACCCAGCGTGGATATCTTCACTCATCTCAACGCCGAACTGACTCCACAACCTATAGACACGTTCAACCACTCCATATCTCATGTTCTCAGTGTTATTTATTTAGTTTTTTTATTATTTGCATTATTTGTCTTTTTCACATTGATTGTTCATCAGCTCTTGTTATGTATAGTTTTTCATAAATTTTATTGTATTTCTTTTTTCCCTGTAAATGCCTGCAAGAAAATGAGTAGCATACGGTGACATATACAGTACGTATTTGATATCCAGTTGATCACAACAAATCTGGAATGATTGGGACCTGTGCAGTGTCAGTATCACAAGTGGTTAGGTTAGGATTAAATAAATAAACACTTTTAATCCACTTGATGATCACCTCACCCTTGGATAATTAAAAAAAAGAAATGACAAATGAAAAGCATGTGAAATTTGTAGTTCGTGTACACCTTAGAGTACAACACCAATATAAAGCAGTTTTGTCTGCATTGTAGTTCTTTTCATCAGAAACTAACTTAGCGAACTCATCAACAAACTCAGCACTGCTTCCTTGTCTGATGATCATTTTTCACTCCATACTGTTCGAAGTTTTATGCCATGTCGCTGCTTGAAACACTAAAGCCACTCTTCATTGTAATTACACTCATAATCCAGTCCTAATTCTTCATGAAATAATAACTTGTTTCTTCACCATCTCTCCCAACAGTTCTACACCTTCGCTGATGGAGAGTTTAAACTACTTTATGAGAATTTTATCTAGTTGTGAACATCTTCCATCCTTCATTGTTTTTGTTATGCACATCTTTTTTTGATTCACTGTCAGCAAAGAACTGGAGCAATTTTTCTTTTTGTTTCTTTACATCATAAACGGTGGAAAAGCCAGTCGCATATGATTTTCACAGATAGACCATTGTCAAGTTTTTTCAGAATTTCCACCTTACCTCGATAAGAAGGTACATGCTGTTTGCACTTTACACCATGAGAAACACTTCCTTTACTCAATGAAGACATGACTGAGGCTAGATAAGCACAGGTTATAAAAATAAATGCAGAATAACACAAAGGAATAACTTGCTTCTTTTAAAGACTGCGCCAATAGCTGATTCTGCTTATGGTACGACTGAAACAGCAACAATCGGTTGGCATGGCAATGTGGGAAATTAGAGATTAGGCAGGCAAAAGTTATGTATGAACCAGCAGTAGAATTGGATTACTGATATTCAGATTTGAGGTGGTTGACCTGTAATAAGTGTACTTTAAACGTTAAACTTGAAATATATCAGCTTTGTAGCTCCAGATGAACACCAGCAACATTCCTTCTATCTTTTTTTACAGCTGCACAGACCAACCATGGCTCTGAGCAGGAAATTTTTACCTGGCCTGAAAACTGTGCAGCACTTTAATAAAACATTATATAAAAGAAATTTCCAACTGCAAAGCTACAAAGGCTAGGGTGTCACTCTGTTCAGATATGACTCAAGTACCGAGCAAGAGATACTGAAGCAAGCTGATAGTTCACAGATTTTAATGTGAACAGAGTTAGGGGGAAATGAATACAATAAACGTTAGGCCAAACAAGGCCGTTAAATAAAACTCTTAAAGGAAAACAAAGCCAACACTGCAGCTGAAAGGAATAACCAAATATAAAACGAATCCTGCTGGTCTTCAGAGTCAGTTGACTCGACTGTCCAATTTCTCAGTCAAGGCCGATGCAAGCAGACAACGAAACATTGCTGTGCTTTGCACTAGTCTCGACAAGTGCTATGATGAAAGGAATGGAGTTAAAAATACCGTCACAATGAAATAATAATTAGTTGATGCATGCATATTCCCGAGCGCAATTGCCGTATCTGTGCTGCGCTGCTGAATCTGTGGTTGTGACAATGTGCGCGCGAGCATTTCAGTTACCGTGTGGTCATGCACCTGCGCAGCTTAGATAGAACAGTGAATATCAGATATTTTTGATGGCGGAGGGAAATCAAACTGGAAAAACAGTATACACAGACAGCGTGAGTAGCTAGAGGGAGAAAAGGCACAATTCTTCAGCATGTGTGCCAAACCCGAGTCCTAATCGAAAAGAGTTAGAGACTTGGTAATGATGAAGCATACCAGAACAACATCAGGCATGGTAGAAGGCTGTGGTGGCTCAACATGCATCAACATGTGAGGTCATGGCAGGGGAGGATACCCCATATCACAAGAAATAGGTACTATGTCAGGGAGGCTTGAAAGATGAGGATGTGGAGATCCGCAGGTGTGGCGGTTAGCATGATGCATTTACACCTCTGGAGTTCAATTCCCACATCATCTGTAAGGAGTCTGTACGTCCTCCCTATGGAATGCATGGGTTTTCTCTAGGTCCTCTACTTTCTTCCCACAGTCCGAAGGTGTACTGGTTAGTAAGTTAATTGCTCATTGTAAACTGCCCCATGATTAGACGACGGATAAACTGTGGGTTGCTGGATGGTGTGGCTCGAGGGGTCAGGAGGGCCTATTCCTACTTAGGGATAAGCACATATTTAGAGCTGTATCTCTAACTTAAAAAAAATAAAGTAAATGCAGATGCCAGAAACCCAGAGTAATACGCACAAAATGCTCTCACCTTTTTCTAAGGATTTGATTTCATTTTTTTATCAACAGAGCCACCCACCCCCTCTGCCTACTTGCCTGTCCTTTCGATACAAGTGTATCCTTGGATGTTACGCTCCGAACTATGATCTTCTTTCAGTCACAACTTCGTGATGCCCACAACTTCAAACCTGCCTCTCTCTAACTGCGCTAGAAGATCATTTACCTTCTTCCATGTACTGCATACATTTAGATATAACACTTTCTGTCCTGTATTCATCACCATTTTCAAAGTTTGCGCAAGTTACACTTCAACTCATCCCACTGACGCCAATTTTGCCCTACCTTCCTCATAGCCTGCCTGTTCTTTGTCATAGTCTCACTACACACCAACTCCCCCATCCTCAGCCCCATCCCATCAGTGGGGTGAAGGTGGAAAACACAGAACCAATAGCATGTATGGCACATATAATTATGATAAAAAGATACATAATAAATCATGTAAAAAAAATAATAATATAGCCCAAGATATTGAGTATCGTAGCCCACAGATTGATGGTATATGAATGGGTGGGTGCATGGATTAGAAGGATAAGTAAAATATTTGCTTCTTTCTAATTGTATTACATAATTAAAGCAGAAATGTACCTTTTTTCATGTGTAAATCTTGTTGCTTGCAATTTTTCTTGTCTTTAGATTGCATTTCTTTCGGGATTGTTATCATGTGGCTGGCTGCTATATATATGTTGTCACAACACTGTTTGGCTGAACATTGTGAGGCCGCCTTTGCAGCAATGTGTTCTGTTTGGTACCCTTACGGTAGGAAAAATTCCAAAAACTCCTTGTGGCTGGAAAAAGTGTGGAAAAGACTTACTAGGGTGTTCTCAAGGATTAAATAATAGAGAGAGGTTGAGCAGGTTAGACCTTTAGTTAATGGCATTTAGGAATATGAGGGGTGTTTTCATAGAGGTGTATAAAATCTTGAAGGGTGAAAGCTCACAGTCTTTTTTTAATCAGAGTTGGGGAATTAAGAGGACATAGGTTTAAGGTGAGATAGGAGAGATTTAATAGGAATGTGAGGGGTATTTTTTACCCATCAGGTGATCAGTATATGGAATGAGCTGACAGAGGAAGGGGTAAGAAGAGGAGTGTGGTAGTGATAGGGGATTCCATGGTTAGAGGACCAGACGGAAGATTTTTGTGGACAAGATAGAGACACCCAGATGGTATGTTGGCTCCCAGGTGTCAGGGTCAGAAATCTCACAGATTGGGTCCAAAGCGTTCTAAAGGGAAGGGCAAGCAGCACAGAGTCATGGTATGGACTTGTACCAGAAACATAGGTAGGAAAAGTGAGTAGGTCCTGAAGAGAGAATATAGGCAGTTATGTAAAGAGCGGAAAGCAGGAACTCCACGGTAATAATCTCTGGGTGGCCGTCTGTACCACATGTGAAGGTGAGAACAGGATAATTTGGCAGCAGAATGCATGGCAGAGGAATTGGTGCAGAGGCCAGGGTTTCAAGCGGACATTTTGCATGATACTGATCTATGAGGTACGTGCGTGGTTGAGAAACCATGGAAGCATTGAGCAGGGAAGTAGATTTCCTCAGTGTCGTGCATTAAAGCTATATGAAAATAGAGCTTATCATCAGTCCATACCAGACTCATTGTTTCAGAACAGCAAGCCGGACTGTTATTTCTTTTATTACGACTTGAAGATTATTGGAAGATAAAAGCTAGAAGTCATTTCTGAAGCCTAGCCTATGACTAATGAAGTTAATTCACATTTCATAGTGAATGGTTGTCAGGTGGAGAGTGAAAAAACAAACACATTCTGTTGGTGTAACTGTGACTCATGCATTAAGCCAACACATTATTTACAAAATATTGATCGCCTTTAAAGCTTATTCTGCCAAAAATAATCTTTGAAAGGGGGTGGTTTGATAATGATATCTCATTCTTAATGGCCATTGGAAGGAAAGTTATTGTAACACATTCTGCAGGACAAAACCATGTGTTTGCATGTGCCTCAGGTCCTTTATCAGGTGGGATTATTCCCACTGCTCTTCTGTTGAATTGAACCCATTGCACCAGACAAGCACGTTGTGCCAACTTGAGTCTAAAGTGAACATGTTTTCATTGCTGGAGTAAGTTAAGAGCAAGCAAACGTTCACTTACATTCAGTGGCTGCTTTATTAGGTACACCTGTACATCTGGCTGTTAATGCATATCAGCCAATAATGTGTAGGCAACTCAGTGCATAAAAGCATACGGACATAGTCAAGAAGTTCAGTTGTTGAGACCAGACATCAGAATGGAGAAGAAATATGACCTAGGTGACTTCGACTGTGGAATGATTGTTGGTGCCAGATGGGGTGGTTTGAGTATCTCAGAAACTGCTTGATCTCTTGGGATTTTCATGCACAACAGTCTCTCGGGTTTGTATCCAGTGTGCGGCAGTTCTGTGGTCAAAAATGACCATTTAATGAGAGATGTCAGAGGAGAATGGAGAGACTGGTTCAAGCTGACAGGAAGACGGCTGTAACAACAGTAGCGTGCAGAAGAACACACAAAACTGAATATTGAAGTGGCTGGGCTACTGCAGCAAAAGAGCACTCAGTGGCTACTTTATTAGGCACAGGAAGCAAAGTGGCCACTGGGTATATATAGACACAAGAGATTCTGCAGATGCTGAAAATACAGAGCAACACACAAACTGTGGAGGAGATTTGCAGGTCAGACAGATTCTATGAAGATGCTCAGACACCTCCTATTACATACCCCTTTAAAAGGACCTTTCTATGTCGTACCATCACCAACTTCATCGACTCTAGAGTTCTCTCAACCACTACCACCTACCTCATTTTGAAAAGAAAGTCCTGATGAAAGGTCTCAGTCTATAACATTGACAGTGCCTTTCTCTCCAGAGATGCTGCCTGACCTGCTGAGTTCATCCAGAACTTTGTATGTTGTTCAGAGAAAGCACCTGCTTTCTCTGCAGCCCATCAGTTACAGGTGTCACATCTGTTTTTTTCAGATGGAGAGCTTTGAACCAGAAGGCTCCATAACTAGGGTTGCTTTGCTGGTGTAGAACCAGTGGACCGAATGGCTTACTTCTGTATTATAACTTGCAGGTTCGCACAGCACAGAAGCTGCTCCTTCAACCCACAATATCTATGCTGAACGTCATATGGATGAGATGAGGAGAAAAACAGGAGGCTGGAAATCATTGGAATTCTTTTCCCCTGATAGCTGTGTGTGCTCATTCTGAGTCCCCTCTAGGGTGAGAATAGGAAATCAAGAGATATGAGGGCTGTGCCACAGGAAAGAGTCACAAAGCATGGTAACAGACCCTTTGGCCCATCTAGTCTGTGCTGGCCATTCATCACCTATTTATACTGATGCCAATTTATTTTCCCTACGTTCCACCCAGTCCATCATGAGTAAAGGCCACGACTGGGCATATCTACATGAAGCGTTTTCGCAGGGCAGTAACATCCATCATCATGGACCCCCACCACCCAGAATATGCTCTCTTCTTACTGCTGCGATCAGGAAGAAGGTACAGGAGCCTCACAACTCACAGCACCAAGTTTAGGAGCAGTTATTACCCCTTAATCATCAGGCTCTTGAACCAATGGAGATAACTTCATTCAACTTGCCCCATCATTGAAACGTTTCCACAACCAATGGGCTCACTTCGAAGAACTTCATCTCATGTTCATGATACTTGTTGCATATTTATTATTATTTCTTCTTTTCGTGATTGCGCAGTCTGTTGACTTCTGCACTCTAGTTGAATGCCCCAGTTAGACATACTTTCATTGATTCTTTTATGGCTATATAACCTTTGATATTACCTTTGAGTATGCCCACAAGAAAATGAATCTCATTGGTGGAGTATGGTGACATGTATATTCTTTGATAATAAAATTTTCTTTGAACTTTGAACCCCCTTCAAATTTTACCATTCATCTGCATGAGGGGTAAATCACAGTGGCTATCTAACCTACTGGCCTACACATCACTGGGATATGGGAGTAAACTGGAGGACCTGGAGGAAATTCAGCTGGTGACAGGGAGGACGTGCAAACTCCACAAAGTCGGTGGCTGAGGTCAAGACTGAACTCGATCATGCAATTGGAGAACCAACCCATGCTGTGCAGTGGTACAGTTTCAGTCACAACCTGATAGAATGATGGAGCAGCCTTGATGCGTTTTGCAGTCTGTTTCTGTCTCTAGTTCTGATGTTCCTTCATTCAGAGTGACTTTTGGGTGACTCCCTGTGCACTAGCAAAAATGCCCAGTTCATCTAGTGCTAGCTGAAATTGCAATACTGGGAGAACTTGTTCCTGACATTGTGATATCTCTAATGTCATGGTATCTTCCTGGCCACATCTAAGCAGGCAATCCAAGTGCTGGCTCAATGGCATTGAAGAAAAGTACCAGATACTGTAGATCTGACAGTAATCTTCTTCCCACTCTAATGCATTAGCCTGGACTGGGCTTGTAGTGGGGCTTAAAACCAGATTTGAGAACAGGAGCAACTGAGCAGAACTGTCACTGAAACATGAAGTGAGGAAGGTGGAACAAATTCATTAGTTGGTGAAGCCAACACTGACGAAACCCTAGGGCTGGGCCTGGCCATCCATCAACTGCACATTCTAAATCAAAAGAGCAACTCTCACACAGTGACAAGACAGGATACAGGAAGGAGATAGAGTGTCCAGTGATGAGGTGTCAAGACCACAAACTTTCCCTCAGTGTCAGCAAAATGAAGGAGTTGGTCATTGACTTCAGGAAGCAGGTTGGTGTGCAGAATCCTGCCGAAGTACATCGGTGAAGAATGGCAGAGATTCATTCTCTGGCAGGTCTAACCTGGCCGTGAAGGTGATGTTCCATCGGTATACTACTAGACTAGATCTAGTGGTAGGATCGTGGCTAGCTAAGTCAAGGAGGTAAGCATGCCTTTGCTCCTTTGTAGGTCATGCCTCTTCAGGCAAAGGCTGCACCCAACGAGGACGCCGGCAGTAGGGCGTCTGATGGTGTCTGTGGCAGGTGAATCCAAAAGGGTCAATGGTCCAGCCACCTTGGTGGCATGCAGAGGAACCAGAGTGCTGGTAACGGATGCCATCACTAGACTAGTTAGTTGTCACTGCGGGGCAGCTTCCTTATCCGCTAAGTCTGTTACACTCCTGTGTACCACTTAGCATCAGATTTGGAAGCCCAGAGAGAATGTATGGTGGGGGAAAAACACCGTCTGTCTTACTACTGTGCAAGGCGTCAGTCAACATCGAAATCGAAGGACAGCCGAAGAAGAAGAAGAAAGAGATTGTGCCATTTGAGAGCACATGTGGATTAACAGAACAAAGACCATCATCCTCGACCTTGAGGGATAGCCACAACGACGATTGTGAGCAGTTTTGGGCTTCATATTTAAGAAAGGATGATCAGAGGATTTTCATAAGAATGATCTCCAGAATAAAAAGTTTAACATATGAGGAGTGTTTGATAGGTCTGAGTCTCTACTTCTAGAAGAATGAGGAGGAATTAATTGAAACCTACCAAATATTAGATTAGATTAGATTAGATTATGAGGACACTCAGTCCTCGTTTATTGTCATTTAGAAATGCATGCGTTAAAATATGATACAATGTTCCTCCAGTATGATATCACAGAAACACAAGACAGACCAAGACTAAAACTGACAAAAACCACATGATTATAACATATAGTTACAACAGCGCAAAACAATACCGTAATTTAATAAGAGCAGACCATGGGCACGGTAAAAAAAAGTCTCAAAGTCCTGATAGTCCCAACATCTCACGCAGACGGTGGAAGGGAGAAAATCTCCCTGCCATGAGCTTCTAGTGCTGCAAACTTGCCAATACAGCATCCTGGAAGCACCTGACCACAGTCCGACTCTGAGTCTGTCCTAAAACTTCGAGCCTCCAACCAGCCCTCCGACACAGAGCACCAAGCACCATCTCTGCCGAGTGCTTCGACCTCGGCCCCGACCGCCAAGCAACAGGCAAAGCCGAGGATTTGGGGCCTTCCCTCCAGAGATTTCAAATCATACAGTAGCAGCGGCAACGAAGCAGGCACTTCCGATATTTCAGCAGATGTTCCTCCATGCTCTCACATCTGCCTCCATCAAATCAGAATTGTGCACGGCCTCCTACTTGACATATTACAGATATCATTCACCGGAGAGGCCGCGCGTGCTGTGTCGCACTGCCATCTTCTCCTCCTCCCGACCTTGAAAGGTTTTAAAAGACTGGACATGGAAGGTATGTTTCATTTCGTGGGAATGTCTAGGACAAGAGTGCACAGGCACAGAATAAAATATTTCCCTTTAGAACAGAGATGAAGAGGAATTTCTGCAGCTCACCAGATAGTTTTCATTTACCTTACACAGGATGGAAACAGGCCATAAACACAAGAGATTCTGAAGATGCTGGTCAACACATACAATATGCTTAGCAGGTCTGGCAGCAGAGTGGAGTAAACAATCGACATTTCAGGCCAAAATCCTTCATCAGTCCCTAAAAGTCAACTTGTTTTATTCCAATCCATAGATGCTGTCTGACCTGTGGAAACAGACCATTAAGCCTATCAGGTTTATTCTGGCTTCTTATAGACTTAGTTAAACTGCGTCACTACAAACCTATCTCCTCTTAACCTTGTAATATTACCCTAGAAGTGTTTGACGTCTTGCAGCTGTGTTGACGTCCTTCTGATGTGTTGATATTATGTGGATTTCTCCAGCATTTGAACTCTCAGAGTGTCCCAAAAGTGACTGCCATCATTCACAGAGGTAAATGAAAATTATAGTTTCCTTCTAAAATATTCCAATTGATTTTCCTGATGGCATTGAAAAATTGTGTTTATCATGTCTTTATGTTGGTACTAATATCCTGAATTAGCACCTGTCTTGATGGTTTGGTTGGTACCTACCAAAATGATACATGGCTTGAGCATCGAGGTTACCCAGTCCAACTAGATGAGTTTTCGGGCTCTTTTGAGAATCTTTCTTTGAACTGGTCACTAATGCTGGTTTCCCAGGGTAATTATGGTTGTGGGAAGATGTCTCACAAACCATCAGGTTGTTGTTTAAAACAAACTAACTGAAGAGAGCTAAGAAGCAAGATGTTACTTAAAGGAGCAATTATGCTTGCAAGAGATTTGCATTGCCTTTTTTTTTTGCCTTTGATTTAGCAGCACATTGCATGCAGAGTTCACTCCTACAAAGAACATGCAGCGCGGAGCTGTTTTACACTTCAGAAGACATGCATTAAACATGTCCTAAATCCAAATGATATCGGGCAATAGAATCTGTGCTAATTCAGGCCAGTATCTAAAGAGAACCGAGAAGTGTGTGTCTCGTAAAGTGATAGATCTTTTCTATAATCCCGGTTTTGAACAGGTTTACCATTTTGGTTGCAAATGAATGGGACGAATTTAATTTAAATTGTAATGTGTAAGTTTTCACTTCTGTTAATAACTATTTAAATTCTAATTATAGCAGCATGAAAAGGTAGCCAGGGTTTTGCAAAGGTTTTATTTTGGCCCTCAGAAAGAATTTATTTACACAGCAAGAGGGTCACGTATTATCCAAGTGCTTTTCCTTATATGCCCTTTGCTTTCGTCTATCAACTTATGATAATTTTGCTTTATATTTCCTGGAGATCACAGACTTTTGAAAAAGCCGCACCGTATCTAAAACCAGTTGCTTTATAGGCCAGAGAGGAGTGGCAGCTCCTTTGATATTAAGAATAATAATTGCAATAGATATTTCAAGAATTAAATTATTCCTAATGATATTACACATTAAATTAGGTATTGTAAATGGTGAAAATTCAGAGTTTTGGCTCCTGAGTTGCAGACCAATTTTCCCTTTCATACAGCCCAGCCCATCACAGGAAAAGTCCTGCTCACTATTCAGCACATCTACAAGGAGCACTGCCATAAGAAAGCAGCATCCATCATCAAGGTCCCCCACCATCCAGGCCATGCTCTCTTCTCACTGCTGCTTTTGGGAAGGAGGTACAGGAGCCTTAGGCCCCACACAACTAAGTTTAGGAACAGTTATTACCCTTCAACCATCAGGCTCCTGAACCAGCGTGAATAACTTCACTCACCTCAGTACTGAACTGACTCACTTTCAAAGACTCTCAACTCATGTTCTCAGTATTATTTACATAGAACACAGAACACAGAGTAGTATAGCACAGTACAGGCCCTTCAGCCCACATTGTTGTGCCGACCCTCAATCCCTGCCTCTCATATAACCCCCCACCTTAAATTCCTCCATATACCTGTCTAGTAGTCTCTTAAACTTCACTAGTGTATCTGCCTCCACCACTGACTCAGGCAGTGCATTCCATGCACCAACCACTCTCTGAGTAAAAAACCTTCCTCTAATATCCCCCTTGAACTTCCCACCCCTTACCTTAAAGCCATGTCCTCTTGTACTGAGCAGTGGTACCCTGGGGAAGAGGTGCTGGCTATCCACTCTATCTATTCCTCTTAATATATTGTATACCTCTATCACGTCTCCTCTCATCCTCCTTCTCTCCAAAGAGTAAAGCCCTAGCTCCCTTAATCTCTGATCATAATCCATACTCTCTAAACCAGGCAGCATCTTGGTAAATCGCCTCTGTACCCTTTTCAGTGCTTCCAGATCCTTCCTAAAGTGAGGCGACCAGAACTGGACACAGTACTCCAAGTGTGGCCTAACCAGAGCTGCATCATTACATCACGACTCTTAAACTCTATCCCTCGACTTATGAGGGTTAACACCCCATAAACTTTCTTAACTACCCTATCTACCTGTGAGGCAACTTTCAGGGATCTGTGGACATGTACCCCCCAGATCCCTCTGCTCCTCCACACTACCAAATATCCTGCCATATACTTTGTACTCTGCCTTGGAGTTTGTCCTTCCAAAGCATACCACCTCACACTTCTCCGGGTTGAACTCCAGTTGCCACTTCTCAGCCCACTTCTGCATCCTATCAATGTCCCTCTGCAATCTTCGACAATCCTCTACACTATCTACAACACCAACAACCTTTGTGTCGTCTGCAAACTTGCCAACCCATCCTTCTACCCCCACATCCAGGTCGTTAATAAAAATCATGAAAAGTAGAGGTCCCAGAACCGATCCTTGTGGGACACCACTAGTCACAATCCTCCAGTCCGAATGTACTCCCTCCACCACGACCCTCTGCTTTCTGCAGGCAAGCCAATTCTGAATCCACCTGGCCAAACTTCCTTGGATCTCATGTGTTCTGACTTTCCGAATAAGCCTACTATGTGGAACCTTGTCAAATGCCTTACTAAAATCCATGTAGATCACATCTGCTGCACTATCCTCATCTATATGCCTGGTCACCTCCTCAAAGAACTCTAGCGGTCTTGTTAGACTCGATCTGCCCTTCACAAAATATATTTCCTGTATATTTATTGGGATGCATGGGTTTTCCAGGGAAAGGTACTGTAGCACCTCTGGTGAAAGGGTTTGTCGTGTTCATTCTGGGGCACTCACCTTTGGCACCTTTGGTACTCAGCTCTCACCTGTGGCTCCAAGTAGCTGCTTGCCTGTCACAGAGGTTACACCCTAGTACCTCCCTACAACAAGCATGCTATAAACCAAGTGGGTGAAGGTGGCAGGCCTCATAACCCAGTGAAATAGGGACGTGCGAGTCGTAGCACCCGAAGTCTGCTCCAGCAGACTGGGTGGATGAGATCAGCAGTTAGATCCAACAGCCAGGAAGGTGGATCTGTAATGGTTTGTGGAAAGCAAAGGGCGTGAGAAGGCACAGAGGAAGTCATGGCCATCCACTGCAACCAAGGAAGGCCCCAATTGTGATGACTACTCAATACTAAACCCAGAGTTCTGAGGTCGAGACAGTGGAACTGCCCCAGTGCAACAGCTTTTCCACTTTGAAAACTCTCCCACACAGGTTTGCTGTCATTGTCGGATACGATGGACAACCAATCATTTACTTATTTATTATTATTATTTGTTTTTGAATTCATGCACTGGTTATTTGTCAGTATTTGTGTGTCGTTTTTCACTGATTCTATTGTGTTTCTTTGTTTTTCTGTGAATGCCTGCAAAATTAGTCTGTAGTATAAGGTGGCATCAAGATAATTTGATAATAAATTTATTTTGAACTTTGAACTTTTTTTTCTTTTTCCTTCAGATTCTTCCTAGTATTGGAAATGAGGAATCTGTCTTAAAATCCTATGAATCCTCTCAAGGTAAATAATTCTGCCATCTTCTGCTGAGGCAATCCCTTGGGGTCAAGGTTGATTTGATTCCTCTTGGGTGGTGAGGTAGCTAAGGAGTCCTGGGCAGAAGCTGCAGACTGCCACAGTATGGGAGTGGGTGTTTGAGGCAAATGGAGTGGGTGAGTGGTTGCTTGGATTATTTTAAAAATCTTCCATTGTTTGTGTTTGTCCTCCACATGCTTCTGCAGGGGAGAGTCAAAACGCTTGGTTCTGTTCCAAAGATGTCTCCATGACTGTGTCAGTGAGTAAGTTACAGGGCACTGAAACTTAGGGGATATGCTGGAAGTATTTTTCTTTTCCTGTTGGAAAATGCTAGTTGTGATGATGTAAGTTCCGCCTTTCTGAGTTTTGGTATCAGATATGTAGACCATACACCCTCCCTTCCATCAGAGCAACTTGTCCCACCCTCTCACCCTGTCCCGCCACCTTAGTGAAGAAGTCTGTGGGAATGACAGTTCCGAACCTAAACTTGAAATTCACCCTGGAGCCTATGCATCTTTATCTTCTGAATCAGCCTACCATGAGGAACTTTATCGAGTGCCTTACTAAAGTCCATGTGGATAACACCTGCTGCCTTACCCTGAGTAACACATACAAAATGCTGAAGAAACTCAGCAGATCAGGTAGCATCTATGGAAAGGAATAAACAGTTGACGTTTCGGGCCGAGGCACTTCAGGAGAATCTGAATGAGGGCATGTGCCGATTTGCATGGTAGGCCCCATGAAGGACAGCTGAAGCCATGGATAAAACAAAAACAAAAGTGGAATCGTTCTCTGGAGAATAAGTAGGGAAGAAAAGGAATATTCCTCACCAGACATGCTGCCTGACCTGTTGAGTTCCACCAGCATTTTGTGTGTGTTGTAATGGAATACCATATTTGGTATTAGGACTCCATTGTAGAATGCAGAAATGGTGGGTGGTGATCTGGTTAGAATTATTCAAACACTGTTTTGTGTTCAAAGAATTGTGTTCAAACACTTTACTTAGAGATTCTTTTCAAATGCTTATTTATTTTTTTAAAATTCTTAGTTCTAAAGAGGCCCTCTCCCTGTCGTGTTGAACTGTCTTTCATTATAGGAAGGATGTGGAAGCTTTAGAGAGGGTGCAGAAGAGATTTACTCGGACATTGCCTGTTTTAGGCAACATGTTTTATGATGAAAGTTTGAGCAGTTAGGGGCTTTTTTCTTTGGAGCAAAGGAGGATGAGAGGATACTTGA
Source organism: Mobula birostris (assembly GCF_030028105.1). Taxonomy (NCBI): domain Eukaryota; kingdom Metazoa; phylum Chordata; class Chondrichthyes; order Myliobatiformes; family Myliobatidae; genus Mobula; species Mobula birostris. The sequence goes on from NC_092372.1 coordinate 208,940,285, forward strand.
TAGAGATACACAAGATGAGAAGAGGCATTGATTGAGTGGACAGCCATAAACTTTTTCCCAGGCTAGCAAAGCATACTTTTGAGGTGATTGGAGGAAAGTATAGAGGGGATGTCAGAGGTAGGTTTTTAACACAGAGTGCTGGGTGCATGGTCTGCTGTCAGGAGTGGCAGTAGAGACAGATACATTAAGAACATTTAAGGCACTCTTAGGCATCTCGATGAAAAAAATTGGAGGGCTCTGTGGAAGGGAAGGGATAGATTGATTTAGGGTAGGTTAAAAGTTTGGCACAACTTGGTGAGCTAAAGAGCCTGTTCTGTGATGTGTGTTCTTTGTTCTGTGATTTATGTTCTACATTAACAGACTCTGCATTTCCTGTATTTTCTGACTTCAGAATCAGAATCAGTTTTATTATCACCGGCATGTGACGTGAAATTTTTTAACTTGGCAGCAGCAGCAGCAGTTCAATGCAATACATAATCTAGCAGAGAAACAAAACAGTAATAATAATAATAATAATAATAAATAAAATAAAAATAATAATAAGTAAACAATTAAATCAATTACAGTATATGTGTATTGAATAGATTTTTAAAAACGTGCAAAAACAGAAATACTGTATATTAAAAAAAGTGAAGGAGTGTCCAAAGATTCAATGTTCATTTAGGAATCGGATGGCAGAGGGGAAGAAGCCGTTCCTGAATTCCTGAGTGTGTGTCTTTAGGCTTCTGTACCTCCTACCTGATGGTAACAGTGAGAAAAGGGCATGTCCTGGGTGCTTGAGGTCCTTAATAATGGACGCTGCCTTTCTGAGACACCGCTCCCTAAAGATGTCCTGGGTACTTTGTAGGCTAGTACCCAAGATGGAGCTGACTAGATTTACAACTTCCTGCAGCTTCTTTCGGTCCTGTGCAGTAGCCCCTCCATACCAGACAGTGATGCAGCCTGTCAGAATGTTCTCCATGGTACAACTATAGAAGTTTTTGAGTGTATTTCTTGACATGCCAAATCTCTTCAAATTTGTAATAAAGAACAGCCGCTGTCTTGCCTTCTTTATAACTAAATCGATATGTTGGGACCAGGTTAGATCCTCAGAGACACCCAGGAAGCTGGAGCTGCTCACTTCTGATCCCTCTATGAGGATTGGTATGTGTTCCTTCGTCTTACCCTTCCTGAAGTCCACAATCAGCTCTTTCATCTTACTTCCATTGATTGCAGGTTGTTGCTGTGGCACCACTCCACTAGTTGGCATATCTCACTCCTGTACGCCCTCTTGTCACCACCTGAGATTCTACCAACAATGGTTGTATTGTCAGCAAATTTATAGATGGTATTTGAGCTATACCTAGGCACACAGTCATGTGTATATAGAGAGTAGAGCAGTGGGCTGAGCACACACCCCTGAGGTGCACCAGTGTTGATTGTCAGCGAGGAGGATATGTTATCACCAATCTGCACAGATTGTGGTTTTCTGGTTAGGAAGTTGAGGATCCAATTGCAGAGGGAGGTACAGAGGTCCAGGTTCTGCAACTTCTCAATCAGGATTGTGGGAATGATGGTATTAAATGCTGAGCTATAGTCAATGAACAGCATCCTGAGGTGGTCTACAGCATGTGGAGAGCCAATGACATTATGTCTGCAATTGACCTATTGTGCCGATAGGCAAACTGCAATGGGTCCAACTATTACTTGATTCAAATGTTGCTCCAGCTATTACTAAATTCTTTCATAAATTCTGAAAATGTCTGGTTCCCTTTACTTATTTCTTTTGGTGCCTGGACACTTTTGAACTTACAACCGAATTTTCGCACACACATCAGATCAAGCCCTGCTAGCATGTATCTTTTCTTGTGACATCTTGTTCAAACCGAAATGTGAGATTGAACTTGTGAGGAGTAAAATGAAATTTCCACTACAGGTATCTGGACGACTCCTATAATTGGCACAATGGTGTAAAGGGATTTCAGCTTTCAGTTGGCAGTTGATCTTCTATCCATAACATCTGTTCTTAAGAAGAGTGGGATCTGATCAGGAGAGAGGCCATTTTCCTCTCAAACTGGAGTTCATTTATTTACCCTCAGTAAATTGTTCAGTGAGACTTGGAACAATTATCTGAACATTGAAAGCCATTGCTCCTATCTTTCAAATGAGGCAATCTTAGTATATCAAAATGTGTACAAAGAGTTGCTTTCAACTGCTTATTTTCCAAATGTACTGTATCCTAAATCTATTAAATTAATTTTAAAACTCTCAACCTGGTTTGCAGATCCCAATCTCAGTCAGCCCATCTGTTTCTGATAACTAATGGATTTCAATGCTGATCCAGGTGAAGGGTCTTGATCCAAAATTCCAACTGTCAGTTTCCTTCCACAGTTGCTGCCTGACCTGCCGAGTGCATGATTCCATTTTTTTAATTGTCATTCATCACTACATGAATGGAAAGAAGAACAAAATGATTGTTACTCAAGATCCAATGCATCAAAAAAAGAACACAATATGCATAAAGAACCCAATAGATATAAACACTGTTTGGGCACGTGGCCAATTGGTTAAGGCATTCGACTAGCGACCTAAAGGTCGTGAGTTCGAGCCCCAGTCGAGGAGGCGCGTTGTGTCCTTCAACAAGGCACTTAATCACACAGTGCTCTGCGACAACACTGGTGCCAAGCTGTATCGGCCCATGCCTTTCCCTTGGACAACATTGGTGTCATGGAGAGGGGAGACTTGCAGCATGGGCAACTGCCGGTCTTCTATACAACCTTGCCCAGGCCTGCGCCCTGCAGAGTGAAGACTTTTCAGGCGCAGATCCATGGTCTCGCAAGACTAACGGATGCCTTAAAGGTATAAACACAATGTAGAAGTAACTGTTATATACATAGACTGATTGTATGTGAACAAATGATATTGGGTGATGTGTATAGTGGTAGTGAGGTTAGTGGATGGAAGTGCTGCTCAGCTTGATATCTTGGGGGAAATAACTGTTTTTGAGTATAGAGGTTCGGGCATTGATGCTGTGTAGCCTCTTCCCTGACGGAAGAGAGTCAAACAGTTAGTAATCAGGGTGGGTGGGTTTGAATTTTTTGCTGCAGATTCCAGCATCTGCACACTCTTGTGTCTCTATTTCAGTTGCTTTGTTTTTAGCACCCATATTTACAACTCTTACGAGTGAAGTTCATGCTGTTTAGAATAATGAGGGGGGAAATTGAATAGTGAAAGGTCTAGATAGAGTGGATGTGGACAGGATATTTCCTATAATGGGGAGTCTAGGACCAGAAGGCACAGCCTCAGAATACAAACTCATCCCTTTAGAACACAAATGAGGAGGAATTTCTTCAGCCAGGCAGTGATGAATCTCTGGAATTCATTGTCACAAATGGCTGTGGAGGTCAAGCCATTGGGTATATTTAAAGCAGAGGTTGATAGGTTCTTGTTTAGTAAGGCCATCAAAGGTTACAGTGAGAAGGCAGAAGAGTAGGGTTGAGAGGGAAAATAAATCTGCCATGATTAAATGGTAGAGCAGACTTAATAAGCCAAATGGCCTAATTGTGCTCCCATGTCTTATGGTTTTATAGACTAAGTTTTGGAATTCTCTTCCTAAACTTTCCCAACTCTCTTTTTTTCTTTGACTTACTCTGTCCAAGCCTTTAGTCATCAGTCCTAATTGCCTCTGGGGCCCGCTGATAACCTTTTCTTTTATAAAGAACTGTTCACACTTTAATGAATCTTCATAATGGTTGATATAAAAAGGTCTTCTAAAACTACCCTAATGTTAACAAAACAGAGAATTAGAGCTTTTTTTTTGTGATGTGGCCTTCAGTGCTCGGGGAATGATGCCTCATCTCACCCCATAACAATAGCAATTTTCAGACTTGCCCCAATATTCCAGATAACTTTAGGTGAGATTCCCATCCAATGCTTATAAAGTCTTGAGCTCTGTGCCACGGCAGAATGTTTGCTTTAACATCTGGTCACACTCTTTCTGCTATTGTTCACTAAATACCATGTAAACCCTGCATAATATAGATAAGGAGTCCAGAGATTTGTGCATTTCAATACAGCTTAGACGACTCTTACATTGTATGTATTTGTTCGCTCACCCCTCTGTTCATTTCCGGAACACCTTGCCAATGAAGAAGCATATGTCACGATGCTCTTCATTGACTACAGCTCATCATTCAATGCCATCACCCCCTTGAAACTCGTCACTGAGCTCTAAGACCTCAGCCTTGATATCTCCCCGTGCAACTGGATCCTCGATTTCCTCACTTGCAGACCCAAGTCAGTGCAGATTAGCAACAAAAATCTCCTCCTCAATCAAATCTGCACAGGCGCAGGACAAGAGTGTGTGCATAGCTTCCCTGTTCCACTTGCTTGATTCCCTATGATTGTGGGGCTAAATACAGCTCTAACGTTGCATTTAAATTTGCTGAAAACACAACTGGTGTTAGCTGAGTCAAAGGTGGTATCAAATTTCTATATAGGAAGGAGACTGAGAATCTGGTTGAATGGTGCCAGCCTCTCACTCAACATCAGCAAAATCAACTACAGGAGTAAAAAATGGAAGTCTGTGAGCAAGTACTCTTCAGGACATTCAAGGGGGAAAGGGTCAGTAATTTTGAATTCCTCGGCGTTATCAGTTCAGAGGATCTGTCCGGAAGCAGCACGTAAGTGCCATCACAAAGACATCTCTACTGTTTTAGAAGTTTGCGGAGACTCGGCATGTCATCTGAAACTTTGACAACTTGAACCGTGGAGAATATCCTAACATCATGGCCTGATATGGGAATACCAATGTCCCGGAACAGGAAAGTCTACAGAAAGCGATGGATCAGGAACAGTTATTATCCTTCAACCATCAGGCTCCTGAACCGACATGGATAACGTCACTCACCAAAATACTAAACTGAATCCATAACCTACAGACTCACTTTCTAGGAATCTACCACTTGTATTCTAAGTATTATTTACTTTTTCACTTTGTATAATTTGCACAATGTCTTCTGCACAATTGTTGTTTGTCAGTCTTTATGTATAGTTTTTCATAAATTCTCTTGTGTTTCTTTTATTTTCCTGTAGATGTCTGCAGCAAATGAATCTCTAAGGTAGTATATGGTAACATGCAGTATACAGTATTGTGCAAAAGTCTTAGGCATTTTATGTAATTTTATGTATTGCACTCTACTGCTGCCTAATAACATATTTAATGACATACGTGAGCAATGATAAACCTGATTCTGATATGGGTCTCTATTGTGGACTGAGAGTGGGAAAGGTGAAGAGGGAGGGGAAAAGGGGAAAGGAGGAGAGAGGGAGTGGGAAGCACCAAACAGACATTCTGTAATGATCAATAAACCAACTGCTTGGAATCAAATGACGTTGCCTCAGCTGGGTGTCTCTGAACCCATGGCACCCCCTGCCCTTGGCACTCCTTCTCTGCCACCTGCCCCACACCCCTCCCATGGTACTCTATCCTTGCCATTCCCAAAATCATTTGCTTCCACCAGATTTGAAAACTTGCTCTCCGAACTACATTAACAAATACAGTACTGTGGAAAAGTCTTAGGCACCATAGCTATGTATTTGTGCACCTTTGCACAGTGCTGTATGTACTTTGATAATAAATTTACTTTGACTTTGACTTTGTGATACCCTGAGAACTAATCAGGTAATTACATTCCACATCCTATGATTGTTACATATTGGGTTAGTTTGGGTCAACTGAATTAGGGAAAAAAACTTCAGCGTAAGATTTAGATTGGCCCTTCTGCAGTAATAATTGAACACTGCAGAGAAGAAAACATTATCTTTCATGTCAGATTTTACATTGTCTATTCAGTAGTCACCACTTGAATAAGAGCAGAGATCACCTCTGCTATCTATCAATACTATAAAGATTCTTGTCCAACATTAACTGAACATTGAGAATGTTTTCTCTCTGCATCTCTTTATAAAATAAAGAGTCATCTCCTGTCCACTCTTACAATTCATTCATCATTTAAGGAAATTAATATACCTATTTCCAAGAAATAGAACCCAAATTGGTTCAATATTTTTGCATCAATGAAAATACTTCATCTTAGATGCCATTTGGTACTAGACTTTATTGGTCTAATGCATCTTCGTGTGTCACTCAAAATTTAGTATTATTTAGGATTAAATCTGATTAGTATGCAGTAAAGCGTTCATGCATTTTAATTCTTCATAATACCTAATACTACTAGCCTACTAAATGTCTTTTTCATCTATGTGTTATCTACTAATAACAAAGTAACATAAATGCCCAATATCTCTACTTTCTACTTACAGTATTTCAAATTTCAAAGTCGAAGTTCAAACTTAATTTATTATCAAAGTACATTCACATATTACCATAGACTATCTTGAAATTCATTTTCTTGTAGATATTTAAAGGAAAAAATAAGTACAATAGAATTTTATGAAAAACTATACAAGAGCAGACTTCCTTATGTGAACATTTGGGGTCCAGACACTGCACCAAGACTGAGACTGGAGAGAAGATAGCCTGTATAGATGATGAGAAAGACACTAGTAGGTGATCAGTGAACCATAGAGCAGTGGAGGGTGAAGGTGATGGCTAGAGGGTGATAACTGGAAATACAAGGTCTACCTGTGCTAAATCTGTTAGGTATTGTGATTAGCAAACAGCCTATCCTAAAGTCTTTCAAATCATTGTGGGCCAATCCTGCTTGCTTGAAAAAATCTCTGCCAAATTATCAGCATATCACCTGCAGCAGCAGGGGTCCCAACACAGTCGACCACTGCTACGCTACCATAAGGAATGCCTAGCGTTCCATCCCTCGACTGCATTTCAGGAAATTTGATCATTTGGCTGCCCTCTTCCCACTTGCATAAAGACAGAGTCTAAAGAGCAAGACTCCAGAAGTAAGGACAAAAAAGAGTTGGTTACAGGAGGCAGAGGTGTGGCTATGGGACCGTTCGAGTCAGAGGACTGGGCCACGTTCAAGAACACATCAAAGGATATTAAAGATTGTCACAGATTTTATAAAATCATTCATGGAGAAGAGGAGTGCAGTAGTGATAGTGGATTCCATAGTTAGAGGAGCAGAGAGGAGATCCTGTGGATTTGAAAGAGACACCCACTTGCCTCCCAGGTGCGAGGGTCAGAAATATCTCAGATCAGGTCCTTGGGAGGGGGAGGGGTGGCTTGGGCTGGTGCGCAACCGGAAGTTGTAGTACATATTGGTATCAATGACATCGGTAGGAAAAGGGAGAAGGTCCTGAGGAGAGAATTTAAGGAGTTAGGTGGAAAGCTGAAAAGCAGGACGCCAGGGTAGTAATTTCTGGCATGCTGCCTGTGCCATGCACCAGTGAGGGTAGGAATAGGATGATTTGGCAGATGAATGTGTGGTTGAGGAATTGTGCAAAGGGCAGGATTTCAGAGTTCTGGATCATTTGGATCGCTTCTGGGGAAGGTATGACCAATAGAAGGGGGGACAATATCCTTGCCAGCAGGTTTTCTAGAGTTCTTGGGGAGATTTTAAACTAATTAGGCAGGCATATGAGAACCAGAGTATTAGTTGACATACAGGTAGATGCAGTATGCAATGAGACAGTGATAGGGCAAAATTGCAATCATTGGGATAAGTTGCAATGTAAGAGGTGGGCAAAATCAAAAAAGGGTTATGAATTCAGGACTGAAGGTGCATTGTATGGAATAAGGCAGATGATCTTGTAGCCAATTAGAAATTGGCAGGTATGACATTGTGGGCATCACTAAATCATAACTGAAAGAAGATCATAGGTGGGAGCTTAACATACAAGGATACACATTGTATCAAAAGGACAGGCAGACAGGTAGAAAGGTGGGGTGGCTCTGTTGGTAAAAAAATAAAATCTTAGAAAGAGGTGACATAGGATCAGAAGATGTAGAATACTCGTGGATACAGTTAAGGAAATGCAAGAGAAAAAGACCATGATGGGAGTTACAGTATATCCAGGCATCCTAACAGTAGCCAGGATGTGGGTTTTAAATTACAATGGGAGATATAAAAGGCATACAAAAATATGGAGGTAGATTGATGAATATCCGGTTAGTGCTGGATCCCAAGAGAAAGAATTTGCAGAATGCTTACGAGATGGCTTTTTAGAACATCTTGTAGTTGAGCCCACTAGGGAAAAGGCAATTCTGGATTGGGTGTTGTGTAATGAATCAGCTTTGATTAGAGAGCTTAAGGTAAAGGAACCATTGGGGGAAGTGATTATAATATGACAGAATTCACCTTGAATTTTAAAGTGAGAACCTAAAGTCAGATGTATCAGTATTACTGTGGAGTGAAGGGAGTTATGAGGCCTGAGGGAGAAGCTGGCCAAAGTTGATTAGAAGGGGACACTAGAAGGGATAACAGCAGAGCAACAATGGCTGGAGTTTCTGGAAGCAATTTGGAGGGCGCGGGATAGATACATTGCAGAGATGAAGCAGTATTCTAAAGGAACAATGATGCACCAATGGCTGACAAGGGAAGTTAAAGACAACTTGAAAGCAAAACAGAGGGTATAATATCATAAAAATTAGTGGGAAGTTAGAGGACTGGAAAGGTTTTGAAAACCAATTGGAGGCAACTAAAATCGCCATGGGGACAGAAAGACTCAAATATAAAGGTACCATGAGTCAATAATATGAAAGAGGATATCAAATGTTTTTCTCAGATATATAAAGAGTAAAAGAGAGAAGAGAGTGGCTATCAAACTGCTGGAAAATAAGGCAATAAGACACAGGAGCAGAATTACACGATTCAGTCCATAGATTCTTTCCATCATGGCTGACTATTATTTCTCTCAACACCATTCTCCTGTCTTCTCCCTGTAACCTCTGACAGCTTGATTAATGAACAACCCATCATCCTTAAATATACCCAACAACTTGGCCTCCATAGCTGTCTGTGCCAATGAATTCCATCGATTCACTACACTCTGGTGATTTTTTTTTATTTTGACAGTTTGTTGTCTTTTGCACACTGATTGTCACACTGCTGGTGTGGTCTTTCCATTAATTCCATTGTAGTTATTGGATTTTTCTGAGTATGCCCACACAAAAATAAATCTCAGGGTTGTATATGGTGATGTATACTGTATGTACTTTGATAATAAAGTTACTTCAAACTTTGAACTATGATCTCATTGATACCCACTGAATATTGAAAGACCAAGATAAAGCTGATGTGGAGAGGATAACTCCTATAGTGAGAGAGTCTAGCACCAGCGGGCACAGCCTCAGAATAGATAGATATCCACTTACAGCAGAGATGAGGAGGAATTTATTTAGAGAACAAATAGTGAACCTATGTAATTCATTGCCACAGATAGCTGTGAAGGCCAAGTCATTGGGCATATTTAAAGCGGAGTTTGATAGATTCTTGATTAGTCAGGGCAGAAAACGTTATGAGGATAAGGCAGGAGAATGGAGTTGAGAGGGATAATAAATCAGCCATGATAGAATGGTAGACCAGACTCAATGGGCTGAAAGGCATAATTCTGCTCCTATGTCTTAATGTCTATGACCTTTCCATTGATTCTATTGTATTTCTTTGTATTTACTGTGAATGCTTGCAAGAAAATGAATCTATGTACTTCGATAATAAATTTACTTTGAACTTTGATGGAAAAAATATGGGAGCCATTAGGGGAGAGGTAAATTGTTAATGGGACCAGAGTGAGGAGAGGATCCAATGGGTAACATATGTGTGGCTTAAGTGGATAAAACCTGGAGGGGAAGTGGGAGTGAAGTTGGGGTGTGGGTTGGGCATGTGGTCCATATGGAAATAAAAAAAAAACAAAGGGGAGATCTGGAAGTGGATAATAAGGACAGAAAGAAGAACATGGGACATGAGTGTTACCTGAAACTGTAAAACTCAGTGTTTGTACCCTTTAGTTGTGAGCTACTCAGATAGAATATGAGATATGTAAGTTATTGGTAACTGCAGTGGGAAGATATAAATCAGTCCTTCAGTTGAAGTCAGAGTTAAGTTGTTAGGTCACATTTTTCTACTCTGACAACTACTGCTTTGGTTGAAATTCTTCAAGTTTCTGGGTGTCAGCTTCTCAAAGGATCTACCTCTGGGCGCAACACATTGATGCAATCACTAGGAAGGGCCACCAGTGGCTCTGCTTCATTGAGAAATTTGAGGAAATTTTTACAGTGGAGATCATTCTGACTGCTTGCATCACTAATTTTAATGGAGGTATTGATGCATAGGATCAGAAGGGGCTCCAGAGGCCTGTAGACTCAGCCAGATCCATCATGGGCACAGGCCTCCTCAGCATTGAGGACATTATCAAGAGGTTGCTCCTCAAGAAAGTGGCGTCCATGATTAAGGGCCTTCACTATCTGATTCATGCCTTCTTCTCATTATTACTGTCGGAAAGTCTGAAGATGCACACTTAATGTATTAGGAGCAGCTTCTTCCCCTCGGCCATCAGATTTTTGAATTGTCCATGAACCCATGAACTCTCATAATCCCCCTTTTGTGGTATTTATTTATTTTTGTAGCTTATAATGGTGGCCAGAAGGAACTACAGTCTACAAATTAGTAGATTCTAATGAATGACGGACAGGGGAAGTAGACAAACCTCTCCCCTCCCCCCAACACACATTTTGTGGACTCTTGAAATGATTCTTTCTCTGGGATAATTTAATCAGAGTAATTGAATGCGGACAAAAGGAGCTTCAGGTAAGGACCTGCTAAACCCAAGACCATTCTCAGATGAGTACCAAAGAAGCAATCTGAAATCTCAATAGACTCTGTCTGGGTCACCTAGTTTAACTGGTTTGGACCAGTCAGAGTTGAAAGACCAGCCAGAACCATGAAACAATGTAGGTTGTAGCCCTGTTCTAGAACCAGTAAGGAGGCGACCTTGAGCCAATGGGATGGAGATCCATCAGTTCCACTGATGAAGAACACTACAAGAGTCAAAAGCTCCAAAATGGTAACAGCATTAACTCTCCAGCAACTGAAGACCAACCATCACGGATGAGGATTATCCCACAGACACGCGGAGATTGGGACAATGAGGAGTCCCTGACCAATATACACTCCTTTCCCTGGAAGTACCTTTTCTCTTCATTGACTGTTCACGGAGGGTCAGGAAATTCTAGTGGGTGTGCACACAGCATACACGGGTTTGTGAACCCATGTGCTTTTTAGTTGATATAATGAAAGAAGCCAGTAAATACAGATATCTCTCTGCCTCTCCAATCATTATTACAAGGGGTGATTCTTGTAACAATAGCAATTTTTATGCTTTGTACTGCTGCAGCAAAATAGCTGGTTTCACAACATACAGGAATGTCAGTGACAATAAACCTGATTCTGATTCTGATCACTTAAAGTGCCTTTTAAAAATTAATTATGTGATATGCTTGGGATCTATTTTATTTGAGACTTAATTAATCTTTGACTTATTATGTAAGGTTTCATGGCCATTGTTCTTCCAAGTCCTGACCTGGCACAGTTGGTAGATATTTCCATGGCATTTTGCCTACATCAGTATTAAATGTATCACAACTCATGCAGAATTTTAAATTACATGACGAAAATCAATAAAGGTTTGACTAACCCTCGGAGTTCACTGTTTCAGGACCCAAATATACAAACGTTTGTACCTTAGGTAGGCATGTAAAGTGCTATTTCAGTGCAAACATGGGAAGATGAGCCACATTATATTTTATTCAGGAAATTAAAGCAATAGATTTGTACACTATATGGAACAAGTTTGTATCTACATTCTTGAAATGCTTGTTTTTGACTATGGTACCCATAAAAATGAGCCATAAGGTCCAAGCAAGAATTAGAATCGTTATCACAAGCATTAAATGCCTTAGCAAAAGACAGAAAGAAATAGTATCCATCCACTTCAACAGGCCTATAGCATTCCTCCAAACATTAGCTTGACCTCAAGCTAGTTTCACCTTTAAACCTGCATCGATCTGTTGTATGTGAGACCCTGCCACAATGTTAACACAATTTAGATGTTACAATTTTGTTCACGCGCACTTTCATTCCTGAGTGCAACTTAATTGTACTTCTGTCTGCTGTTTCCATTGATACAGCGTTTTCAACTGCTTTCTTAAATGTGAGTTGTGCTTCATTTAGGAGCCATCTTTGACTGCTTTATTGTAAGATTCCATAAAATAAATGATCTCTCTGTGTATCATTAAGCCCATCAATGAACTGACAATGCTCAGAAAATCTATTCAATCCAGCCAAGTACACTGAAATGGATTCCTCTTCTTTCTGATTCTGCTTATGAAACCAAAAGCAATCAACAATAGTTTTGATTCTAAATGACCCTGCATCACTTCCACTGTATCAAAAAAGCTAATTTTGGCTGGTTTGGTTGGAGCAGTTGAACAACTAAGTATGCTCTTCTACCAATTGCACTCAGTAAAACAGGCACTCGTTTTGCATTGGCTATTTCATTTCCTTCAAAATGCTGCTCAATTCACTCAATATAGATAAAACAGTTATCTCTTGTGCAAGTGAATGCATCTATCTTTCCTGTGTAGCCAGGCATTTCTGCTTTAATTTAATTTATGATTATAATCACCCGGTACTCACTGTTTATGAACCCGTAAATTCGTCCATCTTCTGCCTTCCTTTTTAACTTAACCCATCTCTGTCCCTTCCCAAAGAAGCACATGTGCACTTTTTTTTAAAACTTGAAAGTGCCCCTTTTCAAAAATTTGCATATGTCGCTGTGCTGCAAATAGGTAGGACTTAGATTTGTTAAATACTTCCTCTTTTTTATTCTAAAAGGACACTCCTCTATTCTGAAGCTGTGACCTTTGGTTTTAGACTCTCCCATCATAGGGAACATCAGCTCCACATCCACTCTATCAAGGCCTTTCGCCATTCAATAGGTTTCAATGAGGTCACCCATCATTCTTCTGACTACAGGCTAAGAACCATCAAACGCACTTCATATGACAAGCCATTCAATCCTAGAATCATTTTTGTGAATCTCCTTTGAATCCTATCCAGTTTCAGCACAATACATTTGCAAGATTGGTATTTGATTCCCACGTCTGTCTGTAAGGTGTTTGTAGGTTCACTCCACGACTGCGTGGTTTCCTCCAGGTGATCCGGTTTCCTTCCACATTCCAAAGGTATACAGGTTAGGGTTAGTCAGTTGTGGGCACATGTTGGTTCTGGAGAAGTGGTGACACTTGCGGGCTGCCCATCAGATTCCTTGCCAATTTGATTTGACACAATCAATGCATTTTACTATATGTTTCAATATATATTGTGACAAACTTAATCTTTCTTTATCTGGTTTACTCATTGAAGTAATCCAACACATACCAGAGGGAGGTGATGGGCAGAAATGAAGGGGTGAGAAGGTAACTAGAGTGAGGATTGGAAAAGCAGAGAAGTGGGGATGGGGAGTAATTACCAGAAGTTAGAGAAAAGATGTTCATGCCTTCAGGTTGGAGGCTACCCGAATGGAATATCATGTCATTGTGATCCTGAAGGACTGGTATTTCTTTAATGCCAAGTGAATTCTGCCTCCACCAATGCCAAAGAAGAATCTTAATCTAATATGGAAACTGGAAATAGAATTTGACTGTCTGTGTTCGTCTACCTGCTAATTAATGCATAAATCTTGATAGCAGCAGCTCCAGGAGGCAGCTCGCTCTCACCTTCTCAAGGACAATTAGCCATAGGGTATAACTGCTGGCTTTGCAAGTGAAAATAACATCGTAAATGCTGGCTTTGCAAGTGAACATCACGTCATGTAAATGAATAAGAAAAGCATATTAGCATTGCACGCAGCATCCGAAAACAGGTGCGTAGGTTCCTCTTGCCAGTGCAAGGTCTGTTGGTAACTCCACTGATCCAGGAAGCTAAAAATATTCCATTCAGAATCAGAATCAAGTTTAATATCACTGGCATATCACATGAAATGTGTTATTTTGCAGCAGAAATATATTGCAATGCATAATAAAGGCTTATAAGTACAATTAGAAATATGGAAATATAGAAATATATATATGTATTTCAAACTAAATAGTACAAAAAGAGAGCGTAAAGTAGGGGGGAAATTATGAGGACATGTACATGGGTTCATTGGCCATTCAAAAATCTGATGGCGGTGATAATCTCCAGTTAAACGTATAATATGCCATTCTTGATGTGAGTGGTGTTTCACACAGGGATTCCTGCATTTTATATTTCAGGATCTTACACAAGTCATGTTTGCATTCTGGTGGCCCTAATCACATCCACACCCCCTGCCCCCTTCAGAAATTAGTTTTAAAATCCCCACAATGCAATCATTACTGTGGAATTATCACAGATTAGAAGAAATCAACATTGGCACTTGTTAAGTACCCACCAATGCTTTTAATCTTGCGTGCATATCTCTGTGGTGTACTTTGAACTTTCAGACGTCATAGGTGCTTGTGAAAAGGGACCCTGTGAACCGCTGCTGACCAGGAGGCTAAAATTATCTGTTAAATATTGAAGCCAGGACACACTCACACTCTGCATGAGTGATTCCTCCGTTCCCAAGCCCTCTCTTGCCAGATACACAAAACACCCATGTTTGTGTTTGCCATCACCGTTTGCAAGAGATGAATTTTATTCTGGGCTTTGTTTGCTCATATGAGGCTTAGGGTTCATGTAAAAATTGGCACCTAAGTATAAAATAGTTTCTTTGACAGTAATGTTTCTTTGTAGCAAAGTTGGGTTCTTAGCTCTGTTTTAATTGTTGCTTTCATAATCCCTGGCAAGTGAATGCTTTTTTTTACAGCCAGAGACTGAGTACACATGGGTAAAATAACCCTCGAAGTGCAATTTAAACTGCTAGGCATTTTAACAAGGCACTTTTTTCTGGAATGCTGCATTACTGTAGCTTGCAATCTTTGCATTTTGTAATTAACCATTAGTGCTGGAGATTACAAAGTTGAGAAGCTCATTAAACCTTAAAAGTAAAGAAAGAGGTAGAATGCTATTGTAAAGCATAAAGTGCACATTATTTTCTAAGGATTAGCAATACTTTAGGAGAACTGGTAGGTTCTTGCAACTTTGCTGCATTTTTTTTTCTCAAATGGCCAAGCCTCAGCAAACTCCCACTTTTGACCTTTCAACTCACTGTCCATCTTTACAGCATCTGGCACATAAAGAAATCAAATTGCAAGAAGAATTCCTTTTATGTTTTTGTTTCAGCATGAAGCATCTTTTTTTTAAAAATTCAAACTCTTTCACACAGCTTCACTTGAGGACTTTACACTATTCTGACAACTGTGTTCAAACTCAACGTTCCACTTAATTTCAGATTTTCAAATTTTTAAAATAATGTTTACCCATAAGATTGGACCTGTCCTTTTTTGGCCTGTTTGTTTTGGATTTAACCTCCTTGTTTGAGTTCCCTGCCTTCCTTCTATACAGACTGTGAGAAATGAGGTATGAAAGTCTCAAAAGGTTTCTTTCTTTCAATCAGCTGAAACTTTTACAGCTTCTCAACCAACTTGTTGCAGATTTGATTTTTATATTGTTCATGCAACAAACTAAACGATGAGTTTATATTCTAATAAGAGATGTTTCAAAGTACTCTTCTGCTATTCTTGTATCTATTCTGTTTAAAACAGAACAACAGTTTAATGTGGCTACAAAAATAGTTTTGTATGTAAGCACACAAAGCAATCATCAATATTTTTGGTAATCTATCAGTACAAATGTTTTCAGTTGTATTGATAGATTAATAGAAAAATATTCAGTTTCAGTAATATTCACCGGATCTGTAATCACGTAAAATGCATTTCAGACAAGGGACAAGGCAAACTCATTAGTCCCTCATCTAGGGGAACAACAGAACAAGACAGGGCAATCCTTTGAAACAGCTCATTACTGCCACTCAAAGTTGCAGGTCTTATTCAATTATTGGCAACATTCTGGTAGGTAACAAAGGCTATGAGCTGTAAAGGAATGAAGTGGAACCCAGCAACTGTGATCAATAAAAAGCCTATCAAAGAAAATGTGAGCAAGTTTGTACTCCACTCTCTTGATTGTTGTGCCCTGGATTGGGAGGAGATTGATTCTCCTCCTCATTCTGACTTTCCTTTTGCACTTCCGGCTTCTCCAGGCAGGCACCATCCCATCCCTTCCCTGTGGATAACAGCCCACCTGAGCTGGATGGCAGGCCGACTTGGCCAGCTCAGGCATCGCAGACTGGGACGTGGCTCGGTGAGGACTGGCATACTTTGATATGTCAAATCATGGTATTCTTAAGTACAGCAGGTGGAAACCTGACATACTGGGGATATGGGTAAGAGGTAGTAACCTACTGGGTGTGAGATAATGGGGGTAGAGCACTGCGGGGCTGGTGTGCATGGATGGCAGTCTAAGCCGTGGAATCATGGGGCTACAGTATAAACACTGAGATGTGGCATGGAGAGGCACCATGGAGTGAGCATGGCATGTATTTGCACAGCACATTAGAGATTGTGTACTGTGGGACAGAGCCCAGATAGCCTAGATAGGCTGTGCATACTGGGTATTAAGCATACTGCAGCACATGGTACTATGATAGAACCTGCTGAGCCATTCAGCTCTTATGACCAAATCCTGCGATTTGCACACAATAGCAAGTGATTTTGCTTGATTGATATCTAAAGAAAGTATCACATCAGTGAGACTTCTAAAAATGCACAGTTACAAAGGATTATGTATGAGAAATTTTGCATTGCACTAACAGACCACAGCACATTCCTAATACATGTAAATTCATTCATTTATTCATTATGTGCCACGTCATATAACAAGGCTGATCGTGCTCTTTCCATGACGATGATTGTTCCCGGCAAATTTTTCCTCAGAAGTGCTTTACCATTGCCTTCTTCTGGGGAGTGTCCTTATGAGATGCACGACCCCAGCCATCATCAATACTCTTCGGAGATTGTCTGTCTGGTGTCAGTGGCCACCATCTGTTCCCATGACTTCACGTGATCTGATCTAGGGGTCGGGGGGGAGGGGGGAAGTGCTAAGCAGGTGCTACACCTCGCCCAAGGGTGACCTGCTGGCTAATGGAGGGAAGACGAGCCTTACACCTCCTTTGGTAGAGACATATCTCCACCCCACCACCCAAAATGTAAACTATATGGTGAATAAAACTGATCCTCGGTCGGTATAAAATGGAGGTGTGATTTTCTTCCTATTAATTTTGAGAACGATGTGTGTTGGATACTTGCAAATACGTATGCAAAATTTCAAAACTGAGATTAATTTGCAGGGTTGCAAAAAAGCATGTAGACAGAAGGAAGATATGGATCAGCCATAAAAACCAGAACAGACTTGAGGATCTGAAAAGTCTGCTCCTGTTTTTTTCTGATTCCTGTTGCTGTCACAGAAGAGCTAGGTAGGAAGAATTTGTCACTTATTTAATACCAGCACACATCCTAATTGTCCACGCTTCACTCCTATCAAATTCCCTTCTCTTCAGTGCCTTACCTCTTCTACCTATCACTTCATCTCCTCACCACCCCCCCACCTCGACCCACCAACCTTCATTCTCACCTGGTTTCAACTATCACCTGCAAGCTTGTACTACATCTGGTCCTCTACTTTGCAGTCATGATAAAGGGACTTGACCTGTTATGTTGATTGCAACTGTCATTATAAAGAAGGCACTGTAGTGCCTTTGCTTTTTTCAGAAGTTTGTGCAGATTCGTCATGTCATCTAAAACTTTGACAAACTTCTGTAGATGCACAGTGCAGAGTGTACTGACTGGTCGCATTAAAACCTGGTATGGAAAAGTAATGGATACAGCCCAGTCCATCACAGGTAAAGCCCTCCCCAACATCAAGCACATTTACAAGGAGCACTGCCTCTGGAAAGAAGCATCCATCATCAGGAATCCCCACCAACTAGGCCATGCTCGCTTCTCGCTGCTGCCATCAGGAAGAAGGTACAGGAGCATCAAGTTCCACACCATTATGGTCATGAATAGTTATTACCCCTTAACCATCAGGCTCTTGAACCAGAGGGGATAGCTTCACTCACCCCATCAATGAACTTATTCTATGAACTATGGACTCATTTTCAAGGACTGTACATCTCATGCACTCAATATCTATTTATTTATTTGTATTTTTGCACATTAGTCGTTGATTCACCTTTGTTATCTGCAGCCTATTATTGATTTCCCAAAGCACTTTGTAGCCAATACAGTACTCCAGAAATGTAATCATTTCTAACAATATTGTAGCACAGTAGAATTCTGGTTAGCACAACACTTTACAGCACCAACCAGGGTTCAATTCCCACTACTATCTGTACAGAGTTTATATGTTCTTCCCATGACTGTGTGTGTTTTCTCCAAGTGCTCCAGTTTCCTCCCACATTCCAAAGATGTATGGGGTAGGATTAGGGTTTTAAAGTTGTGGCTGTGCTGTGCTGGTGCTCGAAGCATGGCGACTCTTGCAGACTGCCTCCAGCGTGTCCTTGGACTGCATTGGTTGCTGATGTAATGTACAAGTAACAAATAAAACTAAAACTAATCTCTTTAACCTTTTATAAAATCAGCCGGCTCCATCACTAGCTTGCCTAGCTGCAAGGACTTCGTCAAAAGGTGGTATCCATCATGAAGGATTTCCACCATCCCCAGGACGTGCCATCTTGTCATTACTACCATCAGGGAAGATGTACTGGAGCCTGAAGACTCCTCTATATATAACCTATTGTAATTTAAGGTATACACTGCATTGCATTGCTGCTGCAGAACAACTAATTTCACACACTCTACATCAGTGATAATAAACCTGATTCTGATTCTGATCTGCAGGGAGCATCACCATGGTGATGATGACCAGGGCTTGGTTGAGGGCCAGGTCTTCTCTGCTCTTCCTTGGTTTAATGGCATCAAGGGTAAGAACAAGTTCTTGGCCATCAAACATGTGATAGAGTTGCACACATGAATTGAACTCTACTTCTGAAGTTCGATTTTAACAAAGTCTATGCGATCAGGTTTTAAAGGGAGACTGTGCCATGTTTAGTTCAAGCAACTGGGAGTAAATTTCTACTTCACAGTCTTTTACATTCACCTATAGGGCAGAAGGTTTAACATCCTATTCAAAAGCCTGTAATGTTGACAGTGCAAGCCTGGAGACCCTTAGCTGGGACCTGAATTGACATTGTTCTAACACAGAGGAGAAGGAGCTTTCAGCTGAGACACAGTAGAGTGAAACCCGTAAATGTAGATACTCGAAATAAAAGCAGGTGCTGGAAGATCACAGCAGCTGTGTCAGCATTTCAGAAGAGAGAAAGAGAAAGTGGGTTAAATATTTCTCGAGGGAGCCATTTCGTCAAAGCTGGGAAAGACAGGCCATGCAAAATGTTAAGCCGTCTTTTCTCTTTCATGTGCTTTTAAACACGCTCTGTATTTCCAGCATTCCATCTTTCCTACTTAATAAAATTTGAATTTGGCTGCGATTGTTGACTGTAATGACAGCTTTTGACCTTGGCTGACCCGATCTTGAACTTAAGATAAATCTGTGTCAAAGTAAATCCGATGAGGTGAATTTTAACCCTCTCCACTCAGCATGCAGTGGTCACTGCGTGTAAGTTTGATCGTTTTCTGCTGCTGTAACCCATCTCCTTCAAGATTCAATGTGTTGTGTGTTCAGAGATGCTCTTCTGCAAACCACTGTTAAAATATGTGGTTATTTGAGTTACTGGCGCCTTCCTGTCAGCTTGAACCAGTCTGGCCATTCTCCATTGACCTATCTCATTAACAAGGTGTTTTCACACAAAGAACTCCAAGTTGCTGGATGTTTTTTAAAATATTTTGCCCCATTCTCTGTAAACAGTGCCTTTATTTCCTGCGGAGCATGAAGAAAGCTCACCTCTGTCCCAGGACAGAGGACTTTTACCGCTGTACCATTGAGAGCATACTCACCAACTGCATCTCAGTGTGGTATGGCAATTGTCCCATATCAGACCGCAAAGCACTCCAGCGTGTGGTTAAAACTGCCCAGCGGATTATCAGCACCCAATTGCCCACTATTGAGAACGTCTACCATAAACACTGCCTGAGCAGGGCGAAAAGCATTATCAGGGATGCATCTCACCCTAACCATGGACTTTTTACACTCCTCCCATCTGGTAGGCACTATAGCAGCCTCCGCTCCTGCATCAGCAGGCACAGGAAGAGCTTCTTCCCTGAGGCTGTGACACTGCTGAACCTCTCATCACAGCGCTAAACAGTATTGCATCTGTATTGTACTGTCTCAGTACTTTCATATCTGTGTGCTGTAGCACTTTTTTTATTCACAGTTATTTTGTAAATAACACTATTCTTTGCATTTCTGGTCAGATGCTAACTGCATTTCATTGGCTTTGTATCCGTATTCGGCACAATGACAATAAAGTTGAATCTAATCTAATCTAATCTAATCTAATCTAAAACTCTAGTGACTGCTGTGCGTGAAAATCCCAGGAGATCAGCAGTTTCTGAGACACTCAAACCAACCTTCTGGCACCAGCAATCAATCCATGGTCAAAGTAATTTAAATCACATCTCTTCCCCATTCTGATGTTTGGTTTGAGCAACAACAACTTAATATCTTGACCATGCTTTTCTGCACTGAGTTGCCTCACAGATGATTGACTGATTAGATATTTGCATTAATGAGCAGGTGTGCAGGTTCACCTTATACAGTGACTACTGAGTGTAAGTGACTCACCATGTAATGGGGTGGGGGCTTTGTTTCATTTTCAATACTTCCAGTCTCAATAGGTTAATATGCAAATTAAAGACAAATCAATTTACTGAAGGACAATTGATTAACACTGGAGACTTCCCCCTTACTGTTGAACTAAATTAATCATCATCTCATGTTCTTGATCTCTAATGTTTATTTACATTTGAAGTCAAAAGTTTATATACGCCTTCGCCAAATACATTTAAACTCAGTTTTTCACAATTTCTGACATTTAATCCCAGAAAACATTCCCTGTCTTAGGTCAGTTAGGATCACTACTTCATTTTAAGAATGTGAAATGTCAGAATAATAGTAGAGAGAATGATTTATTTCAGCTTTTATTTCTTTTATCACTTTCCCAGTGGGTCAGATGTTTACGTACACTTTGTTAGCATTTGGTGGCATTGCCTTTAAATTGTTTAACTTGGGTCAAACATTTTGGATAGCCTTCCACAAGCTGCTCACAGTAAATTGCTGGAAATTTGTTCCATTCCTCCAGACAGAACTGGTGTAACTGAGTCAGGTTTGTAGGCCTCCTTGCTCGCACACGCTTTTTCAGATCTGTCCATAAATTTTCTATCGGATTAAGGTCATGGCTTTGTGATGGCCACTGCAATACCTTGACTTTGTTGTCCTTAAGCAATTTTGCCACAACTTTGGAGGTACGCTTGGAGACATTGTCCACTTGGAAGACCCATTTGTGACCGAGCTTTAACTTCCTGGCTGATGTCTTGAGATGCTGCTTCAATATATCTACATAATTTTGTCAACTATTTTGTGAAGTGCACCAGTCCCTCCGGCAGCAAAGCACCCCCACAACATGATGCTGCCACCCCCATGCTTCAAGGTTGGGATGGTGTTCTTCGGCTTGCAAGCCTCACCCTTTTTCCTCCAAATATAATGATGGTCATTATGGCCAAACAGTTCAATTTTTGTTTCATCAGACCAGAGGACATTTCTTCAAAGAGTAAGATATTTGTCCCCATGTGCACTTGCAAACTGTAGTCTGGCTTTTTTATGGCGGTTTTGGAGCTGTGGCTTCTTCCTTGCTGAGCAACCTTTAAGGTTATGTCGATACAGAACTCATTTTACTGTGGATATAGATACTTGACTACCTGTT
Organism: Mobula birostris; assembly: GCF_030028105.1. NCBI lineage: Eukaryota > Metazoa > Chordata > Chondrichthyes > Myliobatiformes > Myliobatidae > Mobula > Mobula birostris. The sequence continues at coordinate 208,962,140 of NC_092372.1, forward strand.
TCCTCCAGCATCTTCACAAGGTCCTTTGCTGTTGTTCTAGGATTGATTTGTACTTTTCGCACCAAGGTACATTCATCTCTAGGAGACAGAATACGTCTCCTTCCTGAGTGGTATGATGGCTGTGTGGTCCCATGGTGTTTATACTTGCGTACTATTGTTTGTACAGGTGAACGTGGTATCTTCAGGAGTTTGGAAATAGCTCTCAAGGATGAACCAGACTTGACATCATTTTCTGACCTCAATCCGATAGAAGATTTGTGGGCAGAATTGAAAAAGCATGTGCGAGCAAGGAGGCCTACAAACCTGACTCAGTTACACCAGTTCTGTCTGGAGGAATGGAACAAATTTCCAGCAACTTACTGTGAGCAGCTTGTGGAAGGCTATCCAAAACGTTTGACCCAAGTTAAACAATTTAAAGGCAATGCTACCAAATACTAACAAAATGTATGTAAACTTCTGACCCACTGGGAAAGTGATGAAAGAAATAAAAGCTGAAATAAATCATTCTCTCTATTATTACTCTGACATTTCACATTCCTAAAATAAAGTAGTGATCCTAACTGACCTAAGACAGGGAATGTTTTCTAGGATTAAATGTTAGGAATTGTGAAAAACTGAGTTTAAATGTATTTGGCTAAGGTGTATGTAAACTTCTGACTTCAACTGTATTATTGTTGTTAATATTATTTCTTTTTTTTCCTCTTTTTTTGTATTCGCAATTTGTTGTTCCTTTTGCTTGTTGTCTGCTCTTTTGGGTGCAGCTTTTCATTGATTCTTCTGTGTTTCTTTTATTTACCATGATTGCCCACAAGAAAATGAATCATGGGGTTGAATAGAGTGGCATATACGTACTTTGATTAGAAAGTTACTTTGAACTTTGAAAGAATCCTTGCTGAACTCTTCAGCTATAAAAGAAATTATCCAATGAGATTGGAACTGCATTAAACTCAATCATACATGCTTGACCATCTGCAAATTTTTCAAGATTTAATATAGTTTAATGTTGTTTCCAGTACACAAGTGCAAAGAAGAACAAAATAATTATTACTCTGGATCCAATGCAATTTATAAAACACACATGAAGATAGAGAACTCTAGTTAAAAAAAAGCTAACCCTAAATCTTAACCCTAAATCCATATACAATATTTTTCAAGTAAAATATTGCAGATGCTGGAAATCTGAAATTAAAACAGAGATTGCTGGAAGTGCTCTGTGGGGCAGGCAACATTTGTAGAGAGAAAAACAGTGTTAATATTTCTGGGCATTGACCTTTCAACAGAACATAATGCCATGCAGGAAATCTGAATGCAAAAAGGAATTTATTGAAAATGCTCAGTCAGTATTTGCAGAGAGGGAAACAATGTTAAAGACTAATGTTGACACACCCTTCTGAACACATTCCTTGTTGTACCAAAGGTTGGACACGTTCAAGGCTAACATCTGACTTGATCTCTCAGAAAAGATGTGAAAATGCCCAGAAAGATCATTGAAACAGCGTTACAATAGTTTAATCCCAGCAGGAATAAGCAAAGCAATTCCTCAAGGAGATTTGATCTAATTTTGAACTTCTCCTCACATCTTGTTCAGTGGTAATCAGGAATCAGTATCATACTCAAAAAGTATCAAGCCTCAGAAAGGCAGCATCCACCATAAAGGACCCTCATCCCCCAGGTCCTGCCTTGTTCTCATTGCGACCATCAGGGAGGGGGTACAGAAGCCTGAAGGCACACACTCAATGATTCAGGAACAGCTTCTTCCCCTCTGCCATCCGATTCCTGAATGGACATGGAAACCATTAACACTACCTCACTACTTTTCTACTTCTATTTTTGCACTACTAAACATAAATTTCAATTTAACTATAAATAAATAAATTCTTACTGTAATTCATGTTTTTTAAAATTATTATGCATTGTATTGTACTGCTACTGTAAAGACGACAAATATCATGATATATGCAGCTGATGTTAAAGCTGATTTTGATTCTGAATCTGACATGGATTCATAGAATACTACAGCCCAGAAACAGGCCCTTTGGCCTTTCAAGTGCATGCCCTCCTGATCTTCTGTCTAGTCTAGTAAAGCTGCACTAGACTATACCCCTCCACACCCTTCCATCCATGTACCCATCCAAACTTCTCCTAAATGTTACAATTGAACCTGCATCTACTACTGCTGCAAGGCAGCTTGTTCCACACTCACACTCGAAGTGAAGGTTTTCCCTTAGGCTTCTCTTAACTATTTTACCTTTCATCTTAAACCTATGACCTCTAGTTCTAGTCTCACCTGACCTGAAGGCAAAATATCTGCATTTACTGTATCTAGCCTATAATTTGTTATACCTCTGTGTAAGATCTCACTGTGCTCCAGATAATAAAGACCTAACCTGCTTAAAAGTTCCTGATAAAGTCAGGTCCACAAGTCATGGCAAATCAGTGTAAAATTTCTCTGCACTCTTTCAAACTTGTTGATATCTTTCCTGTTGGTAGATGACCTTCCTTAAAGGTGCACTTACCATGGCAGCTAGACAAACGTAACAAAGAGCCTGGCTGCCAAGAATGAGACAGGTTGTAGAGAAGAGGTAATCAACCACTGTTTTTGCTATGTTTCGCACATTGGGTGCATGCAAGTAGGTGCATGATGGGAGGAATGCCCTGTGCTACGAGAGATCCAGAAGCCCTGCCAAGTGCTCCCAATGAAAGATTCTGGCATGAGATGGCTACAGAGGTCTTCTGCAGGAGAAAAACACCACACAATGGAAAAATGCAGAAAGACATCTAATTTATACACAGTCCTACACTAATCCACATTTCATTGTTTATACCTGCAGGTAAAAAACACATATATTGTATGGTGATCAAAGTGCTTTAGGTGAGGTAACACTCACTGGGAAATATAGATGTAGCAGTTAGTTTTGATAATTGGGGCTGAGAATTATTCATCAGTCAATGTGGACCTAGAAAACAGGATTAGAGGTATCTTTACTCGAGGAATTCTGCAGATGCTGGAAATTCAAGCAACACACATCAAAGTCGCTGGTGACCTGACGAAGGGTCTCGGCCCGAAACGTCCACTGTACCTCTTCCTAGAGATGCTGCCTGGCCTGCTGCGTTCACCAGAGGTATCTTTGTGCAAGGTGTGACTGTCCCACCTGATCATTGCCATACTGCATCTGTGGTAATAATCAGAGTGTGAAGAAGGCTTTATTTTTATTTTGAGATACAGCGCGGTATCCGCCTATGAGCTCACGGCACCAAATTGCAACCATGTGACAAACTTTAGAATCTGGAGGAAACCAGAGCACCCAGCGGAAATCCATGTGGTCGGGGGGAAAATGTACAAACTTCTTACGAGCAGCAGTGGAATTGAACCTGAGTCACTGGCACTGTAGTAGCATTATGCTAACCACTGTGTTGCCCCTGCATTAGGGAATATGATTTTCCCATTTGTTTAAGACAAATGTCTCTCTATTAGCCTAGGGTGGTGAATCTGCGAAATTCATTGCCGCAGATGGTCGAAGTCACTAGGTATACTTAAAGGGGAGGATTGCTAGGTTCTTCATATGGAGTGCTGTATATGCAGGGCCATTAGTATAATCAAGGGTCCATCCAGCATCTTTGTTGACGCTCTACCATCAGGCAGAGACTCAGATGCATAAAGACAAGAACAGCCAGTATGGGAAACAACTTCTTTCCTCAGGTCACTAGGCTTCTGAACTCCCTGCATTCGAAGTGTCACCAGATAATTTGTACTGTTCAAATGTTTCAGAGAAAAGATACAGTATAAACCTGAAATTCCTTCTCTTCACAAATAGCCACAAAACAGAAGAGAACCCTAAGAATGAATGATAGAAAAACATTCATACTCCAAAGCCCCCTGTCCCCCCTCCCATGCACAAGCAGCAGCAAAACATCAACCTCCTCCCTCCCCCCCCATCCATTCAGCAGAAAGTGTCAGTGCCCACCACCCACCAAGCAAGCAAAGGCTAAGCCCACAAAGAGAAACGATGTTCTGCAGTCAACATTTCAACACGCCACAGGCTCACTCGCTCTCTCTCTCACTAACAAAGGACAGAGAGATGTCACCCATTTCACAGCAAAAGGGGAGACTAACGATCAGTACCCTACAATATTTAACTTATACATTTTACTTTATCTATACGTAATTCATTTGTGGATTTAATTCTTTCTTTCTTAAGTTATTGTGCTCTATCCGTATGTTATGAGTACAACTGAGCTTCCCACCCTGGTCTGAAGAAACATTGTCTCATTGGTGGTATACACGTACACAGATAAATGACAATAAACTTGACTTGACTGGGTTAGTAAGGGAATCGAAGGTTACAGAGCGAAGGCAGGAGAATGGGGTTGAGAGGGAAAATAAATCAGCCAAGGTCAAATGGTGGAGTGGGCTGGATAGCCTAATGGCTTAATTCTACTCTTATGTCTTATGCATTATGTCTCACCAGGGAGTTTACTATAGTCCATACCAATAATACCTCCTCCATCACTCAGCATGGAGATGAGGCTTTAGTTGCTGAGCAGGGACAACCCTCTGGTAGCAATGCTCCTACAGTTTGCCAGATTGGGACAGCACACAGCACATTGCAATGAGTTTTCCACATCTGCTTGGCATATGTTGCACCCCTATATTGATGCAGACAATAAAATCCTAACCTCAGGGAACAAGGACATTTTGCATCACTATATTGCTATTTGAAGTCAGCTCAAGCTGCATTTATTGTCATGATAAGGCACAGGTACAATGCAAACCTTGCTTGTAGCCGCATCTCGGGCACATACATTCAACCTACATACAAAACAAGAAAACACACACATAAATTGTAAGTAAAATAGGAAACAATGAGGAAAAAAAAAGACTGATAAACAGGACGTCAGTCCAAAAAACACAATTAAAAACAAGTCTATGATGGTGAAAGAGATGGCTAGGGAATGTTCCGTTGTTGTGGTAACATTAGGGTTGTGAGGTTGGTCAAAGACCTGGTGGTTGTAGGAAAGCAGCTGCTCCTGAACCATCAGGCATGGGTCTTCAGTCTTCTGTATCTGCCCAACAGGAGCAGTGAGAAGATGGCATTACCCGAATGGTGGGCTTGGATCCTGTTGTCATTACGTCATAGAGTCACAGTGAGATACAGCACAGGAATTGACTCTTCATCCCACCGCATCCGAGCCAACCATAAAACACTCATTTTTTGTTTTTTACATGAATTCTACCCTAACCTGTTTGTTTCCGTCCCACATACCAGGTTTTCACTGGGGTCCTCATCAGCATGTAAGTAGAGTCTAAGTCTCCCTTTGCTTGCAGGAATCCTCCAAAGTCTGAAATCTCAGTCCCTGATCAGCCTCCTGCACTTCATTAAAATCAATGTAGATGAAAACATTAATGTTCAGGTATGGTGACTAATGACTTCACTGATGCAGCTTTGAGCAGAACATTAGTGTGCACAGCAGACTGCTGTTGAAGCTATTTGGTGAGGAGACTGAGAATAAATGTGACCTTGATCGCCACGGGGAGAGCCACCAAGGCACCAGAACATGGTCAGAATCAGAATTGCAATCAGAACTAAAATCGGAATCAGAATCTGAATTAAGTTTGTTATCACTGACGTACAGAATGTCATGACATTTGTTGTTTTGCAACTGCAGTACAGTGCAATATATAAAATATTAAATAAATTATAAAAAAATACCCTCCATACCAGACGGTGATGCATCCAGTTAGATTGTACATCTACAGAAATTTGCTAGAGTCTTTGGTAACATACCAGATCTCCTCAAGCTCCTAATGAAACATAGCCTTGAAGAAGCTACGGTAAATTCTTCTTCATAGTTGCAATTGTGAAGAAGAATATAGCCTTCTTTGTAATTGCATCAATATGCTGAGCCTAGGATAGATCTTCTGAGATGTTGATACCCAGGAACTTGAAACTGCTCACTCTTTCCACTACTGGCCCATTGATAATTACAGCTGTGAGTTCTCTTGACTTCCCCTTACGAAAGTCCACAGTCAATTCCTTGGTCTTACTGACGTTGAGTGCAAGGTTGTTGTGTGACACCACTCAACCAGCTGATCTATCTCACATCAGTGATGACAAATGATAAAAAAAATGATAAAAATTTCCGCCATCTTCAACGGGATCCTACCACCAAACACATCATTGCTTCTCCTCATCCCATTTTCTGCTTTCTGCATGGATTGCTTCCCCATAGAAACCATAGAACCATAGAAACTACAGCACAGAAACAGGCCCTTTGGACCTTCTTGGCTGTGCCGAACCATTTTCTGCCTAGTCCCACTGACCTGCACACGGACCATATCCCTCCATACACCTCCCATCCATGTATCTGTCCAATTTATTCTTAAATGTTAAAAAAGAACCCGCATTTACCACCTCGTCTGGCAGCTCATTCCATACTCCCACCACTCTCTGTGTGAAGAAGCCCCCACTAATGTTCCCTTTAAACTTTTCCCCCCTCACCCTTAACCCATGTCCTCTGGTTTTTTTCTCCCCTTGCCTCAGTGGAAAAAGCCTGCTTGCATTCACTCTATCTATACCCATCATAATTTTATATACCTCTATCAAATCTCCCCTCATTCTTCTACGCTCCAGGGAATAAAGTCCTAACCTATTCAACCTTTCTCTGTAACTGAGTTTCTCAAGTCCCGGCAACATCCTTGTAAACCTTCTCTGCACCCTTTCAACCTTATTTATATCCTTCCTGTAATTTGGTGACCAAAACTGAACACAATACTCCAGATTCGGCCTCACCAATGCCTTATACAACCTCATCATAACATTCCAGCTTTTATACTCAATACTTTGATTAATAAAGGCCAATGTACCAAAAGCTCTCTTTACGACCCTATCTACCTGTGACAACACTTTTAGGGAATTTTGTATCTGTATTCCCAGATCCCTCTGTTCCACTGCACTCCTCAGTGCCTTACCATTAACCCTGTATGTTCTACGTTGGTTTGTCCTTCCAACGTGCAATACCTCACACTTGTCAGTATTAAACTCCATCTGCCATTTTTTAGCCCATTTTTCCAGCTGGTCCAAGTCCCTCCGCAGGCTCTGAAAACCTTCCTCACTGTCTACTACACCTCCAATCTTTGTATCATCAGCAAACTTGCTGATCCAATTTACCACATTATCATCCAGATCATTGATATATATGACAAGTAACAATGGACCCAGCACCGATCCCTGTGGCACACCACTAGTCACAGGCCTCCACTCAGAGAAGCAATTCTCTACCACCACTCTCCGGCTTCTTCCATCGAGCCCATGTCTAATCCAATTTACCACCTCTCCATGTATACCTAGCGACTGAATTTTCCTAACTAACCTCCCATGCGGGACCTTGTCAAAGGCCTTACTGAAGTCCATGTAGACAATATCCACTGCCTTCCCTTCATCCACTTTCCTGGTAACCTCCTCGAAAAACTCTAACAGATTGGTCAAACATGACCTACCACGCACAAAGCCATGTTGACTCTCCCTAATAAGCCCCTGTCTATCCAAATGCTTGTAGATTCTGTCTCTTAGTACTCCCTTCAATAACTTACCTATTACTGACATTAAACTCACCGGCCTATAATTTCCCGGATTACTTTTCGATCCTTTTTTAAACAACGGAACAACATGAGCCACTCTCCAATCCTCCGGCACTTCACCCGTAGACAGCGACATTTTAAATATTTCTGCCAGGGCACCTGCAATTTCAACACTAGTCTCCTTCAAGGTCCGAGGGAACACTCTGTCAGGTCCCGGGGATTTATCCACTTTAATTTTCCTCAAGACAGCAAGCACCTCCTCCTTTTCAATCTGTACAGTTTCCATGGTCTCACTACTTGATTCCCTCAATTCCATAGATTTTATGCCAGCTTCCTTAGTAAATACAGACGCAAAAAACCTATTTAAGATCTCCCCTGTGATTCCCTGGTCCATTCTATCCTCCCTACTAATTTCTCTCTTGGCACATATCCCTGCAAGTGAGAGAAATGCTAGACCTGCCAATTCACCTGCTCCCTCACCTCTATTCAGGGCCCCAAGCAGTCCTCCCTGGTGAGCAAGACTTCTCCTGTGAATCTGTTGGGGATGTCTATAGTATCTGATACTTTCAATGTGGCCTCCTCCACATTGTAGAGATCCAACTTAAATTGGGGGACCGCTTTGTCAAACACCTCCGTTCCATCCGCCAAAAGCAGAATTTCCCAGTGGCCAACTATTTTAATTTCTATTTCCATTATCATTCCAACATGTCAGCTCATGACCTCCTCTTCCGCTACAATGAGGTCAGTCTCAGGCACCTCAACACCTCAGTTTTTTTCTCTTTTTTCCTTCTTCCTTCCATCTTCTTCCATTCCCCACTCTAGCCTCTTACCTCTTCCCACCTGCCTATCACCTCCCCTAGTGCTCCTCCTTCATTCCTTTTTCCCATGGCCCAGTGCTCTGTATCAAATTCCTTCTTCTCCGCCCCTTTGCTTTTCCCACATACCTGGCTTCACCATCATCTTCTAGCTGTCCTCCATCCCTACCCCAATCTTTTTATCCTGGTGCCTTCTCCCTTCAATTCCAGTCCTGATGAAGGCTCTTGGCCCGAAACATAGATGCTGAGTTCTTCCAGCATTTTGTGTCTGTTGCTTTGGAGTTCCAGCATCTGCAGAATCTCTTTATTGACAAAAAAAAATCAGATTTATTATCCCTGATGTTTGGTCATGAACTCTGTTCGAGGGATGATTAATTGTCCGCATTAGATTAATGCAGTAATTAAGTAGACTGCAATTTCTGGAGTTAACACAAATGAGAAGAAGTCTCACTGAAATTCAAAATATTCTTACAGGGTTTTGACTGGGAGGATTTATCCCCTGGTTGAGAAGATTACATGCAGGTGTCACAGTCTCAGAATATGGGCAAGAGCATTTAGTACTGAAATTAGGAGACATTCCTTATGCATAGTCATAGTCATAGTCATACTTTATTGATCCCGAGGGAAATTGGGTTTCGTTACAGTTGCACCAACCAAGAATAGAGTATAAATATAGCAATATAAAACCATAAAAAATTAAATAATAATATGTAAATTATGCCAGGAAATAAGTCCAGGACCAGCCTATTGGCTCAGGGTGTCTGACCCTCCAAGGGAGGAGTTGTAAAGTTTGATGACCACGGACCGGCATGACTTCCTATGATGCTCTGTGTTGCATCTCGGTGGAATGAGTCTCTGGTTGAATGTACTCCTGTGTCCAACCAGTCCATTATGTAGTGGATGGGAGACATTGTCCAAGATGGCATGCAACTTGGACAGCATCCTCTTTTCAGACACCACCGTCAGAGAGTCCAGTTCCATCCCCACAACATCACTGGCCTTACGAATGAGTTTGTTGATTCTGTTGGTGTCTGCTACCCTCAGCCTGCTGCCCCAGCACACAACAGCAAACATGATTACACTGGCCGCCAGAGACTCGTAGAACATCCTCAGCATCATCCGGCAGGTGTTAAAGGACCTCAGTCTCCTCAGGAAATAGGGACGGCTCTGACCCTTCTTGTAGACAGCATGAATAGATTGGGAATCTTTGGAATTCTGTAACCCCGTTGGCTGTGGAGTTCATTCAAACTTCTGGACATGAAAAAAATAAATGGATATGGGGAAATTGCAAGAAAATGCTATAGTGGTGATGCTGATAAGTGGCAAGGCTGGGCTGCAGGGCCAAATCACCTAATGAAAGGAAAAACCAACAAAGTGCACTGGATACAGCTTGGTCCGTCACAGGAAAAGCCCTCCCACCACCGAGCACATCTACAAGGAGTGCTGTCACAAGAATACTGCATCTTTTATCAAGGACTCCTACCATCAAGACCATACTGTCTTCTTGCTGCTGCCATTGGGAAGGAGCAACAGGAGCCTTAGGTCTCACACCATCAGATTCAGTAAGTTATTACCCTTCAACCTTCAGGATAACTACACTCACCTCGACACTGAGTTGATTCCATAACCTATGGAACACACACAAAATGCTGGAGGATCTCAGCAGGCCAAGCAGCATCTATGGAATAAAGTACAGTCAATGTTTTGGGCTGAGAACCTTCATCAGTCCAAAACGTCGACTGTACTCTTTTCCATAGATGCTGCCTGCCCTGTTCAGTTACTCCAGTATTTTGTGTGTGTTGCCAGCATTTACTAGGTACACCTCTGGCAGCAATTACAGCCTGTCTGTGTGGATAGGTCTCTATCAGTTTTGCACATCTGGACACTGCAATTTTTCCCCATCCTTCTTTACAAAACTGCTCAAGCTCTGTCAGATTGCATGGGGGTTGTGAGTGAGCAGCCCTTTTCAAATTCAGCCACAATCTCTCTATTGGTTAGATATCTGGACTCTGATTTGTCCACTCCAGGACGTTAACTTTTGTTGTTTTTAAGCCATTCCTGATTAGCTTCGGCTTTATGCTTGGAGTTATTATCTTGCTGGAAGGTAAATCTTCTCCCAAGTTGCAGTTCTCTTGCAGATTGCATCAGGTTTTCTTCCAGGATTGCTCTGTATTTTACTGCATTCATTTTATCCTCTACCTTCACAAGCCTTCCAGGGCCTGCTGCAGTGAAGCATCCCCACAGCACGATGCAGCCACCATTATACTTCATGGTAGTGGCGGTGTGTTTTTGATGATGTGCGGTGTTTGGCTTATGTCAAACAAAGAGTTCAGTCTGATGACCAAAAAGCTCAATTTTGATTTCATCAGAACCGAGAACCTTCTTCCAGCTGACTTTAGAGTGTCCCACATGCCTTCTGGCAAACTCTAGCCAAGATTTCATGTGTGTTTTTTTATAACAGTGGCTTTCTCTTTGCTACTCTTCTTTAAAGCTGCAACTGGTGAAGCACCCAGACAACAGTTTTTGCATGTACTGCCTCTTCTATCTCAGCCACTGAAGCTTGTAACTCCAGAGTTGTCATAGGTCTCTTGGTGGCCTCCATCACCAGTCCCCTTCTTGCATGGTCACTCAGTTTTTGAAGATGGCCTGCTCCAGGCAGATTTACAGCTGTGCCATATTCTTTCTATTCTTTGCTGATTGACTTAACTGTACTCCAGGGGATAATCAGTAGTTTCAAGATTTTCCTGAATCCATCTCCTGACTTGTGCTTTTCAATAGCCTTTTTGTGGAGTTGCTTGGAGTGTTCTTTTGTCTTCATTATATAGTTTTTGGCAGGATACTGATGCTGTTGGGCCTTCCAGATACAGGTGTATTTTTATGACAATCAATTGAAACACCTTGACTGCACACAGGTTTATATATAGCTAGGACACCCTAACTAAATATATGACTTCTAAAACCAATTGGCTGTACCAGTGATGATTTGGTGTGCCATATCAAAGGGAGTGAATACTTTTGCAATCAATTATTTTGTGTTTTATATTTGTAATTAATTTAGATCTCTTTGTAGAGATCTGTTTTCACCTCAACATGAAAGAGGTTTTTTTTCTGTTGGCCAGTGTCAAAAAAAGCCAAATTAAATTTACTGTGATTCAATGTTCTAAGACAACAAAACATGAAAACTTCCAAGAGGGATGAATACCTTTTATAGGCATTGTATGTACTTTAATAATAAATTTGCTTTGAACTTTGAACTCAAATCCTGCTTCTTCTTCTTCTTATTTATAATTATAATTTGCACTTCTTTTTGTACTTCCACAGCGTGTTGTCTGTTGCACATTGGCTGTTTGACCCACTCTGTCGTGTGCCATTTTCAACAATCCTATTGTGTTTCTTTCTTTTTACTATGAACATCTGCAAGCAATGAATCCCGGGGTTGTATATGTTGTCTTATATATATTTTAATAATAAATTTATAAGACCATAAGATATAAGAGCAGATGTAGGCCATTCAGCCCATCGAGTCTGCTCTGCTGACTCATTGGATCATGGGCTGATCCAATTCTTCCAGTCATCCCCACTCCCCTGCCTTCACCCCATACCCTTTGATGCCCTGGCATCAAAATTAGTATTTTGAACTGTGAACTTCTATGGTTCTAATGTGAAAGGAATGCCCTTTATTTTGAATGGGATATAGAATTAACAGTATGAAAAGGGAAGAAACAATCAAGGCATGGTTCAGAAATGAAGCTTTAATAGACTAAGGTAAAAGCAGGTAGAAATGCCATTGTTTGAGAATCCTCCTATGCAGCGTACTTCTTTCAGAGAAAATGTCAACAAGAGAAAAAATGATTTAGCGATGAAGCCCATTAAATGTCAGTAAATGCAAGAATGAAGCAAAGCAAACACATTCTTGGTGGGGTAGGGCACTTTCCTAACAAGTAAATAAGCCATGAAGTTTTCCAACATCTGACAGATGGGTTCAAATGGGTGCTTCCCAATATGACTTCCTGAGCAGAGTTTCAGGCAACGGTGCAAAAGTTAAATCAAGTGAACAAAGTGTAGAATAAATATTCCTGTGAAGGTGTGGTAGACAGTAAATTAAAACAAAACTGGAAATGGCTTTTGCACAGAAACAGAAATTACAGCTCAAATATAACAAGAGGAGAATTAGAAGTATAAATATAAGGAGCATGCAAATTATATTACACGTGCTATATGAACATGTATTCCAATTCCTGCAGCTCCCTGTGGCTAGTAAATATCAAACTGCATTAATAAGGTACCTTCATTGGCTTTAGGATATCTCAACATGTTTTACAGTCAGTGAAGTGTCCTTTTTCAAATTATAACATACTATGCAAAACTGCACCTCAATGAATCATTCAAAAGGCAATTAAAATGTTACCTGTGAATCTTTCTTGTGGAGTGCTTTCCATCTTAAACATAGCTCACTCCTACACTCATGCACAGTGGCTGCAGGGGGTGACAACTACTGGGTTAACTGAACTGCATCGCCCAAACCTGTGACTTCCACTCGCTTCAGATGCAAGTAAGTTCCCCTCCTAACTGAAAACAACCTTGAACTGGAAATATGATGTTGCTCTTTGACTACGCACGAGACTAAATCTTAGAAAAAACCTCCCCAAAAGGAAGGAGGACTATGTGAAGGAGGTTTCTTTTCAAAGACTTATGTTTGGGTAATAATTGCTGGCTACGTCAGCTATGGCTAGATCCATCCAGCCATCCATAAACAAATAAATAAATGAATGAATGAATGAATGAATAAATAAATTCCTAGATCTCAAATGGTAAATAAATAAAAACAAGCTTTTCTTTTTAGTATTATATCCCCATTCAGAGGGATTACTAGAAAGCAATACACTCAGTGGCCACTTTACTTAGTACGTCCCTATTGACCCTCATCATTTTTTAAAGATACACCATAGAAAGCACCCTGCCTGGATACATCACACCTTGGTGTGGAAACTTCTCTGCTCAAGACCACAAGTAATTGCAGAGAGCTCTGAATGCAGTCTAGTCTATCATGGAAATTGGCCTCTTCTCTACTGATTGGAGAGACACTTGAGAAAGCAGCCAAACTTCCCACCCCAGTCATTCTCTCTTTTCCCCTGTTCTGTTAGGAAGAAGATAGAAAACATGCACAATCAGGGTCAGGGCAGCTTCTATCCTGTTATTACAAGGCTCTTAAAAAGATATCTTGTGCAATAAGGATTCTCTTAATCTCTTACCAATAAAGGAACTGAGATGCATTTTGGAATGTCAAAACAGGATAAGTCATTTATATATTTCCAAAATGTATCACCTCACACATGTCAGGGTTAAAATCTATCTGATGACACTCTGCCCAGTATTCTACCTGATCTATGTCTGCTGTAGCTTAAGACAACCTTCCTTGCTATTCATAAAACCAATGTTTTTGTGTCATCTACAAACGTATTAACCATACCTTCTACTTTTGCATTGAAATTGTTAGCATATATCACAAACAAAAAAGGTCCCAGCACCAGTCTCCATGGTACACCACTGATCACAGACTTCTGATGTAAGGCAGCTTCCTTCCATTAAAATTTCTCATGCTTGCTACAAAACATGGTCAAAGTGAAAAAAGATGGCTAATGATCTCAATTATGATTTATTTGAAACACATTGCTAATACCTCGAGTCATTGGGATAGGTTCATCACCTTCACTTCCATCACAAAGTCCATGTTCAATTCTATCACCCTCACTGGATGTCTGAAGGAGCTGGCATGTACTCCCATCCTTTGTTCTCCCACCACACACCCTATCACCATTGAAGCCACACAATAAAAGAAGAGTTAAGGTCTACTACAGCATATACACTGATTGATGCTTTATTGTACAAGTGAGACTTCTGCACATAAAATCTCAGTGCACTTCTAACCTTTCTTCATTCAATTAGTGATAATAAATTTACATCTCGTCACTGGTCAGTGGAACACTTCACTTTAGCAAGAACCTGCATTATCTTCTCCACTTCTATAATCTCACCGTAAGGTATTCTATCAAAAAGATTCTCAATCTCCCCCAATAACTGACACCTTTCCTGTGTCATTTTAGCAAATGTAATTTTCTCTGAGCTATTACAGTAGGATGTTCTCTTATTACTGTATTTGTAATAATTCCTATACCAGTCACCCGTTAGATCATAGGGTCATGAAGTTATACAGCATGGCAATATGCCCTAGCTGGTCTATGCAAACCAAGATGTCCCATCCAAACTACCCCCATTTATTATCATTTGAGCTAAAATCTTCTTAACATTTTCTAAACCAACATTTCCTCAAAACTAATCAACAAGTTCCAAAACCTGGGCCTCTGGACCTCCCTCTGCAATTAGATCCTTGACTTTCTACCAAGACGCCATAGTTAGTGTGAAGTGGAAATAATAAATCACTGACAATCAACACTGTCTGCACCTCAAGGTTCTAACCCCACTGCTCTACTCTCTCTACACCCACAATTGTTTCGATAGGCACAGTTCAAACATCATCTATAAACTTGCCAGTGATGCAACTATTTTTGGCCGAATTTCAGATGGTGACAAGGAGGCATAGAGACAAGGTGAGATGTATCAGCTTGTTGTGTGGTGTTGTAACTACAACCTCGCATTTAACATCAGTAAGACCAAGGAATTGATTGTAGACTTCAGGAAGGGGAGGTCGAGAGAAGACACACTTGCCCTCACTGAGGGATCAGCAGTAGAAAGGGTAAGCTGTTTCAATTTTTCAGATAGCAACATTTCTGAAGATCTATCCTGGGCTAAACATATTGATGAAATTACAAAGAAGGTATGACCGTGGCTATATTTCATCAGGAATTTGAGGAGCTGTGGTATTCCACCAAAAACTCTTGCGAATTTCTATAGAGTTACCAAGGGGAGTATTCTGATAGGTTGCAGCACGATTTGGTACGGAGGGGTGACTACGCAGGATCGGAAAAAGCTGCAGAAAGTTGAGAACTCAGCCAGATCCATAATGGGCATTAGCCTCTGCAGCATTTTTTTTTAATTAAGTGCAATCGTGAACACTAGCCAGATCAGAAATGCTGATCAAGTCAACTAGTTCCCAAAGAGAACTCTGATAGGCCAATCAGATAGTTCACTGCTGCTCAGTGATGGAACACAAAAAAAATCGTATGTACAATTAAGAAACATTAAACTAAAGGGTTTAAACTAATTTGGCAGGGGGATGGGAACTGGAATGATAGAGCAGAGGAAGGGGATAACAGAAATAAATCTAAAATAGTGAGCAGTAAAGATGTCAGGAAAGACAGGCAGGTGATGGGGCAAATGTGTAGCCATTGGGATGAGTTGAAGTGCAATAAGGTTGCAGTGAAATCAAAGCAAAAAGTATCAAATACTTGTCTTAAGGTGTTGTACTTAAATGCACGCAGCATAAGGAATAAGGTGGATGATCTTGTCATACAGCTACAGATTGGCAGGTATGATATTGTGGCCATCACTGAGACCTGGCTAAAGGATGCATGTCTCTGGGAGCTGAACGTCCAAGGAGACACGGTGTATCGGAAGGATAGGAAGGTAGGCAGAGGGGGAGGCGTGGCTTTATTGGTAAGAAATGATATTAAATCGTTAGAAAGAGGTGATATAGGATTGGAAGGTACAGAATCTTTATGGGTTGAGCTAAGGAATAGCAGGGGTAAGAAGACCCTGATGGCAGTTATTTATAGGCCTCCAAACAGCTGCAGGGATGTGGACTACAGATTACAACTGGAAATAGAAAAGGCTTGTCAGAAGGGCAGTGTTATGATAATTGTGGGGGATTTTAACATGTGAGTAGATTGGAAAAATCAGGTCGGCACTGGACCTCAAGAGAGAGAATTTGTAGAATGTCTGCGAGATGGCTTTTTAGAACAGCTTGTTGTTGAGCCTACTAGGGGATCAGCTGTACTGGATTGGGTATTGTGTAATGAACTGGAGGTGATTGGAGAGATTGAGGTGAAGGAACCCTTAGGAGGCAGTGATCATAACATGATTGAGTTCACTGTGAAATTAGAAAAAGAGAAGCCGAAATCTGATGTGTCGGTGTTTCAGTGGAGTAAAGGAAATTACAGTGGCATGAGAGAGGAACTGGCCAAAGTTGACTGGAAAGAGACACTGGCGGGAAAGACGGCAGAGCAGCAGTGGCTGGAGGTTATGCGAAAAATGAGGAATGTGCAAGACAGGTATATTCCAAAAAAGAAGAAATTTTCGAGTGGAAAAAGGATGCAACCGTGGTTGACAAGAGAAGCCAAAGCCAAAGTTAAAGCAAAGGAGAGGGCATTCAAGGAAGCAAAAATTAGTGGGAAGACAGAGGATTGGGAAGTTTTTAAAACCTTACAAAAGGAAACCAAGAAGATCATTAAGAGAGAAAAGATGAACTATGAAAGGAAACTAGCAAATAATATCAAAGAGGATACTAAAAGCTTTTTCAAGTATATAAAGAGTAAAAGTCAGGTGAGAGTAGATATAGGACCGATAGAAAATGATACTGGAGAAATTGTAATGGGAGATGAGGAGATGGCAGAGGAACTGAACAAGTATTTTGCATCAGTCTTCACTGAGGAAGACATCAGGATACCGGACACTCAAGGTGGCCGGGAAGAGAAGTGTGCGCAGTCACAATTACGAGAAAGAAAGTACTCAGGAAGCTGAATAGGCTAAAGGTCGATAAATCTCCTGGACCAGATGGAATGCACCCTCGTGTTCTGAAGGAAGTAGCTGTGGAGACTGCGGAGGCATTAGCGATGATCTTTCAAAAGTCGATAGATTCTGGCATGGTTCCGGAAGACTGGAAGATTGCAAGTGTCACTCCGCTATTTAAGAAGGGGGCAAGGAAGCAAAAAGGAAATTATAGACCTGTTAGCTTGACGTTGGTGGTTGGGAAGTTGTTGGAGTCGATTGTCAAGGATGAGGTTACAGAGTACCTGGAGGCATATGACAAGATAGGCAGAACTCAGCATGGATTCCTTAAAGGAAAATCCTGCCTGACAAACCTATTACAATTTTTTGAGGAAATTACCAGTAGGCTAGACAAGGGAGATGCAGTGGATGTTGTATATTTGGATTTTCAGAAGGCGTTTGACAAGGTGCCACACATGAGGCTACTTAACAACATAAGAGCCCATGGAATTACGGGAAAGTTACATACGTGGATAGAGCGTTGGCTGATTGGCAGGAAACAGAGAGTGGGAATAAAGGGATCCTATTCTGGTTGGCTGCCGGTTACCAGTGGTGTTCCACAGGGATCAGTGTTGGGGCCGCTTCTTTTTACATTGTACATCAACGATCTGGATCATGGAATAGATGGCTTTGTGGCTAAGTTTGCTGACGATACGAAGATAGGTGGAGGGGCCGGTAGTGCTGAGGAAACGGAGAGTCTGCAGAGAGACTTGGATAGATTGGAAGAATGGGCAGAGAAGTGGCAAATGAAGTACAATGTTGGAAAGTGTATGGTTATGCACTTTGGCAGAAAAAATAAACAGGCAGACTATTATTTAAATGGGGAAAGAATTCAAAGTTCTGAGATGCAGTGGGACTTGGGAGTCCTCGTACAGGATTCCCCTAAAGTTAACCTCCAGGTTGAGTCAGTAGTGAAGAAGGCGAATGCAATGTTGGCATTCATTTCTAGAGGAATAGAGTATAGGAGCAGGGATGTGATGCTGAGGCTCTATAAGGTGCTGGTGAGACCTCACTTGGAGTACTGTGGGCAGTTTTGGTCTCCTTATTTAAGAAAGGATGTGCTGACATTAGAGAGGGTACAGAGAAGATTCACAAGAATGATTCCGGGAATGAGAGGGTTAACATATGAGGAACATTTGTCCGTTTTGGACTGTATTCCTTGGAGTTTAGAAGAATGAGGGGAGACCTCATAGAAACATTTCGAATGTTAAAAGGCATGGACAGAGTGGATGTGGCAAAGTTGTTTCCCATGATGGGGGAGTCTAGTACGAGAAGGCATGACTTCAGGATTGAAGGGCGCCCTTTCAGAACAGAAATGCGAAGAGGGTGGTGAATCTATGGAATTTGTTGCCACGGGCAGCGGTGGAGGCCAAGTCATTGGGCGTATTTAAGGCAGAGATTGATAGGTATCTGAGTAGCCAGGGCATCAAAGGTTATGGTGAGAAGGTGGGGCAGTGGGACTAAATAGGATAAAATGGATCAGCTCATGATAAAATGGCGGAGCAGACTCGATGGGCCGAATGGCCTACTTCTGTTCCTTTGTCTTATGGTCTTATGGTCTTATTAAGAAATAGTAGAAATACTAGAGTCATGATGAAGTCTGCTGGAGAGAGACATTTATACAAATGCTGTCCTTCATAATTCAAAGAGATTGAAGGATAAGGTTGCAGGGTGACAAAATGAGGCAGGAGCACTTGGAACTAAAAACTAATCCCTACCGGGAGGAAACAGCACCTGTTCTTTCCGCACTGTTCTCCAGCAGTTTACGCACTAAGTCTAGCTGGAACATAACTCACAAGTGCTCTTGAAAGTCAGGTACTAACCCTACCTACCAACAACCAAGCATTGAGGACATCTTCAAAAGACGATGCCTTAAAAATGCGGCATCCATCATTAAGAAGCCCATCACACAGGGCCTGCTTTGTTCTTATTGCTACCATCAAGGAAGAGGTACAGCAGCCTGAAGACACACACTCAATACTTTGGGAACAGCTTATTCTTCTCTGTCATCAGATTTCTCAATGGACAATGAAACCCCAGGTACACTACCTTAATATGTTTTGTCTCTTTTTACACTATGTAGTTAATTTAATTTAAAATTATAATATTATTGTAATTTATTGTTTTCTATTGTTATGTACTGCAATGTACTGCTACAAAGCAACAAATTTCATGACATATGTCAGTGATATTAAAGTTAAAAAGAAACCTTTTCAATTCATGTACCTGTCTAACTGTCTTTTAGAAGTTGCAGTTGTACCTATCTCAAACCTTTCTCCGGCAGCTGATTCCCCATAGGTACCACCCTTTGTGTAAAATTTCTCTTAAAATGTGCCCTCTCACCTTACACCTATACCCTCTAGCTCAGCGGTCCCCAACTGAAACGATACGAGTCAGCTGCACCTTTCCTCATTCCCTGTCACGCACTGTTGAACTTGAACATAGGGTTGCCAACTGTCCTGTATTGCCGGGACATCCCGTATATTGGGCTAAACTGGTTTGTCCCATATGGGACCGCCCTTGTCCCGTATTTCCCCCACTAAGGTAGAGTGTTCCTATGAAACCTTTCGTGCTAAAATGGCGTGAAGCGCAGAAGTAATTAACATTAATTTATATGGGAAAAATTTTTGAGCGTTCCCAGACCCAAAAAAATGACCTAAACAAATCATACCAAATAACACATAAAACCTAAAATAACACTAACATATAGTAAAAGCAGGAATGATATGATAAATACACAGCCTATACAAAGTAGAAATAATGTATGTACAGTACAGTCGGGAAGATTAAGTCAAAACCGATTTGTGGAAAAAAAATCGGCACGTATGCGCATGCGCACGTCACGCATATGCACACAGGTGTCCGCGCAAGGCTTCATGGTCATGGTCATGGTAGTCTTTCTGGGGTAAACACTGTCCCGTATTTGACTGCTACTTTTGTCCCTTATTTGGGAGTGAGAAAGTTGGCAACATTAACTGTAAAAGACATGTTGAGGTGACTTTAACCCTACTTGAACATCTCCACCCCCTGGTCGGCCGGTCCGCAAGAATATTGTCAATATTAAACTGGTCCGCGGTTCAGGAAAGGTTGGGGACCCCTGCTCTAGCTCTTGGATTCTCAACACTCGGAAAGAGACTGTTTTCATTTACTCCTCTATTCCTTCCAAGATTTTATACACTTATAAGATATCTCGGTCTCTTACACTTGAAGGAATAAAATACTAGTCTGTATAACTTTTTCTTTTAACTCACTCCCTCCAGTCCTGGCAGCACCCTTGTAAGATGGGTAATCTTCCCCAGAAGGTGAAACAGACTTGACGGAATGAATGGCTAATTCTGCTCCTATGTCCTATGTTTTAAGGTCTAATACTCAGATTTCCAAAAGCTAAAAAAAAAACGTCAATTAACATCATTATGGCTTCCTTTTGTCAAGACCAGTGTTTTTTGACAACTGTTATACATTCAGCTGCCACTTTATTAGGTACACCACTACACATGCTGGTTAATGCAAATATGGTTTCTATGGTTTCTATCTAATCAGCGAATTATGTGGCAGCAACTCAATGCATAAAGGCATACAGACATAGTCAAAGGTTCAATTGTTCAGACCAAACATATCATTGGAGAAGAAATGTAATCCAAGTGACTATGACCGTGGAACGATTGTTGGTGCCAGAGCGGGTGGTCTGAGTATCTCAGAATCTGCTCATTTCTTGGGATTTTCATGCATAACCATCTCTAAAGTTTATAGAAAATGGTGCAAAAAACAGAAAACATCCAGAGGGTGCCTGTTCCATGGGCAAAAAAAAATCCTTGTTAATGAGAGAGGTCAGAAGAGGATGGATGGACTAGTTCATAGACAAGAGAAAATCTGCAGATACTGAAAATCTAAGCAACACGCACAAAATGCTGGAGAAATTCAGCAGGCCAGATAGCATCTAGGAAAAGAGTACAGTCGACGTTTTGGGCCAAAACCCTTCACCAGGACAGGTTCATAGGTTCAAGGGTTCATTTTATTGTCAAAGTATGCATGCACAATACAACTCTGATACTTGTCTACTCCAGATAGTCACTAAATACAGAAATACCATGAGTGTTGATGAAAGAAAAAACATCAGCTACCCCCCCAGCATGAAAAAGAAAATAAACAAAACTCACAGACTACAAAATCTCCCCTCACCCACAGCAAAACACAGCCACAATAGCAATCAGCAACCCCCTACATATAACAACCCCCAACCCCCTCACTCGCAGAAAGAAAATCGACAGTAGCACCAAACCCCCAACCCCTTCTCTTGCACACAAAAAAATTAATAGTTCACTCACACTCCAAATATTCACAAGAAAAAAAACACCAAAAAACTAAAGGAAACCAATATAGAGTATAGACCAATAATAAAGTAAATCTCAAAATTTGGGAAATGTCTTTTTCATCTGCATACGAGGAGAGCAGTCGCACAAACTTAGTCCTTCCGTAAAGAGTGACCGGCAACCCAGGGCTGAATGCACCGATCCAGCTGCTGACTCCCTCTCTCTGTTGGGAGTCATTGCTGACCCCTCCGCATTCAACTCGATGCTTCAGTCTTCCTCACCATTTCGAGACGGAGTCGTTCCTGACCCCGCACCTTGACACTGGCCTCTTCCACAAGTCCGCCTGTGTTCTCAGACATTTTCGGCCCCCCGTCTCTGATCCCCATGAGGCAGCTCTGCGGACACCAGCATAGCACTGGATCCTGCGATCGAGATTCAAACTATGCTCCAACAGTTCCCATCACACAAACAAGACAAAAAGGACATGCAGAAGCATAGAAAAAGTGAAATAGTTGGAAAGGTTTGCTATCTGAATGATCTTGCCTGAGGAACCATTGTTCTCTGGCGCCATCTCGACTGGAAGACTGGTAAAACTCTGTTTTTGAACTCCGGTTCAAGCTGACAGGAAGACAACAGTAACTCAAATAACCATCTGATACAACAGCGGTGTGCAGAAGAGCATCTCCGAGTATTCACCATGTCAAATCTTGAAGTGGATGGGCTACGACAACAGATGATCATGAACATACACTCAGTATTAGGTATGGGAGGCTTTAAGTCATGGGAACGTTATGAAAACTTTACAGGTAATACATGTTCATTTCTCAGGAAAGTCACTGATTCAAACTTAAATTGCTGAAGAGATGTTTAATGTACATTTTTAGTATTATTTATTGATATAATTATTTATCCATATGATGCAGATGTCACAAAATGAATGTTTAACCTCTTCTAAATATAGCCAATCAGGTTACATCGTGCTGGGCTAATTAGTACAGACCGAGCTTTTCAAATATGTAATGAACAAGAAAGAGTGGAAGAAACCTTTTCATGTTATTGCGAGAGTGTTACAATTGAAACGCAAAAATGAAAGGAGAAAGACTAGTAATTTACACAGCTAATCTTTGTTCAGAGCATCGGGAAGATTTTTTTTTGCGTCACTCTTTTTAACTATGGTTTTTGTTATGTATAGAAGTGTCATTAAAACTTGAACTACTTCTTTCTTCTTTACATGTGAAAAAAACAGCTACTTCCCCTTTGGTCCCCAAGCTCGCTACCGAGCATTCATACAGAAGACTATGTTCAAGTGAAGTCACTTGTTTTTCTTGCTTTGTATATCTACCTAAAAGCATTAAATGAACTGTGGGTTCTTTTTTTCTTTTCACGCAGGCACAGTTTTACCTTTCCCAAGAAATTCCATTTCAAAGACGGCTAATTCTTTAAAATGTTGTCTTTAGGATCAAACCTCGTCTGCATTGTGCTTTGGGCCGAGAGTATTTTACACTAATGTTGACAAAAGATTCTCAGTATTAGTTTTTTCACAATATGGCATAAATTAGTTGAATTCCCACAGGTGGGTTTTTTGAACAGACATATCTTACATATTTAGTCCTGGGGTAATGTTTACAAAAGGCCCCATGTTTTGCTTGCTTCATGCAATGGTCTAAATTATTGAGTATGTGGACAAATAGTTCATAGAGCTAGAGACTAATTCTAAGAACACTATGATTGTTCCCTTTACAATTTCTTTCAGATGAATTGCTTCAGTTAGTGCAAAGGCAGGATAGCACCTGGTCTCTGGGTGAGAGATTAAAGTTTAACAGAGATACCCTGCAGACCTTGCCCGAACCAAAACCGTGGAATATCTTGAACAATTAATTTGCTCCTTTTATAAAAATACTATTTCTATATCATTTCCTACCTACTTTGATAGAAGTGTGTAAACTCAAGATGTGGTAAATAGAGAGAAGTTGTTATTTTCATCTCAAGGACCAGAAGCAAAAACTCAAAGGGAATATAACAAAAAAAATCTAATTTCACATTAAATAAGGCTGTGATAATAAACCTGATTCTGATTCAAAGGAAAAACCTTCATTACACAAAGCAACACACACAAAATGCTGGAGGAACTCTGCAGGTCAGGCAGCATCTATGGAGAGGGATAAACAGTCATACTTTCAGCTTGAGATGCTTCAACAAGTCCCAATAAAGGGTCTTGGCTCAAATCATCAATTATTTAGCCTTCTGCATGGATGCTACCTGACCTGCTGAGTTCCTCCATTCTTTTGTGTGTGTTGCTCTGGATTTCCAGTATCTGCAGAATATCTTGTGTTTACACACAGAGAGTTATTTAATGTATTTATTCAAAGGATTTAGGCTTCATAGGCTGAGTCAGCATTTAATTGCCCATCCCTGGTTAACCTTGAGAAGGTGGCAGTGATCTGCCTTCTTGAACTGCTGCACTCCTTGAGGTGCGGGTATAGCTGATTCTCTGATAATGGACTTATTAATTTGGAAGACTGGATAGGCGTTTGTGGACAAATACATTGCAGGATCTCACAAAAAGCATGGCAAAGTGGGATTGAATGGATTGTTCTGCAACAAGCCAGAATGAACACAAAGGCTCAAATAGCCTCCTACTGTGCTGTATCACATAATTTTATGTTCATGCTTATACTCCCATGTCTTAGAATTCACAGTAAGTGCCAATGGCTTATTTATCTACATAATTGGAGAGCAGTGGTGGCAGGGTAGTTAATATACTGGACCAGAATCCGTTATAATGATAGACTATATGAGTTCAGATTCCAACAGCAGCTGAAGCATTTCAAATCAACTAATGAAATAAATTTTGAATGGAATCGCAGTCTCATTTACAGTGCATGTGAATCATGGGAATCTTTTAAAACCCATCTGGTTTATGAATGTCCTCCAAAGAAGCAAATTGGCAACTCTTACCTAGTTTAGCCTGAATGTGACTCCATACACTGAACTCCCTTGGTTTTTAATTGTCCCCTAAGATGGCTGCGACTGGGTTCTTCAGGTTAATTGAACCCAATTTAGACCCATCACACCAAATGTTGTTATCCAATTAATTCTATTCTCCTGCTCTTTCTCCACAAATAATGATTCTTCCCCTTTTCTGGAATCTAACCAATTCCCATATATTTCCTCCTTAGCCTGCTTACCCCTATTGTAAAGGATTTCTAGTTCATAGCAAAGTGCTACCAGGATACTGCAATTTTCTTCTCTTTCCTCACATCCTCTGAAAGGGTTTTTTTGCCAATTAGGTTAAAACTGTATCTGCCAGTTTATCTTTTTATTTTTTATTTAGAGATGCAACATGGTAACAGGCCTTTCTGGCCCAATGTATCCACTCTGCCCAATTACACCCACCTGATCAATTAATCTACTAACACAAACGGCTTTAGGAGAATGGGAGGAAACTACGGCATTCGGAGAAAACCCACTTGGTCATGGGGAGAATATACAAACTCTTTACTGACAGTGGCGGAATTGAACCTGGGTCACTGGCACTGTTGTAGCTTTACGTTAACCACTGTGCTACCACGCCACCCTCCGTTACTGACACTTTTAACTTCGGAATAATTTCCTTTAAATTAGCTTGTGATCATATTTGAAAAGGTCTATTAAAGCTTATTGGATTTATGAAAAGTAAACTGACTTCTCTGGTCTCTACACTGTTGAGATTTCTCGTGCCTGGTATCGTTTACTATTCTAGTATATCTCGTCTCCACCCTCTCCAAAGCATTAACTCTAGATTGTAAATCAATCTATCATTCTTAATGAGTTTATTGCCTGTGGTGTGATGTTTCAGGCTGAGACTCTTCATCGGGACTGGAGAGGAAAGGGGGAAGAATCCAGAATAAGGTGGGGGAGGAGAAAGAGTAAGAGCTGGCAGGTGATGTGTGAGGCCGGGTGAGGGGTAAGGCTGGTGGGTAGGGGTAAGGAATAAAGTAAGAAGCGAGGAGGTGATAGGTGGATGAGGTAAAAGTGTGGAGAAGAAGGAACCTGATAGGAGACAAGAGTGGTGCAAGGGAGAAAGGGGAGGAGGTACACTAGAGGGAGGTGATAGGCAAGTGAAGAGAGGGATACCAGAATGGGGAATGGAAAAAGAGAGCAGGGGGAGAGGTGAGAAAATGCTAACACTACTGCAATGAGGCCGATCTTCTCAATTCAAGCAAAGGGATGTTCCAACTTTGTGCTCACTTTAATTTCTCAGAGGTTCAACAAGAGAATTCCAGGAAGTTGTGGGCATTATACAATTAGGGAAAGCTGATGGTAGAGAGAACCGGCCCATCAGGACACCCTTCCCTGCTGATGGGTATCCTTCTTTACTGGACACTTGGGACATGCCGCCCGGAAAGGTCCTGGATCACCACAATAGGGTTAGGAACCTGTTCACCTGTGCTGCTCTCCTTCCTCCAGAGACAGATACATGCACCCCACTTACAAAGGCTCTTCCATGGACTGGGTGCGGTGTAGTGAGGGAGAGGGTGAGGAAGGACGGTGATCGGAATCTTGAGACATTCTTTCCCTGTACCAGTTGTTGTGTTCTT